>NC_090449.1:309805114-312305114 GCF_031143425.1 Pleurodeles waltl | reverse complement strand
CTGAGTGGTTGATCATATTATAGGGTAACATTACATCCTAGTATAGTCACTTTTGTTTTAAAGCCTTCACAGGATACCAAGTCCATTAAATTTCTGTATGAAAAATTGAGAAAAAGATCTCCAGCAAACAGCCCCTGTATAGGGGCACCTTAGGCATTGCAGCTACGGCCTAATGAGGAACTAGCCCAAGGATGAAGCATGGTATCTTTCGAAAGCTCATTGCTAGCTGAATCTGTAGATTGGTAGATGTGAAATTAAAATTAACCAAGGTACTCCTTTGTAGGTACCTTCATTTCCGAAGTTCCTGTTAAGGATTGAAAACAAACTGGAATATACTAGGAAGTAATGTTTCTTAAAATTCACCTAAATGGTTGACGAATTATTGAGAAAAATTATTCCCTAGTATATTCCAGTTTGTTTTTAACCCTTGAAAGGATACCAAGTCCATTAAATTTCGATACGGCTAATTGCGGATAAGATTTCCAGCAAAGATGCCCTTTAAATAGGCCTATTGGGCATAGCCATGCCGGCCCAGTGAGAAGCTAGCCCTATGATGAAGCATGTCACCCGTCTGGGTTGATGAGGGCTCTTGCTCTTTCTGAACTTTCAACTACTATGGTATTACCCTAGTCTTTTTGGTTAGGAACAGCACACTATATTTGAGTATAGTTGTAGTTGGTAGAGAGTGTGCTTCACTTTTATTACTCCCAGTACCTCTATTGTTTATGATGATTACTGATGCACCGGTTCCTTGCTCCCATCTGGAGCTCCTTAGAGTGGTGTTTTTGGTGTGAAGGTCAGCACTGCGCTCGGTCGGGTGGGACATGAGGATTACGCTCAAAATCCCCCTTCGGAGAGTCTGTAAGCTGGGGCAGGTTGCTCTACTAGAAGGATTTGGCAAATTAGATCTTATTGCATCTCCAGGTTGGAAGATGTATGGCAGGGATCTCATATGCAGTCCTTCCTGGAGCTGCAGGCAGAATGTCATCTTCACCATTTCCAATTTTAAAATTTCTTACAACGTCGCCACACTTGGACGTTCTATGGAGACCCTCTCAGGGTGGTGCCGGAATTCAATCTGCTGGAAGCCAACTGCTTATGGGGCCCTTGGGGCAGAGAGTATCTAGAAATATTTAGTTGCTAAATCACCAGACCGGCTCACTCCCATGAAGGCCATGTGGAAGTCATAAGTGGGCCGCTTAGAAGACATTGAATGGTGTGAGGCCCTCAAGGTGTCACAGGGATTAGTGGTCTCCTCATGGTCTCACTTGATTTAATTGAAATGTCTGCACACTGCCTCTCTTAGAGAGCTACTGCTGCTTAGGGCACACCAGCATTCCTCCCCGGTGTTGCAAGGAGGGTACTGACTTCTTTCATGTAGTCTAGTCCTGTATTTGTAAACTACAGGCTGCCATTTTTAGCTCCCTCTCCCATATTCTGTAGAGACTTATCAACCCATCAGTGCTATTGCTATTATTGGTCTACTGAAGGATTTGTAGGAGCGATCCTTGCTTGGGCTACAATCGTTGATCCCCGAAAGGGACATTGGCCAAGTGTGCAGCTCAGCTAACCCACCCTCATTGATGCCTTGATGCAAGGTGAAGGACTGGTGTGCAAAATTGGATGAACCCATCTATGCATCTGAAGGATGTGCCCACAAACACAAGAAAATGTGCTGCAAGTGGTGGGGCTACTATGGGTGGGATTGATTTGTATTTTAACCAAAAAGGTATGCTTCTCATTGGAACTGTACTTGTCTTTAGGTACTGTAAGATTTTTGTTTTAATCATAAAATCAATCAAAATAGATAAAAAAAATGATTTGTGCATGTTGCACTGCCGGGGTGGAGTGGGGAAGAATTAAATCGAAGAGCCTAAGTATTTTAATGTTCTCTTATCTCTTGACATACGTAAAATACTGTCTCTGTCTCAAAATTGTGTAACTTCACCATAATAGGTGAGATGCGGCCCAGGAAGTTGTCTGGGTGTCAGTGATCGGTGCACCCTTTCAATCACAAATAAAGCAGAAAGGTTTTCCTGGCTACAGCATGTAGTCCTCTGCTCCCTGCATGTTTGTGGTTTCAGGTGTTGCCACAACGCGTAGGTTACTTTTACTGGAACTGACCTCTTGATCTTCTTTTTGTCCCTAATTTCGCGAAGTTCTGTTTGTAATTCCTTTTAGATCTTTGCCTGGGAAATGGAAATATCTTCAATATCAGAAACGTAAGGTCCACAATACCTAGGTGGGTATATTGATCATCGAGGCATTCTTTCATGAAATCTAGGCTCTGTGTCTGTAGGTCTTTTTTCGTATCAATAGTCCCCAGGCTACCTTTTATTTCCAGCAGCAGGGACCGGATGTCCTCTTGACCCGGCATCTTGTATCACTCCAATCGGCAGTCCTGTTCAGCTTCATGATTTTACAATCTAGTCGCCTTCTTGTTGACTTCGAAAGTTAGCTTGGATTGTTTACCTTCTGGATCCCACTTTTCATATATTAAAAGGCTTCAGAATGAACAGTACTGTTCAGCCATCCAACACAGGTCAGTGATCACAAGTGCGAGATTATAATGGCCCAGTGTCACAAAACCACTGTTTATGGTGCCTGCATTCAAGATGGGGTATCCAGCATGGAGCCAGCCATTATGTTCAAAGATTCAGTGTCAAATTACATATATTTGGGCTTTGCATTCCACTGGCACTCTCGGCTCACCTGCTCCTAGGCTGCTGTGGTCTTGCCATCAGCTCTCCAGAACAGCTCAAGGATAACCAGTGCGCTGGACAAATGCAGCTTAGTCCCAGCAATCACTGCTCAGGCTGCAGGGAATAGATTTCAACATGTTTTGGACTCCAGTAAAAGTTTTTTACTTGCCTATTAATAAGAGCGATGGTTGTAGGCCAGCAGGCCTGTCACAGTGTCTCTCATAGGGCTGGTGCCACTCCAGAGATCGCCCAAATCAACCACACATTATGGGGCCTCTGTCCACAGAGCTTCGGCATGCCACCAGCAGTCACAGAGCATTGCAGCCCCAGGCCAAGCTGACTACAAGATCCCCATGGAGTCCCACTCTTCTCAGCAGCCGCCTTCACAGTCCAAATGTAACATTGAGGTGGCTGGGTCTTCTCTCCACCTACCTTGTGAGAAGTAGTAGTTCTAACGAGTACTCGCCATGCTAGCTCAAGGCCTCCTGGCTAGCAGCTTCCTCACCTCCCCTGGTGTGACTTACAGGCCCTTAGGGCCATTCCAGAGTTCAAGATTATATCATTGTGCATTCCTGGCCCTAATAAGCCCGGATAGTTCGATTACAGCACTAAATGATGAATTTTGCAGGATTATTGAAATTGATTGTTATTCCAGCCTTGGGAGCCGTTTCATATTGTTTATTTATTTTTTATTTTTCATTAATGTCCTCATTTATGACAAAAGGCGGGAAGTACCATGCTTGCATCCAAGCTGCGACCTGAGTCCCACAATGGGTTGGCCTCTTGAAGCTGACCTCAAACAACAAATAGAAGAAAAGAGGTGTGAGCATTCCCCTACCCTTAATTTCTTCTTCTTGAGCCTTGTCTCTTAATCATAGGACTGCCACACATTCATTGTCAGGGCAGTTTAACGTTATACCTTAGATAGCATCGGAGGGGCTAGCTGAGTAGAAAAAGAAGAAATGTTCCCACACTTTGAGTCGTTTCTCGAAACCATTAACACAGTCTAGGTTTCCAATCCTTTTTACCTCAAATAACCAATCCATATAGGTGGGGAGGGACTTAGATAACCAGTCACCAGAGACCATACTCTACAGACCACATTCAGCACTTTAAGTCTAATTTATTTGTAGTACTTTGGAAGGCCAAATTTGAAAAGGAAATAGCTGCCTCTCTCCTGCAGGACTTCTGTTAATGTATGCAGCCAGGGAGATGTCTGCCGATAGCCCTTAGATAGTAAGGAGCCTTTTCATAATTTAGCTATCTTAATTCATGACCTCTAGTGCCTACGATGTTACAATGGATTGAGAGGCAGGGGGTAGAATTGTTTAATATAAGACCTACATACAGGAAAAAGTGGGATTCAGTCCTCCTGGCTGCTGGAAAGCCACTAACTTCAAGGTCCAGATCTATAACACATCTGAGCCATCTAATCTAGCCATTTGAGCATTGTACATGTGGCTGTTCCTCTGGGTATGTCGAGACTGTTACTCATTTTTTCCCGTTTTGCCCCTTGAAGGTGAGTTTAGGAAAGTTTGGCTTAAACCTCACCTCTTGGATATAGACTCCTGCGCTACCAGGAAAGCTATACAGTTTTCCACTCCATAACTGATCCTGACAGGAAGCCTGATTTAGACCTTGGTGGAGGCAAATACTCCATCACAAACGTGACAAATATTGAGTCCACTGTATTACTATCCCATTAAATCCTATGGAAATCATAATACAGCGCAGGGGATATCCGTCATTTTTGTGACAGAGTATTCCATCCGCCGAGATCTAAATAGGGCCCAGAGTCTTTGCTGTTCCCAAACGTTATTTACACTAGAGCCTGGCAACACAACCAGATCATCTTCAAGATCAGTTGCATCACTTACAAGGCCCTCTGCATCAAGGCCCCTCTCTACCTCACTAACAAACTAAAACAAACTAAAAATATCTCGAGATCAGTTTCTGATAAGGTGTTTCAACATCCCCAGAGTAGAGACTAAACCCTTCAGGAAGGAGAAACCAAGAAAGCACATATTCCCAGTGTATTCCCCTGAGATCTGAAATAACATCCTCTCTGACTTCAGAATAGCACACTCTCCTACAATTCAGGAAGAAACTGAAAACGTACCTCTTCAGTGAAGACTGACTCAGAAAGGCTGAGTTCTTGCCCCTTTCACTGACTCTACTACCTCGAGCTGTCCCTTCCCCTCCCATTTATCCCCATTGGGGCTTGCTCCCTGTACAGCGCTGCATTGCTGCCTGTCTAGGTTTGTGCCTTAGAAATGCCAACATATACATATCTACATACAGAGAGGCACTTTAAGAAGGGATGTTATTTTATCTTTTCATAAACTGAGTATTCAGCAATGTAGTTTGATATCTTCAATTTTAGATGCTACAGTTGATTTGTTTTAAGTCCACTGGATATTTTATTAGTTAGATATTATTATATTCTGTGTTGTATATTCTAATTTACATGCAATTGACAAAATGATGATGAAACGGTCACTCTGGATGTTTCAAGCCAAGGTAAGATGACGAATAGCTTTTCAAGCTCCACAGACCTTTTCATTCTGTCTGCTTACTTTCTCATGCCCTTCAACAAAAGGTCATCATTATGTGTCATCGTGTTCCCACTTGTCAAAAGTGATTCAATGTCTCAGTGCACCAGAATTAAACTTCAGGGAGTAGAAGGAAAAGTTTTCTTTGATGCTAAACAAAGGTAAGCTCCAGATTCCTGTGCTTCAGAGGATAGTGAAAGCCACAGTATCTGCATTTCGCTACACTAATAATAGATGCCCATTAGTGCCATAAAGCTTGCCTGTTCTCTAATGAACGCCTTTACAGAGCAATTGAGAAGCTGCTTTGTGTGCTGAAGAATGGCAGCTCTTCCCTCTGTACTTCCACTGTACCTCTCTAGTGGGTCTTTCGAATGGATCGTTTCTGAGAAATCTTCAAGCGATGTCTATCCCCTCATTGGAAAGGAATGAGGCACTGAATATTCATGCAAAACGTGACTGGGTGATGCCTTCAAAATAAATGAGAAGTGCCATTAAATTTGTTCAGTTCATCAAGGATGGCGAAGATGGTCTTTCAAGTGAAATATACATTCACGTAATAGAAATTATCATGTCTTGGCCAAAGCAAAAATATTGGATGCCACAATTTCCGGTCCTGAGTACATTCATACGTTAAGGAAAGGGAAACTTTATTTTTCATAAATTCGGGAGAGACATTGTGGATCATATTCCTTCACTGTTATTGCTAAAAAACATCTAGTTATATTTCAAGCAGCTAAATGACCCAAACTTCCTCCAGGAAGAAAATTCAATCTTGATGACCATAATGAAGATCTAAGGAAATCCATAAAGGCAGAATTCTTCCTCCTCTTCCTTAACAAAGCTCAGGAGTTGCTCTATAACTCCATAAATAAACTCCACAACACAGGAATTTGGCCATAATTTGCCACTTCTCTGAAAACTCAGTATACAACCTGACAAACTTTTACACCTTGACTTTGATGTCAAAGATCATCAAAAACACAAGATTTCAATAAAAAAAACTCTGTAAACTCTTGTCCTTTCTTCTTAAGTTCTCATACTAGCTGCACAAGCATTGTTGATCTCTTGGATAGATAATAGAAATGGCCCACTAACCGGTCTCCCTCAATCATGCCTTACTCCTATTTAAGTGGGTCTCCATGCATCTGATCATATGTTCTCAAATATGAAAAGATTTGAACGTGTCACATCTGTACTCTCATAACTTCAGTGATTTCTCAGGTGTGAATAAAAAAACAGATTCCGCCTCATACAATGTGGTTCACCTCACTGCCCCTCAATGTCTCTTCCATAAACAACATCTCCGGGACCTTAGAAAGTGGCACCCTGATGAAGGTTGACACACCAACATTTAAAGAATCCTCCACATTGAAACACACTTCATCAGATAATTCAAACAGAATTTGGAATAGCCTCCCACAGCACATCGGAAAGGCCCCCTTAATTTATCCTTCAAAAAGCTATTAAAACAGCACCTTCCCAACAAGGTGTGGATCCATTACCACGCCTACGTGTGTACACATTTTTCATCCTCCAGAGGAATCTAATGACAGTGAGTTCAACAGACCTTTGGACCCAGAAAGATGTGTGGTGAACCATCAACAATACTTCAACACCACCCCAACAATTAAAACGTCATGACCAATGTGGCCACAGAAGGAAACCTCCAATCAGAAATAAAGTTAAAATCTTTATTACAAACACAAGCTCAAAGTCAGGTAGATGATGCGCAAATCCAAATTATAAAGCTACATAATCACCAAGGGTTGCCAAGGTGAAGAAATAGATTCAAGCATACTAAGATCAACGAAACCAAGCTTTGAAGAAAAATGATACATAAAGTCAACAGGAATATATGCAATACAGATATAACACAGTGCTCAGAATTTGCAATCATTAGTCAATTCAAATTTAGCAGTCAATAATCTTTGGCTGGGCACAGGTCAAACCTACAGCTAGCCAAATTAGGAAAATTACATGTGTGATGAACACATGCGGGCAAAATACAAAATACAAAAAGGACAAATAGAATTTGGAAAAAAGAATAACTCAGGCTACACATCACTAACTAAAAAGAAAAAGAAAAGATAAGCGTCAGCGTGGTGGAGTTTCTAACCTAAAAGGACATTTTAAGGGGCAATGGCAAATGGCAGCGAGGTAGATACTTCTCCAAGGGATACAGCATTCAGGGAATCTTCATCATCAAAACACCAGGTCAGCATGGCATCTGCAAGCATCAGGAAAGCGTCTGTCTCTGACCAAGACAGGACTTGGGCTGCTTCTGACCAAAGTTCAAAAGTTCACTGGTTTATTAATTCATAAATAAGCGTTCAGATTTATCAAAGGTGTTAGTTCATATTATGTTGAATAGGCATCATCCAATTAAAATTGATTACCACACTCCAGGTTGCCACAGTTGGACTATTTCCTGAGTCTGTCATGGAAACATCTCCTTTCCGTGTGATCCAAACAGGTTAGTAACAAATGTATACATCTCAGTCCATGTTCCTGCACTACAAAGTTCTCTAAGACAAATTGGTATGGTTCTTCCGCAGATAAACAATAGACTTATTACAAATGGGACTTTGCTTCTCATGGGAACAAAATCTTAAAGAAGACTTCACATTATGAATAAATGTCAACACTTTTACAGGACTGCAAAATGTAGTTCTGTAGCCCTCAATTATGCTAACAAAAGAGATATATAAAATGCATTTTATGTAATACTTTTTAATAAAACACATATAATATGCAAACTTATAACTTCATCATTAATAATATTTCTTCAGTGAAAGTAAAACAAGTCATTTTAAATGGAAAAGCTTTGTTATTACATTACATCAAGTATAGCAGAAAACTGCATTTTTCTCACATAAACATATTTTCAAAGACTCAGGCCCTTATTACGAGTTTGACGGTCTTATTGGAAGGCCGCCATTGTGGCGGCTGTCAAAATACCGGCAGTGATGGCGGTATCCCGACCTCCGTATTATGAGTCACATACTGAAGACCGCCCAAAAAAAACCATAAATTCGACACCGTCAGGCCAACCAAGGGCTGGAAAGAGGCGGTCCCACCACCATCCCACCACACCGACAACATCCCGCCCTCCATATTACGACCCACAAATAAGCACAGCGGTCACTGAACGGCGGAAAACATTGGCGGTGCAATCCGCCACACTCAAAATATCACCTCCATCAGATTCCAACACCACATGGGACAGTATGAATACCCCACACCTGAGACCCACACTACACAAACCCAACCCACCACAGTAAAACACACCTCCACACAACCCACAATTCTTTGCAACTACAACCACAGACAGACAGCGAGGAGTCACAAACCCATCACCGACCACTGATACACCATAGGCACATATAAAAACTTAACATGCATCACACACCACACAACTGCACTATCAACACAATACACACAACTGCACGCAAACACCACAACACACCAGCACACCAAACTAAGCACCCCCCACACCCCATCAAGAACCAAACACCCCTCCCTCGCATACGACACCCCCCTTTAAACCACATCACTACCACCATGTACCCTCAAAAGCACCCACGATTCACAGACAAAGAGTTGAGGGTCATGGTCGATGAAATTGTCAGGGTAGAGCCACAACTCTTGGGAGCACACGTCCAGCAAACATCCATAGCCAGGGAAATGGAGTTATGGCGGAGGATAGTTGACAGGGTCAACTGAGTGGGCACCCATCCACCCACAAGGGAGGATGATAGGAAGAGGCAGAACGATCTATGGGGAAGGTGTGTTCCATGACTTCATGACACCAGATTGCCATCTACAAGACTGGCGGTGGACCGCCACCTCCTCCCCCAAAGTCCACATCGTGGGAGGAGAAGGTCTTGGACATCATCCATCCAGAGGGCCTGACTGAAATAACTGGAGGACTGGACTCTGGTAAGTCAACAACACTCCCCTGGCAGCAACAACTCCTGTACAGCATGCGTCCCCACCACCCTATCACTCCCAAATTCACCCCATCTCACACTTCTTCCCCCACCGCCCCCAATCACCTGATGCCCCTCCCCTGCATGCCACACCACCCGACTACCACTATCCCCAAACAGTCCCTCCCTAGTGCACGGATACCACTCACAAAGGCAAGCACCACAACTCCCACAATACATTACTCCCTACACATGAAATGATGCCATTCCCACCTCACAGTGGAACACCTGCACGTAAAACCATCGGAAGTGCTACACATACTGGATGTTTCGACTGCGTACTTCTACATGGCAATGACAGCAATGTTATCCACTACCCTCAATGGAACATGGAAACAATGTCACA
This sequence comes from Pleurodeles waltl, assembly GCF_031143425.1. Lineage (NCBI taxonomy): Eukaryota > Metazoa > Chordata > Amphibia > Caudata > Salamandridae > Pleurodeles > Pleurodeles waltl. Next base: position 312,295,525 of record NC_090449.1, on the reverse strand, counting down.
ATCCATCTCCCACAATGTCTGCAGTGCTCTATCTGTCATTGCCATCACAGGGAAGCAAGTCAAGCTACTGTATGCATCAGACTATGAAACTAACAAATACACCTCCACAATGTAACTCTCTCCCTCTCCATCCACACGTACCCCTGCCACTGCCACCCTGTAGAGCATGCCAGAGGCAGCCACCCCTCCCCAGGTTGAAGGCCCCAGTGGATGTCTGGACATTGACGACTTACCTGGCCCATCTGGGACAACTGGTCAGTCCACCACCACCAGCCCCACAATTGCCCACATCTGAGTCCCCATCCCAGTGGCAATAACAGCACAGCCAACCCCTCGTCCCCAAACCTGTATTCCAAGGACTGTACAGTCAGCAGTGTGCCCAACAGTGCAAGGACCAGAGTCATCCCCTCACACCCAAGACAATGAAGGTCCTGGTGTAACTGGGAGCAGGCAAAGGGGCCTGGGGCAGTGGGAGGGCACCTGTCAACGTAGGGATGGAGCCCCCAAGGGAAACACCTGGCCAGGGGTCCATCTCCCAAGTCCTGGGAGCATACCAGTAATGGGCCAGATCCTCTCAACCTTGCAGGATGCTGCAGAGAGAATACCACCAGGAGGCCAAGCAGCAGTGTCAGGCTCACAATGCCACCTTGGCCTTCATTGCAGGGGTGCTGAAGGAACTTACTATCATCCTGCGTACGTCCGCCACCCACCAGCAGGCCCCTTCCACTAGCCACATACCAGCTGAGCCATCCACTTCTGCCTCAGCTAGTAGAATGGAGGCCCTTTCAGAGGACCCGCAGACCACCATCACACCTCCCTCTGTAGCTGAGGAACCCCCACGCAAAAGAGGTCATCAATCCAGACATCCTGCAGGACCTGATGCCAAGACCAAAACCATTGCCAGTAAGTGAGCCTCTTCTGAACATTCTCCCTTGTGTGCCACTGACACACCCTGTTGACTGTCCACTCTCATGTCTCCATTTTCCCATGCCCCCTTGGATCCTTTACCTGGACTACCTCCAGCTAGTCCCACTACTCTGATGATGTCATCCACTATGACTCCACTCATCACCCATTGCACTTGCAAATCACATTAAATACCACTGAGCACAGCTACTGCTTAACTGTCTTTATTGTTACAAGGAAGATTTACTGTTGTACAAAATGTCATTGCAGTTAGCACATTGACCATTAAAAGCTGGAACTTGGTTCTAGTGTCAGCTGCATCCTCATCATCTGCCTCCTCATCACTATCAATGTCACCATCAACAGACATTCTGAAATCTTGAGTCAAGGGAGCCACCAGTCAAGCCACAAATCAGAGTAGCACCACCCAACAGACCTGAAAATAGACCAAGACAGGGACAACCATCACTATAGGAGTCAATGTTGCACACTCAACACACAAATGCAGTACATTGTCAAGCTCTGTAGTACGAATAGGCAAGTGGAATGTTAACCGAAATTATCATGGCAGACCCACATTTTCCAGACATGAATTCCCAATGGTCCTTCCCTCTCAGCTGGCGTAACTCCACTAAAGGAAAGTTCCACTGTCAATAAAAGTTATGTTCCATAATCATCCACTGTGTACAGTGAGGATAGGTAGCAATACTGATAACACTAAAATGTTTGGCAGTCCTACTGCAGTTGACATAGCAGCACAGGGAACATACAAAATGCCCAAGTCTTTGCAGATGTGATGCTAGAAAACAGCATAGTAAAAATAGCTCTTACATTAGAACAGTAACACCTCCCCTGATGGCCAATATGTTTTTCCCCAAAACCCACACAGTGGGATAGCTGCACTTAACACCTCCACTGATGGCACACATCAGGAGGAGCAAAGGCACAAGGCAGACAGTAGTACGGTTCACATACAAAACAATTAACACATACCTGTATGTCACTAGAAGTATTGTTAGATCAACTTGGTTCTAGTGTCAGCTGTGTCCTCATCATCTGCCTCCCCATCACTACCAATGGCACCATCATCAGCCACTGGTCCAGATGCCACCTCCTCAACATCCAGAAATGGGATGTGATGTCCCAGGGTAGATTGTGTAGCATGCAGTAGGCAACAATGATGTGGCAGACTTTTAGTGGTATGGAGATGTGTAGACATCGGAATCTGGTCTTCAGTAGCAAAAGGTTGTGTCAATAACATGCCTAGTCCTGCCGTGGGCCTCACTGAAATGGTGTTCCCCATCTGAGGTCAGGTACCTCACTGGTGTCAGCAGCCACAGTAGGTTAGGATAGCCAGAGTCCTGTGTACACAAAGTTTGACCCATCACAATACCGGTAGAGACACAGGGCAGAACGTGAAGAGAGGTGAGATAACAAATGCACACATATTATTGGATACATACCAATGAGCCAAGACCTCTCCTTTGTAGCTGTGCCATCATGTGTGGGCCAGTTCAGTTCCTCAGAATGTGAACAGAACAGGAAACTTGGCCGTCACTTGGGAGATATACTGGTCAGCGAGACACACCACCTGGACATTGATGGAGAAAAAATGTTTCCTGTTCTTGTACACTTATTCTTTGGCCCTGGGAGGAACCAAAGCAATGTGGTTGCCATCTATGGCCTCATCACATGAGGGATGTGTGCCATATCATAGAAGTCAGCTTTAACAGTGGGCAAATCCGCACATTGGGAGAACCTGATGTAGCTGTCCAGATGTTTGAGTAAAGCACACAGTGCATCTTTCAACACATGACTGAACATGGGCTGTGACATCCCTGCTGCCAAGCCTAATGTAATCTGAAATGAGCCCGAGGCAAGGAAGTGTAGCACAGACAACACCTGTACTGTTGGAGGGATGGCATAGGGATTAGGTATGGCAGTGAAGAGATCCAGCTCCAACTGGGTACACAGTTCCATGATGGTCTGATGGTTCAAACAATAGGTCTGCATGATGTGTCTCTCTTCCAGGGTAGCAAGGTTGACTAGGGGCCGGTACACAGGTGCATGTCTCATTCTCACCATTGCACAGAATCTAGGAATAGGAGAGAGGAATAGCCACAAGTTGATGTTGACAGCTCACAAGCCACCAAACACTATACATGTAGCACACAAGAGTACTGTGGACCTAATGCTGCAGTACACTGAATCCATTTGGCCATGTCGACTGACCATGTATGTCATCGGTGATGGCAGTTGCAGCCCCAGACAGACAGCTTGGCACACACAAAACATTTGACACTTCCATGTAACAACACCCTATTCCCACAGGTAATAAGGTATATGTGACATTTGAACATATAGATATGGTTACCCCGTCTATGAGGCAGCAAGTGACTGCACATTGTGTCATAGTTATCTGTACATCTAACTACACTATTCATGAATGCCACATGTGTGAAGCATGCTTTGATGTGTGAACATAGTTAATCTACGCAATGTCACTAACAATTGTTCATGACGCACTTATCTTTCACCTACAAAACACTACCTAGATGTAAAATAGCAGCCGCCTGTCCTGCAAGCAGAGGACAGATGGAAGTGACCTAATTCCACCAGCGTTAGTCGTCATGGCAGTAGGCAGTCTCAACCGCTGTGCAACTCCTCCTTGGTTAACGTTGTTGCCTATGGGAGACTGGGGCCAATGATGACCACCGCCAGCAGTAACGGTCATGGACGTGGCTGACGTGACCGCCATTTTCTGTTGCATAGCTCATTGACTCCTGACATTTGTGCAAGCAAGACCTCCACTGTGTGAGCTGCTGTGTTCTGTCTCTGGGAGCCATTATGGCATGTCCTACAGAGATAGGGCCCCTGTTTTCACCAAGGAGGAGCTGGAGAAGCTAGTTGATGGGGTCCTCCTACACCTGTATGGACAGTTGTATAAGACACCAGAGAAGCAGGTGAGTCCTATGTTCCTATCCTGTCTGATAGTGCTGTGTGTGGGTTTGAAAGGCATTGAGACGATGCACACGGAGTGGATGCATGCAGATGGCAAAGGAGATGGTGTGTTAGTGCCGTACAGACACTTGTGTGTGGTCATGAGATGTGTCTGATGTGTGAAGTCCACTCCTGTTGCTGTGAAGCCCCTCTACATGACTTTCTCCTTCTGTCTGTGTCACCCATGCAGGTCAACGCCCATCAGAAAAAGGGGATTTGGCGTGCCATCGGCAAGCTTGTGCAGTCCTGGGGGTCCATGCTCGGTGGAGCACCCACTGTAGAAAGCGGTGAGAGGACCTGTAAGTCCGCTGAGGTCCAGCTGGGGGATGTCCTCCCAACGAGGGAGGGGTGCCCATTGGACCCTGACCCCCCAGTGGCCCGCATTTTGGTGGTGGCCTACCCTGAGGTGGATGGGCACTTGAGGGCAGCACAGCAGCCACAAGGAGGTTAGTACACACTCACACATCGCTAATGGTAGGCATGTATGGGCTTGGGTAACCTACTAGTGGGAATCTGTAGTGTATATCATTGGTAGTTGCACATTGGCTATGGGTATGATCCACCCTAGCAGGATTTGTCTCAATTATGTGTGCCAATACCATGCAGACAGTGGCCTTACTTCCATGTTTGAGTTTGTCTGGACACATTTTACATCTTTTGAGTGACCAGCTCCTTCCATCAGCATCGGTATACCTAAGGTGTCAGGGCATTGCCATAAGTAATAGTCTGCCACTATGACAGAGTTAATTGGTGACTTCTCAATCAGCTGCTTCATACTGTAGGTCCAAGACACACTATGGTCCAGACCTCTCATCCAATTGAATGCCCATTTTCATCCAGTTGAGGGCTACCAAAAAGAGGTGTGGACCAATTAACCTCAAAGGAGATACCTAAAATGAAAAAAGGGATTGGTAGACCCACCATGAATCCAATATATGCATTTAATTTATCTGTCAAAGTATTTGCGTATTGATGCATTTATTCAAGTCCGTAAGTCCAGTTTAATGTTTACTTTTCTTTATGACACACTTGATAAACAACCGCCGACACGTGTTTCGCCCCCTGTAGTATATATACCTTAGGCTTTCTCAAGGCTGTGAAAATATAAAGTTAAATTTGATGAAAAAAGTTTTTTATAAAGATAAATTAGTTGAAAAATAAAGGAGTAAAAGTAGAAGGGTTATCCAATCTCCCACACCCACGGTGTGAAAAAAATAGAGAAAGAGATGATTCAAAATAGCACCACAAGTGAAGAATTAAAATCATGTAATTATGATAAGAAAAGTGCTAAGTGCGTGAGTTACTTGTGAAAAAGATGCTGGCAGTTGAAATTATAGATCCTTACAGTTCAGAGATCATTCAAATATAAGCAAAATATTAAGGGTACCTACAGCCAGTGGTCCCAAAAATATAAGTAAAAGAACAGGCCATTTCTATGAGAGCAGAAAGGATGACCTTCTGCCTTGTTACATTCATCACATGCTCATGTAATACTGTAAATAGAAAGAAAATAAAGACTCTTAGCCCCATGCAAGTCGAGTTAAACCATACCTCTCTGAATTAAATAGAATATATCAATTTTCTGGAGTTATGCAGAAGACCAAAGATCAATGTGTACTGACAAAAATGTACAGTAGTAACATGGTTTCAGTTTCAACTGAAAAACAGTGAAAAGATGTTCTATTCAAGCGAAACATTCAACTAATTAATTCACATAAATCCCAGTGTTTAAATGTTATGTTTTAGACTAATGCCTGACTAGGGCATACAATAGTACCAATTTTTTGCTACTGGTTATTAATTAAATTATCCCCATCATCAAAGAGACTAATTATCATATTACATCGACTACTACAAGTGCCATTGTTGCATAGTGCTCAACAAATGTTTAAATTATTTGACAATTAAGAATGCAAAAACAACACATTGGTTGGAAAGTTTAGTCCATACTATGGGGTATGACTGATCTAGTAATGTGTCAGAAAACCATGAAACAAAGTCATGAATGGTGAATAAGATAGCCTAATTCATAACATTGATCTATATGTTAGGTGTTAAAAATCCCAAAATAAATGTTTCTGATCTGTGTGGGCCAGGCCAGAAGTAGATCAAGATTGGAAGAACAGTTATCCTGAGAGAGCGGACTAAAGGTGGGTAAAAAGTAGCTTACCGATCAAAACAAATTGAAAACAAAAGGAACAGCCACTCGTCTTGGGTTGAATCCCTGATAACAAATGCTTACGGTGAGTGCCTGGTATCTTAGTCCAGCGCCATCTTTATTAGGACTAGAGAGGTGTCCTTCTTTAGTTACCATGGCCTGGAAACACCACAATCCTAACACCTATTGTGGCAGCCATGATGCAAAGAATATAGATATGCACAAATTAAAATGAAAAAAGGAAAAAAGAATTTATTTAAAAATTGAATATAAGCTGGTTATTTATAACCTATTTGGAGCAAAAATGAAAAATAGTTAATAGATTTTTTAAAGGTATGAGATGTCCCACAAAATGGATCAAAGTGGAATAGCCGTCATCTTGAAAAAATAATATAGTAACGTTGAATATTACGAGGTAGACTTTAAATACCTTCAACGGAAGGCCTAATATATTAATACAACACTGAATCCTGTAACAGCAGATAGAATGTGCTTATTTCCATAGCCCGACATTCACACTGATCCAGGCACCTATTACGGCCATAATGAAGGGATAGTATATCCTCACAACATCGTGGTCAGTATAATACAGAAATGCGAGAACTTAAGTGCACCTAAGAAACAATTAGGTACGGTAAGAATAAACACTAATCTTGGATAAGGTTCTGAGCATCAGGTGCTTTTGAAGAGAGGCATGAAATCTTGATACAGCACCGTATCCTGTGAAAGCATACAGAATGTCCTACTTTTATTTCCATAGCCCAAGATTCACACTAACCCAGGCACCTACTACAGCGGCCTCAATGAAGAGATAGTTATCTTCATAACATCATGCTCAATATAATGAGAAATTTCCTAGCTATCGAGAAGGAAAGTTTAAATTCTATTAAGGACACGGAGGCAAGGATTATGCATCATCTTTCTTCACTTTTTATTAACAGCAGAATCAAAGTTCAACAATAGAAAATGAACTACAACACCCATGGGACAGCATCACCATGGCAACCAATGTCCAATCACTATACTATCCGACAGTTCGTATATATATCCATCCGTGCCGATGTCCGTCCTCGACTTCACTGCAGTAGGAAGTTAAGTTGTCGTTAGATTGGTGCAGTTTCTGTGCCTAGGAAGAAATGTGAACAATAAGATTGGGACCTGTGTCCTTCAATGTATAAACAGGTGAAGTAAACAAACAGTCCGGAGATCCCACTCCCCTCATTATAAGGAACAATAATGTTTGCAAACATCATAAACCGGCTTGAACAAATTCAACCTTAGATAACCTCATTATCAAATCAGGAAAAAGGAATACCACCTCCAGATCCGGTGAATCCGCTCCTGGGTGGGCGACATGCCCATAATGTTGGGTGGGATAATCCTCGCCTCCGTGTCCTTAATAGAATTGAAACTTTCCTTCTCAATAGCTAGGAAATTTCTCATTATATGTCAGGACCGGAGGCGAGGATTATGCATTTTTAAAGCTTACCTACCACCAATGAGGCTGCTTCGTGAATAGGTTTAAAATATAATTTTTTAAACATAGACTCTGACGACCAGTCGGCTGCATTCATGATGTCCTCCAGCCTTCCACCTACCTAAACGGCTTTGGAGGCCATGGCCCCCCAAGTGGAGTGAGCTCCAAAGACATGTACGTTGATGCCTGCTTCCATCAAAACCCATTTGACCCACCTAGCAATGGAGGGGGAGGAAACTGCCCTGAAGGGTTTCTTTATTGAAATCAACAATTGTCTTTCCCCCGGTGGCCGGAGTTCGGCCGTCACTTCCTCATATATCTTCAGACACCTTACCACACACAGTTTGAGCGTATGTTCAAAAGCAGGATAAGTTACCGACCTGGTATTACACTTTGTACGTCTGGATATAGTGAAGGTCACACCCTCTGGAGAGAAAACCCTAGCGGATATATCCAGAGCTCTCACATCTGAAACTCGCTTGCACGAGATGAGGCATAGCTAAATAGCTAGCTTTGCTGACAATTCCTTTCATGAAAGATACTGGTTGTCTTGCCAAGAGGTCAAAAGACGCAGAACTTGTTTGACGTCCCATAGCATAGAGTACTTGGGTTCAGGAGGTCTGGTCACTCTGATGCCTTTCAGCAGCTTGCACACCCACTGGTGCTCCCCCACCGCGCAATTGTTAATAGGAAGGTGTCCCGCCGATATCGCAGACCGAACCGAATTAATCGAGCAGTAAGACTGACCGGTTTCCGCTAGATCGGCTAAGAAGTTTATGACATCTGTAATTTGGGCCCCCATGGGATTGACGTGCCTTCCCACACACCAACGAGCCCAGCTATTCCAGGCTGATCTGTATCTTTTACAGGTGCTCGGGCCCAGGCTTGTCTGATACATTTTTCAGCCTCCTGTGAAAGTCTGCGGTCCAGCGAGACCAGAAATCCTCCAAGCCACCAGAGAGAGATGGCCCTGAAGGACCAGCAGGTGTAACTGTCCTTCTGGATTCAATAGAATGGTTGGGAAGACCGGAAGCTGAATCGGGAGATCCCAAGAGAGTTCCAGAAGGGAAGGAAACCACACCTGTTACCTCCACAGCGGAGTAATCAAGATCACTGTCACCCTTTGGCGACTTACTTTCGCTGTCACTCTCGGGATCAGGAGGAAAAGGGGGAACGCATAACTCTGATCCCGTCAACCAATCCTGTATGAATGCGTCTGCCACCGTCACACCGGGGTCTGGATGCCAGCTGAAGTATTGCAGTAGGTGGGCATTCCACCGGGACGCAAAGAGGTCCACTGAACAGGGACCCCAGCGTTTCATGAGTGCGAGGAATACAGCTCTGTCAGGTCGCCAATCGCTGGGATCCTCCAAATATCTGGAGCTCCAGTCTGCGAGGGTGTTCTGGGGGCCCAGAAGGTACTCCGCCGTCACCGATATCTGTCGTTGGAGGCAGAAGTGCCAGAAATCATTCACCAGTTCCGCTTGGGCTTTCGAGCGGGTGCCCCCCAGGCGGTTTATATACTGCACCGCCGATATGTTGTCCATTCTCAAGAGAATGCAACAGGAGACCTTGTCCCGCACCAGGGACCGGATCGCGAAGGATCCCGCTAGGAGTTCCATGCAGTTGATGTGAAGGTTGAGTTCCCGTTGGGTCCAGCGTCCCCCGAATGAGACATCCCCACATCGAGCCCCCCAACCGTAATGGCTGGCGTCCGACTCTATCACGAGGTCCGGCGAGGCTCCGAAGATCGCCCTGCCGTTCCACGCCCCCATGTGATCCAGCCACCACTGGATCTCCGTCCGTGCCTCGTAGGGGAGAGTTATCAGTTCGGAATAAGTAAGGCCGCGTCACAGGTGATGAGCCTTCAGGCGTTGAAGGGCCCTGTAATGAAGCGGGCCCGGGAAGATGGCCTGAATCGAGGTTGAGAGGAGTCCCACCACTCTGGCCAATTGACGGAGCGAGATTCTGTCACGCCTCATGACCTTCGACAACTCTTTCTTGATTTTGGCTATCTTCGAGCCCGGGAGACTGAGGGAGGCCGCCTGGGAGTCGATGAGGAACCCCAGAAAGGTCATGGACTGAGAGGGAAGAAGGTCCGACTTCTGGGAGTTAATCACGAACCCCAAGTCTTGGAGGAGCTGAATAGTTGTGTTCGCATTGGATATTAGCCGCGTGCGAGACTGGTCCATCAGGAGGATGTTGTCGAGGTAAATGATCAAACGGATCCCCGAGACCGTAGGTACTCCACCACTGGTTTGAGCAGCTTCGTGAAGCACCAAGGAACTGACGACAGACCGAATAGCAGGGACGTGAACTCGAACACCTGATCCCTCCAGAGGAATTGCAGGAATCGGCGATGAGGGGGAAAAATTGGGACCGTCAGGTAAGCATCCTTGAGGTCTAGCCGAATCAGCCAATCCCCGTGCAGCAGGAGATCCCTGAGCATGTGAATGCCTTCTATTTTGAAGTGCCTGTATACGACCCACTCGTTGAAGGCTCTGAGATTGATTACTGGCTGGAAACATTTGTCTTTTTTCTCGACGAGAAAGAGATTGCTTACGAAACCTCTGGGGTGACGGACTGACGCGCGAATGGCTTCCTTGCGCAGGAGATCCTGGACCTCCGAGTCTATCAGCGCGGTGTCTGACTCCAAAAAGACCAAAGGCCGCGGTGGTACCTCCTGGACCCGAGTCCCCCAGAACTCTATGTGGAACCCTGACACTGTCTGGAGAACCCAGGCGTCCGATGTTAATTGGGCCCACTTGTGTGTAAATATCCGCAGCCACCCCCTGAGAATTTGAGGGGAAAATAGGGTAATACTCACCGTTGGTACCTCCGGGGGCGTTCGCTCCGCCCCGGGCTCCTCTTCTGCTTTTCCCTCTACCCCGATTGGGGAAGAAGGCGCCTTGTCGGCCGTCTCTCCATCGATTGTTCCTGGAGGGACAGGAACTGGGGCCTTGCTGGTACGTGCGGCCGGAGGAGCGACCCCTGCCTCTTCCGGCCCCTCCAAAAACCTTCCCTGGGAAGATCTTTTTTATGGAGGTTTGCGCCTTATCAAGCGCCGAGAAGGTGACAACAAATTTGCCCAACTCCTTCACAAAAGGGTCGCCAAACAAGTTCCCTTGGGCGATAGCCCCTGCCTCTGAGTTGGAGAGTTCTCCTAATTTGGGGTCGATCTTGATGAGAAGGGATCTTCGCCTCTTCGCGGAGAGGTTGCAATTAGCGTTGCCCAATAGACATACTGCCCTCTGGGCCCATCCCGCTACTATATCCGTAGGCAGGGGAGTATTGGTGCGCTTCGCGTGCTCAGCGAGTTGCATGATCTGTGTTAGAGGTCCCAGGACGTCCAACAGTTTGTCCTGGCATCCTCTCCAGGAGCTGTTGATGCCCTTTTTGGGGTCTTTCACATATTTAGCGAACAATGTGCACATCTTCTGGTCAATCTCTGGGGTCGCCGCTACTTTGTCTGGTAGAGTAGGGTGAGGGCATTCGGACCTCAGCTGGGCTCTGACATCCTTATCTAGAGGCCTCCTAATCTTACTGGCTACATGGTCTGCCACTCTCTTCTCTGGGCGCCATTCCGAGGATCAAGGGTGATAAATATCCTCTGGTTGAAACATTTCAGAATCGGAGTCCTCAGCCTCCTGCGGGTCTGTCAAGTTAGAGGTCGGACGCCACGGACGCCCTGAATCCTGTTCCTCCTCAGACGAAGAATCCCCTTCTGTGTCCCCCTCGACCCGCTTAGGTGACCCTGCCTCTGGGTGTGGTATGTGGTGAACCGCTTCACCGGTCTCTCTGTGGTCTGAACTCTCCCGGAAGGGTGGTCGCTTCAGCGTGCGCGCACTCTTATGGAAAGCTTTGGTTAGGATATCGCAGCCTTCCAGGTTCACAAAAGTTAAAGGTCTTGGAGTGAGGATGACATTCTGCATAGTGTTCCACCAATGAAAGTCTCAAGTCATCCCTTTTTATGTTGCAAAAATGTTCTTGTATCCTTAATTTCAGATGTCTGGTCGTGCTTCCAATCTAGGTCTTGTCACAGTGGCAACTGATGAGGTACTTTCACAGTTGATGAAATCACATATTGCGAAGGTTTGGCCATTTTTGTCTAACTGTTGTGTTTTGGACACGCCTAGTTTACAAATTGAACAATAGGCGCAGGTATAGAAACTGGAGACTGGTTCAAAAAAAAGGTTTGATTTCTCTTTTTCACTGGTAGAATGAAGGACAGATTTTATCTCTAAGGTTAGATGCCCTTTTGAAACACATTTATGGAAATGATTGAATATATTGGGAAACGGAAGGGTTATTAGTGAGCAGAGACCAGTGTCTTTGTAATAGTTTGCGAATATGTAGATGACCATTACTGAAATTAGTAATGAACCGAATAGGTGTCTGAGTTTTAGAAGACTTACTTTTATTTAAGATTTCATTTCGATCTGTTTTGGCAAAGTGTTCTTCTATGTGATTGAGTCTTAAATGATTGTATCATTTCTTTGGTAGGCTATCAGTAATTTCTGTTGCCTTTGCCTCATACTCTTCAATGATGCCACAGCTCTGTCTACCTCTTCTATATTCTCCTGATGGAATGTTAGCTATTGTGATGTATGGGTGGCAGCTGGATGCATGGAGAATGGAATTGGCAGCCCTTTATTTCCGATTAAATCGAGTCTGTAGCTGATTGTGGTGAATATAAAGTGTAAGATCCAGATATTCAACTGATACTTGTGAGATTTGATAGGTCACATCAATTTCCCATTTATTAGGTGTCTAAGCCCTCAGAAACTGTCGGAATAGAGATTCCTGACCTTGCCAAATGAGAAGAATATCATCTATATACCAGCCCCAAAAAACTATATGATTTGATAGGTCCGCTGTACTCTCCCTCCATAGCCAATGTCTTTCCACTTCCCCCGTCAAAATATAGGTGTACTTTGGAGCAAGCTTGGAGTCCCTTGTTGTTGTAAGTAGTATTAACCATTAAACAGAAAAAAATTGCAGTCAGGAGTGAAGTTGGGCCCAGAGACATTGCCCAGTGTGCCTGGGGCACTGTGAACAATTGGACTAGCCAGCAGGCCCATTTTGCACATAGTTTTTTGGACATAATTTTCTATTAAATTATTATATCTGCACCAGTGAACCGTTGGTGTAGAGAGTTACAAACTTGTCCTGCCTTTCCTACCACATGTATGTGTTGTATATTTTCGATTTGGTGTGTGTCTTCTGTGTATGTGATGTGTTTTTGTAGCAGCATGAGTTGTGTGGGTGAGTTGTGCTATGGAATTGTTATGATGTGTTGTGTTGGAGTTGTGTGGCATTGGGTGGTAGTGGTGTGTGTATTGTGATGCATCTGTGATGTACTTTGTGTGTTAGGTGGATGTGGCGGATGATCTGACGTGTTGTTTGGCAGTGTAATTGTTTATATTGGTTCGGTGTTGTTGTTACGTGTTGCTGCCAGTATCTATATTCCTTTGGAGGTGTGTGGTGTACCTCTCTGCCAATGCGTTTGTGTGGTCACAATAGTGTTGTTGTGTGACTCGGTGGTGTTGTGTGTAGATGTGTTTGACAGTGGCAGTGGTGTGTGTGTGTGAGGTGTGGTGTGTGTATGGCACGTGTATGTTGCCCGTGGTGTATGTTGTTTGTCTGTGAGTGTGTGTATGTAAATGTGTTTTTGAGTTCTATCGGTTGTATGTTTGTGTGTGTGTGGTCGTGGCAAGCCAGGCCAGGGTTGTGTGTTGTGTGTGGATGTGTACTGATCGCCTTCCCTCCAGTGTGTGGTAGGTGGGTCTACTTATGGTTGTTGTCTTCGTTGCCATTGCTGATTCTGGAATTACATGGCCAGCAGGAGCAGTGGGAAGACTTTAAGTTCGGGTTCCATGGTGGCTGCAGACATGACTGCGTTCCTGAAGGTGAGTGGCTCCTTTTATGTTGTTAATTTCCGCCAGGCTTTTGGTGGCGTTGAAACCGCCCCAGAAATCCTGGAGGGGTGCAACCTTGTAATATGGTCGGCAGAGGACCGCCAAACTTGTAATCACCACTTCAGTTGTGTGACGAGTCATATGCTCAACTCTCTCACTTACTTCCCACAGAGCCTTTAATTTGCTTTATCCATTGTTTGCATTTAGGTTTTACTTTATTTTATTTTATTGGTTGGAAAATATTAGTGACACTCCTGGGGACTATATGGGCCCTCCAACCCTCGTAATCAGTTAATGTTTTGGGAGTTAATGCCTGTTTTCCTGGGATTAATTGGGTGTCGAATATCGAGAAAAGTTCTTATTAATTACACTTGTGTGTATCCCACATTCATCAAAAAGAAATCCACTGGCACATCTAACTTGTTATTTTGCAGTTTCTTTTTATTTAAATCGTTCATACTTGGTAAGTACAGCCATTCCCATAGTATTTGTAAGATTATCCATACTAGGTAGAGACAGACAAACCGTGTTTCATCCTGTTATGATGCATGTTAGGCTGCGGCTTCCTCAAGGCTCTAGGTCACACTTTGTCTAGGCACATTTCCTTCATCACATTAATCAATCATTATAGAGCAATACAATTTAACTTATTCTTTGTCAGGATGTTGGATATAATGATCCGTCCCATCGTCTTACCAAAGTCATTAACCTTTCAATAAACACAAGAAATCTAATATAGTTTCTACATGGGCTAGAAGTTTAAAATCTAAATTACATTTTGACATCAACCTTAGCCTTCTAGCATGTGATTTAATTAAAAAGGCATCTATGTCGAACTTTGAAATACAAGCAAATTGCATATTTAAAATGTGTGTCAGTGCAGCTCTCTACGTTAGTTAGTCTGTCATTTATGTTCATAAAATAAACTTGTCACAGTGAAGACTTTAGTGAAACTAGGGACAGCGCTAAAATGTATGCTCTATCATACAGTACAACACAGGATATTTACAACACAGGCTGCAATGCATGCTTTAAGTTACAACACAGGGCACTAATGAGTGGTATTACCAATATGTTAAAAAGGATGAAACATTGTATTAAATGTAGTTAAGGATGTGCAGTTAGGTGGAATATGTTATAAAGGGATAAATTGTGTAAAATAGTACATTAAGGATGAGGGATGGGGAACTTACTCTCCAGATATATTTTATAAGGACACCATATTGCGTCAAATTAATTGAGGATTGGAGTTTGTTAAAAATTGATAAAATATTCTAATAAATTTCAAAAAGAATGGGGGTGGGGTGTTTAAATATTTCATTTTTTAAACAAAGTGAAATAGTAAGCAGTGGTAATAACATTAAGCATTATTTACAAAAACATTATAGGGGATTACATTGCAAGTATAACATTAGTAAATTGTTTTTCTTCCTTTAGGAACATTGGTAGAATTATTTCAAAGGGTTTGTTGGAAAAAAAACATTATTAGTTTCTTTTTGTTTCATATGTTTGTGAAAAAGTTAGTAATATTTGTTATTAATATTGCAAAACACTGCAAAACAAAAATAACTACTTTTGTAGTATGTATTAGTCCTGTGACATTAAAGGAACTACTTATTTTGTTAATGGTTGTTTTGTTATGTTGAAGGACGTTAGCTAGGACAGACCTTATCAAGACCTTTTTGCATGGAAATGGTACAAAAAAGTGTTTACCAAAAAACAAGCAAAATAAATTAGAATATCCAATAACAATTTCAGTCAAAGTTGTAAAAGGACCAGTCAGTGAGGAATTTTAAATGCCAATGAACAATTGCAATACTTTTTAAATTACCAACTACCGTAGCACCTTTGCAAGCTGGGATTGAAAGCAAGGATTCTATCTGAAATGTGAGTCAGCAATGATGAATTTAGTTCCATGCAGGCTCAATGAAAATATAAAAGGTAGAAAAGAACAGAAGAGTAAGGTCTGGATCCACCAAAGCATGGGACTCCTTTGAGGGTCACCAGATGACACAATGCCAACTTCTGACCTCTCCTTAGCAGCGCTGGTACCAGCCTGTGTAAACTTTCAGTTTCAAAGCCTTTGTGTTGAAATGTCTCCTGAGAACCTAGTTCCAATGGGCATACCAGCGTTTGTGTTCATCACCACACTTTCCATGGGAATGAGTAATAAAAATATGGGGATGTGGTATCTGCACATTAACTCAGTGACTCATTGATTGCCATATAGAAAGCATGAGGGGCCATAACTGCAAAGTCTATGTTTCTGCCTGGCTCTCTACACTCTTTTGAGGCACGGCAGGTATGGTGAGGGACAAGTCCGAGTTCTCGTCCCATGTACCTGCTATGGTAACAAAGCAGTCTCCCACGGGGTGCAGTTAAGCCAGGGGGGTGGGGGAATAAACAAAATATAGTGCTATAACTAAAACTGAGGTGCCACAACTGGAAAGGGGACTATTGGTGGTAAAAGGACGAGCACAGCATGAAGATAGACGACATGTGTCCTTCTCCACATACAATATGAGCCCCATGGCACTCAACTGAAGAACAAAAAAGAACACAGCCAGTAAAAGGAGACAGACTAGGGAAGACCTGGACCACATACAATAAAAAGGAACTAGAAAAGAATAACTGAGTTTAAACAAGAAAGTATCCCACAGTAAAAAGGCAAAGAAGTGGAGAAGAGGCGAGAAGGGGTGCAGAGAAAATCCAATGATGATGAGTTGAAAGAGTGTTTGAACTGACACATTATGAACTGCCAGCACCTGGAATATAAACACTGCATTTTCGAATTAAAGGTCAGCAGTTTTAATGTTATTTTATTTCCTGTGGACATCAAAAAATAGCGGGTGGACTTTTTGAATTAATTGCATCCACTTCCATTCCCATCTATCATTTTTCCACAACATATCATCTCAGAGAGGACTAAATGCAAATCAGCCTAGGTCCTGCTCTACCAGAGAGAGCCCAGCCTCAACTGCAAGACTAATCCCTTTCAGATAGGAACACAAACAACCGCATTCAAGTGTATGCCTATTTAAGGCTTGAGGAACCAGGAAAGATTTGACCCCCACCCGGGGTCTTCTTCCCAGCGGTGGAGGGACACCCTTTATGTCCTCAGGGTCAACTTAGCAGAGAGTTCACAAATCAGACGGAGTCACCAACTGGAGGAATAAAGAGAAGTTTATTACATGGATTATAGCTCGAGCTAATACAGAGTCCCAGGACAGTCAAGTGACTATCCTACAGAGGCTGCCCCTTCACTCTGGGGCACCCAACCTTATATACACACAAAACTGCTTAGTCAGAGGACAACTCCACCCCTATCGTATTCAAGGTCCTCTGCAGTCTTCAGAATGTTTCAGGGATACACGTGTGGTGGGAGAAGGTACAGATGCAGCTGGTAGGAGGTGGCAACAAACTTGTTCAGGCAGTTACTGATTAAGCACGACAATTCTCTGAACTGTAATTGGAAAAAGTAGCCCAAGGCTGCGAGCACAAGGTCAATCATCAAAGTTCAGGAGGTTTGTCGATCACATGGCAACATAATAAAGATAAACAGATGCCTAGCAGCTATGGTGTATGATTAACTTTATGTACATTTTCTTAGGCTCATCTGTAAGGTAGAGCTTGAGTCCTAAAGCACAGTAAGTACAAGTCCCTTGTCTGGACGTACGAGTAGTACCTACCATGTTCCACTAAGGAAAACAAAAACTAATTGCTTCTGATAAAATAATTCGAATAGGAAGTTTATTGGTACATGAAATGTGGTGAACATTAATACTCCTGCTCTATTCATTTTTCTCCCGGGTAACAAATAGGTGCTATTTCTCTTCCACACAAATATTTTCCTGCAGGGCATCCAATATTGCCACTGAGCACACAAACGTTTCTGATGTGCATATACATGAGCAGTAGATGAATAATTTAATTACTGCATCATTTTAGGTTCATATTTCAATCCTCTTTCTATTGCTTACATTCCACAAAAGAAAGTGACATTGTTTTGGGTCAAATACAGCGTATGCACCAGAGAAAATAATGTGATAGCTCTATCCACTCTATCCACAACATGAGAATGCATGGTAGAACTCTGTCGCCCTGGCCAATCGCTGCACAAGGTGGTAGCTGCGTGGAGTGTTCGAGTCTCACAGGTTATCTGAGCAGGACATTCAAGTGTAGGTGGTCCATGGGAAAGGGTAACAACCACCCAATGTCTTAAGTAGTAATATGATATATTTCGCACCACCTCGGCACATTCATTAGTACCTTGCCATATCGGGCCGTGCTTTGCATTTTGAGGAGCTGCCCTGAAACACGGTACATCACACTCTGAACTTTTAGCAGTGCCCTCAAGGAGCACTGCATAGCACCCTGTTACACTGAGCGAAAATGATTCACGCATCACCCTTGGCACAGAAAGCACCCTTTCTGGCACATTGTATATTGACACTTGTACACCGAGTTGCGTTCCTAGTACATTGATCAGCACACAGATCATATTTATATCAACAACCTGGCACTTAAGAGCAGAAATTAGGGCATTGCATTTTTCATCAATTAGATTTGAAACAATTAATGGTTAGTTTTATCCCAAAATACTAAGGGCCTGATTTATAGTTCGGCAGAAGAGTACTCTCTCACAAATGTCTTAATACAAGTGATGCCAGCAATAATGTCATGAGTGATGTAGTATGTGAAGTCAGAAGCAGTGCATGGTGGCAGCGAAAGCAATAGTTAGCTCAGAAAGCCCTAACTGGTGAACTTCAGAGGATTTTTGATTATTAAACACTAATTTGTATTCCTTATTACATCTAACTATAGCATCACTTTAATCTTTCTTTTTTCAGTGAAAAGATAGATAGATAGATAGATAGATAGATAGATAGATAGATAGATAGATAGATAGATAGATAGACAGACAGATAGATAGATAGATAGATAGATAGATAGATAGATAGATAGATAGATAGATAGATAGATAGATAGATAGATAGATAGATAGATAGATAATTTGTCTACCAAAATGTTACTATTTAAATTTATATAAACACATGTGGAAAAGGGATGCTGTACTTAGGCAGACATATCTCTCTTTTACTAGTTTAGCCCCTTTAAAAATACATTTTGGGTCAATTTACAAAAAATCCACACCTTCCTTTCCCTTCACATTTGCAAACTCTCTGGTTTCATGCCTGCATTAACACCTGTTGCTTCTTTACTTCAGGCTGCTCTTCAGGAAAGGCTTTAAATTCAACAGCTCCTATTCAAAACAAGCATTTGCAATGTAATGGGTCTCACATTTGCTCGAGTTAGAGCTATTAGCGTTGTAAACTCCTAACCGGACTTTTCTTGCCACACAAATAGAATGAAAAAAACAAGTGTAACCGCACTATGTAAAACGCAGCACGATCGTGCAGAAATTGAAAACAAAAAAAACGAGCGCGTTCACACTGCGTGGAAAATAAAAAGATAAAGTAGTGCAGAAATCAGGCTGAAAACATGGAGCCTCGTACGTTTTCAGTAGTTGGCCGGTGCACTCGAGGAGGGCTAAACACCTGAAAAGGCATGACGTAGGCATGCCTTTCACTAATGAAAGCAGGCGGATTTTAAAAGGCAAGCCCACGATCCAATGAAAGTGACAGGCGTGACATGGGTATGGTTACAAGCCCAAAGAGCGATTAAAACATGGACGGAGTGCTTGTGCGCTCGACCCTAAAAATGGCTTTCAGGAGTGCCTCACTTTTATCTTGAGTAAACATCGTTAGCAATCTAGTTACTCATTAGATCCTTGTTGTAAAGCTGCAGCAGCTTTGCCATGTGCCATGTATCACAGTTTATAATAACGAATTTCATTGCCTTACCCCACATTAGTCGACTGGAAGTCAATTAGAGGTTCCCAGTGGCTGCATTATTGCTCAAGCCACTCTCAGTATGGCAGTATTAGAGTCAGGGCCAGCTGTCAGCCTACAGTGCACCTGTGTATCTAGGCCACAACAGCGCCTCATCCCAGGGTCTGTGAGAGGTTAGGTTGATGTGGAAATGGTAATGAAATGGTTTGTTGTGGTCATATGATCATGGTGAGTTCAGCTCCTCCACTTCATCTGCTGCGACTGAGTCATAGGCATCTTCCTGGTGTGGGACTCTGAGAATGTTTGGTGGTCTTCTAAGACTGGGGGTTGGATCAAAAAACTATTTTGAACGGGTCTGTTCCATTTTCGTTGGTGGTGATTAAAGACAGTGATCCGGGCAAACATCTTTCACCACTGTAGTATGAAATCAGGATTCTGGAGCTGGTAATGCGTGACATAAACGTTTGTGCATATTTGTAGTGTGGCATTTTCTTATGATGGTATTGTGCTCTGTTTTTTCATGCTGGTGTGTTTCTGCTGCATGATTACAATGTGATTTTGTTGCAATGTTGTACTGCAGTTTTTGTGTTGTGTCCTGATTTGACTTTAGGTCTGGCATTAACCATGCATTTTGATTTTACTAACATATTATATATTACTCGCATAAAGGGGCTTTCAGCCACCGCTCTTCACCCATTGATCTGTTGTGTCATTCCCATTTTGCTTCCACCACTACAGCATACAGCATGGGGCACTTGCTCAGCCTACTTAAGCATCTGGTTAACATCACTTTGAGTGACTGCATTTAGCTGTTTCACAAGGTGCATATCCATTCACATCCACAAACAAGGAGTTTGCTGTAATGCCAGTGTTGCCTGATGTGATTATAGGACATATTTGAAGTCAGCACAGTGAACGTTCCAGATTTATCAGTTTGTGTCTCCTTTCAATGCTGTTGAAAATTCCTTTTAAAGTGGACTGCTGCTAATTTGCAGCATGCCACACTGAGTCATTCTGACTTTGAGGGTCTTTACTGAAGATTGCTGGGTAGGCAGCTGCCAAAAGACCACCACATTACAAGTCACAAACACAACACCGCCTAAAATTCATCCAAAAACGACACTGTTGGCCTAAACAACGGCATGAAGGAGGCGTCTGCACCACCAGCACCGCCATGCCGAGAACATCCTGCCCGCCAAATAACAAATCACAAATCGGCGCTGCGGTCTCAATACGGCACTATTCTGTTGGCGGTCCGAACCACCATGGAAAAAAAGCACCTCCACCAGAACACTGCACCACGTTAGACAATACCGTAGCCCCACACCTGATACACATAAACACACCTGACCACGGCACTACAAAACACCCCCCCACACATATCCAGAACCCTTTGCACCCACAAACTTTGTGAGAGCGAGGCAAGAGCACACTGAAAGAAGACACTGCACCTAGATATAACAGGTACCATCACACTGAACGTGCATCACACAACACACCACTGCACACAAACACCACAAACCACATGCACACCCCATTACCCTAATTCATATCAACAAACAGCACACCCAGCATCCCTTCACAATAGTGGAGCCGCAACTGTTTGGAGCACAGGTCCAGCAGACATCCATTTCCCAGAAAAACGACTTGTGGCAGAGGATAGTCGTCAGGGTGAACACTGTGGGGAACCAACCACGCACAAGGGAGGACATTAGAAATAGGTGGAACAACTTACGGGGGAAGGTACGGGCCATGGCTTCCAGGCACCAAATCGCTGTCATGAGGAAAGATGGTGGGCCCCCACTGTCTATCCCAGAAATATCAACGTGGGAGGAGAAGGTCTTCGCCATCCTACACCCAGAAGGGCTGACGGGAATACCTAGTGGCTTGGGCACTGGTAATTCAACCACAGACCCCAACCAACATGCACCCGTGCACAGCATGTACCCCCACCACCCTTTTACCACCTCACACCACCCTAACATGCACATCCCCACCCAACCGTGCTGACACCATTCCCTCACAGGCCCACCTAGTGCATGGATACCCCACACTGCAGCAAGTACTGCAACTACCACAATTCGACATTCTCTACCCTTGCATTACTGCTACAACCACTTCCATCTCAGCACTTGCACGTTAAAACATGTCACTCCCCATCGCCAAAAAGTATTTTGAATGCACATCAGTACATGGCAATGACAGTAGCAAGACAAATATAAACTATTCCCCAAAATAGGACCATTGCAACATTCCACTGATGGAAACAAAAGCAGTGGTCTAATAACTGTCAATGCCATTACTGCCCAGCAAATCCAGTCAATGATGGCAAACAACCATGTGTATCACTTCTACAATACCATCATGTGACACAATACCTCTCATTCCACAGGTCTACCAAGTACTGCCACACAGCAGAGGAGGCCAGTGACAGAAAGCCCTGGCCTGGAAGCAGGTCCAATAGTGGACGAATCACCTATATATCTGGATGTGGGTGACGAACCTGGACCATCAGGTAATGAGTGGTCAGTCCACCACCAACACCAGCCTCACACTGCCCACAACTGAAACAACTTCCCCTGTGGCATCAATTGCATAGCAGAGCCCACCTTCCCAAACCTGTGTCCCAAGGCCACATCAATCATCAGTGTGCCCCACAGGACGGGGCAGGAGTCAATGGTGCAAACCAAAGACAATGACGCTCCTGGTGTCAGTGGGAGGGGACACACTGCAACTGGGGCACAGGCACAGGGTGCCAGGACCAGTGAAAGGGTAATCGTGGGCCAAGGGTTGATGCAGGTACAGGACACGACTGGCCAGGAGGCTGTCTCCAGAGACCTGGGAGCCTACCAGCAATCACAGGACAAGGTAGGCAACATACTCACCACCTTGCAGGACACCCAAAGGCTGCAAAGGGAATACCACCAGGGGGCCATGCATCAGTGGCAGTCACTCAATGCCACCATGGTCTCCATATTAGGAGAGTTCAAGGAACTAAACAAAATCCTGCGGACATCCTTCCCCAAAACAGCAGGCCCCATCCAGTAGTCAGTCAACACCACTGCCCTCAACATCAGCACCTGCTACTGGAATTGAGGCCCAGTAGGAGGACCCACAAGCCACCAGCACCCTTGCCCCTGCAGCTGAGGGACCCCCCTGTAAAAGGGGTCGGCCATCCAGACATCCTACAGGACCTGAGACAAAGACCAAACCCGCCCCCACCCCCAAGAAGTGATCCCTCTTCTGAACTGACACCCTTGTGTGCAACTGTTATACCCTGTTGGCTGTCCAATACAAGTTCCCATCATTCTGTGAGCAAATGGACAAAGGACCTGTGAAACAAACAGCTGTACCACCCACTCTGATCTTCACCTAGACCATTACTCCACTCCTCTGGACTGTGATTTTAAACACTAAATAAACACTAATTATCACAAGTCATGGTGCATGTCTCTTCATTGTATGTAGTGGTAATTCTGTTTACAAGCAACAAATATATACACATGTCGACACAACAAAAATGTCAAAGTGACACATGTAGTGGGATACTCCAGCACGTGTGTAAGTACATCCATATTGTTGCAGCATCCACTGTCAACGATGTCAACAGGCAATTCAGTAAGCAGATTGCAAATGGAGATGTGACCTGAAGAGGGAAAATTAAATTGAATTAGGCACATTGCTGTAAGGTAAGTAATCCACAGTCATACATCAACAGCAGTTGAACACAAACACAGGATGACTGCCCCAGCAGCTATGATACCACATATGTAAGGACCTGCATTGTCACTCACACATGTGTTGGACATGAAAGATGTCACATAGGTAACATCCTCTAATGTCCACCTCCCTGACTAGTCAGGAACAGGTAGTTGCCACACAGCAGCTGACAATGCAGCATGACATGCCTACACAGCAGTACAAGACTGATAAGTCCCCCTTACATTAACCCAAACAGGCAGACTGAGGACTCAAAACCTTTGGTACAACCATAAGGATGTTCCGTGATAGCACTAGCATTCCACACATGTCATTAGCAGCAATGCATTTCCACTACCCCTCATGGTAGGTCAGCTACCTTTCAGGGTCAGTAAATAAGATGCAAGGCTGTAGTCCCCACACATTCCTTGATGCATGCAAAATCTGGGTACAGATTGGCATTAACAATACATATTCAAAGTGCAGATGTCATACAAATCACACAAACCTGCTCATCATTGAAAGTAGTGACAAATCAGGTCAGTCCTCTTGTTATGTGCCTCATCCTCATCTGCTTCCTCCTCAGCATCAGAGTCACTGGCTCCAAACACTGCTCCAGCATCAATGTTCCCCTCCTCCAACAGTGGGATGTGCCTTCTGAGGGCCACATTATGAAGCATGTATCATGCAACAAAGATCTTGCAGACTTTCCCTGGTCGGTATTGTAGGGCACCGCTGGCACATTGAGGCAATGAAATCTAGCTTTCAAGAGGCTGAAAGTCTTCTCAATCACTCACCTGGTCCGGCCATGTGCCTCATTGTACCTGTTCTCTCCTCCTGTAGTTGGACGTCTAACAGGTGTCAGGAGCCAGGGCAGGTTGGGTATCCGGAGTCATCTGTGTGGAAAAGGGGACATGACTGTAGGTAACAATGCTAAGCAGAGTGCAGACTGTGTAGGGAGGGGACAAACATCTGACATGGAGAGCAGTACAGATACCTACAAGCTAGGCCCTTTCTCCCTGTAGCTGTGACATCAATGCAGGGACACTGCTGTTCCTCAGGACATTGGAATCATGTACTGATCCTTTGAATTTTGTGTTAACATGTGTTATGAACACGTATGCAAGACACACCACTAGTATACTGAGAGAATATGTACTCTTCCGGCTTCTGTAAACCTGTTCATTGGCCCTCGGAGATACCAAGGCAATGTGAGTCCCATCAATGCCTCCTGTTACATGTGGTACATTTGATATATTGTAGAAGGCTACTTTGACAGTGGCCAATTCTGCATGTTGTGGGAACCTGGTGTACCTGTGCACATGCTTGAGTAGAGCATCCAGCACATCCTGCAACGCCTTACTGATCTTGGGCTGTGACATCCCTGCAGCCAGTCCTACAGTCACCTGGACTGTTGGAGCAATGGCATGTGGATTTCTGAAAGACGGCAGGAGGTCTGCCTTCAACTGGGCGACCAGTTCCCTGATGCACAACCGGTTAAGTCGCTGCGTCGGGATGATGTGGCACTCTTCTATGTTTTCAAGATCTACGAGTGATCGGTAAACTGGTGCATTTCTCATCACTCCATTTTGGCGATATCTATGTAGGGAGACAAACAGAAATCTGGGAACATCTTACAATGTTGAGCACCAAGTATGACATATGAGAATC
The DNA here is from genome assembly GCF_031143425.1 of Pleurodeles waltl. Classification (NCBI taxonomy): domain Eukaryota; kingdom Metazoa; phylum Chordata; class Amphibia; order Caudata; family Salamandridae; genus Pleurodeles; species Pleurodeles waltl. The sequence goes on along the minus strand of NC_090449.1, from coordinate 312,270,844 downwards.
ACAAATAATTGGTCATGTCAGTTGGATGTCATGTTGTGGGAAGACACATTACTCCACACTCCATTCCCAACCAGACAATGCCACAAAATCACTCTGACAATGGACATGGACATGACATGTAAACATACATCTTCCATGTGTTCCACCATATGGATTGTCAATACTGACAAATGTAGTGACAAGTGTGGTGATGTCACCTGACACTCACTACATATGTGATTATCCACAAAGTGTAACTGAAATGAATGAATTTGTGATGATATGCAGGTGATGACGCAGTGTGAAGCCAGGAACAGTCATGCAACATACCAAAATGACATCCTGCATGCATTGAACAGATGGAAGTGATCTCATTCCACCGTCGGCAGTCGCCATGGCGGAAGGCAGTCGGAATCGATGTGCAACTCTTCATTGGATTACCTTGACGTCTATGGGAAACTGGAACCAATGACGATCACTGCCGGTGCTGACCGTCATGACCGTTGCAGTCGTAACCCCCATTTTGTATGAGCCAGCTCACTTGACTCCTGACATTCGGGCAAGGAAGACCTCCACTTCATGTGCTGTTGTGTCCTGATTCTTGGAGCAATGATGGCACCACTGCAGGTGATAGGGCCCCAGCGTTTACAAGTGAGGAGCTAGAGAAACTGGTGGAAGGGATCCTACCCCTGTATGGGCGGTTGAACGGTGCTCCAGGGCAAACGGTCAGTACAACGTCCTTTGTCCCGCTTTTCGGGTGGTGTTTGATGGTGAATTTGTGTGCACATTGACATGTAATGACTGATTTGGGGTTTTGCATACACATGATGTATGTGATATATTAGCAGTATGGATGGTCCATGTATGTTGTGTGTTGCCAAAGGTTGCAGCTGTACTGGTATCATTTACAGCATGACCCCCATTTTCGGAATGTTTCCCATGCAGCTCAGCGCCCACCAGAAAAACGAGTTTTGGAGAGCCATCGCCAAGGAAGTGCGGACCCTGGGGGTGCATTGCTGGTGGAGCACCCACTGCAAGAAAAGGTGGGAGGACCTGAGACGCTGGGACCTGAAAACCGCAGAGACCCAGCTGGTAATTGCCTCCCAACGTGGAAGGGGTGCCCGTCGGACCCTGACCCATCTAATGGTCCCCAAATTGGCAGTGGCCTACCCAGATTTGGATGGGCACTTGAGGGCAGCACAGCAGCCACAAGGGGGTAAATGTAGACTGATAGGTGACTTCTGCATGATTGTGAACTGTGACCCTCACTGGACTTGGGAATTACGTGGTCAGATGAGAATTAGGGAGTGTACAGTACTGGTTGTCGCACAAGCCATGTAGGAGTGTGACATGTTAGTTATGTAGAGCCATGCAGGAATAGAAGTGGTGGTACTTTGACACACATTCAACTGTACGGATGGGTCGCTCAAATGTTCTATCATGTTACTGGCTGCATCTTCCATCTCTGCGTGTACTGTAGTAGTACAAGGTGATCATAATGGCACTGTATTTGAGTAATGACAGTATGTTTCATTAACATTGCAATTGCTTCAATTGCAACATCAATGGACCTCTGTACCACATGTACTCCACACATTTCTGTCAGTTAGTTTGTGTGCACAGTTCCTCCGATCTCAGATTTGTTTCATCCTGTAAATGATGACATGTGATTGGGTATGTTCTTGAATTGAATTGTTGGATCAGTCATTTAGCCAGTTGACAGGCACGTTTTAGTTTTCAATCAGGTGTAATGGCTGCAGGGTTGAGGTGATCATTGATAAGTTTGGGTAGCGCTTGACTCTATTGTTATTGATTGCAAAATGGGATAATTTATGTATTGTTTGTATGTGAAGTGGATGTGTGGGTTATCACCATTTCCTCCCTTTCTGTTTCTCCCACCCTCCTTCTCTCTCCACCTCGGTCTACGTGTGCATTAGCATCATCTGGCGAAGGGCACCTTTGAGTAGGGATGCTACAGCCCACGGGACGTAGGAGGCTGGCACCAGTAGAGCTGAGGGGACCAGTGGGACTGAGGGCGAGGGGAGCACCATGGGGAGACTGGAACAACCACCTCATCAAATCCTGATTCCTCCTCCGAAGACAGCTCCCTGGTGGTGGCGGACCCAACTGGGACCACCCCAGCACCATCCTTATCCGCCACCCCCTTACCAGCACCGTACTCCGTGTAGCTCCCCACCCAGTTGACTGTGCCCACTCACCCAGGAGGTTGGGCATCTCCTTCACCGCAGGCACCACTGCCCCTACCCCATTCAGCCCTGCTGCCCTCAATGAGGAGGCTATTGACCTCCTGAGGTCCATCTCTGTGGGGCAGACAACTATCGTGAATGCCACCCAGGGACTGGCATCCCAGATGCAGCAATCCAATGCGTTTCTGGAAGGCATTCACAGTGTCTTGTCTGGCCTACAGAGATCGTTTCAGGCTCTGGTCTCCTCGTTGAAGGCAGCCAGTGGCCCTCCATCTTCTGTCCCCCCTCCAGCTACCTGTTCCCAAACCACAACCCCTCTCCCTACACCCATCCAGGACACACATATAGACCAGCATACACCCACTACAACAGACAATGTGCTCAAAGAGAGACATAAGCATCACAAACAAACCCACAGGCATGCACATACACAACACACATGTGCATACACAACAACAGACACTTCCCCCACCACCTCCTCCCTTACAGTCACATCTCCACTCACACCTGCTGGCACTGCATCATCACACACTGGTCCTGCTAGCATTCCTGTCATACCCTCAATCACCAAAACAGCAGACTCACAGACACCCACCTCACACACCCCATCTGGACTCACCATGACCACATTCTTTGCCACCTGCAGCACATCCACCTCACTTGTACACACCACCCCAACATTCACTCACACATCTCCCATTCCCTCTCCCTGCATCTCTACCCCCTCCTCTCAATGAATGCACACGCACCTACCCACCCACCCAACATTGACCCACCACAGACATGCACACATTGCACACAGCAGCATCCATGTACAGCACACAACACGCCAGACGAGCACTCCCTCTGCCTCCACTCCCAACCCTCAATCATGTGACCACCCCTTGTACCTAAAAAAATGTTCCTTGCTGCCCTTGACCTCTTCCCTACTCCCCTCCCACCTCATGTTACCCCTAAATGTTGTGTCCCCCTCCCCTCCCAGGCCCTTCCACCTCCCATTTCTTGGGTGCCCCTCTGGTGTTTCCCCTGCTCCTCCACCCAGGAAAACATCCACCCCTCCGAGAACCAAAGTCGCCCCTCCCAAGCCCAACCCGAGACATGCCCCTTCCAGATCAAACCCACCGCCAACCCCACCAGCCCCAAACCACTGAGGTGCCTCCCTGTCCCATTGATGCCCCTATGCCGTGGAGCCCTATTTGCTGTCTGGAGTCAAGTTGGGGCCATGACATCTGGACAATGTGCCCTGCATTACCGGACATTGAAGTTGCCATTTGGCACATTTTGTATATAGTTTATTGTCATATATTTTTTTTAAATACATCTGCCCACATTTCTGTGCTTGTGCAGTTGAGATGCTTGTCCTGGTTTCCTTCTACATGGTGGTGTGACATCTGTGTGCAAAGGTGTAGGTGATCTGTGTATGGGTTGTGTCTGTGTTGTTGCATGGGCTGGGAAGACAGGTTGTGCCATCTGCATGTTGTTATGTGTCTGACTGCTTGCTTGTGGGATTGTATGGGTTGTTGTGTGCGTCCGTGTGTATGGTGCTGCATGTGTGGATTTCCTTGTATGTTGTTTATACGTGATGTGTCACCTGTGTCATTGTTTGGATGAGTGTTCACTGTCGTTGATTTGTGTCATTGCTACATACAGTTTATGCTGTGTGTGTATGTGTGGTATTTCACAACGTACCTGCCTATGCCTGTGTTGGGATGTTTGTGGGCTAGTTGTTCTTGTGTGGTTATGGGGTGTTGTGTATGTATGTGTATGACTGTGTTGGAGTGCTTTGTGTTGTATGTTTGGCACATATCTGCTTGGCTTTGTGTGTGTATTGGATACTTGGCTTTGACATATTTTGTGTGTGCCTCTGTGTGTGTGGATGTGTGTGCTGTTACGGTACGTTTGTATGTGTGTGTGTGGCCGTCGCTGTCCGTGCCAGGAATGTGTGTTATGTGTGGGTGTGTATTACTGTCATTTCCTCCTATCTGTGCTAGGTGTACTTATGGTTGTCGTCTTCGTCTTCGTCGTTGTTGCTGGCCCTGAAGGTGTATGGCGAGATACAATGCTAGGAAGACTAGCAGTTCATTTGCCATGCTGGCCTCGGACGTGTCTCTGTGCCTGGAGGTGGGTGTATCCTTTTGTACATTCTGTTTCTACCAGGATTTTCGTTGCAGCCAGCCCGCCCCAGATATCCTGGCGGTGTGGTGACTTGGAATGTGGTGGGCGGCACATAGGTTGCCGCCAGCCTGAAGTTGCCTACTGCCACCGAATGCTGCTCATCTGCAGTGGCGGTACTGGTGGTCAGTTGTCTGTGTTGCATTGGGTTTACTCCCTTACTCATTACATGGCAGTCTGCACCGCCACCCTGGAGCGGTCACAACACCGCCGCCGGCGTGGCGGTCAGGTTCCCACCAAACTTGGAATGACCACTTAAGTTCCTGGACTTGGTTTTATCAATGGTTATTTAATAAACGTAGCCCAGGAAGAAAACCCAAAGTTATGGATTTTAATTTGCTGAATAGTTATAACAGTTTTAGTTAAACATAAAGGATGTAATTTGGGTTTTAGTTTCTAATATTTTATACTGTGAATCTTCTTTCCACCTTCCTTCTTCCTTTTTTACTTTGCTTCTTTCATTTTTCCTTTCTCTCCTTCCCCCCTTGTTTCCTTGTTTCTTTCTTTTTTGTCTTCTTTTTCCTTTATTCCTTCGGTCTTTCATTTTTGCCTTCCTTCTTCTTTTGTTACTTCTTTCTTTCTTTTTGTCTTTCCTTTTCTCTTTGTTGCCTTCTTCCCTTTTTCTTTCCTTCATTCATTAATTTCTTCTTTTCTTTCTTCTTACCTTCTTTGTTTCACTATTTTTATTTCTTTTTATTTTTTGCCTTTTTTCTTCTTCCCTTTTCTTTCCATTTTTGTCACTCCTAGTGCTTTCTTTCTTTTCTTCTTCCCTTCATTTGTATTCTTTTTTATCTTTTTATTCTTTCTCTTTTGCCTTCTTTCATTCGTTGCTCCCTTCTCTTTTTACCTGCTTTCTTTTTTCTTTCCTTCTTTCTTTATTTTCATATTTCTTTCTTTTTGCCTTCTCTCCTTATTTCTTTCCTACTTTCCTTTCTCTCCTTTTGCCTTCTTCCCTTCTTCCTTTCTTTTTTGCAACTGTATTTCTTGCCTTCTTTACTTTTTCCTTATTCTTTCCTTCCTTCTTTTTGCCTTCTTTCTTTCCTTCCTTGTTTCTTTTTTGCTCTTATCTTCTTTTTCTCCTTTCCTTCCTTTCTGCCTTTTATCCTTTTTCTTTCCTTCTTTCTTTCTGCCTTCTTTTCGCCTTCTTTCCTTTGTTTTTTCTTTTTGCCTTTCTTTTTCTTTCTTACTTTGTTTTACCTTCTTTCATTTTTACCTTCTCTATTTATTTTTCCTTCCTTCTTTCTTTTTTGCATTCCTTTCTTTTTTCTTTCCTTGTTTCTTCTATGCCTTTTTTTATGTCTTTCCTTCTTTCTTTTAGCCTTCTTTATTTCTCTTTCCTTCTTTCTTTTTTGCCTTCTTTTCTTCTTCCTTTCTTTCTTTTTTTGCCTTTCTCCCTTCCCTTTATGCTTCCTTTCCTACATTCCTTACATTTTTGCCTTCCTTCCTTTTGTACCCTCCTTACTTCCTTTTGTCTTCCTTCCTGCATTTTTTGTCTGTCTTCCTTCCTTTTGACCTTCCTTCCTTTCTTCATTTCTTTCATGGCTTCTTTGTAAAGGCAAAGCTAGCAGCCAATAGCAGACCGGTGGCTTTTTTAGGTCTATGTCTGGCAAGATCTTTTGATTTTACTAGAAGTATGTATAACATAGTTACTTATAGGTGGTTTTCAGCCTGATGTCATCCATTAGTCTGTGTGTCATTTACCCTTTTCTTCCACCCACTACAGCATGCATCAAGGGGCAATGTTAGCCTACTTCAGCCAGTGGCTGCCTTCACTATGAGTTACGGCATGCTGCCACTCACAAGGACGACATCCACACTCAAGGTAGTTCCCATCAGTGCCTGGTGTACCATGGTAATCTGTATTTTTTTGAGACCAGAAAAACACTTTTAGCTTTAGCTATTTTTTTAGATTTAATGAGAGCCTGGCTGCTTCCTAAACAATAAAAGTTTGCAAAAAACATGATAAAACAAACCAAGATTCGACAAAAGGCTGGCAGCCATTGCCAGACCTATTGACTTTGCCTCTGCTTGTTTGTTGTGATGTACCTGTTATGTTTTGTGTTATTACATTGCTTGTGCATGTTGTGCTATGTTCCAATCTATTTTAACAAATGCTGCTACACTTCGAGTCAAAAGCAGCACATACCTTGAAAGTTCTTCTGACAAGCACCATTGATCACAATTTAAGGTGATGCAATAGCACTTCTCCAGCATAATTATTCACTACACCTGTCAGCCCAAAATACTGGCAAAGACTGAGGGGCATATTTACATAGAACTGGCACAGTGGAGCGCCACAATTGGCAACCCCGTGCTGCCTCAGTTCTGAAACGTAGGGATGCCCCGTGTATAAACAAATATGGCGCATCCCTGTGTTTCCCCCTGCGCCAGTGCTAAATTAGCTGCCTATCACCAATGCAGCCATCCTGCACAAAAACAATCTTCAATGGTGATTTACTCTTTCTATGCATGTTGCAGAATGCAGCACACAGAGAAAGAGCAAAAATGAGGAAAAATGAAAGCATTTCTCCTTGTTGCACCATGCACCCCTGGGGTGGCGTTAGATTTTTGCACTGCCACATATTTACGATTTCTTGTAAGTCTGGGGCAGCGTCAAAATGCAATGGGTGTTGCTGTGGAACACCCACAGCTACACCCATTGCACACCACTTCCACGCAAAGTGCTGCGTGTGAAGGGGCCATATTACAAGGTGGCATTAAGCCACAAAAATGGCTTAACGCTGCCTTGTAAATATAGCGCAGTGCACAGCACCACTGGAGTGTCACAAAAAGTTTGGATGAGTAGGATCATCATCATGTCATCTATAAGGAGCAAGCAAACAGGTATCAAAAACATTCTTTACCACAGTATTTGACCACAGTGTCATAATTTTTGTAGTTTCACCCTGCGTGCAGTTTGTGGGGGTACTGGTGTGAAACCGTGAGTGATCCTGAAAAGCTATACATTTCTGAAAAGTAGATAATATTCTGAATTCAGCAAGTGCTCATTTTGTAGATCATAAGATTTATAGGTTTTCAAAAAACACGTGAAACTCAGAGCCAAGAACTGAACTGCAGCTCATAATGATTTTCCTTAGTCTTCGTTAGTGGAAATGAATGGGAAAATTTGTTTGGCTACTCATTCCTTCGTTAAGAGGTCTGTAGGAAGCTGGCTCTCTGTATGGTGCACTGAAAAGAAGTACATTGTGCAAAGGGTCCAGTGGATCCTCAATTGGTTTGCAGAGGCAAAAGTAGATAGGACTAATTCTCTTTTTTATTGTACTGTGGCCGAGCAGTTAGACTTATCAGAGGGTAGTGCTAAGTATTTGCTGTACTCACAGAGCCAATAAAATGTAGCACACACTAAAAGAATAAATCTGAGACCAATTTACGAAAATAACACTTCTTTTCATATATATTTTGAACCTAAGAACTTCGTTTTAAGGTAAATACATTTTTAAGCATAAATATCTTTCACTTGAAAAAATCAAGACAGTGCAATTTCAGAATTCTTCAATGTTAGCCTATGGAAGGAAAACACCTTCAGCATAAAAGCGACTCACAGGACCATTATTGCAAACTTAAGCTGAGTACTGAGAAAGGGTCAGGACCACACCAACAGGTCACTCCGGGCTGCACTTCGACGGCCGGGTGCAGATGTGTAGTACGGTGCCGGCTGCCTGATGTATTTCAAAAGGGATTGGTCTCCATGGATTTGGGCTGCAGGCTCTGGCTGGGGGGCCAGTCGGGGACAACCAGCAGGTAGGTCACAAACATGGGGTGCTCAGGGACAAAGGTGCACCTTTGGACCTCTTCACCAGGGACCAGGGGCAATGGTGGCAGAGATGTCCTTTGGCATCTGGTTTTCTTGCCTTGAAGCACTTGCAATAGGGGTTGCTGTGGTCTGAGGCTGCAGGCGTCATCGTGGAGTCCAAGAGGGGTGAAACCACAGTAAACTCAAGCTCAGGAGAGTTGGGGGACATCGTTGACATGAGGGGCCCACTTCAACTCGGGCCGGCGGCGACAGGTACAGTGCTTGCTTGAGGCATTGGGTTTCTCTCACCACAGATGCAGCAGGAGAGGGGACCTGCATTCTGAGGCTGCAGGCAACTTCAGAGAGTCAAGGAGGGGTGAAACCACGATGGATTCGGACTCTGGACAGCTGGGGACCTTTGTTGGCACCAGTGGTCTGCTTCACCTCGGGTCGTGGACGGCAGGTGAAGTGGTGACTTCAGGTCTTGGGTCTTTGTGGTTCCTGGGGCTGCAGAGTCTTTTCTTTAGAGTTTTGGGGAGTAGGTCTGCTGCTCAAGGGAGTCTTCAGTCTTTTTCGGAGGCATGTGGTCCTCCTGGGTTTTCTGGAGGCTCGGCTGCAGAACAAGCCATCCTCTGGTGCAAAGTCCATTGAGGAATGCAGGCAGGCCAGCAGAGGTCATCAGCTGCTTCTTCTTCAACTCGTCTACGGGTGCATCTCTTCTTTGTCCTTTGTCTTCTTACGTCATCAGGATATGAGTTCTGGGGTTTAAGATTGCCACCTAAATACTCAGTTTAGGGGCGTTACAGAGAGTGCCAGGTGGCAGCCAATGGGATGCCCACCTTTAGAGTGACTACACTCTTTCTATGACCACTTCTGCAGTGGGCATAACTCTGACCCTAGTGGCTAAATTCCTTCCAAACCAAGTTGGAGGAATTTAAAAAGTGGTGTCCACTTCAGCTCGTCCACCTTGGGGGTGGGACTGGCATGAAGTGGGTACACCTCCTAATCTGCCTAATTTTCCTGCCTGTCTTGCCGCCAAAAGAAGGGCCAGGACAGAGGATGGAGAGCAGTCATCTCTGCCATCTGGAGAGACCTAGGTTGCATTACAAAGGTGGCTAGGCCATTGAAGTTTCCCGCTCTTGGATGTCCATGCTACCTTTTGGAGGTGCTAACACCCCCGCCTAGTGCAAGCTTTTGTCTCTGAATCCTGAGAGCACTGGCTCTCACCTTGGGGGGTGGGGCTGGGGGGTCAGAAATGGGGCTAAGGTGGCTGAAATGTTCAATATACTAGTAGTTGGTAGGTTTTCAGGGGGCACCTCTAAGGTGCCCTCTGGGTGTATATATATTGGTAAATCCAACACTGGCATCAGAGTGGGTTCACCAATACGAGATGTTTGATACCAAATATCCCTATCTTCAGTGAAGCCATCACATAGCTTGGGAACTTATAGTGACCAGTCTCCAGCACATGTATTTAAAATGGCTTACCTGGTCACTTACTATGTCTGAAAATCGACAAAGACATTCAGATCATGCAGATATACTCTCACATGTAATATAGTGCACCCTGCCTTAGGGCTGTAAGATCTGCCAAATATGGGGGTTTGGGCTAATTCAATTGCTCTGGCAGAGGGTACTCCCACTACACTCTTAATAGTGTAGGTAGTAGCAAATAGCAGTGTACTAAAACAATATCATTACCATGGTTGAAATGTTTATCTTTTTCAAACGTTTTGTAATGCTGGTTGCCATGCTTTGTCTCGTTTGCCTAATAATCACAGCTCATGTTTTTGTGCAAGAAGATTGTTGCAAAAAATGCTTCTTGGGTATGTAGAATGACAATGAAAGGGTCGATCCGTTTCCACAGTTTCAATGGAATCTGAGTGGTCATGTTTGAGGATGCAAAGCCCATCTGGTACCCTGGTGTGTTTAGGGGGTCAGATGGGGCACTGTGAGCTAGCTAGGAAATGTGTTAACATTTCCGGATGGTGTATAGGAACTGGAATCTATACTCTGATGTTTATGTTGACCAGATACACAGTTCTACTTGATTCCTAGAATCAGTATATCAGAACTATCATGAGAATCAGAGGACATTTTGCAAAATGTGTTCTTTCTTGCACACTGCAAACACTTGGAAGTCAGACATGCACAGAATTCCAATTGGAATAACAAATGCTCTAGTAGTCTGTATTCCCGCATGTTTCCCAATAAAAATGGTACCCCACTTGTATGGCTGGCTGGGCCTAGCACTTGCTACACAAAAAAAACCTGAAACAAAAAGACATCACATTTACCCTTCAAAATCAATGCTTTTTTAACAATGTTGGTAGCTTGCATCATTTGAGCCCTAACTTAGTAGCCACCCAGTGATACTACCAAACACAAATATTTCTGCAAACTAAATACCCAGGGAAGTCAACGGAGGCCTGGCATGCATGGATCTTCCTACCTTTTCTTACCCATTATGCTCTTTGAACCTCGAACTTTGGCACAAAACACACATCTTCCTAACATTTCTCTGACAGAAAGATCCAAAAAGCTATCTGGATCCACATATATCCTACCACCCGGCATAACCACACTTGTTCCAATACAAATAGCACCACTCTTAAGTGGGTCAGCCCAGTGCCTGCAACAAGAATAGCCCTGACACGCAACATGGACAGATCACATGTTTTCACTCAAAACCAACTCATTTTTTAATGTGGGCAGCTGTGGATTTTGGGGGTTGCATCGGCTGCCATCCAAGGAAAACAGCGAAACCCAGACATTTCTGAAAACTAGACACCCTGGGATATCCAAAGTAGTCTGGTTTTGGTGGATTCCCCTACTTTTTCTTTCTCACAATCCACAAATGTCCTACAATCCAACAACTGAGCTCTAATTGTACCTGTGGGGTCATCTTCCATCAAAGGAAAGACCTCAAAATACAACATGAACAGATCAAATTTTTCATGATTTGCATTGTATTCGAACCAAAATAATGCAAATCTGCGCATTGTGCAGCCTTGCATTACCTTGGGTCAAGTGGGCATTTCTTGGGTGGTGTACTGGTGTTCCCAATCAACCTCCCATGGGTTTTGATTGAAACCCCTAACTAAAAAGAATTGGATACTGACCTGTTGATGTTCCCCCTAAGGGTCATGAGGCTAATTCTAATGAGGATACTGTGTTTGGGTGGCAGAATCACCTGAATTGTGGGCAACTCTGTCCAATCCTACATCATGTGACAGCTGTCGGCCTAATCCGTTTTTTACAGCTAACTAGCAGCACCTCACCTCTGCCCAAGAGCAGGGATGATTGTGGCAACCGGGCGCATTACAGAAATGACAACGTGGTCAATCAGATCTCATAGTTGTGTCTCAATTACATTAGACTTACATATGCAAAGACAGAGGCAGAGAATGTTTCAATAAGGTTTATTGATTGAACTGCATCTTACATAAAATGGCATGAATTGCAATGACTAGGATGATAAAACACACTAAAAGCAAAATGGTGACAAGAAGACTGAAACACAAGAAAGGTCCCACCATATTGTCACTAGGAGTAATATATGTGGTTCCCACCTAACCTATGTTAGAGAACAGCGTGATAAGTCCTAGTTCGGCCGTCAGGTTTCCTTCCTGGGAAGACATCATCCCCCATCCCTGAGCAAGGAAACCTATTGTCTAAAAAGACACCTTCTCCATGTAGTTCAGGGATCCGGTAGTCCAAGCAAGCAGCTCTAGCAAAAGCAATCAGCAATCAGCATTTAGTCGTTGTCATCTGGCTGGAATCTCCCTCTAACGTGTATGGGACAGAGAAGTGTTTTTAAAATAAAACAGATGATGTTCAGAGGAAATGTCCCCACGTAAGGATGTGTTTGTTTCTGCGAATGTTGAAGATACAACATACCACTTTGCCGGCAACTCTATCTGGCTGCAGCCTTGAGAATGGAGGCACCACGCCTGGGGCACAATGACTAGGTCAGCCCCAGGCACCCCATCTGCACACAAGGAGTTACCAAATCCCCATCTTCCTGAAAGGAAGCACAACGTCTGGTGCGTGATTACTTGAGTCGCACCAGACGATTCCATTCACCCACGAAAAGTTACCAATTTCCATGTTCTCCTGGTATAGGCACCATGTCCGGTGCGCCATGGCCTAAGTTGCTTCAGACAATTCCAATCGCACATGCAAAGTGACCAATGCTGTGCCTTCCTGGAATGAGGCACAACATCTGGTGTGTGATGACTTGAGTCGCACCAGACAATTCCGCTCTTGCACAAAAAGTTATCAATGCAGCGCCACCCTGGAATGAGGCATAATGTCTGGTGTGCAAAGACTTGAGTTGCACCGAACAACTCAGAATACACAATTAGTTCCAATCCCGTACCTCCCTGGTACCTCCGAGGGTTGCAGCTAGTGACACGAACACCACACACAAAAAGTATGCAATAGGGTGTTGCATGAGAGAAATGCAGCGACCTCAACAATAGCTATACAACACCCTCCCCTTGCCAGTTCAAAGGTGTTAAAACCCTAAAACCTATTCATAAAAGCCATAAAAGCATATAAACATGAATGTCAGTAATGACAAGTTAAAAATACACTAGAGCATGGGATAAAAGGGGCAATTTAAAACATCAGCAGAGGCGTCAATCAAACCGAATTCAAAGGTCAATGTCTGCTCACTACCCACCAGACACTTTTGGTTGTCGAGGCCCCACGATGAAGGGCCACAGTCCTTGAATGTAGGCAGTACTCTGAAGGCTCTGCACCAGGCAAATCCGATCTCCAGTCGCAAGTACTTAGATCTGCACGCACACCGCTGCTACCCAGTGGACTCCAGCAGATGACGTATATGCATAGGAGGGCACCGCTCTCCAGATGACACAGGTAGAAGGTATAGGTCCCTCGCAGGAGGTCTTTGATGTCCCTGAGACCTCCACAAAGGACAGGGAGCAAGCCAAGAACCCCTTGGAGAGCACACTTCAGAGTGTCATACTGCAGCAAGCAGTTTGCCCTGGCCAGCCACGATGCAGGAAGGGTCCGTGGTCCCTTCCCAGGGCAGTAAATACTCCTGTGCACAACAGATTCCTCTGGCACCATGCACCACACAGTTGAGGGTCTCTGTCCCGTTTCCTGCAAGTGTACCTCTAAGTTGCTGAAGTGTGGTACCCCTATTTATACTGAAGAGTGCCTTCGAAGTTGGTGGTGGTTCAAAGGGTTCCCCTTTGAACCAAAGACGTTCCACCTAATTTCAGTCCTGTCTCATCTAAATTTCAGTCCTGTCTGCCATGGAGGCTTGGAATGCAGATCTTAATGTTTAGTGGGACCTTGACAGGGCTCCGAGAGGCCAAGTGTCAAAACGTCTCCCTTCAATCTATCCAGCCAGGTCCTCAAATGGCTGAGGTCTGTCATTCCAGTTGCCCAGGCTTTATAGCTGTCACTGGGAAATGCACAGAAGTGTTTTCCCCAGCCTCCAGAGGAATGAAGCTGAAAGAAAGAGGCACATGAAAGGAGTTTTAGAACATAGAAATATCAACTTTCTGTAAGTGGCATTTCCAAGGCATTACTGTCAAAGTCACCTTTACCATTGGAAAGGGTTTGTCATTGTGAATCCAATTATATTAAACATTATGAGGCTGTTCCACTGCAATCCACTATTGCAGCTAGGATTAATTGAAAACTTTCCCCCATAGTAACCTATGAGAAAAGCAGCTCTCAACGGTAGTGAAAATACATATGGGCATTCTTTGCTCCCTGGGCAGATGTGCCCTGGTGCACTTAAAACCCTGCAGGGGCAGGCTAGACTCACGTTTTAGAGTACCAGTGCACCTATACAGGCCTGCCATGACAGGCTCAGTATATAGATGAAAACATTACTGTGTAAATGTGTACATACTGGCAAGCAGTGCCAGACTCAGTATATATATGAAAACACCACTGTGCAAATGTACACCTACTGGTAAACTATGCCAGACTCAGTATATACATGAGAACACCAATGTGCAAATGTGCACATGTGGCAAGCTGTGCCAGGCCCAGTATATTTATGAAAACACCATTGTGCAAATGTGCACATGCTGTTAAGCTGTACCTGGCTAAGTAAATACATGAAAACACCACTGTGCAAGTGTGCACATCCGGGCAAGGTGGGCCAGGTTCAGTGTGTATGAAACCATCATTGTGCAAGTGTGCACATACTGGCAGGCTCCACTTCTTAACAGATGTAGGAAGGTTGTGCACACTTTCCCACTGTGATTACAGTGGGAAAGCATCCAGGGCCCAATGGCCAATCAAAGAGGATCAGGAAAACCTCAGAGAATAGCCGACCTCTTAGATAGGGAAACCCACATGGGGGTTCTCCTCTACCAGGGCATGGGACACCCTTGTGTCCCTGCCCTTCCTTCTGGCTACCACCTGCTCTGTCCTTCTGGGTGTGTGGTCTAGGGTTAGCGAAAGGCCTACTCTGAGTTGGCGAAGGAGGGGGGAGATGCCACCCTGAGCGCAGGCGCACCTGCACCTTCACAGGCCTGCACTATCAGGCCTAATACATGTTGATCAGACTACTCTGGTGGGTGGCACACTCAGTACCTGCCCTGGGTATGCGGTGTACCTTTTTACAGGGTACTCCTGGAAACAGAACCTCAACTAATCACATAAGCGCCCCTTCCTGGAATGGGTATGCAGGGCGCAAGCACTTACTGCAGTAAGGTGGAAAAGCGCCCAGAGTCCTAAGGCTAAGCAAAGAGAGTCAGAAAAAAACTGGGAGCAAAAAGCAATAAGTTTAGGAAAATCCCCTAAAAAGAGCCATGTCCAACAAGCACCTACCATAACCTTGATGAGAAAACCATGAGAGAAAATAGTTTTCTCTCATACATAGTTTAGCAGATCCCAGCAGAGGATCAGCATTTTTCACATGGTAAAATCAACTTACAAAACACCAGAATTCCTAACATTACTATGCTGCCACTAACAAATGGATAAATTGTGACTAAAATCGGTTATCACCATTTAAATGTGCTCCTTGTTCTGACCCACCAGTGATGTCATCAATGTAGTCATTTAACAAGTCATGAGTGATGTAATAAGTAGGATCATAAGCAGTGCATGGCTGTAGCGCAAATTGTTGTCAGCCAAGTTGACAGACAAATTTTAATGGTTTCTTGTTTTTTGATTGTTTTACTCGGATTTCAAGAACTAGCTATAATGTAATATTGACTGTTGGCTTTTTCAGTAAATGTTAGGCAGGGTTTTAATGTAAGCTAAGATCTTATTACCATACCTGTTTTTTTCAGTGAATATATTTATATATGTGTACACATAAGCAAGTGCTTATGTAATTTAAAAAAGCATAGTTTACCTACATAGTAAACTCTTGCACCGTAAAGTACCTGCAAAAGCAGTAAAGGTAGCAAATGGTAAAGGTTGTGTGGTACAGTTAACATAACTAGAGAGAGCATGGAAGAACCAAGACTGATGTAAGGAAATATACGACTCCTTTAATGGAATGAAATGTTTGCACTTGGGTGTGGAGAGTATCTGTACATAAAAACACAATAAATGGTGCATTTTTCAAGTTAGCAGACCTTGTGTAGGTTGTAAGGATGACTCGTACAGGGGGAGGTAATTCAAAGGGTTTACTGGAAAGTAAGCGATGTGCTATCAACACCTCCAGTGATTTCTCCAACGGTCACTACCTGCTCCCTTCCAATTCTCCATTCTAGTCCTGTTGCACCAGGTTACCTTGATACAGGTAACCTAGGTACCACATCTCCCCTTCTTAATCATGACAACAATCAGATTCTAAACATAATACATAACATAGTAATAAGAAATCTCAGAAGACAGGTGAAATGGTGGGACCCCTAGGTAATACAACAACAAAATTAAATGTTATAAGAACCAAAATGAATGATATGATAGATAACACATAACATATCCCCAATACCTTCCATTATATAAACAACAGAATGAACAAAAAACTAACTTAAATAAATATTCTTCTAATAACTTGCGCCTAAAACATATACTACAATTATTTGTTTAGTGTGTTCTAAAATATGAATCTTTAACATTTCAGACATGCATTAATTTCATTACAAAACCATCTACTTTTTCGCATCATTACAGGTCTCCCAACACGTGTAGCCGTTATCTTTCTATTCAACTCATTTGTATTTACAATCGGAACATGAGTATCTCCACTCCCATTATTTGTTTCCACTGTAGGAGTAGGTACCATTCCTTCATTGCTCGTGTCCTCGTGCACATTATCCCAGACCCACTCTCTGAATTGGTATGTGCCTCTGTGGACTTCTTTGGTACCCGGTCAGGTAAGAACCTAATTGCAACTAGACATCCTGCAATATGCCAAACTTTTTGGTCACTCAATAAAGCAGACCTATCATAAACATTTACAACCTGTTTTCCTATGCTGCGTCTCTCCTCCTTTTCTATGCTTCTCTCTCTGTGTGCTCTCTCTTCCGTGTCTGCCCCCCTGTGCCCCTTTTTGCTGTTCCCTCTCCTCTGTGCTCCTTTTGAATTTTGCTTTACCTCTGCGATTAGCCGTTCGCCCTCCTCTGTGGTCTTCTTGACTTTTGCTTTACGTCTGTGCTTTTCCCTTCGCTCTCTCTCACTCTCGGTCTCCTGCTTCTCTCTCTCTCTCTCCCCCACCGCTGCTGCCCCTGCGTCCCCACCCCCTCCTCTCTCTCATGCTGTACTTCCGCAGCTGCTGCCCCTGCAGCCCGCTCCCTTTTTTTGTGCTGTTTTGGCCCCCACTCCCGCCTCCCAGATGCCCTCTCCTCCCCCTTTCCTAGATAATGGTGCCCGCTATGCGGCCACAACAAAGACAAGCCCGTCCGAGCCTGGACCGCGCCCAGAGCCACGAACCCCTTGCTCTCACCCCTCCCAACGCCGCTATACCCGTCTTCATTGCAACGCCACCACCCTCCATGCCCTCAACACTAGCCACTCACCCGCCTGCCATCAAGCCACCCCGCAGCTCACTTGCGGACTCTTCTCCTGCTGGAACTGCACCTTCACCAGCCTCCACGCCAATGACCCACCCACCAAGGCACTGACCCAAACACCACCCTCCGAGGGTCCCTCGTTTACAGACCCCCCGACCCCCGACAGCGGTTCAGCGACTCCATCCCCGACATCATCAGCAAACATGCTCTCGCATCCACAGACTACTTACTCCTTGGGCTATGCTAATGGGGTGAGAAGTTAGGGTTGTGTAGGCGCTCAGGATCATAAATGGCACAAAAATGATTCAAACATCAAAGAGAAAAAAGAAAAAAGAAGAAAATGGTGCCAGCACAGGCGAACACACCCATCCCTTACAGGTTTAAGCAAAACCACACATACAATGATACAATGTGCGGCACACCTACCAACACAATTATTGTACATATAAGAACTACATAAGTAATCTTGAGGAAATCAAATGTCCATTTTTAATACACGTTTGAAAAGTCCAATCCAATTCAAAGATCCAAATAATTTCTTCAAATGTTTGAAAACACCTCCATAAAAGTACAACTCAAGCCAACACGTGTTTCGTCATGGGAAATTCTTGTTCAAATCCCGAACGACTTCTTCAGGGCTAAAAAAATTATAAATGCATTCATTGAGTTAGAAACCAAAATACTCAAACTTAGTCGTTGAAGTTTTGAGTAAAGTAAAAGATAAGTAGAGAACCCAGAGCCTAAACCTAAAGTGCAAATACCTCAAGCACTATTCAAGCAGTATCCCTTAAATTCCTGTTTCACCCAAAAGTGGAATAGGACAGAAGAGAATTGTGTATAGTTGTTAAACTATTGTTACCCACAGACACCAAAGCAATCCATTAAGTCAAACATAAAAGCAACCTCCATGTTAGAAGGACAGACAACTAATAGCATGTGCTGACCAAAAAACCTTCAGTCCATGCAGAAATAAACCCCTGTGTCAACCAACATGCTTGTGAAAATCCTAAGTCATACCTCCTAATTGATAGGATTCACCACCTTTATAAGTTATCAACAGTATTCATCGAAATAATCTGGTATGTAAGTTGTAGACCGAACTCCTAAATGTAGCACGTGAACAAAGAACGTGAATAAGATCTATTAGCATACAATGTTAAATAGTGAAGCCAGATCTAACATGAAAACAAGCAACAGAAACACAATTCATTGACACAACTCACCAAGAAGTATAGCCAGGAAGTTGAGACCTTAATTAAATCCAAACGAGCCCCACAATGTCCCATATCAAATATCTCAAAGTCAAAGTCCGAATATAACAGAGCACTCTGGAATAGTGAAAACAACATCAGAACGCTGCAATGTAAAAATTCGGCAACTGCTGATGGCATTACCCTATAGCCATAGTTATAGTATAGCCAGGAAGTTGATACCTTAATTAAATCAAAATGAGCCCCACAGTGTCGCATATCATATATCTCAAAGTCAAAGTCCGAATGTAACAGAGCACTCTGGAACAGTGAAAACAACATCAGAACGCTGCAATGTAAAAATTTCGGCAATTGCTGATGCCATTACCCTATTAGCAGGAGCCCGTATACAAGTCTCCTATCAAAGCAGACGTTATTCAAAAGTAAAGACAAACAAACCACACCATACCCGGCACTCACCAAATTAAAGTAGAAACGCAGCGTTCGCATATTTCGAAGAACGCGGTGCCGCGAGTACGCGACTCAACTGCCAAGCATCTGTATCCCGGAAACTAAATAGACTGCCGGTTGTAAAAATAGAAATAGAAAGCGGACTACCGATACTTCAGAAGTCAATGGACCTACGAACTACGGCTACAGAGTAAACAACCACTACCAATTTAAACCTACACTTGACACTCAGTGTACGCACACAAAGCCCATATGCCAAGGAAAATTAACCTAGCTCTGTGAAGCGTGATTTTTTTCTGACTATTGCTTCCAAAATCCAGACAGGAAAAACTACATCCATGAATACACAATGCCCTAATCCAAAGAAACAGAAAATACCTTTCAAGTGATGATTAGTCTACAAATGATATCAGTTATGCCCAACCCGTATAATGTTACTACCCAAAGTATCATAAGTAGTATAATGACATTGTTGAAGGATTTTGATTATTAACTCAATGTTGTGTCCCTATTGGATATGGGAAACATTGACAAACAAAAAGTGAGGTTTCAGACACGTAAACAGATGACGTAGAGCTCACAAACATAGATATCATAAATACAGATAACAAAATTTCAGTCGACTAGGAAAAATTCCAACTCCCTGTCAGAATTAAGACCTGATTCCACGGCCCTCAATCTCATGATCCAGAGTGCCTCTCTTTGACGTAGGGCTAGTTCTCTATTGCTCCCCCTCGGGTCTCTTGGGATATGTTCCAGCCCAAAATATTCAAAGCTCTTATGGATAGTTTGTGAGTTACAGTTTGCTATGTGTGCTACTATTGGAAATCTGGTATCTGCATTTTTGAGCGCTCGGACATGTTCACCAATTCTGGTCTTGAGTGAGCGTATTGTACTACCCACATAAACCTTAAGACATTTACAACGTATTACGTACACAACATAAGTCGTATTACAGTTGATCAATGAACAGATTTTAAATTGTCTTTTTCCATCAGAAAACTCCTTAATGTTATGACAGGCCCAGCGGCAAACTCCACAGCCGCCACATTTGAAAAAACCCACAATTTTTGTAGAAAGCCATGTTTTATCAGGAGAACTAGTAGTGAAACTGGGACTTAGCATACTCCTCAAATTTCTACCTCTTCGAAATGTTATTGGTATTCTTTCAGGTATCATCTCTTTCATTGATTCATCTTGAGACAGTAAACCCCAATGTTTGTTCATAATTTTTTTTAGAATCAAAGAAGCATCATTAAAGTCCGTGATAAAGCGGACTACATTAGATTGATCACTCATCTTACTTAGATCTCCAGTCTTCAATGTGTCACATCTCTTCAAGCGTTTGGCTTTAAGACGAGCCTTCTTAACCGTTTTATTTGAGTAGCCTCGTGCTAAGAATCTCCTACCCATCTCATCTACCTCTTGGAAGAACTCCTCATCCAGACTGCAATTACGTCGAGCCCTCATAAATTCTGCAAAGGGGATAGACGCTATTTGATGCTTGGGATGTGAACTATCAGCATGAAGAATAGAATTACATGCAGTGGTCTTACGAAACAGTCTACTCTGGATTTTACCATCAGCAATGAATATTTCCACATCTAGGAATTCAATACTTGCAGAGCTGTATTGATATGTGAATTTCACATTCATATTATTAGAATTCAAGAAATTGCAGAATTCCACCAGTTTCTTTTCGCCACCTGTCCAAATCAAAAAACAACCATCTATATACCTTCCCCAGAACAGTATAAAAGTTTGCCATTCAATTGAACCTGAGCCCCAAATCCATTTATGTTCAAACCACCCCATGAAGAGATTTGCGTAGGAGGGGGAGAATTTGGATCCCATCGCCACACCCTGTTTTTGTCTGAACCAGTCTTTGTTAAACAGAAAACAATTATTAGTCAGAATCAGATTAATCATATCAATTAGCATAGCCGTATGTTCCCAAAGACTGGCTGATCTTCTGTGTAAGAAAAACCGGATAGCTTCTTGTCCTAGTTCATGGTTGATGCATGTATACAGTGAAACCACGTCCAATGTGACCAATAACATATCACTATCCCACTCTATATCATTCAGAATACTCAAAATATGTGTGGTGTCTTTGATGAAGGATGGTAAGTTGTACACCAACGATTGCAAAAAGCAGTCAACGAATTCAGAAAGTCTCTCAGTAGGACCTGAAATACCTGATACAATCGGTCGACCCGGTGGAAAAGGCAGACCCTTGTGTACCTTAGGTAATGTATAAAGGCAGGGATACCTAGGATGATCCACCCTTAAATAGAGATATTCATCTTTATTGAGTAGCCCCTTCACCCTCCAAGCCATCAAATTCTTGTTGATCATGTGGGTAAGATTGGGTTCGGATTCACACATAGCTTCTCATAACAGATCGTGTCATTAAGTTGTGATAAAATTTCATTATCATAATCAATCTTGTTCATCAGAACCACATTCCCCCCTTTATCTGCTTGCCTAACGATAATATCTTTATCTTGTCTCAATGCTGTAAGTGCAGCTACCTCTTCCAGATTCAAATTATTAACAAATTGTCTATAATTGTTTTTAGCCAAATATTTATCAAAATCCTGACATACCAAACCAAAGAACTTATCAAGTTGAAGTTGGAAAAAAGTGGAATAGGACAGAAGAGAATTGTGTATAGTTGTTAAACTATTGTTACCCACAGACACCAAAGCAATCCATTAAGTCAAACATAAAAGCAACCTCCATGTTAGAAGGAGAGACAACTAATAGCATGTGCTGACCAAAAAACCTTCAGTCCATGCAGAAATAAACCCCTGTGTCAACCAACATGCTTGTGAAAATCCTAAATCATACCTCCTAATTGATAGGATTCACCACCTTTATAAGTTATCAACAGTATTCATCTAAATAATCTGGTATGTAAGTTGTAGACCGGACTCCTAAATGTAGCACGTGAACAAAGAATGTGAATAAGATCTATTAGCATACAATGTTAAATAGTGAAGCCAAACGATTGAAGCCTAATTTAAACCAAGTGGGCCACCAAGACCACATGTCTATTACCTTTAGTTCAGAGTCCAAATCCTAATAGGTAATGTTTTCCATATCCACACGTAATCGACCAAAACATTGACGAATATCTGGTGTATAATTATATACCGGACTTCCAGATATAACATGAAAACAAGCACCAGAAACACAATTCATTGACACAACTCACCAAGAAGTATAGCCAGGAAGTTGAGACCTTAATTAAATCCAAACGAGCCCCACAATGTCCCATATCAAATATCTCAAAGTCAAAGTCCGAATATAACAGAGCACTCTGGAATAGTGAAAACAACATCAGAACGCTGCAATGTAAAAATTCGGCAACTGCTGATGGCATTACCCTATAGCCATAGTTATAGTATAGCCAGGAAGTTGATACCTTAATTAAATCAAAACGAGCCCCACAGTGTCCCATATCATATATCTCAAAGTCAAAGTCCGAATGTAACAGAGCACTCTGGAACAGTGAAAACAACATCAGAACGCTGCAATGTAAACATTTCGGCAATTGCTGATGCCATTACCCTATTAGCAGGAGCCCGTATACGAGTCTCCTATCAAAGCAGACGTTATTCAAAAGTTAAGACAAACAAACCACACTATACCCGGCCCTCACCAAATTAAAGTAGAAGCGCAGCGTTCGCATATTTCGAAGAACGCGGTGCCGCGAGTACACAACTCAACTGCCAAGCGTCTGTAACCCGGAAACTAAATAGACTGCCGGTTGTAAAAATAGAAATAGAAAGCGGACTACCGATACTTCAGAAGTCAATGGACCTACGAACTACGGCTACAGAGTAAACAACCACTACCAATTTAAACCTACACTTGACACTCAGTGTACGCACACAAAGCCCATATGCCAAGGAAAATTAACCTAGCTCTGTAAAGCGTGATTTTTTTCTGACTATTGCTTCCAAAATCCAGACAGGAAAAACTACATCCATGAATACACAATGCCCTAATCCAAAGAAACAGAAAATACCTTTCAAGTGATGATTAGTCTACAAATGATATCAGTTATGCCCAACCCGTATAATGTTACTACCCAAAGTATCATAAGTAGTATAATGACATTGTTGAAAGATTTTGATTATTAACTCAATGTTGTGTCCCTATTGGATATGGGAAACATTGACAAACAAAAAGTGAGGTTTCAGACACGTAAACAGATGACGTAGAGCTCACAAACATAGATATCATAAATACAGATAACAAAATTTCAGTCGACTAGGAAAAATTCCAACTCCCTGTCAGAATTAAGACCTGATTCCACGGCCCTCAATCTCATGATCCAGAGTGCCTCTCTTTGACGTAGGGCTAGTTCTCTATTGCCCCCCCTCGGGTCTCTTGGGACATGTTCCAGCCCAAAAAATTCAAAGCTCTTATTGATAGTTTGTGAGTTACAGTTTGCTATGTGTGCTACTATTGGAAATCTGGTATCTGCATTTTTGAGCGCTCGGACATGTTCACCAATTCTGGTCTTGAGTGAGCGTATTGTACTACCCACATAAACCTTAAGACATTTACAACGTATTACGTACACTAGGTCGTAATAAGTCGTATTACAGTTAATCAATGAACAGATTTTAAATTGTCTTTTTCCATCAGAAAACTCCTTAATGTTATGACAGGCCCAGCGGCAAACTCCACAGCCGCCACATTTGAAAAAACCCACAATTTTTGTAGAAAGCCATGTTTTATCAGGAGAACTAGTAGTGAAACTGGGACTTAGCATACTCCTCCAATTTCTACCTCTTTGAAATGTTATTGGTATTCTTTCAGGTATCATCTCTTTCATTGATTCATCTTGAGACAGTAAACCCCAATGTTTGTTCATAAATTTTTTTAGAATCAAAGAAGCATCATTAAAGTCCGTGATAAACCGGACTACATTAGATTGATCACTCATCTTACTTCGATCTCCAGTCTTCAATGTGTCACATCTCTTCAAGCGTTTGGCTTTAAGACGAGCCTTCTTAACCGTTTTATTTGAGTAGCCTCGTGCTAAGAATCTCCTACCTATCTCATCTACCTCTTGGAAGAACTCCTCATCCAGACTGCAATTACGTCGAGCCCTCATAAATTCTGCAAAGGGGATAGATGCTATTTGATGCTTGGGGTGTGAACTATCAGCATGAAGAATAGAATTACATGCCGTGGTCTTACAAAACAGTCTACTCTGGATTTTACCATCAGCAATGAATATTTCCACATCTAGGAATTCAATACTTGCAGAGCTGTATTGATATGTGAATTTCACATTCATATTATTAGAATTCAAGAAATTGCAGAATTCCACCAGTTTCTTTTCGCCACCTGTCCAAATAAAAAAACAATCATCTATATACCTTCCGCAGAACAGTATAAAAGTTTGCCATTCAATTGAACCTGAGCCCCAAATCCATTTATGTTCAAACCACCCCATGAAGAGATTTGCGTAGGAGGGGGAGAATTTGGATCCCATCGCCACACCCTGTTTTTGTCTGAACCAGTCTTTGTTAAACAGAAAACAATTATTAGTCAGAATCAGATTAATCATATCAATTAGCATAGCCGTATGTTCCCAAAGACTGGCTGATCTTCTGTGTAAGAAAAACCGGATAGCTTCTTGTCCTAGTTCATGGTTGATGCATGTATACAGTGAAACCACGTCCAATGTGACCAATAACATATCACTATCCCACTCTATATCATTCAGAATACTCAAAATATGTGTGGTGTCTTTGATGAAGGATGGTAAGTTGTACACGAACGGTTGCAAAAAGCAGTCAACAAATTCAGAAAGTCTCTCAGTAGGACCTGAAATACCTGATACAATCGGTCGACCCGGTGGAAAAGGCAGACCCTTGTGTAACTTAGGTAATGTATAAAGGCAGGGATACCTAGGATGATCCACCCTTAAATAGAGATATTCATCTTTATTGAGTAGGCCCTTCACCCTCCAAGCCATCAAATTCTTGTTGATCATGTGGGTAAGATTGGGGATCGGATTCACACATATCTTCTCATAACAGATTGTGTCATTAAGTTGTGATAAAATTTCATTATCATAATCAATCTTGTTCATCAGAACCACATTCCCCCCTTTATCTGCTTGCCTAATGATAATATCTTTATCTTGTCTCAATGTTGTAAGTGCAGCTACCTCTTCCAGATTCAAATTATTAACAAATTGTCTATAATTATTTTTAGCCAAATATTTATCAAAATCCTGACATACCAAATCAAAGAACTTATCGAAACAGTTCAAGCTCCAAGACCTCGGTGTCCAACAAGATTTCTTCTTTAAACCACTGGACATGCTAATGTCAGATTCAACTTCCAAATCCTGTAGCATTCTCGAGAGAATACCCGGATCTTCGTCTCTCTCAGCTAGGGATACAATAAGTGCTGTGTCATGTACTTCTTCAATGGACAAAGTACTTAAGGCGGATGTGTGCAAATCAGAACTAAAGCTTGTGATCAGGTGCTGATGAAAATATTTGTTAAGTTTGAGTTTACGGACAAATTTGAATACATCAATCTTAGATCTACAGGGGTCCCCAAAGGATCTGGGGCAAAAATGTAGTCCTCTAGCCAGAAGGCTCTTTGGCCCTGTAGTTAGCTCAAATCTGGAAAAGTTAATCACACTAATGGATGATGCCCCATCAACGTCTACGTTTTTTTGTTGTCCCGGGATCTTGTTGTGACCCCATCTCGATCTTTTGTCTTTGCCACCTTTTCCTCTGCTGGACCTTCTTGTTTTTTTGTACTTCTGTTTTGGATGATCTTGCCTCGTTTCATCCTCATCAGTTCTTGTAAAAAAGTGGTATTGCCTCCTATGTTATCACATCCAAGAGCAGGCGCATTCGCAACCCCATCCACCTCACTATCACTAGTGGCCGGGGTACTAATGGATGTTGAATCCGAAACATTGGACGTGCTAGGGCTCCTAAGTGCCAAAATAGTATGGATCAAATGATCATATTTGCTGGAAAAAGTAAAAACCCTCTCTGTCAGGTAATCTTTCTCATCTCTTTTAAGTTTACGTGCTTTTCTCTGTGTTATCTCTTCTTGAAATTTGAGTATTACTTCTTCTAGAATTTTGTGATTTTTGTTAGTAGATTCTTTCAGGTTCAAACCCTCAATTTCTCTTTCAAGAGTTTCGATCTCGGCCTGTAATTTGGTCACTTTCCTCTCAGCATTGGTGATCAATATCTCCATGAGTCTCATTGAACTCGCTGTTAGCTCCTTGTCCCAAAGAGCCAACAGATCTGGATCCAAATCATCATATGTGGGGAAAATCTGGGATCTCAACCCCCGGGGAATACGATTCAATTTAATATATTGTTTCAGTGTAGCCCCATCCCACCATTTGGACAATTCGTTTTTCTTCAGTTTTTCTAATCTAATGAATTTACTTCTTAACCCTTCCTTTTGTATACGTGAATTATCACGCAACGTGTTTTGCGGTGTAACCCCCCTAGCTAGACTGTCAAACAAATCTTCTGCTAATTTAGTCCTATCCATGACAAAGTATCAAAATGTTCAGGCTGAGATCCAAGCAGCCCCCCTAGAGATACTAAGACTATGCTAATGGGGTGAGAAGTTAGGGTTGTGCAGGCGCTCAGGATCATAAATGGCACAAAAATGATTCAAACATCAAAGAGAAAAAAGAAAAAAGAAGAAAAGGGTGCCAGCACAAGGGAACACACCCATCCCTTACAGGTTTAAGCAAAACCACACATACAATGATACAATGTGCGGCACACCTACCAACACAATTATTGTACATATAAGAACTACATAAGTAATCTTGAGGAAATCAAATGTCCATTTTTAATACACGTTTGAAAAGTCCAATCCAATTCAAAGATCCAAATAATTTCTTCAAATGTTTGAAAACACCTCCATAAAAGTACAACTCAAGCCAACACGTGTTTCGTCATGGGAAATTCTTGTTCAAATCCCGAACGACTTCTTCAGGGCTAAAACAATTATAAATGCATTAATTGAGTTAGAAACCAAAATACTTAAACTTAGTCGTTGAAGTTTTGAGTAAAGTAAAAGATAAGTAGAGAGCCCAGAGCCTAAACCTAAAGTGCAAATACCTCAAGCACTATTCAAGCAGTATCCCTTAAATTCCTGTTTCACCCAAAAGTGGAATAGGACAGAAGAGAATTGTGTATAGTTGTTAAACTATTGTTACCCACAGACACCAAAGCAATCCATTAAGTCAAACATAAAAGCAACCT
This sequence comes from Pleurodeles waltl, assembly GCF_031143425.1. NCBI lineage: Eukaryota > Metazoa > Chordata > Amphibia > Caudata > Salamandridae > Pleurodeles > Pleurodeles waltl. The sequence goes on along the minus strand of NC_090449.1, from coordinate 312,243,820 downwards.
CCATGTTAGAAGGACAGACAACTAATAGCATGTGCTGACCAAAAAACCTTCAGTCCATGCAGAAATAAACCCCTGTGTCAACCAACATGCTTGTGAAAATCCTAAGTCATACCTCCTAATTGATAGGATTCACCACCTTTATAAGTTATCAACAGTATTCATCGAAATAATCTGGTATGTAAGTTGTAGACCGAACTCCTAAATGTAGCACGTGAACAAAGAACGTGAATAAGATCTATTAGCATACAATGTTAAATAGTGAAGCCAAACGATTGAAGCCTAATTTAAACCAAGTGGGCCACCAAGACCACATGTCTATTACCTTTAGTTCAGACTCCAAATCCTAATAGGTAAGGTTTTCCATATCCACACGTAATCGACCAAAACATTGACGAATATCTGGTGTATAATTATATACCAGACTTCCAGATCTAAAATGAAAACAAGCAACAGAAACACAATTCATTGACACAACTCACCAAGAAGTATAGCCAGGAAGTTGAGACCTTAATTAAATCCAAACGAGCCCCACAATGTCCCATATCAAATATCTCAAAGTCAAAGTCCGAATATAACAGAGCACTCTGGAATAGTGAAAACAACATCAGAATGCTGCAATGTAAAAATTCGGCAACTGCTGATGGCATTACCCTATAGCCATAGTTACAGTATAGCCAGGAAGTTGATACCTTAATTAAATCAAAACGAGCCCCACAGTGTCCCATATCATATATCTCAAAGTCAAAGTCCGAATGTAACAGAGCACTCTGGAACAGTGAAAACAACATCAGAACGCTGCAATGTAAAAATTTCGGCAAATGCTGATGGCATTACCCTATTAGCAGTAGCCCGTATACGAGTCTCCTATCAAAGCAGACGTTATTCAAAAGTAAAGACAAACAAACCACACCATACCCGGCACTCACCAAATTAAAGTAGAAACGCAGCGTTCGCATATTTCGAAGAACACGGTGCCGCGAGTACGCGACTCAACTGCCAAGCGTCTGTAACCCGGAAACAAAATAGACTGCCGGTTGTAAAAATAGAAATAGAAAGCGGACTACCGATATTTCAGAAGTCGATGGGCCTACGAACTACGGCTACAGAGTAAACAACCACTACCAATTTAAACCTACACTTGACACTCAGTGTACGCACACAAAGTCCATATGCCAAGGAAAATTAAACTAGCACGGTAAAGCGTGATTTCTTTCTGACTATTGCTTCCAAAATCCAGACAGGAAAAACTACATACTCCTTGGGGACTTGAACTTCCACCTCGAGAACACCAACAATAACAACTCTACCACCCTGCTCGACACCCTCTCCAACCTTGGCCTCAAACAGCTCGTCACGAGTCCCACCCACTCTGCAGGACACACACTCAACCCCATTTTCTCCACCAGGAAACACATCTCCTTCAGCCACACCACTGAACTCCACTGGACCGACCACCGCTGCATCCACTTCTCCTTCGAGAAACCCACCACACACCATCACCTGCAATGGATTCCCCACCGCAGATGGAACAAGGTCACCGAAGACCAACTAATCACTACCCTCTCCTGAAACCCACCCATCGACACCACCGACACTGACACAGCTGCCCGCAACCTCAGGCAATGGATCGGCGACTGTGCCAACACCCTCTCCCCGATCAAAAATCCTTCCAACAGATGCACTGACAGGAAGGCCTTCTGGTTCACCGCAGATCTCCAAGAATCTAAGCAAACATGCCGAAGACTCGAAAAGAAGTGGCGCCAAGATCACTGGACAACCACTCAGCCTTCAAAAACGCCATCCGCAGACACCACCAACTCATCAGAACCGCCAACGGAACCGCCTTCAAAGAACGCATCAACAACAATGCACACAGCCACAAGGAGCTCTTCAACATCGTGAATGAGCTCTCCAACCCCGGCTCCAACGGCTACGACATCCCACCATCACAAGACCTCTGCGACTCCCTAGCCACCTTCTTCCACCGCAAGATCACAGACATCTATGACAGCTTCAGCACTCAGCCCCCCGTCAACCACCAACACCACAGACTCACCACCCACCAGACTCCTGCTCTCCTGGACCCACGTCAACGACACCATCGAAATCATGAACACCATACACTTTGGCTCACCATCCGACCCCTTCCCGGAGACCTGGAAACACACTGAGATCAATGCCCTCCTCAAGAAACCTAAGGCAGACCCAAAGGATCTCAAGAACTTCCGGCCCCTCTCCCTGCTCCCCTTCCCAGCAAAAGTCATAGAGAAAATTGTCAACAAACAACTGACCCATTTCCTTGAGGAGAACATTACTCTGGACCCATTCCAAATCTGGATTCCGCAGCAACCGCAGCACCGAAACTGCCCTCATCGCCGTCAACGACGATATCAAAACCATACTGGACAACGGCAAAACCTCGGCCCTCACCATCTACCACCACTCCCTATGTACACGCCTCAGCAACGCAGGAATCCATGACAGAGCCCGGGACTGGATCACCTCCTCAAAGAGTCCGCCTCCCTCCATTCCGCTCTGAAGCCACAAAAATCATCTGCGGCGTACCCCAGGGTTCTTCAAAATCTACATGGCTCCGCTCGTTAACATCGCCCGATCTCACAACCTCAACATCATCTCATACACCGATGACACCCATCTCCTCTCCCTTACCAAGGACACCGCCAAGATCAACCTACACAAAAGAATCAAGGCCATTGTAGGAGGCTGGACTGGCTTGTAGTGAGTACCAAGGGGTACTTGCACCTTGCACCAGGCCCAGTTATCCCTTATTAGTGTATAGGGTGTCTAGCAGCTTAGGCTGATAGATAATGGTAGCTTAGCAAAGCAGCTCAGGCTGAACTAGGAGACGTGTGAAGCTACTACAGTACCACTTAGTGTCATATGCACAATATCATAAGAAAACACAATACACAGTTATACTAAAAATAAAGGTACTTTATTTTTATGACAATATGCCAAAGTATCTTAGAGTGTACCCTCAGTGAGAGGATAGGAAATATACACAAGATATATATACACAATAGCAAAAATATGCAGTATAGTCTTAGAAAACAGTGCAAACAATGTATAGTTACAATAGGATGCAATGGGGAAACATAGGGATAGGGGCAACACAAACCATATACTCCAGAAGTGGAATGCGAACCACGAATGGACCCCAAACCTATGTGACCTGGTAGAGGGTCGCTGGGACTATTAGAAAATAGTGAGAGTTAGCAAAATAACCCACCCCAAGACCCTGAAAAGTGAGTGCAAAGTGCACCAAAGTTCCCCTAAGGACAAAATAGTCGTGTTAGAGGGAGAATGCAAGGAAAACACAAATCAGCAATGCAACAACGATGGATTCCTGTCTGAAGGTACCTGTGGAACAAGGGGACCAAGTCCAAAAGTCACAAGCAGCTCGGAGATGGGCAGATGCCCAAGAAATGCCAGCGGTTGGTGCAAAGAAGCTCTTACTAGGCTGAAGAACTGTGAATACTGCAGGAACGACAAGGGCTAGAGACTTCCCCTTTGGAGGATGGATCCCCCACGCCTTGGAGAGTCGTGCAGAAGTGTTTTCCCGCCGGATGGACGCCAACAAGCCTTGCTACACGCAAATCGTGCGTTTGGCGTTTTTGGACGCTGCTGGGGCCCAGGAGGGACCAGAAGGTCGCAAATTGGACCTGCAGAGAGAGGGGACGTCGAGCAAGACAAAGAGCCCTCACTGAAGCAGGTAGCACCCGGAGAAGTGCCAGAAACAGGCACTACGAGGATGCGTGAAACGGTGCTCGCCGAAGTTGCACAAAGGAGTCCCACGTCGCCGGAGACCAACTTAGAAAGTCGTGCAATGCAGGTTAGAGTGCCGTGGACCCAGGCTTGGCTGTGCACGAAGGATTTCCGCCGGAAGTGCACAGGGGCCGGAGTAGCTTGCAAAGTCGCGGTTCCCAGCAATGCAGCCCAGCGAGGTGAGGCAAGGACTTACCTCCACCAAACTTGGGCTGAAGAGTCACTGGACTGTGGGGGTCACTTGGACGGTGTCGCTGGATTCGAGGGACCTCGCTCGTCGTGCTGAGAGGAGACCCAAGGGACCGGAGATGCAGCTTTTTGGTGCCTGCGGTTGCAGGGGGAAGATTCCGTCGACCCACGGGAGATTTCTTCGGAGCTTCTGGTGCAGAGAGGAGGCAGACTACCCCCACAGCATGCACAAGCAGGAAAACAGTCGAGAAGGCGGCAGGATCAGCGTTACAGAGTTGCAGTAGTCGTCTTTGCTACTATGTTGCAGGTTTGCAGGCTTCCAGCGCGGTCAGCGGTCGATTCCTTATCAGAAGGTGAAGAGGGAGATGCAGAGGAACTCGGCTGAGCTCATGCATTCGTTATCTGAAGTTTCCCCAGAGACAGAGACCCTAAATAGCCAGAAAAGAGGGTTTGGCTACCTAGGAGAGAGGAAAGGCTACTAACACCTGAAGGAGCCTATCACAAGGAGTCTCTGACGTCACCTGGTGGCACTGGCCACTCAGAGCAGTCCAGTGTGCCAGCAGCACCTCTGTTTCCAAGATGGCAGAGGTCTGGAGCACACTGGAGGAGCTCTGGACACCTCCCAGGGGAGGTGCAGGTCAGGGGAGTGGTCACTCCCCTTTCCTTTGTCCAGTTTCGCGCCAGAGCAGGGGCTAAGGGGTCCCTGAACCGGTGTAGACTGGCTTATGCAGAATTGGGCACCTCTGTGCCCAACAAAGCATTTCCAGAGGCTGGGGGAGGCTACTCCTCCCTTGCCTTCACACCATTTTCCAAAGGGAGAGGGTGTCACACCCTCTCTCAGAGGAAGTTCTTTGTTCTGCCATCCTGGGCCAGGCCTGGCTGGACCCCAGGAGGGCAGATGCCTGTCTGAGGGTTTGGCAGCAGCAGCAGCTGCAGAGAAACCCCAGGAAGGGCAGTCTGGCAGTACCAGGGTCTGTGCTACAGACCACTGGGATCATAGAATTGTACCAACAATGCCAGGATGGCATAGAGGGGGCAATTCCATGATCATAGACATGTTACATGGCCATATTCGGAGTTACCATGGTGAAGCTACATATAGGTAGTGACCTATATGTAGTGCACGCGTGTAATGGTGTCCCCGCACTCACAAAGTTCAGTGAATTGGCTCTGAACAATGTGGGGGCACCTTGGCTAGTGCCAGGGTGCCCTCACACTAAGTAACTTTGCACCTAACCTTTACCAGGTAAAGGTTAGACATATAGGTGACTTATAAGTTACTTAAGTGCAGTGTAAAATGGCTGTGAAATAACGTGGACGTTATTTCACTCAGGCTGCTGTGGCAGGCCTGTGTAAGAATTGTCAGAGCTCCCTATGGGTGGCAAAAGAAATGCTGCAGCCCATAGGGATCTCCTGGAACCCCAATACCCTGGGTACCTCAGTACCATATACTAGGGGATTATAAGGGTGTTCCAGTAAGCCAATGTAAATTGGTAAAAATGGTCACTAGCCTGTCAGTGACAATTTGGAAAGAAATGAGAGAGCATAACCACTGAGGTTCTGATTAGCAGAGCCTCAGTGAGACAGTTAGTCACTACACAGGTAACACATACAGGCACACTTATGAGCACTGGGGCCCTGGGTTACCAGGGTCCCAGTGACACATACAACTAAAACAACATATATACAGTGAAAAATGGGGGTAACATGCCAGGCAAGATGGTACTTTCCTACACAACCCCCCCCCAAACGAAGGACAATAAGACTAGCCATTACCTGATGAGTCTTCATTGTCTAAGTGGAAATATCTGGAGAGTCCATCTGCATTGGAGTGGCTACTCCCAGGTCTATGTTCCACTGTATAGTCCATTCCCTGTAGGGATATGGACCACCTCAACAATTTAGGATTTTCACCTTTCATTTGTTTTAGCCAAAGTAGAGGTTTGTGGTCTGTCTGAACAATGAAGTGAGTGCCAAACAGGTATGGCCTCAACTTCTTCAGAGCCCAGACCACAGCAAAGGCCTCCCTCTCAATGGCAGACCAACGCTTTTCTCTAGGGGTCAACCTTCTACTAATAAAAGCAACAGGTTGATCCTGGCCCTCAGAATTAAGTTGTGATAGGACTGCCCCTACTCCTAATTCAGATGCATCAGTTTGGACATAGAATTTTTTAGAGTAACAAGGGCTTTTCAGGACAGGTGCAGAGCACATGGCCTGCTTCAGCTCCTCAAAAGCTTTCTGACAGTTTGCTGTCCATAATACCTTTTTAGGCATTTTCTTGGATGTGAGGTCATTAAGAGGGGCTGCAATGGAGCCATAGTTCTTAATGAACCTCCTGTAATACCCAGTGAGGCCTAGGAAGGCTCTCACCTGAGTCTGAGTGGTAGGGGGAATCCAATCAATAATAGTTTGGATTTTCCCCTGAAGTGGTGCAATCTGTTCCCCACCAACAAGGTGTCCCAGATAAACCACCTTACCCTGCCCTATCTGGCACTTTGAAGCCTTGATAGTGAGGCCTGCCTTTTGCAGGGCCTCCAAAACTTTCCAAAGGTGGACCAGGTGATCATCCCAGCTGGAGCTAAAGACAGCTATATCATCCAAATATGCTGCACTGAAAGCTTCCAGCCCTTGCAGGACTGTGTTCACCAACCTCTGAAAAGTGGCAGGTGCATTTTTCAAACCAAAAGGCATTACAGTAAACTGGTAATGTCCTCCAATGGTAGAAAATGCAGTCTTAGGTTTAGCATCTTCTGACATTTTGATCTGCCAATACCCTGCAGTCAAATCAAAAGTGCTTAGATACTTGGCAGATGCCAGTGTATCTATTAGCTCATCTGCCCTGGGTATAGGGTGAGCATCTGTTTTGGTTACCAAGTTGAGACCTCTATAGTCTACACAAAACCTCATTTCCTTCTTTCCATCTTTAGAATTGGGTTTTGGTACCAGTACCACAGGAGAAGCCCATGGACTGTCAGAGTGCTCAACCACTCCTAGTTCCAACATCTTCTGAACTTCTTGCTTTATGCAGTCCCTGACATGGTCAGGCTGCCTATAGATCTTACTTTTGACAGGTAAACTGTCTCCAGTATCTATAGTGTGCTCACACCAAGAAGTGGTGCCTGGCACAATGGAGAAGAGTTCTGAAAATTGTCCTAGGAGATTTATGCAATTATCTTTCTGCTCAGCAGTAAGACAATCAGCCAAAACTACCCCTTCCACAAGAGCATCTTGTTCTGTGGAAGAGAAGAGATCAGGTAGAGGATCACTGTCTTCTTCCTGTCCCTCATCTGTTGCCATGAGCAGGGTGAGATCAGCCCTGTCATAGTAGGGTTTCAGGCGGTTGACATGGAGCACCCTAAGGGGACTCCTGGCAGTGCCTAAGTCAACCAAGTAGGTGACTTCACCCTTCTTTTCAACAATTGTGTGTGGACCACTCCATTTATCTTGGAGTGCTCTTGGGGCCACAGGCTCCAAGACCCACACTTTCTGCCCTGGTTGGTACTGAACCAAAACAGCCTTCTGATCATGCCATTGCTTCTGGAGCTCTTGGCTGGCCTGAAGGTTTTTACTGGCCTTTTTCATGTACTCAGCCATCCTTGATCTGAGGCCAAGTACATAATCCACAATATCCTGCTTAGGAGCTTTTAAAGGTTGTTCCCAACCCTCCTTCACAAGTGTGAGTGGACCCCTAACAGGGTGTCCAAAAAGAAGTTCAAAGGGGCTGAAGCCCACTCCTTTCTGGGGTACCTCCCTGTAGGCAAAAAGGAGGCATGGTAGAAGGATATCCCATCTCCTGCGGAGTTTTTCAGGGAGTCCCATAATCATGCCTTTGAGAGTTTTATTAAATCTCTCCACCAGTCCATTTGTTTGTGGATGATAGGGTGTTGTGAACTTGTAAGTTACACCACACTCCTTCCACATGGCCTTTAAGTATGCAGACATGAAATTGCTTCCTCTGTCTGATACTACTTCCTTTGGGAAGCCCACCCTGGAAAATATTCCCAGGAGGGCCTTTGCCACTGCAGGAGCTGTAGTGGTCCTTAAAGGAATAGCTTCAGGATATCTTGTGGCATGGTCCACTACCACCAAGATAAACCTATTGCCTGAAGCAGTAGGAGGGTCAAGGGGGCCAACTATGTCAACCCCTACCCTTTCAAAGGGAACCCCAACCACAGGCAGTGGGATAAGGGGTGCCTTTGGAGTGCCACCTGTCTTGCCACTGGCTTGACAGGTTTCACAGGACTTACAAAAATCTTTTGTGTCCTCAGACATCCTAGGCCAATGAAACAGTGGTACCAATCTGTCCCAAGTTTTCATTTGACCCAGGTGCCCAGCTAAGGGAATGTCATGTGCCAGTGTCAGGAGGAACTTTCTGTACTCCTGAGGAATCACTAATCTCCTGGCAGCTCCAGGTTTAGGATCCCTTTGCTCAGTGTACAAGAGGTTGTCCTCCCAGTAAACTCTGTGTGAGTCACTGACATCCCCATTAGCCTGTTTGACAGCTTGCTGTCTGAGACCCTCTAATGTGGGACAGGTTTGCTGTGCCACACTCAGCTCCTCTCTGGCAGGCCCCCCTTCACCCAAAAGCTCAGCAGTGTCTGCTTCCAGCTCCTCTGGTGTAGGTTCTGCACAGGGAGGGAATTCTTCTTCCTCAGAAGTAGAATCCACTGTAGAGGGAGGGATAGTAGGAAGTGGTTTGCTTCTACTAGCCCTAGCTTTAGGGAGCACTTGGTCCATTGTTCCAGGATCCAAGCTTCCCTGTCCTTTTTGCTTTTTGGCCTGAGCCCTTGTCAAAGCAAAAATATGCCCTGGGATGCCCAGCATTGCTGCATGGGCCTCCAACTCCACATCTGACCAAGCTGATGTCTCCAAATCGTTCCCTAATAGACAGTCTACAGGTAAATCTGAAGCTACCACAACTTTCTTTGGACCAGATACCCCCCCCCAGTTGAGATTTACAACAGCCATGGGGTGGCTTTGTGTTATGTTGTGAGCATCGGTTACTTGGTACTGGTGTCCAAGTATGTGTTGTTCAGGGTGCACCAGTTTCTCAATCACCATTGTGACACTGGCACCTGTGTCCCTGTAGGCCTGGACCTCAACACCATTTATTAGGGTTAGTTGCTTGTACTTCTCCAAGTTATGGGGGCAAGCAACCAAAGTGGCTAAGTCAATAGCCCCTTCAGAGACTAAAGTAGCCTCTGTGGTCTCCCTAATCAGACCAACCCCAACTAAATTACCAAAAGTGAGCCCAGCTACTCCCTTGGATTGGCTATTAGTAGGTTTGCTCCCACCACCACTGCTATTAGTAGGGACACTAGGTGTAGCAGTAGGGGTTGTAGTGGTAGGAGCTGTGGTGCCTTTCTTTGGACAACTGGGATCTGTTGTCCAATGGCCTTTTATCTTACATAAATAGCACCATGGTTTCTTTTCCTTGTTCTGATTAAAGGAGGATTTGGGCCCACCACCCCCACCAGAGTGTTTTTGTGGGCCTGATGAAGACTCATTTTTAGATTTGTCCCCACCCTTGTCAGAAGACTTACCATCCTTCTTTTTGTTGCCATCTTTGTCACCCCCTGTATGAACTTTTCTGTTCACTCTTGTTCTGACCCATTTGTCTGCCTTCTTTCCCAATTCTTGGGGAGAGGTCAGATCAGAGTCCACCAAGTACTGGTGCAACAAATCAGACACACAATTATTAAGAATATGCTCTCTCAGGATTAAGTTATACAGGCTGTCATAATCAGTAACTTTACTGCCATGTAACCACCCCTCCAAGGCCTTCACTGCCTGGTCAATGAAATCAACCCAGTCTTGTGAAGACTCCTTTTTGGTATCTCTGAACTTGATCCTGTACTGTTCAGTGGTTAAGCCATAACCATCCAGGAGTGCATTCTTAAGAACTTGGAAATTGTTAGCATCATTTTCTTTTACAGTAAGGAGCCTATCCCTACCTTTTCCAGTAAATGATAGCCATAGGATAGCAGCCCACTGCTTTTGAGGGACATCCTGTACAGCACAGGCCCTCTCAAGTGCAGCAAACCACTTGTTAATGTCATCCCCCTCCTTGTAAGGGGGAACTATCTTATGCAAATTCCTGGAATCATGCTCTTTTGCAGGATGACTATGGGGAATACTGCTGCTGCCACCATGGGTATCTAAACCCATTTTCTGTCTTTCCCTCTCTATTTCTAAAGACTGTCTATCCAAATCCAGCTGTTGCTTCTTGAGCTTCAGTCTGGTTTGCTCCACTCTCAATCTATTGAGCTCCCTTTCCAACAATCTGTCATCAGGGTGGGTGGGAGGGACATTTCTAGATACAGAGGTATGATGGGAATGAACAGAAGGAGACCTGTCCCTTACAGAGGGCACCCTAACAGCTTGGCTACCAGTATAATGTGAGAGCACATCATCAGTATGATGTGATTCAACCTCTGTACCAACTATGCTAGACTGTCTAGTAATGGGCAGGCTAAGAAGTTTCTTTCCTGAACCTTTTCCTGGGGGAGTCCCTGGATCAGATTGAGAACCATTAGCTACTTTTTCCACAGATTTGGCACTTATGGCCTTATCCTGTACTCTAAGCATATTAATTAACAGTTCTAAGGAAGGATTCTTCCCTACACTCAAACCTCTCTCTATGCAGAGACTCCTTGCTCCTTTCCAGCTAAGGTGATCATATGCAAGTTTGGACAGTTCAACTTTTTGGCCTGTGCCAGACATTTTTTAGAGAGAGTTAAAGTGATAGCAAAAGAGAAAAAAGTTTTCAGAACTTTTTGGAAAGACAGAAAAAAAAACTTTTTAAACTTTTAAGAACTTTTTGAAAGTTTAGAAGTACTTTTCAGCACTTAGAAAAGAGTGAAAAGAGGAAATGCAAAACTTTTTGGCTATGTGTATATACACTGACCTTGTTTTGTATATTTTTCTCTTATGAAAAGTACAATGACAAGAGTGGTAAGTAGTCTCAAAGCACTTATCCCACCACTGCACAACCAATGTAGGAGGCTGGACTGGCTTGTAGTGAGTACCAAGGGGTACTTGCACCTTGCACCAGGCCCAGTTATCCCTTATTAGTGTATAGGGTGTCTAGCAGCTTAGGCTGATAGATAATGGTAGCTTAGCAAAGCAGCTCAGGCTGAACTAGGAGACGTGTGAAGCTACTACAGTACCACTTAGTGTCATATGCACAATATCATAAGAAAACACAATACACAGTTATACTAAAAATAAAGGTACTTTATTTTTATGACAATATGCCAAAGTATCTTAGAGTGTACCCTCAGTGAGAGGATAGGAAATATACACAAGATATATATACACAATAGCAAAAATATGCAGTATAGTCTTAGAAAACAGTGCAAACAATGTATAGTTACAATAGGATGCAATGGGGAAACATAGGGATAGGGGCAACACAAACCATATACTCCAGAAGTGGAATGCGAACCACGAATGGACCCCAAACCTATGTGACCTGGTAGAGGGTCGCTGGGACTATTAGAAAATAGTGAGAGTTAGCAAAATAACCCACCCCAAGACCCTGAAAAGTGAGTGCAAAGTGCACCAAAGTTCCCCTAAGGACAAAATAGTCGTGTTAGAGGGAGAATGCAAGGAAAACACAAATCAGCAATGCAACAACGATGGATTCCTGTCTGAAGGTACCTGTGGAACAAGGGGACCAAGTCCAAAAGTCACAAGCAGCTCGGAGATGGGCAGATGCCCAAGAAATGCCAGCGGTTGGTGCAAAGAAGCTCTTACTAGGCTGAAGAACTGTGAATACTGCAGGAACGACAAGGGCTAGAGACTTCCCCTTTGGAGGATGGATCCCCCACGCCTTGGAGAGTCGTGCAGAAGTGTTTTCCCGCCGGATGGACGCCAACAAGCCTTGCTACACGCAAATCGTGCGTTTGGCGTTTTTGGACGCTGCTGGGGCCCAGGAGGGACCAGAAGGTCGCAAATTGGACCTGCAGAGAGAGGGGACGTCGAGCAAGACAAAGAGCCCTCACTGAAGCAGGTAGCACCCGGAGAAGTGCCAGAAACAGGCACTACGAGGATGCGTGAAACGGTGCTCGCCGAAGTTGCACAAAGGAGTCCCACGTCGCCGGAGACCAACTTAGAAAGTCGTGCAATGCAGGTTAGAGTGCCGTGGACCCAGGCTTGGCTGTGCACGAAGGATTTCCGCCGGAAGTGCACAGGGGCCGGAGTAGCTTGCAAAGTCGCGGTTCCCAGCAATGCAGCCCAGCGAGGTGAGGCAAGGACTTACCTCCACCAAACTTGGGCTGAAGAGTCACTGGACTGTGGGGGTCACTTGGACGGTGTCGCTGGATTCGAGGGACCTCGCTCGTCGTGCTGAGAGGAGACCCAAGGGACCGGAGATGCAGCTTTTTGGTGCCTGCGGTTGCAGGGGGAAGATTCCGTCGACCCACGGGAGATTTCTTCGGAGCTTCTGGTGCAGAGAGGAGGCAGACTACCCCCACAGCATGCACAAGCAGGAAAACAGTCGAGAAGGCGGCAGGATCAGCGTTACAGAGTTGCAGTAGTCGTCTTTGCTACTATGTTGCAGGTTTGCAGGCTTCCAGCGCGGTCAGCGGTCGATTCCTTATCAGAAGGTGAAGAGGGAGATGCAGAGGAACTCGGCTGAGCTCATGCATTCGTTATCTGAAGTTTCCCCAGAGACAGAGACCCTAAATAGCCAGAAAAGAGGGTTTGGCTACCTAGGAGAGAGGAAAGGCTACTAACACCTGAAGGAGCCTATCACAAGGAGTCTCTGACGTCACCTGGTGGCACTGGCCACTCAGAGCAGTCCAGTGTGCCAGCAGCACCTCTGTTTCCAAGATGGCAGAGGTCTGGAGCACACTGGAGGAGCTCTGGACACCTCCCAGGGGAGGTGCAGGTCAGGGGAGTGGTCACTCCCCTTTCCTTTGTCCAGTTTCGCGCCAGAGCAGGGGCTAAGGGGTCCCTGAACCGGTGTAGACTGGCTTATGCAGAATTGGGCACCTCTGTGCCCAACAAAGCATTTCCAGAGGCTGGGGGAGGCTACTCCTCCCCTGCCTTCACACCATTTTCCAAAGGGAGAGGGTGTCACACCCTCTCTCAGAGGAAGTTCTTTGTTCTGCCATCCTGGGCCAGGCCTGGCTGGACCCCAGGAGGGCAGATGCCTGTCTGAGGGTTTGGCAGCAGCAGCAGCTGCAGAGAAACCCCAGGAAGGGCAGTCTGGCAGTACCAGGGTCTGTGCTACAGACCACTGGGATCATAGAATTGTACCAACAATGCCAGGATGGCATAGAGGGGGCAATTCCATGATCATAGACATGTTACATGGCCATATTCGGAGTTACCATGGTGAAGCTACATATAGGTAGTGACCTATATGTAGTGCACGCGTGTAATGGTGTCCCCGCACTCACAAAGTTCAGTGAATTGGCTCTGAACAATGTGGGGGCACCTTGGCTAGTGCCAGGGTGCCCTCACACTAAGTAACTTTGCACCTAACCTTTACCAGGTAAAGGTTAGACATATAGGTGACTTATAAGTTACTTAAGTGCAGTGTAAAATGGCTGTGAAATAACGTGGACGTTATTTCACTCAGGCTGCTGTGGCAGGCCTGTGTAAGAATTGTCAGAGCTCCCTATGGGTGGCAAAAGAAATGCTGCAGCCCATAGGGATCTCCTGGAACCCCAATACCCTGGGTACCTCAGTACCATATACTAGGGGATTATAAGGGTGTTCCAGTAAGCCAATGTAAATTGGTAAAAATGGTCACTAGCCTGTCAGTGACAATTTGGAAAGAAATGAGAGAGCATAACCACTGAGGTTCTGATTAGCAGAGCCTCAGTGAGACAGTTAGTCACTACACAGGTAACACATACAGGCACACTTATGAGCACTGGGGCCCTGGGTTACCAGGGTCCCAGTGACACATACAACTAAAACAACATATATACAGTGAAAAATGGGGGTAACATGCCAGGCAAGATGGTACTTTCCTACAGCCATCACCGAATGAATGAAGAACAGCTGCCTTAAACTGAATTCTGACAAGACTGAGGTCCTCATCTTCAGATCCACCTCCTTCTCATGAGATGACTCCTGGTGGCCTGCTGCACTGGGAACTGCACCGACACCCACCGACCATGCACGCAGCCTGGGATTCATCCTGGACACCTCACAATCTATGCCCCAGCAAGTCAATGCCATCTCCTCCTCCTGCTTCAGCACCCTCTGCATGCTTCAGAAGATCTACAAATTGATCCCCACTGAAACCAGAAGACCGGTCACCCAAGCCCTCGTAAGCAGCAAACTGGATTACGGCAATGCCCTCTATGCAGGAACCATGGCCAAACTCCAGAAAAGACTGCAACGCATCCAGAATGCTTCTGCATGCCTCATCTTGGACATCCCCACCACTGCCACATCACAGCCCACCTGAGAGACCTGCACTGGCTCCCCATCAACAAGAGAATCACCTTCAAACTCCTCACTCAAGCTCACAAGGCACTGCACAACACAGGACTAGAATACTCAACAGGCGGCTCTCCTTCTACACCCCGACCCAACAGCTTTGCTCCACCGACTTTGTGCTCACCACCATCCAACGCATCTGCAGAACAACCACTGGCAGCAGATCATTCTCGCACCTCGCTGCCAAGACGTGGAACACTCTTCCCAGCCACCTACGTCAGACCAAGGACCTCCTTACCTTCAGGAGACTTCTCAAGACTTGGCTGTTCGAGCAGTAGCAGCCCCCCCCCCTCAGCATCTTGAGAGCCTTACGGGTGAGTAGCGTGCTTTACGAACTCCCTGATTAATTGTTTGAATACGTTGCTTTTCACCACAGAGGGAGGCCATTTACTACAAAGCTTCATATTCTTCCAAGCCATATTGTCTTCATAAAGGGTTCTCTACCTCTAAGAATTCTAAACGGACTATAACCTGTCAAAGTTGGTGTAATTCTACACACCCAAATGGTGCATTTCAATTCCTTCGCCCATTCTCAGCCAGCATTGATGGCTGCTTGTATACTGCCCATTACCACCCAGTTGAAGTGTTCACAACACCATTTGCAGCAGGATGATAAACAGGAGTCTTCTTCCCTTTGCTTTCATTTCTAGTTAAGAATTTTTCAAACGTTTCTGATGTAAATTGCAGACTAGTATCACTCAATAAGGATGTGGGAATGCCTTCCCTAAAAATATCTTCTCCAAAAATGAAATTACAGCATTAGCATCAATAGTATCACTTATTTCAGTTTCAGGCCACTTAGGATCATGGTCGATGATCACAATTACATACCTGGAAACTCCCCACGCATCCAAAATAGGCCCAAAAATGTCAATACTCAAGTCTTCCCATGAGTGCTCAGGACATTTATGATCACCAAGTGATGGTCGGCATACCAACTGCTTTGTCAGAGCTTGCACACAAATTACACTTCTTCACAAATTTCTCTGTGCCCACATCTATGCTAAGCCACCAATAAAATGACTTCACATTCCTTTTAAGTTTTATTATGCCCAGAAGTCCTTCGTGGTTTATTTTCAGGATTCCCTGTCTTAGCCTTTTTAGGGGGCCTCTGAGAATGTAACCAGCATGATCTAGGGACAATTCATCCCTAACTTTCCACAATTTCTTACATTCTTCATGCAATTTGCTCTTGTCAGAGCAACCATTGATTATGAACTTTTTCACCATCGACAAGGTTGAATCCTCTTCATAATCCTCATTCCATTCATCACCCAACATTGCCACTTCCCCTTCATCAATCATGGTTACACTGTACTCATCCCACTCATTGTTGACATGCTCACCCAAGGGCTGGGGAGAATAGGTTAAGTAATCTGCCACTTTGTACTTTTTCCCAGGCAAGTACTCCACATCATATATGAAGTCGAACAGTCTCAACGTCATCATTGCAATACGTGGCGTAGCTTTCAATATTTCACCGGATGAAAGGACTTTTACTAGTGGCCTATGGTCAGTACGTAAGTTGAACCTGGTTCCTCATAAGTACTGCCTAAATGTTTCCATGGCCCAAATTGCAGCCAACATTTCCTTCCCGAATATCAAAAATATTTCCTCAGAAGGAGACAATGAGAGAAGCATCAGCTACTGTATATTCCTTCCCATTTTCTGATATTTGGGTTAACACTGCCCCTAGAACCTTTCCACTAGCATCTGTCGTTACAACACTGCATGCACTAACTTCAAATCCTCAAAGAAGAACTGCTGTGCTCATGTGGATTTTAATCCTTTTTAAAATCTGTTTGTAAATCATCATTCCAAATAAATTCTTGCCCCATTTTCAATATAATCTTAATCCATGTACTTTCATGGCAAAGTTCTGCACAAATGTTTTATAAAACTCCACCAATCCAAGGAATAATTTAACTTCATCTTTTGAGGCTGGAGCTCATGCATTACTGCCTGCATCTATTATGTCCATTTTAGGCAAAATACCATTTCTGTCTTCTTCCTAGAGCTCCTTGACCTACCCAGTCTAGCACAGAGACAGCCCTTTCTCTGCCACATACAGTTTTCCTCACGCTGACCTGCCTTTAAATTTAAATTCAAACATGACCTCCCTATAATCCACCATAGGAATACCGTGAAGGTATCAGGGTGTACATCTGTGGGATTCGATTGGTCGCCAAGTACTGCGCAAATTTGTTCTCTCACACAGAAAATTGCACAATCATGTAAGGTGACCCAGAACCTGCAAGGATCCATATGTTTACAGCACCTATTGTTATATTACACATAGGTTTCTTCCTGGTCACAGCATTGACACCCAGCACAGCATCTTCAACACTGAGGACACCCATATCACTCACAGATTCATTTTCTTCTTCCACTTCTTCTTAATTTTCCCTCACATATTTAATAGAGTCCCTGTTTCCCTTATTTTCTTTTTTCTGCAAACCTTGGCAAAGTGGCCAATTATTCCACAATGCGCACATTTAGATTTTATGGCTGGACAAATCTTGTCTGTAGCTATGTGGCCTTCATTTCCACATCTAAAACATAGAGGGCGTCTGCCATTTGTTTCAGATTTACTATTAACAATTTTCTTCCATCCCAGATATTTTCCCGTAAGCTTCCTCATCTTCTTTTCATCATTCTTATTATTTGATATCTAGCACACAGATTCACCCTTTCCCCCATTTTTCACTGCAGCTTTAGCACATCTTCTCAACATTTCAGCCTTTTTTTCTAGCTCTACTATTTCATTAAGTGGTGCATCTCCACACACCCACAATTTTCTTGGTTACCTTCATTGTTGCACTGCATTACAATTTGATCTCTTATCAGATCCTCATGTAATGCATCAAATTTACATGAAATAGCTCATTTCTTCAATGAAGCTAAATAGTCATCCCCAGATTTCGTTTTCGTTTGTTTCCTTTGGAAAAAGGTAAATCTGTCAATAGCTTTACAAACAATAAGTTGATAATGAGCATCTAGATCCTCAAGGGCATCCTTAAATACATCTGCCTACCCACGGGTCTCGTTTTTTTCTCCATCTGGATATAAACTCATAGGCCCTCTGGACCAAAACTATATAGTAATATTTCTTTCTTCCTCAAAGAAGTAAAATCCTCACCATTTTCCACCTCAATAGCTGATATGTAATTAATAAAATATTCTCCCCAATGTGGCCATTTCATTTGAGGTTCCCCAGCATGTGGAAGAAATGGTACAGGTAGAGTGAGGCCAAACTTTTGTAAGCTAATTTGGAAGTTTTGTATTGCTTACCACTCTCTCAATCACACTGCATTGTTGTAAATTATGGTGTAAATGTGTACTAAATATAACTGTAGTATTGTCACTACCTACTATAAAGGACTACTAATTATGCTACTGCTGCTAGTGTAGGGGTTCTGATTTATATGGTGTGTGAGATGTGCTAAGCACGGTTGGTTCGCACTATTTAAAAAGTGCAAGTGCCATTTTCTTTTCCTCAATTGGTGAGCCTGCGTTGTATGGTGTCATTAATTCCAGGTGTGCGAATCACCGAGATGCGCACAGTTGTTTGGTTAGGTATAACATTGGATACTTACTTGTGCTTGTTCCTCAGTCTGCATAACACTGTTATTTTAATGTGTGTGAATTACCGAGAATTGCACCTTTCCCCAAATATTGTTGTGTGCGTAATGCCAACTTGCGATTTTAAGGTGTGCGAATCACCGTGAAACGCACTTTTGCCCAAATTCGTCCCTGTGGCTAGTGTTCCATTTCTGTGACAAGCAATATGTGCTTTCCAAAATGGTACTTACATCAGCATCCGCAGGCGTCTACATCGGTATAAGCGTCATCCATTGGCTGGTCTTCACTCACCAAGGACGTTACTGCTCTCTGTTGCACTCTGATCTCGTGCTCCAATCACAGGCACGAGTACGAGCTTGTATCCGCGCTTGTGCTTGTCTCCATTTACTCATGCCTTAATCCATTCACACTTGCCTGAACCTCTAATAAGCCTTCTCCATCCAGACCAGGGCTCCCACCTTCAATGTTGCAATAGTGACTGGCTTCTACTGCAACAGAATCCCCAACAGCAGTAGGCATTTGGAAGATCAAGAGAGCTAGGAAAATCACTGCGGCCTCCACCAGCACTGGACAGTGCTCACACAACTCTGCTTGCTCTCCACACAATCTTTGTAGGTGATGGATCCCACTTTGCTGCCAATATGTAAGGACGATTCATATAGGAGAAAGTAAGTCAAAGAGTTTATTGGAGGGCAAGCGATGTGCTGTCAACACCTTCAGTGATTCCTCCAAATGTCAATACCAGCTCCCTTCCAACTCTCAATTCTAGAACCTGTGGCACCAGGTTACCATGGTACAGGCAACATAGACACCACACAAGTAGTGGCAGTTGGTTGGAATGTGCGAACTAACTTGGACCAGTATCTGCAAATGCAGGGCTTACAACACCCTTGCATCTGGGTTGAAGCAGGTAGACATCTGCTCATGAACACATGGAATCGCAAAGGAAGGGAGGCAGAAAGAAGGTGATTACACAAGTACTATGGCTGACAACATCTCCTTTGCAATATAGTTCAATTAAATTATATTTCAGTTATATTTTCTGGCTTTACCTAAGGAGAAGTATTTCAATGGCTTTTGTAGCCCTTAAGTGTTCATTGTGGGTATGTGTAATTGTATGGCCTTATCCCGTTCTCCTGCCTCTTCTTCCTCCTGCCGACAGTGGTGACCACTGCAAATCACAAGCGGAGGGGCGGGGGCAGACACGAGGGAGAAAAAATACAATTAAACTTACCTTCAGGGATGCCGCAACCTCATTCGCCTCTACTCTTTCGTCGATGTGGTGTCCCAGAATTTGCTGCGACACCAGCACAGGCTCCCCAGCAAAACTGGCGCTGCTTACATGCTAAACATAGCATGTAAGCAGGGTCAGGATTGGTCTGAGCGGCAGTCACTACTGCTCAGACACAAGCCTAGGATCTGTGCTGTTTATCTAGCCCAGCTGCGTATACAGCTGGGCTGGAGAAACCTAAGTGCGCATGTGTGTTTGGCCTGCCTCAGACGACTGGCGATTCACTCATGTGCACTTAGGCGCACTCTTCCCTTCTCGCCCATACCCCCTCTAGTGGTCCAGCCCGCCCTGCTGTGCCAGAAGCAGAAAAATAAAACAATAGAAAACTATAATTTTATTTGTCTGCTTCTGGCTCAGCCAATGGAGTGACGCTCCTTCGCCAGAGCAAAGGTGACGCCCCTGCCTGCCCATACCCTTCCGTTTCCGGTTCTTTCCCTGTTTAGACTGTGATGAGTCTTTCTTCTTTCGACCAATTTACAACTGTCCCAGCTTTCTTGGTGTTAGTGGCAGGATTGACTGAAAGACTGCATATGACTTAGGGGTCTAAAATGACTAAATTGTCACTGCCAACCTCCACACTTTTCTTTTCCTATCGTGCACCCTTTTTTCATAGTAAGTGAACTTTCAAGACATTTTCTGAATTTTCTTTCAAACGCTCTCTATACCAATCATCTGCCATTCTTCCTCTTGCTAGTGTCATCCACTTTCCCTTTCTTCTTTCAGAATGAGATATCTAACTGGGCTGCATTCAAAATCTGTCATTCAGACTTGTTTACCTTGTTCATCAATGTCCCCATCTCTCGCCTCATTATTCCTCTGCTTTCTCTCTCAAATAATGATTTATATTTTAACCACTTCCATTATGGCCTGTAACTCACGCAGTTCTTCACGTGCAGCTGTTCTCTGAATTATTAAAACAAATTAGCGCTATTTTCAGCGCCCATCATTAACTGAATATCTAAGCCGTCTCGGCAGGCAGCACTAGGAACAATGGAGAGCAATTAGCTGCATTGATATTAGACGGAAATTAACTCTCTTATTGTTTGTGAATTGTGTAGCCAGTTGATGTTTTATTTCTGCAGCGCAAAAGCTGTAAGATTTCTAGTTATCTTCAGAGTTTATTCCTGACAAATTGCGAAGATAGCTTTAACAGGAACAGCAGAGAATGCATAAAGTTCATAGCAGTAAAACACCTTCTTCACAGAGACATTTTCTTAACCATGCATACTTTGTTTTGGATTACCGAAACATAGGTCCTTATTGTGCATGGTTTTGCACCAGCGTAAACTTTATATCCCATATTTATGAAGCCTTTGCATTGCCCACGTCAAGCAGGGCGATGCAAGGACAAGCAAAGGGTTTGGTAATATTTACAAAGCTGGATTTGCGTGTCTTTGCGGAACTTTGTAAAGAACTATGGGCCAGATGTAGGAAGAGAGCAATTTGCGACTTGCAAATTGCGAGTCCCTGCGACTCGCAATTTGCAAGTCGCAAATTGCTATGCAGTACGGTGTCTCAGACACCGTCTGCAACTCGCAATGGGGTCGCAATGACCCACCTCATGAATATTCATGAGGTGGGTCGCAAATTGCGGCCCCATTGCGAGTATAGGCACTCGCTAACATGGAGGCCTGCTGACGTCAGCAGGCCTCCATGTTAGCGACCTGCCTTTTCAATAAAGCATTTTTTTTTTTTTTAAATGTAGCCCGTTTTCCCTAAGGGAAAACGAGCTGCATTTAAAAAAAATCCGAAACCTTTTGTTTCGGTTTTTTCAGGGCAGGGAGTGGTCCCTTGGACCACTCCCTGCCCTGAAAAAATGTTTTGGGGTCCAGTCTCAAACTGGAAGGGGTCCCATGGGGACCCCTTCCAATTTGTGAGTGGGTTACCATCCACTTGAAGTGGATGGTAACTGCGACTCCATTTGCGACCGCGTACGCGGTCGCAAATGGAGTTGCATACCACTGCGACTCGCAAATAGGAAGGGAACACCCCTTCCTATTTGCGATTCGGAAATGCATTTTGCGAGTCGGTAACGACTCGCAAAATGCATTTCTGCATAGGAAACACGCATTTGCGAGTCGCAAACGGCAGATTTTGCCGTTTGCGACTCGCAAAGTGTTTCCTACATCTGGCCGCAGCTGCTTTTGCTTCGTTACATTACATTTAAAGTTAGAAGGCGTTCCATGGGTGGAGCGTAGGCGTTCCCATGCATCCACTCATTGATGTTGATGTATTTTCAAGTTTACTAATGCTAGTAAACCTGGGAATGCATCAAAGTGATATGCCTTCCCCAGTGAGGCATAGCAAGAACTATCTTTATTTCTCTTCGTTATTTCCTCTTTTCACATGTGCTCTATTCTGAGGCACACATAGAAATATGAAAATGTCCAGGAAGGTCTGCCTTCCTGGTCAAAAACAATGCAGACACCCCTCAGTATGGTGTAAGGGTCCTGCGTTAGCACTAGGCTGCACACAGTGGACCAGTGCTAGTAGCCAACAAAAAAACTCCTTAGCTTTGTAAATATGATGTATTTCAGTTCTCTTCCTTTTACACAACCTAGTGCAGTAACTTTGCGTGCTGCCCTGCTATGCATGAAATTTTATTAAATTGGTCCCTTGATCACATGCCACTCTCGTAAGATTTTTTTGGTTTCACGTATAACTATTTGTGATTCGTCACAACATTCTCACATAATTGGTGTGCCTTTCCACAACACAATGCTCAGTGACTGTTTGCCAGAATTTCTGAGACACACTCTGGTTGTATATCACATTATCGACCCGCAAAATTTAGACCTACACATATATCAGGACCATAATAAAGACTCCGAAAATATATCAATGAAAGTGTAGATGTTCTATTATTAGCTCCACCATAACAATATTTCCAGAGTCAATATCATGATCGTGATATATAGACAGGTGAGATTTAAACCACAACAATGTGGAGTAACAACTAAACATGCTGACCTCACACAGTGGAAGAGGTGACTAAGTATGCAGTGCTGTCATGGGGGAATCTAGGAGGCTCTAACACTGCCAAGAGGTGGTGGGTGAGTGGGCAGATGGAACCTGTGGTTACCTGGGGACAGTTGGACATTTTCAAACTCTACAGGATGTATAGGTGAGGCAAGGCTGACTCCTTTACTATAAGATCCTGAGGATATATCTCTACAGGTCTGGTATGTCCTCACACATCAATTTAAATGAACACATCACCATAACCACAGAAGAGGAAATGCACCAACACATTGGTCTTCTCGATTTGACCACAGTAAGCCAAGGTGGTGTAAGTGAGGTCAGTCTCCTCTGCGACCAAGAAAGCTGGTGACAATATGAAGTCCACTCTAATTAGATTCCTCAGTGGCTTTTTGAGAGGGGCTGGTTGGCTATGAATCATCTGTTCTTGCTGCCCACCCCCAAAAGCTTCCTACTTTTGATGCACGTTCTGAGGAGCCTTGGTACTCTTGATGTATTAACCTTTCTTTTGGTCAATTACAGACCGCACTCTTTGAAGATGTAGCTGATGAATTCAAGGTCCTTCTTTGTATATGACTGAATGGCCTTCATAAATATGAACATTTATCCCTGGTAGGGGTCCATCCCTTTGTGAATGGCCTTGGAAT
The DNA here is from genome assembly GCF_031143425.1 of Pleurodeles waltl. NCBI lineage: Eukaryota > Metazoa > Chordata > Amphibia > Caudata > Salamandridae > Pleurodeles > Pleurodeles waltl. The sequence goes on along the minus strand of NC_090449.1, from coordinate 312,220,884 downwards.
CGCAGTGGTAGACCTTCGTCTTTTCCTATAGAATGTGTTTCATCACCCTGAGTCCCTTTAAGTGTTCCTATAGCCACGGCTGATTATATGCTTATGTAAAGTTGCCCCATTCACTGTGAAAAACTATCCATCCATTCCTCTGAAACATTCTGCCTGAAAGGACTCTTGTTGGAGCAACAACCTCGCCACCCGATCGTTCCTGTCAACAGTTCTAAGAGTGTTTCTATAGTCATGGAAACAATACTTTGCAGAAAATACACCTAGGAAATGGAACTCCATCCTCTGCCTGCTGATTGGGACTTGGCCTGCCTACAAAATATTCACAAATGAACTTAAGAACCTGCTGCTCCTACACTATTTGTCACTAGATTAAACCTCCCTTTTCTCCCCCATTCAAAGGAATTTTGCATGGGTCATCTGTTTCAGACAAACTTAGATCACGTTGTCTGATCAATATACTGCCCCTCCCTTCAAGTACACTCTACAATTTCTATCAAAACTTTGATCCCCTACAGGAGTTTGGTGGACAGGGAACTCTACCACAAGTGTGACAAAATACCCTGTTCACCAAAGTGATTGCATGCCTGGTCTATTTGGTCAGACAAGCCATCATATTTTTGTTGCCATGGCCTGAACAGGCTGTACTGGTGGAAACCTTAGATTGGCAGCTCGACGAACTTGTAACTGTTGTTGTAAGTACATCAGCCAATATTGCAGTACCAATGGATGACCATGTGTGGTGTTTGACTTACTCCAATGCTAGGTTGAAGTACATTTAAGCTTCTTTTATCACTACAGGGGCTCTTGTGGAACTAGAAGTGTACGTTGTGAATAGCAATTGCCTTACTCTTATGGGGGTGTGTTTTTTGAGTTAACATGTCCTTCCCTAAAAACGTTCATCAATTTCCCTTAGACCCACTCATTTTGTTGCAATCATTTCTCATTTTCCCACCACATCCCCTTGACCTTCCCACACCTACTACTAAATCCTATACTTACATATGCAGATTTCTCCATCACTGGGCAGGCATCTCCTTCCACAAAAGATAGGAGAGGTTGAATTGGAGCTCTCTGGGAATAGATTTGTTAATTGCTTTTTGTTGTAAGTGAATTCCTACTAATGGAGTAGTACTTTACGTATTTCAAAATGCCCTTTTGCAGGGGTGACGAGCAGTGAGGGGAGTGCACTGTGCACTCCCCTCAAAACACATGCATGTTTGGATGGCCATCTCAGGCCCGCCACACACACATGCGCAGTAGGCTCTCTCCAGCCCAGCAACACAGTTGCCAGGCTGGAGAGAGCATGCCCAGGCTCCCAGTCTGCCTGGGAGCGCATGGCTGGGTGCTCTGAGCAGCGTCACGATTGACCTCAGGGCAGGCTAGGAGCCTGTGCCTGCAGCAGAAGACAGGATGGAGTGGTGCGGCAACGGCGATCAAGGTAAGTGTTTAATTTTTTTAATATTAATTACATTTTTATTCCCCTGTGCACACCCCGCCCCTTCCGTGCGCCTCGAGCCACAAGCCGCGACTGACATTGGCACGATTTAACAAAAATAGAGTAAAAGTGATAGCCTTAACCAGGCATTGGCTGAAGTTTTTGTTGCAGCGGCACAAACTATAAATGATAACCCTTAGGAAATTACTACATTGTGCCATTCCTTAAGGTAATTGCAACAGCACCAAAGCCACGCAAGACACCTGCAAAAACCATGCAGCAGGACTGTTGAGTGACCTGTCTCTTCAACAACTAACTTGGGCAGATGTGCCACTAACCAATAGGTGGAGTGTGTACGACAAGGTGTCGAAGGGGCAACTAATTAGTCGAGTCAATGAGTTCTCATATTTGGTGGTCACTTTTGATTGCATGGACAGCTGGTTGCCTAGTTTTTCGAAATGGTGTTCTCGCTTCAACACCTCTGTGGGGCTGTTTTTGAGCTGGCATCAAGAGTGGCAATAAACTAATTTTGCGGTTAATAGAGGTATTTGAACTTAAAAGTTTACCCATTTAACTTTCGGGCTTCCATATGGGGTTATGAGGATTGCCCCAGTCTACAGCAGGAGGAGAATCGCAAGATGGAGCAGGAGCTGATATACTGTATCTGAACATACCCAGCAGCCAAGAGAGAAAACAGTAGGTGGCAAATAAAAAAAGAAAGGGAAGGTCCATTACATGTAATATGCCTTTCTTTTTTGTTAGACACGTTCACAAAAATAGTTTTCCTGTTCAAAATCATAAGAATTGAAGTTCGTATTCTTCAAATGTTTCTTTCAAGTTTGTAGGTAATCTTTCACCTGTGAACAAACTTGATTTTGTTTAGAGCATGCAATAAGAATGTCAGCGTACTCAAGTGTCTTCTGTCTACATTTCTCACTGAAAAAGTAAATATTTGTGATATCTGTCCTGCCAACCCTCCCTCCTATGATCCTCCTAGCACCTGTGCCAGGATGTGGTGAATGAGCAGAGGGTTCCTCCTCGTCAGATCTGTCATCTCCAGGTCAGGGAAATGTGGCAGCCCTTTCCTCATTACCTCCTAGCAAGCCCAGCTACCTCACAGTAAGTACCCCCCCACCGCCCAGCCCCTCGCCCTGCCCCGCGCTACTCACCTCCTCACCTCCTCTCCTGCTTCTTTTCTTCTTCTCTGTTCTTCCTCTGTGCTCTTCTTCTGTAGTCTTCATCTGTACTCTTCTTTCTCTCCTGCTCCCCGTCTTCTGTCTTCATCTGTGTGCTTCTCTCTCTCTCCTTTGCACGTGACCTGCGTGTGCCTCTTCCTCTCTGTCCCTCTTCTTGGCTCTTCCCTCTGCTGCTCGTCGCTCCTCTTCTTCTTCATCTTCTTCTGTATTCTTCTGTCTTCTGCGCTCCTCTTCTTCTTTACCTTCTTCTGTGCTCTTCTGTCTTCTGTTCTTCGGCTCCTCTTCTTCTTTACCTTCTTCTGTGTTCTTCTGTCTTCAGTCTTCGGCTCCTCTTCTCCTCCTCTTCTTCTTCTTTCACCTGCTTCTGGGTTATTCCCACGCCTGTCCTCCTGCTCCTGTCTCATCTCTCTCCCTCACTCGCCTCCCCCTCTCTAACACCCCTATCTACCTATCTACCTATCTCTCTATCTTTCCCCTCACTCGCCTCCTCCTCTGTAACCCCCATCTTCCTATCCTTTCACTCTACCTCTCACCCTCACCCACCTCCACCTCTACAACCCTCCCTCCCCTATCTTCCTAACCTTCCTCCTAACTCTCTTCCTAAACTCTTCCTAAACTCACCCCCCACCACCCTTAACCCCCCCTCCCCCATCTCTTCTCCCCTCTACCTGTCCCCACTCCCTCCGCTTTCCCGCCGCCACCTCCTGCACGCCCCCGCCCCCCCCAGCTCCCATTCGTCGCCCCACTCCCGTCCCCCGCCCCCAGCTGACCCCTCCTCCCTCTTATGGCGGCCGCTGTGCGACAGAGCTAGCGACCCTTGACCCAAGGGTAGGTCGCTCCCCCTGCCGCTGCAGCTCAACCAGCCCAGGTTCCTGAGACCTCCTAGCAAGCCCAGCTACCTCACAGTAAGTACCCCCCCACCGCCCAGCCCCTCGCCCTGCCCCGCGCTACTCACCTCCTCTCCTGCTTCTTTTCTTCTTCTCTGTTCTTCCTCTGTGCTCTTCTTCTGTAGTCTTCATCTGTACTCTTCTTTCTCTCCTGCTCCCCGTCTTCTGTCTTCATCTGTGTGCTTCTCTCTCTCTCCTTTGCACGCGACATGCGTGTGCCTCTTCCTCTCTGTCCCTCTTCTTGGCTCTTCCCTCTGCTGCTCGTCGCTCCTCTTCTTCTTCACCTTCTTCTGCATTCTTCTGTCTTCTGCGCTCCTCTTCTTCTTTACCTTCTGTGTTCTTCTGTCTTCTGTTCTTCGGCTCCTCTTCTTCTTTACCTTCTTCTGTGTTCTTCTGTCTTCAGTCTTCGGCTCCTCTTCTGCTTCTCTTCTTCTTCTTTCACCTGCTTCTGGGTTCTTCACGCGCCTGTCCTCCTGCTCCTGTCTCATCTCTCTCCCTCACTCGCCTCCCCCTCTCTAACACCCCTATCTACCTATCTACCTATCTCTTTATCTTCCCCTCACTCGCCTCCTCCTCTGTAACCCCCATCTTCCTATCCTTTCACTCTACCTCTCACCCTCACCCACCTCCACCTCTACAACCCCCCCTCCCCTATCTTCCTAACCTTCCTCCTAACTCTCTTCCTAAACTCGCCCCCAACCACCCTTAACCCCCCTCCCCCATCTCTTCTCCCCTCTACCTGTCCCCCCTCCCTCCGCTTTCCCGCCGCCACCTCCTGCACGCCCCGCCCCCCCAGCTCCCATTCGTCGCCCCACTCCCGTCTCCGCCCCCAGCTGACCCCTCACCCTCCCCCTCCTCCCTCTTATGGCGGCCGCTGCGCGACCGCGACGCTGGCGCGCCAAAGGCAAGCCCATCTGCGCCCGTCCGCGCCTGGCCCGCGCCCAGCGCCACGACCCCTGGTCCTCAGCACTCCCAAACCCCGCAGCACCGCTACGACCCCATCACCCTCCACGCCCTCAACCCAGGGCACTCCAGCACCTGCTTCCAAGCTAACCCGAAACGTACCCATGGACCTTTCGCATGTCACACCTGCAAACTTAGCTTCCACCACGAAACTACCACGACCACCGGCCCACTCGCCATCAACCACCTCAAATGCATCCTGGTCAACGCCCGATCCGTCCACAAGCACGCCGTTGAACTCTGGGACCTCCTGGACTCCACAGCACCAGACGTCACCTTCATCACGGAGACCTGGATGAACGCCTCTTCGGCCCCCGACATCGCCATAGCCATCCCCGAAGGCTACAAGATTTCCAGGAAAGACCGCACCAACCAAGTAGGAGGAGGAATCGCCATCGTCTTCAAAGACTCCATCAGCGTCACCACCTCCACCGAAGACACCCCCCTCGCCGCCGAGCACCTGCACTTCCAGATCCGCACTGACCCCAGGACCACCCTCAGAGGATCCCTCATCTACCGCCCCCCCGGACCGCGCGCCCTCTTCAGCGACTCCATCACCGACTTCATCTCCCCGCACGCCCTCGCCTCGCCAGACTACATCCTCCTCGGCGACCTCAACTTCCATCTAGAACAGAACAACGACCCCAACACCACCGCCCTGCTCGACAACCTCGCCAACCTCGGCCTCAAGCAACTGGTGAACACCCCCCCCACATCGCCGGACACACGCTTGACCCCATCTTCTCCGCCAGCAAACACGTCTCCTTTAGCCACGCCTCCGCTCTCCTCTGGACCGACCACAGTTGTGTCCACTTCACCTTCCGACGCGAGACCCGCCACCTCCGCACTCAACCCATCCCTCGTCGACAGTGGAACAAAATCCCCAAAGAACAGCTTTTCTCCACGCTCATCGGCAACCAACCTACCTTCACCGCCGACCCCAACGACGCAGCCCTCAGCCTCATGAACTGGATCACCAACTGCGCAGACAACCTCGCTCCCCTCAGACGCCTTCCCAGACAGGCCAAACACCAAAAAAAAACTCTGGTTCTCTGACACCCTTAAGGAATCAAAGAAAACCTGTCGCACCCTCGAGAAAGCCTGGCGTAAGGACCACACCGCTAACAACATGACCGCCCTCAAGAACGCTACCCGCGATCACCACCACCTGATCCGAGCAGCCAAAAGGAATTTCTTCACAGACAGACTGGACAAAAACAGCCACAACAGCAGAGAATTCTTCAGCATCGTAAAAGAGTTCTCCAACGCCAACACCAACGCCATCACGCCCTCGCAAGACCTGTGCAACTCCCTCGCCGCCTTCTTCCATCGTAAGATTACCGACCTACACAACAGCTTCGGACACCAGACCCAGCCGACCAACACCGAACCCACACCCCCAGCCATCACCCTCAACGCCTGGACCCACATCAACACAGAAGAAACCAAAACCACCATGAACTCAATCCACTCCGGTGCCCCCTCGGACTCCTGCCCACACTTCATCTTCAATAAAGCCGACGACATCATCGCCCCGCACCTCCAGACCATCATCAACTCCTCGTTTTCGTCTGCTACCTTCCTCGAAAGCTGGAAGCACGCTGAAGTCAACGCCCTACTGAAGAAACCTACGGCTGACCCAAGCGACCTGAAGAACTTCCGCCCCATCTCGCTCCTCCCCTTCCCTGCCAAAGTCATAGAGAAGACCGTCAACAAGCAGCTTACCAACTTCCTTCTCGACCCCTCACAATCCGGATTCCGAGCCAACCACAGCACTGAAACCGCCCTCATCTCAGTCACAGACGACATCAGAACCCTGATGGACAACGGTGAAACAGTCGCCCTCATCCTCCTCGACCTCTCGGCTGCCTTCGACACCGTCTGTCACCGCACCCTAATAACCCGCCTCCGCTCCATCGGGATCCAAGACCAGGCCCTGGACTGGATCGCCTCCTTTCTCTCCAACCGCTCTCAGAGAGTCTACCTCCCACCTTTTCGCTCAGACCCCACCGAGATCATCTGCGGTGTCCCTCAAGGCTCCTCGCTCAGCCCGACACTCTTCAATGTCTACATGAGCCCCCTCGCCGACATCGTACGCAAGCACAGCATCATCATCACCTCTTACGCCGACGACACTCAACTTATACTCTCCCTCACCAAGGACCCCACCAGCGCAAAGACCAACCTGCAAGATGGTATGAAGGACGTCGCAGATTGGATGAGACTCAGCCGTCTGAAACTGAACTCAGACAAAACGGAAGTCCTCATCCTCGGCAACACCCCGACCGCCTGGGACGACTCCTGGTGGCCCACGGCCCTTGGCACCGCACCGACCCCCTCAGACCATGCTCGCAACCTCGGCTTCATCTTGGACCCTCTCCTCACCATGACCAAACAAGTCAACGCCGTGTCCTCCTCCTGATTCCTCACCCTCCGCATGCTCCGTAAGATCTTCCGCTGGATCCCCGCCGACACCAGAAAGACCGTGACCCACGCCCTCGTCACTAGCCGCCTGGACTACAGCAACACCCTTTATGCTGGGACCACCGCAATACTCCAGAAACGTCTACAACTAATTCAAAACGCCTCCGCCCGCCTCAACCTCTACATACCCCGCAACAGCCACATCTCCGCCCACCTGAGACACCTGCACTGGCTTCCCGTCAGCAAAAGGATCATCTTCCGACTTCTCACCCACGCACACAAAGCCCTCCACAACAAGGGACCAGAATACCTCAACCACCGCCTCAGCTTCTACGCCCCCACCCGTCTTGTCCGCTCCACCAGCCTCGCTCTCGCCGCCGTCCCCCGCATCCGCCGCTCCACAGCGGGTGGGGGGTCCTTCTCCTACCTGGCGGCCAAGACTTGGAACACCCTCCCCACCATCCTCAGGACCACCCAGGACCACTCCATATTCCGGAGACTCCTCAAGACCTGGCTCTTCGAGCAGCAGTAAGCCCTTCCCCCTAGCACCTTGAGACCTGCACGGGTGAGTAGCGCGCTTTATAAATGTTAATGATTTGATTTGATTGTTGTTTGCAATATTGGACAGGTTGCTGCTATTTTACTGCAGTGTGTAGGTGTGCACGCCAACGCCCATCGACTTTTGAAAAGACAGTGAAATATGCCCCTAAGTATTGCAGATGTCTGCTGTACCACATATATGACCTGCTTATGTTCCTTGCTGTATCTGGTTTCCTTTCGGCTATGTTGATTAAGGTATGGGGGGGGGTCATACTAGAACCATACATTACATATGCAGCATTGCCTGTAGAAGAGACATGTAGCTATTTGAGCAATGCAAGGCATACATGTTGTGCTCTACATGCATGACACCGGTGTGCCAATCTTCTTAGAGGATACATATCTCCAATCTCTGCCCTCGCCAGCTGGTCATAGAGGGCTGAATGGTGAAACATGTGGTCCTTGGACATTTTGCAATTAAATGAGTTATTATGCGAGCGACATTGCGCACCACCTGCATATGAAGTGAATTAAGGTTATTTTTCTTTTTCTGTACAAATTGTGTGTAAAGTGAGTATAGTGGAATGTGGGTGCTGTCCATACATCAGATTAAATGTGGGAACTGAGCGATGGCAGAAAAACCTACCTTAGTGTTATTGATCTCAGCAGGTTTATGGGGAAAGATATGTGTAAAAGAAGTCTGCAAGGTATGACGTCCAAAAAATGGCAACACAAATGCTTGAAAGGGCACTTTTTGATCTCCCCCTGCAGCTGCGACTGACCCCAGTGGCAAACTGAGGAAACGTTGGAGAGAAAATGTGACTTTTTATTAATAAGTAAATGTGGCTTGGCTTAGTTCCGTTCTCTTCCCTAGTATGAGCCTCAAGCAGAGCTTTCAGTGGGCTGTGTCCCTCCTGGTCTTAGACCCAGTAGTAATTAAAAACGGACATTAAACGGGTCCCTATCGGGCCCTACATTCACATCCTTAACTTTACTGGTAAATAACACTGATCGAGTTCTGAAAAAGTCACATAAATATATTAAAGTAATCCATATCCGCGGATTCGTTTTTGTTTATGTTTCACGTTTTGCTTAATTTTGCACCAAAATAGAGGTCTGCCGGTACACTTCAGAGATCACATAAATTTAGTTTAGGCGTTTATGTGTTTCAGCCACGTCTCTTTAAGAGACCGATCATTTTTTACATCCCACTCAAAGCCTTGGTTCCAAGTCATCTATTAACTGTTTAATGACTAGCCTCCTCAGTCTGTATTTTGTATAACCACCTGGTCTGTCGGCTCATATAATGTGACAGACACCACAAATATATTTTTTCCTCCTCCTTTTCCTGTTGTCCTGCCAGCGAACGCATCCACCTCACCAGAGAGTAGACTGCAATAACTGTGAATGTTGCAAATGTTTTTGGACTCTTTTATATTTCGCATGTGGTTACTAGCTGCTGTCAAATGTTGGTATTGTGCCATTGCAATTTACATATTTTGAGATTTGCAAGTCAGCATTCTTGATCTGCAATTTAAGAATCGCAAATGCTTGTCCCAAGATACCTGTAGGAAAGTACCATGTTTCTTGGCATGTTACCCCCAATTTCTAGCTGTTTGTCTGTGTGTTTTGCCTGTCTCACTGGGATCCTGCTAGCCAGGACCCCAGTGCTCATAGTTTGTGGCCTAATGTGTGTGTTGTCAGTAGTGCTTAACTGTGTCACTGAAGGTCTGCTAACCAGAACTTCAGTGCTTATGCTCTCTCTGCTTCCAAATTAGTCACTATAGTTTAGTGACTTCATTTACCAATTCCAATTGGCACACTGGACCGCCCTTATAAGTCCCTAGTATATGGTAACTAAGTGTCCAGTACATTGGGGTTCCAGGAGATCCTTATGGGCTGCATCATTTCTTTTGCCACCCATAAAGAGCTCAGACAAACCCTTTCACAGGACTGCCACTGCAGCCTGCGTGAAATAGCGCACACACTATTTCACAGCCATTTTCACTGCACTTAAGTAACTTATAAGTCACCTATATGTCTATCCTTCATTAACTGAAGGGTAGGTGCAAAGTTACTAAGAGTGAGGGCACCCGTGCACTAGAAAAGGTGCCCCCACGAAGTCCAAGGCCAAATCCCCAGACTTCGTGAGTGCGGGACACCATTACACGTATGCACTACATATAGGTCAATACCTATATGTAGCTTCACAATGGTATCCCTGAATATGACCATGTAAGGTGTCTAAGATCATGGAATTGTCCCCCCATTCCAAATCTGGTATTGGGGGGGCACCCCATGCATCCTGGGGCTCCACCGTGGATCCCCAGTACTGCCAAACCAGCTCTCTGAGGCTTGCGCTGCAGCTACAGCTCCTGCCACCTCACAGACAAGGTTCTGCTCTCCTGAGGTCTGAGCAGCTCAGTCCCAGGAAGGCAGAACAAAGCATTTCCTTTGGGAGGAGGGTTTTACACCCTCTCCATTTGGAAATCGGTGTTACAGGCTTGGGAGTGATAGCCTCCCAGAGCCTCTGGAAATGCTTTGAAGGGCCCAGATGGTGCCCTCCTTGCATAAGCCAGTCTACACCAGTTCAGGGACCCCCAGTCCCTGCTCTGGCGTGAAACTGGAAAAAGGAAAGGGGAGTGATCACTCCCCTGTCCATCACCACCCCAAGGATGGTGCCCTGAGCTCCTCCAGTGTGTCCCTGCCATTAGCCATCTTGTTTTCCAAGGTGTGGAGACACTCTGGAGATCTCTGAGTGGTCAGTGCCAGCAGGTGACGTCAGAGACCCGTCCTGATAGGTGCATACCTGGTTAGGTAGCCAATCTCCCTTTAAGGGCTATTTAGGGTCTCTCCTGTGGGTTCCTCTTCAGATTGAGCTTGCAAGTTTTCACCAGGAATCCTCTGCAACTCCTGCTTCATCCTCTGACTGTCGGATCAACCGCAGACTGCTCCAGGAACCACTGTAACTGCAACAAAGTATCCAGAAAGGCGACTGCGACTCTGCAACCTCAGCTCCAGCCAGCAACTGCAACAGTTTTCAAGGTGTGCATACTCTGGGGACTCCCTGTCTTCACCCTGCACCAGAAGGACCAAAGAAATCTCCATGGAGTGATGGAGTCACTTCCCTGCTCCAGCAGGCACCTTCTACAAGGACAACTGGTTCTCTAGGACTCCCTTTGACGCAGACTGTCCTAAGGTCCAGCTCTCCAAATTTGGAGGAGGTAAGAACTTGCCTTCCCCGTTTGCAACAGTACCCCTATGCACTGTGTCATATCTACGTCCTGAGGACTCTGTGCACTATTTACAAGAATCATTCGTGCACAGCCTGGCCCAGGTCCCCAGCACTCTATCCTACAATGCTCAACTTGCTGAGTTGTTATCCGGCTGCGTGGGACCTTCTTTTGTAGTGCTGCGTCAACCACAATTTGCACCTTCTTTGTCTCCATGTCCTGGGACCTCTGTGGATGCTGCCTGGTCATCTGTGGTTCCCTCCTGTGTTGGGAGCCCCCTCTACCTCCTCAATCCAAGTTGAGGCCCCCAGGTCCCTCCTGGGTCCAGGCAGCGCCATTTGGACGCAATCCACGACATTGCTTGAACCAAGGCTTGTTGGAGGAATTCAGTGCTGCAACTCGCCTGCATCCAACATCTCCACATTGGACATCCTTTGTATTATGCAGAAACCCACAGCCATCTTCCTTGGTGCTCTTCTGCAGCCTTCTTCCAACCAGAGAATCCTCTTTTACACCTTCTTCTAGGTTGGCAGGGGCTCCTGTCCTTCCTGGAATCTTCTGCAACTTCTGGACTTGGTCTCCTCTCTTCACAGGACTTCAGGTCCAGGAATCCACCATTTGCGGCTCGCAGTCTTGCTTGGTTCTTGCAATAACTCTAATCACGACTTGTAGTGTGTCCTGAGGAAACTTGCTGTGTTGCACTCCTACTGTCCTGGGCTCTGGGGTGCGGTATTTTACTCACCTTTATGGTTTTCCTACACTCCTAGCACCCCTATACACACTACAGTTGCCTAAGGGGGAATTCGTGATTCGCATTCCACTTTCTTAGTATATGGTTTGTGTTGCCCCTAGGCCTATTTCTTCCTATTGCATTCTATGGTATTTTCTATTGTTTGCACTATCCTGTGACTATTTACTTACCTGATTTTAGTATCTAGTGTATATATTGTGTATAATACTTACCTCCAGAAAGAGTATTGCCTCTAAGATATTTTTGGGGTTGTGCCACTAAAATAAAGTACCTTTATATTTGGTAACACTGAGTGTTGTCTTTACTTGTGTATAAGTACTGTGTAACTATAAGTGGTATTGCAGGAGCTCTGTGTGTCTCCTAGTGCAGCCTAAGGTGCTCTGCTACAGCTACCTCTAACAGCCTAAGCTGCTAGAACACTACTACATTTCACTAATAAGGGATAACTGGACCTGGTATAAGGGGTAAGTACCAAAGGTGCCCACTACAAGCCAGGCCGGCCTCCTACAATACCAAATTATTATTTGGACGCATTGGTGTGAAACTTTTAGAAATTCTTCTTTTAGTGTCTTTGGACACTGTGAAAGCCTCCTTTAGTTGTTTCAAATTGTGTTGCAACCGATTTGCAAATCGGTGTTTCTAATATTAGGCCCGAAGATCCAGATCTCTCTGGTAGGCTGAACAGACTCTGGCCATGTAGTCTCAGCAATTTTCAGCCCCTGTTGCTGGAAACCATATTTCATTGATAGCTGACCTTTATTCTCAGATTCATTAGGTAAATTACACATGCTTCTATAGCTGTACATTCTGTTACAGATTGTCCATTTTATTTTGTCCGGTGACCGATTCTACAGTCACTGGAGCAACAGCAATGTAGGATGCCACATTTTTCTGGAATCTTTGAAAGCAACAAAGGAAGTAGAAAATTGCAGTCAGAGTTGTGTGTGAGCTTTACAAGTCTGCTCATGTTTCCTCAGCCAATCTTTCAATTTAATGGTTGCCTTTAAACAAAGAATCGTGTTCAAGAAACTGTGTTTTGTAAAGAAGTAGATTATAGGTTATGCACAGTTTTTTTATCAAACTTTTTGTCTGCCCACATCGGTTAGATCTCCTATATCTGGGTCTCTCTATCTTCGGAAGATCCGATGATTCAAAAAGACACGCTGTGGAGGTAGCCATTCCAGTGTGGGGTGAAAGCTCTGGAATGCCTTGCTGCATCAGCTATGTCAGATTTCTGCTTAGCCTCACTACTGAAGAGACCCCGAAGGCGCTCTCATTTGTTGGCCTCTACTTCTCTATGATCAGGCGCCCCCTCCCTTTTTACTTCCTAGTGCAAAGAAACTTTCCTCTGCTAGTCTCACTGCAATAATAAATAAATAAATAAATAAATAAATAAATAATAATTAATTAATTTAATATATATATTTATATGGGGGGGTCATCATTTCCTCTGCTCTGGGTGCCATAGCGTTTGATTCCTATGATGTCAATATTAGGCACAGGTCATATAATTACCTTTAATAGGGCTATTATGCAGTTTTTAAAGTCTGTAAGTCTGCAAATCCTGCCTCTTGTTTGAAGCATGGGGGTATGATGGTAGAGCCATAGTACCAGGGTAGCAGGGATTTTCATAAATTAGGCTGCAGTAGTAAATCTGTGTGAAATGCTAGAGCTGCAGATGGTGATATAATTAGACGTCGTTAAGAAATGCTTTACTTGCTAATTAAGCATATACATTAATGGGTTTGTTTGCTTAAGGTTCCGTTACAATGTTGTTTCACTTTCACTGAACAAGGGACTTCTGCTAGGAAATGGATTGATGTGGAATTGATTGACCATCAAAGGATTGTTTGGAAATTGGAAATTAAATTTTATGATAATTAAATTGTGAAGATAATGTATAGAGATCATGTGTGGAACTATAAGTAATAAAAATCCAGGTATGAAGTGAAAATACTCACAAAGAGTGCTTATTTATAGGGATTCAGATTTCTAAATATTAGGATTTCTAAATAGATAGTTTGGAAAATAATTTGATGCGATATGATCTTGTGAGCACCGTACGAAGAAGTACCAATATCATTTAAATCAATGTGTAAAATTAAGAGATATATGATTTGGGGAGGAGAAATTGGATCATCTACTCAACTCCGCATATTCCCGGGCATCCACATTAACTCCGACGTCAGCTTCTACACCTAACATGTTACATCAATCTAAAACTGCTTGCGCCAACTTCAGGGCTGCCCTATGGGCACAGGTCTTGTTCTTTTTCAATGTTGGTAAGAACTTGCTGGCTGGTATCCCAGAGACTCACCTGAAGGGCAGCCTTCCTGCAGCAGCCCATCTCATCAAAAGGTCTTTAACAAATGTTAAAAATTACTCCAAGAAATATGGGACTCCATTGGCTCCCACTGCCAGCAAGTGTCAGCGTCAAAACAGCTGGAATCACTGAAAAGGCTATATAACCAGCAATACCCCGACATACCTTACCACCAAGATTAAGTCCTAAGCATACACTGGGCACCAAACTGTTTCAAGACCCACAGGCCAACGACCCAAACCTTTCTTCTGTCTCTTCAAGCAACACCTCATTGCTCGTATTCCAGTCAGTCCTTGAGCTCTAACGGCTACTTGTAATTTTACAAGTACCCAGTTATAACTTTTCCTTGCTTTGGATGTAGGTTTGTGCTTTATGAATCCAACATATACATTACCGATGTACCTACTGGAACAATTTATACTTTTTTAGAGCCGCATTTGCGCAGTTTTGTGACGCAAAAGCTGCGCAAATTTACAAAATACAATTGTATTTTGTTAGTTTGCGCCGCTTTTGCGTCAAAAAGCGGCGCAAATGCGGCGCTAAAAAAGAATAAATATGAGTAGGTGGTGTGTTTGGGTGTCATGCACGTGTGCGTGTGTTTGCGTGCGCACGCGCAATGATTTCTTTAACTTTTGGCCTTGCTGCCACACCTGTCTGTGGGTCTCAGAAATGAAAAAGGTTTGCTGAAAGCGAAGACTGAGGTGTTTTGATGTGTTGAAGATGGTGTGTGTGTCTCTTTGTCTGTGCATGCATTTTCTCCAAGGCAAGAGATGCTGGTCGTGAGTAAAGGGCGTTGGAAGAGATGTGTCTGGAATAGCAGGCTGTGCTGCACTGGACGAAGACAGATGGGTTTCAGCGCGTATCTAATTCGACGTAGCCCTAAAATATCCAGAGGCACACTGAATGTCAGAAACGCTACAAAGACCAATAAATCCTTATCAGATTAACTTTGTTTAAAAAAATCAATTTGGCTTCCAGCAAAATATCACGAACAAAGTCATCAGTCTGGGCTTTAGCACAGCTGGTCCCCCTGCCTCTTTCTCGATCAAAAGTACATCTGCCACCCACACGCTCTGTTGGTCCTCTGTGTCACAGAACTGCCACCTGCCCGCCCAATGAATCATCAATGTACTTTTCAATCACAGGTGCATGCTCGTAAATGCCACCCACGATTCACTGAAAACTTTCGGTGGCACCCAAACCTACATGCTGCCACCAGTCCTCTCACTTAGACACGTCCATACCCCTTACACATACTTCACACACGCCTTGATACTAGAATAGATTATAAATTAGACAAGCAAATGTAACTGTGTTTTTAATTTGTTTCTACGCTCACTCTAGAGTACCAAAACACGCTGTGGGACGTTGCCCATAGGCCCTGGAAGTAGAGGAAAGTTTTTTTTTAGCCCCCCCGAAATATCCATGCTGGAGTTCTGAAGGTGACTGAGCAACAGTGATGCCTTTAAATGTTGTTTTTATGTTGTGGCATGTGCTGAGCGCTCAAAGATAGAGGTCACGTATCAGGCTATGTCGTCTGACAAATTGCTGCTTATTATTTTAACACGTAAATTGTTGATTTCTTTTCATTCTATGACTGCAAAGGGAAAGCATTTTTTCAATGGCAATCGTGCTTGTCAAAGGAAAGGCTGTAGGGTCTCAGTTTTTTTTCCAACACACAACATTTACATAACTGTAAATGAACTGTACACATTTTTAAAAATAATTTAGCAGTTAGGACAACATGAGAGAATGGATTTTTTAGTAATCCCACAGTTTGATGAAAATAAAGATTTTATTAGTATCAAAACAAATCAAGACACTTTACTTGGTGGCACACAAGTAATAAGGAAAAAAGAAGCATAGTGAGATAAAATATGTGCCTAAGATCACACATTTTGGTCAAGTGGGTAACCCAGAAAAAAAAAACAACTTTCTGATTTACATTATGCGATTCAGCTTCCAGACAGGCATCTGTTTCTACATTTCATGCTTCTTATCAAAAGGCTGTTTTTTTTTTCTTTAATTCTTTGCGCATTAGTTTGGAGAGTGGTGGCAGGAACAAGCCTCATGAACGCTTGTCTTGTTTTGGACTTTAGTGTACAATGGGACCTTGAGCCAGAGCCAGACATCAAGCCTGGCTTAATCTTTCAGATCTCGCCCACCGCAAGGTCTGCAGCAAGTAAAGAAGCAGGTGGTGCCAGCCGCCCAAGCAGTAAAGTAAACAATAAGCTGAAAGGGGGCTGAGGAGAATAGACTAACTTGCTATGGTTGTGTGATTTTGTTTGGGATATATATATATATATATATATATATATATATATATATATATATATATATATATATATATATATATAATGCTTTAGTATCTAACATATAAACATTATTGTCCTTAGGACTAAGAGTTTGTGGGGGGACACTAGGAAACAACTTCTCTTCAGAATGAGTAGAAGAAAATGCTCCTATTAGCAATATTACTACGACTACAAGGGAAATAAGGAAGAAGGCACCTATTATGTATCTACGCTTATTTTTCTTGTTTGGCTCCATTACCTATTTAGAATGAAATCCATTAGCAGAGTAAATACTGCAGCAGCAAAATATCTTTGTTGGTTTCACTATTGTAGATAGCAACAGAGTTCAAAGTTCATTGAGCAGCAATGCATAAATATTCTAGAGGCTTCTCTAACCCTATTTACTGTTCTTCTAAATGACAACCCTCTTTCTTCTTTTACTGGGGCCTAATAAATCTTCCAATTTCTCTAGCCCAATCAACAAAAATGTTTTTATTAGTTACATGAACCAAATTCATTAAAGGCAGCGAAAATTAAAAATACAACTCAACCACAATCTTAATTTATTCATGGAGGTTCAGACGAACCAGTATGTTCACTCCAAAATTCACAGAACTCTTTATGTGTGATTGTGTCATGGCATTGTTTTTGATGTGGTGGGATTGTGGCTGCTCCAATCTGGTGAGACACAGAAGGCACCACTTCAGCTAGTCCTTTACAATAGTCTAGAACCATTTTGTCAGTAATATTCACACGTGCATCCGCAGGAGTTGCTGGCAGTCTAATCGCCCTCTCTGTTATGATCTCATGGAGGGACAGTACATTCTTTCAATACAGTACACTTGTCAAGCTCTTTAACAAAAGGGGAAGAATATCAGGCCACTTCAATGACATTGAAGCACACACTTTTGCCACTGGATTTCATCGTGCCATTCACCTACTCTACGAGACCCAAAGCCTCAGTTCTATAACTGCAATGCAATAGCTGCGTACAACAATTTTAGGACCTCATTGTTGAAATGAGTTTTAGATCTGATTCCAAATAGGTTGTGATACCAAACCTTAGAGTGAGTTCCCTGAATAATAGCTTAGCTACAGTCAGACTATCATTTCGCCTAGTTGGGTAAGCCTTGACCCAACGAGAGAAGATACACACTATGACCAAAACACACCCAAATCCCTTGCACATGGGCATTTCAATTAAGTCCATTTGTATTATATTAAAAGGTCCTTCTGATCTGTCTATGTGATGCAGTGTAACTGCAGTTCTTTTCCCAACATTGTTCTGTTGACATACAACACATCTATGACAAAATGCTTCAGCCATCAACCTCAATTTAGGATTGAACCAAGTCTGTCTAAACAATCTCAACATGGCATCCCTCCCAATAAGAGCTGGACCATGGAAATGTGTAGCCATAGAAGGTAACAGACCATTTGGCAACACAGGTCGTCCAACTTTGAAACCCAAATGCCATCATCGCTCTTAATACAACCAGCTCTGACCAAACCCTGTTATTTTTTCTCAGACACTTCCTGCTAAAGCCTCTTCACTTCATCCCAGGTATCAACCTTTGTCAACAAGAGGTTAAAGTTAGTCTCATCCATTCCTTCATTTGTAAAGTCCCCACTGAATGTACGAACATTATGTGCACAGTACTTTGCAACCTCGTCAGTGTACCTATTGCCCAAAGTTACATAATCATCACCAGAACGATGTGCAGGGCAGTTAACAAATGTGATATGCTCTGGCAATTCTAGTGCGTAAACGAGGTTTCTCATTTGTTCCGAATTGGAAATCTAGAAGATGTAATAAAGCCTTGCTGAGACTACAGTTGTCCGAAGTCATGAACAACACCAAAGCCGTACTGGCCATAGGTAAATATTGTCACTTTCAATTGATCGAAAACACAACATGCTCTTGTAAGAGCAATCAATTCAACTACTTGGGCAGAGAATACTCCTAGAAGCCAGGAAGCTTCAACAACTCCCTAAAGAGTACAGACAGCTTAAGCTGTTCTCAGACTTCCTCCACTGTCTCTTAAGCAAGAACCATCAATGTAAAGGACATAGGGCCTCATCATGACCCTGGCGGTCACAGTCGGGGTCGGACCGCCGCCAAAGTGACAGTCAGACCGCGACATTGCGACCGTGGCGAAAGCACCACGGTCAGAAAGCAGCACTGCCAGGTTGCAGCCAGTTCACAGCATGGAGGTCTCAGAGGCTGTAATCCACCAGGGCAGCGCTGCTCCTGGGGATTACGAGTCCCCTTTCTGCCAGCCTGTGCATGGCAGTAGCCCTGCCATGCAAAAGCTGGCAGAAAGGGGGTGTGCACTTGGCATGGGCAGTACAGGGGCCCCCATGGACGGCCCCGTCACACTTTCCACTGCTGAATTATGGGCAGTGTGAAGCGCAGAGGGTGTTGCTTCACCCGCCGGGTGAAGGTCAACGCCATTTCCTCTTCCGGCTACAACAAAATCTTGAAGTGGATCCCCGTCAAAACCAGGAAAACTGTCACCCACGCCCTGGTCAGCAGCCGGTTGGACTACAGAAATGCCCTATATGCAGGAACAACAACCAAACTCCAAACAAAGCTGCAAAGAATCCAGAACGCATCTGCCTGCCTCATTCTTGACGTCCCACGCCGCAACTACATCTCCCCCAGCCTCAGAGACCTACACTGGCTACCAGTATCAAAGAGGATCACCTTCAAACTCCTCATCCACGCACACAAAGCCCTCCACGACACAGGTCCAGCCTACCTCAACGACAGACTCACCTTCCACACCCCTACCCGCAATCTTCGCTCCGCCAGCCTCGCCCTCGCCTCCGTCCCCTGCATCCGCCGCACCACCACCGAAGGAAGATCCTTCTCTCACCTAGCCACCAAGACCTGGAACTCCCTACCACTTCACCTTCGCCAGACCGAAGACCTCTTGACATTCAGGAAACGCCTCAAGACATGGCTTTACGACCAGTAGCTCACCCCCCCCAGCGCCTTAAGGCCCTAACGGGTGAGTAGTGCGCTTTATAAATCCTTTGATTGATTGATTGACCCACCTTACACCGCCACATTAGCGGCAGCTTGATTACGAGTTGGCTTCAATGTTAAGGCCCTGTTCACTGCAGGGCCATCCAGCGGAAACACTATTTCCGAACGCTGGCCCTGCAGTGAACTCCTAATAGGGCCGGCGGTATTCTTGCCGCACAGGCGGCCTGATGGCTGTACGAGTTTGGCGGGCGGCCTCCACCGCCCACCAAACTGGTAATGAGGACCATAATCAGATTCAGGTAGTGGTTCATCTTGGATGCCTGGTCTCGGTTTTGTGCACAGCTCAGTGACATAAAGACAATTGTGGTCTCCGTCACAATCTTCAACAGTTTCTTGATTCTAAATTGGCAACAGAGTAGCAGGATTCAAAATCCCACAACGTTTGATAGTTACTTTCTCTGCAGCCAGTATCACCTGCTTATTTTTGGTAAGTTGACTGCTCGTAAGGTGTTGCGCTTTTGTTCTGGACAGCAAAAGTTCTAAGAAATGTGGGACTTAGACAGTCAATGGGTGACCCATAACAATATTTTCACATCTCTTGGTACTTATGCTGACTGTGGCTACTGAATTAAGGCAGCTGGGCAATGCAGAAGCAACAGGATCGAATGTGATGGAAAATATGCCACAGGTCTTTTAGCATTTCCATGCTTTTCAGTTAGCACTGCGAGAGCACCGCTCTCCCTCTCCCTGCAGAAAAGCACAAAAGATTTGTTATAATCGGGCATCCTTAGAGCCATGGCATGACAGAGACATTCTCTTAACTCCAGAAACGCACAAGACAGGATTATGTCAGCCTCTGCAAAGGCTTGGCCAACAGGGAAAATTGGGTATTCACTGTCTACAGTAGCCCACCATTCCCAGAAAACATCCTTACTTCCCTTTGTGTGGTTGCCGGACTCATTTTCAGTATAGCTGAAATCCTCTCTTGTGACATTTTCCTCACTCCCTGTTCAATATGGTGTCCAAGATGTTGGACTGCTTTTTGACAATATTGTAGCTTTCCTGCTGACAACTTATGTCTATTCTCAGCCAGATGGTTCAGCAATGCAATAGTGTCTTGTTCACAATCTTCTTGAGTATTTGAAGCCATTATTAGGTCGTCGATTTATGGAATCAAAACTGAGATGCAAAGCATGATTAAAGATTCCAGCTTTTTCTTTAGAATCTGTTTTAAAAAAGATGTAGATTCAGAATATCCTTGTGGGAAATGTCACCACGTTCAGACCCTGTTTCCAAGCCAGAATGCAAAAAGTAACTTACTGTTCTCATGCAACAGTATTGAAAGAAAGGGCTTACACAAATCAATGACAGTGATGCACTCAACCTCACATGGAATCTGGAACAGTATTACAGCTGGATTTGGTATTATGGGACAACAAGGAACAACCACGTTATTTATTTTCCTCAGGTCCTGTACAATCCTATTTTTGCCACTTAGTTTCCGAAGACCCATAATGGGAGAGTTACAAGAACTTCCCATTATCTTCTTCAGAATTCCCTGCTGTATCATAGATTCAATCATAGGAGTTATCCCAGGATTCGTTTCTGGTGTCAAATTCTATTGCAGGTTCTTAGGAATTCAACATTAGGCTTCACAGAGATCCCAATAGGCTATACACCTTAAATCAGTCTGATATTCTTCCCCGTAAAGTCCCACACCTCATGTTTAACAGTTTCTCTAAAGTCTAGGGGCAAATCATCATGTGTTAGCAATGTCATCATCATGCAATACGGCTCATTATTCATCAGCTTAAAGACAGCATACTCATCATGGGTCTGCACTTCCATTCCTGCTGAAGTGCAAAAGATAACATAGTTTAGTTTTGTAAGCAAGTCTCTTCCGAAGAGATTCACTGGACTGTGATCACATATGATAAACGTGTTTATCCTCAAAGGATACTATTTTCACTTTAATTGGGACATATTTTCTTGAACACTTAATTGTTTATTCTCCACACCAACAACTTGGATTGTTTTCCTGAGAGGAGTAGGTTTGGGACTTCTACTGTTCTCAAAGTAGAACCAGTAGTATCAGTATCGATCAAGAATGACACAGGATGGCCATCTGCTTTATTGTCTATAAATGGTCCTCTCTGGTCCACCTCTTAGGCTGTGCCAAGCATGCAGTGTTCCTCACCCCTCAGGCACCATCAGGCTGACTGATATGAGCTGTTTCCTTCATTTAAATTGAATAGGGGAAATTGTTGAAATGGATTATTACCCTGCATCAAATTTGTATTGATTCTTGAACCCTGATTCATATTCTGACATGACCCAACAGCATTTTGCTGTGGCATTAGAGGTTGAGGAACTTGCATTATTGAGGCTTGGGACACACTGACATTTTGATTAGTAGGCCTCTGCACATCCTGCATCTTGCATCTGATGTGAATTATTGTTCTGAGAAGGTACAAATCCAGCACTGTGGACCTTATTAGCTGGATTTAAACGACATATCGACTTCCAAAGCCCTACTCTATTGCAAATGTGACATTGTGTGGATCGTTTTAGGCTATTTGCATCCATCCTTTATCCGGATCTATAGGGACTCCTCAACCTCTACTTTGCATGGCATTTTGGGGTTGCAGATAAACACCTCTCATTGTGCACATATTATTTACTGCTAGGGGCATCTGACTAGTTCTCTGTTCAGCTTTCATTTGAGCAACCATCAGTTTTTTCTTTAGCTTTTTCTGCTTCATCTCTATTTCATGATGGCAATATTTTGTGTAATGCTAAATTTCATCAATAGACTTATTCTACCAGCAGATCAAATGTTGCTGGATCTTCATTCTTATATCTGCCCTCAACCCTGTAACAAACTTCAACATTATATGTTCCATGCCCTTTGCCCCTAATGTTTTTAAATCACTGTACTGTTTGAATGCTTGTTACAACCTTTCATAATAAGCATGAATTGACCCATTGGGCCCTTGAGTCGTTCTGTCAATTGTGACACAATCAACATCCTGTAATGACCACCTGATATTTCTCCATTACTAACTGTGGAAGACCCTTCGTCAATGTATTTCTAATTGGTTCCACCTCAGGTCACCGCAGGCCATCGAACAGCTATCTAACATTCTGTCCACAGATCACTCGGAACAACAATGTCAAACAACGTATTCAGATCAATCCACAACAGCTGTGAGAGTTTCCCAAATCTTTCAACTTGTCAATACCATTCCACCGGCTTCTCTCGGAATTTTGGGAAATTTTTGGTAAATGATACAAGAAAACTTCTGCTCCACTGCACATGTACATAACATCCACCAGGTACTTCTCTCAAGGGAAGTTTACTATACCTCCCTCTTCTCCAAGTGGAGGCGGTTCATGTGAAGGTTTCTTTATCTCCTTCTTCTTTGCCCATTTGGTCTCCCATTTATCTAACTCTTTCCATTTCTTGATATTCTGAATTAATTCTTTGATCTGAGTATTTATCCCTGGAGTTCTCATTTCAGCAATGTATCTTTCACTGAAGCACACTTAATAGTTCATTTGCAGAGCCTTAGTTTTATTGGTCAACCTCAAACCTCTGATCCAAGATTTCCAACAATCATTGCATCCTACTCTACTGCTCACATCCAAAGGTCTTTCTTTAGATGTCAATGGAATTGTTTCCTAACTCACTTCTGAGCTTTAGATGGAGTGCTTCCATTAAAGAACTGTATCCATTTGTCCATCTCTATTACAGTAATAGATTGAGTTACTACAGAAATCTTAGGTGTGGAATCATTTCCCTGAGCACCATTCCCCAAATTCAAGGGTGGTTCCATTACAGGAGTAGTATGAGTGGGCATCTTCTGATATGAACCTTTTGAAGTGCATCTTGACATATTTAGAGTCATATCTGCACTTGCTGCAAATCGAGTGCTTGTATGTGGAGAAATCAAAGGAACAAATTACCTGAACTATTTGGTACATATATTGATTCTGCAGCACGTTTATTTTTGTTGTATATGTATTTTCTGTTTTATTACTATTGATCCTGTTGTACCTCCCTCTCCTCTTCTGTTGGGCGAGGAAGTAGAGTTGCAACGAACCCGCATAATCCTATCAATGTAATCACATATTCATGCTGTATGGACCTACATTCAAAAATTAATAAACATATTAAAAAATATATATATATATATATTGATTCTGCAGCACTATCAGCAGCACTACTAGGCACTGCCAAGTTGTATTTATTTCTCCCAGAACCTTCTGATTTATACAAAGGAACCACTACTGGACCAATAGTAACTGGAACTGTGAGAGCATCAACAGTACTCACAGTAGGGTCAACTGTGACACGTTCTCTCAGACCCTTACTTTTTACTTTGCAACAACACTAGTAGGAACAGATCCTACAGGACTAAAGTCCTCTAGTCCAGGACAGTAGGAAATATAATTACACCACTGCCTCCAATACCATTGTTCCCACCCTTGCGTCTATTTTTCTTATATGGGGTGGTCATTCAGATGATAGCACATCCACAAGGATATCCCCAGAATAGTCATTTACTTCCATGCTCATGTCATCAGGCCTCTTTTGCTTCTTCTCCTTTTGTTTTCTGCTAGTTTTTCTTTCCCTTTCTCCTTTGGACACATCTGTGGTCAAAGCCGGATACAGCATAACCCCTTCTATCATGTCTGTTCTCCACCTTTTCTGTGCAGCATACGATCTAGTATCTGCTTAAGAACGCATAGCTTTCGGCACTCTACCTTGGTATCTCTCCCTTTCCTTCGCATGAGCAGCACGTTCCCAAGCATTAAGTGCTTTGTATTGTGCAGGCCTAGGAGATGACTTCATTTAATACAGCACCCTCTTCAATGGTTCAATAATTCTCAAAATAAATGTGTCATATTATGGGAATCTCAATGGGCCATCCTTTTCTGTGATCTTGTAACATTGATCAAGCCAAACACATTATGAAGCCCTACATTAATCACCTTATAATAAACCAGAGTACCTTTGTGAGGGGCCACTACTCCCCCTCTACTAGGAATATGAGCATTGCCTCAACACAGATCTTGCAAAACTTTAAAACATTTCATTTTTCAACAAATTTCACAAGACTTCAATCCAATTAGAACAATATTTTATCTACAGGTCCTTGATTTAACACAACCACCAATCACAGTGAAGCACTATATGACATTGTCCACCAATAGCACTATGACACTACACTAACATACCTATACCAGCATGGTACCCTGTGATGTAGACCTTGTTCTTCACAACAGCCCCCCTCCTTTACAATCTGCATGCATGCTCACTCAACAATATCATACACACACACACAAAATACTAAACCTTTCTCTGCTCTACCAGAATGAATAGTTCTAAAGACACAAGAAAGTTTACAAGCACTTCCGATGAAACCTCGAACTGCGGAGCATCAACAAAATCAGTATAGATTCAATCTGTGCATAATGATCCACCATACCAATCACCTGACATTCACACAAAGGAAAGTCCCACTCATAACTATACTGTTGATGACATCTCACAACAACACAACCTCTGAGCAGACAATTTAATATGGTGTCTTCAACACCTCTTAAACTATCCCAGCATCTTAGGCCACGTTGGACCCGATAACCTCTTCATTCTCTTTTCCAAATCATCGCACTCACACAACATACAAAACATCTCTGCAAGACATCTCTTTTTCACACAATTGTCACAAACTAACCACACTTATCGCAATCTGCAATATTGTTAATACTCACTCATCCGCTGGCAGTACAAACCTTCTCGGAATCACCACGATTCTACTGATGGCCCAAGTCTGGATGCAAGCATTTAAATTGTTCTAGAGCCTAGTTCCAGTTCTTCTCAATTCGAAAAGAGAGAACAAACCTCTGCTACCATCTGATTCAGCACTGGGCCCTAGTTCTTAATTCTGGAGCCCAATGAAGTTTTCTTCTCTGTTCTAAATGGTGAGGAGGCAATGCATCAAATTATCCAAATTAATTACAGTGTAACTCAATAGTCACACATTCAATCTAAGAGACCAAATTATAATTCATAGGGCTTTATTTAGACTCAAAGTCAGGCGTACATATATGAGTCTCAAAATCATAGTATAAATGTACATAATAACCAAAGGTGAATCAAACATTGTATGATATGAAACTTAACTGGCATACAATAGACAACTAATTCAATAGAGATAATGCAGAAAATGGGGAAAAACAATTGATGCATAGAGTACAAATCCAAGTTCTCTTGACTAACATTTAATTTAAATTCCTAACTAGCATAATATTCTATAGGTTCAGGAAAGTAGTGAGCATGACAGAACTTCTGGAGACATCTCCATCAAGAGAGGTGTGGCAGCATGAAGCCACAAAATTAGAATTCAAGAGAAGTATCTAAGTAAGGTCCACTCTCAGCTAAGGGCAGCGGGAATCTGAATCTTACCTCTAATTAAACCACACTTAAATTTCTTCCAAGGATTATCCCAATGGTAAATACCTTTTCCAGTTCAAAAACATCACCACAAATTATACTTTGCTAATTGACACTCTGGCCTTCTGGGTTTTTCTGCATTGACCTTGGTACACCCTCACACTTTGGAATTTCACAAGAGTTACAGCTGACAACTCATGAGACTCCTCACATCTTTGATAAGCATTCCGCTGGGCTTTTCTTATCATCTGAAACAATGAGCTCCCTATTAACTCTGTCTCATATCCTGACACCTGAAGCTTCAGAAAAACATTCAAAGCAGACTACACATTGATAGTTAAACAAAGAAAAATATATGTACCTTCACTCCAGCCTAACTAATTAAACATGAATAAACTTTCAGGTTCTATAAATTCTATATGTATCTTGTGTCAAACATATAATGATTTTCAAGAATATTATTTCTAAAACACTGTAACATAAACATTCTTTAGACAGTAATAAAAAATGGCATACATAAAAAATTGCATTCGTTTGTGCAATTAGCTTGTATATTTTACCACGCATCACGTTAAAAACACATTTATTTTGTAATGTAGAAAAACAACCACCATTTCAATTCACGTTTTTGAACAGGCGTAAGGGCACAGACAGTTTACGCTCTCTCAATTCTTTAATTCACCCTCATTAATTGAGGGGAGCATATATCCCCTTTATTAGAAATTGGGTCTCTACTTGCCAGAGGCGTGCACCTTTGTCCAAGTAGGGACCACAATCTAGCAGGGTAAGTCACAACACAATACAAATTATACTCTGCTCACCCTCTGGTAGCTTGGCACAGAGCAGGCAGGCTTAACTTAGAAGGAAATGTGTAAAATATTTGTGCAATAACTCATACAGTAACACAGAGAATAAAACCCACAAAAAGTACTCCACTCTAGTTTTGAAAAAATGGTTAATATTCATCTGAATAAATTAAGATCACAACGGCAAAAATCCAATATGCACAAGTCAAGATATCACTTTTTAAAGGATTACGTGAGTCTCAATCCTTAAGAATCAGTGGTTGTATCACTGTAATACCCAGTACCTGGGATATGTCAAAAATAATGATGCATGGGAGATGCAGTAGGATATGCATTGAAAAATAAGGAGCTGTGTCGGATTTTCTGGTGTGGCACAGACGATGGGTTGTTTCATTCCATGCTGCAAGGTGATGCGTCGATTTCCAGGAGCGCAGCCTTGGGCCCTCACTGAGATGCAGGGATACTTTGTCACCCAGGGACGCTGCGTTGAAAATCCTTGACGCATCTTAGAAGGTGCAGGCGCTGCATCGATCCGGTAGGCGATGCAGTGAATTTTTAGCCACGAGATAGGCGTTGCGTCAATTTCTGCAGGTGTTGCGTCGTATTTCTGACCCACAGGAATTTTCTTCTTTTTGGTGAAGTCTTTGTGGCCCTGAGGCTTCAGAACAGGAAGCTAGCTCAACCTAAGCCCTTGGAGAGCACTTGTGGGGAAGGCAGAGACTTCCAGCAGCGTCAGAGGCCAGCAGGCAGCGGGCAACAAACAAGGCAGCAGTCCTTCTCAGCAAAACAGTCCAGATGACCCTTCGGGCAGCAAGGCAGTCCCTCTGTCAGAGCCCAGGTGTAGATCCAGAAGTGTCTGATTTTGTGGGGTCAGAGACCCGGTGTATATAAACAAAAATGGCTTTGAAGTAGGGGAAACTTCAAAGAGTGGTTTTGAAGTGCACAAGTTCCCCTTTCAACCCAGTCCTGTCTACCAGGATCCCTCTGGGGGGTTAGTAGTCCTTAGTGGAGGGACAGGTCACTGGCCTTTGAAGTGTAGGAGAGAACCCCTCCACCCTTCCTGACCAGGGAGACACATTCAGTATGCAGATGAATGCAGATGTGACTGAGTGTCCTGTGTTTATGGCTGTCTGGGTGGAATTCACAAGGGAGCCTGACAACCAGCACAGCCCAGACGTGGACTGGAGATAGGCTGTAAGGCACAGATGGCAGTAAGTGAGGATACATGTTCAATTTCTAAACGTGGCATTTCTAAAATAGTAATATTAAATCCAACTTCACCAGTAAGCACCAGTAAGCAGGATTTTCTATTACCATTCTGGCCATACTAAACATGACAGGGTTACTACTTTAAGATCAGAATCTATCACTTAAAAGTATATATGGGCAGTTCTAATGCTGGCCTATGAGAGGAGCAGGCTTCACAGCAGTGGAAAACTAATTTTTGAGTTTTCCACTACCAGGACATTTAAAACACATAAGTACAGTATCTGCCTTTTACTTCCATAGCACCCTGCACTGTGGGTTACCTAGGGCCTACTTTAGGGGTGACTTATATACAGAAAAGTGGGAGTTTAAGGCTTGGCAAGTAGTTTAAGATGGCAAGTCAAAGGGGCAGTGAAACTCCACACACAGGCCTTGCAATGGCAGACCTGAAACATGGTTAAAGGTCTACTTAAGTGGGTGGCACAACCATTGCTGCAGGTCCACTAGTAACATTTAATTTGTAGACCCTGGGCACCTCTAGTGCACTTTTATTGCGGACTTACAAGCAAAGATGCCAATCGGTTAGGAAACATGTTTAGTGGCGAGATTACAAGCAGTTTAGCACTGGTCAGCAGTGGTAAAGTGTTCAAAGTACTAAAACCAGCAAAAACAGGGTCAGAAAAATGGACCCTTATTTTCTACAAGGTCTCTGTGGAGCTGGATGGGGCACCTGTGATTTGAAACATTTGCAGAACACATGCATTCACTTGAAATGTTTGTAGATGTGTCATTTAAAAGGTAACACAGAAGCCAGATTTTCTGCAAGAAAAACAAAAAGGGGATTTCACCTATAATTATGATTAATAATCAGGATGTGGAGAGGATGTGGTGTTACCCAGAGATGCCTACTTTGGAGCAGTGGAACCAGCTTCTCCTAGTGGATCATTATCCTGTGATTCTGAGAAAATCACTTAATCCCCCCATGCCTACAGAAAAAAGAAGGATCAGACTGTTTAATGTAACTAATGCTCGTGTAAAGCACTCCAATACCTTCCAGTCCAATTCACGCTCTATAAACTGCCAAACAATATGAGAGAGTAAAAGTGGGAACTTGTTCTTCCCTTCAAGCTGCAGCGAAGGCGAACAGTGCACAACAAATTAACTCATGGCAACATACATACACGCAAAAATATTAAACAGAGCATTCTTCAACTTTATTCAGTAAACTAAACGCATGTAAAACACCCAAACACAAGTCAACAATTACAGGTTATGGTAATATATGGCCTTTTCAGTGGGATAAAATGCCTATGACCGGCCCTATTTCAGTAGCATCAGTATCACTCTTTGAATCATCCCCTCCCATGCTTTCAATATTGTCTACTTACTCAAATGAAGGAGAAGCCGCACTCACTTATTCCACCTTGGTGATGAACCTCTGTTTCTTCTGATCATCTGATTGTGCCGCTACTATTGTCTTCCGCTTATCCCCACCTTGAACATTGTGAGGCTTTTCTGTTCGGTGGTAAGCAGCTCTCAAATCCCAAAATAAATAAAATCTGCGCTGTATATGATCGGCATAAAGTACTTTGAAGCTGTTCCTGTTCGCCTTATGCCAAGTCCGATTTGAAAAGAAACAGCTTAAACCATTTTACCATGCATACACTTGACATTTGAAAGCTGTGCTTCCTTTCCTGGGAAAGCAACGTACAAAATAGATCCCCCGGCGACCTAGAAGCTGAGACACTCATTTGAAAAGCGGTGACCTTAGCCGCAATCAGAAAAATTAGACAAAAAACTAAAGTTTCACAACACATATGTGATTGAATATAGATGCTGATGCCATTTCACAAATGGTTGTGAGCTGCATAAAAGCCACACTTGAGCCATGCATGACACCTTTGTAGAGTTGACCCACCACCATAGGAGGCTGCTGTAGCAGAGTTGGCTCTGTAGATTGCGATAATTTCCCTGATTAGTTTACAACCTAATTTTGAAGTGATCCTGAAGATACCCTCACAGGACCACACCATCTTTAGCCTGTTATTTTCAATGTGCTTAGAGCAACACTGCTAGTAGCTAGGTAGGAGAACAATGTAAGATGTATCGTTCAAATAGTGGCTATGTGATTTACACACCCCGCTCTCCACATGATATATATTCGTTTTTTTCAAATTTATTTTAAGTTTTTAAGTCAGCTTGCCTCCATAAATTCAGAGAAACTGTCCATTTAGCGTTGTAGGCCATTAGTTGTCCTGGACAATATGACAGTGTCATCTGCATAAACGAGGACTGGGACAGCCTTATCGTTGATACGTGATGGGTCAGCACCCACATCCTGCAGCGATCTGTCCACTCCGTTAACATACAGAGAGAACTGGAAAGGTGCCAACACACACCCCTGCCTAACACCTCTCCGAATATTCAGCAGCGGGGAACATTCCCCATTAGGCCCATAGCACTCCCTTGCTGATAAATTCCTCTAAAGCTGAGATGGTACAGACCCAATTTCAGAGGTGTGCCCATGGAAAACAGGGTCTGCTACAAAACAGTGTGACTTACCAGGTCAAAGGCACCTGACAAATCAACAAAACAAAAATGTAGGTTGCTATTTTTGGCACTTGTGTATTTCCCTATGAGGAGGTCCGGTTTGACACACTGTTCAACCTGGACTTCCCCAATCCCCTCCTAAACCCATATTGAGCCTGTAAGCACGCTGTTAACCTCAGCCTAGTCTTCCAACATTTCAAGGCTTGTTCTGCCCAAAATCTTGGCAGAGGAGTCAAGGAGGAAAATGGGACAGTACCATTTAGGGTAACATTTAGAACCTTTTTTAACGATCTAAATAACCACTATTTTTGTCAAGGTTGTAGGAGTATGGCCACTCACTACCCTGTCCAATACTTGAGTCAGAATCAGTGCCCATATGTCAGGCAGATATTTGCACATATCGATCTGGACACAATCCGGTCCTGCCACTTTACCACTGGCACTCTTTGCAATGGTACTTGTAACTGTAGGAGGCTGGCCTGGCTTGTAGTGGGTACCAAAGGTACTTACACCTTGTGCCAGGTCTAGATATCCCTTATTAGTAGAATAGAGCTGTTTCTAGCAGCTTAGACTGATCAAAGGTATCTATGGCAAAGCAGCTTAGGCTGAACTAGGAGACATGCAAAGATCCTACTATACCACTTATATCATATGCACAATATCATAAGAAAACACAATACTCAGAGTTACTAAAAATAAAGGTACTTTATTTTTATGACAATATGCCACAAGTATCTCAGTGAGTACCCTCAGTAAGAAGGTAAGTAATATACACAAGTTATATGTAAATAAACCCAAAACAGGTAAGTAAGAGTCAGAAAAGTAATGTAAACAGTGTAGAATTACAATAGGTTGCAATAGGTGAACATAGGTCTAGGGGCAACACAAACCATATACTCCAAAAGTGGAATGCGAATCACAAATGGACCCCAGACCTATGGGAGCTTGTAGAGGGTCGCAGGGACTGTAAGAAAACAGTCAGGGTGTCCAAGATACCCCACCCCAAGACCCTGAAAAGTAGGAGTGAAGTACACCTACTACCCCAAAAGGACACAATAGTCGTGATAGGGGGATTCTGCAAGAACAACAAACACCAGCAATGCACTGACAACAGATTCCTGGACCTGAGGACCTGCAAAGCAAGGGGGACCAAGTCCAATAGCCGCGACAGTGTCTGGGGGGGGGGGAGCAGGAGCCCAGAAATCCACGGATTAAGGTGCAAGGAAGCTGCCTCTGGGTGGAAGAAGCTTGGAATTCTGCAAGAACGAAGAAGACTAGGAACTTCTCCTTTGGATGGAAGATGTCCCACGTCGTGATGAAGGTTGCAGAACTGTTCCCATGCAGAAATACCACAAACAAGCCTTGCTAGCTGCAAGGGTCGAGGTAGAGGTTTTGGGTACTTCTGAGGACCAGGAAGGACCAGGATGTCGCCCCTTGGAGGAGGAGACAGAGGGGGCGCTCAGCAACTCAGAGAGCCCCCAAAGAAGCAGGCAGCACCCGCAGAAGTACCTAAACAGGCACTTGGAAGATTTGTGAACCGGAGTCCACGCAGAGTTACAAAGGAGGGTCCCACGACGTCGGAGGCCAACTCAGAGGGTTGAGCACTGCAGGACTGAGTGCTGGGGACCCAAGCTAGGCGGCACACAAAGGAAATCCCGGAAGAGTGCACAGGAGCCAGAGCAGCTGCAAATTACGCAGTACACAGGTATGCAGTCTAGCGTGGGGAGGCAAGGACTTACCTCCACCAAACTTGGACTGAAGGAATACTGGACTGTGGGAGTCACTTGGATAGAGTTCCTGTGTTCCAGGGACCACATTTGGCAGGATGAGAGGGGACCCAGAGGACTGGTGATGCAGTCTTTTGGTGCCTGCATTAGCAGGGGGAAGATTCTGTCGACCCACAGGAGATTTCTTCTTGGCTTCTGGTGCAGGGTGAAGGCAGGCGACCTCCAGAGCATGCACCAGCAGGAAACAGTCGAGAAAGCCGGCAGGATGAGGCGCTACAATGTTGCTGGTAGTCGTCTTGCTACTTTGTTGCGGTTTTGCTGCCGTCCTGGAGCAGTCAGCGGTCGATCCTTGTTAGGAGTCGAAGAGGGAGATGCAGAGGAACTCTGGTGAGCTCTTGCATTCGTTACCTGAAGAATTCCCCAAAGCAGAGACCCTAAATAGCCAGAAAAGGAGGGTTGGCTACCAAGAAAGGAGGATTGGCTACCAAGAAAGGTAAGAGCCTATCAGAGGGAGTCTCTGATGTCACCTGCTGGCACTGGCCACTCAGAGCAGTCCAGTGTGCCCCCAACACCTCTGGTTCCAACATGGCAGAGGTCTGGGACACACTGGAGGAGCTCTGGGTGCCTCCCCTGGGAGGTACTGGTCAGGGGAGTGGTCACTCCCCTTTCCTTTGTCCAGTTGCACGCCAGAGCAGGGCTGGGGGATCCCTGAACCGGTGTAGACGGGCTTATGCAGAGATGGGCACCATCTGTGCCAATCAAAGCATTTCCAGAGGCTGGGGGAGGCTACTCCTCCCCAGCCCTTCACACCTATTTCCAAAGGGAAAGGGTGTAACACCATCTCTCAGAGGAAATCCTTTGTTCGGCCTTCCTGGGCCAGGGCTGCCTGGACCCCAGGAGGGCAGAATCCTGTCTGAGGGGTTGGCAGCAGCAGCAGCTGCCGTGGAAACCCCGGAAAGGCAGTTTGGCAGTACCCGGGTTCTGTGCTAGAGACCCGGGGGATCATGGAATTGTTCCCCCAATACCAGAATGGTATTGGGGTGACAATTCCATGATCTTAGACATGTTACATGGCCATGTTTGGAGTTACCATTGTGACGCTATAAATGGGTAGTGACCTATGTATAGTGCATGCGTGTAATGGTGTCCCCGCACTCACAAAGTCCGCGGAATGTGCCCTGAACGATGTGGGGGCACCTTGGCTAGTGTCAGGGTGCCCACACACTAAGTGAAGGTTAGACATATAGGTGACTTATAAGTTACTTATGTGCAATGAAAAATGGCTGTGAAATAACGTGGATGTTATTTCACTCAGGCTGCAGTGGCAGGCCTGTGTAAGAATTGTCTGAGCTCCCTATTGGTGGCAAAAGAAATGCTGCAGCCCACACTGTTCTCCTGGAACCCTAATACCCTGGGTACCTTAGTGCCATATACAAGGGAATTATATGGGTGTACCAGTGTGCCAATGAGAATTGGTAAATTTAGTCACTAGCCTGCAGTGACAAATTTAGAAAGCAGAGAGAGCATAAACTCTGAGGTTCTGGTTAGCAGAGCCTCAGTGATACAGTTAGGCACCACACAGGGAACACATACAGGCCACAAACATATGAGCACTGGGGTCCTGGCTAGCAGGATCCCAGTGACACATATCAAACACACTGACAACATAGGGTTTTCACTATGAACACTGGGCCCTGGCTAGCAGGATCCCAGTGAGACAGTAAAAACACCCTGACATATACTCGCAAACAGGCCAAAAGTGGGGGTAACAAGGCTAGAAAGAGGCTACCTTCCTACAGTATCTTAGCCTAACATGAACAATACAAGCTTACAATTGGAGTTGGCCAAGATATGGTAGATCCTTAACCCCTGTTTCTAATACAGATGCAGAACTAAAGAGTCCAGAAAAGTGATCGACCCATGTCTGTATTGGTACATGTGAATCAAGATCGGAGTCTGTGTTGTTTTTTGAAAAAGGAGAGTTTATCATGTTCCAAAACAAAATCCATTCATTACTGACATATGCGCGGGCATCGCTGAAGCCTGTCGCCTGGAAAAAAAACCCTTTCCCATTCGCCTCCATAAGATCCCCCCCCTCTCAGACCATGTCACACCCAGCGTGGCAATACTTCACCTTTAGCAACGACAACTCATTGGAATTGGGACTCATTAACTCCTGGCTGTATTTTATTTAATAAAACAAAATTAATCAACAAAGCTTTACGCAGTAACCCCACATTATTTACACTGCATGTACATTGTCAAGATGCCTAGCCTTAACACAGTCCACTAATACATCAAAAATTCCTGCCACTGACTAAATCAGTTCCTGCGCATCCCAAATATCAAACATCAATGACTGTGAAGAGATCATGACTGCCTAGTGTGTTACCCGTCCCCTAGCCTCCAGCTTTAAGGCCCCAGGGGTAGTCTTTCCATATGGGATTGGTTTGGTCCATCCCCTCCTCCAAAAACCCTTCTAGTTGCATGTAACCCATGTAGAAGGGGCCCTCCTGCCCACCAGGATACCTACCTCGGGCTCCCCTTCCACCCACAGACTCTCATGCGCTACCCACAACGCCCCAGGGGCCTGTGCTACCTTTGAGTCCCTGTATATGCACAGGTGGTTCGCCCTAGGGACCAGATGCCAGCGTCGGCTCGCAACCCCTTGGGCCCCTTATTGTCATTCTCACTTCCCGCCAGCACCCCCTGGAGGGTCGAATTACCTTGCCGTCCTGCTGAAGTAATGAAAAAATGCATCCAATTGTCCCCCCAGCCATGATCTCACCCCGCCAACCTTAACTACAAAATACGACAAAATACCTCACGTTGGATGCTTCGATGATGTAAGAAGAAAAAGTTAGCACTATTACAAAAAATAATAGAACTTTGAAAAAACACTACGAGGATCAAATAAGTCACAGCAGAAAAGAATAAAATGTAGTAAGGACCAGTATATGCCATTTGGGGATGTGGGTGGGTGTTCGTGCAATGCTCCTCGTCCTGAGGAGCGATGTAACCGGGTGGTGAGTGGCGTTCAAAAGGCCTGCTCGCAGTCTGTTCCCTCCTTTTAAAAGGGGGAGCACTGGGCGCGTCATTAGCACGCGTGCCCTGGAAGCACTCAAGGGCTTCCAGGCCGTGCGGCTGGCACCACCAATCAGGTGCCACGTGGTTAGGGCAGCCGGGGCACAATGCCCCCCACCCTTCTCCCACCGCCCGAACTCTCAGCGAGCCGAGCAAATCTAGGGTCCCCCCGATAGATGACGGTCCCTCCCATATGCGTGGGCATCGCCGAAGCCTGTCGCCTGGAAAAACCCCTCCTTTCCCATTCGCCTCCATAAGACCCCTCCCCCCCAGCCTCTCACACGTCACACCCAACGTGGCAATACTTCACCTTCAACAACAAAAACTCATTGGAATTGTGAGTCGTTAACTCCCAGACGTATTTTATTTAATAAAACAAAATTTGTCAACAAAACTTTACGCAGTAACCCCACATTATTTACACTGTATGTACATTGTCAAAATGCTTAGCCCTAACACAGTCCGCAAACACATCAAAAATTCATGCCACTGACTAAATCAGTTCCTGCGCATCCCAAATATCAAACATCAATGACTGCGAATGAGATCATGACTGCCTAGTGTGTCACCCGTCCCCAAATTTCTGGCTCAAAGGCCCCAGGAATAATCTTTCCATATGGGATTAGTTTGGTCCATCCCCTCCTCCAAAAACCCTTCTAGTTGCATGTAAACCATGTGGAAGAGGCCCTCCTGCCCGCCAGGATACCTACCTCGGGTAGCCCTTCCCCCAACAGACTCTCGTGTGCTACCCCCCCAGGGGCCTGTGCTAGCTTCGAGTCCCTGTATATGCGCGGGTGGTTGGCCCTAGGGACCAGATGCCAGTGACTGCTCGCAACCCCCCACGCCCTTTGTTGTCATTCTCCCTTCCCACCAGCAGCCCCAGGAGGGTCAAATTACCTTGCTGTCCTGCTGAAGTCATGAAAAAAGGCATCCAATTGTCCCCCTAGTCATGATCTTACCCACCACAGGCCAGCATAGTAGACCGACTATCTGTCCCCCCACACACAGTCGCTCTTCCACTGTGGACGAAGGACCAACCATGCTAGAATATCTTCAGGCAACATGTCATTACTCACCTTAGTAAGGTGCACACCATCCTGGAGAATGAAATCGTCCCCTTGTATGCATCCATGTGTGATGACGGCCAGTCTTTGCAACCTGAACAACCTGGTGATTTTATTATTAATTCTCTGAACCGAGTCATTGAGCGCTCTCACTGAGATGCCACCCCTCCACTGCAGACGGGCGACGATGTTTGACCAAGCAATTACCACCTGTGGAAATTGTTTGGCCAGCCAGCCAAATTCAGGAACCACTAGCTCGAATAGCTGATGTCGACCCAGAGGTACCAAGCCATTCCCCCCCAAGATGCATTATAATGACATCTGGTTGAGGGGAACCTCGAGGGATCATTGAGTCCAAAACCCTTCTCAGCTCCAGGAGGCGCAACCCTAATTTCCCAAAAAAGGACAAACGGAATCCGGCTGGGCCGCTCGTGAAGCGACACCAGCCTTCACATATCACTCAGTAGTGCGGCGAACATAAGAGTGGCCAATCACCCAAACTTCTGTGGCCCTGGTTGTTCCTGCGTGAACTGGGAACGTTGGGACTAGAGGAGAAGACAGACATAAAGACAGTGTAAATAACCAGTATTTACAATATGTGCAACCTCACATATCTCATGTAGCAGTCTGAGGACCACCTCCCAATTCGCCAAACAGCCGCACCTGATAAACCCATTGCCACTGCGGCTGTTGCTGCCCCAATCCTGAATGAATGAGTCCCGTATTCAGATGAGTCAAAACCCGCTGCGCCCAAACTGCACTTGAGAATCTGCGTAAACTAATAGGGGTGAGCCGTCAGCATCTACCAGGACAGTACCCCGCGACCCAGTAGGGCGCAAGTCTAGGAAACCCTCTAAATTAGCAACAGGACAGCAACCATTGCCCTGGGACTTACGCAGCAGCCCATGGTTACCCTTCCCCTCCTGGTCCATTTTGGACTGATGAATATTGATCACCAGGGGCCCAGACCCCGTCGGCCAGTGGAGATCCCCCAACTGCAACCCTCCTGTTACATCTTTCTTGTTGCTGGCCACCAAATAACCCAGTCTGAAGACCCCATAGAAGGCTAAGGTAAAGGCTGCTTTAAACAGGGTGATCTCCCACGGGGTTCTGCAGATCTTACCAAGGACCCCTAATATGGCCCCAAGCCCTCCTCACCAGAAATTATTTTCTACCATCCTACACCCCCTGCAACTGGGCAAAAAAGGAAATTGCGGCCATATGACGTCTTGCACATGCAACTGACCTCCCGTTCCCCTTCAATATCTCCAGGAAAGCTAGAACTGATGAAACATCTGCCCAAGATGGCCCCCCCCAGTAACCCAAGTGTAGGAAGTTGGCTCTGTATGTGCTATTTCAAAGTAAGGAATAGCATGCACAGAGTCCAAGGGTTCCCCTTAGAGGAAAAATAGTGGTAAAAATAGATAATACTAATGCTCTATTTTGTGGTAGTGTGGTCGAGCAGTAGGCTTATCCAAGGAGTAGTGTTAAGCATTTGTTGTACATACACATAGACAATAAATGAGGTACACACACTCAGAGACAAATCCAGCCAATAGGTTTTGTATAGAAAAATATATTTTCTTAGTTTATTTTAAGAACCACAGGTTCAAATTTAACATGTAATATCTTGTTTGAAAGGTATTGCAGGTAAGTACATTAGGAACTTTGAATCATTTCAATTGCATGTATACTTTTCAAGTTATTCACAAATAGCTATTTTAAAAGTGGACACAGTGCAATTTTCACAGTTCCTGGGGGAGGTAAGTTTTTGTTAGTTTTACCAGGTAAGTAAAACACTTACAGGGTTCAGTTCTTGGTCCAAGGTAGCCCACCGTTGGGGGTTCAGAGCAACCCCAAATTCACCACACCAGCAGCTCAGGGCCGGTCGGGTGCAGAGTTCAAGGTGGTGCCCAAAACGCATAGGCTTCAATGGAGAGAAGGGGGTGCCCCGGTTCCGGTCTGCTTGCAGGTAAGTACCCGCGTCTTCGGAGGGCAGACCAGGGGGGTTTTGTAGGGCACCGGGGGGGACACAAGCCCACACAGAAATTTCACCCTCAGCGGCGCGGGGGCGGCCGGGTGCAGTGTTAGAACAAGCGTCGGGTTCGCAATGTAAGTCAATGAGAGATCAAGGGATCTCTTCAGCACTGCAGGCAGGCAAGGGGGGGCTTCCTCGGGGAAACCTCCACTTGGGCAAGGGAGAGGGACTCCTGGGGGTCACTTCTGCAGTGAAAGTCCGGTCCTTCAGGTCCTGGGGGCTGCGGGTGCAGGGTCTTTTCCAGGCGTCGGGACTTAGGTTTCAGAGAGTCGCGGTCAGGGGAAGCCTCGGGATTCCCTCTGCAGGCGGCGCTGTGGGGGGCTCAGGGGGGACAGGTTTTGGTACTCACAGTCGTAGAGTAGTCCGGGGGTCCTCCCTGAGGTGTTGGTTCTCCACCAGCCG
Organism: Pleurodeles waltl; assembly: GCF_031143425.1. Classification (NCBI taxonomy): domain Eukaryota; kingdom Metazoa; phylum Chordata; class Amphibia; order Caudata; family Salamandridae; genus Pleurodeles; species Pleurodeles waltl. Next base: position 312,182,509 of record NC_090449.1, on the reverse strand, counting down.
AGTCGGGGTCGCCGGGTGCAGTGTTGAAAGTCTCACGCTTCTTGCGGGGAGATTGCAGGGGTCTTTAAAGCTGCTCCTTTGGATAAAGTTGCAGTCTTTTTGGAGCAGGTCCGCTGTCCTCGGGAGTTTCTTGTCGTCGTCGAAGCAGGGCAGTCCTCAGAGGATTCAGAGGTCGCTGGTCCCTTTGGAAGGCGTCGCTGGAGCAGAGTTCTTTGGAAGGCAGGAGACAGGCCGGTGAGTTTCTGGAGCCAAGGCAGTTGTTGTCTTCTGGTCTTCCTCTGCAGGGGTTTTCAGCTAGGCAGTCCTTCTTCTTGTTGTTGCAGGAATCTAATTTTCTAGGGTTCAGGGTAGCCCTTAAATACTAAATTTAAGGGCGTGTTTAGGTCTGGGGGGTTAGTAGCCAATGGCTACTAGCCCTGAGGGTGGGTACACCCTCTTTGTGCCTCCTCCCAAGGGGAGGGGGTCACAATCCTAACCCTATTGGGGGAATCCTCCATCTGCAAGATGGAGGATTTCTAAAAGTTAGAGTCACTTCAGCTCAGGACACCTTAGGGGCTGTCCTGACTGGCCAGTGACTCCTCCTTGTTGCTTTCTTTGTTCCCTCCAACCTTGCCGCCAAAAGTGGGGGCCGTGGCCGGAGGGGGCGGGCAACTCCACTAAGCTGGAGTGCCCTGCTGGGCTGTGACAAAGGGGTGAGCCTTTGAGGCTCACCGCCAGGTGTTACAGCTCCTGCCTGGGGGAGGTGTTAGCATCTCCACCCAGTGCAGGCTTTGTTACTAGCCTCAGAGTGACAAAGGCACTCTCCCCATGGGGCCAGCAACATGTCTCTAGTGTGGCAGGCTGCTGGAACTAGTCAGCCTACACAGACAGTCGGTTAAGTTTCAGGGGGCACCTCTAAGGTGCCCTCTGGGGTGTATTTTGCAATAAAATGTACACTGGCATCAGTGTGCATTTATTGTGCTGAGAAGTTTGATACCAAACTTCCCAGTTTTCAGTGTAGCCATTATGGTGCTGTGGAGTTCATGTTTGACAAACTCCCAGACCATATACTCTTATGGCTACCCTGCACTTACAATGTCTAAGGTTTTGTTTAGACACTGTAGGGGTACCATGCTCATGCACTGGTACCCTCACCTATGGTATAGTGCACCCTGCCTTAGGGCTGTAAGGCCTGCTAGAGGGGTGACTGACCTATACTTGCATAGGCAGTGAGAGGCTGGCATGGCACCCTGAGGGGAGTGCCATGTCGACTTACTCGTTTTGTTCTCACTAGCACACACAAGCTGGCAAGCAGTGTGTCTGTGCTGAGTGAGGGGTCTCCAGGGTGGCATAAGACATGCTGCAGCCCTTAGAGACCTTCCTTGGCATCAGGGCCCTTGGTACTAGAAGTACCAGTTACAAGGGACTTATCTGGATGCCAGGGTCTGCCAATTGTGGATACAAAAGTACAGGTTAGGGAAAGAACACTGGTGCTGGGGCCTGGTTAGCAGGCCTCAGCACACTTTCAATTGTAAACATAGCATCAGCAAAGGCAAAAAGTCAGGGGGCAACCATGCCAAGGAGGCATTTCCTTACACAACCCCCCCCCCAAACGAAAGAGGATGAGACTAACCTTTCCCAAGAGAGTCTTCATTTTCTAAGTGGAAGAACCTGGAAAGGCCATCTGCATTGGCATGGGCAGTCCCAGGTCTGTGTTCCACTATAAAGTCCATTCCCTGTAGGGAGATGGACCACCTCAACAGTTTAGGATTTTCACCTTTCATTTGCATCAGCCATTTGAGAGGTCTGTGGTCAGTTTGAACTAGGAAGTGAGTCCCAAAGAGGTATGGTCTCAGCTTCTTCAGGGACCAAACCACAGCAAAGGCCTCCCTCTCAATGGCACTCCAACGCTGCTCCCTGGGGAGTAACCTCCTGCTAATGAAAGCAACAGGCTGGTCAAGGCCATCATCATTTGTTTGGGACAAAACTGCCCCTATCCCATGTTCAGAGGCATCTGTCTGCACAATGAACTGCTTAGAATAATCTGGAGCTTTTAGAACTGGTGCTGAGCACATTGCTTGTTTCAGGGTGTCAAAGGCCTGTTGGCATTCCACAGTCCAGTTCACTTTCTTGGGCATTTTCTTGGAGGTGAGTTCAGTGAGGGCTGTCACAATGGATCCATATCCCTTCACAAACCTCCTGTAATACCCAGTCAAGCCAAGGAATGCCCTGACTTGAGTCTGGGTTTTTGGAGCTACCCAGTCCAGAATAGTCTGGATCTTGGGTTGGAGTGGCTGAACTTGGCCTCCACCTACAAGGTGGCCCAAGTAAACCACAGTTCCCTGCCCTATCTGGCATTTGGATGCCTTGATAGAGAGGCCTGCAGATTGCAGAGCCTTCAAAACCTTCTTCAGGTGGACCAGGTGATCCTGCCAGGTGGAGCTAAAGACAGCAATATCATCAAGATAAGCTGTGCTAAAGGACTCCAAACCAGCAAGGACTTGATTCACCAACCTTTGGAAGGTGGCAGGGGCATTCTTTAAACCAAAGGGCATAACAGTAAACTGATAATGCCCATCAGGTGTGGAGAATGCTGTTTTCTCTTTTGCTCCAGGTGCCATTTTTATTTGCCAGTACACTGCTGTCAAGTCAAAGGTACTTAAGAATTTGGCAGCACCTAATTTGTCTATGAGCTCCTCAGCTCTAGGAATTGGATGGGCGTCTGTCTTGGTGACAGAGTTGAGCCCTCTGTAGTCCACACAAAACCTCATCTCTTTCTTTCCATCTTTGGTGTGAGGTTTGGGGACTAAGACCACTGGGCTAGCCCAGGGGCTGTCAGAGCGCTCAATTACTCCCAATTCCAGCATCTTGTGGACTTCCACCTTGATGCTTTCCTTAACATGGTCAGACTGTCTAAAAATTTTGTTTTTGACAGGCATGCTGTCTCCTGTGTCCACATCATGGGTACACAGGTGTGTCTGACCAGGGGTTAGGGAGAAGAGTTCAGGAAACTGTTGTAGGACTCTCCTACAATCAGCTTGCTGTGGCCAGAGAGGGTGTCTGAGTAGATCACTCCATCTACTGAGCCATCTTTTGGGTCTGATGACAGAAGATCAGGGAGAGGTTCACTCTCTGCCTCCTGATCCTCATCTGTTACCATCAACAGATTTACATCAGCCCTGTCATGGAAGAGCTTAAGGCGGTTCACATGGATCACCCTCTTGGGGCTCCTGCTTGTGCCCAGGTCCACCAGGTAGGTGACCTGACTCTTCCTTTCTAGCACTGGGTAAGGGCCACTCCATTTGTCCTGAAGTGCCCTGGGAGCCACAGGCTCCAGAACCCAGACTTTCTGCCCTGGTTGGAACTCAACCATTGCAGCCTTTTGGTCATACCAAAACTTCTGGAGCTGTTGGCTGGCCTCAAGGTTTTTGCTTGCCTTTTCCATGTACTCTGCCATTCTAGAGCGAAGGCCAAGTACATAGTCCACTATGTCCTGTTTAGGCTCATGAAGAGGTCTCTCCCAGCCTTCTTTAACAAGAGCAAGTGGTCCCCTTACAGGGTGACCAAACAGAAGTTCAAAGGGTGAGAATCCTACTCCCTTCTGTGGCACCTCTCTGTAAGCGAAAAGCAGACATGGCAAGAGGACATCCCATCTCCTTTTGAGCTTTTCTGGGAGCCCCATGATCATGCCTTTTAATGTCTTGTTGAATCTTTCAACTAAGCCATTAGTTTGTGGATGGTATGGTGTAGTGAATTTATAAGTCACTCCACACTCATTCCACATGTGTTTTAGGTATGCTGACATGAAGTTGGTACCTCTGTCAGACACCACCTCCTTAGGGAAACCCACTCTGGTAAAGATACCAATGAGGGCCTTGGCTACTGCAGGGGCAGTAGTCGACCTAAGGGGAATAGCTTCAGGATACCTAGTAGCATGATCCACTACTACTAGGATGTACATATTTCCTGAGGCTGTGGGAGGTTCTAGTGGACCAACTATGTCCACACCCACTCTTTCAAAGGGGACCCCCACCACTGGAAGTGGAATGAGGGGGGCCTTTGGGTGCCCACCTGTCTTACCACTGGATTGACAGGTGGGGCAGGAGAGGCAAAACTCCTTAACCTTGTGGGACATATTGGGCCAGTAGAAGTGGTTGACTAACCTCTCCCACGTCTTGGTTTGTCCCAAATGCCCAGCAAGGGGAATATCATGGGCTAAGGTCAGAATAAACTCTCTGAACGACTGAGGCACTACCACTCTCCTAGTGGCACCAGGTTTGGGGTCTCTGGCCTCAGTGTACAGGAGTCCATCTTCCCAATAGACCCTATGTGTTCCATTTTTCTTGCCCTTGGACTCTTCAGCAGCTTGCTGCCTAAGGCCTTCAAGAGAGGGACAGGTTTCTTGTCCCTTACACAGCTCCTCCCTTGAAGGTCCCCCTGGGCCTAAGAGCTCAACCTGATAAGGTTCAAGCTCCAAAGGCTCAGTTCCCTCAGAGGGCAGAACTTCTTCCTGAGAAGAGAGGTTCTCTTTTTCTGACTGTGTTGCAATTGGTTTCCCAACTGACTTTCCTTTTCTCTTGGTAGGCTGGGCCTTTCTTCCAGACTCCAGCTCTACTTTTTCACCCTGTGCCTTGCATTGTGCTCTTGTTTTTACACACACCAGTTCAGGGATACCCAGCATGGCTGCATGAGTTTTTAGTTCTACCTCAGCCCATGCTGAGGACTCCAGGTCATTTCCAAGCAGACAGTCTACTGGGATGTTTGAGGAGACCACCACCTGTTTCAGGCCATTGACCCCTCCCCATTCTAAAGTTACCATTGCCATGGGATGTGCTTTAGTCTGATTGTCTGCGTTGGTGACTGTATAGGTTTTTCCAGTCAGGTATTGGCCAGGGGAAACCAGTTTCTCTGTCACCATGGTGACACTGGCACCTGTATCCCTCAGGCCCTCTACACTTGTCCCATTAATAAAGAGCTGCTGCCTGTATTTTTGCATGTTAGGCGGCCAGGCAGCTAGTGTGGCTAAATCCACCCCACCCTCAGAGACTAGAGTAGCTTCAGTGTGGACCCTGATTTGCTCTGGGCACACTGTTGATCCCACTTGGAGACTAGCCATTCCAGTGTTACCTGGATTGGAGTTTGGAGTGGAACTTTTCTTGGGACAGGCCTTGTCTCCAGTTTGGTGTCCAGACTGACTACAGTTTCGACACCAGGCCTTTTTGGGATCAAAGTTTTTACCCTTGTACCCAGGATTGTTTTGTGAAGAGGCTCTGGGCCCACCCTCCTGTGCAGGTTTTTGGGGGCCTGTAGAAGACTCTTTACTATTTTTATTTTTGGCTGTCTCACCACCTTTCCCCTGGGGAGGTTTTGTGACCCCTTTCTTTTGGTCACCCCCTGTGGAAGTTTTGGACACCCTAGTCTTGACCCAATGGAGCTTTCTTTCCCAATTCTTGGGGAGAAATTGGTCCTAGGTCTACCAGATGCTGATGCAGTTTATCATTGAAACAATTACTTAACAGGTGTTCTTTCACAAATAAATTGTACAGCCCATCATAATTACTTACACCACTGCCTTGAATCCAACCATCTAGTGTTTTTACTGAGTAGTCAACAAAGTCAACCCAGGTCTGGCTCGAGGATTTTTGAGCCCCCCTGAACCTAATTCTATACTCCTCAGTGGAGAATCCAAAGCCCTCAATCAGGGTACCCTTCATGAGGTCATAAGATTCTGCATCTTTTCCAGAGAGTGTGAGGAGTCTATTCCCTACACTTTCCTGTGAACGTTTCCCAAAGGAGAGCACCCCAGTGAGATCTGTTCACTTTTCTGGTTACACAAGCCCTCTCAAAAGCTGTGAACCATTTGGTGATGTCATCACCATCTTCATATTTAGTTACAATCCCTTTAGGGATTTTCAACATGTCAGGAGAATCTCTGATACTATTTATGTTGCTGCCACCATTGATGGGTCCTAGGCCCATCTCTTGTCTTTCCCTTTCTATGGCTAGGATCTGTCTTTCCAAAGCCAATCTTTTGGCCATCCTGGCTAACTGGATGTCCTCTTCACTGGAGTTATCCTTAGTGATTTCAGAGTTGTTGGTCCCTCCTGTGAGGGAACCAGCATCTCTGACTATTATTTGTGGAGTCAGGGCTTGAGAAGCCCTGCTCTCCCTAAGTAGGACTGGAGGGGGGGAATTTCCCTCCAAGTCACTATCTTCATCCTCTGTGTTGCCATCCTCAGAGGGGTTGGCTTTTTCAAACTCTGCCAAAAGCTCCTGGAGCTGTACTTTGGTAGGTTTGGAGCCCATTGCTATTTTCTTTAGTTTACAGAGTGACCTTAGCTCTCTCATCTGTAGATGGAGGTAAGGTGTGTTGTCGAGTTCCACCACATTCACATCTGTGCTAGACATTTTGCTTCTAAAAGTTGGAATACTTTTTAAGAATCTAAAACTGGTTCTAGAATCTAATTCAAACTTTTACAAACTTTTAAACTCTAAAAGAAATGCTAAACAGGATCTAACACAAGGCCCTAGCAGGTCTTTTAAGAATTTAGAAAACTTTTCAAATTGCAAAAATCAATTTCTAATGACAATTTTGGAATTTGTCGTGTGATCAGGTATTGGCTGAGTAGTCCAGCAAATGCAAAGTCTTGTACCCCACCGCTGATCCACCAATGTAGGAAGTTGGCTCTGTATGTGCTATTTCAAAGTAAGGAATAGCATGCACAGAGTCCAAGGGTTCCCCTTAGAGGTAAAATAGTGGTAAAAATAGATAATACTAATGCTCTATTTTGTGGTAGTGTGGTCGAGCAGTAGGCTTATCCAAGGAGTAGTGTTAAGCATTTGTTGTACATACACATAGACAATAAATGAGGTACACACACTCAGAGACAAATCCAGCCAATAGGTTTTGTATAGAAAAATATATTTTCTTAGTTTATTTTAAGAACCACAGGTTCAAATTTAACATGTAATATCTTGTTTGAAAGGTATTGCAGGTAAGTACATTAGGAACTTTGAATCATTTCAATTGCATGTATACTTTTCAAGTTATTCACAAATAGCTATTTTAAAAGTGGACACACTGCAATTTTCACAGTTCCTGGGGGAGGTAAGTTTTTGTTAGTTTTACCAGGTAAGTAAGACACTTACAGGGTTCAGTTCTTGGTCCAAGGTAGCCCACCGTTGGGGGTTCAGAGCAACCCCAAAGTCACCACACCAGCAGCTCAGGGCCGGTCGGGTGCAGAGTTCAAGGTGGTGCCCAAAACGCATAGGCTTCAATGGAGAGAAGGGGGTGCGCCGGTTCCGGTCTGCTTGCAGGTAAGTACCCGCGTCTTCGGAGGGCAGACCAGGGGGGTTCTGTAGGGCACCGGGGGGGACACAAGCCCACACAGAAATTTCACCCTCAGCGGCGCGGGGGCGGCCGGGTGCAGTGTTAGAACAAGCGTCGGGTTCGCAATGTAAGTCAATGAGAGATCAAGGGATCTCTTCAGCGCTGCAGGCAGGCAAGGGGGGGCTTCCTCGGGGAAACCTCCACTTGGGCAAGGGAGAGGGACTCCTGGGGGTCACTTCTGCAGTGAAAGTCCGGTCCTTCAGGTCCTGGGGGCTGCGGGTGCAGGGTCTTTTCCAGGCGTCGGGACTTAGGTTTCAGAGAGTCGCGGTCAGGGGAAGCCTCGGGATTCCCTCTGCAGGCGGCGCTGTGGGGGGCTCAGGGGGGACAGGTTTTGGTACTCACAGTCGTAGAGTAGTCCGGGGGTCCTCCCTGAGGTGTTGGTTCTCCACCAGCCGAGTCGGGGTCGCCGGGTGCAGTGTTGCAAGTCTCACGCTTCTTGCGGGGAGATTGCAGGGGTCTTTAAAGCTGCTCCTTTGGATAAAGTTGCAGTCTTTTTGGAGCAGGTCCGCTGTCCTCGGGAGTTTCTTTTCGTCGTCGAAGCAGGGCAGTCCTCAGAGGATTCAGAGGTCGCTGGTCCCTTTGGAAGGCGTCGCTGGAGCAGAGTTCTTTGGAAGGCAGGAGACAGGCCGGTGAGTTTCTGGAGCCAAGGCAGTTGTTGTCTTCTGGTCTTCCTCTGCAGGGGTTTTCAGCTAGGCAGTCCTTCTTCTTGTTGTTGCAGGAATCTAATTTTCTAGGGTTCAGGGTAGCCCTTAAATACTAAATTTAAGGGCGTGTTTAGGTCTGGGGGGTTAGTAGCCAATGGCTACTAGCCCTGAGGGTGGGTACGCCCTCTTTGTGCCTCCTCCCAAGGGGAGGGGGTCACAATCCTAACCCTATTGGGGGAATCCTCCATCTGCAAGATGGAGGATTTCTAAAAGTTAGAGTCACTTCAGCTCAGGACACCTTAGGGGCTGTCCTGACTGGCCAGTGACTCCTCCTTGTTGCTTTCTTTGTTCCCTCCAACCTTGCCGCCAAAAGTGGGGGCCGTGGCCGGAGGGGGCGGGCAACTCCACTAAGCTGGAGTGCCCTGCTGGGCTGTGACAAAGGGGTGAGCCTTTGAGGCTCACCGCCAGGTGTTACAGCTCCTGCCTGGGGGAGGTGTTAGCATCTCCACCCAGTGCAGGCTTTGTTACTGGCCTCAGAGTGACAAAGGCACTCTCCCCATGGGGCCAGCAACATGTCTCTAGTGTGGCAGGCTGCTGGAACTAGTCAGCCTACACAGACAGTCGGTTAAGTTTCAGGGGGCACCTCTAAGGTGCCCTCTGGGGTGTATTTTGCAATAAAATGTACACTGGCATCAGTGTGCATTTATTGTGCTGAGAAGTTTGATACCAAACTTCCCAGTTTTCAGTGTAGCCATTATGGTGCTGTGGAGTTCGTGTTTGACAAACTCCCAGACCATATACTCTTATGGCTACCCTGCACTTACAATGTCTAAGGTTTTGTTTAGACACTGTAGGGGTACCATGCTCATGCACTGGTACCCTCACCTATGGTATAGTGCACCCTGCCTTAGGGCTGTAAGGCCTGCTAGAGGGGTGACTGACCTATAGTTGCATAGGCAGTGAGAGGCTGGCATGGCACCCTGAGGGGAGTGCCATGTCGACTTACTCGTTTTGTTCTCACTAGCACACACAAGCTGGCAAGCAGTGTGTCTGTGCTGAGTGAGGGGTCTCCAGGGTGGCATAAGACATGCTGCAGCCCTTAGAGACCTTCCTTGGCATCAGGGCCCTTGGTACTAGAAGTACCAGTTACAAGGGACTTATCTGGATGCCAGGGTCTGCCAATTGTGGATACAAAAGTACAGGTTAGGGAAAGAACACTGGTGCTGGGGCCTGGTTAGCAGGCCTCAGCACACTTTCAATTGTAAACATAGCATCAGCAAAGGCAAAAAGTCAGGGGGCAACCATGCCAAGGAGGCATTTCCTTACACCAAGTAATTAACATATGCCGCCACAACCCTCTCATAAGCCTTTTTTGTCTTTGGAGATAAGCTGGCTGCAATGAGGCCTGATAGTCTTGGGCACCAATCCACCAAAGATGGAAGGGCTTTGAGCGTTCCTCCGCTTGTAGATGGTGGGACCTGAACAACTGCATCTTAAAATGGGAGAGAGCATCAGCAGCATTGTTTGAGACCCCAGGCATATATTTTGCTCTAAAAGTCACAGTCAATTGTAGACACAGTAACACAACCATTTTTAAGACTCTCAAAATCATTTTACACCTGGATACCTTCTGGTTTATACACTCAACCACTGACATACTGTCCGACCAAAAAATTACCAACTGATTGCGGAATATCTCAGGCCAAATAGATAGCGACACCAGAATAGGGAATAATCTTGTGCTGCCGAAGGCCAACCGATCAGCTGGAAATGACGTAACATGCAACAGAAGAGAAAAAAGAGAGAAAAATAAATTCTCCTCAACGTTCGATGCTCCTCGTCCTGAGGAGCACTGTAACCGGGTGGCAAACGGTGTTCAAAAGGCCCGCTCGCCGCCCACTTCCCCCTTTTAACAGGGGGAGCACTGTGTGCGTTATTAGCACGCGTGCCCCAGAAGCACTCAAGTGCTTCCGGCTGCGTGGCCAGCACCAGCAATCATGGTTCTGTGTTGAGGTGAGGGCGGCCAGGGCGCAACGCGCCCCACCCTTCCCCCTACCGCCCGAACTCTTGGCTCGGCAAGCCAAGCATATCTGAGGTCCCCCCGATAGGTGAGGGCCCCTTCCAGACGCCTCCCCCAGCTTAGACCAAGCCTTCTCCTGTAGCTCTTTTTCCCTAGCTAACATTGCCTCTTTATTTTGTTTCCTATAGACCTCTATCAAAGGCTGATCTCTGGGAGATGCATTGAGAGTGAGGCCTACATGCAGGGTCAAAACAGGAAGCCATCACAAGCAGAGCTGTTTTAAAGGATGGGCAAAGTGGGAAACTGTCCAGGGCTCCCTTCTTCAAAGGGCACCTTGGGAAGTGAAGTTTTGCATTTTGATACTTCTGTTTCTCTAGCTCATCCTTTAACATATAATTCACCACTATTGTCATTATGGGGCTTCTAATTTTCAGAAAATGGGTAACAAATTTAAAGTTGTTTCTAACAGGGGCCCCCAAAATATTTGTTGCCTGGGGCATCCAAAATCCTTAACATGACACTGTTCAGGCGTCCACTCGTGCAGTAAATGAAATAAATTACGGTCTAGCTCGTAATGAAGTAAACTCAGATATTGAACCTCTGCCATCTTCAAAGGATTTTCAGATCACAAATCTCCTAAAAAATGTCGTGACGCTCAGGTGGCGCTGTGTACTGCGCCGTATTTACAAGGCAGTGTTAAGCTACTTTTTGTGACTTTACGCCACCTTGTAAATAGGGCCTCTTCACATGCACTACTTTGAGTGGCAGGGGCGTGCAATGGGTGTTGCTGTGGGCATTCCACTGCAACACCCATTGCATTTTGAAGCTGTCCCAGATTTCCAAGAAATCGTATACCTGTGGCAGCTCAAAATCTAAGGCCACCCCAGGGGTTGCGTTAGAATGGTCCAACGAGGAGAAATGCTTTAATTTCTTCTTGGTTTTTGCTCTTTCTATGTGTGCTGCATTCTGTTTAGAAAGAGTAAATCGCTAACATGTCCCTTCCTGCACAAAAGCAATCTCCTCTAAAACGCAGCCATCCTAAGGGTGGCTGCATTTGCGCTTGGCTGCTAATTTAGCACCGGCGCAGGGTGAAACACAGGGATTTTGTAAATACGGCGCATCCCTGCATTTCAGAACTGACTCAGCGGGGAGCTGCCAATTTGGGCACAGCACCACGTTACAACAGTTCTTTGTAAATAGGCCCCTTGGTATTTTGAGTTTGTGGAGCGTAGGTTTGCCCAAGACTTCAGTAGGAAGGCAGAGCTGAGCATAAGTGGTGAGCTGGAAAAGAATGAACACAATTTAACCACAGAACAACTCTATCTTACTGCCACACTTGTTTCCATTAACCCCTCTGTTGTAAATGCATTACACTTCGAAGGCAATTAAAACTGTCATCGGCTACAAAAAGTATTCATTTGCCATGCTTCATTGCATTGGTTTAGGAACAACAAACGGTTAGTTGTGCTTGAGTTGCAGGCCAAAACAGTGTCTGTTTATCGCTGTAGCTCTTCGCCTGGATGTTTTCCGGAAGAAGCATACACAAAATGTCAGTTTACTCGTTACAAATGGTTTCTACTAAATCCTTTTGTAACAGTAAAATATGGGGCACTGGATTGTGTGTTTCCAGTGGAACATACAATGGTCACACCACCAACAAAATACAATAACATAATAGGTACATAAAACTAAGCCTGGGCGAAACTGATGTAGTTTCCTTTGTGGAAATTCGGTGAAATGCCCAAACGTTCCATGAATTTAAGCACTGTTGTGTGAAATGCCAGCCTGGGTGAGGTAAAGGAGACCCACTCACGGTCTGTTCGCTCACATATACTCTTGTATATTCCTATTACAAACATATATTCCGATGTTTTCACCTAGATGAAATCTCAAATAGGTGATGTGGCGTAATCTCAGGATTTCCTTTTACAAGTACAACGTAAAATGCCGGAAACTAAGTGAGATTACTCCGGCGAAAACACAATTTTGCCTGGACCTACCTAAAACAACGCACAACAAAACACCACCAGTTCTAAGAATTAACCAGAATATGTATGCTCAAACTTGCAAGAAAATGACCTGCTTCCAGATCAGGTAGTCTGGGGAGGCCTGAAGTAAATGCTGCTGCAGAGCCGGTTGCTCTTTGTTAGCTCCCTCTATTTATTTCATTATCCCTGTAGTAGGCCTTCCGCTTTCTTCGTTCTCCCATCATCCTTTTCACGCCTCGCGGACATTTGCTTTTGTTTTCTTGCGTGGGCAGCCTGTTCCAGGCATTGTAATAACCGCAAACACGCCAGGGATTTTACGTCTGCTCGTGTAGGTGACCAGGTCAGGTGAATCACTCATTGACGAGGCCTGGTCGGTGCAACAATCAGCACAACCTTATTGAAAAACTGCACAGTGCAGCATCGTGAGGTTGACACACCGGTAAACCCTGCAGGCACCAATGAATTGAATTGTGTCTCCTTTAGGGACTGCAGCAAACGCGCCAACAGAAGATGATGTAGATTTCGCAAAATAATCGAGGTTGTGATCTATGACGCAATAGCGAATGAGAAAACATCGACCTGCAACAATACTGAGTGCACGATTTTGACCACCACTGTATCAGCAAGGTAAATGTACATAGGTAAGAGTATATTTACTGATCTTAACACGAGGGGCCAGATTACCCACTCTTTCACACAGCGCACTGTGGCACCCAAAGTAGTTGTGCTGCGTGCCAGGGAGAGAGGAGGAAAGAGACTTGTCTACTGAAATATGGCACTCTCCTTTAATCAGGTGTCTGCGATAGTATAGCATAGGCTTTATACAGGAAGACTACCTTTCTAGTACAAAACACCATGCCTAGACAAACTGTAAATCCTTTCCCAGTTGGTATGTGTGTTGCACAGTGCAGCACATATTCTAAGTCAGAAAAGAAAGGAGAAATACAAGCATTTCTCCTTTTTTAAAGCTTGCTCGAAGGTGGCGGTATTTTTTGGGCGCACAACCCCATGAACTATTATTAGTAGATATCGTTTTGCTTCAAACAGCGTGGGTGGAAGCACGAGTGGCGGTGTACCATCCATGTAGCACTCCTCTGTCGCACAGTACCAAAGGAGCACTATGCCCTGCTTTGTATTACTTTTAGACAAGCTTTGCACTGACAGGTAAAACCAACAAAAAACGTTTTTCGCTGGATTGTGTCACTTTTGTCAGCAAACCCAACACAAAAGGTTTGTAAATCTGGACCTACGTCTACATATCATCAGCATCTATCTGCAAGGCACATATATGTGTAGTTAGAATATCAAATCTACACTTACCTATGAATACTAATCTTGATTACCAGTAATCTATGTCATGTAGTCCATATTTTTCTAGGGCGAAATTCTGCACCTGATCTTGTGGTAGAACAACTGTGGTTAATAAATGCCAGAGGCAACGCTCCATAGTAGCACAGACCATGGTCTGGATTCATAAATGGTTTTGCACAAAATATACATCTGGAACACAGACATTCCCAATCCTTATTCAGAGAGTCACAACTGATGGAGCGTTCTGCTTGTAAACTGTATTTGTGAAAGCAAACATTCTGCAAGTATGGTGGGGTTCATGACCCAATATTTTAGGTGCTGGTGTGGGGATGTCGGCGTTCCAGGGTAACACATAGGTTTGTAGCCAATTTCTATTCAACAAGCTGCACTCGCTTTCCTAAACTGGAAATGCAAGAGAGCCTTCTCTTGTCGAGGGAAGTAGTAGACATGCTTCCATAGGTAAAGGCATGAGTACGGTTATATCCTTACTCTTCTACCCACCACATATGTCCTGCAGGTATCAGAAACTGGTGTCTCTGCGAGAAAACCATGTATGCCATGGAAAACAAAGCTACGATTTATTTTGCCTGACATTTCTGTATGCAGCTGGTCAATAATCAAGATGCATAATCGAGTACTGTCAGAAAATGTGCAATTTTACAAAAGAGTCGGAAATTTGCTACCAGTGTAAAAATAAGAGTAGGAATTCACATTTTGATTATTTGACGTGTCCGTTTTGGTACTTGGTTTCCATGTGATTACACTATTTGCTATTAACATGTTGCAGTTATTTATTTATTAGTCGCAGACCACCTCAGCCAAACATTGCATGAAGCACTAGCAGAACATTACAAATGTACATAAAAGTCTACACTAATACAGTTCAGTAGTAAATCCGCAGCGCATTAAAAAAACGTCATGTTTCACATTGGAGCAGAATGTAAATAGTTTTGAAACAGATCAAATACGTTTCGAAAACACGCACTGTTCGGTTATCATCTGAAATAAACATTGTATTGTGAGCTATGTAGTCATTATATTAATTCCTGGGGTATAACGGGGCTTGGCCGTAGGGTCTCACCACTGTATGAAGGGGAAGTATAAGATTCTAATACTGAATAGCCATAACAACAATATAGTGGTCCACAAAAAATATCAAGGACAGATATCGAGGGACAAAATCTTGAAAGAAAAGTGCATATAGGTAGGTATAGTTTCACGGTTACTAACTACACATCAACCTACCTTGAATATATATGTACAACGTAGGCAGATATGAGTGGAGCTAACTGAAAATCTAGACTGACCGGTTGATATGTGTTTTTTTTCAATATTTTTGCCCTCGATATTCTGTGCCACCCCTTTTCTAGGTTCAGAAATTCAGCGACCTGCCCACATGTCGACCCTGAAAAAGTGTAAAATACGTCTGTCACTTCGGGGCACATTTAAGAGACATTTTAGAGAGGTCGGGCTTCGTTTTATTCGATAAAACTAGTTATAGTCAAATTTAAACTCACACTTCTGTTAATTTATAATACTATTGTGCGTTCCTGCTTGCATCAATAAAGGTAAGAAATGCGAAGTCATTCAATATAAATGTCGATACCCGCATCTTCTGCTTCTCCCTCTTCATTGTGGGGACTAAAAACCTTGCTTGTGGATAAGTTTTGGTGTCGTGTTTGGTGATCATCTGGAAGGTTGCCCTCGGAATACACTTTATAATGGAGGATTCGGCCCCATGAGCTTACCTCAAAACATGCGTCCACATTTCACATTTTTTATTACTGTTAATGTCATGATTAAAAACGATTTTTAAAATAAAATGTTCTACTTTATTCTTTGATCAATGTTTAAAAGGTACTGAAACACATACAATGCTATTTCCGATCCTCCACAGGAACATTTCCCTATTACATTTTACACTATGACATATCATGAAGGAAGACCATTTACTCTTGATATTTTATGAACCCCTTTGTTGCCAGACCTTCCCCCCTCAGGTGCCAGGCCGTTTTTTGGCTATTTGGGGCAGTTCGTGCTTAGGCCCTCATAACTTTTTGTCCACATAAGCTACCCACGCCAAACTTGTGTCCTTTTTTTCCAATATCATAGGGATTCTAAAGGTACCCAGAGTTTGTGGATTCCCCTGGAGGAGACCAAGAAATTAGCCAAAATACAGCTAAAATGTTGTTTAAAAAAAATGGGGAAAAAAGGGACCCGGAGAAAGCTTGTGTTTTTTTTCCTGAAAATGGCATCAACAAAGGGTCTGCGGTGCTAAAACACAATCTTCCCAGCTTTCAGGAACAGGCAGACTGCAATCAGAAAACCACATTTTTCAACATAATTTTGGCATTTTAATGGGGCATACCCCATTTTCAATGTTTTGCGCTTTCATCCTCCTTCCAGTTGGTGACACAAATGGGTGTGAAACCAATGCTGGATCGCAGACAGCTAAACATTTCTGAAAAGTAGACAACATTCTGAATTCAGCAAGGGGTCATTTGTGTAGATCCTTCAAAGTTTTCCTACAGAAAGTAACATTTAAATTGAAAAAATATTGAAATTGAGGCGAAAAAAAGAGCCATTTCTGTCCACGTTTTCTTCTATAACTTTTTCCAGCTAAGGCAGATTTTTTAAAGTAATATTCCGTTATTTCTGCTGTACTCTTCTGGTTGCGGTGATGTATATATAGGGCTTGCAGGTTCATCAAGAGCCCTAGGTATCCAGATCCAATAAATGAGCTGCACCTTGCAATGGGTTTTTATTGTATAAAAGGTATACAGCAATTCATTTGGTGAAATATAAAGAGTGAAAAGTATGTATCAAGGAAACCTCTGTATTTCCAAAATAGGCACAAGATAAGGTGTTGAGAAGCAGTGGTTATTTGCACATCTCTGAGTTCCGGGGTGCCCATACTGGCATGTGAATTACAGGGCATTTCTCAAATAGATGTCTTTTTTGCACACTGTCTTACATTTGGAAGGAAAACATTTGGAGAAAGACAGGGGGCAATAACACTTGTTCTGATATTCTGTGTTACCCCAAGTCTTCCGATAAAAATGGTACCTCACTTGTGTGGATAGGCCTAATGCCCGCGACAGAAAACACAACATGGACACATCACATTTTAACATTGAAATCTGACATGTTTTTTGGAATGTGCCTAGCTGTGGGTTTTGGTCTCTAGCTCAGCTGGCACCTAGGGGAAACCTACCAAACCTGTGCATTTTTGAAAACTAGACACCAAGAGAAATCCAGGATGGGGTGACTTGTGGGGCTCTCACCAGGTTCTGATACCCAGAATCCTTTGCAAACCTCAAGATTTGGCAAAAAAAGACCTTTTCCTCACATTTCAGTGCTGCAAAGTTGTGCAGCACTGAAATGCTTCATTCTACCCAGCATTCCTCCACATCTCCTGATAAAAATGGTACCTCACTTTGTGTGGGTAGGCCAAGTGCCCGCGACAGGAAATGCCCCCAAAACGCTATGTGGATACATCAAAATTATCAAATACAAACCTACCTGTTTTTGCATGTGTACCTCCGTTTTTGGTCCTGGGCTCAGCAGCCATCTAGGGAAACCTACCAAACCCAGACTTTTCTGGAAACTAAACACACAAGGGAGTCCATGGAGGTGTGACTTGCATGGACCCCCTAGTGTGTTCTTACCCACAATCCTCAGCAAAGCTCAAATTTAGCTAAAAAATCACATTTTCCCCACATTTCTGTGTGGGATCACTGCACTGGCACGAATGTCCTACCATCCAACGTTCCCCTCAGTCTCCCGATAAAAATGATACCTCACTTGTGTAGGTGGGCGAAGTGCCTGTGACAGGGAAGAGCCAAAAACGTGGAACACTCTTCCCACCCACCTGCGCCAGACCAAAGACCTCCTTACCTTCAGGAAACTTCTCAAGAACTGGCTGTTCAAGCAGTAGCAGCATCTCCCCCACCCTTCTCCCCTCCTCCTCAGCGCTTTGAGACCCTCACGGGTGAGTAATGTGCTTTACAAATTCCTGATTGATTGATTGAAAGTTAGGGGGAACCAAAGCGGGTCCAAAAGGGCAGTTTGAAAAAAAAGTTTTTAGTCTGACAAGTGGGGCAACATTTTTATCGTTATAGATGCAAAAAAGCTGTGTGGTAGAAATTTTGTGGATTCCTGCAAATTCCCGAAGGTTCCATCACAAAAATGTAGGAAAAATTGCAGGTCACTGTGGGTAGGAAAATGGTGCGGAGTGCATGTGAAGCACACCACCCTGGACTCACCCAGATGTTTCGTTTTCAGATGTGTCTTAGTCTCTAAGTCCAAAAAGTGCAGTCCTCCTCATTCCAAGTGCGACGATTTTGAGAGTTAGACAAGCTCTCATGGCCCAAATGTAAAACCAAACCCAAAATAATCAAATGTCCTCTTGCTTGCCGTTGGGATAAGATCTTGTGTGTGGGAGGAGAGCTGAAAGACTGTTACCCCCTTCAGTTGGGGTGGGGCCATAACCATGCCCATACTGGTTGGTAGCCACCACCCCACTATTATTTTTTTTTTTTTTAAATTCCCTGGCATCTAGTACACTTTCTGCCCCCTCCCCCCCCCGGGGAGTGGATCGGGGAGGGGGGTAATTGCCCCATCTGCCCACAGGTGGGCTGAACAACTCTGTCCCCATTTATTTGGGGTGGGTGTATGGCCATACACGGGGGGCAGAAAAGGCCTAATAAATAATTGTCCCCCCCCAGGGGAGCAACCCTTGCCAAAGGGGTTGCTCCCCTTTATTGTAAAAATTATCAAAACAAAAATCGCTGGTGTCTAGTGGGCATTTCTGCAGCCCGATCGCTTCACAATCGGGTTGCAGAAATGCTCAGAGAGACACGAAAGGAAAGGAAATGCCTTTCCTTTCATGTCCTCTGCCTGCCTCTACCCCTCGATCGGAAGAGAAATGCTTTGCATTTCTCTTCCGATCGTGCTGGAAGCTAAGATTTTAGAGCGATGGGAGCGGGCTCTGATGAGGTCAGCGTGCGATCATGCACTGAGGTCATCAGCGTCACTGGGGTGGGCGGGAGGCGCGGGTTGGAAGGGGAAGCGGTTCCCCTTCCATCCCTGCCTTGGGGGGGAGGCCCATATGGGGAGTGCTCCACCCATGGGCCTGGTGCAGGACGTAACGGTTATGTCCTCGGAATCCGAGCGGTGCTTCCAAGGAAGTAACTGTTACATCCAAGGCACTCAAGGGGTTAATAAGAATTGGCTTAGGCACATTGTTCTCATTTTACTCTTATTTCTTAAAATTTCTTTCCTCTTTTTTTAAAAAACTTTTTCTCATTTTCCTATCTCTTTTCTTCCCCTATTATTCTTTACTCTAACGTTGAATTTATATACCATATACTATGCCTACTAGTATAGATTTTGCTTTTTATGTCTATTGTTTCCTTATTCAAATTTGCATGCACTTTCATATTAATAGTGTGTTTACATCTGTATTATGTTATTTCAGTGTTTTATTATTATGAGAAAATGCACCTTTTTACTTTGTTACTCTCATTTCTTTTCTGAATTTTTAGCTGGTTTTTAGGTTCTGTGCACTGGGGTGCTTCTTCCTAGTGTCCAGTGTGTGCCCTGGCCCCTAAATATGTGGACCTTAGCTAATCCCTGGTTGACATATTTAACTATCCTAAAAGGCCATAAGGTATGGAGTGGAAAGTGCACTCATGGATCAGGAATTTAAATGTTACATGTGGACTGCAGCACTTACTTGCAATCCACTAGCATGACACAGAAAACATGGCTTTAGGCCTTCCATTGTAGTCTGCAGCAGTTTAAACCTGCAGCCCAATATGTCAAAAAGAACCCTTTGATAGTGGAAAAACCTTCCCTTTAAAAATTAATAAGTCACCCTCCAGTAGGCCATTTAGTCCACTAGAGGTATGGTGTATGTTTTTGAAAGTGCAACATATTGGTCCTGATTATGACCCTGGCGGTCTTCTAACCGGCAGGATCACAGTGGCGGGTTCACCGCCAACAGGCTGGCGGTGAAGACAATCACATTATGAGTGTGGTTGGCTTCCGCCAACCCGCCACATCTCTGCTCAGACTGCCAGGGCCGTGGGACCCACTGGGCCCGAGATGAGCATCTCCGACCCGGTAGTCCAAAGAAGACCGCCAGTGGTATTAGAAGCTGCCTTTCCACCAGGGTGTTCGCGGCGGTAGCAATGCCATGAAAACCGGTTACCGGTAACCGGCTACCGGTGACAGGGAATATCTTCCCTGTCACCGGCAGACGACTCCCCCATCACCCACAGCAAGCACTATAGCCCCCTATCCCCCGTTCCCCCACCTCACCCACCATTCAAGGTACAGCGTCCACCCTCCCCCCATCCGCCTCCAAGTACAGCGCCCCCTCCCAACATACATGCACACGCACACAGACACCCACATGCACCCTGCCTACACCCATTCACCAACACTGACATACACGCATTCACTCACATGCATCCATACACGCATTCACTTCAACACTCATACTCGCATTCACCGCAACACTCATATACACATTCACCACAACACTCATACTCGCATTCACCACAACACTCATACTGACATTCACCACAACACTCATACTCGCATTCACCACAACACTCATACATGCATACACACACGCACCCACTCCAGCATTCATACAAGCATGCACACACGCATACTCACTTACATTCATTCATGCTTACTGTTGGAAATGGGGTCTATGGTTGACAGTCAGGTTACCCCCTGTTCAAGCAAGGAACCTCACTCTAGTCAGGGTAAAAGAGAATCACCCTCAGCTAACCCCTGCTTACCCCCTTGGTAGCTTGGCAGAGCAGTAGGCTTAACTTCAGAGTGCTAGGTGTAAAGTATTTGTACCAACACACACAGTAACTTAATGAAAACACTACAAAATGACACAACACCAGTTTAGAGAAATAGGAAATAGTTATCTAAACAAAACAAGACCAAAACGACAAAAATCCGACATACACAAGTCAAGTAATTAATTTTTAAAGATTAAACTCAAAAATAGCGCTTAGAAACACAAAATGCTTCGATGAGGTGTTAACACGGCGTTGTGACAGAGTCGTTCCCAACAAGCCGACACCGGTGGCACCGGACACGGAGCATCGGTGAGAAATGCTAAATCCGCGCACTTCGAGCGGCGTCGGTTACGACGTGGTGCGGAGACTTCCACGGAGTCGCGGACTTCAGCGGGGCTGTAGTGGTGTTGGGCCTGGAAGGTCATCGCGTTCCAGCGAAGATCACGGAGTCGGTTGCAGGCGGCGTCACCGGATTCAGCAGCGGCGTCGGTCCGAAGTCATCCGAAGTCGATTTCCTTGGATTTCCACCAGCTTTCCTTTCAAGGGCCCAGGACCTGGATAGGGCACCACTTGTCAGAGCAGGAGTCTCTCCAGAGACTACAGGTGCTGGCAGAGAGAAGTTTTTGCTGTCCCTGAGACTTCAAACAACAGGAGGCAAGCTCTAAATCAAGCCCTTGGAGATTTCTTCACAAGATAGAAGGCACACAAAGTCCAGTCTTTGCCCTCTTACTCTGGCAGAAGCAGCAACTGCAGGATAGCTCCACAAAGCACAGTCACAGGCAGGGCAGCACTTCTCCTCAGCTCTTCTCCAGGCAGAGGTTCCTCTTGTTGTCCAGCAGTGATCTAAAGTCTGTGGTTTTGGGTGCCCTTCCTATACCCAATTTCTCCTTTGAAGTAGGCCTACTTCAAAGTAAAGTCTCTTGTGAATGTGAAATCCTGCCTTGCCCAGGCCAGGCCCCAGACACTCACCAGGGGGTCGGAGGCGGCATTGTGTGAGGACAGGCACAGCCCTTTCAGGTGTAAGTGACCAATCCTCCCCTCCCTCCTAGCACAGATGGCTCATCAGGAAATGCAGACTACACCTCAGCTCCCTTTGTGTCACTATTTAGTATGAGGTGCAACCAGCCCAACTGTCAAACTGACCCAGATGGGGAATCCACAAACAGGCAGTCACAGAATGGTTTAAGCAAGAAAATGCTCACTTTCTAAAAGTGGCATTTTCAAACGCACAATCTTAAAATCAACTTTACTAAAAGATGTATTTTTAAATTGTGAGCTCGGAGACCCCAAACTCCACATGTCCATCCGCTCCCAAAGGGAATCAACACTTTAATCAGATTTAAAGGTAGCCCCCATGTTAACCTATGAGAGGGACAGGCCTTGCAACCGTGAAAATCGAATTTAGCAATATTTCACTGTCAGAAAATATAAAACACATTACTATATGTCCTACCTTAACCATACACTGCACCCTGCCCTTGGGGCTACCTAGGGCCTACCTTAGGGGTGTCAGACATGTAAGAAAAGGGAAGGTTTAGGCCTGGCAAGTGGGTACACTTGCCAAGTCGAATTTACAGTTAAAACTGCACACACAGACACTGCAGTGGTAGGTCTGAGACATGATTACAGAGCTACTTGTGTGGGTGGCACAACCAGTGCTGCAGGGCCACCAGGAGCATTTGATTTACATGCCCTGGGCACCTCTAGTGCACTGTACTAGGGACTTACTAATAAATCAAATATGCCAAACATGGATAAGCCAATTACATACACATTTTGTAAAGGAGCACTTGGACTTTAGCACTGGTTAGCAGTGGTAAAGTGCCCAGAGTAACAAAAACAGTAAAATCAGAGTCCAGCACACATCAACAACCTGGGGAACAGAGGCAAAAAGTTAAGGGAGACCACGCCAAGGATGAAAAGTCTAACACATACACACACAGACACACACACACACACAACACCCCCCCATCACTTCTCCCCTGTTGGACAATCAACCTACCTGGTATGGGGAGGAGGTCGTTCGGCAGGGAACGGGAGCGGGTGCTTCCACCTCCGGCAGCGCCCCGCCATCAGGACACTGCTAGGCCGTATTATTGCACATAATACGGCTTGCAGAGTCCTTTGGGCAGGGTGGGGCTGGTGGTGCAACTGCCCCTGCGCCTCCGCCCTCCCGCACGACTACTGCTGGAATTCCGCCCAAAATGTGGCGGAAATCCAGCCGTACTTGTAATATGGTCGGTGGAAAACCGCCAGCACTGGTGGTCTTCTGGCGTCCGTGGCTTTGGCCGTATTGCAAAAAGACAGCCAAAATCATAATGAGGGCCATAGTAATTCAATGTTACCATGTCTCTGAAGTGACAACCCATTCAAATGCTATTTTCATTTTGGGAGGCTCTGGTTGTCTTATCAGAGAACTAGGGAACAGAATAAAATAGTAATTCTGCTATCTGTAATTTTGGTTCAGCTTGAAAAATGCTTTCACTACTATTTGTAATATTTATTAAAAAATCCTACCTAAATGTTAAAGTTAGAATTTTAATAAATGTTTAGGAAAAGTAACTTTTCAAAAGTTATCTTTTCTCTGTGTGAAGGTCTTAGAGGCTAATTTGCTTTAGTCTGAAAGCAGCTACCCAGCCAGGTAGTGACCAACTTACTAAGGCATGAACACTGTTCCAAGAGCAGAAACAATGGCCTGGATGTGGGGAGGTATTTTTCTCACCCTGACTGGCTCACCCTACTGGCCCAGTATTAAGTAACCACAAAGGAAGGGACTACTCATTTCCCTTGGCGCACCTCTGTGTAGGCATACACGCTCTGCACAGGAGAGGAAGGGTTTTCTCATTTTTGATTTTAGGAGTAAGTTAGATTATGGAGTATGACACATGGGAACTTCTGAAAAGTGGGTAGGCTTCCCCTGAGATATACCCAATTGGTTAGGAAGGAGCCAGGCATCATACCCACCCACTAATTACTGCCTACCATAAAAGTGCCACCTTAAAGCACCATCCTGTGAACACTCTCTGGACCTGTGGAAGAACAGAAGAAATACTGCACCTGCAGTTTGAGACCTGTGTGGAGACCTGAAGGATTAGATTTGCTCCCAGCTGAAATCAGGTCAAAGAAGTGGTCTCCAAAGGTTAAAGGGACAAAATAAAAGCTGCAAGAGGCATTTTCTTTCCAGAAGTGCCGACCTGACCAGATGCAACTGGACCTGGAGTGGAACCTGCTGGTTGCCTCTGTTGGAATGAACCCAGAACCCAAGTGCTGTTGTTGAGGTCCTGAAACACTTGTCTGTGTCTAACTGAACTTCTTCTACAATCTCTGGAAAGCTGTGAGACTTAAGAAAATTCTGACTTCCAGATGTTGGAAGATTAGGACCAACCACCTGAGCCAATCTGGTCAAAGTACACCTTCGCTGGGCTGAAGAAGCAAGTTAGTCCCGCTTGGAATTTCTCCACAGCAGCAAATCTGTTTTAGCAGCCCCTCTGCGAGAAGGACTCCAGCTTTGTGAAACTCATCGTTGGACATAGCCTGCAGGCTTGCCTCGATGTAGGAATCTGAGCTAAAGAGACTAAGGGCCTGATTTATAACTTCGGGGACAGGTTCCTCTGTCACTACGGTGATGATTATCCCATCCGCCAAAATAAAAATCCCAGACGAAAGAATGGGATTTGGATTTCGGATGGGATATTGGTCACCATTGTGATGGAGTAACCCATCCACCGAGTTCTAAATCAGGCCCTTAGCCTAAATGTAGACATCTTGACCAGGCGAAGGAACGAAAAGTATCTGGCCAACGAGGGGGCTCTGGGTCTGCACTGTGAACGTTTCCCACCAAAAGCAACAGCTTCAGAGGACCTCAGCCAAAAGCAACTGCCTTCAAGAGGACTTCCTCAGATACTCTCAGTAACCTTGCCCTACTGTAGGATTTCGACTTCCATTTCAGAGACTAGGCCCTGAGGTATAACCTTTGACCAGTACAAAGCTTCTTGCTGTTTCTGACCCACGCTCTTTTGCATTCAGTCTGAAATCCCACCTAGATCCTGGTTAAATGAGAACTCTGGCTACTGATTGCAGCTTTTCTTTTACTCTGAGCTTTTTCTCCTAAATCATAAAAAAATCATGGCCCTCATTACAACCCTGGCGGTCGGTGTTAAAGCGGCGGTAAGACCGCCAACA
Organism: Pleurodeles waltl; assembly: GCF_031143425.1. NCBI lineage: Eukaryota > Metazoa > Chordata > Amphibia > Caudata > Salamandridae > Pleurodeles > Pleurodeles waltl. The sequence continues at coordinate 312,158,168 of NC_090449.1, read as the reverse complement.
GGCCGACGGTAAAAAAAAATTGAATCACGACCATGGCGGAAACCGCCAACATAGACAGCCACATTAACACTCCGACTGCCACGGCGGTATAAACAAACAGCTTGGCGGTCACCGCCAACAGACAGGCGGAAGACAATGTACCACCCACACTATTATGAGAGGCCAATTCGCCACCTTTTGCGGGGCAGAACCAACGCGAAAAAAACACGGCGGAAACAGGACTTGGAAGGGAAAACACTCACCTCTACACATTCCACGAGGAACTAGGACGCCATGGAACCAGAACTCCAAACACTCCCTGCAATAGTATTCCTGCTCCTCTACCAGGAACACGAAAGATGGTGGCAATGACCACTATGAGTACTGCACCTACAACACAGTACGGGGGAGGGACAATAGAGTGATACACACACGCAACACACAAAATCCCCACAACACACAAAATCCCCACCTCCACCCTCACCCACAACATACACACAAATACATGCTGCAACAATACATTTACACCCCCCACACCCCCTTCAATAACGCACGGATAAAACAAAATGAGTTGAACGATTGTAATAAATATAAATCCATTAGTCAAAATTTTAAATACAGTATAAACAATTATGTACACCAACTACAAAAGTCCGGATAGTGCACCATCCATTGTCCGTGGACCACTGGGCCCAAAATGCATGGGCGAGGCCCACACTTGATACCAGACTCCAAACGGAGAGAACACTGCTGGGGCATCAGATCAAAAAGAAACAGGCACCTCAGGGGGAAGGGAGGGCACCTCAGCTGGATGAGTGCACGACGCCAGTTCCACGAGGGGGCTCCATGCCCACTGCTCTATCCTGGGGAGTGCAAAGCCACAGTCTCTCAAGTCATTACAGTGGGTGGTTTGCCCACTGCTCTATCCTGGGGAGTGCAAAGCCACAGTCTCTCAAGTCATTACAGTGGGTGGTTTGCCCACTGCTTTATTCTAGGGAGTGCAAAGCCACAGTCTCTCAAGTCTCTCCAGTGGGTGGCTTGCCCACTGCTCTATCCTGGATAGTGCAGACACAGTCTTCCCTACACCTCCCCCCCGTCCGTCCCCTAGGGCCCGCCTTTCCAGGTCCCAACGCAGCACCTCAGCCACCACCTCACCTGGCACAGTGGTGCCAGTAATTGCGGGCTTTTGGAGTGCACCAAGCAACAGGGCTGCCAGTGTTCCACGGAGCGAGGGCAAGGACATTCCGCCACCTCCAAAAGTCGAAAACGCCTGCCACCAAGGGCTCTGGCAAAACAAAAGTGGATAGTGGCAAGACAGCTGCGCCACCATCCAAGGTGGGGAAGGGCCAGAAAAGCAAGGGCAGGTCCACGTCGACGCCAACCTGCAAGGCAGACAAGACCGCCACCAGCACCGCCGTCACTGAGCCCGCCACCAGCACCGCCGTCACTGAGCCTGCCACCAGCACCGCCGTCACTGAGCTCGCCACCAGCACTGCAGTCACTGAGCCCACCACTAGGTCCGCAGTCACTGAGCCCGCCACCAGCACCGCCGCCACAAAGACCGCCACCAGCACCGCCGCCACAAAGACCGCACCAGCACCGATGCCACAGAGCCCGCCGCCTGCACCGATGCCACAGAGCCCGCCGCCAGCACTGATGCCACAGAGCCCGCCGCCAGCACCGATTCCACAGAGTCCGCCGCCAGCACCGATGCCACAGAGTCCGCCGCAAGCACCGCCGCTACTGACACCTCTGGCAGCACCACCAGCGGCCCCGCGACATCCTGAGCCAGTGGTACCACCGCAGACATGGCTGCCATCCCCAGTGGTCAGTTGTCCAAGGCTGGTGGTCAGTTCCAGGAGCCTGGGCAGCGTGCATGTTGCACCACCGTCAGTGAAGAAAGACATCCACTACCTCAGTCCTTGGCAGGATGAAGCACTCTGGGCACAAAGCCCCCTCCAGAACCAGTGGAAAAAGACATCCACTACCTCAGTCCTTGGCAGGATGAAGCACTCTGGGCACAAAGCCCCCTCCAGAACCAGTGGAGACTGTTATCCACTTGAGAGACTGTGGCTTTGCACTCCCCAGGATAAAGCAGTGGGCAAACTACCCACTGTAAAGACTTGAGAGACTGTGGCTTTGCACTCCCCAGGATACAGCAGTGGGCAAACCTTCCACTTGTGAGACTTGAGAGACTGTGGCTTTGCACTCCCCAGGATAGAGCAGTGGGCAAACCACCCACTGGAGAGACTTGAGAGACTGTGGCTTTGCACTCCCCAGGATAAAGCAGTAGGCAACCCACCCACTGTAAAGACTTGAGAGACTTTGGCTTTGCACTCCCCAGGATAGAGCAGTGGGCAAACCACCCACTGGAGAGACTTGAGAGACTGTGGCTTTGCACTCCCCAGGATAAAGCAGTGGGCAAACCCCCCACTGTAATGACTTGAGAGACTGTGGCTTTGCACTCCCCAGGATAGGGCAGTGGGCAAACCACCCACTGTAATGACTTGAGAGACTGTGGCTATGCACTCCCCAGGATAGAGCAGTGGGCATTGAGCCCCCTCGTGGAGTTGGCGTTGTACACTCCTCTGGCTGAGGTGCCCTCCCTTCCCTTCCCCCTGAGGTGCCTGTTTCTTTTTGATCTGATGCCCCAGCAGTGTTCTTTCTGTTTGGAGTCTGGTATCGAGTGTGGGGCTCGCCCATGCATTTTGGGCCCAGTGGTCCACGGACTATGGATGGTGCACTATCCGGACTTGTGTAGTTGGTGTACATAATTGTTTATACTGTATTTCAAATGTTGACTAATGGATTTATGTATATTACAATCATTCAACTCATTTCCGTTGGACCTTGCGTTATTGAAGGCGGTGTGGGGGGGTGTAAATGTAATGTTGCAGCATGTATTTGTGTGTATGTTGTTGTGGGTGAGGGTGGGGGTGGGGGTTTTGCGTGTTGCATGTGTGTCACTCTATTTCCCCTCCCCCTCCTCTACTCACCGTGGTCGTCGCCGCCGTCTTTCGTGTTCCTGGTAGAGGAGCAGGAATACTATTGCAGCGAGTATTTGGAGTTCTGGTTCCATGGCGTCCTGGTTCCTCGTGGAATGTGTAGAGGTGAGTGTTTTCTCTTCCAAGTCCTGTTTCCGCCGTGTTTTTGTTCGCATTGGTTCCGCCCCGGAAAAGGTGGCGGATTGGCCTCTCATAATAGTGTGGTCGGTAGATTGTCTTCCGCCTGTCTGTTGGCTGTGACCGCCAAGCTGTTTGTTTGTACCGCTGTGCCGGTCGGAGTGTTAAAATGGCTGTCTATGTTGGCGGTTTCCGCCATGGTGGTGATTCAATTTTTTTTACCGCCAGCCTGTTGGCGGTCTTACCGCCGTATTAACACCGACCACCAGGGTTGTAATGAGGGCCATTATCTTTAAGTTAAGCCTGTCCGCTCTGTGCTACAGTTACCAGGGGATGAGCCAGGTTTAAATTACTGAATGGTTGCCTAAGCCTACCAGAGTTATGAATTTATTACTTGTGGTGGACTACTATCCACTTCAACTAATAATTCATGGTTAGGGAGCCAGGGCTGAATCTAGGTTTAGAAAAAATAGAAGGCATGTTCCTACAGAAACAAAGTGATAGAGGCTCTGGCATGGGGTCTCCCCTCCCTGTGGAAGTATAGACATTAGATCAAGTAGGTGGCCCATGCCTTTGAGCATATAAAGATCCTGGTCACTGTCGAAAATGGCTGACAGGAGTTGAGTTGCAGACATTCACATCTTTTGGCAAATAAGAGGTGGAAAGTCAATGAAAGTAATGAGGCCTTGGAGTAGGCTACTTCTAATGTGAAACTAGATCACGGTGGCTAGGCGAGCTAAGATTTCTTGGAATTTGTTATCAAATGTTTATTTTAAATCTAATATCCTAGTTTAGTGCACATGATAAGAATTCTGAACACAATGAAGACAATGATACGGAATTGGTTACCAGAAACCTGAATAATAAATACCAGTTCAACATGATTGGTGTTATTAATATAGCAATCCCACTCTCTTTCTGTTTCTTCTAAGTGCTAGTCTAATTTTAGAATTCTAGCAAAGCAGAAAATAAACCCATTACAGGTGTCAGAGATGCTACACACCTGCATCCCTGTCTGAACAATTAAGTTCTGTGTTCAGACAAATTGCAAGGTGTGCTATTCTTGTCTCACAAGGCCAGCTGCACTGATAAATCAACCCAAGAAGGCTAAGTGCCTTTCGTTCTGTTAGTCTTTAATAGGTTCGGTAGGCCTGTCCCGCGCCTTCCTCCCTGCTGTTCAATTTTGCGCTCAACTTTTATTACATTATCTAATTGTTTTTAATAATTCGAGGTGAAAACATCTGAGAGAACATGCCTTGATGCCCTTTCAATTATTTTCTTTGCAAGACACTATGGGCCTGATTACAACTTTGGAGGAGGTGTTAATCGGTCACAAATTTGACGGATATACCACCAGCTGTATTACGAGTTCCACAGGATATAATGGACTCGTAATACGGCTGGTGGTATATCCGTCACTTTACCTTCACTTTTGGGACGGATTAACACCTCCTCCAAAGTTGTAATCAGGCCCTGTGTTCTTTCAATATCACCAAGAGTGAGGAACATAGTTATTAGACTACTGGAAACTCCTAGAAATGAATAACAAACTAATATGAAAATGCAGCAATCAGCATTTAGGTAAATAATTGCAAGTATATTCACATAGGCTTGAATATGACACTGCAAAACATAATTATAAAAACCAAATGTGTATCATATGACTCATACGTGTTTAGCATTTTAATTAATTGGTTAGCGCATGTACCTCAAGAAGGGGAATCCCCAGTATAGAAAAGGCACAATATTCATTAAAGGGGGGGTAGGTTGGGTTTTGGCTTGGTTAGTTGTTTGGGGAGAGGCAGATGGAGGATACTCGGCATGTCATATCGCAATCGAGCTATCGAGCTAGTCCAGTAAATGAAAATGACATGCAGGGCATTTGTACACACAGCCTGTAAGTATAGCTCGAGCCAAGAGAATAGTCATGCTCCAATCAAAGTGCAGAATGGCTGTAGTTATTTCCTTCTTAAAGTAAATCCCATGAGAGTGTTGAGCCATCTGAGTAAAAAACAGAAGAAGCAGGAACCTGTTTTGTCAGTTCCTAATTTGCGACCTCGGTACCGATTTGGCAACCAGAACTTTAAAATTCACAGAGGTGGGGTTAAACAGCTTTGTTCAACTGGAACCAGAACGGGAAACGCAGCACAGTGCGTCAGGAGAGCCTAGCAGGAGCCCAGCGGCAGTGGTGTGCAGCACTCTTCCCGCCAGAGCTCCAGAGCCTCAGAGCTTCCACCTAGCAGAGAAGCGGCCCGAGCTGCCTGACCAACGCACTCCACTACACCTCCACCAGAGCGCCGGAGACCCCGTGGCAGCAGCATTCCCCCAGGTAGGGGGAAACCGCCTGGTTTTCCTGCCACTGCCCTTCAGCCAGACCCTGACCTCAAACCCCTGCCCTGCCCAACCTGCACCTGGACTTGGTCCACATCACGACCAAGACTTCGACCCCTCCCCAGGGTCACCCACAGCCTGTGGGGGGGTTGCGCAGGTACAAGCAGGAGCGGCAACTTTGGGCTGCGCTGGTCCTTGGTCCTTGGTTCGTAGCCCTCAGCGAGCCTGAAGAGGCCTGAAGAGGCATAGCCACAGTGCAGCGTGTGATAGGGTGGCAGTTCAGTGAACGGCAATAGCAGCGAACAGCAGGATCGTCATGGAACCGGAGCATAGACGAACCACAGACAGAACTCTAAGCCACCAAGGAACAGAAAGTGGGAAGAGGCAGCCTTGCTAACTCCGTTGAACATCAGCACTGGAACCACCATATAGTATCACCACAGGACACCCTGTAAACAGACTGACCAATCAGGAAAAGGAGTATGAGGTCAGGCAAAGCACAAAGCAATGTCACCAACCAACCCACAAATCAAACAAAGAGAAAAAGGAAAAGAGAACTGGCTTTGGATGAAGAAGAAGCAAAAAGGAGAGCGAGTAGTGACTTGAATCACCCCACTCTGTGAAGGAGGCAGACCCTAACGAACTAAATAGGCAGGGCCTCGGCTGAGCAAAACTCCAGCGTGGAAGAAACAAACTGGGGAGAACCAGACTTTTGGAAAATTGGGACCCCTCTGGGGGGGCACCCGGCTCCGCTGCCCCGTTCAATCATCGTAAGATAACTGACTATTTCACTGCTGTAAGAACCCATGCCGCTGAAAGAAGGACTGAATCGCCGGCACCAGTCCAACTAAACTCAGGGGTTGACACATCACCCACTTACGATCGGCAAACTCAAGGAAGCTCCGGAAAGAAAACCAGAGTGAATCTACCCATTCCCCTTTCTCTATGACCAACAGTAGTGATTATGAGAAAGAAGCCTTTGAGAGTAGATGCACAGAGCATAGCCCAAGTAGCCCTTACCCCCGCAATAGGAGCTCCCCATATTCTCAGACAAGAGAAAAGCATAAGGAACAACTGCTCAGATTCTGCCAAGTACCACCAGACATCCAGTCTAGCTAATCGATCTATTCTGGATTCAGAGATGGTAGCAACCGCAGAAAACCTAGAACAAGATTCCCAGCAAGGCGGCCCTTTGTGTCGAAGCCCCAAACTCCAGTTCTTTCCGATGTATGGAAGTGAAAGCAAGGAACAGGAGCTCTAGGGATACGGAACTGGGTTTTCCAAATAGAACATCAAGGGAAAAAATAGTGATAGCCTCACAGAATGATCTCCATAAAGCAAACACAATTGAAGGAGCTTCAAGTGGGACCACAAGCCCAACTCACAATTACAACCACCGGCGGCAATCAGGGCAGACGAAATGTGGGCCGCAATCCTGAATTCAATGCTAGCAATGGTGGTGGCTCTTCAGTTCCTTTCAAATAAAATGGACATCCAAGTAGAGTTGTTAAATACAATGGCGGTATTTGTTTCCAGAATTGACAGCAAGCTGGAAGAATTAAGGGCCATATTTATACTTTTTGACACAAAACTGCGCCGGTGCAGTTTTGCGTCAAAAATATTACCACCGGCTAACACCATTTTGGTGCGCCGTGCGGGCGTCAAATTTATACTTTGGTGCACGGCGGCGCAAACCACAGGTGGGAGTCATTATTTTTGACGCACACCGCAGCGTCAAGTCGTAAAGCAAAACGATGTTAGCGCGGCGGAAATGACTGTGGGTCGATTTACGACCCCGCAAACTGGATATGCGCTGTTTTTTGACGCAATAGCGTCAAAAAAACCTGCAAACACTGCCATTTCACCAGAGGAGAGCCAAAATGGATCCCAGATGCCACAACAGACCCCAGGAAGATGACATCAGACCAGGAACCAGCCAGGAGGACCCACACAAGAACCAGGACACTTATAAGAAGAAAAGAAAGTGTTGTTTCAGTGCAGAGGAGCAGGAAATTCTGGTTAAAGAGGTGACGGAACACCAGCACCAACTGTTTGTCACCTCAAAGTTGCCAATCAGTAGGAGAGAGGCTATAATTGTCGAAAAGATTAACAGTGTGGCTGAAGTACGCAGAACAGTCATTGAGTGCAAGAAACGCTGGCATGACTGCAAGCGCAGGACCAAGGAAAAGATGGCCAGGAACAGGAAGGCAGCACTTCAGGCTGGAGGTGGGAGTCCAACACACCAGGAGGCCCTGGACCACATGGAGGAGATGGTCGCAGCCGTCCTCCCTGAGGATATTGCCACAGGGATTCAAGGACAGGACAGCGCAGACTACCAGGAGACAACGCACATGCAGGGTAAGTCGCATGGGGAATTATAATGCAATAATGTCAACTGTGAGCAGGGGGGGGATACCGACCACAAAATGCATGGAAGACATCTTATACATGGGGTGGCACGGGTAAAGGGGCACGGCATGGGGGCATGGCCCGTTCTGAGAAGACCTGGGGCACACCATTACACAACACCAACAACAGTCCCATGGGGGCATGCTGTCATGCCATCGATGGAGCAAAGGGAAAGCCACGCCAGGAGGGAAGGCCACAACGTCAAACTGACATCCCGGCACACGCCAGCCACTGTACCCCCTACATTAACTAGGGCCCTCTTAACAACCTCTAGCCATACCGACAACTGGAATGTAACAGTGACAACAGTTGCCACTACCACCTCCGCTCTCTGTGCAGCTCAAGTAGCCAATTGCAGTAACCTCCCCATGGATCATACACACCTAAATTAGGAGGTGAGGATGACAACTTCAACAATCCCCAGAAACAAGACAAAGCCCCCAGTACTGTCAAATGTCAATGCCCATAGTTGTCGCAAACATCAGCCAATGTAAACAACAATAGGAGCTACACAGCACTAAGGACACACCGATGCTGCATATGTCAGGGTCCATCCTGTGCCTGGGTAACATTGCAACATCCCAAATGTCATATTGCTCAGACAACAGCATTGAGGGGGGGACACATGTAACTGGTCACTGAAATACACCTGCACAGTCAGAGGAGGAAATAGGACACTGATACGATTATCCGGGCAATCCAATGTAACACACATTCCCCAACATCAGCAGTACACATTACCAATGCCAACATCCATATCATATCATAACATTGCTATGCATAGGATATGCCACATGTCAAATACATTTAAGTGGATGTGAAAGATCAGAGATTGTGGCAGGTCTAGATTGTTAAGTGTGCTGCCAGGGCCATCAGAACACCCACAGCCAGTGAAAGGTCTCACCATGAGAATGGATGTAGACGGAGGCTTGAGTAGGACAAGAAGGTGGCAATTCTCTATTTGGCCTAAACCAACACCTAGAGGCGATGATGCTGACAAGTCTAATATCTCAATAACATACATGTGACATGCAGGTGGGCCATAGGCCTGGAAGAATGCCCATCTGAAGGACTGGAGCAATTAACACGAAACAAGATCACAAAATGAATTAATCAAAAGGCAGGCATGTCACATCAAAATTGCCACAACACAGACACACTAATTGTACCCTGTTTCATTGCAGAGGAAGATGGATCTCCTGCGGATATGCCTGTCCCAGATTACCCTGATGACATGGATGACGAGCCGATAAACATTCCCCAGGAGACTATCCAAAAGGTCCTTGAAACCCTCCAGACCCCACCTTCAGTCACAAGGAGGAGCACAGAACAAGCAGCCATCGCAGAGGATCCACCCACCACCCCAATTGTAAGACCTGCCCGCTCCAATACAGCTGAGGACTCAGACGACCCTGGCACCAGCTTTGAGAGAACTGTAGTTGGAGTACAGCAGGAGCTGGCCAAGGAGGTGCGGGTGGGGATACAAAATATGGCAGCCAGCCTAGAGGGGGTGCGTTTGTGCATGATGTCATCTGCAGATCAGGCAGCAGCTATGCAAGCCCTAACATCTATCTTGCAGGAACTGCAGAAAACCCAGAAGGAAATCAGCACAGCTGTAATACAGTTGACCCAACACCTACAACAGCAATCCTGTCAACGCGTGCACGAATGCAACATTGAACCCCTCAGGGCCGACCTGGCTGCCTACCATCGTGATGTGGCTGCTATTTTCAAGAACCAGCAGATACTCCTTGCTGCAGTACTGCTATTAAGACCTTCACAGGGAGCAGCGCCTGGGATGTCTGACTCCACATCTTCTAACACTGAGGTGTGTGTGTTGCCCCTTCACAACCAACAACAACAAGGACAGAGGAGGCAACACACACATCAGAAGAAGAAGACATGGAACAGATCACATTCACAAGGAAAATGACCCGGAAGCACTAGTCCCTGCCACATGGCCAACTATTACCAAGGTCCTGCGCTTTGTAACTTGCCAGTCATGCAACAACTGTACTCAAGCACTGTTCTGCAAACCACTGTACATCTTGTCACCCAGCCCAGTGATTGTCTCTCTCCTACTCATTGGCACAATCTGTCCCTCTGCACTGTCTGAAACATCAACCCCAACATGTCAAAAGCAGTTTGGTAAACCCTTGTGTTGGATCACAATGTAAGATGTCACTATAATGGACTCACAATCATGGACAATGTACAGATAGCACTACAGCACTTTTCAATAAATAGCACTTACACAACAAATCTGTCTCTGGGTAATGTGACATATCAACTGTGCAGTAGATAACTGAAATGTGCCTACTGTCAAATTATGTAGCTTGTCAATTCAACTGTCCTGATATTATGTAGTCAGAGAAATCTGCACAGTGCCCATGATTGCATCATACTCTGCCCATCCTGAGGGACATATCTGATGAGGTGAGAAACCATACACCATCATGCTGTGTTGGACAGAAGAATGCTTCCTCAAGGGATATCTAAGTCATCAAATAGTGGCCGCAAAATGTTGTCAACATGCAATAATAACACATATAACAGTGCACACTAATCTAAGCAAACACTACAAAAACTGCATAAATGAAGGTGTCTGAGTTTACATACAAATAGGTAATCATGCTGAACTGTGTCACAAATGACGTATGAGAGTCATGAAGACAAGAATACAAGAGTGCCAATGAGAACTCATCTTATAAGGGTGTCCTTGATCATCACACTGCAGTCAGACCTAAAACTGTTTCCCCAATACCAAGTCTGCAAGCACTGTTTGTGACTTTGAAAACACACTTATCAACAGACACACATTGTCATCCATATTAACTGTGATTGGTGGTTGCAACGAAGGGTGGGCACTTTGCAAGGTAGCTCTGGGCTAGCTGCCAATCGTACAGCTCAGTTGGGATTTGTTTGTAGCATAGGACACAAATGTAATAGTACAAAATTTAAAAACACTGAATCCAAACCCAGGATCAAGTACCATTCAACACATACTTTTAAGGGTTAACCAAATATTTATTAAATGCTAATCACAGAAGAGGAAACTGAGGGAAAAATGTTACCTACCCTAATCTACCCTGACTACTCATTACCCACAACTGTCCCTAACTAACCTAAGCTACACTTACTTATCACATGTAACAAAACGTTCTAAACATCTACCCCCCACCCCCCTTATGAGACGGGACACATGGAGGACAACACATACTAACCTAAACACATACTATACTATCCTAAACAAACAAAAAAAAACAAAAAAAATATATATATATATATATATATATATATATATATATATATATATATATATATATATATATATATATTGTGTTTTTCTTTTTTTTATAAACACACAAGAACCCCAACATAGCCCCCCACCCACACACTTAATAAGTAAAATTAGAAAGAATCAGGACCCCCCCACCCACTAACACTAACTAAACTAACAGCCTCTACTAGCCTAACACTAAGCCCCCTAAGCCCACTAACTATAAGAACAAGGAAAGAGGAGGGACGGGAGGGAATCATGTCCATTTCAAATTTTATAAATTTGGCATTCTAAGGAAGTCAATTGGCTGGACTCCCTTCTCTCTTTCCATTTCAAATACAGTCTAGAGGTTGGCCCTGCGGAGGGTGGCTCAACTTGCACAGCACACGGTCCATCTTCCGTTCCATGTTGTGAAAGGCTGCAGGGTCAACAGATGGAGCTGTGGCAGTCTGGGTACCGGTGGAGGAGGTCTGTGTGTGTGTGGTGCCAGGCCCAGTGGGCTGTCCTGCACCTGTAGCAATGCTGGGGCCTGGAAGTCCAGCAGACGTAGGCACAGCAGTCCCAGCTGTGGGTGGGGCCATCTGGCTTGAATTGGTGGTTGTGCTGGTGGTGGCTGTGGTGGGCAAAGTAGGGCCACCCTGTGGGAAGGCTCTCCATGCCCCGGAGGCCCGTTCATGGTGATATCACCGGGCCATCCTCCTGAACCCCGACTCCACCAGCAGGATGTGCTGGTATCTCATGGCCCGGCGCTGGAATTCACGGACCTGGTCTGGAGTCATGTTTGCAGCTGTGAAGACAAATGCAAATATTCTACATTAGTAACTGCATTGTGTGAAATGGCACAAGAAGTTAATCAGACAATACATCTACAGTACTTGTAACAGCTCATATCACAATACAGATAATTGAATGTCCCTGAGGAAGTACATGGCAGGCCAGCCTACAAAGGTCACATCACACATAGCAAATCCATAACCTACAAGATGGGTAACAACTGGCTTTGACTTGCAATCTGAGTTCTGCCAGTTATCAGCTAACAATCATGCTGCATATCCTCCGCCAAGACCTGGACTACAAATGTCAGTGTACGGAAAGCAAAACTAAAGCCACATGGTCTGCAAGTTGTAACTGGACTTGCCAGTTTAGTACTAAGTGCCAAACCTGAGTGTGTATACTAGGTTCCAACCAAACAGTCACTTATTCACATGTATGTGTAACATACTGGTAGCATCAGTACTAGGTACCCCATTCACAAACCCATGCCCGTGTTTGAGGGTGGGGGGGTGGATAAACAACTATCAATTTCCAACAACATGTACACGGAGGAGTGTATAGAAAACTCCACACGTGTTTGGCTCTACACACACACCACAGGTAAGGTCTATCAACAATTAGGAGTCAGCAAACCCTAGACCAATCATAGGGCCACACATGTCAGGAAATGCAGAAATTGGTACACAACATATACTTCCAGTAAGGCCTGACTTACATCAGACACAGAGTTGCAAGAACACCCATGATCATGATTAGCATGCACACCTAGGCCATTGCACTCAAGTTCTACATACTTGTAGCACTACATGTGGAAGTACATGCTGCTAGGAGGTTCTACCTACAGTTTCATAATTACGTTGGCAAATAGGGAAGCAGAAGTCTATTGGAAAGCAATTTGCTGTACCAATCTTGGAGAATGTGGGTCTGACAGGCTGACTAATTCGGAGCTGACTTCCAGTGCGACTCTTGTTGATACAAGTGTCATCCACATGACTAACCCCAGTACTCACTGTGGGGCCTACAGGAATGGCCTACAATCCCTACTTAATACCATTGGATACGCATTGGCCAACTCAAAACATGTGAGAAACTGAAATCCCACTCATGGAAAAAGAGAAATGATTGCCCAACGCATCACACCTGGCTATGCGTTCAACACACACGAGTCCATAAACTTACTGGAGTGGTCGGGGTCCTCAAATGTCGCCACCTCTCCCACAGTGTAGGGTGCTGGTCCACCTGTAAGGTAGAAATGTGCTCAAAATCTGTGCACAGCGCAACAATTTCATAAACATATACAATGTATAGGCTGAATAAGGAAATGGCAGCCATTCAGACATGATGGTACTGCATCTGATATATCACGGCCAACTTGTACATAGCATGGGTCTCCTGTGACAGTTACACACATATCTGCACACATACATTGGCCCTAACTATCATGTGGTTTCAAACATGCCCCGTAATTGGTGACCAGAAAAAAATATGGAGTGTAATTGTCTCATCATGCACATCCAAGAGAGACATCCAAAGCCTGGTTACTTGAGGACTGCATTACCAGTCAAACATGCCTTGTGGCCATGACACTTTAATGACACATAGGTACAATGTACAGAGGGAGGGGCAGGAACTTTTGTAAGCCCTCCTGTTGTTACATTTTGTTCCATTGATGTGGCCCAGCTATGGTGATTTGCACCAACCATGGAGATGTGAAGCCATGTGCATACCTTTGGACTGCCATCCATATTTGGAACGTGGCACAACTAACTCAAACAAACATTCTAAGATGTTAGCTGAGGGCACCTTACACCTTTTCACGATGTTTTCAAATCCAGATCTGACATGTATCCAAAAAGATCAAGGAACACAATAATCCCAAACATTCATAGTACTTCCATGAACGCTTTCCTTCCACACTCACCAGACTCACATGAGACATATGTCTGAGCCACTTTGCTAATATCAATTGACGTGAAGGCAGCACTCATTTTCAGCATCATGTAGTGATTCTAAAGTCAGTCTAGATATTGCGTCAACAAAGTTAGCCAATATGTTGGTACATCTTTACTTCTCTGTCAATAGTACAATATATATAGACATGATTGGCTCCTATTTTGTTTGGTTGTCTGACACAAAGGCCGCACAAATTTACTTAATGGAAAAGTATCCTGTAAGTTTGCTGAGCACGTGCTACCTGACAGCTAGCAATTGTGATCCTTACCATAGTGCATCAATTATCCCTTTATGTTTCCCCAGCATTACACACAGTCAGCAAGTTAGCTGGCAGACATAGTACAAATCCTCTTATGTCACTACAGAGCATTTAATCGTGCACATTTACATGATTAGTACTCACCAACAGTGCCACCAATCACGATTCCCAGGTGGTCTAAGAGATCCTGCTCCCCGGTGATGAGGTCAGCCCACCAATGCTTCAGCTGGTGCTCACTCCTCTGGATGGCATACACGCTGCAGGTGATGCAGCACCTTTCCCCACCGGATTCTGCGCGCCACTGTTGGATACCCCTGTATCACCCTGCCTCAATCATGAGTGGCAAGAAATGGCACACAAGCCATATGAACCCCCCCAACTCCTTTTCACCCATCCTGCCAAGACGTGGCCTACCAGACATAGTAGAAAAGTGAAAGGGAATAGGGGTAAAAGAAATAGAAAGGGGAAAAGGGGGAAAGTAGGGGTACAAATACAGATGAAAAGTAAACTTAACCACTAAAAGAGCCCAACTATCCCCAAACTAACACTACCCACAACAGACTCCCACAAACAACAAAAACACAAGATAAATGGACAAATGTACACAAAACACAGTAGTACAGTACACACCAACAATATTTATTTCACAAATGGACAATACAGATAGCACACGGGACAAAAAAGCACAAAATCTCAGGACACCACTCTCTACACAGCCACACAGTCTAGAAGGATCATAGACTGCAAAGTGAAAGTGAAAATACACCCACTGTACATGATCTGTAAACAGGATATCCTATTACATCACTTCCTTTATGAAATGTCTGCCCTTTTTCGCACTATGCATCATTTTTTGTCTACCAAAACTGTATTTGCGTCATTTTTTTTTACGCACAGGAGTGACAGGAGTGAAAATTAGCTCGCATCCACATAATAGTACATGGCCTGTACAAATATCTGGCTGCAGGCTAATTTTCACTCCTGCGCTCAAAAAAAATGACACAAATACAGTTTTGGTAGACAAAAAATGGCGCATAACGCCAGGAACGTCAACATTTCAGTGCATTAACTGGTTTCGGGCAATTTTTCTGTTTTTTTGTTATGTTACATTTGGGACACATCAGAGATAGGCTGATTGAACACACTATGGTGTTGATGGTGTATGTTCACATGTGTGACATCATCGACAGCGGACCATGATCCGCTACTCCCTTCAAAGTATTTTTACGGTTGGCTGACGCAATAGTTGGTCATAAGTGTGGCTTACGTATATGTGTTGCACAAATTGTGCATGTTTGGCATAAGGAGAGGATAGCAATGTGACGCACATATGTACAATACCTAAATGCCTTTGGCTCAAAGTGTGTGATTTGACAACTAATGTATTTGTTGACCAAGGCGGTCATTCCAACCCTGGCGGTCGGTGATAAAGCGGCGGCCAACCCGCCAACAGGCAGGCGGTCAAAAAAATGGAATTCTGACCCTGGCGGGAACCGCCAACTCAGCCCGCCACTTTAACACTCCGACCGCCACGGCGGGACAGACAAACAGCGCGGCGGTCACCGCCAACAGGCAGGCGGCAGACAATGTACCGCCCACAGTATCACAACTCACCAATCCGCCACCTTTTCCGGGGCGGGAGCCCCGCCGATAAAAACACGGCGGAAACAGACTACGAACGGGAAAACGCTCACCTCTATACACTCCACGAGGACGGAGGACAGCATGGAACCCGAATTAAACATCCTACCAGCTCTTGTCTACCTGCTCATCTACCACGAGTACGAACTCCGGCGCAGAAGACAATGGTGAGTACTGCACCTACGACACAGGGGAGGGGGGAGGACGAAAGGTTACGGGCACACACATACGCCCCCCCCCAACTATCAACATACCAATGCAGAGCAACAACTGAGTGACACCCCCCAAACCCCCCTGAAAAATGCAAAGACATAATAAAATGTTCATTTAAATTTATGTATAAATTAGGTTCATTGAAGTCATGGAAAATTATCGTTATGAAATATCAAAGCAAAAATTATGAACAGTGCGAAAGCTATGTACATAGTCAATAAGTCCTGCTCAGTGTGTCAAATATCCACAGTCCGTGGGCCAATGTCTACAAAACACATGGGCAAAGCCCACACAGGAGACCTGAGTCCGTTGGAGAGAACACTGCTGGGGCATCAAATGACAAAACTACAGGCACCTCAGGGCGAAGGGAAGGGGGGCACCTCAGCCACAGGAGTCCACGACGCCAGAACCACGAAGGGGCCACCATGCCCACTGTGCCATCCTGGGGAGTGCAAAGCCACAGTCCATCAGGTGGATTACAGACTCCACTGGTCATGGAGGAGGCAGGGTGCCCAGAGAGCAGCGTGAACACTAGCTCGACACAGAACCGGCACTGTCAATGGGCCAGCGGAGCTTGACAGGAAGGGCCCAGCGGAGCGGTGCTTGAGACGGCGGGGCCCAGCGGAGCGGTGCTTGAGACGGCGGGGCCCAGCGGAGCGGTGCTTGACAGGAAGGGCCCAGCGGAGCGGTGCTTGAGACGGCGGGGCCCAGCGGAGCGGTGCTTGACAGGAAGGACCCAGCGGAGCGGTGCTTGACAGGAAGGGCCCAGCGGAGCGGTGCTTGACAGGAAGGGCCCAGCGGAGCGGTGCTTGAGACGGCGGGGCCCAGCGGAGCGGTGCTTGACAGGAAGGGCCCAGCGGAGCGGTGCTTGACAGGAAGGGCCCAGCAGAGCGGTGCTTGACAGGAAGGGCCCAGCGGAGCGGTGCTTGACAGGAAGGGCCCAGCGGAGCGGTGCTTGAGACGGCGGGGCCCAGCGGAACGGTGCTTGACAGGAAGGGCCCAGCGGAGCGGTGCTTGAGACGGCGGGGCCCAGCGGAGCGGTGCTTGACAGGAAGGGCCCAGCGGAGCGGTGCTTGAGACGGCGGGGCCCAGCGGAGCGGTGCTTGACAGGAAGGGCCCAGCGGAGCGGTGCTTGACAGGAAGGGCCCAGCCGAGCGGTGCTTGACAGGAAGGGCCCAGCGGAGCGGTGCTTGAGACGGCGGGGCCCAGCGGAGCGGTGCTTGACAGGAAGGGCCCAGCGGAGCGGTGCTTGAGACGGCGGGGCCCAGCGGAGTGGTGCTTGACAGGAAGGGCCCAGCGGAGCGGTGCTTGACAGGAAGGGCCAAGCGGAGCGGTGCTTGAGACGGCGGGGCCCAGCGGAGCGGTGCTTGACAGGAAGGGCCCAGCGGAGCGGTGCTTGAGACGGCGGGGCCCAGCGGAGCGGTGCTTAACAGGAAGGGCCCAGCGGAGCAGTGCTTGAGACGGCGGGGCCCAGCGGAGCGGTGCTTGACAGGAAGGGCCCAGCGGAGCGGTGCTTGAGACGGCGGGCCCAGCAGAGCGGTGCTTGACAGGAAGGGCCCAGCAGAGCGGTGCTTGACAGGAAGGGCCCAGCGGAGCGGTGCTTGACAGGAAGGGCCCAGCGGAGCGGTGCTTGACAGGAAGGGCCCAGCGGAGCGGTGCTTGAGACGGCGGGGCCCTGTTCAGAGGTGCCTTTCTTCACGGCGGGGCCCTGTTCAGCGGTGCCTGTCTTCACGGCGGGGCCCTGTTCAGCGGTGCCTTTCTTCACGGCGGGGCCCTGTTCAGCGGTGCCTGTCTTCACGGCGGGGCCCTGTTCAGCGGTGCCTTTCTTCACGGCGGGCCCCTGTTCAGCGGTGCCTGTCTTCACGGCGGGGCTCTGTTCAGCGGTGCCTTTCTTCACGGCGGGGCCCTGTTCAGCGGTGCCTGTCTTCACGGCGGGGCCCTGTTCAGCGGTGCCTTTCTTCACGGCGGAGCCCTGTTCAGCGGTGCCTTTCTTCACGGCGGGGCCCTGTTCAGCGGTGCCTGTCTTCACGGCGGGCCCTGTTCAGCGGTGCCTTTCTTCACGGCGGGGCCCTGTTCAGCGGTGCCTGTCTTCACGGCGGGGCCCTGTGCAGCGGTGCCTTTCTTCACGGCGGGGCCCTGTTCAAGGGTGCCTTTCTTCACGGCGGGGCCCTGTTCAGCGGTGCCTGTCTTCACGGCGGGGCCCTGTTCAGCGGTGCCTGTATTCACGGCGGGGCCCTGTTCAGCGTGCCTGTCTTCACGGCGGGGCCCTGTTCAGCGGTGCCTGTCTTCACGGCGGGGCCCTGTTCAGCGGTGCCGGTCTTCACGACGGGGCCCTGTTCAGCGGTGCCTGTCTTCACGGCGGGGCCCTGTTCAGCGGTGCCTTTCTTGTCTATCAAGGGAGCCAGACCTGGCCAGGACTCCCTGCTTAGTCGCCCTCCGACCGTGCAGTTGCTGGACCCTCCTGTGACGGAGTCCTGGGCCCGTGGGTGTCCTCCGTCACACCCGGGATGGGGCTTGTGGGGCCCTCCTGGTCCGCGCCCCTGCTGGCTGACTTCTCCGCCCTGCTGCCCTTGCCCTCCTTCGATGAGGCTCTCTGGCCCTAGCCTCCCCTTGATGTTGTGGCAGGTGACGGGCCACGACTTTGCTCCTTGGGGGCAGCCGTGTCAGCCTTCTCGCGGCGGGCCTTGGTTTTACGGGTTCTCTTTCCAGGGGGGGGGCTGGCTGTCCCCTTGCTGCTGGCCGATGTATCTGTGCTAGGAAAGGGTGGACTCCAAAACCCGTGCACAATGGTCAGACTTGATGCAGGGCTGGTGGTGGCTGAGGTGCTCTTCGGACTCTTACCAGATGGAGGGGGTGGGTCAGGTGGTGCAAAGAGGTCAAGTTTGGAGAGGAAAAGTTTTTTAAGAGCAATGGGAAGGGTAGGTGCAGTGGGTATGGGAGTGGAGGGAGAGGATGTGGTTGTAGGAGAGTCAGGTGTGCTGTCTATGGGTGCAGGTGCTTGTGACGTAGGCTGTCGTGTGGTGGATGGCTGTTGTGTGGGTGGCTGCCTGCGTTTGTGTGTTTTGGAAGAGGGGGTGACAGACACAGTGGGAGAGGACACAGGGGACGTGTAAATGGTAGTGGGGGTGGTGACTGCACGTGTGCGGACTGTACTGGAGGGTGTGGTGGTGATGGAAGTACTGGCTGATGGTGGTGTGCATGCAGGTGTGAATGGAGACGTCACAGGGAGGGAGGAGGGAGACGAGGAGGAGGGGGACACAGAGGTGGTAGTGACTGTTGCCATGGCTGCATCTGGATGTTGCTTGGGTGAATGCTTGTGGGATCTGTGGTGCTTATGTCTGGATGAGCTGCCCTTGGGTGTTGAGGTGTGTGCAGGCTGGTCTGATGGTGTGGATGGGATAGGCTGAGGAACAGGAGACTGGGAGACGGTGGAGGCAGTTAGAAGAGGGAGGCTGGAAACAGGGACAATGGCTGCCGTCAGTGCTGAGGCCAGAGCATTGAACGATCGTTGATGGGCAGCCTGACCCGAATGAATGCCCTCCAGGTATGCATTGCTCCGATGCACCTCCCTCTCTACCCCCTGGATGGCATTCAAAAGGGTAGACTGCCCAACAATGATGGTCTGTAGGAGGTCAATGACCTCCTCACTGAGGGCAGCAGGGGTAACTGGGGCAGGGCCTGAGGTGCCTGGGGCGAAGGAGATGCCCGCCTTCTTGGGCGAGCGGGCACGGAGCGAAGGCTGAGGGGCTGCTGGGAGGGCGGAGCTGGTGCGCTGGGTGGCGGCTGTACCTGTTGAGACGGGGGGCACGGATGTTGCCGCCACCGCTAGGGAGCTCCCTTCCGAGGACGTGTCAGTGTCACTGGTGTCACCACGGGTCCCTG
Organism: Pleurodeles waltl; assembly: GCF_031143425.1. Classification (NCBI taxonomy): domain Eukaryota; kingdom Metazoa; phylum Chordata; class Amphibia; order Caudata; family Salamandridae; genus Pleurodeles; species Pleurodeles waltl. The sequence goes on along the minus strand of NC_090449.1, from coordinate 312,138,325 downwards.
TTGTGGAGCTCCCCTCGCCCTCCGTATCACTGGTGACCTCGGTGTCTGTAGCATGGCCCACCGGGGCCTTGTGAGTTGCAGCTCCCTCGTGCTCCAATGCCAATTCTCCTCCGCCTGATGATGCTAATGCACACATGCACAAGAAGATAAACAAAAAGGGTGGGGGGAGAAATAAAGACAGGTTGAGTGCATGCATTGTCAACACCGTTGTCGGAGAGGACAGACACAGGAGCCTCCAGCACTACGCCGCGCAATCGGGGTACACTACTCAGTACTTGTGACTAGGCCTACAGGTCTATGGACAACAAATGCACACATGGGTGATGCTGGACCATGGATTGCTGTACTTGGCACCCTACAGAGGTGGGGGGCGGGGGCACAGGGCCATGCCTAAAAGAGGGCACTACACTACAGAAAGCGCCCTGGCCTAATGTCACCCACAGCCCTCCTCCCCCACCCAGACACCTCCACTGCGCGTAAAGATAGCAGAATGTGCTGGTACTCACCCCCTTGTGTCTGCTGTGATGTCCTCACGCGCCCATCCAAATCGGGGTAGGCCACCGCCAGGATCCGGGACATCAGGAGGGTCAAGGTACGACTGGCACCCCTCCTACGTTGGGAGGCCATCCCCAGCAGTGACTCGGCGGTCTTCCTGGTCCCGCGGCGGATGTCCTCCCACCTCTTTCGGCAGTGGGTGCCCCGTCTGTTGTGGACCCCCAGGGCCCGGACTTCCTTGGCGATGGCACACCAAATGTCGACTTTCTGATGGGCGCTGACCTATTTGACATGTACAGGGTGGGAAAGGAAATTTCAACATTTTTCTGCATGTTAGATGTGATTGCCCCCCCCTCCCCAACCCTGCCATGTGGCACATGCTCTCATCTGTCGTGCCTTGCACTCCTCATTCGCTCCCCACCCCACCATCTTACATCCACCATACACAACCCAGGCATAGCCCATTCAACGTGCACCCAGTGTACTTACCTGTTGGTCTGGAGGACCTTAGAGTAGCGCATACTGGGGCAGGACCCCATCCACAAGTTTCTCCAACTCTTCTGAAGTGAAGGCAGGGGCCCTTTCCCCAGTCGCAGCGGCCATTGTCTCTTCCAGACCGAGGTCACAGCAGCACTTGCAGTATAGGTCCTCTCCTGTGGATGATCAGGTCTCGAGTGATTAAGCAGATAGAAAATGGGGGTCACGCCCGCGGCGGTGCATACCGCCGCGGTGCGTACCGCGACCGCAGGCGCACATCCTCATTGGCTCCTGAGCCCCATAGGGTACAATGTTAACCAATGCGCCTTCGCACCGCGGTCTTCGACCGCCTACCGCCACGGTGTGCCACGCCAGCGCGTTGACCTCACATCCCACTGTCACACTTCTCAGGTCAGGCAGCCGCCATTACAAGGGCCCACATGGCTTAATTACTACTGCGTCACACAGGCCTAGGCCTTGCATTGCCACTCCTACTAGCCTTTCAATGCATAGAGATTCGTGTACTGTGCAAGCTGGGTGAACGTACCTGTGGGTTGCTTGACTCTGTACTCCATGTTGTCCTTCCTAGGCACCGTCCGCTGGGACTTGCGAGGAGAAGGATGAATCCTCCCGTGTACCGACCGCTGGTGGACCTGTCGACAATGGAAGAATGACATATTATACTTCGATACCGACTTGACCGAGCCACTATACATGAACTGTGTGCCCAGCTGGAGCCAGACCTGATGTCCCCCATCCGCCAACCCACAGGAATTCCCCCTCTGGTGCAGCTTCTGTCAGTACTCCATTTTTTGGCAAGTGGGTCTTTTCAGACAACAGTGGCCATGTCATCAGGGATGTCTCAGCCTATGTTTTCTAAGGTTTTGTCCAGAGTGTTGTCTGCCCTGATGAAATACATGCGGAGCTACATTGTTTTCCCTGAGGAGGGTGATTTGGCCACTGTGAAGGGTGATTTCTATGCCCTTGGACATATCCCCAACATCATTGGTGCCATTGATGGGACCCATGTGGCTTTAGTACCCCCAAAAGACAATGAGCAGGTGTACAGAAATAGAAAAAATTACCATTCGATGAATGTCCAGGTGGTCTGTTTGGCTGACCAGTACATCTCCCATCTAAATGCCAAGTTCCCTGGGTCAGTGCATGACGCGTATGTTATGCGAAATAGCAGCATCCCTTATGTGATGGAACAGCTACAGAGACACCGTGTGTGGCTAATAGGTGACTCTGGTTACCCCAACCTGCCTTGGCTATTGACCCCAGTGAGGAATCCCCAGACCGGGGCAGAGGAATGGTACAATGAGGCACATGGGCGAACTAGGAGGATTATAGAACGGACCTTCGGGGTCCTGAAGGCCAGGTTTAGGTGCCTGCATATGACAGGTGGATCCCTAATGTACTCACCAAAGAAGGTGTGTCATATCATCGTGGCCTGCTGTATGCTTCACAATCTTGCATTGCGACGCCAGGTGCCTTTCCTGCAGGAGGATGGTCCAGATGGTGGTGTTGTAGCAGCTGTGGAGCCTGTGGACAGTGAAGAGGAGGAAGACGACGGGGACGACACGGACAACAGGGAATCACCCACGCCATTTTACATTTACTTCTGGCCTCCTGCATCTCTACTTTCTGTGTTTCCCCCAAGTTCCTTTTAACTGATTTTTGACTTTCCCTTCCCTTTTCAGAGCTGTATGACCCACAGCGTGACTTCTGCTTTGTTTGCCCATGGACTAATGCTTATTGACATTGGTATGTTGTCATCACAATGTAACTGAACATCATTGCACCGTTATGTGTAATACATTTGTTAAGAATACAAGCAGACTCCTGATTTTTGAAGTGCAAATGGTGATTTATTTTAAGTGCTGCATATAGGTCCATGATAGTAAAACTGTAATGGGTGGGGGTGGAGTAATGTCCATGGCAGAGTCCAGTTCTCAGTCTCATAGGTGCATAGTCCATATGCCTGTGGAAGGATGGAGCAGGGGCTGTTTAAGGTTTGACAGGGTGACAATGTGGGACAGTGGGATGATATCAGGGGGTATCTTATGCTGGCGGGGGTCTTGGCATCCTACTCTGTCTTCTTGTGTGATCTCAGGTTCCGCTTGCGGGGTGGTTGATCTTCAGCAGGAGGTGGGGTTCTGGTGGCCTGTCGTTGTGTGGGGGCCTCCTGTCCACTAGCGCCGGCGGAGGTGGTAGGCTGTTCGTGCTCCGGGCTAGTGACAGGGGCCCTTTGGGGTGCCACATGGTCCCGCAATGTGGAGACTATCTGGTTGAGGGCCAGGACGATGGTCCCCATTGCGGAACCGATGTTCCTGAGTTCGTCGCTGAACCCCATGTACCGTTCCTCCTGCTGTGCCTGGATCTCCTGGAACCTGGCCAGTACCGTCGCCATCGTCTCCTGGGAGTGGTGGTATGCTCCCATGATGGTGGTGAGGGCCTCTTGGAGAGTGGGTTCCCTGGGCCGGTCCACCCCCTTTCGCACAGCAGCCCTCCCAGTTCCCCTGTTTCCCCGGGCCTCTGTCCCCTGGACGGTGTGCCCACTACCACTGCCCCCAGGTCCCTGTTGTTGGGGTGGTGGGTCAGCCTGGGTGCCCTGTAGTGGCGGACACACCGCTGATTGACGCGTCCTGGAGACAGAGGCATGGGCCCGCTGGGTGGGAGCTGTGCTGGTATTCCCAGAGAGGGTTGGGTCTGCTGTGGCCTGTGTCTGTGTGTGGGGAACCGACTGTCCAGAGGTCCCCGATGGTCCGGGCTGGTCATCAGGTTCTAGGTCGACAGAGCTGCTGTCATCACTGGGGGCCTGTTCTGGGGGCGGGATGGACAAATCTGGACCCTCCTGGCCGGTGTGTTGGCGTTCGGGCCCTGCAGGGGTAAAAGAGTATGGTTATTGCTTCTGTGTGTGCCATGGCGTGCGATTTGTGGGTGCCCTTGTCCCCCAGTGCTGGCATTCCCTTGTGGGAGGAGTTGTGAGGGTGGTTTGTGGGGGGGGGATGGGTATGTGCAGTGGTCATGCTTAGGTGATGGGTGTCCATGGTTTGTGTTGGCATTCAGGGATTGGTGTTGTGTTGGGTGGGTTGTGCTGGTGAGACATTGGCAGGGAGGATGTGTGCTGGGGGTTGGGGGTGAGGGTGGGGGTGTGGGTTGGCATGCTGGTGGTTGGGGGGGGTGAAGTAGTTGAGATTAGACTTACCAGAGTCCATTCCTCCGCCTACTCCAGCGAGGCCCTCAGGATGCAGGATGTTCAAGACCTCTTGCTCCCATGCTGTGAATTCGGGTGGAGTGGGTGGGGGTCCGCCGCCAGTCTTCTGCACAGCGATGTTGTGTCTTGACACCATCGACCGCACCTTCCCCCGTAGGTCGTTCCAGCGCTTTCGGATGTCTTCCCGGTTTCTGGGATGCTGTCCCACAGCGTTGACCCTGTTGACGATCCTTTGCCATAGCTCCGCCTTCCTGGCTATTGTGGTGTGCTGTACCTGTGTGCCGAAGAGCTGGGGCTCTACCCTAATTATTTCCTCCACCATGACCTTGAGTTCTTGGTCCGAGAACCTGGGGTGTCTTTGGGGTGCCATGGGGTGGTGTGGATGAGGTGTGGGGTGGTGTTTGTGGTGATGTGAGTGGTGGTGTGTGGTGATGTGTGCGTGGATGTGGTGTGGGTGATGATGTTGGGTTCCTGTGTGTGTTGTGGTTTGCGTTCCCTGTGCTCTCTCTCTGTGTATTGCGCCTTGTCTCAGAATTTCGATTTGGGGGGGTTTGTGGGTGATGTGGGTGTGTGTTTTATATGGTGATGGGTGTGTGGGAGTGGTGTGTGTATGTGTCTCAGGTGTGTGTAATTTGAATTGTCCAATGTGGCTGTGTTTTGTATGGGTGTGTGTATTTTGAGCGCAGCAGTGTGTACCGCCAATGGAATACCGCGGTTGAAAGACCGCCGCGTGGATTCGTGGGTCGTAATGGCATGGGCGTGTTTGTGTTGGCGTGACGGTGGAGGTTTGGTCATCTCCAGTTTATCGCTGACCGCTGATGAGGCGGCCTTCCGTGGATGACGGGTTTTTGGCGGTTTGGCAGTTGTGGGTCAGAATGACCGTGGTGGTATACCGCGGCCGCGGTGGTAGAATGGCGGTCTTCTGACTGGCGGTAAGAGCCTTTTACCGCCGAGGTCAGAATGACCCCCCAAGTGTGTGTGTATCACATGAAGCATTATTGCACATATGCTTGTATGAATGTGACGTCCATGTGACCAATCCTTAGATGCAAGTCATTGTGGAAATCAGAGAGGGCATGTGTTAGTCACACATGTAGCAACATCCGTAATGTGGACTTCCAAGATTTGGGGTAACGTAGACACCACATGTGACATAGCATGCACCAGATAGATGGCAGACGCTTGTTCATGTCAATGGTCCACATTTTCAACATCCTATGTCCTAGAGTATTGGTAACAGCTTCCTAGACACTAGTTGGTGAATCCCACAGTGAGTCATACACATGCATTGAGAAGTGGGTACCATGTTGTTTGCACAGACAGACAAGGGTGAATCTCAAATGTCTGATGACACCACAGCTGAGGCCATAGAAGTGAGCCCCAACTATCAAGTGGCTGTGGTGGACCAGCATACAAGACAGCACGTGTCCACATATTTCCAGTGATCAATTGCACATAGGTGTCTTGTTCATGTGTGTGGTCCAATTATGATCCTGTATATTGTTTGGGGTGTAATTTGTCACAGTTCGGTCCAGGACTCATCATGAGTCAGTGGCAGCTATTCCTGTATCTACTGAGTATCCTTGGTTGATCAATGTGAGTAAAGTGGATGAGGACATGTGAACCTACATGGGGATGGTCCCACCCTGTCACTAAAGACATGTAATGAGACAGTCAACAGGGCAACCCTGGTGTGCTGAGTGAGATAATGTCTCAGGTGTCATGTTCCGGCAGGTGTCATTACAACATTTGTACACAGGTTAGCCTTTGCAATTCCCACTGCATCTGGGAACATCATAGCCTCTTTGCTGATTATTATCACAGCTATTCACCACACACTGCCCATCAATATGTTGTGAGCACTGTGATTCTGTGTGTGAACTGTCATGATCCCGACATGTGTGTATTTTTCATGGAGATTATCAGAGGTTGCTGGTTCTGCTGAAAGCCCCGTACCCAATCCCTGCCTACGGCCCTGGGACACTGTCACACTTTGTCATTCATGCATAAATGAGACCCAGACAAGGGATGAGCCATGAATTTTGCTTTTCCCAGAGGATTTTACTCAAATGGTACAGTAAAAAGGCAGATGATGCTATTCAATGTATTTGGGTATGCATTGAAGAAGCCCATGCCCAATACCCCCTGATGAATGAGAGGTTTGCTAACGCAAGTGTGGTACATATGTAGACACAGGGATACTTTAGTGTGACGCACAGACAGATGCCAGTCAGGCTGACAGAATGCAGGGTGATTCAGGATCCAGCAATTTGACAAGTTACATAATCAGTGGTCTGACTCAGACTGTTTGGAGGACGAACTAGACAGTTGACATGTCAAACTGTGTATGTCCTGTGTTTTTGAAGGTGACAAATGAACCCAAGGGCTGTGTTACACAGCTTCATTAGTATCAATGCTTAACGGTGTAATTGACAAAATGGCAACTCCTATGCTGTTCCAGGCATCAGCAAGGGCAGTGATTTTTTAAATGGGTGGTGTGCATGGAGGTGATCACAGGTGTGGGCTCCATCTGTTTCTCACCAGTCCTGTAGGTGAGATTTGCATTCTAAGGGCCGACAGACATTTTCACACGGGAAGCAATCTACAGGTGCTAACAGGGCTTTGAAACTAGAAGACAGTGTATAAATTAACCTGACGTCCATGCAGTCAGATGTTCTATGACAATGGCATACCATAGGAAAGGGTGTAGCACACTGGATTGTTAATGTTGGTCTGTGTGTGTAGAGGAGGGAATATCAGGGTACACATCTTAGTATTCCAGGGACCTCTTCCGACAGGTGGGTTGTGACCAGGTGCATGGGTGTGTCAGGAGTTAGGAAATGGGCTGACAAGTACATGGAATGTCATGTGTGCAATACTGCTCATATGTGTGGCACTTGCGCTGTCTATGTTCTGCTTCTATGGAACTCTGGTCACAGATAGTCCTTGCAAATATTGGATACAGTTGGACTTACTGCTATCAAGGGTCTGGTCAGACATCCCTGTTACTGATGCAAAAGCACATTGACTGCCTCATGTATGAGGCTTGTTTTCCCCTTATTGAGTGATGGTGTCTTAGTTGTGTGCCATATGCTGCGTTGGACCTTGATTTCAACATGTATGTGTGAAATAGGTGTGGTCCTCTGCTATTGGCCTTCAAACGAGGAATGTACATGATAGATGTCATTTACAGTGTGTGTTAGGCATCACATTAGCTCTGGGATTTTCAGTGTCCTAATCAGTATCTCAGCAATGCTCCATGAGGCAACACTCTTATTCTGATAAGTAGAGATGAATGTGTGCAAAAATGAATAGCCAGACCATGATATGGTGATTATTATAGGTGTTTATTTAAATTAGTTAACTAAAGTGGTGAAGGTGATTATATTTAAAAGAAATTGTTGACGATATGTTGCTGCCTGCGTATACCAGCGGCCGTGTTCTGTAGTTCCCCCTCATGTTGCAGGCCAGCATCCTCCTCTTCCTCATCTTCAGGCTTATGTGGCTCTGGTTCCAGGAGGGGGATGTTCCTTTTGATGCAAATGTTGTGCACTATTGCACATGTTAGGATGATCTTACAGACCATCTCTGGGGAATATAGGAGGCTACCACCAGTGATGTTGAGGCACCGGGACCTTGACTTAAGGATGCCGAAGGTCCTCTCGACTATGGTGCGTGTCCTCCTATGTGCGTCGTTGTAGGCACGCTCTGCAGCAGTACTCGGGTTGCCAATAGGTGTCATAATCCATGGCTGGATGCCATACCCCTGATCAGCTGCAAGAGAAAATGAATGGGATCATGTTGATGTAGCTGGCCCCATTGAAATCCCCTTGCATGGCAGTAGTTGTCTTGTGTTGTCTGTGACTCTTTTGTGTTATAATGTAGCATCCTCGGCTTGTAGGATGTACCATCTGCATTGTGTTGTTTCCTTGGCTGAACAAGTGTTTGTCTGCTGACCGTTTGTCAGCAGAATGTTTTGGGGTTTGCAGAACAGTGTGCCCTACCTAGCATTGTGACTTGTGAAACAGGTCTTCACTGTGTCTTCACTGGGGGTGAGATGATAGTTCCATACACAGGTTAAAATTGACAGTGTTGTTAACACGTTCAAATCAATGTACCCTGGACTTCCCATACCTTTAGACTTATGCAATGGATTCATGTAAACGTCATTGGGACACTTACATTTTGCGAGGTGACATTTAGGCAACCCACTCCACACGTGTGATCTTTGACATCTTAACATTATGCTGTACAGTAATTTCAGATGTGTGACAGGTTCACTACAGACCTAAGAAACATAGTTAGCGATGTCACGACCTCAGTGTGTTCCTGTTCAGATGTTGCTGTTGTGGTGTATGTGTTGTGCGTCCTAGAGGGTTGCTGTGCATTGTGTATATAAGTAGGTTTTTGTACTTACCAACAAGTAGTCCATTACCATACCGTCCATCCTGGCAGTGTTCATTGATGGTGCAGTGACGGAAGATGAAGGAGTCATGTACACTCCCAGGATATTTAGCCATGATGTTGGTGATCAATCCCTGGTGATCGACAATGGCCTGCACGTTGATGGAATGTGTGTGCTTCCTGTTGCGGTAGAGGTGTTCAGTTGCAGCAGGTGGCACAAGGCGTACATGTGTGCAGTTGATTGCACCAAGGACATGTGGGAAGCCACTGATGAGGTAGAACCCCTGTCTTGTTTCCTGCTGCTTCTGCAGTGTGTTAGGGAAGCAGATGTGGCGGGGTGTAAGTCCAATGATGGCATCCAGTACTTTGGGCAAAAAGGCGGAGAATGATGGTTGTGATATTCCGGCAACCAGGGCACCAGTTGTTTGAAAAGAGCCACTTGCCAGCATATGAAGTAGGGCAAGCAGCTTGGTTTCTGTTGGGATGGTGCGGGTGTCAGCAAAGTGGGGGGCCAACTGCGGTTCAATGTTGTGCAGCAGCTGCTGAACGGCCTGCCAGTTCAACCTGTACCTCTGGATGATGTTGTGTTCCCTGAGGCCATGAAGGGTTGTTCTGGGGCGGAATATCCTCTTCTGCCTTCTGCGCTGCCTTTGGGGTCCCTGCTGGTGTTGTTGTTGCTGCTGTTATTCCTGCTGTGCTCTGTGTCTGCGTGCACGCTGGATTAGAATCACCTCCATGTCTCCCTGTTGCTGCTCTGCTGCTCTGCTGTTGCTTCTGTGTGTTCTGATTAAATACAGGTGTGTTTGCCCCATTTTAACACCTGCCCTGACCCAGGCGTTAATTTTTGACACAAATCGGGCTGTGCGTCATTTTCCGGTTCCACCTCCCGGCCGTGCGTCATTTTTGTCCGAAAGAATAAATATGACGCACGGCCGTTTAAGTCATTTTTTTGGACGGGAACGCCTACCTTGCACGGCGGGTGGCCGCATCCAAAAAATGACGCACACAGAGGAATTTTGTCGTCCGCGGGCTCGGGCGTCAAAGTTTAAATACGGGGCAACGTTTGCGCTGAATGTGCGGCAAAAATTTTGACGCACATTCGGCGTGGACGGAGTATAAATATGCCCCTAAATGCCTTGATTTCAATGGCGCAAGCTAAACAAGCTAATGACTTTACTATCTGCTCCTGAAAGGAGGTGGTAGATAAATTATCTCAACTGCTGCAAATCCTAGAAGGAATATAAAAAAAAATGTGTTCCACCCGAAATGATGAACACACATATTAACCCCCTCGTTACTAAGCTAACATCTTTACCGCTTGCGCAGAAACAAGAGGAGATGCTCCACTCCCATCAAATGCCTACATCGTCAACCATAAGAGAGAAAAGTATTTTGGCAGAAAGTAATACTTCAGCAAGCCTCAGTATGGAAACCATGGAGAATCATTTTCCATCACAAGCTGCAAATAAGACCGGGAACTCTGAGAAACCCTTAACTCGGATTTTATCAAAAAGAGAACAAAAACGGCAGGAAAAGGAAGGAAGTCTGCACGATCTCACCAACTATCTTAAAAGCCACCAAAATCATCTCAAATGAACCAAGCAAGGAGCACACGGCATCAAGTGGAAAGTACAATAGTGAAATCTCTGTCAACGCAAGTACAAGTACCGACACAAAAGCAGACGTAAAGAGTCCCCTTGATTTAGCAGGTTCTGCTCAGTCCATAAGGTCCCCTTTAAGGTTGCCTGCAACGGCTGGCAATATTCGGATAAAAGAACAAACCCCCCCAAGGGGTCAGCAGAGTATAAAGCCAAAAACTACTATGCCTGGACATTTCACCCAACTATCACAGGTCAATTTAAGCAGTAAGAGAAATGAACATGGTGCTAGACAGTGTGAAGCTGGCTACAAGGAAAAAAACAGGCACGCAGAGCAAAACCAGCCCTCCCAAACAGGTACGAATAATTATGAACCAAATTACCAGCTGCTTTGGATTCCGGAATTCACCTCAAGGTCCCCCACAGAAGTTCTCAATCGCTCTACTGTTTTAAGACTCATAAAAGCACTTCTGGACCTACAGCAAGTGGCCACGGATGACATTGCTACAATAAAATGTATTCAAGCAAGAGGCAACCAACATAGGGACCCAACACTTACTATCTTTTCAGCACCGGATCTCCCCAAACAGATTATGGAGAGGAAGGACCTATTGAAAGCCTGGGTTATTGAGGTGGTTATCTATACAGACGAGTGATATCCATCCCCGCTACTAGACTCTCAACACCGGGAAATGCCTAAACACACGTGGTCTGTCTTACATGGAGCACACGCTGTCATCACAGCATGGTCACTGAAGAAATGATTAGCGAGAGGAGACCACCCAAGACTCCGTTGAGAGTTCAAATATGGAAAGAAGAAGGGAGGAAAAGATAGGTTTTAGGTCAGAGATCTCAGCCTGAAAGGGAATGGGCAGCGACGGCATCACCCCCAAGAACGATGGGCAACAGCTGAATAGCTAAAGAACAATCCTCACAAGGCATATTAAACATCTGTTCATGGAACATAGGTGGCCTGCGGACAAAGATGGAGGATCCAGCAGTAACAATTTTTTTTTAGTTCTTTTGATATTATATTCCTACAAGAATCCTGGGAGATGAAATCAATATCGTTAATAGGATTTAAGGAATATCTCAGTCCAGCCACAAAAACCAATAGGTCTGGCAGGTCGAAGGGAGGCCTAGCAATCTGTGTAAGCATGAGTATCCTAGCAAAGATCTCAGAGCACGAGGAGGAAGAACTACCCTTTCAACTGGTCAGGCTTGATGGATGGGGAAGGAATATACAGGAACCACCAATCTTAGTCAATATATATATTAATCCAAAAAATAAAACAGTTGAAGCAAATAAGTTACTAACCCAACTGATAAGGATAAAAAGCACAGTACAGTCAGCATACCAGCTAATTTCGGGTGACTTCAATCTCTACCTATTCCACAATCCTGGTGAAGATCATATCCAAACAGTGGCAATGGTGCCCAGCCAAACCTTCAAAATAAAAGGCAGGAAAGATAAGTTAGGGGAGAGCTTTATACTCACCTGCGAATCGGTAGGCCTCTTTGTGCTAAATGGTCAGAAGTCGCCCGACATCCCTTCAGCATGGACAAGATCCTCCAGGAAAACAGTTTCTCACCTAGATTACACACTGGTAACTCCTGCTTTGTACACATTAGTGAGTGACTTCAGCATTATGGACCGCGTGGAAAGTGATCTCAAGCAGCAGCAAATCGGGATTCGTTCATCACCATATAAGCCAGAGGAAGCGGTAGGCCTGGAAGGGGTGATTGGCACTGAACATCTAAAGCGACTTAAATGGTCATCCAATACTATTGAAAGCCAAGCAGAAGAGGCTCTACTAAGGTTAGAATCAATGGCCATGAGCGGGGCAAAATTGACAAAGGTCTGGGAGAACTTTGCCACCGATCTTATAAACAAAGACTCCTCAGGAAATACAAGAAAGGGAGTACAATTGAATTATCACAAACGTTAACACTTACCGCAGCCAGTCTCTAGAAGGAAAGCAGTTGTAGGTAAGCTAAGGCAATTGTGTAAACTCCCAGACAATGGATCATTATTCGCCACCTTGCAAGAGCAATTGAAACTGCTTAAAAGGGAACTATGGACCTTTAAAAAACATCAGCAGGAGACCCTTTGGGCCAAACTACACTTTGCGTCCAAAACATCTGACTCCAAAAGATTCTGGAAAAACATTAACACAATGGATAAGGGTCCAAAGGCAGCTAATAATGCAAACATAACAGAGGAAGCATGAGTATGCCACTTAAAGTCTCATCTAAAAGAGTTGCCCACCGAAGAAGGACCACGAACCCAGGGGTTCACTAAAAATAGGGAACCCGATGTTTTGGAAAGTTTGAAGATCACGGCATCAGAATTAATAAAAATCATCAGGAAGTCATGAACTGACTATGCACCTGGCCCAAACAGTTTACCGCAGGCACTGTTTAAACAGGAAACAGAAAGATGGGCCAATTTCTTGGCTGCAATGTTCAATTGTGTGCTCACAACAGGAATTGTTCCGGCAACCTGGAGAGGCTCAATAATCCACCCTAAATACAAGGGAGGGAACGTGGCTTCCCCGAGCAATTACAGATTAATCGATCTGTTAGACGTTGACCTCAAGTATTTCTCATCTTGTGTACTAAAACACTTAGAGACTTGGATTGCAGGTAAAAACATACTGCCTTTAAATCAAAGTGGCTTCACCAAGCATCAAGGAACGCTAATGAACAAATTAGAAGAGTATTCAAGAACAAACAAATTAGAAATCAACCATAACAAATCTAAAATGATTACTCTAAATCAAAGACCTACTAGCCAGCGTAAATGGTACCTGAATGGAAAGACCTTAGAGGAAGTAAGCTCATACAGATATCTAGAAGTCGTGGTCGATGTCAGATGTAACTATGCACTACAAAAAGAAGCAATTAAAAATAAGGCGCAGGCACTTGCTCACAAATTCAATCTGTGGCCATGCTCTGAACCCATTGACAGCCATAATGAGAGCAAAATTACTGCCAACCCTCACTTATGGGGCCGAAATAATGAGGGGGATGCAGGTGGCTCTCCTGGATAATCTTCTGATAAAGACACATAAGCATGTCTTTCGGTTGCCAGGGCATGCCTCACCAGCCCAGGTCAGACTGGAATTTAGGCTGGTTAAGCAGTCACTGGCCCATCCTGCGGCATATATCAAATGCTGTTACAAACTGAGCTGCGCTCCAAAAGGGTGATTAGCTAATCTAGTCTGGCAGGAAATTATTTTAGAAAGAGGGAATAGCAATTACAAAATTATTTTAGAAAGAGGGAATAGCAATTACAAAAGGTATCTGGAAAAGAGTATGAGCTTTTTGACCTTAGGTGATGTATGGGACCAGTCGCTTCCCACCCCGGCTTTTAACAAAGCAGTGAATAAATCAAGTAAATTACACAGCTGGCTAGAAGACAGGGAGGTTCTGGCTAAAAGGTCACAGGGCTGGTTGATTCTTAACTTGTGTAAAACTTTCAAAGAATCGCCACTTATGGCTGCCCCCTACTCATGGAAAATCAAGCAACGCTTTCTAAGGCTCAGGATGGGTGAAGTTCCAACGCTAGACCTCATGCCAAAATGGAAGAAGGGGCTGCAAGCAGGCACCCATGAGTGCCGCCTATGCCATCTGGCAGAAGAAAACTTGGTGCATGTGGTCTGCATTTGCCCAGCTTTGGCTGTTGAAAGAATATGTTTACTGAAAAAAGAACTAAATAGCTTAGGGATCAGATCCTGTAGACAAGCACTAACTGAAGCATTCAATCCACAAAACACCATATTGAATATTAAGCTGGTGCAATTTTGGGAATTTTTTTCCTCCAAAATTACATCTGCCGAAACAAGCCAGTGATAGGGAGGGTGCCAATGGAAACAAAATCCATCTACCACTAATGAATACATCAAAGAAAGGAAGGTTCTTAGGTAACATTGCTGGGTATACAGCCAGCCCGGTTATAAAGTACTGAACCAGCAACCGGAATTAAGTAGGGGAAAATCAGATCTGTAGAATGTATTAAACTATTTTTATTTTATAATTTGTATTGTAATATAAATGTCTTAGTGCACCAATATTGTTCTGTTCAATTTTATGTTGAAGGAATATTTTTATGTTTTTTATTAACTAATAAAATAAACATTCATTCATTTCTTAAAGAAGATTTATCAACGTCGCATATTGAGGTGTAGACAATTCCACAGTCAGCACTTTGCATTGGCAGAATCAAATTCTGCAGGAGGAAAATCCTACTGTCCTCCAAGTTGGGGTTTTCATTGCATGAATCTCTGGCATTTAAGAAGAGAAAGTGGGTAAATTAATGCAAGGCTGCTGGTGGCACACGCCGCCAATTCCAGAATTGCGGCCAAGAGATTTTTAAACCCTGCAAAAAGTGTATGATTTTGGGATGAATCCCCTTATTTTTGGATGGGAGTAGAGTTTGGTCTACGATTGGGCTGAAGACAGGACAGAGATACAGGGTAACAGCGCCCTTCCTTCCACCAGGGGACAGTGTTTGGGGATATTGGCTTGATTGTTCCTGGAGGGTCAGACATCCAAAGGAGGTGATATACTCATGATTTACACCTTCTCATTAATCATGTGCTAGTAATCACCTTGTTTAGACAGATAGGAAACGTATCACTCAGCTGGAAGATGTCTATAATGACACTATGACCCTTCCATATCATACCCCTGTTAGTGGCACTTTTCTTGGCTGATCTGAATAATGAGCTTCTTGATGTCCCTTTGGTCAGAGAGATCGTAACAGATTAGTGAATAACTTCAGTGCGGAAGCAGCTACGCTTAAGAAGATGATGAAAAAAGAACAGGCTATGCGCTATTACTCAAAAACGATGCCACCTTGTCTTTGTGTCAAATAGACAACTGAGGATCCAACAGCTTAAGAAAGCATCACTCTTGCAAAGGCATATCATTTACCACATGAACTCACTACATTGCCCATCATATCACTGCATATGTGGAAAGACACACAGAGGCTACTCAACATCACACACACCAGCAGGTGTACCTTCAAATAAGAAGTTGAGAACATACATGGACTCTACACCTCAACAATGAACCATTGCCACAAAGTGAATTTTGCGTTGTCGGATCCTTAAATGGCAGTAAGTCGCAACATCAATTCCCTCATTGATATCTCCAGGGCGATAACCTACAACAGACATTAGGAGTCTGCAAGACAGGGAACACATGGAAAATTAGGGTAAAAACAAACAATTTCTAGGGAAAACTCTGCCAGAGACAAAAGAAACACACACTAGACCAACAGAAATCTACACTGACAGTACAGCATAGCGCAGCTTCATCTACGTGTACAGACACAGCAGACACATGTAGAGGGTGAGGAATTGCGCCACCCAATCTCTTTCGGGACCATCCTTTTGGGTCAACTCACTACCAGTGATGAATATTATTGACACTTTGCTAAGGTGCTTTTGTACATGGCAGGCATGAGCTACACATAATGTAGTACCTACCAATGGTCTCCTTACAGCTTGTTATGGACTGCAGATTATAACCAGACTTGGCAAGATGCTTGTTTCGTACCTGGTTTATAGTGAAGAGTAAATTGGACTGGCTTAGAGTAAAGAGGCACTGGCAAGAGTGAATTGGCATAAATGACCTTTAGTTCACATGCTTTAATGAGAGAAACTGTGTTGAGTCACTAATGGCTTTGATGGCAAAGTTCCTAGAGCTCATTTTTAAAACAAATTAAGCATCTATTCTCGCGTAGCCCAAAACTGCACTATTCTAGCTCTCACCATTTAGGAAAGTCTTTTATCCCATTGTCTCAAGATCTGTCTTTGACAGACATTAACTGAGACAACTACATCTTTACAGATTTGCAAAAATATTCTTACTTCCTTTTAAATGGGTTTTTCATGCAGCAGCCTACCTCATTGTTCCTGATAAGAAACCTTAGCACACACAATTTTTCTACCAGATTATCGAGATTTTATTATCGACCAGCCAAAATTTCAGGGCCAAGCTACCAACTGTCACAATATCATCAAGTATCTATAGGTAAGTACAGATTTACTATGTTAAAATCCGTGCACTTGGGTCTTTTTGATTTATACATCTACAAAGTATGTAGCTGAGGATTTAATAATCTCACACTCATCTATATGTACTTGCTACTTGTAGGAGGCTGGCCTGGCTTATAGTGGGTACCTGATGGTACTTACACCTTGTGCCAGGTCCAGTTATCCCTTATTAGTAGATTAGTAGTGTTCTAGCAGATTAGGCCAATAGAGGTAGCTATAGCAGAGCAGCTTAGGCTGAACTAGGAGACATGCAAAGCTCCTACTATACAATTTATATCATATAGCACTATATCATAAGAATCACAATACTCAGAGTCACTAAAAAATAAAGGTTTTATTTTAGTGACAATGTGCCAAAAATATCTCAGAGGATATACTCCTTTGGAAGGTAAGTAAAATACACAAAATATACACACAAACCAAAGTAATGTAAATAAACAGTTAGAAAGTAGTGCAAACACTGTAGAATACAACAGGATGCAATATGCCTAGGGGCAACACAAACCATATACTAAGAAAGTGTAATGCGCGCCCCTTAGGGACCCCAGGCCTAGTGTAGTGTGTAGAGGGTCGTTGGGAGTGTACGAAAACACTAAGGGTGTCCAAGATACCCCACCCCAAGACCCTGAAAAGTAGGAGTAAAGTGACCCTAATTCCCCAGAAACACACTAAAGTTGTGATAGGAGATTCTGCAAAGACCACAACTGACTGCAAAGCACTGAAGACGGATTCCTGGACCGGAGGACCTGTAAAGGAAGGGGACCACGTCCAAGAGTCACGAAAGTGTCCGGGTGGGTCAGGGGCCCACTAAAAACCAGATGAAGGTGCAAAATGGCTGCCTCCGGGTGGAAGAAGCTGAAGATTCTGCAACAATGGAAGATGTCAGGAACTTCTCCTTTGCACAGAAGATGTCCCACAGAATGCTAGAGGATGCAGAGTTGTTTCTATGCAGAAAGACTGCAAACAAACCTGGCTAGCAGAGGTTGCAGTTGAAGAAAAAAGGTGCTGCCTGGGCCCAGGAAGGACCAGGAGGTCGCCACTTGGAAGAGAAGACAGAGGGGGCCCTCAGCAACACAGAGAGCCCATGCAGAAGGAGGATTGGCTACCTAGTCAGGTAAGCACCTATCAGAAGGGGTCTCTGATGTCACCTCCTGGCACTGGCCACTCAGAGGCCTCCATTGTGCCCTCACACCTCTGGATTCAAGATGGCAGAGGTCTGGGACACACTGGAGGAGCTCTGGGCACCACCCCTGGGGTGGTGATGGACAAGGGAGTGGTCACTCCACTTTCCTTTGTCCAGTTTCGTGTCAGAGCAGGGATGGGGGTTCTCTGAATCTCTGTAGACTTGTTTATGCAAGGAGGGCACCATCTGTGCCCTTCAGAGTGTTTCCAGAGACCGGGAGAGGCTACTCCTCTCAGGCCCTTAACACCTATTTCCAAAGGGAGAGGGTGTAACACTGTTTCTCAGAGGAAATCCTTTATTTTGCCTTCCTGGGACTGGGCTGCCCAGACCCCAGGAGGGAAGAAGCCTGTCTGTGGGTTGGCAGCAGCGGTAGCTGCAGTGAAAACCCCAGAGAGCTGGTTTGGCAGTACCCGGGGTCCATGCTGTAGCCCCGGGGATGCATGGGATTGGCACCCCAATACCAGATTTGGCATGGGGGACAATTCCATGATGTTAGACATGTTACATGACCATATTCAGAGTTACCATTGTGAAGCTACATGTAGGTATTGACCTATATATAGTGCACGTGTGTAATGGTGTCCCCGCACTCACAAAGTGCGGGGAAATTGCCCTGAACTATGTGTGGGTACCTTGGCTAGTGACTTTGCACCTAACCTTCACTAAGTGAGGGTTAGACATATAGGTGACTTATAAGTTACTTAAGTGCAGTGTAAAATGGCTGGGACACACACACATTCAGGCCACAAACTATGAGCACTGGGGTCCTGGCTAGCAGGATCCCAGAGGGACAGGCAAAAACAAACTGACATACAAGTAAAAATGGGGGTAACATGCCAGGCAAGATGGTACTTCCCTACACTACCTTCACAATATTATAGTTGTAGTCTATATTTTGGCCACAATATTTTGTCAAGTCATTTTTTGTCCTTGATATTCTAGCATACAGCAGCACATGGCATCCATTGGGGCCACTCAACATCACCCACCAACAATAGGGTACCCAGTCGCTCAGAACCCATATGTCACCCACAAAACACCCTTTGGTTACTCCCTCTGTTTTTACCCCTCCTATGCACATGACTCGTAACAGTACCCTCGTTGTTCCTTTCATCCTTGTTAATGATATATCATTTTACTTCCACAAGATCACAATTGCAACTGGGATATGTGACAGTTTCTCTGTAATATCTGCAGAGAGGCCAAGGTTTGGATGGCCATGTATTCTGAATACTTTTTAACCCACTTACTGGCACTTTAAGAAACTCAAGCTGCCTCTAGCCTCAAATCAATAGCTTTTTTTCCTGGCCTGTCATAAACACCCTGAAGCAATTCAGTTCAAAGTATGCTCCTCCACCAGAGTAGGATATATGAAAAAAATATAGAAACACAACATCCTGGAAACTACAACACCCTCAGGTAAAGCAGGATTAAGTATCCTGAAATATAAACAACAATTAAAACGCTCACATGAATTACATTACTATTTGTTTACATTCATTGTTCAAAAATCGATCCGTGTTTTTCTATGTAATGTCAATGACATGGACATAGGTCCCATTTCAATGTTCTTTTTTAATTACTACCAAGTATGATAATCGAAAGGACCCGGCCTACTTAATTTCCTGATGAAAACACTAAAGCAAATGGGAAAAACATATGCAGGTTTATAAAGTGCATGGATGCTTGTTGCTTTTTAGATGGATGTATATTATTGAAAATAGGGTGCCAACCGCCAAATGCGGGTGAGTTGATGGGTATGGACCAAGTTCAGTGGCCGCTGTGAGACTGAGCTGGTGTAGGCAGGTTGCAGTCATGGACGTCATTTATGAGTTGCAGCTGCGACAACTGGCTTGCCCCTTGCGACCCCTGGCACTGCCTTTGCGACCCCTGGCCTCAGAGGGGGCAAAATCAATGCCAGGAACACAACCTCAGTGCCACTTTTTGTTTTCTGTCAATTTTATATTACACTAATAGTGACAAATATTTTATCATTCACTATTAGTGTATTGAAGAATTAATTACTATTTGCTGGAATATGACCCTTCCTGGCAGCTGAGGTAAGTAAAAAAATATTTTAAAAGTATGTTGTGTGCATGCTTGCAGGTGAGAGTGTGTTTAAGTGAGTGTGTGTATGTGTAAATGTGTGTGTAAGTGTAAGCATGCATGTGTTAGTAAAGGTGAAATGGCGTGTGATGTTACCTCCTCTACCCCTGGCAGTTTGGGGAATTGACGTTCATGGTTTCATTTAGTGTTGCCTTGACTCCCACGTCGCTT
This sequence comes from Pleurodeles waltl, assembly GCF_031143425.1. NCBI lineage: Eukaryota > Metazoa > Chordata > Amphibia > Caudata > Salamandridae > Pleurodeles > Pleurodeles waltl. The sequence goes on along the minus strand of NC_090449.1, from coordinate 312,118,603 downwards.
TCCCACAGACAGCGTGCCACCCCCGCTTTCAACGCCCCCTCTTCCTCTTTCCGAGAGCCAAGAATAGTTACGTCGCTGTTACTGCCTGGTAAACGCGCCCCCAACCTTAGATGAATGTTTCCCCCTTTTGTATTTTTAGATGAGCTCAGCCAGCCCTGATTTTGCTCTTTACAGAGGGCAGAACCTATTGAAGCATGATTTGCCGGGAGCCTTGCATTTAAACCGTTCCATTAACAGGTCAATCTGCCCCCTCCCTTCGTATCCATCAGCGCGCACCACATGCAGACCCGGTTGTAGACCATAATTACAGTCACTTTCTTTCTTCTCTAAAAGGAAGGCAGCTCCGGCTTGTGAATGATTACTTTTCTTTCACGCACCAAGCAAAAGCGCTCAGTGCCCCCGGATTCACCAAAGGAACAGGTCCCTAGGCCTGGGGCGGCTGCTATGAGGGCTCCAGGGATAGTGGGACCAGATTTTGAGAACAAAAAACTGGGAGATTTTGCAAAAATAGAACTACAATTTTACATCAACGTAGCTGCGCAGAATGACGGCTCTTAGGGCCAGATGTAGCAAAGATTTGCAAGTCGCAAATGGCCCGATTCACTATTTACGACAATGCAAAATCGGAAATGGGATTCAAAAACCCCATTTCCGACTTGCAAAAAGCGATGCGAGCCGTTTGCGACTTGCAAAAATTGCGACCCCATTTTGCAACCCGCAAATAGCAAGTCGCAATTTGCGAGTCGCAAAGCTTATGCAATTGCAACTCGCAAATTGCGACTAGTCGCAAAAAGCCCAGTTTGCATGTCCCATTTACCACTAACTCAGAGCAGGTGGTAACCATAACCAAAGCATAAAAGGAGACCCAGAAAGCATCTGGGTTACTCAAGATGGTGGAGATATACCTGATAGCAGTGAGGAGGAGAGTCCACGCCGCACAGCAGAGGAGGAGGAGGGGCCACAGACAGGAGAAGATATATAGAACAAGGCAGACTCTTTTTCAGCAAACTGAGGATGAGATATACGATAAATATCGCATTAGCAGCGCAGCCATACTAGAATTAATTGATTTACTGAAACCACAGCTAGAACACCAGACTCTGCGTGGCTGCGCCATCCCTACGCAAGTGCTATGCTCACTGCACCTCTTGGCCTCAGGGAGCTATCAGGGGGTCATTGCTGTGGCAGGTGGGGTATCCCAAAGTGCAGTGTCAAGGTTCCTCAGGGCCTTCCTAGATGCCTTAGTCACACACATGGCATGCTTCATATACCTACCAAGGAATGAGGCAGAAATAAACAGCACCAAGCTGGACTTTTACAGGATTGCAAACTTTCCCCATGTCATAGGATGTGTAGATGGGACACATATTCAAATATGCCCCCCTGGAAACCTGGAACATATTTTCCGCACCAGAAAGTGTACCCACTCACTGAATATTCAGGTTGTTTGTGACGCCCATTATATCATCACTGACATTGTAGCTAAGTTTCCAGGCAGTACCCATGACTCATACATTTTTAGGCATAGTGGGATACATCAACGCCTGGAAAGTGGGGAATTTGGAGACGGATACCTCCTAGGTAGAGCTACAGACACTTTGCAGACATACACACAGGTCACTGTGCACATCAATCAGGACTTCCTAACTGTACTTTTTGTGCCCAACAGGTGACAGTGCATATGCTCCAAGGCCATGTATTATGACTCCATTTTTAACACCCAGCAATGAATGTGAGAGGCGATACAACAATGCACATAAGAGGACCAGGAACATCATAGAGCGCACCTTTGGACTCCTGAAAGCAAGATTCCGATGCCTCCACTGCAGTGGAGGTGCCCTCCAGTATACCCCCATTACAGCATTCAAAATTGTGGTCGCATGCGCCATCCTCCACAACATAGCCACCCGACGTGGGGTACCTCTCACCCCTGCAGACCCAGATCCTGATGATGAAGAGCAAGAACAACCACATCGCCATCATGGGGATCGGAGTATAGCTAATCAAGGCAGACTGAGACGGGAACATATCGCAAACCAATACTTTGGAAGGTACGTGTCAACTCCAACCATACTCACCTATTGACCAAAAACACCATTTGTTAAGTGGAACAAATAAACTATTTTATTAGTGCAGAAATTGAACTATATACAAGTAATGATTGTCCATGGGCATGAAAATGCAAACCAGGCATGTGGCACATTGACGTCATGTGCCACTTCAACAGGACCAGGGTTATCTCTATGACCTTCTGCCCCTCCTGCCAGCCTGGCTGGTCCCTGGTGCTTCTGCTGTGCTCTGCCTGGTACTCCTGAGCACCCTACTGTCAGTGGCAGAGACACTGCTCACTGTAGAGCCCTCCTCACTGTCCTGGGGTGTTTCCCCTGTGCCCCTAGACAGATGCCGTGCCTCCATCAAGTCAATGACGTGGGTGAGACGTCCCAGGCCCCTAGCCACATCCCCAACGAAATGGCCCATTTCCACCTGCAGCCCAACTGTCCTCCTCGACAGGCCTGTGGTGTTCATAGCCAGCCTGCCGATGGATGTGGCCATCCTGTCTAGTCTGTGCAGGAGCTGACGGTCCCTGCGCCGCCCACCCTCGGCCTGGGCCAGTAGTCCTCCCGCCAGTTCCCTCATGGCTAGGGCAAGGTCCCCAGTGTTCGTGCATATCATGTCCATCCTGGAGTTCAGTTGCTGCATGCTGTCCTCGTTATTGCGCACAAAGCGGTGCAGCACACAACTAATCCTCCCTAAAATTCTATTTTGTAGGCGCTGACCATGCAGCAGCTGTGCCTCACTGGTGCTGGGAGGTTGTTGGCCGGACTGCAGCCCTGATGTCCTGGACCTGCGTCGCCTGAGCAGCGGTGGCTGCCCTGTGTGTTCCACTGCCTCACTCCTGCCTGTTGCTGGCGCAGCCTCTTGGGATAAAGTTGCAGCAGGTGTGGATACTGCAGGGATGATGTTGGCCGTGCAGGTGGAAGTGCTGGCGGGTCCTGAGGTGTCCTCATGGGGCTGGCTGATTTGAGTAGTGGTGGTGTCTTGTGGGAGACCTGTGGAACATGGGGAACAGACTGTCAGTGTCTACTATCTGTTGCACACTTCCTAATAAACATTTGCCTATGAACTGCCTACTTGACTACATTTCCCATAATGCATCATTCTGGTGTTTGCTACCCTGGAATGGAGCTATCTTGGTTGAGCAAGACTGGACTTTGTGGTATTTTCCTGCTGGTGAAGTGTCTCCAAGGGCTTGTACTGAGCTTGTTTTGAAGTCTCAGGGCCATCAAAGACTTCCTCTGCCAGCATCTGGACTCTCTGCTGAGACTCCTTCCCTGCCAAGTAGTGCCCTATCCAGTCCCAGGACCCTTGAAGGGTGAAGCTGGTAAAACAAGGACTGAAGTCCACGCACAGGAAAAGTTTGACAAACCACCAGCAACGTGGCTGTAAAAACAACACGCCACCCACCTTGTGGATGAAATCGACACACCACCGTCATCGCGACTGGGAAAATGACACAACCCCGCTTGCGGCTGCTGAAAATGTTGCAAACCCCATGCAGCTGGATTTCACATGCATCATTGATGGGCATCAAAATCAATGTGAACCTGAGCAGATCCAAGGTTCCCCATCTGGAAATCAATTCATTGCTCTCTTGCGGGAGAGAAAAATGACGCCTCCATCGACCCAACCGGAGAAGAAACGATGCATGGCCTCACTTGCGAGTAAGGAATCAACGCATTGCTGACTTTTCTTATGCATGCTCACCTGTGAGGCTTTATTTTTTACACACACCAGGTACGTTGTGTTACTACAATGTTTTCATTGTTTTCTACAGAGTAAGATTCTATAATTTTGAAAATTCATAACTTTACTTGTGTATGTTGGATTTTTACTGTTTTGGTCTTGTTAAATTTAGTTAAATATTGGCTATTTTTCTTAACTTGTGTGGTGTACATTTTGTAGTGTTTTCACTGTGTTACTGTGTGTGTGTGTGAGTGTGTGTGTTGGTACAAATAATGTACACATTGCCTTTGACTTAAGCCTGACTGCTTGTGCCAAGTTACAAGGGGGGTGAGCAGGGGTTATCTGAGCTGTGCATCTCCCTTACCCTAACTAGAGTGAGGGTCCCTGCTTGGACAGAGTGCAAACTGAATGCCAACCAGAAACCCCATTTCTAACAACCAACATCATACTGGTTAATTAAGTTGCTTACTTATAATAGTTGCTAACTAGCACATCCTTAGAACATCAAAAAAGTGCCTTTCACTGTTTTCAGTCAACCCATGTTACACATAGGATTGATCATTTCATTAATTGTAATACCACTTTTGTTGTCTATTGCATCACATGCGTATGTGGTCTCATATACGTGGGAAGCACGATCAGGCCTCTAAAAGAGAGGATACAGGAACACATCAGGGCCATCCGCTCCAATAATGCCAACTACCCCTTAGTAGCAATAGTACCCATGGGCAAAGAGAAATCTTGGACATTACTGCACATGGGATCGACACAATAAGCAGCCTCCCAGGGGTGGCAATAAGACCGCGTCCCTCAGACGACTTGAAAGTAGTTGGATCATTAAACTTAGGGCTGTGGAAAAAGGCCTTAACATTGAGGAGGACCTACATGTTTTCTTATGAAACATGCACATAATGTTGGTTCCTCTCCCCTTTATGATCACGCTACTCACAAAATTGTAAGTTTCTATGTGATACTGCTATACCAACATTTTTTCCACTATTGTGACATGGTAACTGTAATCATATATTTTATGTTTATTTTTTGACAATGTTTAGGTGTATGGGCAACATACCGTCTTTACACCATACCTATTATGTGTTCTGTTGTGATTTTTCATTACTATCTGATTACCATCGTAATTTACTACTCATCGACAGTTTTTGACGCAACTATTCCAACCCACTGTTTTTTTAATATAAGACTGCTCCACCGGAGTGGAGAGTATATGCAAGGATACTTACATGTACTGCCTCATTTTCTATTAATGCCAACACTGTCACATAATATAACTTTATCTCCACTTATCTACTATTCTCTTCTTCCTTTTTTTCTTTTTCCACGTTATTTATACTTCCTGCCATTTGCCTGTCATAATTGCCTCTGTATGCAAAACTTGTTTATTTCCACACCGTTCCGCTATTAGAACTATGTTGTGGCTGCTTAAGAATGTTGGGTACAGTCTGGAATCTCTGTCATTGAGATTCTAACTGAGTGGTCTCGAGGACGGTCTGCGGAGTGGAGAGATACTGGACGGTTGAGGAAATGGGAGCTGACGCTGCTGTTGGGTTGGTGGTTTTTGAATAAAGCTCTTTACACTAAACTACCGTGTCAGAGCTTAACACTGGCGACGAGGTGACCACCAACCCAGAACCCACGGATTTCTACTCTTCTGTCGCGACGCCATTTCCCAGGGACTTGCTGCGCTTTTCCTACCTGATCGAACGAAAGTGCCTGTTTTCCTGGTTGAACGGATGGTCTTCTCCGTGTTGTTGGCAGAGTGGGCGTCTCCGGCGACCTCCATCAAATTTTCCCTGTGTCAGCGGCAGCGTGGACGTTTTTCGCGGTCTCCACTAGGTGGGGGTGAGAACACGTTCCAGGAACGATTTCTGTCTGCTCTGGACAGTGGATTTGTTTGTGTTTTTGTCCTTTCTTGCCGGCTACAGTTTTTTTCAGTTCAGCGCGAGCCTCCAACGGACCCAGCGCGCTCGAGTGGGCACGCACATTTGTTGCTACAGGAGCCTAGCAACGCGGCCCTGGCAACGAGAAGTATACGGAAGGCCTAATAACGCGAGCCTGCATTGCGTGCGCAGCCATAGCAACGCTGCCTAGCAACGCGCTTGCGTCTCAATCGTCCAAGCCAGATTTATATATATATATATATATTTTTTTTTTTTCTTTTTCTCCTCTTCGTTGTGCAGTGCTACATTGTGGAACAGTTTAAAGGGATTTTCTTCTACAGTGGACTTAAGGCGCGTTACAAGTTATGGCTACTCCTACAATGTCTCAGCCTCCTCCTTTTCTAACGGATAAAGGTGACCCGATTCTTCTGTGGAAGCGTTGGAAGAATCTTTTTGATTCCTATTTAATAGCGATAGGTGGGGAAAAGTTCTCTCCTGCAAGGAAACAAGCAGTCTTGTTGCACAATTTAGGAATTGAGGGCAGGAATATCTATGATAGTCTAGAGACCTTGTCCTTTGGAGGGGCAGAAGGTGAACCCAGAGACTGTTATGAGATGTCTGTGGCCATTTTAGCAGCACACTTTGAATCCAAACTCAATGTTGTTCTTGAGAGACACAAGTTTTTTGCACGCTCACAAGGGAAGTCTGAAAGTGTGGGTAATTACATTGCTGTTTTGCGCACGCTAGCACGCACTTGTGATTTTGGTGACATCACGGATTCCTTAATCCGTGACCAACTCGTCCGATGTACTAACAACAAGAGAGTTCAGGAGAAGCTACTGACGAAAAACCCAGGCTTAAGAGAGGCCATTGCAATTGTTGAAGGGATGGAGAGCACCAATAGTTGGATTAAGGAGATGAGTGGAGACAATGATTTGTGCATGGTTCAAGCACCGCATTTTCGCGAGGAGGTCTTGAGGGTTAGCTATGACAGTGACAGTAAAACCCCAGGATTTACCCAAAAGAGGAAGAGAGAGCCTAGACTTCAGCGTTGTTTCCGTTGTGGTAATACAGGACATGCTGCGAACAGTCCTAATTGTTTCGCACGGAATTCTCAGTGTAGGAAGTGTGGGAAAAAAGGGCACTATGCTAGAGTCTGCAATAGTGACAAGAACAATATAGATGCTGTCACTGAGAATGTTAACAAGATGATCCTATGCATTGATTCGGATTCCGGCAACATTGTGAATGAGTCTGGAATGGTAGATGTAGGACCTGTAACCATGCCTGAGTGTGCTATTGAGCTTGATGGAAAAATAGTAACAGTATTAGCTGATTCGGGTTCTCCTTATACTATGGTGGGTGACAAGAATTACCGGGCAATTTTTGGGGAGGATTTCCATTCGTTAACAGCACCTGATATCAACCCTGTCAGTTATGGGGGGTCTAAAATAGAAGTGATAGGCTATAAGATCATGCGTATTCAATTCCAAAGTAAGGCCACTGTAGGGAAAGTTTATGTAGCAAAACGTGGGAACAATCTACTAGGTTGGCGTCACCAACGTGATATGGGGATTAAATTGGACCCCAATGCCAAGAGTCAGGTTATGGTAGTGAATGATAGCAACTTGGATCTTGATATTCTGAAGGATTTCCCTACTGTGTTCAGAGAAGAATTAGGTTGTCTGTCCAATTTTGAACACAGAATTATTCTTAAGAAGAATGCCACTCCTTCTGTGCATAAAGTGAGAGGAGTTCCAAAATTAATGTTAGAACCTCTCAAAGTGGAGCTTAACAAGCTTTTGGATGCTGGTGTGATTGAGGAGATAGAGTCCTCTGAATGGTTGGCTCCCATTGTTCTAGCGCCGAAGGACAATGGGAGACGAATTCGCGTGTGTGTGGACCTCAGAGACCTTAATAAGCATATTTGGGTTGATCGCCAACCCCTGCCCAATATTTCTGAGGAATTGTCAGGGCTTGGTGGTTCAAAAGTATTTAGTGTACTAGATTTGTCGTCAGCATATCACCAGGTTGTTTTACACCCAGACTCTAGACACCTCACGTCATTTGTAACTCCGCTAGGAGCTTATCAATTTCGTAGAATGCCTTTCGGGCTAGCCTCCGCTGCTGCCTGTTTTCAACGTATTATGAGGAAAGTTCTGGAGGGGGTTTTGGGTGTCCTAATCTTTCAAGACGACATTTTGGTTCATGGCAAAACGTTAGAGGAACATGATGAAATCCTTAGAGAAGTATTGTGTAGACTGGTTGGTTCTGGCCTCACGGTTAAGAAGGAAAAATGCAAGTTTAGAGTTTCTTCTGTGACCTACCTTGGTCATACTATTTCCAGTGAAGGGATTAAACCCAAGCTTGAGTTGGTTGATTCTATTGTCAGCGCCCCTGAACCCAAAGACAAGGAGGGTGTGAGATCCTTTTTAGGGCTGGCAGAGTATTATTCTAAATTTGTTGCCAACTTTGCGAGCGTGACACAACCTTTGAGATCCCTGTTGAAAAAGGGAAACACATTTGCATGGTCTAGAGACTGTGCAGCTGCTTTCACTTTTGTGAAAGACTGTATTGGGAAAATGCCCACATTAGGCCATTTCGACACACACGCTAAAACCTTCTTGTACACTGATGCTAGTGTAACTGGATTGGGGGCAGTGTTGATCCAAAGAGAAAATCAAGAGGAGAAGGTCATTGCCTTTGCTTCCCGTTCCCTGAAGGGGTCAGAGCAACAGTATTCCGTTATTGAGAGGGAGGCTCTTGCGTGCTCATGGGCAGTCAAGCATTTCAGATTCTATCTGTGGGGTTTACCCTTTGTTGTGAGAACTGATCACAGACCCCTCGTACAAATTTTTTCTTCAAAGAAAAGTGAGGGATTGACACCTAGAATAAAGAGGTGGGTTGAAGGGTTAATGGAGTATAATTTTTCTGTTGAGTATGTGCCCGGGCCGAAGAATACGGTAGCTGATTTCTTGTCTAGGAGTTCGATTGATAGTCATGACGAAAGCGAGGATGAGGGTGTCATTAGTTGGGTGAATGAGTTGGCTATAAGTGAAGATGAGTGGAAGACTGCTGTGGATCAAGATTCCATTAGACATGATCTTGCTGGTTACATTGTAAGAGGGTGGCCGGATTACAAGGACATTCCTGAACTTTTGAAGAGTTACTGGAACATTAGGGATGAACTGTCTTTAAGTGGTCGTGAGGTATTAAGGGGTACTAAATGCATACCTCCCACTGGTTTAAGAAATAAGATCATCAATTTGGCTCATGAGGGTCATTTGGGCAGGAATCTCACCAAATCAAGGTTGAGATTGATATATTGGTGGCCAGGGTTGGATCGTGAGGTCGAAGCGACCGTTAAAGATTGTGTGACATGTGCACGAAGTGACAAGAGTAAAGTGGTATCGAAACCCCCACTTTCCCCAGTTGCTGTGCCAGAAAGGCCCTGGGTGAAGCTAGGTCTAGATTTCATGGGCCCTTTCCATCTTCTCCCTGCTAGTGAACGGTATGTCATTCTCATGGTGGACTATACTTCAAGATGGGTAGTGACCAAGTGTGTTAACTCCCTAGATACCAGGACGGTGATTGAGTTTTTAATGGAGGAGTTCTCACGAGAGGGTGTACCCAGCCATTTGGTTACAGATAACGGGGTACAGTTGACATCCGTGGAGATGAAGTCCTTCTTGGACTCTTTAGCTATTGTGCATTTGAGAACTGCCTTGTACTTACCCCAGGCCAATGGTCTTGCAGAACGTATGAATAGGATGGTGAAGTACTGTGTCCAGGAAGCAGTTGAGACGCGAGTTTCTCTTGGGAGTCTCCTGAGAGACCAATGGTGGGCATATCGTAATACTCCCAATAGCGTTACGGGAATCGCCCCTTTTGAGTACATGAGGGGAAGGTTGGGTTGTAACAAGATGTTCCCAGCATGGTTCAGAGATAAGTTGGGATCATGTATTTCAGAGAAACTTGACCAGGAGAAACTTGGTAAAGCGTCCATGCGTAGGAGCGATCATCAACAAAAGTACAAATTGCGGTATGATTTCAAATCTTGTGTGTCCGATGTTGCATGGAAAGTTGATGACTTGGTATGGTTGAAAGACCCTAATTACAAAACTAAAGGGAGGTCAAGTTTCAAAGGCCCTTTCCGTATTAAGGAGGTGAGGGAAAATGTGGTTGTGCTGGATAATGGTGAAGTGTGGAGTATGTCCAGAATTGCAAAATGGAACTGTCCCAGGATTGATTCCGATAATCTGTCTAACCGAGGAGCGAACCACACTGCAAGGACAGAGTCCAAGGTAACACCATGCAAGACAACTCCTGTCAGACTCCGTTCTAAACCAGTGTGGTGGAAGGACTATGTTTCTTGAATTCTGATGTTATTCCTGCATACTTCTGTGCAATTTAAATATTCTGTATTATCCTGTTATTCCGGCCATTACATTGTCATATTGTTGCTTATTTGTTTTATCCACACACATATGTTATATTTTCTTTTTTTTCCTTTTTTTGTTGTTGTTCCTTTTATGTATTCCATCTCTAGTGTAATAAGGGGGATGTGTTGTGGCTGCTTAAGAATGTTGGGTACAGTCTGGAATCTCTGTCATTGAGATTCTAACTGAGTGGTCTCGAGGACGGTCTGCGGAGTGGAGAGATACTGGACGGTTGAGGAAATGGGAGCTGACGCTGCTGTTGGGTTGGTGGTTTTTGAATAAAGCTCTTTACACTAAACTACCGTGTCAGAGCTTAACAAACTACTATGTTCATTACCTTTCACTGACCCTTCTAATATGGCGCCCGCGCTCTCAGCCCTACTGGGGATCCTCCTCGAACTTGTCCTTCCTCTATCTCTCGCTAATCATACATTAAAATGGCGCTCTGCAAGATACACTCATCAAACTTCCCGAACGTCCGACCTTACGGACTGGCGCTACGATACGGGTAAGCTCTTAAATTTTTCATTTACTCCGTGTCCTGACCCGTTTTTTCTTTATTTTATACCCTCCCACTTAGCAAATACCGCTACTGCATGGGAGCCGAAACCGCGGAGCTCTGCTCTTTGGTTTCTGCTTAGCCGATTTCGGTTTAGTGGCATTCAACTTGCTGCGGTTATTCAACCGCTATACAAGATTCTTGTCCTACCACGCCGCCAACAATATCCACACTGTGCCGTATACTCTTTAGACTAATACCGGTATGGAGGTCATTTCTATTACACCGATCCCCTTTTATTCAACTCCACTGCCGGTTCCTTTTACAACGACCTTTTTTTCAAGTATCTTTCTACTATTTCCCTGCACCTAACTAGTGATTACAGTCATTTTTTACAGTTGCACTGTGAGACTAGCTGCTTCTCATGCTTTACACCCTTATTATGCCTCCACACCCGACCCCTTTTTTTCTCGAACCCCAGAATTTTTTCAGTATTTTTACCACTAACTTACATCCATTAATTTTAATTCTCCAGTCTTCGATGGGCTTATCTCGGCCCCTTCCTACAACACCCAATCTGATTTACCTGAAGCCATAACACCACTATTCTCGGCCACTACGCTACAACTATCCAGAATTCTTTACCTGGATCGCCACTGGTTACCGGTGGACTACATGACTGCTCAGCCTTGCACATGTGAACCATTTTTATCCATTATTTTCGGTACGTTGCCTCTTCATTTTTCAGATTATGACTACATCACCTCCTTTTTCGTTTCTCATTGTGGTGTTTAAAGTCTTAGTCACAGAAATACTTAAACAAGCTCATTTTATTCTTCTGACCTTCTGAGCTAGTTTAGTTTTTACGTCATTTCACTGGGGCTAAACACACAACTCTCTTTCTAAACACCTCTTTACCGGTGTGCTCACCAATTACGGTTTTCTCCTACCAAATCTCTGCATGTTTAGTTCTTGTTCACCTCTCATACACATCTCAATTTGCTGTCTCGTTTTTTTTCTCTTAAAATCGGTCTTCTTGGTTTTCTCTTGATGGTTGACTGTCACTTGCCCTTCTGACCCATTCGCTTTCCTTTCTCCCACCATCCTACTCTCCCTCTATGCTTCCATCATACTCTTCTTTTACTCTGTTTCTACTCCTGAGTAGTTTTCATTATAATGTCTTCTCTTTACATGCACCGTTACATCCTGTGTTTGATTTCTGATTCACAGCCTTGAAAAAGTCCTTTGGATGAAACATGTGTTGGCTGTTTGCGCAATGTACTTGCTTACCAGGAATAAAGGTCACTAATTGGAAAAACAACCTTGTTTGAACTTTGGACTCTCTTTCCTATTTGGTTGTACTGCTCAGACTGCCTTCTGGAGTGCCTTGATATTTTCCCTTAATGAACATTCCAGCACAGTTCAAACTTAGTTTTGATCAGTGCACTAGACATCCATGGTGGTTGGGTGTCACACCAGATCGGCACCCAAAGAAATCCCAGTAACTTGGACTTACTAGTCATCCATCTTAATCACGGATGTGCGGACATTTAGCATTTACCACCGTTTTTTGTTTCTCTACTAGTATCTTCTCATTAGACTTTCATCTTTCAGTCCAAGTATCAGGAGAACCTTGGATCATTCTCGACTTCAGGAACCCGGAGGGGAGTTCTTCTTCATAACTCCTCGTTAACACTCTGAGCCCTTGGCTACCTGTCTTCCCAGTCTTCTTTATCTACAACTAATAATAAGCTTTTCATTAACTAAAGACTTCTGCAGAAGCACCTGCAAATAAAGAAATACACAGCAAGAGCAAAACTCCCACGTTGAAGGTTAAATACAGAAAAGCATTTAAGGCCTTAACTGCAGCCAACTTAACACAGATCTCAATGCACATTTAAATACATGGATGTACATGTATTTCACATAAGTATTAGTAATGGGGAATAACTATGAAATGTGAACTAACTAGATTCTCAAAATAATCATACATTGAATAATACTGCATACATGTGATTTGCATATGATCATTCTACATTTCTACTTATAGGTAAACTTCAGTTCACGTCTTTCAGCTCTCTTCGTTTGCCTGAATACATTTAAGCACACATTATATATGTCATTGAGTAAGTTTAATTTCCCCTTCTGGAATGCAAAATGGCACAGCCAAGTTATGCTCTATCAGAGGTTTCTAAAGTTTAAACATATACATCAGAAATTCTGCATGTTAATGTATGAACTAGACAGCAAAAGTCAGAAACAGAGAGCAGCAGTCCCTGCTCATTGTTCCTACGGCTGCTGTCTACGTTTCACTTATTAACTCTGAGAAATTCCAGTTCCATGTATAAACTTTAGACACCTCAAACAAAAAAGTAGGCGCTCTGCTCTGTGGTGAGCCTGGCCAACTATTCATCAAAGGATTCATGGAATTTAACAACCATCAGTCCAGTATACTTTGCATTTTCTCTTGCCTTAAAGACACAGAGCGGTCGAGTCACTACGCTTTTTTCTGTCAGATTAGGCTTGTACCTGGAAAACGTTTAAACTCACAAATCATGAGGCATAGTTACTAATAAGTGGTGCAAAGCAGCACAGCAAGCAAAGTTGCTGTGTTGCATCACCCCGAGATAGCAGAACAGCGCCATATCATCTAAGAAATGGTGTAGTTCTGCTCTCTCCATGCACTGGCACACTTTGGGCTGGCTAGCGCCAACTAATTTTCTCTGTTAAGATACATATTTACACAAGAGTAAATATGTATGTACTTTAAGGCTATTAAATTTCCTGTAAGAAGATTGTGAATGCAACAAAGAAAGGCCCTAAATTCCAACCAGGGTCCACATCTGACCATTCCTAAGTTCAGAAAGTCTTGTATTGCCACTAACTTGTTCTTGGTACAGACAGCCAAACTCCAGAACTCTCACAATAGAAATAGAGAATCTTACTCAGGGCGGGTGGAGTAGGCTAGTAATCACATGCACTGACACAAAATAACACTCAATAAATGATTGTCAAGTCAGTGATTTTATTCTAGAAAAAGGAAAAGTAAATTTATTGCACACACAGAACTAAATACTATGCATTAATTTACAAATATGTACATTAAGCAGATGGAAAATACCATAGATGTCATTATGTAACCACCTTTGACCACTAAACGGTCATACAAACATAAGGTAAGTCTATTGGCTTGGTCAAAAATTCAAGATCATCAAACCACATATTAAAACACAGTCATTCTGCATGTAAATGCAATCATCAATAATATTAATTACCATGTGGAAATGCAGTTATTGTTAGTAAAGCAAATTCACTGTGATCAGTAATTACTGTCAACATTATTATATTGATAAAGCATTTTAAAAAGTCCAAACTCGGGTCTGTGTGCTTTTTATATACGTTCAAGACATATAAAATGCAATCAGAAAAACAGTCTCCAGAAGGCATCACTTTCTGATCACAGCTGGGCCAATCCTGTTGACTGGAAAGTCGCAGGGATGAACAATGGCTGGTGACATTATCAGTAGTTAAGTGTGCATGTTGGGTGAGACAGGTCTCTTGCTGTGCCAAGCCTGGCAATTGCATTTGAAATCTGGCTGATCTCTGCTGTGTTTAGGAGTTATGGGGAATATACACAGTCCTTGCGACCCTTGGAGCTCTAGTTTTGGCTGCCCTAAGCAATCCTTGTGCCGCTCTCAGTTGTTAGCAAATGTGAATTGGTTCTGGTCTTGGTGGTTTATGCTGACCTGCCTCTGCTGGCCTGCACTCACAATACAGCACAGGAGCAGCAGTATTACAGGACATTTCCAATCTATGTGTGGTTATATTTTGAAGCTACAGTGATTAGTCATGCTTCTGTTCCACGCTGGTGACTCATTGCTCTTCCCCTAGTACCCAACACCAGCGGCGACACTGTGCATTGTGCAGGACAGAAGTGGAACATAAAATTTCTTTGTAGTCAAACTCACCAGCTCACAGGCCCTACAGAGCACGTTAGCAGGCTCTAGCAGGAAGGCAGAGAAGGTCTGTCTTTTGGGCTCTGTGCCATCAGCGGACGTGGACCATTAAAGCAGAATTACTTCGGTGCCTTTGTGGTACACTACTGTTAACTAAAAAAACATCTAATATAAAGTACTCAAATAATGGTGAGGAAAACCAAACCAGCACATTGTAAATCTTACTACACTACCGCCCTTTGTCCCCACATTATCCCACCGGAGTAATCCATGATTATGGAGAAATAGTATTTCCTCCAAATGGTGTTTAAAACAGGGATGAAAGGTTCTCAAGTTTCTATTTATTTAACAGAGATTCTATAGATTACCTGATATGTTTTTGACATGGAGCTCTTAAGACTGTTTTTTTCCCTACCTGAAATGTCATTTTTCAAGAGAGCCCCAGTGGCATTCCCATTTTTTAGAGTCGAGCCTACAATAGCATGCGCTTGCGCATGCATTGCAAGACACTGTTGTCAACAAAAAGGGCGTGAGGCCTGCCTGTTGCTTACCAGATGCTGGCTTGCCTGGCAGTCTTCTTTACCAGCCTCGCAGTTGGTCACTACAGGCCAAGCATCATTTCCCTTCTTTTCAGTGGCGCAGGGACCAAGCACTATTGATTCATCCTAATCAGTGCCCATCCATTGCTCCCGGCGTGTTTGACATACTATTTTGGTTTATTTAACTTCTAGTGCCTTGCAAACGAAGGCGAGTAGCTGGAAAAAACTTGCCCAGCAGGACAAACAAAACTACAAAGTGTTATTTTCTATAGTTAACTCTTTTATTTTGCCAAATATAATTTTCTCACTTTCCATTCATGTTTTGTTTTTGCTCATGGGCACTTTTCTCAAAAGATGACAATTATTTCTTTCTAAAAATTGCAAAGCAACATTGTTTCTTAGTTACGTGTAATTTCAGAAATTTTGCTTTAACTCATAATCCTGCAGTAGACCCCAATCCAGCCCACTCCAGTCCCCCCTATTCCAATCCGCCCACTCCACTCCAGTCCATCCAACACCAACACCAATCCACACCAATCCAATCCACTCCAATCTACCCCACTCAAATCGAATCTACCCCCACACCACTCCAATCCACCAAACTCTGACCCACCCCACCATATTCCAGTCCACATCACCTCACCCCAGTCCAAACCATCCCACTCCACTCCACCCTCTTGAATCCAACCCACTCTACTCCAACCTAACCCACTTCATTCCAGTCCAGCCCATCCCACTCTAATCTAATCTACCCTACTCCACCCAATCCAATCTACTACAGTCCAATCCACCTCACTCCACCTTTGGGATCAAATTCACCCCACTCCAGTCTAATCCAAATTACTCCACCACCCCAATCTCATCAATCCACCTCAATCCAAATTAATCAACTCCACTCTTCCAATCCAGCCCCTGTATCCAGTCCACCCCACCCCACCCCAGTCCACTCCAATCCAATTACCCCACGCCAATCCAGTCCACCCCAATCCAATCCGCCCCACTCAACTCCAATCCAATCCATTCCAACCCACCGCAATCCACCCTATACCAATCCACACCACTCGATTCCAATCTACCCCACTTTACTCCAATCCACCCCACTCCACTCACTCCACACCATTTTACCCCACTACAATCCACTGCACTCTATTCCAGTCCAACCAACCCCACTACCTCAATCCACTGCACCTCACTTCACCCTGTTCCACAACGCTCCATCCACTCTACGTCCCTACACTCAACCAAACTCTATGCCACTGAATCACTGAACTATACTTGACACTCTATTCTCTCAACTCCACCCTACGACACTCTACTCCATCTATTCCCTTTGCTCAACTCTGACATTCTACTCCACTCTGACACTACACTCCTACTTCACTCTATGACACTCCAGCACATCCACTTTATGACCCTCTACTCCTCTCTATGATACTCTACTCCCCCTGCTCCACTCTACGGTACTCTACATGACCATATCTACTCTATAACACTTTACTCTCCAAGTCTACTCTAAAGCACGGTACTTCAACAAATCCACTCTACTACACTCTACTTCACCTACTCCGCTCTACAACACTCTACAACATTCTACTCCCCCTACTCCACCCTATGACACTCTACTCCCCCTACTGCCCTCTAGTCCAATCTACTCCCCCTACTCCACTCTACGACATACTACTTCAACAAATCCTCTCTACAACATTCTCCTCTCCCTACTCCACTCAATGACTCTCTACTCTCTTTACTCAACTGTATGACACTCTACTCCCCCTACTCAACTTTACGACAATTTACTCTCTCTAATCCTCTCTATGACATTCTACTCCACCACTCTACTCTATGAAACTCTACTTCAACAAATCCACTTTACAACACTCTACTTCCACTACTCCACTCTCCTCCCCATACTCCACTCAACACTCTACTCCAACATATCCTCTCTAACACACTGTACTCCCCCTACTCCATTCTATGACACTCTACTTCAACAAAGTTACTCTACAAAACTCTACTCCCCCTACCCTACTCTGCTCTTTGACACTCTACTCCCCCTATTCCACTCTACTTCACTCAACTTCCCTATTTCCAAAAATGCACTCAATGACACTCTACTCCCCCAGTCCACTTTTTGGACTTTACTCCCCATATTTCACTGCACAACACTCTACTTCAACAAATCCACTATACAACATGTTGCTCCCTCTTATTCCACTCTGCAACACTCCACACCACTAACTTTTAGCCATGCTCAACAGCAGCCACACCGGTGAACATAATGGCTAAAACACATTGCAAACGCCAATAGTTCTTGCATAGGTGAGACCTATTGGCTTTGCCAGCGCTTGTGTTCTGAGTACTACCACTGATGCCTGTTTCTGTCATGATGGTGGTCATCCAAACAAGGTACTTGGAGTTCATTGCTAGGTTATTTTAGGCAGGGCCACTGGAATTATGGGGCAAGGGAGGACCATACTATGCAGCAGGCTTTACTAAATTATGTGGCAAGAGAATGCAGATTATGCTGCATAATAAAGCATATTTTGTGATTGTATCAGGTCATTATTTAGTCATTTTCACATGTTTAAACAACCGTCTGGACAAAGGTTTTACAAACTAGTATTAGGTTAATACACTCTGACAGCAAAGTGCAACTGAAAGGTAAACAATCAAACTTTCCAAGGTATCTTCTGTTACGGAGCAACACAAATTACTACATTTTTGGATCACAGACTACCAGACAGCACAGCTGTCTGGTTTGCTAAAGTCATCTTGGGACTTAGCATTCCGCCCATTAATTACCATTGGCTTTGTGGCTTGTAACTCACATTTTCTGGCTTTCTATTTGCTGGCTTTATTTGCTTTAGGCTCTCCAGGTTCAGTTTGTCCCTTCCTTTGCGTAAACTGTGTTTACTGTATTCTTTCACAAACTCTTCAGTAAACAGGCCTTTACATTTTGTTCTTATCTTGTCACATTTACTGTGCATTCATCAAAGACAGAGGTCACATATCAGTCTCTGTCTGCCAAGGGTGCTTATTTACTTTTTTTTTCTGACTTCAACATGAGAGGATTTATGTGACAATCTTGCTGGATGCTGGGGATAGGAAAGAGGTTTTTTCTACCACATGACAACATTTAAATGAACTGTGTAAGTATTTCAGAATTAGGAACACATATGAAGCACATTTTTGTTATTTCTGAAGTGTTTTGGAAACAAATACTTTAATATGATCAAAACAAATTATTACACTAGGTGATGCAATTTGCACACATTTTCCTTTGTGCCCTATATAGTTTTATTAGTAAAACGGTATGTCTGTACAAATGTAATGGTCATTGCAATTGAAAATGTGTAGTTACCATACAATGCATACTCTTCTATTCACCACTGCACTCTACTCTGCACCACTCCTCTTTACATCACTCCATGCCACTGCACTCTGCATCACTCCACTCTACACCACTGCACTCTATGCCACTTCATGCTACATGTCTCTACTCTATCTTGTACCACTCTGCTCTATGCCAATGCACTCTTTGCAAATCTAGTCTACAACACTGCGCGCATCGTCACTGTACTCTACACCATTCTAGTCTAGGCCACACCAATCTACTCTGCTCACTCCACTCTATGCCACTGTACTCTATGCCACTCTTCAACATTGCCCTCTAGGCCACTGCACTCTATGCCAATACACTCTACCCCAGTACACTTTATAACACAACTCTATGCCCTTGCACTCTATGCCAATCCGTAGGCCATTACACTCTATGCCACTCTATGTAACTGCACTCTACCCTGCACCACTTCACTCTACTCTGAAACAATGTACTCTACGCCATTGCACTCTATGCCACTCTAAAACACTCTGTGCCACAGCATTCTGTGCCACTGCAGTTTATGCCACTCTACTCTTAGCCACTGCACTCTACACAACTGCTCTCTATTTCACTGTACTCTATGCCTCTGCCCTCTCTACCTCTCCTCTCCGTATCACTCCATTCTACACCACTCCACTGTGTGCCACTCCACTCTATGCCACTCCACTCTGCCCTGCTCAACTCTGTGCCACTCCACTCTACTCTGTACTGTACACCATTCCACTCTACTCTATACGCTATGCCACTACACACTGCACCATACCACTCTGTGCCTGTCCACTCTGTGCCACTCTGCGACCAATCCACTCTCCCCTTCTCCATGCCACTCTACTCAACACCACTCTGTGTCAGTCCAATCTGCACCGGTCCACTCTGTGCTATTCGACTCTAATATGCACAACTCTAATCTACGACACTGCATTCTACAGCGCTGCATTGTAAGCCACTGAATTCAATACCACTGCACTTTGCGCTACTCTACTCTGTAACACTCTACACTAATGCACTCTGCCCCCGTCCACTCTACTCTATGCTACTCCAGTGTCTGCCACTCTTCGCAACTCCACATTATGCCACTCCAACACACAGTACAGTCTGCCACTCCACTCTACAACACTCTACTCCACTCTTCACCATTCCACTCAGCACTCCATGTGACTCTCCTTTACGCCACTGACTTATACACATGCTGAACAGCATCCTTGTTGGTGTACAACATAGCTAAAACATATTGGCAAAGCCAATAGCTCTTGCATAGGCAAGACCTATTGGCTCCTCGAATGCTTATTTTATATGTACGGGTTCTTGGTTTTGCACCGGAATTGTTCCCTGCTTGCATTGACAAGGCAGCCCCTAGTGGCGAGGACCAAAGGCTTGAGCCAGATGTCTGGCTCTGGCTCAGCTCGAGGTTCGCCTTGAGTCTGCAGTGCACCAATTAAACACAAAGCGGTGACTGTCAGAACTGCGCCATGTGAAACAAGAAAACCTAGGATCAATTCCGGCTTTCCTATTTGACCAAACTGTGTGATCCTGAGAAAATTAGCTTTCATCATTTCTCCTTATTTCTGCATTACCATGTATGGGAGGGAGCACGCTGAAATACATGAGATTAGGTCGGGCGCTGTTCAAACACCTTTGTTGTGCTTGGTTTAATGAGCTATAATGTTGCTCCAGGATTAATAACAACCTCTGCCACATGGACGTGCATACGACATCTGACATGCCTTTTGGTTCACTGATGGCATCACTGCCAGTGTGGGGCAAAATTATCATTTCCAATAAATGTCACTTAATGCAGCACTAAATTTTGACGTACAAATGTAACACGTTTCCTCAAGTTAAAGAAATACACCGCTGAAGCGCTTTATTATTATATTTTTATATGTTGTTTGCCGCACAATTTATATGTCAGACATTTTCATTTCTCAGATCGTAAACAGGTTCTTAGATCCGAGGCGAACCCTGGGCTCTGGCACTGCTCTTTCAGTTAACCTGTTACCTACCAACCTCTAGCCGTCACTAGGGCCTGGGCAATGGGCTAGAAGCTGAGGGATTGCTGTAGTTAGGATTTTAGAGGCGGGAGAAGGGGGCTGGTTTAGACTGGCCTGGGCACACTGCACTACTCAGCTTCTGCACCATCTGGTGACAATGTGTGGGCTGCAGCACCTCAGCAAAGCGCTTTGTCCTGCACCACCAGCACCATATTGGGGCATCCAGGGCCACAACCTTGAATCCGGCGACAGCTAGGTTGGCCAACTCTCTGGCATTTTGCAGGGCTCTCCTGCACAGGTCTGGCTGTAGCACTGGTGGCGCCCAGTGCAACGATCTTTTTTGGCGCCCCATGACATCCATCTCCACGGATTTCCTCACTACCACCCTTCAACAGTGCCCCTCTCTCACATACATTTCATACAAGTGTAAAGTGTTAAATCACACACATTACACGGAGAAAAGGAATCATGCACTTGCACATCAATCTACAGGAAATGTTGCATAAAACAATTAGGATTACATGGTGTAGGAATCATATGTCACCCACACTAGTAGGCAGTATATTTCAAGAGTGTTTGGTCTGGAGAAGCTCAAGCTCAGGATTTAAAACCTGCCACAGTGGTTAAGGGTGTCTTTACTGATAAGAATGTATTTCTACTCAAACACTCCCTTTGTAACAACATTAGGATAATGAAAAACCGAGGAAAATCATAAAGTTGTAACCTGTACCATGCAGTTTGCATGCAGCTCTTTGATGACTCTTTATATGTCACTGTGCTACATTAAGATTGTAACTTATGAACCGCAGGTAACAAAACGACCTTTGTGACAAAAGCAGTAACTCACTGAGCTATCCACATAAAATACAGTTTTGTGATCTGCATGGTACACATTCTTTGCAGCAGGCATATTAACCCTTGGCGCTTCATTATGATCCATCAAAATTACCAGTAGACAAACTCCAATTTCTCTTCAGCAGGAACATTATTCACCAGAGTTACTGGACACACAAGGAACCCATAAGTTATTTGCAAATACTCCAAACCGCCCCTGAACCCAGAGCCAGGTGCGGCTGTATTGCCCCCCCCCGACCTAAAGCCCACCCTGATACTGCAATCAGGCCTCCTGTGCTGTTGCCCACAAGGAAAGACTATAGGGCACCCATTGTCGAATAGTTTTGTTCCTCTGACACTTTCTTTAATAACCAAATTTTATATATTGCAAAGCCAAATATAGAAACACTTGTACCCCTTTCTGATTCCCACACCGAATCCCATATCTGCATAAATCAGCACAAATGTTGCCCCATCACCCGATAGAAGCAGTGCTGGTGAGTCCATAATAAGTCCACAATCAACCCCATATTTTGGCGGGCAGCCCCTGGCCCGGTAAATACACTCCTCCAGTTTGGAGCACTAATCAACTGCCAAGTTCCAGTCTGCATTCCTAAGAGGGTGTGTGGTGCTCCAGTGAAGTGCTATGTGTTCATCTGACACTTTTAACCAGCGCTTGAAATGGAAAAAATAAAGTGCAGGTACTCTGTGCTAGAGTACCTGCTTGTTTCTGAGAAGTGCCGGTACTCTCCAATGAAAAGTATTACGTTTTTCTTGAGATGTGCCGGTACTCTCCCGCTCAAAATAGAAAAGTGCCGGTACTCAGTACCGGACAGTACCGGCCCATTTAAAGCACTGCTTTTAACCCCGTCTAAAGACAAGCAAATATCCCTCTTTCATCCCTTTATGAGCTAAGAAAGAGGTGCCTATTGGTGGGTCAGGAGAAAGGAGCTCCACAGTTATGGACGTTTCTACGATTTTTGGAGCCCTGGGCCAAAAGGGAATGTGTGAGGCCCTTCTAATTTGCATGCAACACGACATCCTAGGACATGACATCACAGGAAGTGCCATCAATTCAGTTTTAATCCTCTGGCATCGCTGCAACTTTCCTGGTGCAGATATCTGTAAAACAATTGAAACAATCAGTAGAATATGAACACATATTTTAAAGTAGTATTAAGTGGAAATATATTGTATTAGTCATACTGGGTGGAAAGGTTTGCCGTAGATCTCTCCAAAACCCTCTATTGTTGACCAAATGTTATCAAATTGTTTCTAGATTAGTGCATTTATATTTATGTATGTGGAATTTCTATAGTGCAAACCTAGCCGAAAGCGGAGAGTAATACAGGGTTAAAGCTCAAGACACAGTCAGCGTGTGAAAGGAAGGGTATCTGCTTTGTAGACTGTTACTGTATCATGATGGAGTGTTCTTTGAAGAGTTGACTAGACAGCTGTTTCCTGTGTTGGAGTGATCTTTCGAGGAGTGTGGCACTGCCTGATGGGCCAGTTTGAAATTGCCATTGTGTGTGCCTTTTTGTTGGTACCATTACGGACAAAAACAATGGACCTTTCAAGTTTGCTCATCCGGCAGTACCAACCTGCCAGACTTCACGAAAGGCTCGTCCAACAGTGGCTGTGTCCTCAATTTGAGCTGAGTTAGAGCTGTCCGTATAGACAGAGGATATCATTCAAGGTCCTTTGTACTAGATGGGGAAGGCCTTTTGCATTGTTTTTTGCACCTCTTTATCTTCTGTCTAAAGGTGTGCTTGTTCATGGTGTGCAGAGACCCACAAGAGATGGTGAGCGAGTAGGCAGAGGTGTCAGTTGTGTGTATGTGATATGTCTACAATGCGAACACAGCATAAAGGCAGCAAAGTATAGGGTAAAAGGCAAACATAAAATCAATTAACTATAGGAGAGATTATTGGCTTTCGGCTGTTAATGCATCAAAACAGTTGTGATTGCTTTGTAGTCGGTGTATGTAGTGCAGGCTGGCAAGGAGAGCCTGTGGAGCTCCAACATGGAGGGTGATGTGGTCATATCTCGCTAGGTCCTAACCAGGTGCACTGCAGCATGGAAGATGACCTTAAGGGGGGCTTATGAGGATTAGAATTCCAAAGAGGTTTTCCAGACATCCAGTGCAAGATAAGGTGTGTAACACAGAAGATTTGTGACCAAGAAAGATAACGAAACACTAAATCAGCCAAATACATCTTAACTTCCATTAAAGGCATCACTCAAGTCACTCTAAAATAAAAGAAACAGAATACAATTATATTTTTGTTGAAATGGTTTATTGCCATGTTCCCTGAGCCATGGTGTTGGAAATGGAAGAGGAGGAGGAAGGCAATAAGCCTGGGGATGACCCCGCAGTAGTGGGCCATTGTCCATGTTCAATCGCCTTAAGCAGGGAAGTCCATCAGAGTGTTGATTAGTCTACCCTGGCTTTAGGCTGGAAGGGGGATATGTTGGAAATGGCCTTTCTGCATGGTCATCCCCAGACTTTTTGCCTTCCTCTTCCTCTTTTTCTGACCTCATTTTTTCTGGCTTTAGGACTCTGTGCACTTTACCACTGCTAATCAGTGCTAAAGTGCATATGCTCTTTCCTTAAAACATGATGACATTGGCTGATACCCAATTGGACTATTTAATCTGCTTATAAGTCCCTAGTAGAGTGCACTATATTTGCCCAGGGCCTGTAGATTAAATACTACTAGTGGGCCTGCAGCACTGATTGTGTCACCCACTTCAGTAGCCCCTTAACCTTGTCTCCAAGGCCTGTGTGTGCAGTTTCACTGCCAATCCGACTTGGCATTTAAAAGTACCTGCCAAGCCTAAAACTCCCCTTTTTCTACATATAAGTCACCCCTGAGGTGTGCCCTGGGTAACCCCTAGGGCAGTTGTAGGTTAAAGGCAGGGCATGTACCTGTGTAGTTTACATGACCTGGCAGTGTAAAACTCCTAAATTCGTTTTTACACTGCTGTGAGGCCTGTTCCCTTCATAGGCTAACATTGGGGCTGCCCTCCTACATTGTTTGAGTGGTAGCTGCTGATCTGAAAGGAGTAGGAAGATCATACTTAGTATGGCCAGAATGGTGATAGAAAATCCTGCTGACTGGTGAAGTTGGATTTAATTTTACTATTTTAGAAATGTCACTTTTAGAAAGTGAGCATTTCTCTGCACTTAAATCTTTCTGTGCCTTACAATCCACATCTGGATGGGTTTAGTTGACAGCTCCTTGTACATTCACTCAGACACACCTCAAACACCTGATACTCAGACTCACTTGAATACTTCGGCATTTTGAATGGGTCTTCCTGGGCTGGGAGGGTGGAGGCCTGCTCTCACACAAAGGACTGCCACACACCCTACTGGGACCCTAACAGACAGGATTGAACTGAAAGGGGACCTGGTGCACTTCTAAGCCACTCTTTGAAGTCTCCCCCAATTCAAAGGCACATTTGGGAATAAAAACAGGTCCTCTTCCCTACCATCTCAGACACTTCCTGGAGAAGAAACCTGAACCAGAACCTGCACCCTGACAAGAAAAACTGCCTGGCTGCCTAAAGGGCTCACCTGACTGCTTTCTGAAGAGGACTGCTGCCTTTCTGTTGCCATTCCTCCTTGCTGCTCTCTTGCTTTGCTGCAGAAGTGCTCTCCAAGGGCTTGGATATAGCTTGCCTCCTGTTTCCTGAAGTCTCAGGACCAAAAAGACTTCTCTCCTGCAGCTGAAACCCTTGTGCGGTGAAAATTCAACGCACCGCCTGCCAAGAACAACGCAGAGCCTGCTCGCGGTAAAAAATTCACAGCACGCCGAGTCCGGAACAACACAGCCTGGCTTTGCAACAGAAGATCAACGCAGCACCAGCGACGCAACCGGAACTTCAACGCACAGCCCTACTGGATCGATGCCGCCTGACTTCCTGAGAGGAATCAACGCAGTGCTATCGTGCAGAAGAAAATTCCACGCATCGCCTACCGGAATAGACGCAGCAGCTGTGACTTCGCTCCGCAAGCCCAGGATTCCACGCATCATCCCCGGGACGTCTGAAAATCCCGCAACCCAATCCCTGCATGGAAAATAACAACACAAGTCATTGTGCGAAGGGGCGAAACCAATGCACACTCACCGTTTTCCAAGCATCTCCTCTTCTGCTGTCCCTTGCAAGGATTTTTCAACGCAAACCAGTGTCTTTGCCCTGCAAGAGACACTTGTTGTTTCTAGGAGAACCTAAGACACTTTGGGGGTCATTCTGACCCTGGCGGTCCATGACCGCCATGGCGGAGGGCGGCGGAAGAACCGCCAACAGACTGGCGGTGCTTCCTGGGCTATTCTGACCGCGGCGGTAAAGCCGCGGTCAGAAAAGGGGAACCAGCGGTTTCCCGCCGGTTTTCCCCTGGCCCAGGGAATCCGCCATGGCGGCGCTGCTTGCAGCACCTCCATGGGGATTCCGACCCCCTTCCCGCCAGCCTGTTTCTGGCGGTGTCCACCGCCAGAACCAGGATGGCGGGAACGGGTGCCGTGGGGCCCCTGGGGGCCCCTGCACTGCCCATGCCACTGGCATGGGCAGTGCAGGGGCCCCCTAACAGGGCCCCACAAAGATTTTCACTGTCTGCTTTGCAGACAGTGAAAATCGCGACAGGTGCCACTGCACCCGTCGCACCCCTGCAACTCCGCCGGCTCCATTCCGAGCCGGCTTCCTCGTTGCAGGGGCTTTCCCGCTGGGCCGGCGGACGGCCTTTTGGCGGTCGCCCGCCGGCCCAGCGGGAAAGTTGGAATGACCGCCGCGGTCTTTTGACCGCGGTGCGGTCATTCGGCGGTAACCGCATGGCGGGCGGCGACTGCCGCCCGCCGTGGTCAGAATGACCGCCTTTGTATTGCTATTGCTTTTACAGTAAGCTTTTAACTCTAAAGACACTTGATATCACTTTCAGTGATA
Organism: Pleurodeles waltl; assembly: GCF_031143425.1. Lineage (NCBI taxonomy): Eukaryota > Metazoa > Chordata > Amphibia > Caudata > Salamandridae > Pleurodeles > Pleurodeles waltl. Next base: position 312,092,377 of record NC_090449.1, on the reverse strand, counting down.
TTCCTACATTTGCTTATTTCATCTTTAATCATTTTGACCTGCATTTATTCAGATAAATATTTTATATTTTTCTAAACACTGTGTGGTGTATTTTTGTGGTGCTATATTGTGTTATTGTATGATTTATTGCACAAATACTTTACACATTGCTTCTAAGTTAAACCTGACTTCTCTGTGCCAAGCTACCAGAGGGTGGGCACAGGATAATTTGGATTGTGTGTGATTTACCCTGACTAGAGTGAGGGGTAACCTGACTGCCAAACAAAGACCCCATTTCTAACACATGGCTACAATACCTCTATCAACACCCTGTGCAGCATTTACAAGTTGTGATACTAATTATTATTATTAGTCTATAGTTAGGTGGTTCCAGGGTGCATTTCCTTTTGTGAATTAGCATGATGCAAGTTAAAAAAAAGTTTTGAGATATAGCTCTTTTCGCCTGCATAAAATGTATTTTCCAATTTTGTAGACCACCTGGAAAGCACACATCCAAATGCAATTAAGTGATGCTGCAAGTGTGGCTCAGTAACTGCCCATTTCCTTTGACCTCACAGTGCTGGACTATGGCTGCGAAGCCAAGGAGAGTGTGAACAGGCCTTTAGGGTTGCACCTGGCTAGTATTTTACCAATATTTACAATATCATAGTGGCTGAACGAGAGGAACAATTTTATGAGGAAGTAAAGAGGGTATTTTTCTATGTTTTCTATAGAAGGATCATGGTTCATTTGCATAAGTTGGTTCTCATCTGTAGCGCACTAGGCAAAGCAATGACTCCCTAGAATGCTCACTGCAATAATTACCGAAGGCTGACATTAATTCACACAATTCATTTTTTATCAGTTTAAGTATGTTTTATTGAAAGAGTAAACATAGGTAATAACAAAGTATCAGGATGTTAATTAACATGTAAAAAATATTTCATTTATGTTAAAGGTTTCATCCATATTAACACTAAGAAGTTAGCTCAAATCAGTGTGAATGGGATACAGTTTCAATAAAACATTAGATGAAAGTAGGAGAGAGGAAGAAGCCCGAGAAAAGAGAGTCATGATATATTAATGTAAAAAATTAAGAGAAAATGTATACAACTAACCATTGTGAGCACTAAAGGTAAGCATTACAAATGGTACAACAACATATAATTGTAGGTGGAACCAAGATACATTTCAGACAGGCTTTGGAAACTCTTCAGCAACAATATCAACTGATTTGCTATAACTTGAAATATCAAGAAACAATGTTAAAAGTGACCACATATGTTGGAGTGTGATTTTTATAATTAATATTAACATGAAAAGCTTGCAAAATAATGTATAATAAAGCCGCATAGAAAATGTGTTAGAATAGTATTCATGCACGCGTTTGAAATGTGCCCACGGGAGTGGCCACCACTGTATACGATGATTAATGAAACTTGCAAATTATGAATTAAATATTGTACTAATGTATGATTTTGTATTTGCGTGTTATGTATTAGGGTTTTGCTAAATTAATCACAAGGCCTTAGTTAACAAGGGTCTGGGCCTAGCTGCCTTGTCTCATAATAACTGTGTTTTCTAACGTGCAATGTGCTGTTTTCCTGAAGGATACAATACTGAACTTTTCCAGAAGCTAGAGATGTGTGTGTAACCGTAGTAAATTCTTTCTCATGGGACCTGACTTGCTCAAGGAGACATTCTTGCCGAATGCAACAGTGTAATTCGCAACAGGTACAAGGTCGCCTAAACCAAGGGAAGACAATGGAACTACTGACTGGAGTGACTAGTGTAACTTTTCCTACCTGACATTCTACCCGTTGAAGACGTCAATCACAGGAGCCAATAAACTGAATGAGAACTGTCTTAGGTGAAGATTCTAGTAAGGTGAGCAACGGATTATTGGACAGAGATAACGATGCACCAAATATTGCCCAATTGGAAATTAGAGACTTGTCCGACAATTTTAATATAACAGCGTGACACAAGGAGAAACCAACCATTCTTACTCTGCCATTACAGAGACATTATTACTTTGCTATTTTTGAGCCATTACTTGCCTTTACCCTGCCACTCTTGAAACCGTAATTCTTCTTAGCTATCCTGAGAGACTTTGGCCCTCATTACAACATTAGCGGTAAATCCCGCTTACCGCCGTGTAGAAGACCGCCAACACACCGCTGTGGCCACGGAATTCCGCTACAGCTATTACGACCCACAGCTCGGATTCCGCCAAAATCTAGACACCCACACAAGTCCGCCACACCAAAGGTCAGTGATAAACTGGTGATAACAAAACCTCAACCGTCATGCCAACAGGAATACGCTCACACTATCACGACCCACAAATCCATGTGGTGGTCTTTCAACCGCGGTATTCCATTGGCGGAACACACTGCCGCGCTCAAAATACACACACATATACAAAACACAACCACATTGGACAATTCAAACTACACACACCTGATACACATACACACACCACTCCCACACACCCAATACCAAATAAAACACACACCCACATCACCCACAAACCCCTACAACAAAAATTGAGAAAGAAGCCCAGAGAGAGACACCAACTCTTAACTATTAAATCCCCGACCCTACCTGCATGCTATCACATACCCCCACCCTCACCCTCACCCCCATCACTCCAACACCTCACATATGTCCCACTATCACAAAACCACACATCCCAACACCAAGCCCTGCATGCAACAACAAAGCATGGACACCCATCACCAAAGCATGTCCACTACAGATACCCACACAGACCCCAAAACAATTATCACACAAGGTCCTACACAAGATTGTAAGCACTGGGGTACAGGGTCACCCACCCATTGCACACGATGGCACACACAGATGCAATAATCATGCCTTTACACTCCTGCAGGACCCCTACCCAACGTCACCGGACAGGAGGTTCCAGACATGCCCACCCCCCCACAGAAGAGGCCCACAGTGATGACCACAGCTCTGTCCAACTGGATCAAGATGACCAGCCCGGCCCGTCTGGGACCTCGGGACAGTCTGTTCCCCACACACTGGCACATGCCACCACAGAGCCTCCCCCTCAGGAAACACCACCACAGCACCCACCCAGCGGGCCCATACCTCTGTCCCCAGGACACATCAGGGAGCAGTGCGTCCACCACTACAGGGAACCCAGGCAAACCCACCAACCCAAGAACAGCAGGGACCTGGGGGCAGTGGCAGTGGGCACACAGTTCAGGGGACAGAGGAACAGGAAAACCGGGGAACTGGGAGGACTGCTGTGCGACAGGGGGAGGACAGGCCCAGGGAACCCACTCTCCACGAGGCCCTCTCCAACATCCTGGGAGCGTACCATCATTCCCAGGAGATGATGGCAACGGTACTGGCAAAGTTTCACGAGACTCAGCGACTGCAGGAGCAACAGTATTTGGGGATCAGGGAGGAACTCAAGTCCATCAACACCACCCTGGTCACCATTGTAGGGGTGCTGAAGGACCTTGTGAACACCAGGAGGGACACTGTGGTACAACAAGGGGCCCCTGACACTAGCCTGGACGATGAACTGCCCACCACCTCTGCCGGCGCAAGTGGACAGGAGGCACGGCCACAGGACCACGACAGCAGCACCCCACCACCTGCAGATGGAGAACCACCCCACAAACGGTCCCTGAGATCCAGGACAAAGACAGAGAACAATGCCAAGACCCCTGCCAAGAAATGAGACCACCCTGAATGTCATCCTTCTGTCCCACTTTGTCACCCTGTCCATCCATCAACTACCCTAGCTCCACTTCCTATGCCCCTTTGGACAATGCACCTGTGAGACAAATAACTGGACTCTGCCATGGACATTCCTCCACCATCACCCCTGACCATTTTACAACCCCCTCCACTATTTTGCACTTAAATAAACACCCTTGAATCACAAAACAATCTGGAGTCAGTCTGTGCTTTCACAAATGTGTATTTGCAATAACTGAGGAAAATAGCAATGTCTATTGTATTGTCAACATACCTATTTCACACAGCTCTAGTCCATGAGGTAACATAGCAGAGGTCACACAGTGGGACCCACATCTGTGAAATGGAAAGGCAAAGTGACAGGTCAGGGTCCACACACTGGGTGAAAGTGACAGACATATGATAGGTCTAACAATTGTATGAGATGTAGGAGGCAGTGATGTCTTCTTACCTGTGTCTCACTGGAAGTATTGCTAGATCACGTTGTTTCTGTTGTCGATATCCTCTTCTTCTGCATCCTCTTCTTCACTGTCCAGAGGCTCCACAGCTGCCACAAGACCTCCTTCTGGACCATCCTCCTGCAGAAAAGGCACCTGTTGTCGCAAAGCCAAGTTGTGCAGCATACAGCAGGCCACGATGATCTGGCACACCTTCTTTGGTGAGTAGTACAGAGAACCACCTGTCATATGAAGGCACCAGAACTTGGACTTCAGGAGGCCGAAGGTTCTTTCTATAATCCTCCTAGTTTGCCCATTTGCCTCATAGTAGCGTTCCTCTGCCCTTGTCCTGGGATTTCTCACTGGTGTCAGTAGCCATGACAGATTGGGGTACCCAGAGTCACCTGCAAATGTAGAGGGACAACTGTTAGACACACCCTAACCCTTAGGGACTACCCTAGACCCAGACAACTATTCACACAGTATAGGGTCCTTGTCCTCACCTATTAGCCACACACGGTGTCCTCACCTATTAGCCACACACGGAGCCACACACAAGGGATGCTGCTATTCCTCAGAATGTAAGTGTCATGGACTGAGCCAGGAAACTTGGTGTTCACATGGGAGATGTACTGGTCGGCCAAACACACCATCTGCACATTCATTGAATGGTAGCTCTTCCGGCTTCTATACACCTGTTCACTCCTGCGGGGTGGTACCAAGGCCACACGTGTCCCATCAATGGCACCTAAGATGTTGGGGATACATCCCAGGGCATAGAAGTCACCTTTCACTGTAGGCAAATCCTCCACCTGAGGGAAAACGATGTAGCTGCGCATGTGTTTCAGCAGAGCAGACAACACTCTGGACAACACGTTTGAGAACATTGGCTGGGACATCCCTGATGCAATGGCCACTGTTGTTTGAAAGGAACCACTTGCCAGGAAATGGAGTACTGACAGGACCTGCACTAGAGTGGGGATTCCTGTGGGATGGCAGATAGCTGACATCAGGTCTGGCTCCAACTGGGCACACCGTTCCTGGATTGTGGCACGATCAAGTCTGTAGGTGACTATTACATGTCTCTCTTCCATTGTCGACAGGTCCACCAGTGGTCTGTACACCGGAGGATGCTGCCATCTCCTCACCTGCCCCAGCGGACGCGCCCTTTGGACGAGGACAGAGAGCACAGAGTCAGCCAACACTGAGGTAGTAAAAAAAGGATTTATTGCACACATTTTTCAATCCGCTATGTGCCTGTCTCTGTGTGTATGCAAGGCCTAGATATGTGTGACGCATTTAAAAATAAATCCATGTGGCCACCTGAAATTGCAGCTGCCTGACCTGTAATGTGGGACAAGGGGAGATGAGGTAACTGCGCTGGCGTTGTACATCATCGCGGTAGGCGGTCGAAGACCGCTGCACAATCCTGCATTGGTTAACATTGGACCCTATGACGATGTACGCCGGCGGTGACGGTACGCACCGCCACGGACGTTACCGCCATTTTCTCTCTGTTCACTCACTTGATACCTGACCTTCGACAGGAGAGGACCTACACTGCAAGTGCTGCTATGACCTCAGTCTGGAAGCGACAATGGCTCATTTGTCTGGGGAAAGGGCCCCTGCCTTCACATCGAGGAGTTGGAGAAACTAGTGGATGAGGTCCTCCCCCCAGTACACGCTACTCTACGGTCTTCCAGACAAACAGGTGAGTACACTGTGAGTATGCTGTATGGGCAATGCCTGTTTGGAGTGGTGTGGATGGAAGATAGGGGCGGGTGATGAGGCCTGCATGAGCGGACGTTGAGTGTATGTGCGTCAGGGCAAGGGTGGGAACGTGGGACAATGACTGTGACGGTCTGGATGGTTAAAATTTTTCCTTTTCCCCTGTACTATTCCTCTAGGTCAGCACCCACCAGAAGAAGAATATTTGGCGTGCCATCGCCAAGGACATCTGGACCCTGGGAGTCCACCACAGACGGAGCACCCACTGCCGTAAAAGATGGGAGGACATTCGCTGCTGGAGCAAGAATACGGCGGAGGCCCAGCTGGAGATGGCCTCCCAACGTGGGAGGGGTGCCCGTCACACCATGACCCCCCTGATGTTCCGGATCCTGGCGGTGGCGTATCCGGAGTTGGATGGGCACTTGAGGGCATCACAGCAGCCACAAGGGGGTAAGTACATTCGCATCCATCTGACTCTGCACACATTACGAAGTTTCTGGTTGGGGGAGGTGGGCAGTGGGGTCCCCTAGGCTACGGCGAGCTTTGTAGGCAAGGACCCGTTGTGAGGCAGGCTAAGTGGCACTCCAACCCCACCAGTGGTAAGAGCCATCTACACCTAGTCATCCTCCTGTGACTTCCATGTGTGCAGAAATCGGGCATAGGCCATGTACCCCATGTCCCTGTGATTAATTAGGGAACTCTAAGTGCATGGCGTAGTGCAGAGGGCTGCTGTGTCTGTAGTGTCCTAATTGTAGCGGTATTGCATGCACTGAACATGTCTTTCTTCTGTCTTCCCCCCCCTTTTTGTGGTCTCCCTGTTCTTGTGTGCATTAGCATCATCAGGCGGAGGAGCAGTGCCACTAGAGCATCAGGGAGCTGCATCCCACATGGCCCTGGAGGGCGAGACAACGGAGTCTGAAGTCACCAGTGGGACAGAGGGCGAGGGGAACTCCACGGCGGGGACAGGAGCAGAGACCAGCGACACCGACTCCTCCTCTGATGGGAGCTCCCTTGCGGTGGCGGGCCCCTCTGTGCCCACCGCATCTACAGGTACAGCCGCCACCCCCCCTACCAGCACCGCACCCAGCAGCCCCTGAGCGTGTGTCCCGTGGCAGCTCACCCAGGAGGGTGGGCATCTCCTTCGCCCAGGCACCTCAGGCCCTGCCCCAGTTAGCCCTGCTGCCCTCAGTGAGGAGGCTATTGATCTCCTGAGATCCCTCACTGTTGGGCAGTCTGCCATTCTGAATGCCATCCAGGGTGTAGAGAGGCAGTTGCAACAAACAAATGCATACCTGGAGGGCATTCATTCTAGCCGGGCAGCCCAACAGAGAGCATTTCAGGTTCTGGCCTCAGCACTGATGGCTGCCATTGTCCCTGTGTCCATCCTCCCCCCTCCAACTTCCTCCACCCAGACCCAATCCCCAGTACCTCAGCCTATCCCAAGCACACCATCAGACCAGCATGCACACACCTCAACACACAAAAGTGGCTCAGGCAAACATAAGCACCACACATCCCAAAGGCACTCACACAAGCATCATACCCATGCACAAATACCAACATCCACTGCCTTCACTGTGTTCCCCTGCTCCACGTCCCCCTCCTCCCTGCCTGTCACATCTCCACTGCACTACATCCTCAGCCACTACCTCCATCACCAGCACGCCCATCACCACACACCGCTCACGTGCACTCACCACCCCCACTACCATTCACACATCCCCTGTGTCCTCTCCCAGTGTGTCTGTGAGCCCTCCTCCCAAAGTACACAAACGTAGTCACACACCCACCCAACAGCCATCCACCTCACAACAGCCTACAGCCCATGCACCTTCACCCAAAGTCACCAAACAAACACCTCCTACAACCACTACCTCTTCCTCCACTCCCAAACCCCCTCCATCTACCGTCCCAGTGTGTCTAAAAAGATTTTCCTATCAAATGTTGACCTCTTCCCTACACCCCCCCGTCCTTCCCCTAGGGCCCGCCTTTCTAGGTCCTAACCCAGCACCTCAGGCACCACATCACCGGGCACAGTGGTGCCAGCAATAGCGGGATTTTGGAGTGTGCCAAGCAACATGGCTGCCAGTGTCCCAAGGAGAGAGGGCAAGGACATTCCGCCACCTCCAAAACAGAAAAAGTTGCCCACATCCCGGAGGGAGAAGGCGAAAACACCTGCCACCAAGGGCTCAGGCAAGACAAACGTTGACAGTGGCAAGACAGCTGCGCCACCATCCAAGGGGGGGGAAGGGCCAGAAAATGAAAGGCAAGTCCACGTCGATGCCAACCTGCACGGCGGACAAGACCGCCACCGGCACCGCCACCTGGACAGCCGCCACAGACACCGCCGCCAGCACCCCAGCCACTGAGCTCTTCACCAGCACCTCAGACTCTGTGCCCTTCACCAGCACCACAGTCAGTGAGCCCGCCACCAGCCCCGCCGCTACTGACACCGCCCCAGCACCACAGTCAGTGAGCCCGCCACCAGCACCGCCGCTACTGACACCGCCACCAGCACCGCAGTCAGTGAGCAAGCCACCAGCACCGCAGTCATTGAGCCCGCCACCAGCATCGCCACCACAATGACCGCCACCAGCACCGATGCCACAGAGCATGCCGGAAGCACCGCCGCTACTGACCCCGCCGCCAGCACCGCCAGCGGCCCCACAACATCCTGAGCCAGTGGCACCACCGCAGACATGGCTGCCATCCCCAGTGGTCATTCGTACGAGGCTTTTGGTCAGTTCAAAGTGCCTGGGCAGCTTGCATGTTGCACCACCGTCAGTGGAGTGTCGCATCCACTACCACAGTCCTTCGCAGGATGAAGCACTCTGGTCACAATGCCAACTCCAGAACCCGCCGCCAGCACCGCTGCCACAGACCCCGCAGCCAGCACCGTCGCCACAGACCCCGCAGCCTGCACCGCCACGACAGACACCGCCGCAAGCACTACCTCTGTCCTTGGCAGGATGAAGCACTCTGGGCACAAAGCCACCTCCAGATCCAGTGGAGAAAGGCATCCACTACCTCAGTCCTTGGCAGGATGAAGCACTCTGGGCACAAAGCCCCCTCCAGAACCAGTGGAGAAAGGCATCCACTACCTCAGTCCTTGGCAGGATGAAGCACCCTGGGCACAATGCCCTCTCCAGAACCAATGGAGAAAGGCATCCACTTGAGATACTGTGGCTTTGCACTCCCCAGGATAAAGCAGTGGTCAAACCACCCACTGGAGAGCCTTGAGAGACTGTGGCTTTGCACTCCCCAGGATAAAGCAGTGGGCAAACCACCCACAGGAGAGACTTGAGAGACTGTGGCTTAGCACTTCCCAGGACCAAACAGTGGGCAAACCACCCACTACAGAGACTTGAGAGACTGTGGCTTTGCACTCCCCGGGAGAAAGCAGTGGGCAACCCACCCACTGGAGAGACTTGAGAGACTGTGAATTTGCACTCCACCAGGATAAAGCAGTGGGCAAACCACCCACTGGAGAGACTTGAGAGACTGTGGCTTTGCACTCCCCAGGATAAAGCAGTGGCCAACCCACCCACTGGAGAGACTTGAGAGACTGTGGCTTTGCACTCCCCAGGATACATCAATGGGCATGGAGCCCCCTCATGGAGCTGGCGTCGTGTACTCATCTGGCTGAGGTGTCCCCCTTCCCTTCACCCTGAGGTGCCTGTTTCATTTTGATCTGATGCCCCAGCAGTGTTCTCTCCATTTCGAGTCTGGTATCTAGTGTGGGCCTCGCCCATGCATTTTGGGCCCAGTGGTCCACAGACTATGAATGGTGCACTACCCGGACTTGATTGGTTGGTGTACATAATTGTTTATACTATATATAAGGTTTTGACTACTGGATTTTTTAAGATTACAATCGTTCAACTCATTTCCTTTTGTCCTTGCGTCCTTCCAGGGGGGTAGGGGGTGTAAATGTAATGTAGCAGCATGAATTGGTGTGTATGTTGTTGTGGGTGAGGGTGGGGGTGTTGTGTGTTGTGTGTGTGTGTCACTCTCTTTTCCCTCCCCCCTCCCCTGTGTTGTAGGTGCAGTACTCACCATGGTCGTCGCCGCTGTCTTTGGTGCTCCTGGTAGAGAAGCAGGAATACTGTTGCAGGGAGTATTTGGAGTTCAGGTTCCATGGCGTCCTGGTTCCTCGTGGGTTATGTAGAGTGTTTCCCCTTCCAAGTCCTGTTTCCGCCATGTTTTTATTCGCGTTGAATCCGCCCCTGAAAAGGTAGCGGATTGGCCTGTCATGATAGTGTGGGCGGTACATTGTCTTCCGCCTGTCTGTTGGCGGTGACCGCCAAGCTGTTTGTTTGACCGCTGTGGCGGTCGGAGTGTTAAAGTGGCTGTCTATGTTGGCGGTTTCCGCCACGGTCATAATTCCATTTGTTTTTCCGCTGGCCTGTCGGCGGTCTTACCGCCGCTTTAACACTGACTGCCAGGGTTGTAATGAGGGCCTTTGTCTTTAGCTGTTTGATGCCCTAAACCATCTTCGCCGTACCCCTTGCCTGATTTGCACTTCTCCTCCTTATGAGAGAAGAGCCCTTTGTTATACCCTGCTGAGCCTTATTTGCTTATGGTGAATGCTTACGGCTGATGGCGAATCGACTGCTTTCCTGAGGACGAAGACTGTCACTGTATGACGCCCCATTTGGATGGGCAACTATCTGATGATAAATTGTAATTGTCTGTTTGCCTTTTCTTTCTAGGTACCAAATGCTCTTTTGACAGAGGCCATAGTTTAGATGTTTTCTAAATTCATGTTACTAAATTGTTTTGCATGAAACCCAACATGCTGATGCTAATTAGAGGTTAGTTAAGGAGTTCACCAAAATCGGGGCAAATAGACAAATGACTGAACCTTTGCTTTGTTGAATAATGAACTAATAATACTTTGCTAAAGTTTAATTCATGTTGACTTTGTGTTTTGTGCTAATGTTCATGATCTTTGCATTGATAAAACCTTATTCCAGTTGCCATATTGTAGTTTTATTGATGTGCTTATTGGTATTGAGACTAATGAATATGCTAGTAGGTTGTAACTAATAGGGAATAAATATCCAAAATCTTACTAGATTTGTGTAGTTATTTTGTGGCCAAAAGGTCATGGTGTGTTTTATTCTCATTAAATGTTATTGATTAATTTGGTTGATTAGTTATTGCAAATATTGACTTGGTTATTGATCTATCGGTTGGGATGTTAAATAGATATCTCGTCCTCAGGAGTCTCCAATCAGGGTCAAAAGATTCATTGGCCTAAAACGAGTCCCATTGTAGGTAAATTGTCAAAGCTGGGATGCGTTATCAGTTCTGGTAGCAGAGGACGGTTTAAGCACTTTGAGGCCCGAGGACGAGGGACCATTGTTTGAAATTGATTCTGGGAAAATGCAAATTGGAGAGATGATGGCCTCTAAGTCCCAAATGACTTTCCCGGGATCTCAGAGCTTGCAGAAGTAAGTTGGGTATGTTCTCGGCGTTCTAGTGATAGTGTGAGTGACGTAGGGTTTGCGCTTGCACAGCTTATGCATACCGCACGTGAGAGTAGAATTTGCGGGTCAAATTTTGCTTGCGAATGCGGGAGCCGAGAAGGCGAGTAGCGGCCGAGGCTTAAAGTGAAATCTCTGTAAAGCTCTGAAGCGATTGTGTTACCCTTCCTGTAGTAAACCGGCAAATGTGAGTTTTGTTGGTGCTCGCAATATATTGCATTAGTTGTGCGAATCGGGAGTGAGGAAGAAAAGCCGTAAGACTTTGTCAGCCGCAGTGTGTGTGAGTGTGGCGTCTTTGGAGCCGTGCCGGGATAGGTCGGTTAGTGAGAAGGGTTGCGCACGGATTTGTGGCCGTCCGTGAGAGGCAATTGGTTAGGAAGGTAGGTGAAGAGAGTTCTGGGAATTATAGTCACTTCCTGATGATTCAATTGTAAACCAAATAAAAGACGTAAAGAAATTAAGTTCTTCAAGGCTCTAAGGAGCGCTTTGAGGGGAGATGTGTACATTACCGCGAGTGTGGGGGAGCCTACACTGCCAGAGGATACTCCGGCTTATTGGAGGAGAGGGGAGTCGCGCCATGTCTTTGGCTAAAGCAATGGTGCAAATTAACAGAAAAGGATGGGAGTTTGGCGTTTCCGGAGAACAGATCGTTTAATATAATGATCTTAGAGAATTTGCGGAAGGCGTTAACTGAGCAAAAGCCGCCTCCGAGGCCAGCACAGTTTGAGGCATTAGCAATTTGGGAGTTGATGGCCATACGTCAACGGCAACAAAAGTTTGAGAGGAGAATGAGGAAGGCAGAAAAGACACTAGCGGAGGCTAGGTGGGACAGTGAGCACAGGATGTGGAGAAGGGAGATAATAGATAGAGTAAGGATGTTTCCGGCAATAACTCAGGAAGCCAGAATGCAAGGAAGTAAAGCCACTTGCAAGACAGATAAAGGGTCTAGCAAAGAAAAGGAGACTAAAAGGTCCTGGGTAGATGCAGATGGCTCCGATGATGATGAGTTCCTTAATCAGTAGTTACATGACCGACCACCACCATATGCCAAAGATGATAATAGACTAAGTACAAGCGCAGGTCCTGTAAATTTGACACAGAATCAGGGAACCACAAAAACAGCACAGGCAGATACAGTTGCAACGCCAGCTCCGTACAGAATAGCATCAGTGTGTCTTCTGCTCCAGAGATGCAGACACAGTTGCAACCGCCACCCGTTCAGAGGCTCTACCCTGATGTTCCAATATTAGAGACAACCACGAGTCTGATGGTGCCGCCACATCCGGCATATACGAGACCGAAATTAGTGCAGATTGAGCCAACTCCAATTTTACTGCCCCAAGCACAGCAACAGATTGTTACGAATCATGCCTCAGGCACAGGAACGCAGTTGGCTACAGCACCAATAGTGCATCAGAGTATGGGAGCTAATGCACCACAGGGTTTGGGAAGCAGGCAGTCGCCAGCCGCTATATCCTTACCCATTACAGTTGGTCCACCAGTACCATTGTATGCACAGATGAGGCCTGGTGTATGTGATCAGGGAGTCATGTCCCAAGAGGTGACAAGAGGAGGGTTCACACGAAGCCCTCAAGGAATAACTCCAGCGTAACAGACAATAGACAGATCTAGATCACTGTTAGACTTCAGTCCGATAGGAGTTCCTCCAAATACCATGAGACAATCAGGTTTGGGACTGCTGACTCCGCAGATCTCAAGTGCGAATGTACCACAGACACCGATGATGCAGGCTGGTAATATCTCGTTGCAAGGGTTAACCGCGCAACAACTGAATGAATGGTTGGATAAGTTAAATTCACCACGGACTACTCCGGCGACAGCAGAGCGGTCGGAAAGAGAGGAATATTTGAATTTTGTGAGGTTGGGCATGGAAGCAGCTGAGCTAGTAGAAGTGAGTATGAGGGTGAGCAGACTAGAGTTGTACACTGAAGCAGAATTGAGGTATCTGTGTCCAAAGAAAACTAAAGAGGTGAGCAAAGTACACCAGAGGTTGGCGAACCTAGCAGAGAAATACGATATAGACCTTGACAATACTAAGCATCTGAAGAGGAGTTACAGGTTAGACTTTGAGCCTAAGGATTTTGATCACATGAGGTCTACAGGGATGAAGGCACACCTTAAAGAAATTCTGCAGAGCGCACAGGTTTGGGGAGCCTTAGAAATGTGGGAAAGCAGATGGGCAAAGAAAAGAGATAAGAGGAAAAGCGACTGCTCAGAACAGCAGCAGGCAAAATCAGTGCCCGACACTGGTACAATATAAGCATACCCCATGAGAGAGACAGCTGGAGGGGTTCTTGTCCATGTACCATGGTCTTGAGGGGACATTTTGTCTTTTACAAATGACTTCCCCAGGCTGAGGGAGAAGCCGATAGAGTGCTAACAGCAGACAGACAGGTTTGTGAAGCTTGCGAAGTGTCTTTGGGAAGACTTGAACATGCTGTTTGAGATTATAGTTCCAGCTGATTTGTGGCTTGAGTGCAAGAGGAGTGTTGACTGGCCGACAGCGGATTGAGTTTTTGAAGCAGAAAGTGTCGCCGCAGAATATTGATTGGCAAAAGATTGATCGAACGGCAGAGGAAGCCAAAGAGTCACTACATGCCTATTATGAGAGGTTGTTGAAAGCGTTCAAGCACTACAGTGGTACAGAGGTCATAGAGGCAAAGGACATGAATCACCTTGTGTTCAGGTTTGTTGAGGGATTGAGACCAGAGATTAGTCAGATGATCAAGAATCATCTGATCTGTTGGCAAGCGAAGCCAATTGATGAGGTGTTGCAGTATGTGAAATACTGTAGTGACGAAATTAAGTTGAAGCAGAGAAAATTGAAGGAGAAAGTGATGGTGATGCAAATCAAGGCAGCACAAGCAGGGATGCAGGGAAATGGGGTGCCACAGACGGTGCAACAGCTGCAAGGAAACCATGTTTTTCAGATGCAAGCGAAGGGCAGAGGTTGAGGAGGTTTTGTGAATCGTGGCCCAGATTTGAATACTGTGGTGGTTCAAAATGATGTACAGGGGATAAAGAAGGTGTTACCATGTCATACTTGCGGGGGTGTCGGACATTGGAAGCGGGAGTACCCGATGATGGTGCAGGAGGGTGTTGTTCAACAAAGCAATGATGTCAGTGCATTTCAAAATGTTAAAGGACCAAGAATGAGAGGTCCTAATCCGAACTTCCAAAATAACATGGTCCAGATGCAGGGTCTCCCACCCATGCAACAAGTACAGATGCCACATGTACAACCAGTGCAGATGCAGCAAATACAACAGCAGGTTCCTTTGGTACCTAGACAGCAAATGCAGTTGCCTTTAGCACCAATGGGACAGCAACAGGTGATGCTTCCTCAACAGGTCACAGGTCAAGGAATGAGTCAAAGTAACACAGTACACCAGTTCCCATTGCATGGTGAGAATGGAATAAACGATGACTGGTCGGATGAGAGTTCAGATAATGAGGAGTGTAGACTTGCAGTGTCCCTAGAGGTAGATCAAAGAGGGCCCTATGTGCAAGGAAGGTAATGGGTCACAAGGTTTCATTTTTGGTTGACACAGGAGCTACACGCTCCACAGTCAGAAGTGCAGAGGTTCCGAAGTTGCCTCTTTCGGGACATACCATTAAGGTAGTAGGAGTGGCAAGCCAGCTCCTGACTAACCCGATTACGGATCCAGTTCAGGTTGAGATTGGTACTTTTCAGGGATTGCACAGATTTGTGGTTTGCGACTCAAGTCCCGTATCCCTACTGGGAAGAGACTTAGGTGGTCATTACAACATTGGCGGTAAAAGCCGCTTACCGCCGTGCAGAAGACCGCCAATACACCGCCGCGGCCGCAGAATTCCGACACACCTATTATGACCCACATCTCGGAATCCGCCGAGATTCAGACACCCACACAAGTCCGCCACACCAAAGGTCAGTGATAAACTGGCGAAAACAAATCCTCCACCGTCACGCCAACAGAAACACGCCCATGCTATTACGACACACGAATCCACGCGGCGGTCTTTCAACCGCGGTATTCCATTGGCGGTACACACCGCCGCGCTCAATATACACACACATCTCCAAAACACCGCCACATTGGACAATTAAAAATACACACACCTGATACACATACAAACACCACTCCCACACACCCAACACAATATAAAAAACACACCCACAAACACCTACGACCAAAAATTCGAGACGAAGGCGACAAACAGAGCACAGCAATAGACAACCCCACCACACAGAGGCACACAACACCATCACCCACAGAACATCCACGCACAAAACACCACACACCACTACACATCACCATACTCATCACCACATACACCACCCCACACATCACCTACACCACCCCATGGCATGCCAAAGATACCCCAGGTTTTCGGAGGAAGAGCTCAGGGTTATGGTGGAGGAAATCGTACGGGTAGAGCCACAGCTATTTGGATCACAGGTGCAGCACACCTCCATTGCTAGGAAGATGGAGCTATGGCGAAGAATAGTCGACAGGGTCAACGCAGTGGGACAGCACCCAAGAAATCGGGAGGACATCAGGAAGAGGTGGAACGACCTACGGGAGAAGGTGCGTTCTGTGGTCTCCAGGCACAACATCGCGATTCAGTGGACTGGCCGCGGACCCCCACCCCCTCCCCCACAACCAACAACATGGGAGGAGCAGGTCTTGACCATCATGCATCCAGAGGGCCTCGGAGGAGTCGGTGGAGGAATGGACACTGGTAAGTCAAATCTTAAGTATCATATCCCGCATCCTACCTACATGCCATCACACACCCCCACCCTCACCACCTCCCCTATCACTCCAACTCCTCACTAATGTACTAATAACACAAACCACACACAGAGCAAGATGGCAAGACCTCCGCCAGGAAATGAGACCACCCTGATTGTCATCCCACTGTCCCACTTTGTCACCCTATCCAGATTGGAACTGTTCCAGCTCCACTTCCTATGCCCATATGGGCAGTGCACCTGTGAGACTAATAGACTGGACTCTGCCATGGACATTCCTCCACCATCACCCATCACCATTTTGCCACCCCCTCCAATAATTGGCACTTCAATAAACACCCTTGAACCACAAAACAATCTGGAGTCAGTCTGTGATTTAGAAAATGTGTATTAGCTATGACAATGACATAATCAGTTCGAAAATGTAATGTCAACATACCTATGTCACACATCACAAGCCCATGCAGGATGCAAGCAGATGACACACGTTGGTAACCACACCTGTGAAACCGTAATGGAAATGTACCACTCAGTCAGCATTTACTGCTTCAAATTGACAGACAGGATAGAGGTAGAAGTGTGAAAGTAAACGTAATAGTAAAAAAATGTGTTCTCACCTGTGTGTCACTGGAAATATTTCTGTATGACAGAGTCCCTATTATTAATGTCTTCTTCCTCTGCTTCCTCCTCATCACTGTCCACAGGCTCCACAGCTGCCACAACACCGTCATCTCGACCATCCTCCTGCAGAAAAGGCACCTGGCGTCGCAAAGCAAGATTGTGAAGCATCGAGCAGGCGATGATTATGATCTGGCACACCTTCCTTGGTGAGTAGAATAGGGAACCACCTGTCATATGGAGGCACTTGAACCTGGCCTTAAGGAGGCCGAAGGTGCGTTCGATCACCCTCCTAGTCCACCCATGGGCCTCATTGTAGCGTTCCTCTGCCCTGGTCCTGGGATTCCTCACTGGGGTCAATAGCCATGACAGGTTGGGGTAACCAGAGTCCCCTAATAGCCACACACGGTGCCTCTGGAGTTGACCCATCACATACGGGATGCTGCTATTCTGCAGGATGTAGGCGTCATGCACTGATGGATATGTCCCAGGGCATAGAAGTCACCTTTAACTGTAGCCAAATCCTCCACTTGAGGGAAAACGATGTAGCTCCTCATGTGTTTCAGCAGGGCAGACAACACTCTGGACAACACGTTGGAAAACATAGGCTGGGACATCCCCGATGCCATGGCCACTGTTGTTTGAAATGACCCACTTGCAAGGAAATGGAGTACTGACAGCACCTGCACTTCAGGGGGGATTCCTGTGGGATGGCGGATTGGTGATATCAGATCTGGCTCCAACTGGGTACACAGTTCCTGGATTGTGGCGCGGTCAAATCTATAGGTGATGATTAAATGTCGCTCCTCCATTGTCAACAGGTCCACCAGCGGTCGGTACACTGGAGGATTCCGCCATCTCCTCACATGTCCCAGCTGACGGTGCCTAGGAAGGACAACAGCGACTACAGAGTCAAGCAACTCAGAGGTATGTACCCACAGCTACATAATCCAAAAAGTTGTCTTTAAGTGTGTTGAGTCCAGGTCTAGGTATGTGTGACGCAGTTGTAAATGAAGCCATGTGGGCCCCTGAAATGGCGGCTGCCTGACCTCCAAACTGGGACAATTGGATGTGAGGTAACTGCGCTGGCGTTGTACACCGTCGCAGTAGGCGGTCGAAGACCGCGGCACAATGTTGCATTGGTTAACATTGGACCCTATGGGTCCCAGGAGCCAATGACGAAGTGCGCCGGCGGTGATGATACGCACCGCCGTGGACGTCACCGCCGCGGACGTGACCGCCATTTTCTATCTGTTGAATCACTCGATACCTGATCTTCGACAGGAGAGGACCTACACTGCAAGTGCTGCTGTGACCTCGGTCTGGAAGAGACAATGGCTCGTGCGTCTGGGGAAAGGGCCCCTACCTTCACTGCACAGGAGTTGGAGAAGCTTGTGGACGGGGTCCTCCCCCAGTACACACTACTCTACGGTCCTCCAGACCAACAGGTGAGTACATAGGGTGCATGTTGTATGGGCTATGCCTGGGTGGAGAGGCCTGGATGTAAGTAGGAAGGGGGCAGAGTTATGCGAGCATGAAGGAGTGTGAATGCATGCGCCACATGGCAAGGGCAGGGATGTGGGCCACTCACTTCGACGGTGCTGTTGCTAATGACTTCTCTTCTTCCCCTGTACATGTCATGTAGGTCAGCGCCCACCAGAAGAAGGAGATTTGGCGTGCCATCGCCAAGGAAGTCCGGACCCTGGGAGTCCACCAGAGACTGAGCACCCACTGCCGTAAAAGATGGGAGGACATTCGCCGCTGGAGCAAGGAGACGGTGGAGGCTCAGCTGGGGATGGCCTCCCAACGTGGGAGGGGTGCCCGTCGCACCATGACCCCCCCTGATGTTCCGGATCCTGGCGGTGGCCTACCCTGAGTTGGATGGGTGCTTGAGGGCATTACAGCAGACACAAGGGGTTGAGTACACTCACATTCTGATGACTTTGCGCGCAGTGGAGGGGTCTGGGTGGGGGAGGAGGGCTGTGGGTTTCCCTAGGTCAGGGCGAGTTCCGTAGGCTAGGCCCATCCGGAATGCAGGCCATGTGCCACTCCACCCCAACTCTGTAGAGTGTCAAGTACAGGTATACATGCCCCTGTGTCATCTATGTGGACAGATGACACTCATAGCCATGTAGGCCATATCCCAGGAACTGCATCTGTAAAGCCCAAGAGCGCGGCGTAATGCAGGGGGCTGCTGTGTCTGTATTGTCCGCCAACGGTAGCGGTAAGTCATGCACTCAACCTGTCTTTCTTCTGTTCCCCCCCCCCCCTTTTTGTGCTCCCCCTGTTCTTTTGTGCATCAGCATCATCAGGCGGAGGTACAGTGGCACCGGAGCACGAGGGAGCTGCATCCCACATGGCCATGGAGGGCCACACCACAGACTCCGAATACACCAGTGGGACGGAGGGCGAGGGGAGCTTCACGTCGGTCACCGGACCAGCAGACAGCGACACAGACTCGTCCTCCGATGAGAGCTCCCTTGTGGTGGCGGCACCATCTGTGCCCCCCACTTCTACAGGTACAGCCGCCACCC
Organism: Pleurodeles waltl; assembly: GCF_031143425.1. Classification (NCBI taxonomy): domain Eukaryota; kingdom Metazoa; phylum Chordata; class Amphibia; order Caudata; family Salamandridae; genus Pleurodeles; species Pleurodeles waltl. The sequence continues at coordinate 312,073,095 of NC_090449.1, read as the reverse complement.
CCCCTACCAGCACTGCCCTCCCAGCAGCCCCTCAGCCTTCGCTCCGTGCCCGCTCACCCAGGAGGGTGGGCATCACCTTCGCCCCAGGCACCTCAGCCCCTGCCCCAGTCACCCCTGCTGCCCTCAGTGAGGAGGCCATTGACCTCCTCAGGTCACTCACTGTTGGGCAGTCTACCATTGTGAATGCCATCCAGGGTGTAGAAAGGGAGTTGCAACACGGTAATGCATTCCTGGAGGGCATTCATTCTGGTCAGGCTGCCCTTCATCGAACCCTGCAATCTCTGGCCTCAGCACTGATGGCAGCCATTGTCCCTGTGTCTAGCCTCCCCCCTCCAACTTCCTCCTCCCAGACCCAGTCCCCTGTACACCAGCCTATCCCAAGCACACCATGAGACCAGCCTCCACACACGTCAACACACAAGGGCAGCTCAGGCAAACATAGGCACCACACATCCCACAGGCACTCACACAAGCATCACCCACATACAGACACAGCAACATCCACTGCGTCCACTGTGTCCCCCTTCTCGTCGTCTCCCTCCTCCCTCCCAGTGTTGTCTACACTCTCACCTGCATGCACTACATCTACAGCCACAAGGACTCGCACCAGAACACCCAGCACCACACCCCGCTCACATGCACTCACCACCCCCACTACCATTTACACGTCCCCTGTGCACTCTCCCAGTGTGTCTGTGACGCCCCCTCCCTAAGTACACAAACGCGGGCACCCACACAACACAACATCCATCCACCTCATGACAGCCTCCAGAACATGCACCTGCACCCAAATCATCTAAAGTTACACCTCCTACAACCACCTCCTCTTCCTCCACTCCAGGACCCCCTCCAGCTACCCGTCCCAGTGTTCGTCAGAAACTTTTCCTGAGCAATGTTGACCTCTTTCCCACCACCCCCACCCCTGCAATTCATAGGTCCCGTACTAGCACCTCCGCCAAAAAAAGTCAGGTTCCAGTGGTGCGTGTTAAAGGTATATGGAGTGCACCGGGCACCAGGGCAGCCAGTGTGACATGGAGCCAAAGCACTGCCAGTCCACCCCCTGTAAAGCACCAGAAGTTGGACAGTGCCCAACGGGAAAGGGTGAAGACTCCTACCGGCAGAGCCGCTCACAAGGGTCCCGGGGGGAGTGCCGAGTCAGCTGTGACTCCTCACAAGGTGGGGAAGGGGCAGAAGAAGTCTCCAATGTCTGGGAAGAGCAGCACGGCGGAGAAGGCCGCCATCCTCCCCGCTGGCCAGGACGCCACCGCCAGCCCCATCGTCACTGGTCCGGAGACCACCGCCAGAGTCAGTGCCCAGGAGGGCAGCCCAATCGTCACTGGTCCGGAGACCACCGCCAGAGTCAGTGACCAGGAGGGCAGCCCCATAGTCACTGGTCAGGAGACCACCGCTAGAGTCAGTGCCCAGGAGGGCAGCCCCATTGTCACGGTCAAGAGACCACCGCCAGAGTCAGTGCCCAGGAGGGCAGCCCCATCGTCACTGGTCCGGAGACCACCGCCAGAGTCAGTGCCAAGGAGGGCAGCCCCATCGTCACTGGTCCGGACACCACCGCCAGAGTCAGTGCCCAGGAGGGCAGCACCATCGTCACTGGTCAGGAGACCACCGCCAGAGTCAGTGCCCAGGAGGGCAGCACTATTGTCACTGGTCAGGAGACCACCGCCAGAGTCAGTGCCCAGGAGGGCAGCCCCATCGTCACTGGTCCGGAGACCACCGCAAGAGTCAGTGCCCAGGAGGGCAGCCCCATCGTCACTGGTCTGGAGACCACCACCAGAGTCAGTGCCTAGGAGGGCACCGGCAGCCACAGCCCCGCTGGGCACTGAGTGACCGTCATGCCACACACCGCTGAACAGTTCAGAGACAGCAAAGTCAAGCACCGCTGAACAGGGCAAAGACCGCCCTGGCAAGCACCGCTGAACAGGGCACAGACCGCCATGGCAAAACACCGCTGAACAGGTCAGAGACAGCAAAGTCAAGCCCCGCTGAACAGGTCAGAGACAGCAAAGTCAAGCACCGCTGAACAGGGCACAGACCGCCATGGCAAGCACCGCTGAACAGGGCACAGACCGCCATGGCAAGCACCGCTGAACAGGTCAGAGACAACAAAGTCAAGCACAGCTGAACAGGGCACAGACCGCCATGGCAAGCACCGCTGAACAGGGCACAGACCGCCATGGCAAAACACCGCTGAACAGGTCAGAGACAGCAAAGTCAAGCACCGCTGAACAGGGCACAGACCGCCATGGCAAAACACCGCTGAACAGGTCAGAGGCAGCAAAGTCAAGCACCGCTAAACAGGGCAAAGACCGCCATGGCAAGCACCGCTGAACAGGGCACAGACCGCCATGGCAAAATACTGCTGAACAGGTCAGAGACAGCAAAGTCAAGCACCGCTGAACAGGGCAAAGACCGCCATGGCAAGCACCGCTGAACAGGGCAAAGACTGCCATGGCAAGCACCACTAAACAGGGCAAAGACCGCCAACTCAAGCATCGTTAGCCCATGTGCAGCTGGGACAGTGACGGAATTGGGACCGTCACGGGGAGCGTGATGCACTCTGGGCACCAGTCCCCCTCCAGAACCAGTGGAGAACTGCATCCACTACCTGAATCCTTCACAGGATGAAAGACTCTGGGCACCAGTCCCCCTCCAGAACCTGTGGCGACATGAATCGACTTGAGAGACAGTGGCTTTGCACTCCCCAGGATGGTACAGTGGGCAAACCAACCACTGTAGAGACTTGAGAGACTGTGGCTTTGCACTCCCCAGGATGGTACAGTGGGCAAACCAATCACTGTAGAGACTTGAGAGACTGTGGCTTTGCACTCCCCAGGATGGTACAGTGGGCAACCCACCCACTGTAGAGACTTGTGAGACTGTGGCTTTGCACTCCCCAGGATGGTACAGTGGGCAACCCACCCACTGTAGAGACTTGTGAGACTGTGGCTTTGCACTCCCCAGGATGGTACAGTGGGCAAACCAACCACTGCAGAGACTTGAGAGACTGTGGCTTTGCACTCCCCAGGATGCAGCAGTGGGCAACCCACCCACTGTAGAGACTTGAGAGACTGTGGCTTTGCACTCCCCAGGATGGTACAGTGGGCATGGAGCCCCGTCGTGGAACTAGAGTGGTGCAGTCATCCGGCTGAGGTGCCCCCCTTCCCTTCCCCCTGAGGTGCCTGTTGTATTTCTATCTGATGCCCCTGCAGTGTTCTCTCCGTTTGTGGACAGGTCAGGTATCTAGTGTGGGCCTCGCCCATGCATTGTGGGCCCAGTGGTCCACGGATATTGAAATGTGCATACCTGCACTACTAATTGTGATGTATATATTTTTGATGTGTATATATTTCTGTATATATGAGCTTACTGTATTTTGCTATATTACAATGGTTGCACTCATTTCCTTTTGTCTTTGCATTCTTCCGACGGGGTTGTGGGTTGTTACTGTGATGTTTGGATATGCATTGGTGTGTGTGTTGTAGTGGGTGAGTTGCGTGTGTGTCCCCCTGACTTTTGCCTCCCCCCTCCCCTATGTCGTAGGTGCAGTACTCACTGTTGTCTTCGGCGCCGCCGTTGCTGGTGTTCATAGAGGAGCAGGAACACAATCGCAGGGAGTATTTGGAGTTTGGGCTCCATGGTGGCCTCCTTCCTCGTGGAGTGTGTTCAGGTGAGCGTTTTCCCATTGCAAAAGCTGTTTCCGCCATGTTTTTATCCACTGTGAATCCACCCCGGAAAAGGTGGCGGATTGGTGTGTTATAATACTGTGGGCGGTACATTGTCTTCTGCCTGTCTGTTGGCGGTGACTGCCGCGCTGCTTGTCTGTACCGCTGTGGCGGTCGGAGTGTTAAAGCAGCTGTCTATGTTGGCGGTTTCCACCACGGTCATAATTCCCTTTTTTTTTCCACCGGCCTGTTTGCGGTATTACCGCAGCTTTAACACCGTCTGCCAGGGTTGTAATGACCCCCTTACTGTGCAAAACGAGGTGTTCTATCGCCTGTTCTAATGAAGGGATTGAGATGCAGACTAACAGTGATGGTGAGGGGTATGACGGGCAGATTTCAGAGCCAGAGACGGAGACCACAGATGAGGAATACCCCCTGATTAGCTTTTTCCCAATGTTCACAGTGACTGATCTGCCAGCAGACTTGCAGGGGACGGTAACAGAGAAAGTGTGGGATTTGACAGGAAAGGAAGTAGGACTGATAAAGGTAGTAGAACCAGTTAAGGTCAGTGTGAAACCAAATGCTGTGTTCCCCCAGGTACCACAGTACCACATGGCGCAAGATGTCCTTATACAGGTAACAAAGATAATTGCAGACTTTGTGAAGCAAGGGGTCTTGAAAGAAGTAATGAGCAGTCCATGTACTTCACCTATAATGGGACTGAGGAAGCCATGTGGGAAAGTTCAGATTGTGCAAGATTTGAGAAAGATCAATGACATAGGGGTGAAATGTTGCCCAGTAGTGCCAAATCCGTCTGTGATCATGTTCCAGGTTCCATGCGATGCAGAATGGTTCTCCGTAATAGATTTGACCTAAGCATTCTTTTCTGTTCCTCTTCATGAGGACAGCCAATTTCTTTTCAGCTTCAAATTCTTGGACAAGGTTTACAGTTGGTGTCGAATTCCCCAAGGGTTTTCAGAATCACCTTCCATCTTTAATCAGATATTGAAGAAAGATTTGGAGTCATTGGAATTGCCTTTTCAATCGACTCTAGTGCAGTACACTGATGATTTGTTGATTGCATCCAAAACAAGAGATGATTGTAAGTACGATACCATCACTTGGGAAAGAATGGGCACAAGGTGTCCCCCAAGAAGCTTCAATATTGCCAGAAAGAGGTGAAATATCTGGGGCCAGATGTAGCACACCGTTTGCATAGCGCAAACTGCGCAAAACGCAGTTTGCGCCATGCAAACGGCCTCGCGCGATGCACATTCCCAAATTGCGAATCGGTACCGACTCGCAATTTGGTAATGCGACTCGCAAATAGGAAGGGGTGTTCCCTTCCTATTTGCAACTTGCATCGCAATTCAGAGTTGCTTTGTGACCGCGAATGCGGTCGCAAACCAACTTGGAGTTACCACCAGTGTCACACTGGTGGTAACACATTCGCAAAAGGGAAGGGGTCCCCATAGGACCCCTTCCCCTTTGTGAATGTCGATTAAAAAAAAAAAAAATTCAGAACAGGCAGTGGTCCTATGGACCACTGCCTACTCTGAAAAAAACTAAACCAAATGGTTTCGGTTTATTTTTCATTTTGCAACTTGTATTCCTTTAAGGAAAACGGGCTGCAAAATGAAAAAAAAAAACTGCTTTATTTATAAAGCGGTCACAGACATGGAGGTCTGCTGACTACAGCAGGCCACCATCCCTGTGAGTGCAGGGACTCGCTATGGGGTCGCAAAATGCGACCCACCTCATGAATATTGATGAGGTGGGTCTTTGCGACCCCATAGCGAGTCGCAGATGGTGTCTGAGACACCATTCTGCATCCGTTTTTGCGACTTGCAAATTGTGAGTCACTCAGACTCGCAATTTGCAAGTCGCAAAAACTGATTTTTCTACATCTGGCCCTAGGTCACCTAATTGAGAAGGGGTCGAGGAAAATATCCAAGGAAAGAGTGACTGCCATATTGAAGATGTGTCCCCCAACAACACGGAGAGATGTTAGGATGTTTCTGGGAATGGTGGGCTACTGTCGTCAGTGGATCCCGAACTAGTAAGATTGATAATTAAGGAGGTTAAGGATGACCCAGATACCATAGCTATGTTGGAGAAAGAGATGAAAGCATTCATCGAGCTGAGGGAGTGTATGTGCAGGGCTCCAGCTTTAGGTATGCCTGACTACACGAAGCCTTTTGTCCTGTTTTGTCATGAACGTGATGCACGTTCTTTGTCTGTCCTGACGCAGGTCCATGGAGGTGCAAACCGACCAGGAGCATATTTTTAAGCTACTTTGGACCCAGTCGTAGTAGCTTTACCAGGTTGTCTGCGTGCAGTAGCAGCAGTTGGTCAAAGCCTCACACAGTGTGAAGGCATAGTGATGGGACATCCTTTAACAGTTATGGTCCCACACTCAGTTTAAATTTTGTTAACCCGTACCAAAACGCAGCACATGACATATGCAAGATTGACAAAATATGAAACGATCATACTGGGGTCACCGAATGTGACTTTGAAGAGATGTACAGGGCTGAACCCAGCAACTTTGCTTCCCAATGAAAATACAGAAGTTGAGAATGCTGATGATGTAGAACATGATTGTCTTGAGGTAAAAGAACTGTGCACCAAACCGAGACCTGATATTAAAGACACCCAATTGGAAGAAAATGACTACATTATCTTTGTTGATGGCTCAGTAGGAGTACTGAGAGCTGGATACGCTGTGTGTACAATCACTGGTATCCTAGACGCCTCTTGGCTTGAAAGAGTATACTCTGCCCAAGTGGCTGAATTGGACGTGCTTACCAGGGCATGTCATGCCGCTGAAAAACTGAAAGTTACTATCTATACCGACAGCAGATACGGATTTGGAATTGTTCATGACTTCGGTCAGCTATGGTCCCAGAGGGGTTCCCCTGTGAAAAATGGTGAAAGAATTAAGGAGTTGTTGCACGCGATTCAGTTACCTCAGGAAATTGCCATGGTAAAATGCAGCGCTCACATGAAATCAAAAGACTTTGTTTCAATGGAAAATGGATATGCGGATCAAGTCGCAAGGGTTTGCGCATTGAACTGTATATTATTCAAGGATCAATGGGAATTGTTGCCAGAAACAGAAAATGAGACATGCACAGGTTATGCATTGAGGGTGGTTGACACGTTGGAGGAATTGAAACTGTTGCAGGGACGTGCCAGCAGAGATGAGAAACGCACTTGGGTTAAGATGCAATGTGTACAGAAAACAGATGATTTGTGGGTTTCAGATGAGGGGAAGATGGTTTTGCGGAACAGTCTTCTGTCACAGTTTGCAAGGTTTTACCATGGACAAGCACATATTGGGAGAGATGCTATGATCAGGTTGTTCAAGATTGATTGGTTTAACCCGAAGTTCAGACAAGCCGCAGAAGTGATTTGCCACAGGTGTATCATCTGTCAGCAGATGAACGCGTGGAAAGGGACAGTGGTGAATTTGAGCCACAATGGGAGAGCAGGAGGTCCATTTAGCAGAATGCAATTGGATTTTATTGGCATGCCTGTGTGTGGAGGTTTGATATACATGTTGGTGATTGTGTGTATCTTTAGTCACTGTATTGAAGCTTACCCTACACGCAGAAATGACAGCCTAATGGTAGCAAAGCTGCTACTTAGGGAGTTGATTCCACGTTTCGGGTTTCCGATCTCTTTAGAATCAGATAGAGGAAGTCACTTCAACAACAAGGTGGTTAAGCTCTTGTATGAAGCATTAAACATTGAGCAGAAGTTGAATTGTAGTTACCGCCCCGAAGCCTCAGGACTAGTGGAGCAGATGAATGGTACCTTGAAGTCCAGAATGGCAAAGATGTGTGCAGCTACAAATTTGAAGAGGCCTGATGCGCTGCCCTTAGTGCTAATGTCAATGAGAAATACACCCAAAAAGAAAACAGGACTGTCTCCTCATGAAATTCTCATGGGCCGAGCTATGAGACTGCCCGCAGTGCCTGCAAATGCTCTTGTGAATATCACAGATGATATGGTGTTGGACTACTGCAAGGGTCTGGCTGACGTGGTCCACTCTTTCTCTCACCAGGTGGAAGCTACCACATTGCCACCAATAAATGATCCAGGTCACAATCTGAAAGCTGGTGACTGGGTTGTCATCAAGAAACACATGAGGAAGTCGTGTTTGGAGCCACGTTGGAAGGGGCCATATCAAGTAGTACTGACAACTACTACTGCTGTGAAGTGTGCGGGAATTCCAAACTGTATCCATGCCAGTCACACAAAAAAGGTGACGTGCCCAACTGATGAGGAAATTGAATTGTCAACAATAACAGCTACAGAAAAGGGAAGTCTCAGGGCCAGAGAGTAATCAAAGGGGAACTGAGACAGAAGGAGAGCCCGTTGAGGACGGCTTGGTCACCTCAGTAAGAGGGGTGACAGTGAGCCTATCTTAACTGAGGCACCAGGAGGACTAACCCAAAGAGAGGTTCTCCCAGAAGCAGACGGGTATGGGTTTGAAGTAGTGTGGAATCGCATTTTACAGTTGTTAGGTATGTTATGCCTAGTGGCCCCTGTGATACACAATGACAATCTCTGCACAGGCCTAGCATTAAGTAAAGAGGCCTACAAATGTAATTCGCTACTGCTAGGAACACAGTATGTTGCAAGGCTTGCCCTCTGAACAGCCATCAGGAAATATCATCGTCATTGCATGCTAGCTGAAGCAATCCCCTTCTGGAAAGTACCAGTCTGAGTACATGATGTTCTCAAGTTCTGTCACAAGATGGACCATGTGATATTAGGCACGTAGGCCACCTTGTGTAAAATCCTTTTCTATGCTTTTTGTTACTATATATGGTATGATAGAAAAAACTACCTCAGCCTTAATGGAGAAGTAGTCATACGTCAAAGCCAAAGAACCAATAAGACGTTGAATTATGTTTGTGGTTTAATACTATAAAAGATCGTGTATTACTTCCTTGTATTAGGCTGCTCGAGTGTACACTAGTACAGAGCATCCTCCATGTACATGTCTTTCTATTCTATCCCTAATAAGTTCATTATGTTTATCTAGAAGAGCTGGCTAACGGTTGTTTGTATCCTGAATGGGTGCTGAATAATTAGGCTTCTACATTTGGTGGAGAATGCGGTCTCGTTCAGCGAATAGCTTCCTTCAGCCCGGCTCCTGATTCAGTTGGGGCGACAGCTGACCCATTGGACAGGGCCCCTCCTGCGACGGAGTCTGGAGCTGTCGTGAGTATCTATTGCTGCTTCGTGGTCCTGCTCTCGCTGTTTGCTCTACTGTATTTTCGGTGTAAATATTGCAAAACAGGGAGGTAACTGGGGTGTTTCGTTAATATGTTTCCTGCATAGAGTGGTTATGCATTTATGGTTAATATTTCTATTTGCCGTACCCCTTAGCCAGCTTTCTGTAATGACATTTTTTTTCCCTCTCTGTCTCCGGTGGCATGCCAAGGGCATTTCTTCCTCTGTTGTCTTCTGTTGCGGGCTCCGATAATGCACCTCGTGAAAACATTCAGATAGTTAACTATAGCCGTCCGCAGGCTGCTAGCATTCTGTGTTAATTTGGTTCTTCCATTGTATTACACCATTTCCTTCCTCCCTGCGCTGCAGCTGTATACTTAGAATAGCTTCCTGTATTTCATGTAGCTTGTTACTGTTAAAAAAAGATGTCCGAGGAATAGAGGCAACTAGCGGTGTTGCTTCAGAACACAGCGCGAGTCGCTGTTTGAAGTCCCCAGCCGGAGGGGCTGGGGCGGATAACTCTGGCCAAAGAGGGTGTTGTAAAAGGGCGTTGCCCAGATGTGGGATGGTAGTGGTCCGTTCCAGGTTCTATGTGTACATTTAAGAGGAACTGGCATGTGATGTCAGCATCCTTGTGTTTATAGGAGTGATAGTGGTTCATTCCAGTAACTGGATGATAGTGGTTCATTCCAGTGGAACAGGCAGGCTCTGTTTGTCATGTTAAACAATTGTTATGTTATCTGTTTCCTGTGATATGTGAAATGGTGTAAACTATAGATGCTGGTTTGATTACGTGTGTGTGTGTTAAAGTGGTTTTTGAGCTATAAATACGTGTGTGTGTGAAAGTGGTTTTTGAGATAGAAATACGTGTGTGTGAGAAAGTGGTTTTGGAATAATGAAGGAAGGGTTAACCACAAGGTGGTGTACTGTGATTTAATTTGAATGCATGCATTTGCGATTTAGGATAAGAATTTTTAGAAAATTTAAGACTAGGTGGGTGGACTCTTGGGCGACATAATACAGATTTTTATGACAATTGACTGATTTAATCTGCAAACATCACACAGTACAAATACCCCCCCTGCACTCACTACATATTGATACAAGGGGTGGGAGTAGGATCACTCCACAGGGCTAGTTGTACTGTGACCCTTGTCTATGGTTCTGCCGTCACATGTGGTTGCCTGACTTGTTCACCGCTATTGCATTATCTGTGTGTCACTGGCCAAGGATCTGGTCCAGTTTCCAATATCATACAGCCGCACCCTGTCCCTCCTGACTATTCTGTCATCTCTTGATTCACCCCAAAGGATGCCAGTGTGGACGCCGTCACTAGCACCTTGGGTACTGTCTGATTTCAAACTTTGTGTGAGCTAAGGTGGACATGGCTGGCTGAAATTGTGGCATGGATGCAGACCGGCTTGCTTCCTGCTTTTACTAATCAATAATTGCGGCTGGCAAAGAGAGGCTGCGTGTGTGAATATACCCATTGTTACCCCTTCTGTGTCATGGGGTATGAGCGGTGTAAAAAGAAAAAAAATACACCAACATCCTACTGTTTTCTGGAACGATTGTAATTGTCTTCGTGTTATGTAACAAAAGGCTAGGGTAAGACAGTCACGAGGAACCCTCTTAGTAAAGGCAAAGTAGAGACACATCAACATAGCCCAAGGACAGTCCAGCGTACCAAATAGAGGTGAAAGAAGGCCTATAGGCACCACTGTACTTAGACTTTGACTTTGCAAGGAAAATGACAGTAGTGTTTCTGTGGCTTTGCGGACATGTGTGGTGCTTTACAATGACGCCTACATGCTAGTAGCATATGGGATGTCCCTTGAATGTGGGGCTGTCCTGTATGTGGAGGATATAAAAAAAAAAGAAATAAATAAACTGAACTGAAGAATGGTTTCCTCCACATGGTGGGGGGGCTGACAAGGGCAGGGAAGATTGGAGGGCAAAAAAAAAAAAGAGAGATAATAGGGGCTTGTCAAGCTCTCTTCCTGTGACAAGTGCACAGTCACAGGAACAAAACATCAATTTTGTTTGAAGACATTTGGGAAATACACTACAGCGTGAGGGCACCACAACAGGGACCAAACACTCTGAGCTGACTCTACAACAGCAGGCAGAGACGGAACGTGAAAGCCGCACCCTGGCATGGCGTTTGATGGATGAGGAAGTGAAAAATAAAAGCAAAACGTAAAAGACCTTGTGAAAGAATTAGACAGTTATTCCATAGCCAGGGTAAAGAGGAAGTGGCTAACGCAATTAGAAAACATGAACAGAAGTACGAACAGATATCAAATGAAATGGAAAAATGTATTGGCAAGGGGCGAGAGGGATCACACAATTTACTATGGGATATGTCCATGTATGCACATCACACAATCCATAACATCAAGATGTGGAAGGAGGTGCTCAGCAATACAAACACACAGCTGGAGATCACAAGACAGTCTCTCGACGTACATAAAAATGTACAGAGTTAAACAGAATAATAGCCATGGGAAGGGCTGCTTTGGAAGGATCTGGATACATTGTTTAGCATTATTGTACCATGAGATTTGTGGGAGGATTGTAAGAAGGCGATACACTGGCCTGAAATATGTGACCACTACTCCAATTACTACACTATCATTTGGCACTAGACTGAGTATGGGAAAGGTTTGCAAGTAGACAAGGGATGGCTGTAACATGCTTACACACTGTAGAAAATGTAAGTTTAATTGTTAAGTTATCACACGTAATAAGACACAAAATACAGACTTTATTACTTGTTAATGGCTTTAAAAGCACTGCAAAGAGCATTGTACAGCGAAAATAAAAGCGTCAAGATAACTCCAGTGATTAATGTACCTGCTGGGGAGGAATAAGAATTTTGAACAGTGGCATTTTTGACTGAAAGATAGTGCAGATGGTTAATATGCAGGCTGCAAAGGATGTGTATCATGAAAAAAAAAACAGTATTTTATGTGGATGGCACCGTGGGTTACTGCTTTTGTCACAGAGATTCTTTAGTTACTGTACAGTTCATAATAGTAATCTAGCACAGTGAGCTATGAACTGCAATCAAGGAGCTGCATGCCAACTGCATAGCACAAATTAGAAAGCTGTTTTTTCCCAGTCTTTCATTTTAAAGTGCTGTAAAGTGCTCCAACACCTACACTGGTATGAGAGATGCTATAATAAAAATTAATTACATGTGACAAAAAGGATAGGGAGAGAAGAGAGGCACATATGGTTTACTTTCTTTCCCCACCACATATTTATGTATAAAAGCTTTCTTAGATCTTATGTACCTAAAAATAATAACAGAAATAGCCCCGGAGATAATTTTAAAAAAAATTGCCCGAAGGATTCACCTTTCCTAAATAAAAGTAACAATTGAAAAGTTGGTCGCCAAGATGCAGCACCAACATTTCCAATAAAATGTTTAGATTTTTGCATATTTTTTCAATATAAAAAGAATGATTTCATGTTTGAAATTTAAATTGTGCAAATTGCTTGGGGGTACCTGGCTTCCAGTAATGTTTCACTGGTGGTCCCCAGGAGTAAAAAGGTTAGGAACCACAGGTGTACAACAAATTAGAACTTTCTTATGTAGGGATTACATTTAAAAATATTTGACCAATGCAAAGGTTGCCAAAATTCTTACAGTGAACAAATTTAGTCTGGAGGGAACAGAGGATTCATTTGCAGCAGTTAACAATATGTTGTCAGGAGTGTGGAATTTTATAAAATGTCTAAATTGTCCATGGGACAGTTTGTGTCATCAGTCTACTTGTCCTGTAAAAACACATGCATATTTTCCTCCTGCTAAAATGGTGTTTACAAATATTGTCTAGGAGTTCGATTTCCTGGTCTGCCTCATTAAATGCTAGCTCATGTATAAAAGCTGTAAATCTGCACTAATGCAGGAACAGATACCATGGGTGCACTTTGTTATTTTCTTTGAGAATTCTGCCATAAACTGGTTATCACAGACCTTTTGTTATTTGAATTCTGTCTCTCTGTTTATTGACTGGCTTCAGTGGTAGTGACACCATTCTGCTCTTCCATACGAAGAATATTGGCACAAAGTAGTTTTGGCACAAAGTAGTTTTGTTCATGCCAGGAACAACTATGGCAATGTGTAACTTTGATGAAAAGGTTACATTGATTTTTCCTGTTATGAATATAAATGTTGGAAATACCACCATGCATCCGCACATTTTACTAAATGATGCTTCAAAGAAATGACACCTAAAATATCATGGTAGTTTAGCAGAATGTTTCTTTCCTAGTTACATTTTTTGTGAAGGTATTTTGAAAGCAAGGAATAACAAAATGTTGCTTTCGAGCTTCTGCAGATATTTGCATCTGATGAGAGAGCATTCTGGAAGAATTGTGCTGGGCATTTGTTTACGGTAGTTCCATACCCCTGGTTTTGTATTTCTTCATAGCTCTATAGAGTACATACTAATAATTTAGTCATGTTCAATGACAGAAGAGATATAGAAATTAACAGAAGTGTTAAAATGTGATGAATTGTAAATAATATAAGGAAATAACAGATATATAAAAATGTGGGATGTTGTTGGGGTGTAGAGTGAGTTAATTATGTAATAGCAAACTTCTACTAAGGTGTATTGATATTTAAAATAAACACATTAGTGCAGTAATAATGATTACACATGACGTGTTAGTGAATGATCGATTTCACTTAATGAGAGGCTAAAAGAAATTAACACAAGTGGATGTTTAAACATCTACAGTACATGTAGTATGTTGAAGTCATGTGAGTGCAACCAGGGTGTCAAAAGGGCAATGAATGGGAAAAAATGCAGTACATTTGTCACAAATGTGTTTTATTTTTATGGTATTTTATTTTATGCATTTATCTGCCAGGTCCCGTCCCTATATTAAATTGTAGCAGTTAAGATTACCTTCCCCATTTCTGAAAACCACAAAGCCACGGATTGTTGCGATATGTTACCATGACGTTCCAAGTAGAAATGTAAAATAAATGTACAGCTGAATGGAATAGGATTTTTTTTATATACACCCTGGACGCAGGATGTATGTATCTACGTATATATATGTGCATATAATTGGCGGCAGGAGGAGTATTTTTCTATTCATGTTTTTTCCTAGGTTTCAGAACATGGACGAGAAGATGTGGTTTCTGTATCCGTCTGTCTATGTTACGTTTTATGTTTTCATAATTAATGGGAGTCTTCCGTGGTACATCTTAATGAGCGCAGTGACATGGATTGCCTTCATGTGTTGGTAGATTGCAACTAAATATTCTCCAAACTGGTTTTGGGTATTGAAAATACCTATATTAGGATAGAGTTATTACTACCTTAGGATGTGCTATGTAGTACTGCAATACAGCTATGAGTAATATACCTCTGATGATGAGGGTGCCAAAAATAAATAAATAAAATAAATATAATATCTTAAAGGAACATCAGCATTTCAGAACATCACACTTGTACGAGAAAGGGGAAGTGACTTCTGATGGCGGTGATGCCTGCAAAGTCCCAACCCTTCCAGCATTGATGCAGATATTCAGGGTGTTGAAATAGAATAATAGGATACAATGCTACGTTAAAAAATTATACTGGCTGTATACCAGTGTAACATGTGTTTTCTCCTGACCTTTGGATCACCATTTGTTTGGTGAAATAGTTTGTGTGAATATTCCACTGTTACTGGGTGTAATTGTTATTTATTTTTTGAGTGTTGATTTCAGTTTAAGAGTGTGCTAGTTACCCCATAAAACCAGTCAGATATGTCCCTTTATAAGATTTTGTGCATCTGCTGAGCGGTTCTAGATTGATGCACTACCGCTTGCTTCCTTGATCAAGAAAGGCACCCTTGACAAAGTTGTCAAAGTGAACACCGACTGAGATACTGTTTGACTGGCCTATGAACATTTCTGGTGCTGAGAAGTTATTGTCTGATAAGACATTTTGACAGCAGTTTGCCTTACCTTCAGCATTAGGTGCTGCAGGTCCTTCCTGGCTGGACAACACTACCTGTACATGATCTCCAACAGGGATATTGGGCTTGGGTCTCCTGAAAAGTAGGAGGGACCGACCTCCTGGATCCACAGCTATTACACCAAGAAGGTACACCACCGGAACACGACTGCATCCTGGAGACTGGGTGTGGGTAAAGGCCACACCAGACGTCACTGCCTTCAACAACGGTGGAAGGGACCACACCAAGTCTTGTTGACAACAGCCACAGCAGTCAAGTGTGAGGGCATCACATCCTGGGTCCATACCTCACACACCAAGAAGGCCGCTGGACCAAAGGATGACCAGCCGCCAACAAAGTTGCCGATGAGAGTAATGCCACCTTCACCACAGCGGTACAACCTTCGTTCAACAAGCGCCACCAGCCAACACTGACGGAACTGCTCGTGCTACACTCCCACAGGAGTCGGAGAGTGTAAGCGGGTTCCCCAGTACACCAGAGCATTGTTCTTGGACTGCTTGTGCTGCAACCCCACAGGAGTCGGAGGGTGTAAGTGGGTCCTTCAAGACACCAGGATACTCTTTCAGAACTGCTCGTGCTACTCTCCACAGGAGTCGGAGAGTCAAGCAAGGCCACTTAAGTATTAAAGACATCAGGATATAAATGAACAGAATATTAAAAAAGTCCGCTAGAAAAATTTGCGCCAAGAGGTACAGATCCCAGTCCTACGGAAGCGGCTGGTCACTAGGATCAGTGCGGTTTGTAGCGTCATTGGGAGGTGCCTCTTCCAATTAGGAATATAGCAAAAATAGGGCAAAAGGGCCATCCCTCGGGTCAGTGGACTATCGCACCCAACTCCTTTAGAACTGGACACTGGGATTCATCCCTTTATACTCTGCATAACTACAAGTGTCAAATAGCATTCAACGTCGCCCCGAAAACATACCGAAGGAATAGACTACTCGTGTGGCACTCCTACAGGAATAAGGAGGTACCAAAGATTACATGCCAATAGAACTGGTTTCAAGTGCTAGCCACATCCGACCACACCCTATACAGCGACATGGATTTAAGATTACAACGTAAGAAAAAGGAGCAGAAGAAGTGGCCCGTGGTGGTCACAGCATTACTCACCCCGGTAGCAGCTATAGTACTAACAACAATCCTGATAGTATATAAAGACGAGATACATATTCCATGGCTCGACCAGGAACACTACATCCCCAAAAATGGCCAAGGTGAAAGAACAACAGGTGGTGAGAACAACAATATCTCAAAATAACATGAGAGGGTGGAGGATAAAACAAAATGGGTGAAATATACAAAATGGAAAGAAGATGGAGAAGATTATAAGGACAATACATTTGTGCAAATGGTATCCATGTACAAAGAACTAGCAAATGTGTCTGATTGTTATATATGTACCCACCTACCGACCACTAGCCAGGAGAAAAGAAATTACACTTAAATGCCCCTCACAGAATTCGTGGCATGTAACATATTAGATAATATGTTAGTGGGAAATTTAAAAGGAATGAGAACAGGGAAAAGAAAAAAAGGAGAGAATAAGAGAAAATATAAACAAAGGAGAAATGAGGAGAAAAAGGGATGAGTATGGTTTGGAAGATGAACCTTATGTAGGTGATATGCAAGGAAAATTGGTAGAAAGAGTGTCAAATAAATTGAAGGAAGAAGATAGAAGGAGAAGAAAGAAGTGTAGGAGATTAGATCCGAAGAAAGAAGAAGAGAATTTATTGAATGCATTTACAACAGAACGAGGGAAGGGTTACACTGAAAGGGATCATGGCTCAGAACAATGAATACCATTCCTGGCCATAGATACAGAAATAAAGGCACCATGGTGTTTCAAATGCTCAAGAGGTAACGCAGACACTAGCAAAAACGGAATTGATGTGGGACATAGTATTTGCAATACAACATTGAGCCCGGACTACAAAAGAAATGACACAACAGGCTTGTCCATAGGCCTGACACCTCCCAAAGGAATATTTATTATATGTGGGACATCTGCATTTTTTTAAATTGCCAGCAGGTTGGCAAGGTACCTGCTACCTAGCATTCGTGCTACCACAAATGGCGCATAGAACAGAATTACAGAAGGGGGAAAAGAGAACACTTGGCGGGGTGCGCAGGAAGAGGACACCAACGTGGGGAATATAAGAAAGGAAATAGAGGATACAAAAAAGGTAGAAGAAGGAGCTGGGAAAGTGGGAGATGGGAGAGAAGTCGGAGGAATGCTGGATCGAGTAGCAGCATGGTTCAGGGGTTGGGGTACCTGGTTGGTAGAGGTACTAGCGATAGGGATCGTGGCACTGATAATGATATGTGTGCTCATACCAGTTTGTCCATCCTTCCTGGCCCTACTCTTGAAAAAAAAAAAAAAAACTGTCACCAGAAACACACACATTATCAATGAAAAAGATATAAGGATGACAACAGGGACGAGCAAGAGGTATAAATGAGAGCAATACACCATGATCCTTAGATTTGTCATTGAGTATCAGAGGGCGGAATGTGGAATCGCATTTTACAGTTCTTAGGTATGCTATGCCTAGTGGCCCCTGTGATACACAATGACAATCTCTGCACATGCCTAGCATTAAGTAAAGAGGCCTACAAATGTAATTCGCTACTGCTAGGAACACATTATGTTGCAAGGCTTGCCCTCTGAACAGCCATCAGGAAATATCATCGTCATTGCATGCTAGCTGAAGCAATCTCCCTTCTGGAAAGTACCAGTCTGAGTACGTGATGTTCTCAAGTTCTGTCACAAGATGGACCATGTGATATTAGGAACGTAGGCCACCTTGTGTAAAATCCTTTTCTATGCTTTTTGTTACTATATTTGGTATGATAGGAAAAACGACCTCAGCCTTAATGGAGAAGTAGTCATACGTCAAAGCCAAAGAACCAATAAGACGTTGAATTATGTTTGTGGTTTAATACTATAAAAGATCGTGTATTACTTCCTTGTATTAGGCTGCTCGAGTGTACACTAGTACAGAGCATCCTCCATGTACATGTCTTTCTATTCTATCCCTAATAAATTCATTATGTTTATCTAGAAGAGCTGGCTAACGGTTGTTTGTATCCTGAATGGGTGCTGAATAATTAGGCTTCTACATATCACAGATGATATGGTGTTGGACTACTGCAAGGGTCTGGCTGACGTGGTCCACTCTTTCTCTCACCAGGTGGAAGCTACCAAATTGCCACCAATAAATGATCCAGGTCACAATCTGAAAGCTGGTGACTGGGTTGTCATCAAGAAACACATGAGGAAGTCGTGTTTGGAGCCACGTTGGAAGGGGCCATATCAAGTAGTACTGACAACTACTACTGCTGTGAAGTGTGCGGGAATTCCAAACTGTATCCATGCCAGTCACACAAAAAAGGTGACGTGCCCAACTGATGAGGAAATTGAATTGTCGACAATAACAGCTACAGAAAAGGAAGTCTCAGGGCCAGAGAGTAATCAAAGGGGAACTGAGACAGAAGGAGAGCCCGTTGAGGACGGCTTGGTCACTTCAGTAAGAGGGGTGACAGTGAGCCTATCTTAACTGAGGCACCAGGAGGACTAACCCAAAGAGAGGTTCTCCCAGAAGCAGACGGGTATGGGTTTGAAGTAGTGCCTCTGACAGACCCAGAAGGCGAAGGAGTTGAGGCAGAAAAAAGTGAGAGTGTTCAGACTCATCCCGAGAAAATTGCAAGTCCATTGAGAAAAAGCACCATAGAGTCAGAGGAGGGACGCAAGTTGCCACAAGAAAAATCAAAGACCAAGGAGACACTGAAAGGAGATAAGTGGCCAGAATCGCAAGTGACAAAAGGAAAGGTGGTTGTTGAAGAAACAATAGAGGAAGAAGTTGATACTACAAGGAAAGAAGATCTCAGTGAAGGAGAATTACAGGGCGAGCATACATTGAAAAGAAAGAGAGTAGCAAACAGAAGGTATGCAGGTCCTGAATGGGCATATGCAACATCAGCCGAGTGGCAACAAGAGTTCTTGGCGTTCTGCTTTGATCGAGAAGTCCCAGGTCAATACTATGGTACCTGAGTTTGGCCAGAAAGAAAAGAGACTGTGTTAAGGTGAAATTGAGCTAAAAGAAAGCTGAGTAAAGAGACTGATAAGTTATCAGATGTGACGTTGTTAACCTGAATTGACTTTTGAGAACTGATGTTGACTAGCTGCTAACTGGAATTGACAAAGATCCTGGGAGTGAATGTGGAAGCTGTAAATAATTGCTGCAGATAGACTTCGTTTGTTTTAACTTGCTGAAGAAAAAAAAAAAAAAGAGAAAATAAACGTTAAACCATCCTCAGTTGGTTGTTTGCACTTATAGCACTCTGATTTCTGGTTCTTTACAGATCATGTCTAGCACTAGAGATGATGACAGGGGAAGTAGGCGTTGTAAATGTTTGGGTGTTGTTCTAAGTATTTTGTGTGTGATATTCATCATAGTTCTGATTGTGGGTAAGCCTTTGATATAAAAGGACGAGACTAACAATGCTACTATTCCTGAGTCTGCTACACTAACACCTTGGGAGAGGTTTGAGCAGGATACAAGATATTTGCATGAGGGGACTAACACAAAAGGAGAACTATCTACTAATGTTTTCTATCGCTTGCTTAGTGAGTATGTTGACACTAGGGATGCAAAAAATTGTTATGTGTGTACACAAATTCCTGTTTCAGTACAAGAGGGAGTTACCTACCATAGTTTACCTTTGACCTACAGGATCAGCTGTAGTCTGTTACTAACCCGATTCTATAACCAGGAAGAGATACAGTACTTTTACTCTAATCATGATCTTGTGTTTTCTTATGTGCCTATCATAGAGGACCTGAATAGTGTACCAAAGTATAATGCCATAAAATTAGTTAAAGGATTCTTTGAGGTGACATTAGCTATTAGTACGTCTTATGCACACCACAATAACCTGACATGGTTGCTTACACCTGTAGAGAAAAGCTTTTTAGATCACACGGAAGATAGTAGAAGGGCTTTGAAAGGGAAGTTGGAGAAGGGATTGCAACAACGCTCCTTTATTAGTAGTGAGAGCTATAGTGCAGTTAGGGAACAAGGGACATTAGCGTTAGATGAACTACACGTAGGGAAGCTTTGCATAACGCGACCTAAGTCATATTATGATAACGTGTTTGTGGGAACGAGTGAATGCAAGCATGGGTTTTTGTTTCAGAGTAAGTGGACGTTCATGTTAAATGGACAGGATCCAGCGCTCCCTGGGATCTATTATATTTGTTGACTTAATGCTTATTACCGTCTTCCAAAGGGATGGTATGGGACATGTTATTTGGGGATATTTTTCCCAAAGATATATCAGTTAGAGGACTTGAAGAAATTTCCAAAATTGTCTGACTTACATCGTACTAGACAAAAGAGAGAGACTGCTGCTAGGGTAGTAGGAGACATATTTGGAGCAATAATTCCTTCAGTGGGAGTTATCTTGAACTCAATAAAGATTCAAAAGTTGTCTACTATTATGGATAACATGCTGACAAATTTTACAGGAGCTATACTCCTGATGGATACTGAACTTGCTGCGGAGAGGGCTATGACTCTTCAAAACAGGCTTGCTTTAGACATTCTTTTAGCGGAAAATGGCGGAGTCTGTAAGATGCCTAATGAGCATCACTGCTGTGCCTACGTACCTGACAATAGTAATAAGATTAGAAGTATGCTTACTAACCTAACAAGAGATAGTACAGACTTGAAGGAACTGAAAGAACCAGGGCTTTGGGAAAAGGTTGGAAAGGGACTTGCTAACGTGGGGAGTTGGTTTAGTAACATTTGGAATGGGATATTGGCAAAAATCATAGAGGGCATATTGATTGTTTTAGCTTGTTTATTTGGATTATGGTTATCATGCAAAATTTGTAAAAGAATTAGAGCAGAATTGGCAAAACATAATAAGAGGAGGGAAGAAAAGAAAAGGGAGAAAATGTTCAGAGCAAAATATGGAAAAGCAAAGGTGGGGGAAGAAATTGAGATGAAAGAACTTAGAAGATGAATAAATTGTGAAGGAAGAGGATTTGTGTGATGACAAGAGTCATCAGAGGAGGGACTGTTGGAGTGTGATTTTTATAATCAATATTAACATGAAAAGCTTGCAAAATAATGTATAATAAAGCTGCATAGAAAATGTGCTAGAATAGTAATAATGCACACGTTTGAAATGTGCCCATGGGGAGTGGCCACCACTGTATACGATGAATAATGAAACTGACAAATGATGAATTAAATATTGTACTAATGTATGATTTTGTATTTGCGTTAAGAGTTATGTATTAGGTTTTTGCTAAATTAATCACTAGGCCTTAGTTAACAAGGGTCTGGGCCAAGCTGCCTGGTCTCATATTAACTGTGTTTTCTAACGTGCAATGTGCTGTTTTCCTGAAGGACACGATGCTGTACTTTTCCAGAAACTAGAGATGTGTGTGTGTAACCGTAGTAAATTCTTTCTCATGGGACCCGACTTGCTCAAGGAGACATTCTTGCTGAATGCAACAGTGTAATTCGCAACAGGTACAAGGTCGCCTAAACCAAGGGAAGACAATGGAACTACTGACTGGAGTGACTAGTGTAACTTTTCCTACCTGACATTCTACCCGTTGAAGACGTCAATCACAGAAACAAATAAACTGCATGAGAACTGTCTTAGGTGAAGATTCTAGAAAGGTGAGCAACGGATTGTTGGACAGAGATAACAATGCACCAAATATTGCCCAATTGGAAATTAGAGACTTGTCCGACAATTTTAATATAACAGCGTGACACAAGGAGAAACCAGCCATTCTTACTCTGCCATTACCGAGAAATTATTACTTTGCTATTATTGAGCCTTTACCCTGCCACTCTTGAAGCCGTAATTCTTCTTAGCTATCCTGAGAGTCTTTAGCTGTTTGATGCCCTAAACCATCCTCGCCGTACCCCTTGCCTGATTTGCACTTCTCCTCCTTATGAGGGAAGAGCCCTTTGTTATACCCTGCCGAGCCTTATTTGCTTATCCTGGCTGATGGCGAATCGACTGCTGTCCTGAGGACGAAGACTGTCACTATATGCCTCCCCATTCGGATGGGTAACTCTCTGATGATAAATTGTAATTGTCTGTTTGCCTTTTCTTTCTAGGTACCAACTGCTCTTTTGACAGAGGCCATAGTTTAGATGTTTTCTAAATTCATGTTACTAAATTGTTTTGCATGAAGCCCAACATGCTGATGCTAATTAGAGGTTAGTTTAGGAGTTCACCAAAATCGGGGCAAATAGACAAATGACTGAATCTTTGCTTTGTTGAGTAATGAACTAATAATACTTTGCTAAAGTTTAATTCATGTTGACTTCGTGTTTTGTGCTAATGTTCATGATCTTTGCATTGACAAAATCTTATTCCAGTTGCCATATTGTAGTTTTATTGATGTGCTTATTGGTATTGAGACTAATGAATATGCTAGTAGGCTGTAACTAATAGGGAATAAATATCCAAAATCTTACTAGATTTGTGTGGTTATTTCGTGGCCAAAAGGTCATGGTGTGTTTTATTCTCATTAAATGTTATTGATTAGTCTGGTTGATTCGTTATGGCAAATATTGATTTGGTTATTGATCTACCGGTTGGGATGTTAAATAGATATCTCGTCCTGAGGAGTCTCCAATCAGGGTCAAAAGATTCATTGGCCTAAAACAAGTCCCATTGTAGGTAAATTATCAAAGCTGGGACACTTTATCACATACATTCATTTTTAGGACCTAAGGAAACAGATGTATATAGGCTCTATCCAATTTATGATTAAAACAGTGTACCACCATGCCTTATATGAAACATGTATGTTGTTTTTCCAATTGGAAGTTATCTGTTGAAAAGCTGCAGCTAGTAAAATGTCTACTAAACGAGGTGGGTGCAGGAGATGAGACACAATTGGGGAGACGCTTCCTAAAAATATATTATGTATAGTAAGTGGGGTGCTAACATTAGAAAATTCCAAACTTGCAACCAGAAAGCATGA
This sequence comes from Pleurodeles waltl, assembly GCF_031143425.1. NCBI lineage: Eukaryota > Metazoa > Chordata > Amphibia > Caudata > Salamandridae > Pleurodeles > Pleurodeles waltl. The sequence goes on along the minus strand of NC_090449.1, from coordinate 312,050,160 downwards.
ATATGAGGACACAGGAATAGCATATGCAACAAATCACAGTGAGGTACATTGCAAGACCAGCAAAAGTCCTGTGTGGTGACTTTCATGTTATGTAATAACACAGTAGTAATAAGTAAACTCTTGTATATAAAAACATTGTTTGGGTAACATTTGCTGCTCTAGAAGCTGTTTGGAATTTAGATCAAATCTTTTCCCAACACTTAGTAGACCCTTCTGCCTGTAAATCATTCTGCCATTACAATTCTAGCTTAGATTTGATTCTACCTGTGGAGAAAAGGACAAGGTGATTATAAAATGTTGGAAAATGGGTTATTGGTAAGGGCAGGTAGGTACCTACACTTAGCAATAGGCCACTAACCTCCACTTAGGTCCAGTTAGGTCTCAGTAAATTAAACCCAGCTCAACCCTTGGTAGCTTGGCAACGAGCGTCAAGGCTTAACTTAGGAGACAGAGTGTAAAGCATTCAAATATCACAAAACAGTAATTAAATAAAACACAGGAAACAGTTTAAAAATCCAGAACCAATTTATAAAAATAGATAATATTTTTATCTTTAAAATGACACAAAAACGAATACAATCGGATAAGGGGAACTGGAGATATGAATTTATAAAGAATTATTGTTTTTTTAGCGCCTAGAAACAAAAAGTGCCAATCGGGACATCTGGTTGCACCTCTACCGAGGCAAAGTCAAAGTTTAAGGCTGACTGTGATGGAGCCCTGCTCGGCTACAGGCCGCTAGAGGCCTCGGTTAAAAGTTTACCTTCACACTTAGGCCCTCATTCTGACCTTGGCGGTCGGCGGAGAGGCGGCGGTCGGACCGCGAACAGACCGGCGGTATTAAAAATGGCATTCTGACCGCGGCGGTCACCGCCGCGACCGACCGCCACTTCCCCACTCCGACAGCCACGGCGGTCATGACCGACGGGCTGGAGTCTGCGCACTCCGGTCCGGCGGTCGACCCAAGACCGCCAACGGTATCATGACCCTGCTTACCGCCGCGGTTTCTGGCGTTCGGGAACCGCCATGCGAACCATGGCGGTAGGCACTATCGGGGCCAGGGAATTCCTTCCCTGGCACTGATAGGGGTCTCCCCCACCCCCCACTGCCCCCCCGAGTCCTCCCCCCACACCCTCCACCCCCCTGCCACCCCCCAGAGGTGGTACGAACCCCCTCCCCACCCCCACCCCGACATGCACATACACGCACCCCGACATGCACACACCCCCAACATGCACATATACACACCCCCTACACACACACATACACAACGGGGACACATACCCGCACACATACATGCCGACATGCGCACCCGCCGAACTACACACATTGCCCATAGGCACAGCAGCACTCCCCCGCCCGCATGCACGCACTCACACACCCCCTCTACACACTCACACCCACACCCCCATGCACGCACACATCACACAACACCCCCCCACCCCCTCCCCTCACGGACGATCAACTCACCTTGTGCGTTGGTCCTCCGGGAGGTGACAGGAGCCATGGGGAGGTGACCGCCAACAGAAGACCGCCAACAGAAGACCGCCACACAGAAATGTGGGTCGTAATTCTGTGGGCGGTGTTCTGCTGGCGTGGCGGTGGAGGTTGACCAGTCTCCACTTTCCCGCCGACCGCCAGTGTGGCTGCTGGCGGTTTTCCGGCGGAACGCTCCCAGCGGTCAGAATGCGCACAGCGGCATACCGCCGCGGTCGGCGGTCTTCACCGCGGCGGTAACTCGGCGGTCTTGCGAAAAGACCGCCAAGGTCAGAATGACCCCCTTAGTCTCTTTTTCAAAGATTTTCTTCAGCGGGACGAACCTGCCAGTCCAATCCGACCTCCTGGAGCCCTTCTCCGGATACGCGTCGCAGGAATTCTCGGTGGAGGTTTTTACTTTCGCACTTAGTCGTTTTTTCAAGGTGAAAATCCTTCGACCGGGGTAAACCTGGATCTTGATCCGACGTCCCTGGAGCCCTCCTCGGATAACCTGGCTGGGAGGTCCCGGTCAACTTTTAACCTTCGGACTTAGTCAAAAGACTGCGGCGGTCATTCTGACTTTCCCGCTGGGCTGGCGGGCGACTGCCAAAAGGCCGCCCGCCCAGCGGGAAAGCACCAGCAACGAGGAAGCCGGCTCCGAATGGAGCCGGCGGAGTTGCTGGTGTGCGACGGGTGCAGTTGCACCTGTCATGATTTTCAGTGTCTGCCAAGCAGACACTGAAAATCAATGTGGGGCCCACTTTTGGCTGACTCTGATGGTGCCCTGGGTACTGCTAACCAGTCCCAGGGCCTGTGCTCTGTAAAATCAATAAGCAAATTAGGCTAATTATAATTGGCTAAGTTAGCCTACCTATAAGTACCTACTATATGGTAGGGCATGTAGGTTTAGGGACCACAGCATAGGTAGTGCACCCATAGGTGCACTGCTGAGGTGCCCACTGTCATTCTAAAGGCAGGCCTGCCTTGCTGGCTGCTTTTAAATTAAAGTTATATGCAAATTCGACTTTGGAATTAAAAGTAGTTCCAAAGTCTTAAACTACCTTATTTTTACATATAAGTCACCCCTAAGGTGTACCCTCTGAGGCCCTAGGGCTGGGTGCCATGTAACTATAAGTAGTGACCTTATAAAGATAGTGTCATAAGCCCTGGTGAGGTAAAAACAGCCAAATTCGTTTTTCCCTCATTGTAGTAAATGGCCTTCATAGGCTAGAATGCGGAGACTTTATTTAAAATTTTAAAGTCCCCTTAAATGATGGATACCAAGAGTTTGGTATCAAATTAATTGTTATAATAAATCCCACAACTTCCAGTTGTGGGATTTAATATAACTTGTTCAGGTAAAGAGTTTTAAACTTTACCTGAAAAGTTGCCAATTTCAGCCCTGCATTGTTTTTGCTGCTGTGCTCTGATTGGCCAGCCTCTAGCAGCCTGGCCAGGCTGCCTTGATGAGGTGTGAAGTGGCCTGGCTTCACACAAAGGAATGTGCCTGTGGTAGGGAATCTCCCCTCAGCAGATGGTGAGGCAGGAAGGGGGAGGGCTGCCAAACTGTTCTTCAAAGGCAGAGAAGGACATTTGGAGCAACCAGCAACACCCCCACATCCTGCAACCCCAGACAACTAGGTGCCCCCTTGATTATATTAGGAGAGGGCAGGAGAGGGGTGTGTTTATGATTTTTAGCTACACCAGTGGGTGGGCTCAGCCAGATGTAACCTCCAAAAATCAGATTCAGCCATGATGGATTTTTGGAGAATGTTGCCTCCTGGGATTGATTTTTGCCACACTTCCCTGGGAGTGGTCATCACAGGGGGAAGGACCCTGCCCCTGATTGGAGAACCAGGACCCCCCTGCTTTTCACCCAGGAGCAAGGATAAAACTGGCAGACCTGCACCCACACCTCAGTTCCCTACCACATCCAACAAGGAAGAACTACAGAAGAAGAAGGACTGCCCTGCTGGACCCCTGGCCTGCACCTGAACCTGCACTCAGAAGGACTGCACCAGCTGCACTCTTGGGCATCGCCACAAAAAGGACTTTGCCTGGCTCTTATGTAATAATGATGTAGATTGTTGAATGAACTGATTTAGTTGTATGTATTTATGAAGAAAAGATTGGGATAAGTGACAAAAGTGTCTGGACTGAAGGAAAAAGAAGAGGACTATGATAAAGAATTAGTTGGTTAATTAGGTTAATGTCTTTATCCTTCAAAGTTTTCCAAAAAGGGTTCTATTGTTTATTTTAAGCTATTTATTATGCCATGGGGAGGAATTTATAAAATGAGTGTAACGTAAGTGTTTCAGAAAAAGAAGGGGTTTCAGGAGTTTGCACGAGTATGTAATAGATGGGTGAGAGAGAAAAGGCTTGTTTTTGGTGAAAAAAATAAAAATGTATCAAAAGAAAAGTGAGAGATAAATTAAGATTCAATAAAAAATCATAAAGGTTTAGGTAGATAACTATTGTTTTTTGAGCCAATGAGAGGATTGTTTAAGACAAAAAGCTTCATAAAATTTGTAAAAACTGGGAAATTTTGCACCACCATGACGCTCAGCATGTTACAACCATGAGAGGGGTAAGTGAGCATGTTTATTATTCCGTAAGAAACGTGGAAGAACTGAGTCTATTTTTTAAAGAATTTGTAACAGAAAAGGTACAGGGATTATAGAGATGAAATATAACACACAAAGGAAGAGCACCATTTTAATAGAGCTAAATCTACTACACACGGACAAAAATAAAGGATTCCATTTAAGGCAATAAGGGCCAGATGTAGGAACCGGTTTGCCTGTCGCAAACTGCAAAAAACGCAGTTTGCGACATGCAAAACAGCCATCGCGATGCTGATTCACATTTTGCGAGTCGGTTTTTATTAAACTGAAATTTCACTTGTATAAGGTTGAAAAGAGAATCAAGGGATTTGGATTGGTAAAATGTGTGTTCTAGAGTTATGATTTTCTTTAATATGGCTTTGGAAGCATTGTAAGAGTGTTTATTTTTGCACTGCAAGAAGTGAAGAACGAATCCACTTGCAGAGGCTTTAATAGAATCCCATAAGATGTGTAATGGAGTGTCCTGATTTGTTTTAAATGTAAAGTTCACTTATACAAGGTTGACAGGAGAATCATGAGATTTGGATTGATAAAATGTGTGTTCTAGAGTTATGATTTCCTTTAATATGGATTTGGAAGCACTGTCAGTGTTTATTTTTGCATTGCACAAAGTGACAAACAAATCCACTTGCAGAGGCTTTAAATGAATCCCATAAGATGTGAAATAGAGTGTCTTGAGGGGTTTTAAATGTAAAGAATACTAAATGAAGTTTGTGAATTGTGTGTTAAATGAGGGATCTAGAAGTAGGGGATTATTAAATCTCCATCTATTTGGGTGAGATATAATTGGTAACCAATCGAAATTAGCGATAGTGGGAGCAAGATCAGAAATCAAGATGGAACCAATGTCTGCATAGAGTAGATTTTGAGCTAATGATTTGTATGTAAAGATATAATTAATGCTGGATTGGGTGTCATGCACTGAGCAGAAAACAACTATATTCTCTTGTAGTAGGATTAGCAATTCTCCATGGCTCAATCAGTGATTTCTGAAACATCGTTGAACAAAAGGATTTGTGCATTTTAGAGGGAATAAATTTGACTTTAGATAGTCTATTCAAAATTGGGTTAGCAATCTGATTACAATCACCCCATAATGAAATATTCACTAGTAATATTCAAGATTTGTTTAGCGATATCAAACCAAAAGAAATTATTTACTGTTAGAGAACCATAAACATCAAAGATTAAGAGAGGGTTTTTGTATTAACTGTAATCCATCAACCCTCTATGTCAGTGGATTATGATAAAGTTATAATATTCAGTTTTTTGCGATTACAAATTATAGTACCATTTGTCTTCTGTATAGCAGGAGAGACAAACACATAATCAACCCAATTTTGCTTTAATTGTATAGCTTCTTTATCACTTAAATGTATTTCTTGCAGAAGTGCAATGTCCGCATGTAATTTGGATAAGGGTGAGAGAAATCTCTGTCCTTTGATCGGTTTATTTAGACCCTTAACATTCCAGGAAATTACTCTGAATGATGACAATAGGAAAATGATAGAATAAAACATTGCTTACAATGATACAAATAATAAATTGGAGAGTGATATGTAGAACTTGAAACAAAGAAAGTGACCTCTGTAAACAGAAATTGCAAAAATAATAAGAAGAGCAAGTACAGAGAGAAGTAGAAGATAAGTAAAAAGAAAAGGATGGACAAAACAGAGAATAAACATGAAGAAAAGACACTGCAGGTCATAAAACTGATGACTGTGAGATATATCTAGGGGAAAAATATCCATGAGAGCACAGGGAGTGGGGGAAACCATGGAAGGTAAGATGGACATGGGAAAGCTCCAGATTGTCAAAACAGCAGGGAAATACATTGTAGTATAGAGAGTAGCTGTAAATAAAATATATTGTTAGCCAGGAGAAGTAGATATAAGAACAAGATGTGAAGAAATACTATATCAAGTAAGAGAAGAACAATCAAATTGTTAAGTAATGAAGAAAAGATTTTAATTATGCAGGATAATCAAATATCATTGTGTTGTCTTTATAGGCTACTTTGAAATGACAAGGGTGAATAGGACCGTATCTAGCATTGATAGCTCTGAGCTGTGGGTGAAGATATAGAATTTTTTTGCACCTGTCAGTTGTAATCTTTGCAATGTCTTGAGAGAAATAAAGTTTATGTGTGGACCATAATATTTGCTTTTTCATTTTGTTGCATTAAGAACTGTAAAGATGTCAGTGTGCTCCAAAAACAAGATGATGACACCTCTGGATTCAGAAGTAGTTCTGAGGCCCAATCTACGAGCATGTTGGATGTTAAAAGAGGTAGATGTAGGAAGAGCCACAACTTTCAGAATAAATGTTTTAAAGAGTTGAAGAATGTCATTGCCCTCCACATTTCCCATAAACCATAGAGTCACAGAATATTTCTGTGGTTACTATTTTAGAGATCTTCAGAGTTTCTTTTTAAGTTGTTTATTTCTGATTGCCTCTTTTGAATTGTCGATGTAGAGTCCTGGATAATCACTAACCCATTGTTCTAAATAAAAGACAAAGTTGTCCATATATGACCATTTATCTTCAAGACTGTGAAGTGTCTTAATCCTCGAAAGGTTTTAGTGCTCGTTTTTCCTATAATATTAGTCAGATAAAGATGGGAGAAGGTTTTACTGGAGAAGGAGGATCTTTCTTTGAATGCTTATTTTAAGAAGAAGGCAAAGATTTAGCTGACAATTCAATCAATCAATCAATCAAGGATTTATAGAGCGCGCTAATCACCCGTTAGGGTCTCAAGGCGCTGGGGGGAGCTATTGGTCGTAGAGCCATGTCTTGAGGCGTTTCCTGAATGTCAAGAGGTCTTGGGTCTGGTGAAGGTGGAGCGGTAGGGAGTTCCAGGTCTTGGCGGCTAGGTGAGAGATTGCGGGTGGGCATGTGGAAGGTGAGTCTGTCGTTGAGGTAGGCTGGGCCTGTGTTGTGGAGGGCCTTGTGTGCGTGGATTAGGAGTTTGAAGGTGATCCTCTTTGGTACTGGTAGCCAGTGAAGGTCTCTGAGGTGGGTGGGGAATGTGGTTGTGGCGTGGGATGTCCAGAATAAGGTGGGCGGATGTGTTTTGGATTCTTTGCAGCTTTGTTAGGAGTTTGATTGTTATTCTTGCATACAGGGCATTTCCGTAGTCCAATCGGCTGCTGACCAGAGCGTGGGTGACAGTTTTCCGGAGCATGCGGAGAGTGTTGTAGCAGGAAGAGCATTGAGCTGCTGAGTCATGCTGAGTGTGAAGTCCAAGATGAAGCCTAGGTTGCGTGCGTGGGTGGTGTGTGAGGGCGCGGTTCCTAGGGAGGTGGGCCACCAGGAGTCATTCCAAGCTGAGGGGTTGGTGCCAAAGATGAGGATTTCTGTCTTGTCTGTGTTTAACTTGAGGGGGCTTGATTCCATCCAGCTGGCGATGGTGTGAAGTCCGTTGTGGAGGTTGTCCTTTGCAGTTGTAGGTTCTTTCGTGAGGGAGAGGATGAGCTGAGTGTCGTCTGCGTAGGAAACTATGTTGATGTGGTGGGTTTGTGCGATGTTGGCGAGGGGGGCCATGCAAACGTTGAAGAGTGTGGGGCTGAGCGAAGATCCTTGGGGGATGCAATAGATGATTCTGGAGGCGTCTGACAGGAACGGTGGGAGGCGGACTCTCTGGGTTCTGCCTGAGAGAAATGACGAGATCCAGTCGAGTGCCTTGTCGAGGATTCCAGCGTTGTGGAGGCGTGTGCGGAGAGTGTGATGACATACAGTGTTGAAAACTGCGGAGAGGTCCAGGCCGATGAATGCTGCTGTTTCTCCTTCGTCGAGCATGGTCCTAATGTCGTCTGTGGCAGCAATGAGTGCAGTCTCGGTGCTGTGGTTTCGGCGGAATCCGGATTGGGAGGTGTTGAGTACCTTGCTGTCTTCCAGGAAACGGATAGTTGGCTGTTTACGATTTTTTCGATGACCTTGGCTGGGAGGGGGAGGAGGGAGATCGGCCGGTAGTTCTTGGGGTCATCTGGGTCTGCCTTTGGTTTCTTACGCAGGGCGTTGATTTCTGCGTGCTTCCATCTTTCTGGGAAGGTGGCTGACTTGAAGGAGCTGTTGATGGTTTTGCAGAGGTGGGGGGCGATGATGATGTTTGCCTTATTGAAGATATGGTGTGGGCAGGGGTCCAATGGTGATCCGGAGTGGATGGAGGCCATGGTGGTGTCCTCTATGTTGACGGGGGTCCAGGTGTTGAGGAGGTGGATGTTGCTTGGAGCGTGGGGTTCTTGGGTGTTTGTAGTCAGCTGGTGGGTCTGAGGTTTGAAGTTGGCGTTGATGTAGTTATTGAAGTGGGTCCTTTTGGTGGTGCGGATCAGTTGGTGATGTTTGCGTAGGGCATCCATGAAAGCGATGTGGTTGGAGTTGGAAGGGTCAAGGTGCCAGGTTTTTTCCATTCTGCGACATAGCCGTTTGGATTCCTGTAGTTCTGGGGTGAACCAGCTGGCCTTGATTCTGTGGGAGGTGTTTGAGACTTAGGAATTGCGACCTGGGAGGGATCTGCTTGAAAAGCCTCTGCTTCTGCCATGGATTTCATAGGTGTATTATTTGAAATTAAGAAGAGGTTATGACTGTATGAAAAAGCAGAGGAAAAGATATTTCACAGGATCCAGTGATGTATTCTCCCCATAAAATTATGAGTAACCAAGTTAACTTGAATACAAATGCTCCACTGAGTGTAATAATAAGCATTGAGAGGATATGGAGAAAAGTTTTAAATAAAAAGCAGTGTACAGTATCACATCACACATAATAGTATGTTGAGTAAAAATTGTACACTCTAATGTAAGAAACCGTATATCATATAGATGAAAGTACTTCATAAAGCATGTGGATTACGATGTGAAGAAGGTAATTCATGCTGAAGAGATATCAAATGGCAGTCACAGTTAATGTGAAAACGTAGTAAAGTCACATGTCTCACACAAGGCCACTGGATTGTCATAAATGAGTAAGAGGAGAACAATATAGTAAGTTGAAATGTTGTACCAAAGAGTATCCTTATGAGGGGATCTGGAATTCTTGAGGTCTTTTGTAGCGCATCGACAGAGCAACAAAATGGCAGCTGTTAACAAGAAAAATAATGCATAGAGCTGAAACTGCTGAAAACAACAGGGCATTAGCAAATGAGGAGATGCACCTGCCCGACACAAGGATCTAGAATTGGGGTGCATCCTTAAGGCAAGGGTCAAGGCTTATGCGGTGTTCACACAGCACGTCAACGGATTCACAAAAAGGTGGCTGTTAACACGAAAGACAATTCGTAGTACTGAAACTTCCCAAAAAAATAGGAAATTTAGCAGGAAAAAAATTCACTTGTCCACCACGGGAATCAACAGTCGAGGTGCTTCCTGAGGGCAAGAGTCAAGGCATATGAGGTGTTCACATAGCGTGTCGAGGATTCACAAAATGGCGGCTGTTAGTCAGGAGAATGACGTGCAGCGCTGAATTTAACTAAAACAAGGAGTTGGCAAGTAAGGGGATCCATTTTCTCTCTGCAAGGACCTAGAATCATACTCCTGCATTCTCAATCTGTGAGAGATCAGCTCTTCATCCGTAAAGGGTTTATGAGAGGACCGTCAGTGCAGAGCTACGCAGCCATCTTGTTTGGCATCCAAGCCACACACCCTAATTCACACAATTCTAAGCTTCACCTTTTCTTCTTCTAGGTTAAACTCCTTAAGTGCAATGGAGATTCCCAGATGTGCACTCAGTAGCACGTTGGGCCATAGAATGCAACAGGTCCTCACAGATGAGGCCTAAGAAAGCTGAGAACATTCTGGGGTCGCTTGTGTTTCCAGTGTGAGGAGACATGACGTGACAAGACTGGACTCTTACTATCTGAGCAAAACCAAGGCTGATTTGCATGAGGTTGGCCCCTGGCAGTAGTAACACTGTGAATAAAAAACATAGGCTGAAAGTAAACAAACTGTTTTATTCTAGGCAAAGCATACCCTCCATATATCTCTGCCCATGGATCTGACAATATGTCAGCACTTTGAAACATCCTTAATTGATTAAATAAATACAGAGAGCACACTACCAGTTGTCTAGCACTCATACACACATAGGAGACTGTTTACAGGTAGGTGGCCATATTTGCATCTCAGCAGCTGAAGTTGCTCCTGAAGTCGTACGATGGAGGACTCCTCCTGTGCTGTAAACTCACTTTAAACCACTGACAAGCACCTCTTTTGTAGTTCATTAGGGCTGAAAGATCTTGTCATTTAAGAGGGTTAAAAAAGGCAGGGAGCGAAAATTTGAAAATAAACTTCCAGCAGTGCTTCTGTATTGACAGCAGAACAGGAGCCAAGCATGTAAAACACAGAAGGATATACTACCTTACCAAAATGTACCTTTGGTAATTCAAAACTTAAGAAAATGTAATTTCATTTGAATACCAGTCATTCATTTTCTAAACTTGTCTATCAAAAGTTGCAACAGCAAGCAGTTAAAGCTTGCTCAAGGAGGCGATAACAGGATTAGAACTCAAATACATTATGAATAATGATCACATTTGATGAACTCAATCTCCGGCTGAGAAGTATCTTTTGAGGCCTGATTTATGAGAGAGGGATTTAGAACTAAGCACTCGCAATCACTCTCTGCCCAACCAACGTCTTCTGATGTCACAGCTTGTGTAAAGAGTCTCTGGGGGTCATTCCAACCCTGGCGGTCGGTGATAAAGCGGCGGCCAACCCGCCAACAGGCTGGCGGTCCAAAAAATGGAATTCTGACCCTGGCGGGAACCGCCAACACAGCCCGCCAACTTAACACTCCGACCGCCACGGCGGGACAGACAAACAGCGCGGCGGTCACCGCCAACAGGCAGGCGGCAGACAATGTACCGCCCACCCTATCACAACTCACCAATCCGCCACCTTTTCCGGGGCGGGAGCCCCGCCGATAAAAACATGGCGGAAACAGACTACGAACGGGAAAACGCTCACCTCTATGCACTCCACGAGGACAGAGAACAGCATGGAACCCGAATTAAACATCCTACCAGCTATTGTCTACCTGCTCATCTACCACGAGTACGAACTCCGGCGCAGAAGACAACGGTGAGTACTGCACCTACGACACAGGGGAGGGGGAGGATGAAAGGTTACGGGCACACACATATGCGACCCCCCCCCCAAACTATCTACACACCAATGCAGAGCACCAAGTCACAGTGACACCACCCAAACCCACCGGAATGATGCAAAGACATAATTAAAGTGAGAAACAAAATTTATCTATAAAATCGGTTCGTTGACGTCATGGTAAAATAGCAAAAAGAAATGTAACAAAATCAAGTAAGACCATTGCGAAAACGATAAATATAGGCAATAAGTCCTGCACAGTCACTTAAATTTCCACTGTCCGTGGGCCAAAGTGTATCAACACACGGGCAAAGCCCACACAGGAGACCTGAGTCCGTTGGAGAGAACACTGCTGGGGCATCAGATGACAAAACTACAGGCACCTCAGGGGGAAGGGAAAGGGGGTCACCTCAGCCACATGAGTCCACGACGCCAGATCCACGAAGGGTCCACCATGCCCACTGTTCCATCCTGGGGAGTGCAAAGCCACAGTCTCTCAAGTCTCTACAGTGGGTGGGCTGCCCACTGTGCCATCCTGGGGAGTTCAAAGCCACAGTCTCTCAAGTCTCTACAGTGGGTGGGCTGCCCACTGTGCCATCCTGGGGAGTGCAGACACATAGGCCATCAGGTGGATTACAGACTCCACAGGTATTGGAGGAGGCATCGTGCCCAGAGTGCAGCGTGAACACTAGCTCGAAACGGATCCGGCACTGTCAATGGGCCAGCGGTGCTTGAGACGGCGGGGCCCAGCGGAGCGGTGCTTGACAGGAAGGGCCAGCGGAGCAGTGCTTGAGATGGCGGGGCCCAGCGTAGCGGTGCTTGAGACGGCAGGGCCCAGCGGAGCAGTGCTTGAGACGGCAGGGCCCAGCAGAGCGGTGCTTGACAGGAAGGGCCCAGTGGAGCGGTTCTTGAGACGGCGGGGCCCAGCGGAGCGGTGCTTGACAGGAAGGGCCCAGCGGAGCAGTGCTTGAGACGGCGGGGCCCAGCGGAGCGGTGCTTGAGACGGCAGGGCCCAGCGGAGCGGTGCTTGAGACGGCAGGGCCCAGCGGAGCGGTGCTTGACAGGAAGGGCCCAGCGGAGCGGTGCTTGAGACGGCAGGGCCCAGTGGAGCGGTGCTTGACTGGAAGGGCCCAGCGGAGCAGTGCTTGAGATGGCGGGGCCCAGCGTAGCGGTGCTTGAGACGGCAGGGCCCAGCGGAGCAGTGCTTGAGACGGCAGGGCCCAGCGGAGCGGTGCTTGACAGGAAGGGCCCAGCGGAGCGGTGCTTGAGACGGCGGGGCCCAGCGGAGCGGTGCTTGACAGGAAGGGCCCAGCGGAGCAGTGCTTGAGACGGCGGGGCCCAGCGGAGCGGTGCTTGAGACGGCAGGGCCCAGCGGAGCGGTGCTTGAGACGGCAGGGCCCAGCGGAGCGGTGCTTGACAGGAAGGGCCCAGCGGAGCAGTGCTTGAGAGGGCGGGGCCCAGCGGAGCGGTGCTTGACTGGAAGGGCCCAGCGGAGCAGTGCTTGAGACGGCGGGGCCCAGCGGAGCGGTGCTTGAGACGGCAGGGCCCAGCGGAGCGGTGCTTGACAGGAAGGGCCCAGCGGAGCGGTGCTTGAGACAGCAGGGCCCAGCGGAGCAGTGCTTGAGACGGCAGGGCCCAGCGGAGCGGTGCTTGACAGGAAGGGCCCAGCGGAGCGGTGCTTGAGACGGCGGGGCCCAGCGGAGCGGTGCTTGACAGGAAGGGCCCAGCGGAGCGGTGCTTGAGACGGCGGGGCCCAGCGGAGCGGTGCTTGAGACGGCAGGGCCCAGCGGAGCAGTGCTTGAGACGGCAGGGCCCAGCGGAGCGGTGCTTGACAGGAAGGGCCCAGCGGAGCAGTGCTTGAGAGGGCGGGGCCCAGCGGAGCGGTGCTTGACTGGAAGGGCCCAGCGGAGCAGTGCTTGAGACGGCGGGGCCCAGCGGAGCGGTGCTTGAGACGGCAGGGCCCAGCGGAGCGGTGCTTGAGACGGCAGGGCCCAGCGGAGCGGTGCTTGACAGGAAGGGCCCAGCGGAGCGGTGCTTGAGACGGCAGGGCCCAGCGGAGCGGTGCTTGACAGGAAGGGCCCAGCGGAGTGATGCTTGAGACGGCGGGGCCCAGCGGAGCGGTGCTTGACAGGAAGGGCCCAGCGGAGCAGTGCTTGAGACGGCGGGGCCCAGCGGAGCGGTGCTTGAGACGGCAGGGCCCAGCGGAGCGGTGCTTGAGACGGCGGGGCCCTGTTCAGCAGTGCCTATCTTCACGGCGGGGCCCTGTTCAGCAGTGCCTATCTTCACGGCGGGGCCCTCTTCAGCGGTGCCTATCTTCACGGCGGGGCCCTCTTCAGCGGTGCCTATCTTCACGGCAGGGCCCTGTTCAGCGGTGCCTTTCTGCACGGCGGGGCCCTCTTCAGCGGTGCCTATCTTCACGGCGGGGCCCTGTTCAGCGGTGCCTTTCTGCACGGCGGGGCCCTCTTCAGCAGTGCTTGTCGTGTCTTTCAAGGGAGCCTGACCTGGCCAGGACTCCCTGCTTAGTCGCCCTCCGACCGTCCAGATGCTGGACCCTTTTGTGACGGAGTCCTGGGCCCGTGGGTGTCCTCCGTTACACCCGGGATGGGGCTTGTGGGGCCCTCCTGCTCTGCGCCCCTGCTGGCTGACTTCTCCGCCCTGCTGCCCTTGCCCTCCTTAGATGAGGCTCTCTGGCCCTTGCCTCCCCTGGATGTTGTGGCAGGTGACGGCCCAGGACTTAGCTCCTTGGGGGCAGCCGTGTCAGCCTTCTCGCGGTGGCCCTTGACTTTACGGGTCCTCCTACCAGGGGGGGGGCTGGCTGTCCCCTTGCTGCTGGCCGAAGTGTCAGTGCTGGGAAAGGGTGGACTCCAAAACCCATGCACAATGTTGAGACTTGAAGCAGGGCTGGTGGTGGCTGAGGTGCTCTTGGGACTCTTCCCAGATGGAGGGGGTGGGTCAGGTGGGGCAAAGAGGTTAACTGTGGAGAGGTAATGTTTTTTAGGACCAAGGTAAAGGGTAGGTTTAGTGGTTATGGGAGTGGAGGAAGAGGATGTGGTTGTAGGAGAGTCAGGTGTGCTGTCTGTGGGTGCAGGTGCTTGTGACGTAGGCTGTGGTGAGGTGGTTGGGTGTTGGGTGGGTGGCTGCCTGCGTTTGTGTGTCTTCTAAGAGGGGGTGACAGACACACTGGGAGAGGACACAGGGGACGTTAAAATGACAGTGGGGGTGGTGACTGCACGTGTGCGGACTGTACTGGAGGGTGTGCTGGTGGTGGAAGTACTGGCTGATGGTGGTGTGCATGCAGGTGTGAGTGGAGACGTCACAGGGAGGGAGGAGGGAGACGAGAAGGATGGGGACGCAGAGGTGGTAGTGACTGTTGCCATGTCTGCATCTGGGTGTTGCTTGGGTGAATGCTTGTGGGATCTGTGGTGCTTATGTCTGGATGAGCTGCCCTTGGGTGTTGAGGTGTGTGCAGGCTGGTCAGATGGTGTGGATGGGATAGGCTGAGGAACAGGAGACAGAGACAGGGTGGAGGCAGTTAGTAGAGGGAGGCTGGAAACGGGGACAATGGCTGCCGTCAGTGCTGAGGCCAGAGCATTGAACGATCGTTGATGGGCAGCCTGACCCGAATGAATGCCCTCCAGGTATGCATTGCTCCGATGCACCTCCCTCTCTACCCCCTGGATGGCATTCAAAAGGGTAGACTGCCCAACAATGATGGTCTGAAAGAGGTCAATGACCTCCTCACTGAGGGCAGCAGGGGTAACAGGGGCAGGGCCTGAGGTGCCTGGGGCGAAGGAGATGCCCGCCTTCTTGGGCGAGCGGGCACGGAGCGAAGGCTGAGGGGCTGCTGGGAGGGCGGAGCTGGTGCGCTGGGTGGCGGGTGTACCTGTTGAGGCGGGAGGCACGGATTTTGCCGCCACCGCTAGGGAGCTCCCATCCGAGGACGTGTCGGTGTCGCTGGTGTCACCACGGGTCCCCGTTGTGGTGCTCCCCTCGCCCTCTGTATCACTGGTGACCTCGGTGTCTGTACCATGGCCCACCGGGGCCTTGTGAGTTGCAGCTCCCTCGTGCTCCGATGCCAATTCTCCTCTGCCTGATGATGCTAATGCACACATGCACAAGAAGATAAAGAAAAAGGGTGGGGGGAGACATAAAGACAGGTTGAGTGCATGCATTGTCAACACCATTGGCGGAGAGGACAGATACAGTAGCCTCATGCACTACGCCGCGCAATCGGGGTACACTCCTCAGTACTTGTGACTAGGCCAACAGGTCAATGAACAACCAATGCGCACATGGGTAATGCAGGACCATCGATTGCTGTACTTGGCACCCTACAGAGGTTGGGGGCGGGGGCACAGGGTCATGCCTAAAGGAGGGGACTACACTACAGAAAGCGCCCTGGCCTAATGTCACCCACAGCCCTCCTCCCCCACCCAGACGCCTCCACTGCGTGTAAAGATAGCTGAATGTACTGGTACTCACCCCCTTGTGTCTGCTGTGATGTCCTCACGCGCCCATCCAAATCGGGGTAGGCCACCGCCAGGATCCGGGACATCAGGGGGGTCAATTGTCTGCTGGCACCCCTCCTACGTTGGGAGGCTATCCCCAGCAGAGACTCGGCGGTCTTCCTGGTCCCGCAGCGGATGTCCTCCCACCTCTTTCGGCAGTGGGTGCCACGTCTGTTGTGGACCCCCAGGTTCCGGACGTCCTTGGCGATGGCACGCCAAATGTCGACTTTCTGATGGGCGCTGACCTATTTGACATGTACAGGGTGGAAAAGTAAATATCATTAATTCTCTGCATGTTAGATTTGATTGCCCCCCCCCAACCTTGCCATGTGGCACATGCTCTAATCTGTCGTGCCTTGCACTCCTCATTCTCTCCCCACCCCACCATCTTACATCCACCATCCAAAACCCAGGCATAGCCCATTCAACGTGCACCCAGTGTACTTACCTGTTGGTCTGGAGGACCGTTGAGTAGCGCATACTGGGGCAGGACCCCATCCACAAGTTTCTCCAACTCTTCTGAAGTGAAGGCAGGGGCCCTTTCCCCAGTCGTAGCAGCCATTGTCTCTTCCAGACCGAGTTCACAGCAGCATTTGCAGTATAGGTCCTCTCCTGTGGATGGTCAGGTCTCGAGTGATTAATCAGATAGAAAGTGGCGGTCACGCCCGCGGCGGTGCGTACCGCGGCGGTGCATACCGCGACCGCCGGCGCACCTCGTCATTGGCTCCTGAAACCCATAGGGTTCAATGTTAACCAATGCGGCTTGGCGCTGCGGTCTTCGACCGCCTACCGCCACGGTGTGCCACGCCAGCGCATTGACCTCACATCCCACTGTCACACTTCTCAGGTCAGGCAGCCGCCATTTCAAGGGCCCACATGGCTTAATTTCTACTGCGTCACACAGGCCTAGGCCTTGCATTGCCACTCATACAAGCCATTCAATGCATAGCGATTCGTGTACTGTGCAAGCTGTAGTTACGTACCTGTTGGTTGCTTGACTCTGTACTCCATGTTGTCCTTCCTAGGCACCGTCCGCTGGGACTTGCGAGGAGAAGGAGGAATCCTCCCGTGTACCGACCGCTGGTGGACCTGTCGACAATGGAGGAACGTCATATAATACTGCGATACCGACTTGACAGAGCCACTATACATGAACTGTGTGCCCAGCTGGAGCCAGACCTGATGTCCCCCATCCGCCAACCCACAGGGATTCCCCCTCTGGTGCAGGTTCTGTCAGTACTCCATTTTTTGGCAAGTGGGTCTTTTCAGACAACAGTGTCCATGTCATCAGGGATGTCTCAGCCTATGTTTTCCAAGATTTTGTCCAGAGTGTTGTCTGCCCTGACGAAATACATGCGGAGCTACATTGTTTTCCCTGAGGAGGGTGATTTGGCCACTGTGAAGGGTGATTTCTATGCCCTTGGACATATCCCCAACATCATTGGTGCCATTGATGGGACCCATGTGGCCTTAGTCCCCCCAAAAGACGATGAGCAGGTGTACAGAAACAGAAAAAATTATCATTCTATGAATGTGCAGGTGGTCTGTTTGGCAGACCAGTACATCTCCCATGTAAATGCCAAGTTCCCTGGGTCAGTGCATGGCGCGTATGTTATGCGAAATAGCAGCATCCCCTATGTGATGGAACAGCTACAGAGACAACGTGTGTGGCTAATAGGTGACTCTGGTTACCCCAACCTGCCATGGCTACTGACCCCAGTGAGGAATCCCCGGACCAGGGCAGAGGAACGGTACAATGAGGCCCATGGGCGATCTAGGAGGATCATAGAAAGGACCTTCGGGCTCCTGAAGGCCAGGTTTAGGTGCCTGCATATGACAGGTGGATCCCTAATGTACTCACCAAAGAAGGTGTGCCAGATCATCGTGGCCTGCTGTATGCTTCACAATCTTGCATTGCAACGCCAGGTGCCTTTCCTGCAGGAGGATGGTCCAGATGGTGGTGTTGTAGCAGCTGTGGAGCCTGTGGAGAGTGAAGAGGAGGAAGACGACGGGGACGACACGGACAACAGGGACACAGTTATACAACAGTATTTTCAGTAGCACACAGGTAAGAATCCCCCACGCCATTTTACATTTACTTCAGGCCTCCTGCATCTCTACTTTCTGTGTTTCCCCCCAGTTCCTTTACACTTAATTGTGACTTTCCCTTCCCTTTTCAGAGCTGTATGACCCACAGCGTGACTTCTGCTTTGTTTGCCCATGGACTACAGCTTATTGTCATTGGTATGTTGTCATCACAATGTAACTGAACATTTTTGAACCGTTATGTGTAATACATTTGTTAAGAATGCAAGCAGACTCCTGAGTTTTTTAAGTGCAATTAGTGATTTATTTTAAGTGCTACATATAGGTTCATGATAGTAAAACGGTGATGGGTGGGGGTGGAGTAATGTCCATGGCAGAGTCCAGTTCTCAGTCGCACAGGTGCATTGTCCATATGCCTGTGGAAGGATGGAGCAGGGGCAGTTCAAGGTTGGACAGGGTGACAATGTGGGACAGTGGAATGACATCAGGGGGTATCTAATGCTGGCGGGGGTCTTGGCATCCTACTCTGTCTTCCTTTGTGATCTCAGGTTCCTCTTGCGGGGTGGTTGATCTTCAGCAGGAGGTGGGGTTCTGGTGGCCCGTCGTTGTGTGGGGGCCTCCTGTCCACTAGCGCCGGCAGAGGTGGTAGGCTGTTCCTGGTCCAGGCTAGTGACAGGGGCCCTTTGGGGTGCCACATGGTCCCGCAATGTGGTGACTATTTGGTTGAGGGCCAGGACGATGTTCCTGAGCTCCTCTCTGAACCCCATGTACCGTTCCTCCTGCTGTGCCTGGATCTCCTGGAACCTGGCCAGTACCGTCGCCATCGTCTCCTGGGAGCGGTGGTATGCTCCCATGATGGTGGTGAGGGCCTCTTGGAGAGTCGGTTCCCTGGGCCTGTCCTCCCCCCCCTGTCGCACTGCAGCCCTCCCAGTTGCCCTGTTTCCCCGGGCCTCTGTCCCCTGGACGGTGTGCCCACTACCACTGCCCCCAGGTCCCTGTTGTTGTTGGGGTGTTGGGTCAGCCTGGGTGCCCTGTAGTGGCGGACACACCGCTGCTTGACCTGTCCTGGAGACAGAGGCATGGGCCCGCTGGGTGGGAGCTGTGCTGATATTCCCAGAGGGGGGTAGGTCTGCTGTGGCCTGTGTCTGTGTGTGGGGAACTGACTGTCCAGAGGTCCCCGATGGTCCAGGCTGGTCATCAGGTTCTAGGTCGACAGAGCTGCTGTCCTCACTGGGGGCCTGTTCTGGGGGTGGGATGGACAAATCTGGACCCTCCTGGCCGGTGTGTTGGCGTTCGGGTCCTGCAGGGGTAAAAGAGTATGGTTATTGCTTCTGTGTGTTCCATGGCGTGCGATTTGTGGGTGCCCTTGTCCCCCAGTGCTGGCATTCCCTTGTGGGAGGAGTTGTGAGGGTGGTTTGTGGGGGGGGATGGGTATGTGCAGTGGTCATGCATAGGTGATGGGTGTCCATGGTTTGTGTTGGCATTCAGGGTTTGGTTTGGGGTTGGGTGGGTTGTGCTGGTGAGACATTGGCAGGGAGGATGTGTGCTGGGGGGTTGGGGGTAAGGGTGGGGGTGTGGGTTGGCATGCTGGTGGTTGGGGGGGGAGTGGTTGAGATTAGACTTACCAGAGTCCATTCCTCCGCCTACTCCAGCGAGGCCCGCAGGATGCAGGATGTTCAAGACCTCTTGCTCCCATGCTGTGAATTCGGGTGGAGTGGGTGGGGGTCCGCCGCCAGTCTTCTGCACAGCGATGTTGTGTCTTGAGACCATCGACCGTACCTTCCCCCGTAGGTCGTTCCAGCGCTTTCAGATGTCTTCCCGGTTTCTGGAATGCTGTCCCACAGCGTTGACCCTGTCGACGATCCTTTGCCATAGCTCCGCCTTCCTGGCTATTGTGGTGTGTTGCACCTGTGTGCCGAAGAGCTGGGGCTCTACCCTTATTATTTCCTCCACCATGACCCTGAGTTCTTGGTCCGAAAACCTGGGGTGTCTTTGGGGTGCCATGGGGTGGTGTGGATGAGGTGTGGGGTGGTGTTTGTGGTGATGTGAGTGGTGGTGTGTGGTGATGTGTGCGTAGATGTGGTGTGGTTGATGATGTTGGGTTCCTGTGTGTGTTGTGGTTTGCGTTCCCTGTGCTCTCTATCTGTGTATTGCGCCTTCTCTCAGAATTTCGATATATGGGGGTTTGTGGGTGATGTGGGTGTGTGTTTTATATTGTATTGGGTGTGTGGGAGTGGTGTGTGTATGTGTATCAGGTGTGTGTATTTCGAATTGTCCAATGTGGCTGTGTTTTGTAAGGGTATGTGTATTTTGACCGCGGCGGTGTGTACCGCCAATGGAATACCGCGGTTGAAAGACCGTGGGTCGTAATGGCATGGGCGTGTTTGTGTTGGCGTGGTGGTGGAGGTTTGGTCATCTCCAGATTTTCGCTGCCCGCTGATGAGGCGGCCTTCCGTGGATGTCGGGTTTTCGGCGGTTTGGCAGTTGGAGGTCAGAATGACCGTGGCGGTTTACCGCGGCCACGGCGGTATGATGGCGGTCTTCTGACCGGCGGTAAGGGCCTTTTACCGCCGAGGTCAGAATGACCCCCTCTGTGCCCACAAAGTGTTTCCGTGAGCAAAAAGTGTCCTGCAAAGTGGTAATGAAAGGCTGGCCGCCCTAGCAGTAGCACAAACAGATACTGAGGCTGCCGCTGCAGGATGCAGGTCCAGGCTCACATAGAGCACAGTAGTGCCACTAGCTTTCAATGTAGCCCTTAGATTACCCAACCAAAGCTTTTCCTGTCATTATGGGCAGGTGCTATTGGGTGCAATCTTTGGGTAGGAAAAAGCACTATGCACCTAGACCTTGATGGCTGAGAATTTTCATATGTGTCACCTATCACCACTCTGTTGCTGCCTGGGCACTTCTCAGTCTGGGTGCCGGGACACAGCATGGCTGCCAAGACTGCCCCAGCCTGACTGCTTCTGAAACAAAGCAGTGCAAAGAGAAGGAGGGGGAGATCTTCAAGCAAAGACAGACGCAAGGGGCCATTCTCAGTTGCTTTGACAGTAGTTGTGCTACGAAAGCCCAGAGCGCATTACAGAGTAACATTACCTAGTTCAGGCCCTTGTTGAGAATGTGCGTCTAATCCAAGGTACACGTCCTAAAAAATAGTGCTGAGAACCAATTAGCGTAAGCAATATACACATGCCTTCACAGGAAGTGGTCACCACCCTATGACATACATGCCAATAGACCCGATTCAGAAGGGAGACCCCAGATTTTTTTAAACCGGAAATGGCTCTATTTTGCAGTCTTCTGCCTGAAATTGTCTCTTCTTCAATAGAAGTCAATAAGGAGAATACATTCAAAATCTCCAACTTTCGTGTTCTAAAGTATTGGCATGTATGGCATGAGATCCTTCTTTTTAAACGGAATGTTCCACTTTCCCCTACCTTGCCGGTTATGGCAGCCTCCTTTGTCAGTAACCTAATAAGCTTCATCAAAGTGAAGTCTGCAATGTCAATGGTAACTCGCAATAATTTGAGAAGGTGCAATAAGGCTGCGATTGTGTGGTGAATGCACATTCAAAATGGTTTTGAAGAGACTGGCAAGTACTTGACTAACTTCAGGGTAATTATTTAGAAGATGGCTGATCTGTTCTAAATAACACATGCCTCCAGATGGATAAATATATCCTTTTCACACCTGAATAGTGTTTTTCATACTGAAGTCATCTCTGCATTGATTAAGGATACAGCTATGTGCTTGATTTGCTTCACTTACATCAAAAGCTAGGAGTTTGTAAACTCAAGTGCAAGTTTGTAAACTTATCATTCTACACGTGCCTAGTGGTAGCATAAGGAACAGAGCTATTCTTGGAAAGCGCATGTCTATATGAGAAACAGGAGATGAGGAAAAGAGAAATAGAAGATGTAAGAGGGAAGGAAGAGTCAGAGGGTGTTAGAGTCTCAGAGATGAGAGAGAGAATGATGGATAGGGCTTTATTAGGGCAAGCTGGGTTTAAAAGAAGGTAGGATGTGTGTATGGAGGCACTTTATATGTTGCCTCGTCTATCTCAAATCAGCCTTTGATCTGGTCCATTAGGTATAAAGGTGAATAGAGAATATGCGAAACAAAGAAAGGGCATAAAGTGGGTGCACAAGATGAGGGCGGGGTGAGCCCGTGTGTGAGAAGGAGGATGAGTGGTTCACGAGAGAGATGATGTGGGGAAAAAGAGGATGACGTGATACAGAGGAGAGTGAGAAGTATATTTTTTGGGAAAGGAATAATAGGTGGATTCCTAGGTGCCCTTCTTCAGGGGCTGTCATATTATGAGTGTGAGTAGTCAGTATGGCACCATTATTAGTGGGTGGGTGTGGTACATCCTTATAGCATGATAAAAATCTTTGCCCTGGAATCTGAAGAGGGATATGAGTCAGAAACAGATGTAAGCAAGAGAAGGTGTGCATGAGATAAAGCAGTTCATGAACAAATGAGAGAAAGCCAAGAAAGTAAGTGTAAAAGAGTATGGCAGAAGGGTGGAAGGCTATAGAAGTGCAATAAAGAATATTGTGTGGACAAGAGAGTGAAAGGAGAGGGTGAAAAGAGAAATGAATGTGGAAGAAGAGGAACAGAGGAATGACTGATATGGGAGAAATAGAGAGATGAGACCTGAGGAGATGAATAAGAGTGGGCGAGAAAAAGAGCTAGGGAGGGGACGATGGACAGAGAGAGAGAAAGAGTGAGAGAGAGTGGTAACCAGGGAGAAATAAAGGATGTTTTCATCTGAAATGGTCCTCTTGGTTACTGATCTCTCCATCTAGCCCCTTTAATATGCTCAACAGACACACTGTGTAAAGGTATGCAAGTAATTTTGTTTAAAAATGTACATTTGCGCGCATCCCTAACATTGATATAGTTGGGACTACTGCATGTTATTTTTGAGGTACATTGAATTAGCAGACTTACCTACAGGTCTCAGTACTGTTGACCGACGTTGTAATAATAAGTCGACACTGCGGTACCTAGGCAAAAATTAGTCAGAGATTTGGTACTGGCATCCCAGATGAGGGGCTAGTCAATGTACCTCCATTCTGACCGGCAGCATCAACTGCCATCCATGTGGTGAGACATCCCCTGGCTTGGCCTGCATCCGCAGCCTTGTCCACTGCCCGTCTAAGAAGTAAAGATGGAGTTGCCACTGGGCTTGATGGGCTGGTAACCTGGATCACTGCAAAGTGTGGACGTGCTCTTTATGGCCCACATGTGCCTGGATGCCTGCTGAAAGAGCTTATTACTACAGCTGTGCATGAATGCCGCGTCAGAGCTCAAGGTTGGAGTCCAGAGAAACAGGTGCGATGGGGAAAGGGAAAAATAAAAAGTAAGTGGTGTCAATAGAGTTGTAGTTCAAAGTGGCCGCTGTTCTAATTTTCTGTCTGCTCCCTTGCTACACTACGAACTGATGTTCTGGTACAGACAGATGCACGGGGCTTTCACTTCACATTGACAAAAAATATGCCCCACTGTGCAAACTTAACTACCAAGTCGAAAAAGTATAACATAGGCAGCTGAAATCCTGGCTTTTCTCATATTCCGTTCTTCTGCCACTCCATTATTCTTCTGTCCCTGTGTTTTCCTGGCACTTTTGATTCTTCCTTCTCTTCCTTCTCCTTTCTCCGCTATTTCTTTCTCTTTGGAGCTATTCAATGCTTAATTTATACAAAAATAAATAAGTGCCAGGGCCTAGAGTTTTTAGAAGCAACCTGAAGAAGCCTGCTTACACCACTGCCGACTGCCAGGACTGCTGAATACTAAGACTGTCTTCGTTTCACCTCTTGCCTCTTTCAATGTACTCGCACTGTCCCTACAGCGTACTCTCGCAGGTTCCGTTCCACCCTTCCATTCTGAATTAGCAGGTTTTCGTCTTTTCCTTCCTCCATCTCTCCCCCCTTTCTGCTTTTATTCGCTCTGGGTCAAAGTGTTATGAGAAAAAATAAGTCCAGGTCCCCAAGAAAGAAGAGGACTGGTGGGCCCCACCTGCAGCCACCAATTAACCACAGCCACTTCCTCCTGATTACTCTTTTCTTTGCTACTCGGGCGCCCTCGTATTACTCTGCCATTATTTCCTCAAAGTTTTTTCATCTTTGTCACCCAACAGTGCTATCTTCACCCAAATTTCCTATTTCTCCGTTATTAACAGCAGACAACTTAAGCATGACATCACGGTGGCAGTGTCGTACGTGCTTCTTTTAAGGGTGGTTAGAATCATACACTTCACATACACTCGGCCTTCTGCTGCAGGTAAATGCTTATTACGTTTTACACAGACACACTTTAGAACTGATAACGCGTCCCAATCTAAACAATTTATTCACTCTGGGACTCGTTTTAGGTCGATGAATCTTTTGACCCTGATTGAAGTCTCCTTAAGAGGAGATAACTAATCAGCATGTCAATTCAATAAATCAATAATCTCATCAATATTCACAATAGCAAATCAATCAAAGTAATCAGTAACGTCAATAAAATTGAAACACACCATGACCAGGCATGAATAACCACACAATATTTTGTAAGATTTATGATATTTATTCCCTATTGATTACAATTCTATCAGTAAGTTTATTAGTCTCAAAACCAAAAAACACATCAACAATGTCATACTATGGCAACTCGAATAAGATTTCATCAAAGCAAAAATCATAAACATTAGAACATAGCACGACATCAACATGGATTAACTTTAGCAGAGTATCATTAGAGCATTATTCAACAAAGCATAGATTCAGTCATTTGTCTATTTGCGTCCATTTAGTGAACTCCTTAACTAACCTCGAATTAGCATTAGCATGTTGGGCTTCATGCAAAACAATTTAGCAACACCAATTTAGAAAACATCTATCTATGGTCTCTATCAAAAGAAGCAGTTGGTACAGAGAAAGAAAAGGCAAACAGACAATTACAATTTCATCATCATATAGTTACCCTCCATAATGAGTCAGCACACAGAGTCAGTCTTCGTCCTCAGGACATCAGTTGATTCGTCATCAGCCAGGAAACACAGCAAAGTTCAGCAAGACAGGTAATAAGGGCCATTTCCCTCTTAAGGAGGAAAAGTATAGAACGGGCTAGGCAAAGGTGAGGATGGTTTGAAGAGTAAAACAGCAAAGTCTTTAAGCAGAGTAACAAAGTGGCTAGGCAATAACAAAAAGGCACGTAATGGCTAAGGCAAAGGAACAGCATATAATTGCTGATTTCTCCTCGGGTCATGCGGTTATATTAAAATTGTCGAACAAGTCTCTAATTTCCAAGTTTTGGTGCATCATTATCTCCATCCAATAGTCCATCGGTCACCTCATTACAATTGTCACCCCATAACATTTCTCACACAGTTCATTGGTTCCTGGGTTTGACGCCTCCAACGGGTAGAATGTCAGGTGAGGAATAAGTGACATTTGTTACTCAAGTCAGTAGTCCCATTGTCTTCCCTAGTCTAAATGACCTTGTACGTGTTGCGAATTACACTGTTGCGCTCCACAAGAATGTCTCCTTGAGCAAGTCGGGTTCTCATGAGAAGATTTACTATGGTTACACATACATCTCTAACTTCTGGAAAAGTACAGCTTCATGTCCTTCAGCAATTCAGCACATTGCACGTTAGGAAAAAACACGTTTAATATGAACCCGGGCGGCTAGGCCCCGACTCATGCTAACTAAGGCCTAGTGATTAATTAACAAAACCTTAACATATAACTCTTAATACTAACACAAAATCTTACATTAGTACATTAATATTTTATTGTTAGTCAATTTCATTAATCATCGAATACAATGGTGGCCACACCCCATGGGCACTTTCATACACATGCGTCAACGTTAACATTTTTTGTGCGATTTCACTAAGCATTATATTGCAGGCTTCTCATGTTGATTATTAGATTTTAATCACACTCCATCAATCCCTCCTCTGATGACTCTTGTCATCACACAAATCCTTTCCCTTCACAACATTTTACTTTCTTAGTTCCTTCATTTCAATTTGTTCCCCCATTTTTGACTTTTCGTATTTTGCTTTGAATATTTTCTCCCTTTTCTTTTCTTCCCTCCTCATATTACGTTTTGCCAATTTTTCTCTAATTCTTTTACTAATTTTACATGATAACCATAGTCCAAATAAACAAGCTAAAACAATCAATATTCCCTGTATTATTTTTGCAAATATCCCATGCCAAATATTACTAAACCAA
Source organism: Pleurodeles waltl (assembly GCF_031143425.1). NCBI lineage: Eukaryota > Metazoa > Chordata > Amphibia > Caudata > Salamandridae > Pleurodeles > Pleurodeles waltl. Next base: position 312,024,175 of record NC_090449.1, on the reverse strand, counting down.
CTTCCCACTTTAGCAAGTCCCTTTCCAACCTTTTCCCAAATTCCAGGTTCTTTCAGTTCCTTCAAATCTGTACTATCTCTTGTTAGGTTAGTAAGCATACTTCTAATCTTATTGCTATTATCGGGTATATAGGCACAACAGTGGCGCTCATTAAGCATCTTACAGACTCCGCCACTTTTCGCTAAAAGAATGTCTAAATCAAGCCTATTCTGAAGAGTCATAGCCCTCTCCGCAGCAAGTTCAGTATCCACCAGGAGTATAGTCCCTGTGAAGTTTGTCAGCATGTTACCTACAATAATAGACAACTTTCAAATCTTTATGGAGTTTTAGAATAACTCCCACTGAAGGAATTATCGCTCCAAATATATCACCCACAACAGCAGCAGCTGTCTCTCTTTTCTGTCTAGTATGATGTAATTCAGACATTTTAGGAAACTTCCTTAAGTCATCAAATTGGTAAATCTTTGGAAAAACTATTCCCAAATACCATGTCCCATACCATCCCTTTGGAAGAAGGTAATAAGCATTAAGTCCACATATGTAATAGATCCCTGGGATCGTGGATCCTGTCCATTTAACATGAACGTCCACTTACTCTGAAACAAAAACACACGTCTGCACTCACTCGTTCCCACAAATAAAGTGTCATGGTCAGATTTTGGCCTTTATATAGAAAGCTTTCCTACATGTAAATGCATCTAAAGCTAATTTGCGTTGTGTCTTTATTGCACTATAAGCATAATCATTTGCAAACGTTAGTTTCTCTAATCCCTTTTCTAGCTTTTATTTTAACGCGTTCCTTCTATCATCAGTGTGATCTAAAAAACTCTTCTCTACAGGCGTTAGTAGGCAGGTTAGATTATTGCGATGCACATAAGCTGTACCAAATGTCAGTGTGGGCTCAAAGAAACTATTTTTTACTATGATCTCTAGCTATCTTACTCAAATATTCATTTATAGGCACAAAAGAAAACACTACATCTAGATTAGAATAGAAGTACTGAATATATTCTTCATCATAAAGCCTTGTTAATAACAAATTACAACTTATCCCGTATGTTAACGGCAAACTATGATATGTAACCCCTTCTTGTACTGATGAAGGAATTTGTGCACACATAACAATTCTTCGCATCCATTGTTTCAACATACTCATTCAACAAGCGATAGAAGACATTAGTAGATAGTTCCCCTTTTGTATTAGTTCCCTCATGCAAATATTTTGTATCCTGCTCAAATCTCTCCCATGGTTTTAGTGTAGCAGTCTCAGGAATTGAAGCATTGTTAGTCTCACTCTTATCCACCAATGGCACTCCCACAATCACAGCTATGATTACTATTGCACATTCAACACTCAAAATAATACTCAACCATCTACAAATCCTACTCCTCTTATTATTATCTCTAGTATTAATCATGATCTGTAAAGAATCAGAAAGCAGAACAATATAGAGGCAAACAATCAACTGAGGAAGGTCTAAACGCTCCTCTTTTTTTTTTCTTTCTTAAGCAAAGTCTCCCTTTAGCAAGTATTTACAGTGTTTCACTCACTCCCAGGATCCTTGTCAAATCAGGTTAGTAGCTTGTCAAAATCGGTTTCTCAAGTCAATTCAGGTTAACAGTGTCACATCCGATAATTTATCAGTCTCTTTTTCTCTCAGCTTCTCAGATTTACTTCAAATTTAACAAAATTTCTCTTTTCTGTGGTCAAGTTCAGGTGCCGTAGTACTGACCTGGAATCTCTCGATCAAAACAGAATGCCAAGAATTGTTGTTGCCAATCAGCTGATGTTGCATAAGCCTATTCAGGACCTGCATATCTTCTGTTTGCAACTCGCTTTCTTTTCAATTTGCAGTCACCCTGCAATTCTCCTTCACTCAGATCTTCCTTCCGTGTGGTATCGACCTCTTCCTCTATTGTTTCACTGATGACTACTTTCCCTTTTTCATTTTGCGATTCTGGTCAGTTATCTCCTTTCAGTACCTTTACAACCTTTCGTCTTCCTAGTGGCTGATCTCCGCCCTCCTCTTGTGCTATGGTGTCTTATCTTGATGGACCTGCCATTTGCTCAGGAGGAGTCTGGCTACTTTGCTTCTCTCCTGACTCTTCCCCTTCTGGGTCTGTCACGGGCTCTACTTCAAACCTGTATCCGTCTGCTTCTGGGAGAACCTCTCTCTGTGTCGGTTCCCCTGGTGCCTCAGTTGGGATAGGCCCACCGTCACCCCTCCGGATCTCGTTTGCTGGTTGAGTGACCAGGCCGCCCTCAACGGGCTCTCCTTCTGTCTCAGTTCCCCTTTGATTACTCTCCGGCCCTGAGACTTCCTTTTCTGTAGTTATTATTTTCGACAACTCAAGTTCCTCATCAGTTGGACATGGCACCTTCTTTGTGTGATTGGCATGGATCCAGTTTGGAATTCCCGCACATTTCACAGCAGTAGTAGTTGTCAGTATTACTTGATACGGCCCTTTCCACCTTGGCTCCAAACACAACTTACTCACGTGTTTCTTGACAACAACCCAGTCACCGGCTTTCAGATTGTGACCTGGATCAGTTATCGGTGGCAGTGTGGTGGCTTCCACCTGGTGAGAGAAAGAGCGGACCACGCCAGCCAGACCCTTGCAGTAGTCCAACACCATATCATCCGTGATATTCACAAGAGCATTTGCAGGCACTGCGGGTAATCTCATAGCTCGGCCCATGAGAATTTCATGAGGAGACAGTCCTGTTTTCTTGCTAGGTGTATTTCTCATTGACATCAGCCCTAAGGGCAACGCATCAGGCCATTTCAAGTTTGTAGCTGCACACATCTTTGTCATTCTCGACTTCAAGGTACCATTCATCTGTTCCACTAGTCCTGAGGCTTCTGGGAAGTAACTACAATCCAACTTCTGGTCAATGTTTAGTGCGGCACACAAGAGCTTAACCACCTCATTGTTGAAGTGACTTCCCCTATCTGATTCTACAGAGATCGGAAACCTGAAACGTGGTATCAATTCCCTAAGCAGAAACTTCGCTACTGTGGCACTGTCATTCCTACTTGGAGGGTAAGCTTCAATCCAGTGACTAAAGATGCACTCAATCACCAACACGTACCTCAGACCTCCACACACAGGCATCTCAATAAAATCCATCTGCATCCTGCTAAATGGACCTCCAGCTCTTCCAATGTGGCTCAAATTCACCACGGTTACTCTCCCCGCATTCATCTGTTGACAGATGATACACCTGTGACAAATCACTTCTGCGGCTTGTCTGAACTTCGGATTAAACCAGACAACCTAATCATGGCATCTCTCCCAATATGTGCTTGTCCATGGTAAAACCTTGCAAACTGTGACTAAAGGCTGTTTAGCAAAACTATTTTCCCCTCATCTGAAACCCACAAGTCACATTGCATTTTAACCCAAGCGCGTTTCTAATCTTTGCTGGCACGTCCCTGCAACAATTTTAACTCTTCCATTGTGTCAACCACCCTTAATGCATAAACGGTACATGTCTCATTTTCTGTTTCCGATAACAATTCCCACTGATCCTTGAACGATATACAGTTCAATGCACAAAACCTTGCGACTTGATCTGCATATCCGTTTCCCATTGACACAAAGTCTTGCAACTTCACATGAGCATTGCATTTCATCACGGCAATTTCAAGAGGTAACTGAATCGCGTGCAACAACGCCTTAATTTTCTCACCATTTTTCACTGGAGAACCAGAAGAGGTCAGGAAACCCCTCTGGGACCATAACTGGCCAAAATCATGGACAATACCAAATCCGTATCTGCTGTCAGTATAGTCACTTTTAGTTTATCAGCAGCATGGCATGCCCTAGTAAGAGCAATCAATTCAGCCACTTGAGCAGAGTATACTCTTTCGAGCCAAGATGCTTCCAGAATACCAGTGATTGTACACACAGCGTATCCGGCTCTTAGTACTCCCACTGAGTCTCTTAATAATGTAATCATTTTCCTCCAATTGGGTATTTTTAGTATCAGGTCTCGGTTTGGTGCACAGTTCGGTTAACTCAAGACAATCATGTTCTACTTCCTCAGCATCATCAACATCTGTATTCTCATTGGGAAGCAAAGTTGCCGGGTTTAACACAGTACATCTTTTCAGTGATACGTTAGGTGACCCCAATATATCCATTTCATATTTGGTGAGTCTCGCATTTGTCATATGCTTGGCCTTAGTACACGTCAACAAGATCTCCACTGAATGTGGGACCATGACGGTTAAAGGATGTTCCATCACTATGCCTTCACACTGAGTAAGGCTTTGACCAACTGCTGCAACTGCTCGTAAACAACCCGGTAAGGCTGCTGCGACTGGGTCCAAAGTAGCTGAAAAATATGCTACTGGGCGGTTTGCACCTCCATGGACGTGTGTCAGGACAGACAAAGAACAAGCATCACTTTCATGAAAAAACAGTACAAAAGGCTTTGTGTAATCAGGCATACCTAAAGCTGGAGCCCTGCACATGCACTCTCTCAGTTCAATGAATGCCCTCATCTCTTTCCCGGACATAGTTAGGGTATCCGGGCCATCCTTAACCTCTTTGACGGTCATCCTCATCAAATGTTTAGAGATAATTGAGAAGTTGGGAATCCACAAGTGACAGTAGCCCACCATTCCCGAGAACATCCTCACATTTCTCTTAGATGGCAGGGGACTCAATTCTAATATGGCTGTCACTCTTTCCTTGGATATTCTCCTTGACCCCTTTTCAATCAGGTGACCTAAGTACTTCACCTCTTTCTGACAGTACTGTAGCTTCTTTGGGGTCACTTTATGTCCGTACTTTCCCAAATGATTCAGGCGGGCAATTGTATCATACCTGCAATCATCTTTCGTTTTGGATGCAATTAACAAGTCATCAATGTACTGTACTAGAGTCGAATTAAAAGGTAGTTCCAATGATTCAAAATCCTTCTTCAATATCTGATTGAAGATGGAAGGCGATTCTGGAAACCCTTGAGGAATTCGACACCAACTGTAAACCTTGTCCAAGAATTTGAAAGTAAAGAGAAATTGGCTGTCCTCACGAAGAGGCACCGAAAAGAACACTTGAGACAAGTCCACAACCGTAAACCACTCTGCATCACATGGAACTTGAAACATGATCACGGCTGGATTTGGCACTATGGGGCAACATTTTACCACTATCTCATAAATTTTTCTCAGAACTTGGACAATTCAAACTTTCCCACACGGCTTTCTCAGTCCCATTATTGGCGAATTACATGGGCTGCTCATAACTTCTTTTAAGATCCCTTGCTTCACAAAGTCTACAATTATCTGCGTCACTTGTATGAGAACATCTTGTGCCAGGTGGTACTGCGGTACCTGGGGAAACACGGCAGTTGGCTTCACATCTACTTTGACTGGTTCTACTCCTTTGATCAGTCCCACTTCCTTTACAGTCAAGTCCCACACCTTCTCTGTCACTGTTCCCTGTAATTCTGTTGGCAAATCGGTCACTGTGAACAACGGGAAATAGCTTATCAAAGGGTACTCCTCATCTGTGGTCTCCGTCTCTAGCTCTGAAATCTGTCCCTCATCCCCTTCATCATCACTGTTAGTCTGTACCTCAATTCCTTCACTGGAACAGGTGATCGAACACATCGTCTTACACAGTAAGTCTCTCCCCAGTAGGGATACGGGACTTGAATCACAGACTACAAACCTGTGCAATCCCTGAAAGGTACCAATCTCAACTTGAACCGGATCTGTAATCGGATTAGTCAAGAGCTGATTTGCTACTCCTACCCCCTTTATAGTTTGCCCTGAAAGTGACAATTTCGGGAACCTCTGCACTTCTCACTGTAGAGTGTGTAGCTCCTGTGTCAACCAGGAACGAAACCTTGTGACCCATCACCTTCCCTTGCACATAAGGTCCCCTCTGATCTACTTCTAGGGATGCTCCAAGCCTGCACTCCTCGCTATCTGAACAATCATCTGACCATTCATCGTTTATTCCATTCTCACCACGCAATGGGAACTGTTGTACTGTATTATTTTGACTCATTGTTTGACCTGTGACCTGTTGACGAAGCATCACCTGTTGCTGTCCCATCGGAGCTAAAGGTAACTGCATTTGCTGTCTAGGTACCATGGGAACCTGCTGTTGTATTTGCTGCAACTGTGCTGGTTGAACGCGTGGCATTTGCACTTGTTGCATAGGCTGGAGACCCTCACCTGAACCATATTATTATGGAAGTTCGGATTTGGACCCCTCATTCTTAGACCCCTCACATTTTGAAATGTACCAACATCATTGCTTTGTTGAACAACACTATCCTGCACCATCATTGGGCACTCCCGCTTCCAGTGTCCCACGCCCCCGCAAGCATGGCATGGCAACATCTTTTTCATCCCTTGCACGTCATTTTGAACCACAACAGTATTCAAGTCTGGACCACGGTTCACAAAACCTCCCTGACCTCTGCCTCTTGTTTGTGGCTGGAACATTCCGTTCCCTTGAGGCTGTTGCTGTGCCATCTGCTGTACTCCATTTCCCTGCATCCCTGCCTGAGCTTCCTTAATTTGCAACACCATCACCTTCTCTTTCAGCTTTTTCTGTTTCAACTCAATCCCATCGCTACAGTATTTTGCATACTGCAACACCTCATCAATCGGTTTCACTTTCCAACAGATCAAATGATTCTTATTCATCTGGCTAATCTCTGGTCTCAATCCCTCAACAAACCTGAACACAAGATGATTCATGTCTTTCGGTTCTATGACCTCAGTGCCACTATAGTGTTTGAACGCCTTTAACAACCTCTCATAGTAAGCATGTATCTACTCTTTGCCTTCTTGTGCCGTTCGATCAATTTTCTGCCAATCAGTGACTTTCGGCCACACCTTTTGTTTTAAAAACTCAATCACCTTGTGGTACAACCTCATCACGCCAGTTATCTTATCCCTTGCCGGTTCCTCTGTCGGACAATCCACACCCCTCTTGCATTCAAGCCACAAATCAGCTGGAACAATAATCTCAAACAGGGTATTCAAGTCTTCCCAAAGGCACTTTGCGAGCTTCACAAACCTGTCCGTCTGCTGGTACCACTCTATCGGCTTCTCCCTCAACCTGGGATAATCGTTAGTAAATGACAAAATGTCACCTCTAGACCACGGTACATGAAATAGAACCCCTCCAGCTGTCTCTCTCATTGGTAACATCTTTATTGTTCCTGTGTCTGGTGCAGCTTTCGTCTGCTGCGGTTCCAGGCAGTCACTTTTACTCTTATCTCCCTTCTTTGCCCATCTGCCTTCCCACTTCTCTAATGCTCCCCAAACCTGGGCACTCTGTAGTATCTCTTTGAGGTGTGCCTTCATTCCAGTGGATCTCATGTGCTCAAAGTCTTTAGGTTCGAAGTCTAACCTATAACTCCTCTTCAGATGCTTAGTATTGTCTAAGTCTATACCATATTTGTCTGCTACGTTCGCTAACCTCTGGTGCACCTTACTCACTTCTTTGGTTATTTTCGGGCACAGGTACCTCAGTTCTGCCTCAGTGTATGATTCCAACCTGTTCACTCCCATAGTTCCGTCAACTAGCTCCACTGCTTCCAACACCCAACCTCACAAAATTCAGGTATTCCTCTCTTTCTAACCGCTCTGATGTCGCAGAAGGAGTCTGCGGAGTGTTAAGTTTGTCTAACCATTCATTCAGTTGTTGTGCTGTCAAGCCCTGCAACAAGATATTTCCAGCCTGCACCATCGGTGTCTGTGACATGTTTGCACTCATTACCTGTGGAGTCAATAGACCCAAACCTGCTTGTCTCATGGTTCTAACAGAACCCCAATCGGACTGAAGTCCAACAAATTTCTAGATCTCTCGACTGGCTGTTCTCCCGGTTTCAGCCCTTGGGAGCTTCAAGTGAACCCTCCTCTTATCACGTCTTGAGTCATTACTCCTTGATTGCATACACTAGGTTTCGCCTGCGCATACAGCGGAACTGCTGGACCAACAGTAATCAGCAATGATATAGCGGCTGGTGCCTGTCCGTTTCCCAATCCCGGTGGAGCATTAACTCCCATAGCTTGATTCATCATAGGTGCTGTAACTGACCGCGGTCCTGCGACCGAAGTGTAATTCGGGACCACCTGTTGCTCTGGCTGGGGCAGCAATTGTGGAGTTGGCTCAATCTGCACTAACTTTGATCTCGTGAATACTGGATCAGGTGGAACCATCAAACTCGTAGTTGTCTCTAATACTGGGACATCAGGATAGAGCCTCTGAATTGGCGGTGGTTGCAACTGTATCTGCGTGCCTGGTGCTGTAGATACACTAACACCATTCTGTATCGTTGCTGATGTGATAACATTATTTAGCTGTGCTGCGCTTGTGGCTCCCTGATTTTGTGATGAATTTTCAGGACCTGCACTAGTACTCGGTCTGTTGTCATTTATGGCATATGGTGGCGGTCAATCATGTAACAACTGATTTAGAAACTCATCATCATCAGAATCGTCTGCATCTACCCAAGACTTCTGAGTCTCCTTCTGCTTGCTAGAGCCTTTGTCTGTTTTACAAGTGGCCTTTCTTCCCTGTGTTTCGGCTTCTTGAGTTATTGCCGTATGGCCATTAAATCCCAAATCGCTAACGCCTCAAACTGAGCTGGTCTCGGAGGCGGCTTTTGCTCATTCAGTGCTTTCTGCAAATTTTCTAGGATCCTTATGTTAAATGATCCATTCTCTGGAAACGCCAAACACCCATCTTTCTCTGTTAATTTGCACCAATGCTTTAGCCAAAGACATGGCGCGACTCCCTTCTCTTCCATTACGGCATAAGCCGGAGTATCCTCTGGCGGTGTAGGCTCCCCCACACTTGCGGTAATGTACGTATCTCCCCTCAAAGCACTCTTTAAAGCCTTGAAAAACTTCATTTTTGTGTCTTTTATTTTGTTTAGAATCAAATCAGGAAGTGTCTTTAATTCCCAGAACACTCTTCGCCTACCTTCTACCCCAAATTGCCTCTCACAGACGGCTGCCAATCCGTGCGCGACCCCTCTCGGCAACTGACCTATCCCAGCGCGGCTCCAATGACGTCACACTCACACACACTCTGTGGCTGACAAAGTCTTGCGGCTTGCCTTCCTCACTCTCTATTCACACAAAAACAAATGCAATATATTGCGAGCACCTTAACAACAAAATCCAAATCTGCCGGTTTACTACAGGAAGGGTAACACAATTGTTTCAGAACTTTACAGAGATTTCACTTGAAGCCTCAGCCGCTACTCTCTCCTTCTCAGATCCCACACTCGCAAGCAAAATTTGACCTGCAAATTCTACTCAGACTTGTCAATGGCTCGTTCTAGTGCACTTGCCAAATCTCCATCGAAGGTTTCACTCACACACTTTGACTCAAACTTGACTCGTCAACCACGCCCGATTGACCTATTAAACAGCGCAAATTAAACCATAAACCAAGTGTCTCATACACTTTTCAATATACTCCGGAGTCTTAGACCACGCCGGGTCCGTAAATCAACAACAACCATGTGGACAATTTTTTAGCACAAAGTGCCACACTCACATGAAGTTCGCCGACTTCCCTACTCTCGTACTGCGGAGTACGCCCACTCCTACTAAAACATTACCTGGCCTAAAATTCTCACAAACCTCACAATTTACCAGCGATATGCATAAGCTGAGCAAGTGCAAATTTTTACCTCACTCATACTATCACTAGAATGCCGAGAACATACCCAACTCACTTCGGCAACCTCCGAGATTCCAAGAAAGTCATTTGGGATTTAGGGGCACATCATACCTCCAATTTGAATTATTAAAAAAAAACAATTCCAAAACAATGGTCCCTCGTCCTAGGGCCCCAAAGGGCCTAAACCATCCTCTGCCACTAGAACTGATAACGCGTCCCAATCTAGACAATTTAGTCACTCTGGGGCTCGTCTTAGGTCGATGAATCTTTTGGCCCTGATTGAAGTCTCCTTAAGACGAGATAACTAATCAACATGTCAATTCAATAAATCAATAACTTCATCAATATTCATAATAGCAAATCAATCAAAGTAATCAGTAACGTCAATAAAATTGAAACACACCATGACCTCTTCAGTCATGAATAACCACACAATATGTTGTAAGATTTATGATATTTATTCCCTATTGATTACAATTCTATCAGTAAGTTTATTAGTCTCAAAACCAAAAAACACATCAACAATGTCATAATATGGCAACTCGAATAAGATTTCATCAAAGTAAAAATCATAAACATTAGAACATAGAGCGACGTCAACATGGATTAACTTTAGCTGAGTATCATTAGTGCATTATTCAACAAAGCATAGATTCAGTCATTTGTCTATTTGCGTCCGTTTAGAGAACTCCTTAACTACCTCGAATTAGCATTAGCATGTTGGGCTTCATGCAAAACAATTTAGCAACACCAATTTAGAAAACATCTATCTATGGTCTCTATCAAAAGAAGCAGTTGGTACCTAGAAAGAAAAGGCAAAAAGACAATTACAATTTCATCATCATATAGTTACCCTCCATAATGAGTCAGCATACAGAGTCAGTCTTCATCCTCAGGACATCGGTTGATTCGTCATCAGCCAGGAAACACAGCAAAGTTCAGCAAGACAGGTAATAAGGGACATTTCCCCCTTAAGGAGGAAAAGTATAGAACGGGCTAGGCAAAGGTGAGGATGGTTTGAAGAGTCAAACAGCAAAGTCTTTAAGCAGAGTAACAAAGTGGCTAGGCAATAGCAAAAAGGCACGTAATGGCTAAGGCAAAGGAACGGCATATAATTGCTGATTTCTCCTCGGGTCAGGCGGTTATATTAAAATTGTCTAACAAGTCTCTAATTTCCAATTGGTCAAGTTTTGGTGCATCATTATCTCCATCCATTAGTCCATCGGTCACCTCATTACAATTGTCACCCCATAACAGTTCTCACGTAGTTTATTGGTTCCTGGGTTTGACGCCTCCAACGGGTAGAATGTCAGGTGAAGAATAGGTGACATTTGTTACTCAAGTCAGTAGTCCCATTGTCTTCCCTAGTCTAAATGACCTTGTAGCTTACACTGTTGCGCTCCACAAGAATGTCTCCTTGAGCAAGTCGGGTTCTCATGAGAAGATTTACTACGGTTACACACACATCTCTAACTTCTGGAAAAGTACAACTTCATGTCCTTCAGCAAGTCAGCACATTGCACGTTAGGAAAAAACACGTTTAATATGAACCCGGGCGGCTAGGCCCCGACTCATGGTAACTAAGGCCTAGTGATTAATTAGCAAAACCTTAACATATAACTCTTAATACTAACACAAAATCATACATTAGTACATTAATATTTTATTATTAGTCAATTTCATTAATCATCGAATACAGTGGTGGCCACTCCCCGTGGGAACATTTCATACACATGTGTCAACGTTTACATTTTCTATGCGATTTCACTAAGCCTTATATTGCAAGCTTCTCATGTTAATTATTAGATTTTAATCACACTCCATCAGCACCACCCAGTACTGTACAACACAGCAGGAAGTAGCTGCTTCTTTGCTTCGCCCAAATTATGTGTTTCATTGTCCCTGTCATAACCAAGGCAGCGAATCATATTGTATGCAAATGCAGCAGTCAGTGGAAGTGGGCCTTGTTGGTGGAGAGGAAGAAGCAGTCAAAAATTATATTTGTACCCCTACCTTCATGAACGTCTTTTGCTTGAGACAATGTGGGGGGATTTGATTGAGGCAAATGAGAATAGCCAGATGGAGAGTACACATGAAAACCTGTGAGACTGCCCACCAAACTTCAGCACTCCCACCTTCGCACTCCGACAATACAAGCAGCTCAAGCCTTGGCCACGGCCATCCTCTGTGTCTCTCGCTTCCCAGGCCAAACATGTGATGGACGTCAATGCACCAAAATGCCAGGGGTAGCGAAAAATGACATCACACACCCTTTGAACTTCCCTTTCACTCACGCACACACATGCTTACACACACATTGACACATACACACAATGTCTCTCACATAAACATACACTCACCGGCGCACACAAAAGACATTAAAAGCTATATTAGCAGGACTGCAATTTATGAACTGCAAATAACAATACAATCTCCTTGTTAAAAGCAGTAGCCCACTTACCTAGCTACTTAAGATAAAAATCTGTCATGATGTGCTTTGCAGGAGGCACATTAACCCTCTATGCTACTTTGATTCAAAACTTGGACTAGACATAACACACATCTCTCCAGAAAACGTGTTACCCACCAGAGTTATCTTACCATTATTATTATTCCCTGAGATTTACATGCCATACAAAGATTTCAGCAGCACGTGCTTAACCAGATAAGACTTTTTAAAATGCAGTCTTTGCAAACATTTAAGCACAACAGGTTTATTGCCAAGTTTCTCCTTGTGTCAATTTTTTGTTCCCAGAGATTTAAATAAATAAATGTTGAAATTGAGGCCAAGATTTTGCATCAGGGTTGTATAGCTTTTTTTGACAAAACCCCAATGCAAAATCTCATTTGTTAAATCTGGTAATTTGCTCAAATGAACTCCTTATAGACCTGCTGAACATATGTGTGAGGTCTTAAGATCAGATGTCACTACTTGTGATGTCACTTCCTGTGAGGTTACAGACTGTAATTCCACTTCTTGTGATGTCACTTCCTGTGATGCCTTTTGCGATGTCACGCACCGTGATGCCACATGCTGTGATATCACATGCCATGATGTCGCTCGTATACTGTCTAACTTGGTTAGTTCCCCCCACTTCTGTTTTTTAGGACTTGTGCCCTGAGGGAAGGCCATATTCCAGCTAAATGTACTTCATTTTTCATTACTCTAATAGTGGATAAAGTAATATTATTCACCATTAGACTAATAAAATAAATTGCAGAAAAGAAAGAGTTTGGAGCACCAGCCTGGCTGCCCCTGTGCAGCTGGCATTGATTTTACCACATCGGAGGCCAGGGGTCTCAAAGGCAGTGCCAGGGGTCGCAAAGGGCAAGTCAGGGGTCGCAACTGTGACCCCTGGCTGCCCCTAAATGATGACCATGACATAGGAGTTCATTGTATATAGTATGATGGAAAGATTTAGGTTAGGGACAACCCATAGGAATTTGCTGAGTCATTCACTGCTACAAGTGTTCCTCTTTGGAGATCCCTTGCTGGAGTCATATTCTAATGATTGTGTCACATGTATTAACTTAGAATGCTGGATGGAATCCTTGTTTCTATATCTTTGAAGTCATATTGTCCTCCGGACCTTTACATAGAATGCCACTAGCATACACTTTAGTGCATGCCCAATCCAACCAACACTGGGGAGGTAAGAGGCCTAGGACCAACAGTGGAATTGGAAGGAATGACTACATTGTGCGTGATAGGCAAAGGCAGTTTAAGGACTTTCAGGAATATCATGAAGTAGTAGCTGGAATCTGGACTCAAAGGTGACAGCGGCAGAATAGCTAGATAGGATAACAGCAACAGTTGCATTAAGTGACAGCAACAGGACCGACAATAGGAGTTACAGGTGGTTTATAAGTCAACATCACTCAGCATGTCAGTTTTTTCAGTTCAAAATATGTTATTGATATTGCAAATGCAACATGGCATACATTAAAATGAAACACTAATTAAATGTTTAATATAGAACAGAAATACGAGCTAATATAATTAATATAATCTATGATAGTGGAAATGGTAAAGAATATAACAAAAGGAGTAAATTAACAGAACGCAAACAATATCACAATGCATTGTTAATAAATTCATCTAAAGTAAAATACCTAGGCAGATTACTTAAATCCATGTTAGATAGTGAAGAAGCAGCTCCCACCAAGTGTGACAGGATAATTGAGTTGATGACTTACACTTAGCAGTAATAGATTTAACCCTGAAAGCTGTTTGATTATTAAATAATTTTCATTCACAATTTAAAAACATGCAGATTTAAAAATAATATATGAATAAGATAAATATTGTTTCATAGAAAGACTTTCACAAATTGTAATCCAACTCAGAATCCATAGGAGCCTTAGAGTAGTAATTATTTAAGCAGTTTGGCTTTAAACATTTTGGTAGGAACCAATAACACATCCTGTTTTTCTGGAACCTATGAAGTTCATTGCCTTGTTAATAAGAGTCAATTAACCTACTTTTTTGTTAAAATCGAATTACACTAATTTTGTATCACTTTTTTATTTGCTATTTACCATTTTAAGACATTCATTTTGATCATGGCTAAAGTAATAGGTACATTTAGTAACATAATACAGGTGCACTGAATGAAGTGCTAATGAGTTCCAACAGGTTGCAGCAATATTGATGGTAACAAGGAACAAGTGGTCCCTCGCTCCGGCCCAAGCACCTGTAGAACCAGACCTGGGTGGGGTGAGGGAATAGTTTGGTTGTGCAGAAAGTTAACAATATAAGTGTTAACCTAGGTAAGAGCGGAAGGCTAAAAATGAGGGGGTAGGGTAAAGACGGGCTAATAGCTTGTATAAAGCCGAAAACAGATTCCCAGTGGTGTAGGGTAGGTGGTAGGGAAAAGGTGAGGGTTAGTAAGTTATTAGCTTAAGTAGTGCACACTGCTGCTTAATTGCTGATCAGGTGTAAGTAGCCCTTGTGGATGCCTGAAGAAGAAAATATACAATTCAAGTGATGTGAATACTGACACTTCTAACTCGGCCGGGTGCTTTTGGACAATGCTCTTGTCAGGTGATCTAAGAGTGTGTCTTATCTTGCTGCAAGTGAACACTTATGGAGAGCCCTCGCCTCTTTTATACACAGTGCAGAACTTTCCACACTAGCCCAGTGCGAAGGCCCTGGGACCATACCGCCAGGGAGGGTTGCTATTTCAACTTTCAAAGGAAGGAGATTGCAGCTCTTCTAAAACGAGGGCTGGATATGCCAGCTTGTTTGCTGTGCAGTCTTTGTTGGACCGCTTATAGATCCCAAGTACCACTGAGAGCCAGTCTTGTGGGATAGGCTTGGCATTGATGGTCGAGAGGATATTAGTTACATATACCCAATATGGTCTACGGTAGGGGCAAGACCCTGCATGAAGTCAGCACACTGGGATGAACATTGATGGCTAGAGGGTGTAGTTAGCATGTATTATTTGCACAGGGGAAAAATGAGTTCTGTGTAGTTTGTAATACTAATTAAATTGAAATTTTGCATTATGAGATGTTGCTAGGGGCATTTCTAGAGCTAGGGCCTACTATTTATCATGAAAGGCTCTGCCTGCCTCTGCTTCCCATTTGTCTTTCAGCTGAGTTAACATAGGGGAAACTAGGGACGAAGGGCCCTATGAAGCCATAAGATATGCCTGCGCTCATGACCTATAGTAAATAAAGCTTGGATATACGGGTGCACCCCCAGGCGCGAGTCTGAACTGGACAATAGCATGCGCAAAGTGTGTTCGATTATGTCATGTAGCAGAAATTGGCCCCTGTTTAGGCCAGACTTGTCCATCAATTCCTCTAATGACAATAAATGCTTCTCTTTGAAGAGACTGACCATGGTCATAAGGTTTGAGACCTGCCAGGGGCGTAGATTCCTTGGATTAATGGGGCTGGTAGCGGTTGGTAGACTCAGGAGGAGAATCACCGGGGCAAAGGATGTGCCTCGGAAGATTACGTGCATGTGTGTACCACAGCAGAGCTACTCGGAGGAGCGGGGATAAGGGTGAGAGAGATAGAGCCAAGTGCTTGCAAGTAGGAGGCAGTTGTTGTCCTCCACTTGCAAAGGTAGTGATTGTGTGGTGGTCTCCTCAAGCAGGAGACCCAAAAGCCATCTGCTCACCGGTGGAGTTGGGCTGCATGATAATATAAAATAGAATTATACTCACGCCTTAAGCAAAATAAATAGCAATTGGGTTTAGAGGAGACATACATTCTTTCAGTTTCTTTAATTTCTGTTTCTAGGTGCTGAATTCTAGTATTAAGCTTCTCGTTATGGAAATGACAACCTGTTATGATTCGCCAAAACTAATCACACTGTGACTACCTACAATGAATTGATAATTTTACCGTTTCTGTTTTAAGCCCCTTGTACTATGTAATCCAGCCACAAGAAACATTAAGAAACGTTTATGAATAAAACCTTTATGGAGTTCTAGGCACCAATTCTCTGAAACATTGGCAGTGGCCATTTTAGGTGGCTGCTGCTATTAAAGTGTTCTGTGCCCTGTCTCACACACTTGATATTTAGTGGCATATTTACAAGCCTCTAGTGCCACCTTGCGCCGCCATAGCATCATTTTTGTTTACGCTAAGTCAGTGCTAAAGTGGGTTTTCTCCTGTGCCATATTTACAAAGTGGCACAATACATTCATTGTGCTATTTTGCAACCCCTTTTGCCACATTACGTCTGCGTCAGTCATAATGTATGCAAGGGGGGCGTTCTGATGCAGGTAGGCCTGAAAAAAGTCACAGTGAAATTTACAACATTTCACTTCGCCAAGTTTTTCTGTCATTTTTAACGCCTGCTCAGAGCAATCGTTAAAATGATGCACCAATTTTAATGAATGGGCCTCCTTGTGCTTTACTGAACTAGCGCCAACATTTTTGATGCTAGTGGAGCAAAGCACAAAAATAGCATTAAAAAATTGACCCTTTTGTCCTAATGACCTCCATGCTGCGCCATAATGTAAATACAGCGCAACCATGGTGTCGGTAGGTGGGGCAGTGGCAATGCAAGGAAAGTGGCACATCAGGACCGATGCACCACTTTCTTGTAAAAATGCCCCTTAGAATGTTCCATCACAAGGAGAAATCTTCTCTGTGTGCCACATGTTGGTTATTCTCAAGAGCTGGAGCCTCCAAAATGTTACTGGTGATGTGCTACAGCTCTTAACCTTGCGTGACTAATGGACCAGGAGCACAGTTAATCCGGTTACATATTTTGGCGCTCCCTACTAAACCACTGTCTCTGTCTCAATTAAGCATTTTAAATCACAATTTCAATGTAGACATGCTGAACCCTTTTGGTCTTATAAAAATGACATATAAACAAGCCTTCAACCTTAAAGGCTTTATTTTCTGAATTTTGTCATACGGGAATCAATAAAATTGGTCAAAATCTATTTATCAATAAATCAAAGTAAGAAGCTCAGTTAGAAAACAGAATTCAATCAACAAACTCAGTTAAGGTTACGGCAGCAAAATACATAGTATAGCTTGGGAGAACAACCAGGCATGGATTCACCTCCAACAGTCGGGGGGAAAGGGTTTCTCCACATAACCGTTTATAAGGTTCTGAACAACAGATACATTTACTATAGTTGCATATGATTCACATGAAATAAACCAATCAGAGTTAAGCGGAGAAAACAGTTGCAAACAAATACATTTGGGAAAAAGCTCATAATTCTACAACACGGAGCTTCTCATGAACATCACCTGTGCTAGAACAAATATTGTTACATCATGTGTGATTCTGCTAAGACAGCCAGGTGCAGCCTTGAACAGAAGCAAGTGTACTGAAGCAACAATTTAAATGTTCTTTATGAGGGTCACTGTCCTGTCCATGGAAAGTACATTCAAACGTTATTCTACTGAAACATGCAAATTATAGTTTCTCCACATGGTACGGAGCACGTCACAAACAAGATGGAGTACGAGACCTAACATTTCTGTTACCCAGAGTTCAAGTTTTCATTTGTGTAATGCATTAAGGGGCATATTTATACTCCGTTTGCGCCGGAATTGCGTCTTTTTTTTTGACGCAATTCCGACGCAAAACTAACTCCATATTTATACTTTGGCGTTAGACGCGTCTAGCGCCAAAGTCCATGGAGTTTGCGTCATTTTTTAGCGTGGACACCTACTTTGCGTTAATGATATGCAAGGTAGGCATTCACGTCTAAAAAATTGAGTCCGAGGCATGTGCGTCGTATTTACACTCCCGGGCAAAATTCACGCCCGGGAGTGGGCGGGTCAAAAAAAATGACGTACGGCCGCTTTTGCGCCGTTTTTTAGCGCCTGGAAAAGGCAGGCATTAAGGGACCTGTGGGCTCTGAAGGAGCCCAGAGGTGCCCTCCCATGCCCCCAGGGACACCCCCTGTCACCCTTGCCCACCCCAGGAGGACACCCAAGGCTGGAGGGACCCATCCCAGGAACATTAAGGTAAGTTCAGGTAAGTCATTTTTTTTTTTTTTTTTTGTGGCATAGGGGGGCCTGATTTGTGCCCCCCTACATGCCACTATGCCCAATGACCATGCCCAGGGGACAGAAGTCCCCTGGGCATGGCCATTGGGCAAGGGGGCATGACTCCTGTCTTTGCTAAGACAGGAGTCATTTCTATGGGGGTTGGGAGTCGAAAAAAATGGCGCAAATCGGGTTGAGGCGAAAAATTTGCCTCAACCTGACTTGCACCATTTTTTGACGCCCAAGCCCCATATCCCCCTACGCCGGCGCTGCCTGGTGTACGTCGTTTTTTTCCACGCACACCAGGCAGTGCCGGCGGCTAACGCCGGCTAACGTCATTGATTAAATACGGTGCCCGCATGGTGCTTCAGAATGGCGTTAGCCGGTGCTAATTTTTTTGACGCAAAAATGCGTTAGCGCAGTTTTGCGTCAAAAAGTATAAATATGGCCCTAAATATCAGAAAAATAGGTCTATCAACAACAAATTTGCCCATCTAAACAGATTTTGAAAAACTGTAGTCCACAGCTTAGTTTTTTTGTCTGGATTCTTACAATGTTCTCATTTCACTATAAACTGGCCTTTTTCCTCCTCCAATTTAATATCAGTTCTTTTCCTATTTCTTAGATTCTTACAGACAGCTTCCTTTGATCACAATATGTCCCTCCCTTTGATGAAATAATCCAAAACCTTTAATAAAAAAGAACATATCATGCTCCAACTATTATTATTATTAAATATAAGCATTAGAATTAACTTAATGTTTCCTTCTTCTATACTTGCAAACCACTCACACATCTTTGAAAACCCTCTTCCAGTTGAATTAGCTTACTTACTTAAGCCTACTACACCTCCAGGGTTATAGGCAATCAACCAGGCCTCTCCAGCCTTCACTGTTGTGGGCTTTTCTTTCAATCTGACTCCTGGTGTAACCTATCTCTTTGCAGTCAGCCCGAGGCCTCAACGCCAGGTGTTTCTTGGCATTCTTCTTATCCTTTTCTCTTGAGAGTTCCAGGTGAGGGCTTGTCTGGTGTTGTTTGATGCAGGCTTGCTCAAGGCCCCAGCATCTTTTCATGATTTCCTCATGAGCAGAGAGTTAGAAAGTCTACCACCATAAGTCATTGCTGCTGATTGTGTTTGTCCAGCAGATTTGAGGTTTTTCCACAGACAGGTGTTGATGAAGGACTTTGATGGTGGTGGCCACGCTGCCCTCCAAGTTTCTACTCCGTACAGGAGGACAGATTTTACGTTGGTATTAAAAAGCCTGATCTTGGTTTGCAAAGTTAGGCCCTCGGAGCTCTAGATCTTTGGGTGAGTGAAGGCAGCCCTTGCTTTGCTGGTTCATGCCTTGATACCGGCATCTTTGCCGCTCTGTTTGTCTATAACACTACCCAGGTAGATGAAGGCCTTAACCTCTGCCACTGCATTGACTGTAAGAGAGACTGCAATTATGCTGGCTGTGTTAGCCTTCAGGATCTTGGTTTTCCCCGTGTGGATATTGTGGCCAGGTTGTTCTAATGTGGCTGCCACTCTGTCGGTCTTCTCTTGCATCTGGAGATGGGTAAGGGAAAGTAGGACCAGGTCATCTGCTAAGACCAGGTCATCAGTGTTAGACCTGAAAGCCTTAGGGTGGTCACCCTTAACTTTTTGCCTACCTCCCTCCACTTTTTGGACACAGTTTTTTCTAGTTTTAGGACTCTGCGCACTTTACCACTACTAACCATTGCTAAAGTGCATATACTCTCTCCCTTTAAACATGATGACATTGGATCATAGCCAACTGGATTATTTAATTTACTCGTAAGTCCCTAGTGAAGTGCACTATATGTGCCCAGGGCCTGTAGATTAAATGCTACTAGTGGGCCTGCAGCACCCACTTAAGTAGCCCCTTAACCATGTCTCTGGCCTGCCATTGGAAGGCCTGTGTGTGCAGTTTCACTGCCAATTCTACTTGGCATTTAAAAGTACTTGCCAAGCCTAAAATGTCCCTTTTTCTACATATAAGTCACCCCTAAGATAGGACCTAGGTAACCCATAGAGCAGGGGGCTGTGTAGACAAAAGGCAAGACATGTACCTGTGTAGTTTACATGTCCTGGTAGTGTAAAACTCCTAAATTCGTTTTGCACTTCTGTGAGGCCTGCTCCTTTCATAGGCTAACATTAGGGCTACCCTCATATACTGTTTGAGTGGCCATATTTAGTATGGCCAGAATGGTTATACAAAATCATGCTAGCTGGTGAAGTTGGATTTAATATTACTATTTTAGGAATGCCACTTTTAGAAAGTGAGCATTTCTCTGAACTTAAATCCTTCTGTGCCTTACAATCCATGTCTGGCTAGGTTTAGTTGACAGCTCCCTTGTGCATTCACTCAGACAAACCCCAAACACAGGATGCTCAGTCACACTTGCATACATCTGCATATTGAATGGGTCCTCCTGGGCTGGGAGGGTGGAGGGCCTGACACTTACATGTCAAAGGACAGTAGCCTGCCCTCACACAAAGGACTGCCACACCCCTACTGGGACCCTGACAGACAGGATTGAACTGAAGGGGACCTTGTGCACTTCTAAGCCACTCTTTGAAATCTCCCCCACTTCAAAGGTACATTTGGGTATTTAAACATGGCCTCTGCCCCTACCAACTCAGACACTTCCTGGAGAAGAACCTGAACCAGAACCAGAACCTGCAACCTGCCAAGAAGAACTGCCTGGCTGCCCAAAGGACTCTCCTGACTGCTTTCTGAGAAGGACTGCTGCCTTGCTGCTCTCCGGCTGTGCTGTAGAAGTGCTAACCAAGGGCTTGGATAGAGTTGGCTCCTGTTCCCTGAAGTCTCAGGACCAAAAAGACTTCATTCCTGCAAGAAGAACTCCCTGCGCGGTGAAAAATCGACACACAGCCTGCATCAATTTGAGAAAACCACTGCACGCTGAACCGAAACGACGCAGCCCGACTTCGCGAGGAGAAGATCGACCCAGCGCCAGTTTGGTGACCAGAAATTCGATGCACGGCCCACTGAATTGACGCAAAGCTGAGCGGGAACGACGGAGCCCGACTTCCTGAGAGGAATCGGCACAGCACCTGCCGTGCTGTAGAAATTTTCACGCAACTCCCACCGGATCGACGCAGCCCCTGTGACTTCCTCCTGCCAGTACCAGATTTCAACGCATCATCCCAAGGGCATCCGAAAACCCCGCAACCCGAAGAGGATCCAAGACCGAGTGCCAGAAATCAACGCAAAGCCTTCCCTGCATGAAAAAGAAACAATGCATTGCCATGTGCGGCCCGAGAAATCGACGCACGCCCCCCTGTTTTCCACGTATCTCCTCCTCTGCGGGTCCTTGCAGAGATTTTGTACGCAAAACAGGTACTTTGTGCTTGGAAGAGACATTTGTTGCTTTTAAGAGACTAAAGACCCTTTGTATCATTTTTACAGTGATACTTCAAAATATACTTATTGCATCTTAATCATTTTGACCTGCATTTTACCAGATAAATATTATATATTTTTCTAAAGACTGTGTGGTGTATTTTTGTGGTGTTCTACTGTGTCATTGCATGATTTATTGCACAAATATTTTACACATTGCCTTCTAACTTAAGCCTGACTGCTCAGTGCCAAGCTACCAGAGGGTGGGCACAAGATAATTTGGATTGTGTGTGGCTTACCCTGACTAGAGTGAGGGTCCTTGCTTGGACCGGGGTAACCTGACTGCTATCCAAAGACCCAATTTCTAACAATCAAGCTGCATTCAAGATGTCCACTGGATCCCATATCTTCTCCTTGCTGTGGATGTCCTCATGATCCAGTCTATGGCCAGCAGGAAGATAAAAGGCAAGAGCAAACAACCCTGGCGCACTCCAGTCCTCACTTCGAAGGCTTACATGAGTTGTTCTCCATGGACTATCTTGCAGGTCGATCCCTTGTAAGAGTTTCTGATGATTCTTCTGAGTTTATCTGGTGGAGGAGCTTCCAAAGGGTCTCTCTCTGCACGATGTTAAATGCCTTCTGATTGTCCATGAATTTGACATGAGGTGGGAGTTCCATTCCATCGACTGCTCAATGATGGTGCAAAGTGTTGCAATCTGGTCTGCGCAAGACCTATCCTTGCGGAAGCCAGCTTGCTCTTCTCGCAATTGAGTGACGACTTGTTCTTTCATTCTGTTCAGGGTGAACCTTTTAAACACTTTACCTAGGGTTGACAAAGTTATCCCTCTGTAGTTTGCGCAGTTACTCAGGTCACCTTTCTTGGGGATCTTGATCAGATATCTCTCCTTCCAGTCTGATTGCACCTTTTCCTCTTCTTAGATCCTTCCAAATAGGGTGTAGAGCATGGCTACTGATGTTTCAATATATGCCTTTAGTGCCTCTGCAGGAATGCTGTCAGGTCTTGCTGCATTCCCATTTCTCAGATGTTTGATGGCTTGCTGTATTTCTTCCTTGGTTGGTCTGCTGCAGTCGATTGGCAAGTCCTTCTCAGATAGCATTATCTCTGGTGGGGACTGTGCCACAGGCTGGTTCAGCAGTTTTTCAAAGTGCTCCACCCATCTTCGTTGTTAGCCTTCTTTATCCATGAATGTTTTCCCAGCTTTGTCTTTAATAGGGCGTTCTGTCTTGCTGTATCTTCATGAGAGTTTCATGTTATATTGTAGAGTTCTTTCAGGTTTCCATGGCTTGCTGCTTTCTTGGCTTTTGTGGCAAGACCACTGATGTATTTTCGCTTGTCTGCTCTTAAGCTTCTCTCTGCTTGCTTGTTGGTTTTGGTGTATTTGTCTTGAGCTTTGGCTTTTTATGTTTTTGTAAGGATGTTGTTTACTTCTGCTTTCTTTTCCTTTCTCAATTGGATTTTGCAATGTGTCTCGGTGGAGATCCATGCTGGTGTTTCTTAGGACCCAGTACCTCCTGGCAGGTTGATGTCACTATTTCTTTGATCTTCTCCCACTGGCTTCCTACTGGGTCTCTGTCGTCCACTAGTTCTTTCTTTCAGGACTAGAAACTTGTTACTGATGGTGACTGAGTATTCACTCTGTTTCTGTGCATCCTTGAGTAGGGCAGTGTTATGTCGCTGCCATTGGTTTGTTGGTTCCATCCATGCTTTCTTCAGCTTAAGCGTTAACCTGGCCATGACAAGGTAATGGTATGTCGTAATGTCCACTCCTCTCATCACTCTCACAAGCTGCAGTGACCTCCGGAACATCTTGGGAATGCAGACATGGCCGATCTGATTCTCTGTTGAGTGTTTTGCTGAGACTCACGTTATTCTTTTGTGTAGGAATACATTATCACCTATCAACAGGCTGTTCCGGGCACAGAGTCTGCAAGCCTTTCATCATTCTCATTCATGTCGCCAAGGCCATGGTTGCCCGTTACTTGTTTGTACCCAGTGTTGTCACTTCCAATCTTGGCTTTGAGGCCCCCCATCAGTATGGTGATGTCTCTCTCAAGTCATATCTCCAGGGTGGACTGGCGTCTGTGGTAAAACTCTTCTTTTTCCTCTTCTTTGCGGTCATTTGTAGGTGCACACCTCTGGATAACATTCCTGTTGATCCTCTTTTTCTTTGTGCAAAAGGTCACTGTGATGATTCTGTGACTGTGGACTTCCCATCCAATCAGAGCTCTTTTGGCTGCTGTTGTCAGCATCAGTGCTACTCTGTAAGAATGTGGGGCATCCTATTCCTTGTGACCAGAATACAGCAGCATTCATCCTGGAACAGTCTTTCCTGTGCAAACTGTGTCCATCTGGTCTCGCTGATGCCAAGGTGGCAAGGTTGTATTTTTTTTCATCTCCATTGCCACTTGGGCTGTCTTGTCTGTCTCCTACATGGTCCTCATGCTCCATGTCCCTATGGTGATGGTCTTGGTTGAAAGCATGTGGATTGGCTTTGTGGTGTCTATGGATCTCTGGCTTTCACCACAAGGCGTCACAGCCCTCTGTGAAGGAAATTTCTCTCTCCCCAAGGCCGGGATGCCTTTTGGTCTTCTGGCTGACGTTTCTGTAGTTACCATTTTTTTTTACATCATAGGTGTTAGACCTGGCATGCTTGGTGTGGTCTCCCCTAACTTATTGCCCTCTGACCGCCTGTTTTTCTGACTCATTTTTGCTGGCTTTTAGGATTCTGGGCACCAGTGAGAAAGTGCAGTTGCTTTGTACTCTAAAGATGGTAACAATGGCTTCTCCCCCTGGCATATTTTATTTACTTGTAAGTCACTAGTAAAGTGCACTATGTGTGCCCAGAGTCTGTTAATTAAATGCTGCTAGTTGGCCTATACAAAAAGAACAGATGATGGACGGAATGCAGAGCAAATCAAACATTCACTCCCAGTCACAAAGATCTGGGTTTATTCCATCGTTTTCTGCTCACCACACCACACCAGTTTGGACCCAGCCATATGCAAATCAGTCTTGACACTGTTCCTCATGAGAACAGTCCAGCCCAAACTGCCAAGCCAGGTCCTCCTTGGACCGGAAACAAGCATCCTAGGACCGGTTTCAGGGTATCACCCTTCATCAGCCAGGCTAGCTTGAATCCACTCCACACAGACCGCCATGTCGGTAGCAGCCGCCGGGCCGGAGATATAAATCTTCAGTCCGGCGGCCGCTATAGTACCACCACCAGCATTTAGAGCCAGCCTACCACCATGGTTTTCATGGCGTTAGCAACGCCACAAAAACCATGGCAGTAGGCCCTACCGGTGTCAGGGAATTCCTTTCCTGTCACTGGTAGGAGGCTCACCCACCCCCCAACACACCCCAGACATCCCCCCCATCCACACTCCCCCCTTCCAATCCCCCACCCACCCATACACGCACACACCCGCAGACACGCACCACGCATACACCTGCTCACTCACACTGGCATACATGCATACATACACACCTACATCCAGTCATGCTCGCACACATTCGTACAAACATTCACACTATTCACACTGACATGCAGACACGCACTCACATTACCATTCTTGCAGGCATTCATACACATGCATACACCCTCCCAAACAACACCACACACACGGACGTATTCACGCACACATTCACACATTCATGCACACAACACCGCCCACACACACAACACCACCCATGCACCCCCCCCCCACGTGTCGGAAGCCCAACTTACCTTCTTCCAGGTGGTCTTCCGGCAGGGAACGGAAAGGGGCGCTGCTACCTCCAGCAGAACACCGCCAGGCCGTATCACAGGTCATGATACAGCTGGCGGCAGTCTACTCACGTGGCAGTGCTGGTGGTAGCAGCGCCACCTTACCATCATCCACCAGTATGATCACTGCCGGATTTCCGCCCTTTTTGTGGCAGAAGTCTGGCTGTGGTCATAATCTGGCGGACGGATGGTAGCCGCGGTGACAGTCTTTTGGCGGCCATCACTGCGGTGGTAGGCGGTTTTTACCACCAAGGACATAATTAGGGCCATAGTTTCCTTGCCTTTGTCAAATCAAAGTTTAACTTTGGATGCATTTCTTTCTTTTTGACATTCTCCTCATCTTGCTTTGCCTCACCTTTCACTCCTTCCTTCACTCCTTCCTTCTTCATTCATTAAATTAATCTATAAAGACCCTTTCAGCATTGTTAATTTTGCCTAAAAGCTCATTTGCAAATCGGTTAGTCATGTTAGATAGTGCAAAAGGCTGAAACTATTTAATCATGTATTCCTTTTTACCTACCCTTCTATACATTTTTGAAAATGGAGAGGGTTTGTCATCCTCATATACAGGTTTGAAGAATTCATAGCAAGTACTATTTCTAAGGGTGATTTGTAAACAGAATAAAATAGATTCCTGTTATCTTGGTTATAAAAGAAATTCAAAAACGTGTTGCAGGAGAAAGTATAGAGGAAGGTGTAAACAAGT
Source organism: Pleurodeles waltl (assembly GCF_031143425.1). Lineage (NCBI taxonomy): Eukaryota > Metazoa > Chordata > Amphibia > Caudata > Salamandridae > Pleurodeles > Pleurodeles waltl. The sequence continues at coordinate 311,998,163 of NC_090449.1, read as the reverse complement.
TGAACCCCCAGCTGCAGAAGTAGGCAGATAAGAGCAGATAAATCAATTTTCTACATGCATGAGCCTTACATATTCTGCTAACACTTGATAATAAATAAGAGCAGATAAATCAATGTTCTGAACGCACGAGCCTTACATCTTCTGGCAACACTTGATAATAAACATTGTAACCAAAAATACTGTCAGAATTAGCTTTATGTGAAAATCTCCCTTCTAACTTTTCTTTGTTATTTACTATTGATTACTAACAATTGATTTACTCATTAGGTGAGGCATCTCCATCTAGAAAATAAAGTTCTGATAAGAAGTCAACAGAGATTACTATGGCAATTGTCAAATCTTCTAGGCAATTTAGGAGCACACAAGCCTTAAACAACAACTTTAAGGCAGAAAAAGAAAATATATCTCCTCGACTTTCAGTACTCAATTCAGCTTTTTTTGCATTTGTTAGTTTAGTCCAGTCCCTACATTACAGCCTCTACCCTATCCCAAGATCTAAAGTGATTGTTGTCTTCTTCAGGTGGGTATTTATGGGCTCTATAGTCCTCTAACTGCTGGCCTAAAGTACAATAGTTTTTTTTTTTTTCAATTATCCTTTCAATGAGTTTCTGCAAGCTCATAATGTATCTGTTAATATTCTTTCTTCTCAACTACAGTGTCATATTTTCAAAGATGTTTGTCGATGTTTGTTTAAACTTGATCTAAATCATCTTCACTGTTCACAAAGTAAGACTAGCCTGGGCCTGAACACTTTTGTTTGGCTTTCTCAGTCTTTTTAGTCTCTTGCGTTCTGGCAGCTCAAAGTCATTGTCACATGTTCTGTGAGTTCTTGTTATTCTAGCTCTATCTCCTCTCCCAACAGGGTTGTCCTATGGAACCCAGAGCTAAAGCAATACTATGCAAACTCATATCAGTATTTAATGAGCGACAGAGGGAGTTCAATGACAGGAGGGTGATACATACACTTGTTCAGTATTAGCAGGCACTATTGGGCCACTATCTGAATGGTAAACAAGGTTAGGTGGCCGTCAGTTATTTGTCTTCTAAACAAAAAAAAGAGCAAGCCTTAGAAGTGTCTGTTTTTTAAGATCCTGTCGGAGACAGTGGATGTGCTGCTGCTTGCAAGTCTCCTGTTGCTTAAATAAACCTGAAAATGGCTTTAAACCTGCCCATTCCTTACCACTGGTTTGCTTCATCATTACTCTCATTTCTTTGTTTCTCATTGGTCAGAGCATGCTTTCTCTGTTCCTGTGTTTGTCTCTTAGATGGAGCATGGACCAAGAAATTATTAATGGCTCTATTAGTGTCTTCGCTGCTCAAGTTCGATTGAGCTCTTTTTTTTATCTTGGACCACATCATCATTGCTTGTTTTGTCTCTGGTGTAAACATGCTCTCCTCCATGTCTAAGATTATGACTGCCACCGTAAGTGTGTTTTTTCGGAGTAAGACTACTCTTGGGGTGTGAATATAACACAAAGAAAGAAAACAAAACACAAGAAAGGAAATGCATGTGCCCCGAGATCTGGCGCAAGTTGGATATTCATGGCAAGTTTTTTAAGTTAATTTGTACAGTGCTATCCTAAAGGACGGAGAGTTTTTTTTTACTATGGGCCTGATTTAAGGAAAGTGGCACTGCACCCAGTGCTGCGCCACTTTCCTTGTGCCCCTTAGCTCTCCCCTATTGCCACCATGTATGCGACATTTCTAAGATACTGTGCACCATGGCGGTAAGTAAAATATCTGATGCTAGTTCGGAGCTTTGCCAGATTAACGTAAAAAATGTTGATGTTAATCCTGCAAAGCCCATTGTGGCCCATTGTAAACAATGGTGTGCCTCCTTTTAATGCCTGCTATGAGCAGGCGTTAAAAGCATACATTATGCCTGGAGCAGGCATAATGTAGCGCAAAGAGTTACAAAGTGGAGCAATGCATGCACGGTCTCTGCAGAGGAGAAGCGGCGGAGGAGTGAGCGAGAGAGCGGCGGAGAAAGGAGCAAGCAGCCCGGCCCGGCTGCAGGTGGCATGTTGCTGAGTTGCCGAGTCCAGGTGCGACACAACTCAGCTTTCTTGTGCTGCATTCACTGAGCCGCGGACATGGGAGAGCATGGTCCTCCTCCAACCGGCCTGCAACCGGCCAATCCGGCCACCAGCCATTGGGGGGTTCTTGGGGGAGGGGGGCAAACTCTATCCAGCAAAGCCCAAACCAACCCAGGTCACCCCCGCTCCCTCTGACTCACGCCTGTTCCCGCTGTCCCCCGCTTGGCCCACCCACCCACCAGCCCACCAGACAGACCTGACCTGAATTGACCTGCCTAGCTAGCCTGGCCGTCAGAACGGTCCTGGCTTTGATTAGCGTGGTATCGCAGCAGTGCAGCGGCCACGGTATAGGCAGTATTGGCGGAGGAGGAGGTGGTCAGGAGGTCAAATCCTCCCAACCTCCCCAATTTCTCCAATCATCCGCTATCCTGCTGCTGGAATGATGCTGTGACCCTGGAACATGGAGGCAGACGCGGAGGGGTAGGATCAGCCTCCAGAGCGACGAGTAGGATTTGGAGTAGCTTTGGAAGATTTCAGAAAATTTGGGAGTTGCCCCCCCATCCAACCCCACCCAGCTCCTTGTTTATCTCCGGCTCACTGGCACATCATCGGCTCCTCAGTGGCTCGCGAGGGTCCTCAGAACCTTCCTGGCTTGGGGTAAGCAGAGGCACGGAGGTGAGCAGAGGTGAGCAGGGGTAAGCATTGAGCCTGAGGAGGAGGAGGTGGGGTGCCGAGCGGGGCGATAGACCACAGAGACTGCAGAGAACCAACAGTCAGCCTGTGCTTGAGTCCACTTCAGACTGTGTTGCGGACTGATAAGGGTTAAAAGAGTTTCAAGATTGTGCGAAGTGTGCAAAGTTGGAGGGGCTAGGTTTTGAGCGCCTGAGGTTGTGGTTGCAGAAGCGGCTCTTATCTAAAGGGTACAGCTTGGCACCTGAGGGTCCACAGGGGTGTTAAAATCTCCATAAATTTACCTCCACCTTACCCCCTCCCCCTCCATTTATGGCCTCTGAGTGCTCGTGCCCCTCGAATATTGAGGTGTGGCAGCGCATTTCAGTGCAATCTGCAACCAAGAATTTCCCCCAGACTATTGGCCTGCAAGCTACCAAAGAAAGGAATTACAGTTATTGAATTAACTCTACTTACGCTGGAGAATGCGTTCAGGGAAAAAGAGGTAATCTCATCCATTAGCAAAAAGAAACAAGAGGAAATAAAAATACCCAACCTTGCAATCAAAGTCAATTGAAGTCAAAGCTGTCGAAAAATATTGAGGAAGAGCGTCAAACCCTGGTTTCCCGTATTCCACGTATGTTTGGAAAGGCAGTGAAGACGCCTTATAAATTCGACTTCTTGCTGAACCCAGTGGAGGCGACATTTTCTTCCACCAAGGATCAAATAGCCCTTCCTCATCCCATTTCCCAAATAAAAAGTGAAAGTAGTTTTGTATTGAAAAGGGGGATAAAATCAGATCAGTGGTGCAAGGGGAGTCAATAAGCGCCCTGGGTAAGTCTAACTTCCCCTCCACTTCAACGGCCCAAGGGGCTCCTCAAATCTAATCTTCCCCCAATAAAAGTGAAACGAGTAGAAGCAAATTGAAATATCAATATGGGAGTCAAATTGGATTGAAAATTGAGGGGGAGGGGGTGAAAAGCTCTCTGGGTACTCCCATTAAAACATCGGTAAAAAATGCTTGGTGCACTATTACTGATTTGAAGTTACTCACTGTAATATAGCCTTCTCCATTGCCATCCCTTACTATGTTTAAAGGGCCTCTGGAGAAAAGAGACTTGGGCCCTGATTTATATGTTTTTTGCACTGCATTATTGTCATTTATTGAGGCAAAAGCGGTGCAAACTTACAAAACACAGTTGTATTTTGTAAGTTTGCCCCACTTTTGTGTAAAAAAATTACGGTAATGCGGCACAAAAAAAGTATAAATCAGGGCCTTGGTTCCTCTAGCGGTGAATGTCACCAACAAGAAGGCTATGGAAAACTTAACCATGACAACAAACCAAGAGGCTAGAGGGGGTGATCAACGATGTAGCAAAACTCACTCGTTGATTATCCCTCAAGCCCTTGAGAGTGTGGTCCTTAGCCTAAGTATGGACAGTGGATGTCGAGGTAATGTCTGTCAGGCTGTCCCCCATCACTGCTCAAGTAAATGTTTTTCCAATGATTTTAAAGATCGTGATTCATCTGAGTCCGAGGGTATATCACATGTAAAGCAGGTCAGCGTATTGAATAATCATACGAACTCACCACTGCAAGGTCAAAGAGCTTTAAGAGGTAGTGCTTCATCTCAAGCCAAACCATCCGACTACTCCAGTCATGTGGGGTGTAGTGAGTGCCCTAAATCTATACAGAATCACTCTAGGTCCTCTGAGCAAAGTCAAGTGTGGGATATTTTCTTCAAAACATCCCAATTGACTTTGGACACCTTGTCTTACCAGTCTACAAAAATGGACGTGCAGGTTGATCTACTAAATATGATGAGTCAGTTTCCGGGATCGATCAAAAACTAGCAGACTTAAATGCCATGATCAAACAAGCACAGAACTATGCAGAAACAATTGAGCATGATTGCACTTGTGGTCCAATAATTAGTATGCTTGTTACTCTTCTAAAGGTTGTAACCGCATTGAGGGACGATTTTAAAGCTAATCTTACCATTGTGAAAAGACATGATGATAAATTAGTGATGCATTCTAATTGTCAACTAAGGGCAAATGCCCATCTGAATGGGGATGATCAGATGGGTAGGGCAAACGGCGATGGGGAAAGAGCGGGTATCACAGTGAAATGTGTAAATGAGGCCAATCAATTTGGTAAATATTTTGGTGTCATAAAGCTTCAAGTGGAAGAGATAACTGACATTCCCAAAGGAGTATACAACCAGATTCCTCCGCCTCCCCCCTCACCTTTTTCCCTGCCCCAAATAACCAAGTGCAAAAATCATTAAAATTACCTGTCACCAAAAGACAAAGGAAAGGAAAGAAAAGCCAGGAAAAAGTTGAAGGGTGTCCCTGGTGCAACCTGTGGCGATAAATACAACAATCCCCTTCAGTTTCAACAACAAGAAAGGAAGTAATTTAAGGAACGATACAAATAACTTTTAAGTCTATCAACATCTAAGTTGTTTCCTTTATTTAATACTCAAAAAGAGGGGAATGTCCCTTTAGGCCCTCAGGAACCTAATCCAAGTTCTGGGAAGATAGTGGCTATACTAAATAAGGAAAGCCCGGCGTAAGGAAAAATGAAGTACCAAGTAGGCCGGGAGGCTATCCGTAAAGATAAAAAACTAGGGACTGAATGTGAGTACCCGACAGAAGAGGCACAAAGGAGGAACCCTAGATCAATGTTAGCTGATAATCTTTTTGAAAATGTAGCTCCCTCAACAGAGGCTACCGCAAACAGCGGAAATGGTTTAGTTAGTAGACTAACGCCCCCCATAGCGCCTGGGTCACAGGGAAGGGTTGGGTACCCAGGGCCTCCCATAGAGCACCTTATGACAGTTAGCTCAGACATAGACCCCAATCAAAACCATCAGTCATGGACTAGTAGAGAGAGGATCCTACTTAACTCTAAGAAAAGTCCAGCATGGCCAATTCTGTGAAGTAAGTCCGGATACCATAATTGAAGGTTACCAGCAGGATTGCCCCTGGGGTGGAAATAAGATAATTTTCTCTCCACAATATCAGACTAGGGGCCCACAAGATATATTAAATCGCAGTAATATATTAAAACTTTTGCAAGCAATACCTTCACTGGAGAACATCCAATCGGTAGACATTGATTCTATAGAATTCCTGACTGGGGTAGAGGCGGCAGGTGGTCCCAATCGAGAATCCACCATGGTGACCTGGGCTGCATCCCAGTTTGTCAACAGGGTTTTTAACGAGAAAAGCACATGTCTAAAATGGGGAATTGATCTCAAAATCCCCCAGCAGATTGGTTATCCAGAACCCTTAGAAACTGATAATAGTACGTCAGTACTAGCGCAAAATAGTGGCTCTCAAAAACCCTATTCAAGTCTTAGAACTGCAATTCGGAATTCTACACCAGCTATTTACCATCCGATAGGCTATATTTTGGATAATGGAGTCTGAGCAGCTGAAAGTTTAGGATGGCTTTCAGCTGCTCTTCATCAAAGTTGGAGATCCTGACAGCCATATCCCACATCATTAAGATCGACCAAGGTTAAATATCGTCAAAATTCACTTAAAATATGCTCCTGGAACATAAATGGGATAGTGCTAATAATCAATTTAAAGATCTAAATTCATTAGAAGATTTTCAGAATGTTTTACTACAGGAGACCTGGGCAACTAAACCATTTACAATTAATGGCTATATGTTTTTTTTCCCCCAGCATATTAGGTGAAAAGGTTTGGCTGTCCGATGGGTGGCTTGGCGACTTTTATCACAGTTGGGTTAAAAAACATTGGGTATACAACTAAAAAAGGAAAATGCAGACTTTTTGGTAAGAAAATTGATAAATTGGCATAAAAAGATAGGGAACCTCTCTTGATAATAAATGTTTATATTCATCCCAACGCCCTCTCCAGGAAACTTATGACCTCCAAACCTATAGAAGAAATTCTAGCATGTTTGCAAGAATCTGACGCTCTGGAGCTTTTAATTGCAGGGGATTTTAACATGAAACTATTGCAACCCTTCGTAAGAGAGGAAAAGATTGTGCATCAGGACTATGGGGGTTATTACAACTTTGGAGGAGGTGTTAATCCGTCCCAAATGTGACGGATATACCACCAGCCGTATTACGAGTTCCATAGGATATAATGGACTTGTAATACGGCTGGTGGTATATCTGTCACTTTACCGTCACTTTTGGGACGGATTAACACCTCCTCCAAAGTTGTAATAACCCCCTCTATGTGGTATGTCCCTCAACAATCTTTAGGGAGCAATGGTACTGGCCCAACAGACGCTAAGGTGGTTACATGTGTTAAGACCCATGAGTTGTTAGGTCTTGGAATCCTGAATGGGAGGTATCAACAGAATAGCCCCCCTGCAGCTACTTGCTATGCCTTTGGGAACCAATACTTAATTGACTATGTAGTGATCACTTTGCCACTCCTAACCCTAGGTGCCCCCTATCACATTATTAGGACAGAATTGAGTGATCACGGTTTACAAAGTATGGAGATCAATTATAGTTACCCAATGCATAAATCCACTGCCATGCATCCCAGGAATATTACCACAACTAAGTATAAGGACCTTCGATGGTGTGGTGACTCAATTGAAGTTATTGCTATAAACTCAGAGGCTTTGTTAAACCAATACAGTTGTGATCCGGTTGGTGCCCCAATTGGTGATTGCTTTCTTGGATGAGTTTGCAATCAGTTTTCTTTCTAAAAATCTTCAACAATCCCATCAGAATTATGTACTGGAAAAAGTAAGAAACAGAGATGAAATAAAGATAACAGTTGTTACTGCTCTATTGATGAAAAAGAGGAATAGGCTACTAAAACTTGCCACGAAGTTCCCAACTTACCTTTGTATCCAAAAAGATTTAAAAGACATTAAAAGCTCAGATGGAAAACAGATGTGGGAAGACAAGGTAAGGAACGGGCAGGACTTTTAGGTGAAGGCCTTATTCCTAAGCAAAACAACAAACTCTTAGGCATTTGGGAAAATTGTAAATGATTTAAACAAAGCCCCTACAATTCTGACCATCTCGGATATGTCCGAATCTTCTTGGTATGACTTTTTAAATCAATATTTCAACCAAGCTGAAGAAAGTAAAGAAGCGGTGTTTAGACTAGGGGGGTCAATAGGAGATGGCAGCCAGGGAGTTGATGCCAATACAAGCAGCCTCAGGTATGAGGAAGAGAATGATCTAACGTTCACTGTTGCTCAGGTTACTAGACTCATTAAAAAGAGTAGGCAGGTTGGGGCTCCGGACCCAAACGGGATCCCAAACGCCTTATACAAAACAAACCCAGGGTTCTGGGCAGAGAAGTTGGCTGTGGTTTTTACCAATGCACTGGAACTTGAAACTATTCCAAGATCTTGTAAGGGTGCTATTATTCACCCGATTTTTAAAGGTGGAAATCGTGCTAACCCCGAGAACTATCGCTTAGTCACTCTAACTGACTCAGAATCCAAATACTACGGTGGTTCTCTTTTGGAGGATCTTCAGAGCTGGGCAAATGAACAAAAACATCATTTCAGTCAATCAGACAGGCCAGGAACTGTGGTAAACATTTTGGGGGTCACGGTCGGACCGCCGCCAAAGTGGCAGTCCAGCCGCAACATTATGACTGTGGCAGAGCCACCACTGTCAAACCACCGACACCACCAGGCTCCTGCCAGCCTGCAGCCTGGCAGTCCTGGCGGTCCCGGCAGTCCCGGCGGTTGTAATCTGCCAGGGCAGCGCTGCAAGCAATGCTGCCCTGGGGATTGAGAGTCCCCATCTGCCAGTCTGTCACCGGCAGTATACACTGCCATGGAAAGGCTGGCGAAATGGGGGACTCGGGGGTCCCTGGGGGCCCCTGCACAACCTATGCATTTGGCATGGCCAGTGCAGGGGCCCCCATGCACAGCCACATCGCGAATTCCACTGCCCGAATTACAGGCAGTGGAAGGCTCAACTGGTGCTGCTGCACCCGCTGCACCCCCACATTGTATAGGGCCATAATAGGGCCAGTGGGATTAAGGCCGCACAGGCAGCCTGATAGCAGGATGGCATTGGTGGGCGGCCCCCGCCGCCCGCCAGTGTCAGAATGAGGGCCATTATCTCTCACATCCATTCTAGATAAATGTAAACAAAAAAACTACCCCTGTAGGTATGCTTTGTGGATTTTAAATCCACCTTTGATTCAGTACAGCGTAACCAGGTATGGGCAAAATTAACCCTGTGCGGTATCCCAGCGCAGTTATTAAAAGCTATTCAGATGCTATATATTGACACATGGATTAGAGTGAAAGTAGGGGATGGTTCGTTCCTATCAAGAAAAATTGTGACCGAGCGAGATCTTAAACAGGGTTGTGTGCTTACGCCCTATCTTTTTAATCTTTTTAATCTTTTTGTATCTGATCTGACCACCATGCTAAATAAGTTAAATGCGCACCCTCCAAAGACTGGGGACCCATTTTATTTCAAATCTGCTCAATGCAGATAATGTAATCCTTCTACGTAATACCAAAGTTGGATTACAACGATTGATAGTGAAACTAGCAGAAGCATGTTTTAAGCACACTCAGAATAAAAAATACTGTTTCACCAGCAAATCAGAATACAAATACACGCAGCGAACAGAGCAACATGATTTGTAATTCTGGGTGCGCGCTATTCGCTTTGAAAAAATGTGTTCAAAAACAGGCTGTACATTGGTTGCAAGTTTCAGACACGCGCTCGCGTAAAACTTCTGCATCAAATAGAAGCCTGAGTTTAAACTTACATCTCCCCTTGACGTGTTATTTCATCATGCCTGTTCACTGGATTTTAGTTTGCCACATCCATCAAAGTAAAGGCTGATCACGTTATGGAAACAATAGTGACTATGATATATTTACCAACATACATACTTTACATGCGTTTTATTATTCCCTTTCACTTGATGGGATGAGAGTAGTATAGTGAAAACAAACATACTCAGTAGTAACATATACATTGTTTTTTACATGCAGGGAGACAATGATAACTATAAACATCAGTTGCTTACATTATGTCAACCAATGTAAATTACATTGTTTGAAGTTTGTTGACAAACAATCAAATAATGTCACTACTTGGATTCTGTATCCTCACTCGCTGTGTGTACCTCTCCATTGACGAACCATACCATACCATTAAATTACCACATCGTGCCACAATATACGATGCAAAACAATACACTGACAAGCGACACTGTACCATATCATACCATACCAAACCAAACACTGAGAGGTTATACCATACCAAGCAATGTTAGGCCATATCATGCAATAAAATGGCAGACCATACCATAACAATATCATACCATACCACACCATACCATTCACTGAAACCCATAACATACTATACAATGAAAGGCCATGGCATGCCTTAATATACAATGACAAGTCATACCATACAATACCATACCAGATCATGCCAAACCATACCATACCATACGGTACCATAGCAGACCATACTATATTACATCCCATAGTTTACAATGACAGGCCGTACCATACCATACACAGGCCGTACCATACCATACCAAGCAACGTTTGGCCATATCATTCTATAAAATGACAGGCCATACCATACCATACAATGACAGACACGTCACTCCACACTGACAAAGCCAATAGATCTTGCATCAGTGGAACAACTAGATTTGCCAGTGGTTATCTTCTTAATTCTGTGAAGTAATTCATAACATAATACAATAAATAACTGAATCTGTTCCTGGCCACTGTATTACATACCACCCTACAAAATATTATTGTTTGGCCTTTCTGAGCTATGAGTGGAAGGGTATCTAAGCCATGTCTCATAATAAGTCTTTCCCACAATTACCGACATGTTTTTTGGCTTTCTCTCTCTCTGCCCCATATTTATAATGGTTCGACCTTCCCTTTACATGTTTCATTGTGGATTGTTCACCACTAATAGCAGAAGACATCCTTCTCCATGACCTTAATGCCTGCTCCAGTAAATGTTGTCACTTGCTGGTAGCAGGTGTTTGAGTGGACTGAGAGACCCAAGCAGATGCAACACCTGGTGAAGCAGGGGGCAATGTTGTCCACCCGCCCAAAGTTAATTCACTTAGATCCAAATGGACAACTATATGAAAATTGGCTGAAATGCAGAAGGCAAAGGGTTGGCAAAGGGGCCTATGAATGTCCCTCTACGACTTGCCAAACAAGAGATAACAAGTTGCCATAGTCGAATTTAGGGGCCAAGCAATAATTCAAATACTACTGCTCGCAGGTTCTCTTGGACTATAGGCAAGGTTTTCTGTAACTTATGTGCCTTGAAAAGGTCCATTTGAGTGTTTTGTTTAACAGTTTTTGTTAGCTCTGTGTGCGTCTGTAATATCTCCACTATTTCTGGACTGGCCTGTCAGACAGCTAGCAGTCCAACACAGCCAGATGGGACAGCTTGAAAGAACCCTATGTGGGGCATTTTGTTTAGTTCCCATGTACTGTGAAAGGACCACAAAACGCTGAATCCTCTCCTGTTTGGCTGCCAGATGAACTTCTAGCTGGCCAAAGGCAAAGGCCTAAATGGCCTATCTTTCGATAAGCCTGGAGGTCCAATCTGGCCCTCGCCTAGAGTCGGTTCAAAAATGTTGATAATCTCACTAGTCGATATTAACATTACAATACTTAGTGCTGATTTTATTACTTCAAATACTCAGTACATTAAATGGGTAATAACTTGCGGAAACAGCATTTAGTGAGTTTTCCTACATATATAGCAGCAGTGTTTGCCTTAGATTTTTCTTGGTGCTAGCGAACACAGCAATAAAATTAAATCTGCCACTCATTTAACCCAAAGTTGGTGCATTCCCAGCATGGTCTAAATGACCTAATCCGTATCACAGCCTTTTGATCTTTACACATTTACGAATATTTGCCATTGTCTGTAGCTCACTTTGTGTGCAATCCACCTCTTGTTTGGAAATCTAATAATTATGGGTCGTATGTACGAACAAATTTTTTCATAGACACAGAATGGATAAAACCCCTTGCTACATCTGGCGCTATGTTCTGTATGTAATTTAATAAATATCTGAGAAGTATACTCATGCTCTTAAAAACCATAAAATTAGACCCAAAAATCACTTCTGCTTCAGTGCTTAATTTGTAAATAAAAAGGTGCCGGTGCTCAGAGCTCTCCTCTTAAACATGCGGCTGCTGCAATTAAAAGTGCGAGCACATAATACTGAGGCAGCGTAATCCTGAAGCCACCTTGGGCCTCTTCAGTTCATTTACAGCCACTCCCTGCCCCCTTCAGCTCACTCTGTCAGCTTCCTGCTTTTCCCCTTCCTGATGCTCTTTCGTTTTTCTCTTCCTCCGTCGTGTCTTTTGCTCACAGTAAATGCCTGAGACAGAAAACTAAGCGCCGGCCCTCAAAAATAAGTGCCGGTGCTCAGCACCAGGAACAACAAGCACAAATTAAGCACTGTTCTGCTTGTGACTCCCCATTAAAAAAGAAACTCTTTTTTTGCTGTGGTAAAATACTTTTATATGTTATTGTTTGTTAAATCGGTAAGCCAGTTCATTCTTGTGTTTTTTGTGGGCAAACAATACACAGTTAAACACAATAAATTACGGGTTCGTTTTTCCAAACCCAAAGTACAACAATGCCAGAAGAATTACCCATTTATCCTATTCAGAATATCGTACTATTTCACGAAAAATCATTACTTTATCGCTTACCATTTCATGTACACACTTACATAAACACAGGCTGCATTGGTCTTTGTTCCTTTGACCGATTGTTGACGTTGCCCCCTGTCGCGACTGCTTTTTATTCCTTTAGAAGCCTAACTTCAGAGGCCTTAATCCCTTTCAACTTCACCCAGCGACAACTCATGCTGAGTAAGCATCTTCATGCAGTCTCAAAGGACAAAAAAACCAAAGATGTCTAGGTACGTGCATTTAAAAAGTACATCTGTAGTTACACCCAACAATGTGAAGTCTAAAGCCACAAGCAAAGAACACACACACAGGCCAGTAAAGCATGTTATGAAAATGTGTTATGTTATTTTCATTTGGTTATCAACAGCAAGCACATTGTCTGTCTGTGAGCTCTGCCTTGTGATTTGGGAAGGTCTGGCTGACTGGGGGAACCTTTGTTATTTTGTCTCGTTTGCGTTTGGTTGTGTATTGTTAGTAGAGAGTGTGTACAATGTTAAGGTTCAAAATAGTGTATGTGAGTTAATTTGAATGTTATATTGATTTATATAAAACGGGTTATCTCTTGGCAGGTCTTTCTGGTGTTTCATATGTGTGTGTGTGTGTGTTGAACAATTTTCTGTTTTCCTCTTGATTCGTGGGGTGCACAAAATTGTCTATTTTTTGGCTAGAGAACAATATTTTCACACATTCCTATCAACCGAGGTCTTTGCCTTATGATGCAATGTACAGTTGAGGTGTGTTATATCTATAATATTCCTAAATGTTTTAAAGCAATTAGAGACGATTACTGTTAAAAAGAATACAGAGGGTTTTGCACAAACTGTTATCCCAATTCATGGCCCTCCAGAACTGCAAACAGACATAGATGGGCAGTATTTTCTTTCGAGAAAGGTGATAATCCTATTGCAGGTGGTTGGCACTCATTTCTGGAAGCATGACTTAGAGCCTGATTTAGAATTTGGCGGAGGGAGTCACTCTGTCACAAACATGACTGATATCCTGCTTGCAACATTACGATCCAATTATGGCCTATGGAGATCATAATACGGTGGATGGGATATCCGTAAGACTTGTGACAAAGTAACCCATCCGCCAAACTCTAAATCAGTCCCTTAGTTTTTATCAGGCTTTGACACAGAGAAAGGCAGAGGAGGAGGAAGAAAGAGGAAGAGACAGATCGGAAAGCAGTGACAAAAAGGAGAAATCCGGGATTGTAAGCACTTGCAGGAGAGGGATAGAGAGATACAATGGTGAAAGGAAGCACGATGGGGTAGGTATACAACAACCACAGATGGGGAAACATTTGTCCCCTGCACTTATTTTGCAATTGGTAGACCCTTACCTTTGAAGGATGCAGAGTAATCTAATACAAAGGGTCTCTATGAGTTATTGGACAGGAGGTGGACCTGCACATCTGCTTTAAAATGTCCTTATGTGGGAAATATATATTCTGTATATTCAGCTTGGCACTCCATGCGGAGTGACTGTGCACTTTGCATTTTGCGATTCAATCAAGTGAAGCTTGTGCTCAGTTTCTGGCAGCAATGGAGTGCCAAGCGTGTTATGTACAACAGTTGCAGCCAGAGGCAACTGGTGGCAAAGACCATCGGATCCTGAGGCATTGAGAAGAAAATGTAATGTTGCATTTTCCGATCCAAGCATATCTTTTACTACCAAGGCATGGGCAAAGCTTGCTAAACAGCCATTGAGCTGCATTTAATAGAGCACTAATGGAACACTAACGTCACACTGTCCTTCCCAGGTTCATGCTCCCAAAAGCCATTTTCTTGACTAGGATCATATGAGAGAGAGTGAAGAGGGTCAACATTCAGTCTTTTGCCCAACCTCAAAGTCGTTAGCTATGTCTAAGACACAGACGCGTTTGCAGGTATACTAATAGGAAGTTAAAACCATTTTTACCTTAAGTGGTAGGCTTCTGTCTTGAATATGTGTGCCCTGGTCATTGCCCAGGATGAAAATAACGTGTCATCTGTCTCAGCATCTCACCTCCCTGGACCTCAAAATCCTGCTCAATTAGAGCTTGGCAATGATTTAATGTGACTACAGTGTTTTGTTTCTCCATTCAAGATAGCACTTTACATCACTTCCTCACCAAATTGATGATGCCACAAAATGTTTACAATTTGTAGCTGCATGTTTCAATTAACCTTGAGCATTGGCAGGTTTGCAATAGGGGAACAACAATTTCAGTGAGCCTGTTTACCACTTGTCCTGTTGTTCAAAGCAAAAACATTAGCAGATTAGGAAGCATTGGTAGCCCTCTCTTATGGTGCTAGATAATTCACGCCTCATAATAGCATCAAGTTGATCAGAATATGCATCAGGTAAGTAAAGCATTGGAATAACAGGGGTAGGTGACTAAACCTAACATATCCTCATCTTCAGTCATCTACTGGATCCAGATAGATCCGGAAAAGGATTTTTGTCTTGGCTTCATCAAATAAAGTACAATGACCACCTATTGATCCTTTCCTTCTGTGGAGAGTAGGGCATTGGTACAACAGTATTTGAGAGTTTGGTGATGCCAACCAAGTTTTCCAGGGCCAGTGTGACTTAAGGCAGTTAGACAATCATTGTAACAAGTATTACTGCGGTCCTTGGAAATACAGGAACCAGGTACTACTGTGAGTTTCATGCAGTCCCAAGTCCTCTCTCTTGGTCTTTGATGGTTAAGAGGTAAACAGGTAGTTCTGTTGAGGCTGACTTAGGAAGTTGGTATGGCATAAAATGTCATATTGCACAAATAAATACACTGTTCAATCAGCTTTATACTTATATGAAAAGATGTAGAACTTTGAATATCATTAAGTCAATATGTATATTTCCTTTAAGATCTTTTATAGCATTTAGATGCTTTGTATGATCATAGTTTCTCTGTACTATACTACTTTCAAGCGGTCGCTGAGTAATCAGCATTATAATGACATTTGTAGTTACCCTAGTATTAGAAAAGCACAGCATCTGCACAGTCAACACCAGTCTGTGAGGATATCATACTGTATTCACAATTTCCTGTAACTGTCCAAGGTCTCTACTGTGGTGCCACCAAGACTCGTACTGTCAGGGGAAAATTTGTTGTATAGTATGGTCTAACAGCTTTCTTGAAGTCGGGCAATCCTCAGGTGCTCGTCATCCTGGAAGGATAGACCTGGAAACGTCATGGTCATTGAGTGCAAATTTGTTAGAGGCATCTCGATCTTCAGGTGATCATTGGAAGGCAGTGGAGAAATGAGGTCCACTCTTCAGCTTGCTGTTAGTGATGGGACTCCAGCTCTCGCCCATTGATACTGCTATTCTACGAGCAACATTGGATGTCCATATACTCCTTGTGTTCTTCTGGAATGCTTCTCCATTGCTTACATGAAGCATAAAAAAAATGTTTTTAAAGGATACATTTCTGGCAGGGATTTTTGTCTCCTCTCTCAAAGTACAAATGATGATCACAAGAGCATTCTGAGAGGGTATGGCATGATTTTGTAAAAAGCGCAATTAACCACCTATGGAACTTAGCAATTATGCATCCTCTAATGGTTTACAAGAACTACAACTTGTCTGTTATGCATTGCAACTGATATCCCTTGAACTGTTGAGCCAATTTCATTTCCTCTACTAGAAAATATTCTTGTTATTAGCCAGAAACACTCACCTGAATAATTGAGGAACTGGGGTTGCTTCTAATGATGAGACACTTTTAAAATATCTACCAACTATTATATACCTAGGTTATCTCACTAGTCTATGTTGATAAAAACAGCTGTTCTACTGTGCAGTGATAAGGGGAACTGAAACTTCACACCACAAACAAGGACGTAGCTAGGTCAGTAATACTGGTGGGATGAGCTTCAGATTTCCCAACAATCATGCTGACGCAATGTCAAAATACATTATATGACAAGCAGGGCTCATGAGAGAGACCTAAGGGTCAACGGAAAGGGAAAAGAACAAGGCTCGATAGGGGTACTAAGGAAGAAAAAACACAATATTTCGTAAACTACCCAACTTGTGTCTGTGTGTGCTTTTCTCACTGTGTGTATGTACACATTCCTGGTGAAATCTGATAGACACTTCACACTACCTGGCTAAAAGCACCTGTACCCAACTATTTACCAGAATATTTGTTTATTGGGGGTGTGTAACACCCCAAGCACCCCCACCCCCAAAGCCACTCCCTTGACCACAAATATCTAGATAATTACATGGTGAAGTATGTGCGCAAAGGGGACTCTTTTGTCATGGTATCCCCCACTTTTTGCCTGAAAAAATGATGAGGTTTCAAACTGTTACTGCCCTGGGTTCCTGCTAAACATGTTCCCAGGGCCAGATCTCTTCTCCAAAACTGTACTATGTTTGACACTTCAGCACCCCTTGTAAGTCCCTAGGAAGTGGTACCCAGGGCATGGGTACTGAAGAGGGACCCTCAGAGCTGCAGCACCAATTGTGCCATTTCGAGAGGCCCCAAACCGTCTTCATGTAGACTGCCATTGCAAGTGCATGACAAGGTGAATCTAAAGTTGCAAACTCAACATGGCACTCCCTAGAGTCACCCCTCTGGCTGAGCCTACAGCCCTAAGACGGAATGTACTATAATGCATGTGAGGGCATATGTGTACATGAGAAAGTATATACCTACTGTGTCTTTGCTAAACCTTAAAACATAGTAAGTGTACAGGGGAGCCATAGCAAATGTATGTGTCGTACACTGGTCATTATGAGTTCCCCATCTATAAGATGGCCTCTCTGAACCCTGGGTTGTTTAATATCAAACAACTCAGAATAATAAACCCACACTGATGCCAGTGTTGGATTTATTATCAAATGTACCCAGTGGACACCTTAGAGGTGCCCCTGCAAAACCTAATAGCCCTGGCCTGGAGGCAGATTGGTCCTATCCAGCGTGCCACCACCAGACACAAGTCTGGACTCCTGCACTGAGAGCCTTTTGCTCTCAGAAACCAGAACGCAAAGCATCTCCTGGGTGGAGGTGTTACCCTTCTACCCTCAGGCTGGCAACCTGCACCAGCAGCCAGTGTCAAAGGCCTTACTGCCTTCGAAATCTGACCCGCCTCTGCTTCAGCAGCAGATGGCTACCCAATGGTTTTGCCCCCACTTTAGGTGGGAAAACTAGCAAGAACAGGAGGAGTGGACATCCCCAGCCTGCACCACCCCTCAGGTGTGGCAGGCGAGGTGACCACTCCATTTCATTTTCCTCCATCTAGGATGGCAGGAAAATAGCCAATAAGGGTTAGGGATGTGTCCCCTTCCCATAGGAAGTGGTAATTTAGTGGGTATAGCCACCCTTAGGTATGTACCCCATATTCCACTACCTGTTACTCCCCCTAATGACCCCTAAATGCAGTATTTAGTGTGCATCCCTAGACCACCAGATGAGACTCAGTGAACACAAGGGCCTGAGACATACCATTGTCCTGGGTACTGGATCCCCCACATTGGACACCCAGAAGCAAAGTCCACTCCGGAAGCCCAAAATCCCAGAACCAAGCACCAGTCAAGGGACTTCGGGACACCCAAGAACCACCCCCAGAGTGGCCCTGCTGACCTGCAATGTACCCTCAAAGACACCTGCCCCTGGCCCCTGCATCAGCAAACCAGCTGTGCTCTAGAGGTCCCTAACCCCTTGCAACCTCCACCATCCAAGGGGACCCACACTTTCAGTCCATCTGCGCAGTCTGTTTCCAAGTGGGCCCCCTCTCCGTTGTGATCCAGCTCCAAGACTTTCAGCTGCTCTTCCCACTTGAACTGGGAACCACCCAAACTTCTCCAGCTGAACCACAGGACATCTCGATTACCTCAACCTAAAAATAGTAGGTGACCCTTGTGAGAGCATTGCCTGATTTTATACGCATTTTTAAAGATTTTCCCATTCTTTCCTATAAAGCGTAATTAAAAACAGAACATTTTTTAAACTTTGAAAACTTATAACTAAAAAAGTACTTATCGTAAATTGATGATATTGGTCTTACAAAACTTTTAAAAATCTTAAGTGTTTTTGTAAATTGATCTTGAATTATTCTTTTGAGTGTGTGTACACATTTATTAATACTGTGAGTACAACAAATGCTTAGCACATCACCAACATAAGCCTAACTGCTCGCCAACACTACCACTATACAAGAGCATTAGGTGGTCTGCTTTTCACCTCTGGATACCAAAGTAGGGTTGCTTTGACTCTCTGCACAGTGCACGTCATTTTCGTACACTATCTAGTGAATCAGCCTCCTACAGAATACCTTAATTTTTTGTAATTGCATTATCCTTTTTCTGATGTTTACGCCTGGATGTGAAAAAGAAAACAACATATCAGTTAGTACAGTAGAGCAGTTTGGCAGTTTCAATGCCCTTGCAAGGTGATGCCAATGTCATTCTACAAAAGGTATGATGGTCTTGTGGACACAGACCGGTGGTTCATCTTTAGCAGGCATTTGTAAAACAGCCCTCTGGGCATCAGTGTATACTTTCATGCATCTCACAAACTGAGACTGGGTGTGCACTTTCTGATGAGTATGATCCTCAAGTAGTATAGGCACTTTTTCTGTTTTTTGTGGTCCACTCCTGAATACGTGTTATTACAGGAGTAGATGCATATTGAGGAAGGGGGAGAAATAATAATATATAGGTTGGGCTAAGGGTACTAGGGCAGTAGTAGATGTTTTGGTGAACTACGATATAAAGTGATGGTGTTAGAGTTGAACGGGTATAGACAGGTGTATAGATATGCGGGAGGAAGTAGGGTAGATGAATTAGGATATATTCAGGAGTAGCAGTACAAGGGTACAAGTAGGAGTAACTGCATGTAAGCATGGGTAGCTGTGTTGTGGTACATGCATGGATAAAAGACAGTGCTAAATAATCATAGTTGAAGGGAAAAGGATGTATTTGGGTGCAGAAGTGGGATGCAGGTAGGAGCAGAGAAGGGGTGAGAGTCTAGTCACAACAAGGTAAAGGTACAGAGATAGGAGGTTTCCCCATACAAGATAAGCAGGGGGTTTATGTGAGGGGGTGAGGCGTCCGGGGCGTGATGCCCCAGGTCAAACAGGATTACTTTAGAAGCCATCCCAGAGTCATTGGAGGATCATCCAACTACTGTAGAAGTCATTTTCACATCATCAGACATCATCAAGCTCTTGAAGTCATCAGCAATGTTAAGAAACTTAAGCCTGATGATTCGAGGATGACTTGAAAATGAGTATCTGATGACTTCACAAGGTGTGACTATTCATGATGACTTCATGAGGATTTAAAAACAACCATCTGATGACTTCACAAGGTGTGACTATTTCTGATGACTTCAGGACGATTTAAAGATGACTATGTGATGACTTTAAAAGGTGTGACTTTCCTGATAACTTTAGAATGATTTCAGAATGAGTACCTGATGACTTCACAAGGTGTGACTATTACTGATGACTTCAGGATTATTTAAGAATGAGTATCTGATTACTTCATAAGATCCAATGTGTTTGTTGATGATTTGAAAATATATATCTAAAACTCCACAAGCATAATGTCTTTCTGACATGTTTTGAGAATGATTTGCTGATTACCCCAAGAATATACCCACTATTTTGGTTTAATTTTTTGTAAGACAGGTCCAACCCGTGGTGTGATTTTAGAATTATTTGCTGTTTACTACTCAGTGAACACTATTTAGGCATTAACAGAGTTTTCTTTAAATGCAAATTAGCATACAGTGTGCTTAATAAGATATGTAGGAACACTCACAGGTAAATATTTTTTAGCTTATTTACATCATTTTATTTTATTTTAATAATCCATATTAACAAGTATATTGTGATAAAATGTTAAAAACATGTTAGTTTAGATTCATGCCAATGGGATTAGGCAGCAATAGAGTATGAAATTATTGGACAGTATTGTCTAAACCATGCAAATTATGAATTTAAAGAATGCAAACTATACTGCACATTCTGTGAAATTTAGCCACTTGATATTTTAACAAGGGGTTGCAGACTCAGGCAACTTGAAACTTTACACGCTTTTTTAACTGTGTAAAGTGCAGAACTGCAAAGTAAAAACATGGCAGCTTCAGTGAAATTCTGCAGCAGTGAGAAACCATTCCTGCAATTGTGACTTTTGTCTCTCGCTCGTGGTCTCCATCGGAGACCCTACCAGAAACATGTTTGCTAATCAGATTCTGAGTCCAACATTATGCACCATCGCCTGCTATTGTGCAAAGTCGCATGGTCTTACCTCCCCATAGATATTATCAGAGTTTGGGCATCACCCCAGAACCCTCACTGTCAACTGTCCTACCTTGGAAAGCCAAAAACTGGGTCACCCTAAGGCTGGAAAAAAGTCCAATGTACAAACTTCAGGCCAAGTGGCTAAAACATTGCCTAAGTGAAGCTGGGAAGTAGCAGTGCCTTCAGTTTTTTTTACGCCGCTGGGTTTATGGTTCACTACAGTGGTTTCTCTTCTGCACTCTAGCCAGGGTTGGCTCTAGGGCGGTGCAGCCAGTGCCACCGCAACGGGTGCTGATTTCAGGTGGCTGCGCAGTGGTTACAAGTATATTATGGTTTTAAAAGCACCTGTTGTGACGTTCCTGGCCTCCAGACGTTTTCAGGTAACAATAAATATGTCAAGATAACTCTGGTGATTAATGTTCTGACTGGTGAGGGATCGGAGTCTCTAGCGGATGTTTTAAGGTAGTGCAGAGGGTGAGTTACTGTGGTGGGCGCAGTCACCGCGAAGGCTCATCACCAGATTGTATGGGTGCATGCAGGAGCAGCGGAAGGCAGTGGTTGTGGCTGCTAAGGCTAAATGGGAGATGGATGTTGGGGAGGTGCTAACTGAGGCAATGTGGAGAAGCTGCTGTGCGCACATGAGAATGCTGTCGCCTAATTACAGACTGCAGCTCATACACTTTAAATTCCTACGCCGGTTATATTACACCCCTCGTGGCTAGTGTGATATGGGCCTGCGTGCTGATGCATGCTGTGAACGTTGCCATGCGCCGGACGCTGATTTTCTGCATCTGGCGTGGAACTGTGCTGAGGTGCGCGCCTTTTGGGAAGAGGTGATGCATGCAATTGCTGCAATGACGGGCTTGCTTTTGCCTTTTTCTCCTGTGCTGACGTTGCTTGGGCTGCTGGATGGGGTGCCGCCGGTGTGGAGACGTCTGGTGGGTATGCTGCTTTTATTAGCAAAGAGAAGAGTGGCGATGTGTTGGGGGTGGGCAGGGCGCCGCGAAGGTCTGACTGGCTGCGTGATGCTGCATTTTGTCAGGAGCAGTTGTCAATCTTTTGGGAGCAGGCCCCTGCGGGCTCTCACCCTAGAGATATCTGGACACCTTTTTTGCTCTTTCTTGGACTCTTATGATTGAATTGTGAGGGCTTTGGCTATATGTGACAGGTTGTGCACTTTCATTGATTGGATTAGATGTTGTTCCTGCAAGTGTTGTATGTGCTGTTCGATGGTGGACCCTGCTGTATGTGTCTGCTCTGCCGTCTCCACTTCTATGTTGGTTGATGTTTGTTGTGTTTGTGACCTGGAGAGAGCTGCGCTGGGCTTACCCCTAGTGGTGTGCTTTTTGAGGTTGCGTTCCTGTGTGGCTGGGAGGCTGCTGGAATCCGTTGATCTAGAAATGCTGGGATCCTCGATTTGTTGTACTTCACCTTTGGCGGTCCCTTGCGATATTATGTGTACACTACTGTACTTCCTTTGCTTATTATCCAGCTCCTGGGGCTGTTCTTGTTGTTGTATGGCAAATTTGCATAAATAAATAAATATATATATTTTTTTTTTTAAAGGTAGTGCAGAGGGTGAATATGCCTGCTGCAAAGAACATGTACCATGCAATCAATCAATCAATCAATAATTTATAAAGCGCGCTATGTACCCGTTAGGGTTTCGAGGCGCTGGGGGGGGGGGCGGGTGGTGCTGCTATCGTTCGAAGAGCCATGTCTTGAGGAGTCTCCTGAAGGTGAGGAGGTCCTGGGTCTGGCGTAGTGAGGTCGGAAGTGCGTTCCAGGTCTTGGCGGCGAGGTAGGAGAAGGATCTGCCGCCAGAGGTCTTGCGCTGGATTCGGGGGACGATGGCGAGGGCAAGGTTGGCAGAGCGTAGTTGACGTGAGGGAACGTAGAAGTTGAGTCTGGTGTTCAGGTAGGTGGGTCCGGTGTCGTGTAGAGCCTTGTGTGCGTGGGTGAGGAGTTTAAAGGTGATCCTCTTGTCCACGGGGAGCCAGTGGAGGTCTCTCAGGTGAGGAGAGATGTGACATCGGCGGGGTATGTCGAGGATCAGGCGGGCGGATGCGTTCTGGATGCGTTGGAGTCGTTTGATGTCTTTTGTTGGGATGCCTGTGTAGAGTGCGTTGCCGTAGTCGAGTCTGCTACTGACGAGGGCTTGGGTTACCGTCTTTCTGGTTCCTGTTGGAATCCACTTGAAGATCCTGCGGAGCATACAGAGGGTGTTAAAACAGGAGGATAAGACTGAGTTGACCTGTTTGGACATGGTGAGGGAGGAGTCGAGGATGAAGCCGAGATTTCGTGGGTGGTTGGCTGGGGTGGGTGGAGGGCCTAGAGCGGTGGGCCACCACGAGTCGTTCCAGGCCGATGGGGTGCGCCCGAGGATGAGGACTTCCGTCTTGTCGGAGTTAAGTTTTAGGTGGCTGTTGCTCATCCATTCGGCAATGGATTTCAGTCCCTCGTGAAGGTTGGCTTTGGCGGTGAGAGGATCATTGGTCAGGGAGAGGACGAGCTGGGTGTCGTCGGCGTAGGAGATGATGCTGAGGTTGTGCTGGCGGGCCAGTTGTGCGAGGGGGGCCATGTAGACATTGAATAGCGTTGGGCTTAGTGAGGAGCCTTGGGGGACGCCGCTGACGAGGTTGGTGGCTTTGGAGTGGAAAGGTGAGAGTCGGACCCTCTGGGTTCTGCCGGAGAGAAAGGAGGAGATCCAGTTGAGGGCATTGTCTTGGATGCCGGCTTCGTGTAGACGGGTTAGTAGGGTGCGGTGGCAGACTGTATCGAAGGCGGCTGATAGGTCTAAGAGGATCAGGGCTGAGGTTTCGCCGTTGTCCATTTGTAGTCTGATGTCATCTGTGGCGCCGAGGAGTGCAGTCTCTGTGCTGTGGTTTAGTCTAAACCCGGATTGGGAGGGGTCTAGGATGGAGTTGTCTTCTAGGTAGTGGGCGAGCTGTGTGTTGACGATCTTCTCGATGACTTTCGCTGGAAAAGGGAGGAGGGAGATTGGTCGGAAGTTTTTGAGATCGTTGAGGTCAGCCTTAGGTTTCTTGAGGAGAGGTTGGATTTCTGCGTGCTTCCAGCTGTCCGGGAAGGTAGCAGTGTTGAAGGAAAGGTTGATGATCTTGCGGAGTATGGGGGCGATGGCGACGTCGGCTTTGTTGAAAACGTGATGTGGGCAGGGGTCAGAGGGAGATCCTGAGTTTATGGAGTTCATGGTTTTTAGGGTTTCGGCGTCGTCTACTTGGGTCCAGGTGGTGATGTGGGCAGCGTGAGAGGAGTTGTTGGGGGTGGGGTCTGGCGGAGGTGAGGTGTTGAAGCTGTCGTGGATGGCTGCGATTTTCTGGTAGAAGAAGGTGGAGAGATCGTCGCAGAGTTTCTGGGATGGAGGGATGTCGTTGACGTTGGCGTTGGGGTTGGAGAGTTCCTTCACGATGCTGAAGAGTTCCTTGCAGTCGTGAGCGTTGTTGTTAAGGCGTTCTGTGAAGTGGGAGCGCTTGGCGAGTCGGATCAGTTGGTGGTGTTTACGGTTGGCTTCCTTGAGGGTAGCAAGGTTCTCGGGTGTGCGCTCAAGGATCCATTTTTTCTCGAGTTTCTGGCAGGTGCGTTTGGAGGTGGTTAGTTCATCTGTGAACCAGGCTGTTTTTTTCTTTTCTTGGTTGGCGGTGGGTCTCTTGAGTGGGGCTAGGATGTTGGCGCAGTTGAGGATCCATTGTTGGAGGTTGATGGCGGCGGAGTCCGGGTCGGTGGGGTCTGGTGGTGGGTTTTTGGCGAGGGTGTTGGTGAGTTGGTCTTCGGTGACTTTTACCCAGCGGCAGTGAGGCGGAAGAGGGGTGCGGTGGTGTTCGGTGTTTTTCTTGAAGGAGAAATGGACGCAGTGATGGTCGGTCCAGTGGAGTTCGGAGGTGTGGCTGAAAGAGATGTGGTTGCTTGAAGTGAAGAGTGGGTCAAGGGTGTGGCCGGCGATGTGGGTGGGAGTGTTGACCAGTTGACAGAGTCCGAGGTTGGAGAGGTTGGTGGTCAGTGATGCGGTGTTGACGTCATTGTTGTTCTCCAGGTGGAAGATTAAGGGGCATATTTATGAGCCCCTAGCGCCACTGGAGCCTCACTTTTCGTGACGCTCCAGTGGCGCAATGCCCTGCGCTGCATTTACAAGGTGACGTTAAGGGCGTGTAAATGGGCATGCAATGGGTGTTGCTGTGGGCGTGTCACAGCAACACCCATTGCATTTTGACGCTGCCTCAGATTTACGAATTTTAGTAAACCTGAGGCAGCACCAATATCTAACACCACGCCAGGGGTGGCATTAGCAAGGCGCAACGAGGAGGAATACTTTTATTCCTCCTTGTTTTTTTATATTTTCTATGTGTGCTATATTCTGCGGCCCGCATAGAAAGAGCAAAATGAAAGACATGAATGTTTATGTGCGGGAAGGTGTCCCTTCCTGCACATAAACAATAATTTCAAAATAACCGTTTGGCACTTCTGTGTGCGCTGCATTCTACAGCACACACAGAAGTGCCAAATCACCATTAGTGATTGTTTATGTGCAGGAAGAGACACCTTCCCACACATTAATAATCATATCCCTCATCGCAGACATCCTTGCACAATGGTGCAAGGCTGCCTGCATTGGTGCTCGGCATCTCAATTTAGTGCCGGGACAGGGGACAACAGAGGATTGCGCCATATTCAATTAAATAGTGCCAATTTTAGTGCAGTGTCACGCTCCGTCATTTCCCATTAAATATGGGCCCAAATGCATACAATGCAAATAGGTCAATGGGTCACTACTTTTATCAGAGAGGTCCTTTTATGACTTGCAGTTTAGAAGTTACAATCCTAATATAGAACAGTAACCTATTAACTGTCAGCAAAGAACTGCATGCATACTGCAAGGTATAGAGTAGAAAGTTATGATTTTTCCTCAGTCTTTCATTATCCTAATGTTGCAAAAAGGGTTCATTGAGGTAGACATCAATTCTTATTGTTAAAGAGAACCCCCAACCATGGTGTTACATTATAAATTCTGAATTTGTGCTCCTCCACACCAAGCACTCACTCTATACACCCTACCGTTATGGATGATGTGAGACTCCTACACCCTGTAGTCCTCAGTCTTATGCAACATTTCTTATACACTGATTTACACACCTATGATTGATTGTCTCTGTGCAATGTGAGTGCAATGTAAAGTCCTCTGACATCCTACACTGGTATGAGTGTGTAGGAGGCTGGCTTGTAGTGGGTACCAATGATACTTACACCTTATGCCAGGTCCAGTTATCCCTTATTAGTAGAGTGTAGTAGTGTTCTAGCAGTTTAGGCCGATAGAGGTAGCTATAGCAGAGCAGCCAAGGCTGAACTAGGAGACATGCAAAGCTCATGCAATACCACTTATATCATATAGGTACTATATCATAAGAAAGACAATACTCATAGTTACTAAAAATAAAGGTACTTTATTTTAGTGACAATGTGCCAAATATATCTCAGAGGATATACTCCCTTAGGAGGTAAGTAACATACACAAAATATACACAACTAACCAAATCAGGTAAGTAAAACAGTCAGAAAATAGTGCAAACACTGTAGAATACAATAGGATGCAATAGGCCTATGGGCAACACAAACCGTATACTAAGAAAGTGGAATGCGAACCATGAATAGACCCCCAGGCTAGTGTAGTGTGTGGAGGGTCGCTGGGAGTGTAAGCAAACACTAAGGGTGTAATGGAGACCCCACACCAAGACCCTGGAAAGTAGGAGTAAAGTACTACTATTTCCCCAGCAACACACTAAAGTTGTGATAAAGGATTTTGCAAGGACCACAACAGACTGCAAAGCACTGAAGACGGATTCCTGGACCTGAAGACCTGCAAAGGAAGGGGACCAAGTCCAAGAGTCGCTAAAGTGTCCAGGGGGGGCAGGAGCCCACTAAACCCCGGATGAAGGTGCAAAATGGCTGCCTCCGGTTGGAAGAAGCTGCAGGTTTTGCAACAACCAAGGCAGGTAGGAAGTTCTTCTTCATGCAGAAGATGTCCCATGGCATGCTGGAAGATGCAGAGTTGTTTACTTGGCAAAATACCGCGAACAAGCCTTTCTAGCTGCAAGAGTCATGGTTGGAGAAAAAGGGTGCTGCCTGGGCCCAGGAAGCACCAGGATGTCGCCAATTGGGAGAGGAGACAGAGGGGACCCTCAGCAATGTAGAGAGCCCATGCACAGGAAGGAAGCACCTGCAGAAGTCCTTGAACACGGGTTCAAGAAGTCTGAACATGGCAGTCATCGCAACACTGCAAGGAGAGGTCCCACGTCACCGGAGATCAACTCAGGGAGCTGAGCATCGCAGGACGGAGTGCTGGGGACCTATGCTCGGCTGTACATGCAGGAGTTCTTGGAAATGTGCACAGAAGCCCTTGTAGCTGCAGATCACCCGGTGCACAGGATTACTGTCTGGGGAGGGGAGGCATGGACTTACCTCCTCCAAATTCGGACAGTTGGACCACTGGGAAGTCTGGCTCACTTGGGTCCACCATCTGTGTTCCAGGGGCCACGCTTGTGAGGATGAGAGGGGACCCAAAGTACCGGTGAAGCTGACGTTTGGTGCCTGCTGGAGCAGGGGGAAGATTCCGTTGACCCACAGGAGATTTCTTCATGGCTTCCAGTGCAGGGTGAAGGCAGGCATCCCCCAGAGCATGCACCACCAGGAAACAGTCGAGAAAGCCAGCAGGATTAGGCGCTAGAATGTCGCTGGTAGTCTTCTGGCAACTTTGTTGCAGTTTTGCAGGCATCCTGGAGCAGTCAGCTGTCGATCCTTGGCAGAAGTCGAAGAGAGAGGTGCAGAGGAACCCTGATCAATTCTTGCAAGTCATAATCTGAGGAAAAGCCCACTGGAGAGACCCTAAATAGCCCTCAGAGGAGGATTGGCTACCTAGTCAGGTATGCACCTATCAGGAGGGGTCTCTGACGTCACCTGCTGGCACTGTCCACTCAGAGGTCTCAAGAGTGCCCTCACAGCTCTGGAAACAAGATGGCAGAGGTCTGGGACACACTGGAGGAGCTCTGGGCACCACCCCTGGGGTGGTGATGGACAGGGGAGTGGTCACTCCCCTTTCCTTTGTCCAGTTTCGCGCCAGAGCAGGGACTAGGGGTTCCCTTAATCGGTGTAGACTGGCTTATGCAAGGAGGGCACCATCTGTGCCCTTCAAAGCATTTCCAGAAGCTACCCCTCCCCAGCCTTTAACACCTATTTCCAAAGAGAGAGGGTGTAACACCCTGCTCTCAGAGGAAATGCTTTGTTCTGCCTTCCTGGGACTCCGCCTGTGGGTTGGCAGCAGCTGTAGCTGCAGTGAAAACACCCGAGAGATGGTTTGGCAGTACTGAGGGTCCATAGTGGAGCCCCCAGGATGCATGGAATTGGCTCCCCAATACCAGATTTGGAATGGGGGGGGCATTTCATGATCTTAGACATGTTACATGGCCATATTCGGAGTTACCATTGTGAAGCTACATATAGGTATTGACCTATATGTAGTGCACGCGTGTAATGGTGTCCATGCACTCACAAAGTCCGAAGAAATGGCCCTGAACTATGTGGGGGTACCTTTGCTAGTGCAAGGGTGCCCTCACACTTAGTAACTTTGCACCTAACCTTCAGCAAGTAAAGGTTAGACATATAGGTGACTTATAAGTTACTTAAATGCAATAAAAATGGCTGTGAAATAACGTGCGTTATTTCACTCAGGCTGCAATGGCAGTCCTGTGTAAAGGTTTGTCTAAGCTCCCTATGGGTAGAAAAAGAAATGCTACAGCCCATATGGATCTCCTGGAACCCCAATACCCTGGTTACCTAGGTACCATATACTAGGGAATTATAAGGGTGTTCCAATGTGCCAATTAGAATTGGTAAATTTAGTCACTAGCCTATAGTGGCAAATGTAAAGTCAAAGAAAGAGCATAAGCACTGAGGTTCTGATTAGCAGAGCCTCAGTGACACAGTAAGCACTACAGACAACACACACATAGGCCACAAACTATGAGCACTGGGTTCCTGGCTAGCAGGCTCCCAGTGAGACAGGCAAAACACACTGACAAATAGGGTTTTCACTATGGGCACTAAGGCCCTGGCTAGCAGGATCCCAGTGAGACAGTAAAAACACACTGACATACACTCACAAACAGGCCAAAAGTGGAGGTAACAATGCTAGAAAGAGGCTACCTTCTCACAGAGTGGTGCTATAAAACTGATTAAATGCATCTGAGAGAGAGTGTTTATGGAACCTTGAGGGGCACTTATGGAAACCTGAGAGGCACTGTTAAGGGTGGCAGTAAAGGAATCTGTGGTGGAGGTTGTCATTGGGGGATTCCAACAAACATTGTCGCACAGGGTGCCAGCAGGGCTCAGGCCTGCCCTGACTCCAGCCAGCCCCTCCAGGCCTTTAGACATACTGCCCGGCCCTCTGGATACTAACTTAAGAGTCAAGTTGTAGGCCTCATCTGCCCTCCTGTCTCAAGTGTGGGGTCTCAGTAGTCAGGTGTGTCAGAGCGCACACTTTAAAAGTACTAGCCAGCCAGCCCCCAGCTAGCATAGATTTCCCCTCCGAGAAGTGCTGATGGAGTTCATGGTTCCACCAGGCCCTGTTAGCGCATGCTGCACTGATCTAGTACGGATGTCAATAGCAGCACAATGTATGTATTCAGTGCCCCACCCCCAGCACAGATCCAGATGCAAGATCTTTTCTGCTGGTTGAGCCTTAGCCTAGCCTGGCAGTCATGTCTTGGTGGCACAGATAAGTCTGGCAGCAGAGCACAAAGCTCCAATGAGGCAGTGTTAGAGTGTAGGATGGGTTGGGGAAAAACGGGATAACAGAGACAAACTTATTCTGTCTGTATTTTTGTTGGTTTTCACCTCAAATCAGCTACGTTTAAAATAACATACACACTTTAAATGAACAATGCAAGTTCAAGTTATGGGTGGGAAATGCACTATTTTGCATTGTGAAACTCAATTGGTAAATGCAATCCCTCTGCAGATGTCTTTCTGTGTGTAAAGAGCGAGAAAGAGCAAAGAATCCTAGTTGGCTGTGTAGGGAATAATGTCTACTTATAGTGCTATGAGGTTTCACCCTGCAACTGCAAATGCATTTTGACTGTGCAAGTCATTAATTGTATTAAAGACAGTAAAAGATACGTGTGACGCAAAGTGTCACACATTTGATTGTAGAATGTCACTCCTACGATCATATAAATCATGGAAATGTTGCACATAAGCACTCTGAAAATTTGGCAGCTACGATAGAGCTATGTAGATATTTTTACAAAGTGCTATTCAAAAGTTGTTGAAGGCAATATACTTCTATTAAAAAGTGCATATGATGAAAAAACTACTAAGGCCTCTGTGCTATGCAGATTGAAAAACTATTAGGCAAAGAAACAATTTTGTTACTCTGTGCCTTTTTTCATGGATTGTGGTGTTGAGAGCGAATCTAAATATACAACTACATGTTCCAGAATGCAGTTTGTGATAGGAAAGTAAGCCTGTTGAAGGTGCTGCCAACCAACCAAACATCTACTTCACTGCACCAATCAGATATTTGGGTGTTTAACCTTTTCCCATTGGCATTTCCTTTGCCCTGGATGCCTCTATTTCCACCTTTCCTGCATCAATTGGACTAAATAATTCATCATTCCTTTAAAATGTTTTCTTTCATTTTTGATTTGGTTGTATTTACTTACAATTTTATTTCCTTAAATTAGTTTTCCCAGATTTTGTTTCCTCTAATGTGGGTATGGGATCACACACCAGCTCTAAAATTCAGTAGTGGCGCTGAGGAGTGAGTTATGGCATAGATGCTTTAATTATATCAGTACAGATTTTTTTATTGTAGACAGCATCATTGCACACTATAATAAATCCGTGCACCCATCTCATCTCATTTCCAGATCCCGAGCCTACAATTATTCCTTTAAACTATAGGTTCCGATTCTTGTTCTGTTTGGAACTGAATCGGTTTTCCTGTTTTCTTGTTACTCTCATGTGTACACAGGGCTGGCTTTAGGGCAGTGCGAGTGGGGCTGCTGCACTCGGTGCTGACCTGACTTGGGGGGCGCTGACCTGAGGGGGCACTGTGTTTAGCAATAACTTACTAAACTTGCTATCTAAAAGCACCTGCTGAAAAGTTCCTTGTGCGTCCAAGCCTTCAGGACGCAATTAAAATGTCAATATACCTCATGTGATTAATGTTCCTGATAGATGTGAGTTTTGTGTAGCAACAGTTTTGACTTGCCATAAAGTAATGTAGATGTTTCAACAAGCAGAAATATATTTTATCTGAAAAGCTGGGTTTATTAGAGGAGGTGGTCATGGGGTGGGGGCACCAAAAAAGACTGTCGCACAGGGCGCCACCAGCACTAAAGTTGGCCCTTTGTGTTAAATAAAGTTTGTTGAAATGAAATAGCTAAAGGCTTTCCTGCAACCAACCTTGCCCACCTGTCCCCGCCTCTCGGGCTGTTTTGGCCAATCAGTCAAGGCAATTGTGTTGTCCAAACAAGCACTTCCTTACATGACCGCAACTCGCTGGCCTTTGTTCAACATGTACCTGAAAACGAGGGAAATTTGAAGCAGGCGCGTACATGGAGCTATAACCGAAGGAATTATATCAGCTCTTCGCCGTGTCTGTTTAGAGATAAAAACGGGGAAATGTGTAGGGTTTTGAATCAAGTACAGTAATCTGGCAGAAGGGGAAAGGGAGTAGGAAAAGACAGTAAAGGGAGCCGAGAGGACCGAGGTGAGCGAGGCATGGAACCCACCCACCCCATAGGTGAGAGCTACACTAGTTTCGTAATTTTTAAATAGGAGGGTGTAGGAATGCCTCTCACTCAGCCTTTTACCAGGTTTCATTTCTCTCCTTTCAATACATTTTGCTCTTATGGTTCTACATCTCGCTTCAGCAAGGTATTTGTTTAAATTCACGTTCCCTATCTAGACTTTACACCTTGTTCAATGTGCACTATTCACCCTGTACATCCACTCTACATCTGATCTTTATGCTGCATCATATTTCTACCCTAGTTCCACACATTTCTCAGCCCCGCACATCCACTTTCTGCATCCTTCAGGGTCCACATTTCGATCTCAACATACACCTTCCAGGGGCGTCATCAATCCCCCTTCTCTTTAGCAGCTACATCATGGGTGGGAATTTGATGGGCTTCTTCTGTCTGCATGTCGGCAGACAAAGGATAGGAAGGTTAGTGAATGAGAGGATGATGGATGGATTGGTGGATGGGTGAGTGAATGAGTGGATGGATAGCTGAAAGATGAATCAAGTACTGAAAATATGGATGTAAGGATGGATTAGTGAAAGGGAGAAATGATGAATCAATGGATGGATGAATTGATGGCTGGATATGTTGAAGGATGAGACAAACAGTGGGTGGATGGATGAGATCGGTTGAAAGGGTGGATGAGTGAAAGGGTGAACATATGGATGAGTGAAAGGGTAAATGGATGGGTGAATATGTGAGTGAAACGGTGGATGTGTGTGTGTGAGTGAAAATGTAGATGGATAGCTGTATGGCTGAATGAGAGAAATTATGGATGTAAGAATGAATAAAAAAGGGAAGGATGAGTGAAAGGGTGAATGGATGGATGATGGACTGAGTGAAAGGAGGGATGGGCAGATAGGTGGATGGATAAGTGAAAGAATGGATATAAGGATGGATGATTGAAAGGAAGGGTATATGGATGGCTGGATGAAAGGGTGAATGGCGGGGATGGCTTTTTCTTTCTGCAGCCCGGCAGACAAAGGCTCATAGTCAAAATGATGGGGTGGGACGGTGAGTGAGTGAAAGAACTGATGGTTGTGTGAATGAAATGGCAGACAGTTGTTGAGGGAAGGGGTGGATAGATAGATGCATTGATTAATGAGTGGAAGGGAGGAAGGATGGATAAATAGATGGATGTGTGACAGGATGGAGGGATGATGAGAGAACGGATGGATGGGGTAAATGGGTACATGGATGATGGATGAAGTGAAAGTCTGGATGGATAACAAGTTGAAAGAGTGGATGGATGAGTGAAAGGATGGATTCAAGGATGGATGAGTGAAAAGGTGGGTAGGCGGATGGATGAGTGAAAGAGTAAATGAATGGATATGTGAGTGAAATTATGGATTGGTGAGTGAAAAGGTGGATGGATAGGTGGGTGGTTGGATGAATGAAAAGATGAATGAGTGGAAGAGAGGTTGGATACATGGATGGATGAGTGAGAGGATGGATGATGAAGGATGGATTGATGAGTGAGTTAAAGCATAGATCAATGAGTTAGAGGATAAATGGATGGATAAGTGAATTGATGGACTGAGTGAAAGAGTGGTTGGATGAGTGAAAGGGTAAATTGATGGGGCAAGGGGTGGATGGATGAGTGAAAGGATGGATGGATGAGTAAAATGGTGGATGAATACATGAGTGAAAGGGAGGATGGATGAAAGCAGATGGACAAGTGAAAGAATGGATGACTGAGTGAAAGGACGGATAGGTTTGAAGATTGAACAGATATGTTTGGATAGGGACGGGCAGACGGATGGACAGAAAGGTAACATACTGAATGTTGGATGAGAGACTGAATGGATGACAGAATGTGAAGATGAAATTGTGGATGTCACATTCACAATAAATGGATGTGAATGGAAGGTTGAAAAGATGAATGAATAGATGCTTGGATGAGCTAGGCAAGTTCTTTTGGGGAGGGCCACGATGACTTGCTTGGCTAGCTTGGTGCCATAAGAACTTTAGTTCAAAGCGGGGGGTAATTTTGACTCCCTTGCACACTCAACTTACTTTATCCACTGTGTACACATCCTTTTTAACTCCCTCTACTCTTTATTAAGTACAAGAGTTCCCCACTGTCAGATATGCTGTACACACTGTATATCTGCTGTCCCGTCTCTACCCGCCAGAGGCTATCCACACACCACATGCACTTTCAATCCTCCACCTCTGCTCTCCATGTATGCTCCACACTATGAAAATACATTAACCACTGTGTAAATGCCCCATATATACTCCACATCTGCTTTCCACAGGGATTCTTCACACTCCCCTTTTCACATTCACTTGCCACAATTCACTTTCTCTCTCTCTACATCTGCTGTATGCCCCGAGCATCATTCTCCACCAGACACATCCAATTTATATGCCCCACATGCTCTCCATCCCCAAGTTGTGCTCTCCAGTCTGTTCATTCTCTCTAACATGTACCCTTTTCTTCCATCCTCCTCAATTGCTTTCTGCCCTTTGCATCGTCTCTTCATCTTCACTTTCCACTCTCTAGGGCTGATCGCCACCCTTAAGATGCACTCTTCCCTCGACACACATGCTCTGAATCCCCTCCAATGCACATTCTACATGTTCTCTACCCTACATTCAACGTATACTCTCCGCCTTCTATATACACTCTCCACTTTTTGTCCACCGTGTACTCTGCTGTAAACTCTCTACATGTACTTTAAGTGCACTATTCATCCTGAACATTTGCTCTCCAGCCTAAACATCTGCTCTCCACCCTCGACATGTCCACTGCATCCTGTACATATGCGCTGTACACTCAACTTGCACTTCCCTCTCTGTGAATCTGTTCTCCACATCTGCTTCATAACCTATATATCCACAGTTCACTTCTGCTAACTGCCCTGCATATCACACATATTTACCATCCAACCTATATATATATGCACTCTCAAACCTCACTAGTCTTTGCCACCATGTACATATCCTCTCATCCTCCAGACAAGCTTTCCACTCTTAAGATACACTTTTCACCCACTTTGTGATCACTCCAGCCTCCATATCCTCAGACTACTTTCCGCGCCATATGTCTTTCTACTATGGGCATGCATTCTCCACTCGGTACATCCACTGTACAACCTCCAAACCTTCCCTCTATATCTGTTCTTCCCATCACTTCACCACATCTTATGTGCAGGCTACACATCCTGTTTTCACCATGCACATACCACAGCCCACATCCTCTCTCCATGTTCCACTTTTCTTGTTTCCCTATTTTCTACACCATATTGCATATTCACTCAACCACCCTGCTGCAACCATCTGCTCTCCAGCTGCTACCTTTACACAATTGTGTTTTCCACCCTTCGTTTGTGATTCATTGTCCTCTCTCCATATCCACCTTTCAAATCTGTTCTTCACCTTGCACATCTAATCTGAGCCTTTTGAGTCAACTTGCCAAGTTCCATTTCGTCTTCCGACCCTCTACATTTACTTTTCACTCCTGCTGTCTGTTCATTACATCCACAACCTACTCTCTATATGTGTCAGCTACATCTGCTCCCTAACCTACTCAGTCACACTTAGCCCTCTTCATTGTCTCTGCAGGTTCTTCATTGGGTCTCCACTCTGTATGTATTCTCCGTGTAACATCCACTCATAAATCTGAACATCTGCTTGCCACCACCTACACTGCCTCCCTATGCACCCTTTGGCCCCTAAAACCAACCTGTTCATCCAGTCTACATTCTCATGTCTCCCTATCTGCTGAACATCCACTGACTCCCCATGTCTGTTCACCCCCAGCCTCCACAAGCACTCGACATATCTTTTTCTTGAAATTTCTGCTTGATGTGCTCTCCAAATCTGCTCGGCACACCACACTTCACTCATTATGTCCACAGTCTTGATTCCACACTCCACGACCACAATTCATAACTACTCCTTTCACTAAGCCTATCCTCTCATCTTATATGCTGTCTATGGCATCATCCACTCTTTACACTATAATTTGCACTTATAATTCATGTTTACTCAGATTCAAAAAAAGAATTGCATGATGTATGCACTACCATGTAAAACACGATTCACTGCATTACTCACTGACATTTACTTTGAAAGCACTCTTACTACTTACCCATCACCAGCATACTTACTCTCACCCTTGTACAATACCCATTCACTTACAGCCAATTGCATTGTGCTTGCCACTCATTCATGCCAATGCATTGGCACTCACATCACTACCTAATAGCCCTCTTACCATTTACTCCGATCCTCTGCTCACAGACTCTAGTTCTAGTTTTTCACACCGTTCATTTACTACAACCACACAACACCATTCACACCAAACAGCCACTTGCAACACATCCATTGTTCTTAGTCACTCAAAGTTCATATGCTCAACTATGCATCATCACTCACATTGCAGTTACTCTGAATATTACTCTTAACCAATCTCCAACACTTGTTCATACCAGTCTCCACCATCCACCGTCGAGACGCCCACTAACAACTCATCAGTGATTCACATCATATAATTTCAACCACTCAAATTCCCACTTTCATTACATTCTCTTTGCCCTACCCTTACAAGCCAATAACAAAACAACCTGCAATGCTTTTCACATATTTCACTACACCATTCACTTGTGTAATACCAGAAAGCTGCAAACCCATTAATTCATAATTGACCTGCTCCTCAACTCAAGCTATTCACAGTGACACTCACATATGTTCCCTTCTCCCACAAATAATAATGTTCACTGGCACATCTCAGAAGATCAGAACACACTTACCAACACACTCGCTCATAGCCTCTCTACGTGCTCCTCTCCCACTGTCATTACTATCTACCAATCACTGCTGACACACATCCAATCAGAACTAAAAAAGATAATGGTTAGTGAGGTTGAGAATGCTGGGTTAAAGACATGATGATAGTTCTCTCTGGCCCTCTGTAACAGATTGCTGTACATGCAAAAGCTCATGTCTATTATACTGAAAGGAGAATTCATACCTTTTAACATTATTGTTTCAGTTTAGATGAACACAGTGTTGCCACATTAAGACATGCAGTAAGGCTATTTTAGTTCTCTGAAGCTGGTGATAAGAATGCAGCTTTCCATGGAGTTGAATTGTAGTATTACCACAACAGTATGTCTAGCATCTATATGACATTAATTAATTAAGGGCCTGTATATTTTTGTTTAATGGTACATTTCAGTGCGGTTAAAGTCCAGTGGAATGACCCTTTGAGAGAGAAATATCAACCACAGTGAAAGACTTAAAAGCATTCATCTCGGATTGTTACTGGAATGGGACAAAAACTATCCAGAAGTCCTCATGGGATCACAGTGAAGTAATAAAATCTCACCCTGAATTACACAAGAAGTAATGCAAACAATACCTGCAGTAGTGTGTGACGTCATTGTGAAATAGTCTGGTCCCATCCCCTAGTTGCCATTGTGTCATTTGTAGTAATCTGCTTCCATCCCCAAGTTGTCATGGAGTCATCGTGGAGTAATCTGTTGCCATCCCTTAGTTGTCATGGAGTCATCATGGAATAATTTGCCCTCGTCCCTTGGTTGTCATGGAGTCATCTTGAAGTAATCTATCCCCATCCCCTAGTTGTCACAGAGTCATCACAAAGTCATCTGCTTCCATCCCCTTGTTGGCATGGAGTCATCATGAAGTAATCTGTTCCCATCCCTAGTTGTCATGGAGTATTCACGAAGTAATCTGCTCTAATTCCTTTCAAAGGAAGTCATCAGAACACCATCCTGGAGTGGTTTCAGTGATGACGCTGGAGTCATCTCATTTAAATATTTCGCCCTATACATATACTTCAGGATGGCCAGTGATGACTTCCCCACATAATTACAGGAATAGCCCAGCTGAAGTCATCAGATGACTTCAGAATGACTCCAGGAAGATCTTCCTTTTTGACTTGGGGCATCCCCCAGGAGCTACTTCTGGGAAAGGGGTCACTCATCTCGGGCGCCTTTCAGTCCAAATATGTGAAATATGGAGGCTTGGGGGCACGTATCACATTCTACAGGTGGGTGGATCTTTTTCCATTACGTCACTGCTATATGATGCTGAAGAAAAAAAGACCGCCGGGAAATTTCTCGACATGAAGAACATTTCCGTGAACGACTCTGAAAAAGCTATTTATTTTTAGTAATTCCGGCAAACAGATTCCTAAAGAAAGCACTTTCAGAAAAAGTATGGACATGTTTCTTCAGAATCGCATAGCAGCTCAGGAGAACATCAAGTATTGGGGTCACGAGTGAGAAAAGCGGCCACAGCTGGCCTGAGAGGGCGGGCTGATGTTCTGTTTACTGCAGGGCTCGCAGAGAAGACAGAAGTGGCAGCGTTATTTTTAATCCCACTCCGGGAGGCCTCTGTAGACGTCCACTGAACTGAGAGCTAGGAATCAGCTTACCTCACACAACATTGGTTGTGGTGGCAACAGGCCATATTTACAGCAAAAGGAGCGGAAATATAAAAATAATCTTGTGGGAAAACTAGAACGACAGTTGTATTCATTGTAATGGATATATGGTCTTTTGGATATGCGGATAACTTCTTGCGCTCTGCCTCGTTACTGTCATCTGTGCCAAAATCGTAAACAATTGAATATTACTATTTAAGTGCAAATAAATAGGGACATATATAGCCAAAGTGCCTACTTTAAAAAAAATAGTGAAAGTGCTTCTTTATTGTCATGTTTGCGTGTGGTTGTGGGGGCAGATGAGTGGATGAATGCAAGAACGAACCAATACTCGGATGTTGCAGGAATGTTTAAACGAGTGAAGGACCTTAAAGATTAAAGGATAGATGAACACAAGGTGAATGAACCGGCGAGTTTATAGATCGGCGAACTGAAAAATATATAAGTGAGTGCAAAGTCACTCACTGGAGGCTACTCAGCCATCCACTTATGCCTATTCATCTACTAACCTTTGCATCCATTATTACTCCCAGTCATACGTCTATCAACCTACAAATCATACATTTATCTTTCCTTTTCTGTACACTGAAATCATCCGTCTAAGCACCAATTTCCAGGCCACACTGTTCAAACGTATGCATATTCAAATGCGTGTTCATGAATGCCAGTAGATGTGTTTGTCTGCCCGCACACGAGTGCATAGGTGTCTGCATAACTATGTTCAATTGCTCCCGTTTCCCTGTAGATCTCTGTTCATTAATGCTGGGTGCTGTTGAATCACCAGGAGTGATAATGCCCAGCTTGTCAGTCCGTTACCTACTCTCTGATTCAGTTTCTCCATGGAAAGTAGAGAGAAGAAAGACTTGCAGTGCCAATAGCACTTTTGCATCTTGTTTCCTTGATTAGATTTGTATACTTAGTTAAAAAAAATGCCCGCCAATGCAGCAGCAGAGATGCCAACAAAGGCACACATTTCGCAAAGAGCAGATTCGATAGACCACCTCGCATACATCCAACACAGGCCAACTACATCATATAGTTTGCTAAGAACATCATCACAACAGTACAGCCACTACATCCAACACTGTAATATGCACCAAAACATTGGGCTGACAAAACGTACATCCAACTTCGTCCATACATGCCAGGAAGTCAGTTGTCTTTGTACCCAACAACAGAAACACTGACATACAAATACATTCAAAACACCACACACCAAATCCATCTATCCATCCACCTGACAATAGATATGCCGATTAAGTAGTAGAAAATACTTTACCCCTTAAGCAAGTAATCACATGCTTACAGCTAAATACATATGACTGAGGCTCCTAACCAAGAATGTGGCTAAAACACAATGTCCATAATACATCAACACAAAGCTTAATCGGAATCCACACTGTGACGGTGTGATGGGGATCCTGGAACCATGATGGAAATCACTGAGCTGATGCAAGCACTACAAGGCCTTACTAATGGCAGAGTAGGCACTACACAATAGCTGATAAAACAAAAAAAAATGACACAGGTTTCAGAGTACCTTAATTTACAAATCACATGCCTTTTTGCATCAAGTTAGAAGAAGATAGGAATCCTGAATATTTGTTTTGTTCCAATGGGTTCTGAATATAAATTGCTCCCATTGCACACAAATGTGCTTAGCTGCCATGTGCCCATTATCACGTGTGACATAACAAACTATTCCTAACTTTTTAGTAACAGCCTTTTGCATTCTGGGACTTGTAGTTCTGTTATGTTACATTTATGTCTTTAAAATCCCATTATCCACAATGATGTAGCCTAAATACCAGTAGAGAATGCATGCATCTCCCACCAGAACCACTTACCAGACACAGATGTTGACATACTTCTCCTTATTGTTTTATAAAGGGACACCCAGCCCTTCATCCCATATCATCTCTATGAAATATTGAATTTATCTTCAATTGTCCCTGTTAGACCTGGCATCTTTTGGCTTGGTTTCCCCTGACTTTTTGATTTCTTTTTTTTTAAGTTTGAAAAAATTAATACAGTAAGATAAATTCATACAATACAACTTATAATTTAAATGGATAAAATAGTAACAGTTCAATTACAATGGAGTTCTCTCTCAAGAGGAAAAAAAAACAGCATGTGTAACAATGGAAAATATGACAAATATATAACCAACATACATATATATGAAATTGGAAAGAAAATATGATAACATATAAAACTGTATCAAAAGACAATTCATGGAGGTTTAGAGACCTCCTCAATTCTAGGAAAGTGAGTGCATGAAGTGTAAGCCAAAGAGTTTAAGTAGTTTGTAATGGGAATCCATAATATATCTCTCATAATGGCAAGGGATATGGGGGAAATATAAGCTCTATCAAGTCTATGATTATAACATACACCATCCCACCAAGCTTGAAAAGATAATTTTTAAGAATCCTTCCAAGAATTAGTAATTTGTTGAAATGCAACAGTTAATATTAAATCCAAAATTAAAATATTGTTCATTTGGTATTGAGACCATTCTTCCGCAAGACATCCTAAAAATATATTTGAAAAGCTTAAAGTAATCCTAGTATTAAATATAATATTTATCTGGTGCCATACTCTTACCCAAAATTGAAATGTAAAAGGACAATCAAACTACATATGCTTAAAATCTGAAATTGGCACATTACAAGGCCAACAAGAGGATGAAAAATTAGGATTCATTCTCTGCCAAGAGACTGGCATCATTAATAATCTATTGTATATAAAGAACAAAGTTTGGACTGCATTGACTGCTCTGGAGGATTTCTGTATTTTAATCCAAATTTTATTCCATAAAGAAATAGAAAAGGACGATTCTAAATCTCTTTCCCACTGTAATTCTATTGAAGATTCAGATCTTTCTTCAGGAGAGGCAGTAATTAGGTGATAAATGCGAGAAGCTGAATGGGCTTCTAACAGGAGATCTTTAATTGGAGAACTGTGGACCTTAGATGATTGTTGCGAAATACATTTTTGATAAGAACCATTTACAATATCTATTAAAATATGATATTTCTTGGCAAAAGAAGGCGAAAAAGAAAAAAGATATGCTTGTTCAAATGAAATAGGAAAACCATCTTCAAATAGTTGACGCACCCCTCTCAAACCCTTTATATGCCAAGATTTCCAAAAGAATGTTCTAATATTTAATTTAATATATTTGTTGTACCAAATTGATGAATTGAAAAACTGATCTTTACTATCATTATGTGAATTATAAATGGGTTGTAAGATTCTGCAAGAGTTCTTTAAAATGGGTAAAGAAATAGGGAGTGGTTTATGTGTAAAAGATAAAACTTCCGGAAAAGAGAAAGGAGCAGCAAATGATTTCTCAACTTCAACTGGTAGTAGTAGGACCATAGAATCATCTTCAGTTAATAAAAGAAAAGCTTGTTTAAGGGAAAAAGTCATGTGATAATAACGAAATGTGGAAAATTAACTCCTCCCAGGGACTTTGCCCTCATTAATTTTTGAAGAGACATTCATGATTTTTTATTATTCCATAAAAATTTAGATAAAATGGAGTTCATCTTCTTAAAATAATGACATGGGATATGAATTGGGATATTTGATAAGTAAAAAAGAATCATAGGAGTAGCATCATCGTAAGAGAATCTAACCTGACCCACCAGGATACAAAAGGGGCTTCCATTTAAATATGATTGAATTAAGATTAGAAAAGAGTTGTGAAAAATGTGCAAGAGATTGTATCCTTAAAAGTAGGCTTATACCAAAGGCATAGATATTTCATTTGATCATTATTCCAATGGAAATTGGGTAACTTAAAATCTTCAGAAAAACAAAATTGATTCAAAGGATGTATTTGACCTTTATCTTTATATAGTTTAAATCCTGATATAGAAGCATAATTTTCAATTTCCAACAAAAAAGCTGGAAGTGAAGATTGTGGTCTTGATATAAAATGTAAAATATCGTCAGCATAAGCCAAAAGTTTTACTTGACTTCCCAAACATTGAAAATCATACAAATTTGGATTAGCTCTAAGTTTTATGAGAAAAGGTTCCAAAGCATTAATAAATAAAAGTATCGATAACGGACATCCCTGACGAACTCCTCTACACGGTGAAAAAGAAGGGGATATGAGACCAATTAAAGAAATGGCTGCTTTAGGGGGAAAATATAATAATGATACTAGTTTTATAAAATTAGTTCCAAAACCAAACCACAAAAGAGTTGAAAAAATAAAGTTCCAAATAACTCGATGAAAAGCTTTCTCAGCATCTTGGGCAATTGCTTAGGGAGAATCTTTATACATAGCTGATTTAAACAGAATAATAAAGAACAATTTGTACTGTCTGATAGTAGGCGTCCCTTAATAAATCCCAATTGCTCCTTACCAATCAATTTCGATAAAAGTGGTTGCAATCGAAGAACCAACATTTTAGCAAACATGTTATTATCGATATTAACTAGGGCAACTGATCTATAATTCTTACAGAATTTTGGATCCTTGGTATCTTTTGGAATAATGCAAATTAAAGTCTCTTAAAAAGAGCTTCCAGGCGAATTGGATGTGATGAAATATGAAAAAGGTTGATATAATCTTGGGGCTAATAATTTAGAGAAGAGCAAATAGAATTCTATATTGAAACCATCCGGTCCTGGAGCTTTATCTTTTTTAATACGTTTCATTACATTGAGAATCTCCTGAAAGGAAATATCTTTATCTGGTGCAGAGAATTCAGATTGTGAGAGTGTTGGCAGATTAATAGGAGATAAATGCTGGGAAATGCATTCCTGCGAAGATTGTGATTCAGGAGTATATAATTGTGTGTAATAATATACAAATTCATTTAAAATGTTGTCATTTTTATGTAATAAAGAATTTGAAGCATTGTAAATAGACTTTATCTTTCATTTATCTTTTAATTTTAAGATAGTTTGCTAAATGTTTCCCTGACTTATTCTGTCCTCCATAATAATTAGCACTAGATTTAAGAAGGTTAGAATTAGCAATGTTTGTATAGTTCTTTTTAAAGGCAAACTTAGCTTGAACTAACTCATTAAGACACTTTGTAGAGTTGGAAGAATAATAGATATTTTCTAATTGTTTAGTGCGGCTCAGAAATTGTATTACATTTTTGTTATAAACTTTCTTTTTATTGGCAACAAAAGAAATGATAATGTCTCAAGAAGAAGGTTTGAAAGCATCCCAGATAATCTGAGTCAATAACTGAGGAGTAGTGTTATCTAAAAAGAATTGCATTGCAAATTTTTCAAAAAGTTGAGAGAAATTAGTATCAAGGAATACAAAATTATTAAATCTCCATCTTTTATTTGATTGAACATGCAGTAGAAGTCAAGGACCATACTTACAGGAGTATGGTCTGAAATTAATATGGATCCAATTTCCGAATCTAGCACGTTGTACCAAATGTTGTGAGACAAACAAGTAATCAATCCTCGATTGAGAGGAATGCACAGGAGAGAAAAAAAAGTATTCCCATGATGCAGGGTTACATAATCTCCAAACATCCATTGAGAATCTTTGGTTAATCGCATCAGTAAATTGTGAAAAGATAGTGGAAGGTAGAAATTTTGCATTAGAGTTACGATCAATGAAAGGATCTATAATCATCATCATTAACTTTATTTCGGTAAGTAAAAAACAAACCATTAAAGTACAATACACAACTAAAAGAAAGAGGGCTTCTTAAAAGCAGGGGGGTACTAAAAGAATAAGGTAAAAGCACAGTTAAAAGGGACAGGACAAGTTTAAAAAACAAACAAGAAATAAGCAGGCAGATAAACATCACTTAATATAATGAGAGGCTGTACTCAATAATGAGAATAGTTCCATGAATCAGCACTGGTTAAAAGTATA
Organism: Pleurodeles waltl; assembly: GCF_031143425.1. Classification (NCBI taxonomy): domain Eukaryota; kingdom Metazoa; phylum Chordata; class Amphibia; order Caudata; family Salamandridae; genus Pleurodeles; species Pleurodeles waltl. The sequence goes on along the minus strand of NC_090449.1, from coordinate 311,954,418 downwards.
ATACACCAATATCTATATCCCATGGAGCAATCACACATCCAATTTGATAAATATACATAAATTAGTCTAAAAATTAATTCCCCACTCTTGCTCCTTAAAATTGCCAATGTCAGAATAATACAAAAAAAATGTCCCTTTTTTTCCCATTAATAAAACTATCTGGGTGGATGAATTTCGTTTTAAAATTCTCACAACATAAAATGAGGGTTCAGTTCCATAGGTCTATAGATAATCCATAATAAACCAAACCAAGGTCTATGTCCTGTACAACAAAACTGCAATCATACATCCAAGTTGAGTAAATATACATAGATAAAACTAAACAATAACTACACAGTTTTGTCCCTTAAACTTGCTAATCTCAACCGCCAGATAGACTCGAGAAATCTTGCCACTGGTAGAGCTATCTGGACGGACGGGTCGCATTTCAAAATTCTCTCAGCGTGGAGACAGGATCTAACCCCTAATTGTTTGCAAAGCGGGATGAGCCAAAGTGCTCTTTGTTTGTGATATGCTTGACAGTGGAAGAAAACGTGTGAAACAGTTTTACAACCCATCGGGCAACCTTTAGATCTATTAGTTGAACTGGACCATTTGTACGTAAAGCAGCACAGAGGGAGAGACCCGATCCTAAACCTGATAAAAAGGGCACGAGCAAATGGAGATAACTTTGCATCCAAAAAGGGCTCAAATTCGTAATGACATTTAACAAGTAAAAAATTGTCGGACATAGACAAAGGAATAGAACTAGCAAATTGTCCAACCTGAACATTATGCCAATAAGCATCCTTTATCAGCTGTGCAGCATTTTTAGCAATAGAAGTAGGATCATGCCAATAGGAACCTAAGCCAAGTCAAGAAAAGGATTGTTCAACAAAAACGCACCATTTAGATTTAATAATAGAATCGCGGCCCACCACATTGAGAAGGCCACACCGAAAAGGGGTTAGGCGATCTGTTGTCCACAACCGAATCCAAAACAGCAGGGGCCTTAGGGCAGCAATCTGTGAGATTGAGAAAAGATTTAGGTCCAGGTGAATGGGCAAGGATGGGGTACTCGATGGAACCTTTAGCATCATTTTTAGAAACTGATTTTCCGCCCTAGCCAGATTCGCCAAATTGCAATGGCCCCAAAGTTCAGCTCCATATAAGGCGGCCCCCCTAGCTTGAGCTTTGTATATTTCCAGTGCAGGAGATATTGCAAATTTCGGGGAACTAGAGGCAAATCTGACAATAATCTATAATCATATTACAGTCTCCTCCAAAAATTAAATACTCATCAGAAATATTCATTAACTTTGTGAGAATATTCTTCCAAAATAATTTATCTGGTTCAGTGGGTGCGTAAACATTAAATATAGTTAACGGAACTTTTTAAATAACCATTGAAACAATATGCCATCTTCCCAAAGCATCAACTTCTTGAGATCTAAATGAAATACCTATAGATTTATGACATAAAATACTTCCCCCATTTTTTCCCTGTACCAGGAGGGGAAAAAACATGCCCCAGCCATTGTCTTTTAAGTTTAGATGCTTCGTTATCAGAAATATGAGTTTCCTGCAATAGGGCAACATCAGCTTTCAACTTCAACACATGTGTTAAGACTCTTTGACGTTTTATAGGAGATCCCAATCCTTTCACATTCCAAGAAATATATCTGGTGGTCATTTAGAATGAAAATGTAGATAATGTAACCAGCAAGCACAAAACATAAACCAATTTAAAAATCAGAACACATAAAACCATCATAAAGTACATAACAGAGAGAGAATGCATATGAGCAGGAGATAGTAAGAAAAAAGGATATGATAGAAAAGTAGTGAAAGAAAAAGAGAAGAAAGAGAAAGAATAGAGACCTTTATAAATAGAGAGAACAAAAAATCAGATGAACATAAAAAGTAATAAGAACATACCTACAAGACAAAACAAAGTGAGGGCGGTGAAACCACAAAAAGAAAATGACACAACCTCAAATCCATGACTGCAGTCATGAAAGGAGAGGAAGGCCGGGATTCACAAAATATGAGCCTAGACACAGGTACATTTAGAAGGCATAATCTATAATAGAAAACAAGGAGAAGAAAATGAGGAAGACCAAATCCTTTAAATAATAGGTTCAATTAAATAGCACAAGAATAAACAAATGCGCAACTATATTTGAAAGTATAGTATATTAATTAAGACTTCACTAAAATCAATTTTTTCACTCCTGCAGGAATCAATGAACTTCTGAAGCAAAGCTAGATCTTCATTTGTTAGGGTTCTATTGGTGTAAGTGACCTTGAACAAACAGGGATGAAAAACACCATATCGAGCACTAAAAGCTTGTCCAAGAATCTTTTCCGTTTGTCTGCTGTCGATTTAGTATAATCTTGCATGAAAAAGAGATTGGAATCTGACCATATGATCCAACCTTTAGCCTTCGCTGCTTTGAGACCCTTTACCAAATCCAGATATTCCAAAAAATATAGAATTATCCCTCTTGCTTTCCTAGACGAAGAGGCAATATGAGAGGGATGTCCAAGTCTATGTACTCTTTGTATATTTAAACTTGGCAACATGGGCAGATCTCGGAGTTTGGGCAAAAGCAATTGGAAGTAAGACATTGTATCTGAACCTTCGACACCCTAAGGAAGACCATAAATGTGAAGATTGTTCCTTCTATTTCGATTTCCATGAATCAGCATGTTTTTTCAGCACAGCCACTTCAGATTGTAACACAGCCGTACATGAATCTTCCAACACCTCCGCCTTCGGTTCGATATGAGAAAATCTATCTTCCAAACGTAAACATTTATCATCCAGAATATGTAGTTGTCTACTGGTGTCTTTCATATATGGTTTAAGAGCTCTAATTTCTTCAAGAAGTAACTCCATAGAATGTTATCAATTGCTTTAATAGGAGACGGAGGATCTTTTTTAGCTCTTTTATTAGCGGATGCAGAAGATGTTACTGGCAGTTTGGATGACAATTTAATAATCACAGATTATGTAGAAGCATGCGTTATAGGTATAGAAGGAACATTAACTTGGCTGAATTCACTCATCTTATTCATAGTTGATAAGGAGGAAAATGAATTAAATAAAACAATATTATCTGAGCTTTTAGTAAATTGTCCTTACAATGAGTCAAATGAATATTCCTAGATCTGGCCATAAGCAACAAATACAATTTTTGAAAATATGAGAAGAATTAGATGAACAATCAAGATATCGTCACCTCAGGAAAAGGTAAAAGTAAAAAAAAAAATGTAATGTATTGAAGATTCACAATACAAACAGGAAGAAAATATGTAGAAAAACCTGGGAACTGATCAAGCCATGTAGAAATCTCCCAAGCATTTAATAAAATATATAATAAAATTGTCAAAAATAAGTGTGAGGAGAAAAAGAGGAAAAAACAAAATGGCGGCTGCAATTAAAATCTCAGGCGACTTCCACTATTTAAGGAAAAAATGGCATAAGAAGACTTGCCTATCAGTTTTAGGGGCGGTCACTCTGGTCTTCGACCTTTCCCTGTTTACTTGTTTTGTTGAAGAAAAAAAAAGCTGAGAAACGGCCCAGCCTTCTCTTCCTTCGCTATCGTCACAGAGCTCTCACGGAGGCGGCCATCTTTAATCGGCGCAAAGCGACACGGACTTTTTGCTTTCTGACCTCCTGTTTTTACAGTGTGCTGAACTTCATTTTGCTGGCTTTAGGACTCTGTGCACTTTTTCACTGCTGACCAGTGCTAAAGTACATGTGCTCTGCATCTGAATTATGGTGACATTGGCTTCTCCATGATTAGCATTTGTTTTATTGGTAAGTCCCTAGTAAAGCATGATGGATGCCTAGGGCCTGCAATTCAAATGATACTAGTGGGGCCGCAGTACTGATTGTGCCACCCTCTTCTGTAGCCTTTCAAACATGTCTCAGGCCCATCACTGCAGAGCCCGTGCATGTGCAGTTTAAACTGCCATTTCAACCTGGAAAGTTTACCCACTTGCCAGGCCCAAAACGTCCTTTTTATTACATGTAAGGCACCCCTAAGGTAGGGCCTAGTTAGCCCCAAAGTCAGGATGCAGAGTATTTAAAAAGTTGGACATGTACTTTTACGTTTAACATGTCCAGATAGTGACATGGTGAAAAACTCTTAAATTAGTTTTTTACTATTGCAGGGACCATCTATCCCATAAGTTAACATTGGTGTTGCCTTAAACATCTTTAAAGCGTAATTTCCAATTGAGAAAATATCGAAATATGGAGTTTGGTATTGCCAGACTTACAATTTAAAAATATATCTTTTGGTGAAGGTGGTTTTTAACTTGCTGGTCTGAAAAATCTATTTTTAGTAAGTTGCCATTTTCTCACGTTAGCCATTGTGGCCCTCATTATATCATTGGCGGTAAAAACTACCTACTGCTGCGGTGACAGCCGCCAAAAGACCATCACTGTGGCTACCATTCGTCCGCCATACTATGATCACTGCCAGACTTCCGCCACAAGAAGGGCAAGAATTCCGGCAGTGATCATAGTGGCAGATGGTGGTAAGGTGGGGCTGCTACCACCAGCACCGCCACGCCAGTAGAACACCGCCAGCTGTATCATGACCTGTGATACAGCCTGGTGGTGTTCTGCTGGAGGTAGCCGCGCCCCTTCCCGTTCCCTGCTGGAAGACCACCTGGAAGAAGGTAAGTTGGGCTTCCGACAGGGGAGGGGGCGTGGGTGTTTTGTGTGTGTGTGTGTGGGGGGGGGTTGTGTGCATGAATGTGTGAGTGTGAGTGTGAGCGTGAATGCGTCTGTGTGTAGTGTTGTTTGCGTGGGTGTATGCATGTGTGTGAATGCGTGTAAGAATGGTAATGTGATTGCGTGTCTGCATTTCAGTGTGAATGTGTGTACGAATGTGTGCGCGTATGAATGCATGTATGCCAGTGTGAGTGAGTGGGTGTATGTGTGGTGCGTGTCTGCGGGTGTCTGCATGTATGGGGGGTGAGAGGATCGGAAGAGGGGAGTGCGGATGGAGAGGGGGTGGGGGGCATCTGGGGAGTGTTGGGGGGTCGGTTTGCCGGCTACAAGTGACAGGGAAGGAATTCCCTGTCACCCGCAGGGCCTACCACCATGGTTTTCATGGCATTGCTAACACCACGAAACCATGGTGGTAGGCTGGCTGAAAATGACATCTTGACATCTCCGGCCCGGCGGCTGCTACCGCAATGGCGGTCTGAGTGGAGAAGTGCCAACCCGCCATTCTCATAATGTAGCGCCATGTACCGCCAGTATGTTGGCAGTACTGCCTCCACAATACCACTCACCGCCGGAGTCATAATGTGTCTTAAACTGTCTCTGAATACACGTCTGGGTTTAGGTGACAGCTACATTTGTGCATTCACTCCATACAGCCACAAACTGGAAGGGCTAGGTGTGACAGGAGATACATCTGCATTTATGTGCTATCATTGTGGGCAGGGAGAGGCACTTCACACTTACATCTGAATAGGTAGTGTCCTGCCCTCATACAAAGGGCTGATTACCCTCTACTGGTAGTTTGGAGCAAGGGAAGGGTTGAAAGGGATTATGGTGCACTTCAGAGAATTCTTTTAAAGCTACCCCTATATCAAAGGCCTTTTGGGTATTAGTACTGGGCCTCTGACACCATACTGTCAGAACACTTCTGGAATGAGGACATTCAACCAGGAAGAAGGACTGCAGTGCTATCAGAGGGTACTGCCACTTTGCTGTTTGCTCTGCTGTGTTGGCCTGCTGCCTGCTTCTTCTTACCTGGTAATTCTACATCCTGCAATCTAAAGTTTCTCCAAGGGCCTGACTGAGCTTGCCTCCTGTTTCTGAAGCCTCAGGGATATCATAGATCACACCTGCAACTTGCTACCAGCATCTGGGCTCCTCTGCTGTGAGTCCTGCTCTGCCAAGTGGTGCCAAATCCAGTCCTTCGCCCTTGGAGGTGAGTGTGGTGTTGCAACACAAGAACTGATGCATCAACACCGGCGTGCACTAGAAACCAAGGCATCCCGCTGCAGAAACACCGTTTTGCTGCTGCCTGCACCGAAGCCGCGGAAACATTGCTTGCCGACTGCACGATGTTACAACCCAACCTACAATGCATCTCCAGCTTGGCCAACGCAGCACCGATGCATCAGAACAGTACTCATCGTTTCTGGACATCGATGCATTAACAACATTGCCCGATCAGGAAATGAAGTGTCGCCTGCAAGCGCTATGCATTCTCTTCTTTGGATCAATGCAACGTCCCCAAGCATTGACTCAACCAAGGTACTGCCAGCGGGTCAGAGTGTCTCCTGTACCCAGCCCACGCTCCATCGTTGTCTGACTGAACTTTTAGACTTGCCCTGGTTCAAAGCGACCAGATGGCCCCATTTGGAGCTATTGTATCCTAAGAACTGCAGTTTGATTTAGTTTTTGAAAATTCATAACTTGACTTGTGTAGGTTGGATTTTTATCATTTTGGTCTTGTTTGACTCAGATAAGTATCGGCTACTTTTCTAAATTGTTGTGGAGTTATTTTTGTGGTGTTTTCACTGTGTTAATGTGTGTGTGCATTAATACTTTATATATTGCCTCTTTAGTTTAGCTTGACCAGTCTGTGGCAAGCTACCAGATGGTGATCACGGGTAAACATTTAGGCCCTCATTTTGACAATGGCGGCAAAAGACTGTCGCCGCAGCTACCATCTGTCTGCCATAATATGACCACAGCCGGATTTCCGCCACAAGAAGGGCAGAAATCTGGCTGTGGCCATACTGGCGGATGGTAGTAAGGTGGCGCTGCTACCACCAGCAGCACCACACCAGTAGACTGCCGCCAGCCGTATTATGAGAAATAATACGGCCCGGCTTGTTCTGCTGGTGGGCGCTGCTGGCGGTAGCAGCGCCCTGTCCCGTCCTCTGCCAGAAGACCCCATGGATACAGGTAAGTTGGGTCTCCGACAGGGGAAAGGGGCGGGGGGTGTTGTGTGTGTGTGTGGGGGGGGGGCATGTATGTGTGAGGGAGTGCGTGAATGCGAGTGTGTGTTTAGTGTTGTTTGAATTCGTGTATGAATGTGTGTGAGTGCATGTATGTTTTGATGTGTGTGTGAATGGATAAATGCATGCATGTATGTATGTGTGGATGAGTGTGTGTCTGTGAATGGGGGTGTGTGGATGTAGGGAGGGGTTGGGGGTGTTTGGAGAGGTTTGGGGTGGGGCTCCTAGCAGCGACAGGAATGGAATTCCCTGTCACTGATAGGGCTACTGCCATGGTTTTCGTGGTAATAATACCCCGGCGGCACAATGGTGGCCTCCAGATTGGAGATTCTTATCTCCAGCCCAGCGGCTGCTACCACCATGGCAGTCAGAGTGGTACATAGGCAGGTTGGCTTCAGCTTCATGTGGTATGTACTACTGCCACATTAGCTCCGACCGCCAGGGTCATAGTGTTTATCTTACTTGTTCTGTTTAAGATTGGGATCCCTACTTGGACAGAGTACAAACCTCTGCCAACTAGAGACCCAATTTCTAACAGTCCCATGTTCGGCGTGAGTGTTCCCTTTTCATTATCATACATTTAGCCCTCCATTCATAATGTGGAATTTAAAAATACACATACCACAATGGAAAGTAAAAACTAGGTATGTATGAGCTAGTCATGGTTGCCTTGTTGCAACTAGTGAGCTCCGAGCTAGTGAAAATATACCAAAATTACGTGGAGTACATACTCACTGAAACACCTGCTTAGTTAAATAGGGCCTGTCTTCTATGTATGCATTGTGCCATGTAGTCCTCTTCCTGTGTCAGTGGGTTCTGTACTTGTAGTTCTTCTGTGTCTATAGTAACAGCCAATTTGTAGTCATACAAGTAGGTCTATAGGCACATTCTTCAGTTTTTGTATTTGAAATCAGATCAACCAAATTTGAAAGAGGATGCTTTAGACAGAATGATTTGTCAGAGAGGACCTGCGGCTTGTCGTGCTTCTTCTCTGCTGAGGCAGCATGCTTTGTCCCTATGTAGATGTTGTATTTCTATATGTCACTCCTCTCCACATTACAAGGACCTAAAGTCCTACAGTGGTGAGATCCTGAGGTGGGAGCGTGGCAAGTTCTGACACTCCATATCATCTCAGGAATCCACCAGCATAATTTAAACTCCTCTCCATTCAAGGAGTCAGGGGGACTGTATACTTACACAGCATCTACATGGCAACAAAAGTTTATCATGCTCCTGCCTTCAAGCTTAAAATTACTAGCCTTACAAACGGTGAACCAAACTCCACAGGCCATGATTAACAGTTATAACTGACAGCTGAAGAATGTGGGCTTACTGGTAAGTGAATGACACACAACCATTAATGGCTGGAGGGACTACCTTTGTCAGTCTCTCAGAATAGATATGACAGGAACCCAAAGAACATTTCTCTGTCCAGAGCTAAAAATCTGACCTTTCTGGACAGCCTGGAAACACGTTTTGGATATTGATTCACCAAAGTGCCTGGAGAAATAGCTAAAATGAGACTGAACCAAGATAACATTACAAGATGCTCTCCCCTGTCCCATAACTCCTCTGCAGCCTTCTGTTTACTGGTGTGAGGTTAGGAGTAGGCTATTCAGTGCAATCCCAGAAAGTAAATAGTTCCAATAGCCCAGCCTTCTTTCTGTTACTGCCTTCATGACTATGAAGAAACGATTCCCTTGGGAGAAGCACTATGCTTGGGTGTCTATAGTCAACCAAATCTAGGGCCAGATGTAGCAAAGTATTTGCACGTCGCAAACGGCGAAAATCGCCGTTTGCGAGGTGCAAATGCCTCTTTGCTATGCAGAAATGCATATTGCGAGTCGGTACCGACTCGCAATATGCATTTCCGACTCGCAAATAGGAAGGGGTGTTCCCTTCCTATTTGCGAGTCTGAGTGGTATGCAATACCATTTGCGACCGCGTACGCGGTCGCAAATGGCATCGCAGTTACCATCCACTTCAAGTGGATGGTAACCCACTCGCAAATTGGAAGGGGTCCCCATGGGACCCCTTCCAGTTTGTGACTGGACCCACAAATATTTTTTCAGGGCAGGGAGTGGTCCAAGGGACCACTCCCTGCCCTGAAAAAATACCGAAACTAAAGGTTTCGTTTTTTTTTTAAGTGCAGCTCGTTTTCCTGTAAGGAAAACGGGCTACACTTAAAAAAAAAAAAAAAAAAAACTGCTTTATTTAAAAGCAGTCACGAACATGGAGGTCTGCTGACGACAGCAGGCCTCCATGTTTGCGAGTGCCTATACTCGCTATGGGGCCGCAATTTGCGGCCCACCTCATGAATATTCATGAGGTGGGTCATTGCGACCCCATAGCGAGTTGCAGTCGGTGTCTGAGACACCGTACTGCATACCAATTTGCGAGGTGCAAAGTGCGAGTCGCATGGACTCGCACTTTGCACCTCACAAATTTTTAATTTGCTACATCTGGCCCCTAATGTACAAATGCATATTACTAAACAGTACCTTTATCAGTGTATGGTCCTGAAGCATAAGAAAACAATTCCAATACTCCAGTGAACGGCAGAGAGAAAGCTGCAAGTAACATAAGTGAATACAGTGCGCTGATGATCATTTAACATGGATCATCCGTTAACAATGCTGAATTTTGCAACATAACAAATCTTTGAAAAAAGACTAAAACATTTGGGTACACTTCAATCACCACCGTTTTTTGCTAGTCAATATGTTATTGCATTAACGTTTTGACTGGTGTAATTTAAGGCAGGGTCTTCACCAGGACAATGGAGAAAGCAACCACCCAACTGCTGAAACAATCTAGTGGAATATCCCTTCAAGGAATGAGAGAAGTTTTTTGCAGATCCACTCTCACAAACCACCAATGATTCTTGTTCATGTAGGTTCTTCAATAGGGCCTGGGGCTAAGTCATAAATACACCGACAGAGAACCGATCCTCATAGAGTGATTAAAGTACTGTTCAATCATGCACAGTTGTGTATTGAATTGTTTTGGGCATATATAGTCTTTATAACTAAGGCCACATACAATATTTTGGTTTCATTCCACTGTAAAATATAAACAGGTTGTGGCATGGATCCACAAAAATTCACTAATCCGCTTTCATTTTCCACACATGAAAAAACAAGGTGGAAGGCTGCCGGGAAGACTGTGGTGAACCGTGAACCACTTTTATCGCAGGCAGATTTCTCGTCCTGGACCACTTATTGCCAGAGGAACCCAACGAATCACAGAATATGCCTGACATTTGATCGTTTCTCTGGTTCTCACAGGCAACTGTTGCAGCCCATATTCACTTAGGGTTCAGTTTAAAAAAAAAGGCAGATTTTGTCCATCTTGCAATTTAGTACATTTTTCCGCCCATCTCTGTTCATGATCACTGAGACTAGAGGTAGCAAAGGCCTGTAAGGAGTTCCGAGGAGCAAGATTACGGTAGTAGGTGTTCTTATCATTAGTAGCTACTGTTCTTTATTGATGTTTATGAGACACTGGAAGGTCATTCGGTTTGTTTTGTTGCGCTGTACGAGTCTTCTTACCAGGGGTGGGTCCTCCACAATGGCGGAGGAGCATCTCCCCCCTGCCCAAGAGCCAGGATATAAAAAATAAAATAGTTTAATATTGTTAGATTTTTTTATCTGCTGGTTCAGCCAGTAGTGCAGGGAGGGGTGGGGCTGGGTCATGGGGGGTGGGAGGAGGAGAGAGTGCACCTTAGTGCGCATGTGTGTTTGGCCAGCCATCTTAGGCCAGGCAAACACACATCCGCACTAAGGTTTCTCCAGCCCTAAACTGCACAGACCACAGGGTTGTGTCTGAGAGGCAGTCCCAGCCGCTCAGACCAATCTTGACACTGCTTTCCTGCTAGCTTTAGCAGGAAAGAAGTGCCAGGATTGCTGGGGAGCCTGTGGTGGTGTCCCAGTGAATGCTGGCACACCAAAAAAAGAGAGCCAGACGGTAGGAGGAGGCAAGCTGTGGCGACAAGAAATGTAAGTGGTTTTTTTAAAGTTGTTTCCTCCATCACCAGCGCCCCCCAGCCCCTCTCTCTTGACATTTACAGCAGCCGCTGCTGCTTCTTACTCACTCACTACAGGCACTGCAGACTCAAGATTGTATGTTTCCTTGAAAATGCTGATTATGAATTCAAGCAGTAAAGTGGACATTTTCTATGCTGAGCATTAAAATGTTTGGATTTGTAGTTCAGTTTTAATATTTCTAAATATAAATATTATAGGTCCATGCTAATCCTACATATATTATGATGTGTTTATGTCTGCACTGTGGATTAGAATTCCTTTCTCAGCAGTGGCTGCATAGGGATAAATTGGAGAACCGAACAGTTAGTGAGAACAAGATGGAGATTTCCTCATTTCCCAGTAGTACGGACTGTAGTGTCAGTAGTGCTAAGGGCTTTGCGGCGCTCTGGCACTGATAATTTAATGCCCCCCCTTAATAATGGCACAGACATGCACGGGGTGTTCACCTCCTGGTGCAGGTGTTCAGGGCTACCACGTTCCATATGCCCCACCCAGCTTCTCCGGGTCATTTATTAGAGTCACCCCACATGGGGTGGGATTACACCATTATAACATCGCTCCGGGAGGGGGGGGGGCACTGAATCCAAACTCTTCTCCCCTAAGGGCTAATGGGTGTGCCCGACCAGTTTCATCACTGGTCAAACACTACATTTGTCCTGCACTTTACCCAAAACAACACAACATAATAAAGGTCAACATGTGACAACTGATAGGTCAACTACAATTACTTCTATAATGTCAATAGTCTTCGAACACCCATTGAAAACACTATCGGGTAGCATCATGCAAGATGACCTGTTTCCCAGAATCCATCATCACCTACGTTACCTCAGACCACATAGTCTTTCAGTCTTGATGATGAAACAGAGTTTCTCCTCAATTCGCATTTGGTGTGGCTGCCTGGGAGTTCTGCTTGCCGCCCAGGAGCCATGGAGTTCATCTGGGAGGTTTTCTCTTCTTCTTCCTGTGTGGCCACTCTCGGGTGGCTTCAGAGATAATCAGCAGGGTTGTGGGTACCAGGCTGGTCTTGTACTTCACAATTGTACGCTTGGAGCTGTACTTTTCTGTGCGGAGTGGAGGTTTTGTATTGGTTCCTTGGAACAGGGGAATCAGTAGTTTGTGGTCGGTGGTGACCACGAAAGGGCACTCATACACATATACATGGAAGTGGCGAAACTCCAGTGGATTACAATTACCTCTTTCTCAATTTATGAGTACCGTTGCTCTGTTGGGGTCAGCGAAAGCAACCACAAGCAAAACCAACCACAACCCAGTCTCCACCTCTGGCCTCTGCATCGGGACTGCTCCTAGGCTGTTGGGCTGGCATCCACAGCGATGGTGGTCTCTTTGCTTGCGTCATAGTAGGGCTGGGTCCTGGTGGATGTTACCCCAGGTCCAGGGGGTGGTGGCTTTTGTGAGGTCTCGAGGGGGTTGGGAAAGTGAGGTCAGATCTCCAATAAAACACCTAAAATAGTTTGCCACTCCTAGGAAGCTGCATACTTCTGACACCGTAGACGGTGGTGGGGTGTCCTTAATGTATTTTACCTACTCAGGGTCCAGCATTACTCCTTCCACGGAGAAGGTGTGCCCAAAGAATTGTGTCTTTCTCCTCAAGAATTTAAATTTTCTGTGTGCAGCGTGAGAAACGAGTCTTGCAGTCTTCGGAGGACTCCTCGGAGCCTTGCATTGTGTTCTGGCACCGTGCTCGCATATTTGAGAATGCCATCACTGGCATTGATTATCCCTAGTAAACCGGACAGTAGTTCTCAAATGGTATTTTGGAAAAATTCTGCAGCGCTTGATATTCTGAAGTTGAGTCGTTGTGCATGGAGAAGTTGGTTATGTATTTCAACTCCGGGTCAAGGGGCAGTTGGTGATATCCCACCTTGAGGTCTACTTTCGAAAACCAACTAGCCCCCCCTGAGTTCGCCATTGAGGAAATCAATGGGGGGGGGGTCAGATGGCATTTGCGCTTGATGGCGACGTGGAGAGTCACATGTCGACACAGATGCGAACTTCGCCTGGCTGCTTCGGTTTTTGAGGGATCATGATGGGCGATACCCAGGGGGTGGGGCCAGATACCTTCTCAACTATCCCCACCAACACTAGTTTGTCCAGTTCTCTTTCGACTTTGCAGTTGTAAATGAAATGTGATTCGGCAGTAGGGTTGTGCAATTGGCTGGCTGGAGGGGTCGATGTGGAGTTTCACCAATTTCCCTTTAAGGAACCCGATACCTTCAAGTAGGGTTTGGAATTCTGCAAGAATCTGGGGTATACTTTCTAGGTAGACACCAAAAGCGAAGATGACAACACCCAGTGCCTCAGCTGTGCGATGGCCTAACAGCATGCCATGGCCAACCTCTGCCATGTAAATGTAGGCATCTACTGTCTTTTGCTTGTGGATAATTGCTGCTTGAAATTTGTTCCTGATGGGGAGTGGGGTGTCCTGGCTATATGCAAAGACTCTCACAGCTGTTGCCTTCATGGTTGGTGTAGGGAGAAGCGTGGCAAACATCTTGGCGGACATGATGTTAATGACGGCCCCTGTGTCCACAATGGTGGTGACTTTGTGTCCACCTATATATACCCAGCACTGTGGCAGGTGATTGTGGTTTTTGGTGGCGGTGCCTATGGTGAACACAGAGTGTATGGAGTGTTCAGCATCATCATCATACATGTCGCTAGTGGCAATTCTGGTAGCGAGTTGATGATCTTTCGAGGGTTTCGGTGCTTACAAGGCATGCAGACATTTGCAAAATGGTTGGGCTTTCCACACGCTGCAAATCGTTTGCCCTTGGCTGGCCATCCGTTGATCTATGTGGCAGCCCTCCACAGCCTCCACACGTTTGGGCTGGTGCTATCGCCTTATTTGGCTTCTCAACCTCCTTTCCAAGCACAATTGCGTTTACTGGTTCTGTTTTCACAGGGCCCTGCAACGTTGCTTCCATGTGAGAGGTGCGTGCTTTGGAAAGCTCCTTCGATCGCCCCATGATGAGGATGTAGGCCAGTGATTTGCAAGTGTCGTGCAGTATATGTTCTTCAGTTTCTTTTAGGTGCATCCTTGAATAATTTGCCCCTGGATCTCCTAATTTTTGTCTCGGAACCCACAGGTGCTGGCAAGTTCCTTTAATTCGGTGTAGTAGGTGTTGATGGATTCCTCTGGTAGTTGCCTGGCCTGGCGAAATATGAAACGCTCATAATCCCTGTTGGCCATAGGCTCAAAATATGCTATCAGTGTTCTGTGCATTTTAGGGGTATCTTCGTTGAGAGTCTTGTCTATTTTATGCCTGGCTTTGCCTCCTAAATGGATGATCATAGCGTGCTTTCTCTCATCGGCTACAGTGGTTGCCTCAAAAAATAGTTCCACCCTTTCTACCCACTCACGCCAGCGAGAATCTTGAGCAGAGGAAGCTCCTTCAGTCAGAAATGGTTTGATTGCTGGAAGTTGGTCCATGGTAACAACGATGTGAGGCGCAGTTAGTAATCCAGTAAGCATGCAGGTAGGTTCATTGCTGTTTGTGGTGATTGGTGCGGGTCAATATGCATCAGTAATGGCATGGATAGTCCCAGGTTGCCTTTGAGAGTTGGCTCACTGTGTTTTACTTACTTGTTGCATTACTGCAGTGTTCAGAGGGGCTTGGTGTCAAGGGAGTGGCTGAGGTGATAGGCCTTCTTTTCTCCACCTCTAGCAGAGCCAGATGTTTCTGCTGACGGTGTCTGCGGTGGGGGAGGTGGCCTCTTGGCTCAACACATGGCACAGAGAGTGAGCCAGGGAGTGTCGACAGGCAGTCTCATGCAACGTCAGGGAAGGCAGAGCAGCAGGTGACAGCCGGGGAGGGCTCCACAGAGATGATGCGGCATCGTCATACAGGGAGTGCCGTGAGGCACGAGCACCGCATGCGTGATAACACGGAATGAACGCCGACCACACATCTCACCACGGCAGCGAGACCAACACGAGGGAAGCGATCCTGCCCTCGTCGCCAGTGTAGTGCTGTTAGCGCTGAGGTCCTCGCAGCACTCTGGCCATGTAATAGACCCCCCTTAATAATTGCTCAGACACGCATGGGGTGTTCAAATCCCAGTGCAGTCGTTCAGAGCTTCTACGGGTCATTTATTAGAGTTTCCCCACGTGGGGTGGGATTACACCATTATAACATCACTCCAGGTGGGGGGTGCACTGAATCTAAACTCTCCTCCCATTGTGGCTAATGTAGAAGACCAAGGCCTCAGAGAAATTTGTTACCCATCATTATCTTGCATAATTTTGTGACTTTTGAGCTATGGTTGTTACTCAGAATTCCTGAAATTTAGCTAGTATGCCACAAGGCATAGTTACGCCATGTTTGAAGCAAATATTTAGCACAGGAGAACATAAAAAAGCAGGTCACGGACAGCTGTTTTTCATGACACGTGTTTTGTATGCTTCAGAGCATAATGTGTCAGATGCAAGGATCCATTTCATGCTAAAATATTGCACTAAATGCTGGTTTTGCAGTTTACGTGACTATTATTTTTTCCAGAGTTTAGCATAAGTCGACAAAAGCAAATTATGAGAATTTTACACACTCCTCTTTCATTACATTGTTGACCTGATTATTTGCCCCAAATTATACTTCTGCTATGGGCTTTAAGTGAAAATAAGTAATGAAAAAGTGAACAGGATGATTGCTTTGTGAAAACATCACTTCCTCAATTGGGTATTTTCTAGCACATATGCTGCTCAGATGCCGCTTCAAAGCACCAATGGCCATTCTCCCTCGGCGGCTGTTTTAGGATCTACTGGATGTAGTGCTTAATTTCTAAAACAATGAGTGACAGCGCCCAGAACTTTGCTTAGATATCCGCAGCAAGTGCACTTAAATGCCAGTAGCCGGTTGTGTAATCTTAGATCCATCCACAACTTTAAATGGGCTGGGAACCTCTGGATCTCAGAACCAGTAGTAATTAAAAACAGACATTGAAAGAGGTGCGTGTCTTGTCCTATATTCATGTCCCTACCTGAAATGGAAAAAAACACAGATCTAGTTTTTTTTTAACAATGAATATAAAAGAATGTTTAGTTAATCCTTGTCAGTGATTTGGTTTCTGTTTATTTTGCACAATTTTTACTTAATATTGCATTTCCATAGAGTGTTCGCTATTTCCCAGATTTTGTGTGTTGGACTGGATCTGGTCTGCACAGTAATCCCCAAACTTCTTGCCATTACCCTCTTGTTTTCTGAACCCATTGTTATAGGCTTTCAGAACTCTGAACTTTACCACTGCTAACCAGTGCTAAAGTGTTTGTGCTAGCTCACTTATACATGGTGAAATTGGCCTACACCTAGCTGGAGCATTTAATTTACCTATAAGCCCCAGGATCTGTAAATTAAATGCTGCTAGTGCCCATGCAGCATTGATTGTGCCACCCACTCACGTATCCATTTTTAGCATAACTCAAGCCATCCCCTACAGCCTGTGTGTGCAGTTTTAAACTGCCATTTTGACCTGGGGAAATAATTAATTTGCCAGGCCTAAACCTTTTTTTAATACATATGTCACTACTAGGTTACGTCCTAAACAACCAGTAAGGTAGAGTGCAGTGTATTTAAAAGGTTCAACATGTATTTTTGACTTTTAGATATTCTGGTAGTGAAAACCTCTTACTTCACGTTTCACTCCTGCAAGGCCTGCCTCTCCCATGGGCTAACAATATGTTTGTTACCTTTACCATGAACAACTAATCTGAAGTCCAGAACACCACAATCTGAGCTCAACAGGTGCCAGGACAAGATGTAACACCAGCAGCTTCAGCAGAAAAACTGATATTCATAGAGCTGCCTTCTTCAAAAAACAGGAATCGATAGATCCAAACCATCACCGTGTCTTCTGATCCGATCCTAGAGAGAACAAATAATTGAAGGTAATACTTTCACCAAAATAACAGATAATCAAATATGAAACATCTGCAAAGAATCCATAAATCAGGACGGGCAAAACCCAAAACATTCAACAAAATTAATCACAGAATCTTCATGATAGAGAACCAAATTCGGTTCATACAATATCAAGGGAGGGATAATCCTCGCCTCCGTGTCCTTAATAGAACAGAATTCTTTTTTTTTTTTTTTTTTATTATTGAAGATGCACAGTGTACAGACACCAAAACAAAAAGAAGGCTGAATAAATACAATAAATACATAGTATAAATACATATCATTACATAAATTCATTTCATAGATCTACAGCAGACAACAAGACCACTAAAAGGGGACACGTGGATAACCTATTCAAGACCTTAAACTACAATAAAGTGCAAAAATTTAACCTAATTAATTAAATACATCCCCCACAAACATGATTCAATTATTACCTAGCCACTGTGCAAACGGGGCCCAGATAGCTTCGCCCATCCGCCTACGCGCGCGGCCCTTGCACGCATAAGAACCCATCTCTAGATAAAACATTGAGCACATCCGAGCCAACCAATGGTTAAAAGTTGGTGGAGTCGACTCCAGCCAGTCAGATGTAATACAGCAGCGGGCCACAGACATGGCTAAAAACAAGAACCTCTGTGAGTATTCTAGGTGCACCACTCCATCAATTCCCAATAATACTAGTTGTGGCGTAATTTCCACCTCCTGATGAATTAGCCTAGTTAAAAAGTTAGCCATATCAGTAAAAAATTCATGTAGCCTACTGCAATTAAAGAACATATGTACCAGGTCGGCCGATACACTCTTACATCTGGGACACACCACCCCCCTTAAACTGCCCCAGTTAGATAGCTTAGCGGGGGTATAGTATAGATGAAAAATTGTCTTATAATGTTGGGCTTGTGGCCCAGTGGATAATATAAAACGATGTGCCATATCTAAAGAGGTACGTACTGACACTTCAGAAGCACCAATATTCCGAGCCCACCTCTCCGCCTGTTTGCTCAAGTCATCTAGCATTAAATTCAAGAAGAGCGGATATAGCGAGCAGACCCGCCATCTAGTGGAGTTATGAAGAACCTCCATAACTTGGATTCTATCCCACACTTGCCCAGCTGCTGATCTAAAATTTACCCCAAAAAAATGTCTGATTTGCAAATATTTAAAAAAATCCTTAGTGTCCAATGAAAATTCCCTTGTCAATTCTTCAAAAGATTTAAGGTGGGTATTCCCATAAAAATCACCAATACACCGAACACCACGCTGAGCCCACCTGGCACAGTATTCATCATTAAAAATTTCAGGAAGTACCGAAGAATTCAAAATTGGGGTGTAAAAATTAATCCGGCCAATTCCAATTTTTTTTTTAACATTGGTCCACACCTTAAATGCAGCCCAGACAGTCTTGAACTTAACTTTTTTTAAATAACTAGGCTCCACTGTTCTCAAAAAAGCTGCATTGGCATGTCTTCCCCAAATCATATTATATATAGTAGGACAAATTTTGCCAAAATCTCTGTTATCAGCCTGTTGACTAATTAATGGTTGGATATATTGCAATGCAGATACCCAGTAATAAAAAAGAAAATGAGGGGCCGCCCACCCCCCCCTCTCTCTGGGTAACACTAAATACTTATATGCCCGCCGTACTTTTTTAAAAGACCAAATAAAACTACTCGCTAAACTCTCCATATGTTTAAACCATTCTTTGTTAATTTCCAGCGGGATAGTATGGAAAAAATATAAGACCCTAGGTAAAAAAATCATTTTAATAAGATTGCATCTACCAATAATCGTTAAATGCAAATTGTTCATATGATGCAACTCTTTCCTAGTTTTAGCTAAGACAGGGGCAAGATTACTCTCCACTATCTGGTCCAAATTGGCCGACAATCTGACACCTAAATAAGTCACTTGATTGGCCCTCCTGTTGTCTTCAATAATGGCCCACTCATTGCCCAATATTTGGCATTTGCTCCTATTTAATGCATAGCCTGAAATCTCGCCTAACTCCGCGGCTAGTTTCTCTATTTGTTCAATCGCCCTATTCTATTGGGATCATATCAGGGCCAGTAGCTTTCCCATTAGATAGAGCAGTTAAAGCCGAGATAATCTCATCCAACTCAATGGGGGCAGTCAACTGACAGCCCTCATCTTGCGATAACTTTGGACACGACATATCACTCAAATACTGAGCAATCCTTTTGTCTCTATCATCCGAGAAGAGATTTTCCTGCTGGTACAATATAGAATAATATTCTTTAAACACCTGTAGTACTGACGTATCTCCATACACAATCTGCCCCATCCTATCTTTAATTGCCAAAATGGCACTCCGAGCCGCCTTTTGTCTAGTCTTATATGCAAGCACCTTACCCACCCTCTCACTAAACTCATAACATTCCTGCATGCGAATCTGGGCTTTAATAATGTCTTGATCTAGATACAACTGAATGATCTTGGCCTTCATGACCGCAATCTTGTCCAAAGTGTCTTGTATTGGAGCATTATTCCTTGCAAGCCCCACTATCTGACTCTCCAGAGAAGCCAGTTCAAACTGGGCCGCAGATATAACTAGGTGCCGTTGTTTCTCCCTTCTAAGGGTGTAGCTCAGAGTTTCCCCGCGGATAGCAGCCTTTAAAGCATCCCATAACATCCCGGGTGGAACCGTACCCCTATTAAAACCCAGAAACTCAGTTAACCATACTTTCATCCGTGACACATAAGCTGAGTCAAGCAGCAAGCCCCGGTCAAAAGACCAGGGTTTTAAATGTCGCTCCTTACGCAATTCCGGAAATTGTACTACCAAAGGATTATGGTCAGATATGACCCTAGGAAAATTTTCCACCAAAAGTCCTTCGCATAACGATGGAGACAAAAATAAATAGTCTAACCGGACCGATTTTCGGTGGGGATATGAAAAGAAAGTGTACCCAGGGTCCATAGGCATACAATGCTGCCATGCATCCACAAGACCATGAGTCTGCACCAACATTTGTAAGGCGCGAAACACCTTCGGTTTTCGTCCCAAATATGAACCCTGATTCTGTAAAGGGATATTAGTCTCAGTATGTATATTAAAGTCCCCACATATAATAAGCGGTAAGGCCCAGAGCACAAGTTCAGTATTTAACATCTCAATACCAGCCGGATCATCAAAATTAGAGCCATAAATAGAACACACAGTAAAATTCGATTGTCCCATAACACACTCTATTATAACCCTTCGGCCCATGTTATCAACCCTCTTCTTAACCACCTTAAGAAGATCTCGCCGTGTAAGTACTGCAACACCTCTAGTGTTAGTTTCCTGGGTGGTGTACGCGACTACTTGGAAACCAGGAAAATCCAGCAAATACTTTTTAGCCGGAGTAACATGCGTCTCTTGCAAACAAATTATATCCGCCCTTAATGTTTTGAGCTCATGAATGGCAAGACGTCTTTTCTTGGAATCGTTTAGCCCACATATATTTAAGGTGGCCACCCGCAAAACATTACGGTCCCCCATTAAAAAATCTAACAAATACACCTAAACTTACATCTTGTTTAATCATACACCTAATAATCTCCTGTGCCTTCAAATACATATTTCTGTGCATCTCCCAAGCAAAACCTACCCAACCCCAAACCACCCCACTGATCCCTACCCCACCCACAAAAGGAGACCCTACCTCCCACCCACCCCCCCACCCTACCAAATGAGGCTTCCAGACTAGTCTGTAAGATGGACAAACAGCCCCCCCCCTTGAAGGGCTCCTGCGGCGATTCCTAAATTAAACAAATTTGCTAACAAAAAAGCTGTTTCCCCTAAAAACTAAACCCCCATAAACCAACCATTTCAATAAGAGTATCCCTCCTCCTTTTCTTCTCTTCCCAGGCTACCCGCCTCTATCACCCGCCCCTCTTATCATTTTTTTTTTTTTTAAACATATATCAACAGTTAGGTCAAAGATCGCAGGTACTCCTTGGCTTTGATCTCGGATGAGAACACTCGTATCGTCCCTTTGTATATAGTCTTAAGTCGAGCCGGGGACAGTAGATAGGCTTCCGCTCCCTTCTCCTGGAAGGGGCTAATCAGTTGTCTCAGGCGCCATCGTCTCTCTACCGTAGCATGACAAAAGTCGGGGCGGGAGAAGAATGTACAGCCCTCACAGCTAATCCTTGCATCAGGGCGGGCTTTCTCAAAAACTATTTGGTGCAACAAATAGTTGCCAAAATAGACTATAAAGGCCTAGGCTGTTGCTGGGCTGTTCCACTTGCTCCTACTAATTGTTGATTTCTCAGATGTAATGGAAACCGATGGGCTCTCTGTATTTCTTTCTCCCACTCCCATCCAGTCTGCTCCGGGAATGCTGCTTTAAACAGTCTAATTATAAAGGCTCTTGAATCCTGCCCTTCTACACCTTCTTGTATCCCAATTAAGCGCAGGTTGTTACGACGTTGCCGGTTTTCAAAGTCCTCTACTTTCCACTGAATATCAGAGAGCTGAGTGTCATGCATAGCAGCTTGTTTTGTCACTGCACCCAGGTCTGACTCCAGCGCGTCCGCCCGGCACTCAATAGCAGCAATCCGCTCCCCGATTTCAGAACATGTCTTCGCAACCTTGCTGACTGCCACTTGTAGCTGCTTCGTGGCCACCCTGGCTTTCTTGCTGTCCCTCTGCGTTTGCTTATGCTGTGACGTGATGGTCTGATAAATAAGATGCAGAGAAGGGGGAGGGGGCGCAGTCTCTGCATTCAAAACATTAACCTCTGCCTGAGCTTGAGCCATTGAAAGATCACCCATGCTGTGCAGTAGTTGTTGTGTTTCTGTGTAATCCCAGGACATAGCTCTCGTCTTAGAGGCCTTCTTTTTTTTTTTCCTCTTCTCACTGGACTCGCCAGCTTTGTCTAGTCTAGATACCTCAGTCTGTTTTAATTGGCATTTAATTGCGGTGCCCCTCAGCACAGAAATAGGGGTTAAAGGGGCTGTAGAGCTTTCACATGTCTCTGAGTCTATGGAGGGGCTGGTGCTGGCCTCATCCAAGTCTTGAGATTGATCCGACAGGGAAAAATAATTCTCCCCAACTTCACCCTGAACTATTGAGTCCTCTCTACCCTGCCGGAAATCACGGATCACCTCCAGAGTGCAAGCCAGAGTTGGCGGGTCGGTGCTTGGCAATAAGCATGCTGCTGCTGCTACTTGCTCGCAATACCCTTCCCCTGTCACCACTTCTTGTGCCAGCCCTACATTGCCTTGAAACCCAGGGGAATGTAACAGCTGGTCAGTCTCCCCTTCAGATGCTGCTGCAAGACCATTACCCCCAACACAAGAAACAGAAGCCTGTGGGGATCCCCCAGCAATACAACTTACAGTTTTGTGTGTATCCAGAGATCGACTGCAACCAACATCGGTTTTCACCTGAAGCAACCCCCCACTATCTGCAGAAGCCAGGCGTCCTGGGCCAGTGCTGTCACCATCCACACTCAGCTCCGCTGCATCTCGTATAAGCCCAATATCGGAGTCCTTTATAGTAATGCTGCCCCCAATAGGGGCTGAATTTTGAAGAATTTTAAACATCCGGGGTATAGTCACCACTTCCTCCTTTTCCCCAATCTGTTTTGCGCCATTCTTCGCCCTGTGCGTCTGCCCCAGGACCGCGGAAATCCCTGGAGCTGGATGTCTGCCCTCAGGCGCATTCTCACCGCTGCCGGCGTTTCCAAAGCCGCTATTCCTGGAAATCCGAGCGGGGGGCTGGGGGTCCAGAGGTCGACGTTCCTGCGACCCTGGTTTTAGCCGGCTGCCGCGTGCAACTTTTGGGGCCATCCGCCGCTGTTTGCCGCGAGGGGCTAAAAAAATAATAAATGTCCAGACCAGGAAGCCACGGCCGTTATGGCTAGAATTGCCGAGGTCGCCCAGGGAACTCCTGTTGAATCTACTACTGACTCCGCGCGTAATACCGCTTAGCGGGTAATTACTGCGAATACAGGCAGGTGTGCCCCCGTCTGAAGCCGCCCACATAATGCTCCCCTCTGGGGAAACAGAAACGCCATACAGGAGCCGGGGGGGAAGAGAGCTCCGACTGCTAGAAACTCGCGGCCGCCATCTTGCCTCGGGAGAACAGAAAATTTTTGACGCATAAGCTAGAATGTTTTTTATTCTATGTCAGGACCGGAGGCCCCGATTATGCTCGTTTAAATTTGCCCAACAACCACAGTCGCTACATCAACTACCAGTTTGTGATCGAATTTCCTAAAAGTAGATTCTGAGGACCAATCCGCTGCTCTCATAATTTCTTCAAGACGAGAGCCTAACGTGTATGTCTTGGAAACCATTGTACCCCTAGCTGAATGAGCCCCAAATTTAGTAGTGTCTATTCCCGCTTCAACAACCATGTTATCCATCTGGATAAAGTAGCAGATGACACTGGTTTAAAAGGATTCTGCAATAAAATTAACAATTGACCCCTAGAGTCTTGTCTGATAGCAACTGTAGCCCTTTCATAATCCTTCAAACATTGAACTACACACTGTAGGAGGCTGGTGGCCTGGTTTGTAGTGAGTACCAAGGGGTACTTACATCTTGCACCAGGTCCAGGTATCCCTTATTAGTGTAGAGGGGTGTCTAGCAGCTTAGGCTGATAGAAAAGGTAGCTTAGCAGGGCAGCTTAGGCTGAACTAGGAGGCGTGTAAAGCTCCTACTATACCACTGGTGTCATATGCACAATATCATAAGAAAACACAATACACAGATATACTAAAAATAAAGGTACTTTTATGACAATATGCCAAAGTATCTCAGTGAGTACCCTCAGTATGAGGATAGCAAATATACACAAGATATATGTACACAATACAAAAAATATGCAGTAATAGCAATAGAAACAGTGCAAGCAATGTATAGTCACAATAGGTTGCAATGAGAGCACATAGGTACAGGGGCAACACAAACCATATACTCTAGAAGTGGAATGCGAACCACGAATGGACCCCAAACCTATGTGACCTTGCAGAGGGTCGCTGGGACTGTAAGAAAACAGCAAGGGTTAGAAAAATAGCCCACCCCAAGACCCTGAAAAGTGGGTGCAAAGTGCACCTAAGTTCCCCAGAGAGCACAGAAGTCGTGATAGGGGAATTCTGCAAGGAAGACCAACACCAGCAATGCAACAACAATGGATTTGCAGGCGAGAGTACCTGTGGAACAAGGGGACCAAGTCCAAGAGTCACACTCAAGTCGGGAGTGGGCAGATGCCCAGGATATGCCAGCTGTGGGTGCAAAGAAGCTGCCACTGGATGGTAGAAGCTGTGGATTCTGCAAGAACGAAGAGGACTAGGAACTTCCCCTTTGGAGGATGGATGTCCCACGTCGTGAAGAAGCTTGCAGAGGTGTTCCCGTGCAGAAAGACCGCAACAAGCCTTGCTTGCTGCAAGGGTCGCGGTTAGGGTTTTTGGATGCTGCTGTGGCCCAGGAGGGACCAGGATGTTGCCAATTGCGTGAGGAGACAGAGGGGGTGCCCAGCAAGACAAGGAGCCTACTCAGAAGCAAGCAGCACCCGCAGAAGTGCCAGAACAGGCACTACGAAGTGGAGTGAACCGGAGCTCACCCGAAGTCACAAAGGAAGGTCCCACGACGCCGGAGGACAACTCAGGAGGTCGTGCACTGCAGGTTAGAGTGTCGGGGACCCAGGCTTGGCTGTGCACAAAGGAAATCCTGGAAGAGTGCACAGGAGCCGGAGCAGCTGCAAATCACGCGGTACCCAGCAATGCAGTCTAGCGTGGGGAGGCAAGGACTTACCTCCACCAAACTTGGACTGAAGTGTCACTAGACTGTGGGAGTCACTTGGACAGAGTTGCTGAGTTCAAGGGACCTCGCTCGTCGTGCTGAGAGGAGACCCAGAGGACCAGTGATGCAGTCTTTTGGTGCCTGCGGTTGCAGGGGGAAGATTCCGTCGACCCACAGGAGATTTCTTCTGAGCTTCTAGTGCAGAGAGGAGGCAGACTACCCCCACAGCATGCACCACCAGGAAAACAGTCGAGAAGGCCACAGGATCAGCGATACAAGGTTGCACTAGTCGTCTTTGCTACTTTGCAGTTTTGCAGGCGTCCAGAGCAGTCAGCGGTCGATTCCTTGGCAGAAGGTGAAGAGAGAGATGCAGAGGAACTCTGATGAGCTCTTGCATTCGTTATCTAAAGAATTCCCCAAAGCAGAGACCCTAAATAGCCAGAAAAGGAGGTTTGGCTACTTAGGAGAGAGGATAGGCTAGCAACACCTGGAGGAGCCTATCAGAAGGAGTCTCTGACGTCACCTGCTGGCACTGGCCACTCAGAGCAGTCCAGTGTGCCAGCAGCACCTCTGTTTCCAAGATGGCAGAGGTCTGGAGCACACTGGAGGAGCTCTGGGCACCTCCCAGGGGAGGTGCAGGTCAGGGGAGTGGTCACTCCCCTTTCCTTTGTCCAGTTTCGCGCCACAGCAGGGCTGGGGGATCCCTGAACCGGTGTAGACTGGCTTATGCAGAAAGGGGCACCATCTGTGCCCATGAAAGCATTTCCAGAGGCTGTGGGAGGCTACTCCTCCCCAGCCCTAACACCTTTTTCCAAGGGGAGAGGGTGTAACACTCTCTCTGAGGAAGTCCTTTGTTCTGCCTTCCTGGGCCAAGCCTGGCTGGACCCCAGGAGGGCAGAAACCTGTCTGAGGGGTTGGCAGCAGCAGCAGCTGCAGTGAAACCCCAGGAAAGGTAGTTTGGCAGTACCCGGGTCTGTGCTAGAGACTCGGGGGATCATGGAATTGTCTCCCCAATGCCAGAATGGCATTGGGGTGACAATTCCATGATCTTAGACATGTTACATGGCCATGTTCGGAGTTACCATTGTGACGCTATACATATGTGCACGCGTGTAATGGTGTCCCCGGGAATTTGCCATGAACAATGTGGGGGCACCTTGGCTAGTGCCAGGGAGCCCACACACTAAGTAACTTAGCACCCAACCTTTACCAGGTAAAGGTTAGACATATAGGTGACTTATAAGTTACTTAAGTGCAGTGGTAAATGGCTGTGAAATAACGTGGACGTTATTTCACTCAGGCTGCAATGGCAGGCCTGAGTACGAATTGTCAGAGCTCCCTATGGGTGGCAAAAGAAATGCTGCAGCCCATAGGGATCTCCTGGAACCCCAATACCCTGGGTACCTCAGTACCATATACTAGGGAATTATAAGGGTGTTCCAGTATGCCAATGTAAATTGGTGAAATTGGTCACTAGCCTGTTAGTGACAATTTGGAAAGAAATGAGAGAGCATAACCACTGAGGTTCTGGATAGCAGAGCCTCATTGAGACAGTTAGTCATAACACAGGTAACACATACAGGGCACACTTATGAGCACTGGGGCCCTGGCTGGCAGGGATCCCAGTGAAACATACAACTAAAACAACATATATACAGTGAAATATGGGGGTAACATGCCAGGCAGGATTGTAGTTTCCTACACACACAATTTTCTGGAAACATAGGACATGTTACCAACCTGCAATTGGTTTTTGTTCTTCTAGTGATGTTAGACGTAACTCCGTCCGGAAAGAAGACTCTCCCTGCCAAATCTAAAGCCCTAACGTTTGACACACGTTTACAAGAAATGACATAGTTAACATCACTGAGATTTGCTTTCTGGAAAGATAACGATTAGATGACCATTTGTCTAAGAACCTCAAAACTATATCTACGTCCCAAAGGGAAGAATATAAGGGTTGAGGAGGAGATGACATGCAAATCCCTTTCATTACTTTGCAAACTAGTGGATGCTCCCCAACCGGCTTACCTTCAATCTGTGCATGACCAGCTGAAATGGCTGACCTGAAATTATTGACCGTACGATAGGCTCGGACAGAACCCGCAAGTTCCGCTAAGAAATTCACAATCATATCAACATTTGACCCCACGTGATCGATACTCCGTCCGTCACACCAACTAGACCATCTCACGCTGAGGCATATAGCTTATGAGTGCCTGCTACCCGGGTCTGTTTGATTAAACTTGCAGCCTGTTGCAAAATCCCTGGGGAATTCAATCTTAACCTGAAACCGTCCAGACCATCAACCACAGTGTTCTTGACAGGACCAAGGGATGTTGAAGGCTCTCCAGACTCATCAGAAGATTCTGATGAGGCGGAATGAGAAGAGGAGGAGTGCAAGCTAACAACAGAGCTGCCGGGAACCAGGGCTGAGCCTTCCAAAGAGGTGTTAGAACCACAATCTCTGCCTTTTGTCATCACACCTGTGACAAAACCCTGGGAATCATCATGAACAGCAGAAATGCATATCCCCGAAACTGACTCCAATCCTGAAGGAAGGCATTTGTCGCCAGAGCCAACGGATCTAGATGCCAACTGAAAAAAGTTGGAATCTGGAAATTGAGACGGGAGGCCAAGAGATCTATGTCGCAAGGGCCCATTTCCAAAAGGATTTGTTGAAAAAGGTCCTGATCCAATGTCCAATCACTGGCATCCCTCAAGTACCTGGAGTTCCAGTCCGCTGTGGCATTCTAAGACACCGGAAGATAAACCGCTGTGACACTCAGACGATGATTGAGACATTAATGCCAAACTTCCTTGGCTATTTCTGCTAAAATTCTGGATTTGGTCCCCCCAGTTTTATGATATACCTCACTGCTGAGATATTGTCCATCCTCAATAAAATACAACAATCTGATTTCCAAGGGGAAAGACTCTTTATGGCAAATTAGCCTGCTAGGAGCTCCAAACAATTTATGGTGAGACACATATCCGACTGGGACCAACGGCCCCCGTCGCAATCGATCCGCAATGCGCCCCTCAGCCCCACGGACTGACATCCGTTTTGATTACTATGTCTGGGTGAGATCCGAAAATGGCTCTGCTATTCCATGCTTCCATATGATCCAACCACCAGTGAATTTCCGTCTTCACTTCCTCAGATAATGAAATCCGTTCTGAATAAGCCAGACCCTTTAGAAGGTGCTGAATTTGTGTTCTCTGGAGAGCGCAATAGTGAAGAGGGGCCGGGAAGATGGCCTGAATGGAAGAGGACAGAAGTCCCACTAACCTGGCAATCGCTCTCAATGACACATTCTGGTTGGCTAAAGCAGACCCCAAGTCCCTGTTGATGTTGCAAAACTTTTAAGAAGGAAGAATCCGCTGTGATCTGACAGAATCTATCTGGAACCCCAGAAAATCTATCACCTGGGAAGGATTCAACAATGACTTCTGTACATTGATAATGAATCCCAGATCCTGTAAAAGTTGAACACTCCACAATAAATGACTCTGGAAAGTCTGAGCATCCTGTGCCATCAGCAAGATATTGTCCAAATAAATTATTAGACGCACCCCTTTCGCTTGAAGGGACTCCACCACTGGTCTCATCAGTTTGGTGAAACACCAAGGAGCTGACAACAGGTTGAAAGGGAGAGCCTTGAACTATAGACATTGGCCTCTCCACAGAAATTGGAGGTATCTCCTGTGAGGAGGAAATATGGGAACTGAGAGCTAGGCATCTTTTAGATCCAGACAGACCACCCAATCGGCCTCTAACAAAATTTCCCTCAGCATATGTATTCCTTCCATTTTGAAGTGTCTGTATAATATCCAGTGATTGCACTCTTTGAGGTTTAACACTAGAAGATGACCTCCACCCTTTTTGTCTACCAAGAAAATAGGGCTGAGGAAACCGCAAGAGTGAGTGGAGGAAAAGCCCACTGCTCCTTTGTCGAGAAGGGATTGAACCTCTAGATCTATAATAGACTGATCTGCTAGGGAAAAATACACTGGGGTAGGAGCCCAAGATTGTTTCGGGGTACTGAAAAACTCCAGCCTGAAGTCTGTCCTCCACGGGAGCGGGTTGGGTAAAAGGTGGTATCTGACGATTCTCTGTACCAACCTCCTCTACCTCTGGGGTAGTGGGCTTGAGGGCTCGCAAATGATCCTCGGCCAGGCATACGCCCTCCATAATGACCAGCCCTGAGAAAAAGGCCACGTTTGAAAACCTTTTTAAGGGACATCTGTGCCTTGTCGATGGAGGAGTAGGTAGAGCAGGGTTTAGATCATTCTTTCATGAACGGTGCCCCCCAACGGAGCATCCCATCCGCCACAGGGCCCACTTCCAAAGTTGCTGAATCGTTCAGTTTGGGATCCATACGCATCAGGAAGGTCGTCTGTGTTCGGAAGAAATAGCACAGTTAGTATTGCCTAGTTGGCAGATGGCTCTCTGTGCCCAGCCAATCAATATATCAGTGTCCACCGCTGCTCCAGACTCCTTGGAGTGGAAAGCCAATTCTAGAATCTTGGTTAGGGGGCCTGACATGTCCAAAAGCTTGTCCTGGCAGTTACGCCACGCCCTGTCTAAGCCCTTCTTTTTAGAGAATTTCTTCATGAACATCACCATACTGGGATCCACTTCTGGCGTATCAACAACTTTAACCTCTAAGTCTGGCCCCGGGTATTCCGCCCAAAGGCGGGCTCAAACCTCCTTATCTGAACTCTTGCACAAGTGAGATTGTACATACTTAGCTACTTCCGGAGAGGGTACCCAATTGGATGCCCTGGGGTGAATAATCTCAGTGGGGTCAAAACAAAGAACTTTAGGAGGTGAGGCGTGTTTCTTGGGCCTTTTGCTGGGACCGGGAATATCCGGATCATCTGAATCAGAAGAGGAGTCATTATCAGAAGAGGATGATGAAAAAACAGCATCTTTTCTACTACTGTAATTATGTTTGCTTGCTCTTTTACGGCTAAGTCTATCAAAAGTGTCAGTGTGGGCATCTGGGGACGTAGACTCAGTATTTTTCCCTTTGTCCTTAGACTTAGAACTTTCACCAGGAGTCGGGTTCTCCAGCATCCAACCTTGATTACGAGCGTAATCAATCAACTGACCGGAAAAAGGTCCAAATGCCCTCACAAGGGCCTCGTTGACGGATTGTTGAGCCGTACAATCAAGGGCCTCAACCAGATTCATTTCAAGCTGGTCAGAATTATCTTCCGGATAGTATCCTGACTCATCCTCATGTCATCGAGCCATTCGCCTGTTAAAAATTTCTTTTTTAGGTATTGAGAGATGAGGGTGCAGGAGAGATCAAAGGGGGGGTGCAAGAACTCCTGCCAGGCTATTTTTTGAGATGCCTATAAAATGTGGAGGGAGCAGCCTGGATTATGCACTCTAGGCAGTGCCTATTCAATTTATAAAACCCTACGCTCTAGCAGTAGGACGTCAAAGCCAGCACAGAGGGACAAAATATGAGGGGACTAATCCTCCGTCATGTCACTGTGAAACAAGCCAGCTTCTCCCCAAAAATTTGGGAAAAAACGCTAGCTCGTTCATGCGATACGACGCGAGTAATAGAAATAGAAATACGACTACGCAGAGGCCGCGTAGTCCGCTCCACCAGACAATAATACGGCCAGACGGCCAAAGTTGAAATTCAGCGCTCAACGAGCGATGTACAAGAAAAAGCAAACCAAGCCAGCAGAACGCTATACTAGTGCAGGATATATACAATTTAATACAAGCATAAATGTGCAGAGTAACAATGCTGTACTTATCTGGCTGCAGAGCAGCAAAGAAACAGGAAATGACTTTTGGGGTCATGGCTTTTGTGGATTTAGGTCCTGTGTTATGATTGGGCCATGTGACAATATTATTGAGTATCATGGGTACTGATGTTTTTGTTTTCCTGTTGTTTTTTTGGCTGCTCTTTGGAACAGTAAAAGAAAGAGAAAGCATAATCGGAGCCTCCGGTCCTGACACAGAATCCAGCCTGCCTATGTGGACCCAATACTCCAGGAATTCTCTACGGGTGAGTTGGCTGCCCCCTGTTCTAGCCACAGGGGCATAACAGGCTTCTTCCATGTTGATGCATCTCCACACATCTCCATGCAGTGCAACACAGCCTGCCATTGACTCCGGCCCAGTGTGATGCAGCTCATCAAATTATAATCTCAACACACAGGCTACAAGGTATGTTCAGCGGACCAAACTCATTGTATCTGGGTCATACTCCAATGCGGTTGGCCTGAACATGTGACTTCGATATGGTTTCCAGCGACCAGATAACGGTAGTTGGTGCTTTTCGCTTCGTAGCGCTTGATTTCTTCTAAATCTCTAAAATTGCATATCTCTAGTTCCACCAATTGGATGTTTGTTGTTTTGGTGTCAAATAATTTATTGTAAGGTATTTTTGTTTCTAAATTGGTATGGGATTTTTCTTGTGTTGTATTTTCACTGTATGTTAGTGTGCTGCATAAATACTTTACACATTGCCTCTAAATTAAGCCTGACTGCTTTTGTGTCAAGCTACCAGAGGGTTAAGCACAAGTTAATTTGGGGTTTGTTTGTGTTTGTGTTTGTAATTAAATCTGCCAGCACTTAATCCTGAAACCATCTCTGGCCTCTTCAACCCATTTATGGCCATACCCTACCCCTTCAGCTCATGCTGCAGCTTTCTAATTTCTCCCTTTATGACGCTTTTTCGTTTTTCCTTCCTCCGTCTTTCCCATATGTGTTTTTTGCTCGCAGCAAATGCTTGAGGCAGAAGAATAAGCCCCAGCCCTCAAAAATAAGTGCCGGTGCTCAGCCCCGGAAACAAAAAGCACAAATTAAGCACTGGGTGGCCCCACCCAGCAATCATCAGTTCAAATGTAGCACTGATTGGATGCTACGAGAGGTGCTGAAATGTTTTGTTGGTTACATGAATGTGCACATGACCACGGAGGAGATCCTGAGTGCTCCTGGACGATTTTTGTTTCTGAAGGTGAGAACTCCATCACAATCACTGCCCAAGGTCATTACCCAATATGTGAAAGTATGAAACATATTCCTCGTGGGAAAAGCACAAAAAGTGCATTTACATTATTTTGGCATTGAATCCTATAGGTGTTTGTGCTGTTCCTGAACCGTTACGTGGAGACCTTCTACTTACTACACGACATAAGGCAATTTAATGCTGGGTTCGTGTGAACCTTTGGAACGCAAAACCTTGATCAACACCATCATTTGTACAAGTTAACTTGAAAATCTGGGATACGAATAGATGTCCAATACAACTAGTCCATTAATCCTTCATGTATGTAGTTTATTCCAGTGTATGCATGTAAACAGTGTCAGCCCATCCAACATGTGTTTCACGACACAGTAGTTTTTTCAGGGCTGTTGAAAACAGAGAAAATCATCAAATACCACAGAGATAACAAGGTATTAAGTCTACCTCTAGAGCATATATGTCCACTTTCTAATACGGAAAAAGCTTATGGATTCCACAGAAATTAGCTTGTGTTACCACATATCATATATACAATTTGTAAGATTACAAAATAAACATAACAAATAACACAACAATTTGTCGAGGTGGGACTTTAAATCAAAGCATGTTCAGCCAAATGAATTGAAAAAGACTAACGATACAAGGATAAACCATCAATTTTGATCTTTAGATATATCCTAATCGTACAGTTTTAAGTTACAGATTTGAATCATAAATTACATCGTTGTGTTTTGAAACCTGCTCTCCAAAACCTTGACTGCATATAAAACGCAAGACAAAAATATTGTAGAAAATTTCCTATTCTTAAGTTGACAACCAACGACAAACTTGCTTATCTTTGATGACCAGTAGCAAAGTTTTGTTTCTTATAGTCGAAGTGAATATAAATGTAAGGGGTTAAGCTCACCAGTTTTGATTACTTTTAAAATGACATTATCAAACTAACCAAATCAAACTGATCTTTGGTGCAAAATACTGGAAAACCAATAACATGATGCTTTCCCTGAAACGGACAATAATGCACCTTAATAAATTAATGATCCAATTAAAATCGTTTCCTAATCTCCAAATAATCACTCCCTCTGAAACATACTGTAGGAGGCTGGCCTGGTTTGGAGTGGGTATCACAGGTGCTAGGCCCAGTTATCCCTTATTAGCAAAATGTAGTCAGTGTCTAGAAGCCACGCTGTCTAGAGGTAGCTGTAGGCAGAGCAGCCAAGGCTGACGTAGGAGACATGCAAAGCTCTTGCAATACCACTGTAGTCATACAGTGCTCACACACATGAAAGTCAATACTAAGTGTTACCAAAAATAAAGGTACTTTATTTTAGTGACACAATGCCAAATATATCTTAGAGGCTATACTCCCTTAGGAGGTAAGTATTGTACACAAAATATACACTAGTAACCAAAATCAGGTAAGTAAACAGTCATAAAATAGTGCAAACAGTGAAAAACCCCATAGGTTACAATGGGCCTAAGGGGAACACAAACCATACACTAAAATAGTGGAATACGAATGTCGGTTTCCCACTTTGGCAAGTGTAGTGTATAGAGGGGCGCTGGGAGTCTAAGAAAACACCATAGGTAAGTAAAGTACCCCACCCCCAGAGCCCAGGAAAGCAGGATTAAAGTAGGGCAAGTTTCCTAAAAACACACTAGAAGTTGTGATAAAGAATAATGCAAAAACCAAGCAAGACTGTAAGACACCAGCAGTGTATTCCAGGACCTGAAGACCTGCGGAGAGAGGAAGCCAAGTCCAAGAGCTGCTGAAGAGTCTAGGAAGAACAGGAGCCCATGCTAACCCAGAGGAAGATGCAAAAGTGAAACCTCCGGTTGGAAGACAAAGTCAGAAATGCACCAAAGAAGACAGCTGTGGAGTCCTGCTTTGTGCAGGAGATGTACCATGTCTAGTAGATGAAAGCAGGCTGGGTTTCGTCGTTGGATTCCACCAACAAGCCTTGGCTCACGCAAGAAACATATTTGGCGGGAAAAGGTGCTTCCCGGACCCAGGAGGGACCTGGGGGTCTCAACTCAGGAAGAGGAGACAGTGGGGCTCTAGGCACTTCAGAGAGCCCACAGAGGACCAGGCAGCATCCACAGGAGTCCCAGGACACGGGGACAAAGGAGTTGCAAATGGCTGTCGTCCCAGCACTACACAAGAGGATCCCACGCTGCCGGAGAGCAATTCAGGGAGCTGAGCATTGCAGGATGAAGTGCTGGGGATCTGGGCTAGGCTGTGCACAAAGGAATTCTTGGAGAAGCACACAGAAGCCCTAGGATCTACAAGACACGCAGTGCACAGGGGTACTGTCTGGCACGGGAAGGCAAGTTCTTACCTCCACCAAATTTGGACAGCTGGACCTTTGGACAGTCAGGGTCACTTTAGTCCACCACATGTGTTCCAGGATCCACGCTCTTCGTCAGGAGAGGGGACCCAGAGTACCGGTCGTTGCTGCATAAGTGGCTACTGAAGCAGGGAAGTGATTCCGTCACTCCACGGGAGATTCCTTCAGTTCTTCTGGTGCAGGATGAAGACAGGCAGTCCTCGGAGCATGCACGACCTGGAAACTGTTGCAGTTTCTGGCAGGAGCTGAAGTTACAGAGTTGCAGTGGTCGTCATGGACACTTTGTTGCAAGTTGTAGAGTTCCTGGAGCAGTTCTGCGGTTGATCCGACGGTAGAAGGTGAAGCAAAGGATGCAGCGGGGTCCTGCTGGAGTCTTGTAATCTGAATCTGAGGAAACTCCCAGAGAAGAGACCCTAAATAGCCCTGAGGGAGGATTGGCCACCTAACCAGGTATGGACCTATCAGGAGGGGTCTCTGACGTCACCTGCTGGCACTGGCCACTCAGATGCTCCCAGAGTTCCCTGACCATCCTGGAAACAAGATAGCAGAACCCAGGGACACTCTGGCAGGAGCTCTGGGCACCACCCCTGGGGTGGTGATGGACAGGGGAGTGGTAACTCCCCTTTCCCTTGTCCAGTTTCACACCAGAGCAGGGACTGGAGGTCCCTGAACTGGTGTAGGCTGGATTATGTAAGGATTGCACCATCTGTGCCCTTCAAAGCATTTCCAGAGGCTCTGGGAGGATACCCCTCCCATGCCTATTACACCTATTTCCAAAGGGAGAGAGTGTAACACCCCTCTCCTAAAGGAATTGTATTGTTCTGCCTTCCTGGGATTGAGCTGCTCAAGCCCCAGGAGGGCAGACGCCTGTCTGTGAGGTGGCAGCAGCTGGGGCTGTAGTGGAAATCTCAGAAGGCTGGTATGGCAGTACTGGGGGTCCATGGTGGAGCCCCCAGGGTGCATGAAATGGCCCCCCAATCAGAATCAGTATTGGGGTACAGTTCCCAGTTTTTAGACACCTTACATGGCCATATTCAGAGTTACCAATGTGAAGCTACATATATGTATTGACCTATATGTAGTGCACACTTATAATGGCGTCCCCGCATTCACGAAGTCCGGGAAAATGGGCCTGGACAACGTGGGGGCACCTCTGCTAGTGCAGGGGTGCCCTCACACACTGGTACCATGCACCTAGCCTTCAGGGTCTGAAGGTTAGACATATAGATGACTTATAAGTGACCCAGTGCAGTGAAAATGGTTGCAAAATAGTGCTTACACTATTTCACTCAGGCTGCAATGGCAGTCCTGAAGAAGTGTTTGTATGAGCTCCTTATGGGTGGCAAAAGAAATGCTGAAGCCCATAAGGCTCTCCATGAACCCCAATGCCCTGGGTACCTAGGTACCATATACTAGGGATTTATAAGGGGGGGTCCAGTAAGCCAATTTGGAGTGACATACTGATTGGTCAGTGTGTACAGACAAATTTAGGAACTGAGAGAGCATGGGCACTGGAGTTCTGATTAGCAGAGCTCCAGTGACAATTTAGAGAACAGTGAAACACACTGACAAGCAGGCCATTAACCATAAGCACTGGGGTCCTGACTAGCAGGATCCCAGTGGCACAGTCAAAACCACACTGACATCAAGCAGAAATTGGGGGTAACAGGCCAAGAAAGATGGTACCTTCCTATCAATCTCGCGTGTATATATAGCAAAACATTTTCACTATCCAATCAGAACATGTGAAAACCCTCTATCTTCCAAAAAAACTCATGATAAGGGAATCTGAAAGTAATTTAAAAAAAACGCATTAGCACTATCCAACAAAAATCCCTTCTTAATTTAATCTGACGATTTAATTTCACACTTAAAAAGCATGTTCAGAGATAATTCATACCTTTTGTAAAGGACTCAATGAAGGAAAAGGTTTAAATGTGACTACCTTATGTCAAACAGATCATCCATTTTGCCTACTCTTTATATACTAAATTTGTATTTCCCCCCAAACAAAACCCATTGTTGTGACCCGGAAGTGAAACCAAATATTTCAGGATTAAAAAATCGATATCCAATAATTTGTGAACACATTACGTTTGCTAAGCGCTTCATCAATTAAATAAAATAAACTCAAAATTAATATATCCTATAGCAATGGATAAAACACCTCACAAGAGAAAAAACAAATCAATTGTGAAGTAGAAAAAAAGCTTATAGAATTCAGAGGACCGGATTTGATCAGCATTGTAACTCTTAATTGCCTTCTTTTTTTGCATCTCTATGCCAATGATAATTACCAATACACCACTACATCAGATATGTAGAGAGAAAGGAAAATTTACATAATAGTAAATCTAAAAAGAAACTCCCAACCTAATTAAGTTAAATTGAAACAGAATACTAATGTAAATAATAATCCCTATATCAAACACTGTAGATCAATACAAAAAAATTGTAAATCAATATAAAAAATAAATCGTGCAATAGCGAAGTCATAATTGTTTTATTCTAAAAATCATTTTTTTTGCATAGCACTGTGCCTCTGCAAAACTGTAGAAAATCTGTGCTTTAGAATTCAGTGGGCCCTAATGCAAACAAGACAAATGGTCCCACAAATCTTGGTTATGTATTAACAGATTGTTATAATTGGTGTGCAGTGAGGTCACTCGCATCCATGGGCCCTGGTGCCACTGCACCTGCTACCAAATCAATAGTTAAACCCTTGTTAGAATTGTGAATATGGTTTCAGCATGGGCACTTTTGAGGGAGTGTATAACAAAGACCAGGCTCTCCACAATTTAGCTGAGGAGAATGTTTAGGAGTAAGATGGTCCAGGTAAAACTCAGTAGCAGGAGATTAGCTAAGAAATTGACAGGGAAGGTCTGTGTAGAGCACATGACTATGATAAAATGGGGATTGGAGATGGAAGGGTAGTGGTAGAAAGAAGGGTCACAAACAAAGGAAGTGATAAAGTAGAGGCAACTATCAGGGGCAGAGCCATCCTGTTGAGCATGGGGGATCTCCTAAGCACTGCTCATGACAGGATTCAATAGACGTCCTGAGTTGCTCCTCCATATGCAGGGCAGCACACAGGGTCGAGAGGGCAAGCTTTCAGTCACCTCTGAATAGGGATGAGATGCAGAAACACGAGGGTGAGCTCAGCCTAAAAACTTCCAGGGTCACGCACACTGGCAAGTATCTCATAAAAACAAGAAAGCTTCTCTAATTTTCATTCATTGATCATTGTATGCTTACACTTTATTATTTCATTGGCTCTCAATGCTTCACTTAACACTTTTTGGGCATTTTTAGGTTCAAAGAAAATAAAAATGCCTGGAAGTTAGACATTCATAGACAGTTTACAACACGACTTCTCACTTTGTAGGTCTAGAAGTAATTTTAAACTTGTTTCATTTCAGTACCTTCCTGAATCAATCCTTCCACTTCCCCTCCTTTGTTTTGGAATACAACAATTCCAGTGGCGGGTGTGACACTTGTTTTGCTATCCGGATTGGCAGAAGGAAGGCAGAGATTTGCTGGCATCCTAATTTGCCATGGAAGCCGTTTCCTCCTGATGCCATTGTTCACCCTTAGTGATGGGATTTAGTCACTTTTCGTTCCCAAAATGCTAATCGAAGCCTAAAAAGTCATCTCCATTTGTTAAATACATTTTATTTCAGGGGAAACTGAACTTGCAGTAATGGTCAGTTACAGTAATATTAATATGGTCATCTTAATGCTAATAAGCTTTCAGGAACAGGTAATTTCAGGAAGTATGCCTCACAGGACACTTCAGTATTAGAATGACCTGAAATTAACACATGGAATCCAATCACGATGTGAGCTGATCATTCTCTAGCCCCAAGGAAACTCGCGAGTTGGTAGAGCCTTCACGCCAGGCTCTGACCTACCTCCAACACTCAGGGAGGGTGGCTGTGAGTGCCTGGCTTGGGTGACTAGAATTTTGTGATTCTACAGCCGCTGCATTTTCCGCATATTTATGAATGTAATGAACTTGTCACATAATCCACCATCTGCTACTTTATGTGCGCATTTCAACAAAAAAATCTTTCTAGCTCAGAGCAATGGAAACTAGAAAAAATGTGCCACACATGGTGCCGCGCAGAGGCAGACCCTTTTCCAAGGTCAAGTGGCGATATTTAGTTATTTATTGGTGTCTTAGGGATAGAGTTGAATTGTAACCGTGGAAAGGTGAGCATTGGGCGATGGGCCGGTGTCAACGGGATCACCTGTGGGCCGTTTTTAGGGGCTCTAAAAACCAAGCGAAGAGAATTAGTCTCTCATTTACGAGGCCCGGGTGGCATACTGCACCAGCGGAGCGTCATTTATTTTACGCACCGGTGGTACCGTGTGCTAGCCCTTAATTCTATGTGTGCTGCATTCTGAGGAAAGTGGAAACACCTCTCGTGATTGTTTTTGTGTAGGAAGGTAGCCCTCAACACAGGCACCATGGTGCAAGGGTGCCGGCATTGGCGCTAGGCAGCAAATTGTGCGCCAGTGCAGGGGAGAGGACAGAAGTGTGCCACATCTTGTAGGTACATCGCATTTCTGCCCTTTCCTGATGGCGCAGGATGGTGCAGCAAGGCACTTGCTGCATCGCCCTGCACCACGAGCCTCATAAATGAGGCCCTTGCTTTCTTCCCCTGTCTCCTCCAGGCCACTTTAATGTGGTGCCAGTTTCATGGGCACTCCCCTGTAAGGCTGTAAATTGAGACTGGGGAACAGGCGTTGTTTCGGCTTTCAGGGCATTCTCACCTTGATGCCCTGCCTTGTGTGGCCTGCCTGCCCAAAACAGTATCATCCTCGCCAAGTCATCTTGCCATCACGTTTAGGCCATGGTGGGTGTGGGGAGGGTGGGAGTATCTAGGGGCCTCTCTGGGGAGGCAAGGTGATTTTGTGCCGTTGGGTCATTCTCACCTAAGCACCCTGGAGCCTCAGCAACTGTGTGCTTTTCTTTAACCCTCCCCTGACAGGTAATTGCCCAGAAACCATAATGAGCTGGGGAGGGGGTGGGTAAGAGAAGTGGCTGCTCTTGAGGGACAGGTTTTGTCACCTTAGCCCAAGTGTCTTTCAGGCCTAGTTGGAGCTAGAGGGGTGGGTGGGGTTGTTTGCATAAGCCTCGCTGTGGGGTCACCTTCCCCAGAGATTAAAAAAAATATTGGTTATAGCGTTATGGTCAGAGTTACCGACACTAAAATTAGGTTTGAGTCCCACCATCAGTTCAACCTCCTGTGAGCCTGGGTATTTCTCCTAAACTCCATACCTAAAATAAAAATGAATTTGATCTTGTGTAATATAACTGGTACTCGTGTACATTGCCCCAATGCCTTTGGGCTGAGTTCACACGACATAAAGCTGCAAAACAAATTAACAAAAAAGAATCAGCCAGATTCCAGTGTGACTAACTAGATGGCGCTAAATGAAAGGAGTGATCCGGTAATGTGGGACAATTTTTTGGCAGTGCCCATGCATAACTGTGATCCTAATCTGATTCTGACTGGGGATTTAAACTTGTAGTAATGAGGTGAAACTTTCACCAGAGGGTATTAATGTGTGTTAAAATGATAAAATAGCATTAACACTCCCACTAAATGTCCACATTAAGCTGTGTAATTTACCCTTTCTTGCCACTTGAAGTTGTATGTCAGAATACCTTAATCAGAAATATTGTCTGACATAAATGTTGTGTCATAAATAACATTTGCAAAAGTGTGAGCCTAGCAGGAGTAGATTTTTGTTATCAACTCCATTGGGGTGTTATGTCCGCAAAGTACATTTAGGATATGATATATATGTTTGAGAATATTCTGACAATGATATTCTGATCCGATAACCCTCAACCTCCAGTCAATCCTACTACATAATTTCGTCCCATGTTGCCAAATAATTGCTTTGGCCCTAATTATGACCTACTAATAGCATAAACTCAAATAAAGTAGATCATATTTCAAAGAATTTAATTTAGAAAAGATGAGATGATAATTGGAACATCTCAGTGTTAAACCAGAAATTGTTTACATTTTCCATTATATTTTGAACAGGGCTGAATTTGGAGCTGAATGGTGGCTCTCAGAGATACTCTTGTGGAAACAGAATTCACTAAAATGCTGTAAGCATCTTCAGGTTTTTATCACTGCTAAGCACAATTAACAGTGTAATGAAAGTCTAGAGTTGGGATGTCGGTGCACAAGGGCCATAGCAAGATCATGCTCTCAGGATATCCGTAAAAGATCCATGTGTGTGCAGTGTTCATGGGACATAGCTCCTTCTGCATTATGTATGTGACCGCGTGCTCCTCAATTTCATGTTCTGGCCTACTCAGTGTGACTTCTTGTGTGCGAGCCTTGTGTCACAAGTTGCCAGACACATTACATGCTCACCATGATTTGGTCTGTTGCTCATAAACAGATGCTGAATACTGCAGGGTGATTCTTTTAACATGGGTTACTACTGTACCCATGTCCAGACCATGATAAAACATTTGGTGACAGTTGAGTAAAGGCCATGAGGAAGGCAATTGTACCTGTATACGAGTGGGAGGAGACCACCTACCTGCTCTTCCAGTACTAATCCATGTAGAGTGTCATAATAAGAGTCCCAGTTTACCCTTGATCTCATTTGATATACATATACCTGCTTGGTATATGAGGGGTTGGGTACCCAATGGTGTGTCCATTGCCTCTTTCCTGTATTGCCTGTAAGTTTGTAGGGTGTTCTGCAGGGTTAAGTGGTAGTCAATCCTGCAAGTTGCCCTTCTGTCTCCCTGCGCTGCTCTTTCTTTTCTTCATCTCCTTGAATAAACCATTGTAAAGCCGAGAGTGTCTGGGTTTGAACTCGCATCCACTGAATGAAGCAGGAAGGATCCATTTTACTTACCTGACCCATGCTGACCCAATTACAACAGGTCAACCTGATGCCTGGAAGGGGCAATACTTGAACAATGACTCTGGTTGAAAGCATAGGCTATGTTGCACTCTTACACAGAGATGGGTATCCTATCTATCCCCTGCCAATTTATCCTTTTCTGTTGGAGAGGCAACCACTCACAACAGCAGCTGATTGACTTGAGATCATGTGAATCCTTACCAAAGCAGAATGGCAGTTCTTGTGCAGTCTAGTTTTGCTGTATGGTACATTTCAATTAAATACACATATGATTTTATTTAAAGTTTGCAGATGGGATACTCTGTCTAAAATGTGGCAGATACCCTGTCTGTCACACTACACGTGCATAATAGACTATGGCAGTTGCAATACGGCGAATGGAATAGCTGCCACAATCTAATGGAGTATACCATCCACTACACTTTAAATATGGTTCATAGACCTGATTGGTTCCCTCCAAAAGTTCGGAGCTACCTTTGAATTTAAGGGGCTGATTTGTTGTAGACCAACAGCCATTGTACTAATATAAACTCAACCTTTGTCTTATCTAGTGCTAACCTTTTACTTGCACAATATTCATAAACCTGTGTTTAGGAAGTCTAGATCAGAAACAACAACTTTGGTGTTCTCTCCTAGAGGTGTGGGAACTATACCCTAGGACTCAAGACTATACTGACTGCTCCTGCACCCTGGTGGAAGAGAAGGGATTATACCCTAATACAGAAGTAAAGCCTTCCTAATTCACACCAGAGCCGAACTTCAGCATTCTTCTGCACTGCTATCAGGAAGTCTTGCGAGACCACCACTGTCACAACCCAATGCCTGAGAACCTGCATAGCCCAAGTGAGGTTTACCGCGATTACCTGCACTAACAAAAAGCCTGAGTGACTTGTATAACTCTGCTAACACCATTGCACCTATTGCTCCCGGGATGGTGCCAATAAGCAGTGTGAAGGCCCATGTGCCTCTGCTAGTCCTGATGCAACCAATAACCATCTGCCAGAGACAGAAAACATGGCCGGCGGACCATGGGTGTCTACTCCTCATTTTGGTGCCTGTGATTTCCCCAGTACAGGCTGCCTTGAATGTGAGAAGGGGGTCTTATGTCTTGCTCAACCACTGCCAATTTAGCAAGAATCAAACTACATCAGCCATTTGCCCAAAACTTATGGACGAAGACATAGGTGAACGTTGCTTGACTCAGATCAATAATAGATGGGGTTGGCCCAAGCGTCACCTGCTGTACACGCTGTGGCAACCATCGAAAAAAGTGAAATATTGAACTAGATGGTTAATCCTGACACACAATAATTCTATACTTGGCTATTACCTTTAATGAAAGGACGTGCAACTGTACGCTGGACCTGTGGCAGTCTTTAGAAGACACGGATTTAGTTACCTTTTAAGTAACCGCAATACTTCCCTTATAGCAGCGAATTATGCCGTACGACTTCCTGAAGTTACCAGGCATCTTTTCTTAAGGTGCATAAAATCGTATTTCTTTTACAAAAAAACAATCTGCTTGAACAATATTTTTTTGGTGATGGATGTGCTAGCTAAAGTGTTATATTCACACCACATTCCAAGATCAAGCACTGAGTGCTCAAACTCATTCCCCCTTGAATGTCTAATTTCCATGTTTTCTCTCTTAAATCTTCACTGTCCATCATCCAGTGTCTCTTGTGTACTCTTTGCCCCTTCTCCCTCTCTCGTTGTCTCTTCATTCTCTTCATTATTTAGCTGAACCACGATTAAGAAATCGGCCAGTCCCTGAGAAGTATCTTCCTCATACAGATATCATTATTACTCTAAGAACTTTAGGAAAGATTCTAGTAAAACTGATTAAACCAGTAAAAATGATATGAGATAGAGACAGACTAATCTAGGGTCATCGTAACAGACATATCTTTGACAATAACAGGCGGGTGCTACATCTGTTTGAAAAGCCGGGGAAGGAGTAAATTCCCACAATAATCTTAGAGTTAGATACGGAGAAGACATTTGATCGAGTTGACTCGCCCTTCTTACTGTGCCTTCCGTATGCAAGTGTTGTAATACAAAATGGCATAAGGGCTAGTTAC
Organism: Pleurodeles waltl; assembly: GCF_031143425.1. Lineage (NCBI taxonomy): Eukaryota > Metazoa > Chordata > Amphibia > Caudata > Salamandridae > Pleurodeles > Pleurodeles waltl. The sequence goes on along the minus strand of NC_090449.1, from coordinate 311,911,376 downwards.
TCAGGTCCAGTGACAACAGTATTAATAAACAGAGAAGACCAATAACCTTTTCTCTCTCTCCAGGCCTTTTCCCTTTCAAGAAGAAAGACTGGCCCCAAACACGGAACAAGCCTCACTGTGCAGACTATTTTGGCACCTACTTCTTTCGGGCTTCCTAAGGTACATAGGCCAGAAGCAGCTTGGACATGGACGTCATTTAAGGGTCGCCAGTGGTCATAACTGTGATCCCTGGCTTGCCCCTTGCTACACCTGGCATTTCTTTTGCGACCCCTGGCCTCAGAGGTGGCAACTTCAGTATAAGAAAAACAGTGGTATCTCGTCTTTCAGTTGGGGTTCCACTCTTTAATTTTCTGTCATTTTTATCACACTAATAGTGAAGAATAATACTACAAAATACTATTTATTATAATTTTGATAAAAATGGATTGCAATTAGCTGGGAAATGCCCTTCCATGACATCTGAGGTAAGTAAAAAATGCTTTTGAATGTGTGTTGTGTGCGTGCTTGCGGGTGGGAGTGTGTTCATGTGAGAGAGTGTGTGAAGGTGTGTGTGTGTAAGTGAAAGTGGAGGTCAAAGTGTGTGTGATGTCACTTTTACTACCCCTGGCATTTCAGTGAATTGACGTCCATAGATTTGCATATCTGAAATATTTACGTCCTCTATGATGTCAGTCAGGCATTGTTAGAAATTTTAAGAAATGGAAAGAAAGGGATTTTCTGGCCATGAGAGGCCTTTTTCACCACTTTGAGATGAGAAGGGCTGTTGCCTATAAAAAAAGAATATTCGTTAGATGAAGCAGATAGACTATTCTACATACAACTTCAATATTGGCCGTTATCCACAGATTAATAAATAAACAGTTGTTATGGAACTAAAACTCTTTGAAACATTATTTACATACTGAACTTCGAAGGGCTTAGTTATTAAAATATATCCAATATTTTTTACAGCTCTTAACACATTCACATGGCTTTTTTCAGTAAGAGGGAAAAATGCTCGGTAGGGAGGGAGCTCTTGCAATGACAATTGCAAAGACTGTGGCAAGACATATCTCGAATAACCTGCAGTGCACTGTGATGTGCAATCATTGTTCATGTATTAATTTGTATGTCTCGTACTCATATGCATATTTGACACTTACCTCTATTCACCTTACTTATGGTATTGTTACCTTCCTTTACATTCCTTATGGTAATTACATGTACCCATTGTTTATTTATATATCCTTGTTGGTTGAAGGTAGGTTCTGGAATTCAGGGGTGTGTGGGCTCCATATCAGAAAAAGAATGGTTGGAGGCTATGGAGAAAGACCTGGTTTTATGTAAGGTTTTTGATTTTATTGAAAAAAAGGTTGGCCCAGGGAAAAGGGTATGTCTGGGGAATGAAAGTTGTCCATCAAATCTCACCAGAGTTCTCGTGTGAGAACAGAGAATGCATGAGAAATGGATTGTTCATACCTCCTACAAGAGCATGTGGTCTTATTGTGAAAATTGCTCACGAGGGCCACCTGGGCATGTCTGCCACTTGCCAGAAAATACAACAGAACTATTGGTGGCCTGGTATGAACAAGCAAGTAGCTGCTCAGATCAATGAGTGTTGGACAAGCATTGGAAGCCGACTACTGAACTGTTGTGTCCAGTTCCATTGCCTTCCAATGCTTGGGATTCAGTTGCCTTCGACTTTGTTGGTCCAGTCCACTTGCTATCATCAAACCTGAGATTCCTAATTTTCTTGATCCATTATTTTGCAAGTGGGTATATTTGCCCCTGTGGGTGTACCAAATACTAAAAATGCACTTAAATTTATTAGGGCTGTTTTTATAGAGTAGGGATCCTCAAAGGGCATTGTAACTGACAACGGCTTGCATTTTGTTTAGAAAGAAATGAAAAGTTTTTTAGAGGATTACCATATTCAGCATGTGCAGGTTGCGTTGTACAGTCCCTCTTCCAACGGTTTGGTGAAAAGAGCCAACTGACTGTTGAAAGAGGGGGTACAAACTGCTCTTCAGGTTTGGATGTCTATGATTTCCTGGAGGAAAATGTTTGGGCGTATTTAATAATTCACACAGGTATCTCTCCGTGTACTTTGTTGAGGGGAAGGGAAGCCAAATCAAACTTGGTTCCTGGTTGGATGCATGATGTTATTTCAAACAGAGGAAAATATGTGGAACATAATCAGGAATGGTTGAGTGATATAAGGATCAGAGTTTTGAAGAAATAAGAGTATCAAAATAATTATTTTGATGAAATAAACAGTGTAAAAGAGCAAGGTTTTGAGGAAAGTGAATGGGTGCCTATTAAAAAACCTTTCAGAACTATGAAAGAGAAATCTAAGTTCTCTGACCCTGTAAAAATTCTGAAATAAAAAAGCTTCTATTCCACTGTCCAGAAAAGGGTGGTGGAATACAAGTAGTGTGATACCCATCAGCTATGTTGTTGTATTCTTATATGTCGGTCTCTTTAAAGAATGTAGAATTAGAATGTGAAAACGTGGGGTAGGGAGGAAATGAATGTGGGGAAAACGGAGGGACGGTTCAGCTTGGATACGGTTTACGCTTGACGTACTTCTTTTTACTCTGAATAAAATACATAAAACCTACCTGTTCCTGCATCGTTGATATAACAGAAATTGGCGACGAGGGTGAAGAACCTGTTCCTGTGATTCCTGTGCCACCATTGCTGAGGATATTTTCATTTCATTTGTGAAATGCGGCGTGTTGCTGACCTTTTGAAGAGGGACGTCTGAAGAAGAAGACATTTAACTAGCAAACAACGCTAGTTTGCGAAACGCACCTTCTTCTCTCTAAGAGCAAGTATTCTTTGCCCTCGTGTTATTTGTTTTTTTTATTATCGGCATCATAACAGGAACTGTAATTGGTGGTGTTGCCTAGCAACCGAAGACGATCCCTTGCGCGAGCACTCTTCAAAAGACGCTCGCTGCGTTAATTTCTCAACCATTGACATTTCGAAAGACGCACGCTGTGTCGGAAACGCTCGCGTGTGAAAATTTGAAAAACGCTCATTGAGTTATCGAGTGAACAATAGGGTTGTTTAGCAACTAAAAACATACCTTTACAAACAATTGGGAGGGCTGTTTTAATGGACTATTTCTATTAAGTCAAGGAGTGTTAAGTATATAAAAAATTTTTTTAAAACTGCTATTTATTCATAGACTGTTTGCAAGGGCTAATACCTTCAAATTGCTGTTAAATTATTTATTGTGTTGCTATAATAAGATAAATAGATCATTTTAAATCAATATGCAATTTGAGTCCCCTACAAAATTTTTGCAATTAAAAGGAGATCCTCCCATTCCTTGGTCTAGGTGGAAGGAAGAATTTTTAACTTATCTCAAAGCAATTGATGTGGATGGAATGTCTCAAGAGAGAAAGAAGAACATTCTATTACATTGTTTAGGCTCAGAAGGGCAGCTTATTTTTAGGACACTTCCACAAGTAATGCTTCAGGATGAAGAAATTGACGTATTCAGTGATGCCTTGTGCAAACGTGAGAAAAGATTTAAACCAACCACAAGCATTGTATTGAACAGATTTAAATTTTATACTAGAACTCAACAGGAAGGCGAAGCATTTGACAAATGTCTGACCAGTTTACGCAGTCTGTCTATGCACTGTAATTTTGGACCCATCAGGGATCAGATCATTGTTCATGTAAAGAGCAAAAGGATTCAAGAACAATTATGGGTGATGGGGGATCCAAAGTTACAGGAAGTTATAAATACAGCCAAAGCACTGGAGCAATCGGAAAAATGGATGAGGACTGTGCAAGACACTGAAAAAAACAACTCTTATAATTGGGATACCGTTGCAGCTGTTGGGAATAGTAGTAACTATAGTAGATCCACGTTGAAATATAATACAGGAAACAAAAGAGAGGATAGAAGTAAAAGAAGGGATAGAATGTCATGCTATAGGTGTGGGAGTCTGAGTCATATTGCAAATTCTACACATTGCCCTGCGATTGGTAAAGAGTGCAACAAATGTGGACGGTCTGGACACTTTGCCAGAGTGTGTAAGGACATTAAAAGTGTTGATAATAATGATAGGAAGAAAATCTTGTATGTACAGGATGAGAAGGAAAAGGGAGTAGTTCTTTTTGTCAAAGATGATGTCCTTGATAATACAAAAAATGGTGTGAAACAACCTAAATGTACTATAGTGGTTGAAGGTCGAGAACTAGAAATCATGGCGGATTCTGGTTCTCCTTGGACGATTATTACATATGATTATTTTCTGGAAAAATGTAAGTCGCTGTGGGAAATATCTAGTTTAAACTCTTCAGACATAGTGGCTGAAGGGTTTGACGGTACAGCAATCAATATTCTTGGTTATGTAGAGACTTCTGTGTGGTTTAAAGAACGTTCTGCTGTGATCAAGATATATGTTGCAGAAAAAGGGGTCAATGTCCTGGAATGGAGGGATCAAGCAGAGTTGGGCATAATTCTGAACCCCAGGGCGATTGAACCAGTTATGCTGGGGAGTGTTGGGGAAAAGTCCAGTTGGATTACATCAAAATTTCCAAAAGTATTTTCTGAAAAATTGGCGAAATTAAAAAACTACAGCCATAGGATTAAGCTTAAACAGAATGCTAAACCTGTTGCGCAAAAATTGAGAAATGTTCCTATTGGTATACGTGAGGAGTTGAGAAATAGTTTTGATGAATTGGTGAAAGATGGCGTTATTGAGGAGGTGGAATCATCTGAATGGGTTTTCCCCATTGTGTTGGCTCGTAAACCAGACAAATCGTTGAGATTGTGTGTTGACTTGAGAGCCCTGAATGCTAATATTATAGTTAATTGTCACCCCTTACCAAATATTAATGAAGTAGTTAGCATGATGGAAGGAGCGAAAATATTCTCTACGTTGTACTTGAGGTCAGCTTACCACCAGATTGAACTCACAGAAGACTCTCGTCATCTCACGGCGTTCATCACACCACAAGGGCTGTACCAATTTAAACGTATGCCGTTTGGATTAGCATCAGCGGCATCTGTGTTTCAGGGGGCAATGTTTATGATGTTCAAAGATATGGACAAATTTGTTAAATGTTTCCAGGATGATGTTTTGATATATTCAAAAAATGAACGAGAACACAGAGACCATCTTGAAAGGGTGTGCGAGGTATTCAATAAGAATGGACTAACTCAGAAATTTAAGAAATGTTGTTTTTTTGCAGAATCTGACGAGTATTTAGGGCACACCATCTCAGGCAATGGGGTAATACCCAAAAGTTCTCTGGTTAAAGCAATACTGGATGCACCTAAACCTGACAATCGTGAGAAAATTCTGTCCTTTGCGGGGTTATGTGAATACTACAGCAAGTTTATTGAGAATTTTGCGACTAAAATGGAAACTTTAAGGGAATTAACCTGTAATAATGTAGAGTTTGTGTGGTTGGATAAGCAGGAACGTGCATTTGAGTCTATAAAAAAAGAGATTGCGTGTGCACCTACCCTCAGACCTTTCAATATCAGAGCTTGTTGTATGGTGACAGTAGATGCCAGTATGTATGGTGTTTTGTCACAGAGAATTGGTAAGGACGAATGGAATGTTAATTTTGCTTCTCGCACTTTGAATGATGCAGAGAGGAAATATGCAGTTATTGAGAAGGAGTTGCTTGCATGTGTTTGGGCTATTGAGCACTTTCGCAATTACTTATGGGGTTCACGGTTTGTGCTTCGCACTGATCACAAGACGGTGGTGGGCATATTATCCCCGGGTGGAGGTTGGAATGCAACTGCTCGAATTGCAAGGTTAGTATTGAGATTGCAAGAGTATTCCTTCGAAGTTGAGTATGTGCCTGGTAAAAGCAATTCAGTAGCAGATTGTTTGTCACGCTTACCTCAGGAAACGCCATATACGCCTGATAGAGGTGAATCCAGGGATTTGGATATTGTGTCTGTGGTGTCTGAATTTGTAGCTAATGAGTTTAGATCTCTTGAGGAGAAGGAATGGTTTGAGAAAGATCAAGAAGCCTCTGTGTTACAACAAGTAAAATCTTTTGTGAAATTGGGTTGGCCAAGGAAGGAAAGAATATTAGAAGAAGAGTCTCCCTTCTTTAAGATAAGAGAAGAATTGGAAATTGAGAATCAACTCCTGTTTAAGAAGGGAAAATGCATTCCACCTATGGGCATGCAATCGGCTATTCTAAGTTTGGCCCATCATGGTCACCCAGGAATGTCCTCCATGAAAAAATTAATACGTACCTCTTTTTGCTGGCCTGCCATGGACAAAATGGCAGAGAGGACGGTTAGGGAGTGTAACTTATGCATTAATGCTGAAAGGATGCTGCACCTTTGCGTCCTGTACCATGGCGAGATTCCCCATGGCAAAAGCTAGGGTTAGACATTTCTGGTCCATTCTCTTTTCTACCTCATGAGGCAAAGTTTGCTTTGGTGCTTGTTGATTACCATTCCAAGTGGCCTGAAGTAAAGTTAGTACCTCACGTGACCTCGGGTGTGGTTGTTGAATTTCTTAAGGAGATATTCGTGAAGGAAGGCTATCCTGAGACTCTAGTAACTGATAATGGTACTCAATTGATTTCGAAAGAAATGCAAGGGTTCCTTAGGTACTGCAACATCAAACATGTGACCACCTCTTTATATGAACCGCAAGAGAATGGTCAAGTAGAAAGGTTTAATTGTGTACTTAAGGATTGCATGGGTTGGGCACGGAGTTTTGGTGGAGTTTGGAAGGAAAAAGTAAGAGAAAAATTGTGGTATTACTGTATTACTCCGCATAGTACTACAGGTGTTAGCCCATTTAGATTATTAAGGGGTAGAGATCCTGTGTCTAAGCTTTGTCCTTGGTGGTTCAAAAAAATAAGTAGCAATAGTGATGGTGGGTTTTATATTGAGAAAGTTAAAAAGCACGTGATGAATAAGCAGGAAAAGAGCAAGGAATCATATGATAGGAGGTGGAAGGTGAGAGAACCTACTTTTCTGGTGGGTAATTGGGTCAGGGTAAGGAGTCCAGGATTTATAAGAAAAGACATGCCTAAGTTTAGTAGAGCCATGAAGATTGTTAAGGTCTTCAATAAGAAGGTGGTTACACAGGATGGCAAAGTTTGGAATGTTAACAGACTGGCAAAGTGTTCCCCTGAACATGATGGTGAGCTAGATTCAATGGGGTCGTGGTCCATTGATAGTGAGAAATGTTTTGAGCCCATTTGTGCGAATGTGTTTGGGGACGGTGACAGTGATGCGGTTGATGAAGAAGGAAGTATTGTTGTAACCGATGGTGTTGTATGTAATCGAGATTGGGAGAACAGTGAAAGCAATGGAAGGAGTTGTATGAATGATGATTCTATTGCATCAAGAGTGAAGTCTGATGGGCGCAACAGACAGAAATCTTCACGGTTAGTTGATTATGTATAAGTGTCTATGTTAATTTCTCTTTGTTCTTAGTACATATCTTTATAGTTTTTGATTTCACTTTAGACTTTTATTATACTTCTTTATTTTGTTAAGGAGTAAAATGTGTTGTATTCTTATATGTCGGTCTCTTTAAAGAATGTAGAATACGGTTTAGGCTTGACGTACTTCTTTTTACTCTGAATAAAATACATAAAACCTACCTGTTCCTGCATTGTTGATATTGTTCACGCAAAAATACATTTATACACTTGTTGTAGTCATGATGAACATGACTCCATGTAACGAAAGACATTGCAAAGCAGATTGCACAGCAAGTACATTCTCCAGGTTATTCTGATCAGGTTTGTGTGGCACACCCAGAATCTGAAGCTTCTGCCACTGGGCCCAATTATATTGTAGTACAAAAATAACAAAATATAGTTGTGAATGAATCTGTTCACTCATGAGCCCAGAGTTCTTGAACCATTAAACTTCCAGCCAAATTGCAGGATTTTGATCTTTCTTAATTTTCATGTGCCGAGAAGGGAGGTGATGTAGTATGCAATCTTTGTTCATGTATTAATTTGTATGCATCTTACTCATATGCTTATTTGACACTTACCTCTATTCACATTACTTATGGTATTTCTACATTCTTTTACATTTCTTGTGATAATTACATGTATTCATTGGTTATTTATGTATCCTTGGTGATTGAAGGTGGGTTCCCGAATTCAGGGGTAACAGCAGTAGCCTGAGGATTGCGAGTCTGCCAGATGCCAGTAGATTGTGGGTCTGCTGTAGCAATAAACTGCAGTTATTTATCACAGTCTGGACTTCCCAGCTTTTGATGTGCTTCAACTGTGAGCCCTACTACATGTACAAATCTCTGAAAACTATATCCCCCTTCTAGCCTAAAGCCAGGGTAGGCTAATCAATACTCTAATGGACTTCCCTGCTTAAGGCGATATAAAATGCACAATGGCCCACTACTGCAGGGGCACTTGCCAGTTCTGCGACGTTCTGAACTCAGTGAGGCTCCTCTGTCTATACTCTCTGGGGCCACTGAACTGACCCATGGTGAACCCTTCCCCTCATCTGAGGACCCCATCTGTGAAGCTGCTAACTTTAATTTGCTCACAGATGCAGACAGTACCACCATGGCCAACACACCATGGCTAGTTCCACCCCTTGGGTCTGGCATCTGTCCCCAACCCAGGGAAAACTCTGTCCACAAGACAGTATCCAAAAGATGCCACTGACAGCTGTCAGTGTCAGGACTCGGGCCCCAGACCATCCACTGCTAAGTGGAGTCCCTGCGTGAGGCCTTTGGATGAACTTCTCCTCTAGCTGTGGGGCTGGTAGGGAGCTCTCAAGGGGCCCCTGAGGCATCTCAGAATGGGGGGAGTAGCCCCAAGGGTCTTGCAGCCCTTCTCCATTCTACCTCCCACCAGTTCAGGTCTGGTACCGTGACACTGGTCACTCAGCTCAGGGTCTGTACCCTGAGGCCGAACAGGGGACAAGGGTGAGTCCTTCCTCACCTTGCCCCTCCCTGTGGACTTCCGTGCCCTCCTCTGAGGAGTGGTACTGCCAGACAACTGAACTGTCAGGGGGCCCTTAGGGGTCACACCTCTCAGCTCCCCTAACACTGGGGAGCTCCCATCAAGGGACGGTCTCTTGGTGCAGACTAGGTTACCCTGCTTGGGTCCCCTGTGGGAATAGTCTAAGCACTAGGGCTGGAAATAGGGCATCCTGGGCCTCTGCCCACCCCCACCTTTCCTCCGACCTTTAGAAGGGACATGAGACCCTTTTCTCCCCTTACCATTAAGGGACCAATCTGGATCACTGTGTACCTCCCCCCCACTCTGTTGGGGGGAACCTAAACCACTCTCCTTAGGATCACTCCCAAATGCCTTTTCAGAAACTCTGGTACTCACCCAGAGGTCTGCCTCCTTTGCATGTTCCCTGGGGTCAGAGAACTTACAATCATCCAAGTGTTGGCGTAGCCCTGGAAAACAGTGACTGAACATGTGCTCTCTGGCCATCAAATTGAACACCTCCTCAGAAGTTTTTACCATACTACCCTTCACCCAGCCATCCAGTGCCTTAGAAAAGTGTCCCACAAAATCCCCCCATGACTGGTGAGGCCGTTTCCTACTGCCCCTGAATTTCAACCTGCACTCCTCTGGGGTGAAGCCATATCTCTTGCCATGGGTCTCCTTCATGGTTGGATACCTCAATCTGTCTTTCCCATCTAGGGCCAGAAGGACATCCCTCCCATTACCAGGTATATGCCCCCATAGGACAGTCCCCAATCCTCCCCGGGGATCCTGGGCGGTACTAAGGTGACCTCATACACCTTGAACCACTTGTCTATGTCCTCCTCCTCTCTGAAGTCAGGTACCAAATCTCTGGGTAGGTTGACCTCTTTCTCAGCACTGGACATTGTAGTTTTGCTGCCACCACTGGACTCTACTTGCTGTGCTTTTAAATCCAGTTCCTTCAGACTCAGTTCATGAACCAACAAGATTTTTCTTTCTGCTAAAGCCCTCTCAGCCTCAGCTCTTCTCTCCTCTGCTAGGGCTTTGTCAGCCTCAGCTCTTCTCTCCTCTGCAGCCAGTTGAGCTAGCTGCAGCCTCGGGTCCCTCTCAGCCTGACTGTCCCTAAGCACCTCAGGGGGCAGGGCATAGGAGGAGACACTGCTTTCCGCATATGATTCAGTAAGGGACTCACTCTCTCTGTGGGTTCCCTTTTCTCCTCTGGAGCCACTGCTAAGTCATTTTTCTCCTCCTCTTCATTATCCTTCTCAGGGCCATCACCCCTTTGGTCCTTTGCTGCCCGTTCCTATTTCCAGTGTGCTTCCTCAAAGTCTACAAAGGCATCCTGCAGTCCCTGCTTAGTGGATCTCTTTGACACAGCCAGCCCCCTCTCTTTGTAAAGCTCCCTAACTCAGCCTTGGTGAGGGATTCAATGAGGACTATATCTGACTCGTCGTAGTCTTCTGTGAAGCTGGAATCCATTTCCAAGCTGTACTAAGGTATCAAAGGCACAACCCAAAGTTCCAAGTTTACGAAGGAGAGGTAGGATTCAAATTTGACAAAAAAATAGCCCATGGAGAGAAAAAAGGAAAAAAGCCACTCGTAATGACCTTTAACCGTGGGTAGGTACTGTACACATTGCTAATGTATGTTACTGCACAAACACAAGTCCTGTCCTCACCGCTGATTACCAATGTTAGAAATGGGGTCTTTGGTTGGCAGTCAGGTTACCCCCTGTCCAAGGAAGGACCCTCACTCTAGTCAGGGTAAGTTACAAACAATCCAAATTATCCTGTGCCCACCCTGTTGTAGCTTGGCACTGAGAGGTCAGGCTTAACTTAAAAGGCAATGTGTAAAGTATTTGTGCAATAAATCATGCAATAACACAGCAGAACACCACAAAAATACACCACACATTGTTTAGAAAAATATATAATATTTATCTGGATAAATGCAGATAAAAGCGATTAAGAATAAGTACACGTTGGAATATCACTTAGAAAATGAAATAAAGAGTATTTTGTTCTTAAAAAGCACCAGGTGTCTCTTGCAAGCACAAAGTACCTGGTTTGTGTTCAAATTCTCCGCATGGAACCGCAGAGGAGGAGATGTGTGGAAAACGGGGAGGTGTGCGTCAATTTTTCTAGCGCACACAGGCGATGCATCGTTTAGTTTTCACGCAGGGAAGGCTTTGCGTTGATTTCTGATGCACAGACTTGGATCCTCTTCGGGTTGCAGGGTTTTTGGACGCCCTGGGGACTATGCGTTGAAATCTGGCGCTTGCAGCACGAAGTCACAGGGGCTGCGTCGATCCTGTGGGCGATGTGTGGAAATTTCTGCTGCACGGCAGGCGCTGCGTCGATTCTGCTCAGGATATCGGGCTGAGTCGTTCCGGCTCGTCTTTGCGTAGATCCTGTGGGCCATGTGTCGAATTTCCGGTCGGAACACTGGCACTGTGTCAATCTTCTTGCCAAGTCAGGCTGCGTTGCTCCGGTTCGACGTACAGTGAATTTTTCACTGCGATGCAGGCTGTGCGTCGATTTTCCACCACACAAGGAGTTATTTGCAGAGATTAAGTCTTTTTGGTCCTGAGACTTCAAGGAACAGGAGGCAAGCTCTATCCAAGCCCTTGCAGAGCACTTCTGAGCACAGCCAGAGAGCAGCAAGGCAGCAGGACAACAGCAAGGCAGCAGTCCTTCTCAGAAAAGCAGTCCAGATATGTCCTTTGGGCAGCCAGGCAGCTCGTCTTGGCAGGTTGCAGGTTCTGGTTCAGGATTTCTTCTCCAGGAAGTGTCTGAGAGGTAGAAGTGTCTACCTCAGAAGTGTCTTGTTCAGAAGTGTCTTGATGAAGTGTCTGAATTGGTAGGGTCAGAGACCCTGCTTAAATATCCAAATGTGCCTTTGAAGTGGGGAAGACTTCAAAGAGTGGTTTAGAATTGCACAACGTCCCCTTTCAGTTCCATCTTGTCTGCCAGGGTCCCAGTAGGGTGTGTGGCAGTCCTTTGTGTGAGGGCAGGCTATTGTCCTTTGACATGTAAGTGTTAGGCCCTCCACCCTCCCAGCCCAGGAAGACCCATTCAATTAGGAGATGTGTGCAAGTGTGACTGAGCATCCTGTGTTCGGGGTTGTCTGAGTGAATGCACAAGGGAGCTGTCAACTAAACCTAGCCAGACATTGATTGGAAGGCACAGAAGGATTTGAGTGTAGAGAAATGCTCACTTTTTAAAAGTAGCATTTCTAAATAGTAATATAAAATCCAACTTCACCATTAAGCAGGATTTTGAATCACCATTCTGGCCATACTAAATATGACCTGGCTACTCCTTTCAGATCAGGATCTACCACTCAAACAGTATACGAGGGTAGCCCTAATGCTATCCTATGAAAGGAGCAGGCCTCACAGCAGTGTAAAAACGAATTTAGGAGTTTTACACTACCAGGACATACAGAACGCACATGTCCATGTCCTGCCTTTTACCTACATAGCACCCTGCCCTTTGGGCTACCTAGGGCCTGCCTTAGGGGTGACTTATATGTAGAAAAAGGGGAGTTTAAGGCTTGACAAGTACTTTTAAATGCCAAGTCGAAGTGGCAGTGAAACTGCACACACAGGCATTGCAGAGGCTGCCCTGAGAAATGGTTAGGGGGCTACTTATGTGGGTGGCACAACCAGTGCTGTAGCCCACTAGTAGCATTTAATTTACAGGCCCTGGGCACATGTAGTGCAATTGACTAGGGACTTACAAGTTAATTAAATAAGCCAATTGGGTATGAGCCAATGTCACCATGTTTTAAGGAGAGATCATATGCACTTAGCACTGATTAGCAGTGGTAAAGTGCGCAGAGTCCTAAAGCCAGCAGAAATGATGTCAGAAAAAGAGAAGGAGGAAGGCAAAAAGTTTGGGGGTGAACCTGCAGAAAGGCCATTTCCAACAGCCCTGTTCTCTGTGTTTGTCCCCTCATGCTGGATAGGCTTGCCGTATCGCCCTCCTTGAGTTCTGTCTCATTGGTTGCTCTATTGATCTCCTGAGTCCAAGGCTCCCACCTCTTTTGGTGAGAGCCACAAGCAATAACTGCTGCTGCCTTCCTGCTGATACACCCCTCTTTTGCCTGCGAACTGGCATGGACAATAGTACTTTGGGCTGTGAAGCGGAAGGGGGGACAATCTTCGAGCTGCTCTCAGCAGCATTACTGAGCACTCACATTCCTCCTGGGATGGAATGCCTTTTCCTGTCATAGCATCCTCATTCTTCTCCTTTCCTCTCTCTTCAAATCCTTTCAAGACATCAAGGACATGGCCTACTCCTCCCTAAGGGGCCTCCTTCCCTTAACAGCAGTGTCAGTACGCAAGTGTTACAGTCTGAAGTCAGAAGCATACTTAGAGAGTGTCAAATAACACTCATTTACAGCACAATGATGGGATTAGCATGATTTACGTATGTAAATTGAACTCAATTCTGCATATCCTTCTATTTAAGCAGGTACGAACTTCCAAAACACACCTGGGGTCAATTGCAAGGGGTGCGGTGATTACTACACTTCTCATAAAGAGGAGTTTTATGTGTAATTTGGTTGTTGGTTGAGGGAATTGTCAGTCCTTCTCAAGCAACAGCCACAATCCTTGCCATAGTGAACCACAAGTCACTAAATTAACCCATGCTGAAGCCTCTGGTCGCTTGGCATCAAAGCAATCAGGCTGAACTTAAAGTTTATATGTAAAATATTTATGAGGCAGTACACAAGAAAAATTGGACATCAGTTTAGAAAAATAGAGTAAAATTTAATAAATTATTTGAAAGCAAAAAAAAATAGAAGAACAAAATTCAATCAGTAGAACCGGAGAGATGCAGTTTTATGAATTTAAGGAATTTATAGCAGCTAAAAGCACTTAGCACTACTTGTGGTTATGTAGTCATAAGAGACAAGTTGAAAGTCACAAGTTCAGGCCTACCGTTATGTAGCTTGAGCCAAATACAGGGACCCGATTAGTCCAGCTGAAAAAGTTAACATCTAAAGCCAGTACAAAGAGTTCAGTTCATGGTGGGGAAGGTTGTGATGAACAGGAAAACAGTCATGGATGGTTGTCACTGTACTGCAAAGAGCAGGCCAGATGTTGCCAACAGTTATCACTGCAAAGCGAAGATCCTGTCGCAGATGATAATTGCTGGAGCTTTGCGTTGGCGATCACTTCTGGCTGTCAGTGGTGTAGTGTGAAGTTCAGATCTTCCATTGTCAGTTGTTTCTGTATTACGAAGAGTGAGGTTCACTGGAGCTTCGTGTTGGCGGTTGGCACAGGTGGCCGGATGTCAGCACAAACGGGACCATTAACGGTCGCAAACAGCCCCAAACTTCAGGATTTCTCCTTCTAGGAGGCGCTCAATTGATGCCACACCAAGGGTCCATGACCTGGAATACACTTCTTGGAGATCAGGAATTCACTCTAGTTGAGGCCAGCAGGGCTCAGGCAGGTGAAGTTGCAGGTCCAGGTAGGTCCAGTGCCGCAGGTGAGCTGGACAGGTGCAGTGAGGCTTCTGGAGCTTGTTGTGTCTCAGTAGCTCAGATTTGGAGGTCAGTCAGCTGCTCCTTGGAGTCACTTCAGTGAGGAATGAAGCGTGCAGGACCAGTCTTTCTTCTCAGACAGCAGGGCAGCCCTTCGTCAGCAGTATCCTCAGGTTTAGGAGTATATTGAAGAGTGGGTCTGAGGATCCTATTTTTATACTTGATGCTAGCTTTGAGATGGGAGCAGCTTCTGCGGTTTCCCCACACAGAGGAGTTTGGAATTTACTGCCTCTCTGTTGCCTGTCTGTCTGCAGTTACAATGAGCTAGTGTGAAGTTCTTTGTGTGTGAGGTGAGGCAGTGTCTTTGAAACACAGCTCACCCTCCCCATTTTGCCTTGGATAGCCCATCCTGCAACACCCAGACCTTCTACCATGAGTCTGTCTGGGAGGAATGCACAAAGGCCATCTGCCAACTACATATAGCCATGTGACACAGAAAACAGGCTGCAGGGACCAAATGGTTAGGAAAAGAAAATGCCACTTTGTAAAAGTGGTATTTTCAGATTTGTGACTTAAAATGTAACTTAACCAATAAAGAGGGTTTTAAATTACAATCTCCCAGACACCAAAAATTCTGTTTCCATCTGCTCCCAAACAATCATTATCACTTACTAAATGTAATAAGGTAACCCAATATGATTCTATGGAAGAGGTAAGCCTTGCAGTAGTGAAATATTCATTTGTGAGTTTTTCACTACCAGGTCATGTAAAAAGTACATGTTCAACTTCCTTATGAGTTGTTTAGGGACTACCCTCTGGATGGTGCATATGTTTTAGAAAGGGATTTTTAGGTCTGGCAAAAGGTTTCCTTAAGGGCTCTTTAGGGCCTACCCTCTGGATGATGTATATGTTTTAGAAAGGAGGCTTTAGGTCTGGCAAATATTTTATTTGGCCAAGTCAAATTGGCAGTTTAAAACTGCATACAGGCTGCAGTGGCAGGCCTCGGACATATTTTGATGGGTTACTCAAATGAGTAGCACACTAAGAGCTGCAGGCCCGCTAGTAGCATTTATTTTAAAGGCCAATCGTATCATGTTCAAAGGAGAGGACACAAGCACTTTAGTACTGGTTAGCAGTGGTAAAGTGCACAGGGTCCTAAAAGCCAACACAAACTAGGTTCAGAAAATGGTGGGGTGAAGGCAAAATGTTTAAGAGCGGCCCTGCAAAGAGGGCCTGGTGCAAGAAGTTTGCCTAGGGGTTGGAAGCTTTAGAACTTATGAACTATGTATGCAGCAGTTTTACTGCATAAATTAAAGTAAAATAAGAAAGCAAAATAACTAGTAATCTAAATTATGAAATTCCTTGAAGCAGCATCTATAAGATAAAGAGCAAGTAGGCAATGCTGATCCATGGCTTCAGAAGCCTACAGCCCAGCCCTTCCTGACACCTAGTGTGACCCTCAACAACTTGCTCAGTTGATCTGTGTTAACTTTAATCAGTAATATAATATATGTAGCCCTCCTAGAGGCCTGAGTGCATGTGATAGTCCTGACTGAGGACTGAGCATTTACCCTGCACATCATTCAATGCTTAATTTGTAAAAAAAAGAATAATAATAATAATAAGTGCAGAGGCACATTGTCAGGAGTTCACTGTAGCTTGCACCATCCATTGCTCCTGCCAGTACTGCCAATGACAGAGCCAACACAACTACTAACAATCACACTTGTAGAAGTCTGACAACTAAGAGTATTCCCGGTCCCGAAAGCTATAAGAATGGCCTGGGTGGCAGGTATTAGTCATGATAATGTATATTGAATTAACAAAGAACTGTTGTTGTGCTCATCCCTAATTAGACAAACAGCGCCACCATGTGAGAGACTATCATAAGTGTCAGTGTTGACAATTAAGTGTCAGTGCCAAGCACCAGAACCGGCCGGCTCAAATGAAGCACTGGCATCACCTAAGGAATAGTTTTGCTTTCGGATGCCTACAAATATACTTTCTATGACAACCGAAACAAAGCTCCGCAGTCTAAATCAACAATGGTGCAATCTGTGTAATATGTAAAACACCTCTGCTGTTTAAACCCAAATAATGCATGTGTGTTCAGTTTTGCTTGAGAGATAGCTCTACTGTGTGAGGTATGAATCTATAAAGTTTGTGAAATCTGGGATTTAACTCTTCAGTCTTAAAGTTAATGCCTGTACCAACATGCAACCTAAGAGGTAGCTCTGCTATCAAAAGCTAATGAACGTAAGATCTTTGAAGCTTTAGGGGTATCGCTCCTATGTCAAATCCGTATCTCTAATGTTTGTGAAACTTGACCTTTAGCTCTTCAGGATTAAATGTAGTGCCTGACGCAATAATGCAACCTGGAAGATAGCTCTACTATCCAAAGCTGACAATAACATCTGTTGAAATTGAAGGATGGGTCTGCTGTGTAAGATATGAGCCTGTGAGTTCTGTGTCTCCTGAGTAATACGCCTGAGGTCCAGGCTTCAGAGACTAAGGTCTTGTAACATGGGTGATAGCTCTGAGGTTTAAACTTGTAAAATAGCTTTGCTGCCTGTTACCTTAGCACGTACTGGTTCTGTATAAAGCCAAATCCTATGTGTCCGTGTACCTTAAAATTGAACTTTGCTGTGTTGTGCCTAGGTCTGTAAAAATGAATGAAGCCTCTGCTCAAGGCTAACACCTGTAATATTCATGTATTTGTGTTGTGTCTGCCATATGAGGCCTGAGCCAGAGAGTTTTCAGGGATTGGATACTCCATCAAAACTTGGGGGAATAGCTCGATTGCCATAGTGCACTTGTAAAAAGGAGGTCAGGGTTTCTTCCACATTAGTAAAGGAATATTCCCTCCCTCAGACTCTAAATGAGCGCCTTTGTCTCCTAATGAACAGCTCTGCTGTTTGGAGACAGGAAACCACATTTTGAGTTTGTAGAGAATTCCTGGCAGGATCCCAGAGTAGAAGCCACCGTGTGAACTGTGTCCAAGATAGGAATAGTACGGTGGAGGATATTAAACCGGTGAATTCTGTTCTAGGTTTTATGCAGAAACTGGAGGATTTTCAGTTCCCCACAGACTGTAAAAGAGGTCCAGAATCTGCGCGTCTGTGTAACCTTAGAGAAAATACTGTTTTGAGGGTTGAGCTTGGAAGTTTTGAATCACCGTATACCATCAACTGTTTGATTTTTTTTGTCTGGAAAAAGGGGGCGCAGGGTGGGATTCTGCCTCCGTTTGAGCTCTCACCATACCAACCCTTAAGTTACAAATCCCCTTTAAAGTCCCTGCCTGAAGAGTTCAGCGCACATGAAAGCTGAGGTGTGAATTTCTGAGAGGATATCGGGCAGAGAAACATGAAAGATGCGTCTCATTTTAAAACCGAAGAAAGGCACTCACAGACAGGCCTCTGGCAGTGTATCTTGTGCAGAGGTTAGTGATGGGCAGGATATGTACGCGATGGCTGTGCGGCAGTGAATTCTCAGGCATCGCATCATTGCTGCTGCGCACCGGCATATCTAATTATTTCTGTCAGCGGAGACACAATGCAATCAAAGACGCATCCAAGAGGATGAATCAGAACCCACCTCGCTCCCGCCCGAATCAAGCGACCCAGCTGAGCGCGCGGCTTCATTCAGTTTCTAGGGGGCGGGACAGCGAATCTATTATTCCGATTCCAGGTGAGTAATTAATTTGTGCCACTGGTTGTGTGCGGTGGACATCGGCTCATAAGGCTTTGATCGAGAGCAAAGGAGAGAAATAGAAGAAGGAGGAGGGAGGGAGGGGAGGATTTGAAAACAGTGACAAAGGAAGAAAACTAGGATAAAAAAAATAATCTCCAAGACTGAGATAAACAGGCCGATTAGCCTCACAGAGCCATATCATGTTTCTTTACAGGGCAGTTCATGTCTACATATGGGTATCATGCATTTGTCTTTCCTCAATGTTAGCATTTTGTTTTGACCTTTTTGTGCAGTTTTTATATAGCGCGAAGAAGACCCGAAGGTAATGGAGCACATTATGAGCCCCAGTTATATTACGCAAAGTCAAAGTAATCTTATAGGGAAGGGGAGAGTAATTAATTTGCCCATAATGGGAGAATGTTGAGCTGACTCGGAAACTCGAACCGGGGTCTCCAAGTCCAAAGTTAACAGCACTTACAGTAACACCAAGTACTGGACAGAGGGAAGGTCGAAGGCAGAAGCCACTTGAAAGCCCCGCTCCAGGTTCCAAACGTGCCTCAAGCTAAGACAGAGCCAGAGCCAATCTTCAGGCTCAAGCTTGGCTTGAGCTTTAGATGTCTCGCCTGCCTCTACTGCAGAATGCTATGGACAATGTTCAGAGGACTGTACAGGTCTGAAAGGCTTCTCGGGGATGGAGCACCTCATACATCATTGGTCTGAGATAGGTTGGTCCAGATGGACACAAAACAATGAAATTACCATATATGAGTTAGGTAGACATAATGCTCTTAGTAGCAGAGTCTTTAAGGCTCTCATTATGAAACCCTATAATTCGCCATGGGCTGGGTAACAGTGTTGATGGCACCATCTGGACCTATGGGGTGCACAAAGTAATTGCAGACCTTTTCTGCTTTTTCTGGGTATTTTGGCTATTGAAAGAGACCCAAATCTCCAGGGGAATCTCCAGAAGAACAGGGAACGCTTAAAGAAGAT
Source organism: Pleurodeles waltl (assembly GCF_031143425.1). NCBI lineage: Eukaryota > Metazoa > Chordata > Amphibia > Caudata > Salamandridae > Pleurodeles > Pleurodeles waltl. The sequence continues at coordinate 311,892,281 of NC_090449.1, read as the reverse complement.
AACTAAGGAAGCGAAGAAGCCTGTTAAAAATAGGGACATGGAAGGCAGTGGGTGTGCTGCAATAACAATGGTGTAGTGCTACAGTAGTGCTTCTACCGCATACCCCTGCCGTGCCTCCAGTTAACTTGCTGGAAACAGAAACAAATCACTGGCGTTGGTTAGTGGGCAGGCCCTGAAGGGTGAGGACTTTTTGTGTAGGATGTAGCATGGACAAAACTGGTGGTAGGGGTGAGGCAGTAGGAGCAGCAAGGGATTAATGGGAAATATGGCGCATATATATAGACTCTTTTATACTTTACCATTCGCACAGTACTCCTGCGCGCCTTCTCCTTAAAGCTTGCAGGCATCCATCAGTCCTCCTGCCCCTCCAGCACAGGCCACAAGCTCCACCAGTCCCCAACATTACTTCAACTTTCCTCCAGATTTCTTGGTCCTGTTTCTGCTCCAGCTCCCCTCTCCCATAATGTCTGGCATTGGAAGAACTCAGTTCAACTAGTATTGGATCGGTGCCTGGGCAACTGGAGAATGCCACGTCCACAGAAAAGTAGTGATGGACTGAGCTGAGAGAACAATCCACACCAATCACTACGCCAGCGACCGATGCTGCAAAATGGCTCCAGCCACATACCGGGTGCCTCAAATGCAATTGTACTAGTAGATTTCAAGTCTATAGAGGTTGAAACAAAGTTTTTTTTAGAGATCACAACTAGTGTTACTACTTATTTTCAATACAATAAATTTTTGCAAGGAAATGGCTACTGAAAGGATTAGTGATAAACAATGATGGGCAGGTCTCCTCATATTGGATAAGAACCTTTCCAACTGTTCTTGGCACACAGTACATCAAAATAACACCAATTACCTACAAAATGACTAGCAAGAAGAGAGAATGAATAAATTGATAAATGATGACATTCGTTAGCTTTGAGAAATAGAATCGGTGTGATTATCGCAATATAGAAAATGATGCCATGCTCATTGAAGTCATATACATGATTCAACTGGAGTTCACGCGTGGATCTAAAGCATTTAGCAAATTGCGATTGTGATTGAAACTAACTGGAAAATGAGTACCACTGATGGTGTGCGGCGCCATAAAAAGGGTTAAGGTGACAGACTTTCATAAATGAAACCATATACATTTTGACCTGCAGGGAACATAACATAAAGATCTCAAACAAATTTGGTCCCCCTCAGAGTGTGTTTGATTCTTGTGTTAATCAGAGAACGGTATACTGAATGGTGCTCAAGACGGGAATGAACAAATTCTGATTTGTTTCTTTTCGCTACTGAGGATGATGGTGCAGGATCTAATAAGATATCTAACCAAAATGACCATGCACGATGTTAAGCAAATTACATGAAGTTGAGAAGAACAGAATCTCCAAAATGCGATTTGCAAACCATTGATATGACAAGCAGTTGACTTTCACAAAGGAACATCCATTGGGGAGGGAGGATCTGCCTCAACAGAAGATCACCCATGTTCACAAAGGATTTTGAAAGGAATGTGTGGCATTAACACATTCATGTATGTGACCTTCAGTGACTGGCTTGAGAAATTGTCAGTCGTCTCTTGGCTCAGCCCACAGGAGTATTTATGTTTCATCGCTTTCGGGTGTGTCTTTTTGCCTTCATTTGAATGTAAGAGGGACTTGCACGCTCAAGGAATCTGTTTCCCACTTAAGATATGTAATGCAGAATAATACATATAGAAAACGTATAGGATGAGAAAATCAATGTAATGATTGTGAAGCAGGATCAGGTACTCTCCACTGAGTAGGAAGCATGGTTCTGAGGTGGGTCACAATGATATGTATAAGAGTTAGGATGTGATCATTGGGAGATGTGCATGCACAGTACCAGAAACTCTGCACCTCTTTTCAATGAGTAGCATATAAAGAGGACACTGGTTTGATCACAAAATGATGGCAATTCAAAGAAAGCTGAAATAGACCAGCCAGACTGCTGGTAGCAGGCACTGACAAAGACAGTAGTTCGGGCTTCTTTTTAAAAGTGAAAGTAAAAATGTATTGATTTTCAAGTTTATGTGGATAAGTGAATGGCCGAATAGATCGGTAAATGAGAGAGTTAACACATGAATATACAAATATGCATAAATGTGAGTGCATGAAAAGGCGAGTGAGTGTTTACATCGATGACTGAGGGAATGAGTGCATGGCTAGATTAAAAGATGAATCTCTGAGAGCTTCTGTGTGGATAAAATGAACGAGTGAGTGAGTGTGTGGATGAATTAATGCCCACTCCCTCAGCCTGACCTAGGGAGACTGATATGTTTGCCCCTTACACACCTAAACATAGCTATGCACACTTCTTGCTGTTGACAGGCGACTACATTGCCAATCCTTCTCTTCCCCCAACCTCAGCCTGACACTGAGACACTGACATGTTCTTTGACACTAACCTGACCTGCACCACGGTCTCCAGGAGATGCAGCACCCTCTGCTCGTAGAACAATATAGTCATCCTGGGTTCAGTATCTCAGGGCTATCCCAGTAACACAGACAACACAACATGAGCACAGTTGTGCGCAATACTGTAAGCATTAATAGCCCACGGAGGATAGCCTGTATCCTCAATGTGGCTTGCCAGAAAATTCCAGAGCACTGGTGGTCAGCAAGGGTGGTTTCCTCAAGGATAGTTGGAGTATGGGTTACACGTAACTGTTTCTGTTTCAGTGCTACTCCTTAATCAGGCACTTTGTTACTCTGAGCTGAAGTGCACGTCCACCCAAGCTCCTATTTATATTAGTCTGCTATTTCCCAGCCTAACACTTTGTTTTGTTATTGTTTATGTGGCTTTGTGATGACAAACTCTTACATTCACATAATAATATTGGTTAGGTTCAGAAGTACAGTAGAGGCAATCGGGTATTTAAGATTCCGTCCTAATAAGCAAGTCCTTTAAATGTTCATCTGGGTGGAATCAATTAAATGAGTGTAAGAAGCAGCCAGAAAAAAACACTCCTTACAACTTGAATGACAATTACAACCATTCAGTGATTAATGAATGCGCACAGGTCAACAGTTGGCAACCAATGGATGCGAAAGCTGATCTTTTGCTCTTCTCTCTGTATTGGCTGTATTAGCTTTGAAAAACAGCTAAAGCTTTTTCCAGCCACACCTAATAAAAAAGGCTAAATGGTTAGAACTCCAAGAAGGTATTCTTTTTAGGTCTGTTATTAACCAAGACCTTTTGATTTTTGTTAAATTATATGAGTAGTTATAGTAAGGATCACGTTTCCGTAAGAAAAACATTTTTGTTTTGCTAATAAGTTTGTTGCCGTTTGACGAATCATCACAAAACTTCCCAAAAAAAGTCTCATCCATCTCAGTTCATTGCTGGAAAGTTTTGGTGGTGATTCATCAATCGCCGGCCAACAAAAAGGGGGGGTCCGATAACAAAATTTCCACATTCACTTTTCTTTAATAAAGTTAGACGCAGCTGAAGCCCAAACAGCTGAACAGATTTACATCAAATGTGTCAGAAAGCTAGATTTAGATCCAGAAAGCATACTTTTGTGATTTGGTATAATTCTATTCAGCAGTTTTTGAGAAATTAAAGCTAAAAACTGACTGATATTTCACGCCATGGAGAATCCATCGAAAGACAGACCTCAAGGTGAGCTTTGAATTGCTGCTACCACATCAACAGCGATGTGTCTGCAGCCATCTTAAGACTCATCACCCACGTAAGAACAAAAATGCCAGCTCCTGCTGGTACCCACTGTGGGTCCTGGCTTGGACCACGGGGGACAGTGGGGCTTTCCCCGTGACCCTGACCCAACATTTACAACCATGAATCCCACAAAAATATTTTAAAAAAAGAAAAGTGAAAAATAAATGAACAGAAGGAGCCGCTGATTTACTGTTCACAGCTTCTTGAAGAAGCAGCCAATAATGCCCTGCAAGGGCTCTTTATAATTCTTTTTGGAGCTTGGTAATGTCCCTTGAAGGGGCACCACCAAGCATTTTTTTACATTGTGGGGAGCTGCAGGAATGTAGCAGACCCCCACCTCCCCACTCCCAGCAACATTAAAATAAACAGGAAGTGTCATGGGCCATTAAATCCATGGCACCAGAAGAATTTGTTTTTCAAAAACATTCGTAGCTGGAGCTCTATGCTCTTCAGTTGGAGTGAAAGCTCTCATTTGATTGTTTTTATGATTGCAATTTGTGGGCTGAAAATGTTGAAAGACTCAGTGAGTTTTTTCTAAAATGAAAAATAGCAAAACAGCATGTCTTTGAGTCATTCTTTTAACAGAAAATATCCAGTTGTAAAAACTATGTTAAAAGAAAGAATCACAGAAGTTAACTTTGTAAAAATGCAATCATTGCGACACTGTAACTATGGCGTGGCGAAAATGCCACTTTAGTGTCGAAAAAATTACACTACGGCGGTGCTAAGTTGGTGCTCTTAAATATGCCCCTTAGCGGGTTTTGACTGCCTCCCTTCACCTCTCCACCCAAGAACATCATTTGCAGGGCACCCCAAGGTTCATCTCTCAGCCCCACATTGTTAAACACCTTCCTGACACTCATGGCCGACATTATCTCCTATGCAGACAATACTCAACTCATCCTCTTACTCACTGAAGACCCCGCCACTACCAGAACAAACTTCTGCAAGCCATGACCAATGTAGCTGACTGGATGAAAACAAACTGCCTCAAACTCAAATCCGTTAAGACAGACATTCTGATCTTTGGTAAAAACATAATTATATGGGACCATAGCAGGTGGCCAGCCAAACTCGGACCTTCTCCCACACTTACAGACCATGTGAGGAACCTTGGCATCATCCTCAACAGCGAACTGACAATGAGGCGGCAGATCAACACAGTTGCCTCCTCCTGCTTCCACGCCCTCTGCATACTCTGCAGAATCTTCAGATGGGTCCCAGCTAACACAGGAATACCATCACGCAGTCCCTCATCACCAGCCGCCTCGACTAAGGCAATGCTCTCTACACCAGCTTCTCCTCCCAGCTCCTAAAGAGACTCCAGACCTTAGAAAATACGGCAGCCAGACTCATCCTGGACCTCCACAAATACAACCACATCACCCCGCACCTTAGAAACCTTCACTGGCTCCCCATCAAGAAGAGATGCTATTTCAAGCTCCTCACGCACGCCTACAAATCCTTACACGATCAAGGACCAGACTACGTCAACCACCGACTACACTTCCACCAACCCTCCAGACACCTGCGCTCCTCATCTCTGGCCTTCGCACACACACCCATAATACGTCACAGTGGGGGCCGCTCCTTCTCCTACATAGCTGCCATGGCCTGGAACAATCTTCCCCTCCCACCCACAAACTGCACCCTCACTTGCTGACTTCAGGAAGGGACTCAAGACCTGGGTCTTCAACAGTCATAGCATCCGAGCACCCAGATACCCGTAGCCCTGACAGCACTGTGCTCTGCAAATGACTGATTGATTGATTGATATATTTTGAAATGCTCACCTCTTGAGAAAGCCAAGAGGCCCACTTTTTATATTTTGATTTTGTGACTCTGACAAATTTAGTAAGTCTGCCTGAGTGCAGCCAGGACCTGCAAGACAAACCAAACCCTACACATTCTGGAAGACTGTGCGCAGCGTGGGTTTGCTTGCCTGCAAGGGGTGAAATGTAGGGCCTTGCTACAGGCCAAGCCCTGTGGCCAACTCCATGGCACACGTGCCGGGAGGCGCATCATAGGGCTGGCTGCTCTTGATGGATTGGACGCCAGGCCTACCCAAAGGTCACGCAGGGCATGAGGCTGCTTGCCTGCAAGAGGTTGGATGAGGGCCTGGCCATGCACAGCATGGGGTTGGAGTTACCCTATAGATATAAAATATTACAAGGTATGGTAATAATATCTTACTGTGCATTAAAAAAACGTAGAAATTCAATGAAAAATACAAAGGTTTAAGGGACATTATAGTTAAATCAAAATGTTAGTTAAAAACATGCTTGTTAGACCTGACAGCTTTAGGGTAGTCACCCCTAACTTTTTGCCTGCCTCCCTCCACTTTTTGGACACTGTTTTTGCTGGTATATAGACTCTGCGCACTTTACCCCTGCTAACCTGGGCTAAAGTGCATATGCTCTCTCCCCTAAAACATGGTAACCTGGAATCATACCTGATTGGACTATTAATTTACTTATAAGTCCCTAGTAAGGTGCACTCTATGTGCATAGGGCTGGTAAATTAAATGCTACTAGTGGGCCAGCAGCACTGGTTGTGCCACCCACTTAAGTAGCCCCTTCTCCTGGTCTCAGGCCTGCCATTGCAAGGCCTGTGTGTGCAGTTTCACTGCCACATCGACTTGGCATTTAAAAGTTCTTGCCAAGCCTAGAACTCCCCTTTTTCTACATATAAGCCACCCTTAATATGTGCCCTAGGTAACCCCTAGGGCAGGGTGCTGTGTAGGTAAAAGGCAGGACATGTACCTGGGTAGTTATATGTCCTGGTAGTGTAAAACTCCTAAATTCGTTTTCACACTATTGTGAGGCCTGCTCCCTTCATAGGCTAACATTGGGGCTGCCCTCATACACTGTTGAAGTGGCAGCTGCTGATCTGAAAGGAGCAGGAAGGTCATATTTAGTATGGCCAGAATGGTAATACAAAATCCTACTGACTGGTGAATTCGGATTTAATATTACTATTCTAGAAATGCCACTTTTAGAAAATGAGCATTTCTTTGCACTTAAATCCTTCTGTGCCTTACAATCCACGTCTGGCTGGGCTTGGTTGACAGCTCCTTGTGCATTCACTCAGACACACCCCAAACACAGGGTACTCAGCCTCACTTGCATACATCTGCATTTTGAATGGGTCTTCCTGGGCTGGGAGGGTGGAGGGCCTGCTCTCACACAAAGGACTGCCACACCCCCTACTGGGACCCTGGCAGACAGGATTGAACTGAAAGGGGACCTGGGGCACTTCTTAGCCACTCTTTGAAGTCTCCCCCACTTCAAAGGCACATTTGGGTATAAAACACGGCCTCTGCCCTACCTCATCAGACACTTGCTGGAGAAGAAACCTGAACCAGAAACTACATCCTGCCAAGAAGAACTGCCTGGCTGCTCAAAGGTCTCACCTGTCTGCTTTCTACAAAGGACTGCTGCCTTGCTGTTGCCCTGCTGCCTTGCTGAACTCTTGTCTGGCTGTGAAAGTGCTCTCCAAGGGCTTGGATAGAGCTTGCCTCCTGTTCCCTGAAGTCTCAGGACCAAAAAGACTTCTCTCTTTTACTTGGACGCTCCGTGCGCTGAAAAGTTCGACGCACAGCTTGTTTCGCGGCGAGAAAAACGCCGCACTCCGACGCTGATCGACGCGACGCTCTTGGGACGATCGAAGATCCGATGCACGGCCTCGCAAGGACAACGCCGCCCGACCTCTAGAGAAGAAATCGACGCGACGCCTGCCGTGAGATCGTAATTTCAACGCGCAGCTCCGCAGATCGAAGTCTAGAGGAGAAATCGACGCGACGCCTGCCGTGAGATCGTAATTTCGACGCGCAGCCCCGCAGACCGACGCGCAGCCAGAGAACAAGCAGGAAAATCCACGCACAGACCCGGGACATCTGGTAATCCCCGCGATCCACAGAAAGAGACTGTCCGCGCGCCGGAAAACGACGCCCGACTTCCCCGCGTGAAAAATAACGACGCAAGTCCGTGTGTGCTGGGGAGAAATCGACGCACACACCCTTTTTCCACGCACCTCTTCTCTTGTGGCCCTCTCATGAGATTTTTCCACTCCCAACCAGGTACTTGTGCTTGAAAGAGACTTTGTTTATATTCTAAAGACTTAAGACACTTTATATCACTTCCCTGTGATATTTCTAAAATTTTCCATTGCAACTTTATTCTTTTTGACCTACAATTATCCTGATAAATATATATTTTTCTAAACACTGTGTGGTGTATTTTTGTGGTGCTATATGGTGGTATTGTATGATTTATTGCACAAATACTTTACACATTGCCTTCTAAGTTAAGCCTGACTGCTCGTGCCAAGCTACCAGAGGGTGGGCACAGGATAATCTTGGATAGTGTGTGACTTACCCTGACTAGAGTGAGGGCTTTTGCTTAGACAGAGGGTAACCTGACTGCCAACCAAAAACCCCATTTCTAACATTGGTGATCAGCGGTGAGGATAGGACTTGTATTTGTGCAGTGACATACAGTAGCTAAGTATTTCACTACCTACCCACAGTTGAAGGTCAACTTGGTTTTTATCTCTTTTTTGAAAATCCGATTTTTTTTCCTGAGAATTTTCAAAAACTAAATCCTCACTCAACCTGTCTCTGACTGGGTCTCAGACAGGGGACTTTGATCTAGTCCAGTTGGATACATATACGGTCAAACAACTAAGAGGATTCTGTAGGGCATTGAGGGTACCCACCCAAGGGGCCTCCAGAAAGGAGGACTTTCAAGTGGCGCTGAGGGCCTGGGCAGAAGCCCATTTAGAGGATGATGAGGAAGAGGAGCCAGAACATGGCCCCTGAGAGGAATTTTCACTATCTGCGGATGGTGTTACCACTGCAATTGTGCCCCCTTCCAGACCAGGGAGCAGTGTCTCTATGCAAAGCCTGACCGCAGAGGAAAGGAGAGAGGAAAGGGAGTTCCAATTGCAAATGGCAAAACGGAAAATTGAGGCTCAACAGGAGGAGAGGAGGGCAGAAAGAGAAGCCAAACAAGCTGAGGCTGAAAGAACAGCCAAACAGATTCAAGAGGAAGCTGAAAGAGCAGCCAAACAGGTGGAAGCTGAAAGAGCTTTGGCTGAAAAGAAACTATTGTTGGCTCATGAACTGAGTCTCAAAGAACTGGAGATCAAGGCGAGACAGTCTGAATCCAGCAATAATGGTGGCAGCATACAGACAGGACCTGCTGGAGAAAAAAAGGTTCGTATACCCAAAAATGTGGTGCCCAGCTTTGTGGTGGGAGATGACATAGATAAATGGTTAGCTGCTTATGAAGTTGCACTAAGGGCTCATGAGGTTCCTGAAGGGCAATGGGGGTAGCTATGTGGGGTTATGTGCCGCCATTGGGGAGGGACACACTTCTCACATTGGATCAACCTGATCAAAACACATACCCACTTCAGAAAGCCACTTTACTTGCCAAGTTTGGGCTGACCCCTGAGGGATACCGTCAGAGGTTCAGGGACAGCACCAAACAAACCACACAAACATGGGTAGATTTCTTTGATTTCTCCAGTAAGGCACTGAATGGATGGGTGCGGGGCAACAAAGTAGCAGATTATAAAGGTTTATATAACTTGATTCTGAGAGAGCATATGCTTAATACTACTTATACAGATTTGCGCCAGCACCTAGTGGATAGTAAACTGACTGATCCCAGGAAGCTTGCTGAGGATGCGGACCTCTGGGTTAGCACCAGAGTGTCCAAGAAGGTACCTGGGGGGGACTCCCACAAAGGTGGTCAGGGTTCCCAACAGAAGAAAGAGGGGGAGAGATAAACTTGCAGATAAGGAACTCTCCAAAGGCCCCCAAAAGAATTCCCAGGGAGGGGGTGGCAACCCTTCCTTTTCCAAATTTGGGAAAAAGCCAGGGACATATGACAAGTCAGGGAAATCTAGCCCCAAATGCATGGAGTGTTACCAGTATGGTCACTACAAAGGCGATCCACAGTGCCCCAAGAGGGCACCGTCCACTACTGGACAGGCACCTGGGTTGACTAGTGTAGCGCTCGGGGGGTGATGGACCCAAATAGCTTTGGGGAGCAGGTAGAGATTTCCCTAGTGTCCCTGGGAGAAGGAGAAATGGTGCCCAAGGCCCACATGCCCAGAAATACTTCCAAGTACCGGCAGTGGGTCACCATTGATGGGCAGAAGGTGGAGGCTCTGCGTGACACAGGAGCCAGTATGACTACTATCAAGAGTCAGCTGGTGTCAACAGAGCAGATAGTACCTAATACATTCCACCAGGTCAGAGTCGCTGACAATCGCGAGAGTCACCTACCGGTGGCTCTGGTTCCCTTTGAGTGGGGGGGGGTCTCTGGTTCTCTGAAAGTAGCTGTGAGTCCTGCCATGCCTGTAGATTGTCTGTTAGGCAATGATCTTGAGCACACTGCTTGGAAAGAAGTGGAGCTCAGGTCTCACCTGGAGATGTTAGGGTTACCTGAGTGGGTCTGCATGACCACACGGTCCATGGCTGACCGAGAGGGAAGTCAAGGGCATCTGGAGCCTGGAACGATGGCCCAGAGAGCTGCCAGGAGGAGGGACCAGGGGCGCGGGAAACCGGCCGCAGAAGTTCCCACAGTGGCTGACGGGGCTCCTGAGGAGGAGGCTCCCGAGCCAACTGGGGAAGACATTGCCACCCTAGGTGACTTACCTGAGCTTGCTGGCTGGCAAGTTGAGGGTGGACCCACCAGGGAGGAATTCTGCAAGGCGCAGAAAGAATGTCCCACTCTGGAAGGTTTGAGGAAGCAAGCCTCAAACCAGGCAGCAGGCGACGCCTCTGGCGATCACCACCTATATTGGGAGAATGATCTCCTCTACAGTGAGCCTAAGGTTCTGGCCTTTGGGGCAGCACGTATGCTGGTGGTCCCCCAATGTTACCGAACCTTCCTACTGGGTCTGGCTCACGACATTCCCCTGGCAGGACATTTGGGGCAGGGCAAGACCTTTAACAGGCTTGTCACCCACTTTTATTGGCCCAAAATGAGGACACACTCAGATAAGTTCTGCAGATCTTGTCCTACCTGCCAGGCCAGTGGTAAAGCAGGAAAAAGGGTTAAAACCCCCCTGATTCCCCTTCCTGTCGTTGGCACCTCCTTTGAAAGGGTGGGAATCGACATTGTTGGTCCCTTGGACCCCAAAACTGCCTTAGGCAACAGGTTCATCCTGGTTTTGGTGGACCATGCCACCCGTTACCCAGAGGCAATCCCTCTGAGGACCGTAACTGCACAGGTGGTGGCCAGAACCCTGATGGGGATATTTACCCGTGTGGGATTCCCCAAGGAAATAGTGTCTGACAGAGGCACTAACTTCATGTCTGCATACATGAAGTCTCGGTGGGATGCGTGTGGTGTAACTTACAAGTTCACCACACCCTATCACCCCCAGTCTAATGGTCTTGTGGAGAGATTCAACAAGACCCTGAAAGGCATGATTGGTGGCCTCCCAGAGGCCATGAGGCGTAAGTGGGACGTCCTCTTACCATGCCTTCTCTTTGCTTACAGAGAGGTCCCCCAGAGGGGGGTAGGGTTCAGTCCCTTTGAGCTTCTCTACGGGTACCCTGTCAGGGGACCCTTAAGCATTGTCCAGGAGGGATTGGAGAAAGCTCCAAAGACACCCCCTCAGGATGTGGTCAGCTATATGTTGGCCCTCCGCCAACCAGATGACCCGCTTCTGGAAAGAGGCCCAAAGTAACCTTGAGGCCAGTCAAGAGGTGATGAAACACTGGTATGACGAGAAGGCCACCCTGGTAGAGTTTCAACCTGGAGACAAAGTGTGGGTAATGGAGCCAGTAGAGCCCAGAGCTCTCCAGGACCGCTGGTCTGGCCCATTTGAAATAAAGGAGCGGAAAGGGGAGGCCACTTACCTAGTGGACCTCCAAACCCCTAGGAATCCCCTAAGGGTGCTCCATGTGAACCGACTAAAAGCTCATTTTGAGAGGTCGGAGATCAACATGCTTCTGGTCAAAGATGAAGGAACGGAAGAGGAGAGTGAACCTCTCCCCGACCTCCTCTCTGCCCAAGAAGGTGATGGGTCAGTAAGCGGGGTCATTCTGTCTGACTCCCTGACTCTAAACCAGAAAGGAGACTGCTATGAGCTGTTGGAGCAGTTCTCCCCCCTGTTCTCCCTTACTCCTGGACTGACCCACCTCTGTGTTCATGATATTGACACTGGTGACAGTCTCCCTGTGAAGAACAAAATTTACAGGTTGTCGGATAAGGTGAAGGCCAGCATCAAGGAGGAGGTCTCCAAGATGTTGACTCTAGGGGTTATCGAGAAATCCAGTAGTCCCTGGGCCAGCCCAGTGGTGTTGGTCCCTAAGGCTACTGCCCCAGGTGCGAAGCCAGAACTCCGGTTCTGTGTGGACTACCGGGGTCTCAACTCAGTCACACGGACTGATGCTCACCCCATCCCCCGAGCTGATGAGCTTGTGGACAGGCTAGGCGCTGCCAAGTTCCTGAGTACGTTTGATCTTACTTCAGGGTACTGGCAGATCGCCCTGACTGAGGGGGCCAAGGAAAGATCCGCATTTTCAACCCCTGATGGCCATTACCAGTTCCGGGTGATGCCGTTCGGGTTGAAAAATGCCCCCGCTACCTTCCAACGGTTGGTTAACGGGGTCCTAGCTGGCAAGAATGCCTTCTGTGCAGCCTACCTGGATGACATAGCTGTCTACAGTTCCAGCTGGGAGGAACACCTGCTTCACCTCGAGGAGGTGCTTCAGGCCCTGCAACAGGCAGGCCTGACCATCAAGGCTAGTAAGTGCCAGATTGGGCAGGGTTCCGTGGTGTACTTGGGACACCTAGTGGGTGGTGGCAAGGTGCAGCCACTCCAGGCCAAGATTGAAACTATCAAGGCCTAGCAACCACCGCGAACGCAGACTGAGGTGAGAGCCTTTCTAGGCCTCACAGGATACTACCGCAGATTTGTCAAGGGCTATGGCACCATTGTAACACCCTTGACAGAACTCACTTCCAAGAAACAACCTAGGTTGGTGAATTGGACAGAGGCTTGTCAGAAAGCCTTTGACGCCCTGAAGGAAGCCATGTGCACGGCCCCGTGATCATGGCCCCTGACTACTCCCAGGAATTTATCGTGCAGACAGACGCTTTAGAGCATGGCATAGGGGCAGTCCTAGCACAGATGAATGAGGAGGGCAGAGATCAACCGGTAGTCTTTATTAGCAGAAGGCTACTACCACGGGAACAGAGGTGGAGTGCTATTGAGAGAGAAGCTTTTGCTGTGGTCTGGGCACTGAAGAAGCTAAGACCCTACCTGTTTGGGACTCACTTCCGGGTTCAGACAGACCAAAGGCCCCTCAGATGGCTCAGGCAGATGAGGGGTGAGAATCCAAAACTCTTGAGGTGGTCCATTTCCCTACAGGGGATGGACTTTACGGTGGAACATCGCCCAGGGGTTGACCACGCCAATGCTGATGGTCTCTCCAGGTACTTCCGCCTTAGCGATGAGAGCTCCCAGGAGGTCGGGTAGCTCTCCCCACTTTCAGCTGGGGGGGACACATGTTAGAACTTACAGCTTTAGGGTAGTCACCCCTAACTTTTTGCCTGCCTTCCTCCACTTTTTGGACACTGTTTTTGCTGGTTTATAGACTCTGCGCACTTTACCCCTGCTAACCAGGGCTAAAGTGCATATGCTCTCTCCCCTAAAACATGGTAACCTGGAATCATACCTGATTGGACTATTAATTTACTTATAAGTCCCTAGTAAGGTGCACTCTATGTGCATAGGGCTGGTAAATTAAATACTACTAGTGGGCCAGTAGCACTGGTTGTGCCACCCACTTAAGTAGCCCCTTCTCCTGGTCTCAGGCCTGCCATTGCAAGGCCTGTGTGTGCAGTTTCACTGCCACATCGACTTGGCATTTAAAAGTTCTTGCCAAGTCTAGAACTCCCCTTTTTCTACATATAAGCCACCCTTAATATGTGCCCTAGGTAACCCCTAGGGCAGGGTGCTGTGTAGGTAAAAGGCAGGACATGTACCTGGGTAGTTATATGTCCTGGTAGTGTAAAACTCCTAAATTTGTTTTCACACTACTGTGAGGCCTGCTCCCTTCATAGGCTAACATTGGGGCTGCCCTCATACACTGTTGAAGTGGCAGCTGCTGATCTGAAAGGAGCAGGAAGGTCATATTTAGTATGGCCAGAATGGTAATACAAAATCCTACTGACTGGTGAAGTCGGATTTAATATTACTATTCTAGAAATGCCACTTTTAGAAAATGAGCATTTCTTTGCACTTAAATCCTTCTGTGCCTTACAATCCACGTCTGGCTGGGCTTGGTTGACAGCTCCTTGTGCATTCACTCAGACACACCCCAAACACAGGGTTACTCAGCCTCACTTGCATACATCTGCATTTTGAATGGGTCTTCCTGGGCTGGGAGGGTGGAGGGCCTGCTCTCACACAAAGGACTGCCACACCCCCTACTGGGACCCTGGCAGACAGGATTGAACTGAAAGGGGACCTGGGGCACTTCTTAGCCACTCTTTGAAGTCTCCCCCACTTCAAAGGCACATTTGGGTATAAAACAGGGCCTCTGCCCTACCTTATCAGACACTTGCTGGAGAAGAAACCTGAACCAGAAACTACATCCTGCCAAGAAGAACTGCCTGGCTGCTCAAAGGACTCACCTGTCTGCTTTCTACAAAGGACTGCTGCCTTGCTGTTGCCCTGCTACCTTGCTGAACTCTTGTCTGGCTGTGAAAGTGCTCTCCAAAGGCTTGGATAGAGCTTGCCTCCTGTTCCCTGAAGTCTCAGGACCAAAAAGACTTCTCTCTTTTACTTGGACGCTCTGTGCGCCGAACATTTCGACGCACAGCTTGTTTCCCGGCGAGAAAAACGCCGCACTCCGACGCTGATCGACGCAACGCTCTTGGGACGATCGAAGATCCGACGCACGGCCTCGCAAGGACAACGCCGCCCGACCTCTAGAGGAGAAATCGACGCGACGCCTGCTGTGAGATCGTAATTTCAACGCGCAGCTCCGCAGATCGAAGTCTAGAGGAGAAATCGACGCGACGCCTGCCGTGAGATCGTAATTTCGACGCGCAGCCCCGCAGACCGACGCGCAGCCGGAGAACAAGCAGGAAAATCCACGCACAGACCCGGGACATCTGGTAATCCCCGCGATCCACAGAAAGAGACTGTCCGCGTGCCGGAAAACGACGCCCGACTTCCCCGCGTGAAAAATAACGACGCAAGTCCGTGTGTGCTGGGGAGAAATCGACGCACACACCCTTTTTCCACGCACCTCTTCTCTTGTGGCCCTCTGAGGAGATTTTTCCACTCCCAACCAGGTACTTGTGCTTGAAAGAGACTTTGTTTATATTCTAAAGACTTAAGACACTTTATATCACTTCCCTGTGATATTTCTACAATTTTCCATTGCAACTTTATTCTTTTTGACCTACAATTATCCTGATAAATATTATATATTTTTCTAAACACTGTGTGGTGTATTTTTGTGGTGCTATATGGTGGTATTGTATGATTTATTGCACAAATACTTTACACATTGCCTTCTAAGTTAAGCCTGACTGCTCGTGCCAAGCTACCAGAGGGTGGGCACAGGATAATCTTGGATAGTGTGTGACTTACCCTGACTAGAGTGAGGGCTTTTGCTTGGACAGAGGGTAACCTGACTGCCAACCAAAAACCCCATTTCTAACAATGCTGTTTTAAATTAACAAAACCACTGAAATTCACTAGGCTTATGTATATCAAGTAACAATAAAATGTCTACTAAAGAAACTATAAATTACGCCTTTGCCATGCTTTGCTAATCATGTCCTATGCTATATCCTTCATGACATTCTATGACATTATTCATAACCTGACTGCAACATTGTAAATGACATAATTAATTACAAGACTGTGCATGGGACGTGCAGCCTACCTTCGCAAGCCTCTACAGGCCCCTAAAACCCCATCCGCCAGGGCCATATTTTTTCATGGCGAGGGGGGGACACAGTGCCTCTTCCCCAAGCCTCTATGGGACCTGGGGCTCCTTCCACTGGGTCTAATGTTGTTTGTTGTGGGTATCTACCAGGGGCACCCACAATAACAACATTGGGATCCATGGGGGAGTTCTAGAGTCCAGGGGGCCCCACAGGTTCCCCCTCATGTGCCCCTCCTGGGTGCATCAAAAGTGACCTTTTCTCCTGTCAGGCAGGAGAGATATTTTTCACTAATCTCAACCATGGGGAGCAACCGGAGTTTTCCTGCTTGGAAGAGCACGGGCAGGGAAAGAAATGTCTTCTGTGCCCCAGTGGGAGCAGTTTAGCAGCTTCCATCGGAGGGGAGCAGGCAATTTTTCTCTGCCTGCGGTCTAGCAAGCAGGGAAACAGTGTCCAGAGATGGCCCACAACAGCAGAGATGACCCTAGCGATGGGGCTTAGGGGCTCATGCCATGCACTACTAATTTCCTCACATACTTAATCACATATGACATTTTCTGTGACATGATTGATTTCATTACTGCAGCATTTGAAATAACATCATTGACAACATCACTATTCAAGGGAGGGGAGCAAGTTATTGTTACTACAGATAACTATAACTGGTGAATTTCAGTTGTTTTTTTCGTTCAAAACATTACATTGTCACTGGAATTTTCACTTAACTATAATGTTACTTTAATCTTGTTTTTTACTGAAAATAAAATAAAAAAAGAATATATATATATATATATATATATATATCTTCACACCAGTTTGACAATTAAGTCAAAATTGCGGCACTCACAGGATTTACAGAAGATTACTTTTATTTCATAACAGGACCCCAAACAAACTAACACCAACGCGTTTCGACCCTCACGGTCTTGGTCACAGTAATTAACCAATCCATTACAAGCACTATTTATACTAATCCTCTAAGCCATTCCCTTAAGTGGCATTCTGGGATATGTAGTCTATACAATATAGTAAGGAAAACCTACAAATTGTGAAAATATTGAAGAAATATTGGCACTTGATTAAAAAAGACAGTGACATTGGACAAAGAGTGGGCATCTGCCCCTCAATCACATATCGGAAAGCACCATCTGTGAAAGACATGTTAGTTAGAAGTCACCTACAGATACCAAAATCTCCCAATTGGTTATCAGAGGGCAGTAAGGGTTTCTTTTGCTGCAGAAAATGCAAAGCATGTAGAATTGGATGCAATAAAAAAGATGTAATAGATTATAGAGGCAGAGAAATTGAAATTAGAGAAAGAATCACCTGTGAAACATCTTTTGTGGTATATGTGTTTGAATGTCAATGTGGTCTGAGGTATGTAGGGAGTACTGTATGCCCTTTAAGGATGCGCATTTTGGAACATATAAGGGCGGTTCGTAATGAGGACACTACATATGCAATGACCAAACATTTAAAAACTCACTCACAACTCGACTGGTTGTCCATGAAGTACTATGGTGTTGCAACAATACAAAAACATGAACGGGGTGGTGATAGGGTTCAAAGATTAAGACGGTTGGAATCCAGATACATTATTAGGTTAAAGACTAAGATGCCATTTGGGATAAATTACGATGAGGAACTCTATTGTCATCTTTGAAACCTGGTTGTATAACATGGATTAATTCCCACTGTCAATGGAAAATTGAATGAGGTATATTAATTGAAATAAGTGAAATGGTAATTGGGAATTGGATCCCTATAGAGCAATGGGGAAAGAAAAATTGGTTGGAATAAAAATTGTTAATAGTCATGGACATTGTTGATGGGGGATTGCAAGCCAAGTGTAAAGTGGTACACAGTAATAATCTGGAATGATGAATAGAGTAGCTGTTGTTATGTTCGTTGTATTTTGTTTTAACAGTATTGTTTATGTGCACTAAGTTTTTCCTTTTAGTTATTTTTTAGTCTTGTCCGTATATGAAACACACGTTAGGGTGAAAAAGGTTTTGTGTTTGGCTTTAGAAGTAGCACACATTGTATAGACTACATATCCCAGAATGCCACTTAAGGGCATGGTTTAGAGGATTAGTATAAATAGTGCTTGTAATGGATTGGTTAATTACCGTGACCAAGACCGTGAGGGTCGAAACGCGTTGGTTTTAGTTTGTTTGGGGTCCTGTTATGAAATAAAAGTAATCTGCTGTAAATCCTGTGAGTGCCTCAATTTTGACTTAATTGTCAAACTGGTGTGAAGATTATTGATGGGAATAGGTCCTTCCCATATGCAGGCACCGACATGAGAAGAGCGCGCCTCTTTGGATCAGTTGGAGCTGATATATATATATATGTATATACCTAATGGCAGTCACCAGTAAGTGGTTATAGTTAGGACCTAGTTTCCATAGAAAAACTGTTTTTGACTTGCCTGTATCTTTGGCACCGTTTTAGGAATCTTCAAGAACATTTCCAAAAACTGCCTTGGTGATTCTTGTTGCACAGGAAAAGTTTTGGGGTGATCCGTCAAGCGGGGCCGAGAAAAAGGGGAGGTCAAAAAAGTTGTGTTTATCATGTTAATTCTCGCAGGTCCTTTAGACACGACTGCAGCCCGAACCACTGGGCGGAATTACACCAAATTTGGCAGAAACCTAGATTTCAGCACACAGATTATGCTTTCGCTTACTTGGTGTAAATCCATTCAGTAGTTTTTGAGATATTAAAGGAAAAACAAATTTGTATATCTGAGCTCGCAAATAATTCACGAATATTCGTGAGTTTTCACGCAATTCACGTGCAAAAAGAAGCGCTGTAATTGGCTGAGCACAACCGGACTAGAAAGTTGCAACCGCCATTTTAATTAATGGTACACGGTCCCCAGGGGTGCAAATTTGAACTGAAAATGGCATAAGGGGTCAGGGTAGAGGAACTGATGCACCCACTCAACGGCCCACACAGTACCTCATGCACCCACTCACAGACCCACTCAGACCCTCACACACCCACTCACAGACACACACAGACACTGACACATCCACGCTGAGAACCACTCTGACACTGATGAACCCACTCACAGACCCATTCAGACCCTCACACCCACTCACAAATCTACTCACACACTGATGCACCCACTCACAGACCCAGTGAGACACTGATGCACCCACACACAGACCCACTGAAACACTTATACAGCCACTCACAAACTACTCAGAGCCTCGTGCACCCACTCACAGACACAATCAGACACTGATGCACCCACTCACTGACCCACTCAGACCCTCACACACCCACTCACAGACCCACTCCAACCCTCACACACCCAATCACAGACCCACTCAGACACTCATGCTCCCATTCACCGACCCACTCGGACAGTGGCACATCCACTAACAGAGCCACTCAGACACTGATTTACCCACTCTGACCCTCATGCACCCACTCACAGACTCACTGAGACACTGACGCACCCACTCACTGACCCACTCAGACAGTGACACATCCACTCACAGATCCACTCTGACACTGATGCACCCACTCACTGACCCACTCAGACCCTAATGCAACCACTCACAGACCCACACAGACACAACCACTCACAGACCCACTCAGCCACTGATGCACCCACTCACAGACCCATTGAGACCCTCACGCACCCACTCACAAATCCACTCAGACTCTCATGCACCCAGTCACAGACCCACACAGACACTGACCCATCCAGTCACAGACCCACTCAGACCTTTATGCACCCACTCACAGAGCCATTCATACCCTCAGGCACCCAGTCACAAATCCACTCTGACCCTCATGCACCCACTCACAGACCCATTCACAGACCCACTCAGAAAGTGATGCACCCACTTACAGACCCAATCAGACCCACATGTACCCACTCGCACACCCATTGAGACCCTCATGCACCCACTCACAGATGCACTCAGACCCTCATGCACCTAGACACAGACCCACTTGGACACTCATGCACCCACTCACAGTCCCACAAGACACTGATGCACGTGCTCACACACCCAGAGATTCTCACAGCCACTCCCACCCCAGATACACCCTCTTACACCTATTCTCACACCCGGAGAGATAGGCTGAAGCCAACTTCCTTCAGCCATGCGCAGCAATGTTTGGATTAACGTACAGTAATGAAAATTACTATAAGTTAATAAAACCATAGAAATTCACTGAAAAAAAACAAAGGTTACAGAGACATTATAGTGAGGAAATAGAATTAAAAATCCTTAAAAATTCACTGGAAAACCCAAAGATTACAGTGACATTATAGTTTGGTCCTGAAATTACTTCTGTAAAACCAGAGAAATTCAGTAGTAATAGTTACCCGAGACTTTAACTTGCGCCCTTGTAATGCACTGCTTATGACATCACACATTACATCACTCATGACAGAGTCAGTGATATCACTGATGACATCACTGATGACATCTCAAATGACATCACTGATTACGTAATCCGCAGAACCTCCCACATACCCAATCATAATCTTACACAAACTCACATAGATCACCGCACATACAAATACTCAAACAGACATTGACAGAGCAATACAACTACTGCCACACACCTACTCACTCACTCACACAACACTAACATACCACTCACTCATGCATACATAACTAACTATGCTATTATCACATTCATACAACCATTCACACACCCACTCACAGCCCAATATACCACTGATACACCCACACACTCACTCATACATGACTCACAAATCTACTATGAAATACACATAACCACAGACACATCCACTCACTCACACATACAGCAAAAAACACACCCATTAACTCACCCATACAGACAGTTACACAACCACTTACCCACTAATACAAAGGCTTACACACCCAATCAGTCACCCATACAACAACTCCTACTCCCAGGCACCAATACATACAGGCACACACTCACCCACATACTCACCCATACAGCAACTCATACTCCCACTATTTCATGAATACATTTACTCACACATCCACTCTCTCTCACAATGACTCACTGATAAGGCACTCACTTATGGGAACAGCATCTCAAAGCTAAAATCAGTACCTGATACACTCACTAAATCACCCACTAACTGACTAACAAAGATGCTATTATGGCTACTGAGTTCTCAATTAAACCTCTCTCACACATACATAATTCCCATACAGCTACTAACAGATCCTTTTTCTTAGGTGTACACCTTCTCACATATACACTTACTGTACTACACAAGAAGTAACAGCATGACTTACCTGTGGATACAGATACTTATAAAGGCATTCACTCATCCATGTTCTCAATAACAGGGAGATTTACACATTAACACAGTTGCTGAAACATACAGGCAGTACTCTATACAAACACTCACACACCCGTTCTCTCAGTTATACAGCTACTCAGACACCCACTCACTGTACCTATACAGACTATTACACAGCCACTTCCTCATATATATACCTAGTAACACATCCACTTACAGTTTCATACAGAAAATAACCACTAACTCACCAATACAAGCACTCACACTTTCAGTCATACATACATATCACCACTTGCAGATACTGGATGACGTTATCAGTGATGTCATTTGAGATGTCATCGGTGATGTCATCAGCTAAACCACTGACTATGTCATGAGTGGTCATATGTGATGTTATAAGCCATCCCTGTAACCTTTGTTTTTCCAATGAATATATATATAAAATATTATCTTACTCTGCAATAAAGAGTCTTTAAAAATTCACTGAATAAACAAAGGTTGCAGTAACATTATAGTTAGGTGAAAATGTCAGTTTAAACATAACGTTTAAAATAAAAAAAACACTGAATTCACCAGTTATAGGTATTTCAAGTAACAATAACTTGCACGTCCTCCATGCCCAGTGTTATCATCATTGATGCCATTTTAGATTTCATCAGTAGTTTCATCATTGTTGTCGAGGAACATGTCATCAGTATTGTAATAGTTGAGGTCATAATCAGAGTGTGCGAGGCTGACGGTAAAAAGGGGCCCTCTCGGCTAGTCAAAGTCAAAGTCCTCTATTTCAAGTTGCCTGCCCATGAGACTTCCATGGGAGTCCAGTAAAACCAAACCATCCAGATGTGCATATATTTTGAACGTTAATTCCTCTAAAACTCTGAACGGATTTACACCAAAACACAAAAAGCAAGCTTTTTGCTGATAGAACTAGCTTTTTCCCAACTTGGTGTAATTCTGTTCAGCCATTTAGGCTGTAGCACTGTTCAACAATACCTATGGAAATTGCATGGTGTAATTGCATTTTAGGACCTCGCTTTTTTCATGGTCTCCCCATTGATGGATCATCCTGAAATTTTCAAGGAAGGAGCTGAGGTGAAGAATTTGTTTCGGGAAAGTTTTGTGAGGTTTCAGGAAACACTTCTTATGGTAACTAGGCCCTACAATAACTATACAGTGACAATAATATAATTGCTTATAGGGGCTTCTAGTCAGCCCTCTCCATCTATTGGTCCATTGTCATTCACATTTTTCTTCTGCCACTACAGCATACAAGATGGGACAATGGCTCAGCCCACATCAGCCATTGGCTCTATTGTTGGAATGTGGATTTACCTTCAATAATTAAAGACAAGAGGCGTCGGGCAAAGCAGGAACAGCCTGTTTAATTAAACACAACGGCTGAGAGAGGGCAGTAAAGAGTCAGGGTCTAATGACCGTCTCTCGAAGTTACAGAGGTTTGAGTGTCTTTTTATACAGTGTCTGGGGATACACTCAATCGATGGAGTAAATTCTGTGAAAAAGGAATCCGGGGCTAGTCTTGAGGCCATAAATCCGACCATCTAATAAAGGAGGTGGGTCTCGACCTTGCGTGGGAACTGTGTGGGGCAGTAGGTAACATGTCCAGATATCCGCCATGGGGAGCGCGTCAACACTCAGTGTGGTGTGTGTGCAGTGTTCTGATTGGCTTTGTGTTCCTAACCATATGTGGCATTTAACTTTATGGTGTTTCGGAAATGTGTACTCCTCTGGTCAAATGTGTTTTATTGGGGGCCAATTTCTGAGGACCTTTGTGGTGTTGCTGCCTATCTGGGGAGACGATCTGGGTTTTTCCTGTTTTGCACATTTGTCTATGGGCTACGTGTCACTCCATCTGTGATCTGTCAATCAGTTGCTTCAGGCCTGGGTAGCAGGGCCTGCTTAACCATGAACTACTGGCTCGGGGTTGATGGAGAGGTCATGTCAGGTGGAATCGACAATAACAAAGTGAGTTTGTTGTTATGCTGGCACATATCATGGTGTACATTGACAATGTTTTTCTGAATATCAACAGATCACTTTACTGTGAGTGTCAGCATTCTACTCTTTCACATGCAGCACATCCACATACAAAGTAGTTTTCATCAGTGCCGGGACTACTATTACAATGTGTGCTTTTTGAGACCCCAAAATAGTGTTTCTTCTTTCCAATATTATTTGCAACATTAGGAAAGGCCTGACAGCTCTCACAGCATTTTATGAAATTTTAATGGCAAACCCAAATTTTAATGACAAAGCCAAATGGCTGCCAGTCAACGCCAAGCTTATTGCTTTACCAATGCTTGGTTTCAGAACAGTGATACCGTGAGACAATGGGACAGAACAGACTGGTGGTTTTTTATTCTAATCCATTACACTGGGAGACAGACAAACTAAAATGCTTGTCAGGGTTTGATCATATTTAGTTATATAGTGAATTACATGGATTACATGTAGGATAATATTCTTCCTTCTTTCCAATGGTACAGTGAGTTGTAAATGACTGAAACATTTGAAGATACAATTTATTCTGAGCAGTTATACTATGAAACAGAAATCGGTGAAGGCTGAAAGAGCTGCAAGAGAGGCACAAAGTGGGCAGACATGCACTGCACCAAACTCTCAAATTAAACGCTAGCAGTATTTGAGGAACATCTGGCAGAAGAACACCAGCAGCAGGCATAGAGACATATGGGAAAGTCTTCAATCACAAGGTAAGAACTGATACAGGAAAAGATCCCAACAAGAATACGGAAGGGACTAGCAGAAAACCGGAAACAGAATGACTCTAAAGAAAATCCTGAATTGCACACAATGGCCATGGGAGTGGTTACATTTTTGGTTTGTAGTTGTAATTAAAACATCTCCACTGGCTCCCAGCCCAGGAAGGATGTAAGATCAAGCTACTCACCCACACTTACAAAGCTCTCCACAATCCCAGCCTAGAGTACCTCAACCATGGCCTCAACTTCTACTAACCCACCAGGCACCTTCGATCTGCATCCAAGTAAAGAGCACAACTCCCTTGCATCAAGGAGGCCATAAGAGGAGGATGTTCCTTCTCATACCATGCAGCCAAGACCCAGAACAACCTCCTGCAACACCTCAGGACCTCTCCCTCCCTCATGACTTCCAAAGGAACCTCAAGACATGCCTCTTCCAGATGAAGCAGGCGTGATCTCCTCCTCCTCCTCCCTCAGGCCTGTCCTTCTCAGAGCCTGGACATCCTCACGGGTAGTTAGCCGCACTCTACAAATCCACACAGCATAACAAAAATCATTAACTGTTGAACAAATGTCTATGTCACATAATGTAAGGTTGAAAAAACTAAACAAAACTTGCAATGACAATGCATGTGAAAGAAAAATCCCATCTGTATAAAGACGGACATATTATAAACAGAATACAAAAAGTTATTCAGCGAACAGGTGAATACAAATACCAGCAGATCTTTTTCATCAAGTTATACTTTGGAATGCAAGGCATGGAAGTTGCTGAAACTATGTATCCTGTCAGTGGTGTTGTATGTTGCATGCAGACAGATAGCGGAGCTATCTGGAGCACAAAGATAATGCAGGTTGTGGCTGCTGACAGGAGAGATATCTCTTGCATTTATACCACTCCTTTTACTGGTGCAGACTGCATATCATCTGTCTAGGGTGACATTGCCTATTAAAATAAAAAAAAGGCACAGCCTTGCGGCACAGAAACAGAAAAGTAATTTGCTGTTTTTTGTTGGAGAAAATGATGTGCGAGAACAGCCCTGTTCCATTAATTTTGTTCAAAAGATTATTTGGTTTCATTTCCTTGGTTTTCCTTTTCATAAAAGATTGGGCACAGAAAACTAACTTCCCAAGCTCTTTCTCTCACCTTCCTTACTCTGGATGCCCTTCATTACAGACTGTTCTTCAAATGGAAATATAGAAGTGCTGCTGCTCATTTTCCACAGTACCAGTTTTCTCCTGAGAAGTGTCGGTTCACTCCCATTAAATGTATTGAACAAGTGCTGAGAGTGCAGGATATCCCCCTTTAAAATTAAAGAAGTGCAGCTACTCAGTACCAGACAGTACCTCCTCATTTAAAGCAGTTTTCAGAAAGTGTAGTTATATAAGCAGAGGGCTACATTGTGTCACAACAGTACATATGCAATAGCATGAGGCATTAGACACTGGCAAAGGGAGCCATTAATGGGCGTTGTCCTCATCTCTTGTCACGGTGGAAATGCAATGGCTTTTTATTCAATTTAATGTGGCCTACAGCTAGTCCTACATGTACTTCTGTTCTCCCAAATCCCTATGTGATATTTTTTAAAAGTTTAAAGTAATTATTCTTCTTAAATTTTAAGCTGAAGCTGTGAGACATTGATTAAACCAATATTTGGTCAGTCAGTCACTGAGATCAGGAAATAAAAGTCCTCATTTTTAATCTCTCTTCTGTCCTCTCTCTGAACAAGAATAATATTGTAGGCATCATTTGTGGCAGGGTGTGGCCTGCCAGCAGCATGGTCCGATTGGTCTTTGCCTCAGGGCTCTACTGCCAAGTTGTCCTCTGGAAATGACCTTTACATCTTGCTACTATTTTTTTACTGTATCTGTTAGACCCGGCATCCTTGGCAGGGTTTCCCCTAACCTTTTTTGCCTTCTAATCTGGTTTGCTGGCCTCATTTTTGCTAGCTTTAGGACTTTGGGCACTTTACCACTGCTAACCAGTGTTAAAGTGCATATGCGCTCTGCTTAATAACATGGTAACCAGGAGCGGCTCTTCCATTAGGATGGAGGCGCTTCCCCCACTGTCAAAAATGTCCCCAGAAAGCCCCAGAGATGAAAAATAATTGAAAATAATTAAGTTAATGTATTTACATTTTACTTTTCATCCTCCCATCCTGAACCGAGTGTCAGGACGGTGTGGGGCCATTGCTGCAGCAGAGAGGAGTGGTGGGTTGCTTTGCACTAGTTTAAAAGTGCTTGTCTCTGTGGCTGGCCGTCTTGGGATGGCCTGCCAGTCATGTGCATTTTAAACCTCTCTAAGCCAGCTGTCTTAGACAGCTGGGTTAGAGAAAGCACAGGCCTCAAGTGCTCTTCAGAGCTCTGAGGGAGGCCACTTTCTCCAATCCTAGTGCTTCTCTCATGCTGGTTACCAGTATGAGTGCAGCACCAAGATTGGTTAGAGAAATGTACTGGAGCCCATGGAAACAGCAGAACACAGACCTGAGTGAGGCACATGTCGGATGTCATGCAGCAAGCAAGGTAAGTGGTTATTACTATTAATTTACACTTGCCACTCACCTTGCATGCATGCACCCACCGACCACACATTTTCCCACCCCCCTCATTATGCCAGGCGCCACTCATGGTAACTTTGTCTTACTCACAATTGGCATATTTAATGTACTTATAAGTCCCTAGTAAAGTGCATCTGTGAGCAAGACTTGTATAATAAATGCTACTAGGGGGTCTGCAGCACTGATTGTGCCACCGACTTCAGTATCCCTTCATACATGTTTCAGGCCTGCCATTGCAGAGCCTGTGTGTGCAATTTTAAACTGCCATGTCGACCTGGCAAGTTAACTCTCTTGCCAGGCCCAAACCTTCCTTTTTAATACACATAGGTCACCCCTTAGGTAGGCCCTAGACACCCAACGGGAAGGGTGCAGTGTATTTAAAACATAGGACATGTACGTTTAAGTTTTGTTTGTCCTAGTAGTGAAAAACTCTTAAATTAATTTTTCTCTACTGCAAAGTGTATCTCTCCGTTATGATAACATTGGGATTGCCGTATGAAATATAACAATTGCAATTTTCAAATTGGAAGAGATGGACCCCTAAACTTTGTGTCTCTGGAATCACAATTTTAAATTACGAATTATGGTAAAGTCAGATTTTAAATTGTAATTCAGAAAATGACACTTTTAGAAAGTTGGTATTTTCTTACTTTAATCATCCGGTGCTTTCTGCCTATCTTTGAATGCACGTCTGGGTGGGTGGCAGCTCAGCTCTTGTGCATTCCCTCTAGACGGCCACACACTAAGGGAGCTTAGGTGTGACTGATGGGCCATCCATATCCTGATGGGCCATCCTAGGCAGGATGGGAGGGAGAAGCTGACACTTACACCTGAATGGGCAGTGTCCTGATCCCATACAGAGGGCTGCATAAGCCCCTGTATTGATGCTAGAGCCAGGGCAGGTAGGACTTTGTGCACTTCCAAGGCCTCTCTTTGAGGTTTCCCCAAGTTCAAAGGCGCCTCTGGGTGTATGAACTGGACCTCAAACACCCCCAACTCAGTACACTTCTGGACCTGTGGATACTCTGTCAAGAAGAAGGACTGCTGTGCTGCTGAAAGGACTGCCAGTCTGTTGGACACTGCTAGACTCATTCTCTGCTGTGCTGACCTGCTGCCTGCTGCCCTCCTTGCCTGGTAGTGAGAAGGACTGGAACCGAATCTCTCCAACCCAGAACCAGAGTGACTCCAAGGGCTTGCTGGCTTGCCTCCTGCTTTTCTTAAGTCTCAGGGACACAAAAGACTTCCAACACAACTGCTACAGCTACTGGACCCGTCTTCAACCAGCTCCTGACACCCAAGAGGTGCCTCTCTAGTCCTGGGCCATTGGAAGTGGTTTTGCCTCCTGAAATTATGCTTTTGGGCTCTTCGTGACCACAAATGGGGCAGCTTGCACCAGAACTATACCACTTGCATGATGAATCAGCGCGAGCCTTTGCAAGTTCATCTCTTTGCACAGCAAGCATCAAGGCTCCAACCCACCCGTCAACGACACCCAGCTGACTCTTCGCACCTGTGGACCACTGACAGCAATGCTCTCCTTGCTCCCAGTGAACTTCTTCCCTGCAAACAGACCTCTTGCCTCAATGACTGAAAAGGTAAATCTTTCGTGGGACTTGTCTGGAACTGCACCTAACCCTCGCTGCATCACAGCTGGGCTGAAATTTTGGATTTACCACAGTCTAGTGCAACTAGATATCTTTGGTTGGCATTTTATGCTTCTAAGCACCAAATATTGCATTTTAATCTTTAAACATTCATAACTCAACTTCTACTGATTGGATTTTTGTTATTTTAGTATTGTTTTACTCATAAAATTAAGTTCAATTTTCTAACCTGGTAGGGTGACTTTTTATGTGGTGCATTTACTGTTTTACTATTAGACGTGTTGCAAAAGTGCTTTACACTTTGCCTGTTAAGGTAACCCTGCCTGCGCTGTGCCAAACTACCAGAGGGTAAGCACAGGGTAATTTTTGGTTTGTATATGACTTACCATGATTAGGATTGTGGTTCCTGCGTGGGCTTGCAGCATAGATTAGCAAATTTTGCTTCACTGAAATGGAAATTTTGCAGCACAAATCTGGGCATTTTGCAGCATTATTTTGGTGCTTTATTTTACTTGTAACCAATCCTTTTCACCCTTAAATCAATCTTTCAGCAGAGTATTCCACTTTGAAACAGACATTGTTTATAAAGTTTCTGAGAGTGTTTGTTTGCTATATTCTCCTTTGTGGCAACATTCTGGATGATAGGTTAAGCCAAGAGCAATAGCACAGAGTAGCTAGTCATCCTGTTTCCTGTGGCATTGTACTGACTTGGGGCTAGGGTTCCAAGCCCCAGACCCATCTGCTGTAGGACACCACGTTTTGACATTCGCACGATATGCAAAAGCCAAAATTAGAGGTTTTCCAGCCGCTGCCCTGCAATTACTCTAAATTACATTTCCTCCTCTTCTTCACCAGTTCTCTTACTTGTTAGATTTCATAAATGGACCCATTCCTTCATATGTCAAGGGTTTGATGCGCCAAGGAGAGTTATATAATTGTATTTGTTTTTTTAAATGTGTATCTTCACTGTATTCTTGGTGTTTTAATTTGTGTATAACAATTTTAAATTAGCTTGCCATGAGATGTTCAGCAGGAGTGACACAAAATTAAATATTATAATACAAATATATAATTAAAACACCAAAAAGGGTAAAGTTGCAACAGGGCATCCAAGGTGCACTCCAGGAGCTGCCCCAGGGACAGGATAACTGGCATTGGACCAACATTGTGTGCTGCATGTAAGAACCTTGAAGAACATAAAAGACATGCAACACCCCAGTTATCATGAGCAACATACATGGACCCAAAACACACAGCACATACAGATGTTACAAAAAGGAAACCATTTTCGAGGTGCTTAGCAGACTTTAGGAGGCTGTAGACATTTTTTCTCATTAAGGGTACTGGAAAAATGGTTTGTGCTCCTGAACTATCAAGTTAAGTGCAACTGATTATCAGTATCCTTTAGGGTCAGGGTGCCCTGTAGGGCAATCAGGCATTGCCCGTAGGGCTTGCCTGATAAGATAGATTGTGGGCCAGTTTTTTTGGAGGCTTGTGGGCCTGTTTTATGGTCTGGTTGGCAGGTTTTTACTGTTGATTTTACTGATATTACCACAAACCTTGCTTGTAGCAAACACAAATGCATGCATACCTCACACAACACCTATACAAAGTGTCTCCAAATGCTCAAAATCACCCTATTTGACGACAGGATGAACTAATGGGGCCACTTTTATTTTGGTGCCCTGGCCTATTTTCTGTCCTAGTCCGATCCTGGTCTCCATATTATGTGAGTGAACAGTGCAGTAGTCACCCTCTTCTGTGCTTACTTGCTCAGTTTGGACCCAACTCCCTGCAAACAGAGCATATTGCTCTGATGGAAAATGTGTGTGTGTGAAGGAAAACATGAATCACTTTCAGTGGACTCGTTGATTGTCAAAATACATGGCGGATCACAAAAAGTTGAAAAGGGCAATGATGGAACAGCTTTGCTTGCCACATGAGCAGTTTTATCCCTAGGCTAACTGGAAATGTAACCAGATTGGCTGAGGAAACTTATCATTGCTTAGCGAAATAGTCATTGACAAAGCGCCTGGATTTGGCTCTTGTATAAAACATACATGAAGAGGTATAAAACAGATAGGAACAAATGCACAGATAGAGAATTACACATGCACAGAGGCCAACGATACCCATATCAATGCAGCCCAGCTAACATACAAGTGCATAGGCACACAGCGCAATAAGGAAAAACTCAGCT
Organism: Pleurodeles waltl; assembly: GCF_031143425.1. Taxonomy (NCBI): domain Eukaryota; kingdom Metazoa; phylum Chordata; class Amphibia; order Caudata; family Salamandridae; genus Pleurodeles; species Pleurodeles waltl. Next base: position 311,862,280 of record NC_090449.1, on the reverse strand, counting down.
CTTTCTCTCTGTCGCTCTTTCTCTGTCCCCTCATTCTGTCTCTATCTCGCGCCTTCTCACCTATTGAAAACCAATGTTTCTCCTCTCCTTTCTTTCATTTGGTCCCCTGTGAAATGGATCCATAAAGGGAAAAAAATATTGCTGAAAAATAATCTTTTTGGGACATTTTTTCCTTCCAAACTGCAGCCGAGAAAAAAAGGAAGAAAAACAAGTTAAAAATCCATCAAAATGCGACAATTAATAAAACAAGACAAAGTGGCCTCAGTGTAGCCACTTTACAGAGTTTGCCAGTGAAGTGTTGCTTTCGTTTTCTAGTCTTTCTTTCAACAGCATTGTTTTCCCCTTTGTTCTGTGAGGTACGCGCCAGAGAATGCAAGCTCTGAACGTGATGGCCGGCAGGGCCCATTGATACAATTCTACATTTGCTCCTGCAATTCCTAATACTGCAGGCCGAAGCAGGCAGCTTTTGTGGCGCTACGTAGTGACGTGTGTTCGCGCACAGCAGGAGACCATTCTTGGATTCACAATTATACATATTTTGGTAATTGCGCTTCTCAGCAGATTTTGCGATTATTTCGACTAAGAGAACCTGCCTCATTAATATGCAATATGTAGCTTTTTTGCAAACCTTACTAAATGTCAGGTTCCAGATGAATATGTCCATTGTATGGTACAAAGGGTACGAATATTTTCAACCAGTTGCTGTGGAAAAACAGAGACTTATTTGTGACCCAAGAATGCTATGTTCCATGTATATAATATTTTATATGGCACACATCTATGGGGAAGTACCTTTTAGTAGCCTTGTACGCCCGACGCATAAAAACATTTTGATTCCACATAGTGTAATAATTACAGACCAATTTCACTTATCAATTGAGACTGTATTGTATTTTAAACTATTATTAACGGTGTATTTAGAAGAATTTCTTCGTAGATTAATTGGAGTGGAACAATCTTGATTTGCTAATGAAAGATTATTTAAACATAAATATGGAACCTTCTAAAACATTGCTTAAATGAAAATCTTTTAAGTCTAGGTCCCCCAGGGCTGCCATTTAACTAGATGTTGAAAACGCTTTCAGTTGGGCGGAATTAAATAATGAAAGCACTAAAATGGTATGGCATAGGCACCACTATGAGAAGCATTATTTCCTTATTACACTGACGCCACAAAACCTCCATACAGTTCCATTGTCTGTTTTCTAGCCCTTTGACAGGGTGGTCTTTTACCTCTTTTCCTTTTTGGTTTTTCTTCAGTAACCCCTTCTGCCCAGAATTAAACAAAATTTCTCTTACATTCTCCTTGCTATTAAATCTATAAATTCAGTGCCCCGCAACAGTGTAGGTTAATACAATTATTAACCACTTCGCTGCCAGGCCTTTTCCCCCTCCTGTGCCAGGCCTTTTTTTGCCTATTTGGGGCAGTTCGCGCTTAGGCCCTCATAACTTTTTGTCCACATAAGCTAACCAAGCCAAATTTGCGTCCTTTTTTTCCAACATCCTAGCGATTCTAAAGGTACCCAGACTTTGTGGGTTCCCCTGAAGGAGGCCAAGAAATTGGCCAAAATACAGTGAAAATTTCGTTTTTTTCAAAAAAATTGGAAAAAGGGGCTGCAGAAGAAGGCTTGTGGTTTTTCCCCTGAAAATGGCATCAACAAAGGGTTTGCGGTGCTAAACTCAGCAGCTTCCCAGCTTTCAGGAACAGGCAGACTTGAATCCGAAAACCCAATTTTTCAACACAATTTTGGCATTTTACTGGGGCATACCCCATTTGTGCAATTTTTTGTGCTTTCAGCCTCCTTCCAGTCAGTGACCGGAATGGTCATGAAACCAATGCTGGATCCCAGAAACCTAAACATTTCTGAAAAGTAGACAAAATTCTGAATTCAGCAAGGGGTCATTTGTGTAGATCCTACAAGGGTTTCCTACAGAAAATAACAGCTGAAAAAGAAAAATATTGAAATTGAGGTGAAAAAAACATCAATTTTTCTCTACTTTTTACTCTGTAACTTTTCCCTGCAATGTCAGATTATCGAAAGCAATATACCGTTACGTCTGCTGGACTCCTCTGGTTGCGGGGATATACAGGGAGTGCAGAATTATTAGGCAAATGAGTATTTTGACCACATCATCCTCTTTATGCATGTTGTCTTACTCCAAGCTGTATAGGCTCGAAAGCCTACTACCAATTAAGCATATTAGGTGATGTGCATCTCTGTAATGAGAAGGGGTGTGGTCTAATGACATCAACACCCTATATCAGGTGTGCATAATTATTAGGCAACTTCCTTTCCTTTGGCAAAATGGGTCAAAAGAAGGACTTGACAGGCTCAGAAAAGTCAAAAATAGTGAGATATCTTGCAGAGGGATGCAGCACTTTTAAAATTGCAAAGCTTCTGAAGCGTGATCATCGAACAATCAAGCGTTTCATTCAAAATAGTCAACAGGGTCGCAAGAAGCGTGTGGAAAAACCAAGGCGCAAAATAACTGCCCATGAACTGAGAAAAGTCAAGCGTGCAGCTGCCACGATGCCACTTGCCACCAGTTTGGCCATATTTCAGAGCTGCAACATCACTGGAGTGCCCAAAAGCACAAGGTGTGCAATACTCAGAGACATGGCCAAGGTAAGAAAGGCTGAAAGACGACCACCACTGAACAAGACACACAAGCTGAAACGTCAAGACTGGGCCAAGAAATATCTCAAGACTGATTTTTCTAAGGTTTTATGGACTGATGAAATGAGAGTGAGTCTTGATGGGCCAGATGGATGGGCCCGTGGCTGGATTGGTAAAGGGCAGAGAGCTCCAGTCCGACTCAGACGCCAGCAAGGTGGAGGTGGAGTACTGGTTTGGGCTGGTATCATCAAAGATGAGCTTGTGGGGCCTTTTCGGGTTGAGGATGGAGTCAAGCTCAACTCCCAGTCCTACTGCCAGTTCCTGGAAGACACCTTCTTCAAGCAGTGGTACAGGAAGAAGTCTGCATCCTTCAAGAAAAACATGATTTTCATGCAGGACAATGCTCCATCACACGCGTCCAAGTATTCCACAGCGTGGCTGGCAAGAAAGGGTATAAAAGAAGGAAATCTAATGACATGGCCTCCTTGTTCACCTGATCTGAACCCCATTGAGAACCTGTGGTCCATCATCAAATGTGAGATGTACAAGGAGGGAAAACAGTACACCTCTCTGAACAGTGTCTGGGAGGCTGTGGTTGCTGCTGCACGCAATGTTGATGGTGAACAGATCAAAACACTGACAGAATCCATGGATGGCAGGCTTTTGAGTGTCCTTGCAAAGAAAGGTGGCTATATTGGTCACTGATTTGTTTTTGTTTTGTTTTTGAATGTCAGAAATGTATATTTGTGAATGTTGAGATGTTATATTGGTTTCACTGGTAATAATAAATAATTGAAATGGGTATATATTTGTTTTTTGTTAAGTTGCCTAATAATTATGCACACCTGATATAGGGTGTTGATGTCATTAGACCACACCCCTTCTCATTACAGAGATGCACATCACCTAATATGCATAATTGGTAGTAGGCTTTCAAGCCTATACAGCTTGGAGTAAGACAACATGCATAAAGAGAATGATGTGGTCAAAATACTCATTTGCCTAATAATTCTGCACTCCCTGTATAGGGTTTGTAGGTTCATCAAGAACCCGAGGAACCCAGAGCCAATAAATGAGCTGCACCCTGCAGTGCGTTTTCATTCTATACCGGGTATACAGTAATTCATTTGCTGAAATATAAGGAGTAAAAAATAGCTATCAAGAAAACCTTTGCATTTCCAAAAAGGGCACAAGATAAGGTGTTGAGGAGCAGTGGTTATTTGCACATCTCTGAATTCCGGGGTGACCATAGTAGCACGTGAATTACATGGAATTTCTCAAATAGATGTCTTTTTTACACACACCCCTATATTTGGAAGGAATAAATGTAGAGAAAGACAAGGGGCAATAACACTTGTTTTGCTATTCTATGTTCCCCCAAGTCTCCCGATAAAAATGATACCTCACTTGTTTGGGTAGGCCTAGCGCCCGCGACAGGATATGCCCCAAAACACAACGTGGACACATCACAGAAAACAGAGCTGTTTTTAGCATAGTGACTACCTGTAGATTTTGGCCTCTAGCTCAGCCGCCACCTAAGGAAACCTACCAAACCTGTGCATTTCTGAAAACTAGAGACCTAGGGGAATCCAAGGAGGGGTGACTTGTGTGGCTCGGACCAGGTTCTGTTACCCAGAATCCTTTGCAAACCTCAAAATTTGGCTAAAAAAACACATGTCCCTCACATTTCTGTGGCAGAAAGTTCTGGAATCTGAGAGGAGCTACAAATTTCCTTCCACCCAGCGTTCCCCCAAGTCTCCCGATAAAAATGATACCTCACTTGCGTGGGTAGGCCTAGCGCCGGCGACAGGAAACACCCCAAAGCGCAACGTGGACACATCCTAAATTTTGGAAAAAAACAGAGGTGTTTTTTGCGAAGTGCCTCCCTGTAGATTTTGGCCTCTAGCTCAGCCGGCACCTAGGGAAACCTACCAAACCTGTGCATTTCTGAAAACTAGAGACCTAGGGGAATCCAAGGAGGGGTGACTTGCGGGGCTCGGACCAGGTTCTGTTACCCAGAATCCTTTGCAAACCTCAAAATTTGGCTAAAATAACACATGTTCCTCACATTTCTGTGGCAGAAAGTTCTGGAATCTGAGAGGAGCTACAAATTTCCTTCCACCCAGCGTTCCCCCACGTCTCCCGATAAAAATGATACCTCACTTGTGTGGGTAGGCCTAGCGCCCGCGACAGGATATGCCCCAAAACACAACGTGGACATATCACAGAAAACAGAGCTGTTTTTAGCAAAGTGACTACCTGTAGATTTTGGCCTCTAGCTCAGCCGCCACCTAGGGAAACCTACCAAACCTGTGCATTTCTGAAAACTAGAGACCTAGGGAGATCCAAGGAGGGGTGACTTGCGGGGCTCGGACCAGGTTCTGTTACCCAGAATCCTTTGCAAACCTCAAAATTTGGCTAAAAAAACACATGTTCCTCACATTTCTGTGGCAGAAAGTTCTGGAATCTGAGAGGAGCCACAAATTTCCTTCCACCCAGTGTTCCCCCACGTCTCCCGATAAAAATGATACCTCACTTGTGTGGGTAGGCCTAGCTCCCGCGACAGGATATGCCCCAAAACACAACGTGGACATATCACAGAAAACAGAGCTGTTTTTAGCAAAGTGACTACCTGTAGATTTTGGCCTCTAGCTCAGCCGCCACCTAGGGAAACCTACCAAACCTGTGCATTTCTGAAAACTAGAGACCTAGGGGGATCCAAGGAGGGGTGACTTGCGGGGCTCGGACCAGGTTCTGTTACCCAGAATCCTTTGCAAACCTCAAAATTTGGCTAAAAAACACATGTTCCTCACATTTCTGTGGCAGAAAGTTCTGGAATCTGAGAGGAGCTACAAATTTCCTTCCACCCAGCGTTCCCCCAAGTCTCCCGATAAAAATGATACCTCACTTGCGTGGGTAGGCCTAGCGCCTGCGACAGGAAACACCCCAAAGCGCAACGTGGACACATCCACAATTTTGGGAGAAAACAGTGCCTACCTGCGGATTTTGGCCTGTAGCTCACCCAGCGCCTAGGGAAACCTACCAAACCAGTGCATTTCTGAAAACTAGAGACCTAGGGGAATCCAAGGAGGGGTGACTTGCGGGGCTCGGACCAGGTTCTGTTACCCAGAATCCTTTGCAAACCTCAAAATTTGGCTAAAAAAACACATGTTCCTCACATTTCTGTGGCAGAAAGTTCTGGAATCTGATAGGAGCCACAAATTTCCTTCCACCCAGCGTTCCCCCAAGTCTCCCGATAAAAATGATACCTCACTTGTGTGGGTGGCCCAGGTGCCTGCAACATAATAAGGCCCAAAACCTGAAGGGATAGAAGGGATAGCACAGCAAGTTTATAAGGGCATATTCTTTTATACATCTTTAGACGGACTCTGCTTTGGGGACCCACATAAGTGAGGTGTCATTTTACTTGGGAGACTGAGGGGAAAACTGGGGAGTAGGAATTTTGTGCTGGAGCGGTGATCCTACTAAGAAAAATCAGGAAAATATGCTTTTTTATGCAAATTGTGAGGTTTACAGAGGAGTCTGGGTAAGAAAATGTTGGGGGAGCCACACAAGCCACACCTCCCTAGACTCCTTGGGGTGCCTAGTTTTAAAAAGTTTCTGGGTTTTGTAGGTTTCCCTACATGACGGCCGCACCCAGGACCAAAAACATAGGTGGGCCCTCCCCCCCAAACACAGGTATTTTTGGAATATATCACTTTGATGTGTGCACATACGTCCGTGATGTGCCAAACACTAAAATTGTGAAAAGAAACACACTTAGGTTATGTGAAGAAGACCCCTCACCCACCAACCAAGTTGGTGGCATGCTTCATCATCGGGGTCCCACCTGAGGCACCTAGCGTGTCTCAAGTGTGCTGCGACGCCTGATTACAGCGGAGCAGGTTTTGTCATTTGTACCACACATACTGGTTGGATTTGGCACGAGGGTGAGTGATGGTTCAGTAGATCAAATTTTATTAACAAGAGATTTCACAAAAGTGAAATGCACTGGTAATAACTGAAAGGCCAAAAAACTGAACCAATGACTCACAGCTCGTGAGCTGTAAAGCCACGACAAGGCACCAACCGCTTTACAGTCCATTCACACACCTTTCATACATGACATGCACTAGACCATTCACGCCGCCAGCCACGGGCCCAGCACATTACAAGACTCGCATCCACAGACAGCGCCAGTCAAGGGCCCATCACTTTCATACGCCCACATGCCTGATACAGCAATCACACCAGCTGATGAGTGTGTGGACTGGCGTTTGGCCGGCACTGCCAGCCAAGCGCCACCCCACCCACACCACCAGCCAAGCGCCACCCTACACACACCGCCAGCCCAGCGCCACCCCACACACACCGCCAGCCCAGCGCCACCCCACACACACCGCCAGCCAAGCGCCACCCCACACACACCGCCAGCCAAGCGCCACCCCACACACACCGCCAGCCAAGCGCCACCACACCCACGCCGCCAGCCAAGCGCCACTCTACACATGCCATCCCCTTTTTTTTGTTTTTAAACAACAAAGAAACCACTAATCATAAATTAGTACAAAACTACAAACACAAAAGCTCTAACTGAATACATGACTAATGCCAACCGTGAAACCGAACATATAAAAATATAAAACACCAGTTTACGCTCACGGAATTTCCCAATAATTCTTCTGTGTGTGGTAGCTCCTGAAACAGCCACCCACACACAGCCCAGGCTTTGAAGGACAATCAGGGCAGTACATCCTAGTCTCCTTCCTGATACCTCTTCGAGCACAGACTCTACATCTCTTAGCAGGAAAGTTTTTTTTGGCCGTGGGAGGAATGTGCTCAGCAAAGTGACGATCTTTCAATCTAGCCACATCCTCCACCACTGCTTCTCTAGGAACTCTTGCCTGTTCCAGCACAACAAGGCTAGCTATGATAGACTCCTGAAATTTCACAAATGTCATCCTTGACTCTGGAGAACTATCCTTAAACACAACAAAAGCATTAAAAGTTGCCAAGTGGAACAAGTGAAGCGCTAATTTCTTATACCACACATAAGACTTACGAGCAGCAGTGTAAGGTTCTAACCTCTGATCTACTCTATCAACACCACCCATGTGCTTATTATAGTCTAAGATGCACACAGGTTTGCGCACTTCGGCAACCTGACCCCAAACAGCCACAGGTGAAGTACTCTCATCATGGATGGTGCTTAGCATGTATACATCCCTCTTGTCTACAAATTTCAGAGCTAGCAGCTCATCATTCCGCAAGGCACTGCACTGTCCCTTCTCAAGTTTTTTACAGACAAGCTCTTTTGGATAGCCTTTCCGATTAGAGCGGATTGTGCCACAAGCAACAGTGTCCACTCTGAACAACTCCTTGAACAACCGAACTCCAGTGTAGAAGTTATCTACATATAAATGGTGACCTTTGTTAAACAGTCGTCTACCAAGTTCCCACACAATTTTCTCACTAACTCCAAAAGTGGGAGGACAACCAGGGGGGTCAATATTGGAATCCCTACCAGTGTAGACCCGGAAATTATAAACATATCCTGTACTACTTTCTGACAGCATATACAATTTAATTCCATACCGTGCCCTCTTGCTAGGAATGTACTGCCTAAAAACCAAACGACCCTTGAACAGGACCAAAGACTCATCTACAGATATTTCTTTCCCTGGAACATAGATCTCTGAAAACCGATCTACCAAATGATCAAGGACAGGTCTAATCTTAAAAAGACGGTCAGAATCAGGATGATCTCGTGGCAAGGCTAAAGCATTATCTACAAAATGCAACATCCGAAGAAGAAGCTCATACCGGTTACGACTCATGTTGGCAGGAAATATAGCAGTTGCCATCAAGGGACTAGTAGACCAATATGAAGACAGCGACGGCTTCCTTATCAGCCCCATCAAAAAAGTTAAACCCAAGAACTTTTTCAACTCTTCCAGATTTGTGGGAATCCACCGGCTAGCTCTAGAGTGTGGCCTAAGTCTGGCAGCGTTGTCCCTCAAAAACTGCTCTGCATACAAATTAGTCTGCTCAACAATCTCTTCCAAAAATATATCGTCCATAAACAACTCCAAAAAGTTGACGGGCAAAAAGTTTTCCGTATTAACTCGACACCCTGGAAAACCAGTAAACGCAGGCAACTGTGGCTGCTCCATGTTTGGTGCAACCCATGCGTCAGGTCTTCCAATGGGAAGCCTTTCAGCCACTGGCTCCTGCACCATTGGCACATCACTGTCCTCCTCTAAAACAGGCCCTTCATCAGCACTGAGAGTGGCTTCATCATCAGATGATTCATCTCTGACAGAAAATTCACTTCCAGAATCCTGCACTTCCTCCTCTGCCTCAGATGCAGAGTCAGTCTCATATTCATGGTCAGAAGATGACTCAAAAAGCACACTAACAACCTGCTGAGCGGTCATCCTACGGCTGGCCATGATCCTTCCTACTAAAATTAACTGGCCAAATACACCACCAACAACCAGCACTGTGTAAGATAAGTAACAAAGTATAGGTTTATCACTAAGAATTATAAACTCAAAAACTATACTGCTCACTTGCCTGAAAAAGCTTGACTCACCAGCAACTACTCTGCACAGCCACAGCAATCACCAACGATATCCCACTAAAAAGAGAAAAAAAAAAGCAAATTAGACATAAGACAACACAATAATCATTGTGCATAACTCTAAGGACAATTTCACACACAATCCTGCATTCAGTACACCACCTACAAACATGTCATTCATGCATTGCAACAATACTCACTTGGAGTAAATTTATTTACTTACCTAAAACATGCAACTACGCAAACCGCAGGACAACTACTGCCAAAACTGCAACAAGCCACAGCAAAGTCAGCAAAAGCTTTGAACTAAAACAAAAAGGAGAAAAACTGTTATTATCATAAAAGTAAATACTTCGCCAGTTGACAAACACTCCGCCACTAACCATTTTTTCATTTTCCCGTGTCTAGTCTTCTCTGCTTGGGGGAAGATGGGCCTAAAAAAAAAATAGGCCAATCTACCCCCAAGGGGAGGGGGCAGAAATCACCCAGATTACATTGCACCCTTTGGGGGGGGGCGACCCTTGCCCAAGGTGCCACACCCCCACACAAAGCACACACACACATACATAGTATCCCTGGCGCTATGGGGATTCTGCCCCCCTAGGGGACAGAAAGGCCTAAAAAATAGGCATATCTGCCCCCTAGGGGGGCAGAACTGCCCAAAAATACATGTGGGCCCCTGGGGGCGACCCTTGCCCAAGGGGCCACCCCCCAACACAAAAAATAAAAATCAACAATAAAATCCCTGGTGTCTAGTGGCTTTCTGCCCCCCTTGGGGGCAGATCGGCCTAAAAATAGGGCCAATCTGCCCCCAAGGGGGGCAGAAACGACAATAAATACATTGCGCCCCTGGGGGGAGCGACCCTTGCCCAAGGGGCCACCCCCCAACACAAAGCACACATACATACATACTATTTCTGGCGCTATTGGGATTCTGCCCCCCTTGGGGGCAGAAAGGCCTAAAAAAAATAGGCCTCTCTGCCCCCAAGGGGGGCAGAACTGCCCAAAAATACATGAGGGCCCCTGGGGGCGACCCTTGCCCAAGGGGCCGCCCCCCAACACAAAAAATGTCTAGTGGCTTTCTGCCCCCCAACACAAAAAATACAAATCAACAATAAAATCCCTGGTGTCTAGTGGCTTTCTGCCCCCCTTGGGGGCAGATCGGCCTAAAAATAGGGCCAATCTGCCCCCAGGGGGGGCAGAAACGACGTAAAATACATGTGCCCCCAAAGGGGAGCGACCCTTGCCCAAGGGGCCGCCCCCCAACACAAAAAATACACAGCAACAATAAAATCCCTGGTGTCTAGTGGCTTTCTGCCCCCCTTGGGGGCAGATCGGCCTAAAAATAGGGCCAATCTGCCCCCAGGGGGGGCAGAAACGACGTAAAAAGCATGTGCCCCCAAAGGGGAGCGACCCTTGCCCAAGGGGTCGCTCCCCTACACTAATATTCACTCACACACACACACATACAGAAATCCCTGGTGTCTAGTGGGCATTCCTGCTGCCCGATCGCATCGCGATCGGGCAGCAGGAATGCTCAAAGAGACATCGAGGGAAAGGAAAACCCTTTCCTTTCCCTCGATGCCTCTCTGAGAGCACCCCCACCCCGCAGGAAGGTGAAATACTCACCTTCTCCCTTGACGCGCTGGAAGCAAATGGCTTCCAGCGCGTCATTCCCCGTTTCCATGAAATCAGCGCGCGATCGCGCGCTGACGTCATGGGGGGGGGTGGGGGGGGGTGGGCGTGAAAGGGGAAGGGATTCCCCTTTCAGCCCTGGCCTGGGGGTGTTGGGGGGCGGCCCTCATTACGTCCGTGGCGGGGAAGGGGTTAAAGAGAACACATATAAGGGCAATATGCCAAACCAATTGCAGCAAATAATTGAGCTTTTCATAGAAAAAATGTAGATGGAGATTCCTTATCTGAATTTCAGAAAAATTGTAAAAAAAGATAAATCGAAGCTGTTAGTTACAAGGAAATATAATCTGAATGTAACTTATTCTGTTTTATTTGGGATATGATATGGTCTCAGACAATTAAATGGAGTGTGCTGTTGACACAACACAAACGATTTTTTGCATTTACAGTATACTAAACTATTTCTACCCCCGATGCTATCTGCAAGATTAACCTATTCAATAGCAGTACCTGTTGGTCATTGTTGGACCTGGGCCTTTTAGCAGGGCTATCCCCAATCTTTTTGCCTTTGTCCTCCTGTTTTTCTGCCCCTCTTTTTGTTGGCTTCAGGACTCTGGGAACTTTACTACTGCTGATCAGTGATAAAGTGCATGTGCTGTCTCCTTTAAACTTCGTATGATTGTTTTACACCTGTTTGACACAATTAATGTACCTGTAAGTCCCTTGTACAGTGGCATTACCTATACCCAGGGCCTGTAAATTAAATGTGACTAATGGGCTTGCAGAGCAGCTTGCGCCAACCCCAGAAGTAGCCTTTCAAACCTGCTTCAGGCCTGCCACTACAGGGCCTGCATGCACAGTTGCTGCCAATGACTTGGCATTTAAAGTTACTTTCCAAGCCTGTATCTCCCCTTTTACTACATATAGGTTGCCCCTAAGGTAGGCCCTAAGTAGCCGTATGGGCAGGGGGCTGTTTAGGTAAAAGGTATGGCATGTGCCTTCATTGTGTGGCATGTCCTACTAGTGACAAACAGGTTATTTGGTTTCTCACTGCCTGCTGTGAGGCCTAATCCTCTTATAGGATAGTATTGTGAATTCCCTTAATAGTACTTAAGTGGTAATTTCTGATCTTTGAGGAGAAGCGTGGGCATGTTTGGTATGTTTGGAATGATAGTGAGAAATAGTGCTTATTGGTGTAAGTGGCTTTTTCATTATTATTGTGGAAATGCCACTTTTAGAAAGTGGGCCTTTCACTGTGCTTATGAATCTTGTGCTTTGCAGCCTGACTCCAATCCACGTCTCAGGTGGCGTGACTGCTGGGCTTTGTGCATACTTTCCCGACAACCATCACACACGGAGAGTTGGCATGTAACAGGATCACATCAGCATACTGAATGGTCTTCTTGGGCTGGGAGAGAGGGAGATGGGGTGCACTACATTTGTATAGGCTATGTCCTTCCCTCACACAAAAAGCTTACCTACCCCCTATTGATGTCTAGAGCCAGGGCTGGAATTGAAAGGGTTCTTTTAAAGTTATCTCCACATCATAAATATTTTGAGAATAAGTGCAGGGACCCCATGACTTTAGACACTGAGTGGGTCTTGAAACCAGATGTTGCTGGCTATACATTCTGCACCTTGCCAAAGGACTTCCAGGAGGAACCACCATTGAACTTAGTTGCTTTGCAGTGCTGATCTGCTGCGTGCTGGGCAGAGAGAATTCTCCTGCCACTTTTCTACAAGGACCCTTCTGCTTGCCTGCCTGCACCCTGCTTTTGGTACCCCCAGTGCTCTCCGAGGGCATGTTGGCTCTCGCTACATCAGCACATGGGGAGCGCTGCAGCTTTTCACTCCTGGGTGAGATCAGTGCATGTTGAGTGCTTCCCCTATTTTTTGTCAACGAGGTGGCAAGAAGCACATGTGGGGTGCTTTCTACCTTCAAAAATCACAGCATGTGTTCTCTCTCCCCCATGGATCCCACTGCTTGTCAAGCGGACGGGCAGGTGCTACAGAGTAGCACAAATGGAGAGCTTGGTTTTGTCTGCTGTGAGGCGTGGCCTCTGGTCAGGGGATCTCGTAGCCTAGCTCGTGGTGAGTGCTCATCCCCCAATGAGAACGTCTTGTAAGGCAGTCTAGCACGGCCCTTCTTGCGTAGCGCTGCCATGCCGAAGACGCGTTTCCTGGGCAACATGGGTGAGTCCACCTACGTCAGGGTCGGCCGTCCGAGCCCACCTGGGAGCAAGTGTACTGTGTGCGGGTCCTCACTCCCGAGACCTGCCACCATGGTTGGGAGAGGACTTCCTGAGCTTGGCCCAGTCACCCCTTTGCCACCAAGGTACTATGGGGCTCACTGAGACATGCAGGGGTGACATGGCCGTCCTGTGTTCCTTTGCGGGCAACCCCGTCTCCCAGAGTTTGGGGCTATGCTTGACTGTGTGGCAGCTGCACTGCACACTCGCGAACAGCCCCCTTTGCCTTCCCCACACACAGTGGACCCAGTGCAGTCTCACCGCTTTTGTCTTCAGTGTGTGGGACCCCTCTTTCATGTTGCCCATACCTTGGGGGCCCTGATCAGTTGAATCAGGCAGCAGGACCGAAGGGAACTCCTCAACAGAGGTCCCAATCCTGCTAATTCTATTTACTTTCTACTGTAAAGAATGTAGTAGATAAGCAGGTGTTCCTGTAACCTACGCTTGGAGCTCATATTACCGAATAACCTATGATAGGGACATAGATGCCCTGGTTCCAAGCATTCCCTTTATTTGTAGGTGATATACCCTAAGTGATGGCCATGGTAATTAGTGGGATATGTATTATTGGTGAAAGTGAATGATGATATTTGGTGATTCAGGCATTTATTGTGCTATATGATGCTTCATGTATTTTGTCTTCAAACAGAGTCACAGTACTTGCACTAATGTACTGATTTATATACCGCTTTCATAACATGCTGTGTTACATGCAATGATATTATAATGTATGGCATGTAGACTCTTGCCATACCAGGATAATGAGTACTGATTCAGGACCTGCAAAGTATGCACAACATTTAAGATTATGTTGTTTTGGTCTATGATTAATGTGCAATATATTTTATATTTTCATATGAACCTGTGTGGAGTCTCTTTTGTGGTGTGTTCAGTGTGTTACTGGTGTGAGTGTGTTGCGCAAATGATACACATTGCCTCTAAAATAAGCCTGATTACGCTGGCCAAGCTACCAAGGTTGCAAGCAGGGGTTATCTTGGGTGTGTAGCTCCCTCATCCTGACTAAAGGGGTGGAATCTGCCTGGCTTAGGTGCATACCCTAGCCAACCAGCAACCCCATTTCTAACAGTCATGCTCTAGGTCTATAGGTTTTCTCAATGATATGCATTTTAACTGTGCTGGCGTATATATATATTTTGATGTGAGGTTTAATTTAAAATCACTGACAATTTTAATACCAAGCCTTTTTGTATTTTTCAGATAATTTTTTGAAGAAGATTGTTGGATGACAGGTTTAATTTACATATGAAGGGGAAACCAGAAAGATATTGATAGCAGTTGCTTTTTTACAACATTTTATCACAAACTGGAAAGATTAAATCAATCTTTCTTATATATATTGGTGCGACGGAATGCCATAATTCTAGATTATTTAAAGTGCATAGGAAAAGAAGGCTGACTAATTATTTTGTATCCCTTTTCATTACTTTACTGGTACAGATATGAAAAACTCGATTTCCTTTTTCATCCTTTCCCAATTTACCTTAAAATCTAAAATTACTATTTTCACAGGTTGCGGTAGCTTAATTATAGAACTGGATTGGTCAAGTTGTTAATATATATTTGGGGTAGATCTTCATACTCAATAGATGGAGTAATAGTTTAATTTCTCTAAATCATATTTATATGTAACTGGTTGGTGACTAGTTTTATAAAAGTAATAAAATATGTTAACCATAAAAAATAAACTACACTTTTAATTAAAAAAAATTAAAGGAAAAAAATGAAAATAAACTAGCAGCAACAATATAAAAATATTGAAAGATACTGTTAACCAAATAATAACGAAAAGATGAATGAAACAAAGAAAGTGATAGTAAAATAAAAGGTGGAAAAAGCAATTGAAAGAAAGAATGGACGAGAAATAATAAACAAAGGGAAACAAAAAAGAAATCAGCGGAGTATGAAGGAAAGAGTATGTGACAATGGAAAACAAAAGAAAAAAAGAGAAAGAACGAGATTATGACAGAAGCCAGGGTAGGTGTATGGGAAAAGGAACAAAGTATAGTGTTGAAAGTAACAATAGGTTTTTGAGCGCTCGCATTGCAAAATATCTTCTGGAAACTTTGTACTCTGGCATTAACATTATTCAAAACAAAAGTTAGAAGGTCTGTGTTGTGGTCTTGCTCAATCAGCAGGTGATCTCGAAAAAACACCACAAGTGGGCGCAGCCACTGGGAATCTGAACTGGCAAGAAGGGTGGGTGAGAACCTCGTCAGGGAGGTTGCTGCAAAGATACAAAGGCACTGTAGCGTCATAAGCTAGAGCACCAACTTACAACACAAATCATACATGATGGCTCAGGGAGGACACTGCCAGTGTAGTTTCAAGAAGTTACTTTTACATACTGTATCTGGTTAACCTGAATTCACTAGTCCAATGCATCCTGGGGCTTCGTCTACCTTACTTGTAGAGACTTGCATGGTCAGTGCCCTACAAAATAACAACCAACAATCTCAGCAATCAGAACAGCATAATCATAGCTGGAACACAATCTCTCTGAGCCCCTTACAATATAATGGGCTCAGGAATTAAGTGAAATACGTTAACAGTTTGCTATGTTTCTGACCATGATCCCTAAAGGAGCTTGACACTCTCCATAGGGCCATCTCAATTGCAGCAGCGGCTCCTCCGCTATGGCAGAGGAGTACCAGCCTATGCCAGCAGCAGCTGCTGCAAACCTTTTACAATAAAACGATAATAAACTATGTTTATCATCGTTTTATTATAAAAGGGGCGGGCCATGGGGCATGACAGGGACGGAGGTGGAGTGCACCGCACTCCCCTCAGTGCACATGTATGTTTGGCTGGCCGTCTCGGACTGGCCATACACACATGCACACTGGGCTCTCTCCAACGCAGCACTGTGTTAGAGATAGCAGACTGAGTCCCCCACTCTGCCTTGGAGCACCAAGCCAGGGCGCTCCAGACAATCCTCATGCTGCCTTCATGCTACAAGCAGCATGAAAGCAGTGTTAGGATTGGCCGCAGGGCAGGCTGGGAGGCTGTGCCTGCTGTGAGGACCAAGGAGCGGCACGGCAGAGGCAGCAAGGAAGGTACGTTTTTTTTAAAAAAAAATTTTTTATTTGTCCTACCCCCCACCCCCACCCACAACCACCTCGCATGGACAACACACAGTTGTAAAGAAATGTCCACCCTTTTTTAATTCCATATTGGTGTCCCATGCACATTGCTGTACGCTCTACTATGTACGCTCTACTATGTCATTCCAGGCCCTGAGCAGCAGCACTGCCAATGACCACATTCCTAAAATAGGACAGCTTCCAAAACAACAATGGTTGTGTCCACATCAACAATCTCATTGTGTGATTTAGTTTATTTTCTCTTCTCACATGCAGTCGTCTGCACACATCTACCTCTTTCTGGGCTCCATAGCATCACAATATGATGCACTCTTAAAATGGGGAGCTATTTAGAATCAAAGTCAGTCATTTGTAAGAATGGTCGAACTAAAACTTAGGAAAGACTTTGTTCAATATATTAAAAATGCCCACATTTTATTATTTACATTTGTTTAATTTCAGGTTTCTACCCACTGTGCATATTTATCGAAGTCTCAGTCATGCTTCTCGAAAGGCTGTCAAACTAAAGCAAAAAATGACAACCATAATATTGTATCATGTAAATATCGCATCCATTTCCCAGCGTTTAACATTGACAGGCCTAATATACACTATCCTTACTTATTTTTTATTACATTTCAATACATTTTAAACACCCTCGTCTTATACCTATTTAAAGTCTCCAGCTCAATATTAAGTTCACATACTGCCTTCTCAAAAGAACTATAATTACCAATGGCTAATTTATCTTTAGTTTTCAGTAGTGTATTTTTTTTAACTTCTAACGAAAGGTTTACCAATCCATATTCTCGAAGATAGCTAAATGGGTTGTGGCTGGAGAGCTGCTATAAATATTAACAAGCATTTGCAATGCAACAGGTCTCGCATTCGCTTGAGTTAGAGCCATTGGCATTGTAAATTCATAACTGGACTTTTCTTGCCACATCAACTGGTTAACCCAGCCTTATAATTTTGTCTTTTCCTGCCATATAATTCCAGTGGCCCTGCATATCACTAAAGCACTTCCATTTACTTTCTTCCTCTATCTGCAGCAGAAAAATGAAAAGCCATTTAGCATCCTAATTTAAATATGCCTTGCTAATTCCAATACAACACCACTTTCACCACCCCACCATCAGAGTTGACGGCTGGCTAACACAATTCCCCAAAGAAAGGCACTAGACAGCCATTGAGGAGAAATAAACTAGAAGGGTCAACATAACAAGAGTGTTCAAACAGTCATAGTGTAATACGGATGTTAAGTTGGCCTGAATCATGGTCATAATTGTAGTAAGGAAGTTTCAACAAATAAAATCGCAATTTTTTAAAACTAATCAATAAAGCAGTCAAAGAAACTGGTCTCAACATACATCAATACACTTTAAAGATTTAGCTCTACTTCAAGACTGTCTCAGAATAAAAGGCTGTTAACATAAAGGCCTTGAAAAACTTAGGCCCTCATTATGACATTGGCGGTAACGGTACCCACATGCTGGGGATGGTGGTAGGACCGCCATATTACGACCACGACGGTCAACCCACTGAAACAAAGCCAGTTTGCCGACAGTACCGCCAATCCGGCCACACTGCAGATGACAGCGGTTTCCATCCCCAGGCTGGCGGTAGCCACTGCACCTCCCACCCTATCACGACACTGCAGACTGCCACGATTTCTGGGGCGGGATGACCGCCACCCAAAGCCTGACGGAAACAGCAAGTAGAAAAGGACCCACTCACCTCCAGGGACACAGAGGACTCGGCGGAAGCCATGGAACGCCACCTTGAAATCTTTCTTGAGAGCTCTTCCTCACCTTCCTCCTCTTTGACCCCCAACGCCTATGCCATTGGTGAGTACACCTGCAGAGCACACAAGAGGTGAAGGGGAGAGTTACGCACCCACACACAACATACAGACCATGCATGGACTCCAATATGCACACACGCTCACACACAATACACTACACCCGTACCGAGACATACACAGACACACACACACACAAACAAGGCCACACGAAACACACACACCACATACACACACCCCGGATTAAAACTACACAACTACACTGATATCACCAACAAGCAGAGACACACAAATCAATACCAAGATGCAACAATACATACAATGCCAAAATACAAGAAAGTACAGTGAATCTGAATTAAAAAATGCATAGAAATGCACATGGTACAGCACATGATACATGTATGGAAACTTATCTGTAAACAAAAAGACTTGACATATGTATGGTAAGTAAACCAACAGTAATCCTGTTGTCGAAATTTATAACATATCAGTTGCAATGTATAAGTGCAACAAACACAAGGCCCGTAGGGCAGTCCAAAGTCCAAAAGGTTTAAGTGTGCCTGGCAAAGGCCCCAACGTGATTCCTGACAGCCTAATAGCCTCCACAAGGTAGGGGCAACATTGGGCAGGCAAGAACCTCAAGGGTCTGTGGGTGGGGTTGGGTGTTTAGGTTTGGGAGGGGATTCCTTGGGCTTTAGCTTGGGAGGGGGACCTTTGGCTTTGGTCTGGGAGGGGGTGGGAGTTTCATCTTTGCTCTGGACGGAGGGGCAGGGGCTTTAGAGCTATGTTATGGGGCAGGTGTTTTTTGTGGGGCAGGGCAGGGCTTTTTGGCAGGTGGAGGGGCAGCCGAGGTAGAAGGGGGTGTCATGGGAGGACTTCAAGGTTGAGGGACTTGGCCTGGGGAGGGAACCATGAGGGCGAGGGGCAACACAGGGTGGGACAGGCTCAGGGAACAGGTCAAGGCGGTCAAGGAAAGGCTTCTTATGAACAAAGGGGATGGATTGGGAAACTCGTTTGGGAGTGGTGGTAGAGGGAGTGATTGTAGGATGTGTAGGTGTGCTGGATATGGGTGCAGATGTATGCAGAGTATGTATGTGTGAGGTGGAGGAATGTTGAGTGTCTGAGGGCGGGCACGTATGTGTTTAGAGCGGAGGGAGGAAGAGAGACTGGGAGAGGGCAGACAGGTAGTGTGGATGTATGTTTGGGTGGTGTCTGCATGTAAGGTGGGTGTGCTGCATGTGTCAGTGATGGTGGTTGTGGTGAGTGCGGATGTGGTGCTTGGGGTGCATGTATGAGTGTCTGCTGTTATGGTGACTGAGGGCAACACAGAAGTGGTGACAGGAACTGGGAGTAAGGATGCAGGGCTGGCAGGCGTGAGTGGTGATGTGACTGTAAGGGAGAAGGTGCTGGGGAGACAGGGGAAGTAGTGGTTGATGTTGTGTCTGCTTCTGTGTGTTGAGTGTGTGTGTGCTTGTGATGTGATGTGGTGCCTGTGTTTGACTTTGCCTGCCTTGTCTGTTGCTTTGGGTGAGTGCATGTCTGTATGTGTGGCTTGGCTGGGAGAGGGCTTTGGGATGGGCACAGGTAGCAGGAGGGAGGACAGAAGTACTAGGGACACTGGCTGCCATCATTGAAGAGGCAAAAGCCTGAAAAGATCTCTGTAGGCCAGTCAAGGCACAGGGAATGCCCTCCAGGTAGGCATCTGGGTTGGCAGGCCCTGGATGGCATTCACAATGGATGACTGCCCTACAGAGATGGACCTCAGGACATCAATAGCCTCAGCACGGAGGGCAGCAGGGATGAATGGGGCAGGGGCAGAGGTGCCTGCGGCGAAGGAGACGCCCAACCTCCTGGGTGAGCGGGCATGGGCAACTGGGTGGAGAGCTACTGGAGGGCAGTGCTGATAAGGGGGGGTGGCTGACGAGGATGTTGCTCGGATGGTCCCAGAAGGTTCCGCCACCACCAGGGCTTGCATCGGAGGAAGATCAGTATCAGTGGTATCTGCTCCAGTCTCCCCTGTGGTGCTCCCGTCACCCTCCAACCAACTGGTCCCCTCAGCTTCGGTGGTCTCTGCCTCCTTTGTTCCATGGGCTGCAGCCTCCCTTGTTCCATGGGCTACAGCCTCCCAACTCGCCGGTGCCCCTACGCCTTCACCTGCTGCCTGCTGATGCTAATACACACAAGGACAGGATAGTAAAAAAAGGAGGGGAGGGGTGAATAAGATAGGAGTATAAAGCCAATACCAATCTCCATTCCACATTTGTATTTCAACAACATGAGTCTTTGAAAATTCCTGAATGCACTTTCCACAATGTCAATAAACATTTTTCCACACCCACTGTGCATACACTCTGATGTGCAAACACGCTCATGAAACCTCTACAATAACATGCAGGTACTACTCTACACTGTCACGGCTCTTGAATACAGCATCATTACTGTGAGAGGTCAGTCCATGAGTGACCGTTGTACATTGTCATACCTACCTGTGTCAGCCATAATGGACATGAATAGCCATGTATTGGAACCAACTTAAGATCATGTATGTCCATGTCATATCCTACAATTTGGCACTGTACAACTGCCATGGCAACCTGTTGCACAGATACTCACCTATCACAGCTACTTATGTTCACAGCACAACTGTATCCTACCTACATTAACCGTCATAGCAACACTAGACATCCCGTGGCTAACATACTCTTTCCAGTCTAAAGCAAACAGTTATGGAAATGTACTCTGTAACTCACCCCCTTGTGGCTGCTGTATTGCCCTCAAGCACTCATCCTACTCCAGGTAGGCCACCGCCTGACCTCACCTGGAAGTTCAGCAAGTATGCGGGCCATCCGGTGGGGGGGGGGGGCTCAGGGTCCAACGGGTACCCCTTGCTTGTTGGGAGGCCGTCCCCAACTGGGCCTCTGCGGTCTTCCGGGCCCAGCGTCTCAAGTCCTCGCACCGTTTTCTGCAGTGGGTGCTCCGCCGGACATGGACTCTCAGGGTCCACACTTCCTTGGTGATGGCTTTCCACAAACCTTTCTTTTGATGGGCGCGGGCTCATTAATGCAGACCCAACAACCTATGACATTCATAGGCCTACTAACAGTACACATATCAACATCATACACTACTTCACACTTCCACAATATTGCTAGCAGTCATATCCGTAGGTACACCCTCCATTGGAACATCCTGCATACACATACTAACACACTTGCATACCCATGTAGCAACAATAAATTACCATAATGCAAACTACCTGCTGTTCTGGAGCCCCATACAGCTTTGTGTACAGGGGTAGGACCCCATCCACAAGTTTCTCCAGTTCTTCCGTTGCGAAGGCGGGGTCCCTATCCCCTGTAACATGCGCCATCATGGCTCCCAGGAACACGACACAGCAGCACACTCAGTGGAGGTCTTGATCGCTGGAGAGCCAGGAGTCAAGTGAGATACACTGTAGAAAATGGTGGTCACGGCCTCAGCGTTCTGCTCCGTCACCGCCAGCGGTAATATTCATTGGCCCCTGTATGCCATAGACATCAATGTTAACCAATGAGGAGGTGCATGGCGGTTCCGACCGCCTACTGACATGATGGCATACACTGGCAGAATGAGCTCACTGACATCTGTCCACTGCATGCAGGACAGGCAGCAGCCATTTTGCACTGTAACTGTTACGAAAACATAACTTTAAAGCGTCACTACACATTTCCATCATGCACATGTGATAAGTTATGCTCTGGGACTGTGTAAATTTCAATCAGGCAGTAGAAAGTTTGAGTGTGTACTGAACCAGAAAATGGCATAATGACATATTGGAACTAAACTTACATATTGATGGTGTCTGTACACTAGCAGTGACAGAGTATCATCTTACGCGTGTCATCCTTTGAAAATCCCAGATGAAAGTGCAACTAACATGAGTATTTCAATAGCTCGGCACTTTGAGGTGTGCTTGCATGCAACAAGTGTGATGTGATTTTGATTCTCCATTTGTAACCATGTAGTAGGATGCATGAAGTGTAATTGTTGACACTCTTGTGTTGTATGCCATGTGTAGATGCCGACCACTGTGGAGGTTGAGGCATACATCTGTGTACTGGCTCCTGGTTGACTTGGCAACGATGGAAGAACGCCACATCATCTCCCACTATCAACTGAACCGTGCTACAATCATGGAGCTGTGTACCGAGTTGGAGTATGATCTGCTGCCAGCCATTCAACAACCTACAGCCATTCCTCCAACTGTGCAGGTGCTATCCTTCCTCCACTTCTTGGCCAATGGCACCAGTGAGAAATCCAAGGACCAAGGCCAAAGAACAGTACAATGACACTCATTGGAGGACAAGAAGGGTAATCAAAAAGACATTTGGGGGGTCATTCTGACCCTGGCGGTCATGGACCGCCAGGGCCAACGACCGCGGAAGCACCGCCAACAGGCTGGCGGTGCTTCCGGGGGCATTCTGACCGCGGCGGTAAAGCCGCGGTCAGAAAAGGGAAGCCGGCGGTTTCCCGCCAGCTTCCCGCTGCCCCAGGGAATCCTCCACGGCGGCGCTGCAAGCAGCGCCGCCATGGGGATTCCGACCCCCTTCCCGCCAGCCTGGTTCTGGCGGTTTTCACCGCCAAAACCTGGCTGGCGGGAACGGGTGTCGTGGGGCCCCTGGGGGCCCCTGCAGTGCCCATGCCACTGGCATGGGCAGTGCAGGGGCCCCCTAACAGGGCCCCATATAGATTTTCAGTGTCTGCGTGGCAGACACTGAAAATCGCGACAGGTGCAACTGCACCCGTCGCACCCCTTCCACTCCGCCGGCTCCATTCGGAGCCGGCATCCTCGTGGAAGGGGGTTTCCCGCTGGGCGGGCGGGTGGCCTTCTGGCGGTCGCCCGCCAGCCCAGCGGGAAACTCAGAATGACCGCAGCGGTCTTTTGACTGCGGTACGGTCTTCTGGCGGTTCCCGCCAGGCCGGCGGCATCCGCCGCCGGCGGGGGTCAGAATGACCCCCTTGGTCTATTGAAGGCAAGGTTCAGATGTCTGCACATCTCTGGGGGTTACCTGCAGTACTCACCACAGAAGGTGTGCCAGATTGTGTTGCCTGAAGCATGCTCCAAAATCTGGCACTAAGGAGGAATATCCCATTGCTGGAGCAGGAAGGAGTCAGGGACAATCCAGTGGCAGAGGAGGGAGGAAATATGAGTGACGAAGGTGGGGATGAGGAAGAAGGAGGCATAAGGACAGAGCTCATCCAGCAGTACTTCAGCTAAGCTTCTGGTAGGTACATCTCTATATTTACCATGCCTCATGTTGGAGTATAGGCTGGGTGTACATCCTTATCCATTCGGTGTTGATCTCATTTGGGTATCTGATGAGTGTATACAAGAGTGGTCTGACAAGTAAGTCAACAGTCCCACTGTGATGCTATCTAGTTCATATGTCTGTGTTGCATATACTTCAGACATCCTATCTACTTCTTCACACATTTGTGACTGCTACATTCTGGAATCATATGTTCATTGGCATAGTTTCATGCTTCTTGTAACTTCAATTGATGTAAATACTTGGCATACCAGGGTTTGAGTTGTGTAGTGTAACTACAATGAGTGTCTCTTACTCAGTTCATTACTGTTAGATGCAGTGATTATCTTGTCTCACAGTACCTGAACAGGGTTGTGGTCATGTGTGCAATAGCATTAGATTGTCTATCAATGTGTAAACCTACATTGTAAATCATGTAACAATAATGATGTGCAGATACATGCTGTTGGCAACTGTGCAATTTATGAGATGTGCCTCCTGTGCTATCAATTGCAGAAGTGCTGTGGATGATGTTTGACTACTCTTCCCTATCTTGTACCTAAGGACCCTGGGAAGTGTGGACACTGACTTTGTTGCAGGGAACAGGATGTCAGGATGATACATTTACATCTTCACTGTGTATTAATACTCAATTTCTGTGACATGTCACACATTTGTTGCACTATTACAATGAGTAAACACAAAACACTATAATTTGTGTGTAAGTGTATTTATTGCGTATACCAAAGGGTGGACACGGTGCAAAGCAGTGGGAATAACATCAGTCTGTAAGGCCAAGCAGTTGAAAGCACAGGTCCAGTATCCATGTGACATTTGAAAATGGGGCTATGGCAGCAGAGTCAACAAGGTGTCTCAGTGTCAAACAAGGGAGACGGTTCTGGAGAGGCTAATTTCCTGGCAGTGGGTTGGTCTTGGCTTCAGGTCCTGCAGGATGTCTGGCTCCATGACCACTTTTGTGTGGGGGTTCCTCAGCTACAGGGGGTGGCTCAGTAGTGCCGTGTGAGCCCTCAGGCATGGCCACCATCCCACTAGCTGCAGCAGATGTAGAGGGATGGTCAGTAGGTTGCTAGTGGAAGGGTTCTGGTGGTGGATGGAGGACTCACGCAGGACTATGATAAGCTCCTGCATCAAGCCTTTCATGGAGGCCATGGTGGCATTGCGGGCATGCCACTCCTGCATGGGCTCCTGGTGATACTCTCTCTGCAGTCTCAGGTTTTCCCCCCAACATGTCTAAGATCTGGCCCATCTTGTCCTGGGAAAGGTTGTAAGCTCCCAGGGCTTGTGCTATTGCCTCATGGGCAGGTGGCTTTCTTGGTTGCCCTATCCTGTGGCCCCTAGGTGCCCTTCCACTGGCCCTAGCCACCTGTTATTGTGTCTCCGGCACGGTGTGTCCTCTCCCACTTACACTAGGAAATGTATTGTCTTGTGTGGTGGGTGCTGACTCCGATTCCTAAACAGGTGAGCACACTATGGATTGCCCTGGCCTAGAGACACTGGTTTGGGGGCGTTGGGAGACAGGTGTTGTGGTGGCAGAGTTTGTGGGAGGGGCTCTATGGTGTCCTGGGTGAGGCTGATGGAGGTGAACTTCCCGGAGAGCCCAGATGGGCCAGGAAGGTCTTCCAGTTCCAGACATCCGGTGTCGCTGTCATCACTGGGGTCTCCATCTGGTGGAGGACTGGCTGTACGTGGCACTCATTGTCTGACAACATTCTCAGTGGCACCTGTGGATAACAGGGATTGTTATTCACATCTGCCTGATGTACTTTACAGGGACAGGGAGGTGTGTGCTACATGTAATGCTTCAGTACTCAGGATTAGTTATGCAAGGGGAATGTGCATTGTTAGGTGGCTAAAGGGTGATGCATTGTGGGAGTAGTGGTGCTTCATGTTGTATATGCATTGGGTGCATTTGGGTGTGTAGACCTAGGAATTGGTGTTAGTGGGGTTGGGTGGCCAAGTAGAGGTTGGGAATGCATGCATTACAGGTATACTTGATACAAGGGGTTTACAGGTGACTTACCAGCTCCAAGTCCTCCAGGGATTCCTGTGAGACCCTTAGGGTGCAGGATCGCCAAGATCTTCTCCTCCCATGATGTGATCTCGAGGGGAGGAGGTGGGGGCTCACCGCCAGTCTTCATGAGGGCGATTTGGTGTCTGGATGCCATGAACCAGACCTTCCCCCTCAGGTCATTCCACCTCTTCCGTACGTCGCCATTTGTGCATGGCTGCCTTCCCACTGAGTTCACCTTGTTTGTCCTCCGCCATAACTCCATCTTCCTTGCCATGGACATTTGCTGGACTCTTGCCCCAAACACCTGTGGCTCTAGCATGATGATTTCATCCACTATGGTCCTTAATTCATCATCTGTGAAACAGGGGTGATTTTGTTTGGACATGGTGAGTGTGATGTGTGTGTGAGTGTAAAATATGTTAAGTGAAGTGTGATGTGTGAGAGGTGTGCAGCTGTCTATGATGTCTGTATGCAGTGCGATTTTCTGGCGTGGCAGTGTGGGGGGTGGGACCACCTCTCTGCCACCGTCGTTCGGCCTGATGGTGTCAGATTTGTGGCTGTGTTTTGGCAATTTTGTTTTTGTGTGTCGTAATTGGACGGGCAGATTACCGCCGCCACTGCAGTCTTTTAGCACGCACCAGCAGGGCGGTCTTCGGGAAGACTGGCAATTTCATAATGAGAGCCTCAGACCTGGATATGTGCATGAGTTTGTGAATTTTGTTTTTTACTATATGTTTCATTTCTCAGTGTTATTATCCCTTAATGGATCAGCTACTTTTCTTTCCGATTCTATAAACTAGGTTAATATTCATTTCATCATTTTGGGCTTAGTTAAGTTACTTTGGGAGCCAGAAAATGACCCAAACTAGTTAAATAAGTGGAGTGATTCAAATATTTTTGAGACGAGGAAAGTGTGAACAGTATTTTGTCTGAAATTAAAAAGCATAAGTAAACATTCTGACAACTCTAGAGTGACTTTGTAGAACTCACCTCATCAAGCCAGGACAAGCTGCTGCGAATTTGAACACAAGGCTAATCCGAGTAAATAACAAATGTACCTGGAAAAGAAAAAACAAAAAACAAAAAAACACTAACTTTGGGTTCAGCAGCAGCATACTGCCAGCGTAAAACCCTTCAATGCCTCACCAACTGGCCAGTCGATATTAGTTCAAACAGGCTGCATAATAATTCCCTTATGCTTGGCACTTTTATGTTCACATAAGACAAAACTTAAATGGGTCATGTCCATTGCCCTGTAGTGTACAAGTTCACAGCTTTAATCCACCCATTACCAACTGATTAGGCTGGCCAACAGAGGTCTTTAATTTAGTCCACTACTGCAGGTTCCAGCAAGCAAAATGCTATGACAATCTCTTGACATCACACAACAGCAATCCGAACTGGGATTATATTAACAAAGCCTATCCCAGCAGCCCTCTCCGCCATTCTCCCTCCAAACTATACCTACTCAGGAACGAAAACGTACAACAAATTAGCTCAAAATTGACAACCAGTGAAGTAACCAGCTAAGCGGATAATGAAAATAAAAAATGCCATAGCTGCCCAATGGTGTTACCTTAGTAAAAACCATAAACTATGCGCTCGTCTCTCACTTTTATTACAGAATAACTGCACCTCAGTGGTCATCACGCACAACATGGAAACACTTTCTACATAGATCAAAAGACGGACAACACACTTCCAAGCACTTTGCTAAAGCTTAATCCAGACAAAAATGAATTCCTATTCATGTCATTAAACAACAAATCAACAATCACACAAATGGATCCCACGCTCAAACAAATCTCTTAAGGAACAAACCAACAAAAGTAAGAAGAGTCAATTTCTTGTGTTTTATTGTCAAAAACTTGCTAGTTAACAGATCATGTTACCAGCATCGCAAAAAGTAGTCAATGGCAGAACCACACCACTGGAACTGAGAATACCATTGATCATGTTCAAGAGAGGACTAAAAGAACTACTATCATGATGCTAAATTACCACATACAACCATTCAACTATTTGGACATGCCCAATTCTCCATTAGCACTACAACACTATGCCATTACAATATTTGTATGAGAATATTTATTTTTAACATGTGCCATATCTTTGCTACTGTGGTGTTTCAACCCACTCTCTGTGAAAACCAGTATCCATACCCTCCTATTAACTTTTGTATTCATGTATGCCCTGCCAACAGGTTTTCATCACAGCCTCAATTCATCGTGAAGCACTTGGATATCAATTTGATCTGCGCTAAGCAAAACCTCAAATAAATATTCATTTTCCCCCAGGTAAATGTTCACCCAGTGGGGGGTGTCTTGAGAATGCCAGTGGATTACTGGGGCACATCATTCTACAGCTTGCTTTTGGAGATACGGTGTAGGTGTGATATGAGCATTCACCTTTCCATGCGTACCATCACACAGGTCCTGAGGGACTTTGATATGATACTCTAACTCTTCCCTGCAGAGCGTGATCTCAAAAAAAGTTTACATTTTAAGTTGACAACACCAGTTCTTTTTCGGTTTCCCTTGTGCAAAGGAAATACCTACCATTTTAAAAAAACCATAATAAAACCCAAAACGTTTCCTGCATGGTCTGCTTTCTCCAAGGCATTACTACTAGTTTTTATGTCACAGAAATCATGACGGGCATAAAGATGACTATCCTGAAATGTCCATATTTGTTCTGCATTAAAAATTCGACATGCAAACTGTAAACAAAAAACAGGACAACCCCGCCCCCCACAATACCACTTAGAACCAGCATAATTGTGCCCCTTCTGTATATTACTTACAGGGCTGTAGTTCCCGTGAGGATTTGTCTGGGAATCCGAGAGAGTTTGCACTGTGTACAGTCTATGAGTTGGGGCCCACAGGAGCAGCGGAAAGGGCAGGAGTGTGTAGGGGCCACAGAAAAAGCAGCAGGAGGAGAGGGGTAAAGGGAGCAACCGCCATCATAGCTCTGAGCACCGCAAAGTGAAATAGGTCCAGTTTTGTATCAGTTTGACTTCACCGTCATCGCCTATCCACCCAGCAGTGCAAGGGGGCTGTGGGAAAGTAAAGGGTTCAGCCCGCAGCAAAATCAGTATTGGAGTATTCCACAATCCCCTCTCAGCTCTAGAGAGGTACAGGCAAAGAAATGGGACTAATCTAACACACGCCCCTAAGGTGTGCACGGGAAGGAACAATATTTCAATTCAGGCATTTGTAATGCAATTGGTGTCGCTTTTTAAAAAGAGTTCTCAGCGTTGTAGAGGCCATGTTTTTTAATTTGTGTGCTTTTTTTGTATGTAGATGCGGTCCGCCATATGTAAACATAAAGCATGGCATCCAGCACTGCAACAATTAAAGGAGTTGGAATGCCTTATGCGCTCCAACAGGGAGAAGGTGTGGCACGAGGATTAGAGCTGCTGACTTTGGAACCGAGGACCCGGTTTTGTGCCACGGCATCGGCTCAACATCACCTAATCTCTCTGCCTTTAAAAAAATTAATATGTACTTGTCTAATGTATCTCATAGTCATGTAAAGACTCGAAACTTAAAACAAGTAATTAAATAAGCAAGTGTGCCACCACTAGGGACCACACCCAGGCACACTTGGGTCGAAGAGCAAATGTGACCAAGATAGCCTGATTTACAGCCTTGTTTGAAGTGAGGAAAAGCTTAGCAGAACATGAAAGGACAAAAAAAGTCCCATAAAGAAAGCGTATTAATACAGCAGTTGGTCCCTGCTCCCAAAGAGAAAATGCAGGACAAAGAGGAATGATTGACAACTAGCAAGGAGGAATTTTTCAAATTATACTGAAAGGAGCAAATGAATTTGCTTTAAGCCCATAGTAAGTATACTAAAGTATACAAGAGGTCGACCTAAAAATAGCACTTTCTCTTCAGACCACAGGTTTAACATTGTGTATACGATAGAAAAGCGAGAGATTGTTGTAAGAACTACTGAAGACACTAAAAACATACTACGTTTATTGTCCCAAATAATAAACTAGCGTTTCTCTAATATTTAGAATTTTAGTTACTCAAAAATTGTGAAAACCATGCATACATCAAACAAAACAGAGAAACATATCAAGTCACATATTCAATAGATATTTCAGGACAAAAATAATGAAATATTTAATGTGCTACGATAACAATGGCAGATGCACCACAGGAATAAACTCAGTGGAGGAAATTTCACAAGTGAATTCCAGTCCTAATTTGGAATTTCTTCCACAAATTGGTAGAATCAGGCCTCCAAAGTTACAGTTATAAATATATGCTAGATACTGGGGCAGTCAATGAAAAGGTGTGTTTTCCCACATTCTTTAATTGCGCTAGGATGAGTAAACGAGCATTTGCAATGCAATAGATCTCGCATTTACTTGAATTGGTGCTATTGGCATTGTAATTCCATAACTGGACTTTTTTAGACACATTAACTGGTCAACCCTGTCGAATAATTTGGACCTTTCCGCCACATAATTCCACTGGCCCTGCAGATAACTAAAGGGCTTGTAGGCCTGCTGGAATATTTTTTTAAACAAGTCCCTTAAAACACAAACTATTCCCAGGTGCAAAACATATTTGCTTGGCAGTTGGTACAGGGGACATAGCCGGCAGGGCAATGAATAAGTAATTGTACTCTAAGAATTCATTCTTACTGGATCACTATCATTTAACTCCAGCCTGGGGAGTCCAACAAAACACCCATGATTTTTCATACGCTTGCGGAGAACCATCTCACATGATATTAATGATCCCCAGTCAGTCTTGAACTGAAATATAAGTTATAAAATATTGGCCATTGTAGATCATAATCAACTGTATGCTCTCCTTGAGGTTAGTTTTATAAATACATGCACACAAAACTCGAGTTTCACAGACTCAAATGTGTGTAGTTCATGTAGTCCGGTTTCTGCTTTATATTTGCAGCTTGTATCACGTCTGAAAGAAAAACTATAAGTCCTAGAATGCAAAGCAGAAACATAAACTAAATGAGTGAATCTCGTTTTGAGCTAGGGAGCTGGAGAACTCTACAAATAATACTCCAAGGGCTGGTTTCCAGCTTGTATCACGTTATAAAAATAAAACTAGAAGTCTTAGAATGCAAAGCAGAAACATAAACTAAATTAGCAAATATTGTTTTGAGCTACAGAGCCCTCTTGAATAGTAGTGTATCACAGTAAAAACATGGCAAAGCCAGGATTTCAGCACCTTACCTGCCTGTTGACGCAGTGCACAAATTTCAAAGGTATTTATCATGGAGTTCAGTAAAGTTGGAATATTGCGCTCAAAGAAATAACTCATTGTTCCTGGAGGCCCACAAAAACAAGCACCTTCAAAGCAGAAAATAGCATGAGGCTGCTATGCAGTAACAGCACCGCATATAAATGTTAAGGCACTAAATGCAGATGGTAACATGATTTTAAAGACATATTGGGCTTATATATTCCATGTCCAGCCTCTCCCGGCCCCTTCAACTGACTGTTAAAGCAGTTTTTTTCCATTTGTGTAGTTTTTCTGTTTAGAGTGCATCTAATGTAAACATATAAAAATAACTCTGGTGATTAATGTTCTTTCTGGAGAGAGAATGTACTTTTGTCTAGTGGAAGATTGGACTCATTATGAGGTAGCGTAGAGGGCTAATGGAACTGCTGCAAAGAACGCGTACTAAGCAAATTACAAAGTGCATATAATGTAAGAATGTCCAAATAACTGGCGATTAATGTCCTTTCTGGAGAAAGAACATACTTTTGTCTAGTAGAAGCTTGGACTCATTATAAGATAGCACACAGCGTTAATGTGCCTGCTGTAAAGAACATGTACTAGGCAGATCACAGGGTGCATCTAATGTAAAAATGTCAAAATAACTCTGGTGAATAATGTTCTTTAAGGAGAGAGAACTTACTTTTGTCTAGTGGAAGCTTGGACTCATTATAAGGTAGTGCAGAGGGTTTATGTAATTGCTGCAAAGAACGTGCACTAGGGAAATCACAAAGTACTTGTAATGTAAAAATGTCAAAATAACTCTGGTGATTTATGTTCTTTTTGGAGAGAGAACCTACTTTTGTCTAGTGGAAGCTTGGACTGAGGATAAGGTAGCACAGGGGGGTAATATGCCTGCCGCAAAGAACGTGTGCTAGTCAGATCAGAGAGAGAATATAATGTAAAAATATCAAAATAAATCTTTTGATTAATGTTGTTTCTGGAGAGAGAATGTTGTTTTAACCTAGTTTTATCTAGTGGAAACTTGGAATTCTTATAAAGAAGCGCAGAGGGTTAATGTTGTTTCTGGAGAGTGAACTTATTTTTGTCTAGTAGAAGCTTGGACTCATTATAAGGTAGCGCAGAGGCTTAATGCGCCTCTTACAAATAACGGGAACTAGGCAAATCATCAAGTGCACATAATGTAAAATTGTCAAAATAACTCTGGGGATCTATCTTGTTTCTGGAGTGAGAACGTAGTTTTATCTAGTGAAAGCTTGGACTCATTATAAGGTAGCACAGAGGGTTAATGTAGGTGCTGCAAAGAATGTGTACTAGGCAGATCACACAGTGCATATAATGTAAAAATGTCATACTAACTCTGGTGATTAATGTTCTTTTTGGAGAGAGCACGTACTCTTGTCTAGTGGAAGCTTGGACTCATTGTAAGGTAGCACAGAGGGCTAATGTGCCTACTGCAAAGAACGTGTGCTAGGCAAATCACAAAGTGTATATAATGCAAAAATGTCAAAACAACTCTATCAGTTAATGTTCTTTCTGGAGAGAGAACATACTTTTGCCTAGTGTAAGATTGGACTAGATTATAAGGTAGTGCAGAGGGTTAATGTGCCTGCTGCAAAGAACATGTACTAGACAAACCACAAAGTGCATAAAATGTAAAAATGTAAAAATAACTCTGGAGATTTATGCCATTTCTGGAGAGAGAATGCACTTTTGTCTGGTGGATATAATGTGAAAATGATAAAATAACTCTGGTGCTTAATGTTCTTTCTGAAGCCAGAACATAGGTTTATCTAGTGGAAGCTTGGACTCATTATAAGGCAGCACAAAGGGTTAATGTGCCTGCTGCAAAGAACATGTACTAAGCAGATTATAGTGCATGTAATGTAAAATGTCAAAATAACTCTGGCAAATTATGTTCTTTCTAGGGAGAGAACATACTTTTGTCTAGTGGAAGCTTGGAGTCATCATAAGGTGGCGCACAGGGTTAATAGACCTGCTGCAAAGAACGTGTACTAAGCAGATTATAGTGCATGTAATGTAAAATGTCAAAATAACTCTGGCGATTAATGTTCTTTCTGGTGAGAGAACACACTTTTGTCTAGTAAAACTTTGGTCTCATTATAAGATAGCACAGAGTGTTAATGTTCTTTCTGGAGACAAAACGTACATTGGTCTACTTGAAGCTTGGACTCATAATAAGGTATCACAGAGGGTTAATATGCCTGCTGCAAAGAACATGTACTAGGCAAATCACAAAGTGTGTGTAATGTAAAAATGTCAAAATACCTGGTGATTTATGTTCTTTCTGGAGAGAGAACATACTTTTGTCTAGTGGAAGCTTGGAGTCATTAGAAGGTAGCAAAGAGGGTGAATATGCCTGCTGCAAAGAACGTATACTCGGTAAACCACAAAGTGCATGTTATGTAAAAAAGTAAAAAAAACTCTGGCAATTTATGTTCTTTCTGGAGAGAGAACGTACTTTGGTCTCTGTTGTGGGTTGCGATCGGATAGCAAGTTGCTTTCATTCATGGCTAATTAGCATTGAGAAGTTGAAGTGATCACAAATGCTACACAGGAGCCTCCCACGGTCTGGTTTCTCTGAACACCAAAAGGTGTGCTAACGAACGATTTCATTAACTGTTTTTTCAACAACAAAAAAAGAAGCCTAACGGTGTACTTTAATTGAGGCCCAGCTATGGTGGCTCCTCCGTGGTAGCAGAGGGGAAGGTGGCGAGCGCTCACTGGCTTCGACCCAGTGCAGCGAGCCAACAACTGCCCCAAGACACAGTAGAGAGGAGTTGTGACATCAGTGTTACACATGCCTTGCTTGCATTTCCTCACAAACGCCGGATGAACGGAAAAGCTGCAGCCTTGGAGCGCTATGGAAAAGGAAGGGGAGAGACAAAACAGAACCTCGACCTAAAATTTTAAAAAAGTAATCCAGAAACCATGCGTAAAACATGGACTCTGCATATTTTAATAGTAGTTGGCCGGTGCTCTTGAGGAGGGCTGACCACCGGAAAAGGCATGACGTATGTATGGCTTTGACAAATGCAATCAAGAGAATTTTGAAAGGCAAGCACCACAAACAAATGAAAGTGATGGGCGTGAGATGGGCGTGGTTAAAACCTGCAGAATAGATGACAACTCGTCGGAAGCGCTTGCGCAATCGACCTAAAAACAATCTGTGTGAGTTGAATATTTTTATTACACTACAACAGACCATTTTTTACTTGCCCACGACTAAATCACTCTGGATGCAGATCTCATAACACCAGAAAGCACATAGATTAAATCAAAGTTTCTTGGCCGACTTTATGAATAAACTAATGGTTTGGTGCATACCTAACATGAATAAGAAATAAAGGCTACATAGAATTGATTCCATCTCATCTCTCTTTCTTCCACCACCATATACTTCCTGCTTGTTATCTCACTCTTGCAGATTGTTTTCATCACCGGATTCTACCTTTATGACTGTTTTACTATTTTTGTATTCCACCTACCTTCTCCCTTTCCTGCCTTTCTCTCTATATTATTCTGAGTCAAAGTGGGATGAGGAAAACCAACTCTCACTCTCCATAAATGAATGCTGGTGCCCATCACCTGCTACCAGTGGCAAAAATGAATCTCTGAATGTGACCTATTTACAAGAACTACCTGAATGGGCCTGAACATTTCAAGCATACTTAATGTCCCCTTTTGTGTTTTATGAAACAAATCATCTTCCTACAAGCAAAACTTTGTTGAGGTGTGGAGCAACTAGCACAGCATGAAATGTGACCGATATTTAGGTATTGCTACATGGGCTGTGAATACATTTTTATGATCAGCATGAGTTCCTATGTTGTCGGGAAGTGCTTAGACCCAAACTGGCACTGTGTACCAGAAGAGACACCAGTCAAGCTGGGTGATCTACAAGGAAGGGAAGTGCTTCTTGGTCATCAAATTAATGGGGAATAGCTCTAGGCATGGACTCATCCAGTGTTTATACACCACAAAGTCCTTGTCAAAAAGCATAGGTTTATCTGAAGGTGGTAATAAATGTTCCCATGCTTTATAAACACCCTGATCTGTGTACCTCTATGCGCTTGTGAGGAGGTAGGGCGTCATGTCTCCCTTATGAGGATCGAATGTATTGTAGCCTTTTTTATCCTTCGCAGGAATAAATGCTCTTTGAAAAGCATGAATCTTTGGACCCAGTAAGTAGTGTGGTAGAACCATCAACCAAGTCTTAATACTAATCCAACAATTCGAACACCATGGCCAATGTGGCCATGGGAGGAAAACTCCAAACCAGGATACAATTTAAGGATTTATTACAGACACAAGTTTAAAGTCACGTAGAAAATGCACACAACTAAATAATAAAGATACATAATCACTAAAGGTAGCCCAAAAGCATCAAAATATATTTAGGCGAACTAGCATTAATAAAGCAAAGCATTCAAGAAAAATAATGCATATCACCAACAAGAATATCTGACTTGCATACATGATATATTGCTCAGAGTAAGCAGCCATCAGTCAATTTAAATTAGCAGAGTCAATAATCTTGGAATGGGCACAGATCAACCCTACAGCTAACGAAATCAGGGAAATACATGTGTGGGGGAAAACACATGCTGACAAAATACAAAAGACATAAAAAGGACAATAAGAATTTGGAAAAAGATTATCTCAGTCAACAGGTCACTAACTAAGTTAGGCAAAAAAATAAGAAAAAAGGGAAAGCACCAGCATATCAGAAGATTGGTTAAGAGTCTTCTGAAAAGAAAAATAAATAGAAATTCTAAGTCTTAAGGGGCACTTCAAAGGTAATGGCAGAGAGGAAAGTACCTCTCTTGGGGTACAGCATTCAGAAAATCTTCATCAGCAAAGTATCAGGATCAGAAAGCATCAGGACAGCATCTGGGGACTGCAAGGATCTGTCAGGGACTGCCTGGGACTGTTCAAGTTCTAATGTCCACAGTATTATAGACTTCACAAACCATTCTGATTTGCCATAGATATCAGTTGAGGTCACGTTGAATGGGCATCATTCAATAGAAAATGATCACCAGCCTCCAAGTTGAAACAGTTAAATTCTTTCCCAGGTCTATCATGGGAACATCTTCCATTTGTGTGACTACATGCACATTTGACACAATTGTATACGATACCAGTCTATGGCCCTGATTCTTACCTTGGCGGGCGGCGGAGGCCGCCCGCCAAAGTACCCCCTCCAGAACACCGCACCGCGGTCGTCAGACCGCTGCGGTGATTCTGGGATTTCCACTGGGCTGGCGGGCGACCGCCAAAAGGCTGCCTGCCAGCCCAGTGGAAATCGACCTTCCCACGAGGAAGCCGGCTCTGAATGGAGCCGGCGGAGTGGGAAGGTGCGACGGGTGCTGTTGCACCCGTCGCGTATTTCAGTGTCTGCAAAGCAGACACTGAAATACAAAGTGGGGCCCTCTTACGGGGGCCCCTGCAGTGGCCATGCCATTGGCATGGGCACTGCAGGGGCCCCCAGGGGCCCCACGACACCCCATACCGCCATCCTGTTCCTGGCGGCAGAGCCGCCAGGAACAGGATGGCGGTATGGGGTGTCAGAATCCCCATGGCGGCGCAGCGAGCTGCGCCGCCATGGAGGATTCTTATGGGCAGCGGAAAACCGGCGGGAGACTGCCGGTTTTCCTCTTCTGACCGTGGCCAAAGCGCCGCGGTCAGAATGCCCTGCGGGGCACCGCCAGCCTGTTGGCGGTGCTCCCGCCAACCCTGGCCCCGGCGGTCCATGACCGCCGGGGTCAGAATGACCCCCTATGTTCGTTAATGTTCTTCCATCAAGGACACTACGCTACATTCTCTCTATGCTTAATCAATAGAATCTATTATCAACCAGCCGAGGTTCTCATGAGAATATAATCTAAAAGAAAGTTTGTGGTAGAAAATGAATCTAATCATCACCTGCCACCTGGGGAGTGCTATTTAGCACACTGTCTGTCACTGCGGTGCTGAGTTTGAACTGGAGGCATAAGGGACTTCATGTCCCAGAAGAACCTGAACCCAAACAGGCAGCCCCACCATCATCTGCCACCTGAGGAGTGCTATTTAGCATGTAGTCTGTCCCCATGGCTGTTTGGGACAAAAGGAACTTCGTGTCCCAGAAGAACCTGGGCTAAGGAGGTGGCTCCACCTGGAGAATGCTATTTAGCATGCTGTCTATCCCCGTGGCACAGGACATGCCCAGGCGAAGCCCGGGCAGGCAAGTTCATGCCCGTCATTGACCGGAAGAGGCCTGGCTCAGCCACCTCTCTTGGTTTTGAGGTACTATTTTTTCATTACCTCAAACCTGTGCATTTCTTGAATTATTATCTGTTCAACTTACTAATTAGCACTGATTGGGGGCCTCACTTAGTCATTGATTATTCAGATTATTGTTTAAGGATGGGAAAGCGCAAAGCTCAAGGTAGCACTGTGGACGATGCTGCAAAACCCAAGATCTCGAAAGCTTCCCATAAATCTACCCCAGGTTGTAAAACTGTGTTTCTAATGAAATTGAATCTCTAATTGAGGAGGTGGAAACCACACTTAAAGGCAAAGACGTGGGCTCTGGGAAGGGGCCCAAGAATGGTCCTATGTCACCCTTCTTCATGTCAAAGTCAATACAAAAAAGAGTATCAGATAACGCTACTATTGTTACTTTGCACTTTGGGGCCCAAAAAACTGTTTGCGTAGCGGCAAATGAGTTGAGTTCTGTTCAGGATGCCGCTGCCAGCCCTTCTCTCAATAGTAATGTAGTTGTTCATGAGGTGCCCTGTTCTAAATGTTTTGCAGTATTAGAGAGCACCAAACTTCTAGCAACTGTTTCTGCTGTTTAAGTTAGTCTAATAATTTCTAACCCTCAGGATATTAATATCCTCTCGTTGGACTTATCATCAAGTTAACAAATGAGGTCACTAATGAAAACTATGTTATCAGAGGTGATCATTTTACTGCATGCATCGGCCGGGGCTTCATTTGTGGAGAAAGAAAATACAGTGAAATCTTCTGTCATGGGTAACAGCCACATCTTGCGCAGCCCCATAAATTCAAAGTGTTCCCAGGGTGCCAGTATACATTCATCTGCTAATGATAAAACTATGACCGTGCAAAATTGAAGAATGGTTACAAAGGAAAGTAGGCCCAGTGTTCGTAGCTGTTATTGTGCTCGTAGTTGCCCTTCTGTGACAGTTGCAAATCATTTGGAAGGATGGCAAACTGCCCCGTGCCACAGTCAAAGTCAGTAACTATACATGTGTAAAGTTCCTAAACTCCCAACAAACTCTTCTGAAAATAGCTCATCACTAAAGAACATGGGGCCACATGTACAAAGATCCGGTTTTGCGACTCGCAAGCTGCGAGTCTTAGCGGCTCGCAATTTGCAGCCAGCAAAACCAGATGTACACCAGTGTACTTTATACTGTTTGTGATTCCCAATGGGGTCGCAAATGACCTACCTCATGAATATTCATGAGGTAGGTCGCAATTTGCGACCCCATTGGGGATGACCGACCTCACAGGGATGGTGGCCTGCTGGAGACAGCAGGCCCCATGTCTGTGACTGCTTTTAAATAAAGCAGTTTGTTTTGTTTGAAATGCAGACAGTTTTCCTTAAAGGAAAACGAGATGCATTTCAGAAACAAAAATGAAACGTTTTCCTGGGACCACTGCCTGCTATCGAAAAATATATTCGTTGCCATTCACGAAGGGGAGGGGGTCCCATGGGGACATCTATGTTGTGCTGAATGAACTGGTACTCAACCGGTGAGTAACAGTACACCTTTATTCACCCCAAATGTACAGGAGCCACTGTCGACATTTCCCATCACTTCACCAACCGCCGCTCACCTCCCGTTGCCTAGACACCAATTCCCCAAGCATCTCTCTGTCCCGCATTCCAAATAGAACATCGCTACAACATATTATCTCTTCCTTTTTTTTTTTAAATACCATAAAGATCCTTAATGGACTATAAAGAACACTGTGAATACTAAGCCAAAATATAAAACAACCAAAAACAAAAATACATACAAACAAACACATAACGTTTTGGACTCAAACATATAGCGTCAGCTTCCCAGAAAAATATCTTTCCCGATCACACATCAGATTTCAGCTGCCAAGGCAAAAATCTGTCACAAAAAAAAATCGTACACACACCTTCCCAGATTCCATAGGTAACCGTTGGATATTTGAACAATCCAAATCCTTATTCTTGAGGTGCACAGTTGGACCGCTACTATAATCACCCTCACATTCAACACCTGGAGGCATCTCCTCAGATATCTTTACAATCTTGGACAAATTCCACCAACAACCCCCATCAACCATTACCGCATTGCCACATATTGTTTTTACCCTTACAGGATCACTGAAACAGGCGTCACCTTTTTTTACAAACGTACTTTTTTATACGTACTAAATCCCCAGGGCGTATCATACGTTGTTTGGTGGCCTTGATAGATCCCTTCTCTTGGACCCTTATCTTTTACCGATCTTACTAAGCAAGCCGGAAACAAAATGGAAGTTGGTTTGCAACCTCTTAATGCTTCAAAAGGAGACTTCACAACATGGTCTTGACCGCTTCTTTAGTGTCAAAATTGTTATTCCTAGTCCATTTTATAAAATCCCAACTACTATATTCATTCTCTCAACCAAACCATTAGTTTGAGGATGGTAAAGGGAACTTTTTAAGTGCTTAATACCAGACTGTTTCAAAGAATTCTCCAATTCAAAATTATCAAATTGAACCCCATTGTCTGAAATGATAGCTTCTGGAAAACCTTACCACATGCAGATATCTTTCAGGAAACTCACTGCATTGGATGCGGATGGTGTGGCACAAAAACAAACTTCCGGCCATCTACTGTGATAATCCATGGTAACAAATGCATATTGCAAATTGTGGGGAAGAAAACTAAATGGGGCGATCATGTCTATACCTAGCTTCACCCGAGGTCTCTCTGGAATGTTAATGGGATGTAAAAGTGGAACACAAACCCTTAACACTTTCTCAGCACTTTTGCAAACCAAACACTCTTTGACCACAGTATCCAAATTTTTATCCATAGAAGGCCACCAATAGTGCTCTCTTAACCTCCGTTTAGTCATTGTTGCCCCAAGGTGACCCTCATCGGCAGAATTTATCAACCCAGAACAAACACCATATGGCGGAATACACTTCTCACATCTCAAAAGTACCCCATCTTCAATAGAAATTTCCTCTGCAATTTTGCAAAACGGTTTTAGACTTGTATTTGTGTCTTTTAAATAGTGCACAGTTATAGCAAATGGGTACAAACAGGCAAAGCTGAGCGCATCAGCGAAGAAAACTTGGAATACACCAGCAAAATTGTATCAATATTTTCAAGAAAGTTGTGCGCATCAGCGAAAGTGGCGAAAACTGGACTGAATGCACATCAATCGGCAAAGCTGTGCGCATCAGTGAGTCAGCGAAACTACCAGTGTTGCTTAGCAACTGTTCCAAACAGTGACGTCAATGCATGTACAAGCTCCGTCTAACAGCTTGTGCGTCCCCCAAAATTAGTTCAAATGGGGCAACACAGAGGCAAGAGAGACGGAAAGTCTTCTGGGAACTCACCGGCCAAACTTCAGGAGCTGTGACAGACGAACCTCAGGAGCTATGACGGACAAAGTGCGGATGTCTAGAACAAACGCCCGGGTTCCTCAAACAGCTCCAACTACTTGTCACCAAATCTATGTTGTGCTGAATGAACTGGTCCACAAACAGTGAGTAACAGTACACCTTTATTCACCACAAATGTACAGGAGCCACCCTCAACACTTCCCCTCACTTCGCCAACCGCCGCTCACCTCCCATTGCCTAGACACCAATTCCCCGAGCATCTCTCTGTCCCGCATTTCAAATAGAACATCCCTACAATACCCTTCTCGTTTGCGAATGGGTTAGCACCAGTTTGGAACTGGTGCTAACTCCGATTGTTTTGTGACCGCATTCATGGTCACAAAATAATCCTACATCGCACTGCAACTTGCAATTAGGAAGGGAACACAACCTCTCCTAATTGCGGCTTGCAAACCTATTTTGCGATTCAGTAAATAGATTACTGAATTGCAACATAGGCTCTGTACATACCAAAATGGTCTTTTATTGTCGCAAACGGTCCAATTCTGCGAATCGGGCCGTTTGCAACAGGAAAAATGTTACGTACATGTGCCCCATGGTCACACATTGGATAAGGCATGTAACACAATGTCGATCGATTGTTCACTCAGATATATTATTTGTAAAGCACTACTCAGAGAGGGCAGAACAATGGGACACAAAATAAATTAAGTTAGATAAGTCTGGAGTGGGTGGAAAGTTTGTTATCAATGGTTGGTTGCTTTCTGCCTCCAAATGGATCGAACATTGTTTTTAAAAGATGATGGCCAAAATATCAGCCTCTTGATCAGATGGACCAAACAATAACCAACATAGGGACGGCCCAAAAAGGAGAGGTTAGAAGCTTGACGCAGCTTTCCAACATGAACGATAACGATAACAGACTATCGGATGTAGACTGACTGTAAAAAGTGCCCAATTCACATGAGAAAGAGAATGCACCAGTTCAATCTGTGAATGTGCTAGTGCAATCTACTGGGTTATTACCAACTGTGTGTGATACTGAGTCTTAATATTCTATTGCTACAAATGAACAAAAAGTTGATCTACGCAGGCCTGATGTTTTATTCCATTCTGCAACCTCTAGGAACTGTGGCCCTTTTATAGTGCCCATAGAAAAGCACCTTTGCCTTCCTCCCTTATTTCATGGAATATTGCAGGCATAAGTAGCAATGTTGATGATGTGGCTTGGGGCTTGTACATTGATAACTTTGACATATGTTTATTCCAGGAGACTTGGGCCACCACAAACTTGTTAAGGCAGGGCTTCAATTCTTATTGCAAAGAGGCTATCCCTTCCAACGGTGGGAGGGCGGCGGGGTGCCTTATCATATGGGTAAAAAATTATTTGGGCTGTACTATGTAGGAAGTATATATTGATTTGTCAGACATCTTAGCACTTAACCCAAAACATGGGCCCCCGTTTCTGCTTGTTAGCCTTTTAATATATCTAGTCCTTTCCGCCAAATTTCTTAAACCTTGAGTCTTTTAAATACATTTTTGGCAGAGCAGTTTTTAAAAGTATTATGTCATAATTTCAGGAGATTTTAGTACATTGCCTGAACCATATCCTCCATACTTAGATTTTATACATGAGGAAGACCGACGGTGGGGAATCCACCCCACCTCATTACAACTTGTAAGTCGCCCAAAATCAGTGGCACAGCGTGCAAGATTATAGAATAAATGGTTATGTATGATGCGACCTGGGAATGGATGCTTTCTTTCTAATAACCCTGCTAAGCCCTACTTTACCCAGGGAAATTATAGTAGTTTTACTGACTACGTTCTCATTGATTTAAGGATACGGCCCAATATAATTGACCTGAGGAGAGGTATTTGTCAGGATAGTGACCAGTTCCCCATTATGGTAAATTGGGACATATCACCCTTTAGACGGGGAGGTTGAGCGAGCAAGATGGCACACTCCCAGTAGTGGTGTTCAGTAATCAGCGCTTTATTAAATGGGACAATTTTGTGCAATCTGAGGACTCAGTAGCAGAATCTCATAGTATGTTTACCAGCCAGCTCTTAGAATTTACGTCAAATGGACTCTCTCCTGATCAAATACTTGCTAAGCACGAAAAATGTTTTGTCTGAAATTGTTATTTGTTAAGGAATCAAAAGGACGAAAGCAGCTGAGTTTAGGGAGGGCAAATAATCAGTTTGACAATAGCTGCAGGAAAGCTAAGACCAGCCTCCTACAGGTAATAAAACAGAAGAATAGACCTGCGATAGTCCAAGCTAGGTGAATCTATGTAGATGCTATTAAATCGAGTAAGGCAAATTACGAGGAGGTCACATGGAATAAGCTATTAATGGCCTCAAGAGAAAAAGATAGCAAGTGCTTTAGGCTTTTGGTATCTCAAAATGGGCGAAATGAGAACCCCAGACCAGAATGTCATATTTCTGCTGAGAACTGGGTCCTTCATTTTAGTTCCCTGTACAGAGCAGAGTTTCAACAAAAAATGCTGTTAGTGACATAACTGTGTTTTGTAATAAAGGGAAGGCCCTGTTGCTGCTATGGCTGCCTTTACGCTGAAGGAAACTAAGGCTGCTATTTTGGTACAGATACCAGGGAAAGCCCCTGGATTAAACCAGATCGTCGTAGATTTGTATAGATATGACTTGAAGATTTGTGGTCCTTCTTGTGTCTAACATCCATTGGCAGGAAATTATATTCTGAGTTCTTGGAAAGGTGCTATAATAGTCCCTATTGATAAACAAGAGAGACAGGTCAGCCCCTGGTAGCTACAGACCCATTAGACTGATAAATAATATCCAGAAAACATTTTGCTATCAAATATTAATCAGATTTTGGAACTGGATTTTGGAAGGCAATGTTCTGTCCCACCTGCAAGCTGGGTTTAGGCAGAAGATAAGAACAGTGGATCAAATCTTATGCTTCCTAGCGATAAAGTGGAAATCTGTTGACATGGAAGCTGGGAGACAGTTTTTTGCCTTCGTAGACATTAAGGACCTCATTACGACCCTGGCGGTGGGTGATAAAGTGGTGGTAATACCGCCAACAGGCTGGCGTTAAGTACCGCCAAATTACCACCATGGCGGGGATATCTCCCATAGACAGCCAATGTACCACACCAACTGCCATGGCGGAAAGAACAGCCACCATGGCGGTAGCCGCCAACAGCCAGGTGGAAGTCAAAGTTCCGCCCACCATATTTTGACCCTGCCGGCGTGGTTCCAACACCAACAAAAGCCTGGCGGAAACAGAGCACAGAAGGGAAAGGACTCACCATTGGAGACACAGAGAAGAACCACGCCGCCATGGAACCCGAACTGCAAGTGTTCCCGATGATCTTCTACGTTATGCTCCACCATGAACACCAATGCCGACGAAGACGACGACGGTGAGTACAGCCACCTGAATATGTGACAGAACAACTAGGTCCTAAACAACTATATCCTGAACCACTACCGCTAAACAACTAAAAAGTCTCTACAACTAAGTACTGAACAACTACTGTCTAAACAACGATTGTTCCTGAATAACAATTGCCTGAACAACTAACAAATATATATATATATATATATATATATATATATATATATATATACAGTATATATATATATATATATATATATATACAGTATATATATATATATTCTAAACAAATAATAAACCATAAAAACCAAAAAGAAAACCTTACCTTAAAATGAGTTGTTCAGGCACAATTGTTGTTTAGACAGTAGTTGTTCAGTACTGAGTTGTAGAGACTTTTTAGTTGTTTAGCAGTAGTGGTTTGGACCTAGTTGTTCAGGATGTTTCCCCAGACACCTAGCACACAAGGGAGGGAGAGAGGAAAACGAGAGTGACACACACACACTACACACACACCATACACACAATCAGCTGCGCTACAAAAACAATTTGACCCGAAAATCGGACCACTGGTTCTGGACGGGGCAACCTGCCCATTGCTTTGTCCAAGGCAACAGTCTCTCAAGTAGGTAACTTGCCCACTGGTTCTGGAGAGGGCAACATGGCCATAGCTTTGTCCTGGGGAGTGCAAGGCCACAGTCTCTCAAGTGGGTGACTTGCCCACTGGTTCTGGAGGGGGCAGCCCACACAGTAGCCCCTGGAGGGTGGACTACATGGCGTGATGGCTGCATGCTGGTGGTGGTAGGGGGAGGCTCCTGGGCAGCCCCTGCAATCAATGATGGCTGCATGATGGTGGTGGTGGTTGGGGGAGGCTCCTGGCAGTCCATGCACTCACTAATGGCTGCATTGTGGTGGTGGTTGGGGGAGGCTCCTGGGCAGCCCCTGCACTTACTGATGGCTGAGCATCCATAGCTAGCGTGGGGGCCCTGTGACAGCTTGTGGTGGTGTTTGCCTGACAGCTTCCACTGGCATAGAGTGCCTCTTGTCCTCCTGTTCATGGGTCGGGATCCCTTACCCTTCCTGGCAGGGGTGGATGGGCTCTTCCCCTCTCTGCCTGGTAGTGCAGGCTCCTT
Organism: Pleurodeles waltl; assembly: GCF_031143425.1. NCBI lineage: Eukaryota > Metazoa > Chordata > Amphibia > Caudata > Salamandridae > Pleurodeles > Pleurodeles waltl. The sequence continues at coordinate 311,817,602 of NC_090449.1, read as the reverse complement.
CCCCTTCTTCACAGCTGGTGCAGGATCCTTCCCCTTCTTCACAGCTAGTGCAGACTCCTTCCCCTTCTTCACAGCTGGTGCAGGCTCCTTCCTCTTCCTCACAGCTGGTGCCTGACTCTTCCCTTTCATCCCAGATGGTTCTGGCTCCTTCCCCTTCAGTGTTGTTGGTCTTGTATCCCTACCACCACGAGTAGGTGGTGCTACCACTGTCCCCGTGGACTGTTTGGCTGAGGTGCTGGGCTGTGTCCTTGGTACCCTGCCCATACGAACAGGACAGGAGCGAGGGGCAGGGGAGAGGTCAATCTGGGAAAGGAAAAGCTTTTTATGGACGTTGGTGCGGGAGGAGGAAAGAGTAATGGGAGTGGAGGATGAGGGAGTGGAGTAGTACGTCTGGTGAATTTGGGTGCAAGTGCATGGGCTGTATGTTGTTGTGTCCATGGGTCGGGATCCCTTACCCTTCCTGGCAGGGGTGGATGGGCTCTTCCCCTCTCTGCCTGGTAGTGCAGGCTCCTTCCCCTTCTTCACAGCTGGTGCAGGATCCTTCCCCTTCTTCACAGCTAGTGCAGACTCCTTCCCCTTTTTCACAGCTGGTGCAGGCTCCTTTCTCTTCCTCACAGCTGGTGCCTGACTCTTCCCTTTCATCCCAGATGGTTCTGGCTCCTTCCCCTTCAGTGTTGTTGGTCTTGTATCCCTACCACCACGAGTAGGTGGTGCTACCACTGTCCCCGTGGACTGTTTGGCTGAGGTGCTGGGCTGTGTCCTTGGTACCCTGCCCATACGCACAGGACAGGAGCGAGGGGTAGGGGAGAGGTCAATCTGGGAAAGGAAAAGCTTTTTATGGACTTTGGTGCAGGAGGAGGAAAGAGTAATGGGAGTGGAGGATGAGGGAGTGGTTATTGGAGTAGTACGTCTGGTGAATTTGGGTGCAAGTGCATGGGCTGTATGTTGTTGTGAGGTGGATGGCTGTTGAGTGACTGAGTGCTTGCGTCTGTGCCCTTTAGGACAGGGAGACAGACACCGACGGAGAGGACACAGGGGACGCATGGATGTTGTGGAGGTGTCTGCCAGTGAGGTGTGTGTTCTGCTTCTTGTGGTGATGATGCTGGTAGTGGATATTGATGTAGTGCATGCAGGTATGATTGCAAACGTAACTGGGAGGGAGGTGGAGGAGGAGGAGGAGGGGGAGACAGTGGAGGCAGTCTGCAACTGTACAGTGTTTGGGTGAGTGCCTGTGGGATGAAGTGTGGTGCTTGTGTTTGCCTGTGACACTCTTGGGTGTTGTCTTGTGTGCATGCATGTCTGTCTGTGTGCTTGGGATGGGTTGGGGTTGAGGAGAATGGGACTGGGAACTGGAAGTTGGAGGGGGGGCGTTTGAAACAGGGACAATGACTGCCATCAGAGAGGAGGCGAGAGCCTGAATTGATCTCTGTTGGTCTGCCAATCCACCATGAAAGCCCTCCAGGAATGCACTGCATTGCTGCATCTGGGATGCTAGCCCCTGGATGGCATTCACAATGGTTGACTGCCCTACAGAGATGGATCTCAGGATGTCAATAGCCTCCTCACTAAGGGCAGCAGGGCTCACTGGGGCAGGGCCTGAGGTGTCTGGGGCGAAGGAGATGCCCACACTCCTGGGTGAGCGGGCCCGGGCAACTCACTGAGGTGCCACTGGAAGGGCAGTGCTGGTACCATAGAGCTCCCATCGGAGGAGGTATCAAAGTCTGTGTTGTCCCCTCCAGTCTCTGCCGTGGTGCTCCCCTTGCCCTCCATCCCACTGGTTCCCTCAGCATCAGTGGACTCTGCCTCCAGGGTCCTGTGGGATGCAGCTCCCTCTGTCACCGGTGCCTCTGCTCCTCCGCCAGATGATGCTAATACACATAAGGACAGAATGACAAAACAAGAAATGGGGGGAGAGAGACAAAGGATACACTGGGTCAATGACTGCACCAACACCAACGTTGGCGTACACAGCACCCTCACACACAGGGAAGAGGCCTACGCACTATGCATAGCACTACCAGTGAAATGTCTAGTCACCAAGGCATGAGGAGGATCACACACCTCCAACTGCAGCACACCTGGGACCCACGCAGCCCTGCCTAGAAGTGAATACTAACTAGTTAGGATACCTGTATTTTCCATTCAACCCGTAGGCTCCAAAGGACCTACGCTGCTATGTCTGGCCTGGCCTTAGGGGCACGCATAACCACCACCCAGATACCACCTGTCAGAGTCACCAGATCCTCGGGGTCTGTGCACGTTCCCAACACTTCCACCACAAGACAGCTCCAATACTCTGATTAGATTTATCCCAGATTCTAAGAGAGTCCAAGTGGGGAAAAGGGGATTAGGACGGGAACAGCTGGGAAGGAGACCTGTAGGAAGCAAAAGGTTAAAACACAACATCAAAATTACATCTCATGAATTCAGTACCATGCTACAACTCTAAGCTTTGTCTTTTTTCCGAAAAACATGAACAACCCTAGAATAGTCCTAAAACTGACTAGGCTTTAGATGACCGAATACCTGAGGAGGAAACAGGAAAAGTTAAATAGGACTTTCAGATTTGAATACTTTCTTTAGCATGAGAATCAGGAAACACTCTGAGCAATTTCTAAACAACCATATGAATCTCCTTTTAAGAATACATATCAGGAACACACAGCATTACATCTAGAACTCTGGTATTGTTGTGTTCTTCTCAGAAAAAACATTGGGAATTGAATTGCGCACATTGCAGATTTTTATATGAGTATTAAACACCATAAAGGAATGTGCACCATGAAATCACACAATGTAGATTCAAGGAATAAATCACGCAACGTGTCAACTTGAAATGCTACCAAGAAAATGTCTTAGAATAGTAGCACACAGTAATTTACATTATTTATACACGAGGAAAGAATTGCGCGTCTTGCCGATTCAAATTCCACCATACAAATGCCAAGAAAAGGTAGCGCACAATGAACAACATGAAAAGCACTCAGGGAAAGAATCGCGCGTCTTGTCGATTCAAATGCCACCATGCAAATGCCAAGAAATGGTAGCGCACAATGAATAACATGAAAAAACACTCAAGGAAAGAATTGCGCGTGTTGCCGATTCAAATGCCACCATGTAAATGCCAGAAAATGGTAGCGCACAATGAACAGCATGAATTACACACGAGAAGTGAATTGCGATTCGAATGCCACCATGTAAATGTCAAGAAAAGGTAGCGCGCAATGAACAACAAAGTTAAATGCTCATGAAACGAGTTGCACGTCTTGCCAACTCGTAAAACATCATGTATATGTCAAGAAATATCAGCGCGCAATGAACAACAATGTAATAACGAAGTCAAATCTTTATGGAATAAATTGCGCATCCTCCCTATTTTCAAACCACCATACAAATGTCAAAAAATGGCAGCGCACAAGTAATCTGTTATTCATTTAAGAATTAAAGTCAAGAATATGAAAATTCTCAATTACGGTGTTGGGAAATGTCCAAACACCGTCTTACCGCCTGGAAACAGTGATCACCAATGAGAGATGAGTGCAGAAGACTGGAAAATCCAAATAGGCCTCCGGGACAGGAGCTCAGGAAGAAACTGCTGCTCTGCACCGGGACCTCTGAATAGTGAGCACTGGAAGTTGGGCTGACTCTCTTTTATAGAGTCTTGGCCCAGCCTAGAACCACGCCCAGGCATGTTGCAGGGAAAGTCTCTAGAAGGCCCTGGAAAGGGACCACACCCTAACACACTCTGAATGTCTGCAGCAATACATTGCAAATGTACAGTATTTATGAGCACCTTAAAAATAAATCTTTTGGATGGAATTCTGCAATGCAAAAGGTTAAACAATAACATATCATCACAATGCATAGATTATATTATCTTGCGAGTGTTGGGTTTTTGCATTCTAGATGCCCGTAGAGCGCGCACTGTCCTGGTGTTGACAGTACTCCCCTCTCCCAGGCGCGCTCTAGGGCCTGGTTTATCTGGATTGAGACAATGAAAGCGTCTCACAAGTACTGGAGCATGAACATCAGATGCGGAAACCCATGAATTACTTTCAGGGCCATAACCTTTCCATGAGATTAAGTACCATAGGTTACGCCCTCTCAGTTTAGAGTCCAACACTTTCTTGACTTCATATTCTTCTTCCCCCTGTACTAGAACAGGAGCTGGATGAGGGTGGGCCTTTTGGACTGCCTTTTTTAAGAGGGAAGTATGGAACACTGAATGAATCCGTAATGATTTTGGCAATTGTAGTTTATAGGTCACAGGATTGATTTGCTGAAGAACAGTGTAAGGACCTATAAATTTGGGGTTGAACATGTGCTTCTTCTTGAAGTCTATATGTTTTGTGGAAAGCCACACTTTGTCACCAGGTTGATACTGCGGTCCCTCACAATGTTTCTTGCCATAATGCTTTTTGTATTTTTTTTGGGCTTTTTCTAAATGTTGTTGAATCGATTTCTGAGTTTGATGCAAATGTTGAATGATTTCTGACACAGCTGGAGTGAGAGAACTTTCTTGAGGAATTGTGATGGGCAAGGTGTCAGGATGATAGCCAAACAAACCAAAGAAGGGTGTAACGCCAGTAGAAGTGTGGAAGGAGTTGTTGTAGGCTAACTCAGCTAACCAGAGCATTGATGTCCATGAATTAAGTGCTTTTTCAGCGTAAGCACGTAGGTATTGCTTCAAAGTCTGATTTAGTCTCTCCGTTTGACCATCTGTTTGAGGATGGTGGCTAGTAGATAGGGTAGATGTCACTTGGAGTGTTTTACACCATGTCTTCCAGAAGTTGGAGGCAAATTGCGATCCCCGATCGGAGAGGATCACTTTTGGCAGTCCATGATAACGAACCACTCTATTCAGTAAGATAGTTGCCAGTTCACTAGAGGTGGGTAATTTCTTACAGGCAATGAAATGTCCATATTTCGTGAGACTATCTACTACCACCAGAATTACTGAATGCTGTTGAACCACTGGCAGACCTGTAATAAAGTCTAAAGAGATGTGTTCCCACGGACGACTTGGGGTTGGGAGTGGGTGTAACAACCCTTTCGGTTTTGAATGACTTGTTTTAGTGCGAGCACAGACTTCGCAGTTGTTTACCATTGTTTTTACATCCTTTGTTAAGGTAGGCCACCAAAAATAGCGTTGGATTAATTCAAGAGTTTTAGGAGTACCAGGGTGACCTGCTGTAGGTATAACATGCAACCAATGAAACACTATCTTGCGAAGTTTGGTAGTGGGCACGAACAAACGAGCATCGTGAAAGGGTAATCCTTGCTTGATTGATCTTTTCGGATCTGCTTGGGCCCACGCCTGCCATTTTTCAACAGTGAATGAATTGCGGATGTCTTCAAAGAAATCTTCTGTTTTTATGATACATAGGACCTTGTCAGGAGCAATGATAGCTCTGGAGGTTTGAACTGCAGGCAATGTGGTAGACTCTTGGCGGGACAAGGCGTCAGCTTTGGGATTATCTTTACCAGGCCGGAAGGTTACCACAAAATCAAACTCGGCAAAAAACAGCATCCAGCGTAATTGCCGAGGAGTCAAAAGTCTGGCAGAACTCATGAATTGAAGATTGTGATGATCAGTATTTACTGTGACAGTATATTTAGCTCCCAACAAATGATGTCTCCATTCTTTAAAGGCGTCACGAATCGCCAGAAGCTCTTTTTCAGCAATGACATAATTCTGTTCGGCTTCGTTCAACTTCCGAGACATATAAGCTACAGGATGAAGCTGACCAGTGTCTTTGTTTCGTTGTGACAAGACTGCTCCTATCGCCACATCTGAAGCATCAGCTTCCACTATGAAAGGTCGATCCGCATCTGGATGAGTCAAGACTGGGGCAGTGGAGAAAGCTTCTTTCAAAGTTGAAAAGGCTTGGTCTGCTTCTGGGGACCATACAAATTTTTCTTTCTTTCTTAATAACTTAGTAATTGGAGCCACTGTCTGGGAGAAATGATTGATGAACCTCCGGTAAAAATTAGCAAAGCCCAGGAAACATTGTACATCACGAACAGTCTTTGGGATGGGCCATTCAGATACGGCTTTTACTTTCCTTTCTGCCATCACCATACCTTGAGGGGTAAGGATAACCCCTAAAAACTCAACTGTGCTAACATGAAACTCACACTTGGTTAGCTTGCAATATAAATGGTGTTTATGAAGGGCTGCCAAAATTTTCTTGACATGTTGAACATGTTCATTCTCATTGTCTGAGTAGATCAAAATGTCGTCAATGTAAACTATGGCAAAGATATCAAGGTACTCTCTAAGAACGTCATTTAAGAAAAATTGAAATGCTGCTGGAGCATTGCACAGACCAAAAGGCATGACGGTGTATTCAAAAAGGCCATATCTTGTTTTGAATGCCGTTTTCCATTCGTCACCATCTCTCATTCTGACCAAATGGTAAGCACCTCGAAGATCAAGCTTTGTGTAGATTTTTGCTTTCTTTACTTGTTCCAGTAAGACCGGAATCAGAGGCAAAGGATATTTGTTCTTGTTGGTGATTTTATTCAAGCCCCTATAGTCGATACAAGTTCGAAGCTCTCCGTTCGCTTTTGGAACAAAAAACAAAGGAGAAGCTGTGGGAGACTTAGAGGGGCGGATGAAACCATTCTCTAAGAATTGATCCAAGTATTTTCGTAAATGTTGATTTTCATGTTCTGACAGGGCATACACACGACAGTTGGGAAGTATCCCCCCTGGGACTAGATCAATTTGACAGTCATAAGATCTATGAGGAGGTAAGTTCTCTGCTTCCTTCTCATCAAATACATCTTCATAAGACGAATACTGTTTGGGCAACTGAACTTCTTTCTCTGCGGCGGTAGCTATGTAAGAATGGCGAACTTCCGATTCTTGAATCCTTTGGACACAATGTTCTTTACATAGCACTGATGAGAACACGATCTTTCGTTCTGCCCAATTAATCTCTGGATTGTGATGAGTTAACCATGGCAAGCCAAGGATGATCCCATACTGGGGAGCATGGATCACGTCAAGGATGAGTTCCTCTTTATGTTTCTTTCTTTGATTTTTACCTTCACAAATTATTGTCAAGGGGACAGTCTGAAGAGTTATTGGACCTCCAGTCAAGAGTTTTCCATCAGCTGCCTGGATGGTTTCCGGGGTCTTCTTCTCAATACATGGGATCCCCCATGCACGAACCAATTGGGCGTCAACAAAGTTTCCGGTAGCCCCAGAGTCGACTAGAGCCTTCTTGAAATAGGTCTGTTTCTTGACCTGAACTCTTATTCCCAATTTTAGATGTTTGGATTGTGAAGGATCCACGGTGACACCCAGGAGCAACCCTTCTCTGCAACTTGGGTGCTTTAGATTTTCCGACTCGACTGATGCATTGGTTGCAACTTTCTGAACTGGGCCTCGCTTGCTCTTTGTTTTGATTGGACAATCTTTGGCGAAATGACCTTTCCGCCCACAATAGAGACATTGCCCATTTTTTCTGCGTAGGTCCTTTTCATCTTTGGTCAAAGGTCTCCTGATGGTTCCAATTTCCACCGGTTCCGACGTTCTTTCTCTTGGAGTTCTTGAGTCTTTGTTATCATGAGCATGCCAAGAATGTTTTTCAGTCTTTTTACGCGTTCCTTTTCGTTCATTTAAACGATGATCAAGCCTCAAGACAAGGTTTATTAAATCTTGACAGTTTGCAGGTTGTGGGTCGATTTGCGCTAAGATGTCTTTTAGCTCCTCTTTGAGTCCCCTGTAAAACAAGGTCGCTTATTTTTCTTCAGGCCAGGATGTTTCAGCGACCAGCCGATTAAAGTTGGCTAAATATGACACTAAGGTCATTCCAACCCTGGCGGTCGGTGTTAAAGTGGCGGCCAAACCGCCAACAGGCTGGCGGTAAAAAAAAAGCAATTCCGACCCTGGCGGAAACTGCCAACAGAGACCGCCACTTTAACACACCGCCCGCCACGGCGGGACAAACAAACAGCGCGGCGGTCACCGCCAACAGACAGGTGGGAGACAATGTACCGCCCACCCTATCACAACCCACCAATCTGCCACCTTTTCCGGGGCGGTAGCCCCGCCGATAAAAACACGGCGGAAACAGACATTTCAAACGGAAAACGCTCACCTCCATACACCCCACGAGGAATCTGGAAAGCATGGAACCCGAACTACACATCCTACCAGCCATTGTCTTCCTGCTCCTCTACCAGGAGCACGAACGCCGGCGCAGAAGACAACGGTGAGTACTGCACCTACGACACAGGGGAGGGGAGGCAAAAAATTACGGGGACACACATATGCGACACACCCACCCCCACCCTCAACCACTACAACACACACATCAATGCATAGCAACACATCACAGTTACACCCCCAAAACCCCCGGAAGAATGCAAAGGCAAAAGGAAATGATTATAAATATAGAATTATATTGTAAGACTGAGTATAAAATATATCACACATCTATAACTTTATATACATAAATTGTCCAGTCCGATATGTCTATCAGCCATTGTTCGTGGGCCACTGGGCCAAAACACATGGGCAAAGCCCACACAGGATACCTGCCTCCAACGGAGAGAACACTGCAGGGGCATCAGATAGGAAAACTACAGGCACCTCAGGGGTAAGGGAAGGGGGGGGCACCTCAGCCAGATGAGTCCACGACGCCAGATCCACGAGGGGCCTCCATGGCCACTGTGCCATCCTGGGGAGTGCAAAGCCACAGTCTCACAAGTCTCTACAGTGGGTGGGTTGCCCACTGTGCCATCCTGGGGAGTGCAAAGCCACAGTCTCTCAAGTCTCTACAGTGGGTGGGTTGCCCACTGTGCCATCCTGGGGAGTGCAAAGCCACAGTCTCTCAAGTGGATAACAGTCTCCACTGGTACTGGAGGGGGACTAGTGCCCAGAGTGCTTCGTGCAGCCCTGCCCGACACAGATGCGGGTCTGCCCCTTCCACCAATGGGCCAGCGGTGCTTGAGATGAAGGGCCCAGTTCAGCGGTGCTTGAGATGAAGGGCCCAGTTCAGCGGTTCTTGAGACGGCGGTGCCCAGAGGAGTGGTGCTTGAGATGAAGGGCCCAGTTCAGCGGTGCTTGAGACGGCGGTGCCCAGCAGAGCGGTGCTTGAGATGAAGGGCCCTGTTCAGCGGTTCTTGAGACGGCGGTGCCCAGCGGAGCGGTGCTTGAGATGAAGGGCCCAGTTCAGCGGTGCTTGAGATGAAGGGCCCTGTTCAGCGGTGCTTGAGATGGCGGTGCCCAGTGGAGCGGTGCTTGAGATGAAGGGCCCAGTTCAGCGGTGCTTGAGATGAAGGGCCCAGTTCAGCGGTTCTTGAGATGAAGGGCACAGTTCAGCGGTGCTTGAGACGGCGGTGCCCAGCGGAGCGGTGCTTGAGATGAAGGGCCCAGTTCAGCGGTGCTTAAGATGAAGGGCCCTGTTCAGCGGTGCTTGAGACGGTGGTGCCCAGCGGAGCGGTGTTTGAGATGAAGGGCCCAGTTCAGCGGTGCTTGAGATGAAGGGCCCAGTTTAGCGGTTCTTGAGACGGCGGTGCCCAGCGGAGCGGTGCTTGAGATGAAGGGCCCAGTTCAGCGGTGCTTGAGACGGCGGTGCCCAGCGGAGCGGTGCTTGAGATGAAGGGCCCAGTTCAGCGGTTCTTGAGACGGCGGTGCCCAGCGGAGCGGTGCTTGAGATGAAGGGCCCAGTTCAGCGGTGCTTGAGACGGCGGTGCCCAGTGGAGCGGTGCTTGAGATGAAGGGCCCTGTTCAGCGGTGCTTGAGACGGCGGTGCCCAGCGGAGCGGTGCTTGAGATGGAGGGCCCAGTTCAGCGGTGCTTGAGATGAAGGGCCCTGTTCAGCGGTGCTTGAGACGCCGGTGCCCAGCGGAGCGGTGCTTGAGATGAAGGGCTCAGTTCAGCGGTTCTTGAGACGGCGGTGCCCAGCAGAGCGGTGCTTGAGATGAAGGGCCCTGTTCAGCGGTGCTTGAGACGGCGGTGCCCAGCGGAGCGGTGCTTGAGATGAAGGGCCCAGTTCAGCGGTTCTTGAGACGGCGGTGCCCAGCGGAGCGGTGCTTGAGATGAAGGGCCCAGTTCAGCGGTGCTTGAGATGAAGGGCCCTGTTCAGCGGTGCTTGAGATGGCGGTGCCCAGCGGAGCGGTGCTTGAGATGAAGGGCCCAGTTCAGCGGTTCTTGAGACGGCGGTGCCCAGCGGAGCGGTGCTTGAGATGAAGGGCCCAGTTCAGCGGTGCTTGTGATGAAGGGCCCTGTTCAGCGGTGCTTGAGACGGCGGTGCCCAGCGGAGCGGTGCTTGAGATGAAGGGCCCAGCGGAGCGGTGCTTGAGATGAAGGGCCCTGTTCAGCGGTGCTTGAGATGGCGGTGCCCAGCGGAGCGGTGCTTGAGATGAAGGGCCCAGTTCAGCGGTTCTTGAGACGGCGGTGCCCAGCGGAGCGGTGCTTGAGATGAAGGGCCCAGTTCAGCGGTGCTTGAGATGAAGGGCCCTGTTCAGCGGTGCTTGAGACGGCAGTGCCCAGCGGAGCGGTGCTTGAGATGAAGGGCCCAGTTCAGCGGTGCTTGAGATGAAGGGCCCAGTTCAGCGGTTCTTGAGACGGCGGTGCCCAGCGGAGCGGTGCTTGAGATGAGTGTCCTGGTCAGCGGATCCGGCCCAGGCATGGATGTCACTCGCCACCTGACATGTGGCTGGCGGGGCCTTCCTGCCCATCTGTCTGGTGGCTTGCGGGGCCCTCCTGGGCTGCAGTTCTCGGCCTGTGGGTGTCCTCCTGCCCACCTGGGACGTGGCTTGCGGGGCCCTCCTGGGCTGCAGTACCGGGCCTGTGTGTGTCCTCCTGCACACCTGGGATGGGGCTGGTGGGGCCCTCCTGGCCAGCTGGCCTGCTGCCGGACTTGTCGGGCGTGCTGCCCTTCTCACCCTTCCCTGCACGCTTGTGGCCCTTTCCCACCTTTGGCGGTGTGCCAGGTGGCAAACCACTTCCTGACGGAGCCAATGTAGGGATTTTGGTCCCTAGGGTCTTTGGTCGCTCGCGCCGGGCACTGGCAATCTTAGGATGCTTTTCCGGTGGTGGGCTGGCCGTGCCTTGGCTCCTAGCTGAACTGGATGCCCTTGAGGGTGAGGGACTCCACAGTCCATGGACAACAGTCTTCACAGGTCCTGGTTTTGTGGTGGCTGAGGTGCTGATTGGAGTCTTATGAGATGGAGGGGGTGGGGGAGTTGTTGGAAAGAGGTTAAGGTTGGCAAGGAAAAGCAATTTGGAAAGAGAGGGACGGGTAGGTGTAGTGGGTATGGGAGTGGAGGAAGAGGATGTGGTTGTAGGAGTGTGAAGTCTGGTGTCTTTGGGTGCAGGTGCTTGGGCTGGAGGCTGTCGTGAGGTGGATGGCTGTTGGGTGGGTGGCTGCCTGCGTTTGTGTAGTTTGGAGGAGGGGGTGACAGACACACTTGGAGAGGACACAGGGGATGTGTAAATGGTAGTGGGGGTGGTGACTGCACGTGTGCGGAGTGTTCTGGTGGGTGTGCTGGAGATGGACGTAGTGGCTGAAGATGTTGTGCATGCAAGTGTGAGTGGAGACGTCACAGGGAGGGAGGAGGGAGACGAGGAGGAGGGGGACACAGTGGAGGCAGTGGCTGTTGGTATGTCTGCATGTGGATGTTGCTTGTGTGAATGCTTGTGTGATGTGAGGTGCTTATGTCTGGATGAGCTTCCCTTGGGTGTTGAGGTGTGTGCAGGCTGGTCTGTAGGTGTGTCTGGGATAGGCAGAGGTATAGGGGATTGGGTCTGGGTGGAGGAAGTTGGAGGGGGGAGGCTAGAGACAGGGACAATTGCTGCAGTCAGTGCTGAGGCCAGAGCGTTGAACGAACGCTGATGGGCTGCCTGACCCGAATGAATGCCCTCCAGGTATGCATTATTCTGGTGCACCTCTCTTTGTACAACCTGGATGGCATTCAAAAGGGTAGACTGCCCAACAATGATGGTCCTTAGGAGGTCAATGACCTCCTCACTGAGGGCAGCAGGGGTGACAGGGGCAGGGCCTGAGGTGCCTGGGACGAAGGAGATGCCCACATTCCTGCGTGAGCGGGCACGGGGCAAACGCTGAGGGGCTGCTGGGAGGGCGGTGCTGGTGCGCTGGGTGGCGGCTGTACCTGTTGTTGCGGGGGGCACGGATGTTGCCGCCACCACAAGGGAGCTCCCTTCAGAGGACGAGTCGCTGTCACTGACATCAGCACGAGTCCCCGCTGTGGAGCTCCCCTCGCCCTCCATCTCACTGGTGAAATCCGAGTCAGTTGCATGGCCCGCCATGGCCATGTGAGATGCAGCTCCCTCGTGCTCCGATGCCACTTCTCCTCCGTCTGATGATGCTAATGCACACATGAACAGGAAGACCACAAAAAAGGGGGGGAGGAGAAATAAAGACATGTTGAGTGCATGGATTACCGCTACCGTTGGCGGACAAGACAGACACAGAAGCCCCCTGCACTACGCCACGCACTTGGTGTCTACTACGCAATCCGTGGGACATGGCCTACAAGCCTATGGACGACAACTGCACACATAGATGACACAGGGCCATGGATACCTGTACTTGGCACCCTACAGAGGTGGGGGGTGGGGACACAGGGCCATGCCTTACGGAGGGGCCTACCCTACAGAAATCGCCCTGTCCTAGGGATACCCACAGCCCTCCTCCCCACCCAGACACCTCCACTGCGCGCAAAGTCAGCAGAATGTATTTGTACTCACCCCCTTGTGTCTGCTGTGATATCCTCACGCACCCATCCAAATCGGGGTAGGCCACCGCCAGGATCCGGGACATCAGGGGGGTCAATTGACGACTGGCACCCCTCCTACGTTGGGAGGCCATCCCCAGCTGAGCCTCTGCCGTCTTCCTGCTCCCGCGTCGGATGTCCTCCCACCTCTTCCGGCAGTGGGTGCCCCGTCTGTTGTGGACCCCCAGGGTCCGGACGTCCTTGGCGATGGCATGCCAAATCACGACTTTCTGGTGGGCGCTGACCTATGTGACATGTACAGGGAGAGAAAAATTGTCATCACCTTCTGCATGCTCGATGTGAGTGGCCCCCCATCCCCACCCTTGCCATGTGGCACATGCTCTCATCTGTCGTTCGATGCATGCCTCAATCGCTCCCCTCCCCACCATCTTTCATCCACCCGACTCAACCCAGGCATTGCCCACTAAGCATGGTCCCAGTGTACTTACCTGTTGGTCTGGAGGACTGTAGAGTAGCGCATACTGGGGGAGGACCCCATCCACAAGTTTCTCCAACTCCTCCGCAGTGAAGGCAGGGGCCCTTTCCCCAGTCGCATGAGCCATTGTCTCTTCCAGACCGAGGTCACAGCAGCACTTGCAGTGTAGGTCCTCTCCTGTCGAAGATCAGGTATCGAGTGATTAAGCAGATAGAATATGGCGGTCACGCCCGCGGCGGTGCGTACCGCGACCGCCGGCGCACATCGTCATTGGCTCCTGAAACCCATAGGGTTCAATGTTAACCAATGCGGCTTAGCGCCGCGGTCTTCGACCGCCTACCGCCGCGGTCTTCGACCGCCTACCGCCGCGGTGTGCCACGCCAGCGCATTGACCTCACATCCCACTTCACAGGTCAGGCAGCCGCCATTTCAAGGGCCCACATGGCCTAATTACCAACTGCGTCACACATACCTAGGCCATGCACCAACACTCATACAAGCCATTCAGTGCATTGGGAATCGTGCTATGTGCAAGCTGTGGTTACGTACCTGTGGGTTGCTTGACTCTATGCTCGCTGTTGTCCTTCATAGGCACCGTCTGCTGGGACATGCGAGGAGATGGAGGAATCTTCCCATGTACAGACCGCTGGTGGACCTGTCGACAATGGAGGAACGACATGTCATACTGACATACAGGCTTGACCGAGCAACTATACAGGAACTGTGTGCCCAGCTGGAGGCAGACCTGATGTCACCCATCCGTCAACCCGCAGGGATCCCCCCTCTAGTGCAGGTGCTGTCAGTACTCCATTTCTTAGCAAGTGGGTCATTTCAAACAACAGTGGCCATATCATCAGGGATGTCCCAGCCTATGTTTTCCAAGGTGTTGTCCAGAGTGTTGTCTGCCCTGCTGAAACACATGCGGAGCTACGTCGTTTTCCCTGAGGTGGGGGATTTGCCTACAGTGAAGGGTGATTTCTATGCCCTTGGACATATCCCCAACATCATAGGTGCCATTGATGGGACACATGTTGCTTTGGTCCCCCCCAGCAGGAGTGAACAGGTGTACAGGAACCGGAAGAGTTATCATTCGATGAATGTACAGATGGTGTGTTTGGCTGACCAGTACATCTCCCATGTAAATGCCAAGTTCCCTGGGTCAGTGCATGACGCCTACATCCTGCGGAATAGCAGCATCCCGTATGTGATGGGTCAACTCCAGAGGCACCAGGTGTGGCTATTAGGGGACTCTGGTTACCCCAACCTGTCCTGGCTACTGACCCCAGTGAGGAATCCCAGGACAAGGGCAGAGGAACGGTACAATGAGGCCCATGGGCGGACTAGGAGGGTGATCGAGCGAACCTTTGGCCTCCTGAAGGCCAGGTTCAGGTGCCTCCATATGACAGGTGGATCCCTAATGTACTCACCAAAGAAGGTGTGCCAGATCATCGTGGCCTGCTGTATGCTTCACAACCTGGCTTGCGCCGCCAGGTGCCTTTTCTGCAGGAGGATGGTCCAGATGGTGATGTTGTAGCAGCTGTGGAGCCTGTGGAGAGTGAAGAGGAGGAAGCCAAAGAGGACGACATAGAGAACAGGAACACAGTAATACAGCAGTATTTTCAGTGACACCCAGGTAAGAGTAGACACCGGCATATTACATTTACTTAAAGACTCCTACCTCTCTACTGTCTGACTTTTTCCCCCAGTGTATGCTAACTGTGTTGTGACTTTCCCTTCCGTTTTCAGAGCTGTGGGCCCCACTGCGTGACATCTGCTTTGTTTCCCCATGGACTACAGCTGTGTGACAGCGGTTTGTTAGCATCACAATGTGAATGAACATTTTGGCACGGTCATGTCTAATACATTTGTTCTAAATCACAGCTAGACTCCAGATTGTTTTGTGCAATAAGTGTTTTTATTCAAGTGCTCTAAATTGGATGGGTGGTTGCAAATCGGTGAGGGGTGATGGTGGAGGATTGTCCATGGCAGAGTCCAGACTATCAGGTTCACAGGTGCATTGTCCAAATGCCTGTGGGAAGTGGAGCAGGGGCAGTTTAAGGTTGGACAGGGTGACAATGTGGGACAGTGGGTTGACAATCAGGGCGGTCTTGCTGGCGGGGGTCTTGACATCTTACTCTGTCTTCTTCCTGGATCTCTGGGCCCGCTTGCGGGGTGGTTCTCCTTCTGCAGGGGGTGGGGTTCTGGTGGCCTGTTGGTCTTGTGTCGGGCCTCCTGTCCACTAGCGCCGGCGGAGGTGGTAGGCAGTTCTTGGTGCATGCTAGTGTCAGGGGCCCTTTGAGATGCCACAGTGTCCCGCAATGTCGTGACTACCTCATTCAGGGCCACTACGATGGTACCCATGGCGGAACTGATGTTTCTTAGTTCCTCCCTAAACCCCATATACTGTTCCTCCTGCAGAAGCTGGATCTCCTGAAATCTGGCCAGGACCGTCGCCATCGTCTCCTGGGAGCGGTGGTATGCTCCCATGATGGAGGAGAGGGCCTCGTGGAGAGTGGGTTCCCTGGGCCTGTCCCCCCCCTGTCGTACAGCAGCCCTCCCAGTTCCCATGTTTCACTGGGCCTCTGTCCCCTGGACCGTGTGCCCACTACCACTGCCCCCAGGTCCCTGTTGTTGTTGGGGTGGTGGGTTAGCCTGGGTTCCCTGTAGTGGTGGACACACCTCTGATTGACGTGTCCTGGGGACAGAGGTATGGGCCCGCTGGGTGGGTGCTGTGCTGGTGTTCCCAGAGGGGGGAAGGTGTACTGTGGCCTGTGGCTGTGTGAGGGGAACCGACTGTCCCGAGGTCCCCGATGGACAGGGCTGGTCATCTAGATCCAGGGAGACAGAGCTGCTGTCCTCACTGTGGGCCTTTCTGGGGGTGGAGGGGACATTTGTGGACCCTCCTGCGCGGTGACGTGGCGTTCGGGTCCTGCAGGGGTATAAAAGTATGGTTATTGCTTCTGTGTGTGTCATAGCGTGCAATGGGTGGGTGCCCGTGTACCCCAGTGCTGGCATTCCTTTGTGGGGGCTGTTGTGACGGTGGTTGGGAGGGGGGTTGTATGTGTATGTGCAGTGGGCATGCTTAGGTGACGGGTGTCCATGCTTTGTGGAGGCATGCAGGGCTAGGTGTTGGGATGGGTGGGTTGTGATGGTGAGACAGTTGCAAGGAGTAGGATGTGATGGGGGTGAGGGTGGGGGTATGAGTTGGCATGCAGGTGGGGTGGGGGGGAGAAGTAGTTAAGATTTGCCTTACCAGAGTCCATTCCTCCGCCTACTCCTGCGAGGCCCTCAGGATGCAGGATGTTCAAGACTTGCTCCTCCCATGTTGTAAATTCTGGGGGAGGAGATGGGGGTCCGCCGCCAGTCTTCTGCACCCCGATGTTGTGCCTGGATACCATGGAACGCACCTTCCCCCGTAGGTCGTTCCACCTCTTCCTGATGTCGTCCCGATTTCTTGGGTGCTGTCCCACAGCGTTGACCCTGTCCACTATTCTGCTCCATAGCTCCATCTTCCTGGCAATGGTGGTGTGCTGCACCTGTGCCCCGAACAGCTGTGGCTCTACTCCTACAATTTCCTCCACCATGACCCTGAGTTCATCATCAGAGAACCTGGGGTGTCTTTGCGGTGCCATAGGGTGGTGTGGGTGATGTGTAGGGTGGATTGTATGGTGCTAAGTGTGGTGATGTGTATTGTTGTGTTGTGTGAAGTGCGTGCAAATATTGCTGGGTGACAGTGAATTGGGCGTCTGGGTGCTCGGATGTCTTTTCTCGGTGCGTGTTCACGAATCTCTAGGAGTGGAGGTTTGTGGGTGATGTGGGTGTGTGTTTTATATTGTATTGGGTGTGTGGGAGTGGTGTGTGTATGTGTCTCAGGTGTGTGTATTTTGAATTGTCCAATGTGGTTGTATTTTGTAAGTATGTGTGTATTTTGAGCGCGGCGGTGTGTACCGCCAATGGAATACCGCGGTTAAAAGACCGCCGCGTGGATTCGTGTGTCGTGATAGTGTGGGCGTATTTCTGTTGGCGTGACGGTGGAGGTTTGGTCATCGCCAGTTTCTCGCTGCCCTTTGGTGTGGTGGACTTTTGTGGATGTCTGTATTTTGGCGGTTTGCCTGTTGTGGGTCAGAATGACTGTGGCGGTTTACCGCGGCGGTGTTATGGCGGTCTTCTGAACGGCGGTAAGCGCCTTTTACCGCCGAGGTTGGAATGACCACCTAAGTCCTGATTCCCTTGGCGTAAGTCTAATAATTCACGATCTGCTGACTGTGTTACAGTTCTACGATTGAAAACTCTCTCAAATTCACGAACAAACTTTTTCCAGTTGTACAACAGGGAACTATTTTTACGCACAAGAGGAATAGCCCAGGTAGCTGCATCTCCAGACAGATATGACAACAAGAAAGCTACTTAAGACTGGGCATCGGGGAAAGTATGTGGTCTGCAGGTGAAGTGAAGTTCCACTTGAACCAGAAAAGATTGCGCTTTCAAGGGATCACCTGAGAAGCGTTCTGGGGGAGCTAAAGGAATGGCTGAAGGAACATTGAGGGAAATGTTAGTCGGATTACCTCCAGAAGTCTGAGAAGAAGTACCTGGCCAAGACACACCTGTGGGACTTTGTTCTTTCTTCTCAACCTTATTCTGTAACTGACTCACCCTCTCAGCTAGACTATTTGTCAAATCCTTTGATGATACCACTTCTGACTGGAGCTGGGTGATAGCCTTGACTAGCTCGTCCAGTGCGGCCATGCTGAGAACATACACAAACCAGGAGGATAATAATTTGTTGGCTCACTATTCTGTCAGAGTCACCAGATCCTCGGGGTCTGTGCACGTTCCCAACACTTCCACCACAAGACAGCTCCAATACTCTGATTAGATTTATCACAGAGTCTAAGAGAGTCCAAGTGGGGAAAAGGGGATTAGGACGGGAACAGCTGGGAAGGAGACCTGTAGGAAGCAAAAGGTTAAAACACAACATCAAAATTACATCTCATGAATTCAGTACCATGCTACAACTCTAAGCTTTGTCTTTTTTCCGAAAAACATGAACAACCCTAGAATAGTCCTAAAACTGACTAGGCTTTAGATGACCGAATACCTGAGGAGGAAACAGGAAAAGTTAAATAGGACTTTCAGATTTGAATACTTTCTTTAGCATGAGAATCAGGAAACACTCTGAGCAATTTCTAAACAACCATATGAATCTCCTTTTAAGAATACATATCAGGAACACACATTGTTGTATTGTTGTGTTCTTCTCAGAAAAAACATTGGGAAGTGAATTGCGCACATTGCAGATTTTTATATGAGTATTAAACACCATAAAGGAATGTGCACCATGAAATCACACAACGTAGATTCAAGGAATAAATCACGCAACGTGTCAACTTGAAATGCTACCAAGAAAATGTCTTAGAATAGTAGCGCACAGTAATTTACATTATTTATACACGAGGATAGAATTGCGCGTCTTGCCGATTCAAATGCCACCATACAAATGCCAAGAAAAGGTAGCGCACAATGAACAACATGAAAAGCACTCAGGGAAAGAATTGCGCGTCTTGTCGATTCAAATGCCACCATGCAAATGCCAAGAAATGGTAGCGCACAATGAATAACATGAAAAAACACTCAAGGAAAGAATTGCGCGTGTTGCCGATTCGAATGCCACCATGTAAATGCCAGAAAATGGTAGCGCACAATGAACAGCATGAATTACACACGAGAAGTGAATTGCTCGTTTCACCGATTCGAATGCCACCATGTAAATGTCAAGAAAAGATAGCGCGCAATGAACAACAAAGTTAAATGCTCATGAAACGAGTTGCATGTCTTGCCAACTCGTAAAACATCATGTAAATGTCAAGAAATATCAGCGCGCAATGAACAACAATGTAATAACGAAGTCAAATCTTTATGGAATAAATTGCGCGTCCTCCCTATTTGCAAACCACCATACAAATGTCAAAAAATGGCAGCACACAAGTAATCTGTTATTCATTTAAGAATTAAAGTCAAGAATATGAAAATTCTCAATTACGGTGTTGGGAAATGTCCAAACACCGTCTTACCGCCTGGAAACAGTGATCACCAATGAGAGATGAGTGCAGAAGACTGGAAAATCCAAATAGTCCTCCAGGACAGGAGCTCAGGAAGAAGCTGCTGATCTGCACCGGGACCTCTGAATAGTGAGCACTGGAAGTTGGGCTGACTCTCTTTTATAGAGTCTTGGCCCAGCCTAGAACCACGCCCAGGCATGTTGCAGGGAAAGTCTCTAGAAGGCCCTGGAAAGGGACCACACACTAACACACTCTGAATGTCTGCAGCAATACATTGCAAATGTACAGTATTTATGAGCACCTTAAAAATGAATCTTTTGGATGGAATTCTGCAATGCAAAAGGTTAAACAATAACATATCATCACAATGCATAAATTACATTATCTTGCAAGTGTTGGGTTTTTGCATTCTAGATGCCCGTAGAGCGCGCACTGTCCTGGTGTTGACACCACCACACCAGCCATAAGTTGTAATGATACCCACTGTACTCACCCCTTTGTGGCTGTTGCCCTCAAGCGCCCTTCCAGCTCAGGGCAAGCCACCGCCATTATGCAGGCCATCAGGGGGGTCAGGGGCCAGCGGGCACCGCTTCCTTGTTGGAAGGCCATCCCCAGCTGGCCCTCCGCGATCTTCCGTGCCCAGCGTCTCAGGTCCTCCCACCGTTTCTGACAGTAGGTGCTCCGCCTGCTATAGACCCCCAGGGTCCGCACCTCCTTGGCGATGGCACGCCATAATCTCTTCTTTTGATGGGCGCTGACCTGCAGAGGCAATACAGACAGGAGAACACCATTAAAAAAACAGTACAGCCTGTCACACACCTGGTCCATCATACCCAATCCCATCAACATTGAAAAACACATAGGCCAGCCCACAACATGTACACCGCCAAGAGGAAATACACTCACCGCCCCCACCCTTACACGATGCCTTCACACACAACTCCATGCATTCATGCCACATGCACCGTGCCCACAGTGTACTCACCTGTTGGTCTGGAGGCCCATACAGCTGTCCGTACTGGGGTAGGACCCCATCCACCAGTCGCTCCAACTCCTCCAAAGTGAAGGCTGGGACCCTTTCCCCAGTCACACGGGCCAGGGTAGGTTCCAGACACAGGTCACAGAGGCACATGCAGTGTAGGTCCTCTCCTGTGGAAGGTCAGGAAACAAGTGAGGAATGTGAAATAAAATGGCAGTCACATCCGCGGCTGTGTATACCGTCACCCCCAGCGTAGATCCCCATTGCCCACTGTACCCCATAGGCCCAATATTATCCAATGAGGAACTGCACGGTGGTTCACGACCGCCTACCACCACGGCACACAACGTCGGCGGAATTACCTCACTTCCACCTGTCCTTCCACACAGGACAGGCGGTCACCATTTCAGGGGGGGTGAACAGGCCTATCAATAATTGCTGTGTCATAGGATTAAAAGCACATACTTTAAAATTCCACTGTCGCAAAACATGATTGCACGATGTGGACTGCTGTTGTGGTATAGTTGTTCAAATTGTGACAGCCTGCTCACTCTTGTGTCCCTTAGATACATACCGCTGCAGATAAATAGGGGATGGAGACATACCCCTATATAGACCCCTGGTGAACTTAGCTACATTGGAGGACAGGGACATAACACTCACCTATAGACTGGACAGGGCCACAATCACAGAGCTGTGTGCCCAGTTGGGGCCTTACCTGATCTCAGCTATCCGTCATTCGACCTGGATACCCCCTCTTGTACAAGATCTATCATTGCTCCATTTCCTGGCAAGTGGTTCTTTCCAAGTGACAGTGGGCTTGGCAGCAGGAATGTCACAGCCAGTGTTCTCAATAGTGCTGGCAAGAGTCATGTCCGCCCTGATAAAACACACGTGCAGCTACATTGCTTTCTCCTAGGTGGAAGGTTTGGTCAGTGTGAAGGCGGGTTTTATCCAATGGGACATATCCCCAATATAATTGGGGCGATTTTTTATAGTGGTGTGGGTGTGGTGTGTGTATGAGTGCCAGGTGTGTGTATTTGGTATTGGCCAATGTAGTGTTGTTTTGTATGAGGGTGTCCATTCTGAGCAAGGCGGTATGTACCGCCAATGGTTTACCGCCGTTGAATGTCCGCCGTGGTGACTCGTTGGTCATAATGTGGTGGGCGTTGTTTTGTTGGTGTAACGGTATGGGTTTTGGGACCTCCACTTTATCATTGCCCTTTGGTCTGATGGTTTTGTGTGTGGCTGTATTCTGTCGGATTGGTGTGTGTGTGCAATAATATGGTGAACGGATATTCACCAGTGCAGCGGTAAGTTGGTGGCCGTCAGCGTGGCGGTAAGCGGGATTTACCGCCAATGTCATAATGAGTACATAAGTGTACTTTTGATCTAGTCCCTCATGTTAAACTTTGGGAGATCTTGTCTAGAATCGGTGTACCTAGAGGCTTGTTGAGACTCAGAAATTGTACTCTGGCAACTTTGTGAGAGTTAGATGGGGGCATAGATACAAACTATTAGAAGAAATTCCGATTTCCCAAAAATAGGTGAAACTAAAACACCTTGGCCCATATTTATACTTTTTTAGCGCCGCATTAGCGCCGCTTTTTGACGCAAAAACGGCGCAAACTTACAAAATACAAAATGTTGTAAGTTTGAGCCGTTTTTGCGTCAAAAAGCGGCGCTAAAAGAGTATAAATATGGGCGCTTGTCTATTATTTGCTGATGACACCTTATTATTGTCTAAAACCGCATCTGGCTTATCCAAACCTGTGGAAAACCTTTTGGTGTTCTGTAAAAACATATGGCATCTAAGTAAATAGCTTGAAGACAAAATACATGGTGTTTGAAGATGCTTAACATAAAGTGAAAAAATCTAAACTTTTAGAGAGAGAGGCCTTCAAAAGAGTTCCAGAGTTTAATTACTTGGGCATTTGATTAGAGGATTCCCAAAGGTGGACAGGCCAATTAGTAAAGTGTACTATGTCCCTAAAATATCAAGCAGAGGCTTCTTATGGGCTGCTATCAAAGCACCCACTTTTCCTATCTCTCTGGCTTTGGAGATTTATAAAAGTCAAGCTTGTGGGGCAGCTGTTTATGGCACTGAACTCTGAGGGCATTGCAAATTGGATGTTGGGGAAAAAGATGCACATTTTTTCCTAAAAATGTTAATTAATATTCCCCAGAGCTTGCCAACTCTTCCCATTTGCCTAAACTTAAACATAATATACATTGCTGCCCTAAGGCCATTACAGTATTGGATAAGTATATGGTCCATAGATGAACTATAGCCTTAGAGGGAATGGCTTAGAGGCTTCTGGGAAGGCCCATATGTTGATAAAATCACTCGGTGCCTCTATGCACAGAACTGTTTTTTAATCTAGGCCTGGGAATGTACTGGTCAGATCCCTTAAATCTTCCGAGCAATGAATTGCAGAAACTTAAAGATACATATTGGGGCTGTGTCCAAAGTGAGAAATTAGCAAATGTGCCATCGGGCAGTTTGACCAACAGTTTTCTGTCTGTCAAATGCTCTTCTGAATGGGAACACTTTTTTGACACCTTTCCGCAGCCATTCGCACAAGCACTTTATGTTAGATTTAGGATAGGGTTTTTACCCTTGCGCTCTTTTACTAGCAAATGGAAAGAGAATACTGGAGTGTCTGATACTTGTCTCATGGGATGTGTGGCTCAAGAGAATCTTGAGCATATTTACTTTTTTTTGCTTAGCTAATAAGAAACAGTGGGTACGTTTGATTAAATTAATTTGCAAATTGCTGGGACATTAACAATCACCACTCTGCCCTGCGGACATGTGGAACCAGCACCCATGATCCTGTTGTTTGTGTTGTAGCTAGGTTTTTAACTGTTTTTTGCTATATCAAAATGAAGAAATTAAGACTTAATGAGAGGTCATCCTGATGAAGATTGTATTGATGTGAAAGTTTTGAGTTAACATGTTTTTAAACTTTTTATGTTTTTGAATATGTATATAATTAATTCTTATTTTGTTTTATTTGTTTTATTTGTTGATCTGTTTTATATTCGTGCTTTTGTATGCATCTTTGTAGTTGCTATGTTTTCACCTTTTATGATTCAAATGAATCCAAATAAAGAAAATGACTGAATGAATCGGCATTTCTAGCAAGATCGCCCTTTACAAGCTTCAACAGGCCTCACCCATGCTAACACAAGGGAATCATAATAAGGCATTTAATATGCTAATTAATACGTTTTCATAAAACACATGTAATACGCAAAACTTAGAAACTAAGCATTAATAACATTCCATTGATATGAGCAATACATTTCATTTCAAATGGGAAAGATTTGCTACTGCATTTCATTAAGCACAAAACAGAACTGCATATCTATCACCTTTGCACATATTTTTGAACTAATTAATCATTTACTAATCATTAAAAATTCAATTTTGTGTATATATCTAATGTTAGTACTAAGTGACATTATAACATAAGTTTTATCCCTTTATCATGTGATTTAATTCAAACTCCACCTAAGTGGAACTTTGAAATATAAGCATGTGCACATTTAAATTGCGTGTCGGTGCAACTTTCTACATTTAACCAATAAAACTGCAATTAACATAAAACATAAGCTGTCAGGTTCTGATGACCTTAGTGACATGAAGGGTTCTACTAAATGACAGATTACATCAGTCCCCCTTTTGAAATGCAACCACCCCATCACAAGTTACTCCCACTCTCAATTTCAATGAGACAGCCCAAAACGTCAGAGGTTAATTTCAGGTAAAATATTCTGAAATCCTCTAACTGCTTGACATTACTGTAGTATTGGCTTCTCGTAGTATCCGTTTGTATCTTTTCCCTTCTCTGTCTAATCTTAGCTATTTTCTCTTTCAGTATCTTGTATCTTTTGTAAAATCCTACTGCAACTAGGGCTGATAAGAGCACTATCAAAAGGGGTCTCAGTATGGTTCCCACAATACCACTTCCCAGATTTCCAAACCGTCTACCAATACCTGTAAAACCATTTTCAATAGCTTTCCATGCTCCCGTTGCTGTCAGCTCTTTCAGGTCTCTTTTCAAGTCAATCATGTTTGAAATGTACTTTCTCATCTCCTTACCATTGTCAGAGATGTATGTACAATATGATTACAAATGTAGCATATTGTAAACTCCACTTCCCTCGTGAGTAATATGTCTAAAGCAAGACGATTTTGCAAAACTATTGATCTCTTAGCTACCATTTCTGTGTCCATTAACAATATGGCACCTGTAAAAAACGTGTCTACTATTGTTGACAACTTTCTTATCTTTCTGTCATTCTAGATCACATCTACTGATGGAATTATGAAACCAAAAATATCTGCTGTAATCTCTGAAGAACTTGCTCCTCTTTGGACTCTAGAGTTTGATCTCTCACTCCAAAATGGATCATTGAAATGTTCCAGATGAGAACGTTTTGGAAAGACTACTCCCAGGGAACATGTACCATACCAGCCTTTCAGCAGCTTGTAATAGGCATTTTCCCACGTATGAAATAAATACCTGGTATGGCAGGTTTATGTCCATTCAGCATAAAAGGCCAAATACTTTTAAACAAAAATACATATCTACATTCACTAGTACCTACAAAATGTGTGTCAGTCTTTGATTTAAGCCTATAAGTACATAGCTTCTTACATCATCACAGTCAATAGCCAGGAATCCTTGATTTCCAGCCACTGATTGTGTTGCATCTTTCTTCCAATTCTGCAAGACTACTCCTTTTTCTGTTTTGGCTTTCATTGCTCTTCTTCTATCCTCAACTTGTCAAATGAATTCCTTTTCTACAGGACTAAGAATGCAAGTTAAATTATTCTTGTGTGCATATACTGTTCCAAATGTCAATGCAGGTTCAAAGAAACCTCCAACGTAATCAATGTTCTTTGCATTTGCAATGCTGCTTATTTGTTTCATCACAGGGACAACTGAAAACACTAAATCATAATTTGAATAGAAGTATTGATAATACCCCTGCTGATAAAACAGTAATAGTAACAGACTACAGGAAATTCCATAGGTTATGGGTGAACTGTTATATGTAATTCCTTCACTAACTGATGAGGCAGCTGTGTTCACACGTAACAGTCTCTAACTTCCATTGTCTCAACATACTCATACAATAACTCATAATACACATTTTCTGATAAATCACGTTTAGAACTATCAGTGTGTAAATACTTCTCATCTGTGTGAAATTAATTTCTATCTGCGAGGGGATTTATTAATTTCAAACCAAATGTGGGTGCAATCTGATCTGAATCATTTGCTATGGGCAAATTCAAACTTATAAACAATAATATAATCATGACAATTGTCATTACTGTTAGACCTATACATATATATTTACATTTACTATATCTATTGTGATTTGACTCCATGAGTTCTATATTTCCGGACCAAAAAATCCAAATTCAAAATAAAAGATTAAAAAAAATCAAGAATCAAAGTGGCTTATGTTTATCACTGTCTCTTTTCAGTCCTTTTTATTTGTGAGTAAAGCAATTAAAAATAATCTCTTTCAAAAATGCAATTATTCACAAAGTTTCTTGATATTCTAAAATGTTCATCAAGTATTTCTCCTCCTTCAAGTATTCAAAAATGCCTACTTAAAAGTTCAAATGTCTTTAAAAAGGGCACAGTTCACATTCACTGATAGTCACTTCCAAAATGTAATGTCTCTCTTCAACGCCTGGCAATGAGATTTCAAGCTTCAGTTCCAAAGCAATTTCAATCCCAAGAATATTGAGCTGGATTCAAATTGTAAGCATAAAAGGTAACAAATTCCTGTTCCCAGTCATCAGCACAATTATATGTCCATTCAGGTGCTTGGCACTCTTTTTCATTTTGACATCCTGTTTACTTGATTCTCAGGATAACTTTCACTTTGACTGGACTCTTCAGCTTCTTCAGCAATAGTTGATGGCACTTGTAAAGCAGGCACACTTTTCTCTTTAGACCAATTGTCTCTGGGTACATCTCTTTTATCTAGCACGACTGATCCTTCATCAATATCTGAATGTGCATGAGTCAACTGATTCTGCCTCAACCCTTCTGTACCATTCACTGTTGTCACCTTTATTGACTCACTCAGACCCCCATGAGACACAGTCTGTGCTGCAGCCACTTGTCTAGCCACAACAACTTTGTTAAAAGGATGCCTCACACTCACTATAATCAACTCTTCTGGAACAGTTGCTGTTTCAAGAGGACCTGGAACTTTGCGAGTGTGGCTACCATGTACCCATTTAGGTAGACAGCTGTCCTTGTCACAAGAATCCAAACCTAGGTATCAACTCTCTAAGTAACAGCTTCACTACTGTGAGACTATCATTTCTCCTAGTGGGGTAAGCATCAACCTAGTGTGAGAAAATACAGACAATAACCAAAACACATCTCAGTCCATTGCATACTGGCAGCTCAATAAAATCCAACTGCATTCTGTTAAATGGTCCTCTTCACCTAGCTATGTTACTCAGTGTAACAACTGTATGTTTCCCTATATTCATTTGCTGACAGGTAACACATCGGTGACATGTGGCTTCAGCAATCACTCTAAATTTAGGGTTAAACCATATCTGTCTGACCATTGCGTCTCTACCTTTGCCCCATGGTAATGTCTTGCCATTGGGAACAGTAAGCTATTTGGCAACACAACTCTTCCATCACTTGAAACCAAAACATCACCTTCATTCCATTTGACACATGCTGATCTAATCCAACTTTCCTGTTCTTACTCTGTCACTTTTTCCTGCAATGTTTTCACTTCCTCCTATGTGTCAAAAGCAGTCATCAAGAAATGTTGGCTTGTCTCATCCCGTGTATCACTGTTCCACTCACCATTAAAGGAGGTACAACTAAGAGAGCAATACCTAGCAACTTTGTCCATCAGGGTATTATAATCAGTTCATTTCCTATGGGCTAGGCATTTTACAATGACAATTTTTGCTGGTAACTGTAAAGCATTCAACAAATGATCAATTTTGTCACTGTTTCAGATTGGGAAACCACAAGAGATCATAAAGCTTTTCTGGGACCATAGATGTCCAAAATCATAAAAAACACCAAGCCCATACTGGCTTTTAGCGGATATTGTCACTTTAAGCTGTTCAGAAACACAGCATGATCTGGTAAGAGCAACCAATTCAGCTACTTGGGCTGAAAAGACTCCTCGAAGCACAGGAGGCTTCTATCACACCTAAGACTGTACTAACTGCATAACCAGCTCTCAGAGTACCATTTTTCTCTCTCAAACAGGAGCCATCAATGAACATGACATAGTGATTGTCATGTAAGGGAATATCTTGAATCTCAGGTCTTGGTTTGGTGCACAATTTAGTCTCATTGAGACAGTCATGCTCAACCTCATCTTCACGGTCACTTGTATTTTCAACAGGAAAAAGCATCAAAGTTGTGGGCTTTAAAACTGAACATCTCTTGGTACTCACATTCGAAGAGGCAGGAATCGCTTGCTCATAATGGGTTAAAAGGGCACTTGTGAGATATTGAGTCTTTGTTAACAAAATCTCCACTGAGTGGGGGATAAAAACGTTCAGTGGATGTCTCATCACAATGCTTTTGTATCATTCTATGCTGATGCTAAGTGCCACCAAAGCCATTAAATAACCAGGCAACACTGCGCCCACAGGATCAAGTGTGGCAGAAAAGTAAGCCACAGGCTTGTTTGCACTTCCATGCATTTGTTTTGCATTTCCATGCAACCGTGTGAAAACTGAGAGTGCACATCTATCTCCCTCGCAACAAAACAGAGAAAAACATTTCTTAGAATCAGGCATTCCCAGAGCTTGTGCTCGGCATAGACCTTTTGCTCAGCACTGAGAAGACACATATGCAATTTTCATCCAGTGGTACCAGATGAGTCACATCCTTGTGTGTTAGCCTCTGTAAAGGCTTGGCCAAAAAGGAAATGTTTGGAATCCACTGATGGCAGTAGCCAGCCACTCCCAAAAACATTCAGACTACTTTCTGTGTTACTGGAGGATCCAATTTCATGATTGCTGAAATTCTTTTTGTGACCCTTTCCTCCCACCTTTCCCAGTGTGATGACCTAAATACAGGACCTCTTTCTTGCAATATTGTAACTTAGAAGAGGAAACTTAATGGCCATTTGCTCCTAAGTGATTCAAAAGAGCAGTGCCATCTCTTCTGCATGCCTCTCTGGTATTTGACGCAAACAACAAGCCATCTATATATTGCACTAAGAATGAATGATAGGGCATTTCAAGGAACTTCAAACTCTTCTTCAAGATCTGGTTGAAAATGGATGGTGATTTGGTATACCCCTGAGGAGTTCTGCATCATGCCAAAACACGACTGATGAATTTAAATGCAAATAAATACTGGCTTTCCTCATGCAATGGTACAGAGGAAAATGCTTGGCAAAGGTCAATGAGTGTAAACCACTGAGCTTCACAGAGAATTTGGAATAAAATCACTGCAGGATTTGGCATCACAGGACAACATAGAACGACAATCTGATTCACCTTTCTCAAATTTTGAACAATGCAGTACTTTCCATTGAGCTTCCGAAATCCCAAAAGAGGAGAGTCCCAGCAAACTTACAGGACTTGAACCACAGGCAACAAATGGGTGTTCATCTTTGAATTGACCTATTTTAAAGGGATACTCTGTTACAGGACTTGTCAAATGTTTAATGGTGACTCCTGTGACCCGAACTCTCTTTCATGAAAGGGGCAAATGTGGTTCCTTAGCAGTGGAATCTGTATCTCAGGTGTCAACCAACGACACATCATGGCCCATGACATTTGCGTTTACATGGGGACCACTTTGATCTACCTCTAAGGATGCACCTAGCACGCAATTCTCATCATCAGAACTATCACTGTGAAACATTTCCATGAATTCTACATCACTCAAATCAATTAAGGGAAATTGTGATGCTATCTCAGTCACATTTGCATTCGTCATCTGATTCATGTTTAGCTGAAGAACAATCAGTAATTGGGGCTTGTGGTAACTGCATCTATTGCCCTGCGGACACATGTACATTCTGAATTTGAATTCTTTGAATTTGAACCTGCTTATTAGCTTGAGTCTGAGCAACACAAGCATTCTGCAATTGAACATTCACAATATGTGGACATTCCTGTCACCACCCAAATTTCCACCGCATTACACAGATAGTCTTCTTAAAAGACTGAACATCAAGAACACCTCTAATCTGATCTATCTGAACATCATGTCACCTACTGTTGTACTTCTTGCATCACACTAGTGTTCACTATCATATGGGAATTCTGGTTTGCTTTCTGTGCAGCTTTCAATTGCAAAATCATGACTTTTTTTTCAGCATTTTCTGTTTCATCTCTGTCTCATCACAACAATACTTTGCATAATGCAGATCTCATCAATTGGTTTATGCTGCCAACAAATCAGGTGCTGCTTATAACAATCAGCATTTTGCTTATGTTTGGCCTCAATCTCTGTACAAATCTAAACACAAAATGACCCATATCTTTAACTTCTATAGTCTCAGTACCATTATGATGCTTGGAAGCCTGCAAAAATCTCTCATAATAAGCATAAATCAATTATTTTGTCTCCTGGGCTGTTCTGTAAATTTTCTGCCAATCAATATTTTGGGGACACTTTATTCTTCGGGAACTCAATCACCTTGTAATACTTTTCCATTGCATCTTTATATAGTGCATCTGTTACTGGATCTCTTGGAGGTTCACGATTAGGCCAATCAACATGCACTTTACACGTGGACCACAAATCAGTTGAAACCACAATGTCAAACAACGTATACAAATCTTCCTACAAGCATTTTGAAAGTTTCACAAATCTCTCTGTCTACTCTTACCACTCCACAGGCTCCTCTCTCAATCTCAGGTTATCATTGGTGAATGAAAGTATATCACTCCTACTCCAAGGTACATGAACACAACCTCCACCTGGTATTTCTCTCATGGGTATCATTTTCACATTGCCCTTGGCTTGATTTGCTCCAGTCAATGGTGCATTTTGCTTTGCTTTCTTCTGATCTGCTTTCCTTGCCCCATCTGCCTTCCCACTTGCCTAACACTCCCCATGTCTGTATAAAAACAATCAATTCCTTATTGTGCAATTCCATTTCTGGCAATCTCATGTAGGATATGTCTTTTGAACTGAACTTTTCTTCAAGGGTTTTGATTTTTCTAAATCGTCCTCATATTTTTCAGCTAATTCAGCCAGTCTCCCAAAAGCCTGTCCTGCACGTTGGGTAACATCTTTACACATGAACTGTAGTTCATCTTCTGTGTAAGTTTCCAATTGTCCTGTGTCCAACGTCCCAGAATCAATTGAATTAATTTCTAATTTCAATCTGGGCACATTTACTGATCTGTCTGCATCTGGTGTCTCTTCTGTTCCAGCATTGCCATTTGTTAATCCTGTTGCACCTTGTGGACTCAAACTATTTAACCAACCTGTCAATTGATGTGCTGTGAAACCCTGTAAACTGATATTATTTCTCTGTGGTACGTCTTGCGGGGTACTGCAATGTACATTCGGAAAAATTTGTTCTATAGATACGGAGTGGTGATCGCTACTGTCCCCCTACAAGTTGGAAAATCAGAGTTGCCCTGATGAAGGTGGTTCCATAACGGAAGTAACACCGAAACTGGCATTAGCACGCGTATCTAAGCCTCTTCTAGTCATTAACATTGACTCCTTGGGCAAAACATGTATTGGTACACAATTGAAAATAATGGATTATTAAATGACTGCAAGGGTCATCTTATCCCTTTCACTAAATGTACTAACCTAATTGAAATCCTTGAAGGAATTTATAGAATTGCATTGTATTAGGCTATGGACTTTTATATGTCTATATAATAGGTTTCTATGGCAGTATGTGTGAGTCTTGGCATGATTGGGTGTGATGATTTTTAACCTGATATGATTAGTATATTTCTTCTCTAGAGGGGGCTGGGGATGACTGCCTTTATCTATTATTTTTGAATATGTTGCAGTTTTGAATTTGGATTTGTTGAAATTGTTGAAATGTATAAATATAGAATGCAATCATGCATATTTGATGAAGAATAATAAAGAAGATTATCTTTTATAAGAAAGGAATGATATATACGGACTCAGAGGCATTTATTGAAGTTTTAAGAAAGTAATACATTCATCTATGTATGTTTACATTTTGAGTAGCCTTTTGTTTATGTTTAAATGGGAACATCTTCCATCTGTGTGACTCCACACACATTTGAAACAATTGTATACGATATTAGTCTATGTTCCACTATGTTCTTCTGTCAAGGCCACTACACTAATTTCACTCGATGCTTAAACTCTTAAACGAGAGAATCTATTACTAACTAGCTAAGCTTTGCATGAGAACATAACCTAATAGAAAGTTCACATTAGATAATGAACAGCATTTCTAGCATGATCACAAATTACAAGCTTCAACAGGCCTCAGCCATGCTAGCACAAAGGAATCATAGTAATGCATTTAATTAATAAGTTTTAGTAAAACACATGTAATACACAAACTTGAAATTTCCAAACGGAAAGCTTTGCTACTGCATTTCAGTAAGTACAACGGAGAATTGCGTTTCTCTCACCTTTGCGCATATTTGTAAACTCATTAATCATTTACTTATAATTAAAAATTCAATGTTATTTCTATATACACCATTAGTCTAGATTCTAAATTACATTATACCATAAGATTTATCTCTCTATCATATGATTTAACTCAAATGCCACCCAAGCCGAACTCTGGAATACAAGCAAGTAGACATTAATATTGAGTGTCAGTGCAACTTTCTACATTTAACCATTAAAACTGCAATTAACATAAAACATTAAACTGTCACAATCTGATGACCTTTGTGACACAAGGGGCTCTACTAAAGGTTAGACTACATCAAATGCATGGTGAATGTATGAATGAGTGGGAATGAATGAATGAATAGGTTTGTAAAGCACTCAACTACTGCGAGAGAGTCCCGGCTCTAAGTGAAAAAGCCATCAGGAGGGTCATTGTCACTTTTATTCTTTAAAGAGATGGGTTTTGAATTGTTTACGGAACAGTTTTTTTTATCCAATATGCATCTGGGGGAGAGGATTTTGTTCCAATGTTCACCAGCCAGAACTGAACACACGGAGCCATCCGATTTCTTTTGTTTGGTGAAGAGGATGAAAGGGGATGGTCCATAGATGTCCGACTGAGAGCGCAGGGATCTTTGAGGACAGTATGTTGTCAACCTTTCAAGTAAGTATTTGGGACTGGTCTTGTAGAAAGCTGAGTGTGATACTGTCAAGGCTTTGAAAATAACCCTCTTCTTTATTAGTAGCTAGTGTAGCTGGTTACAATACTGGGTGATCAAGGCTCATTTGGGGAGGTTAAATAAAAGGTGGACTGCCATGTTGTGTACCTTTTGCAGTCTGTGGATAGAATAGTCTGGAAGTCCTATGTACAAAGCATTGGCATAGTCCAACCTGGATGGGATCAATGCCTGTACCACAGTTTTCTGGCTTTCCCAAGGCAGAAGTTTTCCTCAGAATCCTTAGAATCCAGCAGGCAGATTTGACCACAGCTGAGATCTGGGGTTTGAGGGAAAACTGTGTGTCAACAAGAACCCCTAAGTTCCTTGCCACCTCTGTGTGGGTGGACCGATACAGCAGGTAGACCAAGTCCCTGACCATTCATGGAAGGGGGTCGACTGAGAACAGCAGGATTTCATTTTTTTTCAGGTTGCATTACAAGTAGTTGGTTTTGAGCCGTCCTATCCCTGCTACCATACAAGCTGCAAATGTATTTTTGGCCTCAGACCCATTGTTATTATAGGTCAGCAGAAGTTGGGTATTGTCTGTGCAGGAGACCATCTGGATGCCAAAGCATTCAGCACTCCATACTTGATGCTTTTAGCTTCAGAAAAAATGGCTTGGGCCATACTGCCTGTGTCCTGTGCTCTAGAAAGGAACCCAGCCAAGTCAGAGCCTTACCCTCCACCCTGATGTGGGCAAGGCATTGTAACAAAATCTCATGTGAGATTGTGTTAAATGCCGCTGGGAGGTCTAACAGGATTAATGCGCCATTGTGGCCAGCCTTCAGCGTAAATTTGGTGGAGTCTGTAATCTCCATGAGTGCTGTCTCCGTACTATTGAGGGCCCTAAAGCCGGATTGTGAAGGATGGGGGAGTTTCAAGGTTTCTAAGAATGACGTTAGCTGGGTGTATACAACTTTTTCTATAATCTTCAAGACCCCCGGGAGCAAGGAGATGGGTCTGAAGTTTGTAAGTGTTTTAGGGTCTGAATTTGGCTTTTTTAATAGTGGACTGACAGTTGCTGTTTTCCATGAAGGGGGACTATCCCAGAGTGAAAGAGATCCTGTCAGATAGGCCCTAGGCCATTACATATCATCTTCATAACTTGGGGGGTGGGGGAGAGGATCCACAGGGCAGCCAGTTTTTCTTTTGGTGAAGATGCTTCAGGTCATAGGTCGTTGGAGGGGTAAACTGAAACAGTTCCTGTGCCCTCGGCATTAGTTGACTAGCATTGCTCATGGGTATATTATTTTGCGTATTTGCAAAGCTGTCCCGAATTCTTAGGATTTTATCTTCAAAGAATGTGCTCGGTTGAGAGCATAGGGAGGCACTTATTTCAAGAGGGGTTGCAGTGCCTTTGGGGTCTGTAAAACTGATACAATTTAAAAAATGTCCTTTGTGGTATTGTTTACTTTCTCAATTGTGTTAGAATAAAAAGTATAGCGTGCTAGTTTTAGATTAGTGTGATATGTGCTCAGAGCCTTATTGTACCGCCTTTTGTCGGTTTTATCATATTGTCTTCTCCATAGGCATTCTAACTTTTACAGTGCTTTCTTTCACTCGTGAACCAGTGGGTTATCCGTTTTGCACAGTATTATTTCTACTCCTGTGGTTGTTGTGTCTTCTCGGTGGATGTATACCTGAAGTATACTATTGTCTTTACGTTTCCATTCTATAGAGGTATATATATATTGTGTCCTCTTTTTCTACCGCTCAGTCCAGACGCAATTGTGCCTGACATTTGTCCTATCATGTTGTATTTCTTTGACAGAGTTCCCTCGCCAATCTCTGCAACGTTTCTGTGAAAATTCCGGAAATGTGAATAAAAAACACCGAGGCTAAAAGTTGTTACATGTGTGAAGTTTTTGTAATGTAACTTCAGAAATAGAGGGAATGCATGTAATGCTGGATCAGCAATCCCTTCTAGCGGCAAGAAGTAGAGGGGAGTGCATACGTGCATCGCTACTGAGAACAAGCATAGAATAAGCCAATAGGTCTGAATTGAATGTACTAGTGCATGGAAACTGCATTTGTGCATATCTGTGTTTTGATGCATTAGCTAATAGTAACCAGACGTATTACCCTGGCAAAAGCATTAAAACACTTGCTTCAATGAAAAAATAAAAATAAAGATTTCTATCTGTAAGCTCACAATGTTTGTGGTGAATCAGGGCCTCATTACGAGGCTGGCAGTCTAGAGACCGCCAGCCTTGCGGTGGCGGTCAGGAAAGCCCCTGCTGTGTCTGTCCGACCAGCACATTAAGACACTGGCGATTAAACCGCCATCAATGCCAGGATCCATGATCCCGATGGGCTGGCGACCTCGTTCTCCACTACCCTTCACATGGTGGTTTTACCACCACAAAAAGGCTGGTGGAGAACAGGTGAAGGGGGCCACCGGGGGGCCCCTGCACGGCATGGGCAGTGCAGGGGTTCTCCTGCCAAGCACCATCACAAGATGCTGGTGCACCCTGCGGCGGCATCATTAGTGCCGGCTCGATTACGAGTATGCAAGAATGATGCTGCCTGATTCCCACAAGGATGGCCGGCGGAAACCTCGGTTTCTGTCCGGCAGCCCAGCTGGAAACTCTTAATGGGTCCAGCCGGGAGGTAGCCAGTGTGGTGGCAACCTCCTCGTCGGAACTTCAGCAGACAGTTCAAACCACCCACCGAACTCCTAATTAGAACCTAAGTCTGCCCTTTTTAGGTGTTGAATCGCACCTTATGCATTGCAATGGAGCTACATCCTTGGAGTCAGAATGATCTACCAAATAGACAACAGCATGAGGTGAAAGTATATTCCTCTGACCAATCTATAATGTGAATGTCAAAGTCAAAAAGTAATGGCTGAAGGTGGCTGACTAAAATAAACAAATGGCTGAAGAGGAATCACCCTAAAGCCCAGACAGCTCACTCTGTGTAAATTGGAAACAAACGTCTTGCAGAGGGCTGTGCTGTCAACCCACATCTAAAAACAAAGTGGCTAGAGAGTTTCTAATCTCAATGATCAACTCCCCAGGTGAAGCTGCTTCTTATGGGTATATTTTTATATAGCAGTGGTGTAACAAAACTGGAGGGGGGCCCACCTGCATAGTACATTGATGAGGCCCCGTTTAGACTCACTCAGGCCAGGTGCTGTGTTGAGGGGGGTCCCCTGGGCTCAGGGGTCTTTGATATGCCACTGTTATACAGTGTAGTGCCCTGATTATGCGGACATGTTCCTGTGGTGCTGCCTTACAGGGCAGGAGTGATGAACCACAAACACCCCTGGCAAAAATGCTAAAACCAGCTTCACCCCTCTTATCTTCTTGCACAATTTCTCCTTCAATCCATGCAGTCTCTTTTTCCTCTCTCTCTCTCTCTTCACCATCTACGATGGCTTTCTCACTACCCTCAAACCCCCTCCTTCTATTTCTATCCCACTCAAAGTCTCCTTGTGACTGCTAAATTTATTTTCCGGGAGATGGGCAGATGACAAAGGCACCAGGGGCAACCCTGGTCTTTCAAAATCCGCCTCCAAGGACTCCAGCCCACCTAAGAAATGTCTAGTGGAAGGAAATACCCATCCAGCCCTGTTGTATTATTAGAAGTGGGCCAGCCATAGAATGTTCAAGCATGGCTCAAACCAGGTGCCTGGCTCTGGCTCAACTCAAGGTCCTCCTGGACTCTCAAGTGCAAAACAAGCTGAGCCTTAATGTGGCTTCTGGCAACCGCTCATGGCCTTTCCTCATGGTACACCTCTGGCAACAGAGCGGGTGCTGGCACGCGAGGATGAGCATAGACTGTACTTTACTAAATTGTACGACCACCGATCTATCTTCGACAATAGACAGCCACAGCGGCCTCCACCCAGTAAGTGCAGAGTCTGGCAGACTCACTCCAGTGCACCTCCTCTGCCATTCCTAGCCTCTTCCATCATAAACTGGGGAGTAACCAGCATGTGGCCTACATCGCAATCCCCTTCCCAGTCTCTGAGAATCACAAAAATCTCTCTCCTTCAAGCTCTGCACATCACTTTTGAAACGTGAAGGGATCTGTAACTATTGGGGTTCTCCTTGAACTTTGTTTTGATAATGGGTATAAAGATGTTTAGTCCATCTAGAAATCTCTTCAGATCCCTCCTCTATACAGTCAGGGAAAGCTGGTGACATAATTATATGCAATATCTTAACTTCCTGTAAGTTTGTAATTTTCTTTCTAGCAAGACTTCTTGTGGCAACTTAAATTACAATGTAATGCGTAAATTTATTTAAGACAGAGTAGGGAAATAAATTACACAAAAAGCAGTAACCTTTGATGTAAAATGGGAGAAAGACATACCATCAGATGGCTTAATTGTAGAAAGTGACACCAAGAAACTAGGGATGAATCCCAGCTGCCACTTGATCAACTTTTGTGAGCCTATACATTACTTTATCAAACAGTGCCTCATTTGCCATCTTTATCATATTTGAAAGCAGGTTGAAGTACATGAGTTGAGAATGGTTTACTAGTCTATAATATTGTCCCATCTACAATAACAACATAGGCCATATATAACGGTGCACATGACAACCAGCATAGTCTCAGGATGGTTGAAGGGTTCGAATGTGTGTAAGCTCATATTAAAAAACTATCATTTCTGGCACAGAAACTCCCTCACACAGAGAAGTGTTATAATAAAACAACTAAAGTTAACTGCTTTTGTCTGTTATAGAAATATGCGTTTTGTAAAAATTTTAAACAGGTTTTATAATATTTTTACAAGTTTGTTACATGATTTAAATGCCACATATGTTGCTGGTTGGGTTCATGATATGGCTCTTAGAGTCAAGCAACACTGTTGGTTCTGCTATGGCTCAGCTCCGCCAATTAATTTGCCCTATTCCTCACCCCTAGGTCTTTAGACCATGATGTCTACAGCCTTTCTATTTTTCTATGTATTCCATATTTGGCTCCTAATTCCTCAGCTAAGGGTTGGTTTACCTACCATTATAGCCTTTTCTGGGATTTTATACATCTAATGATCCAATTACTTACAGGTAATTTGCAATACCCTTAGGAGATTCCTCCTCATAACAGCACTAACTTCTGAGACCACCTCATCCCATGACACAGAAACGGTAACCAAGCCTGTTTCTGTTCCTTTTAAAACAATTCTAAGTAGCCAATGAGCATAAACGCCCCCCCACCAAACTTTGTTTGTCTTCAAGCCACATATCACTGTGCTTTTAGAAAGGTGGGAGGGTGAGAACCTGATATGATGAGAAGAACTATCCTAAGGATAATGAGGATTACTGGTAAGTAATTGCTTAATTAACCCTATGTCTGTTCTTCTTATCATAACACTGGCTCGTGAAGATGTACCCAAGCAATAATAGTCAGACACAATCATATGTTGCAGAAAAATGTATTTCAACAATTACTTTATGTTAGACTTTTCATCCTTGGCGTGGTCTCCCTTAACTTTTTGCCTCTGTTCCCCAGGTTGTTGATGTGTGCTGGACTCTGATTTTGCTGTTTTTGTTACTCTGGGCACTTTACCACTGCTAACCAGTGCTAAAGTGCAAGTGCTCCTGTTTAAATTGTATGTAAGTGGTTCATCCATGATTGGCATATTTGAATTACTAGTAAGTCCCTAGTAATGTGCACTAGAGGTGCCAGGGCCTGTAAATCAAATGCTACTAGTGGGCCTGCAGCACTGGTTGTGCCACCCACATAAGTAGCTCTGTAATCATGTCTCAGACCTGCCACTGCAGTGTCTGTGTGTGTATTTTTACACTGTAAATTCGACTTGGCAAGTGTACCCACTTGCCAGGCCTAAACCTTCCCTTTCCTTACATGTAAGGCACCCCTAAGGTATGCCCTAGGTAGCCCCAAGGGCAGGGTGCAGTGTATGGATAAGGTAGGACATATAGTAATGTGGTTTATATGTCCTGACAGTGAAATACTGCCAATTTCGTTTTCACTGTTGCAAGGTCTGTCTCTCTCTCATAGGATAATATGGGGGCTACCTTTAAATATGATTAAAGTGTAGATTCCCCTAGAGAAGAGATGGACAGGTGGAGTTTGGGATCCCTGAACTCACAATTTAAAAATGCATCTTTTAGTAAAGTTGATTTTGAGATTGTGCGTTTGAAAATGCCACTTTTAGAAAGTGAGCATTTTCTTGCTTAAACCATTCTGTGACTCTGCCTTGTTTGTGGATTCCCTGTCTGGGTCAGTTGACAGTTGGGTTGTTTTTCACCTCACACCAGACAGTGACACAAAGGGAGCTGGGGTGTGATCTGCATTCCTGATTAGCCATCTCTGCTAGGAGGGAGGGGTGGAGTGGTCACTCTCATCTGAAAGGACTGTGCCTGCCTCTGACAATGCTGTCTCCAGCCCCCTGGTGTGTGTCTGAGGCCTTGCCTGGGCAAGGCAGGATTTCACAAGAAGGTGTGAGTCCCCTTTGAAGGAAGGTGACTTCAAAGACTAAAATGGGTATAAGAAGGGCACCCAAACTTACAAACTTTAGAAACACTTCTGGAATCAAGGGGAACCTCTGCCTGGAGAAGAGCTGATCGCTGAGGAACAAGTGCTGCCCTGCCTGTGACTGTGCTTTGTGGAGCTTTCCTGCAGTGCTGCTTCTGCCAGAGTAAGAGGGCAAAGACTGGACTTTGTGTGCCTTCCATCTTGAAGAAGAAATCTCCAAGGGCTTGATGTAGAGCTTGCCTCCTGTTATTGAAGTCTCAGGGATAGCAAAGACTTCTTCCTGCCAGCACCTGGAGTCTCTGGAGAGACCCCTACTCTGCTCTGTGGTGCCCTTCCAGTTCCTGGGACCCTGAAAGGAGAGGCTGGCAGCCTAAGGACAAAAATACACGCACCGAGCACCGTGCGGAGAAAAGATCGACGCGAACCCGATCGCGGCTGAGAAAACGACGCGACGCCGGCTCCGCAGCTGAGAAACGACGCCGCTGGAAACGCGACCGGAGAATCGACGCCCGGAGCAGGAGAAACGACGCGCAGCATCGCTGACGAAGGCTGAGAGATCGCAACCAGCGCCGCGGGACTTCGGACCGTCGCGTGGCTGGCTTTTTCGACGCGCCTCGCCGAGCCGAGCTGTTTTCGACGCATATACCCGTGCCGGGTTATTTTCGACGCACACCGCCCGTGCGGGGTTATTTTTGCCGCAAACCAGGTACATTTACACGCTAGCAGCGCTAGTGTGTTGTTACAACTACCTAAAGACTCTTTTTATTTTAAACCTTTTAAAAATCATAACTTGACTTGTGTATGTTGGATTTTTGTCGTTTTGGTCTTGTTTTGTCTAGATAAATATTTCCTATTTTTCTAAACTGGTGTTGTGTCATTTTGTAGTGTTTTCATTAAGTTACTGTGTGTGTTGGTACAAATACTTTACGCCCAGCACTCTGAGGTTAAGCCTACTGCTCTGCCAAGCTACCAAGGGGGTAAGCAGGGGTTAGCTGAGGGTGATTCTCTTTTATCCTAACTAGAGTGAGGGTCCTTGCTTGAACAGGGGGTAACCTGACTGTCAACCAAAGACCCCATTTCTAACATTGGTGACCAGCGGTCGGGATTTGGACTTGTATTTGTACTTGACATACAGTAATTAAGTGTACACTACTGTTTTGATCTCAGACCACTACGTGACCACATACTACTAGTCTTGTGATTTTTGTTTTTTTACTTGGACTGTTTTTCTCTGCATTCAGTTTCTTTTTTTTCACTGATCCCGGGATTGACTTTGCTGAAACTTCATTTGAGAACTTGCTTTTCTGTTTTTGGAACTGTGCATATTTTTTTTAACCTCTCATCATGTCTCAGTCTGGAGATGCCCTAGCTGAAACTGCTTTTGATTTGGAGAAATTGGAGAGCTACAAGGTGGCTCAGTTGAAGCAGTTTTGTAGGAATGTTGGCTGTCCCATTGAGAGCTCAGCCAAGAAGGTTGAGCTGCAAAAGGCGCTGAGGGCCTGGGTGGCAGCCAAAGCAGCTGAGGGGCACACAGATGAGGAGCCAGAGGGGGAAGAGGAGTTGCAAGTCACTCACACTGATGTAGTGGGTGGGCCTGCTATGTCTCAGGGGAGAATCTCTAGGGCAAGTAGCAGTGTATCCTCCAAGGGTCTGACACCTGAAGAGTTACAGGACAGACAGGCAGAAAGGGAGTACCAATTGGAGCAGAGAAGGCTAGCCCTTGAGGAGAAGAAGATAACAATGGCTCATGAGCTTAGCTTGAAAGAGATAGATCATAGAAACCAGTCCAGTAGGGATGGTGGCAGCAATTCTACAGTGCAGCCTGAGAGAAGGGTACACATCCCAAAAGACCTTGTGAGGGATTATAAG
Organism: Pleurodeles waltl; assembly: GCF_031143425.1. Lineage (NCBI taxonomy): Eukaryota > Metazoa > Chordata > Amphibia > Caudata > Salamandridae > Pleurodeles > Pleurodeles waltl. Next base: position 311,776,717 of record NC_090449.1, on the reverse strand, counting down.
AGGGAGGATGATATCTACTTGTGGTTCAAGGGTTATGAGTCAGCTCTCCACATGAACCTGGTCCCTGAAGCTCATTGGGGGGCAGCCCTGTGGAAGCATTTTGAGGCAGAGGGGAGGGACACACTGACGGCCTTAGGGGATGCTCAGAGTCTCACCTACCCTGCCATGAAGGAGGCCTTACTTACCAGGTATGGTCTCACCCCTGAGCAGTACAAAGAGAAGTTTAGATCCTACAAGAGAAAGGAATCCCAAACATGGTTGGAATGTGTTGATTCTTGTTGCAGGTCACTGGATGGTTGGGTGAAGGGCAGTAAGGTAAACACGTATGAGGGGCTTTACAATTTAATTGCTTGGGAGCACTTGTACAGTTTATGTTTTCCAGAGCTGCGCCAGCACCTCATTGACAGCAAGCTGACTGACCCCAGGAAGCTTGCACAGGAAGCGGACCGCTGGGAGAGCACCAGGGTCCAAAAGAGGTATGGGGGAGACCACGCCAAGGGTGGGCAGGGTCCCTCTCAGACGAAAGGGGGGGGTAAGGGCAAACAGGATGAGTTCTCTAAAGGGCCCCAAACTGATTCCCAGGGTAAGAATTCCCAACCCCCCAGTGAAAACAAGCCATGGTTCTCCAGAGGGAAGCCAATGGCAGGTGGTCCCCTACGTAAGTGCTATTCATGTAACCAGGTGGGTCATGTGAGGGGGGACCCCAAATGCCCCAAAAGTACACCGGCACCCACTGGTGCACCGTCCCAGGGTTTGGCCAGTGTAGCGCTTGGGGAGGAGTTGGTTTCAGGTGGGTGGGAACCAGCAGAAATGACCCTTGTCTCACTAGGGGACAGTGAGATGGTCCAGAGAAACCTAGTGCCTGATAACACTAAGAAGTACAGGCAATGGGTGACCATCAATGGACAGAGGGTGGAGGCTCTGAGAGACACAGGAGCCAGTGTGACTACAGTGAGGAGTCACCTGGTGTCTGAAGAGCAGATTGATCCCCGGGTACTTCACCAAGTAGTTGCAGTAGACAACTCTGAGCGCCTCTGCAGAGTGGCGCAGGTTCCCTTTGAATGGGGGGGGGTCTCAGGTTCCTGGAAAGTAGCTGTGAGTCCAACCATGCCTGTTGATTGTTTGCTAGGCAACGACCTGGAGGATTCCCCTTGGAAGGAGGTGGAACACAGGTCTCACTTGGAGATGTTGGGTCTGCCTGGGTGGGTATGCGTATCCACCCGGTCTATGGCAGCCAATCAGGGTAGTCAAGAGCCCCTGGAGCCTGAAACAGTGGCCCAGGGGACCGCCAAGAAGAGGAAAGGCAGGAGGCGCGGGAAACCCGCCCCAGAAGTTCCCACGGTCCGGGAGGAGGCAGAGCCTGAGGGTGATGCCCCGGAACCTACAGGGGAACAGGTGGCTGAACTGGGGGAGGTCCCTGAGCTGTCGCAGTGGCAGCAGGAAGGGGGACCCACCAGGGAAGTATTCTGCACAGTGCAGAAGGAATGCCCTACTCTTGAGGGACTGCGGCAACAGGCTGCAGCCCAGGCGGCTGGCGGAGCGCCAGGTACTCACCTGATTTATTGGGAGGATGGCCTCCTGTATAGTGAGCCTAAGGTTCCTGAGCCGGGGTCAGCTCGTATGCTGGTGGTACCCCAGGGCTTCAGGACCTTCCTACTGGGTTTGGCTCATGATGTGCCTTTGGCAGGACATCTAGGGCAGGACAAGACCTATAAGAGGCTTGTCTCCCACTTTTACTGGCCCTTGATGAACAAGCAGTCAGCTGCTTATTGTAGATCTTGTCAGACTTGTCAGGCAAGTGGCAAGAGTGGGGGGAAATGCAAAGCTCCCCTCCAACCTTTACCGGTAGTCAGTACTCCCTTTGAAAGGGTAGGAATTGACATTGTGGGGCCTCTGGATCCCAAGACAGCCCTGGGCAACAGGTTCATCCTGGTCTTGGTGGACCATGCCACACGGTACCCAGAAGCTATTCCTCTAAGGACGGTCACCGCCCCCGTGGTGGGACGTGCCTTGATGGGGGTTTTTACCCGCATGGGGTTCCCCAAGGAGGTAGTATCTGATAGGGGTACAAACTTCATATCCACTTATATGAAGTCTCTGTGGAAGGTGTGTGGGGTAACCTACAAGTTCACCACCCCTTACCACCCCCAAAGTAATGGTCTGGTTGAGAGATTCAACCGCACCTTGAAAGGCATGATTCAGGGCCTGTCAGAGCCCTTGAGGCGTAAGTGGGACGTCCTCTTGCCATGCCTTCTGTTCGCTTACAGGGAGGTGCCTCAAAAGGGACTTGGCTTTAGCCCCTTTGAGCTCATCTATGGCCACCCTGTGAGGGGACCGCTCAGTCTGGTGAAGGAGGCTTTGGAGAAAGCTCCTAGTAAACCACCCCAGGATGTATTTAGCTACATGCTGGCACTAAGAAACCAGACTGCCCGCTTCAGGCGTCTCGCTCAGGAGAACCTGGAAGCAAGCCAGGAGGACATGAAACGGTGGTACGACCAGAATGCCACTCTGGTTGAGTTTCAGCCTGGACAAAAAGTGTGGGTCATGGCACCAGTAGAGCCTAGGGCTCTCCAAGATAAGTGGACTGGGCCTTTTGAGGTGGTGGAAAGAAAGAGCGAGGTCACCTATCTGGTAGACTTGCAATCCCCCAGGAACCCCTTGAGGGTCCTACATGTCAACCGCCTCAAACCCCACTTTGAGCGAACTGAGCTATCCATGCTCCTAGCGACAGATGACGGGGTGGAGGAAGAGAGTGAGCCTCTTCCTGACCTCCTGTCTGCAGGAGAGAAAGATGGGTCTGTGGAGGGAGTGATCCTCTCCCCCTCCCTGACTGAGGAACAGCAGAGGGACTGTCGCCACGTGCTGGGACAGTTCGCCTCACTGTTTTCCCTGATCCCAGGAGTCACACACCTGTGCACACATGATGTGGACACTGGGGACAGTACACCTGTTAAACATAAGGTTTACAGGGTGACTGACAGGGTGAGGGCTTGCATTAAGGAGGAAGTCTCCAAAATGTTAGCCCTCAGGGTTATTGAGCACTCCAGCAGTCCTTGGGCCAGCCCAGTGGTCTTGGTCCCAAAGGCTACTGCTCCTGGTGCCACTCCAGAACTTAGGTTCTGTGTGGACTACCGGGGTCTCAATGCGGTCAGCAAGACTGACGCACACCCCATCCCCCGAGCTGATGAGCTCATTGATCGGTTAGGAGCTGCCAAGTACCTCAGTACGTTTGATTTAACATCTGGGTACTGGCAGATTGCCTTAACTGAAGGGGCAAAGGAGAGGTCAGCATTCTCTACCCCCGATGGGCACTTCCACTTCAATGTGATGCCCTTTGGGATGAAGAATGCCCCTGCCACCTTTCAGAGGTTGGTCAACCAGGTGTTGGCAGGACTGGATGAGTTCAGTGCCGCCTACCTGGATGACATTGCTGTGTTTAGTTCCACATGGGAGGAACACCTGCAACACCTCTGGAGAGTGTTAGAGGCCCTGCAGAAGGCAGGCCTCACTATTAAGGCGAGCAAGTGCCAGATAGGGCAGGGTTCTGTTGTGTACTTAGGACACCAGGTGGGGAGTGGCCAGGTGGCACCCCTACAGCCTAAGATTGACACGATTCTGGCTTGGGAGCCTCCCAAGACCCAGACTGAAGTGAGAGCCTTTTTAGGTCTCACAGGATACTATAGGAGGTTCGTTAAGGGATATGGTACCATTGTTACCCCCTTAACTGAGTTGACTTCTAAGAAGCAACCCAAGAAAGTGATCTGGACAGAGGCTTGCCAGAACGCTTTTGATGCCCTGAAGGCTGCCATGTGCACAGCACCTGTGCTGAAGGCACCTGACTACTCCACGGAGTTTGTTGTACAGACAGACGCCTCAGAGCATGGTATTGGAGCAGTACTCTCACAGCTGAATGAAGAGGGCCTAGATCAACCCGTAGCCTTCATTAGCAGGAGGTTACTACCCAGGGAACGTAGGTGGAGTGCCATAGAACGTGAAGCGTTTGCTGTGGTCTGGGCACTGAAGAAGCTAAGACCCTACTTGTTTGGGACTCACTTCCGAGTTCAGACCGACCACAGACCCCTCAGATGGTTAATGCAGATGAGGGGTGAGAACCCGAAACTGTTGAGGTGGTCCATTTCCCTACAGGGGATGGACTTTACGGTGGAACATCGACCCGGTACAGAACACGCCAATGCTGATGGTCTGTCCAGGTTCTTCCGCCTTAGTGATGAGAACTCCCATGAGGTTGGGTAGTTGCTCCCCACTTTTAGCTGGGGGGGACACGTGTTAGACTTTTCATCCTTGGCGTGGTCTCCCTTAACTTTTTGCCTCTGTTCCCCAGGTTGTTGATGTGTGCTGGACTCTGATTTTGCTGTTTTTGTTACTCTGGGCACTTTACCACTGCTAACCAGTGCTAAAGAGCAAGTGCTCCTGTTTAAATTGTATGTAAGTGGTTCATCCATGATTGGCATATTTGAATTACTAGTAAGTCCCTAGTAATGTGCACTAGAGGTGCCAGGGCCTGTAAATCAAATGCTACTAGTGGGCCTGCAGCACTGGTTGTGCCACCCACATAAGTAGCTCTGTAATCATGTCTCAGACCTGCCACTGCAGTGTCTGTGTGTGTATTTTTACACTGTAAATTCGACTTGGCAAGTGTACCCACTTGCCAGGCCTAAACCTTCCCTTTCCTTACATGTAAGGCACCCCTAAGGTATGCCCTAGGTAGCCCCAAGGGCAGGGTGCAGTGTATGGATAAGGTAGGACATATAGTAATGTGGTTTATATGTCCTGACAGTGAAATACTGCCAATTTCGTTTTCACTGTTGCAAGGTCTGTCTCTCTCTCATAGGATAATATGGGGGCTACCTTTAAATATGATTAAAGTGTAGATTCCCCTAGAGAAGAGATGGACAGGTGGAGTTTGGGATCCCTGAACTCACAATTTAAAAATGCATCTTTTAGTAAAGTTGATTTTGAGATTGTGCGTTTGAAAATGCCACTTTTAGAAAGTGAGCATTTTCTTGCTTAAACCATTCTGTGACTCTGCCTTGTTTGTGGATTCCCTGTCTGGGTCAGTTGACAGTTGGGTTGTTTTTCACCTCACACCAGACAGTGACACAAAGGGAGCTGGGGTGTGATCTGCATTCCTGATTAGCCATCTCTGCTAGGAGGGAGGGGTGGAGTGGTCACTCTCATCTGAAAGGACTGTGCCTGCCTCTGACAATGCTGTCTCCAGCCCCCTGGTGTGTGTCTGAGGCCTTGCCTGGGCAAGGCAGGATTTCACAAGAAGGTGTGAGTCCCCTTTGAAGGAAGGTGACTTCAAAGACTAAAATGGGTATAAGAAGGGCACCCAAACTTACAAACTTTAGAAACACTTCTGGAATCAAGGGGAACCTCTGCCTGGAGAAGAGCTGATCGCTGAGGAACAAGTGCTGCCCTGCCTGTGACTGTGCTTTGTGGAGCTTTCCTGCAGTGCTGCTTCTGCCAGAGTAAGAGGGCAAAGACTGGACTTTGTGTGCCTTCCATCTTGAAGAAGAAATCTCCAAGGGCTTGATGTAGAGCTTGCCTCCTGTTATTGAAGTCTCAGGGATAGCAAAGACTTCTTCCTGCCAGCACCTGGAGTCTCTGGAGAGACCCCTACTCTGCTCTGTGGTGCCCTTCCAGTTCCTGGGACCCTGAAAGGAGAGGCTGGCAGCCTAAGGACAAAAATACACGCACCGAGCACCGTGCGGAGAAAAGATCGACGCGAACCCGATCGCGGCTGAGAAAACGACGCGACGCCGGCTCCGCAGCTGAGAAACGACGCCGCTGGAAACGCGACCGGAGAATCGACGCCCGGAGCAGGAGAAACGACGCGCAGCATCGCTGACGAAGGCTGAGAGATCGCAACCAGCGCCGCGGGACTTCGGACCGTCGCGTGGCTGGCTTTTTCGACGCGCCTCGCCGAGCCGAGCTGTTTTCGACGCATATACCCGTGCCGGGTTATTTTCGACGCACACCGCCCGTGCGGGGTTATTTTTGCCGCAAACCAGGTACATTTACACGCTAGCAGCGCTAGTGTGTTGTTACAACTACCTAAAGACTCTTTTTATTTTAAACCTTTTAAAAATCATAACTTGACTTGTGTATGTTGGATTTTTGTCGTTTTGGTCTTGTTTTGTCTAGATAAATATTTCCTATTTTTCTAACTGGTGTTGTGTCATTTTGTAGTGTTTTCATTAAGTTACTGTGTGTGTTGGTACAAATACTTTACGCCCAGCACTCTGAGGTTAAGCCTACTGCTCTGCCAAGCTACCAAGGGGGTAAGCAGGGGTTAGCTGAGGGTGATTCTCTTTTATCCTAACTAGAGTGAGGGTCCTTGCTTGAACAGGGGGTAACCTGACTGTCAACCAAAGACCCCATTTCTAACACTTTATTACTGTTTTTAGAACAGAAAAGCTAAAATTGTCAGTATCATTCAAAAAGAATTATAACTTATAGTGAGACAAACATGGATTAGTGTTTGCTCAAGTGGTAGCTCTGCAATTTTCTTGAAGCAAAACGTCCCCCGTTTCACTCATGATGCAGCCCCTGTCCTTGTGTATATTGAAATTTCACTCTAACTCTAAACCTAGGGATGCATATGACCGGGAAATTACTTGCCTCACCCACCCACTAGTCATGGTAGTTGAAGCTTTATTTCCCTTACAAGCCACGGGATAAGAAACAAAGACCTAAACATTTTTTATTATCCAGGTAAATCAAAAGGACTCTTCTTACATCCAAAGTCGAAGGAATAGCATCTGATAACTGAACAAAAGGAAAAATAATTTTCTGACTGGAGTGAAAAAGAGACTGTAATTAGGCTTCAATTTTTGGATCTAGTCTCCGAACTACTCGGTCAGGGAAAAAGTTGAAGTATGCAAAAGAAATTATGAAGGAAGTTATTTAGTCTAACCTTTTTGCAGAGGTTATTGCACTCAAGAAAGTTACATTGTCAGATAGCCACTGCTTACTCTAATATCTCAAAAGGCTCTTTCTGTAAGCCATCTAAAAATATTGAGAGATCCCATGACGGAATCAGGGTGGATAAAGTGGGCTTTTCCAGTCTGAAACTTCTAATGGGTTTTTAACCATCGCAAGAATAGATGAGAGATACCCTCTAGAATTTCTGTAAGATTTTGTTTCTGATCATTGGGAGAATTAAGTGGACAGAGATAAGCCTTCGCAAAACCATCTCTCAAAAAATTCTAGGATTTTAAACAGATCGCCCAACACCAGATCAACGCACATAGTAGAACACCAAGAACAAAAAATGTTTTCAGTGTTTGAGATACGCTTGTAAAGTGGAACTTTTTTCACTGCCTGGATGTCGTGAGCTACTTCTTTATACCATCCCATTTGTTGCAACCCAGCCCTTTCAACTTCCAGGCCATCAACCTCAACTGACGAATTTGCTTGAGTGTTAGCGTTGGCAATTGAAGGGGTCTCATGCTGTAGGGAAGACAAGGATGGGTTTCCAAAGATAGTTGGGCTAATAATGAAACCACAGTCTCCTAGACCAGAACAGGACTATGACGTTCACTGTTACCTTATTCCTCTGAATCGTCTGAAGCAGCTACAGGAGCATGGGAAATGGAGGGAAGGCATACAGAATCTCCTGTGTCCATGGGATTAAGCATCTGCACTACACAGCCCTGGACAAAAATTCTCTGTAAAAAAGTGTGGTAGAAGAGCATCTTTTGGAGGCACAAATAGGCCTATTTTGGATGGACCAAAATGATCTGCCATCAAGCGAAACATCTGGTATTTTAGACAGAACTGTATGGAATAGGGAATGTTCAGACTCAGACTGTTTTTTGAAGATTGGATATTCCTGGTATACATACTGCTCAAACGGATAGGAGAATCATCTCTGCCCAAGGCAGAATCTCGTTGGAGACCCTGGTCCCCTTGTCTGTTTATGTATGCTATGCTTTTGCAAACTAATTGTCTGTCCAGACTAAGACGGATTTCTATACCAAACAGGTTGCGGAAGCCTGTATGGTTTTCCCTTTTACAGCAAGCTCAAACCAATTCGAGGAGTTTAGGGATGCCATGTAGGAATAACTACCCTGGATTTCCTGCTCACCTAATTTTGCTCCACAGACCTACTAGTTTTTTATGATTAGTGGGAGGGGCTCCAGCATCTGAACCACTACTTGTATATTCTGAGGACATAACCACCACTAGAGTGCTTGAATCAAGTGAGGAAGGACAGGTATTGTGATGGTGTAGTCCAAGGTTGCTGGGGACCAATGGGCTAGTATATGTTGCACTGTTGGTTTTAAATGGTGCAAGGCCCACTGCACCACTCTGTACATGAAGACATTATTCCTTGGACTTTTAACCATTGTCTTGCTGGAGAAGAGGTTAGTTAAAGAAGCTGTTGGAGATAGAAGTGCAGGTTTTAAGTGCAGGTTTAATCTTCTCTCTTCTCGAAGGAATTGAAAGTGAAGGTTCAATCTTCTCTCCTCTGGAAGGAACACTCCAGTCTGGACTGAATCGAAGGGGGCTTTGATGAATGTCCTCCTGCATCAGTTGTGGTAATTCATTGTTCAGTACCAGACCCAGAGGCATTCGAATTTAAATGGTTTACTGGTTACCCTTCTAGGCCTTAGAAACAATATGCAACAATTAACCTATCATCCAGGTAGGGAAAAATATGCACACCCAAGAGATGTAAATGTGCCACCAACAGAGATAGTACCTCTCGGAGACATAGAAAGGCAATAAGGAATAAGCTTGAACTAAAAATATTTGTTCTCTGCCACAAAGCGTAGACCCCTTTGAAGGTTCAGTTTACTGAAACATGAAAATAAATATCCTGTAAATCCAACGTGACTAGCCAATCTTCTTCGAGATCACTGAACGTATCTGCTGCAAGATTATCATTTTGACATCATAATGGCCAATATTGTATTTACCTTAGGCATTTGCTGAACTTTCTCTTCAAATGTTTGTAATTTATATATTTTTTGCTTAAACATTTGGGAAACTTGTCTTATCTCTTTCCATACTTTAAATAATATTTTACGTTATGAAATGAGAGATCATCTGCTATTGGGGTTTTATACTGGAAAAATAATTTGTCTTCTTGGTGTTCATTGGGTTAAAAACCCAACTTCTCTCTTACAGGCTTCAACATGTTTTGAAGCTGTAGCCCCTGTCCATATTAGCCTCCAGAATCACATTCAAAGTTTGTATAATTTGTCTGATGGCTATGCTAGGGCTGAGTTCACCGCATCATCTATCAAAGCGTGAAGATGTGCCCTCAAGACTGAGATAACTTCAGCCAGCTTTGGTATATATGGTCCTGCCAACATGCTTGGAATCAGCTTCATTGTGCAACTGCAGACGCTAAAGAAGAACTTCCGCTTATATAGGTTGCTTAGCAAATAAGGCCTCACCCGGTAAAATGAGGACTGAATGAAAAATTTGCTAGCTTACGCGCCAAGAATTTTCAATTCTATTGAGCATACGGAGGCAAGGATTATGCTTCTCTTTCTTTACTACTTTGAACACAGCAGCCAATCAAATTATTTATAAAAAACTACATGAACATATAAGATTAGACTACATAGTCCATCATGCTCTTGTGTTCATCCACCAATCCCATGCGGGCTAACCCTTCAAGAGTTCAAAACGCTTCCACAACCTCCTCTTTGTTTGCAGATTCGAGTTCCTAAGTTTTTCAGAAATAATAATAATAAACATTAAACAACCAATGACGAACTGAGCTGCTCCGATGGACCAACGATATTGTTGCTGGATACTTGGAACCATAACCATCACTTCCATACGAATGCCTGGGAATCATTCCTCATTCTGTCTTTTGATCTGCACCTACAACCAATACATAATGTTATTAAACATGAATACTCTCAGCAACTTCAATCACGGGAGGACGAAATTCCATAAACTAATAGATAACAAAGCATTTGAATCATCTAACATGTTGACAATACTATAATTACAGCAGTTACACCGTCCGTTATTCTCCTGGAATTACAGAAACCAGGGTGCAATAATCCTCACCTCTGTGTCCTTAAGAGAATTGAAAATTATTGGTGCATAAGCTAGCAAGTTTTTCATCTGTGTCAGGACAGGAAGCTCCAATTATGCTAGTTTGAAGCTGATTAATTACCACTGATGCAACATCTACCACAGGTTTATAATTAAAAAAAATAAAAAACGAATTTGACGACCAGTCAGCAGTTTCCTTCATCACACCTCTAACCCATCTAGCTATAGTAGCTGATAACACAGGTTTGAAAGGTTTTTGTAAAGCAATCAATAACTGCCCATTTAAGTAATTCCTTATCGACTGCATACTGGATTCATAAGTCTTTAAACATTTAACTACACTTTACTGTTGATTAAATGGAAAAGCAGGATACACAATAGTCTTGGTAAACATTTTTGTTCTTCTAGTAAAGGTAAAGGAGACTCCTTCAGCAGTAAATACTCTATCTGCAAGATCAAGCGCCTTTACATCCACTGTTCTTCTGCAGGAGACTAGACAAAGCAACATAGCCTGTTTTGCGGAAAGCTGATTTCTACTCAGCAAATTGTTCTGGGACCATTTCTCAAAGAGCTTTAAGACCATCTTTACATCCCACAAAAATGTATACTTAGATTGTGGGGGTTTGAAACTCTAATACTTTTCAATAATTTACATATCACTGTGTGCATAGCCACCAAAGTATTACCTACCTGTACATGCTCAGCTGCAATGGCTGAACGAAAATTATTTACTGACCTGTAAGATAACCCTTCAGAAGCCCTCAGGGGCAGTAAATTCACAATATCTGTAATGTCCAGCATCCACGTGCTGTTCCAAGCACCAACCCATCCAGCATCTCCAAGCTGACGCGTATCATTTCCTGGTAGAGGGGGCTCCTGCTTGCTTAATGAATTTTGAAGCTGTCTCTGAAATTCCTGGCAAGCACCACTGTTGTTTGACAGCCTCTAGACCATCAAAGAAAACTGCTCTGATATCACCAGCGGGTGAAGTTTGCCCAACGATTCCCGGAGCATGTCCTGTCTCTACGGAAGAAGCAGCGAACAGTCGCATGTCAATGCTAACAGAAGCGGACACCAGGGTTGTGTTTTCCAAACTGGTGTGATGAGGATCACTTCTGCCTTCTGGCGTTTCACCTGAGTGGCCACTCTCAGTACCAGGACAAAGGGGGAAAGGCATAGTTCAGATTTCCCGACCAGACCTGAAGAAAGGCATCTATCGCCATTGCCCATGGATCCGGTCTTCAGCTGAAAAACCTCTTCAGCTTGTGGTTCAATCTAGAGATAGTGAAGGAGCCTGTCAGCAGTTCCAGACAATTGATGTGTATCTCTAATTTTTTAAGGGACCATCTGCCTCCTGTGGATACATTTCCACAACGTGCACCCCAGCCCCATTAGCTGGTGTCCGATTCTATGATGATGTCCGGTTGAGACCCGAATACTGCCTTGCCATTCCACGCATCAACTAGCTCTAGCTACCATTGTAGTTCGGCTTGGACCTCTGTAGATAGAAGAACCAGCTGTGTGTAAGTCAAGCCTTTCCGTAAATTCTGAATCTTCATTCTCTGTAAGGCTCGGTAATGTAGCGGTCTGGAGAACACTGTCTGAATGGAAGAGACGAGGAGACCCACCAACCTCGCCATCTGACACAAAGACATTGTTGGTCTGGACAGGGCTAGTCCTCAATTCTTTTTTCATGTCCCGAAGTTTAAATTTGAGGAGTAGAAGCATCTCTTTGACGTAGTCCACTATAGATAAAACTCTATGGACTGAGATGGGACTGAACTGGATTTTTCCCTGTTGATCACGAATCCTAAATCCTGTAGAAGGCTGATTGTCAGCTGGAGGTGTTGGATCACCATCTCGCGAGATTGCGCCATGATCAATATGTCATCCAAGTATAAGACCATAAATATTCCTTTCTCTCTCAGGTACGCTATCGCCGTCTTCATGACTTTGGCGAAGCACCACGGGCTGAGGACAGACCGAACGGCAGCACCAGGTACTCGAACTACTGATCCCTCCATCAGAATTGTAAGAAATGTCCGTGAGGAAGGATAAATTGGAATAGTCAGATAAGTGTCTTTTACGTGCAGTCAGACCATCCAATCACCTTCTTGATGAAGGTCCCGAAGAAGGTGGATTCCCTCTGTCTTGAGGTGCCTGTAAACAATCCAGAAATTGAAATCGTTCAAGTTCAAAAGCAGCCTGTGACCTCCTCCTTTCTTTTGCAGTAGGAAGATGTTGCTGCAGAAACTGTGAGAGTGAGGATCGCAACATGCCAATGCACGGTTCCGCAGAAACTCTTCTATTTTTGCATCTATAAAAGATGCCTCTTGTTGGGAAAAATTCAGAGGTCTTGGAAGGTACTGTTGGGAGGGGGTCTAGTAAAACTCTATCTGAAAACCCGGAACTGGCTGAAGGACCCACGCATCGTGTGTAAGTAACTTCAAGTTGGGTATAAACAACTTGATTCTGCCCTCCAAAGGAGCCTTTGATAAATCGCAGAGTCTTACCTGAAGAGGTGCCAGCCTGGTAGTATCCCCTTGAGCCTCTGCCGGATATTGGTTTGTAGTAAAGGGCTCGAGAGGTGTAAAAGGTTCCCCATCTAGTGGAGTCTTGAATCCTCCTCTTTGGCGTCCATGTGCCCCTCTTTGGGTGCCTTGCAAATACTGATGGCATGGCGAGCTGCCCCACCTCGCCTGACCCTGGTAAAAAGGTTTGTTTGAAAGATCGTTCTGAAAGAAGTTTGTACCTTGTCCAAGGCTTTGAAGGTGATGACATACTTTCCTATATCTTTAACAAACTTCCCTCCGAAAAGGAGTGCGTCTGCCAAGGGACCCGCTTCCGCTGGTGCCAACTCAGTGAGTTTGGAGTCTATCCTCATGAGGATAGACTTCCGGTGTTCCGTCAAGACCACACAATTAACGTTGCCAAAGAGAAAATTGCACGCTGGGCCCATCCAGCCAATATATCAGTCAATGGGATCGCCTTTTACTTTTGCATTTAGGGTCATCTCTAGAAATTTTGCGAGGGGACCCACAACGTCCAGCTTCTTGTCTTGGCATGCCTTCCATGCCCTGTTGATACTCTTCTTAGGGTCTCTGGCATATTTCTTTAAGAATGTTGTGATGCTGGGGTCCACCTCTGGTGTAAGCGCAACCTTCTCTGGCAGGTCTGGGGGATTCCAACCTGAGGCGATTGTGCACATCTTTATCAAAGGGTTTGCGCCCGGTATTGTGCAGAAAATTGGCAACCGCTTGCTCTGGTGCCCAGTCTGAGGACCTAGGGTGGACGATGTCCTCGGGATCAAAATTGAATGGTGTAGAAGGAGATGGGGCACGGATTGAGGAGAATCGCAATTTATTTTTATGTCGGTGCGTCGATCATCCTTGGAACTCCCTGACCCAGGAGAGCCGAAATCAAAGTCCAAATTCGAGAAGGAGTGGTTGCGCTTGGTGTTGGATGCGCAGTATTTGTGATATTCCATGGACTTTTGAACTAGGGAAGAGAGAGCCTCCTCACGTGGCTAACGTTCAGACTTGTCCTTGTGTTTACGAGACGCCTCAGAATACTCCCCTGTCGAGTTAGAGGAAGCTGAGGGATTGCGGCCTTGCCCTATGGCGTACAACTGCAATTAGGCCGTGAAGGGCTGCAATGCTGCCGCTAAGGCTTTATTGATTGAATGTTAGATGGAGGTGTCCAAGGCTTGAAATGCATCATTGTGCTCCAGATGCTCCTGAGTACCCTCATCATAATAAGCGGCCCCTTCAAAATAGTTTCTCTCCGACGTTTTTGGGAACAGTCAAAGTCCAAGTCACACCTGGAGTCAGGGGGGAGCAGCCCGAAGGTGCAGGGAAATAGATGAGAAGGGGAAAGAGCAGTCTTCCACACAGATCGAAGATCTAAGCTCCTCAGGCAACCCTGTAATATTATTTACAGCGCACACCTACTCTGGGGTCGTGGACGTCAAGTGAGAGCCTGAAAGGTTAAATAGAGCGTGCACCCCGCTCAAATGCTTATAAATTTTGAGTTTTATCTTGCTTCACTATTGCAGCCTCTGCCAAAGACGTCTCTCTCGCCCTCTGCCAACAGTTACTGAGCACAAGTTGCCTAGCGACGAATCGCTGACTGCCAACAGTAGTGACGGACTCACACTTAACCCAAACCTACCAAAAGAAGCCCAGTCAGGCCATGCACAGGCCGTCTGAGGCTTGTTATCAGGCCTGATTAGGGAAGGCACTGACGCGGCTGAAAAGTCACTGTGACTATGCCGTCGCATGAGGTGAGGAAAAGGGGTTCTACTCGAGCGTGACACCGAGGTCAGAGTGTCAGTTCACCGTGTCATTCAGCAAGCGTGAGGAACCTACACATTGCGTCAATCGAATGCAACAATCATACTGATACACTCTGCCCCACACATACAACAGCTTATTTCTACCAACCGATTGCCCAAAAAGCAGAAACCAAAAATGATACTTATCTTCATGCGTGAGCAGCAGAGAAAGGGGAGGTTATGGGATTGTATTGGACTCTTGAAGGGTTAGTTTGCATGGGATTGGTGTATGGACACAAGAGCATGATGGGCTATGTAGTCTAATGTTATATGCTAATGTAGTTTGTTATAAATAATTTGATTGGCTGCTATGTTAAGAATAGTAAAGAAAGAGAAGCATAATCGGAGCCTCTGGTCCTGACATAGAATCTAAAACCAACCCAATACTTTGTTGACTGTTGCGCACTCAGCCCAGTGGAACGCTGAGAAACAGTGAGCGGCTTTAACCAAAACCCACTCTTGGACAAGAAAGGAACGTGTGAACTGTTCCTTGACCCAGGTATAGCATCTGAGCAGGAAGTGAGTTTCGGCTGTCAGCACCAACATGTAACCGCTCAAGCAGTTTGTGGGAAAGAAAACTTTTGATCTTTACAATTTCTTACCTTACTTTCATGCGATGCCAGGAAGTGTTGGCGTCTGAAGGACGGAAAGGAAAACAGAAAGTTCGTGTGGTGGCTGGGAGCAACTTTTATGCTTAGTGATAGTCAGATGTATTTTGATGGATGGCTTTTCTTTGTCATGAGGCATGGCAACCTCTCTAGTCAGTACAATAACGACAATGACGAAGAGGACACTTGAAGGGTAATTTAAGATTCAAGTCTTTACATGAAACAGTAAGCCCCCAGTCGGCTTTATTTGCAACTAATACACCAATCGTATTCCGTGCATGCAAATCTCTAACTGGTTTGTATTATGTATAAAAAAACAATGCCTTATTTTATGCCTTTCCGCGAATGCATCAATTTCCTGTATACACACCTCTTTATAACTGTTTCTAAATGGAGCCTTCATTCAGTCCTTCTCAGCTGCCACCCGGGCCTACACATAATAGGGTTTACGAAGACACAGTTGTGACCCAGAAAGTATGACAGCCAGACTTGTGCATTTCACTTGTGAGTCATCCTCTGCCATCTTCCCTAAGGTGATGTGAGCAGATGCAGACATCTCTGTGCACAGAGAGGCTTCTGTCAGTAAATCCTCTGCTGCTGTTCTCGGGAACAAAAATATTAATATGGAAAGACTGTGGACAAACATCTTTCTCCAATGTAGTGTTTTGTGGCTGACAGCACAAGTCACAGGCACTACAATGTTGCACAGTTCTGTGAATGAAAGTTTGAGTTCGGATTTACCAGGGCAATTCAACATCTTCACTGTGTGTCCCAGCAAAAGTCAATAAATTTAGCTCAAGTCCTGGTTTTCAGAAAGGGTCAACTGAATACAGAGAGAGGCAAGTTTTCATGTGCTGCAGTGCAAAATTAGTTAGTACCCTAGAAAACAGTATAATAAAACATTTGCAATACTTTGTACAAATGTTGCATTTATTACTCCTAGTAACTCATTGTCTTTTCTACCTTGGTGAGGACTCTGTGCCCCTGGTAGACCCAAAATTGTAGTTCTACTCTTGTGTTTCTAGACTGTCCCTGTTTCTGATTAACGAAATCTGGTCACCCTTTGCATTATAAATAATTAAATCGCACTCAGGGTGGTGGGGTTCTGAAAAATACGGCAAGCAGGCAGGCTTGCAGTCCGCCTACCACAAGTCTAAAGACCTCCATGATTTACTTTAGCTTGACAAGCTTGACAAGTATTGCTGCGATTAATTACCAGTAATAGCATTACTCTGAGTACTTTTTTCGCCATGGTGACGCACTTAGTGAGGCCCCTGTCTCTCCACTCACAACCCTTTCTCACATGTACAAATCCCTCCACCCACTTCTTATATCCTGTCCTCTACCAAGCCCAAACACCCCACAGCTGGCCTGGGTGAAAAAGGCAGGATGGAGGGCCTGAGTCCCCATGGCGAGAGAAGAACTCACTTAGTGGAATGTACCCAAGCCAATATAAGTGGGCCAGGACAACTGCACAGAAAATGCAAACACAAGTTCAAGCCACAGGCAAAAAAACAATTACAACACAGAAGCCAGCACTGTGGAACACAACAAATCCAGAACTGCCGGACCCTGGACTACCCGACAATGAGGTCCAAAGGAAGAAGGAACTGCCCAAGCGGCTGCCTAACAGAGCTCCAGAAAAAAACACCCTGCACCTCAACCTTGGAAGCAGACATGCCCCAAGTAGGCCACCCTTGTATACCCAGAGGAGAAGGCAGATAAAACTGCTTACATACAAGCAGAACCCAGCCCAGATCCACCGGCTCAAGGTCTGAGTCAAAGACTGAACCCCCTCAGGAGTGGGACCAAAGCACACAAAGAAAACAGAGGAGACCCAGAACACCTTCACATGGTCCAGGTAGATCAGAATCACCCTCCCCACATCAAGCAAAGGAAGAGGCCCCTTTCCAGGAGACTGAGGATGTGGGGAAAAACACAGGATAAAACACCTTCTGTATACAATGACAAAAAAGTCACCCTGGGCACAAAGTTGGACACTAACCAAAGAACACTCCTGTCCTCAATCTCCTGAAAAAAAGGAGACAGACAAGACAAGGTGCCCAGAACACCCAGTTGGCGAGCAGATGCTGCAGCCACCAGAAAGAAGACCTTCAAGGTCAGAATTCCCAGCACCACTGACACCAAGGGCTCACACGGGGATACTGGGGAACCAGCAAAACCAGTTGTAAATCCTGAAATGAACACACCACTTGAGGGACAGGACAGAGAATGGACAATACCTAAAATATCTTTGAGACAAGCCTTTGACAGCCCACCAGACTTCAAGGAGATCGGAAAGCCTTAAAAGCTAATCCTGGAGGCATTCCAGCACGTGAGGCAGAGAAACAGAAGGTAGAACCACAGGCAATTGATCACACCAAGCCCACACAACACCCAATACAGAGCCTAAGAAGACTGGGCAGTTAAACTTTTGTACACCTGCACAGAAGAGGAGACAGGGGCCCTGTAACATCAAGCCACCCCACACATTCACCAAGTACCCAACTTGTGATTCGCCGAAGAGGGTATCTGGAGGTCCGGAAACCTCCGGAGAGACGGAACCAACAGAAATCGCCACTCCAGACCCTCCATCAACAGAGGAAACCTGAGAGAACGGGGCCATGCTAGAGCCATTGAACAACCTGAGCCCCCACCCTCCGAACTCAAAACCCCAGGATCAAAGAAACAGAGGGAAAGCAAACACATGGCCCAGAGGTCAAGGACCTGTCAGGACATCCATCCCCAAAGCTGACTCTTCCTGTCCACTGAAAACAAAGCGGGGAAGAACTGCCTTTCAGTGCTAGTAAACAGGCCCACCCCACAACTGACACACCTCAACAAACACCAAGGGAGAAAGACAAAATCTTGAGAGAACGGAACCTCCCCAGCACAGGCAACAGGCCCAGCAATCCAGAACTCCCCCGTAAAATGGCCCTGATCAAACCTGCAGTTGACTGAGCCCACAGAAACAATATCTTCGCATATACCAAGAACCCGTGAGATGACAGAAAACCCCAACACTGTCAGGACATGTAAAAGTCAGGGGAAAAGAAGGCTGTCCAGAATCGGGAAGATGGAAATTTCTAGCAGACGAAGAACAGTCAGCAGGGGATCCAACACCATGACAAAAACCACTTGATTGCTACACAGTCCAAACGGCAGGGTCAGGAACTGAAAAGCCTCAACCCAGAGACCCAGAGAAACCTCAAAAGACATGGATGAAAGTGAACAGGTAGGAATGCAACCTGCAGAATGATTGAAGCCACGAAGACCC
Organism: Pleurodeles waltl; assembly: GCF_031143425.1. Classification (NCBI taxonomy): domain Eukaryota; kingdom Metazoa; phylum Chordata; class Amphibia; order Caudata; family Salamandridae; genus Pleurodeles; species Pleurodeles waltl. The sequence goes on along the minus strand of NC_090449.1, from coordinate 311,758,452 downwards.
CAGGAGACAACAGGGGAAGCAGCTGCTCAAGAACAGTATTTGAAGGTAAGGGCGCCACCCATCAAATGAAGCACTACAGATCCAACACAGTCCGAAATTCTCCAGATACTGCCATTACCAGGAAAAGGACAGAATACACCCATTGATTGACTAGACCCAGCAGGACCGTGATAACCCACCTCAGGACAAAAGCAGGAAGCAACTTGCGACTGAAGGAGGAATACGAAGGCAATATGAGAACTGCTCTGAACCAAGCATGACCCCCACTAGATTAAAAGTAAACACCTATGCTAGATGGAATGCCATCATCTAACCACCCACTTGGCACATGCGCACTTGACAACCTAAGCCAGGAGTGATGACCTGAAGGACCTGCATCAGGAAAGACATGCTCCACCTAACCTACCTGGGCAGAGACCGCCCTCCACGAAGTAATATGAATGGGTGCCCGGACATGGGAAAGCTCTGGGCTCCCTGGCATCTAAGCGATTCCATGGCTCAGAAGAAATGCTAGAAGAAGACCTACAGGACCAGGCGTCGACCCAACCTTGAAAGACAGCCGGAGCAGACCATCCAGCCATTCACCGAAGAGCTTGACACACCCAATGGCAACACAAGAATCAAATGTTTCAGCCAGAGCTGCCTTCCAGTTCCGCAACCAGAGGTAACTTCAGGCCAGGATAGCAGATGAGGATGCCACAGACTCCCTTAACAAGAACTGCTGACACAACAGCCAGGAGTTCAGCTGTTCATCCCTTCCGGACCTGGACATCGACACATTAACCCCCACCTGTTCAGCCCCCGCAAGAGCCTCAAAATTTCCAAGGATTGAGCCTCCAATAAGAAGCTGGGAAGACACTGTAAGGCCACCATCCACAGTGCGAACCTCATGATCTGAAGACAATAAACCTCGCCAAAAGTAAAAAGGATCTGCCAACAAGTGAGGCCAAGTTGGACACAATTTGGAGAAAAAGTGGCAACAGTGTCCCTCCTTCAGCCAACGCACAGGTAAATCAGGAGACAGAGATCATTGCTACAAAAATGCCACAGAAACCAGAGCCAAGGGACTTTCCATTGAGCATACACTCTGAGCAACAGTCCATCCTGCTCCATGCTTAGACCTTTGCACCATATCAGAATATCCATAAGAGCGCTGTGACACACCTGTTTCCGGCCTACCCAACAGTGACCGCTGAAGGAGTTTAGCTGCCCTCTGATACACCCACCACATGCCCTCACTACCCAGTACCTGCCAAGCACACAACATAAAAGTGCAACAATGTAGGTGAATAGAAGCCAAACACAATTCCCTTCCTGGGGGTCCACCACAGGTGCCCGGCAACCCGGGGGATATCGAAAGCCAACCAACCTATCATGTTGCACCACAAGAAGAAAAAGGGAAGCACCATGGTTACAGGCCCGCGGAAAGCTGCTACAGGCAACATGCATCGAAATGAAGATGATGAGCTTGCAAACCTAGAAAAACATCAATGTAACCACTACAAATAGTTTTGTTATGCCACTATAAGAAAAGGATGCAAAGGGAGGTGCGGGGTTGTTTCCTCTGTGCCCACAACCCTGTAGGCATATTTCACTCAAATTTCCCTTTAAAAGGATATACCAAATAACCAACAACCAACAAGACCAGATCCACCAACAAGGAACTGCAGATTATTTACATTTAAATAGGTCTGTAGTTCTGAACAGGGGCAGGTGAACGACACTCATCATATATGCTTTCAGGTTCCTGGCAGATGCTCTGCCTGTTCACTCCGGGCTGCCTGAGCAGAACCGACTTAGGGAAAAAATGTCTGCTCTACCCATTGGGATTCTGTAAAATAAATGAAAGCTTTGATGCAATATATTATTCAAAAAAACGGAAATGCTACATGTCATTAAACTCCCACAAATAACTCATCTTGTGTAACTGGGAATTTCATTGCGCTTTTATATTGAGATATTTTATGTCAGACTGCAAATGACTGTTCACTGCTTTAACTTATGGAACCCTTTGCGTACATAGCAGAAACCGGGCTTTAAGTTGGGCAGGTCTTGGTGGTGCCCAGCACCAGCAGTTTTTTTTTATTTCTGACATTGGTGATATTGCTGACATTTTAGACGGCTGATGCAGGTGGTGCTCAATCAGAGTGTAATTTGTAAGAGAAAAGGTGCCAGTGCTGAAACTCTGTTCATAAATCCAGGACTTGTGCAATTAAAAGTTGGTGTTCCGAATATCATAGCTGGTAGCCTTAGATCCACGTCTTTCTCTTTAATCCTTTTTCAGACACTCCCTGCTCTTTTATTTCATTTTTGAAGGTACCTGCTTTCTCCCTTTGTGACGTTTTTTCCGTCATTCTCATCCTCCGTCTTTAGAGTTTGTGGGTTTTTCCCTTTTGCTATCTGAAAAACTAGGTTGAGGAAAATAAGTGCCTGTCACCAAAAATAAATGGTGGCCCCCACCGTGTCAAGTTAAGCACCGGGCCAACTGACACTCATTGTTTAGACCAGGGATTTGTGTTTAATCATTACACTTTAACAACGAACACATGAGAGAAAACAGCAAAGGGGAAAGAAGGAGAAATACAAACAAACTGTGCAAAATGGGGGCGCAGGAATGCAAAAGAACATCCAAGAATGAGATACAGGGGCTGAGGAAGTATGTTGGTGAAATAAAGCGACAGGAGTTGAAATAAAATAAAACAAACGCTCCTAAAGATTAGGCACGAATGAACTTAAAATTTCAAAATACAAATTGCAGTGAAACAAATAATAAGAAAAGGGGCAACGAGTCCCTTATAACATACAATTATTCCATGGCATTTGTTACTGCTACACAATCATCATAACATTTTGGTTTCACACTCAAGCTTCCCGACCTAGTTATTTTCTGTCTATTCATATCCCCAGCACTGGTGTTTATCTTATTCCCATCCCTTGTTGCCTCACCTGTAGTGCTATTGCTCATAATGTTGTTGTCTATCCCTTGATCTGTATTACTTCTCTGTAATTGGTTGCTTTTTTGTCTGTCACTATCACATTCTTCCATCTGTGCTTCATCCACCCATTCATAATTTCCTGATTCCTTCCTACTCTTCTCCTCTACATCACCTCTCCAGTAATCTCCTGTAAATAGTGCCAACCTCTTAGCATGATATACTTTCCCATCACTTACCACTGCTGAATTACACATGATTTAATCACTCTCAAAGGTTCTGAATATTTACTCTCGCCTTATTTTCCAATTCTTCCTTTTACTCATTTTTGCAACATCCCCTACCTTGTGCCTTACTTTCTTCATTCCAGGCAACTTGCTGTATCTTTTTTATACTTCTTTTGTCCTACTTCCATGTGATTTTTTTACTTCAGTCAAAGACTATTCAATCATAACAGTTCAGACCGTTACAATTGGACAGTTCATTTATGCCTTTTAGTACTCTATGATATCGTTCTGTATTACCATTCCCTTCAGGATGGTACATTGCCGTGGTTTAAAGATTTATTCCTAAATTTTCCATAAATGTTTCAAATACTTCTGAGATGGATTGTCCACCATTGTCACTAACTACAGTTTCAGGTAACCCTCCTCTAGAAAATATTTATTCTAAAAAACTCACAAAGGTTTTGGCATCTGCTTAACTTACTTTCATCTCAAGCCATTTAGAAAGATGGTCACTGCCACTAAAATAAGCTTAGAAATACCATTAATACGCTGCACAGGACCAGAAACATCATATCCTTTCCCATGGTCCCTTAAGCATTTCTGCTAAGCCTAATGGTGGTAGCCAAAGTTTTGTCAACATTAAGGCACTTTTTCCACTCCCTCACTACCTTCTCTATATTTCTATCAATACCTGGCCTCCAGCAAGACATTTTATTCCAATTCTTAGTTTTTATGATGCGTAGATGGGCTTCATGACATAAAAAATAGCACAGGTACGCAAATCCTCAGGTGGTTTCAATCTCCTCCCTCCTGGATAACTAATTTTTCACTTCCCACCATGCTACAATCTCCTTGCTCAATTTATTTTTCTCAGGACTTCTTCGATGTACTCCATCACTTTGGTCATTATGTGCTCTTGTGAAGAAATCTTCCACACTTCTGGTTTAATACTTCGTAGTTTCCCAGCATACACTGATGCCTCCAGAGAACCATCCCACTCACTGTCCCTTTCTCCACAGGCAGATAGAGGTAATCCACTCAGGAAATCAGCTATCTTATTCCTTGCTTCTGGAACATAAGGTATTTTGTACACATAGGGGGTCATTCTGACCCTGGCGGCCACCGACCACGGGAGCACCGCCAACAGGCTGGCGGTGCTCCCATGAGCATTCTGACCGCGGCGGTTCAGCCGCGGTCAGAAGCGGAAAGTCGGCGGTCCCCCACCGACTTTCCGCTGCTCGGGGGAATCCTCCATGGCGGCGGAGCGCGCTCCGCCGCCATGGGGATTCTGACACCCCCTACCGCCATCCTGTTTCTGGCGGGTCTCCCGCCAGGAACAGGATGGTGGTAGGGGGTGCCGCGGGGCCCCTGGGGGCCCCTGCAGTGCCCATGCCAATGGCATGGGCACTGCAGGGGCCCCCGTAAGAGGGCCCCGCAAGGTATTTCAGTGTCTGCTTTGCAGACACTGAAATACGCGACGAGTGCAACAGCACCCGTCGCACCTTCCCAATACGCCGGCTCCGTCCTCGTGGGAAGGTAGATTTGCCCTGGGCTGGCGGGCGGCCTTTTGGCGGCCGCCCGCCAGCCCAGGGCAAATCTCAAAATACCCTCAGCGGTCTTGTGACCGCAGAGCGGTATTTTGACGGGGGAACATTGGCGGGCGGCCTCCGCCGCCCGTCAATGTCAGAATCACCCCCATAGTCTACTTAAACCTTCTGAAGTAAGAACCTTGGCTAAAGGTTTATGATCACTCCGTACCACCTCCTTGGCACCCCAGATGAATTGTCTAAAATGTTTTAGACTCCATACACACCCCAGTGTCTCCCTCTCAATAACAGAGTATTTCTCCTCCGCTGCTGGATGTGAAAGCTACTACTCTGTCTGTAACTGGGAGAGAACAGCACCCATACTTCGTCCACTTGCATCTGTATCAACAAAGCTCTTGCATCTTGGGTCGAATCCTACTAGTTCTGGAGCTTTACATATGTCATCCTTTATACTTTCAAAATGCTTGTTACACTCTTCCGACCATACAAATTTCTGGTCTTTCTTTAACAATTGTCTAATGTGGTGCATTTTACTTGAGAAATTGTCCACAAATTTATCATAAAATTCTGCTAACCCTAAAAATGATCTTATTTCATCTTTGTTCTGTGGCTTTTGTGCTTTACATATGGCATCCACCAGTTCTATCCAGCAGTAACTCCTTTGTGGCTGATTTTGTATCCTAAGGATGTCCCACTATTCTTAGCAATGCAACACACATTCAGAATTTCAAATGTACCTCAACTGTACCACGCATACCAGTATCTTGAAAGTCCAATTACTTATTAAGAACATCACAACTGGTTTAATGGCGCTCTTCCACACGTAATACAACCCATGAGATTAGGTCCCTTAGCTATCGAAAACCAAAGTGGTCTTTTTGTCACATAAACACCTCACCCCCATGTACAAAACATGCAGCCAGATATGCACAGTCTTTACAATGAGTAACACTATATAGACGACTTGTTCAGTTCGTAATGTAAACTTTGAACACAACACCAGCGCGTCCAGCACCTGCTGCTTATCAATTGGCTACTACTGGGATCAACCCGTAACAGTACATTCCATCATGGGCAAGGTGCCCACAGACAGAGAGAAAATCCCGATCTGGATAGCCCAGAAAACTAATCAGCTGGGAGCTGTAGTTCCTCATATGTGACCACAGGAAAAGCATATAATTTTCACAATGTGCATGCCCTTTAGGGATGGTTCCCTCATTGGATGACTGCGCCATATGGGGTTCAGTCTTTGCTGCGATTTATACTAACGCACATGGTTCCCCGACACTTGCCAATTTACCGGAAGTGTTAAAACAGTTCCAGAATGAGCACTGGGCTGCACCAGCCGTAGATTTAGGGATGAAACTGATGCGGAACTTCAATGCAGTCTCCTCAATCATATTCAGTAACATTAAAGGGGAGGAACAGGAGAAACAGCTACCTAAAGTTTTTTCCGATACCTATACTAGTGATAACGCGTCCCGACCTAGGTACTTTACTTACACGGGGACTCGTTTTAGGCCAATGAACCTCTTGACCCTGATTGGAGACACCTTAAGACGAGATATCTATTCAGCATTGCAATCACTAAATCAATAACCTCATCAATATTCACAATAACAAATTAATCAACTAATTATCGACATTAATAATAATCAAAACACACCATGACCTTTCAGCCATGAATAACCACACAACTTAAAATAAGACTTAAGATATTTATTCCCTATTTGTTACACTATACTAGCAAGTTCATTAGTCTCAATACCAACCAACACATTAACAATGTAACAATATTGCAACTTGAATAAGACTTTTATCAAAGGGAAAATCATGAACATTAGAACAAAGCACAACATCAACATGAATCAACTTTAGCAGAGTATCATTAGCATGTTATTCAACAAAGCAAAGATTCAGTCATTTGTCTATTTGCACCCAATATTAGTGATTCCTCAACTAACCTCTAATTAGCATCAGCATGTTGGGCTTCATGCAAAACAATTTAGTAACGCAAATTTAGAAAACATGTAACTATGACCTCTGTCAAAAGAGCAGTTGGTACCTAGAAAGGAAAGGCAAACAGACAGTTACAATTTATCATCATATAGTTACCCTCCGTAATGGGTCAGCATACAGAGTCAGTCTTCGTCCTCAGGACAGCAGTTCATTCGCCATCAGCCAGGATAGAACAGCAAAGTCTCAACAAGATAGGGCAAAAGGAATTCTTCCCTTGTAAGGAGGAGAAGCAGGTATCGTGCAAGGCAAGAAAGGTGAGGATGGTTTAAAGTATCAGAACAGCAAAGATTAAGACGGAATATCAGAGTAACAGCAGGAGTGTCCCTCTAATGGCTCAGTAAAAGGCGCGTAATGGCTAGGTAATGGCTGGTTTCTTCTTGTGACACGTCATTAAATTGAATTTGCCAGACAAGTCTCTAATTTCCAATTGGTCAATGTTTGGTGCATCGTTACCTCTGTCCAATAATCTGTTGATCACCTTACTAGAATTTTCACTTAAGACAGGTCTCATGCAGTTTATTGGCTCCTGTGATTTACGTCTTCAACGGGTAGGATGTCAGGTAAGAAAAGTTACACTTGTTGCTCCAGTCAGTAGTTCCATTGTCTTTACCAGTTTAGGCGACCTTGTACCTGTTGCGAATTACACTGTTGACTGTTACACTGTAGACTGTTACACTGTCTCCTTGAACAAGTCGGGTCTCATGAGAAAGAATTTACTACGGTTACACACACATCTCTAGCTTCTGGAAAAGTACAGTTTCATATCCTTCAGGAAGACAGCACATTGCATGTTAGAAAAACGCATTTAATATGAGACCAGGCAGCTAGGCCCAGACCTTTGCTAGCTAAGGCCTAGTGAGTGATTTAACAAAACCTTAACATATAACTCTTAGTGCTAATACAAAATCATACATTAGTACATTATTGATTCATCATTAGTCAATTTCATTAATCATCGTATACATTGGTGGCCACTCCCCCTGGGCACATTTCAAACGTGCACATTAATTTTTCTTCTATCACGTTTTCAATGCAGCTTCATTATACATTATTTTGCAGGCTTTTCATGTTAATATTGAATATACAAGCTACACTCCAACAATCCCTCCTCTGATGACTCTTGTCATCACACAAATCCCTTCTTTCACAAACTTTCATTTTCTAAATTCTGTCATTTCAATTTCTTCCCTTGGTTTTGCCTTTTCATATTTTGCTCTGAACATTTTCTCCCTTTTCTTTTCTTCCCTCCCTCATTATGTTTTGCCAACTTTGCTTTAATTCTTTTACTAATTTTGCATGATAAACATAGAACAAATTACCAAGCCAAAATGATCACAATTCCCTGTATTATTTTTCCCAATATCCCATGCCAAATACTGCTAAACCAGCTTCCCACATGAGCAAGTCCCTTTCCAACCTTTTCCCAAACTCCAGGTTCTTTCAATTCCTTCAAATCTGCACTATCTCTTGTTAGGTTAGTAAGCATACTTCTAATCTCATTACTATTATCAGGTATGTAGGCACAGCAGAAACGCTCATTAAGTATCTTACAGACTCTGCCATTTCTCGCTAAAAGAATGTCTAAAGCAAGCCTGTTTTGAAGAGTCATAGCCCTCTCCGCAGCAAGTTCAGTATCCATCAGGAGTATAGCCCCTGTGAAATTTGTCAGCATGTTATCCACAATAGTACACAACTTTCGAATCTTTATGAAGTTTAAAATAACTCCCACTGAAGGAATTATTGCTCCAAATATGTCTCCTACTACACCAGCAGCAGTCTCTCACTTTTGTCTAGTACGAAGTAATTCAGACACCTTCGGAAACTTCTTTAGGTCCTCCAGCTGATATATCTTTGGGAAAACTATCCCCAAATAACATGTCCCATACCATCCCTTTGGAAGACGGTAATAAGCATTAAGTCCACAAATGTAATAGACCCCAGGGATCGCTGGATCCTGTCCATTTAACATGAAAGTCCACTTACTCTGAAACACATGCTTACACTCACTCGTTCCCACAAACACATTGTCATAATATGACTTTGGCCGTGTTATGCAAAGCTTACCTACATGTAGTGCATCTAAAGCTAATTTCCCTTGTTCCCTAACTCCATTGTAACTCCCACTATTCATAAAGGATCGTTGCTGCAAGCCCTTTTCTAATTTGCTAATCTATCTTCAGTGTGATCTAGAAAGTTTTTCTGGACAGGTGTAAGCAAGCAAGTCAAATTATTGCGGTGTGCATAAGATGTACTAATTGCTACTCTAGCTTCAAAGAACCCTTTAATCAACTTTATGGCATAATATTTAGCTACGCTATTCAAATCTTCTATGATAGGCACATAAGAGAATACTAAGTCGTGGTTGGAATAAAAATATTGCACTTCTTCTTGATTATAGAAACGTGTTAGTAGCTTATCCCATAGGTTAGGGGCAAACTATGGTAGGTAACTCCCTCTTGTACTGAGACAGAAATTTGTGTACACACATAGCAAGCTTTCGCATCCGTAGTGTCGACATACTCACTCAGCAAGCGATAGAAAACATTAGTAGACAGTTCCCCTTTTGTGTTAGTTTCCTCATGCAAATACTTCGTATCTTGCTCAAACCTCTCCCAAGGTGTTAGTGTAGCAGTTTCAGGAATTGTAGCATTGTTAGTCTCATTTTCATCCACCATTCGCATTTCCACAAACAGAGCTATAATGAATATCACACATACAACACCTAAAGCAACACCCAAATATTTACACCACTTACTCCCCTCATTATCATCTCCAGTGCTAGGCATGATCTGTAAAGATTCAGAAAGTAGAATGCTATAAAGGTAAACAACTAACTGAGGATGGTTTAAGCTCTTTTTTTTTCTAAGCTAAGCAAAGTCTTTCTTCAGCAAGTATTTACAGCTTTCTCATTCACTCCCAGGATCCTTGTCAATTGGGTTAGCAGCTTGTCACAATCAGTTTTCAAAAGGTCAATTCAGGTTAACAGTGTCACATCCGGTAACTTATCAGTCTCTTTTCTCAGGTTTCTTTAATTTAATCTCAACTTAACACAGTCTCTTTTCTTTGTAGCCAAACTCAGGTACCATAGTATTGACCTAAGATTTCTCGATCAAAACAGAATGCCAGGAATTCTTGTTGCCACTCAGCTGATGTTGCGTATGCCCATTCAGCACCTGCGTACCTTCTATTTGCTACTCTCTTTCTTTTCAACTTGCGGTCCCCCTGTAATTCTCCTTCGCTTAGGTCTTCTTTCCTCGTTGTATCAACCTCTTCTTCGATTGTCTCATTAATGACCACCTTCCCTTTTGTCACTTGCGATTCTGGCCACTTATCTCCTTTCAGTGTCTTCTTGATCTTTGATCTTCCTGGTGGCAGCTCATTGCCCTCCTCTGTTTCTATGGTGTTTTCTCTTGATGGACCTGCAAGCGGCCCAGTAGGAGTCTGGACACTCTGACTTTTTTCTGCCTCAACTCCTTCGCCTTCTGGGTCTGTCAGGGGCTCTACTTCAAACCCATATCTGTCTGCTTCTGGGAGAACCTCTCTTTAGGGCAGTCCTCCTGGTGCCTCAGTTGAGATAGGCTCTCCGTCTCCCCTCCAGGTCTCGTTTGTTGGTTGAGTGACTAAGCCGTCCTCAACGGGCTCTCCTCCTGTCTCAGTTCCCCTTTGATTACTCTCCGGCCCTGAGACTTCCTTTTCTGGAGTGGTTATTTTCGACAATTCAATTTCACCATCAGTTGGACACGTCACCTTTTTCGTGTGACCGGCATGGATCCAGTTTGGAATTCCCGCACACTTCACAGCAGTAGTAGTTGTCAGTATCACTTGATATGGCCCCTTCCAACGTGGCTCTAAACATGACTTCCTCACGTGTTTCTTGATGATAACCCAGTCACCAGCTTTCAGGTTGTGACCTGGATCACTTATCGGTGGCAATGTGGTGGCTTCCACCTGGTGAGAAAAAGAGTGGACCACGTCACCAGACCCTTGCAGTAGTCCAACACCATATCATCCGTGATATTCACACGAGCATTTGAAGGCACCACTGGCAGTCTCATAGCTCGGCCCATGATAATTTCATGAGGAGACAGTCCTGTTTTCTTGTTGGGTGTGTTTCTCATGGACATTAGCACTAAGGGCAACGCATCAGGCCATTTCAAATTTGTAGCTGCACACATTTTTGACATCATCGACTTCAGAGTACCATTCATCTGCTCCTCTAATCCTGAGGCTTCAGGGCGGTAACTACAATGCAACGTCTGTTCAATGTTCAATGCTTCACACAAGAGCTTAACCACCTCATTGTTGAAGTGACTTCCTCTATCTGATTCTAAAGAGATCAGAAACCCGAAATGTGGAATCAATTCCCTAAGCAGCAACTTTGCTACTGTGAGACTGTCATTTCTGCGTGTAGGGTAAGCTTCAATCCAGTGACTAAAGATGCACACAATCACCAACACGTATCTCAAAACTCCACACACAGGCATCTTGATAAAATCCAATTGCATTCTGCTAAATGGACCTCCTGCTCTCCCAATGTGGCTCAAATTTACCTCTGTCCCTTCTCCCGCATTCATCTGTTGACAGATGCACCTGTGACAAATCACTTCTGCGGCTTGCCTGAATTTCGGGTTGAACCAATCAATCTTGAACAACCTGATCATGGCATCTCTCCCAATATGTGCCTGCCCATGGTAGAACCTTGCAAACTGTGACAGAAGACTGTTCGGCAAAACCATTTTCCCTTCGTCTGAAACCCACAATTCATCTGGTCTTTGTACACATTGCATTTTAAGCCAAGAGTGTTTCTCTTCTCTGCTGGCACGACCCTGCAACAATTTTCATTCCTCCAAAGTGTCAACCACCCTTAATGCGTATCCCGTGCATGTCTCATTTTCTGTTTCAGGTAACAATTCCCACTGATCCTTGAATGATATACAGATCAATGCACAAAACCTTGCGACTTGATCTGCATATCTGTTTCCCTTTGACACAAAGTCTTGTGATTCCACATGAGCGCTGCATTTCACCACGGCGATTTCAAGAGGTAACTGAATTGCGAGCAACCACTCCTTAATTATTTCACCATTTTACACTGGCGAACCAGAAGAGGTCAGGAAACCCCTCTGGGACCATAGCTGGCCAAAGTAATGGACAATTCCAAATATGTACCTGCTGTCAGTATAGATAGTCACTTTCAGCTTGTCAGCGGCATGGCATGCCCTAATAAGAGCAACCAATTCAGCCACTTGAGCAGAGTATACTCTTTCAAGCCAAGATGCTTCTAGGATACCAGTGACTGTACACACAGCGTATCCAGCTCTCAATACTCCTACTGAGTCTCTCAAACATGAGCCATCAACAAAGATAATGTATTCATTCTCTTCCAATTGGGTATCTTTAATGTCAGGTCTCAGTTTGGTGCACAGTTCTGTTACCTCAAGACAATCATGTTCTACCTCCTCAGCATCACCAACCTCTGTATTCTCATTTGGAAGCAAAGTTGCCGGGTTCAATACAGTACATCTTTTCAGTGACACATTTGGTGGTCCCAATATAATTGTTTCATACTTCGTCAATCTGGCATTTGTCATGTGCTGGCTTTTGGTTCGGGTCAGCAAAATTTCAACTGAGTGTGGGACCATGACTGTTAAAGGGTGTCCCATCACTATGCCTTCACACTGTGTAAGGCTTTGACCAACTGCTGCTACTGTGCGCAGACAACCTGGCAAGGCTGCTGCGACTGGGTCCAGAGTAGCTGAAAAATATGCTACTGGTCGGTTTGCACCTCCATGGACCTGTGTCAGGACAGACAAGAAACAAGCATCACGTCCATGACAAAACAGGACAAAAGGCTTCGTGTAATCAGGCATACCTAAAGCTGGAGCCCTGCACATACACTCTCTCAACTCAATGAATGCCTTCATCTCCTTTTCGGACATAGTAATAGCATCTGGGCCATCCTTAACCTCCTTAACTGTCAGTCTCACCAATGGCTTGGAGATAACTGAGAAATTTGGGATCCACTGACGACAGTATCCCACCATTCCCAGAAACATCCTAACGTCTCTCCGGGATGTTGGGGGATTCATCTGCAATATGGCAGTCACTCTTTCTTTGGTTATTTTCCTTGACCCTTTCTCAATTAGATGACCTTGATATTTCACCTCTTTCTGACAATATTGCAGCTTCTTTGGGGACACCTTATGCCCATTCTTTCCCAAGTGGTTTAGTAAGGCAATGGTATCATACTTGCAGTCATCTCTTGTTTTGGAAGCGATCAACAAGTTGTCAATGTACTGCAATAAAGTCAATTGGAAAGGCAGTTCCAAGGACTCCAAATCCTTCTTCAGGATCTGATTAAAGATGGAAGGTGACTCCGAAAACCCTTGGGGGATTCGACACCAACTGTAAACCTTGTCCAAGAATTTGAAACTGAAAAGAAATTGGCTGTCCTCATGAAGAGGCACAGAAAAGAACGCTTGAGACAAGTCCACGACTGTGAACCACTCTGCATCGCATGGGACCTGAAACATAATCACCGCTGGATTGGCACTATTGGACAACACTTCACCACTATGTCATTGATCTTTCTCAAGTCTTGAACAATTCGAACTTTCCCACACGGATTTCTCAACCCCATTATAGGTGAATTACATGGGCTGCTCATCACTTCTCTCAGGACTCCTTGCTTCACAAAATCTGCGATTATCTGCGTCACCTGTATGAGGACATCCTGTGCCATGTGGTACTGCGGTACCTGGGGGAACACGGCATTTGGCTTCACATCGACTTTAACTGGGTCTAATCCTTTTATCAGTCCCACTTCCTTTCCTGTCAAGTCCCATACTTTCTCTGTGACTGTTCCCTGCATGTCTGCTGGCAAATCGGTCACTGTGAACATCGGGAAGAAGCTTATCAAGGGTACTCTTCACCTGAGGTCTCTGTTTCTGGCTCTGAGATCTGACCATCATCCCCTTCATCATCACTGTTTGTCTGCACCTCTATCCCTTCGTTGGAACAGGTGATAGAATACCTCGTCTTGCACACTAAGGGCCATATGTACGAACACATTTTCCCATTGACACAGAATGGGAAAAACCCTTTGCTACATCTGGCCCTAAGTCTCTTCCCAGTAGGGACACCGGACTTGAGTTGCAAACCACAAATCTGTGCAATCCCTGGAAGGTACCAATCTCAACCTGAACCGGATCTGTAATCGGGTTAGTCAGGAGCTGGTTTGCCACTCCTACTACCTTTATTGTACGTCCTGAAAGGGGCAATTTCGGTACCTCTGCACTTCTGACTGTAGAGCGTGTAGCTCCTGTGTCAACCAAGAATGATACCTTGTGACCCATCCCCTTCTCTTGCACAGAAGGTACCCTCTGATCTACTTTTAGGGACGCTTCAAGTCTGCACTCCTCACTATCCGAGCTGTCACCCGACCAGTCATTGTTTATTCCATTCTCACCACGCAACGGGAACTGTTGTACTGTGTTACTTTGACCCATTCCGTGACCTGTGACCTGTTGAGGAAGCATCCCCTGTTGCTGTCCCATCAGTGCTAAGGGCAACTGCATTTGCTGTTGAGGTACTACTGGAATCTGCTGTTGCACTTGCTGCATCTGCACTGGTTGCACACGTGACATCTGCACTTGTTGCATGGGTTGGAGACCCTGCATCTGAACCGGGTTATTCTGACAATTTGTATTAGGACCCCTCATTCTTGGTCCTTTAACATTTTGGAATGTATTGACATCATTGCTTTACTGAACAACACCCTCTTGCACCATCATCGGGCATTCCCAGTTCCAGTGTCCAACGCCCCCGCACGCATGACATGGTAACACCTTCTTCATCCCTTGCACATCATTTTGAACCACTACGGTATTCATGTCTGGACCACGTTTCACAAAACCTCCTCGACCTCTGCCTCTCACTTGCGTCTGAAACATCCTGTTTCCTTGCGGCTGTTGCACCATCTGTTGTACTCCATTGCCCTGCATCCCTGCTTGCGCTGCCTTAATTTGCATCACCATCACTTTCTCCTTTAACTTTCTCTGCTTCAACTCAATCTTGTCACTAAAGTATTTCGCATACTGCAACACCTCATCAATCGGCTTTGCTTGCCAACAGATCAATTGATTCTTAATCATCTGGCTAATCTCTGGTCTCAATCCCTCAACAAATCTGAACACAAGGTGATTCATGTATTTTGGCTCTATGACCTCTGTACCGCTGTAATTCTTGAAGGCTTTCAACAACCTCTCGTAGTAGGCATGTATCGACTCTTTAGCTTCCTGTGCCATTCGATCAATCTTTTGCCAATCATTATTCTGCAGCGACACCTTCTGCTTCAAAAACTCAATTTCCTTATAGTAATACTTCATTACCTCTGGAGAGGGTGCTCCGGTAACTCTATCCCTTGCCGGTTCTGCAGTTGGCCAGTCAACACTTCTCTTGCACTCGAGCCACAAATCAGCAGGACCTATAATCTCAAACAGCGTATTCAGGTCTTCCCAGAGACACTTCGCAAGCTTCACAAACCTGTCTGTCTGCTGATACCACTCTATTGGCTTCTCCCTCAGCCTGGGGAAGTCATTTGTGAATGACAAAACGTCACCTCTAGATCATGGTACATGTACAAGAACCCCTCCAGCTGTTTCTCTCATGGGTAGCATTTTTATTGTACCGGAATCCAGTGCTGGCTTTGCCTGCTGTTGCTCCGAGCAATCACTCTTTTTTAAATCTCTTTTCTTTGCCCACCTGCCTTCCCACTTTTCTAACGCTCTCCAAACTTGGGCGCTCTGCAGTATCTCTTTGAGGTGTGCCTTCATCCCAGTAGACCTCATGTGATCAAAATCTTTAGGTTCGAAGTCTAACCTGTAACTCCTCTTCAAATGCTTAGTATTGTCTAAGTCTATGCCATATTTGTCTGCTAAGTTTGCCAATCTCTGATGCACTTTGCTCACTTCTTTAGTTATCTTTGGGCACAAATATCTCAATTCTGCCCCAGTATAAGACTCTAGTCTGTTCACTCCCATGCTTCCTTCAACTAGTTCAGCTGCTTCCATGCCCAACCTCATAAAATTCAGGTACTCTTCTCTTTCCGACCGCTCGGCTGTCGCCAGGGTAGTCTGTGGTGTATTCAGCTTGTCTAACCATTCGTTCAATTGTTGCCCAGTTAAACCTTGCAACGAGATATTTCCAGCCTGTATCATTGGTGTTTGTGACGCATTCGCACTTTGAATCTGCGGAGTCAGTAATCCCAAACCTGAGTGTCTCATGGCATCTGTAGGAACCCCTATCGGGCTGAAGTCTAACAGTGACCTCGACCTCTCTACCATCTGTTCCACTTGAGTCATCCCTTGAGAGCTCCCTACGAACCCTCCTCTTGTCATGTCCTGGGTCATTACCCCCTGATCACACACGCTAGGCTTGTACTGCGCGTACAATGGCACTGGTGGACCAACCGTAATAGGTAAGGATATGGCGGCTGGTGTTGGCTTATTCCCCACAACCTGTGGAACACTGGCTCCCATATTCTGACTCATTATCTGTGCCTTAGCTAACTGCGGTCCTGTGACTGAAGTGTAACTTGGAACCACCTGTTGCTGCTGCTGGGGCAGTAAAAGTGGAGTTAGCTCAATCTACACTAACTTTGATCTCATATATGTCTGATCAGGCGGCACCATCAAGCTCGTAGTAGTCTCTAGTATTGGGACATCAGGGCAGAGCCTCTGAACTGGTGGTGGCTGCAACTGCATCTGCATCTCTGGAGCAGTGGGCACACTGACACTATTGTGTACTGGAGCTGGTGTCGCAACCGTATTTACCTGTGCTGTATTCGCTGTTCCCTGGCTCTGTGTTACAGGACCTGCACTAGTACTTGGTCTATCGTCATCCATGGCATATAGTAGTGGACGATCATGTAACAACTGATTGAGAAACTCATCATCCTCTGAGTCATCTGCATCGTGTCTTTTCTGCTTTCCTCATTCTCCTCTCAAATTTTTGTTGCCGTTGTCGTATGGCCATCAGCTCCCAAATGGCTAAGGCCTCAAACTGTGCTGGCCTCGGTGGCGGCTTTTGCTCATTTAACGCCTTCCGCAAATTCTCTAAGATCCCTAGTTTGAACAACCCATTCTCTGGGAACGCCAAACACCCATCTTTCTCTGTTAATTTGCACCATTGCTTTAGCCAAAGACATGGCGCGACTCCCTTCTCCTCCATTACGGCATAAGCCGGAGCATCCTCTGGTGGTGTAGGCTCCCCCACACTCACGGTAATGTACACATCTCCCCTCAAAGCGCTCCTTAGAGCCTCGAAGAACTTCATTTTTGCGTCTTTTATTTAGTTTATAACTGAATCAGCAAGTGACTTTAATTCCCAGATCACCCTTTGCCTACCTTCTCAACCAATTGCCTCTCACGGACGGATGCCAATCTGTGCGCGACCCTTCTCACTGATCGACCTATCCCAGCACGGCTCCAATGATGTCACACTCACACACACTGCGGCTGACAAGGTCTTGCGGCTTGTCTCCCTCACTCTCGATTCACACAAACTAATGCAATATATTGCGAGCATTAACAAAAACTAAAATTTCCCGGTTTACTACAGGAAGGGTAACACAATCGCTTCAGAACTTTACAGGGATTTCACTTGAAGCCCCAGCCACTACTCTCTCCTTCTCAGATCCTGCACGCGCAAGCAGAATTCGACCCGCAAATTCTACTCTCGACTTGTCAATGGTTCGTCCTAGTGCACCTTAGAACTCCCCAAATCTCCATGGAAGTTTGCATTTACTCACATAGACTCAAACTCGTTAAACCGCGCAAATTACAACACAAACCAAGTGTCTCATATACTTAACAATATACTCCGGAGTCTTAGATCACGCAGGGTCCGTACATCACCAACAACCACGTGGAATTTTTTTTGGAGTACACAGCGCCACACTCACATGAAGTTCGCCGACTTCCCTACTCTCATACTGCGGAGTACGCACACTCCTACTAAAACATTACCTGGCCTACAAATCCTCACATACCTCACAATTCACCTGCGGTATGCATAAGCTGTGCAAGCGTGAACCCTACTTCACTCATACTATCACTAGAACGCCGAGAACATACTCAACTCACTTCGGCAGGCTCCAGGGTCCCGGGAAAGTCATTTGGGACTTAGGGGCACATCATCCTTCCAATTTGCATTAGCGCAAAAACAACTCTAAAACAATGGTCCCTCGTCTTAGGGCCCCAAAGGGCCGAAACCATCCTCTGCTACCAGAACTGATAACGCGTCCCGACCTAGGTACTTTACTTACACGGGGACTTGTTTTAGGCCAATGAACCTTTTGACACTGATTGGAGACACCTTAAGACGAGATATCTATTCAGCATTGCAATCAATAAATCAATAACCTCATCAATATTCACAATAACAAATTAATCAACTAGTTATCAACATTAATAATCAGCAAAACACACCATGACCTTCCAGCCATGAATAACCACACAACTTTTAATAAGACTTAAGATATTTATTCCCTATTTGTTACACTATACTAGCAAGTTCATTAGTCTCAATACCAACCAACACATTAACAATGTAACAATATGGCAACTTGAATAAGACTTTATCAAAGGGAAAATCATGAACATTAGAACAAAGCACAACATCAACATGAATCAACTTTATCAGAGTATCATTAGCACGTTATTCAACAAAGCAAAGATTCAGTCATTTGTCTATTTTCACCCAATATTAGTGAATTCCTCAACTAACCTCTAATTAGCATCAGCATGTTGGGTTTCATGCAAAACAATATAGTAACGGGAATTTAGAAAACATCTAACTATGGCCTCTGTCAAAAGAGCAGTTGGTACCTAGAAAGGAAAGGCAAACAGACAGTTACAATTTATAATCATATAGTGACCCTCCGTAATGGGTCAGCATACAGAGTCAGTCTTCATCCTCAGGACAGCAGTTCATTCGCCATCAGCAAGGATGGAACAGCAAAGTCTCAACTAGATAGGGCAAAAGGAATTCTTCCCTCATAAGGAGGAGAAGCAAGTATCGGGCAAGGCAAGAAAGGTGAGTATGGTTTAAAGTATCAGAATAGCAAAGATTAAGATGGAATATCAAAGTAACAGCAGGGGTGTCCCTCTAATGGCTCAGTAAAAGGCGCTTAATGGCTAGGTAATGGCTGGTTTCTTCTTGTGACACGTCATTAAATTGAATTTGCCAGACAAGTCTCTAATTTCCAATTGGTCAATGTTTGGTGCATCGTTACCTCTGTCCAATAATCTATTGATCACCTTACTAGAATTTTCACTTAAGACAGGTCTCATGCAGTTTATTGGCTCCTGTGATTTACATCTTCAACGTGTAGAATATCAGGTAAGAAAAGTTACACTCGTTGCTCCAGTCAGTAGTTCCATTGTCTTTACCAGTTTAGGCGACCTTGTACCTGTTGCAAATTACACTGTTGCATCCGGCAAGAATGTCTCCTTGAACAAGTCGGGTCTCGTGAGAAAGAATTTACTACAGTTACACACACATCTCTAGCTTCTGGAAAAGTACAGTTTCATATCCTTCAGGAAGACAGGACATTGCACGTTATAAAAACACATTTAATATGAGACCAGGCAGCTAGGTCCAGACCCTTGATAACTAAGGCCTAGTGAGTGATTTAACAAAACCTTAACATATAACTCTTAGTGCTAATACAAAATCATACACTGATACATTATTGATTCATCATTAGTCAATTTCATTAATCATCGTATACATTGGTGGCCACTCCCCGTGGGCACATTTCAAACCTGCACATAAATGTTTCTTCTATCACGTTTTTTATGCAGCTTCATTATACATTATTTTGTAGGCTTTTCATGTTAATATTGAATATAAAAGCTACACTCCAACACCAGTATAGGACCAGATAGTTTGGGAGCCAAGACGAAAAAGCCTGAAATACAGAGTACCACACCTAAGGAAGGTACTAAATAAACACAGTAGGGTTCTAAAAAGCTCTGGGAGAAACAAAAGCAAATTAGAGACAGATGAAGTCAGAGAGCAGATTCTCCACATCCAGCAAACTCCCAAAAATATAACTTCAGAAACAGAGAAAATATAAAAGCTCCTGACTGAGCTTTCTATGAGAATGCACAAGATAGACGTAGAAAAAGAAGCAACACTCACCAAGTGTTCAGACAAAAAAGAAGATAAGTCCCCACAATAAAAGCCAAAGTTTAAAAAGAAAAAGGTGGCAGCACCGTCAATTAAAAATGCTAGTAAACTTGAGAACATTGCTGAAGAACAAGACAGTGACACTGTTAATCAGTGCAGCAGAAGTCACGATATGTTGCCAGAATCTGAAACATCATCTGGATGCAACACCAACTAGCAACTTTATTGCAGTCAAGACTGCGAATGGGTGAGTTCTCCCACCCAACAGGGTTTATGATTTAAATATCCAAATTGAGGGAGACATAGAGCACACGATTAGTGTGATATTCTAGGACAAACTTAGTTGTGATATCCTGCTGGCCGAGAGGGACTGGTCACCCAAGCACTTCCGTAAGCTTCCACATGGGGAAAATGTAATTTTGCCTTCTTGCTCTGATCTTGTTCCAAAGAAGGTAAATTAAGCCTACAATGTCAACTGGGCTTTAGTGCAGGCACCTGCACTATACCGCAACCATGTAGGTTAGGCCAAGATTCTCCTTGCCATGTAATACCTATTAGGTCTACACCCTAGCCTCAGCCACAATATCCTGTTAAACAGGAAGCTAAAGCTCCAGTGAGGGAGATCCTCACCCAGCTTGAGTACCAGGGATTAATTGAGCCCTGTGTCTCTGCAATGCATAACTCGTTATTCCCCGTTGCAAAACCCGACTATTTATACAGAATAGTCTCAGATTACAGACACTTAAAAAGTCATACTCGCACATATGCAATACAAAATTCACACAGCACAGCACTAATTAACAACAAAGGCCCATATTTATGGGAAAATGATGGAGCGCGACACTGTGCCAAAATTGGCAGTGTCGTGCTCCGTCATTTTCACAATGCAGGGATGCTCCCTATTTAAGTGAATACAGCCCATCCCTGTGTTGTCCCCTGCACTGGTGCTAAATTTAGCTGCCAGCGCCAACGCAGGCATCCTTGCACCCTCGTGCAAGGATGCCTGCGTTGAGGGGTGTGAGCTGCCAAAGCGTCATTTTCAAATGATTGTTTATGTGCAGGAAGGGACACCTTCCCGCACATAAACAACCATTTCTGGCATTTTGCTCTTTCTATGCGTGCTGCAAAATGAAGCAGGTATAGAAAAAGCAAAAAACGAGGAGGAATAAAACTGTTCCTCCTCGTTGCCCTTTGCTAACACCAGCCCTGGGGGTGGCAATAGATTTTGGTGCTGCCTCAGGTTTACAAAATCTTGTAAATCTGAGGCACGTCAAAATGCAATGGGTGTTGCTGTGGCACGCCCACAGCAACACCCATTGCACGCCCCTGTGACGCAGAATACTGCGTCGGAGAGGGGCATATTAACAAGGAGGCGTAACTTCACAGAAAGTGGAGTTACACCTCTTTGTAAATATGGAGCAGCGGTTAGCTCCACTGGAGCTTCACGCAAAGTGATGCTTCAGTGGCACGAGGGGATTATAAATATGCCCACAGTGCGCAAAAAATACAAAACAACCTCGGATATCTCCAATGGTTTTTTTTCTGCCAAAATTGAGCACACGAAAGTCGGGACCTGAGTGCATTTGGCTCACAAAAACCCTTCTGCTGTTTGCCCCAAGGCTACAAGAACAGCCTAGAGATTTTCTTAGCCTGTGTAACATCAATATTGCATGATATTGAGCCTGATGCGTTGTCTTATGTGGATGACATCTATCTCACAGATGATGACCTCAACATTCATCTTGCCAGGGTCAATCAGATCATTCTATGATTCGCAGCCCTTGGTTTCAAATTTAATTTTAGGAAAACTAAAATAGCCTTTCTCAGCGTACTGTTCCTGGGATATTAGCTATCAAACAAGGGCAAGAGCCTGGCCCTGCACTTTTTAGAAAAATGTTCTCAGCTCCAGCCACCAAATACTATCAAGTAACTACAGTCCTTACTTGATTTCTTTAACTTTGGCAGAACTTACATTCCTGACTATGCACAACGTATCAAACCACTCTATGACTTAAAATGCTCGGATTTTTCTAGCAGACACTGGACAGTAGAACACACACACATCACTTACACACCTGTGACAACAAAACAAATTTGGTCATCAGAATAATTGCTGGTGCCATTGGGTTCACTTATGTCACCTTTAATGAAGGAGACTCAGTGCCCATAGCATATAAATCACACTTATACTCCAAAATAGAACAATGCTTTGCACCCACAGAAAAAATTCTAATGGCAGTAACGATGGCTGTCATCAAGGAGACCAGTTGCCCAAGGCAAACGCATTATTGTCATTACCCCGGTGCCAGTCTTACAGACTGTCACCAAAGCTAGTGTTCCAAACGCTAAAGCATTACATTCACGCTGGATTCAATGGGCAACCTCCCTGACTACCACTGATGTTGATTACATCTTTGATCCAAAACTTCAGACACAAGAATTTCTCCAATACAAACAGGAGTACCCCTCACTTCTTGACATCTTGCCACTTGACAGATACCATACCGTCATTTACAGTGGTGGTTCATCACAACCAGCTGTAGGTACCAAACAGCAATACTCTGCCACTTGCGCAGCTGTGAGCGGAGTGAGGAAGGATGGTGTATTCCACCCTCACAATACCTACACGCAGACCCTGGGTGACTGCACAGCTCAGCTGGCTGAACTTAAAGCCCTTATCTTAGCGCTAGAACATACAGATCCAGGACAACTCACTTTGATTGTTTGTGATTTGTACTACTGTGTCCAGTCCTACAATGATTATCTGAATCATTGGCGATTGAACGGTTTCAGAGACTCCAAAGGGAACACCATAAAACACAGAACTCTGTGGGGGAGGGTGGCTGATCTTAAGGATAAGCTACCAAGTGCTCATGTAGTCCATACATTGGGTCACCAGCTACCAGGAGTACACGTTATTGGCTACACTTTGGCTGATGAAGTGGCTAAATCAGCATTAGCTATGGCTTTTTTTGCTGCAGTGACTCGTTCCCAGATCGGATAATTACATTTTGGCTGCAGTGAAAGCTTCGGCTGAAGGCAGGCCTCTTCCAAAAGCATACCCCATGAAATACTCCTATCACATCAGTGCACAACTGTTGCTTATGCACACTTCCTGGGGTGGGAGATCAAGTGATCCCCAAGCAAGACCAAACCTCTGCACATGCTGGTGCTGCGGCCACGATAATACTCTTACAGAAACGCTTCTGGTGGCCAGGTCTATGCAAGCAGACCAAGCAATATGTCCTTTGCTGTGACATTTGCCAGCAGATAAAGGGATCAAACATCAAACACCCTCCGCAGACATCTCTCTTAGTGTCCAACAGGCCACAACAGTGTATGTACCTGGACCATTGTGGTCCCCTTCAACCAGATGGTGCATACAAATACATCTTAGTCGCTGTAGATTTTTGGTCTAGATTCCTGTGGGTGTGGCCTTTGTGGTCGGCTGACAATCAAACTGTTATAAAAGACTAGCTGATCTTTATTGGTACATATGCGGTTACAGCATTCCATTCAGACCAGGGCTCTGCCTTTGCCTCTAAGGCATTCAGGGACACCATGGGGACAATGGGTGTTGAGCAACATTACTCCTCAATCTACCATCCCAAGGGGGCTTTGGTTGTGGAG
The DNA here is from genome assembly GCF_031143425.1 of Pleurodeles waltl. Taxonomy (NCBI): domain Eukaryota; kingdom Metazoa; phylum Chordata; class Amphibia; order Caudata; family Salamandridae; genus Pleurodeles; species Pleurodeles waltl. The sequence continues at coordinate 311,734,902 of NC_090449.1, read as the reverse complement.
AGGAGGATTCGCAATCTAAAGCAGTCCTTAACAGCTACAGTATTAGGTTCTAGCTGCAGCTGGTTTCATCACCTATATGTGGTCTAGAAAGCACTGAATAATCTGCCAAGAAGGTCCTTGGGAGGACGCACTCCCTATGAGGTTCTTTTTGGGATACCTATCTATGTCCCAGAACTAGATGGTCCTGGTTTGGTGGCAGCAGATACACCTTTTGACAACAATGAACGCATCACTGTCTTACATGAGCTTCAGCAATTTTGTGATGACAAATCATCCGCCAGTGCTGCAACCTTAGGAATAAGGGATTTGCCAATAACTTCTACTGGCTGGATTTCTAAGGTCGGGATCTGGTTCATGAGAAGATTGCTGTAAAGAAGGAGTTCGGCCCTACATAGCACCTGTCCAAGTCCTGGGAATACAAGGTACCAGAACTGTCATCCTACCACAGCTGCCTGATTCCAAAGCAAACAGATGTGTCTCCTGCACAGTAGATTAGAGGTCCTTTGGGTAGTTCCGGGTCCCCTCTCACTACCAAACAGGACATACCTCTTGAAAGAAGAAACAGCAGCACTTCTGACAATAACAGCATGTACAATGATGCTACAAATGCCTCCTTGAGCATGGGGAGGATGAAAAATTCACTTTTGCTGATTCCATTTACCACTTCAATGACAACACCTGTCCAAGAGGAGGCTGTCTTCTACTCCAGCACAACACAAACTGATGACACTGTCTACTATGAGCCTTCACACAAAGTTGATCCTTCCACCAGTAATGCACTGGCTCCTGTGTTTGCAGAGACTGGTTATTTCATGGACCTTGATGATTATTCCTCGACTTCATCCGCACCTGTTACTGAAACTGTTTCAAAAACACGTAAGCTGTACATATGGCTTAAGAATAACTATTTAATTTATCCATGGAAGTATCTGTGGATATTTCTGACATTGCTTCAGGAGTGTGGAGTTAAATAAAATATCTTCTTATCCATGGGACAGGTTACTTCTTAAATCTACTTGTCCTGTAAAAAACGTTTCTTGTCTCTTTGGTGCCATGAAGTGCTGCAACAAATTACGGCAGCAATCTCATTATGTAGGAGCTCTGATAATAGCCTCTGATTATGCCATGGCTGCTACTATAGTAGGGCTTCAATACTTGTAATTTCATTCCCTACTATAGCAATTTCCTTATTTTGCCACCTTTCCACAAATCGAGGAAGCAAAAAGCAATAGTTCCAGGATTGGAATGCCTTTGAGTCTGAAAACCTACTAACTTGCATGTTTTAAGGAATTTCACCATCTCTTCGCTATTCTTTTCCCATAATGAGAACGGTTAGAAATTTACTTCTGACAATGGCAGAAGTAGAAGTTCTTCCAGGGTTGGGAAAAAAGTGGTTGGAGGGAAGGTTAACTTGTAAACGCTCAATAAATTTTCACATGAGCAAATCTACACATGCATATTTACTCATGCTAAAATACTGTTCCAAAATATTTTCTAGGAGTACGATTTCCTGGTCTACTTCTGTAAGTTTTTGTGAATTCATGAAAGCCACTACTTCAAAGACATATACCATTTCTGCGCTTTTGTGACTTTCTTTAAGAATTGCGTCCCTAATTAGGTCTAGCATTAACAAAGTCATTTTGTTTTTATTAAACTTCTGTTTCACTCTCTATCTATCAGATGGCTTTACTGTGAGTGATCACATTCAGCTCTTCCACAATGACCATATTGGCACACAAAGTAGTTTTGTTCAGTGCCAGGAACTACTGTGGCAATCAGTGGCATAACAAACCAGGATGAGGCTCTCTGCACAGAACATGGAGGGTCTCCCTCCAGACTCACTCAGGGCAAGTGCTGTGCTGTGGTGTCCCCTTTGAGGGGGGCTGCAGGACCTTTGTTATGCCACTAGTGGCAATGTGTGCTTTTTGAAACCAAAAACTATTTTTTTCTTTTGCCAATATTTGATACAATGGTGCAGGCCAGGCACCTTCCACCACAATAAAGTGCTACAAAAGCCATGCCGAAACAAGTCACACATTGACAAAACCAAAAGACTCACAAAAAATGTTGGATCGGTTGACTTTGCCAGTGCTTGTTTATTTTCATGCTTTCCATAATTGTGTTGAAAATGGTTACACTGATTTTCCATTAGGTATATCTTTTGCAAATACTAGTATGCATCAACACATTTTACTACAAGATACTTCAAAGAGAAATAGCATCTAAAATTTCATAGTAGCGAAAAGTTTTTTTTCCTGCTTGCATTTTTTTCTGAACATTTTATGTTGAAAGCAAAGAATCAACAATGTTGTTTACAAGCTTCTGCAAACATTTGCATCTAATCAGAGAGCATTCTCGGAGCATTATACTTAGTCTCATATTGTTTAACTTTTCAAACATGTGTGTACACTTTTTTTTTTACTGGAACCACTATCAGTAGTTCAGTGTGACCTTAAAACGTTTATTTGCAGTGCTCACCATAATAATGAAGAGTTTTCATTGGAGAAGCATAAATACAAGTTTGAACAGCATTAACATACAGACGCATATTAGCTCAACTGCAGACAGTTCCCTTCTCTGTAAACTGGCAGCCAAAGGGTTTGTGCTGCAGGGGTTCAGCCTACTTGTTCAAAGGACAAAATCAAAATGAAAGCTTGTTGTACTTGACCCCAAACAATATGTGTCAAGCAATAGGAATTCCACATCCCTGTGCTTGCCTTTCTATTATGGATTGGTTTTGTTACTGTTTACTTCTTGCTTATAAATGGTCATTATCTTCCTGAATGCTCTTCAATTGAGCCAGTGGACGAAGTTCTCACTCCATATCTTTCCTCACATAAGGTCCGAAGAGACATGTCCCTTGTGGACATTTCAGCAATACCAATTTTTGATGGGATTGTGTGGGATAAAGTTTCATTTGATGTATACGGGCCTACTTAGGAAATTCAAATTCCATTTGTCTTTAAAATGTAAATGATTGATGTAATTAAACCTGTTTCCAATGACTGGGATGTTCAGTGGATTCCATGTTAAATGAATTGAAGGATTACACTGTATTTGAAAGTGATGATGTGTACACTAACACAAAGAATTATGAGGACATGTTCTGTTATAACAATTGGGTTCATTACTACCTGCACCAAGCAACTAGACATAGATCAGTTTAGAATTACACACAGTGGGAACCCAAAACATTATTCTGATAATTTCACATATTTTTCTGGGCATGACGTTAAGAATGCAGAGTCATACTATTTCAAGTTACCACTTTCTAAAATTAGGAAAATTTTGCTGACAAACCCAGATTTGATTTATTCAGATTCATTTGTTTCCCGACTTGGAGGTGAAGGCTACGAATACTGGAAGACCAGTATGGATGCAAAAAGTGTATGGGGAACACAAGATTGGCAAATTCAGGGTAGGGAAGCTTTATTTATAACATGCCTTATTCTTGTTCAAATAATCTTTTTGAATGATACAATTCAACAGACTTCTTGTCTAGGGTTAGCAAAAATAAAAGAAATGAATGTGCCCAGTATCCCTATACACGGGTATAGTTACTACATATAGTGTGGGTAAACTGTGCCCACAATGGTTACAGACTAACACTTAGCAGCAGTTAAGGAACATCTTAATACTCTTTCTGAAGATATAGACTTAAAGGACTTATTGTTTGGTTCAAGAAAGCCACTCTCTAAAAGATTCATCTATGCCATATACAATGAGATCTGGAAGCTTTCTCAAATGGAAACCGCTGCGTGTTTAAGGCAGATTAACAAGGAAAATATGGAAAAGCCTTTAGCTGATGTCAATAATGGCATGAACACTCTGACCAACAGGATATATTCTCTTAATAACATAGTGTCATCTGCAATAGACATAATTCAAAATGACATCCTTTTTACACCATGGACAAGGTCAGCTGCGTTCCCTAATGTAGTTAGGTTGGACACTACAGATTTTGAAAAAGGGCCGCGTTCCATGGAAATACATTAAAAGTAGTGACCAGTTTGCTGCTTTTAATTTACCCAGGGAACAACAGACAATAGCTACAAGGGAAGCGAGTTTCACCATGCTTCGCATAGAAAAGTTTGAAAAGTTGCCTTTCACGGCTGCAGAAAGTCCATTGACAGTATGGCTTGTACATGGCATTATAAATCTGCCCATTTCCACCTTCTGTTTTCAGAAATGCTTGAAACATCTTGCCATGGGTAGATATGAGCAGTTAGGCGATAGCTATATTGAAGAAAAGTGGGAGTTGCCCTTTGAATATAAATCTTTGAACAGTGAAACAGAGGTCTTTCTTAGCAGAAGCAAATGTGAGGCTACTGTTAGTCATTCAATGATTTGCAAACATGTCTCCCTTCATGGCCTTTGCAATGCAGGGGATTGAAACTTGGCCTGTTTTCCAAAGGGTATTTCCGTCCCTTTGATTCGTCCAGCATTTGATGTAGTTTCGAATGGAAGTTATGTGGTCCTGAAAGAACATACTGTTAGAGTATGAGACCTGGAATTGCCAATGCAATTTCAGTCTCTAAGATCGTAACATGTTGCGGACATGTTTTATTCCCCACCACACAAGAGATAAGAGTAGCAGAAATGTGGCCTCACATTGATACTACTAATGTAAATTATGACAAGCTGAGCAGACTAAAGATGCTACAGTTCCAGAAACAAGTTGCGTTGACATCGGCCAGAGAGACGTATGCTCTCTAGATAGCGAGATCATCAGCCAAAATACAATCCCTATTAAATACCAACTTCCCCAAGCACTTTGAATCACTTTGGAAAGCTGGGATCCAGAATATGCAACGCTTCGAGCACTACATGGATTGTGCACTTCTTTAAGGCTGTTGGGCCTGGATGTGTGTCCCTCTTCCAGACTGTCTTCGGAGTCTTTCCTTCAGCCATCCATTCACTCTTTTCCAGTGTGTTTGGCGGCTTTCCTGTGACTTTGGCATTGATCAATGGGATACTGCTGCTGTTGTTCCTGATACGCAGTGCTCGTGCCTTCCCTGCTAAGTGGAATGATGGAGCTATATCCACCATCACAGCTGTGCAGAGATCACATGGTACAGTTCTTTGGTGCTCCGTTGCTGGAAGAATTGGAACATGATTGGTCACTGTCATTCAAACCAGTCCTATGGTGTGTGCAACCAGTCTTTCACTGCCACATATAACTTACATTCTGCCTTCCTCCCATTGAATTCACAATTCAAATTGTGGTAACCTAATAAATCTATTGTGTCTCTTGTAAAGCTTTTTGGTTGAATGTTTTTTCCAGTTCAGGACCCAACTTTGTGTGAAATAGTTTTACCTATGTTTCTTCTATAATAATAGTATATGGTGAGCCTGAGACAGCTACTCACTTTACTTGCACCCTTCCGACCACAATCTCACAAATAGGTTTTTCCTGCTCTCACCATTCATGTTCATTATATAATCTTGTATGTACAATACTTGGGGGCTATCTGTATCCAAACAGGTTCAGTCATCCTCCTGTTTCCCTACATCTACAATGCATTTTATAACCTTTGATTTCTGACACACTCTTGAAAGTGTCCTATAATCCCACATTTGGAACACTTTTGCCCTATACAAGGATTTATTTTTATTGTATGCCAATTGAGATGAGCTACCACATCCATTTTATTATTCAGCTTTTGTTTCTAAAAACTAATTACTTCTTTTTTTCTACATTCCTGACGCTTCCTTGCCTGAACTTTCTTTTTGACTGTCTTAACCATCTCCTCACTAACTGTACTCCTATTGGTAGATATTACCGCATTAGCACACCTAGTAGTGAGTTCTGATTTACCTAATATCACAGTAACTTCTTGTAAAGTAAATTCACCATCTATCCACAATCAGTCTTGTAAATTGGGGTTACTACAGTGCACAAAGATGTGGTCTTGTATTAGTTCCTCTTCTAACCCTCCAACAGTACATGCCAACGCCAATTTCCTTAAAGCAGCTACATAATCTTCTATTTTCTCATTAGTTCTTGTTTTGTATAGAAAAATGATACCTAGCATAAATATGCATCCAAATATGCTGATTCATGTACAAATGCGTCCCCTTCAATCCCTGAACGTGCTTTTTTCTCCATACAGTTGTGTATTTCAGCTGGGCCAAGGGAATGTAATGAAATTATCCTTTTTCTTTCTGGAGACATTTCTTCAGATTCAAATGTGGCAGTATAGTTGACAAAATATTCTTTCCATTCTTCCCACTTCATATCAGATTCACCATCAGTCACCATGAAAGGTTCGGTGCTGGGAGATTCATAGTAGCCATAATGTAACCTAATGAAAATTGTAGCAAGAGAAAGACTATTGATATAATATGTGACACGCTTAGATGTGCTATAATTAATCAATAATAAAAAAAAAGAGGTGTGCATGTCACCTTTGCACTTGTCACATAAAATAATAGAATAAAGTTGAAGGTATGTGCTATAAGTGTGCATATCACTGTATGACACGCTCTAATAAATTGTTAACTGTAACCAGCAAGTATGGGAGTGGGTGTGCGTGTCACTGTTGAGATTTCCTATATCATAAAAATGTACACTAATATTGTCATGGTGTGCACATCACCGTACTGATGTGCTATAAATTGATGTACTGAGTAAAGGCTAGTCATAAATCGCTGCACACAACTTACCTCCCGTGCATGACTTGCTGTGCGCTTTACCGTAGGAGTGTGCACCAAAATCCAAATTTCGTCAGCAAATGAGGCATGACAATATTAGATTGAGGATAAAAAAATCGCTCTACAGCTCCACATCAGCTCACGTGAATACATACGCCCTTCCCAAAATGGCCACCGTATGCGCGTATAAGCATGCATACATCTACTTCACTGCCTAGCCCACACATATGCCTGCGTACGTGACGTAGAAGCAATCCCGGCAGGCTCTGCACATTTGCTTCAGCGCTCAGCAACCACCATGTGACTGTACTCACACACAACAAGCGCTTCCATGGTAACAAGTCTCCACAAAGTTCAACTGCAATGCCGTTGCGTGTACTCCAGGTATAAAGCAATACGGGCAACGGCTGACAGCAATTACTTAAAGAAATTTCTATATTCTGTACCAATATAATAAGACTCGCACCCCTATGAAGATACTAAATCTATTCCATGTAAAGTCAAAGAGCACTGCATACGCTAAATACAGCTTATAGTGTTCTTAAAGGAGTCACAAGGGTTTCATGGAGGGGTACAAGCCAGTCATCACCAATTTCTTGTGTTCAATCACTACACCGGAATGATACTTCTCAAAGTAGGATTTATTCTTATACAGCTCAAACCCCAGGCACCAGCCTAAACCCAACCATTCAGTTCCGCCGTTACCACCCCACTCCATCCCCACATTCTCAAAAGGGCATCATAACATCTCTGACCTAACACATTCTAATGTCTGAACATTTCAATTCTTAAAGCTAAATGTATAATATAACAACAATGCAAACAAAGTACAATCCAGCAGTATTCAGCAGCCCACATATTCGGCAGCACCAGGGGTGAGTTTCCCGTAAAACTTTGGACCCTAATACTTATTTTTTTACGAACTAGGTATTGTCCATTTCCAAACATTTACAAGCAAAAGCACTGGTCTCTTTCTCCATAAGCGTAAAAACTCTTAAATTAATCCAAGCTGTCTATATTTAACCATTACAGATTTTACTTCTTGGTACTTGGTGCATGGGTCCCTGTTCGGCAACTGTATTTCTTTTAGCCAGATATTGTGTTTATGTAGTACTACTTGTCATGCAATATTTGAGTCTTGTAACTATGAGTCTTGTTAACCTGTCCAGCAAGTGGGTCGCCTCATGGTATCTGTATTGGATTGGAGTGTAGATGGTTGGTCATTACAAAGCACAACTTAGGTCTGGGGCTGAGGTTGAAGGTAGTTACTCCCAGTGCTCGTCACCAGGTTATGGTGGTGTCTAGACTACAGTGCTCCTCCAGTCCTTACCCTCTCTACTAACACAGTGACAATCCACATATGTGATAATTCTAATTGCGATTACCCAGGGAAGTGAGTGAGATACACAGCTGTTGATATATTCCCAGCACCACAGTAACAAGTAGGTGTCAAAACATTGTGGTTATAGGTGAATGAAGGCTTCTAAAGCATGTACAGTGCGTTGTAAACACTGCCAGACGTAGGTCAGGCCTAGTCTGGCATGTAAATACTCCCCACCACCATACTGGTCAACCACATGGTCAGATTTTACTATCTGCATCCTCTACTTCCAGCAAGTCAGTCTGCACCTACTGCAGATGTGCCACAAAAAGTAAAACTGGTTCACCAACACACCAACTATGCATCAACGGCATCTTCAAGGGAGGGGGATGTGATGATGGCATTTGGCACTACGGAGGTACCTGCCTCAGAAGTGCGCAGATGGTGGCCTGTACAGAGACCTTCACACAGGCTCGAATTACAGTCATGGTAGCCCACAAACACAGCCTCCAAAGCTATTCTTTTCTTTTTTAACAAGACCCCGTTGTCCTTTTCTAAATTTTATGACATCGTTTTTTAAGACATCTCATAACCACTTTTATTTTTAAAGCCTTCAGTTTTTTGTTTTTTGATGTTCATATCTTTTATTCTGCTATTTTGTGCTCTATCAGGGTGCCCACACCTAGTTTCCTCTCACTAGGAACAGAAACAGCTCTTTTCAGAGCAACCACAGATTCTCTGAAAATCTGATTCAATTGCTATTTTCACATATTTCCCCTTCGTGCATTCTTTCTTCATGTTTCTCCTATCTTTTTGGATTGTCTATTTTCCTTTTTCCTTTACATCCTTTTACTAACTCTGACTTCACAAATTAATTCTTCCACTTTCTTTAAGTGTGGAAGAGGTAAAACAGCACCACTACCCCATTTTTGTGTGTAAAAGGCCGCTTTTATTGGAAACAGCTGAACACGCAAAACAAATACCCTGGCCTCCAGCCTCACAAAACTAAACTGTTGGAGTACACGCTCAGGGTTATTTTAATTAAACTCTTTATTCACAATTTGGTATAAAGTATGAATATCACGGCCCATCCACGCAGCAGTCATCTTACCTCCAGCTCTCCTCTCAACTGTCGACCCACGCTCACGCCCCTAGGATTCTAAATTCTCTTTAGAATGAGAATGAATATAACACATCTTCCCTTTATAACAGAACAAGGATAATAAAAAGTTAAATATAAGTACATGAAACCAGAGAGAACTTATGAACCAGCTGTGAAAAGAAATGTTGGAAACAAGAGCCAAAGCTACAATTATTGCTAAGAGGAAAAGTCCATACATAATCCTGAAGATAGGCTGGGCTCCGCGTTTTCCTGGTGGACACCCTCCGCGACAATTTGTTCATATCCTTCCTGTGCTGGTATTCGTCACCATCTTAGGCAGATCGCCGGTCACCACTTTGTCAGAAAACTTTTCCTTGAAATTTTAATGTTCATATACAGAACTTCCTTTGTATAGAACTACTCTGTTGTGATTCCACACCCGATGATCACAGGTTTTGACAGCATTGGTGAAAATCTTGATAACTCTCAACGGTTTAGACAGCTTATCACCAGCAAATGACAAACCAGGGCATTTTATCATGACCAAATCACCAACCTTAACCTTAGTCATCTTAACGGCGTGATTGCGATCAAATTGAATTTTGCTCTTCTTTACCTTGGACATCTCTCTGCCTTTAACATAAGCATCTTTCTTAGTACACCTCATACTTTCCAGGAATTGATTTACCCAGCCAGGATCAAGAATGGAGTTGGGACACCTCCCACGAATTAAAACAAAAGGAGATACCCCGGTGGTTGTATGTGGTGACAATCTATAAACACCCACTCTTTTAACCACTTCTTCCTTCCAATCCTTATTGTCATTCTTGGCCAATGCTATGGTTTCTTTCAATGTCCTATTGAACCTTTAACCATACCATTGGCCTCTGGATGATATAAGGCACATTTGTTGTGCTTAATACCACATAACTGGAGAAAATCCTCCATCTCTTTAGAAACCAATTGAACTCCATTGTCTGTGAGCAGTGATTCAAGTAGACCCTCCCTTAAAAATAAGTCTTTAAGAAAACGTATAACAGATGCAGTTTCAATACCTTTAGAGAAGTAAATTTCTGGCCAACGTGAGAACAAGTCAACAACAACCATGATAAACCATTGAGAGCCAGCCCCATGTATGGGACCAAGAATGTCTACGCAATGTCCTTCCACGGCTTCTCCGGTCAGTTCCTCACCAACATGGGCTGAGTTTGTGGTTTATTGCACTTCTCACTAACTGAACATTGCACACACTCTATCACTACACGCTCAACTTGGATGTCTAAACCAGGCCACCAGTAATTGGACCTTAGCCTTTCTTTAGTCTTAGAAATCCCTGAGTGACCTTCATGTGCAATCTCCAACAGCTCTTTTCTCAATTTGGTTGGAGGTATTAGTCTAGTACCTCGTAATAACAGCCCATTGCACGCCCAGGGTTATTTTAATTAAACTCTTTATTCACAATTTGGTATAAAGTATGAATATCATGGCCCATCCACGCAGCAGTCATCTCACCTCCAGCTCTCCTCTCAACTGTCGACCCACGCTCACGCCCCTAGAATTCTAAATTCTCTTTAGAATGAGAATGAATATAACACAAACATCTCACTATACATAAGTTTTCCTAACCGCACCGCTCCCCCTTCCCCTACCCTGTCCTCCCCCCTCCCTTCCCTTAACTTGCAGTTCGTTAATCCAGTCATCCTTTGTAACCTTTCTTTTTTTAATCCGTCTATTACCTTAATGGTCAGTTGCTGCCGTCTAACTATTGAACCTGCAAGTCTTCAACCCCTAGTGGCCAATTTGTAATCTTTGATGCCCTGCTGCTGTCCACCCCCTTTCAATCTGAAAATGTCTTGTCAGATTTCCTGTCCATCCGTTATCATTGTCACATGAACAGTTTCTGCCTCCGCTCGCACCTGTTCCAAGCGACAAATACAACCACTCATTCCCCGTGGACCCATGTCCAACCAGGCAAGCCTCTCAATAACTGCCATCCTTCCCAATTTCTCAGTGAAAATGTTTTCCCACCGCTGGGTGGGAGGGCGAGTAAAAGCTGCTGCCCACCAGCCACTGTGTTGCCACCTAAAATGGTGGGCGCTACAAAATGTCTCCCCTTAAATAAAAAGCGCCCCATCCACCCAAAAACGCCCAAACAGCGCCCAAAACGGCACCTGTGGGCTGCACCACCTTCCACAAAATTCCCGGGGGGGGGGGGGAGACCTCATGGCTTCGGCAATCCTCCCCGGGACCCCCTTGTGGAAGAAGGAAAACAGCACCACTACCCCATTTTTGTGTGTAAAAGGTTACTTTTATTGGAAACAGGTGCACTCACAAAACAAATACCGTGGCCTCCAGCCTCACATAACTAATCACCTCACTATACATACATTTTCCTAACAGTGCTCCTCCCTCCACCACCCACCCTCCTCGCTCCCTTCCCCTTAACTTGCAGTTCGTTAATCCAGTCATCCTTTGTAACCTTTCTTTTTTTAATCCGTCGATTACCTTAATCGTCTGTTGCTGCCGTCTAACTATTGAACCTGCAAGTCTCCAACCCCTAGGGCCCAATTTGTTATCTTTGTTGCCCTGTTGCTGTCCACCCCCTTTCAATCTGAAAATGTCTTGTCAGATTTCCTGTCCATCCGTTATCGTTGTCACGTGAACAGTCTCTGACTCCGCCACCAAAAAAAAGGGGGGGAGGGGAGCAACCCCCCTTTTTTCTGTCCCCCCTTCTGTCCGTCGTTCGCTGCTGGCCCCTTCACAAGAAAAAACCTCCACAGCCTAAGGTTCCATAAACAACCCTTTTAAAACTTCTTTAAGCTGGAGCAGGTACAACTCCATGCCCATAAAGGACAGGTGTACGCCATCGCCCCGAAACAATTCCTTTTCCTCGAAACGTAGATCCCTGAGCTCCACATAAGTCATTCCCTTCTCCTTGCAAAACAATTTCATCTCCTTATTGATTTTTCTTCGCGTCTTTTCAATTGCACCCGGTTTCCTGTCCCCTCTCCATACTCTGCGAGGGATGAATGCCATCAACATAACATGGCAACCCTGCCATTGTCGCTGCATCTCAAACAAGTCCATTTTCATATGCTTCATAATGTCCAAACCCGTCCTTTTTACCAAGTCATTTTCTCCCAAATGCATAAACAATACATCAGGACAAAAGCCCCGCCCCCGAACACATTGTAAAGTCCCTAATAATTTGTGCCATACCATTCCCCCTTTACCGGCCCATCGCACGTGGCACCTGTCCCTATCCAAACCCAAGTTGTCCACTATAGCTATATTCCACGCTTGTCTCCAGGCCCACTTGACAAAAGAATGGCCCACGACCCAGATGGAGATGATCTGCACTGTTGGTTCGGGCACAGAACCTGTAGCAGGAGAAAAACATATTACCATCCCGCAACATTAAATCCACTTCTCACATATTTTTTTATAAGCATTAGACTTCCATCTACCCAATGCTAACATCTCCTCAGTTTTCCGCCCTCGAGCCCTTGCCTCCGTCGCTATACCTATCCTAAAGGAATGCGTCCCAAATTGTGCAGCATCCTGCCCAACTGCCTTAAGTCCTGCCCTCAATACTGCTAACAGCTGATATGCTGATACCGCCCAGCCCTGCAAATGACAAGTAACTCGCTCCGTCTTCTCCTGTGTAATGTCCTGTAATCTAAGGCCTAACTGAACTGGGCAAATATCTGAAACGGTGTACGCCGCTAAAAACACAGTCCTACCCCTTCCCTTTTGATCTGTCTTTGATCTCCATAAATGCAGCTCCACACCCTGTGCCCTGATGGAAACATCACCCCATCGAACCCCTGGTGCACTTTTAGACCCCAGCAACTCCGAAACTCTAAATGCCCCAAAGAACATCCAAGACATGAGGGTACTAAACAACAAACATTCTGGCTCATTCACGCACACCAACGTCAATGCTTGCATAACCCTTTTTAAAAGGTTCAATGTTATAGGCTGTCTTATCTTCGCCGCTGCGCCCGCCTCCCTGCCGCAAGCTTCCAGTATTCTCTGCCCCAATTCTCCCGCCGACGGCGCATAATCCCACAGAAGTTTACCCATGAATGCAATACCAGCCAGTTTCCCAGCAATGGACACCCTCGATAAACACCTTCCCACCAAACTTATACTAAAGTTTACCACATCGTCCACTCTGTCTCTGTCAAATTGTCGCTTCCGAGCCCCAGACCGCAAAAATTCACGCCATGCCCTGACATACGTCTGACGTGAGGAGCGAGCCAACGAGTTCACCACCAACCACAGCATCCTCCGTCTCCTATGGTCCACAAAGTTGCCGGCATAGCTGTCCTGCACAGGCCTCGTCCGCAACCAACACATGGTACCTCTCCCACTGCGAACGAGATAACACATCCGCAATGTCATTGTTGTCCCCTGTCACATGGCGCGCCCTGAAAAATATGTCGTGCCGCAAACACTCTAAAACAAAAACTCGCAACAGCTGCAAAACCTGTACATCCCTGGCAGACTGATGATTCATCACCTGGACGACCGCAAGGTTATCCACTTGGAACAACACTCTTTTATGCATCAATAAATGACCCCAAAGGCACACCGCTGCTACCAAAGGAAATAACTCCAGGAATGCAGTGCTACGCCCACCGTTCCGCCACGCCATTCCTCTGCACAAAATCTCCCCTGCCAGTACAGATCAAATCCCGACGCCCCCGACGCATCTGAAAAAATTTGGACATCCCATTCACACAGTGGCCATGTCTGAATTGGAATCCCATTAAACGACTCCAAAAATACACATCACATCCTCAAGTCCTCCCGCACTCCGGCGCCAAGCCGCACATGGTGATGCGGCAAGCTGTACCCTGATAAAGCCATACCTTGTCTCCTGCAAAACGTCCATCCTGCTCTGACAACCCTGTAGGCAAAGTTAAGGTGGCCCAAAAGCACCTGAATTTCCCTGACCGTCACCTTCCTTTTCTGAACCATACTATGATCTCAGTCATGGCTGTTTGCTTTTCCGTAGGCAACTGGGCCACCATGGCCACCATATCCAACTCAATGCCCAAAAAGGCCAAGGCCATGCTGGGCCCAACTGTTTGCTCGGGGGCTGGGGGTACACCCAAGTCACCCATGATTTGCTGAAATTGGTCCAGAACCACTTTGCAGCAGTCAGAACCCCGGGGTCCCGCAAAGAAGAAATCATCCAAATGATAGGTCACTTCCTTGTGCCCAGTCACTGTTTAACAAATCCACTGTAGAAATGTGCTGAAGCACTCAAAAAGAGAACAAGAAATCAAGCAACCCATGGGGATTGCCTTGTCCACATACCACGTGCCCTGAAATTGAATGCCCAACAATTCAAAATCCCGGGGACTCACCGGTAGCAACCTGAAAGCTGATTTGATATCCGTTTTTGCCATTAAAGTGCCGGAGCCCAACAACTCCACCATCGCCATGGCCACATCAACCGACGAATTCGAGACTTTTGTGATCTCTTCCGGGATGAAATCATTAATTGAGGCACCCTCCGGCCAGGATACGTGGTGTATCAGGCGATATTGCCCCGGCTCTTTTTTTGGGACAACTCCAATCGGTGAAACGATAAGATTCTGGAGAGGCCAATCCAGAAACGAACCCTCCATACGCCCCTCCGCCACCTCTTTCTCCAATTTGAGCCGCACAAGCTACTCCTTTCCCTGGACCGACCTCAAATTCTCAGCCCAGTGCCGTTGCCGCTGCCCCGTATATCCCAACTGAAAACCATGAAGAATACCCGGAAGCAAGAATTGTCCTGTATGTCTGTCGCCATAACATTCCACCCAAAAACACAACTTGTCAGTCTTAACTGGAGTAATGGCTTTTTCCCAAGGTAACCTGTCCTCTCGATCGGGCATGACCCTGACCCCCTTGACCGCTTCCTCCCCCGACCCAGAAGTACCAGCGTTGCCCACCCCATAGCAGTTGATAAGGGCATGTTTCCCGGCGCATTGCGAGCACTCATGCTTGAACTTACAGTATTCATGAGTGCAAAGTCCCTTGTTGAAATCCCAGCATGCTCCTGTCTTTTGTGATCTGCTTTCTGACGCTCCTGGCCCCCCTTATTCCCTGTATTGGACACACCCTGGGTGGGGCGTTCTCGAAAGGGCCGATACGTAATGGGCAAACCGCTAGCTGTAAAAATGGTTTTGCCAAACTCAGTGGGCCCCATCGTATGTTGCCAGAGATCCACATCAATTTACCCCCATTGAATCTCAGGGTCCGCTGCCATACGTGCGCGAAATTCTTCATCGTATTGTACCCATGCATATCCTCCATAATTGAGGTTCGCCTTCCGAATAACATCCATATACTTAAAGAGAGATACCGACCTATCAGGAAAACGCTCACAATAAACACTCGCAAAAATCAAAAATGAGGCGGTCCAATTTTCAATGTTCACAGGGACCTTGGGGCGCTTTGCTAATTCATATTCTTCCTCCTTTTAACCCTCTTTTGACCTGACTTCCCTGTGCAGCAACTTTAGTATTTCAACCTACTCCCCTTTCCAAATTTTCTCTTTTGTGACCACCATAAGGTGAGCACCCAAGAGCTTCGCCATCCCCATATGGGAGGCGTTTTGGTTTCCCAGTCACCTTCTCCTCGCTTTGAACTTCAACAGACTTACCTGACTTCTCCTCTGCCCCCGCATTCACTTCTCCGTTCTGATCCCGACCCACCCCAACATCTAAGACATAGACCCCTTTATGCAAGCGCTCCCCTGATCCGTCTGCATTCACCTCGATCGCTACCGACACCACGCCACCGTGCAACGCTCCCCCTTTACCTTTTTGCAATGACAGGGGCCGCTCCAGCACCGTCTGTCTTGCCGCTCTCTCCAGTGCCACCGCCTCATCCGTTATCTGCAATGACTTATGGACAGCATTAGACACCCCCCTCGTTTTTGCCACCATTCCTCTTTCTCCTCCTCTCGTAATTCCCCTTCTTCCACACTGTCCTCATCATAGTCCAATAATTTGTTGCAGACACTCTCATCATAATCACTGTGCCAAGCACACTCTGCCACCCTTGCTTTTTTGATGCTTACTACTGTTCCCACTGCTGGACACGACGGCCGCCTAGAGGCCGTCCGGAACCTTCCCTGCCATTCAATAGGGCCATGCTGTTGAACGTCGGGCGCCACACCTCCGGAGGGTGCAAAACACTGTCCGACATGGTGCCCTTTCATACAAACCTTGGCTGTCCCTCTTCTTTGCTCCTCTGGTCGCGTTGATGTGATCCACCGGCCACGCTGGCCCCCACCTTTGCTTCCTTCCAGGGTTCTTGGGCCGCTGCAAGCCCACCTGAGTCACCTTTTTCCCCCCGTGGCTGCTTCTGCCAAACAAGGCCCGATGTGCTGGTGAGCCATGTACCAAAATCTCGCCCCCCCCTGCTACTGCTCTACTTCTTCCACCTCCTCCCCAGTGTGGCCCACCCTTCATCAGACATGGTCTCCCACCACGGAACCAAAGGGCCCTCAACCCCCCTGCCATAAACGCGAGACGGAGGGCGCACCTTCAGCGTTCTACCATCCTCTTCTACCTCCGGTCCTTCCCCCTCCTCCTCGCTCCATTCCAAACTGGTGGCCAAGTCGTGCCCTCTCTCTGGCTGCACCGACGCTGCACCCCCGGACACTAACCCTAATCCCTCCCCTGAAACTAACACCCCTCGCTCTGCCTCCAAATCACCCTCCACCCGGCCAAAACCCATTCCTGCCTCTGTCCTCTGCGCTCCCCTCCCAGCTCCCCCTTCCTTAGTCCTGATCCCCCCTCCCTCTCCCCTCTCAAATGCCCCATACCCACCCTTGCAGGCTCTCCCAAATCCCTGTCCGCTAGGGCCAGTCCCATCCGGTGCCCCAAAGCCCTTCCGCCTCCTCTCTTTTCGCAGCGCTGCCGCGCCATTCCTCCCTCTGCCTCGCGATCTTCCCCTGCCCACACAAACACACCCTTGGAGCGCGCTCGGCCTGCTAAATTCGATAGCTGGGCCGCGGCTCTCGCACTCCTCCCCTGGGAGGCTCCGCCAACGCCCCCACGCTTCCCCCACCCCTGAAACCCAACCTGCCGCTCTCTCTGCTTGGGACTGTGCAGGCGAGCAGGGCGCCACGGCTGCTGCTACCCCGCTTGCCGCTCGCACCGCCCGCTGAGCACAACCGTCAACACCCGCCGCCAGCAAGTCGAGGCGTCCATGGTGAAAGAAGGTAAGGAAAAAACACACGTTTATTCACACCAAAATGCTATCAGAAAAAAACTAGTATGCTGCGAGTCGAGCCGCTTCTGAAAAGCGGAAAATGCTCAAAGCTGCTGCCGACCAGCCACTGTGTTGCCACCTAAAATGGTAGTCACTACAAATGTCTCCCCTTAAATAAAAAGTGCCCCATCCACCCAGAAACACCCTGTGGGCTGCACCACCTTCCACAAAATTCCCGGGGGGGAGACCTCATGGCTTCGGCGATCCCCCCGGGACCCTCTTGTACCACTAAGTATCTCGGCACTATATACTAATTTACTTCTGTGTATCTCGGCGATCCTTAAACGTACAAATCAGCTCCAACTTGATAGTTTTGCATTGTGCAATAACATTTTCCAAGGCACTGCCAGTTAGTTGAAAGGCAGCCAACCCCAGGACGATGGTGGGTATGATTCAGACACATGGTAAATGATCAGCAACTTTGAAAAAAAGCTGAAAATTAGCACACAGCTCTCGATTCAGACCAGACTCTGGCACTCCCCTCTGGCCTTTTTAGTTAATGGAATTGACAGCTATTTTGTGTCTGGCTCACAATCTGCTTCCGACTCATTAGATGTATGCACTGTTTAAAAATAAAGCACAAGCAAAGCCAAAAATTTAAATAAGTGTATGGTTGGGTTTGGAAGGCAGGAGGTAGGGACCCAACTCCTGCTGCATACGGCCAAAGGCTGTTAGAAGTGTGTGCTGGATGTTGGCTGGCCATGATGGGTTGGGTGCAGGGCCTTGTCAAAGGCCCTGCAGCTATCCAATGTTTCAGAAGGCCAGAGATTATGCGCAGCATGGGTTGTTTGGCCAACCCCCAGTGCACATTGCCTAAGATGGTTCATGACTTGGCTTGAAAATAAAGTCATAATACCAAAACCAGTAACAGCAGTATGCAGCGGGTATTGAAAATAAAGTAAGCCATACAAAACCAACAAAATTCACACAAAAAGTGAATTATGCTAGAGGATCAAATACGCAAAGCCACTGATATTCGCAAGTTATGTTTTACAATGCGCACAACACACCACATATCTTCCAGGGGGCAGCCATGCCAAAAACATCTCTTTGACATTGATAGCCTGACACAAAAATAACTAACCCAGGACCAACAAAGCAGTCAACCTTGAGATATGACTTGTATTGTGTGTTGCAGACATATGCCAACCTCCTTTTCAGGGATATTTTGTCCAAAAATAAGAGAAATACTGACATTGTGTTGGCTTGCACAAACTTTTGCTGTTGTAATGTGTGAAAGCCAAAGTTTATGTTTAAAAAATTATTTTAGCTAGTTTTTCAAATGAATCAGTCATGAAAAAAAAGAACTTAACTTCAGTCCATTGATGCATGACATCTTTTTGTGATTAGAGATACAGGCATAGTAATTAATCATGGCAAACAACGTTAAGCATAGCGCGTTATCTATCAAAAAGTTATATATTTTTAAAAATGCCTCTTCATTGTCCTTACAATTTTTGTAAAAAAATAAATATGTATTAACATAATAAGTTCATCTGAAAAATGTTTTAGGCTTGTACTGGATTTAGAAAAACATATCATAATATATTGGATAGAAAATAAAGTTACATAGTGTCAGTCTTACCTACAAATATATTGACAAAATTGGAATGTTGCATAAGTTATGGTTAAAATTGTGATAAAAAGTTTTATGTAGACCCAAAGTATGAAGCTCATAAATCACTTTCATTGTGTCAGCTTAAGATGATTGATTTTGCATATATGAATTAAACTTTCTTTATTTGTTGGGCATAGAGTGTCAGCCAGGTGGCTTCCAGGACTCACCAGCACAGTGGTGAAATGCTGGGTTTTACAAACGTGACTGGGAGAACACACCAAAATTGACTTGGGCCTTAATCCTGACCCAGGACATAAAGCCATCCTATCTCTATTGGCACTACTTCCCTAACCTGATGTAGACACCGAGAGCAGAATATCCAAAGACCTCACTCTGCAATGCTCAGCTGAATCTCTGGAGTACCATGGAGCTGAGGGTAATTTTGGATGAACTCCTAACAAATAATGTTTAATTCTCTATCAGCGAAACTGTGATCCCTCTTTTCTTGCCCCTCAGCTATGTTGGGGGTTAAGAATGCCAAAGAAGCAGCAGGGTGAAGGAAGATCCTGTTGTAGTAATAGGAAGGTTCAGCATAACTAAATAATGACCTGCTTCCTTTTGTTTTATGCAATTTCCTATTTGTTGCAGTAGGCACAGCTATCTGCTTCAAGAATGGAGGTCTTTACTCTGCATTTAGGAGCCTTTGCCATTGTTATGTGGCAGAAACCTCCATATAAAGGATGGAGATGCAGCATGCGGAAGACACCACCACTCTTGCAAACAATGCAGAAACACTGAGGAAAGCTGATTACTGATACAGAGAGTGGATTTGCAGCATGAAGTACAAACAATTTATGTTTTTAAACTGTACATAGAAATAATTATTTTACATACTATGTGAATACATTTTCATAGTATGCAACCATAAATGTGATAGATTGATTGCTACAAAAAGGTGTAAATGTATTACAAAACAAAGTATTGCATGGTTGATTGTGGTAGTGAAACAGAGTTGCTTCAGGATGGCATATCATGGTGTACCAGACCACCATTTATAATTGACTACACACTGTCCAACAACATAAATGCAGCTATCAAACTAGTAGCTCATGTGACAAATACAATGCGGACGTTGACCTTTGTTCTGTGCTATAGCCCGGGGACTTGGTTTTGGATGTAGACAAAGGGTTATGTCTATTTGCAAGCCCCATCACATAGTGATTTTGTGCAACAGGCATAAGGCTACTGCTATCTTGCACACAGCATTTGGGCAGTACACCAGCAACCTCCCCTAATGTTTAAGATATCTGAATTGCAACTTGTGAATATCAATAGTGCACTCAATTGTGACTTATGTATATGGTTGTCATAGTGTACCTCTGTAGAGGTAGTATTGTCAGACACTGGAAGGGTGAGAGAAAATATACTCAGCATCATGTACTACAAAGAAGTGATACTCTTGGAATGTGCTTCTATTCTAAATGTGCTGCATCACGTATACATGAATGCAGTGATTGTAAGAGTCATGTGTGTCTAATGTGTTGTAGTGAGTAATAACCTACCATTGAGCTACATATCACCAAAATACTTAGCAACTAAATGACATGGTAAAGATGAATGATGTATGATGATGGAAAGATGTTATGTGTGTTTCCATGAAAGAGAGCATACATCTTGCAATGGCAGACTGCTTTCACTTTGAAGGAGTGCCAGCGGTGTTTGTTGCTTAAAAGGTGTTTCATGTGGGGCGGTGGCTATGGGGCTACATATGTGACATCAGCTGTACCTAATACAGTGGAGAAGTAGGCAAATGTATAGAATTCTCTTACCACCCTTTGCCATTGACTGTGGCATGGCAACCGGTGCACTCTTCTGTTGATGCATCTCAGTACTTGATGCAAGTATCATGATTTTCAAGCCTACGTTGAGATGCCTCTATTTGCAAAACTGACTGTATGGAAAGATCTATTGGCCATGAAATGGAGTGCAGCCACTATTTTGACATCTGCAGGGACAGCCTGGGAGTTGGCTGTAGGTGATTCCTGCTCCCAATCTCCTCCCATGTGAAGGATCACTTTAGATGAGAAGCCTTATCTGGCAATGGCTGTTTCCCTGGATAAGACAAAGAAGTTGATAATTTGCCTGCAAAACCTCCCCACTCTCCTTCTCAAATAATTGTTCCTCAAAATGAGAGGCAAAGCTACAAAGACATTCATCTATGTAGTAAGGACCAAACATTTGTTTTGTGTGTTGTCAATTGTATTTGGTTGGGAGTCCTGGGTCGCCATCATAGATATTGTTTTAAAAAATATATAAAATGGAACAATTTTAAAAAAAAACAAATATTGTAAGTAAGCATTTTCCCATTATCTTCCTATTTAACTCCATTATCATTTAGTGGTGAGGATGTGTATTTGTATTAGTAAGTTAATGCCTAAACATATCCTTACTTTTCCCTAAGCCCCTCCCATGTCACTTTAAGAATGTCATTTATTCATTAAAGTGTCCCTGTGGGCTAGCCAGGTGGGCAAAACTGAACAAAAAATAAAAGTATGAATAAATGAGCGGGAAAGCAACACCCCCACTAAGACTGAAAAATCCATAAGTGCGTGTAATTTTAATTCCTAAGTGTAGGAAAGTCCTCCTTTTTGCCCTGGTCACCCCCAAACATTTTGGAGAGATACTGGTGATTACTGACTCTTGGCTGTGCCCTGGGTACTGCTTACCAGTCCCAGGCCCAGTGCTCTGCGTAAAGTGGCTATGCAAATTAGGCTAATTATAATTGTCAGTATCAACCTACCTATAAGTACCTAGAATATAGGAGGGCTGGTAGGTTTAGGGACCCGAGCAAAGGTAGTGCACCCATTGGTGCACAGCTGAGGTGCCCACTGTCATTTTAAAGGCAGGCCTGCCTTGCTGGCTGCTTTAAAACTGAAGTTATGAAAATTCGACATTGGAATTAAAAATACTTCCAAAGTCTTAAGTTACCTTATTTTTACCTATAAGTCACCAATAAGGTGTGCCCTATGTGCCCCTAATGTTGGGTGCAATGTAACTATAAGCAGGGACCTTATAAATTTTTTTTATATGGCCTGGTGAGGTAAAATAGCCAAATTCGTATTTCCCTCACTGTAGTGAATGGCCTCCATAGGCCACAATGGGAGACTTTATTTTTATTAGCAGAGTCCCTATACGAGACAGATACCGTGCGGTTGGTATCAAGTTAATTGTTATAATAAATCGCACAACTTGCCATTGTTGGATTTAATATAACTAGTTAAGGTAAAGAGTTTTAAAACTCTACCTGAAAGATGCCAACTTCAGTTCTGTAGTGCCCTTCTCTGATTGGCCAGCCAATGTCAGCCTGGCAAGGCTGTCTTGATGAGGTGTGAAGTGGCCTGGGCTGAACACCAAGAATGTGCCTGGGGGGGAGATCTGCCTCAGCAGATGGTGATACAGAATGGGGAGGGCAGCCTTACTGGTCTTCAAAGGCAGGGAAGGACATTTGGAGCAGGTAAGGACCTCCCCCATTTCCTGCAACCCCAGACTAAAAGATGCCCTCTTGATTAGATTAGGAGAGGGCAGGAGAAGTGTATGTTTAGAATTGTAGCCACACCAGTAGGTGGGCTCAGCCAGATCTAACCTCAAAAAATCAGTTTCAGCCATGTTGAATTTTGAAGAATGGTGCTCCCTGGGATTGACTTTTACCACTCTTCCCAAGAAGTGTTAATCAAAGGGTATGATTGGACAGTCAAGCCCCCCTACTTTCCACCCTCAGAGCAAGGATAAATATGGCAGAGCTGCACCCACACCTCTGATCTCTACAAGGAACATGACAAAGAAGAAGAAAGACTGCCCTGCTGGACCACTGACCTGCACCTGGACACTGCACTCTGAAGGACTGCACCAGCTGCACACTTGGGCTTCAACACTAAAAGGATTTTGCCTTTCTTCTACAGCTTCAAGAAGGGACTCCCTGCTTGCTACAGGTACAAAGGAGCTGCCAAGAGTCCCCTGCATCAAGTCCTGCAAGCAGAACTCAGCTGACTAGTGTCCAGCGGCCATTTGAGGGTTCTGAACAGGTGCATTCTGTGAATTGTAGTCCCAACTCCCAAGGAGCAACTCAGAGCTTCTGGAAATTTGGATCAAGTGGTGGACACTTCAAGGACCCAAAAGGACCTCTAGAAGGAGATCCATAAGTTTAGAGACCTTTGGAGCAACTCCATAAGTTGAAGAGGTGCATTGTGGGAGTTGTAGTCCCAGACCCCAAGAGGCAAACCAGAGCCTCTGAACCCTTGGCTTTTGCTGTGAACCACTTTCCTGAATCAAGAAACACTTCTGAAATTAAGTGTGACAGTGTTATCTCATGGGTGGCCTGAACTCCTGACTTTGTCCCTTTTCAAAGTGACATTTTTTAACCCTTTGAGCGCTAGTTGCTTCTATGCGATAGAAAATATTAATTCTTAAAAATTAATATCTCTGGTTTCCCTTATCCGACTTTAATCATTTTGGTGTCATTTTAAAGATAAACTGGCATTGGAGTTTTATTGTGTTTTGTGTTTTACTTATTTACTGTTGTGTGATTTTTAAATGCTTTACACACTTGAGTCCTAAGTTAAGCCTTGTCACTCGTTGTCAAGCTACCAAGGGTTGAGCTGAGTTTATGTCAGCCTATCTGAAGGCCATTTCAGACGAGTGTGGTGTTACATATAAGTTCACCACCCTCTATCATCCCCAGACCAATGGTCTAGTGGAAAGATTTAACAAGACCCTGAAGGGCATGATCATGGTTTTGTCTAACAAACTCAGGAGGAGATGGGATGTTCTCTTCCCATGCCTGCTCTTTGCATACAGGGAGGTGCCACAAAAAAGGGGCTGGATTCAGCACCATTGAGTTACTGTTTGGGCACCCTTTTAGAGGCCCATTGTGCTTGGTGAGAGTGTCTAGGGAGAAGCCTCTCAAGGAGTCCAAGCAGAATGTATTGGATTATGTGCTGGGCCTGCGGTCACGCATGGCCAAGTATATGAAGAAGGCAAGCAGCAACCTCGAGGCCAGCCAAGAGCTCATGAAGCTCTGGGATGACCAGAAGGCTACCATGGTTTTGTCACCATGGCGGTATGAGCCACAGGGCCGGAGATGTCTATCCCACGTTGTTGTTAACGCCACGTAAACCATGGCGGTTGGCCCTACCGGTGACAGGGCTGTCCCTGTCACCGGTAGGCGGCTCACCCACACCCAACACTCACCTGACGCCCCCCCCCTCCATCCAAACTCACCCCCCAACCCCCTCTGATTCTTAACTCACGCCCCACCCCCACCGATACATTCACACACACCCCAACCCCCTCCGATACATTTACACACACCCCCACCCCCTCCGATACATTCACACACACCTCCTCCCCATACATTCACACACCTGCAGACACGCACACACCACACAACTGACCCCACCCCCTTAGCCACACATGCACACATCACACACCCTCCACCCACCCCAACTACAGTCACAGCACCCCTCACCCCACAATACCCTACCTGCATTTCTACGAACACAGACACCCACACACACCACGCATACACCCATTCACTTACATAGGCATTCATGCATTCATACACACACTGGCATACATGCATTCATACACGCATACTTCCAGATATACTCACACACATTCTTACACACAATCACACTGACATGCAGACACGCACTCACTTCACCATTCTTACACGCATTCACTCACACGCATACAACCTTACAAACAACACAACATACACAGATGCACCCACACACACACTCACACATTGATGCACACACTCAGACACACACACACAACACCCCCCACCCTTCCACCCCTTCCCCTGTCAGATGCCCGACTTACATTGTCCTGCAAGGAGGTCATCCGGCAGGGAACGGGAAGGGGCGCTGCTACCACCAGCCGCGCCCTGCCAGCAGAACACTGCCAGGCCATATTACTGGTCATAAATACGACTGGCGGACTCGTTCTGGCGGGGGGAGCTGGTGTTAGCAGCGCCTGCTTACCACCGTCCACCACCATGTGCACTGCCGGATTTCTGCTCTTACTGTGGCGGAAGTCAGGCAGTGCTCATAATATGATGGATGGATGGTAGCTGCTGTGGTGGTATGTTGGCGGCCGTCACCGCAGCGGTAGGTGTTATTTATTGCCAATATCATAAAGAGCACCCTTAGTCTATTCTTATAAATTGGTGTTGAAGTTTTATTGTATTTTGTGTTTTACTTATTTACTGTTTTGTGATTTTTAAATGCTTTACACACTTGTTTCCTAAGTTAAGCCTTGTCGCTTGTTGCCAAGCTACCAAGGATTGAGGTTTCATTTATTGAGACCTAACTGGACCTAAGTGGGGGTTAGTGGATATTGATAGGTGAAATCTTATTTTTTGGGCATTTCTGTGAAGGTTTTTGACTTATTTTGGTGATTGACAGATTAAGGTTGACGCCAGCTTGTATTATCATGTTTTAGAATTGATGCCAGCTTACATGATTATGCTTTAAGATGGCACCATGTTTTCATTTTCTGTTTTGGAAATAAAAATTATGAATCTTTGAAGGATTAGATACCGCTACTTGTGAAAAATATGGATACCAAAGAATAACCCCTTAGTGGGGTATGATTGGTAGTGCACTTAGGGGACAGTATTCCCAAAAGAGGGAAACACTACTATTTTCATTTGGATCACACCTGTTGTGAGAAGATGTACCCTGGTGCACACACTTACTTGAAAAATAGGCCTATTTGGGTACCTTGTTTGGTGTGGGGAGCCCAATATATTTCTTCTCTGTGTCCACGTCTGCCATGTCTGACTGTTCATCAATCAGCTATGGGCTGGCTTGGGTACCTTTGTAGCTTCTGCTTGTAAATTATAGTTGCCTATTTGCTACTCGAGAATAAAGCCTTTACAAGTAACAGCAAGAATTTAGTCACTTTTAACTGTAACTGCATGTCCAAAGTCATTTTCCACTAACCATATCAGTGTCTTTATATTCTGTACATTTTTGCATACAATAAAGAATCTCCACTTGTATACCTTCCAAAGCGCCCCGCTATTTCCTGGACACACGTCTTTATGTAGGGCATTAGCCAAGACCTTTGGATTTTACCAAACTTATATGTGTAATATACTTACTTAAAGGGTCTTTCTGTCACTTCTCTTCATCCATTGGTCTGTTGTTGTGTCATTCACATTTTCCTTCCGCCCACTACAACACATAGCATTGGGCAGCAGGTCCGCCTAAATAAGCAATTGTTTAACTTTACTTTGAGTGACTACATTTTACTCCCTCACAATCAGCACATTAGCACAAGGTAATTCCCTTCAGTGCCAGTGTTTTTGTTTTTACTTTATACATATTTCTTTGATGAACCCTTTGTGTTTAGAGCCTTATATGATAGCAGGATGCTTTTGATGTAAGGGTACATTCCAGCTTCATCAGTTCCTGTCTCCTGCCAATACTGTTGTAAATTCCCTTTGAAGTTGCCTTTTTTATCTGATTGTTGTTGCTACTTCACTATTCCGAAAATGTAGTGGAGAACAGAGCCTTTTGAAAGGCAACAGTAATATAAACAGTAGCTCACATGAACTATATTAGTGTATCTTTGCAATCATGCCTGTCTGTTTTTTTTGTCTTGCCCTCTTTCTTGTTTTCTTTCTTCCTTTTTGCCTTCCTTGTCAAAGGTAAGGGGCTAGCAGTCAAAGCCAGGCGAATTTCCTTTTATGTGTTTTTAGGCACCCACTTCAGCCATTGTCCGACTTCACCATGAGATACGTCCTGCTGCCCTTTCCCAAGGACACAACAAACAAAGTAATTCCGTTCGGTGCCTGGAAATACTATTGAAATGTGTGATTTTTTTAGACAAAAAAATGTGCCCTTAGCCTATGTTTTTAATGCAGATTGATGAAGGTCTGGTGGGTTCCCGAACAAAGGGCCAGATTTAAGCAAAGTGGTGCTGCACCCAGTGCAGCGCCACTTTTCTTGCACCCATGTGTGCGTCGTATCTAAGATACAGCTCCCCATGGAGGTAGTTCGGGAATTAGCATCAAAATTTTTGACGCTAGTGCGGAGCTTTGCAGGATTAGCGTCAAATATGTTGAGGCTAATCCTGCAAAGTCCATTGAGGCCCATTGTAAACAATGGTTTGCCTCCTTTTAACGCCTGCTCTAAGCAGGCGTTAAAAGTGCCGAAAAAAATGACACACAGATTTCTTTGTGCCATTTTTTCAGCCACCGCATAAAGCGGAAACACCCACTTACCATACTTTATGCCTGGTGCAGGTGTAATGTAGCGCAAAGGGTTGCAAAGTGGCACAATGCATAAATTTGGCGCAGCGATGTTGGCCTCGTTGGGCCACATTAGCGTAAATAAATGGCACTAATGTGGCGCAAGAAGGTGCTTTGGGCTCTTAAATCTACCCCAAAGTTTTCCAAAACCACAACAAAAGAAAACAGGATTGATAAAATGCTGGAGGCCACCACCAGACCTTTTGCCTTTGCCTATGCTTGTTTACTTTGTTTCTAAATCAAACCTTCCACCAGAGTATGGCTCTAAACTCATTCAATCATTTCTCAGTTGCCAACGGGGCTTATATATAAAAGGGTTCACGAAGACACAGATGAGGCCCAGGTATGCTATACTGACTCGTACATTTCACTCGTGAGTCACCCACCCTCCACCGCCTTCCCTAGGGTGATGCGAGCAGATGCAGACCTCTCAGCCACAGCGTGGGCCATATCAGTAAAGCGCTGGATGTGCTGTTCTTTCTGATAATCTAAAATATTGATAAGGTAAGACTGTGGACAAACACCTTTCAGACACTGCAGTTTTTTCATGGCGAACGGTGCCCGTCGCAGACACTGCTACTTTGCACAGTTCTATCAGCTCGTGTTATTTATAGCACCAGGATCCTCCAAGTCTGCGGTTGCAGTGCTAGATAATTAAAAAAAATCCTTCCAGGGTACATATGAAATTCATGAATCCGTGCGGCGTATTACTGATTTCTCGTGGACGCTGCCTCACAAATGTCTCCCATACTTTTTTTTTAAATTTATAACGTTAAGTTAAAAAGAAAAATAAAGCCAGCCGCAGTATTACAGACTTAAATAGAAATCCAAATCTAGAAAACGTTTTGCAGCCTTAAAGTGATTAAATCCTAAAAAATTCTAAAATCCTCCCACGTTTCGTTGTTTATGTCTTCCAATAAAGGTTGAATACATGCATTGTAGGGAGTGGGAGCCAGGGCTGGACTCGAGAACAAAAAGAAGCCCTGGCAAAAATGCTCAAATCAGCCAGCTCCCTCCGTCTCCTCACAGTCTCTCTCTCTTTCCATCCATCTATTCACTCATTCTCTATAGCTCTCTCCTTCTTTCTCGTAACTGTATCTAATCACTTTCTTGCTAACCCCCTTCCCCCTCTTTCTCTATGTCGTGTAGCCTATCCGTGCCTGCTGTAAATAACCTAGGGAACCTAGGGAAAGTGACCGAGGCACCAGGAGTGGCCCTGGGATATCAAAATCCGCTTCCAAGGTCTCCAGGCTGTCGGGTAATGCCAGGTGGAATAAAAGGCCTGTCTGGCCCCGGTTAAATTATCGGCAGGTAGGTAGGGATCGCAAATATATGGCAGTCAGGCAGGCAGTACCTGTTTTAGGCATGGGGGTTCCCCCAAGTCGATGCGCGACTAGCTGGGCCAGGACATTTTTTTCTTTGAATCCTGGGATTTGTGGTCTTGTTTATTTCACCTTAAAATGGAAACTACAAGACCCACAATTCAAAGAAAAAAACATTTGTCCTGGAGCAGCTCATTATGCATGGACCACTAGAAATTTGGCATCTGTACGAGCTGGCCCCACATCCAGGTTGTTAACCTTCATTGGATTGCCCAGAGTTGTCTACAATAAGGTCCTACAAACAGCAGTGGCCCTCTCAATTGGTTTCAGTGATACAGTTTATGCTGTTTTAAATCATTTTTATTCATTTGCAGGTGCCGTTTTTAACAACCTACCAACCCCCTTAAATTCCCCACCTATCCCTCTCGCACACCCTGCTGTCACGCAAGGGCAACCCCATCCGCCAACCAACAATTTGGCATGAGCGTGACGAAGCTACACTGTGAGTAATTCCGGCGAGTTGGGAAGAAGCAGAGATGCTTGTTTTCAGAGGCTAGTCACTGCTATGATGTAATCAGCCAGGGGCTGACTTGTAAACACAAAAGGGGCTCCCTGCTGCCTCATTTTGTTCATGAGCAGCAGCAAGGGCACTTAATTTCTTTCCACCCAAGGCACTATCCGAGTAAAGGCCAGTTCTGCAGACAGCCATTTAACAAGGGAGCCAAGGTGAGTGCCTGGGCTGACCAGGCATACTAGCAGGCCCCTTAGGAGGTCTCACTGGCCTCCATTATCTACATTTCCTTCACATGTATTGGATAGTCCTCTATTTTGCACTATTAAAAGAAGGTGGCTGACCCCATTCTAAATATATACGGCCTTCTTAACCGTGGTTGAAGTTCAAGAAAATGATAAGATGTGATCGGAGTCCTACACTAGATTTGAAGACTGAAGGCCTGATTTAGAGTTTGGCGGAGGGGGTTACTCTGTTGCAAATGTGACGACTATCCCATCCACCATATTGCGATCCCATAATAGCCTTTGAAGATCGGAATACAGAGGGCGGGATATCCGACACGTTTGTGACGGAATAACTGATTCGCCAAACTCTAAATCAGGCCCATTGTCAGGTTCAAATCAAGCACACATGGGAAACGTAGCAGCTGCAGGCGGAATATTACGTTACTTCACAGGCACTACATAAGGACTCATTACAGTGCAGGAGTTACGTTGAGCGTCTTTACATCACAGGTCAAACCAGTCTTTTCCTTCACAGGTTTTTACTTCATAGGTAAGTTAAGTGTCCCTAACCTTAACTACATATGTTTCACTGAAAAAAGGCAAAAGTTACGTTAAAGGTAGGTTTTGAAATGAGATAAGACCTAGTGCTAAAACAAAACAAAAAAAAACACTGAAATACAACAGTTACAGTTTAGTCAATTAATTAGTACTGTGCCCCCATCACGCACTACTTAAGATCCCACGTATCCACGTATTACCTTGGGCACTGCAGTAATGTAAACAATATTGTTCTGTAACGACTGATGTCATCAATTATGCCACTTAACATGTCATACTTGATGGAATACCTGAGGTCATAAGCAGCACCTGGAACACTTCCCATTACCTCTAAGAGACGATTATGAGAGAGAACTTTGTTTTCTCAAACATATTCATCAGATGCCAGCAGAGGATCAACATTAATGATCAGGGATAGTAAGGAATTGGCTAGAACTAAAGAGGACTTTGTGGTTTTTAGGCTCACAGATGCGTGGTATATAGGGATGATAAGGAGTCTTTAGGGTGCATGGATGGGTAGTGTTAAGGGGTAATAAGTTTATAGCAATCAATGATAGATATTCAAGTAAGGAGCTTTTAGGGCTCAGAGATGTGTGGTGCATAGGGGTAGAAAGATGTTTTTCTGGCTCACGGATGGCTACTTTAGAGAAGAAGTAAAGAGTTTTCAGGGCTCAGGGATAGTGAACAGCTTGTAGGGCTTATGAATGGGTAGTCTATATGGGGTAGTAAAATGTTTTTAGGGCTCAGGGTACGGTACTCTATAGGAATAGTCAGGAGTTTAAACAGTATTTAACATGTAAAAAAGTTAAGTGCCAAGGCCCTTCTCAGGAGGTCACTGCAGTCTAGACCCCATTTCCCCCTGCTAGCACTGCCAATAACGGTACCAATACAACTAACTATAGCACTCCGACAGTGTGACAATTCAGCCTATTCCGGCCACTCAAAGCTACAAGAATGTCATGGGCAGCAGGTATAATTAATTTTTAATACATATTGAATGATTAAATATTGCCATTATGCTTACCTATAATTAGACAGAAGGTGCCACCGTGTGGTGAATTACCATTAGTGCTAGAGAATGGTTGGCTGAGAATTACATGCAAGTGCTGAGCTCCGGAAACCACTGGCTAAAATTAAGCTTTAGTTTAGAGCTCAGGCATGGAAAGTGAATAGGGGCCGTAATGATTTATTTAGGGTTCAGGGGTGGGTACTCTATTGGGATAGGGAGGGTTTTTTTGGGCTGAGACATGGGTAGAGGTATTAGGGTGCAGGGATGTGTAGTTTATTGGTGTAGTTAGAGTTTTTAGGGCTCAGAGATGGCTAATGTATAAGGTTAATAAGCGGTTTGTAGGGCTCAGGAATGCTTGTGATGTAGGGTAGTAAGGAGTTTTAGACTTCAGGACTGGGTAATGTTTAAGGGCAGTCAGTAGCTTTTAATGTTAAGGAAATAGTAGTTTATCTATAATTAATTTAATTTTAATTTAATATTTTAAAGTAATATTAACCTAGTACAGAACAAATATTACGAGTTTTAAAATATATAATTACTTTTAAATTAAATAATTACATCAAATATTAGATTTGAAATGGGGTTACAATATAGATACATATATACATATATGAACAGACATTAAGGGCAGAATGTTCACAATGCTCTTGAAGACCATGCATTCTAATCAAATTTATCATTAATCAGCTCTTGTGCAGTTGGTCCTTGATTTTATAACAAGGAGAGTGAACCTACAAGCAGCTTGGCAAGTGCTTGTTCAATCACACAGACTTGCTTGAATCTAGTTGTTACAGGAGTGCTAGTAGTGCTTTTGTGTTGCTTAATTATTTGAAGGTCTATTTTTCATGGATCTGCAAAGATATAATTGAGTGTAATTACTGACAGTTTAACTGTCCCTCTGCACTAACAGTCTCAGGAAGACTGTAATTTGATCCCCAAGTGTGAGCCGTAGTAGTGCCGCAAGTAGTGCTGGAGGAATAGAAGCTGCTAAAATCTATAAATAATACCACTTCGATTGAGTTGGTATTTGTGTGGCAACTGTTAGCGCGTCAGACCTTAATAAGTAAACTTACAAGGGGACGCAAATAGGTCGATGAACCTTTTGACTCGCAATCAAGAAGTTCTTACCATAGCTCCAGTATATAATCAATAATCAATACACAGTAATCAACAATCATTAGTAATCAATAAAATCAGGAGTCCATAAATGTGACGCACCATGACCTTTCAGCCATGAATAACCACACATTTAATAAACGTTTAGTAAGTTTATTTCCCTATATCAACAATGCTAAGGTCATGTAAATTGGTCTCAATATCAAATGAAATACATGTAAAAACAACACTGGTTGTCCAAAGTGGCGGAAGAAACGCAATCTAACCAAAGTCTGAACCATGACACATACCAGAGCTACAGTGCAAATCAATAGCAGAGTAGGTTGCGACAAAGATATAACATACACGGAAATTCAGCAACATAATTCATCCATCATTTGTCCCTGTAATTGTTAGTCAATTTGTGAGGGCACCTAACTAACGTCAGATTAGCATCAACATGTTGGGCTACATGCAAATAAATTTAGAAACACAAAATCGAAAAAAACATCTAACTATGGATCTGTCAAAACAGTACAATTGGTACCTAGAAAGAAAAAGGATAAAATGCATATCAGTCACGATTCATCATATCTACCTATCCACGGTATGAGTCAGTAAAGTAGAATCAGTCTTGGTCCTCAGGTCATCAATCGATCAGCAAAGCATCAGGCTCTCAGTCAGAAAATAAGCTTTTCCCTTTTCTTTTCTTCCCTCCTCTGATTATTCTTAGACCTTTTCAATTTAATCCTTTTGCATAATTTACATAATCCCCATATTCCAATTAGACAAACCACAACAATTAATATATCTTGCAATATTTTCAATAGTACCCCATTCCAAATGTTGCTGAGTCAATTTTCCAATGAAGCAACTCTTTGCCAACTTTTTCCCAAACACCTGGTTCTTTCAATTCCTTTAAATCATCACTTGGATTAGTCAGATTAGTAAGTAAGGGCCAGATGTAGCAAGAGTTTTGCATGGTACAAACTGCAAAACTCGCAGTTTGCGCCATGCAAAAGGCCATTTGCGATGCTCATTCACAATTTGCGAGTCAGTACCGACTCGCCATTGTGAATGCGACTCGCAAATAGGAAGGGGTGTCCCTTTCCTATTTGCGACTTGCATCGCTATGCTAAATTGCTCGCGGTCGCAAAGCAATTCGCAGTTACCACCAGTGTCACACTGGTGGTAGCCCATTCGCAAAAGGGAAGGGGTCCCCATGGGACCCCTTCCCCTTTGTGAATGTTGCCAAAAAGGGTTTTTCAGAGCAGGCAGTGGTATAATGGACCACTGCCTGCTCTGAAAAACCGAAACCAAATGGTTTTGTTATTTTTTTTTACTTTGCAACTCGTTTTCCTTTAAGGAAAACGGGCTGCAAAATAAAAAATAAAAAACTGCTTTATTTAAAAAGCAGTCACAGACATGGAGGTCTGCTGTCTTCAGCAGGGCACCATCCCTGTGAGTGCAGGGACTCGCTATGGGGTCGCAAAATGCGACCCACCTCATTAATATTAATGAGGTGGGTCTTTGCGGCCCCATAGCGACTCGCAGAAGGTGTCTGAGACACCATTCTGCATATGTTTTTGCGACTCTGAAATTGCGAGTCGCACCGAGTCGCAATTTCAGAGTCGCAAAAACTAATTTTGCTACATCTGGCCCTAAGTCTTTTATCTCTTTACTATTGTCAGTGTCTAAAGCAAGACGATTTTGAAGAGTCATAGCTCTATCCGCAGCCAATTCAGTATCTATCAGGAGTACAGCACCTGAAAAATTTGTCAGCGTGTTATCCACAATAGTAGACAACTTTCAAATCTTAACTGAATTCAGGATGACTCCCACTGAAGGAATCATCGCACCAACTATATCTCCTACTACCACAGACGAGGACTCTAATGCCGTTAGTGCAGTAGTCATCTCAAAAGCAGAAGTATTTGTGGCTCCTTTCGCATCAGAACAGACATACCCACAATCAACACTACAAACAATATTCCACACATAATTGCCAAACCAATGTTCATATATTTACAGCTCCTAGCATCTCTACCCTGTTTATTAAAGTCGGTCGTGATCTGTAAAGAATCAAAAAGCAGAAGGAATTTAGAAACTTGCAGCAAAAATCAAAAATAGACAACTCTTCTTTCAACAGTTCAGTTTCACTTCCAGGAACTCGTCTTCCTTGTCAAAATTGGTTAGCAGCTTTGTCAAAACTAGGTTTCAAAAGTCAAATCAGGTTATCAATGTCTCTTCCAGTTACTTTCAATAGTCTTTTTCTCATAAATGTTCTCTCACAGTGTTTCAACAGTCCAGTTCATTAATGTTCTTCACGTCACCTCAAAATATTGACCTGGAACTTCTCTATCAAAACACATAAACTCTTGCTGCCATTCGTTTGTAGTTCCGTACGCAAATTCAGGACCTGCGTATCTTCTACTCGCTATTCTCTTTCTTTTCACTTTTCAATCACCATTCAGCTCTCCTTCACTTAGATCTTCTTTCCTTGTAGTATCTACTTCTCCCTCGGTTGTTGGTTCGACACCCACCTCTTTACTTTTCTCCATTTGCGATTCCGGCCACTTATCTCCTTTCAATGGACCTTCTGTCAGTATTCTTTTCAAGATTGAACTTGAACCCTTTTCTTGCTCTGTTGTGTTTTCTCTTGACGGACCTGCAACTGGTTCAGGAGGAGTCAGATCACTTTGACTTTGATCCACCTCAACTCATTCCCCTTCTGGGTTGGGCAATTGCTCTGTTTGTCTCTCAGGATCGTCTGCTTCTGAGAAAGTCCTCCTCTGACGAGGCTCTCCTGCTGCTTCAGTTGAGATAGGTTCTGCGATACCCTGCTGGAGGTCTCCACTTTCATCTCTCACAGGAGTGACTGAACCGTCCTCAACGAGCTCAGATCCAGTCTTGGTTCCTCTTTGTTCTCCTTCCGGCTCCGAGACTTGTTGCACTGTTGTTGGTACTCTAAACAACGCTTCTTCATGATCCAGTGGACATGCCACTTTCTTTGTGGACTTGCATGAATTCAGTTCGGGATCCCAGCACACTTCACAGCTATGGTAGTCATTAGGACCACTTGGTATGGTCTCTTCCAACGAGGCTCTAAACACGTCTTTCTCACGTGCTTTTGGACGACAACCCAGACAACCCAGTCCCCAGCTCTCAGTTTGTGCCCTGAGTCATGGATCAGTGGCAGTGTGCTGGCCTCCACCTGCTGAGAAAAAGAGTGGACTACATCAGCCATACCCTTGCAGTAATCCAACACCATATCATCCCTAATGTTGACAAGTGTATTTTCTGGTACCGCTGGTAACCTCATTGCTCTGCCCATGAGGATCTCATGGGGTGACAGTCCTGTCTTCCTGATAGGTGTGTTCCTCATTGACATCAACACTAAACGTAACGCATTGGGCCATTTCAAATTCA
This sequence comes from Pleurodeles waltl, assembly GCF_031143425.1. Taxonomy (NCBI): domain Eukaryota; kingdom Metazoa; phylum Chordata; class Amphibia; order Caudata; family Salamandridae; genus Pleurodeles; species Pleurodeles waltl. The sequence continues at coordinate 311,699,516 of NC_090449.1, read as the reverse complement.
AACTTCACACATCTTTGCAACTCTTGACTTCAAGGTAGAATTCATCTGCTCCACTAGTCCTGATGCTTCAGGGCGGTAACTACAATGCAACTTCTGCTCAATGTTCAATGCTGCACACAGTAATTTAATCACTTTGCTATTGAAGTGACTTCCCCTATCTGATTCTAAAGAGATCGGGAATCCGAAACGTGGAATAAGTTCCCTAAGCAGCAGTTTTGCTACTGTGAGTATAATTTCTTTGTGTTGGGTACGCTTCAATCCAGTGGCTAAAGATGCAACAATCACCAACACATATTTCACCCCTCCACACACAGGCAGCTCAATAAAATCCATTTGCATTCTGCTGAATTGACCTCCTGCTCTTCCAACGTGGCTCAAATTTACCACTGCCTCTTTCCCGGCATTTAACTGTTGGCAAATGACACAACAATGGCCAACTGCTTCAGCAACTTGCCTAAACATGGGGTTGAACCAATCAATCGTCAACAGACGAACCATGGCATCCCTCCCAATATGTATCTGACTATGATAGTACCTTGCCATTTGAGACAACAGGCTATTTGGCAAAACCAATTGACCCTCCTCAGAAACCTACAATTCATATTGTATTTGAACACATTTCAATTTACTCCATGAACGTTTTTCCTCTTTGTCAACATTATTCTGCAAAGATTTTAATTCTTCCAATTACTTTCAATGCATAGCTTGTACAAGTTGTGTCTTCTTCAGGTAACAGTTCCCACTTGTCCTTTAATGATATACATTTCAATGTGCAAAACCTTGCGACTTGATCCGCATAGCCATTTCCCAATGACACATAGTCCTGCGACTTCAGATGTGTACTGCATTTCTCCACGGCAATCTTTTCAGGCATTTGAATCGCATATAACAACTCTTTGATTCTCTCACTATTCCTCACTGGTGAACCAGAAGAGGTCAGGAAACCTCTCTGTGACCACAATTGACCAAAATCATGAACTATTCCAAATCCACACTGGCTATCTGTGCTTCTGAGCAGAAACATGGCATGTTCTAGTAAGGGCGACCAGTTCCGCTTAGCATTGAAAGCGTTTCAGTTCACAGGAAGTAAAGCGCCCTTGGCACAGCATTCAAAGCACTTCAGTTCACAGGAAGTAAAGCGCCCTTGGCACAGTAATCAAAGTGCTTCAGTTCACATGAGTAAAGCGCCCTAGGACATATAATCAAAGCGTTTCAGTTTACATGAGTAAAACTTTTAGGCCAAGGTGGCAAATATGAAAAGGTTTCAAAGATAAGCAAATCATAGTTTCTTGTTCTATGATTTACAGAAGGGCCACGTCCTATCCACGGAGACACCTTTGTCTATTCCATAAGGGTCTCAACACTTGCATCCACGGAGATGCCTTAGTCTATTCCACAAGGGTCTTAACACTTGCATTCACGGAGACGCCTTTGTCTATTCCATAAGGGTCTCAACACTTGCATTCACAGAGACGCCTTTGTCTATTCCATAAGAGTCTCAACACTTGCATTCACGGAGACGCCTTTATCTATTCCATAAGGGTCTTAACACTTGCATCCACGGAGACGCCTTAGTCTATTCCATAAGGGTCTTAACTCTTGCATTCACTGAGACACCTTTGTCTATTCCATAAGGGTCTTAACACTTACATTCACGGAGACGCCTTTGACTATTCCATAAGGGTCTCAACACTTGCATCCACGGAGACGCCTTAGTCTGTTCCATAAGGGTCTCAACACTTGCATCCATGGAGACGCCTTAGTCTATTCCATAAGGGTCTTAACACTTTCATTCACGGAGACGCCTTTGTCTATTCCATAAGGGTCTTAACACTTGCACTCACGGAGACGCCTTTGTCTATTCCATAAGGGTCTCAACATTTGCATCCACGGAGATGCCTTAGACTATTCCATAAGGGTCTTAACGCTTGCATTCACGGAGAAGCCTTTGTCTATTCCATAAGCGTCTCAACACTTGCATTCACGGAGACAACTTTGTCTAAGTGTATAATTGCATGTTAATGCTGTTATGAACAAGTATATACATATATGCTTAACCATTTTTCCTTTTCAGATCTCTCTCCCCGCAGTTTCCCTTACCCCCGCTTGGCTTCATCAGTGCTCAGTGTTCTATAACTTCCTGAGTTGGTCACGCCGGGAGGTGGGCCTTTTGTTTTACGGCGTGCAGATCCAGAGGAAAGGGCACTGTGACAGAATAGTGAGCCCACGAGTTTATACTTTCCTGTCGGTCTCTACGTCGGCTGATCAAGATGGCCGCCTCAGATACCCTCATAGAGGTAATTAATCAAGTACAAAGTGATCTAACTGAATCAAAAATTATTTTTTTTAGACAATTCGGTTGATAAGGTTCAGTGTTTCCTCACACAGGTGGAATTGCATTTTACTTGTTGTCTCTGTGCTTTTCCGGACCCACAATCTAGAACTGTATTCTTCTTATCAAACCGAACTAATGATGCCGCTATTTGGACAGTTCCTTTAGTGAAAACAAAGAGTTACTAGGATTACGTCAAGGAAACAAAGACTTGATAACATGTTTATCACATTTCAGTCGGTTAGTGGTGGAAACCACTTGGCCAGAGGGAAACACTAAAGAGCACGAGAAAAAACAAAGGGGATCTCTTGGGCAAAGTGACAATCCCTTCAGTCTGTTTTTGCACAAATCGCCATATCGAATATTTTCGAATTCTAGAACAACAAACTGTACCTGTTTAAATAGAGTTAGAAACAATCAAAAATGTTGTGGCTCAACAAACAGCACTTAATTTCCAGATACCCAGACCCATATTTATACTTTTTTAGCGCTGCATTTGCGTCGTTTTTTGACGCAAAATCGGCGCAAACTTACAAAATACCATTGCATTTCATAAGTTTGCGCCAATTTTTCGTCAAAAAACGACGCTAAAAAAGTATAAATATGGGCCCCAGTATCAAGAGAAAGGTCATTGAAATTGTTCATGCAGTTGATGGTAGTGAATTGGCTGGAGGCCCCGTATCTATGCAAATCTCATGAATACAAATAATTTGCAAAGATGACAGGAATATGAACCATTGCAAGATAATTCACTTCAATATAATCCAAGCACCCCAATATGGTTTTATTTTAGGAATGCTGTGGTTAGTGTTACACAATCCAAGTATAGACTGGCGCAACCAGGTTTTCCATTCTTCTTCATCTTCTTGCCTAGATAAGTGCCTTCCACCAAGAGAAGACAAAAAGGAAAATACCCAACATTCTGCTGCCACTGCCACAGAGAAAGAAATTGACCTGCCAAAACAGTATTCAGAATATACTGATGTCTTCTGTGAAAGAAAGAACCAAGTTTTACAAGAATATTTTGATCAATGCTTAGTCAACAAACTAATTAGATCATCAAGATCACTAGCAGCTTCTCTGTTGTTTTTCGAACACAAAGCTAATGGCATGCAAGTGACTAAGAGAAAGATTCAAGCTGTGGCAGAGTGGCCCACACCAAAAACGGTATGTAACATTCAATGTTTTTTGGGCTTTACAAACTTTTATCAACAAGGCCTACCTTTACACGAATCTCGAGTGGTTTTGCCCACTGAAGAGTTAATGAAAAGAGATTTTTGGTGCAACGCTTTCATCACCTCCTCCCTAATAAACCAGGCCCTGGACCGCGCTTGGGAGAGGGGTGTAATGTCAGGAATAAGGCCATGTGCGGTTCAGGTCTCGCCTGAAACTCCGCTGTGTGACTCTGCGGCGCTTTATACGCACCACTTGTCATCCCCTCTTGTTCCAAAGGTGGCCATCAGCGTTGTCTGCCCTGTGGCAAAGCTCATAGAGCTGCAGGTTCAGGACACTGGTGGACAAGATACACTTATCAGTGCTATTCCATGAAGGGGCCACAATTCCCATGTTTTCAGAGGCAGCAGCCATCTTGGGGTGTGGCAGGCCTATAAAACCCAGCCATACCCAAGCATGTTCCTCATTATTTTGAATAGTTTGATGCAGCCAGACCTCGTGGGGGTTTCTCTGGAGAAGATCAACTTTCCTGAATGGCAGAGTGTCATCCAACCGAAGTATCCTTGTTTCTATGGTGCATTCAAAAACGAGTAGGTCGTACTCGTAGCGGTAAGGCCTTGATGAATCCAAGTTTGGAGGAAGTCGTTAATTCCAAAAGGTAAAAGTGCCCCTTAGCATAACAAGCAAACCGTTTACGGTTTCTAAAGTAAAGCGTTCTTGGCACGGCAATTCATGTGCTTCAGTTCACAGATGTAAAGCGCTCTTGGCACGGCAATTCAGGTGCTTCAGTTCACAGAGGTAAAGCGCTCGTGGCACGGCAATTCAGGCGCTTCAGTTCTCAGATGTAAAGCGCTCTTGGTACGGCAGTTCAGGCGCTTCAGTTCACAGGATTAAAGCGCTCCTGGCTGGATATTCAAAGCGCTTCAGTTCACAGATGTACAGATGCACGGCAATTCTGGCGCTTCAGTTCACAGGAGTAAAGTGCACCTGGCTCGATATTTAAAGCGCTTCAGTTCACTGGAATAAAGCGCACTTGGCTCGATATTCAAAGCACTTCAGTTCACAGGAAGTAAAGCGCCCTTGGCATAGCATGCAAAGCGCTTCATTTCACAGCAAGTAAAGCGCCCTTGGCGCAGCATTCAAAGCGCTTCAGTTCACATGAAGTAAAGCACCTTGGCACAGGATTCAAAGCGTTTCAGTTCACAGGAAGTTAAGCGCCTTTGGCACAGCATTCAAAGCGCTTCAGTTCACAGGAAGTAAAGCGCCCTTGGCACAGCATTCAAAGAGCTTCAGTTCACAGGAAGTAAAGCACCCTAGGACAAATAATCAAAGCGTTTCAGTTTACATGACTAAAACTTTCAGGCCAAGGTGGCAAATGTGAAAATGTTTCAAAGATAAGCAAATCATACTTTCATTGTTTTTGGAAACATAATATGTGAGATACATATTTAAGTCTTTGTGAATTTCTAGACTGAGATCAAACGTTTTATGTTTATGGATTTATAGTAGTTGCATGATTGATAATCAGAGTATGTCCATGGTCCAGGCTATTGCCTTCTCAAGGTTCAGAGGTCTCAGTTCAATCTTGTTCCATGATTCAGAGAAGGGCCACGCCCAGTTTTTTGCCTAACGCGCATGCCATCCTGAGGTATCATGATTTTACTACTTGTTCTTGTTCCATGATTCAGAGAAGGGCCACGCCCAGTATTTTGCCTAAAGCTCATGCCATCCTGAGGTATCATGATTTTACTAATTGTTCTTGTTCCATGATTCAGAGAAGGACCACGACCAATTTTGTCTAAGGTTCATGACATTCTGAAGTATCATGATTCTACCAATTGTTCTTGTTCCATCTTTACAGAAGGGCCACGCCCTATCCACGGAGACGCCTTTGTCTATTCCATAAGGGTCTTAACACTTACATTCACGGAGACGCCTTTGTCTATTCCATAAGGGTCTCAACACTTGCATCCACGGAGACGCCTTAGTCTATTCCACAAGGGTCTCAACACTTGCATCCACGGAGACGCCTTTGTCTATTCCATAAGGGTCTTAACACTTGCATTCACGGAGATGCCTTAGTCTATTCCATAAGGGTCTTAACACTTGCATTCACGGAGACGCCTTTGTCTATTCCATAAGGGTCTCGACACTTGCATTCACGGAGACACCTTTGTCTAAGTGTATAATTGCATGTTAATACTGTTATGAACAAGTATATACATATATGCTTAACCATTTTTCCTTTTCAGATCAGTCTCCTCGCAGTCCCCAATCCTAGTTTCCCTTACCCCCGCTTGGCTTCATCACTACTCAGTGTTCTATTACTTCCTGAGTTGGTGACGCTGGGAGGTGGGCCTTTTGTTCTACGGCGTGCAGATCCCGAGGAAAGGGCACTGTGACAGAATAGTGAGCCCACAAGTTTATACTTTCTTCTCGGTCTGTACGTTGGCTGGTAATGGCCGCCCCAAATACCCTCATAGAGGTAACTAATCAAGTACAAAGTGGTCTAACTGAATAAAAAATTATTTTTTCTGTACAATTTGGTTGATAAAGTTCAGTGTTTCCTCACACAGGTGGAATTGCATTTTACTTGTTGTCCCTGTGCTTTTCCGCACCCACAATCTAGAACTGTATTCTTCTTATCAAACCGAACTAGTGATGCTACTATTTGGACAGTTCCTTTAGTGAAAACAAAGAGTTACTAGGATTACATCAAGGAAACAAAGACTTGATAACGTGTTTATCACATTTCAGTCGGTTAGTGGTGGAAACCACTTGGCCAGAGGGAAACACTAAAGAGGCCGAGAAAAAACGAAGGGGATCTCTTGGGCAAATTGATAATCCCTTCAGTCTGTTTTTGCACAAATCGCCATATCGAATATTTTCAAATTCTAGAACAACAAACTGTACAGGTTTAAATGGAGTCGGAAACATTCAAAAATTTTGTGGCTCAACTAACAGCACTAAATTCACAGATACCTAGTATCAAGAGAAAGGTCCCTGAAATTTTTCATGCAGTTGATGGTAGTGAATTTGCTGGAGGCCCCGTAACTATGCAAATCGTATGAATACAAATGATTTGCAAAGATGACAGGAATATGAACCATTGCAAGATACTTCGCTTCAATATATTCCAAGCACCCCAATATGGTTTTATCTTAGGAATGCTGTGGTTAGTGTTACACAATCCAAGTATAGACTGGCGCAACCAGGTTTTCCATTCTTCTTCATCGTCTTGCCTAGATAAGTGTCTTCCACCAAGAGAAGACAAATCCCCAACATTCTGTTGCCACAGAAAAAGAAATTGGCCTGCAAAAACAGTATTCAGAATATACTGATGTCTTCTGTGAAAGAAAGAACCAAGTTTTACAAGAATATTTTGATCAATGCTTAGTCAACAAACTAATTAGATCATCAAGATCACTAGCAGCTTCTCTGTTGTTTTTCAAACACAAAGCTAATGGTGTGCAAGTGACTAAGAGAAGGATTCAAGCTGTGGCAGAGTGGCCTGCACCAAAAACGGTATGTAACATTCAATGTTTTTAGGGCTTTACAAACGTTGATCAACAAGGCCTACCTTTACACGAATCTCGAGTGGTTTTGCCCACTGAAGAGTTAATGAAAAGATATTTTTGGTGCACGCTTTCATCACCTCTACCCTAATAAACCAGGCCCTGGACCGCGCTTGGGAGAGGGGTGTAATGTCAGGAATAAGGCCATGCGCGGTTCAGGTCTCGCCTGAAACTCCGCTGTGCGACTCTGCAGCGCTTTATGCGCACCACTTGTCATCCCCTCTTGTTCCAAAGGTGGCCATCAGCGTCGTCTGCCCTGTGGCAAAGCTCATAGAGCTGCAGGTGCAGGACACTGGTGGACAAGATGCACTTATCAGTGCTATTCCATGAAGGGACTACAATTCCCATGTTTTCAGAGGCAGCAGCCATCTTGGAGTGTGGCAGGCCTATAAAGACCAGCCACACCCAAGCACGTTGCTCATTATTTTGAAGACTTCGATGCAGCCAGACCTCGTGGGGGTTTCTCTGGAGAAGAGCAGAGTTGCTGAATGGCAGAGTGTCATCCAATCGAAGTATCCTTGTTTCCATGATGCATTAAAAAACGAGTAGGTCGTACTCGTAGCGGTAAGGCCTTGATTAATCCAAGTTTGGAGGAAGTCGTTACTTCCAAAAGGTAAAAGCACCCCTTAGCATAACGAGCAAGGCGTTTTCAGTTTGTAAAGTAAAGCGCTCTTGGCACGGCAATTCAGGCACTTCAGTTCACAGATGTAAAGCGCTCTTGGCACGGTAATTCAGGCGCTTCAGTTCACAGATGTAAAGCGCTCTTGGCACGGCAATTCAGGCACTTCAGTTCACAGATGTAAAGCGCTCTTGGCATGACAGTTCAGGCGCTTCAGTTCACAGGATTAAAGCGCTCCTGGCTTGATATTCAAAGCGCTTCTGTTCACAAAGGTAAAGCGCTCTTGGCACAGCAATTCAGTCGCTTCAGTTCACAGGAGTAAAGCGCACCTGGCTCGATATTCAAATCGCTTCAGTTCACAGGAGTAAAGAGCACCTGGCTCGATATTCAAAGCACTTCAGTTCACAGGAAGTAAAGCATCCTTGGCATAGCATTCAAAGAGCTTCTGTTCACAGGAAGTGAAGCGCCTTGGAGCAGCATTCAAAGCGCTTCAGTTCACAGGAAGTAAAGCGCCCTTGGCACAGCATTCAAAGCACTTCAGTTCACGGGAAGTAAAGCGCCCTTGGCACAGTAATCAAAGCGCTTCAGTTCACGTTAGTAAAGTGCCCTAGGACAAATAATCAAAGCGTTTCAGTTTACATGAGTAAAACTTTCAGGCCAAGGTGGCAAATGTGAAAATGTTTCAAAGATAAGCAAATCATAGTTTCATTGTTTTTGGAAACATAATATGTGAGATAAATATTTAAGTCTTTGCGAATTTCTAGACTGAGATCAAACTTTTTATGTTTATGAATATATAGTAGTTGGATGATTGATACTCAGAGTATGTCCACAGTCCAAGGCTCTTGCCTTCTCAATGTTCAGAGGTTTCAGTTCGTTCTTGTTCCATGATTCAGAGAAGGGCCACACCCAGTTTTTTAACTAAAGCTCATGCCATCCTGAGGTATCATGATTTTACTAATTGTTCTTGTTCCATGATTCAGAGAAGGGCCACGCCCAGTTTTTTGGCTAAAGCTCATACCATCCTGAGGTATCATGATTTTACTAATTGTTCTTGTTCCATGATTCAGAGAAGGACCAAGCCCAATTTTGTCTAAGGTTTATGACATTCTGAAGTATCATGATTCTACCAATTGTTCTTGTTCCATGATTTACAGAAGGGCCACTTCCTATCCACAGAGACACCTTGGTCTATTCCATAAGGGTCTCAACACTTGCATCCACGGAGAAGCCTTTGTATATTTCATAAGGGTCTCAACACTTGCATCCACGGAGACGCCTTTGTCTATTCCATAAGGGTCTCAACACTTGCATCCACGGAGACGCCTTAGTCTATTCCAAAATGGTCTTAACACTTGCATTCACGGAGATGCTTTTGTCTATTCCATAAGGGCCTTAACACTTGCATCCACGGAGACGCCTTAGTCTATTCCATAAGGGTCTTAACACTTGCGTTCACGGAGACGCCTTAGTCTATTCCATAAGGGTCTTAACACTTGCATCCACTGAGACACCTTAGTCTATTCCATAAGGGTCTTAACACTTGCATTCACGGAGACGCCTTAGTCTATACCATAAGGGTCTCAACACTTGCATCCACGGAGACGCCTTAGTCTATTCCATAAGGGTCTTAACACTTGCATCCACTGAGACGCCTTTGTTTATTCCATAAGGGTCTCAACACTTGCATTCACGGACACGCCTATGTGTAAGTGTATAATTGCATGTTAATGCTGTTATGAACAAGTATATACATATATTCTTAACCATTTTTCCTTTTCAGATCTCTCTCCCCGCAGTTCCCTATCCTAATTTCCCTCCCCCCGCTTGGCTTCATCAATACTCAGTGTTCTATAACTTCCTGAGTTGGTGACGCCGGGAGGTGGGCCTTTTGTTTTACAGCATGCAGATCCCAAGGAAAGGGCACTGTGACAATGGGCTTGGAATGACTGAAAAATTCGAGATCTATGGGTGACGATATCCCACCATTCCCAGGAACATCCTAACATCTCTCTGTGTGGTCGGGGGACTTATCTGCAGTATTGTTGTAATCCTTTCCCTGGATATTTTCCTTGACCCCTTCTCAGTCTGGTGTCCCAAATATTTCACTACTTTCTGGCAGTACTGCAATTTCAGTGGTGACAATTTATGGGCATTCTTTCCCAAATGGTTCAACAGGGCAATCGTATCATACTTGCACTCGCCCCTTGGTTTGGATGCAAGTAATAAGTCATCAATGTACTGCACCAAAGTCGATTGGAAAGGCAATTCCAATGACTCTAAATTATTTTTCAAGATCTGGTTGAATATGGAAGGTGACTCTGTGCACCCTTGAGGAATTCTACACCAGCAATAGACTCAATCCAGGAATTTGAAACAAAAGAGAAATTGGCTATTCTCATGAAGATGCACAGAAAAGAACGCTTGTGACAAATCAATGACTGTGAACCACTCTGTATCACATGCAATCTGGAATAGTATCAAAGCTGGATTGGGCACTACGGGCCACATTTGACCACAATTTCATTTATTTTTCTCATATCCTGAACAATCCGAACCTTCCCACAGGGCTTCTTCAAACCCATTATTAGTGAGTTACATGGACTGCTCAACACTTCTTTCAGAACTCCCTGTTTCACAAAATCTGCAATTGTCTGAGCCACTTTCATTAGGACATCTTGTGTCATGTTGTACTGTGGAAGTTGAGGGAAAACTGCATTCAGCTTTATGGTAACCTTGACTGGCTCCACCCCTTTAATCAGACCTACTTCCTTTCCTGTCAAATCTCACACATTCTCCTGTACTGTTCCCTACAAATCTGGATGGAGCTCTTTCACTGTGAACATCGGGAAAAACTCAATCAAAGGGTACTCCTCACTTGTATTTTCACACTCTATTTCTGGGGCTTGGTCTTCATATTTGTCTGTATATCAATTCAGTCATTTGAGCAAGTAATCAAACATTTTGTTTTACACAGCAAGTCTCTTCCCAGTAGGGATACCGGACTTGAATCACAGACTACACATGTATGCAGTCCCTGAAAATTGCTAATCTCGACTTGCACTGGATCTGTAATCGGGTTTATCAGATGTTGGTTTGCTACCCCCACAACCTAAACTGTTCTACCTGAAAGGGGCAAATTTGGAACTTCTGCACTTCTGACTGTAGCGCGCGTAGCTCCTGTGTCCACCAAGAATGAAACTCTATGACCCATAACCTTTCCCCTCACATAGGGTCTTCTCTGATCTACTTCTAAATAAGTCGCAACCACACATGGCTCCTCATCTGAACTGTCACTCATCCATTCACCATTTATTCCATCCTCAATGTGCAATGGGAATTGGTGCACTGTGTTACTACTTCTGTCTTGTCTCTGACCTGTGACCTGTTCAGAAAGCATCATCTGTTGCTGCTCCATCGGGGCTTGAGGTATTTGCATTTGCTGTCTAGGTATCATGGGAACCTGCTGCTGCATCAGCTGCAACTGTGACATTTGTGCACCGGGCATTTGCACCTGCTGCATAGGCTGAAAATTCTGCACTTGATTTACATTATTCTGAAAATTTGGATTAGATCCCCTTAGTCTCGGTTCTCTAACATTCTGAAATGAACTGATGTCATTACTCTGCTGAACAACACCTTCCTGGACCATCATCGGCCACTCCTGCTTCCAATGTCCCATGGCTCCGCAAATGTGACATGGCAATAGCTTCTTCTTTCCCTGCATATCATTCTGAACCACTACATTATTCAAATCCAGACCACGATTGATATTACCTCCACTACCTCTACCTCTCATCTGAGGCTGAAACATGATATTTCCCTGCTGCTAAGGCACCTGCTCTGAAAATTTCCCTTGCACTCCTGTTTAAGCTGCTTTAATATGCATCACCATTGCTTTCTCTTTCAACTTTTTCTGCTTCAATTCAATCTCATCACTACAATATTTTGCATACTGCAACACCTCATAAATTGGCTTCGCTTGCCAGCAGATCAAATGACTCTTAATCATCTGGCCAGTTTCAGGTCTCAATCCTTCCATAAATCTGAACACAAGATGTAGCATATCTTTCGCCTCAATTGTTTCTGTACCACTATATTGCTTGAATGCCTGCAACAATCTCTCATAGTAGGCGTGTATCGGCTCCTTTGCTTCCTGAGCTGTCCTTGTCGTAGTTGGATTCTTGCTCTAGGCAAGGCTGCTGGTTTAAGGATGACAGTACTTATGTTTGTAGGTGACCATGCCTATCCTACAACAAGTCACAACTGTCCTCCGAACCCTTCCGACTCGCTAGCAGTACCTCACCAAAAATCCAAACAGTTGAAGGTGATTTGTGGCAGCCTTTACGCATGGACTCAAGAGTATGACATCTCAGGGAGTGTTGTGGTTAAACGGAGAGCACCCCTTTCTCACAGATACATCATGTCTCAACCAAACACAGGCAATAACAAAGATGCAATAATGTTTCAATAGTTTTTATTCAACACAATCTGCAATCTGCGGTAAATTGCATGGGCTGCAATGATTAGGATGATGAACAGTGCAACAGACAGAATTGTAAAAACAAGAGTCATGATTATAAAGACCCCCACCATCTTGCAGTAACATGGAAAGACATAGAGTGCATAATATGTCCTATTACCCTATTCTGATAGACCTAACCTCCTACCTAAAGGAGATCTGGGTATGTTAAACCTAATCTGCCTGAGAAGACCCCCCAACCCTTGTTACCTTGGAATGAGGTCTCTAGCTCAGACTCCGTAGGAACACGAAGTCCGGGTCAGCGTCAAGGCGACGTGCGGCATCGTTAGCAACAATGGTATCTGGTTGGAATCCCTCTGATTATCTGTCTAAAGTGAGGTGTATTTATACAGATCTACTTGGACCCCTGGCGTAGGTTGTTCCCAAACAATAGATAACACAGCATGCTTGGGGCGGTAATTAATATAAACAATTCCCTCAAAAGTGCAAAGAGGGAAAGTACCTAATGTGAACACCTACAGTTTGTTTGTCTTTGTCGCATGATTTGACGCCTTAGCGCAGTGGCACTGATAACATAAACTTAAACAAATGGCCTAACTATAAACACAGCAGCCATCTTAGAAGAATTAATTAAATTAATGGGCTAAGACAGAGCAAGCTAAGTAGGTTAAAAGCCACTAGGTGGCGGGGGCATGAGTCTGCAAGCCAAAGGCTAAGCTAACTCCTGTTATCCCATTAAATCAAACTAGGATTCACTACATCCTGTCAATCCTCTGCCAATCAATATTTTGGGGCAAAATTCTCGATTTCACAAACTCAATCAACTTATAGTAATACTTCATTACCTCAGGAAATGGCGCACCTGTATTTGTGTCTCTCTCCGGTACACTTGTTAGCCAGTCTACACTCCTCTTACAATCGACCCATAAATGAGCCGGAACCACTACCTCTAGTAAGGTGTTCAAGTCCTCCCACAAACACTTCGTAAGTTTCACAAACCTGTCTGTCTGCTGATACCACTCTACTGGCTTTTCTCTCAATTTTGGATAATCATTTGTAAATAATAGAATGTGACCACTGCTCCGAGGGACATGAACAAATTTTCCCCTGAAATCTCCCTCATTGGTAACATCTTTACTGATCTTTATTGGGCTGCTCATTCTCAGTCAGCTCCAGAGAATCTCTTTTATTCTTATCTCTTTTCTTTACCCATCTGCCTTCCCATTTGTCTAATGCTCCCCATATCTGAGCACTCTGTAAAAATTCTTTAAGGTGTGCCTTCATTCCTGCCGACCTCGTGTGTTCAAAATCTTTTGCCTCAAAATCTAATCTGTAACTCCTCTTCAGATGCTTTGTTTTCTCAATTTCTATGCTGTATGTCTCTGCCAAATCCGCTAGTCTCAGATGCACTCTGCTCACCTCTCTTGTAATCTTTGAACACAAATATCTCAATTCTGCCTCTGTGTAGGATTCTAACCTGTTCACCCCCATTGGTCCCTCAATGAGTTCACCCGCTTCCATGCCTAGTCTGACACCATTCAAATACTCCTCTCCTTTAGGGGCATTCTGTGGGGTGTTCAGCTTGTCTAACCATTCAGTTAACTGCTGAGCTGTCAATCCCTGTAACAAAATGTTACTTGCTTGAATCGGGGGCACCTACTGTGCAACTGCATTCGGAATCTGCGGTGTCAATAATTTCAGGCTCTGGCTTACATTTGGTCTTGTCACAGCATCTGGAAGTGCAACAAGTGGACTAAAATCTAACAATCATCTTGATCCGTCAAACGTCTGACCCACAGGAGAGACTACCTGAACTTGTTCATTATGTCCTCCCCTCATTAGGCTCTCGGCCATTGCTCCCTGTTCACTTACAGTTGGTTTCTTTTGCGCAAATAATGGTACCGCTGGACCAACAGTAATCGGTAGCGATTTACGATCCGGGGCTGCTCTGGCACCTACATCCTGTGGGAGAGTAACTCCCATATTCTGATTCATCTTCGGAGTCAAGTCAGACTGTGTCCCTGTCACTGGCGTAAATCTCAGCATTACCTGTGGCTGCACTTGGGGCAATAAAATTGGAGTCGGCTCACTCTGGACCAGTATTGGTCTCGGTACCACCTACTCCGTAGGCACCACTAAGTGCGAAGTAGTCTCTAAAATGGGCACATAAGGATACATTCTCTGTATCTGTGGTGGCTGCATCTGTGTCTGCACTACAGGAGTAGTTGGCACATTAGAACTACTTTGCACCGCATTCTGTGTTAAGTTAGCATTAACCTGCACCGGACTCACTGTCCCAGTCACCTGTGTCGGGGCTGTCAGATCAGCACTAGTACTTGGACCACTCTCGCTTACTGTATATGGTGGTGGTTGATCTCTCAATAACTGTGTAAGGAACTCATCATTATCTGATTCCTCCTCTACCGTTGAAGACTTTTTAGCTCCTTTACTTTCGGACGGACTTCTATTAGTCTTCCTAGTCGCTTTCTTTCCTTCCTTCTCATCCTCCTACGTAATCGCCGGAAACAACTTAACTCCCTGCAAAGTCTCTGATCTCCATCACTTCTGCTCCTAATCCCAAATAGCCTCCGCTAAAATCTTTTCTGCCTTTCTCATCCTTCTCTCGAATTTCAATTGCTGTTGCTGTCTAGCTACCGGCTCCCAAAATGCTAATGCCTCAAACTGTGCTGATCTCGGAAGGGGCTTCGATTCTTATAGCGCCTTTCGCAATTGCTCCAGAATCCTCAAATTGAACGTCTCATTTTCAGGAAGCGCCAAGTTCCCATTTTGCTCTGTCAACGTGCACCATTGCTTTAACCAAAGACATGGCACAACACCTCTCTCTTCCATTACAATGTAAGCTGGTGTATTCTCGGGCAGAGTAGGCTCCCCTACACTCGCTGTAATGTACATATCTCCCCTTAGGCCACTTTTCAATGGCTTGAAAAACTTCATCTTTTCTACTTTTGTTTATTCAAAATCAAATCAGGAAAAAACATTTAATCCCAAGATTCCTTTCACCCACGTTCGCAACCAATTGCCTCTCATGGACGGCTGCAAATCCATGTGCGACCCTTCTCACCAACCAACCTATCCCAGCATGGCTCCAATGATGTCACACTCACACATACAGTGGCTGACAAAGTCTTGCGGCTCGTCCTCCTAAACTCCACTTCACACAAAACTAATGCAAAATATTGCGAGCACTAATCAAAAACCAAAAAACAAAAACAAATCTGCTGGTTTACTACAGGAAAGGTAACACAATTGCTTCAGAAACTTTACGGATTTTCACTGATGGCTCTTTTTGCACATGCACCTATTCCTCTTTCTCGGTCTTCCAGATGCGCAAGCAAAATTTGACCCGAAGATTTTAGTCTCAACTGATCAATGGGACTGTCCTGGTGTACATAAGATTCGCCAAATCTCAGTCTAAATTTTCTCTTGCAACACAAAAGGATGATGGACGGAGTGCTCAACAATGCAAACACTCCCCGTCTCAGATCTGGGTTTAATCCATTGTTCTTTTGCTCACCATGCCACCCCAGTTTGGACCCAGCCATATGCAAATCAGTCTTGATCCTGTTCTTCATGGGAAACAGTCTAGCCCGAACTGCCAGGCGAGGTCCTTCCTGGACCGGAAACAAGCATCCTGGGACCGGTTTCAGGGTATCACCCTTCATCAGCCAGGCTATCTTGAATCCAGTGACACAGTGAGCACAGGAACCACGTCTGGGCATACCCTTCTCACTTAGGGCAACTTTAGCAACACAAAAGGATGATGGACGGAGTGCTGAACAATGCAAACACTCAACACTGATATCTACTTGATAGCCCTTAATGACTTACCACTTGCCTCACAGTCTGTCTTTGGGCTTAAATCTATTCCCAGATCCCAACCTCCGGAGGCCAGTTAATTGCTAGCAGCAAAAAATTATCCATTTGATTTTTGTACACCCAACAACAAACTTGTATAATTCTAACAGTTATAAAGACTCCACTGCTCCATAAGGTGCTCTTACAGAACATTGTAAGGGGCTAATGGGCACTTTGACCACTCTGTGTAAATCATTGGAGGCTACTATTGCCACACATAACTTGCCAGCAGATAAACTGGAATTGCAGGTTGAAATACTGCAATCTCTGGCAATGTTTGTTCGCTCCATTGATACAAGGGTGTCAATATTAAGCTGTATAATACATTCTAAAAAATGCCACTGCTTGTCAATTTTCACGTATTATTGATAAGCTCTCCAGACATCTTGTCAAAAATAGTAGTAGGCTACAAATCAAAGCTGCTGCCCTTCCCATACTTGGACCAACTCAGATGAAATTTACAGAGGCAAATTTGGAAAAACATTCATACAACCTTAAAAGCACCTTAGTTGAATATTACCTCATAGTGGAGAGATCTGATATAGCAAAACAATCAGAATTGTTCCCCAATCTCTCTCCTGTTAAGCAACTTTAGCATAAAAGTAAGAAAGGAGTTGCACAAATTTAATAAAACCAGGAAGCTAGTCAGTTTATCAAAAGCATTGAAGCCTGCATTAGAACAACAAAATGGCCTTGCATTTATCTATTTTAAACAAAACTGAAATGGCAACTCTGCTGGAGACAAGTTCTACAAATTTTAGAGCCAAATTGAGGTCTGATGGGGCAGCTGTTAGAACTATCTCGGGCTTCAATGATCATCTCACAGGAGAGAAAATGGGATTTAAGGGCCAGATGTAGCAAAAAAGCAAATTGCGACTTGCAATTTGCGAGTCCGTGCGACTCGCAAATTGCAAGTCGCAATTTGCTATGCAGAAAGGTGTCTCAGACACCTTCTGCAACTCGCAATGGGGTCGCAAAGACGCACCTCATTAATATTAATGAGGTGGGTCGCAGTTTGCGACCCCATTGCGAGTATGGGCACTCACGGGGATGGTGGCCTGCTGGAGTCAGCAGACCACCATGTCCGTGACTGCTTTTTAATAAAGCAGGTTTTTTTTTTTATCTGCAGCCCGTTTTCCTTAAAGGAAAACGAGCTGCACTTAGAAAAAAAAACGAAACCTTTTGTTTTGGTATTTTTCAGAGCAGGCAGTGGTCCATAGGACCACTACCTGCTCTGAAAAATTATTTTTGTTTCCATTCACAAAGGGGAAGGGGTCCCATGGGGACCCCTTCCCGTTTGCGACTGGGTTACCATCCACTTCAAGTGGATGGTAACTGCAATTTCATTTGCAACCGCTTTTGCGGTCGCAAATGAAATTGCATAGCATTGCGAGTCGCAAATAGGAAGGGAACACCCCTTCCTATTTGCGAGTCGGAAATGCATTTTGCGAGTCGGATCCGACTCGCAAAATGCATTCTGCTTAGCAAAGAGGCCTTTGAGCCTCGCAAACGGCATTTTTCGCTGTTTGCGAGGCGCAAACACTTTGCTACATCTGGCCCTAAGAGTGTTAAAGAAGCCCAATGCAGCTAATTAACTGGCTAGCACTGGCAATCTGCTAGCAGTCAGAGAAGAAACATATAGGGCCTCATTATGATTTTGGCGGTCTTTTCGGAAGACGGCCGAGGTGGCGGCCCCCAAAGACCGTCATATTGGCAGTCATCTGACCACCGTATTAAGGGTCAGCCAAAAATCCAAGATCGCCAGGACATTGACGGGCTGGAAAGAGGCGGTTCCACCACCAGCTTCGCCAGCCTGACAAAAATCCACCCACCAGATTACAAGCCACAAATCAGCACAGCAGTCCTTCCATGGTGGAAAACCATTGGCGGTGTGAGCCGCAGTGGTCAAAACTCACATCAGGCAGAATACCACACCCCATTAGATAGTTTGAATACTCCACACCTGACACACATCCACACACCAACACACCTACTCACTGCACTATAAAACACACCCGTACACAACCCCCAATCCTTTGTAACCAGAATGCCACTCACAGCCAGATACTAGGAAATAAATTATAACTACTTAAACAAACAATAGGCACCCCTACACATCCCATACTTGCACAACACACAATTAACAAAACCACACAATACACATCAACTGTCACCCACTCACATCACATACCCACACACCATCACAAACATTATTCATCCGTTTAACCACCACTGCCATGTCCCCACAGAAACACCCATGTTTCACTGATGAGGAGTTGAGGGTCATGGTGGATCAAATTGTCAGGATACAGCCACAAAAGATTGGAGCACAGGTCCAACAAACAACGATTGCCAAGAATATGGAGTTGTGGCAAAGGATACTCAACAGGGCCAACTCAGAGGGCAGCCATCCACTCACAAGGGACAGCATCAGGAAGAGGTGGAATGACCTACGGGGGAAGGTGCGCTCCATGGCATCACGCCACCAGATCACTATGCACAAGACTGGTGGTGGGCCCCCACCTCCTCCCATTCAGTTCACATCATGGGAGGAGAAGGTCTCCGACATACTGCATCCTGAGGGCCTGACTACAATGCATGCAGGACTGGAGTCTGATACCCACAACAGTCATGTCACACAACTGTATTGTCCAGAATGCCTCCTCACTACTCGAATACTCCAAAATTAACTAAATTCCCCACTGCACCTCCCACCTATTCACCCAATTCCCATCTCCTGCATGCCACCACTCCACCCAGCCCAACTGCTCCACAGCCCTTGGCAATGGCATGTTAACGACTGGCAAATCAAATCACTACGACTCCCAAAATGCACTAACACAACTCCTTGAACACCTTCAATGTGCACAACACATCACATTTTATGAATGTACAACTAAAGTACTAGCTATACCATCTAGATTGACCTAGTGAGGACCTGTACATGGCAATGACAGAAATGCAATGTCACATTCACAATAGCATACAAAACAACATACAGCTACAGCTGTGTGACCATCCTAAGGGTCATAGATCAAATAGCCCAAGCCAGAAATAGACTGACCTGGATTGGAAAGTAAGATGGCTGAGTCGATGCACATGCATAACATCTTGATACAGGACTATTACCCTTGCATACTCCCATACTGTGGTCACACTAGGACACAATTGTGCATTGTACAGCTTTAATTTGTGACATCTAGAAAGCCTCACAAGACACTAGGTAACAGAGGTGAACAATCATGTCAATGATCAGACAATAACACAACTCATCTGCAGTGCAATCTGTAGCAAACCATTATGACAACTCCCAACATGGAGTTTGGCAATCAAATCACAGAGTAATATGTACAACAAAGGTATGTTGTGCAGCATCTGTCAATGTCATTGCAGGGAATCATGTACAGCCACTGTCATGCATGTCATTAAGAGGTAATCAAACACACATTCTAACCTGAGCTCTGTGTTTCACTCCCTCCACAGGTAACGCAGTCATTGCCACCATGGAGAGGATACCAGACACTGCCAGTCCCCTGCAGGATGAAGGCCCCATTGAGGACAACACGCCTGGATGTCTGGACAATGACGAACAACCTGGCTCATCTGGAACACCTGGCCAGGCAATGACTCACTACCTCGCCCGGCCCACATCAACACCCCCCACCACTGGTGCAACCACATCACAAGCAACCATTTTCCCTCTAACCTGTGTCCCAAGGACTGTTCAATCTATTGTGTGCCTCCCATGTTCCTATACACCTGTTCATTGGCACTGTGTGGAACCAGGGCTACATGGGTGCCATCAATGGCTCCTACCACATGAGGATTGTGTCCCATTTCATAAAAGTCTGCCTTCACAAACGCCAAATCCGATCTTTGGGGGAACTTGATGTAGCTGCCCAGTTGCTTCAATAATACACACAATACATCCTTCAACACCAGACTGAATATGGGCTGAGACATCCCTGATGTTAAGGCAACTATATTCTGAAAGGCCCTGTGTCAAGGAAGTGTAGCACTGACAATCCGTGAATGATGGGAGGAATGCAATGGGGATTGTGAATGGCTGGCATCAGATCTGGCTCTAATTGTGTACATAGATCCATGATGGTGTGACGATTCAGACAATATGTCTGGATGACATGCCTGTCCTCCATGGTTGACAGGGCAACTAGAGGACGTTACACTGGTGGTTGTCTAAATCTCCTCAAGGCAGGATAACAATGTTGAGAGGAGAGAATGTACAATGAGTCATGGAGTATGCACATATCACCAACACATTGTATATTACCTGGCATCTAACATTTGTAAAGGTGGAATAGGACTGCTAACATATCATTTACAGACCATAGATATGCAACTTATACACACTTGTTGCTGAAAATTGGCTTACATGTAAATTGGAATGTAGATATGACACATTTGTCATTGTACATGTGTGGATGACATTGTTGTCATGGACTAATTACACATGTTTTGTTTTCTACCTATACCGCCACGATGTCAGCTGCTGTGTACTGCCTCTGGGAGCCATCATGCCACGTCCTGCAGGTGATAGGATCTCTGATTTCACCCCTGAAGTGCTAGATAAGCTAGTATAGGAGGTCCTACCCCTGTATGTATAGCTATATGGGGCACCA
The DNA here is from genome assembly GCF_031143425.1 of Pleurodeles waltl. Lineage (NCBI taxonomy): Eukaryota > Metazoa > Chordata > Amphibia > Caudata > Salamandridae > Pleurodeles > Pleurodeles waltl. The sequence goes on along the minus strand of NC_090449.1, from coordinate 311,678,818 downwards.
GAGGAGCAGGTGAGTTCAATGGCCCAGGCATGTGTGCTAGGTGTTGTAGGTGACATTTATTCGGGTATGTGAACTGGTGAGAGTGGAGATGCATGCAGATGTCATATTGTGATGCATGTGAGCAGAGAGGATGGGAATGTGTGCCTACTTGCTGTCACTGATGTATAGTGACCAGTCCTAGTGGTATGGTGCATGTATACATGACTTTCTCCTTTTATCTGTGTCATCCAAGCAGGTGAAGGCCAACAGAAGAAGGGAATCAGGCGTGCCATGACCAACAAGTGCAGACCCTAGGGGTCCACAGTCATCGGAGCACCCATTGTCGAAAGCTGCGGTAGGACCTGAGATGCTGGGCCCAGAAGATCACAGAGGCCCAGCTGAGGATGTCCTCCCAACGAGGGAGGAGTGCCTATCGGACCCTAACACCCATAATGGCTCGCATTTTTGCGGTGGCCCACCCTGAGGTTGATGTCTTTTTTTTTGTTTTGTTTTTTTAACAGAAACAAAACTTAAAAGCAAAACAAAGAACAATACATAATATCACATTACTTCATCCAGGGATTCCTTGATACTTGATTAACTACTAACCGTGATTATAATAACTCTTTTAGTAACACATCATAACCTAAATACCTCCTCTTCCTCAAATGTTGGTACCCAAATATCCTTAAACTTGTGACCTGCCCCTATTCTTTGTGCATATAGCTTTTCCTTCCTGCGTACCAGCATCCTCTTCGCCTCCCAAGCTTCAAACGTAGGTGGAGAGGGTAATTTCCAAGCTTGTAAAATCATTGATTTTGCGATCAGAGAGGCTATGAAAAACAGCTGCTTTGCCCGTCCACTTTAGTTCGAAAGGTCCGAAATTCCAAACAAAGCCCCCAAAGTATCTGGCATAAGAACAAAGCCTCTTTCCCTACTAATCCACTGAAATATTTTTCCCCAGTAGTCCACAAGGTAGGGGCAGGTAAAACACATATACGGCCTATCCCCTGAATCTTTACACCGCGGACAGAAGCCTGACACAGTCGGGAATGCTCTACTAATTTGTACAGGGGTTAGATATTGCTTACATTTTGTGAACAGAGCCATTTTTTAAAAGTTAGCCCCTCTAATCGCCTTGAGGGAAATGCTATTATGATACCTCCACGTTTTCAGGTCAATTTTGCAACCAGTGGAATTTTCAATCTTTGATAAAAGACCGGAGCATACTTGCGTTGCTCCCTGGGAGTTAAGAATCCAATACCAATTGCCTACGCCCCTCTGATTCCCGAAGAATGCCTGACCAATAAGAGAAGAGGGATGAATCTAGGAAGGGAGTAAACGGAAGTAAAAAATGGCGGATCTGGAAATAAGAATACTTTGGAGAGATGGGGCTAGGGGCTGCTATCAGGCATTGATCCCAGGTCTTGACTTGATTACCTGCTAAAAAGTCGGAAAAACATGTAAACCCCGCATTTAACCATTTATTTACATGTGCAGGAATCAAATTTAAGCCCATCATCTCCAACTGGGTCAAACATATTTTGGAGAAAAAAAGGAGGGATGTGATGTTTATCTCGAAAGTGTGAAAGCCTAGCATAGATTATGATGGGGACTTTATATCTGGTGTGTTTGGGTTGCCTTGGGAACTTAAGAAAAGAGACTAGTTGGCAGCCATTCTCAACTAACATTTTATTGAAATAAAAGCTAGAATTGGGGAATACGGCTGTTCTAGAGGCCCAATCGATAAATGCAGAGTCATAATAATTCCTAAAATTTGGAAGGGCCAGACCCCCATCTTCCACTGCAAAGGACAGAGGGGGTCATTACAACCCTGGCGGACGGTGTTAAAGCGGCGGTAAGACCGCCAACAGGCTGGCGGTCTTTTATTGAGTATTATGACCATGGCGGTTACCGCCATGGTCATCAGCCGCTTCTCCGTTCCGCCCGCCAGAACGGACACGACCGCTGGGCTGGAGACCTGGGTCTCCAGCCCGGAGGCTGTCACAATACCGCGCCGGTATTGTGACCTGGCTAACCGCCGTGGATTTCCAGCGGTAGGAACCGCCATGAAATCCACGGCAGTAAGCACTATCAGTGCCAGGGAATTCCTTCCCTGGCACTGATAGGGGTCTCCCCCACCTCCCACCCCACCCCGACTCCCTCCCCTACACCCCCCACCACCCCTGCCACCCCCCAAAGGTGGCAGGGCCCCACTCCCCACCCGACCCCCGACATTACCTTCCACATACACACCCGACACGCATGCAGGCACCACCAACACACATACACGCACACACACCGACATACATGACAACATCCACACACACAGTCAGACACGTACACCCACATTCACGCACACATCCACACAGACATACCTACAGACATACACGCACTCATTCCCAAAACACGCAACACCCCCGCACGCATACATGCACTCACACCCCCCCTACATACACAGACGCACACCCCCATGCACCCACACAACACCCCCCCTGCCCCCCTCCCCTAACGGACGATCGACTTACCTGTTCCGTCGATCCGCCGGGAGGGGACGGGAGCCATGGCGGCAGCTCCGCCGTCACCACACCGCCAACAGAACACCGCAGCGCAGAATCACAGGACGTGATTAGCTGGGCGGTGTTCTGTTGGCGTGGTGGTGAAGGTGGAGCAACCTCCACTTCCCCGCCGCCCGCAAGTATGGCTGTTGGCAGCTCTCCGTCGGAAAAACAACGGAGGGCAGCCAACGGTCATAATACGCCGAGCGACAAACCGCCACTACTGGCGGTCTTCCACACCGCGGTCCCTCGGCGGTCTTGTTAAAAGACCGCCGAGGTTGTAATGACCACCAGAGTATCTAGCTGAGCCCTCGGTTTTTTTATTGGCCCATACAAACTGTTGAAGCAGTGCATATGGGGCCAGATGTAGGAAACAATTTGCGAGTCGCAAACGGCAAAAAATGCCATTTGCGAGTCGCAAATGTGAGTTTCCAATGCAGAAATGCATTTTGTGAGTCGGGACCGACTCGCAAAATGCATTTCCGAATCGCAAATAGGAAGGGGTGCTCCCTTCCTATTTGCGATTCGCAGTGGTATGCAATACCATTTGCGACCGCATATGCGGTCGCAAATGGTGTCGCAGTTACCATCCACTTGAAGTGGATGGTAACCCACTCGCAAATTGGATGGACCACAAATTAATTTTTCAGGGCAGGTAGAGGTCCAAGGGACCACTACCTGGCCTGAAAAAATACCGAAACTAAAGGTTTCGGATTTTTTTTTTAAGTGCAGCTCGTTTTCCTTTAAGGAAAACGGGCTACACTTAAAAAAAAAAAACTGCTTTATTTATAGACATAGATTCCCAGATATCTTAAAAATGGTGAAGGCGGTACTGAGCTTGCATCTCGATTGGGAGAGCATTCTCAGTGGCATTGTACAAAAAGGCTTCTGACCTGAAGTTATTGATCCTATACCCTCTCTGTAAAGGCCATTATTTTGCCAACGGCTCTAGCTACAGTATATTTGAAGAATCTGCTGCCAAATAAAGTATCATATCATTGGCAAACAGTTTTAATTTAGGGGCCAGAGTCATAGGAGCAAGAATAGAAATGTCTTGACGTATTGCCGCCACTAGGGGTTCGAAGAATAATGTAAAAAGCACCCCGGTAAGGGGGCATCCCTGGTGCGTACCCCACTGAACTTGAAGAGTTCCAGCCATGCGTGAGTTGATAAGAATATTTATTTGTGCTTTAGAGTATAGGTTCCGCAAAATCTGAATAATTGACTGGGAAACTTAAATTTCTCTAGGAACTGAATAGGACCTCCCATTGGACTAAATCGAAGGCTTTCTCTGCATCCAACATGATAATAGCCTCTGGTTTAACATTATTAGAATAGTAGTCTATCGCCTGAATTAAAAAGTTGGTGTTTGTGGCTAATAACCTACCTGGGAGAAAACCGCACTGGTCTTCGTGAATAAGATCCTGTGCTACTAGTTCAATCTGCGTGCCAAAATGTTTGCTAAAAGCTTATAGTCAAAATTTTGTAAGCTAACCTGCCGGTCTCTTTGATGACTTATCTTTTTTTCAAGAAGTTGATCACCGTGGCTCTTGTAAAGGATGCATGAATGTCTGCTCCCTGCAAAATACTGTTAAACAGAAGAATGAGAACCTGGCTATCTGATCTACAACAGTTTTATAGACTTCTGCCGGAATGCCATCTTCCCCATAGGCCTTCACATTTGGAGAGGCCATAATACCCTCCTTTACCTCACCAAGTGAAATGGGAGAGATAAGGTGTGCCCCTGCATATGAGTCTAAACTGGGCACGGTGACTGAGTCCAAATTTTGCTCAATCTGCTGGACGTTCGTTGGAATTGAACATGCATACATTTTTGCATAGTGAGAGACAAAAACTCTTTCAATGTCCTCCTGATGACTAACCATCGTATTCGACCCCTCATCAAAGATAGAATTGTAATTTTGTGGGTTTTTATTTTATTAACTGACCTGGCAAAAAATGTACCAACGTGTACGCTTTCTTCGTACCAATTCTGCATGCATGTATGTTGATTAACTATCTCACGAACTAAGAAGAAGTCACTGAGTTTAGCCTGTGCCCTTCTTAACCTTAAAAGCACCTCTGGGTTTTGGGAAGTCAGGGGTGCCCTTTGCGCCTGAGTATGCTCTAGTTGGAGCTCATTAACCTTTTGCTTGTTAGATTTAATCAAAAAGGCCTTATATGATATAGATTCTCCACTTATATGTGCATGAAGTGATTCCGAGATAAAAAACGGAGATGCTGAATTTTTGTTGACTTCAAGGAAGCTAGTTATAGAGGTTTTGAGAGTTTGAACCCATCCTTCAACTACCATCAAGGATTTATCGAACTTCCAGCACGGACTAGCAACCAGCTCGCCAAAAACATTAAGATTAACCTGGGGTGCTGAGTGGTCTGAAAAAGTATTTGCCTTTATATAACAATTATTGCGAGGAAGGAGGAACAAAGTTAGAATAAAGTCAATTCTAGAGGCTGTGGAATATGTTTTTGAAAAATACGTATAATCCTAATCCTGTGGATGATCGGTCCTCCAAGCATCAACCAGTGCCAAATCCAAAGTCATCTTGGCCAGCCACTGAGAGACTTTAGGTTTATTCTGTTTCTTGTTCTTACAAGAGGAATCAAACTGAAGATCGGGAATAACATTAAATCTCCTCCAATGATTAAAAGGCCGGGGAGGAGACTTAACACCTTATATATGCTCCGGAGGGCAGTGGGATCATCCTCTAATGGACCATAGAAACTTGCAAAATGGATGTGATTATTTGAGATAAGAGTGCTAATTATGACCCGCAAATTCTAGAGTCACAAAGATGGCAACCCCCCGAACAGCAGCATTAGCCGAAGCATAATAGGCCTGGATGATAAAATTTGGGAGCTTAAGGAGCGTATTCTGGCACTTTTAGTGTGTTTCCTGCATGAGAAAAATCTGCGATTGTCCTTAACCATTTAAGTAAAGCAGTAAACTTAACTTGATTATTAGCGCCATTGATATTGCAAGAAATAATTCTTAAATCACCCCCAACCCCCTTTTTATCAAATGTAGTCATCCTATATTGCAGATATTGGAACCTTCCATAACGATTTTTTGTGGAGAAGCTCTATCCCAATCATAATCCAATTTGTCATCTACTTTATCATCTGCTCGTTTTCTCCCACCATAGTGCAAACCCCCACCTTAAAGCAGAATCTCCCCTCCCCCTTCCCTGGCAGGTCCAACCCGTCATGACCCCACAAGACAGTGATCCCTCCCCCCAAACCTTTACCTGCCAACCCAAAACAAGAGTTCATTAACATGTCACCCTGAGAACCGGTGGGCCGCTGCTACAGTCTGAGAAAACACAGAAAGTGAGGGTACCGTCAGACTTAAACTCCCTCACTTTTCTAGCTTGAGAAAGTATACGCTCCTTGATTCTATAGTCTCCAAAGTTAACCAAAATCGTACGAGGATACTTTGAATTAGTAGGGCGGGTGAAGGGTACCCTGTAAGCTCTCATGATTGATAGATCCCCTTCTGTTTTATCCCTATCCAGAAGGACAGCTTTAAAGATGAGTTCCGAGACAACTTTGACCACAGATGAAGCTGCTTCGATCTCCTCCTGGACCCCTACAAATCTGAGGTTGGAGCACCGGGACCTATTTTCAAGTTCATTAAATTTTAACTGGAGATGCTCCAGTTCAGATTGGATCCGGGATGTTGTCAATTCTACTTGATTTTCAACATCTTCTAAGTCAGAGACCGTCTGTTCCACCTGTGAAACTTGAGAAGAGAGAAGAGTTAAATGAGTATTCAATTGAGTAAGCTGATCTTTTGTCTCCCTACGACTCTCCTCCTGAGATAGTTTAATAGATCGGAGCTCAACTAGAATCTGCCCCATCAACTCCTCCATAGTTGAAGTACCCTTTATCCTGCATGATGAACAATCCAAAATAAGGATATTAGGAGAAGAAGCGAGGATTTGAGACCCAGTATATGAATTGGAAGTGACTGCAGGTGTATCGGGTACTGCTATGCGTGCTCCCTCTGACACAAAATTTGAAGCCAACGCGGAAGAAACTCCAGAATGCATCAAAGTTGCTTCGCTTGGAAGAGATATCTTTTCAAGCCCTCCTTCTTTTGTACTCCTTTCAATTGATTTAAGTGATCCTTTGAAGTTGCTATTAGGATTTGAAAATAAGGGATAAGCAGGTTTCTCTGAATGTTTCTCCTTGAGTCAAGGGGAAGTTGCAGGACGAATTAGGGGAGGTTGCCTGGTGTCCCTAGAATCAGTGATACAGAGGAAGATTCAATGGCGGCACTGGCTGGAAGAGAGGAGGAAGGCAGGGAGCGTATTTGGGGTAGTGGCTCCGTAGAGCGTGAAGGCCATTTGACAGACTGTTCCACATACTCTGCGCTATTGGGTTCCAGCATGGCTAGGAGACCTGAGGAAAAAGATGAAAGATCCTGAATCCCAGGGGACTCCCTTGAAGAACTTGCAGAGACTTGTTGGTTGGAGCTATGCCTGCGCCTTCCTGTAGCTGGGGTCTGGGTCTTCGATTTAGGTCCTTTCAGGATCTTTCCCGCTGTCCAGGCTTTATGCCCAGTAACTCATCCCATACGTTTCATTGTGAGAATCAAAAAAAAAAGAAGGGGAAGTCCCGACCTTATAATGAAGATGTGGCCAGGAGGCAGGGGAGCGGGGGGAGAGAAGCCGCAGTCACCAATGTGCAAAACTGCTTCTGTCGCCCAACCTGGGCTAGAAGGTGTGTTTAGATAATAGCCAGACGGCTCCACCCTTATAGAACCTGGATGCTAGCGAAAAACATATCTAAATGTTTGTGCACAGCAAACAATCTTGGGCAAGACAGACCACCTTTCAGCAGCCTGGTAATCTTCTTCCGTACACCACTAACACACAGTTGGGAGTACAATCGTAAATACAGTCTCATTAGTTACTGCCCCCTCTGTGCACCACACATATTGAGCTTCTTTCTTTCTCCTTTTTCTCTTATCCTCCTCCCTTTATCCCCTTACTTCAGTTTTAGGGCTTGAGGGCTTGAAATGGTATAAGGCCAAAGTTAAATTGTCACAAGGCTCCTCTGCATACTGGCCACTGGTTGCCAACTAGCCCCCCACAGTAGGAGGGGCTCCTCTACTGCTCCCCTACACTCTACATGTTGACACACTTTCCTAAGTTTTAAAATCATCACTTGTCACTTATCTGTGTATTCTTGTGTCTGTCTGTGACTGTGCCAAGCTGAACTGAGCTTGAACGCTCCTTGTCACCTTCCACCTTCCTCCTTTTCCTTGTGTAGCAGCACCATTATTGAAACAATTTTCCGAGATTGGGGGGGGGGCTGACCTTCCAAAAGGCTAAGGACAGACACTTCACAGTATCCCCTGTTTTGCCAGGGCAAGCGCGCTCCTCCCTTAACTCAACCAGGAGCAGTGTTCATTGTCTGAGTCACACCACAGGGCTCCAACTCGTCAATGGGTCTTACGGACAGTCCCAGCCTCCGTGCGGCTCCTGTGTCAGAGGGGGAGGGGGAAGAAATGGAACACGTTCAAGCACTAATGTGAATCAGCGCGGCACTTGGAACAGAGCATTCCCGGTCGGTAATTGTGCAGCTCCAAGCAGGTTGGTCAATTTATTTCTTTTAAAAAAGGTCTCTGGTGCCTCCAGCCTCCAGGCGTTTACCGCGGGTGGGGAGCGAGGCCAGGCAGGGATAAAGCCGCACTCCTCGATACAGCGGCGTTTTCAATGGCAAGTTCTGCAGTGCGTCGCCATATCGCTGCTCCGTGGGGATCTCGTGGATGGGTGTCTGAGGGCAGCACAGCAGCCACAAGGGGGGTAAGTACTGACTGTATCCTTGTACGTGGCTCTGGCTGTATGGCGTTTGCAGTCACACTGTAGCAGCTGTGAAAATGTTGTAGGTGGTACATGTATGTTGATTAGTGGGAATATGTAGTACCCACTTTGCCTGACTATTAGATGTAGATCTGGCATTCATGGTTTGCTATGTGTAAGTTTTGATCACCTGTGTCAAGAGATATCTATGACTGCATGTGGAGATACTCAGATGACAATGCCCCATGTGTGACACCACCCAGCCATTTTTATGGATGTAAGCTAAAGTTTCATCCTACCCATAGACTATGTCCTTGTCCTCCCTTCAACATATGTGCTTTAGTAGCTCTAAGATGTCCCAAGATTCCCATCTGTCTTGATTACCTGTATTTGCATCTGGGTGCCTCACATATTTTGTACAGGGGCTATGTAACATTTGTCCTGGTACAGGTATTGACTCTCTGTGAGGCAAGCATCTCAATCACTCCACAGATATGGCCAGTACAGACCAGTACACATGGGTCTGTAGATGTATCCCCATTATCTCATCATCTTCATACTATGGGGTTTATGAAAGTAGTGAGGGGAGGCTATTCTACTTTGGTTGTTTGATTTTTTCTATATGTCCTTTTCATGCATTTCCATGGCATTGACATATGGGCAAATCACATTTATCCCAATGGATTTGTTATCAAGGCAGTAAGTGGTTAGGCAGAGCTACCCATTGACAATATGCAACGTCCATGCTATGTGTGCCAATGTCATGCCAATAACAATGACATTCATGTTATTATCTGCCTACATCATGTCTCAGTGGTTACTTGGGGGCACATGTAATAGAATGGGTCAATCATTGCTGTCCTTGGCCTAGCTGATGTGGGCAGTTTGGACTGAAATTGTTATTGAATGACTTCTAATGTCAACATTTAATGGTTTAGCTGTACTACTCTTTCTGATAAAGTTGTTGGTGTGGGATATGTTGTCAGTGCAATGGCAATTGTGTAAGTCCATGTGTACATCATGTGTACATATCTTTTCAATGGTGTGTTGTCTGTACTTAGGTACAGGTAATCACATATCAGGAAAGGTGTGAGTGGTGTTGCTTTACTCATGTAGTCATGTGGTGGAACTGTAACAGCATGTCAGATGGAATGTTAGGTGCCCTATGATGTATTTTGTGGCTGGCTTATGTTTAGGTGTTCTTATACTGCACTCAGTGATTGTCAGTGATGTCTCATGTGTGGTATGTAGCCCACTGTAGCTGCACATGCATGTATGACGTGATGTGGTGTATCTGTTCAGTGTCTGCAGATGTTCCCCTGGGATTTGGTATATGTAGTGACATGGCTGTTCTCCAGACATGAATTCTAAACATCAGATGTCAACTGTATGAAAGTGCTTCATGTTGTGGCTACATCAGTGATTGTATCCACGATGGCATATATGTACAGGGGATTCAGCTAGGCATGTGATTACAATGGCAGGTGCTGGGTGGTCTGTCAATTGAGTTTTCTTCACTATCATGGAACATTATTTCTGGACATGGACTGGTCAGGTGTAGATTCAGAACATGCATGTTATGTTGTGATCAGTCAACTGCTTTTCGTAAAGGTTATAGGAGTATGGAGAGTTATTATCCAGATTAGGACAGATTTTCTGCTTCAGACAAGGCATGATGAGCATGCTGACATTTCTTTACAGGTGATTTCTTGGAATGCTCCAGCCGTGCTACCTTAATTGGATTATGATGTGGGTGAGATGGAAGACATAAAGAGGTGAATAGGAGTAACATGTTGTGACATGACGTAGGTTATGTGGGTTTCTATATGACATAGCCTAGCCAGTAGATACTGTATATACCTACAGTTGTGCATGTTGTAATATGTAAATGTGAAGAATGTGATGACCCTCTCTCTCCCTTTCTATCTCTCCCTCCCTCTCTCTCCATTTGTGTGCATCAGCATTGGCAGGCAAAGGAGATGGGGCACAGGTGAGTGTGGATGCTGCAGCCCACGGGCCCTGTGCTGATACCACCAACAACGAGAGACCCTGTGGCTGGGAGGGCAGTGCCACGGGCTAGACAGAATCCACATCATCATCTTTGGAATCCTCCTCCAGTGGACACTCCCTGGCAGTGGTGGACCCTTTGGGGGACCACCCAAGCACCATCTTTGTCCACCACCCCTATTACTACCAATGCCCTCCCTGTAGCTCCCCACCCAGTTGTCCATGCCCGCTCACCCAGGAAGGTGGGCATCTCCTTCACTGCAGGCACCTCTGCCCCTGCCCCTGTCTGCCCTGCTGCCCTCAGTGAGGAGGCTATTGATCTCCTGAGGTCGATCTCTGTGGGTCAGTCGACCACTGTGAATGCCATCCAGGGACTGGCAACTCAAGTCCAGCAGAGTAATGCATTCCTGGAGGATATTCAAGGTGCACTGGCTGGCCTAGAGGGATCCTTTCAGGCTCTGACCTCCACACTGATGGCAGCCAGTCACCCTTTGTCTTCTGTCCCCCCTCCACCTACCTCTCCCCCATCCCATACCCCTCTTCCCTGTCCCAGCCAAAGCACACAGACAGACATGCATGCTTCCACCTCAACATCCAAGTGTTGTGCTGACAGACACAAGCACCACAAGACCCACCACCGGCATGCACACAAACAACACCCACCTGCAGACACACCAACACTCACTACCTGCACTGACTCCTCCAACACCCCTACCTTCACAGACACTACACTGAACACACCTGCAGACACCACACCAACATTCATCGATACAGCCACAACTCCTATCCCATCCACAGTCACCAAAACAGCAGACCCGCAGACATCCACTCCAGTCACCACATCCGCAGGCACCACAACCACAGATACGCCTACATGCAGCACATCTACAATACCTGCAGTCACCACCCCAACAGACAGTCACCTATCCATCACAGCATTTCCCAGCACCTCCACCCCCTTCTCCCAAGACACATAAATGCCCACACTCACCCACACAGCAGACACCCAGGACAGACATGCATACCTCGCACCCACATGCACCCAAGACAAACACCAAACACCTCTTACAACCACTCCCTTTCCCTCCACTCCCAAACCCTTTTGCCATGACCGTACCCATGTGTTGAAGAAATGTTTCCTCTTGGAGTTGTCCCTTTTCCCTACTCCTCTCCCACCCCATGTGACCCCAAAAGATCTGTGTCCCTCCCCAAGTCCAGCCCTTCCACCTCAAAGTCCTCCCCAGCCCCCCACTAGTACCCATGGCCCTACACATGCCAAGAAGTCATTCCCTCCTAAGAATTCCCAGTCCTCCCCAAAGCCTTGACCTAGGCCTCCCCCTCCCAAACCTAAGCCCAAAGATCCACCTCCCAGAATGAAACCCAAACTCCACCTCCTGCCCCCCCAATTCACTGAGGTGCCTGTCTGCCCCCTTGAGGCCCCTACCTGAGGAGGTTGTATGGCAGTCAGGAGTCAGGTAGGGCACTGGAATGTGCCATATGTGCCTGATGCACTTATGTGTTTGGACAGGCCTATGGCCTTCTCATTATGCACATAGTTCTGTAAATATATATGTATTTATGTATTGCCATACATCTGGGCCAACCAGTTGTTGGTTCCAAGGTTACATTTTAGTTCTGCCTTTCATTCCTTGTGGCTTTTTTGGTCTTGCCTGCTTTAGTTTGTGTGTGAGTACGTTTTGTGTGTGGTGATTGTGCTGCGAGTTGTGTCTAGCCAGCTTGTATGGGTGTGTGCATTGCATTTGCCCCAATGTGATGGCTTTCTATTGTGTGATGGCCACGTATGAGTTTGGGACATGGATTTATGTTGCTATTGTGTGTAGTGATTATTTTGACATGTGTTATTTCGAGTGTCGTGTGCCCTTGTGTAGTTGTACTTTGTATATGAGTGTATGTGGTGATTGGTATGTCAGATCCGTAGTGGTGTGTGTTGGCCGGGTATGGTGTATGCCTTGTTATATGGATGTGTGTTGTGTGTGTTGGTTCTCTTGTGTTGTTAGGTTGTGGTGTATGTATGATTGGTCAAGTGGAGGTGTGTATTGTGGATGAATGACGGTGCTTTCGTGCTGTTGTGGTTGTGGTGTTATGTAATTTGGTTGTGTTGTGTGTTGTAATGTTTGACTGTGCTGGTGCAGTGTATCTGGATGTTGATGTGTGTTTTGGAAGTGTGTGTGTGTGGTGGCCGTAGTGTGTGTACTATGTATGTGCTTGAGTGTATGTGGCTGTGTGTGGGTGTGCGTGTCAGTGTGAGGGTACGTGTTGTGTCACCATCGCCACCCGTTCAGGATGTGTATGTTGTGTGTGCATGGATACTTTGGCATTTAGCAACATTGACAGGTAAGTGTGCGTACTCACAGTTGCTGTCATCGTCACTGGTTCTGAAGTCGTTGGGAGAGCAAGAGCATCGGGAAGACGTGTGGCTGAAGGTGAGTGTCCCCTTTTACAGAGTTGGTTTCCGCCAGGGTTTCCGTGGTGGTGCAACTGCGGGGGAAACCTTGGCAGTATGCAGCCTTGTAATCTGTCTGGCAGGAACATGGTCTCCGCCAGCCTGAAGGTGGCTACAGTCTACCATGGCAGCCTGACGCCACTGGCGGTGTTGCCGGTGGATTGGCTATATTCTGTTGGGAAGATTGCCATGGTCATAATTTGGCGGTCTTCTCTGCCAGCCTGTTGGTGATACGATCGCCAACGCCAACATGGTGGTCATGAGACCGCCAAACTCGTAATGACCCCCATAATCTTGTCTAGTTAAGTTGGAACACATCTCTGTCAACAAACTGTTTGAGGTTTTAAAATCTGTAGTATTTACCAACAATATTGAGTCATCTCAATATTACTCCCAGATTATATTTAACAATAGTGCTACTGCTGAAATTGACCCCATTGTCACACATCACACCAAGTATCAATCATTTAATCCTGCTACCACAGAGTTTCATCTGACCATCTAAACGTTTTGGACTCTACAACCAGTATCTTGTGATTTATAAATAAATAAATCAGTCCAAGAATGAATCGACACAAGTTACTTGTTGTGGCACTGATGTTGCAGACACAGTTTGGAGGTATAGATAATTCCTGGTTTTGTAAAGCATTGTTATCTCAAGGCTTTTTTGGTCAAAATATCCAGTGGTCTTGTAGATGGAGTATGGTAGGAAACAATTTGAGGGTCAGTAAAAGAGCCCTGTTAGCAGTAGGCTTTCTAATCCATCTACCCTGCACACACATTGTGACATAAAATCAAACAGGAAAATCACTCGGCCTGTAGGCCAAGCTCCACAATTGCAGGACAAACAGTCAGGCTGGTCTTGGTTATCCACAATTTTGAAAGGTCCAACTTCAAATGTTTCTTTCCAACGATTTAGTCACTTTAGATGATTATGGTAGGGAAAATGAAGGCAGAATATTGAAGGGTTACAATATTGTGACTACAATATCAAGGGACAAAATATCAGAGAGATAAGTTCACATAGGCAAGTATGGATTTTCTATTCTTAAGTCCACATCTAAGTACCGTTAATGTCATTATCAAACAGATGTGGCATGTGTCCCTCCAACACATGAGCTGCTGTCTTGGGATATTGCAGGTTTATAATAAGCTCTAACAGATATAGACAATTGGCTACATTAAGCATCAGAAAACTATTTTTACCAGGAAACGTGGTGTTGTGAGCCATTTTCTTATCTGATTTCAGAATCTTACATACTTCCGTTTTAAAAACCAAATCAAAAGTTAGAGTATGGGGACAGGGGTAATGATATATATATTGCAAGCACCCATAATTGCATAAATAGACTGTAGACAGTCAGAGGACTTTATACAAGTGGTAGAATTACAATGGAAAGAAGCAATGAATATCAAAAGCCAGTAATTGTTAAATATCTATTTATCCTTCTGTCCCTAAAAATAATAAAATTTCAAGTGAATTGCTGGAAGAATCCCGTTGAAGATAATGTAGAGGCATAGGTAAATGTATCTTTTTGAATCCTTCATTCTTTTATTCCAGAACATAGTGATCCTCAGGCTTTTCTCTTATTAAAGCTTCAGCACTAGTTAAAACTATAGGAAGATCTGGCTCTTTATTATTAATAACATAGATGGTGATCACAGAAAACATGGTGGGAATTCCATTTCAGGAGACTTAGAAGAATCCCATAGATAGTATCTTTACATGGAGTAAATGTCACATATCTATAAAATTAAACAGAATTCTATGTTTCACGTGATACAATTGTCAGAGTAATTAAAGCCTACAGAGTTTGTGAGGCCCCATCCCAAATTACATCACAAATATTATTTTAATACTTAACAGTATTATTGGATTAAATGGTTGAATCTTCTGGTTAAAACAGCACTTGAATTTGAAATAATCGTCCTTAAGTCACAGCAGGGTTCAATACTTTAACCAATTTATAAGAAATTGAATACTACCAATGTGCACTTACAGATGATAGCATTGTTAAGATGTTGATTCTAAGCATTATGCCTGATTACATTTTGAAGAATTGGAGGCATGGGCCAGATGCGCTAATTTAATTTCAATCCACCACACAGGATTTAGACCGAAAAGTGTCACTCTTGATAGCAAAGTTGCCTATATTAATGCTATTTATACCTCTGTTCATAGGGAATCTTGTACTTTGTTCACTTGCTTCATAGACTAGGATGGCCTTCGAAGGGTGGATTGTTCAATTCTCCAGAAAAACTTGTTGAATGTGGTGCCACACCACAGTTATTGAAGGTCATTGTGTCTTGAAATTAGGATACCTGGATCAAACTTGACCATAACAATCCGCTCACTTACAAAATTCCAGCTGAGAGGTTTAAAACAGGGTTGCTTCTTATCACCTCTTTTACTTAGCTTCTACACAGATATGGTCAGTGAAATTTCTCTTGTAGCTGCAACTGTCCAGAAGATAGGTTCAACCAAACAGCATGTCCTGCAATATACATTTGACACTTTGACATTAGACCATATGTCTTATGTCTACAGATGGCAGCTTTTTCTAGAAGTCCTAAAAGTTTACAACCTTAAAAATAAGCTGGTGGTGAACATTAAAGAATACCGGCAGTCCTTGTTTTCATTAAACAGCGCTATAATATTATTAAATGGAAAATTGCAAATCTCTCGATAGAGAGGCTAAAAAACTATAATTTTTTGGAAATCTGGCTTGCTGTTAAAGTTAAAACGTAAGGGTAACTCGCTAATATTTGCCCTTCGACATTTATATACATTTGGCCCTCATCTGAGACCCAACTAATTTTGACTGTTATTTCCATGAACTTGATGCATTCTTTAACCTGTAGCCATCAAGTATTTTTGGGGTGACCTACTAATTGCCTACATAGCATTCATTGCTCATTTTCAAAGTTTCTGTCATTTATTGAACTCAACAACCATAGATACTTTGAAATCCATTCCCCGGAAAGAAATTATTGGACAAGCCATGACTTTTTCTCTTGGGCAAGTTATTTAAAATCACATTGTGGCCCTTCCACTCAGATGCTTTGAGGACCTCGTTTTGTTAAAAAATCACTTTCAAAAAGGTCTTGAAACAAAATAGGCCACTCTCATGAGGTGTAGATCTAGACAAATTTAAGTCAAAGAAATGGTCACAATATATTGCATAATCATATTCTGAATCATTCTACAGAGTTTAGGAAAGTACCACTTGGCAAAACATACCACCACGGCTTTCTCCAATTTAAATTTTTGCTTATCCCTTTATATGAATTTAGGAAATCGTAGGCCCCAATGGAATTTGGATACTGCCTGTGTAACTGTTATCTGGAAACACTGGTGCATGTGTTATGTAGCGGTGTGAAGCTCAGATAAAAGACGCAATTGGCTCTGAGATTGTTTTTACTGAGTGATATGCGTAATGTTACAGAAGATGTAACATTTGCATTGACAGGGTCAGAACCCAAGATGGCAGCCTGTGTGGTGAAGTTTATGCAGATTACAGTGGCCGATCTCAGAGCGAATTCTGTTTAACTTATTTTTTTATATAATGGTAGCCTTTTGGCAGACTAACCTAAATTTAGCTTCTGTAATGAAAGTGTGCCAGCAGGTTCTGGAATTTTAATAATGGAAATATTGATTAACATATTTCTAATACATGGGCGCGTGCAATCCCTTTATAACAGCTGTCTCTAATACCCGTGACATAAAGAAATAACAATGATGCTAATGCTTATTAAGTTATGACAGTTGTGATCTAATGTCACAATGCCTGCTGCCAGGAACCAGGGTGAATGGCAGGTCATGCAGCATAATTACATCCACAGTTTAAACAAGGAAAGTGGGAACTGGCCTTTCCTTCTTCTGATAACATTTTCAAAAAAACAAAAAGTATTTAACATAAAGATATTTATGGCAAGATGCTTATTGGTTTCCATGCTACAGGTCACTGCAGGAAAAAAGAATAGCTGCACGTTTCTACTCAGAATGAGCTGCAGCATTTTTTAAACGGGCTTTTAAAATCTCTTTTGCACAAATTATTAGCTACTTTTTGGAGTGTTTAATTTCACAGTACATGTTCTGCTTTTATTCTTCTACTCTGACTTACCTGCAATGAACATGGAAAAGCTGGAACAAGGATGTAAGTGGTTTGTGGGAAGGGTATGAGAATGCTGCGCATTAAAGCCTGGGACAAAGAAGTCAGGGTGGGCCCCATTTCAGTATCGGATCTAGTGGTGGAAACCGTGTTAGAGGCTATGAGTAAACAGGTTCATAATGTATGAATGGATTTTGCAGAAGGCCAGCATGGCCCTGAAAAAAAATCGGAGGCCCCGGGACCAGAGTCAGCTGGTCATGGCCGTCAGAGGCAGGGAAGACCTTTCCGTTCCGTGCCTCTGACAGCCATGACCAGCTGAAGGATTTGGCGACGGAAAAAAATGTTTATCTCCAAAGTATCCTATCAAATAGACAGAGGTTCTGTAAACGGAATCAATCAGATCCAGGAGCTTGCTGGTGCAGGCCTCCAACCTTGCAGAGATAGGTCCCGCATAAATCCCTTTTCCACAGAAGTACCAAATGGCTATTCAAAAGACTGGAGAAACCAGCCGTGAACTGTTGCTTCTCTCAAATTAAAAAACAATGTAGTTCTGCAGAGAGGTGCACTAATCCCGTTTCTTTTTTATGTACAACAAACATTGGCCCTGATGAACACATTTTCTATTGGCAAAAACTGGTCACAAATTGCTCAACTAATGTTTTTGGGCCATGGAAATGAATTGTGCAAACCGACCTATGTACTAATAGGTCAGTTCAGTGGCGTAGCGTGGGGGTGCAGGGGGGGCCGGCCGCACCGGGCGCAACATCTTGGAAGAGACTAAATCCACGGGTTAGGGGGCGCAAATTACTTGCCTTGCCCCGGGTTAGGGGGCGCAAATTACTTGCCTTGCCCCGGGTGCTGACAACCCACGCTATGCCACTGGGTCAGTTCACAAAATTGCAAATCGCAGTGGGTCGAAATTTAACCTATCTCATTAAGACACATGAGGCAGGTTGTAAATTCATGCCCTTTTTGATTGGCTAGAAGCATAGGTATGGTGGCCTGCTGGGGGCAGCCGGACCCATTTAAAAGAGTGAAGAGTTGAACAAATCTTTTTTACAAGTAAGTATGGTCCCATTAACCACTGCCTACTCCTAAATAACGTTTTTATCAACATTCTCAAGGTGGAATTGACACCCTGGGCACCCCTTACCATTTGCGACTGGCTTACTATCAATTTTACCTGTTAATACATACCTTAAGGAATCAGTATTTGAAAGAGATGCCCTTAGCATGCCTTTCCAAGTAGTGATTCCTTAATGTTTATGTAACTCATTTAATGCTTCGGAAAACCTTTTCCAAATCGTGAATTCAGCTTTGTACATTACAAACAGTATTGTAGCTGTCGCAAACACTAAAATTTACTCTACGAGCCAGTCAGTGCCTACAATACGCAAAGATCTCAGCAACTGCTCAAGACCTATGACCGACCGTTCCAGATGCACCACTGCCCTCTGACACCCTAGTGACTCTATTACATATGGCAGGGGACGCAGATTAATCTCTCATATATATAAGGCCCGGCATGCTGATATCCCAACTCCGACTCCCCATATCTAGCCTAGATGGGAAAGACTGCTTGAAGAACCCCTGACCACAAAGGAATGGACACAGACAGAGGGAGTGAGGACAACTAGCTCCAATGCCAGATTGAAATTAGTACAGTATAATTACGTACACCAAACATTTATCTATCTAAAAACAATGCATACCATATAAAACACTCTTAGCAACAGTTAACCACGTTGTGGGGGCTCCGGGGTGGGTTTTACTCACATGATATGGTCCTGTTCCAAATGACCATCCTACTGGCAGATGATATTGAGAGGTATCAATAGGCCTACTAGATGGGATATACAGCCAACAATAAAACAAGTCATATTGGGATTTATCCCTGCCCTTACTGATAAAAAAAACTTAGCAGGAAATTTGCAATGCTCAGCTTAGTACTAGCAAGCAAAATACATCATAGCTACCACCCCTTCCAAACATTCACACTGGTCTAGGGATGTCTCGGAAATAGATGACAGAGATATGAATGGAACATGTCTGATCGGATGAAAAATTGGTGGATGATGTAAAGATATGGGCCGCAATGCTCTCCGATTAAAAAGAATCTGGCCATACCCACACTGGAATGATCTTCCTAGTGGTCCTGGGGGTCCACTTTTGGGTATGGTCCACATATTTTGGGAGCAGGGCAGAATGTTCTGTAGTCGCTTCGGGGACCCTACCATGCATTTCTAAACCTCCACACCACAACTGTAGTTTTGATACAAAAACAACAGGGGGAGGGGGGGCTTAGTTGGGGATGAGAAATGGTTGTATGAACTTTGCTGGACATGGTATAATGATGCTGTACTCTGTACCAATTGTTTACTCTAATTGTTTCTCATAAAACCTCAATGAAGATCATGTATTAAAAAAAAGAACACTAAAATGTACCAAATATGAGGGTTTGAGAGAATTAAAACACT
Source organism: Pleurodeles waltl (assembly GCF_031143425.1). Lineage (NCBI taxonomy): Eukaryota > Metazoa > Chordata > Amphibia > Caudata > Salamandridae > Pleurodeles > Pleurodeles waltl. The sequence continues at coordinate 311,659,393 of NC_090449.1, read as the reverse complement.
TTGCACATAAGGCCCCTAGTTATGTGGGTATTTGGACAGAATATTGAGTTTTAAATGTCAGAACACAGAAATATTGGAAAAAATATTGTGAAAAAAGTATTGGGATGCAGAATTATTATTCTCAGGAATATCGTTTTTTTAGGTAACAAGAATATCATTGTTATTAATATCATTTTTAATATAGTTGTTAAGAATATCAGTTTTGTTAAATTATTTTAATGTATTTTAGTTCCTACATTAATTTGATATTATTACTGTTGCATTATTGTTACTATTTGTTTTAATATAGTTTGTAATTTTAAGTGACTTAGAATTTGCAATCTAGTTGTTAGTAGTAATTCATAGAGTTGTTGCAGGTTGTTGGGTTTGTAGGGAGAGCAGATGGGAAGTTTATTACGTAATAATTAATTATTAATAATTATAATTTTTAAGTAGATATGTGATTAATATTAATTATGTATATTATGTACTACAGATTTAACTAATTATGTTTTAGGTAGAGGTTGCTATGTTTGTAGCGGTATGAGGTGGGAAGAGAATTAGGTAATAAATAATTAACCATTTTTTATTTATTATTTGTCGATTATTAATTATGTAAATTATGTAAGAATCATTTATTTTAGTTTCTTTTCTGCAAGTTGCTGGACTTGTAGGGTATAGGGTGGGAAGTTAATTTAGTAATTATTAATTCAAAACTATTATTTTCTTTATTAATTATTCGACTGATCATTAATTACATACAGTATGTAATACTGAACTATTTTAGTTATATTCTTTTAAGGGCTGCTAGAATTGTTGGGGTATAAGATTGGAAGTTTATGAAGTAATATTGAATTAATAATAAGTATTATTGTATAATTAAATATTTAATTGCTTAGTTATGTCACTTGAGTAATAATTATGTATATATTAGTTATATTTTAGGAGTGGGCTGCGGGTTTTGTGCTGTTTTTCGGTGGGAAGTATATTAATTAATTATTACTGATGAATGAATAATGAATAATTGTTAATTAGTAATTTAACTGTTTATCAAAAAATTGTGGTATACTTACTTATTTGAGTAATGGTTTGCTAGGCTTGTAGGGGTATACTATGCCATGTTAATTAAGAAAAAAATGAAATATCCATTATTTCTACACTGAATATTAATTATTACATTGTTTATGAATTTTGTAAAGTGGTTCACTGATATATATATATATATATATATATATATATATATGTGTGTATGCAAAACAAAGTCGTTCTCCGGACAAGAGCGCACTCTCAACATGTGCAGTTTATTTTGGAAAGCAGCAAAGCCAGTGACATTAAAAGATTTCTTTACACATTTTCCAGGCCTTACGCGTTTCAGACATCTCGTCCTTGGTCACAGGCCAGATGCTTGGGTTGAGCAAATGATTGCAGATACCTGATTACTTGATAAAATGCTCTGGCGAGTTACACAATGCATCCTGGTAGTGGTAGTCCTGCACATTTATATTACATCTTTAGTAGACAATCATTTCTGCCTTGGTAAGTTGCTGCAGCCAAACACACATTAAAGCACACTTAAAAACCTTAGTAGGTGAATTCAAAGCACAGTTACTGAGTTTTGCTGAAATTATTCCATCCTGTTTCTCTTTATATGACGATGTAGTAAATTCACACAGACCTGCTTTCTTTCTGCAGTGGTGCTGCTTTCACGGCTGGACAGGCCATTAATTATGTGCAAAACTTGGTAACTGTGCTTTGAATTCGCCTAATAAGGTTTTTTAATCACCAGAGCATTTAATCAAGTAATCAGGTGCCAGCAATCCTTTGCTCAACCCAAGCATTTGGCCTCTGACCAAGGACGAGATGTCTGAAACGCGTAAGGCCTGGATAATGTGTAAAGAACTCTTTGAATGTTACTGGCTTTGCTGCTTTCCAAAATAAACTGCAACCTGTTGAGAGTGCGCTTTTGTCCTGAGGACAGTTTTGTTTTGCACATAATTAACGGCCTGTCCAGCCATGAAAGCATTATCACTGCAGATAAAAAGCAGGTCTGTGTGACTTTACTACATCGTGATATATCTCGGTAACAGTGCTTTGAATTCGCCTACTAAGGTTTTTAACTGTGCTTTAATGTGTGTTTGGCTGCAGCTACCTACCAAGGCAGAAATGATTGTCTACTAATGATGTAATATAAATGTGCAGGACTACCACTACCAGGATGCATTGTGTAACTCACCAGAGCATTTAATCAAGTAATTAGGTGCCTGCAATAATTTGCTCAACCCAAGCATTTGGCCTGTGACCAAGGACGAGATGTCTGAAATGCGTAAGGCCTGGATAATGTGTAAAGAATTCTTTGAATGTTACTGGCTTTGCTGCTATCCAAAATAAACTGCAACCTGTTGAGAGTGTGCTTTTGTCCGGAGGACAACTTTGTTTTGCATATATATATATATATATATATATATATATATATATATATATATATATATATATGTATATATATATATATATATTATACGGATTCAGATTCTCAGATCCAGATCTGTAGAGTCGGGGAAAAGCAAGGCTGGCCGCAACCTGACAGAAAAGTTGTGGCAGCCATTTTCTTTTGTCGCATTAGCTCGGGGAGTGGGAAATAATCAGTAAAAAACACATAAGGGACAATAGGGACCCCCGTGGGCAATAATTGCCCAATTCTTTTTTTTCATCTGATCCACAGATCCACGGAAGGATCCTCGGATACATGGACCCGCGGATCCAGATAAATTGTTTTTTTTAAATCCACTGCATCCAATCTCATGCTGCGCATGACCGAATGCTGTGTGCAGCTTGGGTTTGGGTGCATGCAAGAGGGTTGGCTGCCAGGCCGGGCCATAGGCCAGGACCTGCTACCTACCGGTGCCCCCTCCTCAACATTAGTTATATTTACATCTGTGCATGCTAAAAAAAATAGAAAGTCACTGAAAAAAATAAAAAAGGTTACAGGGACGTTATAGTTAGGTTCTAAATTTACTTGCACAAACCCAGAGAAATTAAGCAGTTACAGTTATGGTTAACTCACGTAACTATACGTTGCGACCTAAGGCAAATATAACTTGTGTCTTTGCCATTCACAGCTAGTTACTCTACATATTACATCAATGATGACACCTTCCATGGCATCTTTGATATTACCACTGCAACATTTGCAATAATACTATTGATAAGAAAACTGTGTATGGCAAAGGCGCGAGTTATAGTTACCTAAGGGTGCGAGTTATAGTTACTTGAAATCCTGTAACTGCTAAATTTCTATAGTTTTGTATGAGTAAATTCATAACCCCTCCAAAGACCAATGCTTTCCCTACTGATGCACAGACTGGAGTGGAAATAGTAATTTTAACCCCTCTTATGTCCAGCACTTTCCCTGATTCTGCACAGACTAGAGTGGGAATAGTAGATTTTACTCCTCTGAAGTCTAGTGCTTTCCCTATTGTTGCTATGCTTGGTGTGGGAATCGTAATTTGATCCCCTCCATAGTCCAGCACTTTCCCTACTATTGGAAGTGGGAATAGTAAATCTTACCCTTACGAAGTCCCAGGCTTTCCTTACTGTTTCATACACTACAGAGCAAATAGTAATTTTAATCCCCCTGGTCTGGAGCTTTCCCTATTGTTGTAGAAACTGGAGTGGAAAAAGTAAATATAACCTCTCCAAAGTCCAATGCTTTCCCTACTGTGGCACAGACTGGAGTGGGAATAGTAAATTTAACCCATCGGAAGTCCAGAGCTTTCCCTACTGTTGCAGAGATAGGAGTGGAAATAGTAACTTTAACCCTTCCAAAGTCTAACACTTTCCATACAGTTGTGCAGATTGGAGTGGAATACTAATTTTAACCCTTCTGAAGTACAACGCTTTCCCTTCTGTTTCACAAACTGGAGTGGATTTAACCCCTCTGAGGTCTAACATGTGCTCTACTGTTGCACAGATTAGAGTGAGGCATAATAAATGTAACCCTTATAATGTGCAACACTTTCCCTACTGTTGCAGAGACTGAAGTGGGAATAGTAAATTTAACCTCTACGATGTCCAACGCTTTCCCTACTGTTGCACAGACTGGAGTGGAAATAGTAAATTTAATCCCTCTGAAGTCCAACATTTTCCCAACTGTTGCCTAAACTGGTGAAGGAATAGTGTATGTATCATTCCCAGACATAAATACATTTCCTAATATTGTTTAAATATATTTATTGTTAATATTTGTTTGTAATTTTTATTTTATAATATGTGTTTATATTTTTATCTGTTTCCAATTTTTTTTATAATATTTTTTGTAAATGTCATTTTGTATTTTTTTATTTGCTTGTAACTAATGTAATGTTTTGGAATTTAATTGTTAGCATTTTTGGGGTTTATATAAAACATGTGTGAATATAAATGTATATATAATGTACTTTTTATAGCAGTAAAGTTTAATAATTAAACAAAAAAACACTAGAATGTATGTAAAATATATATATTTTTAATAGCCGTGTTATACTACATATATATGTACACATATATATGTGTGTCTATATAAGTATCTATTTTTATTTAGTGTTAAATTTTAGTGAGTTTTTTAACTAACATTATATTAATGGTATATAGTAAAATATTATATATATATATATATATATATATATATATATATATATATATATATAGACACATATATATATATATATATATATATATACATATATATATATATATAAATATATATAATTTTATATATATATAAGTATATGACCTAGTGGCAGTTGCCACTGTGTAGTTATAGTTAGGACCTAGGGCCTCATTTTGTGCTTGCCGGTTGGGAAAGCCTGTCCGCCAAACTCCTGACACGGTGGCCGCCGCCTTCATGGTGACCATTCCGCCAGACCTATTAGGAGTTGCCCGCTAGGCTGGAGGTTTCCACCCACCTACCTAGCAGGAAATAGTCTACAGCATTGTCTCTGGCTCGTAATTGACCCAGTGGCAATGCTGTAAGCCGCAGGGTGCACCCTCGCAATGTACACCTTCTGCAAGGCAGACAGTGAACTTTGCAATGGTGCTAGGCTGGAGGACCCTTACACTGCCGATGCCAAGTGCATGGGCAGTGCAGGGGCCCCCCTGAGGCTTCACTAAATTGTCTTTAAAAACTTGACGCTCACTTCAGCTGCTGTCTGGCAAATTTCAGGGTGATCTGTCAATCGGGGAGCAGAAAAAAGGAAGGGGGGGTCCCAAACGCATTTTCCTCATATTAATTACCATAGGGTTTTTTAACCCAACTACAGCTCGAACCTCCAGACGGAATTACACCAAGTTTGCAGAAAGGTAGCTCTTAGTCCAGAAAGAACCATTTTTGTTATTTGGTGTAAATTTGATCAATAGTTTTTGAGATATTAAAAGAAATACAGATTTGTACATCTAGTGACACAGATCTTCTGAGGATCCGACAGTCCCAGTGCTAAAAGCAGCCAGGAGCAGAGCCCACGGTTTTTCTGCATTGATGAATGAGTTCTACAATAACTCACATACCAGGAAGAGGTGGGATCAATACATTGAGCTCCAAAAAGAACCTCATCCCTCCCCAAGCACACACATCTCCCCCCCACACACATACAGACAATAGTAAAATACAAAATAAAGGAAGCTGATGGAGCCGGGCAGAACACTTACCAGGGCACATTCAGCAAGCAATTTAAAAGTTTCCATGTCATATTAATAACATTTCCTTGTCCCAGGGAGTGGAGGCGAGACTGTGCTCAAAGGGTTGCAGGGGTATCTAGACGGACCGAGGTTAGCATACTTATCCGGGAGGGTGCAGTATTTTTCACCCCTTCACTACGAGGGGTGTTTATGTCATCATCATAGATGGGCGAGGGAACAAAACATTATTATAATACTGAAAACTATTACTGGACACATTTATAACAAAGATAATGATGACTCATGTGTGTGTATATATATATATATGTATATATATATATATATATATATATATATATATATACATATATATATATATATATATATATATATATAGTTATTCACTGACAAAACAAAGGTTACATGGACCTTATAGTTAGGAAATAACATTAAAAAACCCTTAGAAATTCACTGACAAAAACGAAAGACACAGGAGCGTTTTAGTTAGGAAATAGAATTTAAAAAACCTTAGAAATTCACTGAAAAAACAAAGTTTATTGGGGATTATAGTTAAGAAATAGAATTAAAAAAATCTTAGAAAGTCACTGAAAAAACAAAGGTTAAAGGAACGTGATAGGCTCAGATTTCACTCATACAAAACCATAGAAATTCAGCAGTTATAGTACCTGAGCTAACTTTGAATTACGCCCTACAATGCACAGCTTATGACCTCACATATTACATCACTCATGACATGGTCAATTACATTAATGATGACACCACTGATGGCATCATCCTCAGACCCACTCACACGCCCACCCACAACCCAACAGAATGTCTCATACACCCACTCCCACAGAACCACCCAGAAACCCATTCACAGACCCATACAAGCATTCACACACCCACTCACTGATCCATAGAGCCACTCACATATCCACTTACTCATACAGCCACTCATACAACTGTTGTAGTGGGACTCTTGCTCTAGGCACTCTATTGCGGCACCACACTCAAACTCAAGCGCAAACTACAGCGAATCCAGAACGCAGCAGCACGACTCATCCTCGACCTCCCCCGCCATGAACACATCTCACCACACCTCAAATCCCTCCACTGGCTCCCCATAGACAAAAGGATCACCTTTAAGATCCTCATCCACGCACACAAATCCCTCCACAACACCGGCCCATCCTACCTTAACGAAGAGTGACCTTCCACACCCCCACACGCCACCTCTGCTCCGCCGACCTCTCTCTCGCCACAGTCCCCTGCATCAAACACACCACCACTAGAGGCAGATCTTTCTCCTATCTGGCCCCCAAAGCCTGGAACTCCCTCCCCACCCACCTCCGCAAGACCCAAGACCTCCTACTCTTCAGGAAGGGCCTTAAATCAAGGCTTTTCAAACAGTGATCCCCTCCCCCCAGAGCCTTGAGACCCTCACGGGTGAGTAGCACGCTTTATAAGTCTCTTTGATTGATTGATTGATTGATAGGCAAGACTGCTGGCTTAGGGATGACAACACTTTTGTTTGTAGGCAACTAGGTCAATCCTACAACAAGTTGCAACTGTTAGCCTAACCCTTCTGGCTCACAAGCAGTACCTCACCAAAAACCCAAACAGTAAAACATGATGTGTGGCAGCCTTTACGTCTGGACTCAAGAGTGTGACATCTCAGGGAGGTTGTGGTCAAATGGAGATTACCCTTTTCTCACATGAGCAACATGTCTCGTTCACACATAGGCAATGAAAGAGATGCAGTGAAGTTTTTAATAGGTTTTATTAACAAGACTCCAATCTATTGTAAATCGCAAGGGCTGCAATGATTAGGATAATCAATAATGAAGGACACAGTAGTGTGAAAAGGGAGTCATGAACACAAAAACCCCCACCATTCTGCAATAACATAACATGTAAAGCAGGTGTGAAATAGAACCTATTACCCTAGCACGATAAACCTAATCTCTAACCTAAAGCGAGCTAGGTGTGTTAAACCTAATCTGCCAGCACCATGTCCATGAGAAGAGCCCCCCCAACCCTTGTTACCGTGGAATGAGGTCTCTAGATCAGACTCCGTGGTGACACGACGAATGGGTCAGCATCAAGGCATCGTGTAGCAGAGAAAGCATCAAAGGAATCTGGTAGAAATCCCTCTGATTATCTTGTCTGTGTGAGATGCATTTATACTGATCTTGTAGGACCCCTGATGCAGGTATGTTCCCAAACACTAGATAAGAAGGCATGCTTGGGGCGGCAATTAAATAAAACAATTCCCTGAAAAGGTACATTATGATACTGTCACACGAAAGTGGGAAAGTACATGATACCTATGTATCTCATTTATCTTTGACACTGATAGTGACGCCTTTACAGTGTGGCACTGATAAAGTGAAACTGAAATATCTTCCTAACTATAAACATGTCAGCCATCTTGGAAGAAATAATTAAATAAATGTTCTAAAACAGAGCAAGCTGAGTAGGTTAAAAGTCACTAGGTGATGGGGGCACAGGCCTGCCAGCCAAAGGCTAAGCTAAAATCCTGATTTCCATTAAACTAAATAGGATCCACTACACCCTCACCATTGCCGGAGCAAGCATGACGCCATAATGATGACGTCAGAGAAAGTGAATGAACCCAAGCTAAAAATGCTCTGGACTAAAACAAGCTAAAATCATATTAAAATAAAACTAAAATCTAATTAAAAAACATACAAAGAGACGCAATATCGACCATGACAAGCACAGCAGGCCAAAGTTGAAGGCAATGTTGGCAAACTTTAAAACTTTAGAATAGGTCAATGGTCAAATTTATTTAAGAGTAGTCATGATCTTGAAGAATATCTTCGAAGCCATCAAAAGGAAAAGCATTCAAGAAAGAAGCCACATCGTCAGATGTTAGATCCATGACAGGAGTGGCAGATGGATCTACAGAGCAGTAGTGAGCAACAGCCTCAGACGTAGGATCTCCTGTGAGGGCAGCACCATCCAAAGTGCCCAAAGGTGCCAGACAGTCCACCAAGGGTGGCCTATAAGTGGCCTCGCAGATCAGCCTCAGTCTCATGGGGCATGATTGTAAATTAACCCTCATCGGGAATATCAGCATTTCTTTGTCCACAGGAAGCACTGGCAGAACAGCAAAGCACACCAATGGTGGATGTTTGAAAAGGAACCAGGTGCAGTGAAAGACCGGTTACACACACCACAGGACTGGTTAGAGTGACAATGACCAATCATGCTCCAGTTCTTCCAGCAACAGAGCACCAAAGAACTGTACCATGCGATCACAACACAGTTAGGCTGGGGGTAGTAGATCCATCACTCCACTTACCTGGGAGGGCACAACCACTACAAATCAGGAACAACAGCAGTAGTATCCCGCTGATCAATGCCAAAGTCACAGGGAAGCAGCCAAACACACTGGGAGAGAGTGAATGGATGGCTGAAGGAATGAATTCGAAGACAGTCTGGAAGATGGACACAAATCCAGACCCGACAGCCTTAAAGAAATGCACAATCCCTGTAGTGCTCGAAGCGTTGAATATTCTGGATACCAGCTCTCCAAAGGGATTGGGGAAGTTGGTATTTAATAGGGATTGGTTCTCGGCTGATGATCTTGCTGTCTGGAAAGCATGCGTCTCTTTAGCCAATATCAACGCAGCTTGTTTCTGGAATAGCAGCACCTTTAGTCTGCTCAGCTTGTCATAATTTACATAAGTAGTATGAATGTGAGGCCACATTTCTGCTACTCTTATCTCTGGTGTGCAGGGGAATAAAACATGTACACAACATGTTACAATCTTAGAGACTCAAATTACGTAGGCAATTCCTGGTCGCATAACACAACAGCTTTGGTCACTCAGCACCACATAACTTCCATTCGAAACTACATGAAATGCAGGACAAATCAAAGGAATGGGAGTACCCTTCAGAAAACAGGCCAAGTTTGCCTTTGCATTGCAAAGGCCATGAAGGGACACCTGTTTGCAAATCATTGAATGACTAACAGTAATCTCATATTTGCTTCCCCTAAGAAAGACCTCTTTTTTGCCGTTCAGACATTTATATTCAAAGGGCAACTCCTACTCTTCTTTAATATAGCTATCGCCTAACCGCTGTATCTGCCCACAGTAAGATATTTCAACCATTTTGAAAAACTAAAGGTGGAAATGGGCAGATTTATAATGCCATGTACAAGCCAACCTGTTGCTGGACTCTCTGCAACTGTGAAAGGCAACTTTTCTAGCTTTTCTATGTTAAGGATGGTGAAACTTACTTTCCTTTCTGCCATTGTATGTTGTTCCCCGGATCAATTAAAAGTAGCAAACAATTCACTACTAATAATATGCTTCCATGGAACGCGGCCGTGTTTCAGAATCAGAAGTGTCCAACCTAACTGCATTATGGAACCCAGCTGATTTGTTCATGGTGTAAAAAGGGCATGTCATTCTGAATTATATCTATCGCATATACCACTATATTATTATGGGAGTAAATCCTGTTGGACAGAGTGTTCATGCCATTGTCGACAACAGCTAAAGCCTTTTTCCAAATTCGCTTTATCTATCTACATAACCGCGCAGCAGCTTCTATTCAGAAAAGCTCCCAAATCTCATTGTACATGACATAGATTAATCTTTTGGAGCGTGGCCTTCTTGGACCTAACAAGAAGTCCTGTAAGTCTATATCTTCAGAAATTAGAATTAAGGTGTTCTTTAACCGCTGCTAAGGAGTTAGTCTGCAACCATTGTTGGCACAATTTACCCGCACTGTATTTTGTAATTATTCTCAAGTGTTGACCCGAGACAAAGCAAGGGTCAGGAATGCTAATCTTGAAACCCCCTGAGGACGCCAGACACCCATTTGTACTTATTGGCCACAATAACCACCCGCTAGGACTGGAAAGTGAAGTGAGCCTTTGCACCTAATTCTTCCTCTGTAGAGTTCAGGAAGGATTTTCAGTTGGTCAATTTTGCCGGTGTGAGGATACTGGGCGCATTCATTTCTTTTATTTTTGCTAACCCTAGACAGGATGTCTGTTGAATTGTGTCATTCAAAAAGATCATTTGCACACTCTAAATAAAGCTTCCCCACCCTGAATTTGCCAATCTTGTGTTCCCCATATACTTTTTACATCAATGGTGTTCTTCTAGTATTCGTAGCCTTCAGCTGCAAGCCAGGAAACAAAGGAATCTGAGTAAATCAATTTTGTGTGAGTTAGCAACATTTTCCTAATTTCAGAAGGTGGTAACTTGAAATAGTAGGACTCTGCATTTTTTATGTCATGCCCAGAAAAATATGTGAATTTATCTGAATAATGTTTTGGGATTCCCACAGTCAGAGTTGAACAGTGTTCCCACTGTGGGTAATTGAATACGGATTGCTATCTAGTTGCACAGTGCAGGTAGTAATGTTCCTAGTTGTTACAACGGACATCTCCCCATAATTCTTTGTGTTGGTGTACACATCATCACTTACAAATACAGTGTAATCCTTCATTTCACCTAACATGGAATCAACTATTTGGATGTCAGAGTCATCAGATGTAATTACATCAGTCATTGAAATTTTGAAGACATGTGGAATTTGAGTGACCTCAGCAGGCCCATATATACCAAATGGAACTTTACCCCACACAATCCCATCAGGAATCGGTACTGCCAAAATGCTCAAAAGGGACAAGTCTCTTCGGACCTTATGCAAGGAAAGATATGGAGTTAGAACTTCATCCACTGGCTAAACAGAGGAGCGTTCAGGAATGCAAGGAACATTTATAAGCAAGTTGAAAACAGTCACAAAACCAAGACATGCAAAAAATGCAAGCAATGTCAGAAATAACCACAGATAGTTCCATGGATAAATTGAATAGTTTTTTTTAAGCCATATTACGTGTTTTACGTGTCTTTGAAACAGTTTTAGGTGTAGATGAAGTTGAAGAAAATTCTTCAAGGTCGATGAAATAACTAGAAACAGTCTCTACAAACACAGGAGCACATGCATTTGCTGGTGGAAGGATCCACATTGTATGGAGGCTCACAGTAGACGATGTTGTCAGTTTGTGTGGTGTTGGAATAGAAGACAGCCACATCTTGGACAGGTGTTGTCATTGAAGTGGCAACAGGAATCAGCAAAAGCTAATTTTCTACCCTCCCCATGCTCGAGGAGGTATTTGTAGCATTGTTGTACATGCTGTTGTTGTCAGAAGTGTTGTTGTTTCTTCTTTGAAGAGGTATGTCCTGTTGGGTAATGAAAGGGAACCGGGAACTACCCCAGGGACGTCTGGGTCTACTGTGCAGGATTGGCCAGATGATGGAGTTTGATGTTGTCAATGGACACAAATTTGTTTGCTTTGGAACCAGGCAGCGGTGGTAAGATGACAGTTCTGATACCTTGTATTCCCATGACTTGGACCGGTGCTCTGTATGATGGGCCAAACTCATTCTTCACAGCAATAATCTCACGTACCAGATCCCCAACTTTAGGAATCCAGTCAGTAGAAGTTGTTGGCAAATTCCTTATTCCTAAGGGGGCAGCACTGGCAGATGATTTATCATCATGAAATAGGTGAAGCTCCTGTAAGACAGTGAGACGTTCATTTATGTCAAAAGGTGTATCTGCTGCCATCAAAACAGGGCCATCTAGATCTGGGACATACATAGATATACCAAAGAGATCCTCATATTGAGTGCCTCCTCCCAAGGACCTTAATGGCAGGTTATTCAGTGCTCTCTGGACCCCATACAAGATATGAAGCCAGCTGTGGACAGAACTTAATACTCTAGCTGTTAAGGACTGCTTTAGATCTCGATTCCTCCTCTCCACAACCAAATTTCCCTTGGGATGGTAGGGTGAAGAGTAATGGAGTTCAACACCCATCGTCCCCATGGTGTTAGAGGCAAAAGCAGGGTCCTGGTCCAACTGGAATGCTCCATCCGCATATTGGGAGAGTTCACCCGGTAGGCCAAGGCAGAGGTTGCTGGGTTATTGTGCACTGTTGAGTTACTCCACTCCTCCACTCCGGGAGGCAGGTGAGCTCTGTCTTACCGGCGGGGCCCAGGGAAGTCAGTGCCAGGCACTCAATCAGCACTTAAGAGCGTTTGTTGCAGAAGGCGCAGAGCGTCTTGCTGCCCTAGAGTGAGGATTTTAGTCAGCACTATGGCAGGGTCGTCAGAGGTGACTTTTTGGCAGTTCTCAGGGAACCATCAGTTGAAGCAAGTGGGGGCCGGTCCTTCCTCACCCCGAGGGAAGCAGGCAGCACACCAACACGCAAAGCACAATACTAGGTGGCAATCCCTCCTGATAGCGCAGCAAGTGGAGTGTAACAGACCTACACGGCAGAGCAGGTGGAAGTCTCTCCTGGCAGCACAACAGACAGGGTGTATCAGGCCAACATATCAAAGGAAGTGGCTAAGTGCCAGTCCCTCCTGGCAGCACAACTCCTCTTAGATGCAGAGTCTCCAAGTCAGCACAACAGACGGGGGTTGAGGACCAGTACACATTCTTTGGTGCCCAGGTTCTGGAAGGCTGGGGAAACTGCCAGACCTACCTTTGAAGTCCCCAGGGTCCCTTAATTGCCCTTCCAGGCTCCAGACACTACACAGGGGGTAGGCAGCATTTTTGTGTGAGAAGAGGCAGAGCTCTATTAATTGGCAGTAGTCAACTCCTCCCTCCCACCTATTCCAGGAAGACCCATCAGCCTAGTGATGGGCCATCAATATGCTAACGCTACACCCAAGCTCCCTTTGTGTGTGCCTGTCTAGTGGGAATGCACAGAGCCGAGCTGTCATCTACCGCAGATGTGTATTCAGGGACTGGTAAAGGCACAGAATAGTAAAAGTAATAAAATACCAGCTTTCTAGAAGTGGCATTTTCAGACTTACAATTTAAAAACCAACTTCACCATAATACGTGATTTTAAATTGTGAGTCCAGGGACAGCAAACTCCATATTTCTATCTCGTCCCATTGGAAAGTTGTAACTAAAAGATGTTTTAAGGCAATCCCAATGCTATTCTATGGGAGAGATATGCCTTGCAACAGTGAGAAACGAATTTAGCAGTGTTTCACTATCTGGACATGTTAAACTTAAAAATACATGTCCAACCTTTTATATACACTGCATCCTGCCCTTGGGGTTAAGTAGGGCCTTTTTTTAGGGGTGCCTTACATTCACCAAAAAGGAATGGTTGAGCCTGGCAAGAGGGTACACTTGCCAGGTCGAAATTGCAGTATAAACTGCACACACTGGCTATGCAGTTTCAGGCCAGAAAAATGTTTGAGAGGCTACTGTAGTGGGTGGCACAACCAGGGCTGCAGGCCAACTAGTAGCCTTTTATTTACAGGCCCTGGGCACCCATTACCAAGGCGTAGAAGTAAATTAAGTATGCCAACTATGGGTAAGCCAATGTAACCATGTTTTAGAGGACAAAGCACCTGCACTTTAGCACTGGTCAGTACTGGCAAGGTACACAGGTCCCTAAAGGCCAGCAGAAATAGGTCAGAAAAGTAGGAGGAAAAAGGCAAAATGTCTCGGGTTGTCCCTAAACAAAGGGCCATTTTCAACAAGAATCTAATCAGAAACAAATATTCTGCTCTGCCCCTTAGGAATCTATAAAAATAATTTAGAGTTTAGACTCAAAATACTAGTTAAAAAGACGTAAATGTTAGCTAATATTGCAGGTTTAAAGAACTAGATCTCTGGCTTTATGAAGGGGGGATGCTGTCACCTACCATATGTGCACATCACAAAAGCTCTGCCTGAGCACACTCACAAAGGGCTTGACATTAGTCTTTTGTGCCCCCCCACCCACTGACAAGCTGGGGCGAGGGCATGGAGACAGCAAATTCCAAACACCCCTGTTGGGTGGAAACCTTCAGATCCTTCTCCTACTTTAAAGCTGGTACCTGGTATAAATATTGGACACTGAGACCCAACTAGTCAGTATACCTCTGGTCCAGTAGAGGACTCAGAAATATTGTTGTGCTGCTCTGCAAAAAAGACAGCTACTCTGCTGCGCTGCTGCCTGCGTATGAAGGAATGGGCCTGCATCTTCAACCCTAAACCACCAAATTGACTCCAAGGGCCACTTTGCTGGCCTCCTGACCATAGCCTCAGGGACAGAAACAGCTCCTACCATCCTAAACCCAGCACCTGGCCTCGGTCTGCTGTGACTCTTGTCTCCTCCTAGTGGTGCCACCCTAGTACTAGACCCTTGGAAGTGGGCCTTAAGGTGCTCTACCAGCCCAGCTGTAATTTCTTTAGCAGAACCAATGCTGCACGACTCATCTCCTCGTAGCTCAGCATCGGAACTGCTGCTACACAATGCATCCCAGGCAGAGGACCTTGCGTCGCAGCCCAAGGCTTCTCAGAATCGCCATGGCACGATGCATCCCGAATGCAGGATTCACATCGCAAGCCTTCGGCTATGGCATCCTAGACAATGACACAGGACCCTCCAGTGCACACCGTATTTCCAGCGCAGGACCTGGCAACATCACCCATAGCCTCTCGGAGCCACCACTGCGCGATGCATCTTCAATGAGGGCCCCCACAACATTCTGCAACCAGGAGTTAAGCAACTTTATTCAGCGGGCCTAACTTAGTCCTTGTGTCCCTTCTGCACTCCATCACTGTCGGCTTGAACTTGTGACTTTGTCTCAGATCGGTGTAACAAGATAACCACAGTTGGCACTTTGTTCTTCTAAGCATTGTTTTCACTTACATCTTTATAACTGGATATCTTGGGTTCTTGGTTCTCCGATGATTGGATTTTTGTTGTTTTGGTCTCAAACAATTTATAAAATTGTACTTTATTTTTCTGAATTGGTGTGGGGTTTTTCTTGTGCTGTGTTTTCATTTTATTACTGTTTGGAGTACTGCACAAATACGTTACACATTGGCCCTCATTACAACCCTGGCAGTCAAAGACCGCCAGGGCTTTTTTGGAGTTTGTACCACCAACAGGCTGGCGGTACAAACTCGGGCATTACGACGGCGGCAGAAGCGCCGCGGTTGCACTGCCGGGACCGGCGGTTTCCCCCCACTTTTGTCCCGCGGTTTCCCGCCACTTTTGTCACGGCGGTTGTAATCCCCCAGGCAAACAGCGCTGCCCAGGGGATTATGAGTCCCCCTCCTGCCAGCCTTTTCATGGCGGTATGAACCGCCATGAAAAATCTGGTGGAAAGGGTAGTCGCGGAGCCCCCTACCACGGCCACATGGAGCATTTGACTGAAAGCGCGACGGGTGAAACTGCACCCGTCGCACCGCCGCAACACCACCGGCTCCATTTGGAGCCGGCTCCCGTGTGGCGGCCGATATCCCCGCTGGGCCGGTGGGCAGAAATTAGGTTTCTGCCCGCCGGCCCAGCGGGGATCTCCAAATGGCCTCCGCTGGAGTGCGGCCGCATTGGCGGCCGCCCGGCGGATACAACTTGGCGGGCGGCAGTTGCTGGCCACCACTGTTGTAATGAGGGCCATTGTCTCTAAGTTAAGCCTGACTGTTTTTGTGCTAAGCTAATGGATGATTAAGCACAGGTTGATTTGGGGTTTGCTTGTGTTTCATCTTGACAAGAATTGTGGTTACTTCTTGAGTAGGAGTTTCACCCCCTCAACCAGTAAGCCAATTTCCTACAATATCCATAGGCTTACAATCAAATCCTCTTTCTCCGTGAGTGTAAGGATCCTTATGATAAGCCAAGCCAATAATGCAGTCTCTTTTCAGATTTCAGACACTACTTCCTAGTGCTTGGCATGTGTGTCTCCGTTGTCTAAGAATAGTTCTTTTACCCAGATGTTGTGTTTGTATAGTTCTATTTGCATGCAACATCTGAGTCTTTTAACTATGAGCCTTGTGTAACGCATTCTGCAAGCTGAGACACCTATAGGTCTCTACTCAACATCAGAGTGTAAATAGGGTGTTCGTAACGGGGACAACTGAGAGCTCTGGCTTTAAGGCTGAAGGTAGTTTCTCATACCACAGGTTGCTGGGCCATACTGTTGTTCAGAGTACAGTGTTCATCCATTCCTTGTCCTGTCTCCAGAGCACATAGTGATAGCCCACACGTGCTGACTGTAATTATGATTCCATTGAGGAGTGGACAAAGTTGGTACACAGTTGTCAGAATATTGACAATATTAAAGGAAAATAACGTGATGTTTACAGGGGGTGTATTTGTGCTAGGTGGTACAAAAGACGTACATGCAGAAGGAGACAGTGTAAAGACAGCAATAAAGCGGGGGAGATGACGTGGGAGACATGGAGAGTGGGTGAAAAAATGTGTAAGCGACTAACGCAAAGGGACAAATTCCAAAGCAAGGTAATGTAGGGGGAGAACTGGAACACACAGATGCACACTCCACTTCCAAAGATATATGTAATGTATAATTCACCATCTCATATTTTTGGAGTTTTTCTGCATCTAATATGTTTACAATTCAAATATTTTCAGTTCTAATTACTCACAACAATGTCCTTGTTGTTATTCATTTATCTATGATTGAATAAAAATAAGTGCTAACAAGCAGTGTCAAAGCAACTGGTTTGTTTCAGATGTTTATGTTCATCGTTATATGCTATGTTTGTAAGGCACTAAAACAGACAAAGTCGCCCCCAAATACTGGTTAGGTGGCATGCTTTGTCAACAGAGAACACTAGTTCACACTCTTTAGGGCATGTCCTTAATTACATAGACTCCATCGCTTATAATTCCTAGTTACGCTTCTTTGCGCTTTTAAGAGGCGTCCCATATTTTTCATCCACTTTAAGCAATGAGCCGATAGAAAGGAAAATATGTCAGCACTGTTAATGGTCTCTGCAACACTACGGATGAGCTTGGGGCACTATGTGCTCCAAGCAATAAGGAAGAGCTGGTGACAACATTGGCATTTGTGGGTACCAGGGTAGATTGGTAAATATTGTACCCATATTGTGATGGAATAAACTGAATAAATGGTGGCTAGGGGCGAGTGAGACATTAATGAGGCAGAAATGTGATCAAAGACTAGGTAACAGATAAGGCACATCAAATGGTTGAGTGCATACTTGTAGCAGTTCTGTGGTTTGTCATTGCGCTTGTTTGGGCTCATGATTGTGACCCGACTTCCACAAGTATGTGCCCAAATAAGCACAAATCCTAGCAAGTGCAATGACAAGAGCTCTAAAACTGAACCGTGGCATTAGAGTGTTGAAGAGAATTAGAGGTGAATTATTGAGTTGAGTGTTGTAGAATGGCCAGACCATTGAAGAACAAGGAACTACAGTATTGCGTTCATGGGATTTCTCTGCGGCAAAAAAACGTGAACGCTTTATCTCTTTCACATTGAGAGTCTGTGGATTGCTATTTTCAGAAACAGGAGAGCATAACAACAGAGAGCTAGTGGTACAAGTTCGGCATTATAGCTAGTTGATGATTAGCTGTGCCTTTACCGCAAAGAGCTTACAGACAGGCGCTGAGAATTCTGAGGTTTCGAATTAGAGAGTCTTGCAGGCGAAACACCACTAGAGAAAGATATGAAAGGTGGAGAGATGACAGAGTGTCAGGAGAAATTGCAAGTAAGGATCTCTTGGAACTTTTATGTGCCAGAAAACTAGAAAAGTAGTGTGGAACTGTAGAGGGGAGACATGAATGTTAGAAAGTGTGGTCATGGATATTTAGATAGGTTGCTGAATGATGTTGCAGCGAGGAAGTCTTCACTGATGGGTCTGAGCATGTACAGGGTAAGAGTCAGGCCAGTGAGTGTTACAGTCCTTTACATGTAGGCAAGGGGATCTAAAGTAGGGGAATTTATTGTCACACAGATGTGAGGCACTTCAGGAGAAGCCCGGTTTTGGAGACACAATGATGGGTTTTTATAACCCAGGTGACTTTAGCATCCACTGCTTTCGGATTGGGGCAGCCAGTGAAAGGGATTGTATATGGGTGGGAAATACAGGACTGGGATGCAATGCTAGAGGTTGAAAAGATCATTGGGTAACATCCATTCATGGCATGTTACTTAAGCCAGGGTGTGCTGGTTCTGATGTAATTATTTAACTCATTGTTTGTGGGGTCAAGTCCCCCTCACTCACCACCTAGAATGGAAGATGTGTGGACAAACATTCAAAACGTGATTCAAAATATCGACTGAAAAGAGAAAACACTAGAAAAAAGGAATGAGATTGGTTCAACTGTTGGAAGTGTAGTTGAATGGAAACATAAACCTCAGTGCCAGGCTCACCTGTATGATAAAGATCTAGGGCAGGGATGAGTACTGGTACCGATGAAACAACTCAAGGAGAATTTGTTAGACTTTCCAGATTGATAGCTCACAAACTAAGTTAGTGTGTGGATGCAGTTGCTATTAGGAAGGCTTTGAATGGGGGAGGATGTGGGCAGCCACATTAATTTGGTGTAGACTATGCATGTCTTAGTAAAGATGTGGGTCAAGGTGTGTGATTTAGTAGGGATATGGAGATGACACCATTGTGGTGGTAGTTTCTACACTGTTATAAAAAACTATCTTGCTGACATTGTCGGACTGAAGGTATGCAAGGGCTTCAAGATAAAGCGGCCCTGCTCTAAGTCTCAGCTGGCTCATTGGAGGTCCGGTCTAGGCTGGTGAGATCCAGATGTTGGAAGGAAGTTAAAGGGCTAGCAGGGATGTCAGGTAATCATTTGGCCTATGAAACTGGAAAGACCAAAAGGTCAGATAGCTCAGTGAAATGGGAAAGAAATGGAGAACCAAAAGGAATCAGAAAGAGTTGAGCTTTGTAGGGTGAGTTTGAGGAATAGATTATTAATGAATCACAGTTATAATCAGGTCCACACACGCATTTAAGGCAAACTAGTGGAGGGTTAAAATTGTGAGTTTTATCCAGAGCATAAAGTATGCAATTCTGCAGCCCTTGAGTTTTGGGCATAAAGATGGATATGCCACACTTTTCACATAATCCATCATCTCCTGCATAATTTTTAGACCTTAATAAAAAATGTCTCTAGCTCAATTGGAACAAAAGTTACTAAAATGCTGCGACACACTTGAAAACCCTTAGCAAAGTTTAACGGGTCGCTTTGCACCTGCTGACAGCTGTGTTTAACTAATAAACTGATACTTATGAGTTGAAAAGTAGCCCAGTTAGCTCTAACATGTACTAAGGGCAAAATATTGAAATAACACTGCCAAAAATGTGCATGTTGTGCCGACTAATTTGGCCTTTCTTGCCGCATAATTTATTCAACCGTGCTGCCACATAGCTTAGTCCGCTCCTGACGCATAACTCCACTGGTCCTGGTGTTATCCTTCTTCAATAAAGCAAGCATTTTACAAGTTTGACTTAAGAAACAGCCTGTAGTCATCTTGGCTTTGCAAAGGCCACCCGCGTGATATAGAGATAGCTAAATGAAACACAGGTAACCAAATGTAGGTATGTCTTAGCTAAGTACTCACTAGATTATGCACAGGAGTGAATTTGGTGCTTTTTAAGGGATGGTGAGCATGGACATTATTTAGGTGTTGCCAGGGTCGCAGCTGCGCCCCCTGGCTTGCCTTTTGCTACCCGTGGCAATGGCTTTGCGACCACTGGCCTCAGAGGTGGCAAATTCACTGCCAGGAACGCAGCTGCAGCTCAACCTTATTGACGTAATTTGGGGATTCACTTTCTTTGTTTTCTATCATTTTTATTACACCATTAGTGTAATAAAAACGGAGTACAATTATCTAGTGTAGTATAGCCATTTTTAATGTCGCTTTCTGCGCGTTTGCTTAACGTATTAGGCCTCGTGCACTTTGCCCTAGATGCATTATTATTTAGCCTCGCACTGTTATTTTACAATAACCAGTTTCACGGTCTTGTTTCATTTCACTCTATCACACTGTTTAGCTTACTTCAGCACTGTGTTCTCAAACAATACATTCTTGCTCGCTCTGTGCTTCAGTCAAGGATACAGTCTGGTACATTGCCGATAGACGTGGTAGAAGTTTAGTCTTTATGGTTCGTAGAAAGTACACATCCTTACGTAGGGACGTTTCTTAGAACACCGGCGTGTTAGTTATAAAAACACTTCCTAGTCCTGGTACACGTAAGAGGGAGATTCCGACCAGGAACCCACAACTAGATGCTGACTGCCCTGTTGCAGATGCTGATCCAGATCACTGGCTTTTGCTCAGATTTGAGGGTTGATGTCCTCCCGGGGGAACCTGAAAGGCAGGCTTAGAGCTTCACATGCTGTGCTCAAAATATAACTTAGAGAGAGAACGTAATTTAGTTGCAATATGATAGCCTTATTCTTATGTTTCACTCTCCTCGTTACTATTTCAATCCTACTGTGTTGTATGGTTCTGGTTATTGAAGCTCACGCTTTGCTATCTAAAATGCAATCGTTTTATTAAACCAATCTTTAAAACTTAAACTGCCTCTGTCATTTATATATGAGACCGCACTGTGTACGAGAGAACTGGTTGTGACCTGAGTGACCACGACTTCCCTGGGAAGCACTAAGGTGCCATGCGCTTGGCTGCCCAATTGTCTCTTCCCTTTGGGAGAGATAAGGCACTGCTAGTTAGCCGGAGCACAACCCAGATTTGGGGTGATAAGGGTTCTTCGCCGTGGGTCAGACTTAGTCCCCCACACTGTGAACGATCTTGCCGCCCAAAAATCCAGTAGCCTCATTAGGATAATAAGAGCCTACGTGACATGGCGCCGCCAGCGTTTGGTCTTGCTCTAATTTTCGGGTCCACCGGTTTATCTCGGTCTCATATAATATAATGATCCCTCAGTACTTTAACGGAGACGTCCGTGGCACTGAGGATTTCCATCACCGCGGTATAGGTAACCCTAATTACAGCAGATGGTTGTTCAAGCTTGAACATTAAAAGGAAAGACCCCGTCTTGGTGTGCCTTCTCTGAACTCTCGCTGTTTTTCTAATGGCGAATCCCCAGGTAATACAAATAGCTCTTAACATGAGACAACCACTCACAGCACATTTGCTTGCACATGGTCTTACGATCCAGGGTGGTCCAGTCACGTTTGTGGTGGCCGCCCACGCAGCCTATAGAACAGAACTTTTTTACTCTTGGGTCACATTTCCAGCAGTTGATGGGAACACAAACACATTTCACGCATATACAGTTGCGAACGCACCTGGACAGTACAGGGCGTCGCATACCTAGAGATCCCTCTATCTTATCAAGAACATAATAATTGGCTTGATGGCGCCCTATCCCATACATATTACCGGTAAGGTTAGGTCCACTAAGTAATGATGGTCCAACCTGACCTTTATTGGCCACATATACACCACATCCTGCGGTTGCAAATATGGCGGTGGCTGAAGTTCGACGTTTATATACAGACTTAACGGCTACATATAGACGCTTAGTACAATTTGTGATGCAGAAACTAAATACAAACCCAGAGCGCGCTGCTCCAGCACAACCACATGCAGTAACACCAGATATAAACCCGGTGACTGTACACTCCATTATGGGTAAAGTTCCAGCAAAACGGGAGGAGATTCCATTTTGTCTGGCACAGAAAATCAATACGCTGGAGAAGGTATTTCCCCATACGGGACCTCAGGACAAACATAGAACGGCACACGGTACACTGACATTAGCCAACCTACCGGAAGTGCTTAAACAAATTCAGGATGAATACGGGGCTGCCCCGGCCTTAGATTTAGGAATGCAACTGATGGGTAACTTTGCCACGGTTTGTTCAATAATCCTAAGCAATCTTAAAGGGGAAGCAGTTGCACTTACAGTGCGCATGCGTCTTCGTAACATCCCGCAACAAGATCAGAAGCGGGAACTGCCTAAAATAATAGCGGAAACATATTCCAGTATCGGTCGAGATAGCCTAGAGGCTAGCCACAAAAACCTCAATTTCAGGGAAAACTTGTAAGGAAAATGCTAAACAGCAACCTGATGGTAATAAGAAGCGCTGGAAGAAAAAACAACAAACACCCAAAAAAAGAAAGGGGAGAATCTCCACGTACGGATACCCCGCAGACTAGGTATAATCTCAGAAATAGAGATAATATAAAAACGCCTGATAGATATCAATATACTGATACACACCAATCTCGTTCCTTTCAGGACTCATCGGAAAAGAGAAATGAGAGAGGTGGGTGGTCAGAGCGGAGAACAGAGTACGTGAAACCGAGACAGGAATCACAACGCTCTTCAGAGGTTTCTGTCAAGAAGGAAGAGAAACCGATACAACAAAAACAACAGTTTAAAAAGAAAAAGGTGGCAGCAGTCTCAGTTACACATGCCACTCAGGAAGAGAGTTCTCTTGAAGAACAAGACATGGGCACTAGCACTGCTAGACAGCACGGAAGAGGTCACAATAGTTCGCCGGAATCTTCTAGAGCATCTGGAGGTGAAAGCAACTGATGACTTCATACAAGTTGAAACAGCAGATATGCGTGTCTCCGAACCCGATAGGGTGTATACAGTGACTTTACAATTGGAAGGGGACATTGAGCGTACTATACACGCAATCTTTTGGGATCGTGTAGTTAAGATATATGACATCTTGCTGGCGGAACAAGATTGGCCGCCTGATTTTGTCCGCTCCTGCCCAGTTGGGGAGGAGGTTATTAAACCTTCATTCTAGCCCCTTGTTCCAGGGGAACTCGCAGAGTCCTATTGCATCAAATGGGCTCTAGCACAAGCACCTGCCTTATATAGAAATCACGTAGGGTGGGATGGGGATTCTCCATATCATGTAATTCCGATTAAAGGTGAACCTCAGCCACAACCGCAGTATCCCATAAAACATGAAGCAAGGGCACCGGTGAGAGAAATACTTACACACTGGAATACCAGGGAGTAATTGAACCCTGTGTCTCACCGATGAATAATCCCTTATTCCCTGTAGCTAAACCGGACCATTCATATAGAAAAGTCTTAGACTACAGACATTTGAATGGACATACATGTACATATGCTATGCAAAATTCACATAGCACCGCACTGATGAACAACATTGTGCGGAAAAAATATAAAACGACTTTGGACATCTCGAATGGATTCTTCTGCCAGAATATAGCACCCTAAAGCAGAGATTTAACAAGCTTTAGCACGCTAGGCTCCCAGAAAAAATTCTGTTGTTTGCCTCAGGGGTATAAGAACAGCCCAGGACTGTTTGCGTCTCGTGTGACTGCAGTTTTATACGCGTTAGACCCTGAAGCGTTGTCATATGTGGATGATATATATCTCATGGATGAAGAGTTGCTACAACAGGTAGCCCGCATTGTTGTAGGGTTTGCCAAAATTGGCTACAAGTTTAACTTCAAGAAATCTAAAATTGCCTTCCTCAGCGTCAAATTCCTGGGATATGAGCTGTCAAATGAAGGTAAGAGCCTAGCCCCACAATTCTTAGAAATGTGTGCACAATTGCAACCACCAAATACGATTAAGAAACTCCAATCATTGTTGGGTTTTCTAAATTTTGGCAGAACATACATTCCAGATTATGCTACAAGCGTAAAACCTTTATATGAATTAATACGTCCTGATTTTTCCAGAAAATTCTGGACAATTGAACATACACATACTCTTGGGAGTTACAAGCAGATATGCTAGCAGCAACACATCTACACCCACAGGACAATAAGACGCATTTGGTCATCAGGGTAATAACTGGGGCCATTGGGTTTACTTACTTCACATTTAATGAGGGTGAGACAGTCCCGATTGGTTACAAGTCACACTTGTATTCTGCTGCTGAACAACGATTTGCACCCACAGAGAAAATTCTCACTGCTGTACAGATGGCTGTTATTAAAGAAAGACCTCTTGCGCATTATTGTCGTTTCTCCTATTCCGGCCCTCGAGGCTGTTACAAAAGCTAGCGTTCCGAACGCAAAAGCACTTCACCCACAATGGATACAATGGGCTACGTCTTTAACAGCAACTAATGTAGACTACATTTTTGACCCAAAGTTACAAACTCAGGAATTTCTACAATATGAAGTTGAATATCCCGTTCCCGCTGACACGTTGCCTATTGATCAATATCAAATAGTCATGTACACCGATGGCTCGGCGCAACCAGCGATTGGAACAAAACACCAATATACTGCTGCATGTGCGGTAGTGAGCGGCTATATGGAGGGGGAGAAATTCTGCCCCCAACATACTTATACACAGACCTTAGGGGATTGTACGGCACAGTTAGCTGAGCTAAAAGCTCTACTAATGGCACTAGAACATACAGATCCGACACAGTTTACACTGATTGTTTGTGATTCGTATTATTGCGTCCAGTCTTTTAATGAATACCTACATTACTGGCGCTGGAATGGGTTCAGAGATTCAAAAGGCAACTCCATAAAACACAGACTACTGTGGGGGAAGGTAGCAGACCTGAAAGAGACACTACCCAAAGTCCATGTTGTACATACACTTGGACACCAGCGCGTTGGAATACACGTTGCTGGGAATACTTTGGCTGATGAAGCCACAAAGTCGGCAATGGCAGTTGCCACTGTAGCTGCAGTGACTCGTTCGAGTTCCAAACCAGACACAAAGATTATGGCTGCCATAACGGCTATGGTTGATGGCACGCCTTATCCTAAAGATTTCCTAATAAATACCAATACTTCATGGGAAGTATGCTGAACGCTGAAGTTAAAATTCCTAGCGTAGGCGTACGCGAGATCCCCAATAAAAATGTTAGACCACAACTGATTAAAGCAGCGCATGACGGAGTGGCATCTGCACATGCTGACGTGGCCGCTACAATTTCGCTATTGCAGGCCCGTTACTGGTGGCCTGGTCTCTATAAAGAGACTAAGCAGTATGTCCTTTGTTGTGACATCTGTCAACAAATTAAAGTTTCAACAGCTAAGTGCCCACCACAGACACCCCTCTTAATATCCAACAGACCATTGCAATGTGTGTACTTGGATCATTGCGGTCCACTAACACCGGATAGTGCATACAAATATATACTAATCGCTGTAGATTCTTGCTCCAGATTTGTGTGGGTGTGGCCTCAGCGCTCGGCTGACGCTCGGACTGTTATTAAAGATTTGCAAGTCTTTGTCGGTACATATGCAGTTGCGGCATTCCATCTGGACCAGGGCCCTGCTTTTGCCTCAAGGGCATTCAGGGACACCATGGCTTCGGTGGGGGTCCAGCTCCAGTACTCGTCTCCATTTCATCCCAAGGGAAATTCTGTTGTGGAGCGATTAAACCGCAATTTAAAGCAATCCTTAACAGCCAGAGTCTTAGGTACGGGTCGTAGTTGGCTAACCCACCTGTATGGAGTTCAGAGAGCACTAAATAACCTGCCTAGAAGGTCCCTGGGGGGTCGTACTTCATATGAGTGCCTGTTCAGAACACAAATGTTTGTTCCGGATCTTGATGGTCCTGGTGTGGAGACGGCGGAAACACCTTTTGACATAAATGATCGTGTCACTGTTTTACAGGAATTACAGCAGTTCCGTGAAGATAACTCTTCTGAAAATACCGCCTCCACAGGAATTAAGGATATACCAGTAACACCTACCAGCTGGATTCCAAGGGTTGGGGATCTTGTACGTGAAAAGGTCACAGTGAAAAAATAATTTGGCCTTTCTTATCGTGCACCAGTCCCTGAGTTGGGGATACACAGAACGAGAATTGTTATTTTACCCCCGTTGCCAGGTGCCAAAGACAATCGCTTTGTTTCTATTGACAATGTCAAGTTACATGTGGCCGATTCTACACAGCAGACCAAGAGGAACGTCCAGTAGTTCCCGAATCCCTCTCACTACTGGGGAAGATATTCCGCTTCAAGTTATCTATACCTACACTGTTGCCTCTCCGAGCTTGGGGAGGGTGGATGATGATCTCGCATTAGTTCCACTAGCAGCAAATAACTTGGAAACATTTGATCAAGTCACCATGACTACTGATGTAACGGATGGTGCTATCTACAGTGTACAACTGTGAGAAACACCAACTCCTCCATTGAACACGGCGACGCCTTTTGCACGAACTGCCTCTGGTTACTTTGCCAACAACAACGATGGTCTATCGGACTCGTTTGCCTCTTCAACTACTGCCCTGTCCGGTCCACGTAAGCTGATGTATTGGCTTAAGGATACGTATTTTGTTTTTCCATGGAACTATCTGTGGCTCTTATTGACTATGCTAGCCTTTTTTCTTTGGATAGGGTTTGTCAGTACCTTTTTTCTGTTGATACATGGGCATTTTCTTCCTGAGAGATCAGCGGTTGAACAGGTGGAGGAGATGTTGAAACCACATTTTTCAACACATAGGGTTCGAAGAGACTTGTCCTTTGTGAACATTTCTGCAGTACCAATTCCGGATGTTTGATATATACGGTCCCACTGAGATAATTCAAATACCGTATGTCCTAAAGTTCTCTATGAATGATATAGTAATACCAGGCATTGTATCTGATGATTGGGATGTGAAGACAGTTGATTCCATGATGACAGAATTACAATATTATACTGTCTATGAAAATGAAGATGTTTACCAGTTTAAAGACAATTATGGTGACATGTTTTGCTATAATTATTATGGGCACCATTTTATACACAAAGCAAGTAGTCCAAAAACGATATTTGACTATACGCAATGGGAGCATTGCCCAACTCCCCCGCAAGGGAGTTCTAAAAATTATTCTGACAAATTTACGTATTTTTCTGGGCATCATCAAATGAATGCTAAGTCATATTATTTTAGGTTACTCTGTCTAAAGATAAACAAGTGTTGTTGACTAATACAAAATTCATATATTCATATTCTTTAGTTCCCCGACTGTCAATTGAAGGTTATGAATATTGGACAAATAATGTTGATTTGAAAAGTGTTTGGGGAACAAAACATTGACAGACAAAGGGTAGAGAAACATTGTTTAGAGCATGTCTCATTCCCGTCCAAATTATTTTTTAAAATGAAACAGTACAACAGACTAGCTGTTTAGGCTTAGCAACAATTTAGAGAATTGAACATGCCTAGTATACCTGTCCCTGCAAAAATTAATAACTGGCAGAAATACATAAATGCCACTTTTAGTGGGCTTACAGAATGGATCCAGAATGGTACATTTAATACTTCATTGACACGTCCAGGCGGGTGGTTATTGTGGCCCATAGACACCAACGGGTGTCATCAACGTTTTGTCACCTCCTCGGGGGTTTCTGGACGAGTAGGTCAAACCCTCGCTATATATCACCAGAACATGCTGAAATAATTACTACACATAGTGTGCGAAAATTGTGCCAACAATGGTTAAAATCATCCTCGCTAGATGCAGTTAAGACACATCTCACTCTCCTGTCTAATAACACTGACTTACAAGATTTTTTGGCAGGCCCGAAAACACCACATAGGAAGCGTTTCTTGTATGAAGTATACAATGAAATATGGAAACTTTCTCAGCAGGAGGCTGCAGCACGGTTAAGGCAGATAGATCAGGATAATTTGAAAAAGGCATTAGCTGTTGTGGATAATGGAATTCACACCTTGTCCGACCGGATATATACGATTAACAACATTGTTTCTTCTGCTATAGACATTATACAATCTGATATGTCTTCTTTATATCATGGACAGAATCAGACCAGGTCCATTATGCAGTTGGGTTGGACACTTCAGACATTGAAGGCGGGTCGCGTTCCGTGACAGCACATCAGTGCCAGGGAAATATTTTTTTCCTTTAATTTAACGTGACAACAACAACTAATGGCTAAGAAGGAGGAGACTTATGTCATGCTCAACATTGAAAAATTCAAACGATTGCCTTTTACCGTGGCCGAGATCCCCTCTGCAGAGTGGTTGATACACGGGGTTATTAATCTGCCTATTTCTACGTTACAGTTCACTTCTTGTTTGATAGTACACAAAGGGAGAGTATAAGGGAGCGGGAAAAGACACCCATTGTACTCGACTCCCCAAACACAATACTAAGTCACAAAAGAGAGTACGGGGTTTTGGAATTACAAATGGGTTGAAAGTGTGCTAATTGCGTCACTATACCAATCCTAAATCTCAACTAGAGATAAAACGAGGGGTGGTTTAAGGTCTGTGGAGGGGGATTTCCTTTACGGACTAGGTGGTCTCACACACTATATAGTGTCATGCTTCATCATATGACCACCTAGCCCCACCCAGGTAGGACAGTACCACCTGGGCGGACTCAACCTCGCTGTTAAAGGAACAGGAGGGAGTGCGTAAATTAGTTTGATTTCTGGAAAGTAGGGATCCAGCTAACCTATGGGAATAAAAACACCTACTCAGGTACCAGGGTGGATTTAATAGAAGGTTCTGTGTGGTGTGATTAAAAGGAGTGGGAGACCAGTGTGAGAACAATGACTCACAAGGTCACCTATCTAGCCGACATGTTTCTGCCCTTGTGATTGAGCTATGGAGGGTCTCTGGGCATTCATCAGGGCGTTGGATCCCTGTTGCAGATGCTTATAGCGCGCTGCAGTTTAAATCGCAGTAGGAGAAAAACGTGGGAAGGGAAGGAAGGGCCTACCTTAGCCAAGGGAATACCTGGGGAGGACCTATGGTAAATACAATCACATAAACAGACCAAAATTGGCGGTGAGAAGGTAATTCACAGCAAACCACAGCACACGTGACAACATTTCATGCATAACACAATAGTGCTGATTGCAGATAAAATGGTCGCAGCAATGCAGGTTATGCGCGGCGAGTGGTAGGCCAGGGAAGACAATTCCTTACCCTAACAATAAAGGCTACTAGCCTCTGGTATCCTGGAGAGGGAGCGTCCCCTTATAGTCAGACTCTAGGGTTAGAAGGGAGAGACCGGAAAAGGAGTGAAGATAAAGAAATATAAAGAATAGGAATAGGGAAAAAGAAAAAGAAAGAGGAAGAAAAAGAAAGAGAAAGGAGAGGAAAAGAGGGGGAAAAAAGGGAGAAAAAAGGGAAAGGGAAGAGGGAGGGGGCAAAGAAATAAGGAAGGAATAAGACAGACATAGAAGAAAAAAGTAGAAGAAAAAGAGAATGGGGGAGGCAGCTGGGAAAAAAGGAAGGTGGGCAAAGTAAAAAGAAGAAAAGAAGAGAAGAAAAAAGAAGAAGGGCTTCTTATCTGTGTATCCATCGATGGTAGACTCACTGCATCAAGGTGGGCGCTCTCTGTGCGCCTATACCGACCTCTCTGTCAGGACAGCTTGGGTAAAGTGTCCTAAAAGTCGTTAGTTTATATAATAGTCTTAGTGGGTAGAATTGCCTGCAGCTGTGGATAATCATTGCCGCGGCCCGGGGGCCGGAAGTAATACGAGCAGTAAACGTTTGTTGCCCCGGATTCCAACGTGGTCCGGAAATGGCCGAAATTGGCCCAGAGTGGGTGTGGTCCCCACATAATCAGCCCCCTCCGCGAGGGCCGATGCGTCCGCGGTCAATGACCGCGGCTTTGAGAACGCCCTGTGAGGGCGGGAGGCGCGAGCCCGCGAGTGCTGCCGGGAAACGTAGTTCCCGAGCAGCCATGCGGGTCGCCTACACTCGCGAGCCAGGAAATGTGGTATCCCGGCTGCGAGTGAGGCTAAGGTGAAGCCAGAACAAGGGTTGAGGGGTAGGGAGGGGCGGCGGCTGGGGGGGGGAAAGGAAAGGGGGGGTGAGAGGAGAAGGGGAACAGATGGGGAAGAGAAAGCGAGGGAAATAAAATAAAATTAACTAAAATAAAAAAAAATAAAAAAATTAATAAAAAAGTTATAATAAATAATAAGGAAAATAAGATTGAGGATGAAACACAAAAATATATACAAAACATAATAATAAATAAATGCTGATGCACCCCCTTTTTTATCAGCATTTATTTATTATTATGTTTTGTATATATTTTTGTGTTTCATCCTCAATCTTATTTTCCTTATTATTTATTATAACTTTTTTATTATTTTTTTATTTTATTTAATTTTATTTTATTTCCCTCGCTTTCTCTTCCCCATCTGTTCCCCTTCTCCTCTCTTCCCCCCCCCTAGCCGCCGCCCCTCCCTACCCCTCAACCCTTGTTCTTTCTTCACCTTAGCCTCACTCGCAGCCGGGATACCACATTTCCCGGCTCGCGAGTGTAGGCGACCCGCATGGCTGCTCGGGAACTACGTTTCCCGGCAGCACTCGCGGGCTCGCGCCTCCCGCCCTCACAGGGCGTTCTCAAAGCCGCGGTCATTGACCGCGGACGCATCGGCCCTCGCGGAGGGGGCTGATTATGTGGGGACCACACCCACTCTGGGCCAATTTCAGCCATTTCCGGACCACGATCGAATCCGGGGCAACAAACGTTTATTACTTCCGGCCCCCGGGCCGCGGCGATGATTATCCACAGCTGCAGGCAATTCTACCCACTAAGACTATTATATAAACTAACGACTTTTAGGTCACTTTACCCAAGCGGTCCTGACAGAGAGGTCGGTATAGGCGCACAGAGAGCGCCCACCTTGATGCAGTGAGTCTACCATCGATGGATACACAGATAAGAAGCCCTTCTTCTTTTTTCTTCTCCTCTTTTCTTCTTTTTACTTTGCCCACCTTCCTTTTTTCCCAGCTG
The DNA here is from genome assembly GCF_031143425.1 of Pleurodeles waltl. Lineage (NCBI taxonomy): Eukaryota > Metazoa > Chordata > Amphibia > Caudata > Salamandridae > Pleurodeles > Pleurodeles waltl. The sequence continues at coordinate 311,628,249 of NC_090449.1, read as the reverse complement.
CCTCCCCCATTCTCTTTTTCTTCTACTTTTTTCTTCTATGTCTGTCTTATTCCTTCCTTATTTCTTTGCCCCCTCCCTCTTCCCTTTCCCTTTTTTCTCCCTTTTTTCCCCCTCTTTTCCTCTCCTTTCTCTTTCTTTTTCTTCCTCTTTCTTTTTCTTTTTCTTTTTCCCTATTCCTATTCTTTATATTTCTTTATCTTCACTCCTTTTCCGGTCTCTCCCTTCTAGCCCTAGAGTCTGACTATAAGGGGACGCTCCCTCTCCAGGATACCAGAGGCTAGTAGCCTTTATTGTTAGGGTAAGGAATTGTCTTCCCTGGCCTACCACTCGCCGCGCATAACCTGCATTGCTGCGACCATTTTATCTGCAATCAGCACTATTGTGTTATGCATGAAATTTTGTCACGTGTGCTGTGGTTTGCTGTGAATTACGTTCTCACCGCCAATTTTGGTCTGTTTATTTGATTGTATTTACCATAGGTCCTCCCCAGGTATTCCTTGGCTAAGGTAGGCCCTTCCTTCCCTTCCCACGTTTTTCTCCTACTGCGATTTAAACTGCAGCGCGCTATAAGCATCTGCAACAGGGATCCAACGCCCTGATGAATGCCCAGAGACCCTCCATAGCTCAATCACAAGGGCAGAAACATGTCGGCTAGATAGGTGACCTTGTGAGTCATTGTTCTCACACTGGTCTCCCACTCCTTTTAATCACACCACACAGAACCTTCTATTAAATCCACCCTGGTACCTGAGTAGGTGTTTTTATTCCCATAGCTTAGCTGGATCCCTACTTTCCAGAAATCAAACTAATTTACGCACTCCCTCCTGTTCCTTTAACAGCGAGGTTGAGTCCGCCCAGGTGGTACTGTCCTACCTGGGTGGGGCTAGGTGGTCATATGATGAAGCATGACACTATATAGTGTGTGAGACCACCTAGTCCGTAAAGGAAATCCCCCTCCACAGACCTTAAACCACCCCTTGTTTTATCTCTAGTTGAGATTTAGGATTGGTATAGTGACGCAATTAGCACACTTTCAACCCATTTGTAATTCCAAAACCCCGTACTCTCTTTTGTGACTCACTTCTTGTTTGAAACATGTTCCGGTAGGCAGATATGAAAAGATGGGAGATAGTTATATCCATGAGGTGTGGGAGCTTCCCTTCTTGTACAAATGCCTCAATGGCATGAAAGAGGTCTTTCTTAGTGGTAGTGAATGCAAGACTTCAGTCAGCCATTCAATGATATGTAAGCAGCTGTCCTTGCATGGGGCGTGTAATGCCTCGGTTGCGAACTTGGCTTGCTATCTGAAGAGAGTTCTGGTCCCCTTGATTAAACGCACATTCCAGGTGCTTTCAAACGGCAGCTACGTCCTTCTCAATAGTGAAGACTTGTGGCATGCGGGCCGGAATAGTTTACGTTCTTTCGGTCACTAAGTACGTTACTTGCTGCGGGAGTGTGTTGTTTCCCCCCACTAATTTAAGGGAGGTAGCGGATATCTGACCTCACATTGCTACTTCCAAGGTGAATTTCGACAAGTTAAGTAGACTAAAGGCTTTATTGTTTCAGAAGCATGTGGCCCTTACATCTGCACGCGAGACCTACGCACTTCAGGTGGCAAGGTCATAAGCAGAAATACAGTCCCTGTTAAATACCAACTTTCCGAGCCACTTTGGTGAACTCGTGGGACGTATATTTAATGCGTCCAGCACGACTGGATTAGCACATTTTTTCAAAGCCGTTGGTGTTGGTTTCATTCACACCTTCTCTTCCATATTTGGCTTAATACCTTCGGCTATTCATTCAATTTTCGGAAGCATTTTTGGGGGATTTCCGATAACTTTGGCTTTATTAGCCAGCATTTTGCTGTTGCTGTTGTTTTTCGGCAATGGCTGTCCCGCCACAACAAGAACGAATGTGGGCGCTCCCATCAGCGCAGCTGTGTCGTGAACGCATGATGCAGCACTTTGGAGCAACACTCCTGGAACATTTGGGGTGTGACTGGTCTCTGTCATTCAGGCCGGTTTTGGATTGTGTGCAGCCCGTGTTTCGGTGCCATTGGTGCTCTTTTGAACATGCACTAGACGTCTGTCTCTCACAGCAGAGCACCCCGTGGTTGATGCTGATCTGTTGATGTTCCAGATGAGGGCTCATTACCAGGCATGCGCGCTGCGGCTGCGTTTGCTTCGGGAGGCTGATTACGAGATACCCCTCCTGGAGGAAGTTGATATTGACTCGTTCATAAGCACTGCAAGGGATGCCGCCTTGGTTGACACTGGGGCTTTGGAACACACCTGCTCCCTAATAGTCTTTGGCGTGGATTTTCCGGTTTTGTCATCTGCCGAAGTGGAGAATCTCCTGCTTTCCATGACTACTGTTTGAATTGAATTTGTTCTAAATTGACATTGTCATATGAATTTGGCATTTTGCTGCATGCTTTTTAAATTGAGGATTAATATGCTTTGGTGTCCTCTTGTTGAAATTTGGTAGGGTTTTAATAATTTTTTAGCTTAGGGCATTTTTAGCTTCAACTTAAACCACTGTCTACTGACAAGGGGAGGGTGTAGTGTAACCTTTTTTAATGTTGCATTCTGCGCGTATGCTTAATGTATTAGGCCTCTGTGCACTTTGCCCTAGATGCATTTTTATTTAGCCTCGCACTGTCATTTTACAATAACCAGTTTCACGGTCTTGTTTTATTTCACTCTATCACACTGTTTAGCTTACTTCAGCACTGTGTTCTCAAACAATACATTCTTGCTCGCTCTGTGCTTCAGTCAAGGATACAGTCTGGTACATTGCCGATAGACGTGGTAGAAGTTTAGTCTTTATGGTTCGTAGAAAGTACACATCCTTACGTAGGGACGTTTCTTAGAACACTGGCGTGTTAGTTATAAAAACACTTCCTAGTCCTAGTACACGTAAGAGGGAGATTCCGACCAGGAACCCACAACTAGATGCTGACTGCCCTGTTGCAGATGCTGATCCAGATCACAGGCTTTTGCTCAGGTATGAGGGTTGATGTCCTCCCGGGGGAACCTGAAAGGCAGGCTTAGAGCTTCACATGCTGTGCTCAAAATATAACTTAGAGAGAGAACGTAATTTAGTTGCAATATGATAGCCTTATTCTTATGTTTCACTCTCCTCGTTACTATTTCAATCCTACTGTGTTGTATGGTTCTGGTTATTGCAGCTCACGCTTTACTATCTAAAATGCAGTCGTTTTATTAAACCAATCTTTAAAACTTATACTGCCTCTGTCATTTATATATGAGACCGCACTGTGTACGAGAGAACTGGTTGTGACCTGAGTGACCACGACTTCCCTGGGAAGCACTAATATGTCATGTGCTCGGCTTCCCAATTGTCTCTTCCCTTTGGGAGAGATAAGGCACTGCTAGTTAGCCGGAGCACAACCCGGATTTGGGGTGACAAGGGTCCTTTGTCATGGGTCAGACTTAGTCCCCCACACTGTGAACGATCTTGCCACCCAAAAATCCAGTAGTCTCATTAGGATAATGAGAGCCTACTTGAAACTAGAATATGCCTTTTCATGGCAGCTGAAGTAAAAAATGGTTTTAAAAATATGTTGTGTGTGTGCTTGCAGGTGAGAGTGGTTATGGGAGAGTGTAAGTGTGAATTTGTGTGCATGTGTAAGTAGGATTGTGAGTGAAAGTGGAGGTCAAAGGTTGTTATGTCTCTACTGCTACCCCCGGCATTTCGCTGAATTGACCTCCACGATGGAGAAGGAACATCTGCTTTTTCAAGGTCACCTACAAATATAAATTCAGAGAAGGTAATCGGCAATTAGTCAAGCAGGGCACAGTTGACTCTCAAGAGTGCGTAATGAGAGAGGGTTCTTTCATTAATATGGTAGATACTTGGAATAATCTTGCTGAATTAATCGGTTGTGCTGTATGTGGGTGGTGGGAGCGAGGGGCAGTACAGCGACTGGGTTTTTTTATGGGCGGGCGCAAAGCGCTCCGTCCATGATGTAATCTCTCTTTGGGCTTCAAACCACGCCCAGGTCACGTCAGTCACTTTCATTGGTTCCTGAGCTTGCTCTTTAAAATCTGCTTGCTTTCATTTGTTAAAGGCATGCATATGTCATGCTTTTCAGGAGTTTAGCCCACCTACACAGCACGGTAAAGTACTGAAACCATGTACAGCATCCATTTTAGGACATCCTCATTCCTCACTCCTCATCCCTACTTCTCATCCCTGCTTCTCATCCATCATCCCTACTTCTCATCCATCATCCCTACTTCTCATCCATCATATATTATCCCTACTTCTCATCCAGCATCCCTACTTCTCTTCCATCATCCCTACTTCTCATCCCTGCTTCTTATCCATCATCCCTACTTCTCATCCATCATCCCTGCTTCTCTTCCATCATCCCTATTTCTTTTCCATCATCCCTACTTCTCATCCATCATTTATCATCCCTACTTCTCATCCATCATCCCTACTTCTCACTTCTCATCCATCATCCCTACTTCTCATCCATCATACATCATCCCTACTTCTCATCCATCATACATCATCCCTACTTCTCATCCATCATCCCTGCTTCTCTTCCATCATCCCTACTCCTCATCCCTGCTTCTCATCCCTACTTCTCTTCCATCATCCCTGCTTCTCATCCCTACTCCTCCTCCCTCATCCCTGCTTCTCATCCATCATTCCTACTTCTCATGCCTCAGCCATCATCCGTACTCCTCATCCATCATCCCTACTCCTCATTCCTCATCCCTCAATCATACCAACACATTTTCAGTTTTGTGAAACACACCTTCACACTGATTGGTTAGGAACAGCCAATCAGAGTTATGAGAGAGAGCTACATTCTTACAGCTCTGCTGGTTTGGGAAATACAAGGAGCCCACATCTAGGGCCACAAATCAGCTCTTGGAGAAAGGGTTATACAGTTCATATACAGTTCATCCAAAATCGTTCTGGTTTCAGAAAAGAAAAAAAAAACAGCTCAGAGAGATAAAAGCAGCCTCAGATGTAAACATGTTATTTGTTACAAATAAAAAGCAGGCTCAGAGTTAAACATTTTATTTGTCACAAATAAAAATGAAACCAGAAAAGGTTTGGATGAATTGGATTGCACTGTCACCAGAGTTGATTTTAAACATGTTCTTTCTACATATGAAACTGAAACCAGAAAGGTTTTCGGTTGAACTGTAGATGACCTGTATAACACTTTCTCCAAGAGCTGATTTATGGCCCTGGCTGTGGGCTCCTTGTATTTCTCAAACCAGCACAGCTTTCTGCAGAGGCCTGTGCAAACAGAAAAACACTGAGTTAAATAAAATGAAATATTGAGCAGCCTTGAATTCACTGGAAACAAGCACACTGTTGCATTTCCTCTCCTCTCTCTTCACCCACCATGTGTAATGAGGAGGCTGTTTTTCATTGAAATAGAATGCTACTCTCTCTCATAACTCTGATTGGCTGTTCCCAACCAATCTGTGTGAAGTTGTGTTTCACAAAACTGAAAATGTGTTGGTATGACTGAGGGATGAGGAATGAGGAGTAGGGATGATGGATGAGGAGGAGGGATGATGGCTGAAGCATGAGAAGTAGGAATGATGGATGAGATGTAGGGATGAGAAGCAGGGATAAGGGATGATAAGTAGGGATGATGGAAGAGAAGTAGGGATGAGAAGCAGGGATGAGGAGTAGGGGTGATGGAAGAGAAGCAGGGATGATGGATGAGAAGTAGGGATGATGTATGATGGATAAGAAGTAGGGATGATGGATGAGAAGTAGGGATGATGTATGATGGATGAAAAGTAGGGATGATGGATGAGAAGTGAGAAGTAGGGATGATGTATGATGGATGAGAAGCAGGGATGAGGGATGAGGAGTAGGGATGATGGATGAGAAGCAGGGATGATGGATGAGAAGTAGGGATGATGGACGAGAAGCAGGGATGATGGATGAGAAGTAGGGGTGAGGGATGAGAAGTAGGGATGATGTATGATGGATGAGAAGTAGGAATGATGGATGAGAAGTAGGGGTGAGGGATGAGAAGTAGGGATGATGTATGATGGATGAGAAGTAGGGATGATGGATGAGAAGTAGGGATGATATATGATGGATGAGAAGTAGGAATGATGGATGAGAAGTAGGGATGATGGAAGAGAAATAGGGATGATGTAAGAGAAGCAGGGATGATGGATGAGAAGTAGGGATGATGGATAAGAAGCAGGGATGAGACGCAGGGATGAGAAGTAGGGGCGATGGAAGAGAAGTAGGGATGATGGATGAGAAGTAGGGATGATGGATGAGAAGCAGGGATGAGAAGTAGGGATGAGGAGTGAGGAATGAGGATGTCCTAAAATGGATGCTGTAAACCATGGAGGCTCGATGTTTTCATCCTGGGTTTCCGGACTACTTTATCTGTTTATTTTTCCGCAGCGCGAATGTGCTGGTGTTTACATAGCGCGATCGCACTCCGTTTTTACGTTTTCAATTTCATAGCGCTGCATTTTACATAGCGCGATCGTGCTGTGTTTTTTTTTCTTTTAATTTGTGTCAAGAAAAGTCCGGTTAGGATTTTGCAACGCAAATTGCTCTAACTCGAGCAAATGCGAGCCCCGTTGCATTGAAAATGCTTGTTTTCACTGTTACTTATCGTCCAGCGGTAGTGTTTTGTATGTATCTCCCAACTCCCAGATACAATTTCTGATTCGATAATACCCTTGCTGGAGGGCACAGATAATTGTGTGTGACACACGGTGGTGGGGGGGTCGAAGAGCTGGAGGCTACACAAGGGAAAGCCCACGCAAGAACGGATGCAGCCTAAAGTGACTTGATTAAAAATATTGCCTTTAAAACAGCTTTTGAAGTTGAATTCCTTGGATTGGAGTTGACATTTCAGGCCTGGTAACGTCGAAAAGATTCGAGGCTTGGGGGGGATATGCCAATCGGGCCTGCGTAGCGAGGCCGTCAGTAATGAATGTCTGTCTGCCTGAAGCGACATCCTCGGCAGCTTGTAGAAATCTGTTCTGCAAGGTGGTTTTCTCTTGGGATATCCTTTGTTTCCACGTCATTAAAGGTAGCTTTATGATCGATGTACCACACATTTCCCTCCCTTTTGCGATTTCCTCACAGCTACAATTACCCGCCACATTCATTTCACAAACAAGCTACACAGGCACTACAATGAACTTAAGCGCAGCGCTGCAAATTGCTTTGCTGCCACCTTGTGGCGCTTTGATTGCAGGACACAGCAAACCCTCTTTTAAGCTGCAGGGAATTGAGTGTAATTGAGAGCTGGAGAATAAATCATAATTATATTCATATTTAACTGAAATGAGTTAGCTTGTTAATGTAGGCTTTGCTCAGTAAAGTTCAAGGGGTGGGCAATAGCAGGCGGCCGTGTGATGCCAGTAATAGCTGTATTTATTTAAAGGTCGAACACGACCCCTAGGGCAGAGCGCTCTACAATTAAACGAAAGTGAAAAAACGTTAAAAGAAAGTTGGACGTCTCTACATTGCTCTGAGATAAAATTGAGTGGTAAACATCCTGTCTTGGAGCTCTAGACGGTGCTGGAATTGGAAAAAAATACTCCTGGACCTCCTAAACTGGAAGTCAAGGTGTGGCAGAGGAAAGGCGGTACAGCCCAAGAGGGATGGAGTCATGAAAAGTCAGCATACATTTAGCTTTTAACAATCTACCACAACGAAATTGGCAACAAGGACACGTGCTAGTAAATCTGTTTTAGCGTGCTTAATTGGTCTCAAAGAGTCTGCATTCAAAATATCTTACGGGGTTGCAAAGCATGATGCACAGTGCTTAAAACTGAAAAATAAAAGTGCAGGTACTCCGTGCCCCAGAATAACTGTGCTGAGAAGTGTTGGTACTCTCACATTAAAAGGACTCGAGCAGTGCTGAGAAGTGCCAGTGCCCATTTAAAGTACCCCTGCTGCTGAGATCTTTGTACGCCCATCAGCTTTGAGGGAATTATAATAATAGTAAGAATAGTCTAATAAATAATGTAGTTCTAGGAGAGTTCGTAGTTTTGTCCAGTCACACTTTTGACTCATAAAGTAGCATAAAGGGTTAATGTGCCCAATGCCAAGCACAAAGTATAACTGGCAGACCTTAGATTTATATTTTATACAGATAGATAAGTACTCTACTACTTTTGAAACAGATTTTACTTTCAGTTCATAAATTGCAATCCTAATACAACACCGTGAGCTATGAACTAGATTTAATTAGATGAATTCAGCCTGCAGGTCATGGGTTTAGTTCCTGGTTCTATTCCTTTCAATCAGTTGTTATTCTAAGTTTGGAAAGTAGGGCTTCTTTGGGTTGCACTGTCTTGCTTGTACAGATAAACCCAATCACTGTCTAACGTTTTATAAAGCTTGACTCTGTGTTTCTCTCGATCATGCACTCTTCATTTATTATGTCTAGATGTATGGACAAAATGTGTCTTCTAAACCAGTGTTTCCCAACATTTTTACTTCTGTGGACCCCCACTTTATCATTACTTCAACCCGGGGACCCCCACTGAATCATTATTGGAATCCGGGGACCCCCCTACTGAGTCATTTCTGAAAGCTGGGGACCTAATCTGTTAATATTATTTAATTTTCTAAGCAGTCGCGGACCCTCTGAGGAGGATTCACGGACCCCCACGTGTCCCCTGAACACAGGTTGGGAACTACTGTTCTTAACCTTATACACCTCGTTATCTTTTGTAACATTTCATCTACACTGATTTACACAGTTGTGTGATGTATTGTGTCTTTGCATGTGATGTAAAGTGCTTTGACATTACACTCCAAGGAGTAGCACTATAAAAGAATTTAATAAAAACATTTAGCAAGTGCAATTTAAATTGTTTTGTGTAATTATGCATGCATAGATATACCTGTCATTCTTAAAGTGCATGCACATCTCCTACACAGAGTAGGGGAAGAGAGTAAAATAAACTGCCTCTAAATCATAGCTTCTTTAAAGAATTTGTGAAGTGATAAGCTGTGTGCCTGTTTCCATTCCATTGCATTGCTAGGTGTTAGGCTCCAGATGGCTCCACACCGGGATGATACTTGTATAAAAGAAAGGCTTTAAATCAGGTCTTTGTTTTAGTCCCTGCTAGAAGTAACAATATGAAAGCTTGCCTTGTCGCCTGCACGTTACTGCTCCGAATAGAAATTGCGGTGCTGCTGAATTGTCTCACAGTGTTGTAAAATTACACCAGGACAAATTCAGCATATTTCATTGGGTTCGGGTATCTCAAATCTGGCTCAGAAATAGCTGCCAGAATCAGGGTCCAACAGGGTCTCCCTTATTTTCGGCACTGGTGCTATGTGGAAAACAAAAATTAGAAGAAAGTTACTGAGACTAAAGTACTTGGGGTTTGTAATTAACAGTCACACTGGAGGGTGAAATCCTGTGATAGTCAAGCATTCTACAATAAATGAGTCTAGGGAGGGGAACCAGGAGGGATCGGGGAGATAGAGCCTAGTGTGAAGGTGGAGCTGCAATGGCAGTGAGCTTATCCAGAAGGGCAGGATAGGATTCTTTATAGTGTTAGGTAGTGTTCAAATATTACCTATAAGTAAACAAAGGAAATAACAAAAGCAATGATTCACATAATATCGACTACAAATTACCAAGATAATTAAATAATCAATATTAAATATAAAAAACACTTTTTACATAAAACAATTATTGGAAATAAACTTAAAACATTTAACACAGCCATAAAAACCTGTATAAGATCAGCCGAGCCCAAGACACATTAAATATCACCTTATGGTCAGCTCTCCAAAGCAACCAGCACTCGGAACAATATAAATACTAAAATATTTCTGTCAAACAATTGGGCCTAGCAGAACTATGGCCGCAAGTGTGCCATATGATGCCTTCAAAAAGGGAAAATACAGGGTCACAAAACTCTACTCTTCCCTTAAAGACAAAATAAAATTCGGCTCCCGCTCACATGCATGGATGGTGATCAGATATTATGACATGCTGTCCCCCGGACCTTACTTTTCCTGTATGCATCGAACGCAGCCTTGTGACCATATGCACGGGCAACATACTGGCCCTAGAAAATAAACCAGAATGAAAATACACTGGTCCCACATCATGCAGGTTCTGCAAAGAGAAAAAAGAGGACCTTATTCATTTGATTTGTATCTGTCCTCAGCTGCATATGCTTCGTTTGCAACTACTAAAGGGAAGCTTCAATGAAAGAGGCATCCATACATGCAGGCAATCCATCATAGATTGCCTTAACCCCAGTAATCCACAGCTAACCTACAAGTTTGCAAAAATGTTGGCAGTGACCCTTAGTTAGAAGTCCAGGGTCCCTCAAATCTCACAAAACTGTCCCAGATCGTATCCACAGTGAAAGGAAGTCCACATCGGTCCAGCTTGTTTTGGACAAAATTAGGGAGCTGCTTGTGGTCACTCAAATTTGATAAAACTGGCCTAGGTTGTATCCAAAGCCAAAAGACTCCCACAGTGGACCAGCTTATTTTGCACAAACATTACTCCAGTTTTTGGAACTTGGCATGGGTCATCCTGTTCTTCTCATAGCTAAAGGTTACGATAATTGACTACCCATAAAGACACCCTTTTAACCTATTTTAATCACACTGTAGTCAGTTTTATTTGTAAATGTTTAACATTTGAGAAGAGTCTATATATCTGACCAGCACTTAACCATTAGTTCATTTAAGTAGCAGAAAACTTATAAAGGTCAAAGTTGAATGATTTTGTCATCTCCCTGGATGTATCATTTTAATGTCTGCCTATTTTGTACTAACACGGGACAGGTTTTTAATTTATTAATTTGCTTTAAGATATGTTAGCAGGAAACAAGCTGAATGACCTGTTGGAATTTCCTTTTTGAAAGCACCTTTTATGATGTTTATAAATTGTAACGATTTATAGTTTTAATCTGTGAAAATGTTATGGCTTTAACTGAAAAACAAATTTACTCATAGCTAATTTTTTACAAATGTTTAGGATAAATATTAATGTTACATCAACAAAATCTTTACCATTCGTCCCAATAAATGATACATGTAAAATCATAACAATAAAACCCCAAATAAATATTACCATTAACCTCGAACATTTAAACAAAAAACTAAAAAGTAACATATATATACACACACATAAATATATATATATATATATATATATATATATATATATATATATATATATATATATATATACGTATATATATATATATATATATATATATATATACATTTATATTCCAAACTATATATACCATACTTAAAAATTAACACTTAAATTAGCATTTGCCATAGAAGGACATACAGATAAAAAATTCCAACAAAAGCAACCAATAAAATAATAGCATATTCATCTATCACTAATAAAATCAGAAAAATAATTAAATCAAGACTATAAAAGGCACACTAATTCAAACAACGACATACTTCTAAAAAACAAATGCTGCAAGGCAAGGAAACTCTCCCAGACTCTCTCATCAGGCCATTAAAGAAGAAAAATATGCATCTCAACAACTACCTAAGTAAGTGAAACTTGTATTTAAACTAAACATACTTGTTAATAAACTTAAACATTTGAAATAACAAATAATTAATAAAACACTCTCAGACTTCTTTTTCTTTACTTACCAAAGGACAAAACTGTGACTTGACGAGGCGATAATCTGCCAGAAGAAAAACAATGACCACAAACCAGCAAAACAATATAAGAAAGTATGTAAACATAAACTATTAAAAAACTATAAACTATAAATAGTGAGCAAAGCTAGACCTAATTACCTCAACCTCTAGACAGTACCAACAAATTAACGTTTAAAATGAAACTGACTTTTTTATTCAATAGATAAAAAAGCCTGCTCCACATTAGAACACCTCCAACAGAAAAGTTGCAATGCCGTGTGAAACATATAAAGATAACATACATGTAAGGATACAAAATAGAAGTAGTTGTAAAAACCAAACATACAAACTTTAAAATATTGTATATATTAATATTATTACACTACTTTCACCTACAATGACAGAGGCAGCAAAGTACATTACTTCGCAGCCAAGAAAGTGCATCCACAGAAAAAATAAACTGGAAATGTACCAAATATTATTCTAATGCATGCTATGGGAGGGCAAATACAAAAGATGATGTTGTAATTCATATAAGATAGTACAACTACTCCCCACATGTGACAGAAAAAGAAGCAAGTGAGAGATTGCAGGGTATAAGAGAGGCAAGCACCAGCTCCCAGGGACCCACAGGCCAACTACAACCTATACCCACTTTAAAACAATTAAGTTCATTAACTTAAAAAGCCAACAGCGATACTCCTCCTGCCCCTAGAAGATACCAAGACATACAAATACCTGAACATTTACCAATGACACATAACGAAGAACCTTTCATTTTACATGACAACCTAAATGATGAGAAACAAATTCTAATATTCTCTGCAGCAAATAATTTACTAAAATTTAGGGCCTAATTAAGAGTTTGACAGACAGGATAGCCTGTCGGCCAAACTCCCGACAGGGTGGCTGCCGCCATAGTGGCGACCACTCCGCCGGACCTATTAGGTGTTTCCCGCTAGGCTGACGGGCAGAAACCTCGGTTTCCGCCCATCAGCCTAGTAGGAAAGAGGTGGCAGCATTGTCTCTGTTTCCAAATTGAGCCAGCGGCAATGCTGTCACCTGCAGGAGGGACAAGCACCTTTGCAAAGTTTACTGTCTGCTGTGCAGACAGTAAACATTGCGAGCGTGCTGGGCAGGAGGGGGCCCTGCACTGCCCATGCCAAGTGCAGAGGCAGTGCAGGGGCCCGCTGCGGCCCCCTGCACTTGTTTTCCACCAGCCTTTTCATGGTGGGGAAACCGCCATGAAAAGGCTGGGTAGAACAAGTTCGTAACTCACTGGCAGATTGCGACCTCCACCCACCGTCAACCCATCGGGATCACCAATCCCAGCGGAGCTGGTGAAACCCTGGCAGTCTGACCGCCCGCTTCCTAATCAGGCCCTTAGCCAATTTCAAATGTGGATGATGGATGGGACCTTTAAAATGTGCCCCCAACCATTCACTTAGATCTACACCATACATGGTGAAAATCAAAATATAAATATCCCATTTATATATGCCTTACTACCTAATAAATAAAGCAGCACTAACTACGACCTCTTAAACCACATTAAATATAAAACAAATAACTAATACCCCCCAAAAACACATTAAACAAGCCATGATTCAAACTATTTTAAAAATATTCTCAGACACAGCCTTACAAGGCTGTACTATCATTTCAATCAAAACATATGGAGACACCTCCAACAATCTGTGCTAAGTGTAGAATATTCTACAAACAGCCAATTTACATTTGAAATAAAAAAAAATGAATGCAGTACCCTATGTCCCTGTCACAGAGTTAGTCAACCACTACAATCTACTAATATGAAGCCCTTTCTCCCAAAATAAAAATGAAGACAAACTAAGCCCATAATGGATTATTTTAAAGACACTTCCGGACACAGACGCCAACTTAAATTCCAAATACCATGGTGGAATGTCCATGATAGCACCTTGGCACAAGAAGCCAAAACAAACAACGATGTGGAAGGATGGCAAAATATCTTCAAATCCTCACCAGGCAGAACCCAACCTTCACTATATAAATGTATAGGAGCATTATAGAAAAGCAAAACTACCAACTTCTACGACTGGAGCAATCTGTTAGTCAAACTGCCCCTAAACTAAGTAAACAAACCAAAAGGATGCATCACATTCTACAATTTAAGTCAAACTGTTCATAAATAACAAAGGAATACACTACTTAGAAATTATAGCCAAAAGCATATTATAAAATAAATATTAACCTACCAAAGACCTAAAAAAATGATCACAAAATCTAAACCAACATAACAATTCATTCCTCACAAAGTGGATATTGTCTATCTCCACAACAGAAAAAAGAACACAAGGAATGCTGGATCCCCTTCCGCACCCCTGTCCAAGTAGTACTTGTGTACTTACCTACCATTCTTCCTGTTCTTTTTTCTGTTTTGCGACGGAATGACACGAGGACTGAGGGAGCCGTTCCTGCTGGGCTGTGGCTTCTGCCGGTCATGGATTCTTCAGTGTGTTTGCTTCCCTGGTTCACCCCTCGGCTTGCTGAGATTGCAGAGGGGAGGCAATGTGTACCTCAGCCTGCGTGGCTAGCTGGAGTCGGTGGTTGCCTGGTGTCGCATTCGACGACCCGGGAGCAGCTGTTGGGTGTGCTGAGTTTTTTGCCTGGGCTGGTATTATGTTTTTCTTAGTTTTTTTTTTTGGATCGCTTGGCTCTATGGTGCTAAGGAGTGAGCCGTTGATTCCAAAAGGAAGCAGGAAGCCTGGAGCTTGCCTGACTTCCTATGGCTGTGTTTGTCAAAGGGCATGCACATCAGGTGTGCTGTCTGACCTTCATCGAGGCACGTTGCTGAGTGCCTTGGCAGGCTATTTAGGAGAATGGACCCCAGAGGTAAGTACCGCTTGGCGGCAGCTTTGTGTTTTTTATCCATTTCTAGGCTTCTTTCTGGGGCTTTGGTCTGTGTGAGCATCAGTGAGTGCTGGCTGTCATGGGGAAATACTCCCATAAACAGAGGCACTTGGACATGTCCACTTCTACATTAACCTCTTCCTCCCCTCCCCTTTCAAGGTCTCCTTCCCAGATTTCCAGAAATGGGAATCAGGAGACTCTCCTCAAACGCCTCATTAAGGAGACTTTGTTGGAGATGGGGGCTGATGGGAAGAAAAGGGTTTCTCAGATGGCTGTTTCCCCTTCCTCTGGTTCTGATGAGGAAGGTCCTACCCTGGAAGAATTGACTGGGAAGTACATTTCTAAATATCAAGTGCCGGGACTGGTTCGCCATGTGAAATATATTATGGGCTTTCAAGATGAGGATGTTCCAGAGACTTCTTCATCTGAACTTTTGCGCAAGTTCTCCCCCTGAGGATGTCACAGTTCATTCCTGTATTAGGGATGTGATGCAGAGGGAATGGCAGGATCCTGATAAAAATGTTTTGCCCCGGTTTATGGCTAAACTCTATCCATTACATAATATGCATGTTGACTTGCCAGCCTCCATTCCAGTGGATTCCTTTGTGGCCAGCCTGGTGGGGCACACTTCCTTGGTGGAGGACGCAGTTCTCAAAGTTCCAGTAAACAAAAAGGTGGATGGCTTCCTCAGGAAGATGTATTCAGGGCCTCATCTAGCCCTTAGAGCTTGGATCTATAGGACCTATGTGGCTTAATCACTGATCTCGATCTAAAGACTTTGTATAGGGGGTGGATGAATCCTCTGACTGTTCTTGGGTTCTGGAGTTAATTGAGAGACAAGTGAAGTTTCTTTCGGATATTTCCTTTGATGTCATTAGGGCGTCGGCCCTGGCAGAAAGGACCTGTATGGCAGCCCATTGTAATCTTGTATAGCGAGACTGGAGGACTGATGCTGCTCAGAAAAGTTCAGTGTTGTAGTTGCCTTTTCAGGGTTCTGTCTTGTTTGGGCCTGAACTGGAGACTCAATTGCATTAACTTTTAAAGGAAAAGAAGCATTCTTCTTCATTAAAGTCAGGGCATGGGGACAGGCTCCTCTCTAAATGTAAGTCTCCTCTGCGTCACCCTCCTAGAAGACAGTTTTTGAGATCTTAGGGGAGGTTTCCAACTCGAAAGGGTTGAGAACAGAAAGTGAATTTTCCGCCGCCCAAACCACATTCCTGACTGTCTGATCGTGATGCAGGATGTGGTGTTAGGGGTACATCTGCAGAGGGTTGTTCAAGCCTGGCTGGGATCTACTTCAGATGCTTGGGTGTTGGACATTGTTCAGTCAGGCTACAAGATGGAATTTGGGGAAATTCCTCCTTCCTCTGGGCTTCTGGGCTTCGTCCAAACTTGTGGCCCTCTCTTCCAGCCAAGCAGGAGGCCCTCCTCTGCATTCTTCCCCTACTGCAGGTGCAAACGGTGAGAGTGGTTCCCCGCCTGGATCAAAGTTTGGTGTTCTACTAGATAGTTTTTTTAGTGGCAAAAGTGACAAGGGTTTTCCGTCTGGTATTGGATTTGAGGGCCCTGAACAAGTTTGTTCATCATGTGCCCTTCAAGATGGAGACACAGCAAATAATTCCTCTGGTCGCACACAGGCATTTCATGTGTACTCTCAATCTCAAGGATGCCTATTATCATATGTCAGTTCATCCATCATCACAGTGGTTTCGGTGTTTCTGTCTCCAGGGCATCCATTATTACTAGTTTACAGTACTATCTTTCGGTCTCCACTCTGCACCACGAGTATTCACCAAGGTGGTAGCTCTGCTTGTTGCCTCTCTTCATCTCCAGGGCTGTCTTCTTTATCCCTACCTAGACGACTGGCTTCTGCATGCTCCCTAATGGAAGGACCTTCTGGTGGATTTACGGAAAGTATGTGCTGCCCTTCAGTCCCATCGGTTCTTGATAAAGTGGGACAAGTGTTAGTTGCTTCCTTTCCAAGACTTGATTTTCATAGGGGCCCGTTTCTGTACGGACATCAACAGGGTGTTCCTGCCCCCCTCAGGGCAGAGAATTTGCAGTCCCTGGCCCAGGAAGTGTTGCTAAGCACTGCAGTCCCAGTTCGCATCTGGCTTCGATTTTTTGGGCTTCATGGCAGCAGCAGTATTCATGGTGCCATGGGCTCGTTTTCACCTCCAGCCACTATGGATACATCTTTTGGCTTTCTGGGATCCTCAGTCGGAGTACTTCGACCTTCCAGTTCCAGTGTCTCCATCCATTCTGATGGACGTTTCTGGACAATCTCCTAAAGGGGGTGCCTTTGCAGCCTGCTCCTCTGTCAGTTACTTCTATGGATGCCAGTTCCCTGGGGTTGGGAGTACATTGGGGGACCTTTCTTTCCAAGCCTGATGGTGATTTCAGGAGAGCCACCGGTCCTCCATCTGGAGGGAATTGATGGCCGTATGTCGGGCTCTCCATACGTTCCATCATCTTCTGGAAGCCCATCATCTGGTGGTGAAGTCGGACAATCAGGTGGCAGAGGCAAACATCAACAACCAAGAGGGATTCATTCCCAGTCCCTCAATGCAGTGGCTCTGCAGTTGTTTCAGTGTGGCAAGTGCATCTTCTTTCTCCGAAAACAGTTTATGTACGGGGGATAGACACGGGTGAGGCAATGCCATCAGTCATTTTTTCCATTCCTCTCAGGAGTTGTCTCTGACAGAGGATGTGTTTCAACGGGTGTGCGGGAGGTGTGGTATTCCCGTCCTGGATCTCTTTGCTTCCCGTCTAAATACCCAGGTTCCCAGGTTTTGTGCACAGTTTCTTCAGGTGGGGGAATGGGGGGGTGGATGCTTTAACGATTCTCTGGCTCAATCGCCTGCTGTATGCATTTCCTCCAGTGGCTTTGATTACCCACTTTCTCTCGGTGGTGATTGCGGTGGTTTCTTTTTGGCCTCCGAGGTCGTGGTTTCCCACCCTCGGCGATTGGGGGACCCTAGTTGATCCCGTCTTCCCCGTCCTTTCAGGTCTTCCCCCCTCTCTCTGGATCCCAGGCATCTCCACCTGTCGATGTGGAAATTAAGAGGAGGGAGATGCAACATAAGGGGCTGTCCGGACATTTAGCAGTGGCGGTACAACAGTATAGAAAGCCAGGCACACTTCAGCCTTATAACTGCCATTGGAATAATTTCAGGAAATGGTGTGAGCCTTTTGGGGTGTCTCCACAGGAGTGTTCTCTTACCACTGTTCTTCATTTTTTGTGGGAGGGGTTTCAGAAGGGTCTGGCTGTGTCTACTTTGCGCACCCACTGGGCTGTTATTAAGGCCTTCCATGTTCCTTGGGGAAATCTGCAAGATGTGGATGATTTGGTGGTTGGGTTGCTATGTAGTTTTTTTTCTTGCAGCGTCCGGTCCAGAAGCCTGTCTTTCCTTTTCGAGACTTACCATTGGCCCTGAGGTCTTTGGTTATGTCTCCTTTTGAGCCATTGGAGTCTGCTAATATTAAATATGTCACCTTTAAGGTAGTGTTCTTGGTGGCTGTAACATCAGCAAGGTGTCTCAGGGAGTTGAGTGCCCTTATGGCCAGGGAACCTTTTCTGTCCTTTACTGAGGATGGGGTTGTTTTATGACTGGACTCTTCCTTTATGCCTAAGGTTTCTTTCCAATTCCATTGCTCTCAATAACTCCTTCTGCCAGCCTTGGTGTTGGGTGAGGGGGAGACTTCAGACCTGGATTGGTCTTTGTTGGATGTCAAGTGTGCTTTGCAGTTGTATCTTGTCCTTACCCGATCTTTCCGTAAGTCAGAGTCTCTCTTTGTCTCCTTTGGGACATCTGCTAACAGGGAATGAGCCTTGGGGACTTCTCTTAGCGGATGGATCAAGCATACTATTGAGCTGGCGTATTCAGAGTCAGGAGTGCCTCCTGTAGGTGTTCAGGGTATGTCCACCCAGGGTGTGGGGGCCTCCTGGGCTGAGTTTTGGAGGGTGTCCAGGAAATTTGCAGGGCAGCTACCTGGGCTTCTGTAAATACTTTTGTCATACATTATTGTTTGCAAAATGTCTTGAGTAATGAGCCTAATTTTGGCCAAGGGGTACGAAGGGCAGTTTGTTATTGAGTTTTTTTGTATGTTTTTTATGCTGAATAAATCCCTTATGGGTTGCTGCATGTCTGGTTTAAGCCCATTTTGTCTGGTTAAGTTATGAAGTCTTTCGGGGGGTCCGAATGCTGGGTTGAGGGAACTTGGATATGCTTCACTTTGTAGGGAATGGGACAAGTACTAGAGGGACCTGGAGGTAATGCCCTATTACGTACTGTTAATCTTCATTACTCCTGGTTCTTTTGTCCTTTTCCCATTCCTCACACCCCACCCTCCCTCCTGGGCTGCCGGCCTTCGGTCACTGCTTGGTAGTACAGGAGGAATGCTGGGTAAGTACACTTAAGTACTACCTGGGAGGGTGGTAGGGAAGGGGATCCAGCATTTCTCATGTTCGTTTTTCTGTTGTGGAGATAGACAATCTCCACTTTGTGAGGAATGGGACGAGGAGAATAGGACCAGGAGTAATGAAGATTACCAGTAGGTAATAGGGCATTAATTACAACAAATAAACCACACAATTCAAAATCACAATCACATAATATTTACACAAACAAAATAACATATTTCCCACACAAAATAAATGAATGTAATAAATAAAACTTAATGTTTTGTAGCTGCAGATCGTTCTCTTTATACATGTGGCCATAGATAATAATCCATCAACAATAGGAAAAATATTATCCAAAAAGCCCCAAATTGCAAAAAATAACACAAATCCAATAGAGATCCCTCAAAGGAATCCAAAGTATGTGGGAACCACTAAAAATGTGAAAAGGTGTTTTAAAACAAGAACCACTCCAGGAAACCTGAAAAAAAGAAATCAAGGTAAAAAAACATTGGTTTATTATAGGCCCAAATTGACTTCCTTAAAAAAAAGTGTAAACTCCCAATGCCCATAGAACATGTTCGTAGACAACAAACAGTAAAGTAAATAAGAAAACCAACTTGCATAACACATTTATTCCCAAATATAAATAAACATCACTATTAATAATCAAAATGTAAGTAACATAAAACAATTTAACATAATAATACATTACTAAATTAGTATATGAAAACGCTAAACTACAAACTAGTGATAAAACACTACTATTAATACATCTAAATATAGCAAAAAGCCACAATCAACACTACAAATAACATTTGGACCTCCCCTCCAAACTCCAACCCTCAAAAACCTTCAAGAATCCTAAGTAAAGACTTATCTGTCACGATGAATAGCAGCATCCTACCGCGACCTGGTGCCAGGGAAAATAGACTAAAAATAACACAAATGAATTACTGAATGGAAGGTAGCTGTAAAAGATAAGTCCTCTAAATTAAACTAAAAAAAAACTATCTCCCAGTAGAAATGATTGAGAAATAATGTGAAAAGATACATACATGTATTTAAAAAATGTAATTAATTATTAAATGTTTAAAACATGTCAAAAACGGTTAAAAGAATATAAATTAGATAATACTACAATTAGATAATAGTATAAACTATGTATACAATTATTTAATATAGACTGCAAAACATGTTAAAATGATGTTGAATATGTGTATATAAAACAATGTAAGAAATGTTAAGAAACTGTTAAAAATCGAAAATAAAAGAGGAAAATATACAACATACAATAGTAATTGCATATTATTTACTTTTTAAAACATTAGTTTAACATTGTATAAATGTTTATTCTTAAATTGATATATACATATTTGTTTAAAAATGTTAAATTATACAATAAACTTTGAAAACATAAATACAATGAGAAAAATATGTTATGTCTTTGTTTCTGACAATCATGCAACAAACTGTTTTTATTATATTTCTAAACACCAACAAAACTATTTAATAACACAAACTACTCCTACTAGATACAGAGCCAATTAAAATAAGTGCATTTGGAAGAAAATTATACTATTAAATATTCACACTCCAACATAAACCATGTTTTAAAAAGTGCAAGACACTAGAGGGCCTAATTACGAGTTTGGCAATTGGACCACTAGACCGCCAAGGCAGTGGTCCCAAAAAGACTGCTGTGCTGGCCGTCTTCTGACTCTTTACACAGGCGGAACCTCCATCTGCCAAGCCAAAGTGCAGACCACCAGCGGCGCAGCGGTCTACTATAGTGGCGGTCTGTCCTCCGCCGCTGCCAGCACTGCAGTCAACCACCGAGCCTATTGCAAACTCACAGTCAACTTGGTGGTCCCCTTACATCAGTTAGCCAATGGCGTTCGACCACCGTGGTCCGCGTTCAGCAAAGTGATAGACGAGTGCACATTGGATGAATTAAAAACAATACAGCTGATAATTATAGACCGAGGGGACTCACCTGCAAATCATACTACAAAACATACCTTTTCATGGACCGTGCTCCTTTGCCTCTCCACTGAAGGACAGCAAGACAGAGACCACAGAATTGTTTCTAATTTCTTGTTAAATAAGGCAGACCTTTTTGCCATCCCATTTTTCACCATACACACACTTCCACTGTTTTTTTTCATTTTTTGTTCTAAATATCACTAGCCTTGTTTACTTTGTAATTGTCACCTTTTTTATTTTCAGTCATGTCACGCAGCAAAAGTCCATGTTTTTCAGAGGATGAGTTGAGAGTCATGGTGGATGAAATAATAAGAGTAGAGCCACGATTGTTTAGAGTCCAAGTCCAACACAGTTTTCTCAGTAGGAAAATGGAACTGTGGCAAAGAATCGTAAACAGGGTGAATGCTTTAGGCACCATCATGTGCACAAAACAGGACATTAGGAAAAGCTGTAACAATCTGAGGGGCAAGTTGTGTTCTCTGGCCTTCGGCAACATATGGAGGCCAAAAAGACTGGCGGTGTCCCTTCCAGTGCCCCATTGCAACTTTTTTCCAGGGAGGAGAAGGTCTTGGCCATCCTGCAGCCTGAGGGCTTGACAAAAATACCTGGGGGAGCAGAGTCTGGTAAGCTACAACACAAAACTGTTGCTAAACTGCAATGTCATGCATGCTCACAGCTCAGCTTTTGCCACCATGTTGTTCATTAACTCTAACAACATTCAATACCCAGAGTATCTGAGATGCAAGACTGTCAATGTGTATTGTTGGACCTACCATCACAGCTACCAAGGCCCATCACATCATAAGTTAGAATGGTGACTGTAAGTGTTTCAATAACAAAAATTCTTCCCAGGACTCGTGGAATGTCTCAACGTGTAAATGTATGATGCAACCTAAATGCAGTCTGGCAACAGATATTTATTTAACACCCAACATTTGTCAAGTGTAGGGAAGTAGAGGGAGTGACCTGACTGCAAAGCTCAATAGGCCCTGTTTCTCTAACTCAAACCACCACCCCAGTATTCGCTTGCCAAATACATCTGTTAAAGAACTCTCAAAGGAAGTTTACTCACCCAGGAGTATACCATTTGTCAAGTGTTGGGAAGTAGGGGGATTGACCTGACAGCAAATCCCAGAAGGCCCAGTTTCCCTAACTGCAACTACCAGCCCAGTGTTCACTTGTTCAAATCCATCTGTTAGTGAACTCTCAAATGAAATGTACTCACCTAGTGTAGGAATGTACCATCTTGCCTGGCATGTTACCCCCATATTTCACTGTATATATGTTGTTTTAGTGTATGTGTCACTGGGACCCTGCCAGCCAGGGCCCCAGTGCTCATAAGTGTGCCCTGTATGTGTTCCCTGTGTGATGACTAACTGTCTCACTGAGGCTCTGCTAACCAGAACCTCAGTGGTTATGCTCTCTCTGCTTTCCAAATTGTCACTAACAGGCTAGTGACCAATTTCACCAATTCACATTGGCATACTGGAACACCCTTATAATTCCCTAGTATGTGGTACTGAGGTACCCAGGGTATTGGGGTTCCAGGAGATCCCTATGGGCTGCAGCATTTCTTTAGCCACCCATAGGGAGCTCTAACAATTCTTACACAGGCCTACCACTGCAGCCTGAGTGAAATAACGTCCACGTTATTTCACAGCCATTTACCACTGCACTTAAGTAACTTATAAGTCACCTATATGTCTAACCTTCACCTGGTGAAGGTTGGGTGCAAAGTTACTTAGTGTGTGGGCACCCTGGCACTAGCCAAGGTGCCCCCACATCGTTCAGGGCAAATTCCACGGACTTTGTGAGTGCGGGAACACCATTACACGTGTGCACTATACATAGGTCATAACCTATGTATAGCGTCACAATGGTAACTCCGAACATGGCCATGTAACATGTCTAAGATCATGGAATTGTCACCCCAATGCCATTCTGGCATTGGGGAGACAATTCCATGACCCCCGAGTCTCTAGCACAGACCCAGGTACTGCCAAACTGCCTTTCCCGGGGTTTCACTGCAGCTGCTGCTGCTGCCAACCCCTCAGACAGGTTTCTGCCCTCCTGGGGTCCAGCCAGGCCTGGCCCAGGAAGGCAGAACAAAAGACTTCCTCAGAGAGAGGGTGTTACACCCTCTCCCTTTGGAAAAAGGTGTCAGGGCTGGGGAGGAGTAGCCTCCCCCAGCCTCTGGAAATGCTTTGATGGGCACAGATGATGCCCATCTCTGCATAAGCCAGTCTACACCGGTTCAGGGATCCCCCAGCCCTGCTCTGTCGCGAAACTGGACAAAGGAAAGGGGAGTGACCACTCCCCTGACCTGCACCTCCCAGAGGAGGTGCCCAGAGCTCCTCCAGCGTGCCCCAGACCTCTGCCATCTTGGATTCAGAGGTGTGCTGGCACACTGGACGGCTCTGAGTGGCCAGGGCCAGCAGGTGACGTCAGAGACTCCTTCTGATAGGCTCTTACCTGTGTTACTAGCCTATCCTCCCTCCTAGGTAGCCAAACCTCCTTTTCTGGCTATTTAGGGTCTCTGCTTTGGGGAATTCTTCAGATACCGAATGCAAGAGCTTATCAGAGTTCCTCTGCATCTCCCTCTTCACCTTCTGCCAAAGGATCGACCGCTGACTGCTCAGGACGCCTGCAAAACCGCAACAAAATAGCAAAGACGACTACTGCAACCTTGTATCGCTTCATCCTGCCGGCTTTCTCGACTGTTTCCTGGTGGTGCATGCTCTGGGGGTAGCCTGCCTCCTTCTTGCACCAGGAGCTCTGAAGAAATCTCCTGTGGGTCGACGGAATCTTCCCCCTGCAACCGCAGGCAACAAAAGACTGCATCACCGGTCCTCTGGGTCCCCTCTCAGCATGACGAGCGTGGTCCCTGGAACTCAGCAACTCTGTCCAAGTGACTCCCACAGTCCAGTGACTCTTCAGTCCAAGTTTGGTGGAGGTAAGTCCTTGCCTCCCCACGCTAGACTGCATTGCTGGGTACCGCGTGATTTGCAGCTGCTCCGGCTCCTGTGCACTCTGCCAGGATTTCCTTCGTGCACAGCCAAGCCTGGGTCCCCGACACTCTAACCTGCAGTGCACAACCTTCTGAGTTGTCGTCCGGCGTCGTGGGACTCCCTTTTGTGACTTCGGGTGGACTCCAGTTCACTCCTCTGCTAAGTGCCTGATCTGGTACTTCTGCGGGTGCTGCCTGCTTCTGTGAGGGCTCCCTGACTTGCTGGGTACCCCCTCTGTCTCCTCATCCAAGTGGCGACCTCCTGGTCCCTCCTGGGCCACAGCAGCATCCAAAAACCCTAACCGCAACCCTTGCAGCTAGCAAGGCTTGTTTGCAGTCTTTCTGCGTGGGAACACCTCTGCAATCTTCTTCACGACGTGGGGCATCCATCCTCCAAAGGGGAAGTTCCTAGTCCTCTTCGTTCTTGCAAAACACCAAGCTTCTCCCATCTGGTGGCAGCTTCCTTGCACCCTCAGCTGGCATTTCCTGGGCATCTGCCCATTCTCGACACTGTCGTGACTCTTGGACTTGGTCCCCTTCTCTTACAGGTACTCAGGTCCGGAAATCCACTGTTGTTGCTTTGCTGGTGTTGGTTTTCCTTGCAGAATCCCCCTATCACGACTTCTGTGCTCTCTGGGGGTTGTAGGTGCACTTTACACCTACCTTACAGGGTCTTGGGGTGGGCTATTTTTCTAACCCTCACTGCTTTCTCACAGTCCCAGCGACCCCCTACAAGCTCACATAGGTTTGGGGTCCATTCGTGGTTCGCATTCCACTTTTGGAGTATATGGTTTGTGTTGCCCCTATACCTATGTGCTCCTATTGCAATCTACTGTAACTTTACACTGCTTGTATTACTTCCTTTTGCTATTACTGCATATTTTTGGTATTGTGTACATATATCTTGTGTATATTTGGCATCCTCATACTGAGGGTACTCACTGAGATACTTTTGGCATATTGTCATAAAAATAAAGTACCTTTATTTTTAGTATATCTGTGTATTGTGTTTTCTTATGATATTGTGCATATGACACAAGTGGTATAGCAGGAGCTTTGCATGTCTCCTAGTTCAGCCTAATCTGCTCTGCTATAGCTACCTTCTATCAGCCTAAGCTGCTAGAAACACCTCTTCTACACTAATAAGGGATAACTGGACCTGGTACAGAGTGTAAGTACTCCTTGATACCCACTACAAGCCAGGCCAGCCTCCTACACCTGGGAGTATACCATTTCTCAGGTGTTGAGAATTAGAGGAATTCATCTACCTGCAAAACCCAAGAGGCCCTGTTTCTCTAACTCCAACCACCAGTCCAGAGTTCACTTGCTCAAATCCATCTGTTAGTGACCTTCCAAATGAAGTTTACACACCTCGTAGTGTGTAATATATAGATCATGCTCAACTCAGAGACGTGTCTGTCTAATTAGCTCCATCTTGGCCTGTCATCCCAAAATGAAACTAGTGAGGACAGGATTGACAGGAAGGAATTAAGCTGCATCATCAAATTGGTATCAGCAGCAAACACATTGACATATCACTGCACACATGATGACTGTAGATACAGATACAACAAAGTTGTGTGTTTTCCTGTATCACACTCAACTAGGCTCTAAATTGTCAAATGCACATATTGCCTTTCAACTGTGTTGACTTCACTGTTGGCAAAATGTCATTTTCATTCCCTCATCCACATTACAAATGATCAGCACATCTACTGAGCTGCTTGAGTCCATTAGTCTAGGCAAGCTTCATGCATGTCATGTCAAGTACTCCACTACTATTGTAATGTTAAAATGGACTACTCTACAATTTAAGATTGTCCAATGTCTCACACTTACTGGGACACAAAACCTTTGAAGGAAGGTGGAACCCTTTAACCAATAACAATGTCCTCTCTTACTCACAGGTCGAGTTGGCATACCCCTGGACTGGCCTCTTCCACTGGCCAGACTACTACCTCACTCCCAGATAAAGCCCTCAGTGATTACCACACCTGTGGACTTGAGGACATGAAGGATGGTCCTGGCACATCTGGCAACCTGGTCGGATGGCAACAGTGAGTCTCACAGTGCCCACAACCACACCTCCCAGCCCTTTTGCATCAACATCACAGGCAACAATGCACCCCACACCTGTATACCTAGCACAGTTTCCACCATCTTCTGCCCCCAGTCCAGGATCCAGAGGTCCAGAGGGCACCCTGTGCCAAGGGCACAGGCTCTTCGGGGTAGGGTTTGTGGGAGGGATGCTCTGTGCCAGCAGAGTGAGGCCACTGGGAACACTCATGACCAAGATACCATTAGCCAATTCTTGGGTGTCTATCGGGAGTTCCAAGAAATAATGGGCCAGGTATTGACTGAACTCTGGGAAATGAAGCAGCTGCAAAGGAATATGCATAGGAACATGTGTGAACAAATGAAGGCCCACAATTCCAAAATAGCCTCCCTAACAGGAGTGCTGAGAGACATCCATAAAACTGTAAGCAGGGCTTTTCAAACCCAACTTTCTCCTTCCTTCGGCTCAACTCCATCAGGCCCAAGTACATCAGAAGCCAGCCACAGGAAGGGATGCCCTGTCGGAGGCTCAACCACCCAGAGACAGCCCTGCCTCTTTAGAAGCTGATCCCCTTCCCCCTCGCAAGCAGGGACATCCATGCAAGAATCCAGGAGGTACAGATGACAAGACACCCACCACTGCCAGCAACACCCCTCTTCCTAAACATCCTCTTTTGTGTGTCACACATACAATCTGTGGACTGATCCTGAACCACATTTCACGTCTACTGGGAGGAATACTATGGACTTTGCACTTCCAATGGTGTGGCATCTACTCCAGCGGTTTCATTCACCATGACTGACAACTCCAGTTTACATTTTTATTTATTTTTGTCACACATTTTTGGTAAATAGTCACAAACCCATTGTCTCCTGTCTTAAATTTCACATTTAGTCACGTACTTATGTCAGACCATGTGAACCATATTATGAAGCTCCAAGGTACTTGTGCAAACAGGGATCTGTTGCATGTACACAGTGTCCAGTTCTGGATTACAGCCACTCCACATAAACACTTACATACAAGTGTCTTGTCAAATAAGAAATGGGAATACATTGTTTAGCGCATAGGCTGTCAATATGTCTGAAACACAGCAAATCATACATGATTAAATCATACTGGGAAAATGATCAGATTTACAGGTACAGACCTCCAGACCATGGAAGGAAGGGATTTATCAGACATTGTCCTATAGAATAGGCAAACATTACATTGGTTGATGTCATCAACTGGAGCCATATCGCTTACCACACAAAAGTAATCTAACATTATATAATGTAAGACTTAGACAGTTGTCAGTACAACAGTTTCTGATCACAGGGTCATTACAATCCAGTGCTTCAGCATCTGGTGGTATGACACATTCAAATGTCAGTGATGTGTCACTGGCACTTTAGCCTACAATGATGAAACACATCAACAGCTACAGACTGTTCATACAAAAAGAGTGTTGAGCCAATGTGAAGGGAACCCACCATGTATTTTGCCTAGGATTCCATATTTTCTGACCACATAATGATACACATAATGCATCTGGGCTACCACATGCCAAAGAACAAGTCCAATTGAGTCTTCCAAACTTCCATCCTATCATTGTGCAAGCTGTCTTGGCACAGGTCTTGTACACACACAGTCTGTGACCTACATTCCCAGGAACAATCCATGTCCACTTCGTATGTCTAAACAGCAAGTGCAAATGTCACAACTCTGAAATGACCTCAAGAAGATGTCATGGTGAAGGTACCTGAACAAAGAACAAAACAAGGAGTACAGGTATGAAAGCATACATATGACACAAGTCGCATAGCAAGCATCTGGAGAACAAAGTACAGTACAATAAATCGCACACAAACAAAGCAAGATGTGAATAGGCCAAAAGCTACCCCATCAAACACCCTTTGGCTAATTTTGCCTGAGCATCAGCACCATAACTATTCACAAGAATTAAGTCCAAACATTTTCACAACTGCACTTCATTGTACAAGTCAAAGTCATGACATCTCATGACAAACTTACACTCATGAGAAGAAGCCGTCGATGAGATCTTGTCGCAAGTTAGCTCCTTCCTCTTCACCAATATCATCTTCATTTGGTAATTCAGGTTTCTCGCCCAGTGGCAACGCAGGCTCCCCCTTCTCTGGGGTGTAAGAGATATTCCTCCACAGGGTAATGTTATGGAGCATACAGCATGCCACAATGATCTGACACACTTTCCTGGGGTAGCAAAGGAAGGCACCCCCAGTCCTCTCCAGTCAGCAAACTCTGGCCTTCAGGAGCCCAAAAGCCTGCTCCACTCCCCGTCGGGTTCTTCTAAAGGGCCTCTTTGAGGTAGACTTCTCCTGCCATAGTTGGATTCCTCAGCATCATCAATAACCAAGGATGGTTTGGATATGCTGAGTCTCCTGTTTAGGAATGAGACATATGTGCAACAATGAGTCTCTCACTTCACGATTGTAGCACCTGACATTGCACACACAAAATCAGGACAGATGTGACTTACCAATAAGAAAGACCCTCCTTGATTACAGTTGTGACATGAGCTGGGGTATGGTGCTGTTCTGCATTACAAAGGAATCACGGGCTGGATCTGAGGCCGGGGCTCAGATGTTTCAGATGTAGAGACAAGCAGACAGCTTGCTTGTTGATAGAATGGAAGTGCTTCCTGTTGTGGTAGACTTGTTCACTGGCCTGCGATGGCACCAAGGCAACATGTGTGCCATCAATGGCTCCCACGAAATGTGGGAGGCGAGCAAAACCATAGAAGTCAGCCTTAGCATTGGCTAAATCATCATGTTTTGGGAGCCTGATATAGCTGTTATTGTGTTTCAATGAGTGGTATGCGTGTTGGATTTATGTTTTCAGCATCAGATCTGGCTCCAACTGATGACATAAATAAAAAATTGTTTGCCTATTCAGATGGTACTGTTTGATGATGTGCCGTTCTTCCATGGTTTGAAGGTCTGGCAATGGATGGTACACAGGAGGTTGCCACCTCCTCCCTTTCCTACTGTACCTATTTATGAAAATACATGAGATGGAGCATTAGTTACTTTGTCCACACCAACATACATGATGTATAGCAACACAAACATGACAAAGCTTTCTGGCTGGAAATACATTACACCCAGTACACATCACAGCTGTCAACTATACAAGGGTCAAATGTGACCCCCATGGTTGTCTACACATGTCCACAACATGGTTTTAGGCAACATCCAACTATCTGCTCCTCAAATGCCCCTCAAAATTTATAGTCTGTTCCGACCACCAAAATACCATTAGCGTCAGTGGACATTGCACCACCATTTAATTACATCTGTGCCCTGCAACACACTACACTCTTGACTGGGTGATAGAATCTACACAGCAAGGCTGCTTTAGCATGTTTTTGATGATCGGACAAATATATTGGTGTTGTGACGCATTTATCGGGACCCAATACTATATTTCCAACAGCCAAAATGGTGGATGCCTGACCTACTTCACATGGCTGCCGGCGGCAGTTGACCGCGCAGTGGGTGGTTTCAACTGCGGCGGACAAAGCCATAGGTTAACGCTGCCTGTGACGGTCACAGGCCAATGGCTGTGTCTGTCGGTGGTGATGACCGCGTACGTGGCATACATGTACACTGTGTTTTGCAAATTCACTCACTTGACTCCTGACACTGCTGCCATCAACACCTCCACCACTTCAGCTGCTGTGTGCTGCCTCTGGGAGCAATCATGCCAGGCCAAGCAGGTAAAAGGGTCCCTGCCTTCTCTCCTGAGGAGCTGAAGAGGCTCATTCAGGATGTCCTTCCCCTGTATGATCAGCTCTGTGGCTCACTAGAGGAGCAGGTTAGAACCTCATAGGCATATTTAACACTGTTCAACACCATCCTTTGGTTCCTCATAGTCTAGAATGTGCTCTGTGTACCAGTTAGACTTCTTGGGTGCTTGTTGTCACATTTTCTGCGTCACACATGGGGTGTACATGGTGCAGGTAGTGGGGAAAAGTACTCCATGTACTTCACATTAACATTGTGCTGTGTGATGTATAATAAGGCCTAGATCCTCCTTGTTTTGCATTCATATATCTAGGCAAGGACACGTTCCAGTCATACAATGACACATCTTTGGATAGGATGGATGTAAATGTCAAATTACATATATGTGCACCACAGCACGAGCTGTGTATGTATACTGTTTAAGTCATTTGAGGATCTTGTAAGCAGTGTGTACAGTCCCACAGTGCACTCAGCCCGCATCTGGCCTACCCATGCTGTTATATGAGAACCATATAAAAATCGCTGTGCTGTTCAGAGTGCCACACAGGCCACAACCCACATATAGGATGGGCACATGATGTATTGTCATTCATGGCAGTGATGGAAATGTGAGTGTAGTATAGGTTCTGTATGCTCAGCCTACAGAGACCAGGGCCTATCAAATGTATCTCCCAGTATGGGGCATAGGCCAGGCTGGGATAGAATTACTGTGTCTATGAAACTATGGCAACAGGCCCACTCCCTGTATATCGCCCGATCCTGGCATGTGGCCAAAATTAGTCTCCTGTTACTATACATGGCTTGAAGGCGTTTGTGAATTCACTACATTAGGAATGGGTACTGAGGTAACTCCCTGACCTAGTACATTTGTGGATTTTGCCTCATTGTCATTGTGTGTCATTGACTTATGAGAGGTCCCTTACTCCCACAGCTTTGTTGTCACCTTTACATGAGTTATAGTTGTCCAGTACAGGCATAATGCACAAGTGTCAAACCAACAATGCAGATAGTTGGTTGATTCCAGAGAGGGCATGACATGTGACTCATTAGCTTGGTTACATGCAACCGATCAGACCAAACATAGCTTAGTATGTTGGATGCCATCACTGTAGGATTTCCACATATGGTAAAAGGTGTGTTCTGTGCTACAAGTACATACCACACAAACCCACCCCGAAGTGGTATGAGTTTGCATTGGTTAGTCCACATGTCCACACATACATAGGGAAGAGACTCTCCGTGCCAGCCATGGCAGCCCTTTTATTGTCATTTAAGTCTTAGTGTGAAGTCTGTACTATTGTAATTGCCTATAGGGACAGTATGCATTGAGTCAAAGTGGCTGGATGTACATGCATCTTTCCTGTCAGGCCCAAGGACTTTACCCTTCAGAAGGCCACAATAATGTGTTGTGTTTCATTGTGGCTCACATCACAGTGCATGTTGCTAGAGCCTGGGCTACCTGATGTCAGTAGGCTTGCTTAGTCAGTGTAGGACATGAGCAGGGTAGTGGGTTAGTCTGTAGATGACTCCAAAAGTGTGTAGTCATGTTCCTGTATTTATCGGCATGTCTGCTTTACATTTGTGGTGTGTTGACAATTACAAAAATGTTGTGTTTAGTGTTTCTGAAATGTGTGTGACACAACCATTTGGCCCAAAAATATGGATTTGTAACATTTAAATTTGCCTCGTGCATCCATACAGGTTAACCCCCATCCGACGAAAGGGATTTGGAGAGAGGTGCGGACCCTGGGGGTCCATAGCCGGTGGAGCGAGCCCAACTGTTGGAAGTGGTGGGAGACACTGGGCCCGGATCATCGCAGAGGTCCAGCTAGGGCTGTCCTCCCAACTTGGGAAGGGTGCACATGAGAGCCTGACCCACCTAAAGGTTCACAGTCTGGCGGTGGCCTACCCCGAGCTTGAAGGGTGTTTGAGGAGAACATAGCAGCTACAAGGGGATGAGTCCTGTGCATATGCCTGCCTGTTACATTGCAAATTGATGTGTTAGAGTCTGCCATCTCCTTCTGAAGACTGGAGATGGGCCATGTGTGACACTCAAGATGAGTAAGTGTTTTTGTAGGCACGGTAGTTGGTGCATGCTAATGTGCCTTGCCTATTAGCCCAGTGACCTAAGACAGAACATAGTACAGTCCACAACCAATTATCTGCAAAACATGGCTGAGTACAGTGTTCAATCAGGCCATGTTTGTTGTTGTGAGTGCCATTTGTACCCAACAATCCACTTGTCTTTAGTGTGTCAGACCAATCACCTTGAAGTAACAGATCACTGTCCTCAGCCATGTGTCTGCTCAAGTGAGTCTATTGGCATCTGTCCCCCACAGGCCACTTGTCTTCAGTGTGTGGTGAGTGCTGGTGCCTCACTACTGTCTGACATTTGAAGTTGGCCATCATACATGTGACAGAGCATACATTGGCCTTAGGGTGTAGTCACAGATCAATACTTTCCCAGGGAAAGTAGTGAATGTCCAATGACGTGATTTTGGTGACATAACTGCTGCCATCATTCCTTCCCATTTTATTTACACTGCTGTTTCATGCATGGTCTACCTGTCTTCATGGGATGATGTCTGATTCCCTCACATACCTGGGCATGCCAACATGTGTATTGAATTGGACATATGTGATGGGACTACAGTTCAAGTGGTGCCACAGACAAGAGTGTGTCACCATTGATTGGTGGCTCACACATACTCTCATCCATCATTCAATGTAATTTGGCATGTAGAATTGCAGAAGCAATGAAGTACACGACAGGTAGGACTACAGTTTTTACCCTCAATAAACATCTCCATGCCATTGATGTAGAATCATTTAGCAAAGTGCTTAGTGCATGCTAAATGGTGAAAGTTCATTGGAATCTGTGTTTGCAGGACAAAATGGGACAATGATGTGCATTCCCATTGAGCAACGTTAAGGGCCTTCTACAGGTTCTTGAGTATCCCTGGGTCTCTACAACATTAAAAGGACTATTGGCTTATACTTGTGCAATCTGAGTAGGGTATATGACGATTAGCTGGATGCATGACCTTGTGTGCGGTCTGTGGAACTGAACTTGGCATTGCCATTCTATTTTGTGACAACAGGTTACTGAGGAATACTACACAAGGCACATCATTCAAGGTAATAAGGTCTCCTACTTGCTCTATGGGTATTGTGATTTCACAACTTCACCCATGCAATTGGAGTTGTCTGTGATTTTGAAGTTCCTGTGGCAACTGTTGACAGTGTATGTAGCATGCATGCATATGGTGTTGCAAATTGTGGAGCCACTTTGCTGAAGCTTTTTGCTGAGGGCTACAGTATGTCACGTCATGGTAATGTTTGCTAATCACAGCTGCTGTTCAAGTGTGATCATGAACATGTAGTGATCCTATTTGTATTTGTAATTTCAGCATCGTCCCAGCCAAGCGGAGAAGACAGGGTCAAACCAATTGGGGAAGCAGCTGGCCATGGTACATCCAGTCATGAGACAACCAACACGGAGGGACCCAGTGGCCCCGAGGGTGAGGGGAGTGCCACAGATGACACCGGATCCATGTCATCATCTTCAGATTCTTCCTCCAGAAGCCCCTTCCTAGTGGTGGCGGACCCATCAGGACCTGCACCTGTTCCAGCCTTGTCCACAACCCCAAGTTCCATCGCCACTCTCCCTGTTGCTCCCCACCCAGTTGGCCGTGCCTGCTCACCAAAGAGGGTGGGCGTCTCCTTCACCCCAGGCACCTCACCTCCTGCCCCTGTTACCTCTGCTACCCGGAGTGAGGAGGCTATTGACCTCCTGAGAATTATCTCTGTTGGTTGGCTGCCTCTGAATGCCATCCAGGTGCAGGGCAGCCAGCTCCAGCAGATGGTTACATACCAGGAAGGCATTAATAGTGTCATGTCTGGCCTACAGAGATCTTTTCAGGCTCTGGCCTCCTCACTGATGGCAGCCATCCATCCCCCACAATACACCCTCCCACCACCTGCCTCTTTCCTATCCAATTTCCCTATTGCCCTACCTGCCCCAAACACAAAGACACATCCGCATGCACCCACCTCAACACACACAAGCAGCACACATAAACACAACCACAACAAGACACACCGGTACCCAAGCACTCAACAGTCACTCACACGCCACAACAACCACCATTCCCAGAGACAGCACCCCTCACCTTCACTGATCCACACACCACACCGACCATGCCCACAGACACCACCCAAACACTCACTGACACAGCCACCATACCCACCATACACCCAGACACCACATCAACACCCACACACCAGAGACACCATACCCCCAGATAACACCACAACACCCACACACAGCCACCACTCACACCATACCCCCAGACACCACCCCAACACCCACAGATACAGCCACCACTCACACCATACCTCCTGACACCACCCCAACCTCCACAAATACAGCCACCACTCCCACATTACCCAGCATCTCCACATCAAAGACCACCAAGAAACGCAAACACCCACACTCACACACACAACAGACACCACCTTAACCCAATCATACTTCAGACATGCACACAACAGCAGCAACAACACCCATAGGCAAGACAAGCAGTTCCTCAACCTCCCAACCCCTAATCCCTTCTGAAGACCCCACCCATTTCCCCAAGGAAAGTTTCCTTTTTTACCTTGCCCTTACCCCTGTGATCCCCACTCACCCCTCAAAAAAACCAAGAGAAACACAGCGACTTCCCAACCCACCCCTTCCACATCCAAGTCCTCCGCTGTCACACCTACCTCTCAAAGCAGCCATACCCCCCCCACACCAAAGAAGAAGGCCACCCCTCAAAAAGAGAAGACCACCCCTCCTAAAAAGAAGTATACTCCTTCAATGGTAAAGACCACCCCTCCTGACCCCACCCATCCCAAATCCAACCCCATCCCATGCAAAAATGATCCCTGAGGTGCCTGCATGCTCCCTTGATGTCGCTTCCTGTAGAGGTTCTTTGGCAGTGATCAGAGTCAAGCTGGTGAACAGTACTGTGCATGGGCTTGGCCATGGACTGGCCATTGGCCTTTGATCATCATCATTATTTTGTTAATAAAGCCAAGGTGTTTTTTTGGGTACACATTTGTCCTGGCATAACTTTTCTACCTTTTTGTTGTTCTTGAGTTATTTGTGTTGTGTGCCTAGAATTGTGTGTGATTCACTCTGATTGCTGATCTATTTGCTGCGGTTGGCAAGATTTGACTTTGGGGGCAGTGCTGGTGTTATCCAGGACAAGGGTAGATGTTCACTGGATGGATGTGTGGGTGGGAATCCAATTGGGATGTCAATGCATTGTATTTTGTGTAATATGGTAAGTATTTAATCTACCTTGGCCAACGTCAACAAGTATTGTGTTAAATTAGTCCCCCTGATGTAGATTGGACATACGTCTCATGTGTACAAGCTAGAGTTTTGTTGTCCACACATGAAGGGGGTTAAGTTGTGCTACCTTTCTATACATTTGACTGACCATTTGTCCATTTTCATGTGTGTACCTTCCAGCTACTTCATTTACAAGTGTGACCCATGTTGTTGCTGTTGTATTTTCTTTCTGGACTTTCACTTACACATTTGGCAGATTGGCATGTCACTTGGCACTACTATTGGTTGTCCCTAAGATACATGAAGGGCCAGGTCCTGTGCAAATCGTGTTTTAGGGTCATGTGCAAAGTGAAATGTGTCCCAGGGCAGCATTCTTCCTGGAGTGCCCCTGATGCCGCCATCACTATTGTGCAGGTATTGTTTACAAGAAATGGTCAACAGCAATCTTGAAGTCTTTGTTTGTTTCATTTTTTATAAAGGGAATGATAAATCTCACCCAGAAACATTAAAATAGCATTAGGATAGATAAAACATAATACATTTGATTCATATGCTATTTACTACCCATTCGAATGTGAGGTTAAAATCAATGCATGAGTGGGAGAAAGAGATATTATTACTATACTTTTCTTACCATCCTGCTTGCCAACATGTTTCAGCCCTTCTATCGTGCAGGAATGTATCTGTGGCTTTCTTCAGGACCGTTAGACCCTTTCCTTGCATTGGCTGCTTTGAGTAGCCCTTCCCTAGGTGAAAAGTAGAAAAATGGACTTATGGCCTCATTATGAGTTTGGCGGGCCAACTGTTGGCCCGCCAGACCTGTGTGGAGGAGACTGCCCGGGAGCTGCCGGCCTCCCCTCCGGCCGAAGTACGATGTTTCCACTGGGCTGACTAGCAGAAACATCCATATTAGGAGGTTTCTGCTGGTCAGCCCAGTGGAAATAGTGCGGCGACATTGGCTTGGGTCCTCATGGAGCCGAGGCTAATGCTGTCACACAGAGGGTGCCCCCAGCACCCTTGGAATGCACACTGTCTGCCGTAGCAGACAATGCACATTCCAAGGGTGCTGGGCAGGGTCCCCAGCACTGCCCATGCCATGGTCATGGGCAATGTGATGGCCCCTCTGTGGCCACCTGCACTGCCTGCCACCAGTTTCTTCATGGCAGGGACTCCGCCATGAGAAGGCTGGCGGGAAGTGGAGTAGTGAGCAGCACGGCGGCGCTTGCCACAACTCCGACCACTGCCACTCCATTGGGATCCATGATCCTGGTGGTAGCAGTGGTCCCCTTGCGGTCCGACTACCAGGGTTGCAATCTGGCAGTCAGACCGCTAGGAGTGCGGAAGTCCGGTGGCCACCGGGAATTTGGCAGTCGTGAGACCACCACACTCGTAATGAGGCCCTATACCTACATTATAGTCACTGTCCTATCTCGAACCCTACTCCTTAAGCAACCACAGCACCTTCCCCCTGCAATACATTGAAGCTGCTCCTGAAAGGTTTGTGCTCACCACCAATGCAGCTCCCCGCTTGTCCCATGACATGCACTATGAGGTTTTGAGTGGTTGTCAGAAGTCAGACCTCTTTGAACCATACATTTATCAGGATATTGGAGCTGAGCTGGATGAGATGAGGAGAAATTCTGTTAAGGATGCGATGAAAATGCTCCAGGGGGTGCCACTGAAGTCAGTCAAGAATGTTTTTATCTTTTTTCAAGCAAAAAAAACCGTAAAAGAGCAAGAGCACAAAATACAAAAATTACAGTTCATTACAATAAATCGGCTAAAGTACACAAATCATGCATAACTAAAGAAAATAATATGTCTTTAATGTACAAGAATAAACATTTACGTTCATAAAAATATCTGGTTATAATACCTCCATCCCTTGTCTTTGTTGAATGGCCCATTTTAGGAAGGATATTATTTTAAAAAAACAGACATGTTCATTGTGCAATAATTGACGATACAAGAAAGCGGATCGGATTTGATTAAAATGATGGCCATGCTGAAGGTGTTTTGTAAAAATCTTACTTAGGTTGCCATATAAATCACAGACCATAATAAAATGTGTGTCCTGTGAAGACACTTTGGGGGTTATTCCAACTTTGGAGGAGTGTTAATCCGTCCCAAAAGTGACGGTAAAGTGACGGATATACCACCAGCCGTATTACGAGTTCCATAGGATATAATGGACTCGTAATACGGCTGGTGGTAAATCCGTCACTTTTCCGTCACTTTTGGGACGGATTAACACCTCCTCCAAAGTTGGAATAACCCCCTATATATGGTTTGGCTTATAAGGTGGTCTTTAATACAGAGTATCGCGGAACCGTCAGCTCCAACAACTCTAAACTCTTCCTACCATGAGATCTAAAGGCATTAAGGCGGTCATTCTGACCGCGGCGGTCGCCGCCCGCCAAGCGGTTCCCGCCGAAAGAACACGGCGGCCATTCTGGCTTTCCCGCTGGGCCGGCGGGTGACCGCCAGAAGACCGCCGGCCGGCCCAGCGGGAAAGCCCCTTCAACAATGAAGCCGGCTCGGAATGGAGCCGGCGGAGTTGCAGGGGTGCGACGGGTGCAGTGGCACCCGTCGCGATTTTCACTGTCTGCACAGCAGACAGTGAAAATCTTTGTGGGGCCCTGTTAGGGGGCCCCACGGCACCCGTTCCCGCCATCCTGGTTCTGGCGGTGGACACCGCCAGAAACAGGCTGGCGGGAAGGCGGTCGGAATCCCCATGGCGGTGCTGCAAGCAGCGCCGCCATGGCGGATACCCTGGGCCAGCGGGAAACCGGCGGGAAACCGCCGGCTCCCCTTTTCTGACCACGGCTTTACCGCCACGGTCAGAATCGCCCAGGAAGCACCGCCAGCCTGTTGGCGGTGCTTCCGCCGCCCTCCGCCATGGCGGTCATGGACCGCCAGGGTCAGAATGACCCCCTAAATGTTTTTTTTACTCACCCCACATCACATTTAATAATGTTCTCTGGGTGATTAAAAAGTTACCGATCTCCCAGGGCTCAAAACGAGATCTTAATATATTTCAGCCATGGGGTGTGCAGTGCACTAGCTAGGCCTAGGTAATCCCTTAGCATGGTCCAGTTGAGGCCGGACTCTGTTTTCATTCAAACCGCTTTCCACCTTAACAATGGGCGAAGAGCAAGTATGACAGACAAGTACCTTAGACCTAATTCCTAATGAGTTATATAAGAGGGAGTGGTATTGGGTAAGCTCAACAAATGCCTGATGAATGGGTTTTCGACCAAGGTAGGCTTGAGCAAGCTACATCTTGTCTGGGTCAAATCCTAAGGTCAATAAAATATTCCAGAGTTCAACACAGTTGAAAGCCGAGGTAAGGTCTATAAAAGCCACATGAACGGATCCCAGTTTGCCCACTGCATTTTTATTGACCAGAAGATAAAGATAAGATCCTGGCCAATTCTTCCCAATCCCTTCCTGAACCTATATACCAGGTTTGATAAGGCTCAGTTTTAATCAGCCAAAATCATTAATCTGTTGAGAATGGCCCTTCCTATAACCTTTACTACAAAATTGATGAGGGAAATAAGTTTATAACAATGAGGTTTGCTTCTTTTACCCTTGACCTTAAAGTCGTTTAGTCTAAAAGTGGAACCTTCACCTCAAGAATAGAAACATATAAAGGTCTAGAGGAATCCATTCAGGGCCTGGCGCCTAATTGGCAGATAGCCACTGTACGGCTTTTGTCACGTCTCCCAGCGAAAATGGACATTCAAGACTCCAAGAGACAGAGAAGCTGCCCCTGAGGGGGATACTGGACGTACATCATCATATAGTCCTGAAAAATATATTATCCAAGAATCAGGGAAAATATGGAAAGAAAGGGAGCCTTCCTCTGTACAAATATTGACTGATTAACAATCTCCCAACATCAAATGCTGTTAGAGATGTGACTAGCTTGTAAAAGCTGGTCCTACAAATATTTCAATGTTTGATCACTTGCTTATATACACCACAATAGGATATAACCCTGTCCGTATCCCTGGGAGATGCTTTTAAGGCCTTAATCAAATCTCAGTGGGCCCTGGAACAGTCCATCTGGGCACAGAATGAGGGCTAGATCTAGTTGTAGTTGGAAGCTCATATAGCTTTTGCGGCATTGAGTTAAAGGCACTAAAAATAATTTTATTGGCGGCATCCTCGCTAAGGCAGGTCTGGAATTCAGGACCTAGAGAGGAAAAAACATTTCCCTTAAAATCACCAGGAACCACTTTGGACCATTTTAAACGTTTTGTCCTGTCAGTTGTGCTTATTGGGCTTGTCATCATACCATGGATGGATTGTGGGCCGGACTTGTTCAGCCCAAGGTGTTATATTTCAGTGATGCGTTTGCCCTTAAAGGATTTGATGAGGGGGGAGCCATAGACTCGAGGAGAGATAAGGTCTATGTGCGCAAGTCCCAATAGATAGCGGTTGTTGCCTATGCCTCAAACCAATATAGAATCCAGAGCAAAAACATTGGTGTGCAGTTTTACTCCGTCTTGCAACTAGAATAATTTATCACAACAACTAACAGCAGATTCCATCAACTAAAAACTAGGAAGAATGATTAGCATCCTTCCTTCCAATCAAATCATAAATCAATGCTTTGGTGTTAGTAAGTTGGACCACTTTAACAGCATAAAGCTGGTTCTCCCAGAGTATTCCCTCACCCATTAACAGAACAATTTCATCACAAGAATAAAGTTCATCCTTTCCTAACGACCACCGACATCAGCCCACTGACAACAGTTGACTCTTGGCCAAATGTAGAACCCAGAACAAATGGTCACACTGCCAGTGAGCCGCAGTGACAGTCCCAAGAAGACTGCTGCTCTGGTGGTCTCCCGGTTGCTGTATACGATGTATGAAGGTTAAACCACCAACCATGTACACATTTTGCTGCCCACTAGCAGTGCGGCAGACTACAGTGCTAGTGGTGCGTACTCTGTCACAGCCAACTACTAAACCTATTACAAAAACACAGTTGCCATGGTAGCCCCCTTGCGGCGGTTAACTGGTGGCAGCTCACAGCACAGCACCAGAAGAGTGCCCATTGGATGGATTATAAAATAACACAGCTGACTTCCCTTGACCAATGGTACACACCTGCAAATCACACTATAAAATACACCCCATCCCAGACCATGATCGTTTGCCTCGCCACTGAAGCACATCAAGATAAA
Organism: Pleurodeles waltl; assembly: GCF_031143425.1. Lineage (NCBI taxonomy): Eukaryota > Metazoa > Chordata > Amphibia > Caudata > Salamandridae > Pleurodeles > Pleurodeles waltl. Next base: position 311,587,957 of record NC_090449.1, on the reverse strand, counting down.
GACTGCACTACTTTTTTGTTTTTTCTTACATAAGGCAGCCCTTTTTCCCTGTACCATTTAACTCCTTTCACACACTTGTAATTTTTTCCCCAATACCAGTTGTCTTGTTTAGTTAGTTACTGTCACCCATTTTAGTTTTCAGTCATGTAATGGCCCAAAAATCCATGTTTTTTAGAAAATGAGTTGAGAGTCATGGTCAATGAAATCATAACAATAGAGCCACAGATATTTGGAGCCCAAGTCCAACATACGCCTTTCAGTAGGAAAATGGAAATGTGGCAAAGGATTTTCAACAGAGTGAATGCTGTAGGTACCACCTTGTGCACAACGAGGATATTGGGAAGAGGTGGAATGCAGATAGTGGTCTTGAGGGATGTGCAAAGTGGCATGTGGCCCAGGGCACCAGTCTTCTGATTATTTGGCATCCCTTTTACCTTGCATTATCTTGAAATGTGGTTGATATGTAGAATCCAATAACCGAGGTTCAGCAGAGAAGATGGGATTCAGTTTCATGACACATCCGTACAAATGTATCTTTTATATCACAACAGGCCATGGCATGTGAACAATTGAAGGGTGCCACTTGGGTTTGTAGTTTGATACTGATGATGAGTTGCTGTTGTATGATGCAATGTTATGGACACATCACTTGCCTTGAATATTGGTTGTGCACACATTTAAAATTTAGAAGAGTGTGCCGGTGCAGTGTCAGTGACCTGACCAAAAGGGCATCATAGGGCTGTGATTGGGTCATACACTGAGTACAACTCCGAACAGGGGCACACAAAATATGTTTGGCCCATGGACTACGTACCCCATGCCAGGCCCATGATGGGGCATCGATTTGCTGTGGAACTGTTGGTAACAGGTAAGTGCTTGGCTTACCATCAGTTGCATCCATGATGGCATTGGTTTTCGACATCATCTAGCAGCTCCACCAGCAGAAGTGCATGTACGATCGGCTCCATGGTGGCACTGGATGTATGAAGATGAGAACAGGTGAGTTTTAGCCTTAAATATCTCCTTTTCCGCTTGCTCAGAAGTGGCGGCTGGATCGCCATAGTCATGTAGGTGGACCGCCATCTCGCAATTGGTCCGGCGGTTGCACTGGCAGTCCACCCTCCGTCAGACGCATTGTCCTATCTTGCCAATGCAGCAGTCTAGATTTGCTGGTGGTGTCGGAGGGACCGCGGCGGTCTTTCGTCTATGTAACCACATGAATCGTAATATGGCGGTCGGACGGCCAACACTGCACGGGACCGCCGCCATGGCAGTCCCAAGACCGCCAAACTCGTACTTAGGCCCTTAGTGTTCAAAGCAATACATGCCAAATTCCTTCCAGCATTCCTCAGCTGGTCATGCATCGGATTGCTCACTTCATTAAGCTACACGCAAAATGGTTGATGGTTCTCGTACTACCCTGTTCTACCTCAAGGTCCAGGTAGGGTTACCAAACTCAAACATGACAAGATTTGAGTTTCTCTGAAGAGCTTCAATGAAAGCAAACCATCATAATGTTAGGAAAGTACCTTAATGAAATTGAATTGTTTAAATGAAAGGAGAGAACTTCATTGATATTTGCTCAGCAACTGTTAAATAAAGATCGAAAAATGCAACAAAAAAGCAAGGACTCCATATACCATAATGCATTTGGGTCTACATATGGTAGCCTTACCTAAAGCTACATCTGTGAAAATTTCTATGCAGCTAATTTAACCACTACCAGGACCGGGGTTAAGGTTATCTTTTACTCCATGTCACAAAAACACCTTGTTTTCATTCCTACTTCTGCATTACCACATCCTTACATTGTGAAACTTGCTTTAATTCAATTGAACTCATTGGACTATCGCAACGTAAAACAATGATTTGTAAAAGTAATGTCCAGGACGATAAACGTTTTCTCAGCGTCATATGGATGAATCTATTTATTAGTTTACCCTTCTGCAGTTCTTTTGAATTGCTTGGAACCCCGCCAACAGAATGCCTCCCATACACAACTCTGAGTAGCCCCTACCTCCCAGACTTCATGGAGGCCCACAAGAATCACCTCTGAAGAGTTATGGAAACGCCCACTTGATCCTCAAGTGGCATCCACACACTACACAATGCTGGACTCACAAATGTGGCAATGTAAAGTTGCATACTTTTGTAAATGTTCTATTTTCGTTATATACCACCATGCTGCTATGTTCACCCCTTTTGCCAGAAGAGCTAACTAAATGATTAGAAATTCAGCAAGTCAGCACTTCCGCAAATAGTTCTCGTGTCTCAATATGTATAACTATCATTACGTGTTAGTTCCCTAAGTGCCGGTTTTGCAAAAAAGCACCTACGTCACTGTGTCCTTGGGTTTCAGAGAGTTGAAGGAATGAACCTAAAGTCAAGAATTTGAGCGGTGATCTAAGCTAGTGAAGAGGCCACTAGGCAGTGTCTCAGCATTGCAGTTTTTACTTTTGCCAGCCCCCAAATTATGTACTTTGTTAAAGATCTGATGACCTTGAGTGGCTAACTTGAGCTGTTTATGGGATGCTTCAATTCCACAGGTATTAGGCACAAAAGCAGGATAGAGTTTCATTAGCCGTAATGACTACCATGAAACGAATGTCTTGAAGTAGCGTTTGGAAAACCAGAGAAAGTAGTGGGTGGAGTGCTTAAACTGATCCCAGTAAATGGTGATTAAACTTGGCTGCATTCCGGGCCATCGTTTTGACCTCCATGTCACCCTTGACAGACACCAGCCGTATGCCAATCAGTCTTGCTCCAATAGGAACATTCTGTCCCGAACTGGCAGGCCAGGTGCTCTCCAGAAAGAAACATAAGCAAGGCGAAGCCAGTTTTAGTCTTTTTGGGCTTTGTCAGCGAGGTGCGGTTTGAGTTCTATGACACAGTCAGCATGGGACCTACCTCAGGGCTTTCCTGTCGCCTTGGTGTTTTTTCTTGTTTCACTTTTAAGTACGATTTTATTGGGACACTACTCTTTCAATATGTTTGTTTGCTTATTATGTTATCCTTTTGTGCCTTCATTGGCAGTTCGCTTTGCTTTATTTCTTTTGCCTCATTCCTTTTCTTATGCAGGTTCAACAGTGACAAGTCAGGGGTAGTAAAGTTTACCTGCTCACCCCCACTCACGTTCATCCTAGGTGTCGGCCATATTAACATGGCGCTGGCAATCTGAGTAGCAGCCGTCGGGCAGACATGCTCTAGGTGTACCTAAATATGTGTTTAACACAAAGACCAGCCCAGTAAGCCCACCAGGACAAGGGGATACTTATAATAAAGAACAGTGGTCTTTTGGGACTTTTTCATGGGGTCACTGCACAAGGAATAAATCAGAGATAGCATAATCTAAATCAACCATTCATACATCAATTCTCATGCAATGAAAATAAAAAGCCCCCTCAGTGCCTGCAGGTTGGTGCTCCGAACAGAATGCAAACAACTTGAGGGCACGGCTGCTGAAGTGTGTCCCTCTGTCGGAAAATGACACCAGAACTAATTGACCATGATTCCCTTGTTTGAAATAGCTGCAAAACCAGGGATCCGGTGGGATCCCCCAAATTCTCCATCACAGAAAGTTCAACCTCACTCCCAAGCAGGTCAAGGACTGAAGAGTAGTGGTGAGGAAGGCTGACTCTGCTCTCACTCCAAAGGAAAGCTCCAACCACGCGTGCCACCCGGGGGGGCATCCTGGTTGACTTCCAAAATTCACCCACTCACCACACAGTGTGACTCCACTAAGCGGCATGGAGGCAGAACCAGTGGCGTAACAAAGCCCCGCGGTGTGGGGGAGGCGAGCCCCACGGGGCCCCCTCAGCACAGTACAATGTGCACGGGCAACAGGCCCGACTGGCTTCAGGGTACTTTGCGGGGGGCTCAACTTTCGTTACGCTACTGGGCAGAACTGGAGGGGGGTATTCAGCACCACAGCCTTCAACCACTCCATTTGAAACACTTAGAAGTCAGAAAATCTCTATGCAGCCAGTGCCCAGCACACAAAGAGATAAATCTGCCAAGACATGGGGAAACAGGACGTCCGGAGGAGAGAGATTTTGTATAGATGAAGTGAGGTCTGGTGATTGGTGGTGTCTGTGGAGGCAGGACTGCTTTGGTGTAACGATTGGAAGCGCGGGAGGGACGATAAGGCATCAGCCACATCCATTGTCGGAATAGGACAGAATAAAAGTGGCCCTGCTACAAACCAGATAGCTTACAAAGTGGCACACATCCTCCAAACTACCGTAGTTTGAAATTTTAAAGACACTCAAATGGAGTCTGAATACACTGGTGAAAACAAGCACAGCATTCAGTAAAACAGGCCGACAAAGAGCCTGTCAGAGCAGCCCTTCCGGCATTGCCAGAGTGCCCTATACGCCAGTCCCACCATCCAGTTGGATTATACCCTGAATGCAGCTTTGCCCGCTGACGCCCTTCTTGAATCGGGGACAGACATTTCCTAATCTGCTCTCATCTGAGCAATAGTTCGCATCCCATTCTTAGACTAAAGCACTTCACGCCTCCTTACTCTCACAAGAGCAGTCTACACCATCTCAGTGCTAAACTGTCTCCTTGATGCAAGGCCAAGTTGGCCCTCGTGAAACTAAAAGTTTGATAATCCAAACACTTGGTTCCGACATTACAGTCCTGATACTGAGTAGTGATACACAACTATGCTCTTTGTATACACACTCCAGTGACAAAACAGAGAATCATAATTGTATACACTAAATATATCTCTATCAACTAAGCCATTGAAGGTCATCTTTCAAATGATTGCAGAAATTACATGATCCTGCTACAAAAAAAATGTACAGTGATACGGTGCAATGAACAAGTGCAAAATGTTGTATAAAAAGGGTGATAGAAGCACAAGCAGATATAAGTATTGACTATCACTGCTTACGTTTTGCCTGAGACAGCACATGCTCTATTGTTGCAAAATCTCTTGTAAACAAAAAAAGCTTAAAATGGGCTTAGAGCCCATCCCTTACATATAATTGGTTAGCTTCAACGTCACTTTCATTTCCTTGCTTCTCATTTGTCAGCGCTTCCTGCTTCCACTTTCTGTGAGTGTCATCCTGTCTTCCATGGAGCATGGACCAAGTACAGTTTTCTATTTTCGACCGGTGTCTTTCCACTGCCCGCTGCATGCTTGAAGAGGTAATTTTGTTTACTTTTAACCTAGCACTCCATAAGACTGCATGTATTTATAGGCCCTGTTTAACCCTCTCCTTTCCCTCCCACCCCTTCTCCTATCCTTGTTACTTGCTCTCATCCCTCCCACCCCCTCCCAAGTCCTGTTGGTTGCTTGCTGTGTTCCTCGCACCCCCTGCCACTTCATCTTTGCTTGCCCCTTCCCCTCCACCTCATCCCATGACCATGTTGCTTGCCCTTTCCCTCACACCCACTCCTGCTTCATCCTAGCTCATCACTGTCAAAACCCCCTCTTGCATACTTCTTTCTTGGCCTGCCCATGGCCATCAGAATAAAAACGCTTTCATGCATCTAGCGCTAGCCATGTCACAGCTCTTTTTTCATTGCTTGTCTCTGTCGGTCCCATGCCTGTGTATTGTGGCTTACACTAGATCACTTGGGTGGAATGCAGTGACAATCACTTTGAGGACACAGCATTCCGGCAGTGTCAAGCTTCTGTGGGACATTTGAATGTGGTCAGTTATGATCAGTTCGCTGCCTGAGGAGGTTGGTTAAACATGCTACGAACCTAATAAAAGTTTATCCAAAACCTTTGAAGTAATAAGCGTATTCTTAACACCGTCCCCATCCTTCTTTCTTGCCACCCCGTTGATAGGTCAGAAAAAAGCAATATGATGCAGCCAGTGCTGGCCATGCCATGGCACTTTTTTTTCCTTTTCTTTAAGCCATTTTGCACAGCAGCCCATGCTGCTGTGCATTTTCTAAAAAAAGATTGACAAAGCCAATAGATCTTGCAAAGGTGAAACCTACTAGCTTTGATGGTGCTTGTTTTGAATGCAGTCTACAATCTAATAATGAAAAGGAGGCTGCACAGAGTTACTCCCTAAGGCAGCCTGGCAGAAGTAGCCCAAACCAAAGCAAATGTCGAAATTTCGAACCCGTGAGGAAATAACCTGCCACAGCCATTATCCCGACAAGGGCTGAGACAATGGCAAAGTAGCTACCTCAATATAGCAAAAACTAAAAGATGGGTTACTGCAAAGTATGCTACAAATGCAACTTAAGGTTCAAGGGGTGAGACAGAAAGATGGCTTACCTTCTGACAAGTAGCGTCAAAGAGATATTTGAAATATATATTACAAAATATGAATAAATTATAAAGTCTCTCTTTGAATCTGTTTGTGGCCCACCAGTCAGAGACACACCTGAGAAGGATCTTGCCAAAATGGACATATATGTATAGGAGCAAGGAGTATATTTCAGTGGTTCACAGCCATTAAGGGGAGTCATTCTGCAGAAAGTCACCTAGTTAAGACTAATCTAAAAATAACTCGGTTTACCAAAAAGCCATGAAAAATAATAATGGTGAAAGAGCTTAATCAACAATTGATGGCTGTTACCTGTAACACATGTCTGGTCCGCCAGCCGTTCAGAGCTCAAGCTGTACAAGCACAGGCCCGAAATACCCACAGAGGTGACCCTGCCTTCTCTCTCATTCACCACTTGGGGTTCCTTAAATGAATGGGCAAGTGGCCAACCAATCGCCACCTGCATCAGCTCCAAATCCCAGAGTCCAGATATGTAGTCTCTCGACTTTTCCTGTCCACATTGCAGCTCTTCTATTTGCGACCTATTAAGAAAGTTTTTTCTTTCTTGACGTCTGAATGGAAAATATATTTGGGCCTACCTCAGTTGCTTCTTTGTGGTGTACAAGTGCTCCATATTCTTGCAGACAGAATGATTTGATTGCTCGACGGTTTAGCCATGGTGATTTGTGGAACAGCCTTTGGACTCCTGCCAGAGACTCCTTTTTAAAACTATAGGCATAGAACACCGATTTTTCTAGGTAAAATGTTGGAGTTCATTGCTAACCGCCCTAATTTATTGTGCACTGGTAGGCTCGCTGAGGTCTGCCTCTGTCATTTTACTTCCTGTTCCACGTTTCATAAACTCTCCCGAGTGTGGCTGCTGGTCCCAGACACCGTGGAATTCATTCTCTCTATCTCTCTCTCCCTCTCTCTCTCTCTCTCTCTCTCCCTCTCTCTCTCTATCTGCCTCTCTCTCTTTAAAAAAGATAGCAGGTGAAAAAGCGCGCGAAATAGTAGATCAAGTCGACTTTGCCTAGTTTTGCGAATGTGAAAAATGTTGCTGCCTTATGTTGTTATTGTGTCACTCAAGGAAATTTTGTAGCAACATTTTAATTCCTCACATCCCGAAAACTTGTAGCATAATTGAAAAACCTACAAAATTCATGTTTTCTCTTTTGTTAAAACATAGTTACAGAATGTGTCCTGTAATTAGTCTTTCAGTGAAAGTTTGTGCACTGTGCTATTTGGGCTTCTTATTTTTATTAGTAATAAAATACTCAAAATCACTTACATTACATATAAATATAAGGAAATGCTTTACTACGCCAGTAGCTACACTGGCCATAATGCGTTTGGAACAGGAGAATTTGCGCTACTGACAACTGTAATTGTTATGTGCTGGGCTGTGAAACACACAAGGTCCAAAGTACAGTGCAAAGGGGTTATTAATGCCAAGGAACTCGCTTGAGGATAATTTGCTTGATTATCACAATAAGGGCCACTGGGCAGCGCTTTTTTTGCACAATTAGGAATTTGACGCGTTTACCACATAATCCACCATCCGCTGTATAATCTGAAGATTTCAACAACAAAAAATTGGTTCTAGCTCAAATGGTTTAAACGTTACTAAAAATGTAGCAGCCTGTGTTCACACAGCGTGGAAGGCCTCTCACAAAGGCTGACTGGTCAATGGAAGGCCTTTTGCAAAGGTTAACCGGTCATCATTCAGTTGCTTCTTTCTATATTCGGTTGCTAAACAGTTACTAATGAGGATAAATCTTTGTCCATACAGTATTACAATGTGTAGAATTTACAAAATAATGAAGTAATACCATCCAAAAAAATTGCCACATTTTGCTGCATAATTTAATTCTTCTTATTGCAAAATTTAGCCAATCCTGTTCTTTAATTTGGTGATCTCCTGCCACATAATTCCAGTGGCTCTGACTATAATTTCTACAGCGGCCAGCCCTTGTGGTGTTTCTTCTTCAGTACCTCTCAGCAGGTTCACTGTGAAAATCAGGGGCATAGGGAATTTCCCCTCTCCTCCCCACCCACACAAGCATCTTAAGTGGGGCTACCACTGGGCTCCTTGAGCTGGTGAATTGTGTTCCACTTAAACATTAATTAGTTATTCCTGGGTCTCTTTTGTCTGCAGGTCTGTAGACAAATGGCTCATAATAATATTACTAGTCAATGCAGTGAGTGAGGGGTGTGGGCAGTGGGCTTACACAGAGCAAGGAAATAGATAAAGCAAACCTCTGAAATGTTGACAAAAGTGGAAACACATAGAACAAGCAAGAGAGCAAGGAAAGAAAGAAAAAAGTAAAGATGAAAGACAACCGACGGGTAGATAGCAGAAATATAGAATTGAAGGAAAAAAGAAGGGTGGAAGGAATGAAACTTTAAGGGAAATAAGGAAAGGTACTAGGCAGGATAGAAGGGTGAAAGAAAGAACAGTGGGATGATGGGTGGAAGCAGAAAGGATCAGCAGGTGAAAGGGTGAATGGAAGGATGAAGCGCAGATAGATGGGATAAAGTGAAGGGTGGTTGGGTTAACATGGATAGGTAGGTACAAGTAGGATGCATGAAAAGAGGCTGTACGTACGAAAGGAAGAAATAATGGATGGATGAAGTAATGGATGGAAAAGTAACGCTTTCGATAGCGAGTGGACTTGGCTCGACTGTTCTAGCTTCAATTAAGTTCTTGCTTATTAGATTGATTTGGATATGTTATGCTGTGCTGCCACCTAGTGACGTATTAGAGTTACTACGCGGGAAAAGCATACTCGGGCATATAAGGTTCGCTTAACTAGGGCCTAGTATTACAGAAACGTTAGCCCTCTGGCCAGTGGTGTAAAGCAGATCCACAATAACCAAAACCCGTTCCCCTGTGGCAAGTTGTACACTATTATATATGGACGCTCGTAGGTTCATTCTAATTTTCGAAGCATAGGTTTCACATCTACACACACAAAATATGCGTGATCAGACTCAGCAGAAAGGACTGGGGCTGTGATGGAGTTGATTATCCCTGCGGATTGGAGTGCAATGGGCAGGGGTGTAGCTTCGGGGGAGGGATGTTCGGGGTGTTACACCCCCTAAGAAAGGATTCTCTGGTAAATAGTTGGGTGCAAGGGCTTTCAGTCGGGTATGATGAAGTGTCTGTCAGTTTTCACCTGAGGGGTTATCTCTCTCCTCTCTGTTTTGAAAACCTTAAAAAAATGTTTATTAGTTTGAAATATATTGTTTTTTAAAGTGCCCCAACAATACTCCCCCCTCATGTCCAGCTGCTCATATACTATGTTTTAACAATATATTCCAGCGTGACTGTAGGGAAATCTCAAGCTCACACCTCCCTCCCAATCTTATTGCCCAAACTACAACCCTGGTAATGGGGGTGGGGTCTTCGCACCCAATATTGTGCGGGTTTATTATTGTCTTTCCCATGTGTAGTTGAGGGATAGGCGACGGAGGGGTGTTGTAAGCCAGTGGTTCCCAACCTTTTGACTTCTGTGGGCCCCTAATTTATCATTACTTGAACACAGGGACCCCAACTGAATCATTGTTGTAACCCGGGGACCCCTTACTGAGTCATTACTGAAAGCCAGGACCTAATCTGTTAATGTGATTTTATTTTCTAAGCAGTCGCGGACCCTCTGAGGAGGCTTCACCGACCACCAGGTTGGGAACCACTGTTGTAAGCATCTAACAGCACCTACATAGTTGTTCGTTAACCGGGCCTAGGGTTGTCCTATTAACAGAACAGCCCGATCGTTTCTTTAGATGTTGGATTAAATATAAAATATAGCTTGATTGAAGTATTCAAATTCCTACTTAGTTCTGAAGAGCGTTACGTCGGGCCTTGTGTGCAGAGCTCCTGCGTTTCCCAGGACAGGTGGTCCCTTCAAGTTTTCCAATGTGTTCCCCAATCAAAGACTTAGGTGGTCATTACAACCCTGGCGGTCAGTGTTAAAGCGGCGGTAAGACCGCCAACAGGCCGGCGGAAAAAAAATGGAATCACGACCGTGGTGGAAACCGCCAACAAAGACAGCCAGTTTAACACTCCGACCACCACAGGGGTACAAACAAACAGCTTGGCGGTCACCGCCAACAGACAGGCGGAAGACAGTGTACCGCCCACAGTATCACAACCTACCAATCCGCCACCTTTTCCGGGGCGGATTCACCGTGAACAAAAACACAGCGGAAACAGGACTTCGAAGGGAAATCGCTCACCTCTACACACCCCACGAGGAATCCGGACGCCATAGAACCCAAACTCCACATCCTGCCAGCCCTTATCTTCTTGCTGCTCTACCAGGAGCACGAACGCCGACGGCGAAGACCACTGTGAGTACTGCACCTATGACACAGGGGAGGGGGGATGGAAAAAACAGGGACACACACACGCAACACCCCCACCCTCACCCACGACAACACACACACTAATAAAGCATGATACATAACAGTTACACCCCCCAAACCCCCCGGGAAGAATGCAAGGACAAAAGGAAATGCGTGTAACCATTGTAATATATTAAAATCCAGTACGCAAAAATATATATATACACTATAAACAAAATATACACCAAGAATAGTAGTCCAGGTAATGCTCCATTGAAGTCCGTGGAACGCTGGGCCCACACCATATGGGCGAGGCCCACACTCAATCCCCGAACATGACGGAGAGAACACTGCAGGGGCATCAGATAGCAATAAAACAGGCACCTCAGGGGAAAGGGAAAGGCGGGGCACCTCAGCCGGTTGAGTGCACGACTCCAAATCCACAAGGGGGCCACATGCCCACTGTTCCATCCAGGGGAGTGCAAAGCCACGGTCTCTCAAGTCTCTACAGTGGGTGGGTTGCCCACTGTTCCATCCTGGGGAGTACAAAGCCACAGTCTCTCAAGTCTCTACAGTTGGTGGGTTGCCCACTGCTGTATCCTGGGGAGTGCAAAGCCACAGTCTCTCAAGTCTCTACACTGGGTGGTTTGCCCACTGTTCCATCCTGGGGAGTGCAAAGCCACAGTCTCTCAAGTCTCTACAGTGGGTGGTTTGTCCACTGTTCCATCCTGGGGAGTGCAAAGCCACAGTCTGTCAAGTGGATAACAGTCTCCACTGGTTCTGGAGCGGGCATTGTGCCCAGAGTTCTTCATCCTGCCAAGGACAGAGATAGTAGATGTGATACTCCACTGGTTCTGGAGGGGGCTTTGTGCCCAGAGTGCTTCATCCTGCCAAGGACAGAGGTAGTGGATGTTTCTCTGCACTGGTTCTGGAGGGGGCATTGTGCCCAGAGTGCTTCATCCTGCCAAGGACAGAGGTAGTGGATGTGATACTCCACTGGTCCTGGAGGGGGCTTTGTGCCCAGAGTGCTTCATCCTGCCAAGGACAGAGGTAGTGGATGTGATACTCCACTGGTTCTAGAGGGGTTTTGTGCCCAGAGTGCTTCATCCTGCCAAGGACAGAGGTAGTGGATGTTTGTCTCCACTGGTTCTGGAGGGGGCATTGTGCCCAGAGTGCTTCATCCTGCCAAGGACAGAGGTAGTGGATGTGATACTCCACTGGTTCTGGAGGGGGCTTTGTGCCCAGAGTGCTTCATCCTGCTCGTGACGGACTCAGTAGCATCAGTGCCCTTGGCGCTCATTGGCCAGCGGTGCTTGTTGCAGCGGTGTCATTGGCAGTGGTGCTACTTGCGGCGGTGCCCTGTTGAGCGGTGCTTGTGGCGGCGGTGCCCTGTTCAGCGGTGCTTGTGGAAGCGGTGCCCTGTTGAGCGGTGCTTGTGGCGGCGGTGCCCTGTTCAGCGGTGCTTGTGGTGGAGGGGTCCTTTGCAGTGACTCAGCTGCTGGCGGTCATGTCTGGCCCAGCAGGGCTGGTGCTGGCAGTCCTTCATGGCTCAGCAGGGCTGGTGCTGGCAGTCCTGTCTGGCCCAGCGGGGCTGGTGCTGCCGGTCCTTCATGGCCCAGCGGGGCTGCTGCTGGCGGTCCTGTCCTGGGCAGCAGGGCTGGTGCTGGCAGTCCTGTCCTGGGCAGCAGGGCTGGTGCTGGCGGTGGCCTCCTGGGCACCTGGGAAGGTGGCGGTGGCCTCCTGGGCGGCGGGGCTTGTGCTGGCGGTGGCCTACTGGGCAGCTGGGTGGGTGGCGGTGGCCTCCTGGGTAGTGGGGCTGGTGCTGGCGGTGGCCTCCAGGGCAGCGGGGCTGGTGCTGGCCTCCTGGGCAGCTGGATGGGTGGCGGTGGCCTCATGGGCAGCGGGGATGATGGCGGTCTTCTCCGCCGTGCTACTCTTCCCAGACTTGCTGACTTTCTTGTGGACCTTCCCCATCTGGGAAGGTGTCACAGCTGACTCCACACTCCCACCTGTACCCCTGGGAGCGGCTTTGGTGGCTGGAGTCTTCCCCCTCTCCCGCCGGGCACTGGCCAACTTTTGATGCTTGACAGGTGGGGGACTGTCCGTGCTGTGGCTCCATGCCACACTGGCTGCCCTGGTGGCCGGTGCACTCCAGATTCCGGTGACTACAGCTACCACTGGTCCCGGAGATGTTGTGGCTGAGGTGCTAGGTTGGGACCTGGAGAGTCGGGCCCTAGGAGACGGACGGGGTGGGGAGGTGAGGGAAAGAGGTCAAGGTTGGACAGGAAAAGTTTCTTGGGAACACTGGGACGGGTAGCTGGAGGGGGTTTGGAAGTGGAGGAAGAGGTTGTGGTTGTAGGAGGTGTTCGTTTGGTGACTTTGGGTGAAGGTGCATGCGCTGGAGGCTGTCGTGAGGTGGATGGCTGTTGGGTGGGTGTGTGCCTGCGTTTGTGTATCCTGGGAGGGGGCATCACAGAAACACTGGGAGAGGACACGGGGGACGTGTGAATGGTAGTGGGGGTGGTGACTGCACGTGAGCGGGGTGTGGTGGTGGGTGTGCTGGTGATGGAAGTAGTGGCTGTAGATGTAGTGCATGCAGGTGTGAGTGGAGACGAGACTGGGAGGGAGGAGGGAGACGAGGAGGAGGGGGACATAGTGGAGGCAGTGGATGTTGGTGTGTCTGCATGTGTGTGATGCTTACGTGAGTTCCTGTGGGATGTGTGGTGCTTATGTTTGCCTGAGCTTCCCTTGTGTGTTGAGGTGTGTGCATGCTGGTCTGAAGGTGTGCTTGGGATAGGCTGAGGTAGAGGGGATTGGGTCTGGGTGGAGGAAGTTGGAGGGGGGAGGCTAGACACAGGGACAATGGCTGCCATCAGTGCTGAGGCCAGAGTCTGAAAAGCTCGCTGAAGGGCCGCCTGACCAGAATGAATGCCCTCCAGGAATGCATTTGTTTGTCGCAACTGCCTTTCTACACCCTGGATGGCATTCAAAATGGTAGACTGCCCAACAGTGAGGGACCTGAGGAGGTCAATGGCCTCCTCACTGTGGGCAGCAGGGGTGACTGGGGGAGGGCCTGAGGTGCCTGGGGCGAAGGTAATGCCCACCCTCCTGGGTGAGTGGGCACGGGGCAAAGGCTGAGGGGCTGCTGGGAGGTCGGTGCTGGTGGGGGGGGTGGCAACTGTACCTGTAGGTGCGGGGGCACAGATGTTGCCGCCACCACAAGGGAGCTCCCATCAGAGGACGAGTCCGTGTCACTGATGTCAGTTCCTGTCCCCGCCGTGGAGCTCCCATCGCCCTCCGTCCCACTGGTGAACTTCGAGTCCGTAGTCTCGCCCTCCAGGGCCATGTGGGATGCAGCTCCCTCCTGCTCCGGTGCCACTGCTCCTCTGCCTTATGATGCTAATGCACACAAGAACAGGGAGACCACAAAAAGGGGGGGGACAACAGAAGAAAGACATGTTGAGTGCATGCATTACCGCTACCGTTGGCGGACACGACAGACACAGAAGCATCCCGCACTACCCCGTGCACTTGGGCTCCACTGTTCAATCCCTGGGACATGGCCTACAAGGCTAGGGCCAACATCTGTACACATGGATGACACAGGAGCCTGACTAGGTGAACTTAGCACTGTACACAGGTGGGGTGCCACAGGGTCTGCCAGAACAAGGGGACCTAACTAGCACACTTGCCCTGGCCTAGGGAAACCCACAGCCCACCTCCCCCACCCAGACACCTCCACTGCACGCAAAATCAGCAGAATGAGAGTGTACTCACCCCCTTGTGGATGCTGTGATGCCCTCAAGCACCTATCCAACTCTGGGTACGGCACCAACAGGATCATGAACATCAGGGGGTTCATGGTGCGACGGGCACCCCTCCCACGTTGGGAGGCCATCCCCAGCTGGGCCTCCACCGTCTTCTTGCTCCAGCAGCGAATGTCCTCCCATCTCTTATGGCAGTGGGTGCTCTGTCCGTGGTGGACCCCCAGGGTCCGGACTTCCTTGGCGATGGCACGCCAAATATCCTTTTTCTGGTGGGCGCTGACCTACATGAATTGTACATGGGGAAAAGAAAAGTTATTACCAACTGCACCGTCACAGTCATTGGCCCCCATCCCTACCCTTGCCATGTGGCACATTCACTCACCGTCGTTTCATGCACGCCTCAATCTCCCCCCCCCATCTTTCATCCACCCACTCCACACAGGCATAGCCCATACAGCATGCTCCCAGTGTACTTACCTGTTTGTCTGGAGGACCGTAGAGTAGCGTGTACTGGGGGAGGACCCTACCCACGAGTTTCTCCAACTCCTCCGATGTGAAGGCAGGGGCCCTTTCCCCAGACGCACGAGCCATTGTCTCTTCCAGACCGAGGTCACAGCAGCACTTGCAGTGTAGGTCCTCTCCTGTCGAAGATCAGGTATCGAGTGATTGAACAGATAGAAAATGGCGGTCACGTCCGCAGCGGTGCGTACCGTCACCGCCGGTGTACATCGTCATTGGCTCCTGGGACCCATAGGGTCCAATGTTAACCAATGCAGAATTGCGCCGCGGTCTTTGACCGCCTACCGCGACGGTGTACAACGCCAGCGCAGTTACTTCACATCCCATTGTCCCACTTTACAGGTCAGGCAGCCGCCATTTCAGGGGCCCACATGGCTTAATTTTTAACTGCGTCACACATACCTAGGCCTTGCCTCAACACTCATACAGGCCAAATTTCGGATTATGATTCGTGTTCTGTGTAAGCTGTGGGGAGGTACCTCTGAGTTGGTTGACTCTGTGCTCGCTATTGTCCTTCATAGGCACCGTCCACTGGGACATGTGAGGAGATGGCGGCATCTTCCGGTGTACAGACCGCTGGTGGACCTGTCGACAATGGAGGAAAGACATGTGATCTTCACCTACAGGCTTGATCGTGCCACAATCCTGGAACTGTTTGCCCAGTTGGAGCCAGCCCTGATGTCAGCTATCCGCCATCCCACAGGAATCCCCCCTCAAGCGCAGGTGCTGTCAGTACTCCATTTCCTTGCAAGTGGGTCATTTCAAACAACAGTGGCCATAGCATCAGGGATGTCCCAGCCTATGTTTTTCAACGTGTTGTCCAGAGTGTTGTCTGCCCTGCTGAAACACATGTGGAGCTACATCGTTTTCCCTCAGGTGGAGGATTTGCCTACAGTGAAAGGTGACTTCTATGCCCTGGGACATATCCCCAACATCATAGGTGCCATCGATGGGACACATGTGGCTTTGGTACCCCCACGCAGAAGTGAACAGGAGTACAGAAACCGGAAGAGTTATCATTCCATGAATGTGCAGATGGTGTGTTTGGCAGACCAGTACATCTCCCATGTGAATGCCAAATTCCCTGGTTCAGTGCATGATGCTTACATCCTGCAGCATCCATTATGTGATGGGTCAACTCCAGAGGCACTGTGTGTGGCTATTAGGAGAGCACCTGGAAGAAAGTCAGTGGGAATGGTTGTCTGGGGATATCCTTACAGGTTAGTGTGTGTCTAACAGTTGTCCCTCGCCATTTGCAGGTGACTCTGGTTACCCCAACCTGTCATGGCTACTAACCCCAGGGAGGAATCCCAGGACAAGGGCAGAGGAACGCTACAATGAGGCCCATGGGCGAACTCGGCGGATAATAGAGCGGACCTTCAGCCTCCTGAAGGCCAGGTTCAGGGGCCTCCATATGACAGGTGGATCCCTATTCTACTCAGCAAAGAAGGTGTGCCAGATCATCATGGCCTGTTGTATGCTTCACAACTTAGCTTTGCGACGACAGGTGCCTGTTCTGCAGGAGGATGGTCCAGATGGCGGTGTTGTTGCAGCTGTGGAGCCTGTGGACAGTGAAGACGGGGAAGCAGAAGAAGAGGACATCGACAACAGGACCTCTGTGATCCTGCAATACTTCCAGTGAGACACAGGTAAGAATACAAACCTGCCTACTACTCGTACTTAAACACTACTACCTCTCTACTGTCTGTCGTTTTCAGGAAGTGTATGGTCACTGAGTTGTCACTTTCCCTTACGATTTCACAGATGTAGGTCCCACTGTGTGACATCTGCTGTGTTTCCTCATGGACTAGAGCTGTGTGACATAGGTATATTGACATTACATTTGAAAGAGCATTTTGACACTGTAATTGCTAATACACTATTTCGAAATCACAGACTGACTCCAGATTGTGTTGTGCTTCAAGGGTGTTTATTTAAGTGCTCATTATTGGAGGGGGTTGTAAAATGGTGAGGGGTGATGGTGGAGGAATGTCCATGGCAGAGTCCAGTCTATTAGTCTCACAGGTGCATTGCACAAATGAGCATAGGAAGTGGAGCTGGGGCAGTTTGAGGATGGACAGGGTGACAAAGTGGGACAAAAGGATGACAATCAGGGTGGTCTCATTTCTTGGCCGGGGTCTTAGAATCATTCTCTGTCTTTGTCCTGGATCTCAGGGACCGTTTGCGGGTGGTTCTCCCTCTGCAGGGGGTGGGGTGCTGGTGTCGTGGTCCTGTGGCGGGGCATCCTGTCCGCTAGCGCTGGCGGAGGTGGTGGGCAGTTCGTCGTCCAGGCTAGTGTCTGGGGCCCCTTGTTGTGCCACAGTGTCCCTCCTGGTGTTGAGTACTTCCTTCAGCACCGCTACGATGGGGCCCAGGGTGGAATTGATGGATCTGAGTTCCTCCCGAAAGCCCAAATACTGTTCCTCCTGCAGGCGCTGGGTCTCCTGAAACTTGGCCAGTACCGTTGCCATTGTCTCCTGGGATTGGTGGTAGGCTCCCATGATGTTGGAGAGGGTCTTGTGGAGAGTGGGTTCCCTTGGCCTGTCTTCCCCTTGTCGCACAGCAGCCCTCCCAGTTCCCCTGTTTCCCTGGGCCTCTGTCCCCTGAACGGTGTGCCCACTACCACTGCCCCCAGGTCCCTGTTGTTGTTGGGGTGGTGGGTTAGCCTGGGTTCCCTGAAGTGGTGGACACACTGCTGATTGACATGTCCCGGGGACAAAGGTATGGGCCCGCTGGGTGGGTGCTGTGCTGGTGTTTCCAGAGGGGGGAAGCTCTGTGGTGGCCTGTGATTGTGTGAGGGGAACCGACTGTCCTGAGGTCCCCGATGGGCCGGGCTGGTCATCTTGATCCAGTTGGACAGAGCTGCTGTCATCACTGTGGGCCTCTTCTGTTGGTGGTATGGACATGAGTGGACCCTCCTGTCCGGTGACGTTGGGTAGGGGTCCTGCAGGGGTATAAAAGGATGTTTATTACATCTGTGTGTGCTATGGTGTGCAATAGGTGGGTGACCGTGTACCCCAGTGCTTGCATTCCTGTGTGGGACCTTGTGTGATGGTGGTTTAGGGGGGTGTATGGGTACGGGCAGTGGCCATGCATTGGTGATGGGTGTCCATGCTTTGTTGTTGCATGCAAGGCTTGGTGTTGGGATGTGTGGTTTGTGATATTGGGACATTTGTGAGGAGTTGGAGTGATGGGGGTGAGGGCGAGGGTGGGGGTATGTGATAGCATGCAGGTAGGGTGGGGGATGTAATAGTTAAGATTTGACTTACCAGAGTCCATTCCTCCATCTACTCCTACGAGGCCCTCAGGATGCAGAATCGCCAAGACTTGCTCCTCCCATGTTGTTAGTTGTGGGGGAGGAGGTGGGGGTCTGCCGCCAGTCCACTGAACCGCAAGGTGGTGTCTTGAGACCACGGAACGCACCTTCCTCCGTAGGTCATCCCACCTCTTCCTGATGTCATCCCTATTTCTTGGGTGCTGTCTCACTGCGTTTACCCTGTCCACTATTCTTCGCCATTGCTCCATCTTCCTAGCTATGGAGGTGTGCTGCACCTGTCCTCCGAATAGCTGTGGCTCTACCCGGACGATTTCCTCCACCATGACTCTGAGCTCCTCCTCAGAGAACCTGGGGTGTCTTTGCCGTGCCATGGGGTGGTGTGGGTGATGTGTGGGGTGGTGTGTGTAGTGATAAGTGGCGTGATATTTAGTGGTGTGTTGTGTGAGGTGCGTGGAAGTTCTGTGGTGATGGTATTGTGTGCCTGTGGATGCTTGGTAGTTGTTTGTGGTGTCTCTCTCTGGCCTTTTCTCGGTGATTCTGGTCGTAGGGGTTTGTGGGTGATGTGGGTGTGTGTTTTATATTGTATTGGGTGTGTGGGAGTGGTGTGTGTATGTGTATCAGGTGTGTGTATTTCGAATTGTCCAATGTGGCTGTGTTTTGTAAAAGTGTGTGTATTTTGAGCGCAGAGTTGTGTACCGTCAATGGAATACCGCGGTTGAAAGACCGCCGCATGGATTCGTGTGTCTTGATAGTGTGGGGGTATTTCTGTTGGCGTGACGGTGGAGGTTTTGCTTTCGCCAGTTTATCACTGACCTTTGGTGTTGGCGGACTTGTGTGGGTGTCTGAATTTTGGTGGATTCCGAGCTGTGGGTCATAATAGCTGTGGCAGATTTCCGCGGCCCCGGTGGTGTGTTGGCGGTCTTCTGCACGGCGGTAAGCGGCTTTTACTGCCAATGTTGCAATGAGGGCCTTAATTTCTCCTACTCCCGATTCTGTGTGTTTGATATCAATGGGTTTATGTTTCAGGAATCTACCTCTTCCATCTTATGGTATTGCTCTTCTTGACATCCCAACCTCGTCTTATATCTTTGTGGCAGGGCAACCAAGGAGTTGTTTACATGGTTCAAACTGTGGTATTTGCAGTGTGCAATGGTGGACTGTGTAGCAGTGATTGGCTAGTTAATGGTTTATGAGATATGGGATGGTGAGTCATGGTCTGCTGTTTGCAGAAGGTGTGTTTGGTAGGAGGAATTGGAGCCTCATTAGAGCTTGGAAGACTGGGTACTCCACAGCAAACTTAGCGGAGTGCTCTCTGTGCCAAACTGACGACCTTCTTGGTCTATTGTGAATCAGGAGGACCATTGTGTTTGAGTTCCGCATGCATAAAACCTTACACAATTGTATGCGGCCCTGGGATCATTGGTTTAAGCACCTCCGACTCTGATGTAATTTGTTTTTCAGTCAAGACCACCAGGAAAAGCCTGAATAAAACTCCCAGTATGTCATAGTCATTACTATTCTAATTTCAAAACAAGCTCACGCTTTGGGAATTCGTTTTTAAAAAACAAAAAGTTTACTGAATGGCCTCATGAAAGATGATGGCCGCTCGGTAACTTTACAGTGCCATGGTGGCGGCCCCTTTAAGGGGAGGGATGTCTCGATATGGGGAGCGGTAAAACACAAGGGTGGTGGAGATTATGATCCCCGCCCCATTTGTGGACTGCGGGCTGCCCGTGATAGCTCTAAATAAGGCTGCAGGTAACCAGCCCTGTAGGAGAGAAGTGAGATGAGCACAGCGTTCAGGAACAATGCAGCTCATTGCAGTTTAAGCATCAGCATTACCTGACTAGAAGAGGCAAAGCAACCAGCATGAATACAGCAAGATTGAAAAATACCATAGTATTCTCCAGTGAGTACTGCAAGTGTGCCGGAAGTGCTCTATATAATATATCAGCGGGAAGCCAGGCTGTTCTGCGAGAGAAAAGGATAGGATTAAGTAGACAAACACATCTGTTAGACAAACACAGCTCACCGTCCAGACATCTGGCTAGACTCAATGAATTGATAAATACTTGATAATTATCCTGACATTGATTGCCCTCCCCTTGAGTGTGATGCTCCTCAAGGCAAGAAAACTTGACCTGCGGAACAAACCGTAGGATGCTAAGAAAGTTTAACCAACCTTTCCTTCCCCTTTCCCTGGTTGGTATTTAACCCCCAGAATAAGTGCAGCCTACCAGTCGTCACATACTGTCCTGGAGCAGATGTAGTTTCCTCTGACTGGCAAGGGCAAAATATAATCATTGCCTGTTCAGGCCTGAAAGTACACTCAGGCCTGAATGATGAGTGGTCCAGTTAGGACATGCACTAATTATTGCATTTACTGACATCTGATAAAAATGTTATAGATGTGGTAATTATCATCAATTCCAACTTAAGGCCTGCAGAATTGGACCTAAAAAGCGGGTTTAGGTGCTCACCTCACCAAAATCTGCCTGTCCTGGCATTTTCTGGGCCTTTTTACCATGTTAAATTTCAGCAGGTTTCAGCTGCTGAAAGTTAACTCTAGGGGTCAGTAAACTGCAACAAACTTATAAAAGCGGCTCCTGCACAAGCAAGTGAGCGTAAAACAAGGGAGGATATTTTAATTATTCAAAATCAGTTTTGGCATGTCAACATGGGCGTCTGGGTTCACCCTCTCTATTTTCTCCCTTAATTTGTTTGGTCTCAACATTTAAAAAAATAACCATTACAAATAAACATGCTAATAAATTGCTGACACAGCACTTTAACACTTACAAGTGAGACGTGCTTTCTTCTCAACTGCACTGACTTATTCTCATTTACTGATATGCAGTTAACAGCTCAAGTTGCCATCATTCACCATTGTCCATGCTGATGATTTCACAATTCTAAGGTCTGTGAGATCCTCAGTCCAGCAAAGACCTAGACTCCGGCACTAAGCTCCATCCCTTTATGATGGAAAGGTAAAGTTTGCTACGTGTGACTCAGGCTTCACCCCTGTAGTGCCTGGAGCTACATGTCAGTTAGGGACTGGAGTCATTATGATACCCCCAACCTCACAAAAGTCATCACATTGTGATAAAGGGGGGGGTCAAAAAGACTCAATGACACTATCAGACCCTGTGATGAGTTGTGAAAGGGCGGGGCTAAAGTAATAGAGGCTGCAGTCAGGAAACTGAGCACTGGACCCTACACAGCGCATCAGCACGTGTTATGATGAACCTATGCGCAGGCTCCAGGCTCAAAGTACTTCTGTGGACTTATTGACTGTGCGGCAGTGGGATTACAAAGTGGACACTAGAGCAGTGTACACTGCACATCTAAGTTTAGCTTCTTTCTGTCCTCTAGTGCCTGGACTATGGAGCCATCAACCCACAGACCTTAGAGGAGAACACATGCACACTACAGGTAGGTATCTTAGGCGGAAATCAAGAACTAAGGGCCTGATTTAGAAGTTGGAGGGGGCAATACTCTGTCACAAACGTGACGGATATCCTGCCCTCCGTATTACAAATCCATTCTATCCTCTGGGGGTTGTAATATGGTGGAAGGGATATCCGTCACGTTGGTGACGGACTATCCCATCCGTCAAGACCTAAATCAGGCCCTAATAAACTGAACCAGCAAACCCAGTTTGTGTGGGTAGAGGTTTTACGATTGCACCACTTCTGCTTGTATCAGCTCCTTTGACTGCCTCTGATTCCAGCTGTACTGCATAGGTGTTTGACATAAATAAACAGTCAAACGTGCTGCAGTTTAAACATTCTCCACCGTGGCTGCCTTCTTCTCTGTTGCTGCCAGCCTACCACTTCAGGCTGTCAATGTTTAAAGCACAATCAACACATATTTTTGCAAAATGTTTACTTGTTTAAGTTAAGCATGTGTAAGTCGAGATATTGGCATTTCCTATGACCCTGACGGTAATGATGAAAAGCAAAAGCATAATACTGTCTCACAACTAGAACCTCATTTGCGCTTTATGAATGATTATCAGTTGACAGGAATAGTCATTAACCAACTAAGGAGCATATTTACAAGTCCCTAGCGCCACCTTGTGCCGCCCTTGCATAATGTTTTTTACGCTAAGGCATCGTTAAGGAGGCCTTCCCTCCCCCGCGATATTTACAAAGTGGCGCAAAGCTTGCAGTGCACCACATTGTAAACCCTTGTATGACATTATGCCTCCACCAGGCATATTGTAGGTAAGGGGGTGTTCAGACACAGGGAGGCCAGAAAAAATGGTCAAGTGAAATTTACAACATTTCACTGTGCCATTTTTTCCGTAATTTTTAACTCCTGCTCAGAGCAGGCGTTAAAATGACGCACCCATTTTAATCAATAGGCCTCCTGTGCTTTGCTGCACTAGCATCAAAAAATTTAACGCTAGTGCTGCAAAGAACCACAATTGCATAAAAATCTTTGAAGCTATTGTACTAACGACCGCCATTGTGCGCCGTATTGTAAATGTGGCACAAGCATGGTGTCTCTAGGTGGGGCAGGGGCAACGCAAGAAAGGTGGCGCATCGGGACTGATGCACCACTTTCTTGTGAATGTGCCCCTTACAGTTTACAGGGCGGACCTAAATCCTTACTAAATATCAGTGACTTGCGATTCTCACAGACTCACAACGTGTCCAGTGTAAGTGGCAATGACAAGTGTGACTCACAATGCACTTTGATACATTGCATTTTAGTTTTGCTCCCTTCACAAAGCTTCCCACTGTATGCAGCCCCGCCCATGCTAGAAAAAAATTGCTTTGATAAGTTTTAGTAAAGCTGAGTGGCTTCATGCGAGTTGCAAGCTTGAGCTTTTTGGCCCTGGCTGCTGTAAGGTACCACTGTACAGTTTCGAGTGTAAGAATTTTTGGAATCGCCATTTACCATTTAGATGCTCTTCCTCCTCCAGCAACAAGTGTATCTTTATATCTTTTGTGGCAGTCTGCCATCCTCTTGTGGTCTCTCGTGGTGGCGTCGAAAGAGCAGTTTACAGCCATTATCAAGCAGCACAATCATCAAGCAGCACAAGCCTTGTCATTAGATCCAGTAAACCTTTAGTATAGGACTGTGGAATAAGGCAACTTTTGAGAAGATTTGTGAAAGTCACTAATTTGAATCTCGGTGTGGCCAACTTGCATTTTTCTTTCTATCTGCAAAAAGCTACATTAAAAAGCAAGTTGTTCCACCGCTAAAGATAAATTAGCATTACATCGAAGAGGAGTTTTTAAATAAAATGGAACAATGAGTTTGAGGAATCTTCAAGCAGACTTCGTAGTCAACTTCAGGGTGAGTTGGAGGGTTGGTATTTTTTTTTATTATGGAGAATGTCGAACATTTCTACATTGTCAGAGGGAAAATGTATGTTTAAAATTTGACATATTCTCACGAATTTAGACTTGCTTGCATATATGAACAACCATAAATGGGTACACAATATAATTTTCTAAGTCTCAACACCCATTTTACAGTGAATTTGGAAACCCTGAGATACTGCAGACATCAGTCTGTCTTGTGAAGGACAGACAGTGTGTTGATTTCAAGGTATGTTGTATTGTCCAATTTGAATGTTGTATTGTTTGAATTTGAGGAGCATCTGTCACCACTTATCCTGCTGGCGATAAAAGCACAGGGGTTGATTTATGAAAAGTGGTGCTGCAGTAGGGCACTTTTCTGGAAATCCTTAGTGCCTCCCTAACGCCACCATGTGTGCACTGTATTTAATATACGGCGCACCATGGTGGTGGTCAGGGGTACTAGTGTCATAATTATTTACGCTAGTCTAGCGCTTTGCAGGATTTGCGTAAATTTTTTTGACGATAATCCTGTAAAGCACCCAGAGGCCCATTGAAAACAATTGGAGCATGCCTTTAACGCCTGCTCTGCGCAGGCGTTAAAAATGTCGATAAAAATGACAAAGAGAAATCTTTTCGATTTCTTTGTGCCATTTCTTCACCCATTCTAGCA
Source organism: Pleurodeles waltl (assembly GCF_031143425.1). Taxonomy (NCBI): domain Eukaryota; kingdom Metazoa; phylum Chordata; class Amphibia; order Caudata; family Salamandridae; genus Pleurodeles; species Pleurodeles waltl. The sequence continues at coordinate 311,563,820 of NC_090449.1, read as the reverse complement.
CCAGAATGCCCCCCTTGCATGCATTATGCCTGGTGCAGGCATAATGTGACGCAAGGGGTTACAAAGTGGCGCAATGCATGCATTGCACCACTTTGTAAACATGGCACAGTGTTTTTTGGCATTCCAACGGCACTTTAGTGTAAACAAAATGACGTTAATGTGGCGTCGGAATGGCGCTAGGCCCTCTTAAATCTGGGCCATAAAATTGGAAAGTCACCATACCACCATTAGGCTTTGGTGCACAATAGTTGCGAAACACCGTTTTCAGTTGCTGCAAAAAGGCAAAAAAGATCTCTGTCTTACTGAGGTTGGACCATCTTGTTCTTTTGTGCACCTGCTTGAACCAAGGCGTATCTATCGCTAGTTCTTTATCTCCTAAATGTAGAAACTCGGAGACCAACACTGGCAGAGATAGAAAATGAGAAGTTGGAGCGCCGACAGTGAAACCTCTATTGAAGGAAAGGTTACTTATGGCACGGGCTGCTCTCTGGATTACGCAGAGTGATTTACTGGTGAACAGGGCATCAGCGCAGTGTAGCCTGGACTGGAGTGGTGTGTTCTCTCTCCATGGACAGGTCACTGTGTTCTGCAATTGCTAAATGCGCAGGGTAGTTTATCCCAGAGACTAAAATAAATGCTATTAATGATCTTAAAATGAGAACTCACGAGTAGCCCGAATTTTATGCTGTAATCTCAGAAAAGAAAGATTTCGTGGAGTAGTTGTATGCCTGATTTACAAATATAACACGTCCTTAAAATTGTTTATCCCGGCGTACGATAGTCCTGTAATTTAAACCAGTGCAAACTCTTCATAAATCAGGCCTTTTTATGCCAAAATATGGGTCACATCTGAGCCAACGGAGGATCTTCCAAAGACATTTTGTCGGGGTGAGGATGTCAGGTGAATGCTGGGCATGACCGAGACAGTCAGAGGGAATCGCCAGTCCTGACCACCATCTCAGTGCTTGCATAATTTCTTTTTAACTTGTTTTCTGCAATCAATTAATTTATTACAGCAATCTAATCAAATCACGTTGACATTGCCTGTGGTGGGATTCAATTAGAACAGCAAATGTGGGTATTCATAGAAGCAAAATGGCACAGTGACACATTATCCTTCCTCTGATTGCTGGAGGGACTCTATGCACAGCACCATCCTTTGTCGTGTTAGTTCATGCTTGCAGATTATACTATGTTGTGGCATCCTTCACCTACTTGTACGTCAGCCATCTGACTATTCAAATTTCGTAGTACCTTTATCCATGGGAGTAGCTCATAAGAAACAAACCTGAAAATCTACACACTCATCTTTAAAGCTGTGACATTGTCCCATATATTCTTTTCTCCTGCATCTATGCGCACTGTGCTTTGCGGTGTTTACCTGCCTGTCGCTTTATATGTAACCCACAATTCTTAGAGGCATACTTACAAGACCCTAGCACCACCTTGCGCAGCCCTAGCATCATTTATTTGTATACTAAGGTGGCGTTAACAAGGCCATTATTCCGCACCTAATTTACAAAGTGGCACAATACTTGCATTGTGCCACTTTGTAAACCCTTTTGCCACACTATGCCTGTGCCAGGCAAAATGTATGTAAAGGGGGCGTTCCAGCTGAGGGAGGCCCAAAAAAATGGCACAGTGAAAGTTACAACATTTCACTGTGCCATTCTTTCCATAATTTTGAACGCCTGCTCAACGTAGACATTAAAATGCCACACCCATTTTAATCAATGAGCCTCCCTGTGCTTTGCTGCACTAGCATTAAAATGTTTGACTCTATTGCAGTAAAACGTCACAATAGCGTCCAAAGTTTTGAAGCTATTGTCCTAACGAGCATCATGGTGCACCATATTGTATGTACGGCACAATCATGGTGTCGTTAAGGCGGGGGTGACGTAAGAAAAGTAGCGCATCGGGATCAAAGTGCCACTTTCTTGTAAATATGCTCCTTAGTGTCAATAACGTGCCTCGCATCGTGATATACTCTACATAGTATTCCTATTGTTTTGTTCGTGCCCGTGCCCAAGAGAACAAAGCCCTGCTGTGCACCTTTCATTCTAAAACTAACATTAAGTGGGTTGGTAATGGGACGCTGCAAAAGACGAGGGTCTCCTAAAAAGGTGGCTAAGCAGTTGCAACCTATGAATGAAAATATTTAACTATTGGACTGCGTGTTGTAGTGTTGCAGAGGGGGGAAATCAGGTACACAATTATTGTGTCCTCAAAAAACACGTCAAATTGCATGCTTCCGTACCAAGCCTGGGTGGCACCATTTGGCAAAAAATAAAAGCCCCTCAGGTTTGTATACTTGTTTTTGTAAACACTGTACATGTCCTTTCCTGACTGTTCTCCAGACCCAGCCTGTCTATAGTGATGCCCCTCACAGAAGGGTAGTCTCCAGCCTGGATCGTGCACAAAGAGGTGTGAGGTCCCTGCATTTGCCTATAATCAAGAAAGACAAAAGGTTGGACCTCACCAAAAGGTGAGTCTGCAATCCAACCCACCACTTGCTACCCACCAAAGGGCTGTGCTTCAGTGAACTTAATCTCAGCTCCTTCCTAAGTCTTTATTTAATTTCTAGAGGGAATCTAGTCACTATGGCCTCACATAGGTGTCTGGGTCTCCACCCTCCAGCATCAGTAATGAAGGAGAAACACTTCCCCTGTCTGGGGAAGTTGTCCCTGCTACTACTAGGTGGTATCTAAAATGATCCTGCTTTGCTTCTTGTAATTAATACCATTAGCTACCCTTCAGGATAAATATTTTCAGACATCCACTCCAGCATTTGCAGAATCTCCTTTTCACTGTTAGCATTATTTACCCATTTAATGTCTCACATTGCTATGACCATGAGGTTACTGCTTCCTTCAAGCACATTGTAGGACGTTGGCTCTGTATATACTATTTCAAAGAAATAGTGTGCACAGAGTCCAAGGCTTCCCTTTAGAGGTAAGATAGTGGCAAAATTAGATAAGTCTAATGCTCTATTTTGTGGTATTGGGGTCGAGCAGTAGGCTTATCCGAGGTTAGTGTTAAGCATTTGTTGTACACACACAGGCAATCACACACACTCAAAAGACTTACTCCAGGCCAATAGGTTTTTATATAGAAAAATATATTTTCTTAGTTTATTTTAAGAACCACAGGTTCAAGATTTGCAGTAAACACTTTCAATGCAAGGTACTTCACTTAGATACTTTAGGAACTTTGAATAAAAGCAATATCATATACAGTCTTTTAAAAAATGGCAGTAAGCTAATTTCAAAGTGGACACAGCGCAAAAATCAACAGTTCCTGGGGAGAGGTAAGTAAGGGTTATATTAAGAGGTAAGTAAAACACTTACAAGTCTCAGTCCTGGGGCATAGGCAGCCCACCGTTGGGGGTTCAAGGCAACCCTGTTGTAACTTAATAGCGATTAGATTAAGCATTAGCAGAAGACATCTTGTATTTAGCAACTATTGTGAACATTTGGCGGAATCCATTTTGTATTCATGGCAACCATTTTCTCTGCCTTGTGCTCGCCATGTGCTCTGTCCTACCTTTCTGTTAACTACTCTTGAAAATCTGTCTAGTGACAAGTTATATTTAGCATCTCCCACTTTCGCACATGCCCAGTAAGATCTGCAGCTGTTAGTAATCAGTAACAGACAGTAATGTGTAAACTAGTCCTTGAAACTATTAGCCCCTCCTACCTGTCGACTGTGCATTTCCATATGACCTTACATGTATGTAAGTCTTGCTTCTATAATTGTACCACCTTCCTTTAGCCCCTGTGTGGGTATAAAAGGAGCATGCTCTCTTAGTTCAGTGTGCTACTTCAAACATTACCGAAGGGTGCTGTTTGAACTCTGGTACCACCTCATGAGGTTTAATAAACTTTGTCTTTTATTTCAGTTTCTGTGCCAACTTCTTCCTATATGGTCTGAGGACTTTGTGCAGAGAAGGGCGAACCCCTTGCACTAGTAGGCCTTGCTGAGGCTTACTTCAACAAATTGGCGCCCGAACAGGGACTCATCGGTGACTCGGACGCCCAACGGATTGGTCGCAACGAAGGATTGGGATCTCGCTGCGGACAATCAATGCCTGAGGAGACCCGAGTCTTGTCAACCACGGCGTTTTTCCCTTCTTTCTGATTTGTCCATCCAGGTGGCGCCGGTCCTCGACTGAGATCCTTTTTGTTCATTCGTCATGCAGTCACCACTTGGTCCATTTTAGAACTTGGCAGTTGGAACCTGGACACCCTGTGATTGGTAAGAGCCGTTTTACGGCACTTGCTGTGGGTTTTGATGCCTTTGTTTGGTAATGAAGTTTAGCACTACTTACTGTGGCTCTCGTGTTTTGGGTGACTAGTCAATTTGTGTCCTTTGAATTGATATATAAATTGCAATTTATATAGGCAGGTAATGAGGAGAATTTTCTCCAATTTAATTTTGATTTGAACGGCACCTTAAGTGCTACTTTGATTATAATATTGCATATTTTGCACTATTTTTGGCATGCCTGTTTTTAGCGCACTTCGTAGGATGTGTTGCTTTTGTAATGGTACCAATTTGAGACTGGAAAAATCGCAACCGGCACCCCCAGAGGGGACGCCCAATAGGGATATGTATGTTAAACATGGTCTTTCTTCTATAATGTACAGCACATTATGGAATAAATACACTCGTGCGGATCCTGAGTTACATTGGCCTATGCATGGGTAATTTATTTGCAAAAGATTGAGTATGTGGAACAATGTATGTGTAAGCGAAAGTCTAGGCAAGATATGTTTGACTGTGTACGAATGTGGGAGAAAGAAGTGCGTGGATGAGTGAAGCGTGAGCAAGCCTTGCTTGAGAAAGAGCAGCGGAAGACTGTATATGTGAAAGCATTGGAAATGAGAAAGAAAGAAATAAATGACTTAAAGGAGCTAGAAGAGAAAGAACGTAAATTACAGGTAACTGGCCAATACACCATTAGGCAACCTCTCTATCCTATCCTTAATAAACCACACAATGATTTTTTGTTACTAGATCGCCCTCCACCTCCGTATGTCGTTTCTTCTGCCCCTCATGAGTTAGCTAAGGTCTCCGGTTCGGAGCAACAGAAGATACAAGACAGTCGCTCTAAGTTGCCTGCTGACCGTGCGTCTGAGCTTAGATCTATTGCTCGTAAAACAATTCGCAGCGTTGTCCCTGCTTCTGGACTTTTAGACAACATGAAAGGGTGGACGGAAAAGGAGCAGCTATATTTTACTGAGGCATTTGGCACAGAAGTTATTGAACTATATCGGAAATATTCTGATGAGTTAGAGCCCGATGATGTAGCAGCTGATCATAAGCAAATGCATGATGGTCTTTTTGTTTTCTCCCAGGTGGCTGATGCAATCAGGCGTTTGATGAAATTATGTGTTGTGGCAGTCCGTTTGCAAGAGGAGAAAAGGGCCCTGGACGTAGTTGCACGGACATCTCAGACCGGCGGGGTGCAAGCTTCCATCTTCGGAAGAGATAAGACTATGATAGTTCACGTGAAACCAATGCAGGAGGCCGCGCCTTTGTATGTTCCTCCTAAAGGATTGGGTACAAGTGATGATAAAACTTCTGTTGATGCTAAGGGTTATTTTATTTATAATTGGGTGTATACTCCTTGGAATAGGGCAGATGTAATGGCACTTAAAACAGCATTACCTGACCCGCGGAAAAATCCAGCCGCCTTTTATGAGGAAGTTGAGGGAGCAATTAGTTCTTGTACTATGACTTTTGCTGACATTGATTTATTTTTCGGATTCATATTACCGCCAGACATGTGGAGAACTGTTCGTAAAATTGATGATCGTGTAGTTTTTGGGGCATCATGGAAAGAATTAGAACAGATGGATGGGTATAGGGAACCTGCGAAAAAGCCATATCAGTTGATTCTAGATCTTCCCGCAGCCATATTAGGTAAGTTAAAAACGATTATTCCCCCTAAAAAGATAGATTGGACTGTTTTAGCGTCTTGTAAGCAAAAGGCAGATGAATCGGTCTCTGATTTCTTTACACGCTTTGAAGAAGCATTTCATGATTTTAGCGGCCAGTTATTGTCAGATGATACAGGCAGACATTTGTTTGTCGATAAATATGTTGCAAATCTGTTACCAGGAATAGCTAGTCGTCTAAAAGCTAGTGAAAGTTCATGGACTACCTCTACTCCGGTTTCTCTTTTGACTATGGCTCAGTATTATGAATTTCAGGAATTAGAAGCAAAAGGTAGCGAGGATAAAAAGATTAAAGAATTAAAGACGAAGGTTATGTTGGCTCAAGCTTATGGTCCGCCTTTTAGAGGTAGTGATAGAGGTGGACGTGGATCTTATGGTTCTTCTTACACTCGTTCGAATTTGTCTGTTGATCAGTGTGCGTATTGTAAGAAGTTTGGGCATTGGGCTGCCGATTGTCCAGCACTACGTGTTCAGCAGTGTTCAGGTGGTCGGGGACAAATGAGAAATCGCTCAGGATATTCAGGGCCTAGAAGAAGCACGAATGATCATGCTAAGGTTGATGCTAATGTACGAGGGCAGGATGGGTTTAACACTTTTGATAGACGGAACCAATACAAGATGTCTAACCATGTGCAGCCTGATTTCCAAGATTCTGCTTATGCATAGGATTGCCTAGGATGGGGTAAGGAATCAGTTGAAGTTCCAGTAGATCAGAGGGGTCCCTATGTTACATCACATGTTTTGGGTTCTACTGATCATTTTCTGGTTGATACAGGAGCTACTCGTAGCGCCTTGTCTAAACAATTGATTCCAAGGGCTCCCCTGTTTGGCTTAACCATTACATCGATAGGTTTCGATGGAACACCTTCCCCTAGCCCATTGTCACAACCACTTGCATTCCATGTTGATAAATTGAGTGCTCCATGTCTATTTTTGCTTTCTCCAAATGCACCAGACAATATTGTGGGTCTTGATATGCTCAAGTATTTCAGGGTTACAATACGATGCTCTCCTGAAGGGGTGCGTGTTATTTTAAATGATAATCATCCTGTGATGGAAAGAGTTTGTCTTGTTAAAGAGGATATTGCATTAGCTTCACTCCATAGTACTTTGTGGGCTACTTCAGATACTGATGTGGGACAAATGATTATTCCACCGGTACATATTAGTGTCAAGGAGGGAGCTGTATTGCCACGCCAAATTTCACAGGAGGGCAAAAAAGCACTCACACGAATTGTGCATGATCTTATTGCAGTTGGAGTTGTTGAGGAAGTTCCGTATAATGTTTGTAACAGTCCGATTCTTCCTATTCTGAAAAAGGATACTGATGCTAGGATTTACCAATTCATTATTGATTTACGAGAAGTCAATAAGATTGTGGTACCACAATATCTTGTGGTATCTGACATCACAACACTTCTTACTTTGGTTCCCCCGACAGCAACTACGTTCTCTGTGATAGACTTGAAGAATGCTTTCTTTTCGATCCCTATTCATCCTGACAGCCGACAGTTGTTTGGTTTTACTTTGAATAAACAATCATATAGATTTTGCAGAGTTCCTCAAGGCTATACTGAGAGTCCTAGTATTTATAGTCAAGCGTTAAAACGAAAACTTGATTCTTTTGTTTTGCCTGAAGGTGTGGCTCTCATACAATATGTTGATGATATTTTGTTGGCAACTGATACCCCTGAGCAATGTGAAAAGTGCACTTTGTCCTTACTTTCTTTTCTTGCTACACACCATCATAAAGTGTCACGAAAGAAATTGCAATATTGTAGACCAAAGGTAACCTATTTAGGTCACCTTTTGTCTAAGGAGGGCCGTGCACTTACATCAGATCGTATTCAAGCAATTGTAGACACACCAGTACTCTCTACTCAGAAAGATGTTTGTGCATTCCTTGGTCTTACTTCTTTTTGTAGGCAATGGATATTAGGGTTTTCACACATTGTCAAACCTTTCCTAGCACTTTTGACTAAAGATACTCCAATGCCCCTCCCATGGACAGATGAATGTGAGACTGCTTTCCGGCAGCTACGACAAGCCCTTTGTTCAGCACTAGTGTTAGGTACTCCAGATTACATGAAGCGTTTTGCACTTTACGTACATGAGAAAGATGGATGTGCATTGTCAGTTTTAGTGCAGACACATGGCGATAAGCAGCGTCCCTGTGCATATTTTTCAGCAGTACTTGATCCTGTCGCTCAAGCGTTGCCTGGGTGTTTTCGTTCAGTTGCCGCAACAGCTTTGTCAATATGTCAGAGTGAAGGGATAGTTTTGTCCATAAGCTGTTGGTGTTAGTACCCCATGCTCTTGATGCTCTTTTAAATCAAACAAAGACCCAACATTTAACTAGCGCTCGCCTGACAGGATATGAATTGACATTGCTGGCTCCTCACATTACACTGAAGAGATGTGCAACACTAAATCCAGCCACTTTGTTGCCATATCCGGTGACTCAGCCTCAGTCACAAGAAACACATGATTGCATATTCCTTACCAAAGAACAGACAAAGGGTTGTATTGATTTACAAGATACGCCCCTTCCAGATGTAGAAGGGGAATTGTGGGTTGATGGGTCTTGTTTGAAGTTGCCAGACGGTACAACCTCAGCTGCATATGCAATCACCACAATACACACGGTAGTGGAGACAGCTCGTATACCACAGAAGTCAGCTCAAGCAGCTGAACTAATAGCTTTGACACAAGCATGTGAGCTTAGTACTGACTTATGTGTGAACATTTATACAGACAGCCGTTATGCTTTTGGAGTGGCTCATGATTTTGGTTTGCTTTGGAAGGAGAGAGGCTTTCTCACATCCCACAGGATGCAGATAATGCACGGAGAATTAGTGCATAACCTCTTGACTGCATTGACATATCCAAAGAAACTAGCTATTGTGAAATGTAGTGCACAAAAGAAAGTGACCGATAAGATAGGGCAAGGTAATGCCCTTGCGGACCGCTTAGCACATGAGACTGCGATGCAGCGAAGTACTACTTCTATGTATGTGGTAAAGTCACAAGCTGAACGTTGGCATAATGCTAGACAAGACCTATTAGATATACAGAAATCTGCTTCTGTGAAAGAACGTGAGCAATGGTCTGAAGAAGGAGAATTGGATGATGAGGGCTGTTGGCGGAATAAGCAGATGGATTAATGGAAATTGCCTATAGCTTTTGTACAACCTATGGTTCAGATGGCACATGGGCTGGCACATGTTGGAGCTTCAACAATAACAAAGTTGCTTATGCAAGTTTGGGAGCATCCAGAAATTTCCAGTACAGCTAAGAGAGTAGTACAGTCTTGTTTGATCTGTTTACAATACAATCCTGGAAAAGGGACACATACTCCTGCGGGAGGGTTTGCTAAACCAACTGCACCTTTTGAAGTTCTACAAATGGATTATATTCAGCTTGAACGCTGCAACAATTTAAAGTATGTCTTGGTGGTGGTATGTGCCTTCAGTAAATGGATAGAGGCGTACCCCACAAAGGATAATACTGCCATTACCACAGCGAAGGTGCTTTTGAAGGAATTTTTCCCTAGGTTTGGTGTTTGCAGACTTTTATGGAATGATAACGGACCTCATTTTGTTGGGGAAGTTATTAAGTATGTCCTGAAAGGATTAAGGATCAAACAGAAGTTCCATGCGGTTTTTCACCCACAATCAGCAGGGTTTGGTGGAAAGGTATAATGCTACTTTGAAGCTGAAGTTAGCAAAGATACAGGCTTCCACATCCTTAACTTGGCCGGATGCATTACCGTTGGCATTATTGTCTATTAGGTCAGGGCCACACTCTCGAATCGGCCTTAGTCCTTACGAAGTGGTGTTTGGAAGACCAATGAACATTTGGGGAGTTCCTAAGCCAAATTCTGTATATGATGTACCTTGTGTCCTGATGAATGATTATTTGTCACAGTTAACCGACAATTTGGTTTCTATTCATCAACAGGTTCGAGAAGCACGTCCTGACAGATCTACAGGTGAAGGCCATGAATCTGGTGACCAGGTGATGATTAAGTCCTTTGAAAGATCAAGCAGCTTGGAACCAAGGTGGCGAGGCCCAGAACAGGTGCTCCTTGCGACAAGGACAGCAGTTCGAGTGACGAACCGAAATAATTGGGTCCATAGTACTCACTGCAAGAGAGTGCTACCTACCTTGGTGGAACCTGCTGTGCTGACCGACCATCAAGAGATTTTGACTACGGAGAAAGGCCGTGCTATATCACCTGACAAATCTGCAGAGGTCTTCCCGGACCATACAATTTCTGGAGTGTTGTGATATAATTTGAGACCGAAGAAAGTCCCCGTAGTGCTGGAGAAAACTGGTTGAGCTACTGCCCTGGGTTAGTGAAACGGAGAGCCAATGTGGCAAGGGGGGGGGGATAAGCCATGCATTAGAGTAGTGACACCTGTCTTGGCCTGTGGTGAAGAAATCAGCAGCTGCCCAGGAATAAGAGCTCCAACAATTGTTTTTAATTAATTTCTGAAGGGGTCGATTATCACTGTTGCTAAAATGAATAACAAACTGATCATTAGTACTATGGGGTTTGTTGTTGTCTTGGTGGTTATAGCAATAATCACCTGGTTTGTTGAAAAGAAGGCTCCTGCTCGTGAGTTTTTTGTTGCCACTACTCCAGTACCAGAGGATCACTATTACTTTACGCTTCCCTATCAGGAGCAGAAGCACCGTCAATCATACTTCATTAATACTTTCATTTAGATGTTGCATCATACTCATAATGCGACAAATAATACTAACTGTTGGGTATGTGGAATGATACCTGCGCATCAAAAGAAAGGAGGAACACCTTTCATTCCTCTTCCTTTTTCACACAATGGTTCTTGTCAAGCTTGGTATACGCTTTTGTTTGCATCTGGAAAACGTACAGAGGGCGGACTTCTTTTTCGCCTTAATAAAGTATGCTACCAAGACAAAGATGGGTATCCCCAAGCCAAAGGAACTAAATGGGAATGGGAAGAGTATCAACTGGACAATGTTTCAATACCATATGTCTTCACAAATATAAGAGACTCTGACAAGAAAGAATAATTTGTGATTTCTGTTACAAAAACTAAGCAGATTTATGTATACGTAGCATTGGGCGAATTCCAGTAGGGATAAGCAATTGTACCTTGATTTTAACTATTGAGGGTGTAAATAATAGTAGCTTTACAGCTTCACATAATACATATTTTGTTTGTGGTAACTATGGATATTACCAACTACCTGTTGGGTGGTCAGGTATGTGTTATGTATCTTTTCTATTACCCCCTGTGTTTTTGGCCCCTGCATCATATCACCGAGATTTTAAACTGTTCAATGACATCATTAAAAACAGATATAAAAGGACAATAAGTACAAATGAGGTAGACCAAACGGATACTAGCCTGCAACAATATGTTGATTTTAATTTAGGGTTGTTCTCCTTTGTGGGTGCTGCGTTAAACAGTAGGAAAGTGAGACGACTGACTAGGGTTGTGGAAGCTGTTACCAATCAGGCAGCTCTGGCACTTGGGAATATTACCAAGGAGCTCCAAATTGTGAGGATTGTAGCGCTCCAAAATCGTATGGTACTAGATGTGATATTAGCTGATCGAGGTGGTGCATGTCGCATCATCGGTAGTAGTTGCTGTGTTTTTATTCCAGATCACTCACCTTCAGTATATGATGCAATATCTAAATTGCATAAAATTGCTGCAGAAATCCACACAGAGACTGGTACTTGGACTTTTTCTGGATGGTTTTGGGCTCTTATTTCCACTTGGGGCTGAAAACTACTGACTTTCCTGTGTGTAATGATTGCAATGTTTTTCACATGCTGTATCTGTATTCTGTGTGGTCCAATGTTCTGCTCCATATGTATTACTGCTTGTATGCCTACCAAAAGAAATATTACAGAAATGAAAGCACAAAATATGTTAGATAAGGAAATAGCTGAAATTATGAGCATAAATATAGAAGATGAATATTTAGATTATCCCAGAAAGACGAATGTCTTCAGCTAATGCTGAAAGGGTCGTCTGTTGTAACTTAATAGCGATTAGATTAAGCATTAGCATCAGACATCTTGTATTTAGCAACTATTGTGAACATTTGGCGGAATCCATTTTGTATTCATGGCAGCCATTTTCTCTGCCATGTGCTCGCCATGTGCTCTGTCCTACCTTTCTGTTAACTACTCTTGAAAATCTGTCTAGTGACAAGTTATATTTAGCATCTCCCACTTTCACACATGCCCAGTAAGATCTGCAGCTGTTAGTAATCAGTAACAGACAGTAATGTGTCAACTAATCCTTGAAACTGTTAGCCCCTCCTACCTGTCGACTGTGCATTTCCATATGACCTTACATGTATGTAAGTCTTGCTTCTATAATTGTACCACCTTCCTTTAGCCCCTGTGTGGGTATAAAAGGAGCATGCTCTCTTAGTTCAGTGTGCTACTTCAAACATTACCGAAGGGTGCTGTTTGAACTGTACTACCACCTCATGAGGTTTAATAAACTTTGTCTTTTATTTCCGTTTCTGTGCCAACTTCTTCCTATATGGTCTGAGGACTTTGTGCAGAGAAGGGCGAACCCCTTGCACTAGTAGGTCTTGCTGAGGCTTACTTCAACAACCCCAAAGTTACCACGCCAGCAGCTCAGAGCCGGGCAGGTGCAGAGGTCAAAGAGGTGCCCAAAACACATAGGCGTCTATGGAGAACAGGGGTGCTCCAGTTCCAGTCTGCCAGCAGGTAAGTACCTGCATCCTCAGGGGGTAGACCAGGGGGGTTTTGTAGAGCACTGGGGGGGACAGAAGTAGGCACACAAAACACACCCTCAGCTGCACAGGGGCGGCTGGGTGCAGTGTGCAAAGCAGGTGTCGGGTTTTGTATAGCTTTCAATGGAGGGACCCGGGGGTCACTCTAGCGGTGCAGGCAGGCGCTGGGTTGGCTTCTCGGGACAGCCACCACCTGGGCTAGGCAGAGGGTCGCCTGGGGGTCACTCCTGCGCTGAAGTTCGGTTCCTTCAGGTCCTTGGGGCTGCGGTGCAGTGCTGGTTGCAGGCGTCAGGTCCCTTGTTACAGGCACTCGCGGTCAGGGGAAGCCTCTGGATTCTCTCTGCAGGTGCTGCTGTGGGGGCTCAGGTGGGTCGCCTCTGGCTACTCACGGGCTCGCAGTCGCCGGGGAGTCCTCCATGTGGTGTTTGTTCTCTGGATCCCGAGCCGGGGGCGTCGGGTGCAGAGTGTGAAGTCTCATGCTTCCGGCGGGAAACGTGCAGTCTTTGAAAGATGCTTCTTTGTTGCAAAGAAATAGCTGGTTTTGAGCAGGGCCGCTGCTCACTGGAGTTTCTTGGTCCTTTAGTCCAGGGCAGTCCTCTTAGGCTTCAGAGGTTGCTGGCCCCTGACGGATGCGTCGCAGGTTGCAGTTTTTCAAAGTTAGTGACAGGCCGGTAGGGCTGGGGCCAAAGCAGTTGTCGTCCTCCTCCTTCTCTGCAGGCTTGTAGGTCAGCAGTTCTCCTTGTTTCTTCAGGTTGCAGGAATCTGATTTCCTGGGATCTGGGGTGCCCCTAAATACTGAATTTAGGGGTGTGTTTAGGTCTGGGAGGGCAGTAGCCAATGGCTACACCGTCTTTGTGCCTCCTCCCTGTGGGGGGGGGGGCACATACCTAATCCTATTGGGGGAATCCTCCAAACTCAAGATGGAGGATTCCTAAAGGCAGTGGTCAGCTCAGCTCAGGACACCTTAGGGGCTGTCCTGACTGGTGAGTGGCTCCTCCTTGTTTTTCTCAGTATCTCCTCCAGCCTTACCGCCAAAAGTGGGGACAGTGGCCAGAGGGGTGGGCATCTCCACTAGCTGGGATGCCGTGGGGCGTTGTAACAAAAGGGGTGAGCCTTTGAGGCTCACCGCCAGGTGTTACAGTTCCTGCAGGGGGAGGTATGAGGCACCTCCACCCAGTACAGGCTTTGTTCCTGGCCACAGAGCATTCTCCCCATGTGGCCAGCGACATGTCTGGTGTGTGGCAGGCTAGCAGAAACTGGTCAGCCTACACTAGAAGTTGGATTGGTATTCAGGGGGCATCTCTAAGATGCCCTCTAGGTGCATGTTACAATAAATTGCACACTGGCATCAGTGTGCATTTATTGTGCTGAGAAGTTTAATACCAAACTTCCCAGATTTCAGTGTAGCCATTATGGAACTGTGGAGTTCGTGTTTGACAAACTCCCAGACCATATACTCTTATGGCTACCCTGCACTTACAATGACTAAGGTTTTGCTTAGACAATGTAGGGGCATAGTGCTCATGCACATATGCCCTCACCTGTGGTATAGTGCACCCTGCCTTAGGGCTGCAAGGCCTGCTAGAGGGGTGACTTACCTATGCCACAGGATATGTGAGGTTGGCATGGCACTCTGAGGGGAGTGCCATGTCGACTTAGTCTTTTTCTCCCCACCAGCACACACAAGCTGTGAGGTAGTGTGCATGTGCTGTGTGAGGGGTTCCCGGGTGGCATAAGACATACTGCAGCCCTTAGAGACCTTCCCTGGCATCAGGGCCCTTGGTACCAGGGGTACCAGTTACAAGGGACTTATCTGAGTGGCAGGGTTGTGCCGATTGTGGAAACAAAGGTACATTTTAGGGAAAGAACACTGGTGCTGGGGCCTGGTTAGCAGGGTCCCAGCAACCTTTCAATCAAAACTTAGCATCAGCAAAGGCAAAAGGTAAGGGGGTAACCATGCCACAGAGGCATTTCCTTACACACATGCTAAAGTTATTGATGTTTATTAGAATGTGCATCCAGCCATTACTTCAGCTCACCTTGCTGGAGCCGTGGTCTAGCGGGAGCCACAGAGTAGATAGACAGTTTGACTGATTCAGAAGTACATAATAATTCACTATCTTTACATACAAATTATGTTAATACTTTCTACAGCCTTGTCTTCTCAAATTGCAAACTGTCTCAAAATCAACCTCAATATTTCTTAAACCAGCATGAAATCTGTTCTTTACTTAACATTTCCCCTTGCCTCTTCTCTTTCAAATGATCCTCTCCTTCATATTCTCTGCATGCCTCTTCTCTATGAGCAGAACCTTTTCAGTCACATGCATGTTTGCCTTACTCTATATGACTGTATTTCTGAAAACTGCCCGCATCTCATATCATATGGAAGATCACATCTCCTCTATTGTAATGCTTGTGAGCCATGCCCCTTCAACCTAAGACGTAACCTCTTCCACCACATCTATGGACCCCAATAACCAAGTGGACGAAATCACATAACCGCTGTGGATTGAATGCTGTGCACCAAATACTAATTGCATTATCTAACAATAACCAATTAAACTGGATTAACCCTTAACTTGGGTTCTGGAGCAATGGTCGGCCCAGCGTAAAGTGCTTTAGTACCTCATTGGGTTAGTAAGTGGTACATAAATGCAGTTACATCTACAATTACTTGCTAAATGTAGAAAAACAAGACTGGGAAGAGAGGGTTTTCAACTGGCGCACAGAAACACTGACCTGAAGGGGACCGCCAAAATGTATGCCCTAATAGTAAAGTAAGGTTCAACAACGGCCAAATCCTTCTCATGGACAGTGCTAACTTACTTTGTGGCAGTGGCTGCAGGTGGTGAGCACTGACACAGTTTCTTAGGTCTGGGACTTATTTTTCATCATCCTTGGTTGACACAGGCAGGAAACTGAGCCAGCAGGCGGAAGAGAATCATAGAAAACAAGTGACAAGAGGAGAAAGCACAGATGAGAAAGAATCTGCAAGAGTGAGATAAACAGATAGAAAGGGTATAGTGGTGGAAGAAGGAGGCATGAGATGGAAGGAAGAGTAGGTACCTTGGTACTTGGAAACCCCAGGATTCACCAGTGTGGGCAACTTTCTCCAGTCCTGACCAAAAACCCCACACTATTTTTAGGTTTTGCTTTTAGTCCTAACAAAAACTTTGGGTCCCTTCACTATTTTTAGGTCTCGCTTTTAGTCATCTTTTGGCTATCTATGATCGAAGACCTTTTCTGTACTTTGCTAATTCTTACAGTGGGCCCAGGACAGCCCAGTACATACAATTCAATGGATTTTTTTTCAGTTTTATTTGCTTCCTTCCTATTTAAGGAATTTCCTTCTTCTTTTTATGGTCGAGCCTGTGATAGCATGCACTAGCGCATGCATATCGCTAGCGAGATGCTGTTGTAGTTAGAAAATGGCTTCAAGTTCGCCCATGGCTTACTATTTGTTGACTTGTGTGGCACTGTTCTTTACAGCCTCGTAATTCATCACTGAAGACAATATTGTCAAATCCGTTTTCATATGTGGAGCAGGGCCCAAGTACTGATTGATTCAATTTAATCAGTGCCGTCCACTGCATCCGCCGTGACTGAGGTACTATTTTCTTCATTATCTTCTAGTTCCCTGCAAACTTTACAGCGTGTCACTAGCAAACACGTGCCTAGCAGGGAAAACACAATTGCGAATTGTTTTTTTTTTACTTCTAGTGCCCTGCAAACTGAAGTCGTGTGACTGGCAAAATGTGCCCAGAAGGACAAAAAAACTGAAAAGTTGCATTTTCGAAAGTTAACTTTTTTTTCATTTTGCCAAGTCTTCTTTTCTCACTTTGCACTTATGTTTTGTTTTTGCTCCTGGGCGCTATTCTCAAAAGTTATCTTGTTCTAAATATTGCAAAGCAACATTGTTTCTTTCTTATGTGTAATTTTCGAAATTATAATTTAACACATAATCGTGTAGTAAGCCTCAATCCAACCCACTCCAATCCAATCTTCCCCACTAAAATTCAAACCATTCACCCCAAATCTACTCCACTCCACCACACTCCAATCCTCCTACCCCACCTCACTCCAATTTGCCCCACTCCAATCCAAAACAATCTGCCCTACTCCAATCCAAAAAAACTACCCCACTTCATACAGCAATCCAACACAATCAGCCCCACTCTAATCCAAAACAATCTGCCCCACTCCAACCTGACACAGTCCAATCCAAAGCAATCTGCCCCACTCCAATCCAAACCATTCTGACTCACTCCAATCTACCCCACTCCAATCCAAAACAATCTGCACCACTTCAATCCACCCCACTCCAATCCAAAACAATTTCCCCCACGGCAAAACAATCTGCCCACTCCAATCAGCCACACTTCAGTCCAATCCACCACACTCCAGTCCAGTCCAGCCCACTCTATCCCAATCCACCACATGCCAAGTACAACCCAACCACTCCAATCTACCTCTTCAATCCAAAACAATCCACCTCACTCCAATACAGCAATCCAAAACAATCAGCCTCACTCCAGTTCACAACAATCAGCCCCACCCCATTCCAAAAATCTGCCCACTCCAATCCAAAACAATCTGCTTCACTCCAACCTGCCTCCAATATTCCTCACTCCAATCCATATTAATCGTCCTCATTCCAGTCTGCCCCACTCTTATCCAAAGCAATGTGCCCTAAAACAATCTGCGCCCACTCCAATCCAAAACGATCTTCTCCACTCCAATCTGCCCCACTGTAAAACAAAACATTCTGCCCCACTCCAACCTGCCTTACTCCAGTCCAAAACAGTCTGCCACACTCCGATCCAAAACAAGCCAATCCACCCCACTCTCGCCCAATCCTAGCCACTCTACTTCAATCCACCCCACTCCACACCAATTCAGTCTACACCAATCCACCCCATTGTACCCCAATCCACCCCAC
This sequence comes from Pleurodeles waltl, assembly GCF_031143425.1. NCBI lineage: Eukaryota > Metazoa > Chordata > Amphibia > Caudata > Salamandridae > Pleurodeles > Pleurodeles waltl. Next base: position 311,546,147 of record NC_090449.1, on the reverse strand, counting down.
TCCAATCAGCATCACCCCAGATCAGTTCAGTCCACCCCACTCCAATCCACTCCAGTCCATCCCACTCCAATCAAATACACCTTAACCCATCCCACTCCAATCCGATATATTCCACCTTAATCCACCCCACTCCTGTTCAACCCACCCCATTCCAAACCACCTTGATCCAATCCATTCCAACCCACACCAATCCAATCTATCCCACACCAATCCAATCCAATTCCCCCAGTCCAATCCACCCAACTCAATCCACCCAACCCCGCTCCATTCCTATGCACCCCACCCCCACTCCAATCCAGCCCAACCCACTACGGTTCAGTTTACCCCACTCCAGTCCAATCCACCCTACTCAAATCCAGTCCACTCTAATCCAATCCACCCCACTCCAAAAAAATATTCATTCCATTCCAATCCACCCTACAAAACTCTTGTCTACCCCACCCTTCCCTAACCCACTCCAATCACACAATTCAACCCAAATCAATCCACCCCAATCCAGTTCACTCCACTCAATCCAATTCACCCCACTCCATTCCAAGCCACTTAATTCCATCTAACTCCAGTCCACTCCAGTCCAATCACCCCACTCCAGTCCAATTCACTCCACTCCAGTCAAATCCACCCCACTCCAGTCCAATTCACCTGACTCCAGCCCACCCTGAGCCAGCTCAATCCACCCCAATCCAACTCACCCTACCCCAATCCACCCCACTCCAGTCCAATCTACCCCACTCCCATCCACCCCACTCCATTTTACCCCACCCCAATTCAATCAGTCAACCCCACTCCAATCCACCCCACTTCGCCTCTCAGTCCACCCAACTCCACTCTAGTCCAATCCATCCCACTCTAGTCCAATCCACCACACTCCACCCAATCTAATCCACCCCACCCCACCCCACTACAATCCATCCACTTAACCCCAGTTCAATCCACGCCAGTCCAATCCACCCCACCCAAGTCCACTCCAATCCTTCCCACTCCATCCAGTCTAATCCACCCCACTCCAATTCCCCCACATAAAACCACCCCATTCAATCCAGTCCACCCCACTCCACCCCTATCCATTCCACCCTACCCTAGTCCTCCAACTTCAGTTCAGTCCACCAACCCTAATCCAGTCTAATCACCCAACTCCAATCCACCTCATTCCATTTCAATTGACCCAACTCCAATAAACCCTACTTCATTCAGTCCACACTACTCAACTTCTATCAAATCTACCCACAACCTCAGTCCACTCGAACCCACTCCACCCTATTCCACACCTCACCACTCCATGCCATAACACTCCCTGCCACTGAATAAACAAACTCTATACTTCTCCACTCAACTCTACAACACTCCACTCCCCATACGCCACTCTACAACACTCTTCTCCCCCACCCCACTCTACAACACTCCACACCACTGTTCTATAGCCATGCTGAACAGCAGCCACACTGATGTAGAACATGGCAAAACACATTGCCAAAGCCAATAGCTCTTGTTAGGCAAGACCTATTGGCTTTGCCAATGCTTGTTTTATTTGTCCCCTCTCCACTTCCACATATTTTCTCTACCCTGCAGCTCCTTCACTGCTTCTCTTTTTGCTCCTGCCACAGCGGTAGCTTGCATATCCCCACCCACTTCACCATGCTCCCTCCGCCATTCCTGACTGTATTTTAAATTTTAAAAAATAATTTTTGATGGGCCAGCATTTGTAATTTGTTGCACGATATCTCCTTTTCCTTAAATACAGTTGCACGCATTTCTCTTTAATTTATTGCTCCAAGATTGATTGGCATCTGTCATCTTGGAACAGTAATGCCAAAGTTTTTTTTCTGTTTTACAATTTGTTAGTCTGCCTTTTTACATTTTAGAAAAGGAATCCCTGGATTTTGCCTCCCCTTTGTTTTCACCCAGCTTCTTCGGGGTTCATAATGACAGCTGACGTTGTGAGGACAATGTATCTTAACTTATGGGATGGCAACAGATTGTTTTGCTATAATCACAAAAATAGAGAGGGGGAAAACTTTGCATGTCCTCCCAAAGCTTCAAAGAAAAACATAACAGGTGCGGTGGCTACTGTAGGATGTTATCCCTTAGTGTTTTGACTGGCTTCCCTGACCACAGACTAATTTCTCTTAAGGGTGATGGTAGGATTCCCCTTGTGATTATTTTTGACTGCTTGAAATGGTGACTAGGCCAGTCCCTTAAGATTGGGCATCTCTAGATATGTTTCTTTTTATCTGGATCCCTTGTCATCCAGTAGTAGATTATCTAAAAATTCCCTCTGTCTCAGGAGGTTGAGTCACGCCCTAGTGGTGTGATCCTACTAGGGTGAGGAGAGGTTGCCTATGATGTAGCATGACACATAATGTGTGTGAGGCTTCCTCTTCCAAAAAGATTGGTCTCTGGGGATTATCATCCTTAAGAGAACTGAGTCTTCTCGTCAGGGAAGCCAGCCAAGTCACTAAGGAATAATGTACCACAGTATGCACCACACCTGTTGTGTTTTTATCAACACATTTTCTGCCACTTTTCTAAATTCTTCAGTTGCACATCAAATCGTGGACTGATTACAGAAAACTTGTTTAGTCTGCCCGTGAGGTTCACACCAAATTTCCCAACTCTCTGTTCAGCAAGAATTTCAAATTCACTGAAGTAACCATATTTAATCATCACAGTTAAGAAACACACAATCCCTTTGGAGCATGGCCTGGGCAGAGCCTGGCATTTTCCACATTTTTCTGCATTGCTGATGCTTTTCAGACTATCTGTAAGAGCATTCATGTGCACCATGGTGCCGGTCTTGAAATATGGTGGAAAGAGGAAATCAAGAGTTTTAAAAAAAATACTGCTGCCTCATGGCACAATTTGTTGCATGTGTGGTGAAGCATGTATAGGTATACATCATCACGTATGGTGGATTTTTATTTTTGTTTTTGCAGTATTATTCTACATTGGTAAGCAAGTATTATTTTTCTTTTTGCTGCAGTACCATCAAAACATATTGGCAAAGCCAAAAGATTGGGCAGCACTAATGAAAAGCCTTTGCCAATACTAGCCTTTTTCTTTTTTTGCAAACTAAGCATTGTAGGGCCGACAAAACATTTGTACTCAAGCACCTGATAATAACACATTTCAATTTCCTTAACAAAATCGTACTCAGAACTGCTACCCAAAGTGAACGCTATAGAGCCACTCAGCAGTCCTTATTTCTATGGCGGAACCCTCATTTAGACTCAATAAGTCAGTAAAATAATTGGCCTCATTATGAGGTGACCTCCAGAACATGTGCCCTGTCAAAATGAAGGCTTGAGTTGTATTCCTGTTGCCCACTTTATTATTGCAAGTAGGTATTGGGTTTAAGTAAGGGCTGGGTGGGGGGCCAATGAGGTACGCGGTTAGGACATTGTAGTATGTTATGTAAGTCCTATTTTTATGTTACTGTATGGAACCCATACATGTAATCAACTTTCATTGTTGACTGTGATCGGGTTCTGGAACTTCAGTGGCTGATCAGTTGGCCATTGTTCCTGGAGCCGCAAGCTGCCATGTTGTCATAGGTTTCCTCCGGAGACTCAATAAATCTTTTCCCTCACATCAACCAGTGTCTCTCTTTCCACTTGCCGTGCACGGCACCCCATACCACATTTTGGTACCAGGAGTGGGGTTGGCGACTCGCTGTGCCGCGAGGAGGAGGGAACCAACTGACAGCCTGGTGATTCTCTACGTTTCTCTGCAACCTGAGCATTTGGGGTAGATCGGCGAGATCTACGTGCTGACTTTCTTGCAGTAAGCTTTGTTTTTATTGGAGGCGCTTTATGCATACACTGTTATTTTTTGTTGTTGGTGGTGACACGATACATTAATCCGTTTTTAAGCGTTGCCTTTGTTACATAGGTAAACACTATTCTGGCACCCATTTTAGAGGCCTTCCAGCAACGTTGCCTTGGCTAACATTTGTATACAATATTCGGCAGCCATTTTGAGGACTTCGTAAGCTTCCTGCATCACCGTGTTTCCTATGAGCATTGCCTGGGCTACCATTCATCAACGTTTATTGGCAGCCATTTTGAGAAGTTCACCAGCATCTTGCATCATCGTGTTTCTTGTACTGAGTTTTGCCTTGACAACTAGGCACAACGCGATCCGGCAGTTTTTTTTTTTATATAAATATATATATATATATATATATGTATATATATATATATATATTTCTTTATTTCCTCTTTCTTCAAACACCTGACTTATTTAACACCATTTGGTTCTGTGCTGATGCACGTTGCCTGCTCTTTCATTTTAACTGTTTATTCAATATGGCAACCAATCAAGGCATCATTCAACCGCCACAGTTTTTACAGAAGGCTGGGAAGCCTGATATTAAATGAGTGGCTGCGCATCTTCGAAAATAACTCACAGCAATTGACGCAAATTATTTTTCTCCTCATAGGAAGATAGCTTTACTCTTCAATCATCTTGGCGTGGCTGGCCAACATCTTTTTGATAACAAACCTATGATTCTTTCACCTGGAAGTGGTGATGCGGCGTGGAACTCTTACGTCGAAGGGAAAGAAAGAATGAAGAAGACATTTTCTGATGACTCTAGCGCATGGGTACTCACAAACATTTTCCCAGGGGCCAAAAGGTGTGGTCTGTAACGTGCCTGGGGGCCGCATTGATGCCAGGGCGGTGGCGGTCGGGCGGGGTGACTAGGGAGATTGGTGGCAAGGTAGGTGTAGGGGAAGCAAAGGATATACATCTATTGGCAGAAATAAACAATGGGAAACCAGAAAACCTGGAATTAATCCTGGCTTACCCACTTTTCCAAATTCTGTGATCCTAGGCAATAGTTTAGTGTCACTTTCCCTCCTTTTTCTGCATTATCACATTTAAGATGACCTTGAAATACAAGATTCATGGTGTGCGCTGCACAAAACCTGCTTCTATGTTTGATTTAATAAACTATAATGTTTTTTATGTATGATAGGAACCCAGGCCACCCATAAAGTGCACATACCAAGTGGCTTGCCTCTTTAATTTACTATTGGTGGTCTTCTCAGGGTAAGGGAAATAATTATTGTTTCCAAATTTATGTTTGAAAACTATCACTTTAAAAGGAATACATCTCAATGTACTGATAAAATAAATTGTACTAAGGCGAAAAGGTTCTGCATGTTAACTAAATACACTTAATTAATTTTGAAGAGACTGTCTTAGTTTTACACTTATGCTGCAAGATATCTTTAAAAATGAAGGCATTTTTAAAGTTAAGTGCAGAAGTCCCTAGTTACTTCCTTTCTTTGGCACCAAATAAATGATTGTGTGTGTATTTAATATTTTTGTTAGTGCGGAGTTGAGCAAACAGCTGCCCAGTGCTCCTGTTGCCCCAGGGGCCGCAGGTAAAGGTGAGAGGGTCCGCATGAGGCCCGCGGGCCGTACTTTGAGTATCCCTGCTCTAGTGTATTATGAGAAACGTTTAATTTTGCAATGGTCAAGCGGTCAAATGATGAGACTGTTGAAGAGTTTGTAGCTAATCTATGAGTCCTAGCATCTAAGTGTGAATTTGGACCAAATGTTGATATCTATATACATGATCAATTTGTTTTCTATTGTTTCCATAAACAAATTCAGGAGAGACTTGAGGAGGTTATTGATTTGGCTAAAGGAATAGAAAGGTCTATTACTACTTACAGAGTTCTAGCTAACCAGAACACTACTTTAGGTTGTGTGATTAATGATAGAGTAGTTTGTACTGTGAGTAATTGACAAGCTTAACAAGATAGAACCTTTCGTGATCAGGAAGGAAAACATTTGCGGATGTGTTTCCGTTGTGGATCTAAAATGCATCTGGGGAATGATCCTTCGTGTCTTGCAAGTGGAAAGAAGTGCAACGTTTGTCAAAAAGTTGGCCACTTTCAAAGTGTATGTTTGGCACAGAAGAACCGAAAGGGCTCTTCTAACAAAGTGAGGATCAGCAACGTGAATCTGACTGAGGACATTGCGCAATGTTCTGATCAGTTTTCTAAAGTTGTGTTAACTGTTGAACTTCTCAATGATCCTTGTAGCAAACCTGAGAAGGTTATCAAAGGTGCCATATGCGATGTGATCATTCATGATAAGAACATTTCTGTTTTAACTGACTGAGGGGCTCCCATCACCATATTAGCTGATCATACCTTTTTCAAACTATGGCACAAGACTATTATTTTACCTATTCCAGATGTTAACCCTAAGGCATTTGGTGACCATGACATAGATCTTTTAGGTTATTTTTTATCTAATTTGCAGTGTTTAGGAAGGTCCATCTTTACTAAAATTTATGTTGCAGTCAAAGGGTGTGACGTTGTTGGGTGGAAGGATTTGGCCCACCTAGGCATAATTCTTTGTCCTGGCCATGATGTTCCTGTTATTTTGGGTGATGTACCAGATCTTGCTTTGTATGATCACATTGCAAATGTCACTATGTCTAATGATATTATGGATCGCATGGTCATTTTGTACCCTGAAGTTTTCAAAAACCAAGTCAATACTGTACGTGGTTTTGAACACTCAATTAAATTAAAGAGGAATGTGATTCCTGTCGTGCACAAGGTTAGGCCAATTCCGTTAAGTGTCAGAACAGATTTGAAAAAATTCTTACATAAATTGCAAGATGAGGGCATAATTACTCCAACAGATTCATCTGAATGGGTCTCTCCCATAGTTGTCACTAAAAAAAGAATGGTGATTTAAGACTATGGGGGTCATTCCGAACCTGGCGGTCATGGACCGCCAGGGCCGGGGACGGAGGAAGCACCGCCAACAGGCTGGCGGTGCTTCAGGGGCAATTCTGACCGTGGCGGTAAAGCCGCGGTCAGAAAAGAGCAACAGGCTGTTTCCTGCCGGTTTACCCCTGCCCCAATGAATCCTCCATGGCGGCGCTGCTCGCAGCACCGCCATGGGGATTCCGACCCCCTTCCCGCCATCCTGGTCCTGGCGGTAAAAACCGCCAGGAACAGGATGGCGGGAACGGGTGTCGTGGGGCCCCTGGGGGCCCCTGCACTGCCCATGCCACAGGCATGGGCAGTGCAGGGGCCCCCTAACAGGGCCCCATAATGATTTTCAGTGTCTGCCTAGCAGACACTGAAAATCGCGACGGGTGCCACTGCACCCGTCGCACACCAGCAACTCCGCCGGCTACATTCGGAGCCGGCTTCATCGTTGCTGGGGCTTTCCCGCTGGCCGGAATGACCCCCATGTGTGGATTTGAGGTCTGTTAATCAGAATATATTAGTGGATTGTCGTCCTCTTCCACATATCCAGGAGATGATCACAAATCTTGGGCGTTCCAAATTTTTCTTGACTATTGACCTCCATTCCGTTTACCACCAAATTTCTTTGAGTGAAGACTCTCAGAATTTAACCACTTTTAGACTCCGTTTGGAGCTTTCAAATATTTGCGTTTGCTATTTGGACTTGCTTCTGCGACAAGTGTCTTTCAAAAACTCATGGATGAGTTATTTTGTGACTTACCGCAAGTACAGGCCTTTCAAGATGATATTTTAATCCACACAGAAACTCAGGTAGAGCATGTGGATGTCTTAGTTAATGTCTTAAATATTCTAAGAGACAAATGTATTTCGGGTAAATCCAGTAAATGCAAACTGATGGTAACTGAAGTAGAATATTTGGGTCACTTTATATCCACGCAGGGTATTATACTTAAATTTAGCAATTTGGATGCAGTGAAAAATGCAAGCCCTCACACTGATAGATGTTTTAAGATCGTTTTTGGGGCTCTGTGAGTATTATGCCAGGTTTGTTCCTGGTAATGCAATGGAGGTACAGCCACTGAGATCTCTCCTTAAGAAGGGCATACAATTTGAATGGACTGATGATTTAAACACTGTCTTTGGTAAAGTGAAGAATTTAGTTATTAATGCTCCAGCACTACAAGCTTTTGATCCATCAGGAAAACCATTTATTATGGTTGATGCCAGTTTGAAAGGGATAGGTGCTGTATTTGGTCAATGGGTTAATGGTCACAAAAATACTGTGGCTTTTGCTTCTAGAACTTTGTCTGGGGCTGAATCTTACTATAGTACCATTGAGAGAGAAGCTTTGGCATGTATGTGGGCAGTTCAGAAGTTTAAAACTTACATATGGGGCACCACGTGTGATCTATACACAGATCACAAAGCACTTGTGTTTTCATTGAATGGCACTGGATTAGGAAAAGCGTCAGCACGTTTGGTTCATTTGTTTTCCAAACTACAAGAGCATAATTTGATCACGAAATACATTCAAGGTGGAAAGAATTTTCGTGCCTATTGTTTGTCCCAATTACCGTTGCCTTTTGATCTTTCAAAGGATACAGATTCTGAACAAGAATGTGTGGTAGCTTTGATGGATGTGTTGGCAGTTTCCAACAATCATATTACTGAACAGGACTAGCTGTCATCTATGGCCAATGATGAGGTGTTATCCAAAGTCCTAGTATTTTTGAAGACAAAATGTCCACCTGAAAAAAAGTTATTGAGGGATCTAAGGTGCTTTGCGCAAGTAGCCAGGGAATTATCATGTGAAAATAATATCTGTTTAAGGGGTAATCTTGTGGTTCCACCTATCGCACTTAGGCACAAAATCGTCAGTATTGCACATGAAGGTCATATGGGCATCTCAGCGACCACTAAGAAGTTAAAGTTGTCGTATTGGTGGCCAGGATTAGACAAACAGGTTGCGGGTTTCAATAATAAGTGCCCTGAATGTATTGTCTCGGACAAAAACTGGAAAACTGTCACTAAACCATTATATCCTGTTCCTCTTCCAGAGAAACCTTGGGAAAAATAGCTTTGGATTTCTCTGGACCCTTTCATCTTTTGCCAAGGGATCAGAGGTACTTGTTAGTTGTGATTGATTATTTTTCAAAGTGGATATAATATTCGTTTGTACCTAGTGCAGATTCTGACGTGGTGATTTCGCTTCAAAGCAAATGATTCAGACTAGAAGGTCCAACTAATACCGTTGTCACTGACAATGGTACACATTTTGTTTCAAACAAGGTCTGTGATTTCTTGAGTCTGCACGATATCAAACATCTAAAGGTAGCGTTACACAGTCCATCTTCGAATGGTTTGGTGGAAAGGGTTAATCGTATTTTCAAAGATGGAATTCAGACTGCTTTAACTTCTAATTCTGATGTTGCGGAATATTTACAGGAGAAAGTGTGGGCGTACTTAACCACCCCTCATTCTACTACTGGGATCACTCCTTTTAGGTTACTCAGGGAAAGAGATACCAGAACTAAACTTATAGCAAAATGGATGTTTGGTCTTATACAGAGGAAATGTAGTTCATCAACTTCTGAGAACTATTCTTTTTTAAGAAATAGAGTTGCATGTAAACAACTGAAACAGAAAGATGACTATGATCACAGAAAAAATGCTAAACTTATTGATTTGTGTGTAAATGATTGGGTTTTGATCAAAAAACCTTTTAAGGTGTGCAAAGGAGAATCTAGGTATTCCTTACCTTCAAAAATTGTTAAGTTCACAAAAACATCTGTTTTATTAGAAGGAAAAGGTTGGTGGAACAAGAATAGTGTCATTCCGGTTTCTGTTGAACAAGAACAAATCTTTAATGACATGTATTGTGGAAAGAATGGTGAAAGTTCTATGTTATCAACTGAGATTGAGAATTTTAAATTTCAGGATACTGAACAAGCCTCTGTATCTACTGCTGGAAATGTATGTGGCACACTTGCATCAGCCAGTGGTTATGTTCCTGGTGAGTCACATGATGATGTTGACTCTGCTGATTAATTTGCAACACAGCACAATATGGTTGGTGGTCACATTTTGGATATCGCTGATGCCTCATCAAAACCTGTCACTACCAGTAGGTCAAGAACTGTCAAATTGCCTTCCAAATTTCGTGATTATAGACTTGTTTAGGATTGTTGGGTTTTTTTGGTTTTTTTTTTGTTGTTTTTTTTTCCTCAAAGAAAGGAGGTGATGTAGTATGTTATGTAAGTCTTACTTTTATGTTACTGTATGGAACCCATGTATTTAATCTACTTTCATTTTTGTCTGTCATCGGGTTCTGGAACTATGGTGGCTGGTCAGTTGGCTGTTGTTCCTGGAGCCGGACACTGCTACGTTGTCGTGGGTTTCCTCCGGAGACTCAATAAATCTTTTCCCTCACATCAACCAGTGTCTCTTTTTACTCTTGCCGTGCATTGCACAACATACCACAGACATTATATGTTCTCTACAAACTGGGTCACATCATAATCACAAACATAGTTCAAAATTATTTTAAACAAGAGAACTGAATGAAAGTACCCTCAGAGAGTTTGTTTTGAAAATTACTCTTCATGCCTGTAATGATTCTATGCAGTTTTTGGCGGTATGACCGGTTGTCATTAGTTTGACCCCAGATGTGCACTCACTACATCCTCTGGTCAGGCGTGGCCAGAGGCTCTAAATAAATGGACAGATCACTCAAGGTCTTCGCAGTACATGCCACAGTGTGTGTAGTCCTTTTGTTCTTCGTTGCTCGTGTTACTGCACTGCGCACTGCTACTGGGCCTGCTAACCGGCCACTACATTGGTGACAAAAATCCCTGTTCATGTGCCCTGCCAACAAGCTGCCTGCATCACAGTGAGCCGCCCGCACCGGCCCCATGTGCAAGGAGCATGGCAGCAGTTACAGGTTGTCGCTCCACACCTCATTCCAGGCTCAGGACTACCTGACTCCGGCTGCCTGAGCATATCATCGCTCTCATCCTCTGCACGGCTGGCACACTGTCTAAACAGCAGACTCGTATTGCTGCCATCACTGAGGCCTATTTTCTACCTGACAATTGGAGCTGGTCTGGAAGCCCATGAGGGCACAGCAGAGCTACCACGAGCCCTGGGGAGGCTCACACTGCACATCCAGCAATCTGCTGCCATTAGGCTCCTACAGGGCTAGTTTTACCTGCCAATAAAATGTATCTGTGCCCTTTGATGATCGCCTGCCACCAATTTTGATTCCCTGAGATGAAGGATAGGTTGGCTGCATTCAGAGACTCTTCTCCACACTGACTGCTTTGTTCTGACGGGCACTTGATCACCCATAGCCCACCTGCTGCACATCTCTGTGCATCGTCATGGCCTGCTGCTGCCACGCAGAGCACAGTGGACAAGGTGCCACTGTCATCGTCGTTCTTCCGTGTGCCACATTTCAGCGCTACACTGATACTGAGGACAGAGTGAGCAGCACACTACACACCTGGTCTGCACAATAACGTTGTGATCACCAGAGACTTTGGGGTGCACTGCTGCTGAGCATTACTGTTGGGCTGCTCATTTATTGGCCATGGCAGACGACCCAGCAGTCAACCTTTTGTATCTGCCACAACAATACACCATGGTGGGGGCACTCCCTCCATTTAGCGAACTGGCAGACCCTTCATCAGCCTCTCCTTGCTGGAAGATATGGGTTGGCAGATTGGAAAACTACTTTGTTGCCACTCGTGAGCAGGACAGAGTAGTAAAAAGGTCACTTCTCCTACACTTTGGAGGGGACAACATATATAAACTCTTCAGACACTTCCCAAACACCAGTATCTTTGACGACTATGATGCAGCTGTAAGGGCACTGAATGCTCATTTCAACCCTCAACCGAACCCAGACTTTGAGCGGTTTAAGCTCCACCAGTCTCCTCAGAGAAAGGAAGAGTCTGTTGATCAATTCTATACTCAGAGACCTCGCAAGCATGTGCACAGAGGATGACCAACCCAAGGAGATACATACACAGATCATGCAGGGGTGCAGAAACAAAAAAGTCCTCATCCTGACACAACCAAACACTAGCCTTGATGATATTCTAATAATGGGGCAGTCACATGACTTACCATCTGCCTGAACTGCTGAAATTGACCTGGCTGTCACAAACATCTCATAAACCCTCCATGATAAAGCTGAATGTGCCAATGCGGATGAAAAGGACAGAGGTGGTTGTGGATGCCAATCCAGTAGGCCTGGGAACAGTGTTAACTCTAGAGGTGGAAATTGGCAGTGGGTACCACTTGCTTATGCCAGAAAAGCATTAACACAAACTGAGCTTCCCTATGCACAGATTGAAAGAGGCCCTTGCAATAAAATGAGTTTGTGGAAACTTTTACTTATATCTCAGTGGAAGGCCGTTTAGAGTGGTCACTGACCATCAACCACTAGTGCCGCTTTTCAAGGGCTTTCCAACGTATCCTCCTTCATGGATAGAATGATGGGCCACCCAGCTCAAACATTATTGCATGGAGGTAGAATGCTGGCCTGGTGAAAGGAATTCAGCCAATTTCTTCCCCCAACACCTGTCGCAACCGGATGAAGAAAAGATGGCTGATGATGAGTCGGCTGAGGAACATGTGCAAGCAGTAGCTCAAAGCAGCTGGTTCAGAGCTCTAGATCTGAAGGAAATCTTTGACGTCACAGCTCCTGATGCTGTTTTGACGAAAGTGAGGAATGCTTTAAATGGTGGCTCCTTGCAAGATTTCCTCAGAAATGCCAATGATTGGATGAACATGAATAAGGACAGGCTGACAAAGTTCTGGAGAATTTTGTACAAACTCAGTGCAACTCCGGATGGCCTCATACTGCGGGGACACCAACTGGTGATTCCCCTCAGCCTCCAAAGACAAATGACCATGCTAGTGCATCAAGGCACAGTGAAGATGATGGAGTGCATGCGGGAAATGGTGTGGTTTCCCGACCTTGAAGACAAAATAAATGAATTGGTGAGGCAATGCCCGGTCTGTCAAGTGACAAGCACCCCAGATGTGCCGGCACCAGTCATGATGGAGAACCAATGCACTAAGCCATGGTCCAAGGTTAGTCTTGATTTCGGAAGCTTCCCGGATGGCTAGATCAAGTCGGTTCTAATGGGTGGGTACTCCAAGTATCCAGAGGTGGAAATCATTGACTCCATTGCGTTCACAATGTTACACCTAATATTGAGACAATATTTGCAATGTTTGGACTCCCGGAAGAAGTCAAGACAGGCAATGGACCACCTTTTCAAGGAGTTGAGTTCCAAGAACTGATGAGGAGATTGGGCAACAACCATCGACAAATCACCCCGCAGTGGCCTCAGGCCAATGGTGAGTTTGAACGGTTCATGCGTACGCTCAACAAAGCCCTCCTGATTGCTATGCTGGAAGCTGAGGACCCCGAGCTCAGCCTTCAATGCTTTCTATAGGAGTACCACACTTCACTTCACCACACAGCAAGTCCCATGGTCACTGATGTTAAAGGGGGACAGGTGAGACACCATCCCAATCCATCCGGGTAGAAGTAACCTCTCTACTGTCCTGAGGAGACACAAGCAAGACAGAGGGAGACAAACAATCGAGCAAGCCAGAGGAGACGAGCGGTGACACAGCATCTACATCTTGGTGATCAAGTGATTATCAAGGACCGAAGGCCTGGCTGGAAGTCCCAAATGCTGTATTTGCCTGGGATATTGTCAGTCCCAGAGGGTGGTTGGCATCATGGTCACATCACAGAAAGGAATTGAGAAGGTGACCTGGAACATTTCATGGTTCCGAAAGGCAACGTTTGCTGAAATCCCAAGGGAGACGTAAGGCCTCAATGACAATAATTGGGGAACACCACAAGATGAACAAGAAACCAGAGACAAGGCAGCCAGGTGACCTCTTCCCGGGACCCGGCCTGTCCGGACCCAGTCGGAAACTCATGCTGAGACCCAGAAAAAGGCAAGCTGATTTAGTCATCAGAAGTAGGGTCTACAGCCCAATCCACCACCCAGTCAGAGACTAAGGGATTCTGTATGTTACCTGAATATTTGAACATTCAAACCAAGTTGGGGAGGGATGTAATTATGCCACTCAGTTCTTAGCAATGAAAGCAAAAAAAACAGGTGATGGACGGAATGCTGAACAATGTAAACATTCACCCCGTCCCAAAGATCTGGGTCTAATCCCTTGTTTTTTTGCCCACCACGCCACCCCAGTTTGCATCCAGCCATATGCAAATCAGTCTTCACCCTGTTCTCCATGGGAACAGTCCAGCCCGAACTGCCAGACCAAGTCTTCCCTAGACTAGAAACAAGCATCCTGGGACCAGTTTCAGGGGATCATCCATCCACAGCCAGGCCAGCTTGACTCCAATGGCATGGGGAAGCACGGGACCCACTTCTGGGCATACCCTTCCCACCTAGAGCAACAAAAGCAAAAAGAACAGATGATGGACAGAATGCTGAACAATGCAAACATTCACCCCTAGTCATAAAGATCTGGATTTAATCCAGCATTTTTTTGCCCAATATGCCCTCCCAGTGTGGACCCAGCCATATGCAAATCAGTCTGCTTGTTTCTAGTACAGGGAAGACTTGGCCTGGCAGGGGAACAGGGTCAAGACTGATTTGCATATGGCTGGGTCCAAACTAGAATGGCATGGTGTAACAGAGTCGGGTGGTTGCTGGACACCACATCACAAGCGGGGCCGACAACAGAGTGCCCCGGGGCACTCTAGAGAGACGCGAGCATGGAAGCACATACACGAATCCGGATATGAAGGGTTCGCAAGCAGCGCACGGGGAGTCAAGCAGGAAGGAGGATGCCGACGAGCAAGAGATGGATGCAGATAGGCGTGAGACGAGAGACGAAGGCAAGGAGGAGCGCGGATGGACGGGAAGGACGCTGAGGAACAAAGCCCAGAGGGAAACGAGCCTTCCTACTGAATTCCTCTATTTTGGAAGAGGGAGGGTGAAGGAGGGGAGGGAGGAGTGAAGAGGAAGGGAAGGTGATAAGAAGGAGTATTGGTCAGAGTCAGTAAAAACTAAACAAGGATGGACTAATTGTGAGATGAATATCGAGACAGAAAAATAATTTTTACCAAAACTCAAAACGCACTACTATTTTTTCTAAAAAAAAAATTATTGCTGGGTGGCACACCATCGCTAGCACCCTCTAACGCTATATTGAGCCCTAACCAGGACAATAGGTATACACAACTAGGCACTCTCCTTCACTGATGTGGTGTTTACTACTTTTCTTTTTCCTTTTTTTCCTACTCTCACTATTTTTCTCCCCTCCTGTCAGGATTATAAAAGAAAGTACTCAAAACAAAAACATTTACCTCTTGTCCCTCTGTTCCTTCTTTCCACTCCGCACATCCTCTTTGAGGGAAATGCTGATACTGAGTCCGGAGAGTCACCTATGAAGAAATAGAAAGCAAGATCATTAAGAAAGAGTCCAAAGAAGAAAACAACTAGAGAGAGAGAGAGACGGAAGTAGAACAGAAGAAAGAGAAAGAAAGTTAAATATAATTGAAAACAAGAACCACATAAGAAGAAGAAGAAAAATGTAATAAAGGATACCACAATACCGATCTATTTGAAACACTGCTGTTGTTCTGCTTATTTCCTAGCGTAAACACTAACAGGACAATCCAAGATATACCCATGACATATTGGTGTCAGAAGTGGGACAGTATTCCCTGTATATAGAATGGGAATATGGAGGTCAAACCCTCCTTAAAGGACACGATATACAAACTTGTCTAAAGACAACGGCATTTACAAATGGTATGGGAAGAACAACTACGAGAGGCCTGAAATGACAGAGAGACTTTACAGAATGCATTAAAGAGTCAAGCTACTATAATTGTAAATAACCAGTTGGTTCACAAAACAGCCCTTCAGAAATTAACTGACACTATAGCTACCACGAGGGTGCATCCTAATGTACCCAGTTCCATTCCACAAACATTTTAAGAAGTAGAGGATCCTGATGACTTTTTCACCAACTTTGAAAGGGTCGCAACATCTGCAAACTGGCCCCAGCATAGGTGGGGGCAATATGTAGCACCCCTGTTAACAGGAACGTTACAAGCCACCTACCAGGCAGTAAATCCAGGCGGAACAACACCATATTCAGAGATAAAGAAGGCCATTTTAGAGAGGGTGGGTTTTGATACAGAGTATTACTGAATAAAATGTAGGAAGATGAAATGGATCCCTATGGAAACCCCCCCGAGCTGTATACTATAGGATACAAGATTTAGGATTAAAATGGTTGAGTCCAATTGGTACAGATAGAGATTAAGTAATACGTATCATACTATCAGAGCAGTTTTTAGAAGTCCTACCCCTACAAACTCGCAACTGGATTAAACAACACCCTAATATTGATACGACCACTGCCATAGATTTGGCATATGCATTTCACAGGGCTGTTGAGTTTAGAATAGGAGCCCCAAAGGGGCAGGCTATGGGAGGAATATCAACTATTCCCTCATCCAGACCCCGACTGATGAGAAGTCCTGGGGATCCCTCAGTTTCTTGAGCACCAGACAGAGAACTGAATCAAAAGCCCCAGTGTTATAATTGTGCAGATTGGGGACATATTGCTCATAATTGTCCCCACAGACTGCCAAAACCAGAGCCAATGGAGATAGGGGTCACCCGAGGCAGGGTATTATGCACAGCCCGAGGAGGGTCACAATATACAAAGGGAATGTTGGTAAACTCTAAACCCACTAGAGTATTAGTGGACTTTTTGCAGCCAATCAGTGATTAAAGCAGAACTAGTATCAAAGGAGCAAACAGAAACAGATTAATTTGTCTCCATTTGTTGTATCCATAAGGACATGAGACAGTACCCAATAGCAGAGGTACAGTTAGAATGGAGAGGACAGAAAGAGTCCCTCATAGTGGGGATGATATCACATCTGGTTGAAGATATTATTATAGGAACCGATTACATTGATTTTCCTGAGCTACTAGATGATGTACGCACAAGTCAGAAGACAGACTCCTGGTTAATAGAAGCCCCATTTTCCCAGACCCCCATGACGTCGGGTAAGGAAAAAGTCAAATTAAGTAGGAGTGAAAAAAGAGAACAAAAAATATTTTTCCGCATGACTAATCCTTCTGATTCTTTTCATTTAACCCCAACAGAGAAACCTATCCTGGTGACCTTACCTCCTTTCCGGGTTAATCAAAGAGAAGATTCAACATTACAACATGCTTGGGCATCTGCAGTTACGGAGAAAACAGGAGAGGTGGGTCCATATTTCCTTCCGTAGAATGGTTTACTATATAGGGTTGTGCCTATAATAATCAGGAAAGGATCCAATTGGTGGTACCCAACAACTATTGCACCCAAGTATTATATTTAGCACATGGTCAAGAAGGGGGAGGACACTATGGGAGAGAGAAGACGGAGGAATACCTACTCTAACAGTTTTATTGGCCGGGGGTATTTTCAGGCATTCGTAGATTTTGCGCACAATGTCCAAAGTGTCAAGTTGTCAACACTGCGGCAGTTAGAAGAGCCCCGTTATATCCATTACCAGTTATAGATATCCCTTTTTCCAGGGTTGATATGGATTTAGTAGGCCCTTTAACCCCTTCCTGTAGAGGTTATATATACATTCTTGTCCTTGTGGATTATGCAACCCGATATCCGGAAGCTATCCCTATTACCAATATGACCACCAAAAGCATAGCACATGCCATGATCGTTTTTTTCCTCTCGGTGGGTTTACCCAGGGCATTGTTAACTGACCAAGGAACTCCATTTATGTCCCACCTAATGACTCAAATATGTCAGATATTAGGCGTAAAACACATTTGCACCTCTGTCCATCACCCCCAGACAGATGGATTGGTAGAGAAATATAATTGTACCATTCAAACTCTACTAAAAAAAAAACAATATCTGACTCAAGCAGACACTGGGACAAAAAGCTACAGTTGGTACTATATGCTATACAAACTCACGTTCAGGCCTCAATGGGTCATAGTCCATTTGAATTAGTGTTTGGACGTCAGCCGAGAACTTTATTAGACATGGCCGCAGAGAGGTGGGAGGAGAAAGAGACAGATTATAAAGATATCCTTGCATATACTTAACAGTTAAAAGATCAGATCCAAACTGTCTGGGATGTTGTCCGAGTACATTTAGAGGAAGCTCAAGGTAAACAAAAGAAATATTACAACCGAGGCACTCTCTTAAGAAACCTACAGGTAGGAGATAAAGTACTAGTACTATTGCCCAGTTCCGAAAATAAATTATTAGCTAAATGGCAAGAACCATTCAAAATACTAGAAAGAGTGAACCTGGTTACTTACCGGCTACGAATATCAGAAACACCAAAGAAAACACAGATCTACCATATAAATTTACTAAAAAAATGGGAAGAGACTGATAACCAATCATCCAATGTAGACACTGTATTTTTTGTAAATAAGATCAAACCCCTGGAGATAAATCTATGTCCCCAGCCAGATAATTTGATTGACTGTCTTCCCCATGTCAATTCTGACATACCAAAAGAGCACCAAGCATGACTATTACAGGTATTATACCAAAACCAGAGACTTTTTTCTTTGAATCCTGAGAAAACCACCTTGATACAACATAAGATAAATACTAAAGGCGTAAAAGTCATCCATCTTCGACCCTATAGTATCCCTGAAGGAAAGTGGTTGAACAAGAGGTACCGAACATGTTAGAAATGGGTATAATTGAACCTTCTATAATTCCATGCTGCTCCCCAGTGGACCTGGTCCCAATACCGAATGCAACAGTTTGTTTTTGTATTGACTTTCGACAATTAAATAACTTTTCTGATTTTGATACATATCCAATACCGAGAGTGGACGAATTGCTCGAACAACTGGGTAAAGCCCCATATCTGCCCACCTTGGACCTCACGAAGGGGTACTGGCAGATACCATTAAATCCCCAAGACAAGGATAAAACTGCTTTTTCTACCCCCTCAGGGTTGTATCAATTTACCGTACTACTGTTCAGTCTTCATGGAGCCCCTGACACTTTCCAACCACTAATGGATAGATTATTGCAAACCCATGGTAGGATATGCTGCCGCCTATTTAGATGACATTGTTGTTTATAGTGAAACATGGGAAGAACATCTATGTCATCTCTCTAAGGTGTTTCACACCCTAATCAAAGCAGGTTTAACGACAAATCCTGATAAATGTAATCTAGCAAGAAATTCCATTGCCTATCTCGGGTATCACAAAGTAAAAGGACAAATACAACCTCAACTTGACAAAGTCAAAGCAATCCTTAAGATACCTCCACCACAAAGAAGGAGGTGCAATCGTTTATCAGGATGGTGGGTTATTACCGTCGGTTCATTCCTAATTATTTCTCCATTGCAGCTCCCCTAACTGACCTTCTGAAAAAAAAACGACCCACAAAATTCAATGGACTCACTACAGCTCAAATCAGTAGTTACGAGACACTAAAACATTATTTAAACACTAAACCAGTCTTACGCTGTCCTGACTTTACGAAATAGTTTTATTTAGAAACTCATGCATCTGAGGTGGGCATAGGAGCAGTCTTATCACAGAAAAACGACAATGAGATAAACCACCTCAATGTTTATATAAGTAGGAAGCTTCTTCCAAGAGGAAAACATTATCCAGTGATTGAGAAAGAATGCTTGGCGATCAAGTGGGCTGTTGAAAGTTTACAATATTACTTGCTGGGACATCAGTTTGTATTAATCACCGATCATGCACCTCTCACTTTAAACATTGTCGTTCCGTAAAATTTCCTAGCCTAAACACTAACAGGACGATCATTGACATACCCACGACACATGGGTATAAAAAAAACGATAGCTGTAGGCCCAGATCTCTGTACTAGGAAGCAATGTTTGAATGTGTTCGGCTTTCCGTCCATCATTCGTTCTTTTTGCGGCATGCTCGATCGTCATTAGTTTGACCCCCAGATGTGCACACTCACTGCATCCTTTGTCCGGGTGTGGCCTAAGGTTATAAATAAATGGTGGACAGACTGCATGAGGTCTTCCACCCGAGGAGATGCCACGGTGTGTGTGGTCTTTTTGTTATTCGCTGCTCGCATTACTGCACTGCGCACTGTTACTGGCCCTGCCAACCAGGCCGTTACAATGCCCATTTGTAAGTTTGAATGCGACAGTCCCTCTTTAACATTCTATTAACATATTTTTAACCCCTTCGTCGCCATGGACATAATGTTTACGTCCATGGCAGCGCCCGTGTGGCGCCATAGACGTAACCATTACGTCCTGGGACAGGCCCTCGGGGGAAGCGCTAGCGCTCCCCCCGAGGGCTGCCTCACCCCCCAGGCCAGGGCTGAAAGGGGAATCCCTTCCCCTTTCACCCCCACCCTCCCCCCATGACTTCAGCGCGCGATCGCGCGCTGACATCATGAAAGGGTGAAAGACGCGCTGGAAGCCATTTGCTTCCAGCGCATCTAAGGAGAAGGTGAGTTTTTCACCTTCGTGCGGGGGGATGCCTCTTTGAGAATTCATGCTGCCCGATCGCGATGCGATCGGGCAGCAGGAATGCCCACTGGACACCAGGGATTTGTGTATGTGTGTGTGTGTTTTTAGTGTGGGGGAGTGACCCCTTGGGCAAGGGTCGCTCCCCTTTGGGTGCCAATGTATTTTTTGTCGTTTCTGCCCCCCTTGGGGACAGATTGGCCGTATTTTTAGGCCAATCTTCCCCCAAGGGGGGCAGAAAGCCACTAGACACAAGGGATTTTATTGTTGGGTTTTTTTTTGTGTTGGGGGGTGGCCCTTTGGGCAATGGTCGCTCCCAGGAGCCCATATGTATTATTGGGCAGTTCTGCCCCCCTTGGGGGCAGATAGGCATATTTGTTTTAGGCCTTTTTGCCCCAAGGGTGGCAGTATCCCAATGGAGTCAGGCATACTATATGTGTGTATGTGTGCTTTGTGTGGGGGGGTGGCCCCTTGGGCAAGGGTCGCTCCCCCTGGGGGGCCAATGTATTTATTGTTGTTTCTGCCCCCCTTGGGGGCAGATTGGCCTTATTTTTAGGCCGATCTGCCCCAAAGGGGGGCAAAAAGCCACTAGACACCAGGGATGTTGTTGTTGTTTTTTTGTTTTTTTTGTGTTGGGGGGCGGCCCCTTGGGCAAGGGTCGGCCCCATGGGCACAAATGCATTATTGGGCAGTTCTGCACCCCTTGGGGGCAGATAGGCCAATTTCTTTTTTAGGCCTTTCTGCCCCCAAGGGGGGCAGAATCCCCATAGCACCAGGGATAATGTATGTGTGTGTGAGTGCATTGTGTGGGGGGTAATGTAATCTGGGCGATTTCTGCCCCCGCTTGGGGGCAGATTGGCCTACTTTTTGTAGGCCCTTCTGTCTCCCGGGAGGGGGGCAGAAACCATGAAGATGCCAGGGATTTGTTTTTCTTTCTTTCGTTTTTTTTGTGTTGGGAGGGTCGCCCCCAAGGGCCAAAAAGCACTATTGGGCAGTTCTGATCGGCCTATTTTTTTTTTTTTTTAGGCCCATCTGGCCCCAAGGGGGGCAGAATCCACTTAGCGCCAGGGATCATGTGTGTGCTTTGTGTGGGGGGGGTTGGCCCCTTGGGCAAGGGTCATCCCCAAAAGGGGCAATATATTCTATGGCATTTCTGCCCCCCTTGGGGGTAGATTGGCCTATTTGTTTTAGGCCCATCTTCCCCCAAGCAGAGAACACTAGACACAAGGGAAAAATTTTAAATGGTTGGTGGCGGGGTGTTTGTCAAATGGCGAAGTATTTGCTTTTATGATAATAACTGTTTTTCTCCTTTTTGTTCTAGTTCAAAACTTTTGCTGACTTTGCTGTGGCTTGTTGCAGTTTTGGCAGTAGTTGTCCTGCAGTTTGCGTAGTTGCATGTTTTAGGTAAGTAAATAAATTTACTCCAAGTGAGTATTGTTGCCATGCATGAATGACATGTTTGTAGGTGGTGTACTGAATGCAGGATTGTGTGTGAAATTGTCCTTAGATTTATGCACAATGATTATTGTGTTGTCTTATGTCTAATTTGCTTTTTTTTTCTCTTTTTAGTGGGATATCATTGGTGATTGCTGTGGCTGTGCAGAGTAGTTGCTGGTGAGTCAAGCTTTTTCAGGCAAGTGAGCAGTATAGTTTTTGAGTTTATAACTCTTACTGATAAAGCTACACTTTGTTACTTATCTTAGACAGTGCTGGTTGTTGGTGGTGTATTTGACCAGTTAATTTTTGTAGGAAGGATCATGGCTAGCCGTAGGATGACCACTCAGCAGGTTGTTAGTGTGCTTTTTGAGTCATCTTCTGACCATGAATATGAGACTGACTCTGCATCTGAGGCAGAGGAGGAAGTGCAAGATTCTGGAAGTGAATTTTCTGTCAGAGATGAATCATCTGATGATGAAGCCACTCTCAGTGCTGATGAAGGGCCTGTTTTAGAGGAGGACACTGATGTGCCGATGGTGCAGGAGCCAGTGGCTGAAAGGCTTCCCACTGGAAGACCTGACACGTGGGTTGCACCAAACATTAGCGGTTCACTTGTTCCACTTGGCAACTTTTAATGCTTTTGTTGTGTTCAAGGATAGTTCTCCAGAGTCAAGGATGACATTTGTGAAATTTCAGGAGTCTATCATAGCTAGCCTTGTTGTGCTGGAACAGGCAAGAGTTCCTAGAGAAGCAGTGATGGAGGATGTGGCTAGATTGAAAGATCGTCACTTTGCTGAGCACATTCCTCCCACGGCCAAAAAAAACCTTTCCTGCTAAGAGATGTAGAGTCTGTGCTCGAAGAGGTATCAGGAAGGAGACTAGGATGCACTGCCCTGATTGTCCTTCAAAGCCTGGGCTGTGTGTGGGTGGCTGTTTCAGGAGCTACCACACACAGAAGAATTATTGGGAAATTCCGTGAGCGTAAACTGCTGTTTTATATTTTTATATGTTCAGTTTCACGGTTGGCATTAGTCATGTATTCAGTTAGAGCTTTTATGTCTATAGTTTTGTACTTATTTATGAATAGTGGTTTCTTTGTTGTTTAAAAACAACAACAAAAGGGATGGTATGTGTGGGGTGGCGCTTGGCTGGCGGTGTGCGTGGGGTGGCGCTTGGCTGGTGGTGTACGTGGGGTGGCGCTTGGTTGGCGGTGTGCGTGGGGTGGCGCTTGGCTGGCGGTGTGTGTGGGGTGGTGCTTGGCTGGCGGTGTGTGTGGTGTGGCGCTTGGCTGGCGGTGTGCGTAGGGTGGCGGTGCCAGCCAAACGCCAGTCCACACACATCAGTTGGTGTGATTGCTGTATCAGGCATGTGGGCGTATGAAAGTGATGGGCCCTTGAGTGGCGCATATCCTGTCGCGGGCGCTAGGCCTACCCACACAAGTGAGGTACCATTTTTATCGGGAGACTTGGGGGAACACAGAACAGCAAAACAAGTGTTATTGTCCCTTGTCTTTCTCTACATTTTTTCCTTCCAAATGTAAGACAGTGTGTAAAAAAGACATCTATTTGAGAAATGCCCTGTAATTCACATGCTAGTATAGGGACCCCAGAATTCAGAGATGTGCAAATAACCACTGCTTCTCAACACCTTATCTTGTGGCCTTTTTGGAAATACAAAGGTTTTCTTGATACCTATTTTTCGCTTTTTATATTTCAGCAAATGAATTGCTGTATACCCGGTATAGAATGAAAACCCATTGCAAGGTCCAGCTCATTTATTGGCTCTGGGTACCTAGGGTTCTTGATTAACCTACAAGCCCTATATATCCCCGCAACCAGAAGAGTCCAGCTAACGTAACGGTATATTGCTTTCAAAAATTTGACATCACAGGAAAAAGTTAGAGTAAAACGTGGAGAAAAATGGCTGTTTTTTTCACCTCAATTTCAATATTTTTTAATTTCAGCTGTTGTTTTCTGTAGGAAACCCTTGTAGGATCTACACAAATGACCCCTTGCTGAATTCAGAATTTTGTCTACTTTTTAGAAATGTTTAGCTGTCTGGGATCCAGCATTGGTTTCACAACCATTTCTGTCACTAACTGGAAGGAGGCTGAAAGCGCAAAAAAGTTTAAAAATGGGGTAAGTCCCAGTAAAATACCAAAATTGTGTTGAAAAAGGGGGTTTTCTGATTCAATTCTGCTTGTTCCTGAAAGCTGGGAAGATGGTGATTTTAGCACCGCAAACCCTTTGTTGATGCCATATTCAGGGGAAAAACCACAAGCCTTTTTCTGCAGCCCTTTTTTCCCATTTTTTAAAAAAAAAACGAAATTTTCACTGTATTTTGGCTAATTTCTTGGTCTCCTTCAGGGGGACCCACAAAGTCTGGGTACCTCTAGAATCCCTAGGATTTTGGAAAAAAAGGACGCACATTTTGCGTGGGTAGCTTATGTGGACAAAAAGTTATGAGGGCCTAAGCGCAAACTGCCCCAAATAGCCAAAAAAAGGCTTGGCACCTGAGGGGGAAAAGGCCTGGCAGCGAAGGGGTTAAAGAAATTACAACTGTATTAAGATTATCGTTTTTAATCGTTTACGATTGAAATTAAAAGAAAAGAGGAAATCCCTTAGGGAAACTTGGCAACTTTGCAAGTGCAGAAGGGCATAAATTGTCATGAAAGAATATGCCAGCTGGTGGCCACCGATCTCTAAGCTGCTGTGAATATTTAAAAAGTGTTTTATTCCCAAGAGATGCTTTAAAGAGGTTGATTATTAACTGGCATATGCTAGCAGAGAACACAATGCAGCTCGGTAAGGGCAGACAGTGAAGGCGGCATTAGGAAGTTGATTGCCTCCAGAAGTTGCCAGTCACTGGCCTTACAAGGGACTGCTTCCCAGAGGACGACCGACATCATGATGTTTTCGAGTAAAAATATGAATTCAATAAAATGTTGAAAAAAGCAGATGTAAGAGGTAGCAAAGAGTGAGTGCTAGAAGAAATAACATGATTGGTGCATTCTCGTACAAAGTACGTAATTACAGACAGTGCTTTAGTTGGATAAGTACTGTTCGGTACATAAAACACGCACCTTTTTAATTTGAAAAGGAGAGCATCTGCACTTCTTAACACTGCTGCATTATATTTAGTGAGAGAGTACCCGCAGTTCCCTGTTCCCCTATAAAGCAGTGATTGCACATATTAAAACCATCAGGCCTTACGGCCAGAGAGGCTGACTGTAAAACCGGAGAACCAGGTTCGAGGCTCGGGCGTCAGCATTACATCCTCTGATTCATCAGTTAATCACCCCTGCCTAAAAAAATGGCTGGCATTGTGTAAAATAACCTGTAAAGCATTCTAAACCCTTTGGGCCATGATCGCACTATACAGAAAGTTTATTTTCGAATAAATTGGCAAATATACTTGTAGCAAGTCTTCGTCGTATATTTTTAAAAGACAGGTGCGTCTGAATGAAATGTCTTTAAATCCTTCATATTTTTATGGGATTTTGGGGTCCGTTTAAAATATGGGACCCTTTGCGTTTTATAATATTCAAAGTCTTTTATTTCTTTCCAATTAATTTTAATGGTTTTCAAAGAACAAACACCCACCAAAGAGCTGAGCGGTCAGCAAAAGCGTAGTAACAAACATGAAACAAGCATTTTCAATGCAACGGGTCTCGCATTTGCTCGAGTTAGAGCTATTAGCGTTGTAAACTCCTAACCAGACTTTTCTTGCCACACAAATTAAAAGGAAAAAAACGCAGCGCGATCGCACTATATAAAATGCAGCGAGATCGTGCTAAAATTGAAAACGGAAAAACCAAGCGCGATTGCGCTATGTAAGCCCCAGCGTGATCGCGCTGCGTGGAAAATAAACACATAAAGTAATCCGGAAACCATGCTAAAAACATCGAGCCTTGTATGTTTTCAGTAATTACCGGTGCTGCGTAGGTGGGCTAAATACCGGAAAAGGCATGACGTATGCATGCCTTTCACAAATAAAAGCAAGTGGATTTTAAAAGGCAAGCCCATGAACCAATGAAAGTGACTGACGTGACATGGGCGTGGTTGGAGGCCCAAAGAGAGGGTACTACAGGGGACGGAGCGCTTTGCGCTTGCCCTTAAAAAGACCGACTTTTCCCCCGTTTCCCACCCTTTACCCTTACCTTCAGCTCAAGTCTCTTGGTGAGCCTCATTACCACATAAAGATTGAGAGTGTCACTCCTGATATAGTTTATTTTGCATCACTGTTGGTTAGGCCTCACAATCCACACATGTTTTAGGTGTAGTTAGTCAGAGAGATCTAAGGGCCAGGAGTGCAAAGCATGTTTGCAGTTGCAGAGGGACTGATTTGCAGAATTGGACCGTTTGCAATTGCAAAAATGTCTTTTTTTCGTACAAACCACAAATTGTAATTCAGTAAGAGGCTACCAAATCACAATTTGGGTTTGAGACCCAATAAATATTTGGTATTTGCAAGAGGCTTGTTTAGGGAGTCCCTTCCAAAAACTGATTCACAGTGGTATGTATTAATCTTTTACCACCAAATTCTGTTTGCGAAACATTAATATTTGACCACCTCTTCAAAGGTGGTTGTATGTAATTCAAAAACAGGAAGGGGTCTCCAAGGGCCCCCGTTCCCTTTGCATATGGTGGAAACGTTTTTAAGATTAGGCTGTTGTCCAATGGAGTTTCTTGATAACCTGCAAATCTCCACACGAGAGTCAGGCCACAAGAAGAAGCATCAACCAATCTGTCACCAGAGGGAAACAAGTGAAGGGGAGTGCTCTGGCGCAACTCATGCGGCGTTACTATGCCCTCGACAGAAGGATGATATGATACTGGAGATTCAAGATAAACAAGGTCTGATTCTGTGTACAAAATATCAGGTCGTGGAGCGATTCCATAGCTACTATTCTGATCTATTTCAGTCACGACTGGCATTTGATGAAGATGCTGTAACTGATTACCTTGTGCACATTGTAATGAAGTGGCTCTCGGCAGAACATAGAGAGCACCTTAGGCTAAGACATGGCCAAGGCACCGGACTCCGAAAGGCTCACCGTAGCCGTTTATAAGGCTTATCGGGATCAGCTTATAACGCATTTAGTCACACTATATGAGGAAATAGCCAAGGAGAGCTGCATCCCCCTCCCGCACTATGAGAAAAGCTTTATTGGTGGTTCTATTGAAACCAGGCAAACCGTTGGACTACTGTTCCTCTTATCGGCTGTTGTCCCTTATGAATATGGATTCCAAAATCTATGCAAACCTCTTTGCTAACCAGTTGGCCCCACTGATAGCGGGATGGTAGGCCTTGAACAGACTGGTTTTGTTCCCGGGCGGAACCTGCCATCTAATCTATGGGTGCTGTTCGGTTCGATATATTAGCTGGACCCCGATACAAAGGCCGCATCGATATTCCTTGATACTGAAAAGGCATTCAATTCAGTGGAATGGGGGTTCATGCAGGTGGTCCTGCGTCACATGGGAGTAGGGGACGTCTTTCTACAATTGGTCAGGGTGGTTTACATGCAGCTGACTGCATCGGTCAGAGTTAACTGTGTAGTCACAGCCCCTATTGATTATAAAAGTGGCACCAGACAGGGTTTTCCCCTCTCACCCCTGCTGTACACTGTGGTGGCTGAACCGCTAGGGTACGAGGTTCCAGAATATCATTCACATAGAGGTCTATGGTTTCCTAACTACAATCTATAGTGTGGGTTTATGCAGTTGAAACACTGCTTTATATTTGTGATCCTGAATGTGTGAGGTAGTATTGTTCGGGGGGCATGCCAGGCTACGAGTGAACTGGGAGAAATCTATTATATTCCTACTCACGCCATCCACAAGACCGACACCTCTGGATTATCCCTTACAATGGACAGAGGATTGAGTATGTTACTTGGGATTCAGGTGCACAGGCACCCAGCAGACGTTATTTGTGACAACTATGGCAAGGGGGTAGAGTGCTTGTCCGATGCCATGGATCGGTGATCTGGTTACCTCTGTCACTTGCAGAGCATGTAGCCATCATGAAGATAGTAGTTCTACCCACTTTCTATTCCTCCTCAGGAAAATCGTGATTCTTTTGCCCCATTCGGTGTTTGATTAACTTCGGGTCCTGATAATCCATCTGGCATGGGTGGGCAAGCAACCAAGTGTGAAGCGGTGAACCCTGACCTTACCATACGATATGGGGGAACATAATGCCCCTGGCGTAGAAGCACATGGTAGAGTTGCTGTTATATCTTATGTAAAGATGTTTTTTCTTTAAGGAATGTCATGAGACAGAATCTTGTAGTGAGGTTCCACAGAGGAGTTCCACATTTGGTCAGTTGAAACAGCTGGCTGGTGGGGAAGGACTGCGTGGAGCCATTGTTTTCTCAATAAATCTTACTGCCATGAAATGAAGAGTGTTGAAGTACTTTCAGCGTCACAACACATTAACTTGCGAAGATTCACCAGGTCAGCCCAGAAGATGGCTTGCAGTCCAAGAATTGACTTGTGCAGATAGAACGAAATACAAGCAGTGAGATGTTTAATCGTAATTTCTCTGATTAGAAGGTAAAGACTTATTTCACGTGTTACATCGTATTTTAACCAGAAAGTAAAGGTATGAGAAGTGGCCCGTAAAGCATTGCATGCCCACACTCTCAGTCTTGTCTGTACTCGCGCTAGTTTAAACACGCTTAATGAGTAACCATGGCAACACATGCTGCTGTTCGGAAAGCAGAACAGAAACATGTATATAAGCATTACCTTCTCTACGCTTAGTCTTCAACATTTGGGAGTCTTCTTGTTATGCAGAGAGTATTTCTAACTCTATGCTGTGTGAACTTTTCGTTCGCTGTGTGGGAGCAATCAACAGAGTAAAAGGACAACTGGTTAATGTAATGAAAGTTGAGAAAAGACTATGGGGATCATTACGACCCTGGCGGAAGGCGGACAACCGGCAGTAAGACCGCCAACAGGCTGGCGGTCTCCCTTCATGGAATTATGACCATGGCGGTTACCGCCATGGTCATCCGCCGGTTCTCTGTTCCGCCCGCCAGGGCGGAGACGACCGCCGGGCTGGAGACCTGGGTATTTTGACCCGGCTTACCACCGTGGATTTCCTGCGGTTTGAACCGCCATGAAATCCATGGCGGTAAGCACTATCAGTGCCAGAGAATTCCTTCCCTGGCACTGATAGGGGTCTCACCCACCCCCCACCCCAACTCCCTCCCCTACATCCCCCACCACCCCTGCCACCCCCCGAAGGTGGCAGGCCCCCCCTCCCCACCCCGACCCCCAACATCACATCACTCACACACACATGTGAAGCACGCAGGCACCACCTACAAACTCACACGCACACACGCCAACATACATGACTACATACACACACACAGGCAGACATACACACCCACATTCAAACATTCACGCACACATCCATACTGACATACCCACAGACATACACGCACTCATTCCCATACACACAACACCCCCGCAAGCATACACGCACTCACACCCCCTTCACATACACACATGCAGACCCCCATGCATGCACACAACACCCAACACCCCCCCACCCCCCTCCCCTCACGGACGATCGACTTACCTGGTCTGACGATCCTCCGGGAGGGGACGGGAGCCATGGGGGCAGCTCCGCCGACACCACACCGCCAACAGAACACCGCCACGGCGATTCACAGGACGTGATTCGCTGGGCGGTGTTCTGTTGGCGTGGCGGTGGAGGTGGAGCTACCTCCACTTCCCCGCCTCCCGTCAGTATGGCTGTTGGCGGCTCTCCGTCCGAAAAAGGACGGATAGCTGCCAAGGGTCATAATAGGCCGAGCGGAAAACCGCCACCAGTGGCGGTCTTCCACACGGCGGTCCCTCGGCAGTCTTTCAAAAAGACCGCCGAGGTCAAAATTACCCCCTATATTTTGAGCACATTGTAATACTGTGAATAGGTAGAATTCTTGCAACAAGGATAAATGCAACTTATTTCTTCCAATTGCTTTAAAAATTATAGATGAATAATTAAATAAATATTATGAATAACTAAGTTATAATTCCACCGCCAGTGTTTTTGCAAGATGTTGGTACTCCACAAATTGAATGGTAGGAGTGGATTGGCATGTTTGAGTTTGAGAATTATCTTGAAGCACTAGATGGTCAAAACCTCAGACCTACACACAAAAAAGCAATTTTCTTGAGCGTATTGGGCAAAAAAGGTCAACATGTGTTCAAATACTTACCAGTTACCACTAATGAAGATGGAACTCAGATTGAAGATGTCTATTTGGAAGCTAAACTAAGATTAAAAAAAAGATTTGCGAAAGATACTAATGTAGTAATGTGTAGATATAAATTTTACACACAACCACAAAAAATGGAAGAGTCTATTGATGATTTTGTATCTAGATTAAGGAAGATGTCTACTAAGTGTCAGTTTGGGTGGATGACTGATGAACTAATACATGATCAACTTATTGTCCAATTCAAAAGCAAAAAGATACACGAAAGGTTATGGACAACGAAGATCCCAACACTTAAAGATGCTATAAAAATTGCTAAGGTGGTGGAGCAATCAGAATTTTCACGAAGGAAATGGGGAAAAAAAGAAACTTGTAGCAATGATGTTACATTTGTAAAAATAAAAAAAGCCTCTTCTGAGATTGCATCTACCACTAGTCACAGTCTGGTAAACAAGTCGACGTATAGTTACAAGTCCAATGGCAAAGCATGTTTCAGATGTGGCAGTAGTTCCCACAATCCAGATTTCAAAGGATGTATTGCCGCAGGAAAAGATTGTAGGATATGTGGACGTAAAGGACATTTTGCAAGAGTGTGTAGAGCTTCGTTCCAATCGAAGGTGGCAATAATACCAGAAAAATAAAATAATGACAATCGTGAAGGTTATGATGAAGAAGATATAATTTTGTATGTGTAAGAGTCACACACCGCTACAGGAAGGTTAGCTAGACCAAAAGCGAATTTCGTAATCAAAGAGAAAGTTGTACAACTCATGGTGGATTTGGGATCCTTATATACTATCATACCTAAGAGCATGTTAAAGTGTGAATGGCCTGAAGTTTCCTTATTGGCTAACGACATAAATCCTGGTAGTTAGCAAGGCGAGAAAATTGACATAATTGGGTACATGGTAGCAAAAATAGAATTTCAGCACACGTCCGTGGAAGGTAAAGTCTATGTGGCAGAATCTGGCCCTCCAATCTTAGCCAGCATCAGTATGACCTTCGTATTGTCATTAACCCAAAACTCCTAACCAGATCATGGTGGTGGAGGAAATTACCGTTGAAGAGATCATCGATGGAGCAAAAGATGTCTTTTCCAAGGACCTTGGAGAATAGAAAGGCTATGTACACAAAATATTATTAAAGAAAGATGCAGTGCCTGTGCAACATACTCTACGGAAAGTACCAGTAGTAGTTAAAGGAGAAGTGGAGAAAATAATTGATAGTATGTTCTCCAAAGGGATTATTGAGCCTGTGGAAAGTTCTGAATAGATTTCATCAGTTGTTATCACAAAAAATCGGGCGGCAGTTTGACATTTTGTGTAGAATTGCGAAGTGTGAATCATAACGTAATAACTAATAATTTTCCATTACCAAATATCAATGAAATGGTGTTATTACTTAAGGGGGGGCGTTTTTTTCAGTAAACTGGACCTAAAGAGTGCATATGATCAAATCAAACTACAGATTGAAACTACAAGATTCAATGAAACTCATGGCTTTCATAACTTTGAAAGGTATATTTGAGTTCAATAGAATGCCTTTTGGGTTATCATCAGCTGCAACTGTGTTTCAAAGAATGATGGCTGACATTTTCAAAACGTGAGCAATGTTATGTTTTTTCAGGATGATATCTTGGTGTTTGGAGAAACTATTGAAAGCCATAATGTTGCGTTGAAACAGGTATTAGACAAACTCATCACACCAGGTTTAACTCTCAGAAAACAAAAGTGTACATTTTTGGTTGAAGAAATTGAATATCTAGGATATACTCTTTCAAAAGATGGGGGTAAAGCCAAAGAAAGACTTGTTGAAATCTATTAAAGATGCCCCTTCACCAAGTAATGAGGACCAATTAAGGTAATTTATGGGTCTTATAGACTATTACTTGAAATTCATCCGAAACTATGCAGACAAAACATAAAACTTAAGAAAACTGTTAAAAAATAGTTTAGTCTTGGGTGAGGAACAGATGTTGTGTTTTCATACTATTAAGGATGAACTGTGTAATGCTAAAGTTCCAGCTTCATTTGATGTAAGACTCAAGACTATCATTACAGTGGATGCTAGTGCTGTGGGTGTGGGGGTGGTTTTGTCTCAATCTCATACTGGAGGGGAGGGAACGGTGACATATGCATCAAGGTCTCTCACCCCTAGTGAAAGGAATTACTCAGTTATTGAAAGAGAGGCTTTAGCTTCAGCATGAGCGTTGGAATATTTTCGCGCATAGATTGGCACATACACCTTTAGTCAAAGTATTGGCACCAGGTGGTGCAGGAAAGGGTTCTGCAAGACTAGCAAGATAGGCCTTTCGTCCACAGGAATATATGTATACCCTAGAACATGGGCACTCACAAACATTTTCCCAGGGGCCAAAAGATGAGGTCTGTTATATGTCTGAGGGCCGCATTGATGTCAGCGGGGTGTGGTTGGGGTAGGGGTATTGGGGGGGCATTGGTTGTAAGGTGGGTGTAGATAAAACAAAGCATATACATGTAGTTGCTGAATTGCACAATGGGAAACGAGAAAACTTTGGATTAATCCCGGCTTCCCCACTTTACCAAATTGTGTGATCCTAGGCAATAGTTTTATTTCTCGTCCCTTCATTATCACATAAACAGGACCTAAAAAAGACATGACTTCATGATGTCCGCTGTACATAAACTTCTCCTACGTATGATTTAAAAAAACTATAATGTTTTACTTGCATAATAGGAACCCAGGTCACCCAAAGGGTGCACATAACAACCTACTTGGCACATTTCACTGTTGGCATTGTCAGGGTAGGGGGAAGAATTGATGTTTCTAACTTCATGTTTGAAAACTATCACTTTTAACGTAATACTTCTCAATCCGCTGATATCATCTGATGTACTGAAGTGAAAAGGTTCTGCATGTTAATTAAATACACTGTTTGAATTTTGAGACTTTATCATATGTTTGCACTTCGCTGCAAGATTACTTTAAAGTGAAGTTGCGCCTAAAGTTAAATGATGCAGGACTTAACAGTTACCTTCTTTTTTTTAACACTAATAATGCTTTAAATAAATGCTTGCCTGTTTCTTTAACATCTTTTTTTTATTGTTAGCATCTATTAGTGTAAACAGCAGCAGAGTGCTGCTGTGTACCAGGGGGCCACATGTCGAGGTCGAGAAGGCTGCATGCGGCCCCCGGGCCGTACTTTGAGTATCACTGCCCTAGAATATATTCCGGGGTGGTGCAACATTCAAGCAGACTCTTTGTCACGCAAGCCTGTACAGTGGCAAGAATTGGTTAAAGCAAACATGGAAAGGTGGGATTATAGAAGATATTTATGAAAGTGTATGAGGTGCAGTGTCCATAGAAGAGTGGTACCTAGGAATGAATGGAGGTGGCATCTTTAGTGAGGTGTGGTGGCAAAAGAGAAAGTTCTGTGAGTGCACCAGCACGCCCATATTTAAAAGTGCTGGACGAATTATCAGTTGTTGGGAATGAAGTACTAATGAGAGGAGATAAATATATTCCCCCAGCAAGTTTGCGCATGACATTGTTTAAGTGAACACACGAGGGACATTTAGGACAAATGTTGACGAAAAGACAGTTGACAGAGAATTTTTGGTGGCCAAGAATGGATGGTGATGTGTAGGAATGGGTTGAAAAATATAGTGAATGTAAAGACAGTGAGAAAAGATTAAAGGTGGGCAATCAAACTTGTAGTGGTGTCATTGAAGATTCCGGGAACGTATGGCATAGTGTGTGCATGGATTTTATTGGTCCACTAGGGAATTTCAGTGGTGAGTTAAGATTTGCTTTAGTCATGGTGGATGTTCACTCAAAATGGCTTGTTGTGAAGTTTCTTAGAGAAATTAGCACAAGATCTATGACAAGAGCCATGGATGAAATTTTCAAAGAAGAAGGGTATCCTAATAGAATTCTAACGGATAATGGGACACAATTAGTGTCTGAAGAGATGAGAAGTTTTTCGGACAAAACAGGTGTTAAACGCTCCCGTAACACTCTTTACAACCAACAGGCTAATGATATTGTTGAAAGTGCCAAACGTTTGGTAAAGGGTACCATTCAGATGGCAGTGACAAATGGTAGTAGTATTAAGTCCACAGTGTTGGACCTTGTTTGGGCATACTGTATGACTAGGAATGATGTTTCAGGGAAAGTGTCTTTCAAGTTAATGAGAGGAAGGAAAGCTGGGACAAACATTTTCCCGGCATGGAAGATAAATCTTTTGGATACGGGGTTGGATATAGATTAGGAAATTCAGGACAGTGGTAGAACTACCATTGATGGTAGTGCAAATAAGTATAGGAAAATTCAGAAAGGAGATTATGTTAAGATTAAGACAAGCAAGTGGTCAGGGAATTGGAGAAAATCTCGAGGTCCTTTCAAAGTAAAGGAAGTGCATCGGTTTTTTGTTGTATTAGAAAATGGTGACAAATGGAATTTGTGGAACGTGGCATGGTATGGCAATGCGAATTCTGTGGGTGTCAAAGAAGGATATGGATGTAGTAGTTATATGCTAATGGATAACAAAATATTTCTTCATAGAAACGTTGGTGGGGGAAATCCAAATATGCAGTGAAAAGAGAGTGTGCAAGAGAGAAGGTATGTATGGAAACGAGCTAGCGGAACAAATGAATACACTTCATGGAGAAGTAACAATTGAACCAAGAAGAACTCAAAGAAATCACAAGATTACGGTGTATTGGAGAGATTTTGTGATATAATTGAAAGATATACATATATACGAGTAAGTACTTTTATCTTATAGGGCAGGTTGGGCTTAGTTTTTTTATCGTATCGGTCGGGTTGGGCTTATTGTTGTTTTTATTATATTGGGTGTGTTAATTTATTCCTTTAGGTTTCTTTTGTTTCTTTTGTTTCTTTTGTTTTAATTATTTTTGAAAAGGAGGAAGATGTGTTATATTTTATGTAAAAATGGAATGTCATGAGAAAGAATCCTGTAGTGAGGTTCCACGGAGGAGTTCCATATTTGATCAGTTGAAGCGGCTGGCTGGTGGGGAAGGACTGCATGGAGCCGTCATGTTCTCAATAAATCTTACTGCCACCAAATGATCAGTGTTGCAGTACTTTCAGCGTCACACCAGTTGCACTGTATGTATATGCCCAAGAAGCATGCAGGCTGATAATGCCTAGGGTCAGGTTGGAATTGCAGGGAGACCTGGGAGTTCTGATTGATGACAAACAATGGACTTACTGCTCTTCGATAGTGAAGATGATCTTTTTACACAGTAGGCATAGGCTTACCCATATCAAATACATTAACAGAGTGTACTATACGCCGGCTAGACTACACAGGTATGGACTATGTGACAGTGCTGTCTGCTCACGATGTTCTTAGGCAATTGCTGGATTCATGCATTGTGCACGGTTTTGCCTTGGAGTGCAAAGCTTTTGGCAAGAGGTGTTCATAGACTTGGGTATGATAGCTGATGTGCAATTACAGTGAGGACCACTGCTGGCGCTGCTAGGATATGATAAAGAATTGCAGAGCACCACCAGGCAACTAGTCGAGATAGCCTTACTGCTTGCGCAGCTCAGGGTGGCAACACGATGGGCCCACCGCCGCTTAACCATTTTACTGGACTTGCACAAGGACATGGCATATTGCATTACACAGTCCGACACGTACCAAGAGCTACATCCAAGCTGTAGTCACCCGTGGGATATATGGGGCGGGGGCCATATCAGATTTACCGAGTTGGACTGGAGGAGGAGACACCCACGAGGGGGAATGAAAATCTCCCTCCAATGTAGATGATGCTCCATAAAGGCTCGCTACTCCAGTTGAAATCTTAGTGCCTACACATCTTGTTATGGAAACAAACACGTTTGAGTTTTTATTTGTGGTTTGGGATTGATGAAGGCTCGATTTGAACTGAGCTTGCTACTAGACCATATGTAAGAACTGTAAGAGCTTCAGCACTCATACTACCCTTTACACAGGGAACTTGATTATTCTGTCTGTCTGTAATACATCCATAGGGTCTTTATGGAACCTTAATATTCAATGCATGCTATTGCCAATGTACAATGTTTTATGATGAGCTGAATGTTTAATGGGGGGGGACTTCAAATAAAGTTTAAAAAAAATATTTGTCCTAGATATACTTTTCAGCTGGCAAAGGTTATTGGCTACATAAGTGCAAATTCAAAATCTCTCTCCTGTACCTTGTCAAAATGTAAGCTATTGGGTTCGGGGAGGTTGTCACCACTGCCTATGGCTTGCATAGGGAAGGCCAACCTATGAACTAGCGGTTGGAGGATAAAATTAAATCACGTTACAGAGTGATTCAAAGTTTTTCAAAACTGCATTGAGGGTATGCGTTCAAAAGGAAATTCATCACCTTCTCAAATATAAATACATACTGAGCGTAATTGTAACCCCTACCTAATAGTAGCAGTGTATGAGGTTTTAGCCTTATTGAGCCAGTTAAAGAAAGAAACTGGCAAACCAATGTATAAGTTACAGATTTCTCCACAAATGCAGGTTACAGATTATTCCACCGTGCAAGACTGAATTATTACAAATACAAAAGCTGGAGAAAAATAAAAAATAATATAATTTACTGTTACCTCTAGGTCCTGAGGAGCAGGTGCAACCCAGTATTTGAGCTTTTCACAATACAGGGACCTGACACTGACTGTCAGTGAGCCTATGGGGTCCACATTTTCCAGAGATCCTGAGTGCATGCAAGTAATCAACTGAAAAGATTGTACTACCGAACAACAACACCAACAATATTGCGGCATACTAATACCGAGGACAGAACACTGAGGGTCAAAATATCAAAATGAAGGTGCATATAGCGAAGAAAAGATTTACTATTCCTACTCTATATCTACAAAACCTCAAGATATATGTACCCCCAAGATACATATATGTAGATTTAGGTATAGAAAATCTAGGCTTACTCACCTGTTGGTATTTTATTTTCAAGATTCTTTCCTCGATAGTTTGTCTTATCAACATTGCTGATTCGATATTCAGGGGGGCACACAGGTCAAAGGATGTCTGGAGTCAATATTCACATTCTCCTGAGTGTTGGCTGGGGACAATAACATAGGGTCGGTGCCAAATTTGAGCCAATGTTCGGTGGTGCTCAGCGTTCAGAGAGCTAGAGAAGTTCAGTTGATTGTACTGCAACTGGTACACATCAGTGTTGGCAACCACTTAGCGCAGGCTTTGCAGAGATGATTTAATTTAACCCCTGACTCAAACAGACAAAAGGCTGCATGGATAATAGATGCCAAATTCTATTTGAATGATGTGTGATTTGTAACAATGTGGTAACTAATTTTGGTGTTGCAGCACCCGGGAGGGTCGCTTGCAACTCGAGGGTGAGGTTACACAAACAAGTCTCTCAGGCAGGCATGCCAGCTGAGGCTGCTACAACAAGACACTAACGCCCATCACTCATGTCCCGATGAGAGGAGGCTCACTGTTGATCTTACTTGCCTCTCATTGGAGGGGCCCGCGGAGAGAGAGACTCGCTTTAGTCTCTCCGCGGATACATTCGGGAGGCAGGAAGTGACGGCGAGAGGACAGGATAAGGTACAGGTAGGTGGGGATGGGTCTAGGGGTTAGGAGGATAAAAAGGGTGTAGGGGGGGGGATCGGCCTCTTTCCACGCCGATCATCACGCGGAGCAGAATTTGGCCGGGAGGGGTTTTGTGCATGTTTTAGTGCAGGCAAGTTCTTTCATCTTTTATTACTGGCATTAAGTGTTACTCCTTGCCGGAGCAGTTTTCAGTAGCTTTAAGCCACTGTTGCTTCAGCGTCATGGCAACAAGCCACGACGCTGAAGCGGTGAGGGGCGCGCTTTGCATTATCGGTGAAGCCGGCCGAGCCGATCTCCTCTGGCTCGGTGTACTCGACCAGGCCTGGGTCGGCATGGTACGGCCGACGCGCAGTAATAGCCGCGTGTACTTCCCCAGAAAGGGGGGGACAAAAAAAATATGAAAACAGCGGGGCTGGCGCGAGGCGCATCCACCCCTCAACAAGACACAGATGAGTCTGGCACCGGGCAGGCAGAAGAAGAAACAGTAGGTGAAGCAGGCCCAGAGGTTTTAATAGAGAAGGCCCCTGGGGACTGCCAAGAGCAGCTAACTGCTGATGGGCATGAATTGGCCATTGACCAGGGAGAGCAGGTTTTGCCCGGACCCAGTATTGAGTGGGTCCCTTGGGATCTTTCTTGCCCCAGGGGTGGTGCAGCCCCAGTGAAGGGCCCCAAGCCCCCAATTAAAAAGAGGGGTAAGAGTGTGGGTAAGTCAAAGGGTGGGCCTGTTAAGGCCAAGGCAGGGTGTGAGCAGGTCGAGAAAGCCAGGGCTGGGGATGGGGAGGTGACAGTAGGGATGGAGCTGGGGGGGTGACAGGCAGGGCAAGTGGGATTTGATTGAAGCATGGGATTTGGAGGCCAGGATTCGGGAACAGCACTGTATTGTGGCAGAGACTGAAGAGAGGTGGGCCCAGCTGAGTAGGGACAGGGACGAGTCAGGGACACGAGGAAGGCAGCTAAAGAGAGGTCCTGAAGGTCTAGAGGGGATGGGACCCCGCCTCCAGAAATTGGGTCAGGTGGTTGGGTCTGGGTGCCGCAGGTAGAGGTGAGGAGGGGTTAGGAGGCTTGTGCAGCCGGAGGTTTGATTGGCACGGTAAGCCCCAGTGGCGCATACCGCCACACTGGGCATGGACGGACAATGCCAGCGTCTGAGGCTGGTAGAAAGAAGGTGATGCCAACGGGGCGCAACACGGCCCTTGCATTTTTGTCTGAAGCACTAGAGGGGTCTTCGGCGACCTTCTCTACACTCTGGATCAGGATCAACGCAGAGATGGTGTGCACCATGAGGGCCCGGAAGAAGACTCTGCAAGTAATTTGCAACTGAGGGGTGGTGTTGACAACAGGTGTGAGATGGATGATGAGGATGTGGTGGAGCTCGATTAGGAAGAGTATATGGATGAGTGAAAGGACAGGGAGATTCGTGAAGCGGAGGTGAGCAGTGTTAAGGGGAGGGGGCGAGGGCGCAAGTGCGGCACAACCCCTTCTTCTGTTTCTATTTTGCAGGATCCCATGTCTGTTGGCGGGCCACAGGAGGTGCAGCACGGGCTGGCACATGGTCGTGGGTCAAAGAAAGTTGCACGGCCTTTGGGGCACACGGCAGAGGTAAGGGGCAAATGGTGGTCATTCTGGGCGGACAGTTCTGGTTTCAGTGGGATATGTACACATAAGTCTATAGGGGTAGGTGATTTCTCGGTTCATGAAGCAACTACGAAAGGGGTATTACAGGGTGGGGACAACGCAAAATCTAAGGAGGCCGTTATAACAAAAGCGAGTGAAACAGGAAACCAGACGACTGGGGAGTTCACGGGTCTGAGGACAAAGATGGGGGGGGGACACAGGAAGCAGCTTCCATACATGGGTCTGGCTATGCCTTTGAGTTCACACGTAGTGGATAAAACAAAAGCTAGGATATGGAAGCATGAAAATGTGGATGTTTTTAATCTCCTACATAGGGACAAAGATGGATCCAAGGGAGAGGAGTGGGAGTTAGCGCGTAGGCCGAGAGTTCCAATCACAATGGATAACTGGACTTCAGCCTTTTTGATTTTTGCAAGCATAAACTGTGAGAAGTTCCCAGACAGGCCATAGCGCTTTTTTAGTACATGGATATTATAAAGAAAGCCCAGAGGAATTTTGGGGGTTTCGCTTGGCTGAGTTATGACAAGGAATTCAGGGCTAGGGTGAGTGTCAATCCCGATAAACCCTGGGGGGACGTAGACCCGGAATTGTGGATGCAGTGGATGGTGTCAGCGCAGTCCACGGCTTCTACACACAATGCAAGTGTCTTGCCTGTGGTTTACAAGCCTTTTCAGGCCCGTCCCGCCCAAGGAGGGGGGGCGTGGGTCAACAGACCCCGGTGTACACTACAGGAGCCTGTTGGAACTTTAATAAAGGTTTCTGTTCCAGACAGCCCTGCAAATTTAAGCATGATTGTTCCAAGTGCGGGGGCCGTCATCCGGTCACACAATGTTTTTCCCATCCAGCCCAGCAGAGCAATGGAGGGCGCCCAAGGGACGAGGCATGCAGGGCGCTACTGCGCCAAAGGGCTCCTACGACTATTAGGCTGGAGACTCTCATGCCCTGACTACATAGCTACCCAGATAGCGACATGGCTTGTAAGTTAGCGTGGGGTTTTCGAGGGGTTTTCGGGTTGGTTACCAGGGTCCACGTCTGAGGAGATGGGCAGACAACTTGCGGTCTGCCAAGGAGATGCCACGAGTGGTGTGGGCCAAACTGGCTAATGAAGTGTCTTTAAGGAGAATTGGGGGGACTTTCTATGATTAGCCCATTGCAGATTTGATGATATCTCTTTTGGGAGTAGTGCCAAAAAAGGCACCAGGTGAATTTCGCCTGATTCATCTTTTGTCATAGCCAGAGGGTGCCTCTGTTAATGATTTCATTGCACCCGAAGACACTAGAGTGGTTTATGCTTCTGTAGATGATGCCACCAAGTTGGTCAGGGGGTGTGGCAAAGGTGCGTAGTTGGCAAAATGCGACATCCAATCGGCTTTCAGGCTGCTGCCCATACAACCGGAGGATTTTGATTTGCTGGGTTTGCAATTTGATGGGGCAATTTATGTTGACAGGGTACTCCCTATGAGTTGCACCATTTCATGTGCACTTTTCAAAGCTTCCAGGACCTTCCTACAGTGGGTTTTTGTCAAAAAGAGTGGTCATCGTACGGTGACGCACTATTTGGATGATTTCCTTTTTGTAGGGACAGCTAGTTCTGGGGCTTGTGAGAGGGCGCTGACGGCTTTTCAAGAGTTATCTCAACATGTGGGAGTGCCTTTGGCTCCTGAGAAGACAGAAGGGCAACAATCCGTTTTAACCTTTTTTGGTATAGAATTGGATGCGAACGTGTTGGTCACCAGACTGCCAGCGCCTAAGGTGGAAGAAATGCTGGAGTTTTTGGGCACCATCCGTGTACTCCGCAAGTTTGATCTTCGCACAGCTCAGAAGCTGTTGGGCTACCTAAATTTCGCTTTCAGGGTAGTACGGGGAGGTAGGATGTTCTGTAGGCGTTTGGGTTTAGCCATTTCAGGAGCAGTGCTGCCACACCATAGGATCCGCGTCTCGGTAGGCTTGAGAGAGGATGTCAGGGTGTGGGAAACCTTTTTGGCAGATTTTAATGGTGTGTCCATGTTTTTCTACAAAGATGATACAGTTTGGCAAGTATAGATATTTTCAGATGCTGCTGGAGCCACAGGCTTTGGGCTTTTCTGGGACGGAAGATGGTGCACGGAAGCATGGCCCACGCAATGGCTACAGCGGGGGAGGAGCATTGCTTTTCTTGAGTTTTTTCCATTCTTGGTGGCCTTGGCAGTATGGGGGCATGAGTTAGCTAATATGACAGTGGTTTTTCGGGTTGATAACATGACAGTCGTTGACCTAGTTAACAGGCAGAGCGAGGGACCTCAGGGTTTTGCGCTTGTTGCGCCAGTTCATGCTTCGATGTTTGTCATTAAATGTTACTTTCAAAGCTGCTCACATACCTGGGGTGTACAACGAGATTGCAGATTCCCTGTCTCGTCCACAGTGACATGTTTTTGCACCTTGGCACCAGGAGCGGAGCAGAGCAAGACTGCTATCCCGGCAGACATTTGGGAGTTGGGGGGCGTGATGATCACTGGGCTGGTGGAGATGTCCTTAGCGGAATCCACACGGCGGAGTTACCGACTGGCATGGTTGGATTTTCAATCCTTCGAGTTGTGTTCGGGCAATTTTTGGTTGCAAAGAGCAAATGAGCTAGAGTTGCAGGCGTTGTGTTTTGTGCTCTTTTTGATTCGGAAAGGTCTGTCGCCCGCGACCATTGATGGTAAATTGGCAGGGATCTCCTTTTATGGGAAACTGTTTTTCGGTTTTGATCCAGCAAGGAATGATATGTTGGGGAAGATACTGAAGGGCTTGGGTAGTGTTAGGTCACGTTCAGGTAGGGCAGGCTTGAGAGCCCATTACTTTTGAGAGATTGCTGGAACTTTTGCATGTTTTGCCTGTATGCTGCACAGATGAATATGAGTTGGCTTTGTTTCGTTTATGCATGGTGTGGATGTTTTTTGGCGCTTTTCGAGTGTCTGAATTGTTGGTGGTAGGGAGAGACGTAGGGGTGAAGGTCAGGGAGGTTTGCCTGCATGGGGATCATTTGGGGATTTGGCTCAAGCGCTCTAAGACTGATAGGGAACGGCAAATGGATGTGGTTGGACAAAGGTGGTAATGTGGCTGCTTGCCTGGTTTTGGAATGGCTGAGGTTTTGGGATGAGAGATGCTTGGTGGGAGAGAATAGAGTTTTGTACATAGGTCTGGTGCGAAGCTTACTAGTTTCCAGTTGTTTCACATGCTAAGGATAGCCTTGAAGCGGACGGGTCATCACGCTCTTGATTTTGGTACACATTCATTCAGGATTGGGGCAGCTACGGCTGCCGCACATTTGGGTTGGGACTGGACAAAGATTAGGGATATAGGGACATGGAAGTCTAGATGCTGCGAGCGCTATGTAAGGCCGTAGAAGGGCTTGTTGGTTTGGAGCCATGCTGGCTAGTCAAGTTTAGCACACGGTTGGGGTTTGGGTTTAAATCTGGAGACCACTGTTACAGTTCTTTTTCTTTCCAGGGTGTTTGTCTGGCCCACATAAAGACAAGATGGTCAAATGGCTGGTCGGCCATTCCTTTATCCACTGGGCTGCGAAGTTTGCGGAAAAGCAGATTTACGGACGGGCTTTGGGACTCCCTAGCAGTCAACATGAAGTTTTCTGGTGGGGCAAAAGCGGCATGAGGTGGGGAAGTCTGCTTCCGTTCATTTCTTCTAGCTTGCCGAACTTGGGTTGTCCTGATTTGCAGTGATCCAACTGGGGGAAAAGGACCTTGTGAAACTGTCAGGGCTCACAGTACTGCAACACATGCAGAGAGACTTGGAGCTCCTCAAACAGAGGTTGCATGGTACCTGCTTGGTCTAGACTGAGTTTGTGCCTCGACGAGCGTGGATAGGGGCAGTCAAGCACAGAGCCATGGAGCAGGCTTGCAAGAAGCTTAATCGGGCCATGAGGGTTTTCTGTTGGGCACATGGGATAAAAGTTTTAAAAAATGAGGACATCACAGAGCATGATGAGGCATTTTCAGGGCAGACGGAGTGCACTTGTCTGAGTTGTGGAACGCATATTATCTGACAGATCTGAGGCTATTGGTGGGGGACTTGTGGGGAGAGAAGATGTGGCTCAGAGTGCAGCCGTAAAGTAATCAGGTTGCAGTAGTTTGTTTTTTTCCTTTTGGTGGGGCAGCAAAACGGCAAGTGGGTTTGTGCTGGATGGCAGTAGATGGGGGAGGGTGGAGAGTCAGATGCAGGCTTGGCCACCCTTCCAGGGGAAAAACAAGAAGGTGAAGGATCAGAGTGTGGGGGATGCATGAAGCAAGTAGGGCATGAAAGGGAAAGGGGAGTGTCTAGGGGAGTGGAAGCGAAAAATGCGGGTTTTGAGTGAAAAGATGAGTGAGGAAATCTTAAGGGGTGGGCTCTATTAAAGTTGAGATTTACAATTAGAAAGTTAAAGTTACGCATTATTGTTACAATCCTGTCCTAAATAAATGAACTTTTACACTGAATGATTGGTGTCACTGAAGTATGTCCCGATGGAGGGGCCAGCGGAGAGAGAGACTCACTCTAGTCTCTCCTCGGGTACATTCGGGAGGTAGGAAGTGACAGCGAGAGGACAGGATAGTGTACAGGTAGGTGGGGGTGGGTCTAGAGGTTAGGAGGATAAAAGGAGCATGTGGGGAGGGATCGGCCTCTTTCCGCACTGATCATCACGTGGAGCAGATTTGGCCACCCACCCACCCGGCAATAGGCCAAAGTAGTAGTGAGGAAATAGCGATGCAGGGATATATGGAGGGGATCTAGGTGGGGGGGTTTCTGAATGTCAGTTAGGGCAGGTTGTGATGAAGAAAGTGAGGCAGTAGATGGGGGAGGGTGGAGAATCAGATGCGGGCCTGGCCACCCTTCCAGGGGAAAAACAAGCAGGTTAAGGATCAGAGTGTGAGGGATGCACAAAGCAAGTAGGGCATGAAAGGGGAAGTGGAGTGTCTAGGGGAGTGGAAGCAAAAAATGCGGATTTTGAGTGAAAAGATGAGCGAGGAAATCTTAAAGAGTGGGCTCATTTAAAGTTGGGGTTTTCCGTTGGAAAGTTAAAGTTATGCATTATTGTTACAATCCTGTCCTAAATAAATGACCTTTTACACTGAATAATTGGTGTCACTGAAGTATGTCCCGAAGGCAGATTTGAGCTGGGCCAGGGCTTGCAGCCCAACAAGCACTCACAATTTCGACCTCCACTGCATGACTTGGCATACGTCAGATCTGTGCCTTGCTTGAAGCAGGGACAGTCCTAGCACCAGGCAAACTGGCACCTCACTGCAATGCAGTAGCACACTTACTTACCAGCTCATCTGTGTGAC
Organism: Pleurodeles waltl; assembly: GCF_031143425.1. NCBI lineage: Eukaryota > Metazoa > Chordata > Amphibia > Caudata > Salamandridae > Pleurodeles > Pleurodeles waltl. The sequence continues at coordinate 311,501,680 of NC_090449.1, read as the reverse complement.
ATGCCTATTTCACATTCCACCGGAAGTTCCATTTGCAATCTGCACTGAATCATCCACCAATGGGAGTCCAGAACAGGACATGCCAGGCCGCACTATGCCATTCGTTCTGTTTTAGATAGCAGCCCGGGAACTACCTGTTACTGAAAGACATTGTCAATCTTTGTGGCTAACTGCCTACTACTATCTACCAAATGGGTTGTTGTCTGCTTTGGTAACTGATTCGCAGTGTGCCATATTGTACTGTATTTTTTTCTACTTACATTCATGTAACGTGTACTTACTAACCCTGACGAGACATTACTGCAAAACTCTAGCCAGGGTTAGTGGTTAGCCAAACGGGGAATTTGACAGTTAGGTTTCCACTTCCAGATGAAAATCAGTTCATGCATTTCTCAAGAATTCCCGTTGACTGAAGTTGGTTTTGGTCTTGTATTCTCAAGATGAACCATGTGATGTATTACATCTAAGGTTCTTTGTGAATGAAGGTAATTATTTTTTAATAGTTAGGATTAAAATTAGAAAAGCTAGGCTAGAATTATGAATTAAGTGATTTACTAGTTGGAGGAGATGAAAAGCCCATTACTTGTAGGAGATTAGTGGATTGGTGCAAATGATTTGTGACATGCGACGGTGAATTAGAAGCAAATTCAGAAAGTGTTATGCTCTGGGGCGGGCGAAGTATAGGGTATAAAAGCCAGAAGCCCTACAATGTTACAAGCGGCGATTAAGAAGAGTAGACCAAGCAAGGAAAGTTTTATAGGTACAGTATATCCTTCCAAGAGCAGGCTAATGCTCATTTTCTTGCACAGTACTGAAGGGCCAATGTTTATTGAATGCATGAGATGCGGTATACTCTATCACCTTGGCCAGTAGGTTTGACCACTATAGTATAGTAGACCCTGTGGATTTACTTAAGTTGGATAAGGCAGAGACGGACTCGCAGTGCACCAGCCCAATCGTCATCATCCAATGTGTGTGCTAAAAGTGTATGTGTGCAATGTAGAACCTATGAACGATATCTCTGGGAGATTTTAAAAGCTCCTAAGTCCCCTAAGAGGAGTTTTCTCTGCAGTGGATTGAACTCAGGGAGTATGTCTAGATGATTAATATATGGGGTAAGAGCATGTCGGAGCTGTAGGCTAGCAATGGAACTGACTGCTGCGCAACTAGTATGTTTACTGGAGTTCCTGGAAGGATTTCAAGATTGCACTACTCATTATATCTCCAAGAGTTGAGATGCCAATCATATCCCACTTCCCAAACCCTTCCAGGTTAGCAACTTGTTGCAGGGGAGCCCCATGCCACAGTGGTGTCATCTCTGTGAGTTTGCCTCTCCATCTCATGTGGCGCAAGGAGCTCCACCAAATATTTAGTACCACCTGTGTCGCCGAGGGGAGAGGGCCAACTTTCACCCTCCCATAGAGATAATCGAACATGGATGAATTGCCATGGGCCATTTTTCGGCCTCGTAAGCAGAGTCTGCGTGATGGTCAAACCACCATTCATTAATGATCAATAATTGGGAAGCGGTGTAGTATGAGTACATATCAGGGGATGCTGCTGACGTAGGTGGATTGACAGCAGATGGCAAGTGCAATACGAGAGGCACCCTATTCCAGAGGAACCCTGAAAGTATGGGGTTGATTAGGCTGAACCTGCCTCGGGGAATGGCATACCGATAATTTTGTAGTTGGTACTAAAGTCTAGGTAAAGAGACCTTGAATAGGGCTGAATATCCTGTCCTTGAGTAAGGGAGGAATGACCACGCTTGTACTTCATCCTTCACCCGACCAACCACAGTTTCTATATTTTTGGACAACTTCCACCCCATGTCCGGAGACAAACGTACCCCTAAGTATCTAAAACCATCCTCCACAAAATGTATATCCGGCGCCCATGTGATGGATCCAGTGGATCTGTTCAGAAGGAGTAACATTGATTTTGAGGTATTTATGGAGAGGCCCGATGTTTCACCAAAGATTTGCATGATCTGAAGTATTCGTGGGTCCGAGGTCTTGGAATCAGTCATGAAGAACAAAATGTCATCCGCATACAATGCAAACCTATGTGAATACTCCGGGCTCCACTCAAAGACTCGTATTTGGGTGTCAATTCTGACCCACATCACCAATGGTTCCACCACCAGCACAAACAGCAGTGGAGAGAGAGGACACCCCCTGGCGTGTTCCCAGCTGGATCAAAAATGTCTCTGAGACGCAACCTTCAATAAGCACCGACGCCGTCAGATTGGTTTGTAACAACCAGATGTACGAAAGGAATCTAGAACCAAATTTCAGTCTGTGGCGAAGGGTGAACAAATATTCCCAGCATACAGAGTTAAACGCCTTGTTCATATCTGCTGAGAGTATTGCTGTGGGTCTCCCCAGGCGGCCAGCAAAAGCAGGGGCATTCGATACCCCCTGGAAATTATGTTGTGTGGCGTGACCCGGCATGAGACCAGGTATGAAGCCGGCCTGGTCTGGATGTGTCAATAAATCAATATATGGAACCAGTCTTTTAGCCAGGACATTAGCAAGAAGCTTGGCTTCTACTTTCAGAAGGGATATCAGCCAATAGGATCAGAGGTCTTCAGGGGAGTGGCCTGGTTTGGGAAGAACTATTATATCAGCGTGGCACCAGTCCAGTGGGAGCATTGTCACCTCCCTAGCATTGTGAACCACCTTTTGGAAGTGTTCCCGATTTTGGGCAGAAAAGCTTTGAAAAATTCCCCCAGAAGCCCATTGGGGGATGGGGCTTCACCTGACCAGAGCCCTGACAGTGCTAAGGTGAACTTTGCTTCCGAGAGTGGCTCATCCAGTTGCAAACGTGCCTTGTCTGCAAGCTCCCTAAGTGGCAAGGCACTAATAAAGTCTTCAATATAGTAACATCTCACATATGGTGTAAGTTGCCTGTTAGAACCTCCCAAGTCTATTGGTTATCTCCCGGAGGTCCATCAGCGGAGCATCATGCCCATCTCTAAGTAACGGAAGGACTACTGGCCAGTTTACAGACTGACACAGCCAAAGTAGTGGTCTGCTCGAATCGTCACCCCAATGGTAAATCCTGCCCTGGGTCACCCGCCATGACATTTTAGCCTCATCTAATAGCAGCGATCAATACTGTTGCTGTACCAGACCCAGCTGCCATTGCAGAACCTCTCTGCCTGCCTGACAACAGTGAGCTTCTAGATCATGTATCTGCGACTCAAGCTCAGCAAGGTCTCGCATTTTGAGCCTCCATTCCACTGCACAGTAACTAATGTCTGTTCCCAAAGCATTACTGCTGAAGGAACCGAGGCTGTATTGTATTCATCAATGCAGCGGGCGAGAAGTGCCCACTACCCAGGTCCTGTAAGTTCCATGGCGACATGCACCAATGGAAAGATGGCCTCTCTGCCCCAAGTAAAGCTCCAGGACTATCGGGGAGTGATCTGACTGGCCCTCGAGTCAAGACTATCATATCCAGAACTCTATTGAAGTGTGTGGATGGGACAAGAAAGTAGTACAGGCGAGAGAGGGGCCCATGTACTCAGACAAGTAGGTATAATCATGTCTTATTGGATAGTGGGATTGCCACACGTCCACAAGCCCCAGAACAGCTGCCATAGTGGAAAGTTTGTACCTAAATGGTCAGGCACACCTCTGCACACATGATGTCTGTCAGTCTGTTCATTCATAACATCATTCCAGTCTCTAGCGATCACAGTCAAGCCACTCAGGAGCTCAACCCACAGAAGCACCACACAGTCTACAAAGGTATGTCCTGGGTGCCGGGAAGCGTATATATAGCATAAGGTAATGGCTTCACAGTAGAGTATGCCCGTAACCACCGTGTACCTTCCCAAGTGATCCACCCAAATTTGAGTTAGTTAGAAGGGGAAATCTTCTGTATTAGGATGCCAGCACCAGTAGACCCCCTTGCAAATCCTGAATGGAAGACCAGACCGTAGTGACAACTGCAAAGACAGGGGGCTTTATTAGCTGCTAGATGTGTTTCTTGCAGCAGTAAAATGTGGATCCCTGCCTTCTTGGTATATTTCAATATGGTCCCACTTTTGACCCTATCCAGGACTTCCGGACATTCCATGACATGACGGGGATGCATCCTGGAGGGTTATCAGGTGTATCTGTACTCATGTTGCGATGTGATGTGTGTATCCATGGGTGGTAGACGTAGGTCTGGGTATTGTCGAGTGGTAGGTCTGTGTCGATAAGCAGGATGCAACTACCAAAAATTTCCACATGAACATTCCCCCCTCCCACATACTTCACTGGACAGGAAGTATCTATTGCAGCCATCGAAAACCTGGGGCTCTATATAGTGTGCTCCGATAATCATGTCCAATGGATCCCCAAACCCAATTTGAAATAGTCACTAGAGAGGGAACAGTTACTGTCTCTGGTGTTGGCTATCAGTCATATATTCATCCACATTGCGCCATACAGACCACAATTATGATTCCATCAGTCCCCAGCATTCCTTGTGCAGCCAGGGGAATGTTAAAGTAGATTCCACGGACCACAGTTGACCCCATCATGTCTTGTTAAATCACCTGCCACTGTGCCAGGAGGAGCGGGACCTGTTGCGCTGCTTCTCTGTTTATATCTCAGGATGAACTTTCACTGTGCTTTGCGATGAGGCTGCGTCAAAATACAGCAGGGTATGAGGCTTCAGTGTCACCCTTTGATCAGTCCATCGAAAGACCGCCTCTGGGGTCTTGATCTTGAGCTCTGAACGTGCACACATGAGAATCGCATCCCTGTCCATATAGTTCAGAATGTTGTCATTTATTGGTCGTGGGTACGCCCCAGGTGGTGGTTTCTTGACCAATGCCCTGTGGGCCCGCTCGACCATGAAGCAAGAGGGGAGGGTCTCCGCAGGGACCATAGAGCGCAGCCACTGTGTCAGGAAGGAGTACACAAATTGATCCTCACAGCCCTCGGGAAGCCCATAAATTGTAAGTTGTTTCTGCAGGCCCTCCTTTCTACATTTTCGACCCACAACGTCATCTCCCTCGTCCCTGCTTCAAGTTTAGTGACCTTTCCATGGAGAAGGTGGACTGTGTCTTCCATCCCAGGTACCCGCGTCACAGCCTCTGTTATCCTGTGCACAGAATTTCTGAGGTGCTGTTAGAGCAAGGCAACGTCCAAACTGACAGTCTCAACTTTGCTGGTATGTTATGTTTGAACAATACTTCTGGCAAGGTGTTTGTTCGGAGATAATGTTTAGGTGTTCTCACTTAGTCTTAGAAAGGTAGTGTATGGAAATCTGTCCGCAGAAAGAGCTGCATATATTTGCATTGACTCTTGTCATTCTGGACAAATCAAAGTGATGTTCCCTGGTAATTACATCAGGAATAACCAGTTCTTAACCAGTCTTCTGAATTCAAGGTGGTACTCATTGTCTCATATTTTTGCTTTGGGGGAATTCTATCATTTGGCAGCCTGTACAGAGAATGTAGTGAGACTCAATTACATTTTCTTGTACGCTGGAATTGTTACCTGTGGTGCTAACCTGGAAACTGAAGGGCTTTTCACCATGGGCCTCTGGCACTCGTGGCAGAGGACCTGCAGTCCTGGCGGAGTCTCTGCATTCGAGACGAATCTCCATAGTGAGAATTCTCATAGTGGAGATTCTGCTCCGAGTGCAGACCCCCCACAACTGCGGGTCCTCTGCCACTAGTGTGGAGGCCCTTTGTGAATTAGGCACTCAGTTTCTAGGCTGGAGGTATTCAGTGAATTTTGGTAGAAATAATTTAGGACTTGTATCATTTATTGTTCTGTCTGTCATGGGAGGATTGAAAGAACTTTTCTTTTATATAAATGTCTGCATCAATATGACATTAACTCATAGACATGCTAATGCAGGTTGTAGAGACAAATCATGTTCATTTATGCTTAGAATGACAATAACTAATGTAGGACTGTGTTTTAAAATGACTACATTTGTTTTGCCACCTTGCCTTGTGACACATAAACATTTTATTTCTAGGTGAGGTGGAGCCCTAATTAATAAACTCAATGTTCTCCTTCCTTCTTTCCCACGTGAAGAACTTTTTTTTGTGATTATCATGGCATGTTTCAATAAACAGCGCATTAAAGAAGACACCTTCAGTGTGCAGCCTAGTGCACCTATCTTATCTTGTTACACATAGTGTAAGTTTAAAGGACGAAAAGAGAACCTGTATTGTGAGGAGCCAGGAGAACCTAACGAGCATATAATTGTATCATCATTTTGGTTACAATTGTAGAATTGGATAGTCTTCTAAGAACTGTGTATAGGTGCACAACATGTTAGAATTGTGTGTTTTAAGTTAAAGCAGTAAAGATTTGAGTTCAAATTAATTCAGTGTAGGCAGAGCAGAGAAGAGCAGGAGATTTAGAGTATTCTCACACAGAGAGAACGAAATTCCCTTTGTCTTTTCTCTTTGGAGGTGTCCAGGGCTTAATTTGTGCTTGATGTTTCCGGTGCTGAGCACCGGCACCTATTTTTGAGGGCCGGGGCTTTCTCTTCTGCCTCAAGCATTTGCTTCGAGCAAAAGACACACATGGGAAAGACGGAGGATGTGAAAAACGAAAAAGCGTCACAAAGGAAGAAAGCTGCGAGAGTGAGCTGAAGGGGCATGGAGTGACTTTATATGAATTGAAGGGTCCGGAGATGGCTTCAGGATTACGCTGCCTTAGTACTCCATGCTCACACATTTAATTGCAGCAGCCGCATGTTTAAGAGGAGGGCTTTAGGCAGCGGCACCTCTTTATTTACAAATTAAGCACTGGAGGTGTCCCTATGCTAGTTCATCCTCTGAATTTAAGATTTAAATATACTTTTAACTGCATATTAATCAGAGCACACATCTTGTCATTATTCATCGATGCTAACTTGATTTTGCTTTCTGTAAGCCATTAACATTTAATAAACCTTCATGCTTTGAAACTTAACCAATTGATGTCGTTCTTGTGCAGCCTAATGTGCTTCACATTTATTGAATATATTTTCTTGTTAACCAGGCTCAGTTGTGAATTCCAATATATCCCCTAGTGCTTTTTGCTACCCGAATTTTGCACAGAGAAATGCACTAACAGAATCATTTTAGTACCGATGTGTAAGTAGGATGAAATACAATCAGGAATGATATCCGCAATACCAATTTCGTTGAGTCTGAGAATTAAGGTTTTGCAGTAAACTGTGTCAAATGCTACAGACAGATTCAAAAGTAGTAAGGCAACTACATTGTTTTTCTTGACTATTATTTAGGTCTCCCAAATTGTGATTAGCTCTGATCTAGTATGGAATCCAGTTTGTTAGTCTGAGAGTAAGTTATTTTCCACCATGAATTTGCTCTATGGACAAATGCTGATCTTTTAATTAGTTTGCCAGAGAAAGATCCATTAGAGTGTGGTCTTTAGTTGTTAGGGACTTGTTGGGTCTAGTTTTTTTTTTTTTTAGTAACGGCCATATCTGCACATTATTTAAGACTTCTAAATATGAAGATTATGTTTCAGATTGAGATGGCTGCCGATTTAATAGAAGAATCTGGTTGAAAATTTGTGGAGGGTAAGGATCAGATAGAAAGGCAGCCAGAATATTGGATTTTCACAAGTTCATGTAATTCTATCATTGTAATTTCTTGAATGGATGAAAGATAGAAATATTTATCCACATGGCTAGCTTTCAGTCGCATTGTCAGGAGACAGCTGGATTCCGTAACTTTTGGATAGGAGTTCAACATGTCTGTTTTGTTTATGTAGAGTCACTAACATATTGCTGAAATCTTGAGGGATGTGAACATACGAATTGTCGTAATGATGATTTAATTAGCTATCAAGTCGTTAAGATGCCCTTTGGTCCTCATGCACAACAGAATTCACTCACTTGCTTCTTTTCTCTCCTCCATGAAGCTTTGTCTTTTTTTATATTGCATTTTTTATTTCATAGTGGTTGTTTTTCAACATATTTCAGTAAATTAATTCCGTGTATGCAGAGAACAAATTAGCAGGTAACTGTTGAGGCCAGCATTCCCACGCTTTTTATGTTATAAAAACAAGTCCTGTACTATTATTTTACAAAGATAACCGTTCCAGAACAGTTAATTATGGCTTTGACTTGTCATGAGCTGTGCAGGAGAGAGACCGTGATTTGGGTGGAAAGGAGAGGAAACAGATAGAGATTTATAAAGAAGCAGCAGGATAGGAGCCATTTTCATCTTCTGGGCACAATTGAGCTTTCTTTCTGGAAGAGGAATGGCCATATTAAATAGCGTAGTTTGAGGGCTAGTAGCTACTTTGGAGACACTGTATGGCTCTAATTACATACAATTGCACCGATTAGCACCAAATCAACGTAGACAATTTGGCTACTTCAGACAGCTTTGGAATGTTAGCCTGGCTCAACTCTATTTACTTTGAAAAGTGTTGAAGTGATGAGAGAAAGGGTGCATGTATTTGTAGCCTGCAGGCCAAAAACCGTAGTCCCAGTCTGAAAAATGAGTAGGTAAATGCACATACTCCAAACTGCAGATTATGTTCGCATGCGAAAGCACATAAAGGTCATTAACCTATGACATTTTGGTCCAGGTTCCAATCATATTGAGAAAGGTCAGTGGGTTAATGCAACTACTCAAGGGAGCTGTGTGTAGTAATCTGTATTTTATAGCTTCCTGTCCTTGTAAGAGGTGTCTCCCAACAATGCACTGACACTGCGGATGTGTGTAATGTCGACGATCTATGCTTTGGAATGCAACGAAAACATGAAGTGTGTATTTGTATCCAGTGCTTAATTTGAACACGTAGTTGCATGTGGTGCCCACAGACACTCATTTTTGGGGACTGGCACTTTTTTTACCTCATCAGACTTTGACCCAGAGCAAGAGAAAGAAAAACAAAAAGGGGGAAAGAAAGAGGGAGAGAAAGACGGAAAACAATGACTAAGGAAAAAATGCAAGGATGAACAAAAACCTGAAAGAATAAGACAAGGGGGCAGAGAATGTCTAGTGGCGAATAAAAGAAGCATGAAGTATAATCTGGAGTTTACTGCCTTGGTATTTGGCACCCTGTCCGCTGGCTTTGGGCTCCTGAGCAAAATTTCATTCTCTGGCACTTAGGCCTGATTACGAGTTTGGCAGCGATGGTGGTCCGACCGCTATGAGGATGGTGGTCGGACCACCGTATTCAAGTCATGCGGGCCTATGGAGCAAAGACCGCCTGGTCTCACCGGCACCGCCAGGCAGCACAAACGACTGCGGTCACGAGGCAGCACATACAGGCCGGCAAAGACAGTGTTTCCGCTGGACACATTATGAGGTTGCACACCACCAATGTGACCGTAGCGGTCCAACCACCACGTATCAGAAGGCGGAAATGGACAGTATAAAGGGAGACACTCAACTGCAGGCAACCTTATGTCCGATGCCGTCATGGAACCCGTCACGCACGTCGTGCCGCTGTTGTTGATCATCGATGGAACACAAAATCCATGCCGCTGTGGGTGCAACTGCCTGTAAGTACACATTCCTACCTGTCTCATTACGCTCAGCAACAAATGGTTGCACTGTCATCCACGTCATATGGGGGTCACCCTACGGGAACCAAGTACACGTCTCATCGTGTACACAGTCCAAATTATACATAAAGATGAACACATTCACAATCTGAATATGCCACTTTTGGGCCGCTCACTCACACTACACAGCACAACTACACAAAAACACATGTCCACACATATCTGGCACAGGGATGGTGAAGGTTACACAACATTGTCTCGCATTTCACCAACAATACATAAATATCACTATTACAAATACAACTCATACACTCACATTCCTCACAGGCCATGGACTATTGTCACATACAACACACATAAGTATCGAAGTAGCATGGAACACAAACAACACTACCAGTAAACAGCCTTGCAATGGACACACATATCACCCACATGACAGCACACTGGAAGGACAATGGCATGCACAATAGACAGGTAGACAAATAGACAAAGAGCACTATGCTGACAATACCTGCACAATAGGGATGAGGGCATCAGGGGCACTCAGGAAAGGAGGCCGCACTGGGACACGTATCACTTTGCACACGTCGCTCAAATAACATTTGCACAGGAAATGGCCCTACATGTGTCACAGGGACAAACAGTACCCTACCCACATGACATGCCCATATGCACAATGTGGAAGTGCGAGTCAAAAAATCACATACCACTCCAACTGCAAGGGACATATATCTACAGGAGCTAGCTGTAAGGTACACACAGCAAAATGGACACATGCACAGTAAAATCCAAACAGAGCCAGCACAATTCAACAACCTCCATGTCTTCACAAACAAAACGTGAGCTCCCACACATGAGACAAATGTGCTATCTATATCAGGGGGACACGTCTATCACCATATATGCTGACATTGTACAACACAAGATGAAATACTTATCATGCCAAATAGTACACAATGCCTTGGCAGCACAATTGCATTTACTCCCACATATTCTCAACATATATCCTTCTCTTAGGGGACACCAGCACTGCCAACAAAGTCAGATACTGCAAACAACAGCAAATGGATCAGCAAGCAGGCTCAAACACACACAACTCTAGGCAGATAAAACAAGTCACTTAGAAACAACATAAAGGTAGAAAAGGAATAGCAGGACAAATGTGTACCCAGAAAAAGACAACCATCTGGGTTTATTAAACATTTTGAAATCAAATACTTCAAGGCCATTTGCCAATCCACCAATTATTTTTAAGAATGACGCAGTATTGTGCCCAAACTTGACTCCCAACTGCCAGGGTACCTCCAAAGGAAGGGGCATTGAGGGGGCAGGTAGGCACCTCAGGGATTATCTGGGGTGGGGGTCGGATTTGGGATGGGGGTTTTGGGCTTGGAAGGGGTGGGCTTTTTGGGAGGGGTGGGCTTCTTCTTGGGAGGAGAGGTATGGGTGCTTGCAGGGGGGCAGGGAAGGCCTGGGAGGTGGAAGGTAGAGGCTGGGTGGTGGGTGGGGCCTGAGGAAGTGGTTGTCTGCTGTGTTGGGGTGGATCTTATGGGTGCATGCTTCTGGGACGTTTGCTTGTGTTTTTGAGTGTCTGTTGGGTGGGTGAGTGAGTGTGTTTGTGTGTCTTGGGGGCTGGAAGGTGGAGGTGCTGGTGTGGTGGATGTGTGTGTGGCTGTTGGGGTGGTGACTGCGGGTAGGCTGGATGTGGTGGATGTATGTGTCTCTAGTTGTGATATCTTCGGGTACAGTGTTTGTGGTGGATGTCTGGGGGTCTGTTGGGGTGGTGTCTGCGGGTATGATGGATGTGGTGGGTGTGTTACTGACTGTTGGTGTAGTGCCTGTGGATATGCTGGATGTGGTGTGTGTGATGCTGGGGGTTGTGGGAGTGTCTACAGAAGTTGTGACTATTGTTGTGTCTGTGGGTGGCTGTTTGCTTGCGTCCTGGTGTGTTTTGTGGTGCTTGTGTTTGTATGTTCTCCTCTTGTGTGTTGATGTGGATGCATGTGGATCTGACTGTGTGCTTTGGTAGGTAGAGAAAGAGAGGATTTGGAATGGAAAGAGGGAGGCAGAGGGTGGACGGAAGGTGGGGGACTGGCTGCCATCAGTGTGGAGGCAAGAGCCTGAAAAGATCTCTGTAGGACGGATATTGCCCCATGAATGACTTCTAGTAATGCATTAGTCTGTTGTAGCTGACTTGCCAATCCCTGGCATTCACAATGGCTGTCTGACCCACAAGAATACTTCTCTGGGGGCCAATAGCCTTCTCACTGAGGGCAACAACAGTAACAGAGGCTGCGGCAGAGGTGCCTGAGGCAAAGGAGACGCCCACCTCTTGAGTGAGCGGCCACGGCCAACTTTGTGGAGAGAAACAGGGCGGGTGGTGATAGAACAGGGGTGGTGGATAAGGATGGTACAGGGGGATGCCCCGATGGGTCTACCACCACTCGGGAGTGTCCACGGGAGGAAGAATACGATGATGATGATGAGGATGATGCAGTCTCCCCCATGACACTCCCCTCACCCTCCAGGCCTCTTGGTACCTCTGTGTCACTGGTATCTTGACCGGAGGTCCCTTGGCCAGATGCTTTCCCACTCAGCTGGGCCTAGTCTCCTTCACTTGCTGGCGCTGATGCTGAAAATACAAAGAGAAATATGATCATCACATGTCCATGATCACAGTTGAACAACAGCTCTGATTAGTATTCAGTACTATGATATCAGGTAAGCCCCAGCAGCAAACTCCACCTAAGTAACCCATACATGTGCCATATCATATGCAGGTATGCCATCTGAACTGTCAACAGTTGCCCACAGGAAAATCAGGATCTCACACAACTACAATTGCATGGCTGAAGTTGTGCAATCACAATGACCATTCAACCATTAGGAGACACCATCACCCTCAAAGCTTTTATCAGTGGAGCAGACCACAGTCACCGGTTGGCATACAATAATAGGCCAAAACAATGTACATTTCCACAGATCCCACACAAGGTCATGCACACATCACCTTGTCACATACATGATGACCCAACAATTAGAAATGATAATACAAACCCATGCTATGTTGATGACAACAGTACACTATCCTGGAGAAGGCGACATGAAAATACCCATTTCATACAGGAAACAAACCAACAATGTATACTTCACCAAGTCAAATTTGTCCCTACAGCGACATGGACGTAGTATTAATGTTGCTCAGATAGGCCACACATTTGGCATGGAAATGTGTAGACATCATGTGCAATATGTCAGGGAGAGATGTCCTCAAAATATACAGCACAATGAATCAACAAGCCCCATTGTAATCACCACTAATGTCTGGCACCCCTTACAATGACATACCATGAGTGCACCAGCAGAAGTCATTAGTCCCTTGAATGTTGGAGAGGCAGTGAGATTTTCAAGGACTTGCAGAAGGTCCTCAAACTGTTGCCCAATGAGAAGCTACAACACTGTCCCCATTGTGGACATGCAAACCCAGATGTCTATCTGTGGATGAATGGCTGTACCCAAACAAATGTGATTTCAACATAACCTCAAGTCACTCCATGACGCTGGACAACAGTCAGGGCTCAAACCTTACCCATTATACATGTGCATTGCGCTTTTCAACATGTCGCCTCATCAAGGGCATAGATATTCAGATAGGGGCTCTAAACTCTAGGCCTACCGGTCATGTCCCTCATTGGTACTGCAGTTGTACATGCCAAATGACATGTGCAGGTATGTGTCAGGAAAATAAACAATGGTGACACACTCCAGTATGTGGCACAACATAAAATGTATCCCCATTGTAAATGTACTATTTCACAAACAGTTTGCCATGCACATATATGTGATGGAATACAGACACCATCCCATCAACATAGGTAGACCCTGCATTGAACTGCAGCTTACAAATGTGTTCTAATGAGGAAGGGGCACATGCTGACATGTAGGCACAAGAAATGTTGGCACCAGTGATGGCACATAAAACCTGTCAATGGACTTTCCCCACTTACCAAGGGAAGGTAGTGATCCATTGCTGCATCCAAAGAATAATGTAAGTCATGTTACATGTTTGTTGGACACACTCACATTACAGACTGCAGTGAAGCACCAGCACCCATCATACGATGAAGACAACTAGCTACGTGGTGGCAGATGCCTACATACACATTTACCCAAATACATGGCAGAGGATACTGATCCATCATCTACTTACCTTTGGCCTGTAACATTTAGGCATAGTGGTCTGTTGCATAGACAGTACACCCACTACAACAAAAAACAGTATTTGAATGATCAATGTACACAGTCATGTGTCACCCAAGCAGAGAAAATGGTTCCTGGATTCCACCCAGCTATGCCCTAGCTCCCTGGAACAATAGGCAAGGCATATCAGTATACAGTATACATGGCAACACAACCAATCACCCATCTACTGTGTGGCACATGGCCCATCCCTAATTGTCAGGGGAAGCTGTCAGAACTTGATTCAATTACTTGGCAATGGGACAGGCAGGATTATGTGAGCACTCACTGCCTTGTGGCTGCTGTGCTGCTCTCAAACACCCATCAAGCTCCGGATAGAATGTGGGCCATTAGGAGGGCCATGGCCCAAGGGGCACGTTGGGAGGTCAGCACCAGCAGGGCCTTCCCGATCCTTCGGGCCCAGCATCTCAGGTCCTCCCACCTTTTTCTGCAGTGTGTGCTCTGCCAGCTGTGGACCCCCAGGGTCAGCACCTTCTTGGCGATGGCTCTCCATATCCCCTTTTTTTGATGGGCGGTGACCTGCATGGATACAAAAGACAAATCAAGAAATCATGTTCACAAGTCTCATCACAAATGGTTGGGACACATACATATCAATAACATCTAGCTAGAACTTTCCTATTTGTCAGTACTCCCCAGTTGTGACACATACAAGTCAATAAGTAAAGGGACCTGACTACAGACATTAATTTCCCAATCTGCAGCTCAAACCACCACCCTGCTCAGGCCCTACAATGACTAAGCAAGCTTACTGACATCATGTGTGACATGCTCTAGCAACCTAACTGAGATGTGAGCCAGTGTGTGACACATCACACCTCTGTGGCTTCTGAAGGGTAAACTCCTTAGGAATTAACTGTCCAGCACATTGACACTCTGTGAGATTGACTCTCTGCATACAGTCACGACAGACTACTGCCAGAGTACAAACTCAAAAATCACACATGGGTAACAATGAAGGGACTGTCTAATACTCTGTAATATTCAGCCAAAGGGTGCATTAAGGGTTAGCCTTTGACAAATCTCCACCTTGATGTAGCTACATCATTTGTGTCAGTGTCTTTGCAATGTAATTTCCTTTCCAGATGCTTATCACATGAATTGGGTGTTAGGAATTCTTTCAAGCCTATACTCCTTGTTTTGTCTTTGTACCTGTACCTTCACCATGACATCCTCATGCAGGCCTTGCAAAGTTGTGACACTGGCAGGTTTCTGATGCTGTTCCGACATAGGAAGTGGACATGGACTGTTCCAGGTAATGTAGGTCACAGATTTGGGGTGTATGAGACCGGTGCCAGGCAGCTTGGAATGTGTTTGGGTGGAAGGTCAGAAGTGCATATTGTACTTGTTTAGTGTGCTGTGGTGGGTCGATTGCATCATGTGTGCGATCATGTGGCCATGAAAACTGTTGTCATCCAGAGCAAGCAAGGCATTCACCCTTCACATCGGCTAATCACTCTTTTTGTGAGACCTGTATGTAGCTGTAGATGTGTTTCATCATTGCAGGCCACAGTGCCTGTGCCAGAACACTGATGTATGTTTGTGTCATACCACCAAGTGCATGGTCATTGGATCATGATGTGTCTGTGAACAGGGACAGTTGTATTGCCCTCTGGCTGTACCTTGGTGTATGAAATATTGTATTGCTTTGGTGTGGTATGTGATAAGGCTCAAGCTGGTGTCACCATCCACTTTCAGTTTGCCTATTCTACAGGATAATGTCTGACAAGGCCCTTCCTTCGTTGGTCTGGGGGGGTGTACCTTTGTCCGTGTACCTTGACACAATTTGAGTCACCCATTACAGTTGACAGTTGTAACAGTTCAGACATTTCAACAGCCTATGTGCTGTACATTGGAATAAAATGTTTGTTGTGACCAGACACTTGTACCAATGTGTTTGTGTGTGTTGGTTGTAATCCTTAGCAAGACACTGTACCTGTAAATCATCCCTCCTTGCACTAGTATCTTGTGTCATCGTTTGCTTCACATGGTCTTACATCTCTACATAGCAAAATCTGAAACAGAAGCAACCAGACACAAACTTTGTGATAGGTGGTATTTATTGTAAATCTGTGAATAGAACAAAAATAAGGGACATGACGGAACAGAATAGTGAAGGGTTCAGTGATGGTGGATGAAATCATTGTAGTAGATGACACATCATTGGAAGTCCAAAGTCCAGTGTACTCCTCCCTTTAGAAATGGAAGGAGGTTGAGAAACAGTCAACAGAGTGAACTTGCAGCACACAAAGGAGGTAATTTGGGAGGAGGTCACTTGCTGGCGGTGGTAGGTGTCTTGCCATCCGCAACTCCAAGACACTTCGCTGGACATCACCGCTTGTGTGGGGGGTGATCTGCTGCTACAGAGGCAAGGATGTCTGAGGTGGGTTCTTCAGCTAGCAGGACCTCCTTTCCAGTAGCTGGCAGTGATGTTGAGGTGTCAGGTGTAGACATGCCAAGGTAAGAGGTGGAGTCTTGCTGTTGATCCCTGCTCAGGGTGGTGTTGATGTCCCTCAGCAGCCCTGTTAGGGAGCCAATGTTAGTATTGTGGGCCTCCCTCTGTGCATGCATTTCCTGTATAAATTCCCTCTGCAGCTGCTTCTTTTCACAGAGTACTTGGCCCATCACCCCTTGGGACTCCTGACAGACCCACAATACACAGTGGCCTTATCGCTATGGCCCACAGCATCTCTAGCATGCACCCTACCCCCACAGGCCTGTGCCCTTGCCATAGTGTGCCCTCTCCCACTCATTCCTGGACCATCATAGTCAGAGATGCTGTGGGGCGACTCAGGATCCTAGACTGGTGGGACGAGATGGTGGTCAGTGTTATAGGGGCACAGGTTGGGGGCCACATTGCTGCCCATGATGTTGAGGCAACCAGGCTGGGAGGTGTTGATGTGACCACAGTGAGACTCAGTGGTGGCGTCTGACCAGGTTGCCCAGATGGGCCAGAACCGTCCTCCACATCCAGATGTCCAGGAGTGGTCATCACTGAGGGCTTCATCCTGGGGGATGTGGCAGTCTCATCAGTAGCCTCTGTATGGCCAGTGGCAGCACGACCAGTTGATGTGAAAGATACAATGTTACTGGTTGTTTTGTGACATCTACCTCCAATCATTTACAGTGACATTTCACAGAGAACTTGTATAAAGTTGTCTTGCAGGTAAACCTATTGTGACAGGTACACATGGTAATGGCTGTTTTGACATGATATTTGTGGAGCATACCAGCTCTTCTTGCCTGTCACAGCCGCTGACATGTACAAAACATTGTCCCTAAGGGGGATGGCCTGGGAGTGTCAACTTGCCACCAGTACAAACCAAACAGTGGCTAGGCAAGTTACTTTTGCCCATTTTGATGCCTAGTTGAATGCGATACAGACAGACCAAGGAGTTTGTACTATATGTGACAGAAGTCCTTGTGTGGTTAGTACAGCGTTAATGTGTGTGCTGCCAATACCAATCTGGTCATGCCTATTGCGGCCTTCGGGATCATTTGTTAGCACACTGGGTAAGCTGTCCTACCTGACCTCAATGGTTTCATCTTGGGTTAGTAGGTAAGGATGGAGCTTGGTAGCAAGGCACATCTCAGAGTTAAGCATGATCTGTATGCTGCTCACTCCCAAGGCAATGAACCTAAATTGTGACTTATCAGGCAAGTGTATTGGATCAAGTGACCACTGGGGTGGTTGATTGATATTTGGTGAAACAGTGCCTCCTGAGAGTTAGAGTTATGTCACTGTCTCCACTGCACACACTTGACAATTTACATCATCCACGGTATGTAGAGTTCATCTGGCTCTTCTCTACTAGATGGGTTTGGGAAAGTGAACACTGATTGTGGTTTTGGAGTATCTGGGACAGCGCCTGTTGGGTTTAGCTTTCCGGTCAGTCCCTCTACTTCCCAGCATTTCACAAATGGTATTCTCCCAGGTGAGTACTGTAGGAAAGTACCATCTTTCTCCCAGGTGAGTACACATCAATTGGGACTACACAGACATGGATATTTATGTATATGGACCCTGAGCTTGAGTCTTGAGTGTGGGCTAGATAGGCTCCTGGCCTTGCAGTCCTGGCACTCCCTCTTCTACACACACTATACAAACGGTATCCACTCATCTGAGTAACTTGAGTAAACATCTGAGTAATTGAGGGTTGGGAAACTGTGCTCTTTGATTGTCTGTACACTGTTCTGGGTTTGTAGTCAGAGTAACTCGGGTGCTCGTGTTCTGAGCTACAGAAACAGTGCCTGCTGCGAGTTGCAGTCTTCTCAGGCCCTGTAGTATGAATCAATCCCTAGGAGCGCCCATCCTAATACGGTCACGCAAACAGTCTCAGCCTACCCTTCACGATTTGGGGCACCGATTGGGAGAAACACCAGAGCACTGACACTACGCGCTAAGACCGGAGGGGAGAGGCTCCATTACTTCTCCTGGCCTAAAATAACAAACCCTCTAACATTGCTGTGAAGGGCATCCTAGACACAGCCTTAACTCCATACATTGGGGGACTGGCCTTTGTGGAAACAACCCACTGCAGCCGGCAAAGCCGCTGCTTGTCCCACTCCTTGAATGGCGCAACATACATACAGCTTGAATTTACACAGGTGGTGTTCAAGACAAGAGCACTCTATGAGACCCCTCCTGTAATGCTCAATCCATGGAGTTACTATTTACTTTTACTTTTTGTGCTCACTCCCTATCTAACAAGGTGTTGTGCCGCACTGAAACCTACACTGAAGCCACCCTGGACAATCCCATCATACCAGTGGGTGATGGCCATACCCAATCCCAGCCCACCCCCTCAGAAAGCTCCTCCATATTTGCAGCAGAGGACTGCATACTCCCCACAATTGCTAGTTCCCCACAGAACAACCTAGACTTCAACATGAAGGAAATAGGCAAGTCTAGAGCGGCAAAATAACAGTGCCTGGGAGCAATCACCACTGATCTCAACCTCCTCAAAGATGATCACATGAAGTTGGCAGACAAAGTCAAAAGCCATGAGACGAGCTTTGCCGTCTTAACGCCTTGGCAATCAGAACACACTACTACCACTGCACAACTCCAACGGTAGGTGAACATCCTACAAGAACGCGCAGAATATGCTGAGGGCCTGGCATGCTGAAACAATGTTAGGATCATTGGAGTGCTGTAAGAAATAGAAGGCCTCAACGCCACCCAATATGTGAAAGACTGGCTATGGGCTACGGTGGCACCAACTGGCCTTTCAGACTTGTTCACTATAGAGAGACCGCATCGGGTCCCTGCAAAGAGAATACTGACCAGGTCACTGACGTGACCAGTCATGGCCAGTATCCTGAACTACAGGGATCGCGATGTTCTAGGAAGCTTGAGGAAAACAGCGCCTATCCAGATGTATAATGTCTGAATATCTATATTCCCTACCTATAGGATCACTGTCCAACATCTTAGGGCCTCCTTCTAGGGAGTGAAGAGACAGCTAAGCATGGTGGGCCGCTCCTATGCCCTGATGTTCCCATAGTGGCTTAAAGTGATCCACGAACAAATAAGCAATTTCTTTGACTCCCCAGAGGCAGTGTGAAACTGGTTAGAGCAGACCATTCCAGAATCTCATAGACATGGGACTTAACAATCCCTGCTGCCCAAGACACAGCATCCACCGCCGAAAAGACGGTAAGGACCAGTCCATCAAATGTAGAGGAGTGTGGCTCCTTCACCACAGCAGGCCATTGAAAGTCAAAAAGCTGCCTTCATCTCGGCAACTTCTCTCTGAGATACCAGACCACCTTCCATCATCATTTCCTCATCGGGCAGTGTATCGAACTCTGTCTCAGAGAGCAGCATGGCGCTGTTCCCATTAATCACACTGCAGACAACTAATGAACTACTCAGATAAATACTTTGTAAGTAGCACAGCCATGGGGTTGCCTGGCCCGCATGGTGTCGATGAGAGACTTTACCTTCACAGGAGACCACTAGAAATGACACCTTGATGGGATAATATCTGAAGGCGGGGATACATGGCTGCCTTAAGTGAGGAGAAATGCCTGTATAGGTAACTTGACACCATATCCATAGAGATACTGATGTAAAGACCACTAGAACTGGTGGCCATCTCCTGTGTACTCTCCCCCTCAAAGCGATATGTTCAGCTCTTTCTGGATGTCAGGGCCCGAGCCTAGGGGGACATCAGCTCATAAAGGGCCCACATAATCCACCCTAGAAATGTTCACAGACTTAACACCATGCACCTCACAGGTGATTGCACAAATCATTATGGGCCAGATGTAGCAAGCAGTTTTGCCCATTCTGTGTCTATGGGAAAATGTGTTTGTACATATGGCCCTATGTTGTTTGTATGTTTATTTTCACAGATTTGGTCGAACGACTTTCAATTGCTGAACCTTTTATTGTAAGTTAACATTGTTCATGGTTATAGGACATCGATCCGAATAGTGAATGCTTATCATGTTACTAATTGTTTGATCATGTGCAATTTCTTATGCTCCCACATTTTAAGCGAAAATGTCTGTTGCACGCCATTACAACATAATTACCTGGAATGTCCGAGTAATGGGATCCATATAAAAATGACACAGGATACTTGCCCAGTTACACCACTGACAATCACATACAGTGTGTTCACAAGAGACCCATATCACTACCCTTGAAGCTCTCAAATTTTGCAATAAAAGGAGAGGTCTGATATTCCGGACCACATATTCTAACTTTGCGTGAGGAGCCACAATATGGACCCGCTGTGGGGTCTGGTTTACAGTACTAGCCTCTAGGATTGATGTGCATAGACAATACACCCTTCTGTGGGTACTCTTGATGGGGTGACTCTGAAGCTGGGGATTATTTACACCCCAAACACAGAGCAGAAAATATTTCTAACCCACTCGTCCACTGTTCTTGTGGAGTGAATGTTATGCCCCTGGATATAGGGTGGGTAATTTAACACTGTACTTGATGTGGATCTGGATAGCCCAGATTCACGCCACAAATCACCCATTTGAACACAGAGATGTCATTGCTGCGGTGACGGATCTGATAGTTATCTCCCCAAAACACAAATCTCATGCCAATCACCTTGTCAATGTACCAATTTAAATATTTTTAACAACAAACGCCCAGGTCTACATTACAAATCATCCTCATTCAACTCCCAGGTCTATTCCAAGCATTGAAGCTCTACAGGGAGTCAACAGTATCCCTAAGGAAGAACTGGACGACCAGGACAACACCTTGCTGAGATCAATTTCTACATCAAGCAACGTACACCTCATACGCTCCATGGAAGTAAAAATGATCAACCTGGCAGATGACATTATGGGACAAGAGCAAATAAAAGACCATATAATAACAACTACAACCAAAATTATAACATACAAACTAACCGCACAGGAAGAGAGCCCTAAACCTCCAAAGCTGGCGTTCACAGCTCTGGAAATTTTTCAACAACCCCACGAGGAAGTAGTAATAACAAATACTCCACGTAGTGCCAGAACTAAAGCAAGTAGCTGGTAGGTACCCAGCCGACAATGGCAAAGTATCAGCAGTACGGAGACCTAGGCCCATCAGGACTTTATGTTTCATTGCTGCATACTTTACAAGCTTCAACTGAGGCACTCAACTTGCAGTCGGATAAATTAGACATTCAAATAGAGTTAATGAACTTAATGGCCTCCCACATCTCATGCAGAAACTAAAAACTAGAAAACATAACTGATTTAATTATCAAAATTCAAGTAATCCACTCACTGTTACAACCAACTTGTACATATGGTCCCATCATAGACAAATTAAGCACCTTGCCTATGGTTTCAGCAAGTATTATAGACATGAAAAAACTACACTGGTCAATGAACTTCCTAATAACTGTCAATTTCAAGAAAACATTAAACACCACCCAAGCCAAGGAGGGGAGTTACATGAGTCTTCACAACCTATTGTGTGGCCAAGGGAGGTGTCAAAAAGGCAAGAGCCCAGAATGGAAACATCACTAGGCAAGCAGCAGTTGCTAACTGGTGGAGTAAGTTTGAATAAACACAGAGTTGGTAAGCAAACAAAGAGGCAGAAAAATTAGCAAGAAAAGCAAGGAACATGCTCATAGAAAAGGAGGAACCACCTAGTATATACCCAATGTTTATAACAAAACAAGAGAGAAGGGACATCGTTGAGGTAAAGGAAGAACAGCCTAGTATATACCCAATGTTCATATCAAAGCAAAAGTAAAGGGACGTCGGTGACACAAGAACGTCTGCAGAGTCAAGCATACACAACGCACTGGAGACCCAATTCTTGACTTTAGAACCACTGGACATTCCGGCAACAGTGGACACAATTAAAGTCGCAACCGAGGCTTCATCTAATGGAGCTGTACATAAACCTTCGGCTGTAGTAATTAATAGTGGAATCTACACCTCACATAAAGCACAACACAAGTGGCAAGATACTCACACAAAAGGAAAAGGAGCTACCTTGCAAAGTTCACCTCCACCTCAATATAGCGAACACGCTCCAGCTTTCATATCCAGCAGTCAGAAAGCTATGACAATCTCTAATGGCCAAGAAATCAACCTAAGTCAATTCCCACAGGATGGAGTGCAGGATGACTGCCAACAAGCCATAAATTAGATCAGAAGGTCACTGGCTAACATTAATGCATGCAGAGTCACAACTGTGCTCGAACAAGGCCACTTCCCACAAAATGCAAACAAAGACTGTGAGTCCATGCTGGAGCAAATGAATCCACCAGCACCGGACACTAGGTTACCCCAGCCAGCAACATCAGCAAAAGCTCATAGTGCTCAGAAAGTTATGATACTTTTCAGTGGTTAGGAAACCAAAGTAACACCGGCCCTGACAGAGGGAATGCAGGTTTGTCTTCCTAAAGCTGAAATGGAAGCTGGAAGGTTGATGGTCAACATAAAGATGCGTAGCATTATTTCACCATTACGGTGAGCGAATACCCAATGAGTTCACAAGGAAAACTCATTAGAAAGTATCCAAAACTCCCGAAGGCCTTCTTCCATTTGAAGGAAAAAACAACCCAACAAATTATTCTAACACCAGAACACAATTTGCAAGGTCTGCATGATATCCACGAGGAAACATATTGAGACTTTTTGCTGAAATACCAGGCTTAAAAACATCTAGAATCCTCAGGCCTCTTATCAGTCGAGTTTATCCCCAATGAAGAGCCCAAATTGATGGAACAAACCTTGACCACATTGAAATAAGAGGAAACAGAGCTCTTTCTCTGGAGCTTCAAACAACAATTTGAAGCATGAAATTGTCAAAACGAGTAAAGCTGTGCTATCCTCTACCCCTGCTATCCAAATCATAGGTAAGAAGGACTCAGGAAACTGACTCTGTTTATTCCGTAGACTGCCCCTGGCTATCCACAACCTTAAATATCCCTAGAAAAGAATGAATCTCATATTGGCTGCCAAGAGTGCTTAAGGGAAACGAATTGTACCTCCTCTCTTTGAACGCAGCAGGGACCAAAACGGTGCTTCAAGACGGAACACCCCCACGGAATTGGGAGATGTACATCATAGCTCTCCAGGAGTAATGGATACATTAATGTTGGAAGGCTATATTTATCATTATGTAAAGGCCGAAAAAAACGAGCAGTGTGTGATACCAAAAGGCGGTCTAGTAGTTTATGTATCAACAGCCTTGAATGTCAAGTCTGAACAACTTACATGTCCGGATACTAGTCTGCAAATAATCAAGTTCAGTCAATGGAGAAAATATGAACTAAATCCAGTTTTGTTGCTCAATATTTATGTAGACGCGAATTCCAAGAAAGACCAAGCACTGAATGCATTGCAAATTTCAACGGTAACGGAATTAAGATTTGCTCATCCATCCTGGAATGTAATTCTCACAGGGGACTTCAACTCCAACGTAATCTACACTCCAGACTAAGACGTAAAACTAACAGCAGAAAATATACTTAAAGGGCCACATGTACGAAGCATCGTGCACGTCGCAAATGGCGAATCGGGCCGTTTGCGACGTGCACAATGCAATTTGGGCTGTACAGACCCATATTTGTGATTCGGTAATCTATTTACTGAATCGCAAAAAAGGGTTTTTCTAGTCGCAATTAGGAAGGGGTGTTCCCTTCCTAATTGCAAGTCGCTGTCCCATGTAGGATTGTTTTGTGACCCCGAATGCGGTCGCAAACCAATCACAGTGAGCACTAGTTTCAAACTGGCGCTAACACATTGGCAAACGGGAAGGGGTCCCCACGGGACTCCCTTTCCCTTTGAGAATGGCAGCGAAAATATTTTTTCAGTGCAGGCAGTGGAAAAATGAAAAGAAAACTTTTCAGTTTTTGTTTTTGAAATGCATCTCGTTTTCCTTTAAGGAAACGTGCTGCATATTTTTTTTTTAAACTGCTTTATTTAAAATGCAGTCACAGACATGGTGGTCTGCTGTCTCCAGCAAGCCACCATCCCTGTGAGGGCGGCCATTCCCAATGGGGTCGCAAATTGCGACCTACCTCATGAATATTCATGAGGTAGGTCATTTGCTACCCCCTTGCGAATCGCAAACTGTGTCATTGACACTGTTGTACATATGGTTTTGTGACTCGCAATTTGTGAGTCGCAAAACCCGGATTTCGTACATGTGGCCCAAAGTCTAGTAACTGCTCTAGAGCACTTGGGCATGAGGGTCGTCAATGGTAGAACGGGCAAAAACACTCCTCCAAAATGTGCTTATTATGGCGCTAATTAACGGTGCATACTTGACTATACAATTGTATCCCTTTTGCTAATCCCACATTTAGTGCAATACTCAATTGAATACACCACACTCAGTGGCCATTCCTATCAATAGATAAAATTTGGGATAAGCCCCACAAAGCACGTCATCATCACATCGGATCTTGGGATGTTAAAATCTACAAACCTAAAGCGCTTGAGGTGGTCAAATACCACTTTACCGGAACTGCACAACAAACAAAAATAATTAGTGGAATTAGTAGAGCTAGTAGATACACAGTAAGCAATCCAATAGATGCCTGGACAGACTTCACAACAAAGCTGACATCGCACGCACCATAAATTAACATGAGTATGTGTGTAGCCAATAAGCGTTCCAGAGGTCTCTCACGAAAAAAGCCAGCTTTTGAAAAGGGAGCTAAAAAAAGGCAATAGGGAAATAAAAAATCAGAGACACTCATCTTATCTAATGGAAAAAGGTACGGAGAATGAGGAAAGAATATAAAAAGAAGTTATGATAAGACAGGAACATAAATAGAGAGGCGTTTTGGACAAAATTAATGTTTAGTGCAAAACAGGCTAACTCTTGGTCATTTTGGGAGGTTGTGAACAGCCTGGGCAGGCCAGCAAATGTAATAAATAATTCAAACTTCCTGGAAGCAGTCTGGGTCCACCATTTGGCCAGAATTTTCATGGAAGTCCCATGCCTGAATCCCCATACATAATTGAAGGAATAGAATTCCCCCTATAATGAATGGGGCAACGGCTCTCAACATGGGGGAGAGAACACACTAATGGAAATACACACTGCAACTGCTTCAAGAGGTAGAGATCACAGCACAATCCCGGACTAGCCAACTCATCCGTTCTATTCACTCAACGAAGTTAAAAAAAATAATAGACAGAGGTACAAAAGATGGAGTGCCTGGACCTAATGGAATTCCACAGGCCATCTTCAAATGGGGCCCGGAATACTGGGCAAAAACTCCATCCACCTCATTCAAAGAGGTGGAATCAACAGGTAGCATTCCTTCGAGCTGGAGCGGCTCCATTAGACATCCTGTCTTCAAAGGTGGGGATTGATCTAATCCAGCAAATTACAGGCTAATCTTATTATTAGATGCAGAAGCAAAGTATTACACATCATTGATCCTAGCTCACCTCATAGAGTGGTCTGACAAGAACAATTTGATCCTGGCCAACCACACTGTATTCAGAAGTGGGTTTGGCACAGTAACAAATATCCTAGCTGTCTCCCTAATAGCGGATAAACGCAAGCAAAAACAGCAAAAATGATACCTCTGCTTTATAGACCTAATAGC
Source organism: Pleurodeles waltl (assembly GCF_031143425.1). Classification (NCBI taxonomy): domain Eukaryota; kingdom Metazoa; phylum Chordata; class Amphibia; order Caudata; family Salamandridae; genus Pleurodeles; species Pleurodeles waltl. The sequence continues at coordinate 311,475,872 of NC_090449.1, read as the reverse complement.
AGCATTTGATCATGTTGATCGTAGCATATTGTGGAGGAAATTAGGGGATTGGAATATCCCCAAAAGAATACTGTGAGGAATAAAACGACTGTATGCACAAACCTGGATTCGTTTTAAACTAGGAGATAGCACTAGGATCTCAAGAAAAATTGTTAAAAAAAAAGGGCCTGAAGCAGGGGTGCGTGCTGGCACCACACCTCTTTAATTTGTTCATGGCAAATTTCACACCAAGTCTTGACAAGGTCAAATCACATCTTCTGCGCTTGGGTCCTTTAAATCAGTCTCATCTCTCCTATGCAGTCGAGGTGGTTTAAATGAGCTTAAAAAACGTTGGTTTACAAAGATCAATGATCGAACTGAAAAATGATGTCACGGCCAACAAATTGGAAATCAACATAGTAAAAACTAAAATAATGTTAATCCGGAGCCGCTCTGGTCCCTCTTAGAATATGGCTGAACAGCATGCAGCTGGGGAGGTAACCAGTTACAAGTACCTGGATGCATACGGGGACAACAGATTCAATCACCAGGAGCAGAAGCAATACATGTTAAAAAAAAAAAAGGGAAATGCCCTGGTATTTACATTTTATGCACTTGCTAAGAAACTGGACGGCCCCTCTTTCAAGCTGCTGTTATAAGTAATAGCAGTAAAAATGCTTTTGAAGGTGGCATACGCAACTACCGGTTTTTATGGGAAAGACGCGCTCCTTTTTAACAAACTGCTGGTAACCGCCATCATGCAGGTGTTCTAATTCCCTCAAAATGCTTCGCTGGCGCAGGTGCGTCTGGAATTCGGGCTTACTAATGAGGCTTTAGGAAGAATGTATATGTAGATAAAAAGCTGGTAGAAAATTAGATTAAGCAGAGACCATTCACCATGAACGGGGCTTGAAAGTGACCCTCAGTCTTCATATCATAAATACTGTCTCAAGGCACTAAATGGGACAAGCATAGCTGAGCTCTGGAATTAGAATCTACCTTTTGCAACCTTCAGGCCAACGGCAAAGTTGCAAAACAGCATTCCTTTCTAGTTGATAAGAATAGTTTCAGCTAACGATCACATTCCTGGATGGTGCTAAAATATTACAATAGCCTGAAGCCAGCACCTCATTTAAGTCTTACATTCTCGGTGCACTTAAAGAGAAGATTGATGGCAATCGGTCTTGGCAGGTTGCCGACATTGGCTAAGCACCTTGAAATACAGTAGTGATACATCATGCACACATTGTGAATATAAGCAAGAGGACTATATACATCTGATATGTTTTTGCCCCTACCTCCACATGGCTTGCATCATTTTGTTAAAGAAAAGCTTTAATGCCGGAGCCATTCACACATGTAGAGCTGCACTAACAAAAGTCTCGACCCATCTGATCCTCAACTGAACTGTAAATTGATAAAATACTTATTGTTATACAAACACATAATTAACAATCATAGTTAGGGAAAAAAAACTAAACGAGCCATGAACCATGACCATTCGAAAGTAGGTCATATACCACACTTTCCAGTAGGGTGCTACCTTGATTTTACTCCTTTATTTCATAATGAGTTTTATTTTCTTTACATAGGTCAGTTTCCTAAGATGGACTGGAATTGATGCACTTTGATTGATAGATTGATTTTACAGACGTTTCTTATTACAATCGATTGCATTAATTATTGGGGATATTGAATTTGTGTGAACGGTCTTAATGACACAATGGGGGTTATTCTAACTTTGGAGGAGGTGTTAATCCGTCCCAAAAGTGACGGAAAAGTGACGGATTTACCACCAGCCGTATTACGAGTCCATTATATCCTATGGAACTCGTAATACGGCTGGTGGTATATCCGTCACTTTACCGGCACTTTTGGTACGGATTAACACTCCTCCAAAGTTAGAATAACCCCCAATATATTGAAATTACGTATTTAGTTGATATATTACTATTTGTTTAAATACAAGTAACATTGTTGCTTTTTTTAACCAAACAATGAAGAATTTGAATTGTAAGAATTGACTATACAAAGACCATGTTAGACTAAGGCAAACTACATAGTCTGAACTCCTCCCTGCCCCATACAGCCCCACTACTGTTACGTATCGGCCTTGCATATTAGAAAGTGGTCACATGCTTCACCGCCCTGGCAGCGCTACGTGCCCCAAACATACCCTTGCTGGGACTCCCCACAACAGCTGGAATTCTCACGATGAGACGCCTGCGTTCCTGGGTGCGGGGAGGGGTCATGATGGTTGGAACACTCTTTGGGGATAAAAACCCTCTTGAGTCACTCAGATTTAACCCACGTTCAGGGCCTGCCGGACTCAATGTTTCTGATACACGCTAGCATCACATGATATGTACCACAACACTGGGCGCCTGATGGTGCTGAACCATCTACAAACTAATTTCTACAAGCAATGCACAATGGACCAAGGTAGACATCTGATCTGATGGCTGTACCGGAAACTTCGTGCACATCTTTAGATTAACCCCCTTAAATGGGAGGAGGACCTAGACCGAGAACTTTGAGTCAAGGAATGAACCTTCCTTCTCGAATACTCTAAGAGAATCTCCTAAAATTCACAATTCAAATGTATTCAGTTCTCCATATTACATTGGGCATATCCCAAGCTACATAGGCTTCAATCGATGTTCCCAGCCGTGTCACCTGCATGACTCCAATGTCATGCCCCAGATGCTAATTTGCTACATGTGATATGGGCTTGTCCTGTGATATTCTCCTATTGGACACAGAACTGAACTGTGCTGACGCAACTGGCCGAGAGAGACACTTGGCAGTCACTAGGCCACTGTATTCTAGGGTTGTTTCCATGACACAAGGGCGCTAGAGTGATGACACATTTTACAGATTTGGTGCTACTTTTAGCTAAGCGACTCGTGACTCTGCCATGGAAATCCTCAACAGCACCTTCCATATCAAAGTAGATCGAGGAGGTGGACAGATGGGGACAGGCAGAGAGTGAAGCTCTATGCTGTGAGGAATATAGAGCATATGAAACAAATATAGCGATGGAGTGGTACACATTATTGGAATCATTTAAATTCCAAGAGACCAACAACACCTGACCTACTACCCCAGTGATCACCCTAGGTGCCGGAAAGGGTACCTACTGAACCCCTGGAGCTACAATTCTCTCACACTGCACGAAATGACTGTATGGGATCCCCTGCTGTGTGTTGGTGGCTACACTATCCAATATCAATACTACCTGTACACTAAGACACCACTGGGCTCATTGGCTGCAAAGGCATAATATTACGACTACAACCTTACATGACAACAAGATGTATACACACCGTGAGGATGATGAGTTTAAGAGGGGGACGTTGTCACCTTTAGTTTAAAGCTCATAGTGTACGTATTTTAAAGACGCAGCTCAAGATGATGTGCTTCTACGTGAACACCGTCAACCCTCCCTGTAAGGTTGAATATTATATATCATTGTGATTACGTTTGCTAATACGGTGAACTGATTTTTCGATTTTACATCAGAGAGGAAGGTGGCTGTCACTTTTATTTCTTTTAACATTTAAAAAGCAATAATGTTTGTGTTGAAAAAGCAGTTATACAGTGAGACTCATCAAAAAGGAAGAATGTTAACCATGTGAGGGCAGACAGCACAGTGTGCTGAAGGATGTTCTAGAAGTATTTTATGGTCAAAACTGCTAAATGCTGCAGGGAGGTCGAGGAGGATTAAACTGCCTGCAGGTCAGTGTCCAACAGACAGAAAAAGTTCCTCTCTTATGCTCACATCACCTGACACTCGCAGAACCTGGGCTGGAAGTAAATGTGGTTACCTGTTCTGATTCAGATGAGTACAGAGTGTGTGGTTCACAAACATCACTGGGACTTTGGTTAGGCCAGAGAATCATCTGCCATTATCAGGGAGTCTGGATTGTCAACTGGCTTTTTAAGAGTGGAGTTTTCATTACATTCTGGAGCGCTAGGGGTACATCATCCTGTGCTGGTGGTGAGCTGATGCACTTTGTGATTCGGGAGAGCTGGGGTTGGTTGACGCAACTTGATTAACTTTGCTTGTAAATTTGAAAGGGGTCCCGGCTTTTACACACTGAAGGTTTTGCGTTCTTCCACCTCTTTGCCAGCGGTGTTGTCAACGTTGCAAAGCCTGGACGAACTGAATGATGTTTAATGGCCGTGCGGTATTAGCTCACACGTTCTCAGCTTTGGTAAGAAGGAGCAGCACGAGGCATTGACAGATCTGGCATCTTAGACGTAATCCAAGCGACGGTAGCCAAGTTGTGTGCAGTGTGCCTTCTTGTTTTATGTAGAAAACTTTAACAGCCTTGGTTATGTGTGATATGTACGGAAAACAATGATTCTATTCGGCAGAACAACCAAACTGCTGTGGAAGCAATATAAATATCAAGTGACTGAAAGCAACGCAGTTCGGTGTTCAACAGATTAAAAAAAGAAAAATTCCCAATAAATAAAGTGAAAGAGAGGAATACACGATTGCAGATATACTACTGTAGAACCATGCAGAGTGATCAATAAAACAAATAGCAGTGTGCAAAACACAACAAAGCAACATAATCAAAATCATTATCAATGACACTGCATAGAAAATGAATTAGAAGTCAGTGAGGGGTTCAATCGCAATAGGTTTCAGCTGCCATGTGCACTGACGACATCACATTGGTTCAGTGATCATCAGGACTTTGAAGCTTATGGGAAGCAGCGAGCGGTGTATGAATCCTATCAGGTGACACAAATGTTTCAGAATATTGAAACCGTGTTCAGAAGAATCGCGACTTAAAAAAACTAATTTATATAAGACTGAACATAGCATTTAATGCAATTGCGTAACAATCAGACTAAATAGATAGATAGATAGATAGATAGATAGATAGATAGATAGATAGATTGATTGATTGATTGATTTGCTATCTATTCTCATTCCGAACGCCAACTAACGCGGTCCCTTGTACAAACTCCCCGGTCCCGGCCTACTTGTTGTGGCCGCACTCTGGCCTCTCTTTGACCCTGTTGCCAGCACCTTGTGGACTGTGGGCCACACTGAACATTTCAGGTTGATTGTCTTTCTTACGTGATTCTGTTGAACGTTGTTTCCAGTCCTTTTCAAATTGGTTCTTTCCTACTCGCCATTATTCTGAACGTGGTTTCAATTGTCTAACATTTACTCTGTTCCTTTCATCTATGAGGGATGTTTCTTTCTTTTCATTTATTGAACACTCAACTGTATTGCTTCCAATCATTTGATACATAAGCATATTGCGTCTACAACAATGTGTTAGTTCTCCCGCATGGAATCTTGTTTTCCGTATATAATAAATGCCCCATGGCTCCAGGTGGTTCTATTGGATATGAACAGTCCCTGTTTTCTCGCAGCTGGTTTGGTATGATACAAGTCGTGTGTTTAGCTAGCGTATCACTCTTTTTAATTTTTCCCCATGTTCTCCCCAGGCACGTCGGCAGATGAGGGTTCTGTGAGGAACATTTGAGTTATTTCGCTGATTTGGTTTTGCACTGATTGATGGATACCACCAGGTCCAGGACCATTCTCAAGGTATTTTGAAACCTTAGGTGAGGCACTATGTTTGTACCCATCCTTCCTAGACACACAAAGTGTGTGCTATTCACACACTGACTCCCCCATTATTAGTTTACACTGGACATAAAATAGCCCAGCTGCAGAAGATGCTTTACTGAATGAATGAAGGCTTTGTTTTGTTACAACATACCATGTGGGGTAGTTAGCAAATGCGGTGACCAAATACTGAATTTTTAAACACATTAGACTAGTACCGTTGATTTTATTTGATTGATTGATTTGATTTGAATATTTCTAGAGCATGGGAATACCCAAGGGTGTCTTGGCACTAAACAGAACCTAAGACAAACCAACTAAAAAACTAAAGGAGGTTAAAGTGGGAGAGAAAACAGCCAATATTTCAGCTGTTTACGAAAGCCTAACAGATTGGACTGACTTTTAAGATGTAATGGAAGTTTATTTCACAACTGGTAAGTGGAATACACAAAGCTACGGCCGCCCCAAGAGGCTTTCTTCATCCTACGGACAGAGACTGAGTATAGGGCAGCAGATCTCAGCATTCTTTTTGGTTGATAACACCTACATTTCCTTGTGAGGTAGTCAGGTCCTGCATGGTATAGGGCTTTATGTGCCAGGCATAGGGCCTTAAATGCAAACTTTTTTTTACAGAAAGCCAATGAAGGTCCACCAGCGCATTGGACACTGACTTATGTTTAGCTTGTTTTTTGAGGAGGAGGGTGGCTGCATTCTGCACCATCTGGAACTTTTTTAGTGCCAGTTGTTTGATGCCCGAATAAATGGCATTACAATAATCAAACCTAGATAAAACCAGAGCAACAACCAAAGATTTTTTAAGCTGGAAATGAATGAAAAGACAGCACCTTCCTTAGGGATCTCAGTGTCAAAAAACAAGAAGATGTCAAATTGTTACCATGATCCCTAAAAGACAGCTCGGCATCAAAAACAACTCCAAGATTCCTCACCTTAGAAACTGGCTTGGTGCGAAAGCCAAGGGCCTGCAGCAACCATGATAGTTCCAAAAGTGGTCTCCTACCAAAGATGAGAACCTCCGTTTTGGCTGAATTTATCTTCAGACAATTAATTGTCATCCAGTTAACAATAGTACTCATGCACCTCTTGAATCGGTCGGTGACCTCCTCCACATTCCTCAAGACTGATACTGGGTGTCATCTGCATAGGCTACTGTGGGAAACTCAAAAGAACGGATCAGCTTAGCCAGAGGCGCCCCATAAATGTTAAAAAGCATGGGGCTAAGCAATGACCCCTGAGAGGCACCGCAGGGTAGGGAAAATAATTTAGACTTGAACTCCTTGAGGGCCACAGTCTGCTCACTATCTGTAGTATTGCTGGTCCAGAAATGAAGACAACGGAGAACCGCAGGAATTGTAAACCACCAATTTATTAGATGACTCTTCAGGGAGAGAAACTCCATCCACACCTGCACCAAGCTCTCAGCTCAACTGCCCCTGACACTTGGAACATTCCGATCACACCACAAGGGGGCGCAGGGGAAAAACAGATCATACCAATGAACTAATGTACTACATATTAGAGTAAATAATACAAGAAAATAAATGGAGAAAAGGAAAGATAAAATTAGAACTAGGATAACATACTATACTATAAATTACATGCTACACTAAGAATTAAATAGCACACTACCTTTCCCCTCAACATAATTTAAAAAAACAAATTAAAGTTCAAACCATTCATGGAATTTTGACAACTCTGTTTAAATTCCAAACACGACCGTCATCAACTTTAACAGCTCCCTTGAACACTTTAATAACTTTAAAAGCTTTACTATAATGCTATTGGCCACTAGCAGGTTTCCCAGGCAATTTGATCTTGACTGTATCACCTTCCCCACATGTGTATTTACAACAGACTTGCGAAAATCATAAGCCTATTTCCTCTTATTCTGCACATTCAACTCTTTTTCTAGTGCATTATTCTTAATCGTCTCATAATTAAACTGCTCCTTTACATATTCCTTAACCCATGGTGGATTAATTTTGGTGTGAGGAATTATTTTCTTAAACACAATAAATGGAGATTGATTAGTACTTGAATGTGGGGTAAATCTGTACTCCTCTACTTTAGTCTTAATTAACTATTCCCACTTCATTCTCATCTGTTTTGCTAATTGGATAGTTTCTTTTAATGTTCTGTTAAAACGCTCAACCATACCATTGGTTTCTGGATGATACAAAGCGCATTTCTTATGAGCAATTCCTCTAGACATCAAAAAATCACTCACCAATTTGGATGTAAACTGAACTCCGTTATCTGTTAAAATATACTTTGGATTGCCCTCACGTCCAAACACCTCTGACAGAAAATTCATAACAGTCACAGAAGTAATTTCTGAAGTGATCAAAATTTCAGGCCATCATGATAAAACATCCATAACTACTAATACATACTTAGGGACAGACCCACACGATAAAGGTCCCAAAATGTCAATTGTTACTTCATCCCATACTTCTTTTGGAATTTCCTTCAACACCATGGGTTGCATCCTAAGCTTCAAAGATTTATCTGCCAGTTTGCACTCTACACAGTATCTGACTTTCCTCTCTAAAGTTAAATCCATACCTGGCCACCAATCCGTACTTCTCATTCTTTGTTTTGTTTTGCAAATGCCATTACGACCAGAATGTGCTAGATCAATAATGCGGTCACGTAAACTAGACAGGGGTATTCATTTGCAACCTCTTAACACCAATCCATTCTGCACAGATAGTTCATGCCAGACTTTCTTAAACTGTAAATTGACTTCATTACCGTTCCTCAAACACTCCCCTGAGTTCAACAAGTCCTTAACTTTCTGTAATTCAGCGTCATTGCTCAACTCCTGTAGCCACTAATTTTCCGAGACAGCCATCAGAAATGCTACAAACTTTAAAATCTTCATCCACCCACCAGGACACTTCATCCTCATCAAGGTCCTTAGTTCTCATTCTGGATAAACAATCCGCCATTCTGTTCTCACAACCAGGCACATACTTAACAAAATTGAAATCTTAAAGACCAACCACTCACTTACATATGCAAGAAGAAATGTTGTTCAACCCTTTTTTCTCATACACCTCTCGTAAGGGCTTATGGTCAGTTTGCACTTCAAAGCGCGTTCCCCAAAGAAACTGTTTAAATGTCCTGACAGCCCAAAATATAGCCAGCGCTTCCTTTTCAATGGTGGAATAATTACATTCTGCTCCACGTAAGCCACGTGAAGCAAACGCAATCACATTGACTTTTCCATTATGCAATCGTTGCAGGACACTACCCAAACCTTTTTCTGATGCATCAGTTGTATTACAACAAGACACACCAGGTTGGAAACTGCTGAGGGACTGAGCTGATGTCAATGCTTGTTTTAAATCCTCAAACTCCGTTTGACATTCAAGAGACCAAACAAAGTCAGTCCCTTTTCTAAGCAAGTTTCTAATGGAATAGGATCTTTTCGCAAAGTTAGGTACAAATCTGGCATAGAATTCCGCCATTCCCAAAAAAACTTGAACATCCTCTTTTTTATCAGGAGAAGACATATTCACTATGGCTTTCACCAAATCCTTTTTAGGTTTAACACCATCACCAGATATTGTATGACCCAGGTATGTGATTTCTGGCCTGAAAAAACTGCACTTTTCAATGTAATACCTTTTGCCTGAAATATCCGTAACACTTGCCGGACTCGTTCATTATGTTGTTCTAAGGTGTCTGTGTTTACGAGAACATCATCCTGAAAGAACTTTACACCCTCGATGCCACCTAAAATGTTATTCATTAGGCTTTGAAAAACAGATGCCGCAGAACAAAGGCCAAACGGCATTCTATTAAATTTGTAGACACTGAAAGGTGTAATAAAAGAGGTGAGCACTTTAGACTCTTCACATAACTGCACCTCATGGTAAGCTGAGCTTAAGTCCAAAGTAGTAAAGTACCTAGCTTTGCCTAGAAAACTGACCATCTCTGTTATATTAGGTAAAGGAAACTTATCCACTATTATTTTTTTGTTGAGATTTCATAAGTCCACACACAATCTGATGTCCCCTGATCTCTTAGTGGCTACAACAATAGGAGCAATCCATTGAGCAGCTTCCACTTTCTCAATAATACCTTGTGATTGCAACTTCTGAAGTTCCAGTCCAACCTTATCCTGTATCCCAAACGGAATGTTTCTAACTTTAGAAGCAACAGGTATGGCATTCAAAATAATGCAATGTTTGTACCCCTTAATACAGCCCACTCTATTGTTGAACACCTCTGGAAATTCACACATTAATTCCTCACCACAGTTACTAATTTTCTGAACTTGAACCTGTGGCACTGAATTAGGATTCAAAATAATTCCTAACAACTTTTGATGCGGCCAGCTCAGTATAGTGACACCCACAACAGGAACATATACCTTACCAACAATTTTGTTACCTTTAAATGCAATGGTGGCATCAAAATACCCCTTTAACTCAATAGGTTTTCCACCATAGCTGTAAGGTGTAACATCTGGATCCAGAAGAGTTACTTTCCCTTAGAAGTTCCTTTCGTAGTCAGCTTGAAATAACAAAGTTAACTTTGCACCTGAGTCCATCATCATACGGATATCGATGCCATTCGGTTCCACTACATCCGAAGGATAATCACACCTAATGCTAGATACACAGTTCACATCGTTAACCACTTGCAAAATGAAATCTTGCTCATCATCAATTTTGCACTCAATTTCATTTACTCTCATTTTAACTTTACCTACAGACTTACAGCACTTTGTAAAATGACCCCTCTTCCCACACTTGTTACAAGTAACATTGAGGGCATCGCACTCAATTTCATTTACTCTCATTTTAACTTTACCTACAGACTTACAGCACTTTGAAAAATGACCCCTCTTCCCACACTTGTTACAAGTAACATTGAGGGCAGGACACTCTTTGCTATTAGCTAAGTGTGATGGTGAACCACACCTAAAACATAACAGTTTAGACTTGATGCTAGCATTTGTTTTGTTTTTGGGTTTGGTATCTAAGGCCTGGACCATGTTCACAATCCCTTTAGATTTTCTCAAATTTTCAATACAAGACTCAGAGTGTTCAATTTATTTAGCAATCAACAACACTTCATGTAACGTTGGGTCACCCTTCGACCAAAGAGCTTCCCTGATTTTGTCACTCTTACATTCCAACATGAACTGATCACGAATGCATTCATCTATACGTTCATCAAAATTGCATTGTGCTGCCAGTTTACGTAAATTCGTAACAAAGTCCTCAACAGATTCCGAGTCATTCTGTTTACATTTGCCAAAATAGAAGCGATGAGGTATGATAGAAATTTTAGGTGAGTAACGTCTATCCAATTTGAGCAATATTGTCTCAAATTCATTCAAAGAAGAGTCTCCTTCTGCACCCTCGGTAGGTAGGTAGAGTTTCCAAAACTTCCTGACCTTCTGCTCCCAAACAATGTTGAAGTACAGACGCTTTTCTGTCCGCAGATAAATTGCTGCCACAAACTCGAATGTACGTTAAAAAGACTTTTTTCCATTTGTGCCAAGGAATAGGAGGATCTCCAGGTACAGACAAGAAAAACGGAGGTGGCGAAATATTTTGCATAGTTCACTAGCAAAGTTGCAATGTTCACAAAGTATTATGTATTGTTCTTTTTTTTTTAATTCTTTTTCTGTAATTGTATGAATACTCATAAAAACACACATATGCAAATGAAGGAAACAAAAATATGTGTTACATGCCGCATAAAAATACTATGTAATTAATGCCAAAGCTAAAAACAAAGATATGTCCAAAATAGTCGAAACAGTTTCCTTGTAGAAGCTCACAATAATTTCCAATAATTTCCAACTCCTCAGGTTTCTAGATACTTCGAAGTTTATGTTAACTGTTCAATATCGTGTAAACTATTACAGCAGAAGTACACGTTCACGTGTTTCAAAATCCAAGCTTTGCCGGCATCGCATTCACGGAAATAAATTTAAGAAGTCCCAAGAGAGTGTAGAATGGTAAACCTCCAATTTATTAGATGAATCTTCAGAGAGAGAAACTCCATCCACACCTGCACCAAGCTCTCAGCTCAACTCCCCCTGACACTTGCAACATTCCGATCACACCACAAGATGGCGCAGGGGGGAAACAGATCATACCAATAGAGTAATGTACTACATATTAAAGTAAATAATACAAGAAAATAAATGGAGAAAAGGAAAGATCAAATTAGAACTAGGATAACATACTACACTATAAATTAAATGCTACACTAAGAATTAAATACCACACTATCCATCAAAAATGACAAGAGGAGATAATGTGCCAGACTGGTAATCCCAATTTCTGTCAGGCGCTCTAGCAGAACAACGTGGCTTATCGTATCGAAAGCTTTGGAGACATCCTAAAGGACCACTGAAGCTCTCCCACCATTATCCTTGATGTAGGAAGTTGGCTCTGTATGCACTATTTCAAAGTAAGGAATAGTATGCACAGAGTCCAAGGGTTCCCCTTAGAGGTAAGATAGTGGCAAAAAGAGATAATACTAATGCTCTATTTTGTGGTAGTGTGGTCGAGCAGTAGGCTTATCAAAGGAGTAGTGTTAAGCATTTGTTGTACATACACACAGGCAATAAATGAGAACACACACTCAGAGACAATTCCAGGCCAATAGGTTTTTGTATAGAAAAATATATTTTCTTAGTTTATTTTAAGAACCACAGGTTCAAATTCTACATGTAATACTTTGCATGAAAGGTATTGCAGGTAAGTACTTAGGAACTTTGAATAATCACAATAGCATATATACTTTTCAAATAAAACACATATAGCTATGTTAACACTAGACTGTGCAATTTTCACAGTTCCTAGGGGAGGTAAGTAATTGTTAGTTCTTGCAGGTAAGTAAACCACCTACGGGGTTCAAGTTTGGGTCCAAGGTAGCCCACCGTTGGGGGTTCAGAGCAACCCCAAAGTTACCACACCAGCAGCTCAGGGCCGGTCAGGTGCAGAGTTCAAAGTGGTGCCCAAAACACATAGGCTTCAATGGAGAAGGGGGTGCCCCGGTTCCAGTCTGCCAGCAGGTAAGTACCCGCGACTTCGGAGGGCAGACCAGGGGGGTTTTGTAGGGCACCGGGGGGGACACAAGTTAGCACAGAAAGTACACCCTCAGCAGCACAGGGGCGGCCGGGTGCAGTGTGCAAACACACGTCGGGTTTTCAATTGGAATCAATGGGAGACCAAGGGGTCTCTTCAGCGATGCAGGCAGGCAAGGGGGGGGCTCCTCGGGGTAGCCACCACCTGGGCAAGGGAGAGGGCCTCCTGGGGGTCACTCCTGCACTGGAGTTCCGATCCTTCAGGTCCTGGGGGCTGCGGGTGCAGGGTCTTTTCCAGGCGTCGGGATCTGAGAGTCAGGCAGTCGCGGTCAGGGGGAGCCTCGGGATTCCCTCTGCAGGCGTCGCTGTGGGGGCTCAGGGGGGACAACTTTGGTTACTCACAGTCTCGGAGTCGCCGGGGAGTCCTCCCTGAAGTGTTGTTTCTCCACAAGTCGAGCCGGGGGCGTCGGGTGCAGAGTTGCAAGTCTCACGCTTCTGGCGGGAAACGCAGTCGTTTTAAAGTTGCTCCTTTGGAAACAAAGTTGCAGTCTTGGGTGAACAGGGCCGCTGTTCTCTGGAGTTTCTTGGTCCTTCTAGAGCAGGGCAGTCCTCTGAGAATTCAGAGGTCGCTGGTCCTGGGGAAAGCATTGCTGGAGCAGTTTTCTTCCGAAGGGGGGAGACAGGCCGGTAGAGCTGGGGCCAAAGCAGTTGGTGTCTCCGTCTTCTCTGCAGGGTTTTTCAGCTCAGCAGTCCTCTTCTTCTTAGGTTGCAGGAATCTGAGTTTCTAGGTTCAGGGGAGCCCTTAAACACTAAATTTAAGGGCGTGTTTAGGTCTGGGGGGTTAGTAGCCAATGGCTACTAGCCCTGAGGGTGGGTACACCCTCTTTGTGCCTCCTCCCAAGGGGAGGGGGTCACATTCCTATCCCTATTGGGGGAATCCTCCATCTGCAAGATGGAGGATTTCTAAAAGTTAGAGTCACCTCAGCTCAGGACACCTTAGGGGCTGTCCTGACTGGCCAGTGACTCCTCCTTGTTATTCTCATTATTTCCTCCGGCCTTGCCGCCAAAAGTGGGGCCGTGGCCGGAGGGGGCGGGCAACTCCACTTGCTGGAGTGCCCTGTGGTGCTGTAACAAAGGGGGTGAGCCTTTGAGGCTCACCGCCAGGTGTTACAGCTCCTGCCTGGGGGAGGTGATAGCATCTCCACCCAGTGCAGGCTTTGTTATTAGCCACAGAGTGACAAAGGCACTCTCCCCATGTGGCCAGCAACATGTCTCGAGTGTGGCAGGCTGCTAAAACCAGTCAGCCTACACGGGTAGTTGGTTAAGGTTTCAGGGGGCACCTCTAAGGTGCCCTCTGGGGTGTATTTTACAATAAAATATACACTGGCATCAGTGTGCATTTATTGTGCTGAGAAGTTTGATACCAAACTTCCCAGTTTTCAGTGTAGCCATTATGGTGCTGTGGAGTTCGTGTTTGACAGACTCCCAGACCATATACTCTTATGGCTACCCTGCACTTACAATGTCTAAGGTTTTGTTTAGACACTGTAGGGGCACAGTGCTCATGCACTGGTGCCCTCACCTATGGTATAGTGCACCCTGCCTTAGGGCTGTAAGGCCTGCTAGAGGGGTGACTTATCTATACTGCATAGGCAGTGTGAGGTTGGCATGGCACCCTGAGGGGAGTGCCATGTCGACTTACTCGTTTTGTCCTCACCAGCACACACAAGCTGGCCAGCAGTGTGTCTGTGCTGAGTGAGGGGTCCCCAGGGTGGCATAAGATATGCTGCAGCCCTTAGAAACCTTCCCTGGCATCAGGGCCCTTGGTACCAGGGGTACCAGTTACAAGGGACTTACCTGGATGCCAGGGTGTGCCAATTGTGAAAACAAAAGTACAGGTTAGGGAAAGAACACTGGTGCTGGGGCCTGGTTAGCAGGCCTCAGCACACTTTCAAATCAAAACATAGCATTAGCAAAGGCAAAAAGTCAGGGGGTAACCATGCCAAGGAGGCATTTCCTTACACAACCCCCCCCCCCCAAACGAAAGAGGATGAGACTAACCTTTCCCAAGAGAGTCTTCATTTTCTAAGTGGAAGAACCTGGAAAGGCCATCTGCATTGGCATGGGCAGTCCCAGGTCTGTGTTCCACTATAAAGTCCATTCCCTGTAGGGAGATGGACCACCTCAACAGTTTTGGATTTTCACCTTTCATTTGCATCAGCCATCTGAGAGGTCTGTGGTCAGTTTGAACTATAAAGTGAGTACCAAAGAGGTATGGTCTCAGCTTCTTCAGGGACCAAACCACAGCAAAGGCCTCCCTCTCAATGGCACTCCAACGCTGCTCCCTGGGGAGTAAACTCCTGCTAATGAAAGCAACAGGCTGGTCAAGGCCATCATCATTTGTTTGGGACAAAACTGAACCTATCCCATGTTCAGAGGCATCTGTCTGCACAATGAACTGCTTGGAGTAATCTGGAGCTTTTAGAACTGGTGCTGTGCACATTGCTTGTTTCAGGGTGTCAAAGGCCCGTTGGCATTCTACAGTCCAGTTTACCTTCTTGGGCATTTTCTTGGAGGTAAGTTCTGTGAGGGCTGTCACTATGGATCCATATCCCTTCACAAACCTCTTGTAATACCCAGTCAAGCCAAGGAATGCCCTGACTTGAGTCTGGGTTTTTGGAGCTGCCCAGTCCAGAATAGTCTGGATCTTGGGCTGGAGTGGCTGAACTTGGCCTCCACCTACAAGGTGTCCCAAGTAAACCACAGTTTCCTGCCCTATCTGGCATTTGGATGCCTTGATAGAGAGGCCTGCTGATTGCAGAGCCTTCAAAACCTTCTATAGGTGGACCAGGTGATCCTGCCAGCTGGAGCTAAAGCCAGCAATATCGTCAAGATAAGCTGCACTAAAGGACTCCAAACCAGCAAGGACTTGATTCACCAACCTTTGGAGGGTGGCAGGGGCATTCTTGAAACCAAAGGGCATAACCGTAAACTGATAATGCCCATCAGGTGTGGAAAATGCTGTCTTTTCTTTTGCTCCAGGTGCCATTTTGATTTGCCAGTACCCTGCTGTTAAGTCAAAGGTACTTAAGAATTTGGCAGCACCTAATTTATCAATCAGTTCATCAGCCCTAGGAATGGGATGGGCATCTGTCTTGGTGATAGAATTAAGTCCTCTGTAGTCCACACAAAACCTCATCTCTCTCTTTCCATCTTTGGTGTGAGGTTTGGGGACTAAGACCACTGGGCTAGCCCAGGGGCTGTCAGAGTGCTCAATTACTCCCAATTCCAGCATCTTGTGGACTTCCACCTTGATGCTTTGCTTAACTTGGTCAGACTGATTGAAAATTTTGTTTTTGACAGGCATGCTGTCTCCTGTGTCCACATCATGGGTACACAGGTGTTTCTGACCAGGGGTTAGGGAAAAGAGCTCAGCAAACTGTGTCAGGACCTTCCTACAATCAGATTGCTGTTGGCTAGAGAGGGTATCTGAATAGATCACTCCATCAACTGAGCCATCCTTAGGGTTTGATGAGAGGAGATCAGGGAGAGGTTCACTCTCAGCTTTCTGGTCCTCATCTGTCACCATCAACAGATTCATATCAACCCTATCATGGAAGAGCTTAAGGCGGTTCACATGGATCACCCTCTTGGGGCTCCTGCTAGTGCCTAGGTCCACCAGGTAGGTGACCTGACTCTTCTTCTCTAGCACTGGGTAAGGGCCACTACATCGGTCCTGAAGTGCCCTGGGAGCCACAGGCTCCAAAACCCAGACTTTCTGCCCTGGTTGAAATTCAACCATTGCAGCCTTTTGGTCATACCAAAACTTCTGGAGCTGTTGGCTGGCCTCAAGGTTTTTACTTGCCTTTTCCATGTACTCTGCCATCCTTGAACGTAGGCCAAGTACATAGTCCACTATGTCTTGTTTAGGCTCATGAAGAGGTCTCTCCCAGCCTTCTTTCACAAGAGCTAGTGGTCCCCTTACAGGGTGGCCAAACAGAAGTTCAAAGGGTGAGAACCCTACTCCCTTCTGAGGCACCTCTCTGTAAGCGAAAAGCAGACATGGCAAGAGGACATCCCATCTCCTTTTGAGTTTTTCAGGGAGCCCCATGATCATGCCTTTTAATGTCTTGTTGAATCTCTCAACAAGGCCATTAGTTTGTGGATGATAGGGTGTAGTGAATTTATAAGTCACTCCACACTCATTCCACATGTGTTTCAGGTATGCTGACATGAAGTTGGTACCTCTGTCAGACACACCTCCTTAGGGAAGCCCACTCTGGTAAAGATACCAGTGAGGGCCTTGGCTACTGCAGGGGCAGTAGTCGACCTAAGGGGAATAGCTTCAGGGTATCTAGTAGCATGATCCACTACTACTAGTATGTACATATTCCCTGAGGCTGTGGGAGGTTCAAGTGGACCCACTATGTCCACACCCACTCTTTCAAAGGGGACCCCCACCACTGGAAGTGGAATGAGGGGGGTCTTTGGATGTCCACCTGTCTTACCACTGGCTTGACAGGTGGTACAGGAGACACAAAACTCCTTGACTTTCTGGGACATGTTGGGCCAGTAGAAGTGGTTGACTAGTCTCTCCCACGTCTTGGTTTGTCCCAAATGCCCACCAAGAGGAATATCATGGGCTAAGGTCAGTATGAACTCTCTGAACTCCTGAGGCACTACCACTCTCCTAGTGGCACCATGTGTGGGATCTCTTGCCTCAGTGTACAGGAGTCCATCTTCCCAATAGACCCTATGTGTTCCAGTTTTCTTGCCATTGGACTCTTCAGCAGCTTGCTGCCTAAGGCCTTCAAGAGAGGGACAGGTTTCTTGCCCCTTACACAACTGCTCCCTTGAGGGTCCCCCTGGGCCTAAGAGCTCAACCTGATACGGTTATAACTCCATAGGTTCAGTTCCCTCAGAGGGCAGAACTTCTTCCTGAGAAGAGAGGTTCTCTTTTTGTTGTTGTGTTGCAGCTGGTTTCCCAGTTGTCTTTCCTTTTCTCTTGGTAGGCTGGGCCCTTTTTCCAGACTCCAGCTCTACTTTTTCACCCTGAGCCTTGCACTGTGCCCTTGTCTTGACACACACCAGATCAGGGATACCCAGCATGGCTGCATGGGTTTTCAGTTCTACCTCAGCCCATGCTGAGGACTCCAGGTCATTTCCAAGCAAACAGTCTACTGGGATATTTGAGGAGACCACCACCTGTTTCAGGCCATTGACCCCTCCCCACTCTAAAGTTACCATAGCCATGGGATGTACTTTAGTTTGATTGTCAGCATTGGTGACTGGATAAGTTTGTCCAGCCAGGTATTGACCAGGGGAAACCAGTTTCTCTGTCACCATAGTGACACTGGCACCTGTATCCCTCAGGCCTTCTACACTTGTCCCATTAATTAAGAGCTGCTGCCTGTATTTTTGCATATTAGGGGGCCAGGCAGCCAGTGTGGCTAAATCCACCCCACCCTCAGAGACTAATGTAGCTTCAGTGTGACACCTGATTTGCTCTGGGCACACTGTTGATCCCACTTGGAGACTAGCCATTCCAGTGTTAGCTGGAGTGGAGTTGGAAGTGGTACTTTTCTTGGGACCGGCCTTGTCTCCAGTTTGGTGTCCAGGCTGGTTACAGCTATGACACCAGGCCTTTTTGGGACCAAGGTTTTTACCCTTGTACCCAAAATTGTTTTGTGAAGAGGCTCTGGGCCCACCCTCCTGTGCAGGTTTTTGGGGGCCTGAAGAAGACTCTTTACTATTTTTGTTTTTGGATGTCTCAACACTCTTTCCCTGGGGAGGCTTTGTGACCCCTTTCCTTTGGTCACCCCCTGTGGAAGTCTTGGTCACCCTAGTCTTGACCCAATGGTCCGCCTTCTTTCTCAATTCTTGGGGAGAAATTGGTCCTAGGTCTACCAGATGCTGATGCAGTTTATCATTTGAACAATTACTTAATAGGTGTTCTTTCACAAATAAATTGTACAGCCCATCATAATCATTAACACCACTGCCTTGAATCCAACCATCCAGTGTTTTCACTGAGTAGTCCACAAAATCAACCCAGGTCTGGCGCGAGGTTTTTTGAGCCCCCCGAATCTAATTCTATACTCCTCAGTGGAGAATCCAAAGCCCTCAATCAGGGTTCCCTTCATGAGGTCATAAGATTCTGCATCTTTTCCAGAGAGTGTGAGGAGTCTATCCCTACACTTTCCAGTGAACATTTCCCAAAGGAGAGCACCCCAGTGAGATTTGCTTACTTTTCTGGTTACACAAGCCCTCTCAAAAGCTGTGAGCCATTTGGTGATGTCATCACCATCTTCATATTTAGTTACAATCCCTTTAGGGATTTTCAACATGTCAGGAGAATCTCTGACCCTATTTATGTTGCTGCCACCAGAGATGGGACCTAGGCCCATCTCTTGTCTTTCCCTTTCTATGGCTAGGATCTGTCTTTCCAAAGCCAATCTTTTGGCCATCCTGGCTAACTGGATGTCCTCTTCACTGAGGCTATCCTCAGTGATTTCAGAGGTGCTGGCCCCTCCTGTAAGGGAAGCAGCATCTCTGACTATCACAATTGGAATCAGGGATTGAGGGTCCCTGGGTTCCCTAGTTAGGACTGGAAGGTGGGAATTCTCCTCCATGTCACTAACATCATCCTCTGGGTTGTCATCCTTAGAGGGGTTGGCTTTTTCAAACTCTGCCAAAAGCTTCTGGAGCTGTTGTTTGGAGGGTCTTAAGCCAATTGTGATTTTCTTTATTTTGCAGAGTGACCTTAGCTCCCTCATCTTAAGATGGAGGTAAGGTGTGAGGTCGAGTTCCTCCACATTCACATCTGCACCAGGCATTATGGCCCTCATTCTGACCTTGGCGGTCGGCGGAGAGGCGGCGGTCGGACCGCGAACAGACCGGCGGTATTAAAAATGGCATTCTGACCCTGGCGGGAACCGCCAACACAGCCCGCCAACTTAACACTCCGACCGCCACAGCGGTACAAACAAACAGCGCGGCGGTTCCCGCCAACAGCCCGGCGGCAGACAAAGTACCGCCCACCCTATTACGACCCACCAATCTGCCACCTTTTCCGGGGCGGGAGCACCGCCGATAAGAACACGGCGGAAACAGACTACGAACGGGAAAACGCTCACCTCTACGCACTCCACGCGAGATTCCGGCAGTATGGAGCCAGAGTTACAGGTCATCCCCGCACTCCTATTCCTCCTCATATACCAGGAGCACGCCCGGCGGCGCGGAAGACATCGGTGAGTACTGCACCTACGACACAGGGGAGGGAAAAGATTACCGGCACACACCCACCCACCCACACCCACTACAACACACACATCAATGCATTCCCACAGATCACTGTCACAACCCACAAACCACCCCCCTCCGAAATAATGCAAAGACCAAAAGAAGAGATCATAAACGGGCAGATATATTGAAATATGGACACCAGTAATCCAAATAAATAAATAAACTATGTACAAAATATATACAGCTACTAAATGTAGTCCAACCACTGTCCGTGGATCACAGGGGTCCTGTGCAAAGGGGCAAGGCCCAGTCCCACGACAAGAACTCCACGGAGAGAACACTGCAGGGGCATCAGAAAGAAAATAGGACAGGCACCTCAGGGGGAAGGGAAGGGGGGGCACCTCAGCCACTTGAGTACACGACGCCAGATCCACGAGGGGACTCCATGACCACTGGCCCATCCTGGGGAGAGCAAAGCCACAGTCCAAACAGTCCATACAGTGGGTGGCCTGCCCACTGGGCCATCCTGGGGAGTGCAAAGCCACAGTCCATACAGTCCATACAGTGGGTGGCCTGCCCACTGGGCCATCCTGGGGAGAGCAAAGCCACAGTCCATACAGTCCATACAGTGGGTGGCCTGCCCACTGGGCCATCCTGGGGAGAGCAAAGCCACAGTCCATACAGTCCATACAGTGGGTGGCCTGCCCACTGGGCCATCCTGGGGAGAGCAAAGCCACAGTCCATACAGTCCATACAGTGGGTGGCCTGCCCACTGGGCCATCCTGGGGAGTGCAAAGCCACAGTCCATACAGTGGGTGGCCTGCCCACTGGGCCATCCTGGGGAGTGCAAAGCCACAGTCCATACAGTCCATACAGTGGGTGGCCTGCCCACTGGGCCATCCTGGGGAGAGCAAAGCCACAGTCCATACAGTCCATACAGTGGGTGGCCTGCCCACTGGGCCATCCTGGGGAGAGCAAAGCCACAGTCCATACAGTCCATACAGTGGGTGGCCTGCCCACTGGGCCATCCTGGGGAGAGCAAAGCCACAGTCCATACAGTCCATACAGTGGGTGGCCTGCCCACTGGGCCATCCTGGGGAGAGCAAAGCCACAGTCCATACAGTCCATAACAGACCCCACTGCCACTGGAGGAGGCAAGTTGGCCAGAGGACATCCTGCAGCCCTGCCCGAGATAGATCCTGCCCTGCCACGTCTGCCAAAGGGCCAGCGGTTCTTGCCCTGAAGGGCCCAGTTCAGCGGTTCTTGAGACGGCGGGGCCCAGTTCAGCGGTTCTGGAGACGGCGGGGCCCAGTTCAGCGGTTCTTGAGACGGCGGGGCCCAGTTCAGCGGTTCTTGAGACGGCGGGGCCCAGTTCAGCGGTTCTTGCCTTGAAGGGCCCAGTTCAGCGGTTCTTGCCTTGAAGGGCCCAGTTCAGCGGTTCTTGCCTTGAAGGGCCCAGTTCAGCGGTTCTTGCCTTGAAGGGCCCAGTTCAGCGGTTCTTGCCTTGAAGGGCCCAGTTCAGCGGTTCTTGAGACGGCGGGGCCCAGTTCAGCGGTTCTTGAGACGGCGGGGCCCAGTTCAGCGGTTCTTGAGACGGCGGGGCCCAGTTCAGCGGTTCTTGCCTTGAAGGGCCCAGTTCAGCGGTTCTTGCCTTGAAGGGCCCAGTTCAGCGGTTCTTGCCTTGAAGGGCCCAGTTCAGCGGTTCTTGCCTTGAAGGGCCCAGTTCAGCGGTTCTGGAGACGGCGGGGCCCAGTTCAGCGGTTCTTGCCTTGAAGGGCCCAGTTCAGCGGTTCTTGCCTTGAAGGGCCCAGTTCAGCGGTTCTTGAGACGGCGGGGCCCAGTTCAGCGGTTCTTGAGACGGCGGGGCCCAGTTCAGCGGTTCTTGCCTTGAAGGGCCCAGTTCAGCGGTTCTTGCCTTGAAGGGCCCAGTTCAGCGGTTCTTGCCTTGAAGGGCCCAGTTCAGCGGTTCTTGCCTTGAAGGGCCCAGTTCAGCGGTTCTTGAGACGGCGGGGCCCAGTTCAGCGGTTCTTGCCTTGAAGGGCCCAGTTCAGCGGTTCTTGCCTTGAAGGGCCCAGTTCAGCGGTTCTTGCCTTGAAGGGCCCAGTTCAGCGGTTCTTGAGACGGCGGACGGTCTATGGCCAACTGCTAAATGCCTGGTGGTGCCCTCCTGGGCAGCGGGGATGGTGCTCCTTCACTGCCCACCTGGGCTGTGGGTGGTGGGGCCCTCCTGGCCAGCTGGGCTGGGTCCTCCCTGGGCAGCGGCTATGGGGCTGGTGGGCTCTCCCGGGGCAGCTGTGCCGGTTCCTCCCGGGGCAGCGGCTATGGGGGTTGTGGGCTCCTCCTGGGCAGCAGGCCTGCTGCCTGACCTCTCCAACTTGCTGCCCTTGCCCTCCTTAGTCGTCGGCCTGTGGCCCTTTCCTCCCTTTGGAGCTGTGGCAGGTGACTGTCTCTGGGTGGTGTCCGGGGGGGATGTAGAAGGCGGGCTCCTGCGGCGCCCCTTCCGCCTTCTGCTCCTCTTCCCAGGGGGTGGGCTGGCTGTCCCCTTGCTGCTGGGCGAAGATCCAGACATGCGGGCTGGCGGGCTCCAATACCCCTGCACCCTTGTCAAGGGGGCTGCAGGGCTGGTGGTGGCTGAGGTGCTCTTCTTACCCCGACGAGAAGGAGGGGGGGGCTCAGGGTCAGGAAAGAAGTTAGTAGTGGCGAGGAAGAGCTTCTTGGGACAATGGAGAGTGGTAGGTACAGTGGGAATGGGAGTGGAGGGAGAGGATGTGGTTGTAGGTGAGTCACGTTTGCTGTCTTTGGGTGCAGGTGCAGGAGGGATAGGCTGTCGTGAGGTGGATGGCTGTTGGGTGGGTGGGTGGCTGCGTTTGTGTGGTGTGGAAGAGGGGGTGACAGACACAGTGGGAGAGGACACAGGGGACGTGTAAATGGCAGTGGGGATGGTGACTGCACGTGTGCGGACTGGAGTGGAGGGTGTGCTGGTGATGGAAACACTGGCTGATGGTGAGGTGAATGGAGGTGTGAGTGTAGACGTCACAGGGAGGGAGGAGGGAGACGAGGAGGTGGGGGTCACAGAGGTGGTAGTGACTGTTGGCATGTCTGCATCGGAATGTTGCGTGTGTGAATGTCTGGGTGATCTGTGGTGCTTATGTTTGGATGAGCTTCTCTTGGGTGTTGAGGTGTGTGCAGGCTGGTCTGATGGTGTGGGTGGGACAGGCAGAGGAACAGGAGACTGGGAGGAGGGAGTTAGTAGAGGCAGGCAGGAGACAGGGACAATGGCTGCCGTCAGTGCTGAGGCCAGAGCCTGGAACGATCGCTGATGGGCAGCCTGACCCGAATGAATGCCCTCCAGGTACGCATTGCTGCGATGAACCTCCCTCTCCACCCCCTGGATGGCATTCAAAAGGGTAGTCTGCCCAACAATGAGCGTTCGGAGGAGGTCAATGACCTCCTCACTGAGGGCAGCGGGGGTAACAGGGGCAG
This sequence comes from Pleurodeles waltl, assembly GCF_031143425.1. Taxonomy (NCBI): domain Eukaryota; kingdom Metazoa; phylum Chordata; class Amphibia; order Caudata; family Salamandridae; genus Pleurodeles; species Pleurodeles waltl. The sequence goes on along the minus strand of NC_090449.1, from coordinate 311,452,488 downwards.
GGCCTGAGGTGCCTGGGGCGAAGGAGATGCCCGGCTTCCTGGCAGAGCGGGCACGGGGCGAACGCGGAGGGGCTGCTGGGAGGGCGGAGATGGTGCGCTGGGTGGCGGCTGTACCTGTAATGGCGGGGGGCACGGATGGTGCCACCCCCGCAAGGGAGCCCCCTTCCGAGGACGTGTCCGTGTCGCTGCAGGCTCCAGTCGTCCCCGTCGTGGAGCTCCCCTCGCCCTCCGTCTCACTGGTCCAGTCTGACTCTGTGGCATGGCCCTCCTGGGCCATGTGAGATGCAGCTCCCTCCTGCCCCGATGCCACTTCTCCTCCGCCTGATGATGCTGATGCACACAAGCACAGAAAGACAAACAAAAAGGGTGGGGGAGAGAGAAATAAAGGGATATTGAGTACATGGATCTCCGGTACAGTTAGCGGACATGACAGACACAGATGCCCCCTGCACTAAGTTGCGCACTTGGGGTCCGCTACGCATTCCGTGGAACATGCCCTACACGCCTAGAGTTGTCAACTGCACCCATGGATGACACGGCCCAGGGATGGCTGTACTGACACACTACTGAGGGTGGTGGCTGGGGACACAGGGGCTTACGGGGGTGCCCAGCCTACAGATATCGCCCTGGCCTAGGGGGACCCACAGCCCTCCTCCCCCACCCAGACACCTCCACTGCACCACAACAGAGTAGATGATGCTTGTACTCACCCCCTTGTGTCTGCTGTGCTGCCCTCACGCGCCCATCCAAATCAGGGTAGGCCACCGCCAGGATCCGGAACATCAGGGGGCTCAGTTGACGGCAGGCACCCCGCCTACGTTGGGAGGCCATCCCCAGCAGAGACTCGGCGGTCTTCTTGGTCCCGCGGCGGATGTCCTCCCACCTCTTGCGGCAGTGGGTGCCCCGTCGATGGTGGACCCCCAGGCCCCGGACTTCCTTGGCGATGGCACGCCAAATCCCGATCTTCTCATGGGCGCGGACCTATGTGACACGTACAGGGAGGGAGAAATACCACGTTCAAGTTACTCAGCATTTTCCTTTCCAGTGGCCCAACGCCCCCCATCCCCGCCAGGCCCCCCGCCAGGCCCCCCGCCATGCCCAACATGCCCCCCATCCCCGCCAGGCCCCCCGCCAGGCCCCCCGCCATGCCCAACATGCACCCCATCCCCGCCAGGCCCCCGCCAGCCCCAACATGCCCCCCATCCCCGCCAGGCCCCCCGCCAGGCCCCCCGCCATGCCCAACATGCACCCCATCCCCGCCAGGCCCCCCGCCATGTCCAACATGCACCCCATCCCCGCCAGGCCCCCGCCAGGCCCCCCGCCATGCCCAACATGCACCCCATCCCCGCCAGGCCCCCCGCCAGCCCCAACATGCACCCCATCCCCGCCAGGCCCCCCGCCAGGCCCCCCGCCATGCCCAACATGCCCCCCATCCCCGCCAGGCCCCCCGCCAGGCCCCCCGCCAGCCCCAACATGCACCCCATCCCCGCCAGGCCCCCCGCCATGCCCAACATGCCCCCCATCCCCGCCAGGCCCCCCGCCAGGCCCCCCGCCAGCCCCAACATGCCCCCCATCCCCGCCAGGCCCCCCGCCAGGCCCCCCGCCATGCCCAACATGCACCCCATCCCCGCCAGGCCCCCCGCCAGCCCCAACATGCCCCCCATCCCCGCCAGGCCCCCAAGCCAGCCAGTGGCCCCAAATCCAGATAGAATTAAACTCACTTGTTGGTCTGGAGGACCGTAGAGTAGCGCATACTGGGGGAGGACCCCATCCACAAGTTTCTCCAACTCCTCTCCAGTGAAGGCAGGGGCCCTTTCCCCAGTCGCAGCAGCCATTGTCCCTTCCAGACCGAGGTCACAGCAACACTTGCAGTATAGGTCCTCTCCTGTGAAAGTTCAAGTCGCAAGTGGATAAGTAGATAGAAAATGGCGGTCACGTCCGCGGCGGTGCGTACCGCGGCGGTGCGTCCCGCCACCGCCGGCGCCCTTCGCCATTGGCTCCTGAAACCCATAGGCTTCAATGTTAACCAATGCGGCTTCGCGCCGCGGTCTTGGCCCGCCGCCCGCCGCGGTGTGCCACGCCAGCGCATTGACCTCACATCCCATTGTCACACTTCACAGGTCAGGCAGCTGCCATTTCCAGGGCCCACATGGCTCAATTTCAACTGCGTCACACAGGCCTAGGCCTTGCATAGCCACTCATACACGCCATTCACTGCATAGAGAATCGTATACTGTGCTAGCTGTGAGTACGTACCTGTCCTACCGTCTTAACCGTGCCACTATCCATGAACTGTGTGCCCGGCTGGAGCCCGACCTGATGTCCCCCATCCGCCAACCCACAGGGATTCCCCCTCTGGTGCAGGTCATGTCAGTACTCCATTTCTTGGCAAGTGGGTCATTTCAGACAACCGTGGGAATTGCTTCTGGGATGTCTCAGCCCATGTTTTCAAAGGTGTTATCCAGAGTGTTGTCTGCCCTGATGAAATCCGTGAGGAACTACATCATTTTCCCTGAGGTGGGCGAACTGGCTACAGTGAAGGGTGATTTCTACGCCCTTGGACATATTCCCAACGTAATTGGTGCCATTGATGGGACCCATGTGGCTTTGGTTCCCCCAAGAGACAGGGAGCAGGTGTACAGGAACAGAAAAAGTTACCATTCAATGAACATCCAGGTGGTGTGTTTGGCTGACCAGTACATCTCGCATGTAAATGCCAAATTCCCAGGGTCAGTGCATGACGCCTACATCCTCAGGAATAGCAGCATCCCTTACGTGATGGAACAGCTACAGAGACACCGTGTATGGCTAGTGGGGGACTCTGGGTACCCCAACCTGTCGTGGCTACTGACCCCAGTAAGGAATCCCCGGACCAGGGCAGAGGAACGGTACAATGAGGCCCATGGGCGTACTAGGAGGGTGATCGAACGCACCTTTGGCCTCCTAAAGGCCAGGTTTCGCTGCCTGCATATGACCGGTGGATCCCTAATGTACTCACCTAAGAAGGTGTGTCACATCATCGTGGCCTGCTGCATGCTTCACAACCTGGCTTTGCGCCGCCAGGTGCCTTTCCTGCAGGAGGATGGTCGAGACGGTGGTGTTGTGGCAGCGGTGGAACCTGAGGAGAGTGACGAGGAGGAAGACGACGGGGCTGAAACAGACAACAGGGACAGAATCATTGAACAGTACTTCCAATAGGACACAGGTAACATTTCAAAGATAATTTAGTAAAAGTTAACTACTCTGCAGCATCTCTGCTGCCTGTCTATTTGCCCCAGTGTATGATGACTGAGTTTTGGCTTTTCCCTCCCTATTTCAGATCTGGGGTCCCCACTACGAGTCCTGTGCTTCGTTTCCCCATGGACTACAGCTTTGTGGCAGCTGTTTGTTGACTTCACCATGTACAAGGACATATTTGCACTGTCATGTCAATTACAATCTATTGAAATCACAGCCAGACTCCTGATATTTTGGTGCAAAATAGGTGTTTATTGAAGTGCTCAAAATGGGATGGGTGGTTTCAAGTGGGTGGGGGCTATGGTGAAGGAATGTCCATGGCAGAGTCCAGAGTAACAGTCACACAGGTGCATTGTCCAGAGGCCTGTGGAGAGATGGAGCATGGGCAGTTCGAGGATGGACAGGGTGACAATGTGGGACAGTGGGATGACATCAGGTGGTATCAATTGCTGGCGGGGGTCTTGACATCCTACTCTGTCTTGCGAGATCTCAGGGCCCTCTTGCGGGGTGGTTCTTCTCCTGCAGGAGGTGGGGGTCTGGTGGGCTGCTGCTGTGCGGGGGCCTCCTGTCCACTAGCGCCGGCGGAGGTGGATGGCTATTCTTGGTCCCGGCTAGTGGCAGGGGCCCTTGGGTGTTGTTCAGTGTCCGCCCTGCTGTTTACGAGGTCCTGCAGCAGCCCTACCATGGTAACCAGGGTGGTGTTGATGGCTCGGATGTCCTCCCTGTACCCCCGATAGTGTTCCTCCTGCAGCACCTGGATCTCCTGGAACCGGGCCAGTACCGTCGCCATCGTCTCCTGGGAGCGGTTGTATGCTCCCATGATGGTGGTGAGGACCTCGTGGAGAGTGGGTTCCCTGGGCCTCTCCTCCCCCCCCTGTCGCACAGCTGCCCGCCGAGTTGCCCTGTTTCCCTGGGCCTCTGCCCCCTGGCCGGTGTGCCCACTACCACTGCCCCCAGGTCCCTGTTGTTGTTGGGGTGGTGGGTTATCCTGGGTGCCCTGTAGTGGTAGACACACCGCAGATTGACGCGCCCTGGAGACAGAGGCATGGGCCCGCTGGGTGGGAGCTGTGCTGGTGTTCCCAGAGGGGTTAGGGTCTATAGTGGCCTGTGCCTGTGTGAGGGGAACCGACTGTCCAGAGGTCCCCGATGGTCCGGGCTGGTCATCGGTGTCCAGATCGACAGAGCTGCTGTCATCGCTGACGGCCTCTTGGGTGGGGGGTGTGGATAATTCTGGCCCCTCCGCCGCGGTGTGTTGACGGTCGGGTCCTGCAGGGGTATAGAGGTATGGTTATAGTTTCAATGTGTCGCATATGGGTGTATCTGTGGGTTCCCGTGTCCCCAAGTGCTGGCATTCGTGTGTGGGGGCTTTGGTGAGGGTGGCTTGTGGGGGGGATGTGTATATGCATTGGGCATGCTTTGGTGATGGGTGTCCATGCTTAGTGGACGCATGCAGGCCTAGGTTTTGGGATGTGTGGGTTGTGATGGTGAGACATTGGCGGGGAATAGGTGTGCTGGGGGTGGGGGTGAGGATGGTGGTGGGGGTGAGGATGGTGGTGGGGTGAGGGTGGGGGTGAGGATGGGGGTGGGGGTGAGGGTGGGGTTCGAGGATGGGGGTGAGGGTTGGGGTCTGATTTGGCATGCAGGTGGGGGGGAAGCAGTATTGAAGCTTCAACTTACCAGTATCCATTCCTCCGCCGACTCCTGCGAGGCCGTCAGGATGCAGGATGTTCAAGACTTCCTCCTCCCATGATGTGAATTGTGGGGGTTGAGGTGGGGGTCCTCCGCCAGTCTTCTGCACGGCGATGTTGTGCCTGGATACCATGGAACGCACCTTCCCCCGTAGGTCGTTCCATCGCTTCCTGATGCCTTCCCGATTTCTGGGGTGCTGTCCCACTGCGTTCACCCTGTCGACAATCCTCTGCCATAGCTCCGTCCTCCGGGCAATGCTGGTGTATTGGACCTGTGTGCCGAACAGCTGGGGCTCTACACGAACGATTTCCTCCACCATAACCCTGAGTTCTTCGTCTGTGAAGCGGGGTTGTCTTTGGGGTGCCATGGGGTGGTGTGTATGATGTGTGGGGTGGAGTATGTGTATTTAAGTGAGTTGAGTGTGGTGGTGTGTGTTGTTTTGTGTGTGGATAGTGTGTGGGTGATGGTGTTGAGTGGCTGTGGCTGTTATGTTTTGGATGCTGGTGTCTCGCTCTTGCCTTCTTTACGATTTTGTAAGCGTAGGGGTTTGTGGGTGATGTGGGTGGGTGTTTTATATTGTATTGTGTGTGTGGGAGTGGTGTGTGTATGTGTATCAGGTGTGTGGGATTCAAATCGTCCAATGTGGGTGAGTTTTGTTCGTTGGTGTGTGTTCTGACCGCGCCGGTGTGTCCCGCCAATGGAATACCGCGTTTGAATGACCGCCGCGTGGATTCGTGGGTCGTAATGGGATGGGCGTATTTCTGTTGGCGTGGCGGTGGAGGTTTGGTCACCTCCACCTTTCCGCCGACCGCTGGTCTGGCGGTCTGTTGTGGCGGTCGGATTTTCGGAGGTTTGCCTTCTGCGGGTCAGAATGACCGTGGCGGGTTTCCGCGACCGCGGCGGGATTATGGAGGATTTCTGACCGGCGGTAGGCGCCTTTTACCGCCGAGGTCAGAATGACCACCTATGTTTCTAAAAGTTGGAATACTTTTTAAGAATCTAAAACTAGTTCTAGAATCTAATTCAAACTTTCACAAAACATTTAAACTCTAAAAGAAATGCTAACAGGGACTAACACAAGGCCCTAGCAGGACTTTTAAAAATTTAGAAAAATAGCTCAAATTGCAAAAATCAATTTCTAATGACAATTTTTGGAATTTGTCGTGTGATCAGGTATTGGCTGAGTAGTCCAGCAAATGCAAAGTCTTGTACCCCACCGCTGATCCACCAATGTAGGAAGTTGGCTCTGAATGCACTATTTCAAAGTAAGGAATAGTATGCACAGAGTCCAAGGGTTCCCCTTAGAGGTAAGATAGTGGCAAAAAGAGATAATATTAATGCTCTATTTTGTGGTAGTGTGGTCGAGCAGTAGGCTTATCAAAGGAGTAGTGTTAAGCATTTGTTGTACATACACACAGGCAATAAATGAGAACACACACTCAGAGACAATTCCAGGCCAATAGGTTTTTGTATAGGAAAATATATTTTCTTAGTTTATTTTATGAACCACAGGTTCAAATTCTACATGTAATACTTTGCATGAAAGGTATTGCAGATAAGTACTTTAGGAACTTTGAATAATCACAATAGCATATATACTTTTCAAATAAAACACATATAGCTATTTTAAAACTAGACACTGCAATTTTCACAGTTCCTAGGGGAGGTAAGTAATTGTTAGTTCTTGCAGGTAAGTAAACCACCTACGGGGTTCAAGTTTGGGTCCAAGGTAGCCCACCGTTGGGGGTTCAGAGCAACCCCAAAGTTACCACACCAGCAGCTCAGGGCCGGTCAGGTGCAGAGTTCAAAGTGGTGCCCAAAACACATAGGCTTCAATGGAGAAGGGGGTGCCCCGGTTCCAGTCTGCCAGCAGGTAAGTACCCGCGTCTTCGGAGGGCAGACCAAGGGGGTTTTGTAGGGCACCGGGGGGACACAAGTTAGCACAGAAAGTACACCCTCAGCAGCACAGGGGCGGCTGGGTGAAGTGTGCAAACACACGTCGGGTTTTCAATTGGAATCAATGGGAGACCAAGGGGTCTCTTCAGCGATGCAGGCAGGCAAGGGGGGGGCTCCTCGGGGTAGCCACCACCTGGGCAAGGGAGAGGGCCTCCTGGGGGTCACTCCTGCACTGGAGTTCCGATCCTTCAGGTCCTGGGGGCTGCGGGTGCAGGTTCTTTTCCAGGCGTCAGGATCTGAGAGTCAGGCAGTCGCGGTCAGGGGGAGCCTCGGGATTCCCTCTGCAGGCGTCGCCGTGGGGGCTCAGGGGGGACAACTTTGGTTACTCACAGTCTCGGAGTCGCCGGGGAGTCCTCCCTGAAGTGTTGTTTCTCCACAAGTCGAGCCGGGGGCGTCGGGTGCAGAGTTGCAAGTCTCACGCTTCTGGCGGGAAACGCAGTCGTTTTAAAGTTGCTCCTTTGGAAACAAAGTTGCAGTCTTGGGTGAACAGGGCCGCTGTTCTCAGGAGTTTCTTGGTCCTTCTAGAGCAGGGCAGTCCTCTGAGGATTCAGAGGTCGCTGGTCCTGGGGAAAGCATCGCTGGAGCAGTTTTCTTCCGAAGGGGGGAGACAGGCCGGTAGAGCTGGGGCCAAAGCAGTTGGTGTCTCCGTCTTCTCTGCAGGGTTTTTCAGCTCAGCAGTCCTCTTCTTCTTAGGTTGCAGGAATCTGAGTTTCTAGGTTCAGGGGAGCCCTTAAATACTAAATTTAAGGGCGTGTTGAGGTCTGGGGGGTTAGTAGCCAATGGCTACTAGCCCTGAGGGTGGGTACACCCTCTTTGTGCCTCCTCCCAAGGGGAGGGGGTCACATTCCTATCCCTATTGGGGGAATCCTCCATCTGCAAGATGGAGGATTTCTAAAAGTTAGAGTCACCTCAGCTCAGGACACCTTAGGGGCTGTCCTGACTGGCCAGGGACTCCTCCTTGTTATTCTCATTATTTCCTCCGGCCTTGCCGCCAAAAGTGGGGCCGTGGCCGGAGGGGGCGGGCAACTCCACTAGCTGGAGTGCCCTGTGGTGCTGTAACAAAGGGGGTGAGCCTTTGAGGCTCACCGCCAGGTGTTACAGCTCCTGCCTTGGGGAGGTGATAGCATCTCCACCCAGTTCAGGCTTTGTTATTAGCCACAGAGTGACAAAGGCAATCTCCCCATGTGGCCAGCAACATGTCTCGAGTGTGGCAGGCTGCTAAAACCAGTCAGCCTACACGGGTAGTTGGTTAAGGTTTCAGGGGGCACCTCTAAGGTGCCCTCTGGGGTGTATTTTACAATAAAATGTACACTGGCATCAGTGTGCATTTATTGTGCTGAGAAGTTTGATACCAAACTTCCCAGTTTTCAGTGTAGCCATTATGGTGCTGTGGAGTTCGTGTTTGACAGACTCCCAGACCATATACTCTTATGGCTACCCTGCACTTACAATGTCTAAGGTTTTGTTTAGACACTGTAGGGGCACAGTGCTCATGCACTGGTGCCCTCACCTATGGTATAGTGCACCCTGCCTTAGGGCTGTAAGGCCTGCTAGAGGGGTGACTTATCTATACTGCATAGGCAGTGTGAAGTTGGCATGGCACCCTGAGGGGAGTGCCATGTCGACTTACTCGTTTTGTCCTCACCAGCACACACAAGCTGGCCAGCAGTGTGTCTGTGCTGAGTGAGGGGTCCCCAGGGTGGCATAAGATATGCTGCAGCCCTTAGAAACCTTCCCTGGCATCAGGGCCCTTGGTACCAGGGGTACCAGTTACAAGGGACTTACCTGGATGCCAGGGTGTGCCAATTGTGAAAACAAAAGTACAGGTTAGGGAAAGAACACTGGTGCTGGGGCCTGGTTAGCAGGCCTCAGCACACTTTCAAATCAAAACATAGCATCAGCAAAGGCAAAAAGTCAGGGGGTAACCATGCCAAGGACGCATTTCCTTACACAACCCCCCCCCCCCAAACGAAAGAGGATGAGACTAACCTTTCCCAAGAGAGTCTTCATTTTCTAAGTGGAAGAACCTGGAAAGGCCATCTGCATTGGCATGGGCAGTCCCAGGTCTGTGTTCCACTATAAAGTCCATTCCCTGTAGGGAGATGGATCACCTCAACAGTTTTGGATTTTCACCTTTCATTTGCATCAGCCATCTGAGAGGTCTGTGGTCAGTTTGAACTATAGAGTGAGTACCAAAGAGGTATGGTCTCAGCTTCTTCAGGGACCAAACCACAGCAAAGGCCTCCCTCTCAATGGCACTCCAACGCTGCTCCCTGGGTAGTAAACTCCTGCTAATGAAAGCAACAGGCTGGTCAAGGCCATCATCATTTGTTTGGGACAAAACTGAACCTATCCCATGTTCAGAGGCATCTGTCTGCACAATGAACTGCTTGGAGTAATCTGGAGCTTTTAGAACTGGTGCTGTGCACATTGCTTGTTTCAGGGTGTCAAAGGCCCGTTGGCATTCTACAGTCCAGTTTACCTTCTTGGGCATTTTCTTGGAGGTAAGTTCTGTGAGGGCTGTCACTATGGATCCATATCCCTTCACAAACCTCCTGTAATACCCAGTCAAGCCAAGGAATGCCCTGACTTGAGTCTGGGTTTTTGGAGCTGCCCAGTCCAGAATAGTCTGGATCTTGGGCTGGAGTGGCTGAACTTGGCCTCCACCTACAAGGTGTCCCAAGTAAACCACAGTTCCCTACCCTATCTGACATTTGGATGCCTTGATAGAGAGGCCTGCTGATTGCAGAGCCTTCAAAACCTTCTTCAGGTGGACCAGGTGATCCTGCCAGCTGGAGCTAAAGCCAGCAATATCGTCAAGATAAGCTGCACTAAAGGACTCCAAACCAGCAAGGACTTGATTCACCAACCTTTGGAGGGTGGCAGGGGCATTCTTGAAACCAAAGGGCATAACAGTAAACTGATAATGCCCATCAGGTGTGGAGAATGCTGTCTTTTCTTTTGCTCCAGGTGCCATTTTGATTTGCCAGTACCCTGCTGTTAAGTCAAAGGTACTTAAGAATTTGGCAGCACCAAATTTATCAATCAGTTCATCAGCCCTAGGAATGGGATGGGCATCTGTCTTGGTGATAGAATTAAGTCCTCTGTAGTCCACACAAAACCTCATCTCTCTCTTTCCATCTTTGGTGTGAGGTTTGGGGACTAAGACCACTGGGCTAGCCCAGGGGCTGTCAGAGTGCTCAATTACTCCCAATTCCAGCATCTTGTGGACTTCCACCTTGATGCTTTCCTTAACTTGGTCAGACTGTCTGAAAATGTTGTTTTTGACAGGCATGCCGTCTCCTGTGTCCACATCATGGGTACACAGGTGTTTCTGACCAGGGGTTAGGGAAAAGAGCTCAGCAAACTGTGTCAGGACCTTCCTACAATCAGATTGCTGTTGGCTAGAGAGGGTGTCTGAATAGATCACTCCATCAACTGAGCCATCCTTAGGGTTTGATGAGAGGAGATCAGGGAGAGGTTCACTCTCAGCTTCCTGGTCCTCATCTGTCACCATCAACAGGTTCACATCAACCCTATCATGGAAGAGCTTAAGGCGGTTCACATGGATCACCCTCTTGGGGCTCCTGCTAGTGCCTAGGTCCACCAGGTAGGTGACCTGACTCTTCTTCTCTAGCACTGGGTAAGGGCCACTACATCGGTCCTGAAGTGCCCTGGGAGCCACAGGCTCCAAAACCCAGACTTTCTGCCCTGGTTGAAATTCAACCATTGCAGCCTTTTGGTCATACCAAAACTTCTGGAGCTGTTGGCTGGCCTCAAGGTTTTTACTTGCCTTTTCCATGTACTCTGCCATCCTTGAACGTAGGCCAAGTACATAGTCCACTATGTCTTGTTTAGGCTCATGAAGAGGTCTCTCCCAGCCTTCTTTCACAAGAGCTAGTGGTCCCCTTACAGGGTGGCCAAACAGAAGTTCAAAGGGTGAGAACCCTACTCCCTTCTGAGGCACCTCTCTGTAAGCGAAAAGCAGACATGGCAATAGGACATCCCATCTCCTTTTGAGTTTTTCAGGGAGCCCCATGATCATGCCTTTTAATGTCTTGTTGAATCTCTCAACAAGGCCATTAGTTTGTGGATGATAGGCTGTAGTGAATTTATAAGTCACTCCACACTCATTCCACATGTGTTTCAGGTATGCTGACATGAAGTTGGTACCTCTGTCAGACACCACCTCCTTAGGGAAGCCCACTCTGGTAAAGATACCAGTGAGGGCCTTGGCTGCTGCAGGGGCAGTAGTCGACCTAAGGGGAATAGCTTCAGGGTATCTAGTAGCATGATCCACTACTACTAGTATGTACATATTCCCTGAGGCTGTGGGAGGTTCAAGTGGACCCACTATGTCCACACCCACTCTTTCAAAGGGGACCCCCACCACTGGAAGTGGAATGAGGGGGGCCTTTGGATGTCCACCTGTCTTACCACTGGCTTGACAGGTGGTACAGGAGACACAAAACTCCTTGACTTTCTGGGACATGTTGGGCCAGTAGAAGTGGTTGACTAGTCTCTCTCACGTCTTGGTTTGTCCCAAATGACCAGCAAGAGGAATATCATGGGCTAAGGTCAGTATGAACTCTCTGAACTCCTGAGGCACTACCACTCTCCTAGTGGCACCAGGTTTGGGATCTCTTGCCTCAGTGTACAGGAGTCCATCTTCCCAATAGACCCTATGGGCCTGATTCTAACTTTGGAGGACGGTGTTAAACCGTCCCAAAAGTGGCGGATTTACCACCCACCGTATTACGAGTCCATTATATCCTATGGAACTCGTAATACGGTAGGTGGTATATCCGCCACTTTTGGGACGGTTTAACACCGTCCTCCAAAGTTAGAATCAGGCCCTATGTGTTCCAGTTTTCTTGCCATTGGACTCTTCAGCAGCTTGCTGCCTAAGGCCTTCAAGAGAGGGACAGGTTTCTTGCCCCTTACACAACTGCTCCCTTGAGGGTCCCCCTGGGCCTAAGAGCTCAACCTGATACGGTTCTAACTCCATAGGCTCAGTTCCCTCAGAGGGCAGAACTTCTTCCTGAGAAGAGAGGTTCTCTTTTTGTTGTTGTGTTGCAGCTGGTTTCCCAGTTGTCTTTCCTTTTCTCTTGGTAGGCTGGGCCCTTTTTCCAGACTCCAGCTCTACTTTTTCACCCTGAGCCTTACACTGTGCCCTTGTCTTGACACACACCAGTTCAGGGATACCCAGCATGGCTGCATGGGTTTTCAGTTCTACCTCAGCCCATGCTGAGGACTCCAGGTCATTTCCAAGCAAACAGTCTACTGGGATATTTGAGGAGACCACCACCTGTTTCAGGCCATTGACCCCTCCCCACTCTAAAGTTACCATAGCCATGGGATGTACTTTAGTTTGATTGTCAGCATTGGTGACTGGATAAGTTTGTCCAGCCAGGTATTGACCAGGGGAAACCAGTTTCTCTGTCACCATAGTGACACTGGCACCTGTATCCCTCAGGCCTTCTACACTTGTCCCATTAATTAAGAGCTGCTGCCTGTATTTTTGCATATTAGGGGGCCAGGCAGCCAGTGTGGCCAAATCCACCCCTCCCTCAGAGACTAATGTAGCTTCAGTGTGACACCTGATTTGCTCTGGGCACACTGTTGATCCCACTTGGAGACTAGCCATTCCAGTGTTAGCTGGAGTGGAGTTGGAAGTGGTACTTTTCTTGGGACAGGCCTTGTCTCCAGTTTGGTGTCCAGGCTGATTACAGCTACGACACCAGGCCTTTTTGGGATCAAAGTTTTTACCCTTGTACCCAAAATTGTTTTGTGAAGAGGCTCTGGGCCCACCCTCCTGTGCAGGTTTTTGGGGGCCTGAAGAAGACTCTTTACTATTTTCGTGTTTGGATGTCTCAACACTCTTCCCCTGGGGAGGCTTCTTGACCCCTTTCTTTTGGTCACCCCCTCTGGAAGTCTTGGTCACCCTAGTCTTGACCCAATGGTCCGCCTTCTTTCCCAATTCTTGGGGAGAAATTGGTCCTAGGTCTACCAGATGCTGATGCAGTTTATCATTTGAACAATTACTTAATAGGTGTTCTTTCACAAATAAATTGTATAGCCCATCATAATCATTAACACCACTGCCTTGAATCCAACCATCCAGTGTTTTCACTGAGTAGTCCACAAAATCAACCCAGGTCTGGCGCGAGGTTTTTTGAGCCCCCCTGAATCTAATTCTATACTCCTCAGTGGAGAATCCAAAGCCCTCAATCAGGGTTCCCTTCATGAGGTCATATGATTCTGCATCTTTTCCAGAGAGTGTGAGGAGTCTATCCCTACACTTTCCAGTGAATATTTCCCAAAGGAGAGCACCCCAGTGAGATTTGCTTACTTTTCTGGTTACACAAGCCCTCTCAAAAGGTGTGAACCATTTGGTGATGTCATCACCATCTTCATATTTAGTTACAATCCCTTTAGGGATTTTCAACATGTCAGGAGAATCTCTGACCCTATTTATGTTGCTGCCACCATTGATGGGACCTAGGCTCATCTCTTGTCTTTCCCTTTCTATGGCTAGGATCTGTCTTTCCAAAGCCAATCTTTTGGCCATCCTGGCTAACTGGATGTCCTCTTCACTGAGGCTATCCTCAGTGATTTCAGAGGTGCTGGCCCCTCCTGTGACGGAAGCAGCATCTCTGACTATCACAATTGGAATCAGGGATTGAGGGTCCCTGGGTTCCCTAGTAAGGACTGGAAGGTGGGAATTCTCCTCCATGTCACTAACATCATCCTCTGGGTTGTCATCCTTAGAGGGGTTGGCTTTTTCAAACTCTGCCAAAAGCTCTTGGAGCTGTTGTTTTAAGGGTCTTAAGCCAATTGTGATTTTCTTTATTTTGCAGAGTGACCTTAGCTCCCTCATCTTAAGATGGAGGTAAGGTGTGAGGTCGAGTTCCTCCACATTCACATCTGCACCAGGCATTATGTTTCTAAAAGTTGGAATACTTTTTAAGAATCTAAAACTAGTTCTAGAATCTAATTCAAACTTTCACAAAACTTTTAAACTCTAAAAGAAATGCTAACAGGGACTAACACAAGGCCCTAGCAGGACTTTAAAAAATTTAGAAAAATAGCTCAAATTGCAAAAATCAATTTCTAATGACAATTTTTGGAATTTGTCGTGTGATCAGGTATTGGCTGAGTAGTCCAGCAAATGCAAAGTCTTGTACCCCACCGCTGATCCACCAATGTAGGAAGTTGGCTCTGTATGCACTATTTCAAAGTAAGGAATAGTATGCACAGAGTCCAAGGCTTCCCCTTAGAGGTAAGATAGTGGCAAAAAGAGATAATATTAATGCTCTATTTTGTGGTAGTGTGGTCGAGCAGTATGCTTATCAAAGGAGTAGTGTTAAGCATTTGTTGTACATACACACAGGCAATAAATGAGAACACACACTCAGAGACAATTCCAGGCCAATAGGTTTTTGTATAGAAAAATATATTTTCTTAGTTTATTTTAAGAACCACAGGTTCAAATTCTACATGTAATACTTTGCATGAAAGGTATTGCAGGTAAGTACTTTAGGAACTTTGAATAATCACAATAGCATATATACTTTTCAAATAAAACACATATAGCTATTTTAAAACTAGACACAGTGCAATTTTCACAGTTCCTAGGGGAGGTAAGTAATTGTTAGTTCTTGCAGGTAAGTAAACCACCTACGGGGTTCAAGTTTGGGTCCAAGGTAGCCCACCGTTGGGGGTTCAGAGCAACCCCAAAGTTACCACACCAGCAGCTCAGGGCCGGTCAGGTGCAGAGTTCAAAGTGGTGCCCAAAACACATAGGCTTCAATGGAGAAGGGGGTGCCCCAGTTCCAGTCTGCCAGCAGGTAAGTACCCGCGTCTTCGGAGGGCAGACCAGGGGGGTTTTGTAGGGCACCGGGGGGGACACAAGTTAGCACAGAAAGTACACCCTCAGCAGCACAGGGGCGGCTGGGTGAAGTGTGCAAACACACGTCGGGTTTTCAATTGGAATCAATGGGAGACCAAGGGGTCTCTTCAGCGATGCAGGCAGGCAAGGGGGGGGCTCCTCGGGGTAGCCACCACCTGGGCAAGGGAGAGGGCCTCCTGGGGGTCACTCCTGCACTGGAGTTCCGATCCTTCAGGTCCTGGGGGCTGCGGGTGCAGGGTCTTTTCCAGGCGTCAGGATCTGAGAGTCAGGCAGTCGCGGTCAGGGGGAGCCTCAGGATTCCCTCTGCAGGCGTCGCTGTGGGGGTTCAGGGGGGACAACTTTGGTTACTCACAGTCTCGGAGTCGCCGGGGAGTCCTCCCTGAAGTGTTGTTTCTCCACAAGTCGAGCCGGGGGCGTCTGGTGCAGAGTTGCAAGTCTCACGCTTCTGGCGGGAAACGCAGTCGTTTTAAAGTTGCTCCTTTGGAAACAAAGTTGCAGTCTTGGGTGAACAGGGCCGCTGTTCTCAGGAGTTTCTTGGTCCTTCTAGAGCAGGGCAGTCCTCTGAGGATTCAGAGGTCGCTGGTCCTGGGGAAAGCGTCGCTGGAGCAGTTTTCTTCCGAAGGGGGGAGACAGGCCGGTAGAGCTGGGGCCAAAGCAGTTGGTGTCTCCGTCTTCTCTGCAGGGTTTTTCAGCTCAGCAGTCCTCTTCTTCTTAGGTTGCAGGAATCTGAGTTCCTAGGTTCAGGGAAGCCCTTAAATACTAAATTTAAGGGCGTGTTTAGGTCTGGGGGGTTAGTAGCCAATGGCTACTAGCCCTGAGGGTGGGTACACCCTCTTTGTGCCTCCTCCCAAGGGGAGGGGGTCACATTCCTATCCCTATTGGAGGAATCCTCCATCTGCAAGATGGAGGATTTCTAAAAGTTAGAGTCACCTCAGCTCAGGACACCTTAGGGGCTGTCCTGACTGACCAGTGACTCCTCCTTGTTATTCTCATTATTTCTTCCGGCCTTGCCGCCAAATGTGGGGCCGTGGCCGGAGGGGGCGGGCAACTCCACTAGCTGGAGTGCCCTGTGGTGCTGTAACAAAGGGGGTAAGCCTTTGAGGCTCACCGCCAGGTGTTACAGCTCCTGCCTGGGGGAGGTGATAGCATCTCCACCCAGTGCAGGCTTTGTTATTAGCCACAGAGTGACAAAGGCACTCTCCCCATGTGGCCAGCAACATGTCTCGAGTGTGGCAGGCTGCTAAAACCAGTCAGCCTATACGGGTAGTTGGTTAAGGTTTCAGGGGGCACCTCTAAGGTGCCCTCTGGGGTGTATTTTACAATAAAATGTACACTGGCATCAGTGTGCATTTATTGTGCTGAGAAGTTTGATACCAAACTTCCCAGTTTTCAGTGTAGCCATTATGGTGCTGTGGAGTTCGTGTTTGACAGACTCCCAGACCATATACTCTTATGGCTACCCTGCACTTACAATGTCTAAGGTTTTGTTTAGACACTGTAGGGGCACAGTGCTCATGCACTGGTGCCCTCACCTATGGTATAGTGCACCCTGCCTTAGGGCTGTAAGGCCTGCTAGAGGGGTGACTTATCTATACTGCATAGGCAGTGTGAGGTTGGCATGGCACCCTGAGGGGAGTGCCATGTCGACTTACTCGTTTTGTCCTCACCAGCACACACAAGCTGGCCAGCAGTGTGTCTGTGCTGAGTGAGGGGTCCCCAGGGTGGCATAAGATATGCTGCAGCCCTTAGAAACCTTCCCTGGCATCAGGGCCCTTGGTACCAGGGGTACCAGTTACAAGGGACTTACCTGGATGCCAGGGTGTGCCAATTGTGAAAACAAAAGTACAGGTTAGGGAAACAACACTGGTGCTGGGGCCTGGTTAGCAGGCCTCAGCACAGCCTCAGCACACTTTCAAATCAAAACGTAGCATCAGCAAAGGCAAAACGTCAGGGGGTAACCATGCCAAGGAGGCATTTCCTTACACAACCCCCCCCCCCAAACGAAAGAGGATGAGACTAACCTTTCCCAAGAGAGTCTTCATTTTCTAAGTGGAAGAACCTGGAAAGGCCATCTGCATTGGCATGGGCAGTCCCAGGTCTGTGTTCCACTATAAAGTCCATTCCCTGTAGGGAGATGGACCACCTCAACAGTTTTGGATTTTCACCTTTCATTTGCATCAGCCATCTGAGAGGTCTGTGCTCAGTTTGAACTATAAAGTGAGTACCAAAGAGGTATGGTCTTGGCTTCTTCAGGGACCAAACCACAGCAAAGGCCTCCCTCTCAATGGCACTCCAACGCTGCTCCCTGGGGAGTAACCTCCTGCTAATGAAAGCAACAGGCTGGTCAAGGCCATCATCATTTGTTTGGGACAAAACTGAACCTATCCCATGTTCAGAGGCATCTGTCTGCACAATCAACTGCTTGGAGTAATCTGGAGCTTTTAGAACTGGTGCTGTGCACATTGCTTGTTTCAGGGTGTCAAAGGCCTGTTGGCATTCTACAGTCCAGTTTACCTTCTTGGGCATTTTCTTGGAGGTAAGTTCTGTGAGGGCTGTCATTATGGATCCATATCCCTTCACAAACCTCCTGTAATACCCAGTCAGGCCAAGGAATGCCCTGACTTGAGTCTGGGTTTTTGGAGCTGCCCAGTCCAGAATAGTCTGGATCTTGGGCTGGAGTGGCTGAACTTGGCCTCCACCTACAAGGTGTCCCAAGTAAACCACAGTTCCCTGTCCTATCTGGTATTTGGATGCTTTGATAGAGAGGCCTGCTGATTGCAGAGCCTTCAAAACCTTCTTCAGGTGGACCAGGTGATCCTGCCAGCTGGAGCTAAAGACAACAATATCGTCAAGATAAGCTGCACTAAAGGACTCCAAACCAGCAAGGACTTGATTCACCAACCTTTGGAAGGTGGCAGGGGCATTCTTTAAACCAAAGGGCATAACAGTAAACTGATAATGCCCATCAGGTGTGGAGAATGCTGTCTTTTCTTTTGCTCCAGGTGCCATTTTGATTTGCCAGTACCCTGCTGTTAAGTCAAAGGTACTTAAGAATTTGGCAGCACCTAATTTATCAATCAGTTCGTCAGCCCTAGGAATGAGAGGGGCATCTGTCTTGGTGACAGAATTAAGTCCTCTGTAGTCCACACAAAACCTCATCTCTCTCTTTCCATCTTTGGTGTGAGGTTTGGGGACTAAGACCACTGGGCTAGCCCAGGGGCTGTCAGAGTGCTCAATTACTCCCAATTCCAGCATCTTGTGGACTTCCACCTTGATGCTTTCCTTAACTTGGTCAGACTGTCTGAAAATGTTGTTTTTGACAGGCATGCTGTCTCCTGTGTTCACATCATGGGTACACAGGTGTGTCTGACCAGGGGTTAGGGAAAAGAGCTCAGCAAACTGTTGCCGGACCTTCCTACAATCAGATTGCTGTTGGCTAGAGAGGGTGTCTGAATAGATCACTCCATCAACTGAGACATCCTTAGGGTTTGATGAGAGGAGATCAGGGAGAGGTTCACTCTCAGCTTCCTGGTCCTCATCTGTCACCATCAACAGATTCACATCAGCCCTCTCATGGAAGAGCTTAAGGCGGTTCACATGGATCACCCTCTTGGGGCTCCTGCTAGTGCCTAGGTCCACCAGGTAGGTGACCTGACTCTTCTTCTCTAGCACTGGGTAAGGGCCACTCCATCGGTCCTGAAGTGCCCTGGGAGCCACAGGCTCCAAAACCCAGACTTTCTGCCCTGGTTGAAATTCAACCATTGCAGCCTTTTGGTCATACCAAAACTTCTGGAGCTGTTGGCTGGCCTCAAGGTTTTTACTTGCCTTTTCCATGTACTCTGCCATCCTTGAACGTAGGTCAAGTACATAGTCCACTATGGAGGTGATTCTAACCGCGGCGGGCGGCGGTCGCCGCCCGCCATGCGGTTACCGCCAAATGACCGCACTGCGGTCACAAGACCGCGGCGGCCATTCTGGCTTTCCCGCTGTGCTGGCGGGCGACTGCCAAAAGGCCGCCCGCCAGCACAGCGGGAAAGACCCAGCAACGATGAAACCGGCTCCGAATGGAGCCGGCGGAGTTGCTGGAGTGCGACGGGTGCAGTAGCACCCGTCGCGAATTTCAGTGTCTGCTAGGCAGACACTGAAATTCCTTTTGGGGCCCTCTTACGGGGGCCCCTGCAGTGCCCATGCCATTGGCATGGGCACTGCAGGGGCCCCCAGGGGCCCCGCGGCACCCCCTACCGCCATCCTGTTCCTGGCGGGAGACCCGCCAGGAAGAGGATGGCGGTAGGGGGTGTCAGAATCCCCATGTCGGCGGAGCGCGCTCCGCCGCCATGGAGGATTCTCAAGGGCAGCGGAAAGTCGGCGTACACCGCCGACTTTCCGTTTCTGGCCGCGGCTGAACCGCCGCGGTCAGAATGCCCAGCGGTGCACCGCCAGCCTGTTGCCGGTGCTACCGCGGTCATTCGCCCTGGCGGTTTTTACCGCCAGGGTTAGAATGACCCCCTATGTCTTGTTTAGGCTCATGAAGAGGTCTCTCCCAGCCTTCTTTCACAAGAGCTAGTGGTCCCCTTACAGGGTGGCCAAACAGAAGTTCAAAGGGTGAGAACCCTACTCCCTTCTGAGGCACCTCTCTGTAAGCGAAAAGCAGACATGGCAAGAGGACATCCCATCTCCTTTTGAGTTTTTCAGGGAGCCCCATGATCATGCCTTTTAATGTCTTGTTGAATCTCTCAACAAGGCCATTAGTTTGTGGATGATAGGGTGTAGTGAATTTATAAGTCACTCCACACTCATTCCACATGTGTTTCAGGTATGCTGACATGAAGTTGGTACCTCTGTCAGACACCACCTCCTTAGGGAAGCCCACTCTGGTAAAGATACCAGTGAGGGCCTTGGCTACTGCAGGGGCAGTAGTCGACCTAAGGGGAATAGCTTCAGGGTATCTAGTAGCATGATCCACTACTACTAGTATGTACATATTCCCTGAGGCTGTGGGAGGTTCAAGTGGACCCACTATGTCCACACCCACTCTTTCAAAGGGGACCCCCACCACTGGAAGTGGAATGAGGGGGGCCTTTGGATGTCCACCTGTCTTACCACTGGCTTGACAGGTGGTACAGGAGACACAAAACTCCTTGACTTTCTGGGACATGTTGGGCCAGTAGAAGTGGTTGACTAGTCTCTCCCACGTCTTGGTTTGTCCCAAATGCCCAGCAAGAGGAATATCATGGGCTAAGGTCAGTATGAACTCTCTGAACTCCTGAGGCACTACCACTCTCCTAGTGGCACCAGGTTTGGGATCTCTTGCCTCAGTGTACAGGAGTCCATCTTCCCCTATAGACCCTATGTGTTCCAGTTTTCTTGCCATTGGACTCTTCAGCAGCTTGCTGCCTAAGGCCTTCAAGAGAGGGACAGGTTTCTTGCCCCTTACACAACCGCTCCCTTGAGGGTCCCCCTGGGCCTAAGAGCTCAACCTGATACGGTTCTAACTCCATAGGCTCAGTTCCCTCAGAGGGCAGAACTTCTTCCTGAGAAGAGAGGTTCTCTTTTTGTTGTTGTGTTGCAGCTGGTTTCCCAGTTGTCTTTCCTTTTCTCTTGGTAGGCTGGGCCCTTTTTCCAGACTCCAGCTCTACTTTTTCACCCTGAGCCTTGCACTGTGCCCTTGTCTTGACACACACCAGTTCAGGGATACCCAGCATGGCTGCATGGGTTTTCAGTTCTACCTCAGCCCATGCTGAGGACTCCAGGTCATTTCCAAGCAAACAGTCTACTGGGATATTTGAGGAGACCACCACCTGTTTCAGGCCATTGACCCCTCCCCACTCTAAAGTTACCATAGCCATGGGATGTACTTTAGTTTGATTGTCAGCATTGGTGACTGGATAAGTTTGTCCAGCCAGGTATTGACCAGGGGAAACCAGTTTCTCTGTCACCATAGTGACACTGGCACCTGTATCCCTCAGGCCTTCTACACTTGTCCCATTAATTAAGAGCTGCTGCCTGTATTTTTGCATATTAGGGGGCCAGGCAGCCAGTGTGGCTAAATCCACCCCACCCTCAGAGACTAATGTAGCTTCAGTGTGACACCTGATTTGCTCTGGGCACACTGTTGATCCCACTTGGAGACTAGCCATTCCAGTGGTAGCTGGAGTGGAGTTGGAAGTGGTACTTTTCGTGGGACAGGCCTTGTCTCCAGTTTGGTGTCCAGGCTGATTACAGCTACGACACCAGGCCTTTTTGGGATCAAAGTTTTTACCCTTGTACCCAAAATTGTTTTGTGAAGAGGCTCTGGGCCCACCCTCCTGTGCAGGTTTTTGGGGGCCTGAAGAAGACTCTTTACTATTTTTGTTTTTGGATGTCTCAACACTCTTCCCCTGGGGAGGCTTTGTGACCCCTTTCTTTTGGTCACTCCCTGTGGAAGTCTTGGTCACCCTAGTCTTGACCCAATGGTCCGCCTTCTTTCCCAATTCTTGGGGAGAAATTGGTCCTAGGTCTACCAGATGCTGATGCAGTTTATCATTTGAACAATTACTTAATAGGTGTTCTTTCACAAATAAATTGTACAGCCCATCATAATCATTAACACCACTGCCTTGAATCCAACCATCCAGTGTTTTCACTGAGTAGTCCACAAAATCAACCCAGGTCTGGCGCGAGGTTTTTTGAGCCCCCCTGAATCTAATTCTATACTCCTCAGTGGAGAATCCAAAGCCCTCAATCAGGGTTCCCTTCATGAGGTCATAAGATTCTGCATCTTTTCCAGAGAGTGTGAGGAGTCTATCCCTACACTTTCCAGTGAACATTTCCCAAAGGAGAGCACCCCAGTGAGATTTGCTTACTTTTCTGGTTACACAAGCCCTCTCAAAAGCTGTGAACCATTTGGTGATGTCATCACCATCTTCATATTTAGTTACAATCCCTTTAGGGATTTTCAACATGTCAGGAGAATCTCTGACCCTATTTATGTTGCTGCCACCATTGATGGGACCTAGGCTCATCTCTTGTCTTTCCCTTTCTATGGCTAGGATCTGTCTTTCCAGAACCAATCTTTTGGCCATCCTGGCTAACTGGATGTCCTCTTCACTGAGGCTATCCTCAGTGATTTCAGAGGTGCTGGCCCCTCCTGTGAGGGAAGCAGCATCTCTGACTATCACAATTGGAATCAGGGATTGAGGGTCCCTGGGTTCCCTAGTTAGGACTGGAAGGTGGGAATTCTCCTCCATGTCACTAACATCATCCTCTGGGTTGTCATCCTTAGAGGGGTTGGCTTTTTCAAACTCTGCCAAAAGCTCCTGGAGCTGTTGTTTGGAGGGTCTTAAGCCAATTGTGATTTTCTTTATTTTGCAGAGTGACCTTAGCTCCCTCATCTTAAGATGGAGGTAAGGTGTGAGGTCGAGTTCCTCCACATTCACATCTGCACCAGGCATTATGGGGGTCATTCTGACCCTGGCGGTCTTTGACCGCCAGGGCGGAGGACCGCGGGAGCACCGCCGACAGGCCGGCGGTGCTCCAATGGGGATTCCGACCGCGGCGGTAAAGCCGCGGTCGGACCGGCACCACTGGCGGGGTCCCGCCAGTGTACCGCGGCCCCATTGAATCCTCCGCGGCGGCGCAGCTTGCTGCACCGCCGCGGGGATTCCGACCCCCCCTACCGCCATCCAGATCCCGGCGGTCGGACCGCCGAGATCCGGATGGCGGTAGGGGGGGTCGCGGGGCCCCTGGGGGCCCCTGCAGTGCCCATGCCACTGGCATGGGCATTGCAGGGGCCCCCGTAAGAGGGCCCCTACATGTATTTCACTGTCTGCTGCGCAGACAGTGAAATACGCGACGGGTGCAACTGCACCCGTCGCACAGCTTCCACTCCGCCGGCTCGATTCCGAGCCGGCTTCATCGTGGAAGCCTCTTTCCCGCTGGGCTGGCGGGCGGTCTGAAGGCGACCGCCCGCCAGCCCAGCGGGAAAGTCAGAATTACCGCCGCGGTCTTTCGACCGCGGAACGGTAATCTGACGGCGGGACTTTGGCGGGCGGCCTCCGCCGCCCGCCAAGGTCAGAATGAGGGCCTATGTTTCTAAAAGTTGGAAAACTTTTTAAGAATCTAAAACTAGTTCTAGAATCTAATTCAAACTTTCACAAAACTTTTAAACTCTAAGAGAAATGCTAACAGGGACTAACACAAGGCCCTAGCAGGACTTTTAAAAATTTAGAAAAATAGCTCAAATAGCAAAAATCAATTTCTAATGACAATTTTTGGAATTTGTCGTGTGATCAGGTATTGGCTGAGTAGTCCAGCAAATGCAAAGTCTTGTACCCCACCGCTGATCCACCAATGTAGAAAGTTGGCTCTGTATGCACTATTTCAAGTAAGGAATAGTATGCACAGAGTCCAAGGGTTCCCCTTAGAGGTAAGATAGTGGCAAAAAGAGATAATTTTAATGCTCTATTTTGTGGTAGTGTGGTCGAGCAGTAGGCTTATCAAAGGAGTAGTGTTAAGCATTTGTTGTACATACACACAGGCAATAAATGAGAACACACACTCAGAGACAATTCCAGGCCAATAGGTTTTTGTATAGAAAAATATCTTTTCTTAGTTTATTTTAAGAACCACAGGTTCAAATTCTACATGTAATACTTTGCATGAAAGGTATTGCAGGTAAGTACTTTAGGAACTTTGAATAATCACAATAGCATATATACTTTTCAAATAAAACACATATAGCTATTTTAAAACTAGACACAGTGCAATTTTCACAGTTCCTAGGGGAGGTAAGTAATTGTTAGTTCTTGCAGGTAAGTAAACCACATACGGGGTTCAAGTTTGGGTCCAAGGTAGCCCACCGTTGGGGGTTCAGAGCAACCCCAAAGTTACCACACCAGCAGCTCAGGGCCGGTCAGGTGCAGAGTTCAAAGTGGTGCCCAAAACACATAGGCTTCAATGGAGAAGGGGGTGCCCCGGTTCCAGTCTGCCAGCAGGTAAGTACCCGCGTCTTCGGAGGGCAGACCAGGGGGGTTTTGTAGGGCACCGGGGGGGACACAAGTTAGCACAGAAAGTACACCCTCAGCAGCACAGGGGCGGCCGAGTGCAGTGTTCAAACACACGTTGGGTTTTCAATTGGAATCAATGGGAGACCAAGGGGTCTCTTCAGCGATGCAGGCAGGCAAGGGGGGGGCTCCTCGGGATAGCCACCACCTGGGCAAGGGAGAGGGCCTCCTGGGGGTCACTCCTGCACTGGAGTTCCGATCCTTCAGGTCCTGGGGCCTGCGGGTGCAGGGTCTTTTCCAGGCGTCGGGATCTGAGAGTCAGGCAGTCGCGGTCAGGAGGAGCCTCGGGATTCCCTCTGCAGGCGTCGCTGTGGGGGCTCAGGGGGGACAACTTTGGTTACTCACAGTCTCGGAGTCGCTGGGGAGTCCTCCCTGAAGTGTTGTTTCTCCACAAGTCGAGCCGGGGGCGTTGGGTGCAGAGTTGCAAGTCTCACGCTTCTGGCGGGAAACGCAGTCGTTTTAAAGTTACTCCTTTGGAAACAAAGTTGCAGTCTTGGGTGAACAGGGCCGCTGTTCTCGGGAGTTTCTTGATCCTTCTAGAGCAGGGCAGTCCTCTGAGGATTCAGAGGTCGCTGGTCCTGGGGAAAGCGACGCTGGAGCAGTTTCCTTCCGAAGGGGGGAGACAGGCCGGTAGAGCTGGGGCCAAAGCAGTTGGTGTCTCCGTCTTCTCTGCAGGGTTTTTCAGCTCAGCAGTCCTCTTCTTCTTAGGTTGCAGGAATCTGAGTTCCTAGGTTCAGGGAAGCCCTTAAATACTAAATTTAAGGGCGTGTTTAGGTCTGGGGGGTTAGTAGCCAATGGCTACTAGCCCTGAGGGTGGGTACACCCTCTTTGTGCCTCCTCCCAAGGGGAGGGGGTCACATTCCTATCCCTATTGGGGGAATCCTCCATCTGCAAGATGGAGGATTTCTAAAAGTTAGAGTCACCTCAGCTCAGGACACCTTAGGGGCTGTCCTGACTGGCCAGTGACTCCTCCTTGTTATTCTCATTATTTCCTCCGGCCTTGCCGCCAAAAGTGGGGCCGTGGCCAGAGGGGGCGGGCAACTCCACTAGCTGGAGTGCCCTGTGGTGCTGTAACAAAGGGGGTGAGCCTTTGAGGCTCACCGCCAGGTGTTACAGCTCCTGCCTGGGGGAGGTGATAGCATCTCCACCCAGTGCAGGCTTTGTTATTAGCCACAGAGTGACAAAGGCACTCTCCCCATGTGGCCAGCAACATGTCTCGAGTGTGGAAGGCTGCTAAAACCAGTCAGCCTACACGGGTAGTTGGTTAAGGTTTCAGGGGGCACCTCTAAGGTGCCCTCTGGGGTGTATTTTACAATAAAATGTACACTGGCATCAGTGTGCATTTACTGTGCTGAGAAGTTTGATACCAAACTTCCCAGTTTTCAGTGTAGCCATTATGGTGCTGTGGAGTTCGTGTTTGACAGACTCCCAGACCATATACTCTTATGGCTACCCTGCACTTACAATGTCTAAGGTTTTGTTTAGACACTGTAGGGGCACAGTGCTCATGCACTGGTGCCCTCACCTGTGGTATAGTGCACCCTGCCTTAGGGCTGTAAGGCCTGCTAGAGGGGTGACTTATCTATACTGCATAGGCAGTGTGAGGTTGGCATGGCACCCTGTGGGGAGTGCCATGTCGAATTACTCGTTTTGTCCTGACCAGCACACACAAGCTGGCCAGCAGTGTGTCTGTGCTGAGTGAGGGGTCCCCAGGGTGGCATAAGATATGCTGCAGCCCTTAGAAACCTTCCCTGGCATCAGGGCCCTTGGTACCAGGGGTACCAGTTACAAGGGACTTACCTGGATGCCAGGGTGTGCCAATTGTGAAAACAAAAGTACAGGTTAGGGAAAGAACACTGGTGCTGGGGCCTGGTTAGCAGGCCTCAGCACAGCCTCAGCACACTTTCAAATCAAAATGTAGCATCAGCAAAGGCAAAACGTCAGGGGGTAACCATGCCAAGGAGGCATTTCCTTACACAACCCCCTCTCCCCCAAACGAAAGAGGATGAGACTAACCTTTCCCAAGAGAGTCTTCATTTTCTAAGTGGAAGAACCTGGAAAGGCCATCTGCATTGGCATGGGCAGTCCCAGGTCTGTGTTCCACTATAAAGTCCATTCCCTGTAGGGAGATGGACCACCTCAACAGTTTTGGATTTTCACCTTTCATTTGCATCAGCCATCTGAGAGGTCTGTGGTCAGTTTGAACTATAAAGTGAGTACCAAAGAGGTATGGTCTCAGCTTCTTCAGGGACCAAACCACAGCAAAGGCCTCCCTCTCAATGGCACTCCAACGCTGCTCCCTGAGGAGTAACCTCCTGCTAATGAAAGCAACAGGCTGGTCAAGGCCATCATCATTTGTTTGGGACAAAACTGAACCTATCCCATGTTCAGAGGCATCTGTCTGCACAATCAACTGCTTGGAGTAATCTGGAGCTTTTAGAACTGGTGCTGTGCACATTGCTTGTTTCAGGGTGTCAAAGGCCTGTTGGCATTCTACAGTCCAGTTTACCTTCTTGGGCATTTTCTTGGAGGTAAGTTCTGTGAGGGCTGTCATTATGGATCCATATCCCTTCACAAACCTCCTGTAATACCCAGTCAAGCCAAGGAATGCCCTGACTTGAGTCTGGGTTTTTGGAGCAGCCCAGTCCAGAATAGTCTGGATCTTGGGCTGGAGTGGCTGAACTTGGCCTCCACCTACAAGGTGTCCCAAGTAAACCACAGTTCCCTGTCCTATCTGGCATTTGGATGCATTGATAGAGAGGCCTGCTGATTGCAGAGCCTTCAAAACCTTCTTCAGGTGGACCAGGTGATCCTGCCAGCTGGAGCTAAAGACAGCAATATCGTCAAGATAAGCTGCACTAAAGGACTCTAAACCAGCAAGGACTTGATTCACCAACCTTTGGAAGGTGGCAGGGGCATTCTTTAAACCAAAGGGCATAACAGTAAACTGATAATGCCCATCAGGTGTGGAGAATGCTGTCTTTTCTTTTGCTCCAAGTGCCATTTTGATTTGCCAGTACCCTGCTGTTAATTCAAAGGTACTTAAGAATTTGGCAGCACCTAATTTATCAATCAGTTCATCAGCCCTAGGAATGGGAGGGGCATCTGTCTTGGTGACAGAATTAAGTCCTCTGTAGTCCACACAAAACCTCATCTCTCTCTTTCCATCTTTGGTGTGAGGTTTGGGGACTAAGACCACTGGGCTAGCCCAGGGGCTGTCAGAGTGCTCAATTACTCCCAATTCCAGCATCTTGTGGACTTCCACCTTGATGCTTTCCTTAACTTGGTCAGACTGTCTGAAAATTGTGTTTTTGACAGGCATGCTGTCTCCTGTGTTCAGATCATGGGTACACAGGTGTGTCTGACCAGGGGTTAGGGAAAAGAGCTCAGCAAACTGTTGCAGGACCTTCCTACAATCAGATTGCTGTTGGCTAGAGAGGGTGTCAGAATAGATCACTCCATCAACTGAGCCATCCTTAGGGTTTGATGAGAGGAGATCAGGGAGAGGTTCACTCTCAGCTTCCTGGTCCTCATCTGTCACCATCAACAGATTCACATCAGCCCTATCATGGAAGAGCTTAAGGTGGTTCACATGGATCACCCTCTTGGGGCTCCTGCTAGTGCCTAGGTCCACCAGGTAGGTGACCTGACTCTTCTTCTCTAGCACTGGGTAAGGGCCACTCCATCGGTCCTGAAGTGCCCTGGGAGCCACAGGCTCCAAAACCCAGACTGTCTAGCCTGGTTGAAATTCAACCATTGCAGCCTTTTGGTCATACCAAAACTTCTGGAGCTGTTGGCTGGCCTCAAGGTTTTTACTTGCCTTTTCCATGTACTCTGCCATCCTTGAACGTAGGCCAAGTACATAGTCCACTATGTCTTGTTTAGGCTCATGAAGAGGTCTCTCCCAGCCTTCTTTCACAAGAGCTAGTAGTCCCCTTACAGGGTGGCCAAACAGAAGTTCAAAGGGTGAGAACCCTACTCCCTTCTGAGGCACCTCTCTGTAAGCGAAAAGCAGACATGGCAAGAGGACATCCCATCTCCTTTTGAGTTTTTCAGGGAGCCCCATGATCATGCCTTTTAATGTCTTGTTGAATCTCTCAACAAGGCCATTAGTTTGTGGATGATAGGGTGTAGTGAATTTATAAGTCACTCCACACTCATTCCACATGTGTTTCAGGTATGCTGACATGAAGTTGGTACCTCTGTCAGACACCACCTCCTTAGGGAAGCCCACTCTGGTAAAGATACCAGTGAGGGGCTTGGCTACTGCAGGGGCAGTAGTCGACCTAAGGGGAATAGCTTCAGGGTATCTAGTAGCATGATCCACTACTACTAGTATGTACATATTCTCTGAGGCTGTGGGAGGTTCAAGTGGACCCACTATGTCCACACCCACTCTTTCAAAGGGGACCCCCACCACTGGAAGTGGAATGAGGGGGGCCTTTGAATGTCCACCTGTCTTACCACTGGCTTGACAGGTGGTACAGGAGACACAAAACTCCTTGACTTTCTGGGACATGTTGGGCCAGTAGAAGTGGTTGACTAGTCTCTCCCACGTCTTGGTTTGTCCCAAATGCCCAGCAGGAGGAATATCATGGGCTAAGGTCAGTATGAACTCTCTGAACTCCTGAGGCACTACCACTCTCCTAGTGGCACCAGGTTTGGGATCTCTTGCCTCAGTGTACAGGAGTCCATCTTCCCAATAGACCCTATGTGTTCCAGTTTTCTTGCCATTGGACTCTTCAGCAGCTTGCTGCCTAAGGCCTTCAAGAGAGGGACAGGTTTCTTGCCCCTTACACAACTGCTCCCTTGAGGGTCCCCCTGGGCCTAAGAGCTCAACCTGATACGGTTATAACTCCATAGGTTCAGTTCCCTCAGAGGGCAGAACTTCTTCCTGAGAAGAGAGGTTCTCTTTTTGTTGTTGTGTTGCAGCTGGTTTCCCAGTTGTCTTTCCTTTTCTCTTGGTAGGCTGGGCCCTTTTTCCAGACTCCAGCTCTACTTTTTCACCCTGAGCCTTGCACTGTGCCCTTGTCTTGACACACACCAGTTCAGGGATACCCAGCATGGCTGCATGGGTTTTCAGTTCTACCTCAGCCCATGCTGAGGACTCCAGGTCATTTCCAAGCAAACAGTCTACTGGGATATTTGAGGAGACCACCACCTGTTTCAGGCCATTGACCCCTCCCCACTCTAAAGTTACCATAGCCATGGGATGTACTTTAGTTTGATTGTCAGCATTGGTGACTGGATAAGTTTGTCCAGCCAGGTATTGACCAGGGGAAACCAGTTTCTCTGTCACCATAGTGACACTGGCACCTGTATCCCTCAGGCCTTCTACACTTGTCCCATTAATTAAGAGCTGCTGCCTGTATTTTTGCATATTAGGGGGCCAGGCAGCCAGTGTGGCTAAATCCACCCCACCCTCAGAGACTAATGTAGCTTCAGTGTGACACCTGATTTGCTCTG
Source organism: Pleurodeles waltl (assembly GCF_031143425.1). Taxonomy (NCBI): domain Eukaryota; kingdom Metazoa; phylum Chordata; class Amphibia; order Caudata; family Salamandridae; genus Pleurodeles; species Pleurodeles waltl. The sequence goes on along the minus strand of NC_090449.1, from coordinate 311,423,187 downwards.
GGCACACTGTTGATCCCACTTGGAGACTAGCCATTCCAGTGGTAGCTGGAGTGGAGTTGGAAGTGGTACTTTTCGTGGGACAGGCCTTGTCTCCAGTTTGGTGTCCAGGCTGATTACAGCTACGACACCAGGCCTTTTTGGGATCAAAGTTTTTAACCTTGTACCCAAAATTGTTTTGTGAAGAGGCTCTGGGCCCACCCTCCTGTGCAGGTTTTTGGGGGCCTGAAGAAGACTCTTTACTATTTTTGTTTTTGGATGTCTCAACACTCTTCCCCTGGGGAGGCTTTGTGACCCCTTTCTTTTGGTCACCCCCTGTGGAAGTCTTGGTCACCCTAGTCTTGACCAAATGGTCCGCCTTCTTTCCCAATTCTTGGGGAGAAATTGGTCCTAGGTCTACCAGATGCTGATGCAGTTTATCATTTGAACAATTACTTAATAGGTGTTCTTTCACAAATAAATTGTACAGCCCATCATAATCATTAACACCACTGCCTTGAATCCAACCATCCAGTGTTTTCACTGAGTAGTCCACAAAATCAACCCAGGTCTGGCGCGAGGTTTTTTGAGCCCCCCTGAATCTAATTCTATACTCCTCAGTGGAGAATCCAAAGCCCTCAATCAGGGTTCCCTTCATGAGGTCATAAGATTCTGCATCTTTTCCAGAGAGTGTGAGGAGTCTATCCCTACACTTTCCAGTGAACATTTCCCAAAGGAGAGCACCCCAGTGAGATTTGCTTACTTTTCTGGTTACACAAGCCCTCTCAAAAGCTGTGAACCATTTGGTGATGTCATCACCATCTTCATATTTAGTTACAATCCCTTTAGGGATTTTCAACATGTCAGGAGAATGTCTGACCCTATTTATGTTGCTGCCACCATTGATGGGACCTAGGCTCATCTCTTGTCTTTCCCTTTCTATGGCTAGGATCTGTCTTTCCAAAGCCAATCTTTTGGCCATCCTGGCTAACTGGATGTCCTCTTCACTGAGGCTATCCTCAGTGATTTCAGAGGTGCTGGCCCCTCCTGTGAGGGAAGCAGCATCTCTGACTATCACAATTGGAATCAGGGATTGAGGGTCCCTGGGTTCCCTAGTTAGGACTGGAAGGTGGGAATTCTCCTCCATGTCACTAACATCATCCTCTGGGTTGTCATCCTTAGAGGGGTTGGCTTTTTCAAACTCTGCCAAAAGCTCCTGGAGCTGTTGTTTGGAGGGTCTTAAGCCAATTGTGATTTTCTTTATTTTGCAGAGTGACCTTAGCTCCCTCATCTTAAGATGGAGGTAAGGTGTGAGGTCGAGTTCCTCCACATTCACATCTGCACCAGGCATTATGTTTCTAAAAGTTGGAATACTTTTTAAGAATCTAAAACTAGTTCTAGAATCTAATTCAAACTTTCACAAAACTTTTAAACTCTAAAAGAAATGCTAACAGGGACTAACACAAGGCCCTAGCAGGACTTTTAAAAATTTAGAAAAATAGCTCAAATAGCAAAAATCTATTTCTAATGACAATTTTTGGAATTTGTCGTGTGATCAGGTATTGGCTGAGTAGTCCAGCAAATGCAAAGTCTTGTACCCCACCGCTGATCCACCAATGTAGGAAGTTGGCTCTGTATGCACTATTTCAAGTAAGGAATAGTATGCACAGAGTCCAAGGGTTCCCCTTAGAGGTAAGATAGTGGCAAAAAGAGATAATATTAATGCTCTATTTTGTGGTAGTGTGGTCGAGCAGTAGGCTTATCAAAGGAGTAGTGTTAAGCATTTGTTGTACATACACACAGGCAATAAATGAGAACACACACTCAGAGACAATTCCAGGCCAATAGGTTTTTGTATAGAAAAATATCTTTTCTTAGTTTATTTTAAGAACCACAGGTTCAAATTCTACATGTAATACTTTGCATGAAAGGTATTGCAGGTAAGTACTTTAGGAACTTTGAATAATCACAATAGCATATATACTTTTCAAATAAAACACATATAGCTATTTTAAAACTAGACACAGTGCAATTTTCACAGTTCCTAGGGGAGGTAAGTAATTGTTAGTTCTTGCAGGTAAGTAAACCACATACGGGGTTCAAGTTTGGGTCCAAGGTAGCCCACCGTTGGGGGTTCAGAGCAACCCCAAAGTTACCACACCAGCAGCTCAGGGCCGGTCAGGTGCAGAGTTCAAAGTGGTGCCCAAAACACATAGGCTTCAATGGAGAAGGGGGTGCCCCGGTTCCAGTCTGCCAGCAGGTAAGTACCCGCGTCTTCGGAGGGCAGACCAGGGGGGTTTTGTAGGGCACCGGGGGGGACACAAGTTAGCACAGAAAGTACACCCTCAGCAGCACAGGGGCGGCCGGGTGCAGTGTGCAAACACACGTTGGGTTTTCAATTGGAATCAATGGGAGACCAAGGGGGTCTCTTCAGCGATGCAGGCAGGCAAGGGGGGGGCTCCTCGGGATAGCCACCACCTGGGCAAGGGAGAGGGCCTCCTGGGGGTCACTCCTGCACTGGAGTTCCGATCCTTCAGGTCCTGGGGGCTGCGGATGCAGGGTCTTTTCCAGGCGTCGGGATCTGAGAGTCAGGCAGTCGCGGTCAGGAGGAGCCTCGGGATTCCCTCTGCAGGCGTCGCTGTGGGGGCTCAGGGGGGACAACTTTGGTTACTCACAGTCTCGGAGTCGCCGGGGAGTCCTCCCTGAAGTGTTGTTTCTCCACAAGTCGAGCCGGGGGCGTTGGGTGCAGAGTTGCAAGTCTCACGCTTCTGGCGGGAAACGCAGTCGTTTTAAAGTTAGTCCTTTGGAAACAAAGTTGCAGTCTTGGGTGAACAGGGCCGCTGTTCTCGGGAGTTTCTTGATCCTTCTAGAGCAGGGCAGTCCTCTGAGGATTCAGAGGTCGCTGGTCCTGGGGAAAGCGTCGCTGGAGCAGTTTCCTTCCGAAGGGGGGAGACAGGCCGGTAGAGCTGGGGCCAAAGCAGTTGGTGTCTCCGTCTTCTCTGCAGGGTTTTTCAGCTCAGCAGTCCTCTTCTTCTTAGGTTGCAGGAATCTGAGTTCCTAGGTTCAGGGAAGCCCTTAAATACTAAATTTAAGGGCGTGTTTAGGTCTGGGGGGTTAGTAGCCAATGGCTACTAGCCCTGAGGGTGGGTACACCCTCTTTGTGCCTCCTCCCAAGGGGAGGGGGGCACATTCCTATCCCTATTGGGGGAATCCTCCATCTGCAAGATGGAGGATTTCTAAAAGTTAGAGTCACCTCAGCTCAGGACACCTTAGGGGCTGTCCTGACTGGCCAGTGACTCCTCCTTGTTATTCTCATTATTTCCTCCGGCCTTGCCGCCAAAAGTGGGGCGGTGGCCAGAGGGGGCGGGCAACTCCACTAGCTGGAGTGCCCTGTGGTGCTGTAACAAAGGGGGTGAGCCTTTGAGGCTCACCGCCAGGTGTTACAGCTCCTGCCTGGGGGAGGTGATAGCATCTCCACCCAGTGCAGGCTTTGTTATTAGCCACAGAGTGACAAAGGCACTCTCCCCATGTGGCCAGCAACATGTCTCGAGTGTGGCAGGCTGCTAAAACCAGTCAGCCTACACGGGTAGTTGGTTAAGGTTTCAGGGGGCACCTCTAAGGTGCCCTCTGGGGTGTATATTACAATAAAATGTACACTGGCATCAGTGTGCATTTATTGTGCTGAGAAGTTTGATACCAAACTTCCCAGTTTTCAGTGTAGCCATTATGGTGCTGTGGAGTTCGTGTTTGACAGACTCCCAGACCATATACTCTTATGGCTACCCTGCACTTACAATGTCTAAGGTTTTGTTTAGACACTGTAGGGGCACAGTGCTCATGCACTGGTGCCCTCACCTGTGGTATAGTGCACCCTGCCTTAGGGCTGTAAGGCCTGCTAGAGGGGTGACTTATCTATACTGCATAGGCAGTGTGAGGTTGGCATGGCACCCTGAGGGGAGTGCCATGTCGAATTACTCGTTTTGTCCTCACCAGCACACACAAGCTGGCCAGCAGTGTGTCTGTGCTGAGTGAGGGGTCCCCAGGGTGGCATAAGATATGCTGCAGCCCTTAGAAACCTTCCCTGGCATCAGGGCCCTTGGTACCAGGGGTACCAGTTACAAGGGACTTACCTGGATGCCAGGGTGTGCCAATTGTGAAAACAAAAGTACAGGTTAGGGAAAGAACACTGGTGCTGGGGCCTGGTTAGCAGGCCTCAGCACAGCCTCAGCACACTTTCAAATCAAAATGTAGCATCAGCAAAGGCAAAACGTCAGGGGGTAACCATGCCAAGGAGGCATTTCCTTACACAACCCCCCCCCCCCCCAAACGAAAGAGGATGAGACTAACCTTTCCCAAGAGAGTCTTCATTTTCTAAGTGGAAGAACCTGGAAAGGCCATCTGCATTGGCATGGGCAGTCCCAGGTCTGTGTTCCACTATAAAGTCCATTCCCTGTAGGGAGATGGACCACCTCAACAGTTTTGGATTTTCACCTTTCATTTGCATCAGCCATCTGAGAGGTCTGTGGTCAGTTTGAACTATAAAGTGAGTACCAAAGAGGTATGGTCTCAGATTCTTCAGGGACCAAACCACAGCAAAGGCCTCCCTCTCAATGGCACTCCAACGCTGCTCCCTGGGGAGTAACCTCCTGCTAATGAAAGCAACAGGCTGGTCAAGGCCATCATCATTTGGTTGGGACAAAACTGAACCTATCCCATGTTCAGAGGCATCTGTCTGCACAATCAACTGCTTGGAGTAATCTGGAGCTTTTAGAACTGGTGCTGTGCACATTGCTTGTTTCAGGGTGTCAAAGGCCTGTTGGCATTCTACAGTCCAGTTTACCTTCTTGGGCATTTTCTTGGAGGTAAGTTCTGTGAGGGCTGTCATTATGGATCCATATCCCTTCACAAACCTCCTGTAATACCCAGTCAAGCCAAGGAATGCCCTGACTTGAGTCTGGGTTTTTGGAGCTGCCCAGTCCAGAATAGTCTGGATCTTGGGCTGGAGTGGCTGAACTTGGCCTCCACCTACAAGGTGTCCCAAGTAAACCACAGTTCCCTGTCCTATCTGGCATTTGGATGCCTTGATAGAGAGGCCTGCTGATTGCAGAGCCTTCAAAACCTTCTTCAGGTGGACCAGGTGATCCTGCCAGCTGGAGCTAAAGACAGCAATATCGTCAAGATAAGCTGCACTAAAGGACTCTAAACCAGCAAGGACTTGATTCACCAACCTTTGGAAGGTGGCAGGGGCATTCTTTAAACCAAAGGGCATAACAGTAAACTGATAATGCCCATCAGGTGTGGAGAATTCTGTCTTTTCTTTTGCTCCAAGTGCCATTTTGATTTGCCAGTACCCTGCTGTTAATTCAAAGGTACTTAAGAATTTGGCAGCACCTAATTTATCAATCAGTTCATCAGCCCTAGGAATGGGAGGGGCATCTGTCTTGGTGACAGAATTAAGTCCTCTGTAGTCCACACAAAACCTCATCCCTCTCTTTCCATCTTTGGTGTGAGGTTTGGGGACTAAGACCACTGGGCTAGCCCAGGGGCTGTCAGAGTGCTCAATTACTCCCAATTCCAGCATATTGTGGACTTCCACCTTGATGCTTTCCTTAACTTGGTCAGACTGTCTGAAAATTGTGTTTTTGACAGGCATGCTGTCTCCTGTGTTCACATCATGGGTACACAGGTGTGTCTGACCAGGGGTTAGGGAAAAGAGCTCAGCAAACTGTTGCAGGACCTTCCTACAATCAGATTGCTGTTGGCTAGAGAGGGTGTCAGAATAGATCACTCCATCAACTGAGCCATCCTTAGGGTTTGATGAGAGGAGATCAGGGAGAGGTTCACTCTCAGCTTCCTGGTCCTCATCTGTCACCATCAACAGATTCACATCAGCCCTATCATGGAAGAGCTTAAGGCGGTTCACATGGATCACCCTCTTGGGGCTCCTGCTAGTGCCTAGGTCCACCAGGTAGGTGACCTGACTCTTCTTCTCTAGCACTGGGTAAGGGCCACTCCATCGGTCCTGAAGTGCCCTGGGAGCCACAGGCTCCAAAACCCAGACTGTCTAGCCTGGTTGAAATTCAACCATTGCAGCCTTTTGGTCATACCAAAACTTCTGGAGCTGTTGGCTGGCCTCAAGGTTTTTACTTGCCTTTTCCATGTACTCTGCCATCCTTGAACGTAGGCCAAGTACATAGTCCACTATGTCTTGTTTAGGCTCATGAAGAGGTCTCTCCCAGCCTTCTTTCACAAGAGCTAGTGGTCCCCTTACAGGGTGGCCAAACAGAAGTTCAAAGGGTGAGAACCCTACTCCCTTCTGAGGCACCTCTCTGTAAGCGAAAAGCAGACATGGCAAGAGGACATCCCATCTCCTTTTGAGTTTTTCAGGGAGCCCCATGATCATGCCTTTTAATGTCTTGTTGAATCTCCCAACAAGGCCATTAGTTTGTGGATGATAGGGTGTAGTGAATTTATAAGTCACTCCACACTCATTCCACATGTGTTTCAGGTATGCTGACATGAAGTTGGTACCTCTGTCAGACACCACCTCCTTAGGGAAGCCCACTCTGGTAAAGATACCAGTGAGGGCCTTGGCTACTGCAGGGGCAGTAGTCGACCTAAGGGGAATAGCTTCAGGGTATCTAGTAGCATGATCCACTACTACTAGTATGTACATATTCTCTGAGGCTGTGGGAGGTTCAAGTGGACCCACTATGTCCACACCCACTCTTTCAAAGGGGACCCCCACCACTGGAAGTGGAATGAGGGGGGCCTTTGGATGTCCACCTGTCTTACCACTGGCTTGACAGGTGGTACAGGAGACACAAAACTCCTTGACTTTCTGGGACATGTTGGGCCAGTAGAAGTGGTTGACTAGTCTCTCCCACGTCTTGGTTTGTCCCAAATGCCCAGCAAGAGGAATATCATGGGCTAAGGTCAGTATGAACTCTCTGAACTCCTGAGGCACTACCACTCTCCTAGTGGCACCAGGTTTGGGATCTCTTGCCTCAGTGTACAGGAGTCCATCTTCCCAATAGACCCTATGTGTTCCAGTTTTCTTGCCATTGGACTCTTCAGCAGCTTGCTGCCTAAGGCCTTCAAGAGAGGGACAGGTTTCTTGCCCCTTACACAACTGCTCCCTTGAGGGTCCCCCTGGGCCTAAGAGCTCAACCTGATACGGTTATAACTCCATAGGTTCAGTTCCCTCAGAGGGCAGAACTTCTTCCTGAGAAGAGAGGTTCTCTTTTTGTTGTTGTGTTGCAGCTGGTTTCCCAGTTGTCTTTCCTTTTCTCTTGGTAGGCTGGGCCCTTTTTCCAGACTCCAGCTCTACTTTTTCACCCTGAGCCTTGCACTGTGCCCTTGTCTTGACACACACCAGTTCAGGGATACCCAGCATGGCTGCATGGGTTTTCAGTTCTACCTCAGCCCATGCTGAGGACTCCAGGTCATTTCCAAGCAAACAGTCTACTGGGATATTTGAGGAGACCACCACCTGTTTCAGGCCATTGACCCCTCCCCACTCTAAAGTTACCATAGCCATGGGATGTACTTTAGTTTGATTGTCAGCATTGGTGACTGGATAAGTTTGTCCAGCCAGGTATTGACCAGGGGAAACCAGTTTCTCTGTCACCATAGTGACACTGGCACCTGTATCCCTCAGGCCTTCTACACTTGTCCCATTAATTAAGAGCTGCTGCCTGTATTTTTGCATATTAGGGGGCCAGGCAGCCAGTGTGGCTAAATCCACCCCACCCTCAGAGACTAATGTAGCTTCAGTGTGACACCTGATTTGCTCTGGGCACACTGTTGATCCCACTTGGAGACTAGCCATTCCAGTGGTAGCTGGAGTGGAGTTGAAGTGGTACTTTTCGTGGGACAGGCCTTGTCTCCAGTTTGGTGTCCAGGCTGATAACAGCTACGACACCAGGCCTTTTTGGGATCAAAGTTTTTACCCTTGTACCCAAAATTGTTTTGTGAAGAGGCTCTGGGCCCACCCTCCTGTGCAGGTTTTTGGGGGCCTGAAGAAGACTCTTTACTATTTTTGTTTTTGGATGTCTCAACACTCTTCCCCTGGGGAGGCTTTGTGACCCCTTTCTTTTGGTCACCCCCTGTGGAAGTCTTGGTCACCCTAGTCTTGACCCAATGGTCCGCCTTCTTTCCCAATTCTTGGGGAGAAATTGGTCCTAGGTCTACCAGATGCTGATGCAGTTTATCATTTGAACAATTACTTAATAGGTGTTCTTTCACAAATATATTGTACAGCCCATCATAATCATTAACACCACTGCCTTGAATCTAACCTTCCAGTGTTTTCACTGAGTAGTCCACAAAATCAACCCAGGTCTGGCGCGAGGTTTTTTGAGCCCCCCTGAATCTAATTCTATACTCCTCAGTGGAGAATCCAAACCCTCAATCAGGGTTCCCTTCATGAGGTCATAAGATTCTGCATCTTTTCCAGAGAGTGTGAGGAGTCTATCCCTACACTTTCCAGTGAACATTTCCCAAAGGAGAGCACCCCAGTGAGATTTGCTTACTTTTCTGGTTACACAAGCCCTCTCAAAAGCTGTGAACCATTTGGTGATGTCATCACCATCTTCATATTTAGTTACAATCCCTTTAGGGATTTTCAACATGTCAGGAGAATCTCTGACCCTATTTATGTTGCTGCCACCATTGATGGGACCTAGGCTCATCTCTTGTCTTTCCCTTTCTATGGCTAGGATCTGTCTTTCCAAAGCCATTCTTTTGGCCATTCTGGCTAACTGGATGTCCTCTTCACTGAGGCTATCCTCAGTGATTTCAGAGGTGCTGGCCCCTCCTGTGAGGGAAGCAGCATCTCTGACTATCACAATTGGAATCAGGGATTGAGGGTCCCTGGGTTCCCTAGTTAGGACTGGAAGGTGGGAATTCTCCTCCATGTCACTAACATCATCCTCTGGGTTGTCATCCTCAGAGGGGTTGGCTTTTTCAAACTCTGCCAAAAGCTCCTGGAGCTGTTGTTTGGAGGGTCTTAAGCCAATTGTGATTTTCTTTATTTTGCAGAGTGACCTTAGCTCCCTCATCTTAAGATGGAGGTAAGGTGTGAGGTCGAGTTCCTCCACATTCACATCTGCACCAGGCATTATGTTTCTAAAAGTTGGAATACTTTTTAAGAATCTAAAACTAGTTCTAGAATCTAATTCAAACTTTCACAAAACTTTTAAACTCTAAAAGAAATGGTAACAGGGACTAACACAAGGCCCTAGCAGGACTTTTAAAAATTTAGAAAAATAGCTCAAATAGCAAAAATCAATTTCTAATGACAATTTTTGGAATTTGTCGTGTGATCAGGTATTGGCTGAGTAGTCCAGCAAATGCAAAGTCTTGTACCCCACCGCTGATCCACCAATGTAGGAAGTTGGCTCTGTATGCACTATTTCAAAGTAAGGAATAGTATGCACAGAGTCCAAGGGTTCCCCTTAGAGGTAAGATAGTGGCAAAAAGAGATAATATTAATGCTCTATTTTGTGGTAGTGTAGTCGAGCAGTAGGCTTATCAAAGGAGTAGTGTTAAGCATTTGTTGTACATACACACAGGCAATAAATGAGAACACACACTCAGAGACAATTCCAGGCCAATAGGTTTTTGTATAGAAAAATATCTTTTCTGAGTTTATTTTAAGAACCACAGGTTCAAATTCTACATGTAATACTTTGCACGAAAGGTATTGCAGGTAAGTACTTTAGGAACTTTGAATAATCACAATAGCATATATACTTTTCAAATAAAACACATATAGCTATTTTAAAACTAGACACTGTGCAATTTTCACAGTTCCTAAGGGAGGTAAGTAATTGTTAGTTCTTGCAGGTAAGTAAACCACCTACGGGGTTCAAGTTTGGGTCCAAGGTAGCCCACCGTTGGGGGTTCAGAGCAACCCCAAAGTTACCACACCAGCAGCTCAGGGCCGGTCAGGTGCAGAGTTCAAAGTGGTGCCCAAAACACATAGGCTTCAATGGAGAAGTGGGTGCCCCGGTTCCAGTCTGCCAGCAGTTAAGTACCCGCGTCTTCGGAGGGCAGACCAGGGGGGTTTTGTAGGGCACCGGGGGGGACACAAGTTAGCACAGAAAGTACACCCTCAGCAGCACAGGGGCGGCCGGGTGCAGTGTGCAAACACACGTCGGGTTTTCAATTGGAATCAATGGGAGACCAAGGGGTCTCTTCAGCGATGCAGGCAGGCAAGGGGGGGCTCCTCGGGGTAGCCACCACCTGGGCAAGGGAGAGGGCCTCCTGGGGGTCACTCCTGCACTGGAGTTCCGATCCTTCAGGTCCTGGGGGCTGCGGGTGCAGGGTCTTTTCCAGGCGTCGGGATCTGAGAGTCAGGCAGTCGCGGTCAGGGGGAGCCTCGGGATTCCCTCTGCAGGCGTCGCTGTGGGGGCTCAGGGGGGACAACTTTGGTTACTCACAGTCTCGGAGTCGCCGGGGAAATCTTCCCTGAAGTGTTGTTTCTCCACAAGTCGAGCCGGGGGCGTCGGGTGCAGAGTTGCAAGTCTCACGCTTCTGGCGGGAAACGCAGTCGTTTTAAAGTTGCTCCTTTGGAAACAAAGTTGCAGTCTTGGGTAAACAGGGCCGCTGTTCTCTGGAGTTTCTTGGTCCTTCTAGAGCAGGGCAGTCCTCTGAGGATTCAGAGGTCCCTGGTCCTGGGGAAAGCGTCGCTGGAGCAGTTTTCTTCCAAAGGGGGAAGTTAGGCCGGTAGAGCTGGGGCCAAAGCAGTTGGTGTCTCCGTCTTCTCTGCAGGGTTTTTCAGCTCAGCAGTCCTCTTCTTCTTAGGTTGCAGGAATCTGAGTTCCTAGGTTCAGGGGAGCCCTTAAATACTAAATTTAAGGGCGTGTTTAGGTCTGGGGGGTTAGAAGCCAATGGCTACTATCCCTGAGGGTGGGTACACCCTCTTTGTGCCTCCTCCCAAGGGGAGGGGGTCACATTCCTATCCCTATTGGGGGAATCCTCCATCTGCAAGATGGAGGATTTCTAAAAGTTAGAGTCACCACAGCTCAGGACACCTTAGGGGCTGTCCTGACTGGCCAGTGACTCCTCCTTGTTATTCTCATTATTTCCTCCGGCCTTGCCGCCAAAAGTGGGGCCGTGGCCGGAGGGGGCGGGCAACTCCACTAGCTGGAGTGCCCTGTGGTGCTGTACAAAGGGGGTGAGCCTTTGAGGCTCACCGCCAGGTGTTACAGCTCCTGCCTGGGGGAGGTGATAGCATCTCCACCCAGTGCAGGCTTTGTTATTAGCCACAGGGTGACAAAGGCACTCTCCCCATGTGGCCAGCAACATGTCTCGAGTGTGGCAGGCTGCTAAAACCAGTCAGCCTATACAGGTAGTTGGTTAAGGTTTCAGGGGGCACCTCTAAGGTGCCCTCTGGGGTGTATTTTACAATAAAATGTACACTGGCATCAGTGTGCATTTATTGTGCTGAGAAGTTTGATACCAAACTTCCCAGTTTTCAGTGTAGCCATTATGGTGCTGTGGAGTTCGTGTTTGACAGACTCCCAGACCATATACTCTTATGGCTACCCTGCACTTACAATGTCTAAGGTTTTGTTTAGACACTGTAGGGGCACAGTGCTCATGCACTGGTGCCCTCACCTATGGTATAGGGCACCCTGCCTTAGGGCTGTAAGGCCTGCTAGAGGGGTGACTTATCTATACTGCATAGGCAGTGTGAAGTTGGCATGGCACCCTGAGGGGAGTGCCATGTCGACTTACTCGTTTTGTCCTCACCAGCACACACAAGCTGGCCAGCAGTGTGTCTGTGCTGAGTGAGGAGTCCCCAGGGTGGCATAAGATATGCTGCAGCCCTTAGAAACCTTCCCTGGCATCAGGGCCCTTGGTACCAGGGGTACCAGTTACAAGGGACTTACCTGGATGCCAGGGTGTGCCAATTGTGAAAACAAAGGTACAGGTTAGGGACAGAACACTGGTGCTGGGGCCTGGTTAGCAGGCCTCAGCACACTTTCAAATCAAAACATAGCATCAGCAATGGCAAAAAGTCAGGGGGTAACCATGCCAAGGAGGCATTTCCTTACACTTGATAAGTCTGATCTCTTCTAAAATAGCTATCAAAGCTGTCTCTGTGCTGTAGACTGATCTAAAACCATACAGTGCATTGTTCAGGAAACTATTCTCTTCCAGATAGCATGATAAGCTAGTATTTAGATGTTTTTAGATAAGTTGGTTGCTTATGGTAGCCGTGAGATTGGATATACATTTTTCTCTTCCTTGGGATTAGGCAAGGTTTTTTTTTTAACAAAGGTAAAATTGAAGCCTTTTTCCAGTCTGATGGAATAATGTCAGCTGTAATAATTATATTCAATAAAGTTGTAAAGAATGGAGCAAGACTGTCCGCTAAATTGTGCACTACTTTAGGCGGACAGGGATCCAAAGGAGCTCCTGACTTAATATGGCCAGTGAGCTTGATCACTTGGTCTGTAGTCAGGAGTGAACAATTGTGCAGCTCTGGCTTACTTGAGCAGCCAGAAGGGGATTCTGGGCTTGGGTAGGATAAGGAACGGGTGAGATCAAATTCCCTGCATACCACCTCAACTTTGTTTTTGAATAATTTGGCCAGTTTGTCACAAAAAGCCTGACTGAGGGGGACCAGAAGTAAGACTAAGACTTGAAGGAGACTTGACTTCTTTAAAAAAGCTCCATCAAGGAATTGGATGCCAATTTGATTTTTTCCATGTAAAACTTAGTTTTCTTATCAATGATGATTTTTTTATTTATTCCCAGATTGCTTCTCTATATCTATCTCTACCTATTTGTTGTAGTCCCATCACCAGGCTTTCTCAATTCGACAGCATTTTTGTTTCATGGCTCTGAGTGCCAGGAAAACCATGGAGCAAATGGCCTTTTCCTGATTTTACCTTTTTTGGCATTACTTGTTTTAGAACTGTCCTACTTATCCAGTCTGCTTCATTGGGATCACTAATAAACTCAGGCTTTAATGATTCTAGGCTCTCAGGCAAAACCTCTTTATTTATCTTATTCCATAGTCAGATGCATTTACTCTTCTCTGTCATTTTTAGGTCAAGCATGGGAACAAGAGTATTTATACTGAAATAAACTGACGTATGATCCGACCATATTATGGGTAATACAGCTTTCACCTTCAGGTTAGGATCATTGGAGAAAATGCCTTCTAAAGTATGTCCTGCTTTAGGTGTAGTGGTTTTCACTGTCTGTTCCAACCTAAAGCAGCTCAGATATTCCGTTAACAGGTCTGAGTCTCTATCACTAGAATCCTCCACATTAAATTAAAAAACCCCTAGTATAGTGTTGTTAGGGTATTGAACACTGATGTCAATATGGTTGGACAAGGCGTCTAAAAACCTAGCTTTAGGTCCGGGGGACCTATGAATCAAAAGCCCATAAAAAGTGCAGCTACCTGCTAACTTACATCTAAAGGCAAGAGAATCACAGTCTCTAATGGTGGAGGGTTCACATGTTATTCGTAACCAGTCATGGTATGCTATTGCTAAACCGCCACCATGTTTACCCACCCTATCAAGTCTGCTAATGGAGTAGCCGGCAGGCAGTGCCGAGTCAAGATTTGGGTCGGAGGTTTTGTCCATCCAGGTCTCAGTTAAAAATACCGAGTGAGGGGTGTAAGATTATAAAAACTCGAGAAACTCATATTTATGTTTAGTGAGTGACTAAGTGTTAATTATAAAACAGCCCAAAGAATTCAATGTATGTTCTAAATACTGTTGTAACCTTATCAGCTGACCCAAACCCTCCAAACCAGGGATAAAGTTACAGTGATTGTCACAATAAGAATCTAACTTTACGCTAGGATTCAAAAGATTGCAGTCAGTCTGCCTTCCTGGTGAATTAATGCCAAGCAGAGCCTCCTTTGTACAATGGTCATCATGGCGCATTCCGGGCGCAGATGGGTTTGCCTTTGGTGCGGCATCAATGTGCCTGCTGCGCAGACCCACTATCATTGGTGTTTAAATAGTCTCCTCCTCGAGGAAGATTAGAACTCAACTTGCCCAAAATGGCATTCGCTCGCTGCAACTGACGAGTCAGTAATGCCCCAAACAATCAGTAAAGTGCCTAATACAAGAAATGCCTCAGTGAATAATGTTAAAACCAACTAAAATGATCAATCAGATTATTTTCAGCAGTTCGTCAGTAAGTACTGCGCGGGCGGGCTATCATTGGTGTTTAAATAATCTCCTTGAGGAAGACTAGACCTCAACTTTCCCAAGGTGGCAACCGTTCCCTCTAACCAGCGAATCAGGAATGCCCCCAACAATCAGTAAAGTGCCTATTGCCTAGAGCACGAAATGCCTCCTTGAATAATGTTAAAGTCAAATAAAATGGCCCCAAAAGATTAATTTAAGCAGTTTGTCAGTAAGTCCTGTATGTTGATCATAACCTGGTAGGATATGAAGGACCCTTTGTAAGGGGGGTAGGGAGTTCTCCCTTGGTGAATTTTAGGAAGATGTAGTGGCGAATTGTGAATTTATAAATATATTAGCCAAGAACTTTGCTCAAAAATGTGAAAGTTTAAAAAATGGTTTGCATGGGTTCTGGGGGTGTGGAATGTTTAGGAAACATAATGGCACATTTTAGGCCTATAAGCAGGTAGCAATTAAAGACTACTTCACAAGGAGGTCATGGACGGTACTTCTTTTTATCTCAGTTAAGTGGGCATCACAGACAACTTTAACTTTGAAATAACACAGCTCATTTGCAGGGTTCGACTGTATTGTTTTTGAACAATGGCCACTTAATTATGTGTGCTCCTAGTTCACACATGCATGCACACATACATGTCTGCGGAAGTCCCGTAAACCACTGATCTATCTTGCATGGATTGAAACTTTCAACCTGCAAGCTATTCAGAGGCATTTGTAGCTAGTTCCTTCCAGTCGCGTCTCGCGACAATTTAAAGGGGCGAGGCGGCGCACGCGGGGGGAGAATTAAATCAAATATATTGAAATAAAAAAAAACACTTACCTGCGCTCCCGCGCCGCACTGTTCCTCTGCCTCCTCCGTCTTCTGCTGCAGGCACAGGCTCCCAGCCTGCCCTGCGCTAATCTGACGCTGCTTAGAGCAATGTCAGGATTGGCTGGGAGCACCCAGCCAGGGTGCTCCGAGGCAGACTGGGAGCCTGTTCAGGCTCTCTCCAGCCCAGCAACTATGTTGCTGGGCTGAAGAGAGCCCTGTGCGCATGTGTGTTTGGCCGGCTCGAGAGAGAGCCAGCCAAACACACATGCGCTCTGAGGGGGGGGAGTGCTGAGCACGTCACCACTGTGGCGTCACCCCTTCTTCCAAAAAACAATCATAAACACAGTTTATTGTGGTGGAAATTTTCTTCCATACTTGAGCTCAATAGGGGAAACTCCAGTCATGCTTTGAGGAGTATCTCGGTATCACGCAGTGCCAGGGAAATGGAAATGGAAGGGTGTGTGGAGTAGAAACTTAAAGCACTTTCTATAAGATGGCCATGTTGTGGTGTATGATCCTGTTACCTTGAGGCCAAAGTGCTTTATCTTTCGGTATTTGAAACCCAGTTTCACACCATAATCTCTGAACCCTTTTCTTCAGAGAGAGGGCCAATGACTGAGTTTAACATGCAAGGGCTGTCAAAAAGATTTAATGGAGGGCTAGTAGTAATAGCTCAATCACAATACTTGAGACCAGCATTACTTGTGGGCAAAAGGAGTGTTTGGCAAACATAACCTTTAGGTTTTTTGACAAAAACTCATACTAAAAATTCGATGAATACTGATCACGATACAAAAACCAATAACACCATTGAGTGCTCTATGATCATGTCAGGGTCAAAACTAAAAGGAGCAAAAATCCCTTTTAAGCAATTGCGTGGATTTCCCGTGGTCTGACAGTACCGCAAGATATAGGGGGTCATAGGGGAGACCGCGGCGGCCATTCAGACATTTCCTCTGGGCCGGCGGGGGCTCTCCAAAAGAGCGCCCGCCGGCCCAGAGGAAATGCCCCTGCAACGAGGACGCCGGCTCAGAATTGAGCCGGCGTAGTTGCAGGGGTGCGACGGGTGCAGTTGCACCCGTCGCGTATTTCAGTGTCTGCTCAGCAGACACTGAAATACTTTGCGGGGCCCTCTTACGGGGGCCCCTGCAGTGCCCATGCCATGGGCATGGGCACTGCAGGGGCCCCCAGGGGCCCCGCGGCACCCCCTACCGCCATCCTGTTCCTGGCGGGAGACCCGCCAGGAACAGGATGGCGGTAGGGGGGTCAGAATCCCCATGGCTCCGCAGCCATGGAGGATTCACAAGGGCAGTGGTAAACCGGCGGGAGACCGCCGGTTTACCCTTTCTGGCCGCGGCTGAACCGCCGCGGTCAGAATGCCCTCGGGAGCACCGCCAGCCTGTTGGCGGTGCTCCCGTGGTCGGTGACCCTGGCGGTCACCGGCCGCCAGGGTCAGAATGACCCCCATAGGCTGCTACTACAAAGTTAGGGACAGATGTATCATGAAGGCCTTTTGCGATTCGGAAATAGCGATTTTTAAGAAATCGCTATTTCCGACTCGCAAAATGCCATGTATCACATTTGCGAATCGGTAATAGCGATTTCTTAAAAATCGCAAATGCTATTACTGAATCGCAAATTGCGATACCGGCCCCATTCACACCTATGGGCCTGTTGGCCCATATCTGCGAATTTTTAGCATTTCCAAAATTGTGATTTCTTAACCCGAAATCGCAATTTTGGAAATGCAAAACCCCAGGGTGCTGGGGGCCTAAGCCCCCCCGCTGCACCCCAAAGTTATTTTTTGGGACATGTAAGGTAAACACATGCCAAAAGGGCATGTGTGCTTTACATGTACATTTTAAAAATGCATTTAAAATGCATTTTTAAATTTTGCACATGGTTACCACCAGGTTGAACCTGGTGGTAAATAGCGATTCCTAAATGCCCAAATCACATTTAGGAATGGCTTCATACATGTGCTAATAAATCACAAATAAGGAATCCTTATTTGCGATTTCTTTTTTAGAGAGTTGCAATTTGAAACTCTCTAAACAGGGTCGCAATTTTAAGGAATCGCTATTTTAGCTATTCCTTAAAGTTGCGTTCAGAATGTCTTTCTTACATTCTGAACTGGCTTTTTGCATTCGCAAACGGGCATTCGCACCGTTTGCGAATGCAAGAAACCTTGATACATCTGGCCCTAAATGTCTGTTAAATCGGTTCTAGAGAACAGCGGCACGGCTTCCTTGCAGGTTGAGATACGGTATGTCCTAAATGAGGGTAGGAGCTTCTTTCCAGGGCACACTAGATGCTTGGGGCAAAACATCATACACATAAGTGCAGGGCGGCATTAACACTCTTTTTTACAGCTTGAGCAGGGGAGAGTTCTGTGTAAAATGAAACGTTCACATTTTTACGGCCCGTTTTCTAAGAACCACATAAATAAGATCTTTTTCAGTGGCAGAAAGGGAAAGGTGGAGAAAAAAGAGGGGTGGAGAAAAGGATGGAGATAAGATGGATGGATGGATGGATGGATGGATTCAGAGGTGAATGGGTGAGAGGGGGACGGAGTGATTTATGGAGAAATATGCTGGAGAGAAGAATGGAGAGCATATGGGTGAATGGAGAGACTGATTCATGCATACAGATAAAGATATGGGTGGATGACGAGAAGGATGGAGGATGGTTGGATTGCAAGAAGGATGAGGGGAAGAATGGTAAATTGGATGGAGAGAAGGCAGATGGAAAGAAGGAAGGATGGTAGATGGACCGATGGCAAAATGGAAGGATAGATAATGAATGAAAAGGGAAAGGAAGGAAAACCATAGAAAGAGGATGGATGGATGGCTGGATTGATGGTATACAGGAAGGATGGAAAGAACGATAGACAAAGAAATAATAATGGTGACAAAGAAGGGCAAAAGACTGAAAGAAGGAAGACAGTTTAAACATTTTAGAATCCCAACAGCGAAGGACACTTCTGAATGAATGCCAGGTTCCCTGGTCTCACCCATTCGCTCAGGAGTTTTTCGGGACAAGGTTCAAAGAGTGTTGTATTTTTCTGGTTATTCCCTTGGATATATGATGTTTAGATCCCACCAAATATGCAGTCACAGAGGTCATCCTCGTTAATTTTTAGTTTTTTCGTGTAAATTTGTAGTATAGACTGGAACAGGGAACACTAAGCCAGACCTTGCATGCCAAAATGGCAGAGACAAGCAGGGTTTTAAGTAGGAAGCAAAAAGTTTAGTGGGGGAGGCGGGGTCCTAAAAGGGGCACGACTTACATAATTAAGGACGTGGCTTAAACATGTACATTACATTTTTGTGACCCCTATAGTGTGCCATTCCACTGGAGTCTTGATGCAACATTAATAAAACATGAAATATAAATAGGAACTAAATCAGTGACAAGGAATACTTTATCTTTTTAAAAATAATTGATCGGAAATTATTCACTGTTATTTACCAGTAAAGGTAAGGACATGAATATAGGTCCCAATGAGGACCCGTTCCGATGTCCGTATTTAATTACTAATTGGTCTGAGACAGGGAGAGTACTGGCCTGTAGTGCAGACCATATATTGTGGAGGTATGGTTTAAAACCATACTCTAGGGGGAGTGGCCTCACTTTTATGAGAATCTCAATTGACCAATCGGACAGTCAGCAAACTGCCTACAGGCCCAGAGGACAGCAAAGTGCACGTGGAGAGAGTAGGTGCTCCCCAGAACGAGTCTTGAGACCGAGGCACAGCCAATTGGCAGCTGGAACGAAAGGAAACAACAAAGAAGAAGAAGCAACGAGGAAATTAGATTGCCAGCCTGTGGGCCGATTCACAAAGGTAAAGTTAGACTCCAGGTCTAAGTTCACCTTTGTGAATTGGGCCCTTAGAAGACAGGTATAGAGTTAGACTTCAGGTCAAAAGTTAAACTTCAGGTCTAAGTTTACCTTTGTGAATTGGGCCCTTGAACGTCAGATCTAAAAGTAGACTTCAGGTCTAAATTTAGACTTCAGGTCTATGTTCACCTTTGTGAATAGGGCCCTTAGACTTCAGGTCTAAAGTTAGACTTCAGGTTGAAGTAAAGGAGGCAAGGCTTTTCCTCAGGTGTAGGAAGAATTTTTTCTTACCATGGATTGGGAATTACTTCAGAAACAGGATCTTGTAATGGTAGTAAAGGTTTTTTGGGACACAGTCCCAAACATCAGATTGAGATGTACCGCTAATAAGCCCCTTTAACCTGTAATATAACTGGCCCAGCTTGAGCTGTACATTTTTCCTCCAACTATCAAATTGCTGAAGATACGTTGTTATCAAGTCTATTGAGTGATAAGCTGCCCGAGCTAGTAAAAGCGATTAAACAAAGTGCGGGTGGCAAGGCTCCATCGCCGGATGGGGTCACAACGGATCTATTAAAATGCAATGCTGATTTTGAGGGGCTATCTCTTGTAAACTTATTTAATACTTCCTTTTGCTATAAAATCCCAAGGTCATGGGTGTTCTCCATTATTGTCCCGATTTTTAAAAAGGTGACAGGAATGCTATCACCCGATCTCCCTCATTGATTGCACAATAAAAATCATAGGCAGGGTAATTTTCCACAAATTAGAGATTGGACGCAGAAAACTAATATTCTATCTCCGTTTCAATATGGTTTCTGATCTGGTTTGGGCACCATGGAGAAATGTCTGAACTTGCAGTTGATTTGGACAAATACACAACCGCTACACTTTATACCCTTAACTTGGAGTTTATGGATTTGCCCACAGCCTTTGATCTCGTTCATGGGGCCAAACTTTGGCTCAGGCTATTGGAGATAGGTGTAGAGGATGCTCTTGTGAATTTTCTGCATACTTTGCATGAGAACCTAAGTGCCAAAGTGTTGTATGGCTTAGTGGGTGAAGTTTCCAACAACGTGCGTCAGGGCTGTATTTTGGTGTCCCTTTTGTTTATTTGATATGTCCACAATTTATGCCCTCATTTGGGTGCAGCTACTGATGATGTCCCAAAATTTGCCAACTTTTCGGTACTGGCATTACTTTATACAGACGATGATGTCTTGTGGGCTAGAACTCCAAAGCTTTGCACTGCTTAATTGAATTGTTTGTTTCTTTGATGAGCACCCTTGATTCAGCAAACAACTTTGGAAGGTCTCACATCATGGTGTGCTGGCCAGGGAACAGAAGAATGGCATCCATGTCCGTTCGAGGTCAGTCCCTGAGCTGTGTTAATAACTTTTGTTATTTGGCATCACTTTTAATTCAGAAGGGTCGAGGCAGCCCCAGATTAACATCTCACAAATGAAACTCAGCAGTGCAGCGTGGGCCATCCTAAATCTTTTACCACCTGATTTTAAAGGCCTAGTCTCCCCCTTTTTAAAAATGTATAATCAGCAGTGTATATCTGCTGCTCTGAATCAAGCGGGGATTTGGGGGTATCAGAACCCTTCTGTGCTGCAGACCGAGGAAAATCGGATCTGCAGGCGTCTTGTTAATGTCCCATCGACCAGCTCTCATTACATCCTCCGTTCAGAGCTGAATCTACCTTATGTTTCTGATAGGATCACGTTGGCTCCATTATAACTATGGGTCAGTGCGTGGGCGAACACTGAGGCAAGTTTTAATAGGGAAGTAAGTTTAGACTGCCTCAAGCTCGACAGGGGCCTCTCTGTCCCATAGTTGCATTATGTACATAAGACTCTTCATGAGCTAGGTTTGTCTGACCAATTTTCCGCACCACATACCATAATTGGATCAGACAAAGTATTGATTGAAGGGAAGTTTTATGACTTTTGCTTGAATCAACATCTAGACAAAGAATTTAATAAATGTTTGTGAAGGATTATGTAGTAAATTAGACAACAACGGAAGTTGCGTTTCACTTTGCCCTGGGCTTTAATAGGTGGGAATAATCCCTTCTATTCCGTTTCAGTGCGGGTACTGTGTTGAGGTTGCTGTGTTTCAAGGGTGATGCTTATCAATGGGTAACCTGTATTTCTGCCGTATGCCATATAGAGAGCAACTCTCCCGTTAGCATAAGATGTGCATTTATGCTGTACCAATAGTCTGTCAGGAGTCTATAAACCGCATCTGCAGCCTGCGAGGTACAAGCGTGCTGTACATCTTGCCTGAGATGCTAGTACGCAGTGACCACAGTCTGCAAGGGGTTTGCACGCAGTGAGTGCTTCCATAGTGTCTGTATACTCACTGAATAAGCCTGTGCGCTTCCTCAGGAGCCTGTAACACATCTGTACTCAGGATGTAACTATACTCTCTACAGCTTGTTAGGCATCTGTACAGTGTGGTGATAGCATGCGCACTGCCCATACACAGTACTTGTATTCAATACCTATATGCAATGCTCATACTCTGTATGCAGCCTGTGCTTTTTTCATACTCCCGGGCCCAATATTCACTAATACCCGCACTGCATCCAACTATTGAGGTGCTGCTCTCCATCACGTGCTACATGTATTTGTATCACGTCACCCCAACAACATATGTCCAAGGTATCCCTCAATCCACTGCCCACCTCTCGATCTGCTCTACAAATATGTGACATTCACTAATTATAAACGCAAATAGGGGAGACTTCTTCATCAAATTCAAACTCCTTAAGTCCTTGCTTGTTTCCCAGATACAGACTCCTTTTGTGAGCAGATCAAGAAGAAAACTCTGCCATCTTCACCTGAAACCAGCTCCACCACAATTCAATGTACTTTCCAGCATACTTTCCACCGCCCGCATCAAGGTACTACCTGGACCTAGCACACGCTGGTACAGGAACGGTTGCTGTCAAACTTCGTATGCATACCTATTCCACCCTAATGCTAAATTATGAACAGTGATGCACTGGCTTTTTGGGCAATTTAGCAACCAGGCACTGTTATATGGGCAAGCTTAAAAGGCTCAGTGCGTGGGCTGGGTTTTTTTTTTTTTTTTGTTGGTCCTGTCATGGCCCAGTGGACCAAAAATTGAAAACAGCCTATACTTTGGCCCTTTAAGGTTTAGTGGGGTAGTTCAAATAGAGCACTGTCCGAAGATGTGACCAGAGAACAAGTTATTTTCTATGTTTGGATGACCAAAGAGGAGATGAAGCAGCTGACTTTGTAGTCTGGGTCGGTCAGCTTTTCCAGACTTAGAACCCATTCTTCAGATAAACCAGAGGGCGAAGAGGCAATGGCCAATGGATTTCTATTCCACACTTGCAGGATTTCTGCTCTGACGAACCAAGGAGAGAAGACTGTCACAGAAGATGTTTAGATCGTATTTTGATGACAGCAACTTAAAAAAAGCAGGGAAGGGCTTGTTATGGTTTTTTCCAGTGTACGGCCAAAGTGAAATGGGCCATGAGTACCGTGTGGTCGGAAGAAACATGCATTTTAGGCTTAGAGGATTTTGGTCAGCTGATTTAAGAGGGTGAGAAGGGGGCCTTGAGTGACAGAATTAATTTCAATGTTTGGAGGAACTCAGCACAAAAGAACAAGGGTAAAGGTGGCTTTTGGAGACAGTGTTCCTTTCCAGGTTTGGATAACTGTTCTATTAATGGATCGGTGGAAGGAGAACTTGGTGGACAGTGTCATTTTCCAGGTTTGGAGGATTTGACAGAGAGTGGGGATTAGTAGAAGGGATTATTTAATAGAATTAAAGGACTAGGGGCCAGATGTAGGTAGGTAACAGATTGCGAGTTGCAATTTGCGAGTCATAGCGACTCGCAAATTACAATTCGCAATCCGAGATGCAGAAAGGTGTCTCAGACACCTTCTGCGACTCGCTATGGGGTCGCAAAGACCCACCTCATGAATATTCATGAGGTGGGTCGCAGTTTGCGACCCCATAGCGAGTCTAGGCACTCACAGGGATGGTGGCCTGCTGGAGACAGCAGACCACCATGTCCGTGACTGCTTTTTGAATAAATCAGTTTTTTTTTTTCCTCTTTGCAGCCCGTTTTCCTTAAAGGAAAACGAGCTGCAAAAAAAGAAAGAATTCTGAAACCATTTGGTTTTGGTTTTTTCAGAGTAGGCAGTGGTCCATAGGACCACTGCCTGCTCTGAAAAAATATTTTTGTGGGCATTCACAAAGGGGAAGGGGTCCCATGGGGACCCCTTCCCTTTTGCGAATGTGTTACCATCCACCTCAAATGGATGGTAACTGCGAGTTGGTTTGTAACCGCTTTCGCGGTCACAAAGCAACTCTACATCGCGATGCGGTCGCAAATAGGAAGGGAACACCCCTTCCTATTTGCGAGTCGGAATCACATTTTGCGAGTCGGTACCGACTCGCAAAATGTGATTCTGCATTGCTTAAGGCCTTTTGCGCCTCGCAAACTGCGTTTTCCGCCGTTTGCAAGGCGCAGAAGGCTTCCTACATCTGGCCCTAGGTTACTAAGATGTCCAGAGGAGGAGCCACTTTTTCATATTTGCTGGTCTCGCTATAATGTAGCTGAAGGTCAAGGTTGCAGGGATATTAGCTTTCAGGGAAACTGGCAGTAGCTTAGATGTCAAAAAGTAGGCTCAGAAGAGGAGCTTCCTTTTCATGTGTAGAGAACTGTGGCTTGGGCAGCAGGTACAAAACATGATGAGAGAAGAGGGATGTCCGTTGTTGTTTGCAGTGCTGTGTGGATTGGGGGGGGGACAAGGCACTCTTATCAGGTGAAGGGCCATTTGTTTATATTAGGAGACCGAATTTCTAACAGCACTGGTCTCTTAGGGAGAATCACTAATGATCTTTCAACCCACCCACCCTGTCACATGTTTATTTCACATACTGGATCTGTTACCAGTGAAGCCAGCTGTGCACATGCTTGCTCACTCTGTTCCACCAAAATGTTGGCTAGCACCAAATGGTGGACAGACAGACAGTTCGACACCCACCAGTTCTCCATTAATTTTATTGCAGTGGGGTTTTTGATAATAAACAAGATGATGGATTGAATACTTGAATTAATCTCATTTACTGGCAATCATTTGGGCTGCATTCCAGCCCATTGTTTTTTGGCGACCATGCCTCTCTAGACAGAGGCCCTTCTCATGCAAATCAGTATTGAGATTGCTCTTCATGAAAACAACCCTGTCTGAATTCAGGCATTTAACTAATCACTTTTTTGTTTTCCTCTGTGTCACGCCCTGGGAGCGATGGGTGTGGGAAGACTGGGATTCCATGGTCAGTGTGCCACCGGAATGAAGCTGCAACCTACCAACGAGGACAAAAGTGGCCAAAAACTCATATGGGTTTCTTGGATTCCAGTTCCAAGGTGATTTAGCCTGGTAAGTCAGGCTGGACTGCTGCTGTTGGAGCAGGACCAAGGCTTATTTGAACATGGGTGGTTCCTGCCTAAGGTGGCATGGTCGGTAGAAAAAACAATGGATTGGAATGCAGCCCGAGTAATTACCAGTGACTGAGATTAATTCAAGCATTCGACCCATTACTCTGTTGTTTTGCTCAGATATATTTATGATGGGATTTCATTATCCTGCTCCTCTACAAATAAGCTACCTTAAGTGCCTTAAGTGCTAAGACGTAATATCAGCTACGATATTTTGTAAAATGTCTAACCACCCATCTTTTAGCTTTACTTATTGACCATTAACCACTTTGCCAAGAGACACAACTCTAAAAGATTGTTGACAAACAGACCAGTTCCCAACTCAAATAATCAATGGAGTCTTGTCTACAATTTCCTATAATGTTCTGGGTACAAATCAATATAGGCGACACAAGATCTCCAAATGTGCAGGGGCTGGGTAACACTTCTCTTCACTAGCACAGTGTTTACTACACTTCCAACCTTGTTCTCCCGCATTTGACACATCCCCCTCTTGGAAATGCCTCAGTTTGCACCCTTCGTGAAGTAGTGGTTAGAAGGATAAATGGAACACTATATCTGGCAACTGCCAGAGCTGCTTGAGTAGACTTAAAAGAAGAGTTGGACTGCTAAAGGAGCCTGGGGGAGGGAGTGCAGCAGGAGTCTGGAGGAATAAGAGGTACTGTAGTCTGGACGGAGAAAGGAAGTGCTTCATTAGAGTGCTGTGGGGAGGACTACGGTTCCAAGAATCTATTGGAACTGGAGGCAGTCCAGATGATGAAGAATGAATGGAGAGAGCACGGGCGAATCATGAACAAAGTCAGAGCCTCAGGAACCTGGAACAAGGTAGTAAATGCTGCCGTCAATCATGCAGAATAGAGGAATGATGTGTTTCACAAACCTGGTTGAAGTGCATTTTTAAACAGGCTGAAGGAAAGACCTTTGCATCAGTTTGACGGGAGACAACACTAGCAGGTGGTCTGTAAAGAGTAGTGGAGAAATTACTTCTCATAGAGTTCTACAGCGATATAACTCTCTTGTTCACTGATTCCATGTGGGAGTGCAGCATCAAGTTCAGTTTTTATTTGCTATCCAGTCCATCAAGTTTAATTTTTATTTATCTTCCAGTACCAGGCTCTCCCTGTTTATTTTATCATGAATTCAGGACTGCGGATACAAGATTGTAAAAAAAACTCTGGAAAGGATTATGAATTCAGGACTACTGATGCAAGAAGCTCCACAGAACCTCTTCTAGCTCTGGTCAAATCAACAATTTAAGCTGGAACTCCATTACGTCACCCCTGGAACACCATTTGCTCATCAGCCAAGTGCCATAACAGCATAAGCACACACAACACACATTCCTTCTTACAATATAGAAATATAATATAAAGAATATGGAAACAGTAAACAAGAAGAGAAAAATACAAATGAATGTACAATAAAGAAAAGGTTGAAACTCGTGTACAACCAACAGGAGGCATTTCATAATCCCACTAATATAAATTTTCCTAGCTTTAGTATCAATAGTTTCAATTCTACTAAGGACACGGAGATGAGGATTATGCTTTACTTTCTCTGGTTTATTTAACTCAGCAGCCCTTTTCAAACATTAAGAAAACTAAAAATTTCATGAACATTTTGAGATAAAAAAAAGTTAATCACGGTTCATTCAATCAGGGCGCCCATGTTCCTCTCATAATACTCTGTTTATGTTTCTCTTCCTCTCTTTTGGGCAACAATCTGCCAGACAGTTATCCGTTACGACTGTTAGTTCAAATAATTTCCTGTGAACTAGAAAATATTGTTGAGACCACCTTCCCAATCTTCAGAAGATTGTGCATAATCACTTTAAGCTGACAACATCATAGGTCAGAAGAAAAATACATGTATAACATCTGGCATGGGCATTTCATCATAAAAATATTACTTACATCCACTACGAAAAGCCTTCAAAACACCGGAGCAAAACAGTCAGTCCTCAACCCCGGGCAGGATAATCCTTGCCTCCCTGTCCTTAATAGAACTGAAACTTTCTGTTACAAAAGATAGGAAATTTTGTATTCCATGTCAGGACCTGAGGTGTGGATTATGATAGTCCAAATCTTATCCACTACTAGGGTGGTCATGGGAGGAAGTTGCTTAAAATCGAAATGCCTGAACATTGAGTCTGACGACCAATCTGCTGCATTCATGATATCTTCCAAATGTGCCTTAAGAGAAGGCCTTAGAGGCTATCGCTCCTCTGGTAGAATGGGCCACAAACATTTTCGTGTTTATGCCTGCTTCCTGCATGGCACATCAAAACCATCTAATGACAGTAGTGGAGAACACAGCTCGGTGTGGTTTTCTGAGAGCTATAACGATGTGTTGTTCCACAGGGGGCAGAGTTCTTCTGTCATGGATTTATAAGCCTTAATTCATCACACCATACACAGTTTGGGACAATCTTGAAAGGCATTCCACGGTCTTGAAAGGAGACCATGCAAGGAATGTTTTTTCCTTGTTCTGAAATGTGGAAGGTAATACCTTTAGAGTGAACACTCGTCCAGTGATGTCTAATGCTCTGACATTGGACACACATCTACAGGAAATCAAGCACAAGAGGAAGGCCAACTTAGCTGAGAGCTGTTTCCTAGAAAGATAATTACTAGGACAAGAAATAAACAGGTTGAGTACCACATTCACGTCCCACAGGAGTGAAGTAGTGCAGATCTGGAGGAAGGGATAGACATGTACCCCTCAGTAATTTCTGGATCAAAGGCTGTTTACTCACAGGGATCCCTTCAATTGGGGGTTGTCCCTCTGATATCTCTGAGTGAAAAGTATTCACCGTTCTAAGGTGGCAAAAAAATTCCAGATATTGACAATTCCTGCCGCAGGGGACCCAAGTATCTTTGCTGACACCAATCCATTCATCTGAACCAAGATGATCAATATCTCTTAACTGTGTTACCTACCCATGCTTTTGAGAGAAGATCTGCAGCCTGGAGCGAATGTCGTAGGACATGCCATCGTCCCTGGCAACAGCAGTTTCTTTGATAGGGCTCTGGAGCTCCACCACCCTTTTGCATATGTGTGGATCATGCTGGTAATTGCTATTTACAATTACCTTGACGGTAATTGCAAATAGCAATTACCAGCATCCACGTTTCTTTTAAATAATAAGTAACCATAGACAATGTTCCTTAGCATTCTAAAATAAATATGGAAGCCTTGCACCAGTGCTGGAATGGGACTCCTCCTGCCCTGCTGCCTGCCAGATGGATGATGCTCAGACACGGGCAACTAAGAGGGCAGGCAATCAGGCAGGTTTCTTTTGGCACATGGTCTAGTGTGCATGTGTCATAAAATTGGTATATTGCTCCTCTGGAAATACAGACTGACATGGTGCCAGCCCTGCAATTTAATAGATCTCAAGGCAGCATCATGTATAATGCAGCCCAGGGCAGGTACAGTATAAGCCCTGTACCTCCTGAGGCTGCTTATTTTCTAAGCAGCATTGATGACCCGTAACTTACTACAATAACTACAGCACATTGTATTGTGGTTTGATTACTGTAACAACGCCGCATTTTGTAAAAAAAAAAAAAAGATTTTTAGCTAGTATGACGGGATCTCACAGTCATGAGACACAACTCATGACCCTGTAATGTCAGTCACATTCTGCGTGCTGTAAACAGATACACTGAGCATGCTTGTGCTCATTGTATATGTTTATAGCATTTTTGCAGAATTCTCAGAGTAGGGTTTTCAGTTTTAGCTCCCCTGTGAACTGTGGCTGGGAATCGGAA
Organism: Pleurodeles waltl; assembly: GCF_031143425.1. Lineage (NCBI taxonomy): Eukaryota > Metazoa > Chordata > Amphibia > Caudata > Salamandridae > Pleurodeles > Pleurodeles waltl. Next base: position 311,395,116 of record NC_090449.1, on the reverse strand, counting down.
ACCTTCCTCTGCAACAGTGACAGGCAGCACACCAACCCTGGCCTCATCTCATCAAACCAAAGGACTGACTGGGAAAAACCTCTCAAAAAGCCTGGCAAGGTAAGTTTAAAACTGTAAATATTTCATTTTAGTGATCTTCCTTTTCCTTAAGCACATTATAGGTGCAGAATGCAAGCTGTATAGAAACTTGTTGTGTTTGATTTAAGACATGACAACTGTCTTGCCTCTTACTGCACTAATGGCCCTGTCACCAGGGTTGGGGCAGCGACAGAATGATTCTAAGTTCATGTTTAAACACTATCACGGTTAGTATATACTTCTCAGTGCTGTGCTATAATGTGACATGACAATGTCAAAGGCTCCACATGCTAAAGAAATGCACTTTTTTAAATTTAGAAGCGACTCCACTTTCCACCTTTGCAGTCCTGTCAAGTCCTATGCAGCAGGAGTCAGATTAGTGCTGGTGGCCGCATCACTAAACTAGACTGCATTATTCATTCTCACTATAGTACCCCAGGGGCCTGACCATCCGTCGCACCGTATGGGGAGCTAATTTTTTAAGCAGCGAATGTGCCGGCAGTAAGTTTGCTGCAGAGAGCCTGCAGCTTGTCCCACTTATTTACTTGCCACGTGTCACAATGAAATTTGGGTGCTGCATAGAAAAATATAATCACCCACCTCTTGCTAAACTGGCTTCTGTCCAGAGTATAAAACACTTTCTTCCGTCAACGCATGGTCATAAACATAAATAATTCTGAACTCGTCCAGCACACAGTGCCCCATGCGGAACCATGTTGGTGCTTTCCATGCTGTTGTTTTCCTGCAAGGCACCAGAATATGGGTTGCTTTGAGATGTCAGTGGGCTCGGTGCAAAATGTTTCTAACCTTGGGTTCTGGGTGCTGGGGAGTCATCACTGGCTCATCTCTCCCCTGGTTCCCAGGGTCCCTGGATGTTGCTGTTCTAAAAAGCTAATCCTACCATCCCTCTTCTGATCAGATGAGGCATTCCCCCTCCTCTGCTCACTACACCTCCATGATTTTAGAGCTTGGGGCCAGCGATGAATCAGGTATGGCCCATGTTTGCCTTACTTAACAACTTTTCGTTTTTTAGTTTTCCTATATAAATCTCTATAAGAATTTTATTTTTGGCCCATTTATCACAGCAATAGTGCTAAAAATGTCACCATAATATTTCAATTTTTAAAAATGTTCTTGCAGGGAGAACACCACCCCCCCAAACTTTTCTTATAAATATCAGGCTTGATTGCTTCGCTCGACTCGCTCGCAATACGCCCCACCACTTTCAAATCCCACCAGCCGCCACTGGTCCCCAGTAATCCTCCATGCCCTAAGCCACAGCAAACCTTCCAGAACCAGATTCGCTGAGGGATCCAGGAGCAGAGCTGGGAACAGGGGTAGACAGATTGGAGAATCCCAAGAAAATTCCATCAGAATTGGAAACCCCACTTGAGAAGGGGGTGATTACCACCACAGTCGTCCACTGCCTGCAGACTTGGGTGAAAAGTCACGTTATCATGGGGAATGGCAGGAAATGCATAACCCTTCTCCTTTTCCAAGTGCTGCTGGAAGGCATCCGTCACGTGTGCCAATGGATCCGACCTCCTGCTGAAGAACATGGCCACCTGGTGGTCCAACCAGGAAGCAAATAGGTCCACTGAGAAGGCACACCATCTGGACTCCAGCACCTGGAACACTGGCAGATCTAGTTTCCAGAGGCTGAGGCCCCAAATGAGAAGGGTAATATTTATCTAAATCAAACAAGACCAAAATGACAAAAATCCAACATACACAAGTTAAATTATGAATTTTCAAAAGAATAAGAGTCGCCGACTGTAGGTTCAAATTTACTCCTACATCCTTTAATCACGGCCCGTACTACAAATGAAGATCTCTGGCAAAGAGCCCCCTTGTGGGGCCCGTCAGATATTGCTGCGCCAGTCTGCTGAGGAGCAAGCCCTGTGATGAAGCATGACATCCAATAGATGTGTGAGGGCTCTTGCTCCTATTTTTAGAATTGCCTAGTGGATCATTGTGTTTTCTGTGGAACGGTGTACCTTTTTGATTTGCATATGCAGGCTACACCCCAGCTCCCTTTGTCTCAATGTCTAGTGTGGATTCACAAACAGCCCAACTGTCAAACTGACCCAGACAGGGAATCCACAAACAAGCACAGTCACAGAATGGTTTAAGTAAGAAAATGCCTACTTTCTAAAAGTGGCATTTTCAAACTAACAATCTAAAAACCAACTTCACTAAAAGATGTATTTTTAAATTGTAAGTTCAGAGACCCCAAACTCCTTATTTCTATCTGCTCTCAAAGGGAATCTGGATTTTAAAGTTATTTAAAGGCAGCCTCCATGTTTACCTATGAGAGAGATAGGCCTTGCAACAGTGAAGACTGAATTTAGCAGTTTTTCTATGTTAGGACATGTATCACACATCAGTACATGTCCTACCTTTAACATACACTGCACCCTGTCCGTGGGGCTACCTAGGGCCTACGTTAGGGGTCCCTTACATGTATGAAAAGGAAAGGTTTAACCTGACAAGTGGGTACACTTGCCAAGTCGAATTGGCAGTTTAAAACTGCACAAACAGACACTGCAGTAGCAGTTCTGAGCCATGTTGGCAGGCTACTCATCTGGGTGGCACACCCAGTGCTGCAGGCCCACTAGTAGCATTTGATTTACAGGCCCGGGGCACCTCTAGTACACTTTACTAGGGACTTACTAGTAAATCAAATATGCCAATAATTGATAAGCCAATTACACATACATTTTACATAGGAGCACTTGCACTTTAGCACTGGTTAGCAGTGGTAAAGTGCCCAGAGTATAAAAAAACTGCAAAACCAGAGTCCAGCACACATCAACAACCTGGGAAGCAGAGGCAAAACATTAGGGGAGACCATGCCAAGGATGCCAAATCTAACATGTGTCCCCCCTAGCTGAAAGTGGGGAGAAACTACTCAACCTCCTGGGAGTTCTCATCACTATGACGGAAGAATCTGGACAGACCATCAGCATTGGTGTGTTCTATGCCAGGACAGATTTCCACAGTAAAGTCCATCCCCTGTAGGGAAATGGACCACATCAACAGTTTTGGGTTATCACCCCTCATCTGCATTAACCATCTGAAGGGCCTGTGGTCTGTCTGAACCTGGAAGTGAGTCCCAAACAAGTATGGTCTTAGCTTCCTTAGTGCCCGGACCACAGCAAAAGCTTCACGCTTAATTGCACTCCACCTACGTTCCCTGGGGAGTAACCTCCTGCTAATGAAGGCTACAGGTTGATCTAGGCCCTCTTAGCTGTGATAACACTGTTCCTATACCATGCTCTGAAGCATCAGTTCGCACAACAAACTCCTTGGAGAAATCAGGGGCCAGATGTAGCAAAGGTTTGCGACTCGCAAACGGGCAGAATCGCAATTTGCGACAGTGCAAAATCGGAAATGGGATGCAAAAAGCCCATTTCCGACTCGCAAAAAGCGATGGGACCCGTTTGCGAGTCGCATCCGTTGCGACCCCATTTTGCGACCCGCAAATACCAAGTCGCAATTAGCGAGTCGCAAACCATATGCAATTGCAACTCGCAAATTGCGACTAGTCGCAAAAAGCCCAGTTTGCATGTCCCATTTACCACTAACTCAGAGCAGGTGGTAACCATTACCAAAGTATAAAAGGAGACCCAGAAGGCATCTGGGTTACTCAAGATGGCGGAGATATACCTGATAGCAGTGAGGAGGAGAGTCCACGCAGCCCAGCAGAGGAGGAGGAGGGGCCACAGACAGGAGAAGATATATAGAACCAGGCAGACTCTTTTTCAGCAAACTGAAGAGGAGATCTATGACAAATACCGCCTTAGCAGCGCAGCCATACTAGAATTAATAGATTTACTCAAACCACAGCTAGAACACCAGACACTGCGTGGCTGTGCCATCCCTACGCATGTGCAAGTACTATGCTCACTGCACCTCTTGGCCTCAGGGAGCTATCAGGGGGTCATTGCTGTGGCAGGTGGGGTATCCCAAAGTGCAGTGTCAAGGTTCCTCAGGGCCTTCCTAGATGCCTTAGTCACGCACATGTCTCACTTCATATACTTACCAAGGAATGAGGCAGAAATGAACAGCACCAAGCTGGACTTTTACCGCATTGCCCACTTTCCCCATGTCATAGGGTGTGTAGATGGGACACACATTCAAATATGCCCCCCTGCAAATCTGGAACACATTTTCCGCAACAGAAAGTGTACCCACTCACTCAATATACAGGTTGTTTGTGACGCCCATTATGTCATCACCGACATTGTAGCTAAGTTTCCAGGCAGTACCCATGACTCATACATTTTTAGGCATAGTGGGATACATCAACGCCTGGAACGTGGGGAATTCGGAGACGGTTACCTCCTAGGTAGAGCCACAGACACTTGCAGACATACACACAGGTCACTGTGCACGACAATCTGGACTTCCTAACCGTGTACTTTTGTGCCCAACAGGTGACAGTGCATATGCTCTCAGGCCTTGGATCATGACTCCGTTTTTAACACCCAGCACTGAATCAGAGAGGCAATACAACAGTGCACATAAGAGGACCAGGAACCTGATAGAGCGCACCTTCGGACTCCTGAAGGCAAGATTCAGATGCCTCCACCGCAGTGGAGGTGCCCTCCAATACACCCCCATTACCGCATTCAAAATTGTGGTCGCATGCGCCATCCTCCACAACATAGCCACCCGACGTGGGCTACCTCTCACCCCTGCAGACCCAGATCCTGATGATGAAGAGCAAGAAAAACCACATCGCCATCATGGGGATCGGAGTATTGCTAATCAAGGCAGACTGAGACGGGACCACATTGCAACACAATATTTTGGACGGTACGTGTCAACTCCCACCATACTCACCTATTAACCAAAAACTCCATTTGTTAAGTGGAACAAAAATAACTGTTCAATTAGTGTAATAAGGAAACTATTTACAAGTATAGATTGTCCATGGGCAGGAAAATGCCAACCAGTCATGTGGCACATTAACGCCATGTGCCACATTTAATGGTCCTGGGTGATCTCTACGATCTTCTGCCCCTCCTGCCAGCCTGGCTGGTCCCTGCTGCTTCCGTGGTGCTCTGCCTACCACTCCTGAGCACCCTGCTGTCAGTGACAGAGACACTGCTCACTGTTGAGCCCTCCTCACTGTCTTGGGGTGTTTCCCCTGTGGCCCTCGACATTTCCCGTGTCTCCATCAGTTCGATGATGTGGGTGAGACGTCCCAGGCCCCTAGCCACATCCCCAGCGAAATGGCCCATCTCCACTTGCAGCCCAACTGTCCTCCTCGACAGGCCTGTGGTATTCATGGCGAGCCTGCCGATGGATGTGGCCATCCTGTCCAGTCTGTGCATTATCTGCCGATCTCTGCGCCGCCCACCCTCTGCCTGGGCCAGCAGTCCTCCCGCCAGTTCCCTCATGGCAAGGGCAAGGTCCCCAGTGTTCCGGCAGATCATGTCCATACGTGTGTTGAGGTGCTGCATGCTGGCATGGTTGTTTCGCACAAAGCGGTGCAGCACACCACTAATTCTGCCCAAAATTCTGTTCTGCAGGCGCTGACCACGCAGCAGATGTGCCTCACTGGTGGTTGGAGGAAGTAACCCGGATGCAGACTGCAGCCCAGATAGTCTTGACCTGCGACGCCTGCGCAGCGGTGGGTGCCCTGTGCTTCCACCTGTCTCCTCCCTGCCTGTTGCTGGGGCAGCCTCTTGCGGAATTGTTGCAGCAGGTGTGGCTACTGCAGGGATGCTGCTGACCGTGCAGGTGGGGGTGCTGGCGGGTCCTGGGGTGTCCTCATGGGCCTGGGTGCCTGGGGTGTTGGTGGTGTCTTGCTGGAGACCTGTGGGACATGGGGAACAGACTGTCAGTGTCTACTATCTATTGCACACTTCCTAATAAACATTTGCCTATGAACTGCCTACTTGACTACATTTCCCATAATGCATCATTCTGGCATTTGCTACCCTGAAATGGAGCTATTTTGGTTGTGCATACACCTGTGTACATGGTGGGTGGAGGTATGGCATTGATAGGGGTACAGGCATATCACATGGTACTCACCGGTTGATGTGCTGGGCTCTGAGGTGTCCAGGTCCCCAAATCCAGACACTGCCTCCTGCTCCAATGTTTCTTCCACCCTTTCTTCCAGGGGTGTGGGTGGTGGCACAGACGATGGTCCCCCTCCTGTGCCTCTCATCTCCCGGAGCCTTTCAGCCATCCTATCCTTGGTCCGGGAGCGGAGGTCATACCACCTCTTCTTGATGTCCTCGATGGTCCTATGGCTCAACCCCAGGGAATTGATCTTGTCCTGAATGTCCTGCCAGAGTTGTTTTTTTGTGGCCTCAGGAACATTGTGGGCTGCTCTCCCAAACAAGTCATCATAGTGCTGACAGCATTCCTCTGTCAGCACCTCCAGCTCCCTCTCAGAAAATTTGAGCTTCCTCTTTCTTGGGGTTCCCTCCATGGCAGCTGCTGTTTGTGCTGTGTGAAAACCGGCAGTTATAAAAGGGTGTGGTCATCCCTCCTCCCAGGTGTATTTGTAAACTTCCTGGCTGTGATGTCATCATCATGTGCCAGGAAGTGTTTCCAGAGTGTTCTGGTGTGGTTTCTGGAGTGTTCTGCTGCACCTGTAAGCAATTTTCAAGGTAATCGCAATTTGCGACACCTACTCGCTAATTGCGAGTTCGTTTTTTGCACACTCGCAAAAAGTGACCTCGCTATCTGCGGACTCGCACACTGCGTTGCGAGTCCGGCTGCGAGTCGCTATTTCGGATCGTTTTTTTTTCTTGCATTACATATTGCGACTCGCATTTTGCGAGTCGCATCAACTCGCAAAATGCGAGTCGCAATTTTTAATTTTGCTACATCTGGCCCCAGGTGCTTTCAGCACAGGTGCTGGGCACATGGCTGCCTTCGAGGCATCGAAAGCTGTCTGGCAAGATTCTGTCCAGATCACCTTCTTTGGTTGCTTCTTGGAAGTCCACACAGAACCAGAGTTCTGGCATGGCACCAGGAGCAGCAGCCTTTGGGACTAAAACCAATGGGCTGGCCCAAGGACTACTGGAAAGCTCAGTTACCCCGAGGGTTAACATCTTTGATACCTCATCTTTGATGCTAGCCCTGACCTTGTCAGTCACCCGGTAAACCTTCTGTTCAACCTGTGGACTGTCCCCAGTGTCCACATCATGTGTACTCAAGTGTGTGAACCCTGGGATCAAGGAGAACAGGGAGGCAAAGTGACCCAACATTTGGCGACAGTCCCTCTATTGTTATGGGGTCAGGGAGGGGGAGAGGTTCACACCCTCCACAGACCCATCCTTCTCTCCAGAAGACAGGAGGTTAGGAAGAGGTTCACTCTCCTCCTCCTCCCCATCATCTGTTGCAAGTAGCATAGTCAATTCAGTCAGCTCAAAGTGCAGCTTGAGGCGGTTCACATGCAGGACCCTTAAGGGGTTCCTGGGAGTCCACAAGTTCACCAGGTCGGTGACTTCGCACTCGCTCTCCACCACCTCAAATGGCCTAGTCCACTTGTCCTGAAGCACCCTAGGCTCCACTGGCGCCATCACCCACACTTTCTGGCCAGGTTGAAACTCAGCCAGAGTGGCATTTTGGTCATACCAGCGTTTCATGTCTTCCTGGTTTGCTTTAAAGTTCTCTTGTGCGAGATCCCTGAAGTGAGGCAGTCTGGTTCTTAAAAGCCAGCATGTAACTAAATACATTCAGGGGTGGGTTCACTGACGGCTTTCTCCAAGCCCTCCTTTACCAGACTGAAAGGTACCCTGACATACAGTAACTCAAAAGGACTAAACCCAAGCCTTTTTGAGCACCACCCTGTAGGCAAACAGAAGGCATGGCAAGAGGACGTCTCACTTACGCCTCAAGGGCTCTGACAGGCCCATGATCATGTCTTTTAAGGTGTGGTTGAACCTTTCAACCAGACCATTGCTTCGGGGTGGTAAGGAGTGGTGAACCACACTCCTGCCACCGAGACTTCGTATAAGTAGATATGAAGTTAGTACCTCTATCAGATTCCACTTCCTTGGGGAACCCTATGTGGGTAAAAAAAACATCAAAGCACGTCCCACCACAGGGGAGGTGACTGACCTCAGAGGAATGGCTTCTGGGTACCTGGTGGCATGGTCCACCAAGACCAGGACAAACCTGTTGCCCATGGCTGTTTTGGGATCCAGAGGCCCGACAATGTCAATACCAACCCTTTCAAAGGGGGTACTAACCACTGGAAAAGTTTGGAGGGGAGCCTTTCACTTCCCCCCAGACCTGCCACTTGCCTGACAAGTTTAGCAAGACCTACAATGTGCATCTGAGTGCCTGCGTATTAAGGACCAGTAAAAGTGGGTGACAAGCCTGTCTAAGGTCTTGTCTTACCCCAAATGTCCAGCTAAAGGCACTTCATGAGCCAGACCCAGTAGGAAGGCTCCGAAGCACTGGGGTACCACCAGCACATGGGCTGACCCAGGCTCAGCAACCTTAGGATCACTATATAGGAGGCCGTCCTCCCAATAGATCAGGCAGCTGGCTCTTTGCCAGCTGCCTGATCTGCAGCCTGCTGCCATAAATCCTCCAGAGTAGGGCATACTCTCTGTGCCTCACAGAATGCCTCCCTGGTGGGCCCCCCTTCCCGATGCCTCTGTGACAGCTCAGGGACCTCCCCCAGCTCAGCCACCTGTTCCCCTCTAGGCTCCATATCACCCTCAGGTTCAGCCTCCTCTTGTACCGTGGGAACTTCTAGTGACCTGGCCTCTAGGTATGAAGGGTGCCCTACTTGTGTGAGACCCCTTCCACTACCAGCTACACTATGTGGTCTGTTAAGGTAAAGATCTGTGGAAGGACCCTCCCCTGGATCTTCAGGACCTTCTCCTGAATCTACATGGTCAGAATCCCCCTCTACCTCCTCTTCTGGTTGTACATGAACATCAGGATGCTCCTGGTCATTTTGTAAGAGGAGATTCAAGAGGAAATCCTTGTTAGGGTTCTTCCCAATCCCTAGTCTTATTTCTAAACAGAGACCCCTCAGATGTTTGAAATTATTTTTTTTATAAGTGATCTGGACAACCCTGAGGGTAGCCTCTACAGAAGACACAGTAATAGAAAAGGTTAGAGAGAAGAGTAACAAGTTAGCAAACTATTTCACCTAACTTTTTAGAGGAAAAGAAAAACTTTTCAGAACTTTGTAAAACTTTTTAGGAAGTTAAAAAGAACTTTTTGAAAGTGAAACAATAACTGCTAGGTATAATTGTATATAGCTCTCAGTATTGGAGTATACTTTTCTTGTGAAAAGCACCAGTAACAAAGTGGTAAAGCAACTGCAAGTACTTATCCCACTGCTGCACCACCAATGTAGGAGGCTGGCCTGGTTTGTAGTGGGTACCTAAGGTACTTACACCTTATACTAGGTCCACTTATCCCTTATTATTGAAATGTCGGCAGTGTTCTAGCAGCTTACGCTGTCTAGACGTAGCTGTAGCAGAGCAGCTTACGCTGAACTAGGAGACATGCAAAGCTCCTGCAATACTACTATAGTTACACAGTACTTATACACAATAAAAGACAATACTCAGTGTTACCAAAAATAAAGGTACTTTATTTTAGTGACACCAGGCCAAAAATATCTTAGAGGCAATACTCCTTCTGCAGGCAAGTATTATACACAATATATATACTAGTAACCAAAATCAGGTAAGTAAACAGACAGAAAAAAGTGCAAACAGTGAAAAACACAATAGATTGCAATAGGCCTAGGGGCAACACAAACCATATACTAAAATAGTGGAATGCGAATAACGAATTTCCCCCTTGGCAAGTGTAGTGTGTAGAGGGGTGCTGGGAGTGTAAGAAAACACCAAAGGTAAGTAAAATCCCCACCCCAGAACCCAGTAAAAAAGGAGTAAAGTACAGCAAGTTTCCTCAGGACACACTACAAGTTGTGATGAAGAATTATGCAAGAACCAAGCAAGACTGCAAGCAACCAACAATGGATTCTTGGACCTGAAGACCTATGGAGAGAGAGGAGACCAAGTCCACAAGTCGAAGAAGAGTCCAGAAAGAACAGGAGCCCCTGCTAACCTGGAAGAAGGTGCAAAAGTGGATTCTCCAGTTGGAAGAAAAGTACATAAATGCACCAAAGAAGATAGCTGCAGGTTCCTGCTCGGTGCACGAGATGTCCCTCGTTGAGTTGGTGGATGCAGGCCATTTGTGTTGCTGGATTCCGCCAACAAGCCTTGGTTCAAGCAAATACGCTGTTTGCATCAAAGTGGAGACATATTGACATATATGTAGTGCACGCTTATTCTGGTGTCCCCGCACTCACGAAGTCCAAAGAATTGGTGTAGGAGGCTGGACTGGCTTGTAGTGAGTACCAAGGGGTACTTGCACCTTGCACCAGGCCCAGTTATCCCTTATTAGTGTATAGGGTATCTAGCAGCATAGGCTGATAGATAATGGTAGCTTAGCAGAGCAGCTTAGGCTGAACTAGGAGACGAGTGAAGCTCCTACAGTACCACAAGTGTCACTTGCACAATATCATAGGAAAACACAATACACAGATATACTAAAAATAAAGGTACTTTATTTTTATGACAATATGCCAAAAGTATCTCAGTGAGTACCCTCAGTATGAGGATAGCAAATATACACAAGATATATGTACACAATACCAAAATATGCAGTAATAGTATTAGAAAACAGTGCAAACAATGTATAGTTACAATAGAATGCAATGGGGACACATAGGGATAGGGGCAACACAAACCATATACTCCAAAAGTGGAATGCGAACCACGAATGGACCCCAAACCTATGTGACCTTGTAGAGGGTCGCTGGGACTATTAGAAAATAGTAAGCGTTAGAAAAATAGCCCACCCCAAGACCCTGAAAAGTGAGTGCAAAATGCACTAAAGTTCCCCAAAGGACATAGAAGTCGTGATAGGGGAATTCTGCAGGAAAGACACAAACCAACAATGCAACAACGATGGATTTCCAGTCGTGGGTACCTGTGGAGCAAGGGGACCAAGTCCAAAAGTCACAAGCAAGTCGGAGATGGGCAGATGCCCAGGAAATGCCAGCTTTGGGTGCAAAGAAGCTGCTACTGGACAGTAGAAGCTTAGGTTTCTGCAGGAACGACAAGGGCTAGAGACTTCTCCTTTGGAGGACAGATTCCTCACGCCGTGGAGAGTCGTTCAGAAGTGTTTTCCCGCCAAAAGACCACCAACAAGCCTTGCTAGCTGCAAATCATGTGGTAAGGATTTTTGGATGCTGCTGTGGCCCAGGAGGGACCAGGATGTCGCCAATTGCGTCAGGGGACAGAGGGGGCGTCGAGCAAGACAAGGAGCCCTCTCAGCAGCAGGCAGCACCCGCAGAAGTGCCAGAAACAGGCACTACAAGGATGCGTGAAACGGTGCTCACCCGAAGTCGCACAAAGGAGTCCCACGTCGCCGGAGAACAACTTAGGAGGTCGTGCAATGCAGGTAAGAGTGCCGTGGACCCAGGCTGGACTGTGCACAAAGGATTTCCGCCGGAAGTGCACGGAGGCCAGAGTAGCTGCAAAAGTCACGGTTCCCAGCAATGCAGTCTGGCGTGGGGAGGCAAGGACTTACCTCCACCAAACTTGGACTGAAGAGTCACTGGACTGTGGGGGTCACTTGGACAGAGTTGCTGGATTCAAGGGACCTCGCTCGTCGTGCTGAGAGGAGACCCAAGGTACCGGTGATGCAGTTCTTTGGTGCCTGCGGTTGCAGGGGGACGATTCCGTCGACCCACGGGAGATTTCTTCGGAGCTTCTAGTGCAGAGAGGAGGCAGACTACCCCCACAGCATGCACCACCAGGAAAACAGTAGAGAAGGCGGCAGGATCAGCGTTACAAGGTCGCAGTAGTCGTCTTTGCTACTTTGTTGTAGTTTTGCAGGCTTCCAGCGCGGTCAGCAGTCGATTCCTTGGCAGAAGGTGAAGAGAGAGATGCAGAGGAACTCGGATGAGCTCTTGCATTCGTTATCTAAAGAATCCCCAGAGACAGAGACCCTAAATAGCCAGAAAAGAGGGTTTGGCTACCTAGGAGAGAGGATAGGCTAGCAACACCTGAAGGAGCCTATCAGAAGGAGTCTCTGACGTCACCTGATGGCACTGGCCACTCAGAGCAGTCCAGTGTGCCAGCAGCACCTCTGTTTCCAAGATGGCAGAGGTTTGGAGCACACTGGAGGAGCTCTGGGCACCTCCCAGGGGAGGTACAGGTCAGGGGAGTGGTCACTCCCCTTTCCTTTGTCCAGTTTCGCGCCAGAGCAGGGCTAAGGGGTCCCTGAACCGGTGTAGACTGGCTTATGCAGAAATGGGCACCATGTGTGCCCATGAAAGCATTTCCAGAGGCTGGGGGAGGCTACTCCTCCCCTGCCTTCACACCATTTTCCAAAGGGAGAGGGTGTAACACCCTCTCTCAGAGGAAGTCCTTTGTTCTGCCATCCTGGGCCAGGCCTGGCTGGACCCCAGGAGGGCAGAAGCCTGTCTGAGGGGTTGGCAGCAGCAGCAGCTCCAGTGAAACCCCTGAAAAGGCAGTTTGGCAGTACCAGCGTCTGTGCTACAGACCACTGGGATCATGGGATTGTGCCAACTATGCCAGGATGGCATAGAGGGGGCAATTCCATGATCATAGACATGCTACATGGCCATATTCAGAGTTACCATTGTGAAGCTACATATAGGTAGTGACCTATATGTAGTGCACGCGTGTAATGGTGTCCCCGCACTCACAAAGTCCGGGGAATTGGCCCTGAACAATGTGGGGGCACCTTGGCTAGTGCCAGGGTGCCCTCACACTAAGTAACTTTGCACCTAACCTTTACCAGGTAAAGGTTAGACATATAGGTAACTTATAAGTTACTTAAGTGCAGTGTAAAATGGCTGTGAAATAACGTGGACGTTATTTCACTCAGGCTGCAGTGGCAGGCCTGTGTAAGAATTGTCAGAGCTCCCTATGGGTGGCAAAAGAAATGCTGCAGCCCATAGGGATCTCCTGGAACCCCAATACCCTGGGTACCTCAGTACCATATACTAGGGAATTATAAGGGTGTTCCAGTAAGCCAATGTAAATTGGTAAAATTGGTCACTAGCCTGTTAGTGACAATTTGAAAGAAATGAGAGAGCATAACCACTGAGGTTCTGATTAGCAGAGCCTCAGTGAGACAGTTAGTCACTACACAGGTAACACATTCAGGCACACTTATGAGCACTGGGGCCCTGGCTGACAGGGTCCCAGTGACACATACAACTAAAACAACATATATACAGTAAAAAATGGGGGTAACATGCCAGGCAAGATGGTACTTTCCTACACAACCCCCCCAAACGAAGGACAATAAGACTAGCCATGACCTGATGAGTCTTCATTGTCTAAGTGGAAATATCTGGAGAGTCCATCTGCATTGGAGTGGCTACTCCCAGGTCTATGTTCCACTGTATAGTCCATTCCCTGTAGGGATATGGACCACCTCAACAATTTTGGATTTTCACCTTTCATTTGTTTTAGCCAAAGTAGAGGTTTGTGGTCTGTCTGAACAATGAAGTGAGTGCAAAACAGGTATGGCCTCAACTTCTTCAGTGCCCAGACCACAGCAAAGGCCTCCCTCTCAATGGCAGACCAACGCTTTTCTCTAGGGGTCAACCTCCTACTAATAAAAGCAACAGGTTGATCCTGGCCCTCAGAATTAAGTTGTGATAGGACTGCCCCTACTCCTAATTCAGATGCATCAGTCTGGACATAGAATTTTTTTAAATTACAAGGGCTTTTCAGGACAGGTGCAGAGCACATGGCCTGCTTCAGCTCCTAAAAAGCTTTCTGACAGTTTGCTGTCCATAATACCTTTTTAGGCATCTTTTTGGATGTGAAGTCATTAAGAGGGGCTGCAATGGAGCCATAGTTCTTAATAAACCTCCTGTAAAACCCAGTGAGGCCTAGGAAGGCTCTCACCTGAGTCTGAGTAGTAGGGGGAACCCAATCTATAATAGTTTGGATTTTCCCCTGAAGTGGTGCAATCTGTTCCCCACCAACAAGGTGTCCCAGATAAACCACCTTTCCCTGCCCTATCTGGCACTTTGAAGCCTTGATAGTGAGGCCTGCCTTTTGCAGGGCCTCCAAAACTTTCCATAGGTGGACCAGGTGATCATCCCAGCTGGAGCTAAAGACAGCTATATCGTCCAAATATGCTGCACTAAAAGCTTCCAGCCCTTGCAGGACTGTGTTCACCAACCTCTGAAAAGTGGCAGGTGCATTTTTCAATCCAAAAGGCATTACTGTGAATTGGTAATGGCCTCCAATGGTTGAAAATGCAGTTTTAGGTTTAGCATCTTCTGATACTTTGATCTGCCAATACCCTGCAGTCAAATCAAAAGTGCTTAGATACTTGGCAGATGCCAGTGTATCTATGAGCTCATCTGCCCTGGGTATAGGGTGAGCATCAGTTTTGGTTACCTGGTTGAGACCTCTGTAGTCAACACAAAACCGCATTTCCTTCTTTCCATCCTTGGAATGAGGTTTTGGTACTAGTACCACAGGAGAAGCCCATGGACTTTCAGAGTGCTCAACCACTCCCAGTTCTAACATTTTCTGCACCTCTTGCTTTATGCAGTCTCTGACATGGTCAGGCTGCCTATAGATCTTACTTTTGACAGGCAATCTGTCTCCACTATCTATAGTGTGCTCACACCAAGAAGTGGTACCTGGCACAGTAGAGAAGAGTTCAGAAAACTGACCCAGGAGATTTATGCAATGGTCTTTCTGCTCAGCAGTAAGACAATCAGCCAAAACTACACCTTCCACAAGAACATCTTGTTCTGTGGAAGAGAAGAGATCAGGTAGAGGATCACTGTCTTCTTCCTGTCCCTCATCAGTTGCCATGAGCAGGGTGAGATCAGCCCTGTCATAGTAGGGTTTAAGGCGATTGACATGGAGCACCCTAAGGGGACTCCTGGCAGTGCCTAAGTCAACCAAGTAGGTGACTTCACCCTTTTTCTCAACAATTGTGTGGGGTCCACTCCATTTATCTTGGAGTGCTCTTGGGGCCACAGGCTCCAAGACCCACACTTTCTGCCCTGGTTGGTACTGAACCAAAACAGCCTTCTGGTCATGCCATTGCTTCTGGAGCTCTTGGCTGGCCTGAAGGTTTTTACTGGCCTTTTTCATATACTCAGCCATCCTTGATCTGAGGCCAAGCACATAATCCACAATATCTTGCTTTGGAGCTTTTAAAGGTTGTTCCCAACCCTCCTTGACAAGTGTTAGTGGACCCCTAACAGGGTGTCCAAAGAGGAGTTCAAAGGGGCTGAAGCCCACTCCTTTCTGGGGTACCTCCCTGTAGGCAAAAAGGAGGCATGGTAGTAGGATATCCCATCTCCTGCGGAATTTTTCAGGGAGACCCATAATCATGCCTTTGAGAGTTTTGTTAAATCTCTCCACCAGTCCATTTGTTTGTGGATGATAGGGTGTAGTGAACTTGTAAGTCACACCACACTCCTTCCACATGGCCTTTAAGTAAGCAGACATGAAATTGCTTCCTCTGTCTGATACTACTTCCTTTGGGAAGCCCACCCTGGAAAATATTCCCAGGAGGGCTTTTGCCACTGCAGGGGCTGTAGTGGTCCTTAAAGGAATTGCTTCAGGATATCTTGTGGCATGGTCCACTACCACCAAGATAAACCTATTGCCTGAAGCAGTAGGAGGGTCAAGGGGGCCAACTATGTCAACCCCTGCCCTTTCAAAGGGAACCCCCACCACAGGCAGTGGAATAAGGGGTGCCTTTGGGGTGCCACCTGTCTTGCCACTGGCTTGACAGGTTTCACAGGACTTACAAAATTATTTTGTGTCCTCAGACATTCTAGGCCAATGAAACAAGGGAACAAGCCTGTCCCAAGTTTTCATTTGTCCCAGATGCCCAGCTAGGGGAATGTCGTGGGCTAGAGTTAGGAGGAACTTTCTGTACTCCTGAGGAATCACTAACCTCCTGGCAGTTCCAGGTTTAGGATCCCTTGCTTCAGTGTACAAGAGGTTGTCCACCCAGTAAACTCTGTGAGAGTCACTGACATCCCCATTAGCTTGTTCGACAGCTTGCTGTCTTAGACCCTCTAGTGTGGGACAGGTTTGCTATGCCACACTCAGCTCCTCCCTGGCAGGCCCCCCTTCACCCAAAAGCTCAGCAGTGTCTGCTTCCAGCTCCTCTGGTGTAGGTTCTGCACAGGGTGGAAATTCTTCTTCCTCAGAAGTAGAATCCACTGTAGAGGGAGGGATAGTAGGAAGTGCTTTACTTCTACTATCCCTAGCTTTAGGGAGCACTTGGTCCATTGTTCCAGGATCCACGTTTCCCTGTCCTTTTTGCTTTTTGGCCTGAGCCCTGGTTAAAGCAAAAATATGCCCTGGGATGCCCAGCATTGCTGCATGGGCCTCCAACTCCACATCTGACCAAGCTGATGTCTCCAAATCATTTCCTAGTAGACAGTCTACAGGTAAATCTGAGGCTACCACAACTTTCTTTGGACCAGTAACCCCCCCCCAGTTGAGATTTACAACAGCCATGGGGTGGCTAAGTGTGTTATTGTGAGCATCGGTTACTTGGTACTGGTGACCAAGTAGGTGTTGTTCAGGGTGGACCAGTTTCTCTATGACCATAGTCACACTGGCACCAGTGTCCCTGTAGGCCTGAACCTCAACACCATTTATTAGGGGTAGCTGCTTGTACTTATCCATATTAAGGGGACAAGCAACTAAGGTGGCTAAATCAATAGCCCCCTCAGAGACTAACACAGCCTCTGTGGTCTCCCTAACAAGACCAACCCCAACTAAGTTACCAAAAGTGAGCCCAGCTACTCCCTTGGATTGGCTATTAGTAGGTTTGCTCCCACCACCACTGCTATTAGTAGGGACACTAGGTGTAGCAGTAGGGGTTGTAGTGGTAGGAGGCTTGGTGCTTTTCTTTGGACAACTGGGATCTGTTGTCCAATGGCCTTTTATTTTACATAAATAGCACCATGGTTTATTTTCTTTGTTTTTGATTAGAAGAGGATTTGGGCCCACCACCCCCACCAGAGTGTTTTTGTGGGCCTGATGAAGACTCATTTTTAGATTTGTCCCCACCCTTGTCAGAAGACTTACCATCCTTCTTCTTGTTGCCATCTTTGTCACCCCCTGTATGAACTTTTCTGTTCACCCTTGTTCTGACCCATTTGTCTGCCTTCTTTCCCAATTCTTGGGGAGAGGTCAGATCAGAGTCCACCAAGTACTGGTGCAACAAATCAGACACACAATTATTAAGAATATGCTCTCTCAGGATCAAGTTATACAGGCTGTCATAATCAGTAACTTTACTGCCATGTAACCACCCCTCCAAGGCCTTAACTGAATGGTCAATGAAATCAACCCAGTCTTGTGAAGACTCCTTTTTGGTCTCTCTGAACTTTATCCTGTATTGTTCAGTGGTTAAGCCATAACCATCCAGGAGTGCATTTTTAAGAACTTTGTAATCATTGGCTTCACTTTCTTTCACAGTAAGGAGCCTATCCCTACCTTTTCCACTAAATGATAGCCATAGGATAGCAGCCCACTGCCTTTGAGGGACATCCTGTACAGCACAGGCCCTCTCAAGTGCCGCAAACCACTTGTTAATGTCATCCCCCTCCTTATAAGGGGGAACTATCTTGTGCAGATTCCTGGAATCATGCTCTTTTGCAGGATTACTATGGGGAATACTGCTGCTGCCACCATGGGTTTCTAAACCCAACTTCTGTCTCTCCTTCTCTACTTCTAAAGTCTGTCTATCCAAATCCAGCTGTTGCTTCTTGAGCTTCAGTCTGGTTTGTTCCACTCTCAATCTATTGAGCTCCCTTTCTAACAATCTGTCATCAGGGTGGGTGGGAGGGACATGTCTTGAAACAGAAGTATGATGAGAATGGACAAAGGGAGACCTGTCCCTTACAGAAGGCACCCTAACAGCTTGGTTAACAGAAACATCACTTCTACTGTGGTGAGAATGAATGCTCTTGCTATGATGTGAGACAACACTATCTGTATGGTGTGACTTTACATCAGTACCAAC
This sequence comes from Pleurodeles waltl, assembly GCF_031143425.1. Lineage (NCBI taxonomy): Eukaryota > Metazoa > Chordata > Amphibia > Caudata > Salamandridae > Pleurodeles > Pleurodeles waltl. The sequence goes on along the minus strand of NC_090449.1, from coordinate 311,376,963 downwards.
TATGCTAGACTGTCTAGTAATGGGCAGGCTCTGAAGTTTCTTTCCTGAATCTTTTCCTAGGGGTGTCCCTGGATCAGATTGGGAACCATTAGCTACTTTTTCAACAGATGTGGCCCTTTTGGCCTTATCTTGTTCTCTAAGCATGTTAAGCAAAACTTCCAAGGAAGGATTCTTCCCTACACTCAAACCTCTCTCTATGCAGAGACTCCTTGCTCCTTTCCAGCTAAGGTGATCATATGCAAGTTTGGACAGATCAACATTTTGGCCTGTGCCAGACATTTTTAGAGAGAGTTAAAGTGATAGAAAAAGAGAAAAAGTTTTCAGAACTTTTAGAAGGACAGAAAAAAAACTTTTTAAACTTTTAAGAACTTTTAGAAAGTTTAGAGGTACTTTTCAGCACTTTAGAAAAGAGGTGAGAAAAGAAATGCAAAACATTTTGGTTAGGTGTACATACACTGAACTTGTTTTGTATATTTTTCTCTTATGAAAAGTACAATGACAAGAGTGGTAAGTAGTCTCAAACCACTTATCCCACCGCTGCACAACCAATGTAGGAGGCTGGACTGGCTTGTAGTGAGTACCAAGGGGTACTTGCACCTTGCACCAGGCCCAGTTATCCCTTATTAGTGTATAGGGTGTCTAGCAGCATAGGCTGATAGATAATGGTAGCTTAGCAGAGCAGCTTAGGCTGAACTAGGAGACGAGTGAAGCTCCTACAGTACCACAAGTGTCACTTGCACAATATCATAAGAAAACACAATACACAGATATACTAAAAATAAAGGTACTTTAATTTTATGACAATATGCCAAAAGTATCTCAGTGAGTACCCTCAGTATGAGGATAGCAAATATACACAAGATATATGTACACAATACCAAAATATGCAGTAATAGTATTAGAAAACAGTGCAAACAATGTATAGTTACAATAGGATGCAATGGGGACACATAGGGATAGGGGCAACACAAACCATATACTCCAAAAGTGGAATGCGAACCACGAATGGACCCCAAACCTATGTGACCTTGTAGAGGGTCGCTGGGACTCTTAGATAATAGTAAGGGTTAGAAAAATAGCCCACCCCAAGACCCTGAAAAGTGAGTGCAAAGTGCACTAAAGTTCCCCAAAGGACATAGAAGTCGTGATAGGGGAATTCTGCAGGAAAGACAGAAACTAACAATGCAACAATGATGGATTTCCAGTCGTGGGTACCTGTGGAGCAAGGGGACCAAGTCCAAAAGTCACAAGCAAGTTGGAGATGGGCAGATGCCCAGGAAATGCCAGCTGTGGGTGCAAAGAAGCTGCTACTGGACAGTAGAAGATTAGGTTTCTGCAGGAACGACAAGGGCTAGAGACTTCCCCTTTGGAGGACGGATCCCTCACGCCGTGGAGAGTCGTGCAGAAGTGTTTTCCCGCCGAAAGACTACCAACAAGCCTTGCTAGCTGCAAATCATGTGGTAAGGGTTTTTGGATGCTGCTGTGGCCCAGGAGGGACCAGGATGTCGCCAATTGCGTCAGGGGACAGAGGGGGCATTGAGCAAGACAAGGAGCCCTCTCAGCAGCAGGCAACACCCGCAGAAGTGCCAGAAACAGGCACTACAAGGATGCGTGAAATGGTGCTCACCCGAAGTCGCACAAAGGAGTCCCACATCGCCGGAGAACAACTTAGGAGGTCGTGCAATGCAGGTAAGAGTGCTGTGGACCCAGGCTGGACTGTGCACAAAGGATTTCCGCCGGAAGTGCACGGAGGCCAGAGTAGCTGCAAAAGTCACGGTTCCCAGCAATGCAGTCTGGCGTGGGGAGGCAAGGACTTACCTCCACCAAACTTGGACTGAAGAGTCACTGGACTGTGGGGGTCACTTGGACAGAGTTGCTGGATTCAAGGGACCTCGCTCGTCGTGCTGAGAGGAGACCCAAGGTACCGGTGATGCAGTTCTTTGGTGCCTGCGGTTGCAGGGGGACGATTCCGTCGACCCATGGGAGATTTCTTCGGAGCTTCTAGTGCAGAGAGGAGGCAGACTACCCCCACCGCATGCACCACCAGGAAAACAGTCGAGAAGGCGGCAGGATCAGCGTTACAAGGTCGCAGTAGTCGTCTTTGCTACTTTGTTGCAGTTTTGCAGGCTTCCAGCGCGGTCAGCAGTCGATTCCTTGGCAGAAGGTGAAGAGAGAGATGCAGAGGAACTCGGATGAGCTCTTGCATTCGTTATCTAAAGAATCCCCAGAGACAGAGACCCTAAATAGCCAGAAAAGAGGGTTTGGCTACCTAGGAGAGAGGATAGGCTAGCAACACCTGAAGGAGCCTATCAGAAGGAGTCTCTGACGTCACCTGATGGCACTGGCCACCCAGAGCAGTCCAGTGTGCCAGCAGCACCTCTGTTTCCAAGATGGCAGAGGTCTGGAGCACACTGGAGGAGCTCTGGGCACCTCCCAGGGGAGGTACAGGTCAGGGGAGTGGTCACTCCCCTTTCCTTTGTCCAGTTTCACGCCAGAGCAGGGCTAAGGGGTCCCTGAACCGGTGTAGACTGGCTTATGCAGAAATGGGCACCATGTGTGCCCATGAAAGCATTTCCAGAGGCTGGGGGAGGCTACTCCTCCCCTGCCTTCACACCATTTTCCAAAGGGAGAGGGTGTAACACCCTCTCTCAGAGGAAGTCCTTTGTTCTGCCATCCTGGGCCAGGTCTGGCTGGACCCCAGGAGGGCAGAAGCCTGTCTGAGGGGTTGGCAGCAGCAGCAGCTGCAGTGAAACCCCTGAAAAGGCAGTTTGGCAGTACCAGGGTCTGTGCTACAGACCACTGGGATCATGGGATTGTGCCAACTATGCCAGGATGGCATAGAGGGGGCAATTCCATGATCATAGACATGTTACATGGCCATATTCGGAGTTACCATTGTGAAGCTACATATAGGTAGTGACCTATACGTAGTGCACGCATGTAATGGTGTCCCCGCACTCACAAAGTCCGGGGAATTGGCCCTGAACAATGTGGGGGCACCTTGGCTAGTGCCAGGGTACCCTCACACTAAGTAACTTTGCACCTAACCTTTACCAGGTAAAGGTTAGACATATAGGTGACTTATAAGTTACTTAAGTGCAGTGTAAAATGGCTGTGAAATAACGTGGACGTTATTTCACTCAGGCTGCAGTGGCAGGCCTGTGTAAGAATTGTCAGAGCTCCCTATGGGTGGCAAAAGTAATGCTGCAGCCCATAGGGATCTCCTGGAACCCCAATACCCTGGGTACCTCAGTACCATATACTAGGGAATTATAAGCGTGTTCCAGTAAGCCAATGTAAATTGGTAAAATTGGTCACTAGCCTGTTAGTGACAATTTGAAAGAAATGAGAGAGCATAACCACTGAGGTTCTGATTAGCAGAGCCTCAGTGAGACAGTTAGTCACTACACAGGTAACACATTCAGGCACACTTATGAGCACTGGGGCCCTGGGTGACAGGGTCCCAGTGACACATACAACTAAAACAACATATATACAGTGAAAAATGGGGGGTAACATGCCAGGCAAGATGGTACTTTACTACAATTGGCCCTGGACAATGTGGGGGCACCTTTGCTAGTGCAAGGGTGCCCACACACACAGTAACGTTGCACCTATCCTTCAGTAAATGAAGTTTAGACATATAGGTGACTTATAAGTTACTTAGTGCAGTGAAAAATGGCTGTGAAATAGTGTGTGCACTATTTCTCTCAGGCTTAGTGGCAGTCCTGAAGAAAGGTTTTTATGAGCTCCTTGTGGGTGGCAAAAGAAATGCTGCAACCATTAAGGATCTCCTGGAACCCCAATGCCCTGGGTACTTAGGTACCATATTCCAAGGGACTCATAAGGTGGGTTCAGTATGCCAATCAGAATTGGAATATGGAGTCACTAAACTGTAGTGACAAATTTGGTAAGTAGAGAGAGCATGAGCACTGGAGTTCTGGTTATCTAGGACTGAGTCCACTACGAACCCCGGGGACTGTGTCGGAGATAAGATCGACTTCAACTTGTTGATGAAAAACACAGGGACTGGAGAAGAGAGACTGTCCATTGAAGGTGGATAAGCAATACCGACGGACTTTGATTCACTAGCATAACATCCAAACACACAGTGCAGCTGGTGAACTTTGAAAGTGATGTGACACGAGACCAAATCCTGAAACAGCGGGTGAGCACAACACAAGTGTCCCAAAGGGGTTTCATGGAGATTTTCCCATGGAGAATTTCATCTAAAAATAGGTAATAAGGTGAATTTTCCAGCACAATTCCCATATGAATTGCCTAAAAAGCAAAAGTAGTTACATGCGTTACTAAAGGAACACTCAAAATATTTTAGAGAATTCATGGTTTACCGAACAAACCTGACCTCCACTGTGGTACTCTAAGTGGGAGGTACTCTAAGAAATGTTTGTAAAATTAGTTTATGTTTTATAGAAACAAGGTATCCTGCTGAATATGCTGGAGCTCACTTACCTCAATGAAAAGTCCATGCTTGTCAAGCTGACAGTCTTGCACTCTGAGGATAATGGGCACTTATAAAGTTGGGCCTAAGGATTGTGCAGGTGCATTTATGATACAATCCGAGACAGATACTGGGCTAGGGAACACTCTTCTCTGCTGCAGAAGGAGTAATAACGGACCAGTTACTATGACTGACCAGTTTTCTTGGGTGGTGAAGCACGTTTTTTATTTTCCATTGTGGTTGATATTTTATGAAACCTCCATGACTGTTTTGGGGTTGGAAGCTTATGCTTGGTCAAGCTACCTAAGGGAGCAGAAAGAGTACCTTCTACAGCATTTGCCTTTACTCTCTTCATGTTAATGTTAATCTGAGACCAATATAGGATACTGTTTCACAGTACCACAATGAGTGTATGAGAAGAAAGAGCCAGTTTTTTACATAATGGCTGTAAAAAAGGCCTTTGTTCTTAGAGGAAGTCACCCTTCACCTAGACCCCCGGCTGGAGGCCCCTGGAGGGTAATCCAAATAGGTGAGCTGAAAAATGAAAATGTGGAAAGCCTAATATGGCACTTACCTGTGAGTGAAGAAACTGGGGCTTTGGGCTGGGAAGATGCAGGTGGCAGGGGTGTATATAGCATCGCTATGATTTGCTATGGGCGAATCATGACTTTCAGGTATATTTACAAGTGATACAAAGCAAAAAACAAAAATACGAGTGCTTGCCCCCAAGAAAGAAACAAAAGTCACTTTTTAAAAGAAAATCAATGACTATTTTTCACATATATATAGCTTGCAGGTTTTAACTCAAGAAAAAGAAACAGGAAAGAGCCAACAGATGAGCAAAAAAAGTTAAACATTGACTTCCCCCATTTACACACTATTCGCTTTCAAATAGGGAATCTAAAACAACAAATTACACTGCTCTCACCTTAGAAAGAGTCTTCATGGACTGATGTAGAGCACAGTCATCCTGTTTCTAGTTACCTAGACTTGGTAAGCTCAATAACACCATTTGCAGCGCATATTACTACTCTAACATCAGATGTACCATCTGCCCATAATACCAGATTTTGCTTCTACCCTCTTGTGACAAGTGGCCTTAATCCCCAAATGTTGCAGTGGCGACCTCAAATCAAAAAAGGCATCTGCGTCACTTCCACCTCTGGCTTACTAGTTAGCAGTCCTTTAAGAACCCTAGAGTACTCCTTCACCAGAGCTCTCAAGTTTACCAATCCATTGCTTGAGGTGTTCATCCAGTCTAGAATTATTTGCATTCTAGGATTTATAGTCATTTTGATCCCACTAGGAAATTGGGACTAAAAGCCCCAGAAGTCAAAGAAAAAACTGAAACAGCATTACTTTTCTACGGGCCAGGGTCATCTCAGAGCTCTGTCTAACATACAATAACACTCCTCTTTCCACAATGGACCAAGCAGCACTCCTCCTTTACCCATACTTGATGTCTAAGGGGGTCATTCTGACCTCGGCGGTAAAAGCCGCTTACCGCTGGTCAGAAGGCCGCCACAATACCGCCGCGGCCGCGGTCAGCCGCCACGGACATTCTGACCCACAACTGCAAAACCTCCAAAAATCCGCCCTCCACTGCAGTCCGCCACATCAGCGGCCAGCGGTAAACTGGAGAAGACCAAACCTCCACCGCCACGCCAACAGAAATACGCCCATCCCATTATGACCCGCAAATCCACATGGCGGTCATTCAACCGCGGTATTCCATTGGCGGGACACACCGCCGCGGTCAAAATACACACACCTTTACAAACCCCTACCACATTGGACAATTTGAAAGGCACACACCTGAAACACATACACACACCACTCCCACACATCCAATACCATATAAAACACACACCCACATCACCCACAAACCCCTACCAACAAAAACCAGAGACGAAGGAGAGAGAGACACATCAGAGAATAGAGAGCCAGACACACAGAGGCACACCACAACATCACACACACCACATAGAAGCACAAAGCACCACACACCAACACACACATCATCACATACACCACCCCACACCTCATACACACCACCCCATGGCACCACAAAGGCACCCACGCTTTTCGGACCAAGAACTCCGGGTCATGGTGGAGGAGATCATAAGAGTGGAACCCCAGCTCTTCGGCTCACAGGTTCAGCACACCACCATAGCAAGGAAGGTGGAGCTCTGGCAGCGGATCGTGGACAGGGTCAACGCAGTGGGACAGCATCCCAGAAATCGAGAGGACATCCGCAAACGATGGAACGACCTACGGGGGAAGGTGCGCTCGATGGTCTCGCGACACAACATCGCAGTGCAGAAGACTGGCGGGGGACCCCCACCCACTCCACCCGAATTCACAACATGGGAGCAAGAGGTACTAAACATCCTGCATCCTGATGGCCTCGCTGGAGTACACGGAGGAATGGACTCTGGTAAGTACAAGGCCAACCACTTCACCCCCCCCCCCAGCATGCTAACCCCCACCCTCACCCCCAACCCCCCAGCACACATCCTCCCTGAGAATGTCTCCCCAGCACAACCCACCCAACACCAACCCCTGCATGCCATCCCCAAACTATGGACACCCATCACCTAAGCATGACCACTGCACATACCCATCCCCACCCCACAAAACACCCTCACAACACCTCCCCCAAGGGAATGCCAGCACTGGGGGACAAGGGCACCCATAAAACGCAAGCTAATGCACACACAGAAACAATAACCATACCCTCTTACCCCATGCAGGACCCGAACGACAACACACCGGTCAGGAGGGACCAGAAATGTCCATCCCACCCCCGGAACAGGCCCCTAGTGATGACAGCAGCTCTGTCGACCTGGAACCTGACGACCAGCCCGGACCATCGGGGACCTCTGGGCAGTCGGTTCCCCTCACCCAGACACAGGCCACTGCAGACCCAACCCCCTCTGGGAACAACAGCACAGCTCCCACCCAGCGGGCCCATGCCTCTGTCTCTAGGACAGGTCAAGCAGCGGTGTGTCTACCACTACAGGGCCCCCAGGGTAACCCACCAACCCAACAACAACAGGGACCTGGGGGCAGTGGGAGTGGGCACACCGTCCAGGGGACAGAGGCCCAGGGAAACAGGGCAACTCGGAGGGCTGCTGTGCGACAGGGGGGGGAGGAGAGGCCCAGGGAACCCACTCTCCAAGAGGCCCTCACCACCATCATGGCAGCCTACCACCACTCACAAGAGACGATGGCGATGGTACTGGCCAGGTTCCAGGAGATCCAGGCACAGCAGGAGCAACGCTACATGGGGTTCAGCGACCAACTCAGCAACATCTCAACCGCTATGGGGAGCATAGTCCAGGCCCTGAACCGTATAGAGGACACGTTTCGGGACCATGTGGCATCACACAGGGCCCCTGTCACTAGCCAGGAACAGGAACAGCCTACCACCTCCGCCGGCGCTAGTGGACAGGAGGCCCCACCACAACGACAGCCCACCAGAACCCCACCTCCTGCTGAACAACAACCGCCCCGCAAAAGGAGCCTGAGATCAAAAAAACCGACAGAGTAGGATGTCAAGTCCCCCGCCAGCATCACATACCCCCTGAAGTCCTCCCACTGTTCCACATTGCCACCCTGTCAAACCTTGAACTGCCCCTGCTCCATCCTGCCACAGGCATATGGACAATGCACCTGTGAGACTGAGAACTGGACTCCGCCATGGACATTACTCCACCCCCACCCATCACTGTTTCACTATCATGTACCAATATCTATGCACTAATAATAAATCACACATTGCACTGAAATCAATCAGGACTCAGCCTGTCTTATTTACAAATGTATGACACATTACATATCAATTACGTATTATTAACATTGTGAATTACACATACCGAGGTAACTTAGCATTAGTCCATGGGCCAACCAAGCCGAGGACACGTAGTGGCTCATACAGCACAGAAAAGGGAAGGGAAAATCAAACATCATGTTTATAGTTCTGGGGGGAAATCGACAAAGTTGAGATGCAGGAGGCTTTCAGGAAATGTAAAATGGCATGGGTGATTATTACCTGTGTGCTACTGGAAATACTGTTCTATTACTCTGTCCCTGTTGTCTGTGTCGTCCTCTGAGTCTTCCTCCTCTTCACTCTCCGCAGGCTCCACAGCTGCTTCAACACCACCATCTGCACCATCCTCCTGCAGGAAAGGAACCTGACGTCGCAATGCCAGATTGTGAAGCATACAGCAGGCCACGATGATGTGGCACACCTTCTTTGGTGAGTACATCAGGGATCCCCCTGTCATATGCAGGCACCTAAACCTGGCCTTCAGGAGGCCGAAGGTCCGCTCGATCACCCTCCTAGTTCTCCCATGGGCCTCATTGTACCGTTCCTCTGCCTTTGTCCGGGGATTCCTCACTGGGGTCAGTAGCCATGACAGGTTGGGGTAACCAGAGTCACCAATTAGCCATACACGGTGCCTCTGGAGTTGACCCATCACGTAAGGGATGCTGCTATTCCGCAGGATGTACGCGTCATGCACTGAGCCAGGGAACTTGGCATTTACATGGGAGATGTACTGGTCTGCCAAACACACCATCTGTACATTCATCGAATGATAACTCTTTCTGTTTCTGTACACTTGTTCACTCCTGCTGGGGGGGACTAAAGCCACATGGGTCCCATCAATGGCACCTATGATGTTGGGGATATGTCCAAGGGCATAGAAATCACCTTTCACTGTAGGCAAATCCCCCACCTCAGGGAAAACAATGTAGCTCCGCATGTGTTTCAGAAGGGCAGACAACACTCTGGACAACACCTTGGAAAACATAGGCTGGGACATCCCTGATGATATGGCCACCGTTGTTTGAAATGACCCACTTGCAAAGAAATGGAGTACTGACAGCACCTGCACTAGAGGTGGGATCCCTGTGGGTTGGCGGATGGGTGACATCAGGTCTGGCTCCACTTGGGCACACAGTTCATGAATAGTGGCTCGGTCAAGCCTGTATGTCAGTATGACATGTCTTTCCTCCATTGTCGACAGGTCCACCAGCGGTCTGTACACGGGAAGATTCCTCCATCTCCTCGCATGTCCCAGAGGACGGTGCCTATGAAGGACAACAGCGAGCACAGAGTCAATCAACCCACGGGTACGTAAGCACAGTTTGCACAAAACACGATTCCCAATGCATTGAATGGTTTGTATGAGTGTTGATGCAAGGCCTAGGTATGTGTGACACAGTTAAAAGTAAGCCATGTGGGCCCTTGAAATGGCGGCTGCCTGACCTGTGAAGTGTGACAATGGGATGTGAGGTAAATGCGCTGGCGTGGCACACCGTGGCGGTCGAAGACCGCGGCGCAAAGCAGCATTGGTTAACATTGAACCCTATGGGTCTCAGGAGCCAATGACGATGTGCGCCGGCGGTCGCGGTACGCACCGCCGTGGGCGTGACCGTCATTTTCTATCTGCTTAATCACTCGATACCTGATCTTCGACAGGAGAGGACCTACACTGCAAGTGCTGCTGTGACCTCGGTCTGGAAGAGACAATGGCTCATGCGACTGGGGAAAGGGCCCCTGCCTTCACTGCTCAGGAATTGGAGAAACTCGTGGATGGGGTCCTCCCCCAGTATGCGCTACTCTACGGTCCTCCAGACCAACAGGTAAGTACACTGGGACCATGCTTTGTGGCCAATGCCTGTGTTGAGTCGGGTGGATGAAAGATGGTGGGGAGGGGAGTGAATGAGGCATGCATCAAACGACGGATGACAGGATGTGCCACATGGCAAGGGTAGGGATGGGGGGCCACTCACATTGAGGGTGCAGAAGGTGATGACTCTTTTTCTCCCCCTGTACATTTCACATAGGTCAGCGCCCACCAGAAGATAGACATTTGGCGTGCCATCGCCAAGGACGTCCGGGCCCTGGGGGTCCACCACAGACGGGGCACCCACTGCCGGAAGAGATGAGAGGACATCCGACGCTGGAGCAGGAAGACGGCGGAGGCTCAGCTGGGGATGGCCTCCCAACGTGGGAGGGGTGCCAGTCGGACTTTGACCCCCCTGATGTCCCGGATCCTGGCGGTGGCCTACCCCGATTTGGATGGGCACGTGAGGACATCATAGCAGACACAAGGGGGTGAGTACACTCTCATTCTGGTGACTTTGCGCGGAGTGGAGGTGTCTGGGTGGGGGAGGAGGGCTGTGGGTATCCCTAGGCAAGGGCGATTTCTGTAGGGTAGGCCCCTCCGTAAGGCATGGCCCTGTGCCCCCGCCCCCCCACCTCTGTAGGGTGCCAAGTACAGCTATTTATGGCCCTGTGTCATCTATGTGCGCAGATGTCGTCCATAGGCTTGTAGGCCATGTCACACGGATTGAGTAGTGGACCCCAAGTGCGCGGAGTAGTGCAGGGGGCTTCTGTGTCTGTCCTGTCCGCCAACGGTGTCGCCAATGCATGCACTCAACATGTCTTTATTTTCTCCCCCCCCCTTTTTTGTGGTCTTCCTGTTCATGTGTGCATTAGCATCATCAGGCGGAGGAGAAGTGGCATCGGAGCACGAGGGAGCTGCATCCCACATGGCCCTGGAGTGCCATGCAACGGATTCCGAATAAACAGTGGAACGGAGGGTGAGGGGAGCTCCACAGCGGGGACACGGGCAGACATAAGTGACACGGACTCGTCCTCTGAAGGGAGCTCCCTTGTGGTGGCGGCAACATCCGTGCCCCCCGCAACAACAGGTACAGCCGCCACCCAGCGCACCAGCACCGCCCTCCCAGCAGCCCCTCAGCGTTTGCCCCGTGCCCGCTCACCCAGGAAGGTGGGCATCTCCTTCGCCCCAGGCACCTCAGGCCCTGCCCCAGTCACCCCTGCTGCCCTCAGTGAGGAGATCATTGACCTCCTGAGGACGCTCACTGTTGGGCAGTCCACCATTTTGAATGCCATCCAGGGTGTTGAAAGAGAGGCGCACCAGAGTAATGCATACCTGGAGGGCATTCATTCTGGTCAGGCTGCCCTTCAGCGATCGTTCAACACTCTGGCCTCAGCACTGATGGCAGCAATTGTCCCTGTCTCTAGCCTCCCCCTCCAACTTCCTCCACCCATACCCTATCACCTGTACCTCTGCCTATCCCAGACACACCATCAGAGCAGCCTGCACACACCTCAACACCCAAGGGAAGCTCATCCAGACATAAGCACCACACATCACACAAGCATTCACACAAGCAACATCCACATACAGACATACCAACACCCACTGCCTCCACTGTGTCCCCCTCCTCCTCGTCTCCCTCCTCCCTCCCTGTCACGTCTCCACTCACACTTGCATGCACAACATCTTCAGCCACTACGTCCATCACCAGCACACACACCAGAACCCCCCGCACACGTGCAGTCACCACCCCCACTACCATTTACACGTCCCCTGTGTCCTCTCCCAGTGTGTCTGTCACCCCCTCTTCCAAGATACACAAACGCAGGCAGCCACCCACCCAACAGCCATCCACCTCACGACAGCCTCCAGCCCAAGCACCTGCACCCAAAGACACCAGACTTAAGACTCCTACAACCACAACCTCTTCCTCCACTCCCATACCCACTACACCTACCCGTCCCACTGGTCCTAAAATGCTATTCCTGTCCAAACTTAACCTCTTTCCTACAACTCCCCCACCCCGTCCATGTCATAGGACTCCAGTCAGCACCTCAGCCACCACAAAACCGGGCCCTGTGATGACAGTCTGCCATGGACTGTGGAGTCCCCCACCCTCAAGGGCAGCCAGTTCAGTACGGAGCCAAGGCACGGGCAGCCCACCCCCGGAGAAACACCCGAAGATAGTCAGCGGCCGGCGCGAGAGGGTGAAAATACCAGGCACTAAAATCCCTACCATGGCTCCGGCACGAAGTGTGGAGACAGGTGGCACACCGCCCAAGGTGGGGAAGGGCCACAGGTGAACAGGGAAGGCTGGGAAGGGCAGCACGCCCGAGGAGACCGCCATCAGCCCAGCTGGCCACGAGGGCCCCACCAGCCCCATTCCATGTGGGCAGGAGGACACCAACAGGCCTGGTACTGCAGACCAGGAAGGCCCCGCCAGCCACCCGACAGATGGGCAGGAAGGCCCCGCCAGCCACAGGACAGGTGGCAAATGACCTGCACGCCATGGCCGGATCCGCTGAACTGGGTACCGGCGTCTCAAGCACCGCTGAACTGGGCACCGCCGTCTCAAGCACCGCTGAACTGGGCCCTTCATCTCAAGCACCGCTGAACTGGGCACCGCCGTCTCAAGCACCGCTGAACTGGGCACCGCCGTCTCAAGCACCGCTGAACTGGGCACCGCCGTCTCAAGCACCGCTGAACTGGACCCTTCATCTCAAGCACCGCTGAACTGGGCACTGCCGTCTCAAGCACCGCTGAACTGGGCACCGCCATCTCAAGCACCGCTGAACTGGGCACCGCCGTCTCAAGCACCGCTGAACTGGGCCCTTCATCTCAAGCACCGCTGAACTGGGCACCGCCATCTCAAGCACCGCTGAACTGGGCACCGCCGTCTCAAGCACCGCTGAACTGGGCCCTTCATCTCAAGCACCGCTGAACTGGGCACCGCCGTCTCAAGCACAGCTGAACTAGGCACCGCCGTCTCAAGCACCGCTGAACTGGGCACCGCTGTCTCAAGCACCGCTGAACTGGGCCCTTCCTCTCAAGCACCGCTGAACTGGGCACCGCCGTCTCAAGCACCGCTGAACTGGGCACCGCCGTCTCAAGCACCGCTGATCTGGGCACCGCCGTCTCAAGCACCGCTGAACTGGGCCCTTCATCTCAAGCACCGCTGAACTGGGCACCGCCGTCTCAAGCACCGCTGAACTGGGCACCGCCGTCTCAAGCACCGCTGAACTGGGCCCTTCATCTCAAGCACCGCTGAACTGGGCACCGCCGTCTCAAGCACCGCTGAACTGGGCACCGCCGTCTCAAGCACCGCTGAACTGGGCCCTTCATCTCAAGCACCGCTGAACTGGGCACCGCCGTCTCAAGCACCGCTGAACTGGGCACCGCCGTCTCAAGCACCGCTGAACTGGGCACCGCCGTCTCAAGCACCGCTGAACTGGGCCCTTCATCTCAAGCACCGCTGAACTGGGCACCGCCGTCTCAAGCACCGATGAACTGGGCACCGCCGTCTCAAGCACCGCTGAACTGGGCCCTTCATCTCAAGCACTGCTGCACCGCCGTCTCAAGCACCGTTGGCCCATTAGCGACAGGGGCAGGCCCGCATCTGTGTCGGGCAGGGCTGCACGAAGCACTCTGGGCACCAGTCCCCCTCCAGAACCAATGGAGACTGTCATCCACTTGAGAGACTGTGGCTTTGCACTCCCCAGGATGGCACAGTGGGCAAGCCACCCACTGCAGAGACTTGAGAGACTGTGGCTTTGCACTCCCCAGGATGGCACAGTGGGCAAGCCACCCACTGCAGAGACTTGAGAGACTGTGGCTTTGCACTCCCCAGGATGGCACAGTGGGCAAGCCACCCACTGCAGAGACTTGAGAGACTGTGGCTTTGCATTCCCCAGGATTGAACAGTGGGCAAGCCACCCACTGCAGAGACTTGTGAGACTGTGGCTTTGCACTCCCCAGGATTGAACAGTGGCCATAGAGGCCCCTCGTGGATCTGGCATCGTGCACTCATCTGGCTGAGGTGCCCCCCCTTCCCTTCCCCCTGAGGTGCCTGTAGTTTTCCTACCTGATGCCCCTGCAGTGTTCTCTCCGTTGGAGTCAGGTATCCTGTGTGGGCTTTGCCCATGTGATTTGGGCCCAGTGGTCCACGGACAATGCCTGCTACAATGCTCGGACTTCTACATGTATGTAAATAGTTGTTTTTGATGTGTAGATATATATATATATATATATATATATATATATAATTCAGCCAATAATACAATATATTCCAATGTTTAGAATCATTTCCTTTTGTCTTTGCATTCTTCCGGGGGGTTTGGTGGGGGGGGTAACTGTGATGTATTACTGTGCATTGATGTGTGTGTTGTAGTGGGTGAGGGTGGGGGTGGGTGTGTCGCGTATGTGTGTCCCCGTAATATTTTCTCCTCCCCCCTCCCCTGTGTCGTAGGTGCAGTACTCACCGTTGTCCTCTGTGCCGGCGTTCGTGCTCCTGGTAGAGGAGCAGGAAGACAATCGCTGGGAGGATGTGGAGTTTGGGTTCCATGCTGGCCAGATTCCTCGTGGGGTGTATGGAGGTGAGCGTTTTCCGTTTGAAATGGCTGTTTCCGCCGTGTTTTTATCGGCGGGGCTACCGCCCCGGAAAAGGTGGCGGATTGGTGTGTTGTGATAGGGTGGGCGGTACATTGACTCCCGCCTGTCTGTTGGCGGTGACCGCCGCGCTGTTTGTTTTTCCCGCCGTGGCGGGCGGTGTGTTGATGTGGCGATCTCTGTTGGCGGTTTCCGCCAGGGTCGGAATTCCATTTTTTTTACCGCCAGCCTGTTGGCGGTTTAGCCGCAGGTTTAACACCGACCGCCAGGGTTGGAATGACCACCATAAACATGAAGAGATCACATCATCCTGGTAGTTTTCATCTATCATTGAATTAGGCCTTCCCGCTTTGTGTGCCTAATATCCACACAGAACTCTACTTTGAAGTGCCACACCTACCAGTTGGAGAGTAATGGAAGGGCAATGAAAATGTTCAATAGACGTTTCCCTGAGAGTGTCCCATCAACTGGCAAACAGTTTTATTTTGTTGCAGTCTTTATTATAGCACTAACTTGGTGCAAGAGTATTCGAGAAGCGAGATTGTTTTGTCAAGAATCAAGGGATGCTGAGCTCAGGCAAGGATTTAAAACTGGCTCCCTATATTGAAAGTCAGCAGCAATTGTCATTAAGACACATGTACTCCTCTAACAGTGGGAAGAAGATCGTTCATGGGCTTAAAGGTAGTCACTGTGGCTTACCTACGCACTCACTTTGATTGGAGTAGTAACTGAATGGCAGCATGGACTTGTGATGAAAAACTATATATACGTGGTGACTGGAGTGGCAGAGTCATTTCACATCCACAGTTAAAGACATCATGCATCCATTACATACGTTCACCTATATCACATAGCCAGATCATTGTTCCAGTCAATGACATTATTATCCAAAAAACCATACTATGTATGCCCTACCTAACTTGCTACATGAGTGACTTCTCCCAAAGCCACAGGTAGAGCCCACAAACATAATTTAGCCAATTCCAGAAGTACCCACACAAACACAAACATTTACTATACACTCAGAAACATAGCTCATCACAAGGATCATCCAACAAATGTAGTAACACCTTATGCTTCAGGAAAATGGAGCAGATTTGATTTAAAATTTACAAATGAATCCGTCCTGAGAAAGCACTATGGAGGTTCAAAACATGCATTGGTTATGTGCGTCACCCACAGGGAAGTATACATACATGAAAAACTGCACGATAATGGAACATTTAGAGTGTAGTCGTACTGCTATTCATGTTTAAATTTACAAGCGTTTCGGGAGGTAAGTGGCTTAACAAATCCATCAAGTTGGGCAACACTGAAACAAACCACATAAATCAATCAGAAAGAACTCTGCAATAAAGACCATCAGATCCACCTCCTGCAATTATTATTCAAAATAAATACTGAAGCAGCAGCAAAGGACATTTCTTTGCTTGGGCTAAAACAGAGAATCCTTAAAAGAGAGAATCCTTTAGAGGAAACCAGGGAGCTGCTCAGTTATGACTATGGGACCTATATGTTTGTTTTACTTCCTGAAAGACCATACGCATACTGGCTTCCAAAGATATGGGTTCCTTGGGGCATTACAACTGGCAGATCACTAGGTCGCAAAGCTCTTGAGATAAGCCAGTCGACATCCTTTACATTCACATGTCGTCAAACTACCATGCAACAGAGCAAAACGTGTTTGTCCCTTGCGCGACTATAGGCAACTGCTGCGTTTTCTGTTCTACGATGCCTCACTGCTTAAGTATGATTTGGGATATCCACTGTTTCCAGGTTTAACTGCACCTCAACAATAGATGCAGGACTCGTAAGGATGGGCGCTGTTAAGAGACTGCGATATAGAAGTAGTTCTCTTCATCTTGAGCCTAAGTGTTGCATGTCGATTGCAAGGACAAAATAGGCATGCACTTATTTTTAAAGAAAGTCGTAGTTCTGGCTTTAATTCTGCATTCACCTGACGTCTAGCTTCATTTACTGAGCAATAAACTCAATTCCGTGTTAAGTTTAATAAGTTCATGATGTTTTCATTAGCAATGTGCTTTTGCGTGGTTCAATAAATCATTCATTGGCAAGATACTCAGTGTAATCTATAAATCAGTCCTCTGATTTATTGTCCCACCTGTATAAGCTCTGGGATTTAGAAAAAATAGCACAAGCTGTAAAAATATCACAAACACACACACAAGTGCACAGTCACAGGGCCCAGGCAAGCATACAAAGGCACAGATATACCCACGCAGTCCCATGCATGCATTCAAACACACATACATAAACAGTCCCAAGTGCTCAAAACACACACACACAAATGCATACCAAATTGAAAAGGCTGCTGAAAATAAAGCTGAGTCCTACCTTTCAGCAAGCACCGCGCCAGAGTCAAGTTCACAAGCTTTAGTCCAATCAGAAGCCAGAATAGGATTCAAGGTAACGAGGAAGTCCTTTTTCCCAATTCCAACTTCTGATATGTCATTATTGACAAGCCCTGAAGCTCCATTATATGACATGCTTCATTGCCTGACAGTGGCATAGCATGTCAGATAATGTTAGATATGTATTGTGACTGTGAGAGGCTGGGCAGTGACACTTCCCACCTGACACATGCGCACTGCAGCTAGTGTAGTTCTCTGCTGGTGCCAACATGACATTGCAGCTTTTAAAGGCAAACAAATGGTTCATGAGATCATATGTTTTCATGTAAAACCTGTAATAAATCAGTTAGTTAAAAGGCAAGGCTGTAGAGCGGTGCTCTGGCATCCCCTATAGACAAGCCGCCCCTGCAAACACATGATTAGGCAAGTGCCCCTGGTCTGGAGGTGCTCCAATATGGAGGTGTGAAACACCACAAGGCGGAAGAAGGCCCAAATGGGAGTTTTGTAAACTAATATGTGGTCTGACGCCAATTGAACTGGAGAAACCTCCGATGTGGCAGAAAAATCAGGACCGTTAGATATGTGTCTTTCAGATCAAGACATGCTAACCAGTCGTTGGGATGAAGAAGATCTCTGAGAAGATGAATCCCCTCCATCTTGTGGTGGAAGACCAGCCACTCTTTGAATTGTTTGAGATTGATGGTGGGCCACTTCTCACCTTCGCGTTTCTACACTACAAACAGATTGCTGATAAACCCATAAAGGTGTGGGTGTGTCTGAACTACAGCCCCTTTGGAAAAAGGCCTTCCACTTTGGAAACGGCCAAGGAGGTCCCCTCGTCGGAGAAGCACATAAGAGGTGGCAGTCGCGGCTCCTCCGTTAGGGCGGAGGAGCGTCGCCCCCCGCCAGCAGCAGCCGTGTTTGTTATCTGTTCGTTTGCTAAAGGGGCGAGGCATTGGGGATGTCGAGATGAGGGGAGTGCTCTGTGCATGCCCCTCACTGCACATGTATGTTTTGGTCGGCTGTCTTGGGCCGGCCAAACATATATGCGCAGTAGGCTCTCTCCAGCCCGGCAACACAGTTGCCAGGCTGGAGGGAGCCTGCACAGGCTTCCAGTCTGCCTGGGAGCACCCTGGGTGGGCGCTCCCAGCCACTCCTGACACTGAATTCTATCTGGAATCCCAGGATGGTCTGCAAGACCCAAGTATCAGATGTCAGAGATTTCAGTTTTTGACAAAATCTGCCAACCTGCCCTGAATCCTTACGTGGGAAAAAGGGATCACACTCACCGTGAGAGATCCCCTGCTGGTGTTCTCCTCTGGAGCCCCTGCGTTGCGGGTATCCACATGTGAGATGAAACCAGCCGAACCTGGAATGATCCTGGTATTGCCCTCGTCTAGAGGCTTGGCCTCAGAATCAGGCCTGTTGCTGTCCACAGCCAGCTGAGCATCCCTTCCCACGGTTGGCCCCGATAAAAACCTGGGGATTAAATATCTTTTTAATGGTGGACTGAGCTTTGTCCAAAGAATTAAATGTGGCAACAAACTTACTGAGTTCTTTAATAGAGGTGTAATCGAATAGCCCCCCTTGTGCCACTGGGCCAGCCTCTGAGGTGGCCAGGTCCCCAAACTTTGGATCAATTTTAATGAGCATCAACCTTCTCCGGTCGGTAGACAGGGCACAGTTGGCATTGCCAAGGAAAATTATGGCCACCTGTGCCCAGCCTGACAGGACCTCTGGGGAGAGAAGGAATCCGGAGGCCTTGGAATCCTCCACCGTATCTAGAAATTTGGTAAGTAGGCTGCCAATGTTGAGGAGCTTGTCCTGACAGGACCACCACAAGCAGTCAATGCCCTTTTTTGGGTCAAGGATGTATTTGACAAGAAACATTGGCTTGCGGGGGATCTATATCTAGAGTAAGGGCCACTTTACCTGCCAGGGATGGGCGGGCAAATTCTGCCTTAAGACAGTTGTGGGCCTCCTTATCTAGAGATTTCCTCAATCGCTCAACCATATATGTAGCAACCTTGTCCACAGGGACCCAATCAGAGGACCAGGGATGCAGTGGGTCCTCCAGATCGAGTATCTGCTAGTCTAACCCCGGCTTAGGATCAGAGGAGGGGGGTGCAAAGGCCTGTCAGGCTCTATATCCTCATTTGAAGTGGGTAAATTATAGCCATCAGGTGAGTGGGACGCAGATGATGGTGCTGGGTTTAAGGCGGGTTTTTGGGGCACTGGAGGGGGGAACGTGCTGACTGGCTCAAGGAGGGTATTATGACCTAGGAATGCATGCTTCAGTCGATCAAAAGCATCCAAATTGATGCCCTCAGGTCGAGATGTCGTAGGGACTGCACTGCCTAGATAAGAAGTCTTTGTTCCAGGGGTGCCAAGGCTTCCGAGTCCTCCTCTGTATGGAGGCATCCATGACCCTGCAAAAGTCATCATCTATTGGAAGGTAAGTAACCAACTCTGTCTCCATGTAGGTGCCTTGTGTAACTTGCATATCAAGGGCACTTTTATGCTGGTCGAACAAAGCGATTAAGAGGGCCTGAGAAGGCACAATCAAATAGGGGACACCAACCACCCATATACTCGCTGGACTAATGAATTAAGAAGGTAGTGTACAGTTGAATTTAAAAACCTGTTAATCTGTTGAATAGTGGCCTGGGTGCGGTGTCCCGCTGCCCTCTATGGGGACAGGCATGAATACATGCAGTGTGCTCTATGCGATGTGGAGCTGGCAAGGTCACTGACCTTTGATTATGGACCCGATCGAGGGGCCTACAGGCGTGCACTGGCAGGAGAAGAGGAAAGCTGCTCAAAGGCGAAAGTACAGATCCCTTTGTAGGGGCTTTACACTCTAAACCTACAGGGCATGATGAGAGGCGGGGCAGGGCGACTGGTGTGTGTAACAGGGGAGAAGCCTCAGAAAACGTGTGTGGGTGCCCCTAGCAGTTGGAGGTCCGCTCCACACAGTCACACATGCCTCTAACAGGCAAAAGCCCCCGTGCGGCCTCAACTGTGTACAAGCGAGAGAGTGCCTCCCCAGAGAGTGGAATGGTTGCCTAAAAATGCAAACAATAGCTATAATGTGCAACAGCACAAAAAAAGTCGATAAGCATTAAGGGCCAGATGTAGCAAGGTCCGAATTTGCGATTCGGAAATTTCCGAATCGCAAATTCGGATGCAGAACGGTGTCTCAGACACCGTCTGCGACTCGCTATGGGGTCGCAAAGACCCACCTCATAAATATTAATGAGGTGGGTCGCATTTTGCGACCCCATAGCGAGTCCCTGCACTCACAGGGATGGTGGCCTGCTGAAGTCAGCAGACCTCCATGTCTGTGACTGCTTTTTCAATAAAGCAGTTTTTTAATTTATTTTGCAGCCCGTTTTCCTTAAAGGAAAACGAGTTGCAAAATAAAAAAAATAACGAAACCATTTGGTTTCGTTTTTTCAGTGTAGGCAGTGGTCCATTGGACCACTGCCTGCTCTGAAAAAAACTTTTTGCCCACATTCACAAAGGGGAAGGGGCCAATGGGGTCAATGAGTTACCACCAGTGTGACACTGGTGGTAACTGCGAATTGCTTTGCGACCGCATTTGCGGTCACAAAGCAATTCTGCATTGCGATGCGAGTCGCAAATAGGAAGGGGACACCCCTTCCTATTTGCGAGTCTCATTCACAATTTGCGAGTCGGTACCAACTCGCAAATTGTGAATGTGCATCGCAGAAGGCTGTTTGCATGGCGCAAACTGCGATTTTCGCAGTTTGCACCATGCAAACGGCTTCCTACATCTGGCCCTTAATCACATCAAATAAACAGAAAAGTGTGTCCTATAGGCCCTGCACTTAACTGACGGCTGTGAGGAGCAGTGAAGAAAGAGAAGGAGATAACATAGACAGAGGACTTTGAGAGAGACATGGGTGCCCTGATTGGATGAACTGTGATTAACTTTTTAATCCCAAAGTGTTAATTGGATTTGTAGTTTTATTAATAAAGTGAAGAAAGTAAAGAATAAGCCTCGCCTCCAGTCCTGACATAGAATTATCCTTAAACCAACATTGGGGTCTTCAATAGTGTTTAGAGTCCTCATGTTGTACCATTCCAGTTGGCACATGAATGTCGGGTGCAGGCAACACCTCTATCACAACAATCATTTGGAAAAACGGATTCCAGAATGCAAATTAATTCCGTTTGAAGGCACTGCATCATCACAACAATCATAAGGAACCAAACCCTCAGAATTATTTTCAATACCACTAGAATAAGAATTAGACATTCATCTTTCCTGCAATAAAAATGTTTGCTCATAAACTTGTTAGTGTTATACGTAGCAACGTTACAATTCTTTTCTGAAATCGCACGATCCATCTGTTTTCCTTGCAATGTGCTCACCAATAGCATCTAAGGCATCATCCACGCATTTTGGCGCTTTATCCAAACCTCACACCAACGCTCTCCCCAAATCAGGTGCACAACATGTTGCAAGTCTCTTAAGATTCCTCACTTTACCATCACTCAAATGCACTGTACTCTTCAAAACTACAACCACTTCCATTGGTTCATAAAATCAACTTTACCTTTTTGGAACTTTACTGGGCTTTTTGACACAAACCCATTAACTAACAGTGACATTTGTACTGTTGGTATTGTGTTATTGGTTGTATTGTGATTTGTTTTTTTAACTGAGAAGCATCAATTTTGTTGTACACCTCATTCACAGGCCAGTGTTGTACACAGGAACTAAAAAGCCGACCAGGAATTTACCTCGTCCTGGGAATCCTACCATTCATCAAATGACAAAAACCTAGTGGCCTCTTTGACAGAATGTGATAGGCTCAAAACTTTTTTTATTAACTGAATTTCCCATTTTTGATTGCCATTAATAACCAAAATAGGATTGAATGTTTTCACAACACTATTGATGTAATCGAGAATTCAACTTCCAAAAGGATTATACAACAAAGTGGTTCTATGTATAATTTCTATTATAATATAACCTTTAGTCTATTATAATATAAAGTAACCTTTAGTCAATAGAGAACACCTAATCCAGAAAATTTAGTACAGATTCAGTATCTGCTCTAGCAACAACTTTAATAAAAGACCAACAAGAAAATAAATCAATCAAGACTATTACATACTTCTGTGTATCCTAAATGGGACTGATTATATCAATGTCCACTGATTCCCACTGGGCTTTAGGAACAAGGAAGGCATATATTTGGGCTCTTAGGGCCACCGACCACGGGAGCACCGCCAACAGGCTGGCGGTGCTCCCACGAGCATTCTGACCGCGGCGGTTCAGCCGCGGTCAGAAGCGGCAAGTCGGCGGGCTCCCACCGACTTACCGCTGCTCGGGGGAATCCTTCATGGCGGCGGAGCGCGGAATACAAAATTGCTAGTGGGGTGAAAAAATGGGGTTAAATAGGCGCTCAGGATCAACAAATAGCATCAATTATAAATCAAGTAGACATGAAAACAAAGAAAAACCTGGGTGCCTACACAAGGGAACACCCCCTTCCCCTTATAGGTTAGAAACAACCCATCAAAAAGGATTACATGGTGTGGCACACCTAAAAAAGATTTTTAGTCTGTAGAAAATTCTGCAATTTCGAGTATCAACTTTTAATACAAATCCAAAAAGTCCATTTAATGCTTAACATATTCGCTCCTCATAGGTATAAACATATCTCCAAAATGGTACAATTCAAGCCGGTACAATTCAAGCCAACACGTGTTTCGTCTTGGGAACACTTCAAATCGATCCCAAACGACTTCTTCAGGGCTCTTAATTTTTCAAAAGGTTGACCCAACTTCAACCATCATCACGCACCATCCACGAAAAATCACACAAAAAGTAAGTGATGATTATCTCTCATCACAGGATTTCTATAGTCCAATGTACGATTATGAACCATCTATGTTGATAATTAGTCCAAGAATCAATGAATATCCAATACAGTAACCTTTATTGCGCCTCCAGATCGTATTAACAATATGAGCAGGAATAAGCTCCAAAAGCTGCTACGTGAAAGACGGAAAGGAGAGTACGCTAATCTTCGGCTGAGTGATATTGTAAGACCGACAGGAAACGCGAGTACGCTCCGCCGCCATGAGGATTCTGACAGCCCCTACCGCCATCCTGTTCATGGCGGGAAACCCCTGGGAAACCCCTGGGGGCCCCTGCCATGCCCATGCCAATGGCATGGGCACGGCAGGGGCCCCCGTAAGAGGGCCCCGCAAAGTATTTCAGTGTCTGCCTTGCAGACACTGAAATACGCGACGGGTGCAACTGCACCCGTCGCACCCCTGCAACTACGCCGGCTCAATTCTGAGCCGGCGTCCTCGTTGCAGGGGCATTTCCTCTGGGCCGGCGGGCGCTCTTTTGGAGAGCGCTCGCCGGCCCAGAGGAAATGTCTGAATGGCCGCCGCGGTCTTTTGACCGCGGTGCGGTCATTTGGCGGCGGTACTATGGCGGACGGCCTCCGCCGTCCGCCATAGTCAGAATCACCCCCTTAGTGTCTTCCCTTTTATTTGGTATCCTCATGCATACTAAATCCAGCTCTTATTTTCCAAAAAGGTTGCAATTAAATGACTAACAATGATATTCTGGGCCAACCATTGTGTACATAGTTCAGAACTTGCCGCTGCACCATATCGTTATTCTATTCCTGTACCCATGCATCCTCCCTAGTTACCAAAGCACCACTATAGCGGACATATGCAATTTGAAATTTGTTCCATATTTCATCTTCACACACATCCATTTGCTTGGGCATCACAGACAGAAACTCTTTAAAAATATTCTAATTTCCAGGAACATAAAAGATCTTGTAGTTATAATCATGTAACCTAATGGACCACCTTACAACTCTTGCAGAAGCATGCACGTCCCTTCCCTAAACTTTTTAAGGTCAAATTCTACGGTCACATTTTATGGTGAAAGGCTTACACCACACAAAAGTTATAAAATGGTCAGCAGCCTATGCACCGGCTAAGGTTTCTCTTTCAATTACAAGATATTTCTCTTCCATCTGGGATAAAGACCTAGAGGCATAAGCAATCACGCACAAGTAAGTTGAACCAAAATTACATTATTATTAATGTATTGTAAATCTACGCACAATCTTGGTTTTTCTGT
This sequence comes from Pleurodeles waltl, assembly GCF_031143425.1. NCBI lineage: Eukaryota > Metazoa > Chordata > Amphibia > Caudata > Salamandridae > Pleurodeles > Pleurodeles waltl. The sequence continues at coordinate 311,352,738 of NC_090449.1, read as the reverse complement.
CACGGTTTTCAATGGGCTTACCGTCGAAGTTGAGAAGAGTTGGGGAACGACCCCGGTTCCGGCAGGTTCTGCTCTGGCCGAGGTAGGGGCGACCCCTTCCGGTAGCCACGGTGCTGTTTGACAATAGCAAGCCACTACAGTCCGTGCCCTCCAGAAGGAGTCCCAGAGGAAAAACCCCAGTAGGGTAAAAAACCTCCAACGGGAACTCCCTGAAACAAAAGAAGGACACCAAGGCGTTAGAGTTGAAGATCCGGAGTACAGGAAGACTGGAAACGAAGACAGGTCAGGAAAATACGGGATTCGCAGGAAGAAACCAGTCAGAGCGTGACTACCACCAAGGAGTGTTGCAACGCAATGAACAAGCAGCTGAATTCCCCTTATATACCTCTAGGCAGGAAGTAGGAAACAGGAAGTAGAAACACCACCATCTTGGATTGGGGAAAAGAGTATAATAGTGAATCAGGTACATGCGTCCAAACAAAGAAAAACAATGCATGCTGGGAAGAGAGGAAGTGGGCAGCATGCTGGGAAAGGAAAAGGCAGGCATAAAAACACCACCATGTGCAAGGGTTCGGCTTTTGCCTGGAGACGTTGGTAAGTGGTGAGCAGATGATAAATTCATTGGTACAGGAAGACTTGATGTAAAGCGCACAAAATGCGCTATGCGCGGTCAGGCCTGAAACCCACTTGGGTCTCAAGTCCTGCCGCGTCTGCCTTTGCGGCAGAACTTAAAGAAAGGGGCGCGGCGAGTGCCGCGACCCCTGACCAGGCCCCCTGAACTCCCTGCGGCTTGCGCGCAAGCCGCGGCTTCTCCCGCGGCCTGTGTGCCAGCCGCGGCCTCTCCCGAGGCTCGCACACAGACCGCGGCATTAAGGGAATGCCGCGCTGCGGCGACCCGAGGCCGCGGCCGCCGTAGGAGCCGCGGCGTGACAGTATGTCCCCCCCCCCCGAGGCCCCAGGTTTGTGAGGGATGAGTCGAAAAAAGCGACGGACCAAAAGAGGGGCATGAACTGAAGGGGCATCCTCCCAGGAACACTCACTCATTGGGTAACCTTTCTAATGAATAAGATACTGGAGGCGCCTATGGAAAAGCCGAGAGTCACAGATTTCCTGGACCTCGTACTCGGGCACATTATCAACCAACAGAGGAGGGGGACAGGAAAATTGTCTGTGAAAAGGATCAGGAAGGTAAGGTTTAAGTTGAGAGACATGGAATACAGGGTGAATCTTCCACGTCCGAGGCAGGCGAAGACGCACAGACACTGGGTTAATCTTTTTGAGAATTAGGAAGGGACCATAAAAGCGGGGTTTGAATTTGTTCTGAGTGAGTCAGAGAGGTAGGAATCTAGAGGAGAGCCAGACTTTATCCTGGACCTGATATTGAGGAGCCGCACAGCGTCTCCTATCTGCTATCCTTTTCATGCAGGACTTAGTGGCCACAAGGTTGGACTGGATAACACGTTGGATACCTCGTAGCTGTCGAACATAGGAGGAGATGGCAGGAAGATTGGAATTATCTCTCAGGGGAGTTGGAAAGGCCTTGGGATGGAAACCGTAGGAGCCATAGAAGGGAGAGACCTTCGAGGCGCTGTGTATGGAGTTATTATAGGAGAATTCTGCAAGCGGCAAATAGGTAGCCCAATTACTCTGGGTAGCATTGCAGAAGCTACGTAAATATTGTGCGGGACCTTGATTGAGTCGTTCCGTCTGTCCATTGGTTTGAGGGTGGAACCCAGATGATAAGGCCACTTTGATTCCCAATGTCTTACAGAATTGATTCCAGAATCGGGAGATATATTGAGGACCGCTATCCAATATAATGACCTGAGGTAATCCATGAAGCCGAAAGATTTCTTGTGTAAAGATTTGACCCAATTCTTTTGCCGTTGGTAACTTTCTTAAGGCCGTGAAGTGAGCCATCTTAGTGAAGGAGTCCACGGTTACCATTATTACGTGATTTCCCATTGAAGAGGGTAATGCGCACATGAAATCTGTGGAGATAGTGTGCCATGGGCCTGGGGGAACTGGTAGTGGGCGGAGTAATCCTACTGGTTTGGTACGGGGTGTCTTGGCTTGAGCACATATAGGACAAGATGATACATATTCCTCAATATCTGTCTTGAGTGTTGGCCACCAGAAGGAGCGAAGCAGAAGTTCTTGAGTAGCTTTCATTCCTCGATGGCCCGCGATAGGGGAATCATGGCACATACGTAAGGCTTCAGTCTGTACTATTTTAGTGGGTAAGAATAGGGCCTTATCATGATAATAATAGCCTTGATCTATATGCAGTTGCGGACGCAACTTATTCAGCTCTGTCTCTTCTAGGCGGGCATATTCGGACTTGACTTGGTCTGAAAAAGTCTGTACTACCCCAATGATCTTGTTATCGTCAAATAGGTTCTGTACAGTAGAATCGCAGCACTCAGGGTAACGTCGGGACAAGGCATCCGCCAGGATGTTCTGAGAACCAGGGATGTAAGTGATATAGAAGTCATATTGGCTGAAAAAGAAAGCCCATCGAGCCTGCCGGCTATTTTGACACTGAAAGTTTCTTAAGCACTGTAGATTCCTGTGGTCTGTCCGGGCTTCAAAAGGTTCCTTTGAGCCCATCAAAAAGTGTCCCCATTCTGTGCAAGCGGTTTTTAAGGCGAGTAATTCACGTTCTAACACGGAATAGTTCTGCTCGGAATCGTATAAAATGTGTGACAGGTAGAATACAGGGTGTTCTAAATCATCATCGTCTTGTCTTTGCAATAAGGCAGCCCCAATGGCTCTTTCTGACGCATCTGCGACAACAATGAATTGTTTGCTGGTGTCTGGGTGTCGTAGAATAGGGGCTTGAATAAAGGCTTTCTTTAAATCCTGAAAGGCTAACTCTGCGTCTTGTGTCCAACAAAAGCCCTTCTTTAGATGTTCTTTTTTAAGGGTTTGTGTAATGTAGCTGGTTCTCTGGGCAAAGTCTGCTATGAATTGTCGATAGAAGTTGGCTAATCCCAAAAAACACTGAGTCTCCTTGATGGAAGAAGGAGATGGCCAATTCAATATAGCATGCACCTTGTCTGAATCCATGGCGACTCCAGTTTGGTTAATGCAATATCCCAAGTATTTTACTTCCGTCTAATCAAACTCGCACTTTTCAGGTTTGCAGAATAAATGGTGTTGTCGGAGTCTCTCTAAAACTTGGCGAACCTGCATAGAGTGTTCCTCTGGATGAACAGAAAAGATTAAAATGTCGTCAAGATACACCACCACTGTTTGTTGCAAAAGATCAGAGAAGATAGAATCCATGAACCTTTGAAAAATGGAAGGGGCGTTGGTGAGTCCGAATGGCATTACTCTATATTCGAAGTGACCAAAGGGTGTTCTAAAAGCAGTCTTCCACTCATCACCCTTTTTAATTCTTAGAAGATGGTAGGCTCCTCGGAGATCCAGCTTGGTGAATCTCTTTGCCCCTCTGACTGCTTCTAGGATGTCCTTTATGAGGGGTAACGGGTACCGATCTTTAATAGTGATCTTGTTTAATCCTCTGAAATCAATACAGGGACGCAAATCTTTAGTTTTCTTCGGCACAAAGAAAAGAGGAGCCCCTGCAGGTGAAGAAGAGGGAGCAATCAACCCGCTTTGTAGGTTCTCATCAAGGTATTCTTTAAGAATCTGCTTCTCCGGTTCTGTAAGAGAGTACATTCGCCCGAAAGGAACCACTGTATCTGGTTCTAAAGGGATGGCACAATCGTATTCTTTATGGGGTGGTAGTTCAGGTTTTTCTGGCTTCTGGAATACATCGGCATATTCCTGATAATGCCTGGGAACTCCCTGTAGGACGTTAATAGAGCATCCCACCTTAGGTGGTGCTGCTAAGAGACTTTTTGGAGACCAATAATCCCCTGCGGGATAGCAGTGGTGTTGGCAAAAGTGAGAGGATAAGGAAATAGTTCTTGTTTCCCAGTTGATGTAAGGGTTGTGCCGTGTGAGCCATGGAATTCCCAGGATCATGACGTGGTGTGGTGATGAAATTAAATCAAACGAAAGATTTTCTTGGTGTTTCCCAAACTGTAGACAGAAGGTAGGGGTGGTATATTGTACGGGTCCTGAGGCCAAGAGTGATCCATCCACTGTGTGTACCTGTTCTGGTACTTCCTTAGGTATTTGTGCTATCTGTCGTTCTTTGGCCCAGGCTTCATCTAAATAGATGCCACTGGCTCCACAGTCCAATAAGGCCAAGGTTCTTTCTTCCCGGCCATCAGTTAAATGAAGGATAACTGGTAAAAGAAAAAGAGCAGTTCCTTCCTCCCTGGAAGAACAAATGGAAGGTATTTCACGATATCCCGTCCTCACCCTTCTCACTGAGGACGGGAGTTGGCGTTTCCCAAGGGTTTGGTTGGACGAATGGGGCAGGTGCGAATTAGGTGACCAGCTGTACCACAATATAGACAAAGCCCCTTCCTTCGTCTATGTTCTCTTTCACTAGCTGATAAAGGTCCTCGAGCCGTGTCAATTTGCATTGGCTCTTCCTCGGTATTCCCCTTAGGTTCAGGACGGACTTCCTCGGTAAGATGAGAGAAGGTGCGAGATGTCACTGAGTGAGATGGCAAACGACTCTTCTTTTTCTCCATTCTTCATTCGTTCAACCGATATTCTATCGTCAGAGTCTGATCCATCAATCCTTTAAGGTTCTCTATTCTAGCAGAGTGCACCAGTTCGTCCTTAATGTCCTCTCTGAGACCTCTACGGAACAGTGTCACCAAGGTACGTTCCACCCAGGATGTTTCTGCTGCTAATTGTCTGAAACGGGTGATGTATTGAAATACATCTTGATTCCCTTGTTGGATTTCGCAAAGAGCTTCTGCAGATGCCTCGAGTCCAGGGCGTTCAAACATCTGTTTAAAAGTAGTGATAAAGGTGGAATAATTAGATAGGCAAGGATCATTTCTTGTCACTAAAGGAGTGGCCCAAGCCAATGCTGGCCCCGATAAGGCGCTAATTAAATACCCCACCTTGGTCTTGTCTTATACAAATTGCGAGGGGCGAAAGGCAAAATAAACCGTCAAGGCATCCAGGAATTCTTTTAATCTGTTAGGATCCCCGGAGAAACGAGGTGTAGTGGCAGCTACTGAGGGTACATCTGTGGTCCTGGATGCAAAGGCTTGTCGATAGACGGTATTTTCAGTACGTAGCTGTTGGAGTTCTTGAGCCTGTTGTTGTATTGTCATAAGCAGGGTCTGGCTCGTAGGTTCCGTATTTGCCACTGGATTATCCATGGTTCCGGACTGCAACTGGATTTGTGGGCGTTGCAATCTGTCACGGTTTTCAATGGGCTTACCGTCGAAGTTGAGAAGAGTTGGGCGACCCGAGCCCGCGGCCGCCGTAGGAGCCGCGGCGGCCGCGGCGTGACATTTTCATTTCATCGTCGAGCCACAACTAAAAGCAAAATTCACCCAGAAGTCTCCACGGATTCAATTTTATCAGCACTGACCTATTTCTCTAGTTCCTTATTGACCACATCCCTGAAAATAATTTCTTGATTTATGTATTTGAGAAACAGCCTGGCATCTTAAAACAAATCTGTGCTGAAATCCTAATAACTTAATAATGATTTTACTAAAAACATTGGGAAATGTATCCAACGTAATCTGACCAACCAACAACCAAAACCTGTTCATCACTTTTAGGATCTGAGTACTAATCTTGGATAAGATTTCTGGTCACGCCACTGCAGACCAAAAGGGCCCTTAGCAATGTAAAGCTTACCATGGACATGTTGGTTCTTAAGTTCAAATTTGAACCATCTGAAACCTGAGATTTCAATCCTTTTTCCACTGTATCTTTCAGGCTGAATATCCTTAGAGAATTCAACATCAACTTTTTCAACAAATTTGATTCTCTAAACTTCTTCAATAATAATGGTGTAGCGAGACCCAAAGCCTGCACAATTTTTCACATTTATTCCCCCAATATTCATCCAGCGCTGTTTTGTCCTACAATAAGACTACCATCCTTAATATTAGGAATAAGATTCTCTTTCAACTTCCTCATACTCTCTTTCATGTTTTCATCACTATCTGAAGATTTGTGTTCAGAATTAGGGCCTCCTACGCACTTTAACACTCTTGTATCATTGTACACACCTGGCCATAATAAACTACACCATCTCAGGCACTAGCTTTAATTTTCTCAGCTGGGCATGTGTTTGCATAGGCTTAATGTTCTAAACTACTGCATCTATAAGATTTAAGAACATTTTAGGCACTATTTTGTATTTCCCATGAACATTCCTTACAGTGACTGTTACTGAAATTGTTCTTGATTTTACTATGTCGGCCTTCTTATTATCTGATTTTAGGGCACTAGAGTAATGACTTGAAGTTTCAGCTTTCTTTACTATAGCTAAACTTTCCTGTAGCACAGTATCATCATTCACCCACAGGTGCTTTTGTATACCAGAATTACGAGTATGCATAACCAGTTAATTACGTAGCAAATGATCATGTAACACTTCAAACTTACAATAAGTTAGTTCCTTTAACTCATTCATCAATACTTTTTTTCTTGATCTGCTTTTTTTCCTGGAAGAACTTGCATCAGGTAGTAACAAGGCAAACCATAGGAGCAAAGTATTCATCCAAAACCTTCACAGCAACTGTAAATACATTAATATCCACCAAGTACGAGCTACTGTAGGCATTTGATGGTAATGTTTTAATCCTTGCAGATCTAAGGAATGCAAAAGAATTCTCTGCTTTTGATCTCAAGACGTGTATTTCTAGTTATTATTGGTAACAATAATGTTTAAGAAATATTACTTGCATATGCTCCACTGAAGAACTGGTTCAGATCCAGATGGGCAAAAGACCTGAGAAGGATTGAGTGAAACACTTTGCTGACTCTACATATATTTTTTTTTTATGTGGAATTGCCCAGTGTCCACACATTACAAATAGGGCAACTGGACTAGTTCACTATGCACACTGCACCATAATAATTTTGAAAATACATATTCTTCACAGATCCAATAAAATGTACTTGAAAACTCCCAAAACACACAAAACCACCTTAATTCATGCAGTTGATTGTGGTACAATTAATCCTGTGAAAGTTTCAGGTAAATGTGTTGTGGATATTATCACTAAAGGCTATGGCTAAATAATATGAAACAGCCTGATCGAAAATGGCCAAACACAAGTTCACATTGTACAACCTTGCACGACCATATCAGCCAATCAAAAATGTTGAACGATGTTCACAAATTCAAAAGATATCCAATAATAATGCATTTTAGAAAATGTCCGTGCTCACGGTTATGTGACAAAACTATGCAACCATACGAGAGCTGTTTTTCTCGCGGACCAAGCTTACTTTAACATAAACTGCGTTTACATTATCCTCGGTTTCGAACCACTATGGTACTACTCCACGTGACAAATATTATTGCTGTCTCTGTGTTCTAAATAAAGAATTACAAGCTACCCACAAACAAACACAGGGCGTTCTCAATCAATCAAAAACATTTGTAGAGCGCGCTACTCACCTGTGAGGGTCTCAAGGCGCTGGGGGGGGAGGGAGGAATCAAGGGGGGAACAGGGAGGGTCATTGATCGAACAACCATGTCTTGAGGTTCTTTCTGAAGACCAGAGGTCTTTGGTTTTGCGAAGGTCGTGGGAAGGGAGTTCCAGGTTTTGGGGCGAGGTAGGAGAAGGACCTGCCTCCTGTGGTGGTGTGTTGGATGTGGGGGACTGTGGCTAGGGCGAGGTCGGATGACCGGAGGTTGCGTGTCGGAGTGTGAAAGTTCACTCTTTCGTTGAGGTAGGTTGGGCCGGTGTTGTGGAGGGATTTCTGTGCGTGGATGAGGATCTTGAATGTGATTCTCTTGTCTATGGGGAGCCAGTGAAGGGATTTGAGGGGTGGTGAGATTCGTTCGTGGAGGGGAGGCCAAGGACGAGGCGTGAGGCTGTGTTCTGGATTCCCTGGAGTTTGCGTTTGAGTTTGAGTGTGGTGCCGGCGTAGAGAGCGTTACCGTAGTCCAGTCTGCTGCTGATGAGTGCGTGGGTGACTGTCTTCCTGGTTTCTGGGGGAATCCATTTGAAGGATTTTTTTAGAGTCCGGAGTGTGTGGAAGCAGGAGGAGGTTAGAGCATTGATTTGCTGTGTCATGGAGAGGGAGGGGTCTAGGATGATGCCGAGGTTGCGTGCGTGGTTTGCGGGGGTGGGTGCGGGCCTAGGGCGGTGGGCCACCAGGAGTCGTCCCATGTGGTTTTGTTGGGGCCGAAGATGATGATCTCGTTTTGTTTGAGTTGAGCTTGAGGTGGTTAGTGGTCATCCAGTTGGCGGTGTCGAGGAGAGCGGCGTGTAGGTTGGTTTTGGCGGTAGAGGGAGAGTATGAGTTGGGTGTCATCTGCATGGAAGAGGATAGTGATTCCGTGTGCTCGGAGGATGTTGGCTAGGGGGATCATGTAGATGTTGAAGAGTGTGGGGCTGAGGGAGGACCCTTGGGGGACTCCACAGGTGATCTTGGTAATGTTGGAGTGGAAGGCGGACTGTCTGGGTCCGGTCGGTGAGGAAGGAGGTGAGCCAGTCTAAGGCTTTGTGGCGAATTCCTATGTTGTGGAGGTGTGTGCGGAGTGTGTGGTGGCAGACGGTGTCAAAGGCTGCGGAGAGGTCTAGGAGGATGAGTGCGACGGTCTCGCCTTTGTCAACTTTGGTCCTGATGTCGTCAGTGCATTCGATGAGGGCGGTTTCCGTGCTGTGGTTCTTGCGGAACCCGGATTGTGAGGGGTCATGAGTGTTGTTTACTTCGAGGAAGTGGGATAGGCCGGCATTAACTAATTTCTCTGCAACCTTGGCAGGGAAAGGGAGGAGGGAGATGGGGTGGTAGTTGGAGAGGATCTCCGGGTCGGCTTGTTTTTTTTTAGGAGAGCAGTGATTTCCGCGTGCTTCCAGGGGTCTGGGTTGGTGGCGGAGTCAAAAGAGGAGTTGATTATGTTGTAGAGTATGGGGGCGATGGTTGGGCTGGCTTTGTTGTAGATGCGATGTGGGCAGGGGTTGGAGGGGGAACCGGAGAGGATGGAGTTCATGGTTTTTTCTGTTTCTTCGTGTGTGGGTTGGGTGAGTGAGGGGTGTGTGTGGTGGGTGTGTGTGGTATGAAGCTGTTGTGGATGTCCAGGATTTTGTGGAGGAAGTGGTTGGAAAGGGCGTCACATAGGGGCTGTGTGTGTGCGGGGTCTATGTTGATGGCTTTGGGTTTGGCAAGTTCATTGATGATGGTGAAGAGTTCTTTGCTGTTTTGAGAGTTGTTGTCGAGGTGTGTCTTGTAGTGATCTCTTTGGCGGTGCGTATGAGTTGGTGATGGGTGCGAATGGTGGTTTTGAGGGTGGAGAAGTTGGTTGCGGAAGGTTCTAGTCGCCATATTTTCTCAGCTTGGTGGCATTTGCGCTTGGAGTCTTGGAGTTCAGGGGTGAACCATGGGGCGTTCTTGATTTTGCAGGTGGCGATGTGTTCTCTGGGGGGGGCTAGTGTGTCTGCGCAGGTAGTGATCCATTTGGAGAGGTTGTGTGCTCCTGTGTTGGGGTCGTTGGCGTGGGGGGGGGTTATGGGCCAGTTGGGAGTTTAGTCGTTCTGTGGGGATCTTGTCCCACATACGGTATGGTGTGGTGTGTTGATGGTAGTGTGTGGGGGGTTTGGTGAAGGCTTCGGTGTGCCAGCGGCGTGCCCGCTGCGCGGCCGCGCCACGGCTGCCATAAGAGGAGGGGAGGGTGGGAGTGGCAGCTGGGAGGAGGGTGGGGCCGCAGGGGACGCAGCGGTGGGGAAAACAAGGTAAACAGGAAAACAGAAACGGTTAGGAGGGGGGAGGGGCCGCAGGGGAAGCAGCGGCGGGGAAAACAAGGAAAACAGGAAAACGAGGAAAACGGAGACGGTGAGGAGTAGGGGGGAGGCGGGAGGGGCCGCAGGGGATGCAGCAGCGGGGAAAGTAGAGAAAAAACGGAGTGGAGGTGGCGCGGATGGCGGAGCGGGGAGCGACTTGCCTGAGGAAGTTCTCAGAGACTTTACCCACTCTGTTCCTAATGAAGGACAACCCAACTGTCCCAGGCTGTCTTTGTACAACGTATCTATTTGCATGCTTGAATAAACTGTGAGAACAAATAAACTCAACAAAATACTATATTGGCGAGGATCCTTGAATGTATTCTGTAGCAAAATGTTTCTTCTTGCTTATTCCTCATTAGTGCAAACGCTGAGATCCGTGCATTTGTGTAGGAATGTATGAAAGTCATTGTCTAAAGTTCTGTAAAACGGCATGCTTTTCACTGTACCCGAGAACAAATATTTGCCACCTTCAGAAGGCTAATCTATGTGGGATGTTGTGTAAAACTTTACTAAGGCCCTCATTATGACAGTGGCGGTAAAAACCGCGTACCGCCACAGCTATGACCGCCAAAATACCATTGCCATGGCTACCAGCCGACCGCCATTTTATGACCGTAGCTGGAATTATGACAGAAGGATGGCCATGGCGGATGGCGGTAAGGTGGCGCTGCTGCCAACAGCTGCGCCACGCAAGTGGACCGCCGCAGACCATATTATGACCCATGATACGGCCTGGCGGTGTCCTGTTGGCGTCCCCTGCCGGAGGACCCCTTGAATTCAGGTAAGTAGGGTGCTCCGACACGGGAGGGAGGTGGGGGGTGGTGTGTGTGTGTGTGTGTGTGGGGGGGGGTGTATGTTTGTGTGTGCATGAATGTGGGCGTGCGTTGCGTGTGGTATGTGTGTGCATTTGTAGATGTGAGAGTGTGTATGTTGTGTTGTGTGAATGCGTGGGTGCTTGTATGAATGTAAGTGTGTGTGGATGAGTGTGTGAATAGATGTATGCATGCGTGGTTGAACGTGGGTATGAGTGTGTGTATGCATGTGTATGATGGTGCGTGCAAGTGCGTGTATGTTGGGGGTTCGGGAGGGGGAGGGGGAGGGGGGTGGGGGAGGGCCCTGGGGAGGGGGAAAGGGGCAGGGAAGACCCCTATCAGTGACAGGGAAGGAATTCCCTGTCACTGATAGTGCCTACCGCCATGGTTTTCATGGCGTTACAGAAGCCACGAAAACCATGGCGGTGGGAGGGGTCATAATCCCGCTGGTGGGACAGTGACAGCCGCCTTGCGGACGGAGTGGTACATTGGCGGTTTGGCTTGAGCCAAACCGCCAATGTCAGACTTTGGGGAAAAGTACCGCCAGCCTATTGGCAGTACTTTTCTCCAAAATACCGCCGTCCGCCAGGGTCATAATGAGGGCCTAAGTTCTTTGTTCTTATGATTGTATGCTTTGCTACGGAACCTTTTGATGGCATATTTCTGCGTTTTGCCTTTTAATCTCTTATATAAACCTACCAAAACCTTAATTTGAGTCTGATATTCTTATTGAAAATGTTCCAGTCATGAATATTGAACTTGTCACAACTCCATCTTGTGCTCTGTGTACAGTGGGTTTACTCGCGGGGCTCATGTTACCTTTCTCTTCTTGCGACTCCCTGCCCTGAGTACTCCAAGTCATGCTTCCCATGTGGCATGTTCCAGTCTTGAGCACTGCATGATTTCCCTCCCAGGAAGTCTGAACCATTGACTCTCCTGTTCTGTTGTTATGCAAGTTTGGTCTATTGTGCACCTGCAGATATCATGTGTCTATTTAGGCTAGTTACATTTCCGCTGTGAACCATTGAACTGTACCATGATGAACTTGGATTCCGTTGTACTTGTTTACTGTTGCCAATTACTTTTTGCACCTGCCCCCTGCAAAGCCTCATATTTACTGTATGTAGCATGTGATCTTCCCCGGATTCATTGGAATATTCAACTTTTCCACGTTGGACAAACGCCTTTCTGGAACACTCTTTTCTTCCAGTATAAATACCCCTCCAAACCTGCATCCGGGCTGAGCCTTGTCCCTGTCCTGTGCAAGCAACACCCCGGCACTAATCTCGAGAATCATCCATAACTTCCAGTGCTCTAGTCTTCCAAGCCTTCCTGATGATTCTGAAATCCTGGCATCTGTGACGCTTCCAGTATCTTCCTTCATGAGCTAAAATTCTGCCTCCTCTTGTGCTTCTTGCATCAAGTTTCCTGTCACCTTCAGATTACAGTTCAAGAACTGCCATGGCTAAGTACCTTCTCCTCATGTTAGTGTGCACTAATCCATAGGTTAGCAAATATTCAAAGATGGATTCCTCTGAAGGAGTGAGCACATTTTCGGATATTAGGCATTGTTTGAGTATTCACCCGTTAGAAATGGGGTCTCTAGTTGGCAGATGTATATACCCTTGCCCAAGGAGGGACCACAATCCTAGTCAGGGTAAGGCACAACACAATCCAAATTTTCCAGTGCCCACTGTCCTATAGCTTGGCACTGAGCAGTCAGGCTTAACTTAGAAGGCAATGTGTAAAGTATTTGTGCAGAACTTATACCATAAGACAGTGACAACACTACAAAAAGACACCACACAGGTTTAGAAACATACAGAATATATATCTGACTAAAATAGTGTTGAAATGATGAAAGTCCAATGTACACAAGCAGAGTTATGAATTTTTCAATATTAAATCCAATTAAAGTGCCTAGAAACACAATAGCTCCTACTGGGACTATCACAGCATCACTGACGGAGTCGTTCCAACAATCCGACACCACCGGTGCCGGTCACAGAGTCACACGGACCCCCAGGTACAGTACCTTTTGACAACGAAGAACAAGGACGTTGCACGGAGTTGGAAAGAGGCGTCGCTGGAGTCTGCACAGCGTTAGTCCCTTACAGCTTCCAAGGAAAGAGGCGTAGGTTCCATGCTGCAAAGCAGGTAGCAATGAAGCGTTGGTTCCGTCCAGATGCAGTGGGAGACGATGTGGAGGCGTCCGCAAAGCATCGATTACCTGTGACCCGGCGGGGTCACTTGTTCCGGTCTGTCAAGACGTGATGTGTTGACTTCGCAGTGACCCTGAGTGATGTCAGCGGAGTCGCTGCAATGTCGGATTGCGTTGCAGTCTGCGGTTGTTGCGTACAGCGTGGTCCACGGAGCAGGATGCGACGTCAGTGGCATCGCTGAAGTCGTTCCAGAGTCGCTGGAGTCAGTACAAGCAGAAAGGTAATAGTTGAAGTCTTTGCTGTCCCTGAGACTTCAGAACAGGAGGGAAGCTCAATCCAAGCCCTTGGAGAGCACTTTTGGGGAAGGCAGAGTCCTTCCGGCACAGTCAGAGGCCAGCAGGGCAACAGCAGAGCAGCAGTCCTTCTCAGCAAAGCAGTCAAGAGAGTCCTTTGGGCAGCCAGGCAGGTCTTCTGAAAGAGGTCAGGTGCAGGACCAGAAGTGTCTGAGTTGGTGGGGTCAGAGACCCAGTTTATATACCCAAAATGCCTTTGAAGTGGGGGAGACTTCAAAGAGTGTTTTTTGAAGTGCACAAGTTACCCTTTCAGCCCAGTCATTTCTGCCAGGGTCCCAGTGGAGGGTTATTAGTTCTTTTTGTGAGGGCAGGCCACTGGCCTTTGAAATGTATGTGTTAGGCCCTCCACCCTTCCTGCCCAGGAAGACCCATTCAGTAGGCAGATTAATGCAGATGTGACTGAGTGTCCTGTGTTTGTGGCTGTCTGGGTGAAATGCATGAGGGAGCTGTCAACCAGCACAGACCAGATGTTGATTGGAGACAGACTGTAAGGCACAGATGGTTTTAAGTGCAGAGAAAGGCTCACTTTTTAAAAGTGGCATTTCTTAAATAGTAATATAAAATCCAACCTCACCAATAAGCAGGATTTTCTATTACCATTCTGGCCATACTAAATATGACCTGGTTACCCCTTTCAGATCAGACTCTAACACTCAAAAAGTATATGATAGCAGTCCTAGAGCTAGTCTATGAAAAAGCAGCCCTCACAGTAGTGGGAAACAAATTTAGGAGTTTTTCACTACCAGGACAAATAAAACACATATGTACATGTCCTGCCATATGGGTAGCCTAGGGCCTAACTTAAGGGTGACCTATATGTAGAAAAAGGGAAGTTTAAGGCTTGGTGAGTACTTTTAATTACCAAGAAGAAGTGGCAGTGAAACTGCGCACACAGGCCTTTCAATGGCAGGCCTGAGACATGGTTAAGGGGCTACTTATGTGGGTGGCACAATCAGTGCTGGAGGCCCACTAGTAGCATTTAATTTACTGGCCCTGGGCACATCTAGTGCACTTTACTAGGGACTTATAAGTAAATCAAATATGCCAATTGGGGGATGAACCAATGTTACCATGTTTAAGGGAGAGAGTATATGCACTTTAGCACTGGTTAGCAGTGGTAAGGTGCGCGGAGTCCTAAAACCTGCAAAAATAGTGTCAGAAAAGTGGAGGTAGGCAGGCAAAACTTTGGGGGATGACCACCCTAAGTCTGTTGGGTCTAACAACCCCTATGACGCCCAGTGCTCTGGACTCTTTCATTGCAGCGTTCTGAACTTTATTGTACCCAAAATGAAAGTTTGCCACTTTGTTTCTTGACAATTTTCCTGTAGTATTTTGGGCGAAACTTCTACAATTTGAAAATGTTCCCAAGTTTGAATTAGGAATCCTGCATGTTCCAGGCTGCCAGAAAATCACCAGTTTATTCTTGAAATGTTTTCTGCTCTGTCTCATGTGATATTTAGGATGAAGTCTGTAAGTGTATAAACAGTGTAAACAATTGATAGACCATTTTTAGTTAGGAACCTTTTGGTAACATGCCTTTTATTGTTTCACTGTCTCACACTTGGATTGAGGATATCGAGATCCAAGGAGTCCCGATCCTACAAGGTAGTGCCCTAGACAGCCGAGCAGTTCCATCAGCAACGAAAGTTCATCTTTTTTGTATTATTCCACCCTCCTTTCCCCTCTGGGGCAGTTTTTGGAACCAGACAGTTGCTTCTTGTTTTATTAAGCTGCTCCTGCTGGGACTGGAGGCTCAGCATTGTGTCTGCAGCTAGAACCAGATAAATGTGTGATACAACTTGTTTAAAATTATTTATAGCATCCTCCCCAGCTTGGGTACCTGCCAATAAATATCCCACACACGGATCTATGTATTACACATCTTTATTCCCCTGCGTGTAACCACAAACTCACCAAAGGGTTCCCTCATTCATACACCACATTACAAATGCCCCTTTGTTTAATAAAAACATTACATTTTATTTACAAATATCTACAGAATCATAGAGCTTCAATAAGCCTTCTTGATTATTAGATTACTCGCCCCGATTGTGTCTTTGGAACCTGGGAATCATCAACAGGAGTGTCCATGATCTGTGTTGGCGATGTAGGAGCAGCGGCAGTCTAGGGTTTTCCAATTGTTGTTTCTGAACTTGTCTCTATGTTGACATCAGTATCTGACTTGCATTGAGCCACCTGTCTAAAATCAAAGGAATCTCGCGTAATAGATTTTCCAGGACGTTGGCCAGTGACCAAGTGTCCTTTGCTGGTTACGACATGGAATGGCTCAGCATCAAATGGAGCATCAGCATTATGTTTTCTTGGCTGACTGATGAGCACTCGATCTCTTCTTGTGAAGACAGTGACTTGGTTGTCATTGCTCTCCCGAACATTAACATTGCAAGGCTTTCACCTGTGGTCAAATGAGGAGTCAAATGGTAAGCTCATAGGGTAGAATTGAAGACAGTCTTGAGGTTGTGATTTTCTAATGCAGCACGCTGAACAGCTTTCTTTAATGTACTCATGAAATGTTCGACAAGGACACTAGCCTGTGGCCAAAGAGATGTGCTCTTCTGATGCCTCACATTAAGCAGATTGAGAAAGTATCTGAATTATCGACTATTGAAAGTTGGGCCATTGTCAGATTTTAAAATCACAGGACTACCCCATGTCACAAAGATGCAATCTAATCTCTCAATTACTCTTTCCTGAGTGATAGATGAGACATCTCCTAGTAATGGAAAATGTGAGTACTCATCCAAGGTCACCATAAGGTGATGTCCATTGGCAAGTGGACTGAAAAGGTAAACAGCAATTCTTTCCATGCATGCTTTGGCAACTCTGACATGTTTAGGGAGTGTTGAGTAGTGTCCGATGAGAGGCAGTTGTGCATATGACAGCCCTTTAATTCTCTTTCACCTTTTCTATTGATATGAAGCAACCAAACTCGATCTCAGAGAGCTTGTCTTGTGGAAATGATTCAATGATGTCCTTCACGGGCCACTTCAATCATCTGTTGTTGCAGACTCTTTGGGATGACAAATCTCGAACCCCTTAGGATAATGCCTTCTTATGTCATGGACAGTTCATCTTTGACAGTTTTGAAATTCTGGTATTCACTGTCTCTGGTAAGAGGTAAAGTATGTTGGTTCCATGACTGATGGGTAATCATGTTTTTCATTTTTAACATGTCACTAGCTTGACTCATTGACAGTAACAATTTGTTCTAACGAAATGGCAGCAGGCGTGTTTGATTTCACAATGAAATTTATGTAGGCTTTAGGTGTTTTAGAAGGGTTTCTTTGACACTGTATGGAGAAGTAGTCAGCAGGATCTTTCAATGGACAATGCACAATTGTGTAGTTGTACTCTTTTAATCCTACATCCCAACATTCAAGGCATAAAGGAATCTTAGCCTTTGGATTGCCAAAATGGTCAGGCATGCTTGATGCTCTGTCACAAGCGTAAAAGGATTTCCATATAGAAACATGTGGAAATTTTCAAAAGCTCTCTTTTCAGGTTGTGAATAAGCATGTTCAGTCTGTAACAAACTCTTGCTTGCATTTGCCACATTATATCTGCGAGCATTTCAGCGTCTGTTGTGTTGAGCAAGGATTGCACCTAACCCGACTGGGCTATCGTCAACAGCAATTTCTGTATGTAGCCTGGGATCAAAATATGCCATAAGAAGCATGTTCAATAGCTAGTTTGATTCGCTTAAAACTTAGCTAGCATTAATGGAGCACTCACGGTGGCAAAGTCTTGTACTTATCTGGAACAGTAATTGGCAAAGCCAAGGAATAAACGTAACATGGAAACATCTTGTGGGGGACTGGAAGTTGACAGTTCATGCACTTTAGCTATCTGTTGTCATGCCCCCATCAGAAAACATGTGGCCAAAGAATTTTATTTTTGTCTTACTCAATTCACATTTCTCAGCATTCAGTGTTAAACCTGCATGAACAAGTAAATTACACTCTTGTCTGATAGCTTTATTGTGTTCCTTCTGTGTAACTCCAAAAACTAAGATATAATCACTATGGATGAAAGCATTCATGACAGACTATATGTTATGTCTAATGACATCTTGAAAAATCTCTGCAACTGATGACACACGAAACTGAGTCTTTTGTATCAAAATAGACCAATATGTGTAGAAAGGTATAATGTACCTGCAATTCTCCATGAGTTCCAACGGATATCCTTTGTTCAGATCAAGGTGAGAGAAGTCTTTTTTGCCCCGTTCAATTGTGTTATCATGTCAGTAATGTGTGGACCTGAATTATGTTCTCTTTCAATTGCCATTACCAGCAAGATTCTTCAGGTGCTTTACAATCTTTCTGTTATTTGTTTCTTCTAGTGCATCAATGAAATCATCAAATGTCTCAATCCAAGCAGTCCATCAATCACCAATGTTTTGCTTTTTGGCGGTATTGAATGGTGGTTTCAGGAAGGCAGCAGCATTTTAACCATTTGTAGGACTTACTGACATTGATCGGAAGTCTCTCCAGCTTCATCTGCCATCCATCACGACCTGTTCCATTCATACCGTCAGCCAGGCCATGTGACAGGCTGGCCACCGGGGCATCTCATAAAACTGTGGGAAATGTGACCTCTTTCTTGGTCTCCATTGGAATAACAGCCTTCTACAGTTCCTTTTTTTACTAGGAGTATGGACAGCTCCTTAAGCACAAACATATGCACTTCTTCTTGGGCCACTTCCCAGAGCTGCAGTATGATGACTCTCTTTAATCGATTCTTGTAAGAAGATGACCTTTTCTTGTTTCTGAATTCCTGCTTTTTCAGGCATTCTTTTGCACTTTTTGACACCTGGTTGATTTCTGTCTCGCAGCCGTGCACTTTCAAAACCTGGTTGATTCTGCCTTCAGCCATAGCGTTTTGTGTGCTGCGTAGCTTTATATTGTGTAATAGTGTAGTACCTTTTTGCAAGGACTTACAAGTAGGTTCTTGACCAATAATGCATAGACTTCTCAGTGAAGCTTTCTTTTACCTCAAAAGCTTCACATCGGCGGGAGTTGGCTTTGACTCATATTACAAACGTTGATTCTGCACTTCGATGAAGGCACATGTGGCACGCACGAGCAGTATGCTTGGGCCACAGCAAACTCTCTGGAAGAGCACTGTTGCTCTTCTGATTACGTGTCCCCTATCTGGTTGTCAGTTGTAGCGTTCCAGCCTGGGTACCTGCCAATGAATATGCCACACACGAAGCTATATAGTACATCTCTTTATTCCTCTGTGTACAATCCTGAACTCAACATTATAAACCTGCATTCACTTCACCACATTCTAACACTTACGTCACAGCTCTACAGAGTTCATCAGGAGCCAAAAGGGTTCCGTCATTCATACTCACATGACACTACAGTACATGAGACAGCTCCAACAGGGGAGTACGAAAGTCCATGAAAGGACCGGTCCTAGCAATCATCGCACTATTAACATGATCATACTACACTGGGTTGCATGCTGTCAACCACCAGGAACTGCAATCAACAGAGGTGTGTGACCATGAGAGAGTGTGTTAGCTCTTCACAACAAGCTCACATGCATAGAATATCAGAGTGGATACTCGTGTGGTTTCCGTTTTTTAACCACAACAAATAAAATCAATAATAAGGCCGGTTGAAGTGAAAAGTAACTGTGAGATAACCTTCTAACCAGCTGTATCCTCACAGAGATTACAGCATTACAGCTATAGCTAGTCCTCTAGACATGGTTGTTTGTTCCATTACCCAGTTGGTTTTGCTTGTTGCAAAACTGCCAGTCACAACTTGAATGTCATAAATAATCCACTTGTGGGATGAAACGTGCTCTTCGATGAAGACCTGCTCATCACCAAATGTATGTAATTGTAATCAAGGCTGGACTGGCTGTACCGAGCATCTGGCGTTTCTCTGGGAGGCTGAAAGGGTGGGGGCGCTTTTGTTACTGGGGGACCAGTTTTGCAGCAGTGCAGCAGTTTTAAATGCACTGCAGAGTCCCTTGTATATTCCACTGTTTTCAGGGAACAATAAAAGTGCCAAGAAAGCTCTGGTGATTAATGTACCTGCTGGAGAGAGTTCGGAGTTTTGTCTAGTGACAATTTTGACTCAACTAAGTTAACATGGAGGGTTAATATGCCTGATGCAACGAATGCATACTATGCAGATCACAGAACAGTATTTTATGTGCAATACAGTGGGATACTGCTTTTGCCACTGAGATCCCATTGTTACTGTGAAGTTCACAGGTTACAATCATAATCTAGCACAGTGCGCTATGAACTACCACCGAAAAGTTGTATGCAAACTGCATGGTACAGGTGTAAAAAGTTTTGTTTTTCCCAGTCTTTCTAATCCTAATTTTGCTTAAAAGGGTTTTTTTGGGCAGTAATAAATTGTTGTTAGTAAAGTCAACCCTAATCACTGTGTTATGTTCTGAATCCTGAGCTTATGCTTCTCCAGACCAAGAACTCTTACAAAAATACCTACCAGTATGGCAGCCATGAATCATACACCACGTGCAGTCCCCCTTAGTCTTATGTAACATTTTCTAAACACAGATAAGACATTTATGATTCATTGTCTCTATATGTGTGTGTGTGATGTAAAGTGGTCCAACACCCTATGCTGATAAGGGAGGAGGGATAAAACAAATGAAATACATGTGAGAGGGGCTGTGGAAAGATGAAAGGGACTGTTAGAGGGGATGGTGAGGGAATCATTGAAGAGCCCCAGAAAGATTGTCGTATCTTGGTACACTGTAAGGTCATCATTTACTATGCTTTAAAAACTAATGCATTGAATATATAATGAAAACTGTGTTGTAGAATCCATAGTTTTTTACATTTTTCCAAGATTTTCATGGGTGAGGGTGTACTCCCCAAACCCCATTGTAGTGGTCAGGCTTGATTGCTATGCACCCTATGGTGGCTGGTCTGAAAAAATTGCGAGGGCTGCTTTGGGTTCCGAGTCCAGCCCTGGCTACAATCAATAATTGTAGTTCCTTCTTAATTTTATTTTATAACAAAGTGGCAGCTCCACACAGGCTCATCTAGCTCTGGTCACTATGGCACCTAGAACTCCACTACATCACATGTGGAGTATCATGCAATTCTCTGCCAACTGCCAAATCAACATAACCACACACAACACAGAGAAACAGCAAGTCTGCATTCTAACCCAACAAAATGGTGGCTAGGTTAGCTGATGGCACATAAACCTTTGATCTGGGCAAATATTACGCCACTATGAAGCTACATCTTAAAGCAGGGGTCCTCCAACTGGGGGGTGGCCCAGGGGGTCCTGATAGGATCATAGGGGTGGGGTGCCAGGGTCTAGTCAAGAGACTTATGCTGATAACAGGGCTTTGTTTTAAGCTGAAAAAAGTGCAGCAGTAACCCACTTTGTAATTTGCCATCACTAACGTGTTTTGCCATTTATATCCAAGCTGGGAGAATGTGTCTAAAGGCGAGGGACTAATACTCTTCAAAACTCACACCCTCACTTCTAGTAATCACAATGCGGATACTTTTGCACGTTAGAAACTGTGACCAAAATAGTATCTTTAGCATCGTGTGTTTGATTGTATTTTTAAAACAGTACCAACTGCAATGTTGAACTAAGTATAGACATATTTAGACATTGCCACTGTAATAGAATTGAGAAAAATTCAGAGGTGGGCCTCAATGATTTTTTGTTCCACTGGGGGGTTCGGCATTAAAAGGTTTGGAGACCTCTGTCTCAAAGGGTTGACTCTCAAGTTCTGTTTCTTTAGCTATCATTCACCAATTTCCTATACACTGGGCAAGCGTGAGAACTTCTTATATGGGCGTGGTTTGAAAGGCACCGCCAGTTCTTCGGCCCCACCTTCATCCAATGGATAACCTGCGTGGTTCGAATTCGCATCCGGCGGCATCCAATACAGTCAGAGCGCTCCAAAACATTCCACCGTTCTCACTTCACCTCCTTCTGGAAGCCACGCCCCAATGTGTACTGGTTCACCGCCCATTCGTGGTTCTAACGTGAAAAAGGAACTCGTACGGCTGGTTGGAGGTTCTAGTCCTACTTTCATACGAGTTGGAATAAGACACTGATTACAGAAAAAAGTGTTGAAAAATTCTGGCGCCCCCAACTTAGTTTTAATTCATCTCAGTGATCTTCATGCGTGTCAAACCTCGCTTTGGCGGTGAAAATAGGTGGAGTCCATGCAGCTTGGCCCAATTGGAGTCTGAAAGAAGTTTGAAAAAGCCTCCTATCGGTGGGCGTGCTCGAGCGCTTAGCTCCCCCTTGACCTCTGGAGGCGGCCCGGAGGGCTGCCGTTGGCCGCGCGCGGAGTGGGCGTGCTCTATGGGCCCACGGCCCGCGCTCGGTAGACTAGAGCTGCTGTTTCTTTCCCGTGTGTGGACGCGGTAGTCCCTACGGTTCATTGAGCACTACTTTTATTTATCCAGTACGAGTGAACCCCCCCCATCATGAAATCAGGAGGTGAGTCTAGACAGCACGTGTCAGTTAACTTACTATGTCCATTGCAGTTTTATAATTTTCCAGCTTTTTTGAAAAAATATCCCTCTAGCCTTATGTTCCGTTTTCTGCGTGTAATTGGCATTTTTTTCGCAGTTGTCCTAGTCCGTGGGAATAAATTCTAGTGAGTCGTCAGTTTTCGTCTCAGTGTCACACAAACGTATTTTTATGTTATTTAAAAAAAATATAGGAACGTGTTACAGTATATGTTTAAAATTATCGCTTCACTAACGTGACCTACTGTTCTTTTAACAGAAGACACCGCTGTACTTGTGTGGGTTACTGTAGTTTCAATTGAGATGTGGGCATCCCCGGTTCTGTAATTCTTTAGACTGCATACTGATCCTAAAGTATATATACAAACATTGCCTTTTCTTCACAGGCTCTTAAAAAAGAGGAGTACATTTTAATGCTACAGAGCTTCCTGTCTTTCGGGGTTTGCCTCCGATGTATTATATTGTTTTTCTAGATGTTCACTACAGACTGTTCTCTGGGCACCATTCACCTCTAATGTTCAGCGGTTCCTTTTTATCCAGTGGTGCCTGCCATGCATAGTGGCTATCATTTACATAGCGTGGCGAAAAAGTTCCAGCGGAGTCCTGCCTGTTTTTTTCTTTTTTCCCTCTGGTAAATTTTGATCTTCACTTAATTACTGTAGTGGCTAGATATCTGCATGTAAGTGCATGTCCTATAAAAAAAGTTACCCAGTGAAAACCCCTTTTCAGTCGCTACATTCAAAACAACATGCACATCCATCGATTTAAATGCCACCGGCTCCTCTGACTACTTCCTGTATGCCAGTAATGCAGTTTAAAGCGCTCGGCCGCCTTCCTCTCCCGAGCCAGACCGGTGCCCCTGCCCGTTGCAGCACACTTTATGTCCAGTTTACATATGTTTCTGACGAAGACCGGGCGGTGAAAGTAAAATGTATCTGTTTCAAGAGCGTCACAGGCTGTCCTAACAAGTGGCATATTTTCGATGGGTTTATACAGTTTTCATTTGGAGGATACTAGATTTGAAAGTAAACAGGCAGATAAAATGTAACGCCCCGCCTCATAAGTCAAAACTTTGTACGTTAGATGGCATGCCCTTTCCTCTAGAAAAACTTGCATTCAGCAGTTAGAGCCACGCCCACACCAGAAAAGGGGGTATTCAAAAGCTAGAGAATTGGTTTGACAGTTGTGTTGGTGTTGTATGCTTACCCCCACTTATTTTAAAACTGGTTCATTTTTATTTTTCCATTTGATGTACACTTTCTATTACTTAGACTGAAGGTTTTTTTCGTGCAGTAGTTTACTACCCACATTTCCGTAGATTATTCACTGAGCCTTTTCAAGCCTAATTCCACTAATCTAATACTTAGCTTGTTGTCCCCAATTCTAATTGGATCACTTGTTATATATTAGCAGGTTTAATTGAGCAATAAATGTAAATATTTCTCAACCAAAAAGTTTCGCTCTATATAAATGTTTATTTGAATGGAAATGTGGGGGTGCAAATTTGGGTGTAAAACATTAGGGGACTGCCTTGAACACTCCAATGTACCAGAACCTTTCCAGTAGTTTTGATCAGCCCCTCCGATCGCCTCTCCAAATTGTTTTCTAACTTGTTTAAAAGTACAGCTGCATTAAGCGAAAAGGGCCATCAGCTAGGCCTGTGCTCTTTTACATACCTGATAAGCATACTGAAATAGCGAGTGTGTCTGAAAGGAACATTTCATCAATATTTCCCTCAAAACCGCATCTCATGAATCTTGGGTAACGAACTATCATCGAATTTCCCTGGCCAGAAGCAGATACTAGATATATCTGCTTTACTTGCAAAATGACTATATATATATATATATATCAGTCAAGCTTGAAGGCTGTCATTATGCCTGTTGGGAATAAAAGAAAATGCTTTCTGTGCTGGCATTTATTAAATAGATAATTATAATGTAAACTGATTTTATTTTATTTTTAAAGCTTCCATTTGTAATTTGATTCGGCACGAGAATTGTACATTATTCTTTTAGAGTTTAACGTACTAAGAAAATATAAATCATGTAAGTTCAATATTTTGGTTGAAAATCTAAAAACAGTTCCAATCGAGAGCATGACATCATTCATATGCATCTGGTTATCAGTCATATGATTAGAATCTAACCAGTACAGTGTGTTTTTCGAAGCAGGTTTTGACCCATATTTATAAAACAAAAAACG
The DNA here is from genome assembly GCF_031143425.1 of Pleurodeles waltl. Taxonomy (NCBI): domain Eukaryota; kingdom Metazoa; phylum Chordata; class Amphibia; order Caudata; family Salamandridae; genus Pleurodeles; species Pleurodeles waltl. The sequence continues at coordinate 311,328,828 of NC_090449.1, read as the reverse complement.
CACTTATGCGATTTCTTATTTCTGCGCAACTCAATGTTTCGTTGTCATCTTGAGGAACAAGTGGAATCATAAATAATTGGGGATGGCCATGGAGTCACCACGCCTGATGAGTATGGAGAATAATTGACAAGATGGTATCTGACTTTCCTCCACGGTGAGGGTAAGAGGTGTCCGAGAATGTTAACCAGTAGTCTGCCACTATGGACCTCATCTGACTCTTGCTTCTGTTCTCGTCGTGAGGGTACGCTCTGCAAACAGTGCCTCGGAATTGATATTACTAGTATTGCGGTGCCTGCCAGTCTTGCAGATTCAGACCACAGCTTTGTGACAGTTACGACGGGTGCTCGAATTGGAGGGTTCGAGCTGAGAACAGCATTAATTATTTTGTTTTTTACCTCCCGGTCCATTTTTCTCTTGCAGTGCTGCACTGTAGATGCTCAAAATGTTTTTCACTGCCATCGAAGCGTCGACTACGGAAAAGACCACGATTGGTGACCTTGCTGAGTCTTCCTGAAGATGTACTCTTGTACATATTAAAATGTCTCCCCGCTGAGGATATTCTCTCTGTGAGAGCTGTAAGTAGTCAGTTTGTTTAGAGTTATCTTTCTGTTACATTGAAACTCCTAAAACTATTTAATGTATAGTAATTGCACTTGCTATAATTAAATGTTACACACCTGGGTCAAAGTAGCTACACTTCTCCAGCGCTCCAATTAGCCTTTACCTAATTCCCTGTCATAGCTAACTGTCCTAATTCAAATTGGTGCCCTAGTAAACTTTTTTTCTTTACATAAAAATCTTATTTTTTCGTAATGCTTTTCTGGTTGCACTCCTACATCAATGCCTACAGCTGTGTACTATTGCTTCAATAGACATTCCTCTCTTCCTTGTCTCAAGGGTTCCACAAATTAAAGGCGCCGGCCCTAATATGATTCCACCTGGGATTTTTCTACCTGATGTAAGTGGTGTGCTGAAATGTATTGCCCTGAAAATTTCTGCAAGCGAGTGACGCAGCTGTCCTGGTTCCTGGTTAAACAGCATTATTAAACCAATAAATAATACACCTACACATGATACAAAGTCCTACAGACTGATAAGCCTAACTGACAAACTGTAAAATATTTTCCAAACTGGTATTGACAGTCCTGGACGAGTGGGTCGCTAATGAAAACATCCTTTCACCAATACAATGAGACTTCAGAGAAGGACTGTCCGCAATAGATTTGTGCACTGAATCCATAAATCTAGTAAAGTAACAAAATGCCCCACTATGTGGCATTCTTAGACTTCTCAACAGCTTTCAATCAGGTTTCAAGAAACGGTCGATGGGGAAAAAAGGACATATCAGTCAAGCAGGGTTGTCTCTTGGCACCGGTATTGTTTTCCATCTACTATAGTTACCTAGAAGTCCTAAACGCGCCAGATGATCCCTTGATCGTAGCTTCAAGCTTGCAGCCCAGCTTTCAGTACAAGAAACCTCTTGTGTAATGAATAGCCTGATAATTAACACACGCAAAACCAAGATAATGTCATTCGGGAGAAAGTGTGCAATCCTTTCATTCTTTATAAATCACGAGAAATTGGAGGAGGTGGCATCCTTAAAGTACTTGGAAGCAACAATCGATAAAACAGAGGAGAACCCCTACACAAACTTACATAAGCAAATCAGAAATTGCAGCTAGTGCAATCCTGAGGGTGACTCAAAAGCACAGTTACAGGTTTTCCACTTTAATCGACAAAGTTCTCCAAGCAAAAGTTGGAAGGGAAATCACATGGAGCAGAGTTGAGGTGTAACAAGCGTGCCTAAAACGCTGCAAGAGGAGATTATGGTAATCACTATTTAAATTGCCAGCAAGCTTCCTCACATCGGTGTTATCAGGTGCCAAGACTAAATGTCTGGTTCCTATCAAGTATGGGCTGAAACGGCTGAGTTCGAAAGTCACTAATCTCGTGAACAAAGCGTGAATAGGCCAAAAGCTACTGTTGCCAATATCTGATCTGAAAGCGTCATCAAAAAATCGACCTTAGAAGATTTACAACTGAGTTATCTAGGTTTCTTTGCTCCATCCCCAAACGCGCAAAAATATCTTGTCCCCTTAGCGAACCAGAGGGAAAGAAGGTTGTTTGCCCTAGCAAGTGGGTGCCTGCTATTTAACGTGGCCAATAATAGAATATATCCATTGGTTTCAGAATAATGTCTTTGAAGCGGAAGAGAGGATCAGAAACATTTTATGCTTTTTGGCAAGCACTATTGCAAGGTCAGGTACGATACAATAACAAAGATTCGACGCAAAGAGCAGCTCGAAAACACATTAGACCAATACTTTTTGTTAAGTGACCTTCTGGCTCATTCACCAAAGCAATAGGCTTATATTTACACCTAAGCTGGGACATTCGTGCAAAACTCCAGGACTCATCGGCAGGGTTTTTAGCGTTGAAACATGCTCACTGGGTCAAACATTTTGTAAGGAAGTCGTGCCCCCAACGCCCCCCAGTCTGGTCTACATTTTTTACCTATTTGGAGTGATGCGCTTTGTTGTTAGAGTGCACACTTTTACACATCTAAATTTTATGCGTGAAAGGTATCTGTTTTGTTATGTGGGCCGAAAGCACTTTAATAAATTCAGTTCAATCTTTCCTAGTCTTGCTCTGCATACTGTCGTTTTTCACAGTTCTTCTGTTACATCACATATCCTCCCAAACATGCTTTCTTGGTATAAGTACAGCTGTCAAAAAACATTTCAGCCTGATTGGGGCATATTCGTTCTATAGTACAAACGGCTTGTAAGCAGCTAAATATTCAGAGCATAGTAGCTGATCAGTTGCCTGCTGTGTGGTTACTTTCCTGGTATAACCCACCCGCCTCTGAGGAGTAAAAATGAGAAGAAAAAATGTGTTGTGGCTTAAGTCTAGAAAACCAGAATCCGTTTTCACTATATGGGTATCCTGGTCCTAATAATCAAATGTATACCACATGAATAACTACAATGGCTCGTGCAGGTTATATTGGCACACAACCCAAGTAAAATGTATTGCTTGTTAATGTATTTGAGGCATGAGGATTGTGGTTTTGTAACCTGAAATTCTATTGGGCTGACTGAATACTTCATCTCTTATTCCCTCATCTTTGACCCTCATTCTTGTCTCCTTGTACTGATTGACTTCTCACCTGGTTCTTGAGGTCACACTAATGCCCAAATCATTCTCCAGGCCTCATTTGAAAAAGACAGAGCTACTTGAATAATCCAGCATTCGCAAACCAAATTAAGGGCGATAGTTGACTATTCAACAGTCAAATTATCCAGCGTATTCACCTTGTTCTCATTAATAGAACCTGTGCAAATCTTTCACTTTATTTGGAGTTTAACATCTAAATGCAGCAATCCGCAACTCAGCGGTGCCAACATTAACATTTGCAAAGATCGGCCGCTGGGTGGTTCCATTTCAGCTGCACTTTCTTTTTTTGTTGAATTGTTAATTATGCAGCCGATAATAGAACATCTACCAAGTGTAAGTTTGCATTATTTATTTCAGTTGACACAGGTCACAATTTTACTGTTAACTGCAACTTCATTACTTTGTGCAGAAAATGTTTGTTCATCTACTACACCCTTTAAGACCTATCCCCTGTATTCTCTCTTTAGGTAGACTGAATCTTTTGAGGAAGGTTAAGCTGTACACAGCAAATGGCGGTGCTACTTAGCCTACATTTCCCAATGAAATTGATTGGGTTTGGAGCTGGTGTGGCCCATAGATTTCTTAAATTTACCTAACTGATGAATTGTACACTTATTTTTCAGGTACATTCACACTTTAAATCCCTTGTGGATAATCACACTAGTGTCTGGGCAAGTGCTTGTTTCCAGGATGCCTGGCCCTCACTGGACAACTTGAAGCTTTTTGAAAGGTAAGGCTGATGTGATTTTATAGAATGCTGAAAATAACCATTTGTCCTCTATGTAATTTCTTTTATTTCTGTGCCTATCTGTAGCCTGTAACAATCATTGCTTTCTACAAGCAGGCTCTGTAGATTTAACGTCAAGGGAAAGATACCTCACATCTTTATTACCCACGCCACTCCTATTTCTCCATTGGGTGGGTAATGGTACTTGTACTCTATCTATGTAACTGGTTACTTAATGTGCACACTAGCTAGTCCTGACTTCTAATTTTTTGGGTGGATAACCGTATTGATGAGGTTGTGACATTTTTTTTAGGTGATATGCCACTGGTAGCATCCCCGAATGTCTTGTATGCTATGCTGTGAAGACCTCAAACATCTGCACTTACCCTTGTTTAAATGAAGGTTGTGCTCCAGATTTAGCATTTATGACTGCTTGGCATTCGTCTAAAACTCTAAGCATTTCATTTTACTCCCCTTTCTCATGTCAAAAAGGTAGTTTACCGGTTTGATTTTTCATTATGAAAATGCCCTGGTAAGTTTGTCACCTGATTTAAATGAGGGGAGGTAATTGAAATTAGGGATACCCTTGTTAGTGATATACTGGATCATTTTCTTTACTCTATACGGGGAATAACTCGGATTTATTGCTTTTGTGCATATCCGTGCAGACATAGTTCTCAGATCTAGACGTTGAAAGGCGACAAGAGAATTTCAACGGGGCTAGTTCTGTTTAAAAAAAAAAATGGTGACCGTTTTTTAAATATTATTGTTGAATACACATGCGCCATCTAGTATTTTGTTCCCAGCTCAAGAAGTCATGGCTTTAGACTACAGAGGGCTCAAGTGGATCTTCTGCTCTAGCAGCAGTACGTGCAGAAGGCTGGCGCATTTTGAACAGTGCCTGGACTTTCGGCAAGTTGCATCTTGGAAAGGACCCAAAACAGTTTAGACTTTGTAAGTGTACTGCATCTATGATGCCTCAAATACTTTGTTTTGACTTTGCTCCTACTGTTTAACCAGTAGGCTTAGTTCTAATTGGGAATTGCCTGAAAAAACTAGTGCTCCTTATGGTGAAACACTGATGGCACGTACCCTCCCTGAAGATTTCTATACATATAGGATTCTCAGTTTCAGCAGATATCGAGTGTAACTCTGTGGTATCTTGCTTAGTCTAAAATGTTGATGCTGCATCGTTTTTTTGGTGATCCCGAGAAGAGTGTGATTAAGTTCACTGTTACTTTGGTTGGAAAGGTTATCTACACTGGCCAACCTTGAAACTAGGATGTTTACCTAATCAAGAGTTGCAATATTCAGTGGACCACTGAGGTAACTAGCCCCAACCCCTATCTAAGGGGTCGTTGTGTTTACTTTGTTTAAAGTAGGCAAAACTCCCAAACCCCCTTTATGATACTGACTGTAAAATTGTCTGACACATTATGAACTTTCAGGGCATATGAATATATTTTTATTTGTACGCCCGTTCTCAGATTGTAGATTAGTCTAGTTTTTGGGTATCCCAACAAACTGTCAGTTTATTTCTTGTCCATTTGATTCAGTCAAATCAAACCAGGTACCAGTACACCATCTCACTTAAACCCCACTTGGCGGGGATCTGCCCCACCATTATTTCCTAAATATGGTGACCTTACCCAGTTCTGTCAGAGTAAGTTAGTTTAGGGCAGGAATATCCAAGCACTTGCTTGTTACCCATTAGGCTTGAACTTGCCTTTCTGCTTCTTAGAAGGGCCTTTTCAAACGGTCTTTCTCATTTGGGAAGGGAAGTAGGCTTTGGTACAAGCACATACCCTTCCTTGACATGCAACATACTCAATGTGTGCCCTCACCTAGGGCCCAGATTAGAGCAATCAAAAAAAATAAAAAATTATCAAAATCAAGCATGGTTCAATGTTCCCTTTGGAATGAACCATGCTCCCAGTGACCAGCCTGCAGAAGGGAAATGCACACTGCATTCTGTTGTTGGACCCAAAAACTAAGCCTGCTCCTTCAAAAGCAAGGACTCTTCCGGGCCCTCTTAAGACATACCTGCTTCTAAAATGCATTCTGTCCCCTTTGACCCACAGAAGAAAAACGCCTATAACTCCTGGTTTCAATTTATGGTAGCCCCCTCTCGGTAAAGGGCTACCTTTTGCAACTTGCAGGCATAGATGAGAATGCGTGCCTTGCAGGGGTTGTATAAAAATCTCAATGCTTGTTAAAGACTGGGGTATCCATTCCAGTTGACTTTTAACTGTTGACGTTTTTTGAATCAAGACTGCCCAGATGTGATGGTACTGCCAGCACTGATGGTGCACTCGTCTGTGCCCTGTTAAAGGCCCTGGACTAAAGCAACTGGCCTTGCTCTTGTGTATCTTTTAAGATCTCCCCACAGACCACTTTAGCTGCCTACCAAAAAAAAGGGTTGTGGAAATGTCCTTAGTCTGCTTTTGATCAGCCCATTGGTTACTTTTGGTTGGCTTTCTTATCCACCTGCTTCCTATATGATCTGTTTAGTTCCTCTTGTGCCTTGTCCCTTGGATCATCCTGTTTATAGGATGACGTATAACCTTTCATTACTCACGTTCAGTGAGATACCTTTTCTTCTTGTTTCAACTCCCCACGGAAGTGCACGTATTCTTAATAACTCCTTCTGTCCCCCCGTACTGCTTTCCCAACAAATATCCCACTCCATTTCCCCCAGTGCTTGACGTTGCTCCCAGCATATTCATTTTTTCACCCTCCTTTTTTTTTTTTTTTTGCAGCTGTCACTTGCTGCTGTGTTCTGTTAGAAAAGCACTTTTAGGTAAATACCACTGGCACACAAACTCATGGGTTGCTCTGTCCTCCAAGTTAATGTGTGCAAAATGTAGTAGTCTTCAGCGTTGGATTGTTTATACATTTACATACATGAATTATTGTAATCCTCCTTATTCTCCCCGCCCCCTTTAAAAAAAAATGGCCACCATACTTAATATTAGTAAAGCTACTTATGTGAGGGCAGTCAATGGGAGTCACATTTGGAGGGGGAGGGTCGACAAAAACACCTACCAGTGTACCCTGGCGTGCCCCTCAAAGCACCAGACTTCGGCCTCAGCTGTTAATTATAAGTCTTCCCTATCTTGCACCTACTGAGGACACATCTTTTGCTGATATGTGGATGGCACCCTAAGCCACAGCCACTCAACACCATATCTGTATTCTATGCCCTTCTCTTTAAAGCTGTTCTCTCTAGTGCTGACCTGAGAGGCTCTCCGAGAGCTCGGACAGTGGCTCCCAACCTGTTATCCTGGTCCCCTGGGGGTCCGCAAAGCATCCTTAGGGGGTCAGTGACTGTTCAAACAACGCCCATGTCACGTCAGTCTTTTATTGGGTCGTGGGCTTGCCTTTAAAAACCTGCTTGCTTTCATTAGTGAAAGGCATGCATAAGTCATGCCTTTTCCGGTGTTTAGCCCTCCTCGAGCGCAGCGACCAAGTACTGAAAACATACGAGACTCCATGTTTTCCGTCTGGTTTCTAGACTATTTTTTCTCTCTTTTTTCGCAGCTCTGTCTCGCTGGGCAGAAGTCGAGCGCTTTGCACAGCATCGCCCCTGTTACATAGTTAATTGCACTTTTGCCAGTTACATGGATAGGTGCACTTTTGCTGATAGGTTTCACTACGAGTGAACTTTTATTTCCCTTTGTGTGTCTGCTTTGCACTGATGGTGGCCGTCAGCTCGCTTATGTGAAACTTTTTCTTTTTAGTTTATATGGCAAGAAAAGTCTAGTTATGTGAAACTGATTTATTTTCGATTTATGTGGCAAGAAACGTCCGGTTAGGAGTTTACAATGCTAATTGCTCTAGCTCAAGCAAACGTGAGACCCATTGCAAATGCTTGTTTTTCCTAGTCGACTAATTTCAAACATTGAATTTACTTGTTGGTGTGGTTTTCTACCTAATTTGCTGTATGGAAGTCCTACAAGTTACTCTGAACAGATATTTTTAAATATCTCATGGTTTCATTTAGAGCTGCAGAATGTGGGAACTTTGAAGCTGCTGTGAAGTTGGGAATAGCATACCTCTACAATGAAGGGCGTAAGTGCAGTACTTTATTTCCTTTTTCTCTTTTATTAAATATAAGCTCTTTGGGACACGCATGATCTTGCATAATATGTACAAGAATGCTGGCGTCCAGGCTGGATTTTTCCACCAAAATGTTTTGAGGCAGTGCAGGTACTCTGACAAATTATATTGACGTTGGCTGAAGTGACTTGGCAGACTGAAAGTGTGCCTTTTGGGCCCTTAACTGAAGACAAAACACATTTACAGCCAGAATTGTCCATTGACTTGTCGTTCCTCATGGCCTACAGCAACGGTACTCAAAGTACGGCCCGCGGGCCGCCAGCGGCCCCACGGACCTAGCTTGGCGGCCCGCGAGACGCACACCAAACGCCATATCATAATGGCAGCAGTATGTAAACATAGAAGAGGGCCGCAGGAGCATGCTCCTGCGGCCCTCCTCTATGTTTACATACGGCGGCCATTGTTTATGGCGTTGCCCTGACGATCCTGGAAGCCAAAGCCCCATAAAAGTCAGCGCTTGCAGCTAACTTTTATGGGGCTTTGGTCGTCTGCTTCCTGTCACCGGCTCCACGTCTGCTGCCCGCCTGCCTGCTGTTCCACATTTGTGGCATCTTTACAGTGCTTTGAGTCAGGTAAGGCTCTTTGGTTATTTATTTATTTGTTTTTAATGTAGTGTGTGTTACTGGGGTAGGCGTGAGAGCAGATTGCGCTGTGTGTGTGTTACTGGGGTAGGGGTGAGAGCAGATGGCGCTGTGTGTGCGCGCTGTGTGTGTTACTGGGGTAGGGGTGAGAGCAGATGGCGCTGTGTGTGTGTTACTGGGGTAGGGGTGAGAGATGGCGCTGTGTGTGTTACTGGGGTAGGGGTGAGAGCAGATGGCGCTGTATGTGTGTGCGCTGTGTGTGTTACTGGGGTAGGGGTGAGAGCAGATGGCGCTGTGTGTGTGTGTTACTGGGGTGGGGTGAGAGCAGATGGCGCTGTGTGCAGATGGCGCAGTGTGTGTTACTGGGGTAGGGGTGAGAGCAGATGGCGCTGTGTGTGTTACTGGGGTAGGGGTGGGAGCAGATGGCGCTGTGTGCAGATGGCGCTGTGTGTGTTACTGGGGTAGGGGTGAGAGCAGGTGGCGATGTTTTGAAAAAGGGGGTGGGGTGGTTGTTCCCCCTCTAAGCCCCGCCCCCCGCTGTCACTTCAGTGCAGCCCTCGGCTGCAAACCATACTGCAATTTTGGCCCCGAGAAAGTTTGTGAGTACCCATGGCCTACAGCAATGATGTAGACATCCCTGAACACTAGTTGGGCAGCAGTGAAACTTTCTGCACTGGTCAAGTTGAGTGGACCCTGTACCACTGCTCATCGGAGGCAGGCTGTGAGATCCACCTCTTTGATTTGGAGGTGATGAGGGTAAACCATTGTAAATGATGCCCTCAGTAACCACATGAGGCAGGTGACATTTGAGTAATACCTCCCTCGGACTGTGGAGCCTTGTGTTAAATGTCCTTAATGCCATAATTGCTTCCTTTCAGAATAGTATTTTCCTTGGTATGTTGAAAATGTTTGTTTTTTGTAAATCCATTTTGTAAAGACGCATTCCCATTTCAGTTTTTTTTTTTTTTTACGGTGTAGAGAATTATACAGCTCATTTATTAGTTTATTTATTAGCCTGGCCTAATTCGGGTGGCTTCCCAGCGCCCAGAGAGAAAATACCTAGACATTTTAAAAAAAAAAAAGGGGGTTAAGACTGCTTTAGAAATTATGACCTCATGCACTTAGTGGTGTTGCTATCTATGGATTTAATAGATACCCATAGTGGAGAACTAAGATTATGGTATCCTATTTCTTGACATCTTGATTCACATATATTAATGCTGCGTTTGGTGCTTATCTTTTAGTTTCAATCTCCGATGAGGGCCGTGCAGAGGTGAACGGCCTTAAAGCATCACGTTTCTTCAGCTTGACTGAACGTTTGAATTCAAGTGCCAATCCGTTCATTTGGTTGTTCATCCGCCCCCCGTGGTCTGTCACTGGGAGCTGTTGCAAGGCGGTGGTCTATGAGAGTCTTAAGGAGGAGTGTCGGGCACAGACTGTAAGTGTGACCTTGAAGCAAGGACATTTAATTTATCAGTCATTTTAGAAATTTACAAGAGCTTCATAAACTGCTGTGTACACACAAACACACACACACACACACTCACACTGTCATGCACAGTCTTGTTTTCGTTCGCCCGGTCTATAGGTTTTGAAGTTTTTAGTGTTAAACTCTGTCCCATTCTGTCATTTCTAGCTTAGGCCCATCTAAAGAGCATATGTGTAGGTTCTAGAACCTGTTGATTTTTGAGTGCCATAGTCTCTAGTAACAACTTCTAATGCAGCCTTTTTCTGTTAGTTTTAGCTACAGAATAGGATTTTACTACAGTCTCATGCACAACTGTCACACTCTGATTTGTAGTCTGAAAATATTTGGCAGAGGTTTTCCTTAAGTTTTTGTTTGCTTATTAATAGCAATAGCATTTTTGTTTACAGGTTCAGAAAGGATCAGTCCTTTATTGCTTGGCTAAAGTACTGAGTTTATTTGAGGTAAGTCTGGTTCTATTAGCAATGCTGGGATGCCATTGGCAAGCGACTTGTCCACAACGATATTTTATTTTGCAGTGTGCAACTTTAACGTTTCCATTAATTAATTTAGGATGAGGAAAAGAAGATGGCTGCTCAGGAAATGTTTGAAGAGTCATCCAAACAGGGATGTTTAGCCAGCTCCTACCTATTGTGGAAAAGGAATCGAAAGACTGCGGTAAGCATGTTACGCGCTTGCTCTGGAGCTTAATGCAATTGCTTTTTGATTTTACTTTTGAGATGGTCGTCTTTTGAAAACTGGTGGTGTGCTTTTTGGCCTAGATGAGGCACCAGAAATGTTTCTTTAGTTCCACAGACCTATGTTTTATTTCCATAACTAAATTATTCCAGTCCTTAAGTTCATGGTTGGGTAATATTTTCTTCTAGGTCCTAATACTGTTTGTTTTTCCACTTATTTCGCTGTCTAGCCTAGGATCAACTTTGCACGTTCAATGACATCATGACCAGAACTACCACATTGTGGATTAGTGTCCTCCTCGTAGGTTGCTTCCACTTTTCAGGCAGGTCTCTAAAACGCCTAGATGTTTTTCCTCTTGAATCCATGGTGAGACTGAGCTGCGCGCGTGTGTGAGAGAGAGTGTGTGTGTGTGTGTGTGTGTATATATGTGTGTGTGTGTGTATATATATATGTGTGTGTGTGTGTATATATATATGTGTGTGTGTGTGTATATATATATATATATATATATATATATATATACACACACACACACACCCTCACTGGGAAAAAAAAGCCATAGGGACGTTAGTCAAGAAATAAAATTTGGAAAAACCTTTAATTCACTGGAAACTTTCGTCCCCCCCCCCCCCCCCCCCAACACAAAAAGACATTTAGTTTCTGATTTTACACAAAACCATAGAAATGCAGCAGTTTTCTCAAGAAACTGTAACTTGTGTCCCAAGGTAAGTAACTCACGCCCTCTCCACATAGTTTTCTCATCAATTATATTTGTAAATGTTGCAGTGATATTATGAATTATGTCATAGAAGATGTCATGACAGATGTAATATGTGGGGTAGTTAGCAGTGCATGGCCCTGGTGCGAGTTATAGTTACCTTGGGGCACAAATTCAGGTTTCTTGAGATAACTAACTGCTGAATTTCTATGGTACTGTGTGTAAAATCTGAACCAAACTATAAATTCCCTATAAGCTTTTTTTTTTTTGGTGAATTTCTGGGGTTGTTTTTTAATGTAAAGTAATATTGAATTAGCACATGTTAATCCACCCACCCCCATGCAGCCAGCCTCAGTCTTTGGGTCGGAGTGGTTTTGTGGGTCTGAGAGTGGCGGTGTGAGTGGTTGTGTGACTGGGTTTGATAGTGGTTTTGTAGGCCTGTGAGTGGGTGTATGAGTGGCACTGTGTGTCTGTGAATGGGAGTGGTTGTGGTTTTGTGTGCTTTTTTAAATTGGCGTCTAGAGCTGCAGAGCTGTTGCAGATTCACAGGGGGGGGGCTACTGGAGCTGGGTGCCACAGAGGATCCACTGACCCTGGCGTGCCCTAAAAAGTTTGCACCCCCTTACACAACTTCTTCCCCCACCATCCTTTTCATTTTATTTCTTTTGGCCTACTTGACTAATCATCTCAACTTTCCAGACAGCAGCTGCAGTGTTTGCCAAACTATTTTTGAAAATTTCATGAAGTTTTGTCAAACTGCGCCAAAGTTATTAGCAAAATAAAAACTGTTATTCCTATGGAAACTAGGTCCTGACTATGACTACCTCCTGGCAGGTTGAAGGAAGCTGACCTGGTGTGTGGTGGGTACCTATGGTACTTGCACCGTATTCCAGGTATCCCCTCTTAGTGAAGTGTAGGCAGTGTCTAGAAGCCAGGCTCTCGAGGTAGCTGTGGATGAGCAGCCAAGGCTTATCTGGGAGACATGCAAAGCCCATGCAATACCACTGTAGTCACACAGCACTTACATGAAAGAAAACACCCAGTCTTAGGAGGTAATACACTAAATATATACACCAGCAATCGGAAATAGTAATAGAAAAGGTTAGAAAACAGTGCAAACAGTGATACCGAATATTGACCCTAGGGGGAGCACAAACCATATACTTAAAAAAAAAAAATAGCATGCAAACAAGGTACCCCCACCTAGGTAAGTAAAATGTGGAGGGTGGAGCTGGGAGTACTAGAGAACCACACAGGTAAGTAACACAGTACCCTCCAGCGACCAGGAATGAAGTAGTAAAACACTGGATTTTCCCCCAAATCACCCAAAAAGAAGAAAAACACCCAGAGAAGACTGCAAGAAAACCATCAGTGGATTCCTGGAGAAAGATCTGTGGAGAGATGGGGACAAGGTCCAAGAGTTACAATGGACTCCAGGTGGAGTAGGAGGTACTACCCACCTAGCTGTGGATGCAGGAGTTAGTCAACGGTACTGAAGAACAGGTCAGCACTGCAGCCCCGGAGCCGGAGAAGAGTTCCTGATGGATGCAGAAGATGCCCCACGCTGGAAGGAAGATTGCAGGCAGGTGTCTGTGCAGGATTTCCACCAACAATCTTTGGCAAAGGCAAACTCATGGTTAGTGAAAAGAGGCTGCTGGAACCAGCAAGGCCCAGGTAGACTTAACCCAGGAGGGGGATTGACGGGAGTCTCAGAAGGCGCCCATGCAGCTCTACAAAAGTGGATTCCATGCCACAGGAGGAGAGAGCAACCCAGTAGACATAGTCAAACATACTGACAACCAGCAGAAAATGGAGGGTAACCATACCAAGAAAGAGGGCACTTTCCGACACAGGTGGATATATATATGAATTTGGGGTGCGTGGGGGCATACATTCCCTCTTGTATGCCACCAATATTTTAAGCTTACAGTCTGATAGTTTGAACTTGCTCACTAGAAAAACTGCAGCATGGGTCTCTGAAATTGGACATGCACCAATTTTGAAAACATAATGGACAGTACCCCTGATGAACCTAGTCAACCTGTTCCAAAGGGAAGACCCACAGTCACAACACTGCTGTTAACCTTCTTCAACAAATCTGTTAACAAGAAGTTTTCCTGCAAGGTAGACTGGATATGAAATTAATAAGTAGTTGATCTACAACTTCCAGTGCTGCCTATATATTAACTTGAATGTTTTTATGCAATTTTTTTTTTTAATAACTATAGCATCCCGCTAGGCACTTTCTGTCATTTCTAAGCGAGGTACATTTACATCTTATTACCCATTTCGGTTTGTGACCTCCAAGTGGAATACTGTTTACCTTTGCAGTTCTTTTTCACAAGTTCCAGATTGGCAGAATAATTTTCATTTCATTGTTAAGCTTGTTTATTTCTCTGCATTTCTCATCATATATAAAATATTAACAATAGTATGACCCCGGCACACAGGATAGTATGATTACAGTTCGTATTGTGGACAAGTGTCCCTGGTGTTCAGGTTCTGGACGTGGATAACAAATCTGAGAAGTCATCAGTTGGTGCTGTAAGTGTCTTTAATCGTAGGCCCAATTTGCCACAGACTTGCGTTGTCTTCAGGAAACAGCCGATTATAAAATATTGTTTTTGTCCCCTTTGATAATAGATCAGTGATCCTGGTCGGTACCTCCAGAGCCTTCGGAAACTTCGAGATTATGCTGCTAAAGGATGCTGGGAAGCACAGGTGAGACACCTTTGCATCTCTTTGTTGCTTTTACTGCTCTTCTGCAGAATCGCTAAATGTCCAAGGGCAGAGAAGTGCTCAGGTGTTGAATTTAGATGATCAAGATTCGGCAACATGGTTTATATGTTGATGAACTGATTTTTGCTTGTCTTGCAGTTTATTTGTGAACTTGCTACTCCAAATTGAAAACTTGTAGAACGTTGTTTGTCTTTCAAACTTGATTCCAAAACGTAAGCCTGAAACCAGACTTCAAAAAAAGCCATATGTTGTGAGCATAAGATATCAGTTAATCCCACACTGTCCCAGAGGCTTGTTGAAAGCATTGTTTGTACTGTGGCAACACTTGCTGACTTTATTTGTTGTCCCTTGTACAGGTTTCACTAGCCAAGGCCTGTGGAAATGGCAACCAGCTTGGTTTGGAACCCCGAGCTTGTAACGACCTAGTTGCACAAGTCTTCCAATCATCTCATCCAATGAACAAACAAAGCATCTTTACTGTACAGAAGGGCATGAATGATACCATGAGGTAAGGGTTGAGGAAGGTGCGGTAGAGCAAAGCTGACAATTACCTAAAACTTCCCATGCATCTCCAAGCAAAGGATCCAGGACATTTGAAATGTCAGTCCCATCTAGTCTGCAAACACACGTATAAGTATGGCAGTTTTACAAACTGCTTTGTCGAATTGGTGTGGGGGGGGGGTCCATAAAGCCCTTACACATTGGATTGGTAATTGAGCACGGCCAGTGGAGCATCAAGTATCTTACCTCAACAACCGCACATTGTTGCAAGCCCTGTCAGTGAGTACTTGGAGAACTAGAGGAAGCACCAAGTCTCAAATACTGGGGAACTATGAATACTTGTTAGTCTAATATGGACAAAAGCTCTCCAAACTGCAATTTTTCTGTTAGAATCTTCCATTGGTTTACATGTAGCTCTATCCTGAGGCTAGGACTATACTCTTTCAACAGTTGTATTAAAAGGTGAGAGAAATGACTTCCTGGCATACTAAAATAAGGAGCCGAAGTTTTTTTATTTTTTTTTTGTAAACCCCCTAAACCAGTGATAACAAGAGCTACTTCTGTTGAATGACCATCATGAGCTACTAACACTAGTGTTGTAACAGTGACCACACCCGAAAAGATTGCATTAATGTGGCCCCAAGATGCAAGATTAGCTTTGATTGGTGCATCTGACACTTTCTAACAGGATTGTGTTAAAAAAATAAGCAGTGTTTTGCCAGTTTAAAATGCTCGTAGATGAGTAATACAGGTTATTGTATCCATGCCTGTCTAGTACATATAATTTCACTCCAATATCAGTTTAGAATATATTTTGAAGATGCAGCCATTTTTCTCCACACATTTGCCTATGCATTCTGAAAATGCGAATTTAATCTTAAGTACTGTCAAATTTAATATACATCTAATAATTCAGCCAAGCAAAAACTTCTAATTTAGTAGTCTGGGCAGCAGACAACAGGTTACCTTAGAGGTAGTTTAGAGCTACTCATTGGATAAGCTTAGCATAAACAAATGACAGGGTTATTTTTTTGTGTTCATAAACCGTTGAGAGAATTTGTATGTATGGTTCTATGGCTACTGGCTTATTTTGTTAGACCCACTCGTCCCGCACACTATATTAAATATTGTAGTTGGTGCTATTGTGAAACGGAAATGTTTCTAAATTAGTTTGGACCCATCTTGGATTATTTCGCACCTATGTCTATCTGGGTGCCAAACCGGCATTACCTCACACTTAGGATTTCGAAAATAGATAATACTGTAGATTTATTTTATCTGGTATGCAGTAAGTTAGTTTTAAGAGGTATTTTTAATGTAAAGCTCATATATTGCCTTGCAGTTTAAAAAAAAAAAACTACTTTGTGGTGGTGAAAAGCTTGAAGCACTGAAGTAAGCATATATTGCCTTTGTGTGTTAGGTTTGTTTTCCTCAATGGGGTTATTAATAGCCATATGATTTTCCAGTTCATTGTACATAAGTATCCGTATGCTGAAAGTGTACTGTGGATAAATCAATGGCACACTTTCAGACAAGATTGAGTTGCCACCCTATGTAAAATTACACACAGTGATCACCTCTACATCAGGCAGAGTAGCCAGCGGTGTGT
Source organism: Pleurodeles waltl (assembly GCF_031143425.1). NCBI lineage: Eukaryota > Metazoa > Chordata > Amphibia > Caudata > Salamandridae > Pleurodeles > Pleurodeles waltl. The sequence continues at coordinate 311,312,493 of NC_090449.1, read as the reverse complement.
AAAAAAAAAATACATTGTACATTTGGACTTTAACAGTTCCTGGGGAAGGTAAGTAAATTGCAGTGTCCACTTCTAAAATAGCCTTTTGCCATTTTAAATAAAACTGTACATTTTTGATTCCGTTTCAAAGTTCTGAGTATTACTATGCAAAGTACCTTTCAGTTAATGTACTCACTTGCTAAATGAATCTTGTGGTTCTAGAAATTAACAAAATATTTTTCTATATAAAAACCTATTGGTCTGGAGTCAAGTCATTGAGTGTGTTCTCACTTATTGCTTGTGTGTGGGCAACAAATGCTTAACACTACCTTCTGATCAGCATAACTGACCACATTACCACAAATAGAGCATTAGTATTATCTTTTATTGCCTCTGTCAAGCCTCTTGGGAAACCCCTGGACTCTGTGCACATTATCTCATTTTGATATAGTGTGTACAAAGCCAGCTTCGTACACCGGGTGTGTGTAAATAGATGAAGAGAATAGTTATGTCAGCATTTTCTGTCGGCCACATGTTCTCCTGAAGCAACATTTTTCTATTCTCTCAGAGAAAGTATTCGCTTACAAAAAAACATTTCCTTCATTTGCCCTCGCATATAGCCTTAAACATTGGACCATCCCTGTTTTGTTGCCTGAATATAGTTTAAGCACATGGCAGCGCTTGCAATGTGCTGTATTTGTACCTTCTCTGAGCAGTTGTGGCATTTCAGGTCAACCTGCTCAGGGAGTGCTCACAACACTAGTCCTGTCAGCGTCGTGAAGGAACTAACTTCTGAAGAATTCTGTTGCCTGGTAGGGCCTCTACTGCAGCTGATAAAAGCTGATTTCAGTCCGCTTTAACAACCTGTCCCTCACCACATTGTTCTTTATAGTTTTCGGCCACTCCAGAGCTATTATGTCCAACGTTCACCTCTGGAACAGCTGTGCCTTTCTACTCTGTCATTTCAATAGCATCGAAGACCTGATTACCTGAAAAATATACTAGTGTGAAGTGCTGTGTTTTGAGCTATCACATTTTTTTCTCTTCAGGTACATTCTTATTGATTGGTTGGTGGAAGTGGCTACCATGAAGGATTTCTCCAGCCTCTGCCTTCACATGACAGTTGGCTGTGTAGACCGGTACTTAAAACTACGCTCGGTGCCTCGAGCCAAACTTCAACTGGTGGGAATTGCTTGCATGGTAATCTGTACACGGTGAGTGATGTATCTACATGGCAGTAGAAAGGAAGCGGTGCTTGGAGGGGAACAAGATTGTTTTTGGACCAGTTATTATCTAAATCCTTTTGTTGAATGTCTGTTTTATTTCTTTCACACAATACAAGGCAGAGATCCAAAATATTTTAAATCTATCTTTGACACTTACACCTGAAGGCATACATTTACGGACCAAAGTGTTTAGCTTTACCACTTGCTGTCACACGAGGATTACACTTTTTGCATGACTGTTTTAAGGAGAGGTTCTCCTGCTTTTGAATTGAACCCAGTCTGCATCACAGAAAAGGATTGAAGGATATGAAACGGATTGGGCCTATGGGAACAGTGGCTTACCTATTTTCGTACTGGAAAGCTGTTGTCTCCACCTCCAAATCTCACCTGTCAGAAAGGAAGCCGGGCATCTTCTAGGTTATTGGTCGTTCTTTGCAGGTACTCACAACCTGGAATATGTCAAAAGCATGCGACTACGAAATAAGCGAACGCTGAAGGATTGGTTATTCATAAGTAACATTACGACTTCTTCTCATGTCCAGAGTAGGCCATTCTGAGGTCTTTTGGACAAAAAACAGCAGTTATTGGCTCCAGTTGTCAGGTGACATTCTTTCCCTAAAACAGTCCAGTAAATTTCACCCCTGGGGCTAGAGTGCTATCTGTAACAAGCACGATGGAAGTTTTCTGGAACCACCTGCCTTCACTATGGACTGATATTTATCACCGGGAGTCAACTTTTGAGTGCCATCTACAAACCCTTCAAAAAGTATCCGATGGGGGAAGCTGAGTACTGCTCCGGTCCCGGGGATGTCTGACTGTCTACATCATCCTTACTGTAAGTAAGGCGATGTGGAAGTTTCTTAGAGGAAAGGATCTTATTGAGGTTGTATTGGGAGGACTGTGGACTCGGACCTCCCATAAGGTGGCACAGTGCCAATATCCCAGATGCAGCTCTGCGTGCGCTCATGCATTTTCAGCTTACTACCTGTGGTAGATCACATTGTCAAATGTCGGTTTTGCTTATGCTTTAAGGAAGACCCATTTGGGTAGTTCTTAACCTTTCCATCTATTTGGAAGGGGATAGGCACAAACCTGGAATGCTTCCAAAGATTGTCAAGGAACATTGCCTCCGAGTCCTGCCTCTGATTGCTTGTGCATGCATTGTGTATTTGCTAGCCCATCTGTCCATCCTCCCTTCCCAGTCACCTCAAGCCTCAAATATAGCTGCACGAAGGTATTCACTGCAGTCTTCCCTCCATGGAAATTTGTGACAGCACTTTAATTAATTTTCTATGGCATCATGGAGGATAGATATTTTTGGAGAGATTTAAAATTAAGCATTTTTTAACTGATTGCTTTATGGGTTTTCTAATTCTTTGTCAAGTTTCAATTGATCTGTCCACCAATCGAATCTTGGCATTGTTGTGATCTGGAATATGTAACTTTTCAAATATGTGGAACAACTTCATCCAACAGTGAGGTACAGACCTCTGCAGATTTGCCATTAAGTGTAGTTTAAGGACCAGTATTGGGAAAAATCCCGTTATTCCCAAACTGCTAATTGAAATGTTCTAATTCATTGAAAGTTTTCTATCCGTCTGAAAAGATCTTACAAGCTATTCACATAGTTGGCAAAAAGGAACAAAAGTAGTGCCGCATAGCTGCATTTTTTTTTTTTGGTTTTTTAAATTTTATTATTTGGCAGCCCTCCCTGAAGAAGTAAGGTTGTTCTAAGATGTGACTTGGCGGGTTCTGCTTGGCTAATAGTTTATTAGAATGAGCCTAACCCAAGTGCTTCTTCATTCCAGCTTCATCAGCAAAGAGATTCTTACAATCAGAGAAGCTGTGTGGTTGACAGATAATACCTACAAGTATGAGGACCTGGTACGAATGATGGGAGAAATCATTTCTGCTCTGGAGGGCAAGATACGCGTAAGTGCTATTTTCCATTAACTGATTGCAAGGGAAAAGGATTTCTCAATTTGCGCCTCCTTTTGTAGAAATATTAGGATGGCTGATGTTAAGTCCTCCAGGTTCTTGATAAGGTGGTGGAGGTTCATTACTTGCGTTGTGGGATACTGTTTGAATCACTCCCCCCAACTAACTTACCAAGCATCTTTGACAAATAACTAATGTTAACATGTTTATTTTTAGACTCCTACCCTGGTGGACTACAAGGATGTCCTTTCCAATATTGCGCCTCTAGAGAGAAAAACTTTGCACCTTTGCAGTTATATCTGCGAGCTGTCTCTGCTCTATACAGAGCTGTCTGTTTACTCGCCTGCACAGCTTGCCACTGCCGCTCTACTGCTTGCGAAGATATTGCACAGGCAAGGTAAGGTGCAATGCAATCCACTTTGTTACATTTGTTTTTCTGTAACTGTGCATAGTGCTACCATAACTTTCGGTATTAACACATCCAGAATTATTAATTCTGGAGCATATCCGCTTGAACAGATTAAGCAGTAGTAAATCTTTACCTTCAGTGCCATTGAGCTTCCAAGATTGCTGCCGGAGATAGGCATATAGTATCCAATATGAATCGCAGCTTGTACCTATCCAGGTGGTATTGACCATATTACAGTTTACTATTCCTTGTCACAACATGCGTACCGTGCTAACTCGCTCAACAGCCATGAAAATATAGCTTGCACAGCAGATACACCCCTCCCCAGTGATGACAGATGCTATTTAAAACGTAAATCTTCTAAATGAAATTAAATCACATCCCACTTTATGCTGTGAAAGATGACTGAATGCACTAATTAGTGGTTTATAACGGTTATTTTGATGGCATCATCTAACTGCAAATTTGTCATCTTGTGAATACACCCAGGCACTAGACAGGATCTTTTCAGAAATTCCCTTCCGCACCAGTAGCTGGTGGTGTGTGGCTAAGCATCATCGTTCCCCGGAAGTGATACTGGAGCCACCTATAATTGCTCCCCCGCCTCACATGATTTTCATTCCTTGCTTTTCATGCTTTCAGATGCACTGCTCGTGCCTTCACTTGTCAATCTATTTCAGATTTCTACAGTTTCAAGTGATATGTCACCTAAAATGGCAGGGTTTGAAACTAATAAGGATTGTCACAGACGTCTGTGACTGCTGCTCACTAGGCATGTCTCTCAGATCCTCTTACGACTCCAGTGCCTGCAAAGACAGCTCAGGGATAAATACAAAGGAGATCCTGCAACGTGAAGTCAAACTACATAGCGGGACATCACCAGAAACCAAAGAAAAACTTGTCCCAATGAAAGTCTAGAGCGTTCTCCCATCCCGCAGTTGCTTCCTGCAATAGGTCTTTCCACTCTAGATCTTGGGGTAAGTTGAAGTAAAAAAAAAAGCATAATAAGTTCAAGCAGGGCTTTCTCTCACCCTGCTACTCTTAGAAGAAGCATGGGTGCCACCCTAGTCGTGGACCCCTGCTGTAAAACAGATTCCCTTTGTGTCCCAAACTTCGGGGACCATGCCTCAACTGATGGTAGCCTTAAAGGTGGCCATGTTGCATATTTTTGGCACTCTTCTTGGTCCCTTTAGCGCACCTTCGGGCCTCAGGGATCCATGGAGGTCTCCAGACATCTGCCTCACTGTCTGCATCTCAACCTGGCAGCAGAGTTCAGCCTGGCTTTATGGAATACTGTCCTGACTCCATCACCTACACTGGTCCCTAATATGTACAGCATGCTAAAGAATGCAGAGCTGCTCTGCTTTTTCTAACTCTGAAAAGTCTTTCTCATAGTGATCACGTCAACTTATCACTTAAGTGAGTTGCAACCATATAACGCCGTTTTCCCCTGACATGCTTACTGTGCACTTGGGTTGTATTCCGCCAGCTTTCGATATAGGACAATCCAGCACCCTTCCAGCGTTCTCTGCTCCACCTCTTCCCTTGAAAGAAGAACAAAGACTTGTTTGGAATCCAAAGGAGCTTTCAGTTTTTACATCAATTATACCAAAGATAATCAAGTAAATAATCTGCTTTGTGGGGCTTACAGGAGGAAATAAAGGTAAACCAGTGCAGAAAAGAACGATTTCAAATGGATACCCCCACCAATCATAATCTGCTACACACTTGCTGAGAAGCATCCCCAAGAAGGCATGTAGGCACATTCCACCAGAATTAAGCAATTGCTGAAAAAAAAATCTCCAATTCCGGTGTGGCTTCTGGAGGTAGTCACAAGGTGAGGAATCTGCAACTAGAATTTCCACCAGAAAGAGAATTACCGAAGGTCATTACTTGTTCTTCGGTTAATTATCACTGGTATAAATGTTGGTCATAATCGTTGCACTTGGTGTGCGAGTTATGGGGTACTAAACATAAGCGTTTCACTTAAAAGATGTTCTGGGTTTGTTTTGTTTTTTGCCTAATAACCTACTTGTTTTTAAGACCCTTTTTTCTTTAATTTTTATTTCAACTTGCGTTAAGGTGTAATCATAGCTAATCGTCAAATTGAATACCGCTTACCCCACGATGATAATATATTGCCATTAAGTCTTGTGTAATACATCACCATTTTACAATGTTGTCTAACCAGTATCGTATGCATAATACCAATTATTATTTTTTATTTGGTATGGCAAAAAATCACGTCATCTATAATTTATATTAAATACAGCATATATTCACAAGCTATTTAGAAAATATTCAAAACTCCACCCCAACCTTCAGATCCCTCAAAGTAAACAATATAAAATCACCAGCCATACAACAATCGCATCTTCATACCTCACATCAACACCCTCGTTAAAACAAACACAGAATCAAACACTTATATTCATTGGATCACATACTATAACTTCCTATACCTTCCAAATATAGAATTTTTTTTTTTTTTTTTTTTTTTTTTACTTATGTGGGCACTGTTGTATAGATTGATGCCTACAATAAGATAAAATTGTATTTAAAGTTGTTTCCTGAACCAAATTCAATACAAAATTTGTTCAGGTTCTCAACTGATACCGACACACATTTTTGTGAGAGACCACCTAAGGGTCATGCACCTTTTACAGGCACATTCTGGTTGTTCAACAAAAGGAAGGATGGATCATAACTGAAGGAGTACCTGTGATACGATAAACTAACTTCACTATATTATTATATAAAATATATAGAATGGAGTAAGGTGAATAAACCTTTAAACAAAATCAACAATCTGTACAGACCAAAAACCCAATATGTGCATAAAGTAAATGTCAGAATACCACCTGATATCCAAATGACTCCTATCATGCCTTTATATCCAGGATACACTACTATTGTGCGAGTAGAATACATTTAAGGCACAAGTGTGGTAATTTTCCCACAGTAATTGATCGTACCTCAATCTCATGAGTGGACTGCCCCAAAGATTCCATTTAAGAAAACACTCCCCAAATAAAGGACAGGGGAAAGTATTCAGATCGAGGTGGCTGGACAATCAATCAAGAAACAACAATTAGGAGCTAGACAGTGGTTCTCACCCTCCTGACTTCTCCAAAGCATTTAACATGTTCTCACACTCATCCAATGCCTGCACAACATTGGAATCCAAGGGCTTGCGCTCTTCTACATCTGCTCTTTCCTGAATAGCAGGACCCAATCAGACTCCATTCACCTTGTACGCCTCTGGCCTCATCTGGGGAGTCCTGCAAAGACCCTTCCTGAGTCAACCTTCTTCAATGCTTACACGCTCCCTTTGACCAATAGCTCTCACAGGCTCTCTCTCTCCCCTATGTTGACAACACAAAACACATTCTCTCCCTCAAGGGCAAGACAACCAGCACCCAGAACAAGTTCATACCTGACCAAAATTGCAGGCTGAATACCACCAAGACCATAGTCTCAGCCTTTTGGAAAGCCTTTGCTCCCTGTCCTTGTCACTAGCAGTCTGGACTATGGAAGACCCCTCCTGGCCGGGATCAACAAGCAACTAATCAGGCGGTACCCAGCATTCAGAACTCTGTGTCAAAATCACACTCAGCCTACCTTGGGGTGCAGACATCACAATTTGCCTCAAGATGCTACATTGGCAACTCAAACTAGTACAATTCAAACTCCTGACCCACACCTTCGAGATTTTATATGACTTGGGCCCTACATACAACACCACCAATTGTATCTGCTTTCCCAACACCTGTGCTTGGCGGGACTCCTACTGGTACTCATCCGATGCATCTGGAAGACCAGATCTGGCAGCAAAACCTTCTCTTGCATCATTCCTAAAGTGTGGGACATTCTCTTGTTACACATTAGAGCTTCCTCCTCAATAAACTGAAGACCTCACTCTTTGAATATCCTTTCTGCCTGCCCTAGGTGAGGCTAGACTTGTACCTGCACAGCGCCAGTATACCTTCCCAAGTGATGGAGTGCTTTACGACGCAAAATAACAGGGGTAGGATAATGCTGCTATTAGGAATACAGTGCGGGAAACTGATTCATAAACTCTGCATATGAAAGACTGGCAATACCCTTAAAAAGGCTCCTTCGCAGACTCAGGATAATGAGCAGTGGTGCTGCAACTTGGTTTGATGGAAAGATGTATAAACTGCCAAAGGCTCCTGTTGGTCAGTTGGTTGGGTTGAAGAAAAATGTGAACAATTTAAGTGTAAGTCAGATTGGTTACTAATATTGAAATGTTGGTGCCAATATTATTAAATTGGACAAAGCAAAACCTTGGCAAGGATTAGTCAACATGAGTCTTTCCCGTCGCAAAATCTTGGTTGGCTTCTCTTACCCTGACATGTTACTTTCTCCAGCATTAAATCTTTCATAGATTCACCTGCTTGAATCATTCCATTTTTCGAGGTGGTAGTTCCCAAATAACATTAAAACAGCAATGAAAGTACAGCATCCACAATGAATTAGTGTCACTTTAGCAGCTTTGCTTTTTAAAAACCAGACAAGAACTCAGTCCAGTGAAGTTCAGTGCACTGAGCTCAGCCACACCCAAAGGCCACCTAACAATGCATTTTCTCCTGTGCTGCTGATTTCTTGGAGAGCTAGTCTCCTGTTCACCTAAAAATCCCTTCTTACTGTATCACCTGCCATTTTTAATTAACTTTTATGTTACCTCCTCCTAATACTGACTTTATTTAGCAATTTGGCAGCATTTTTCACAAAGTAGTACTTCTAGTGAATTCTCATTGGTGAGTCTCAATATGCATTCTTTTATTACGTGCACCGAAAAATGGCTTCACATTAAGACTTGAACGCGTTTGTGTGACAGTACCCAAGAATGAGATGGCTTTCTTTTCCTGATAATTAACTCCTGTGTTCTCTATCAATGGATAAGATGGAGTGAACTGGGGCGAAAAAACGTGTCCTTTCATCTGATTGTGGTGATTCCTATGAATTGATAATGTGAAGTATGTTAGAGCCCAGTCTTGCTAGTCTTGGTCCTCTTTCGATGTCTTGCTGATTGATCTTTCCGTTTTCTACAGCTCACCCGTGGCCCAGTCATCTGGCTGAATGCACTGGCTTCACTCTCGAAGAATTGACTCCTTGTGTGCTGAGTGTCCATAAAAAATGGTAAGAAATTAATTTTAGTCTGTCTTAAAAACACTTCCTATTGCTAGGGCAGATGAAGTACCGCCAGACCCATCAAAGCATGGAAGTAAGCCTCGTACAATAATTGCACTTTTTCAAAACGTTAACATGAAAACGTCTTAACGATTGCCAAAGAACGTTGGAGATTTACTACACAAGAAGGATACTCTTTCTGTCTTTCAAGACCTAGCCTCCAGGTTTAGAGAGATGACGGCGCTCATACCAAAATTAAATGATAGCCTTTCCAGTATCCCTCATGGGTGGAGCATCGCTAAAGTTTAACTGGCAAGGCTCTTTTTTTTTTTTTTTTTTTTATCTTTTCTGATTCCAAAAGGACTCGACTATTCTTGGAACACAGATACTAGTTATGTCAAGGAACGCAAGGTGTCTGAACTTAGAAGAATAGATTGTAAAGCTGGGGCGATAAATTGGCAGTGTTATTTTTCTATGGAACATTATATATGTAGAGTAGAAGGACGGGATCTACTCATAAGTAATGCCTAGTGTCCGGTTTCCAGTGCTAGGAGGATTGGGACCCTCTGTTCCCTGGTACTGTAGAACCAGCGTATTGTGGGAGACGGAGAGGAAGGTGGGTGAAAGAGGGAGAGGAGATTGGGGGGGGGGCACGGTATGTTGGACTGAAAATGAAAAAATAGGGGCAGTAAAAGTTAACGAAATATTAATCATATGGAAAACGGTTAAAATCCTTTTGTTCAATATATGTGGCATTAAAAGGGAGGAAAAACGAAGCCAAAGTGTGTTTCTGAAACTACAAAAAACACCTTACTAAATCTGAGACTACAGTTACCAATATATCCAAGTGCTGCTAAGGCTATTCCATTATAAGAATATATGATCTAACCGGTGCAACAAATTCTGTGGATTACAGAGGGGACTCTAATAATAAAGGTTCTTAAAATTATGAACTCTAAGGCATAATCTGTGGGCAGTAGTGGAAAATTGGAAAATAGAGATCGGGTTATTCTAGTTAACCTATACTCACCTAATTATGAGAATCCTCAGCCTTTGCTAAGATCATGCAGAAACGGAGCAGTTATAACTTTCCCATTATTGTGGGTGATTTTAATTGTATATTAAGGTCCTCAATTGATATTACTAATGAGGCATATATAAGACGTATGTGAAAACTAGAGCTAGCATTGCTAATATGATCAATTTAGTGGATGTATGGAGTAGTATCAATCGTCATGAGCGGGAAAACACTTTATACTCTAAACGGCATAGGAAATACTCTCATTGATATGTTTGGCTAGCACACTGACTCAGTTTTTCAAATTAGGCATCTCTTCAACTCTGATCATCCTGCAGTGAAATTAATATGGGAGTTTATGGCGTTCATAACGCAGCCAAATCTGTGCTATTTTCCCAAAATATATATTAGAATAGAATATTTGTAAACACAAGTTCTGTATTTTGAAACCAACCGGAGTCCGCTAGGCCATCAGTAGTATGGGATAACACGAAAGCTTACATCAGAGGCATAACACAATCTTTTGTTACTCCGATCCAAAGACCAGCTATAAAAACTGACTAGATTAATTCAGGCAGCACTGACTTGCTGCAGTTGCCTTTGAATGAAAGCTAGGACCTTCTGGCTTGTTTCATGTTTTTTGTCTAACCCGGGCCGGTGATGGAATCTAAAAGGGTCAGGGTGTTCTTTAGAAGAGTAGAGAGCTCCTTTGAGGAGGGTGCCGCAGTAGACCAAACGGTAGTCTTATAACCGTTAAATACTTTGTATGCTTTTCGTGCCTTTTGAGATGGCTGCACTCTTGAGCACAATGAAGAGGAGTATAGGAATCTTTTACTATTTTTTCCCCGTGGTGCTTTTGATAATATTGTGGTCCAAGATATAAAAAATGTGGGCATTATAACTTGAATTGCACACGAAAGCCGGGATTACTAAACACTAGCTTTCAGTCGGCAAAAGTCACAATGTATTTGTTTCTGAATGGTATTGAGTTAATACTTTGTGGCTGCTATGGTTAGAAAAATTCGGATACAGCTCCGTGATACCTTAAATGACGAGCTGCGCTACGGTCTGTCAAGAGGTGTCCTGAGAGATGCACGCAAATGCCGTTTATAGATTTCTAAAAAATGCTGCCTGAGGAGGGTGTCGCCTGATAAGTCGTGGCATACTGATATCTGTTTTGAATGGAGAAGCAGAAGTAGCTGATGGCATGAGCAGAACCATTGCAACTGATCAAAGAGAGGAATCTTGTCATTGGTTGGGAGGATTAAGAGACTTAAGCCGCGAGTATCACAGGCCGTCCGTGTTCAGTGTAGTGGCTAAATTCAGCAGTGTCTGGTATCCTCCAGTAGGTGTCAGTGTTAGCCTTTGTATGTGACCAGGCCGATGTAGCCGAGTGCAGACAGTAGTGTAACCTGTTACATATTGTAGAACGCTTAAAGGCTTACGTAGTGGTGCCTTGATAGCAAAGGAATCACTCTTACTGCATCATTGTTTAAATACAGAAATGCACTACCTGCACCACTTTCCCATATACAAAGAACACTAGGAAGGGAAACTCGTTATTACTATAGCGGTCTCACTCGGGTTGATCTTTCTTTCAGTTTTCATGATGATGCCCCGAAGGATTATCGCCAGGTGTCTCTGACTGCAGTAAAACAGCGCTTTGAAGACGACTGCTATGATGAGATCAGCAAAGAAAAGGTAACTAGGATCTAAATTTGTGTTAGGCAAAGGCCATTAAGATCTATACCATGGATTGGAAGTAGAGAAAGGGAGGGAGGAATCCACATTGGTTGTGCTGTACAACAATATCTGACTGTTTTCTTATATTGCTTGCTATAAAGCCTTCATCCTGGAAGGGGTAAATCTAGCTCTCGGAGTTCACAAATCTTGAAGTACTGGTATATACATTCTGAAACAGAAGTTGAAAATGCTTCTTTGGCCTCACACATCCTATACCCTCCCCCCCTAATTTTTTTTTTGTAATGGTCAGCCCCACTATTATCTAGTATTTGAAGCAATTTCAACAAATTGCACTGGGTTCCTTCTATTCAGGTTCCCAGTGCCAGATCTTTCCCTAAACAGTACAGTTGTTCCCCAGTTGGTAATACCCTTGCCACCCCTGTAATATCCTGCTAAATGGTATTCCAGGGCATGGCTGCCGAAAAGGTCTCTAAGGGCTGCAGCATGTATTGTGCCACCCTAGGATACCCCTCATCTAGCAAATGCAGACTGCCATTGTAGGTTGCGTTTCTTGGTGCATGTCATAAGCCTGCTCTTTACGACAGCCTGAGCCATGCTTGCTGACACCGCATTCAATATATGTAAGTCACCCCTACAGCAGGCCTTCCAGCCCTAAGGCAGGGTTCATTATATTACATGTGGACATATCTGCAAAAGCGGGTATGCCCCTGCTATGTTTGTCGATTCTCAGACATAGGTGATCAGGGAAGCCATTTTTAGTACATGTGCTGGACACTGGTCAAAACCCGACACTGCAAAGGACCACTGCACTGTGCCCCTAGCCCGAGTTAAAGTGGGCCAATGGTGCCATTGTGGTCCCCAAGCCCTCCAGAGACTAAGCCCACCATGGGTTTGCCAGTTGTGGATTCTCCTGCACTGCCTGCAGCCTCTTTGTGCTGGTCCCCCCTCTACTGAAAGTGACCCAGTGACAAAAACCTGATGCCTCAGGACACCTAGGGATCTGGACCAAGGAGAAGAGGACCAAAGATGTCCCCACATCCCCCAGCCTTGTGAGAATGGAGCCCACCTGTTGATTCAGCTGGACTGGACACCTTCAGTCCTTGCCTGTGGCCCCACCCACCACTACTGCCTCAAGTGACAGAAACCCTATACCGCAGGACACCTGCATCTGGCCTCTGGAGAAGAGGACCAAAGGTGTCCCCGAGCATTGGAAGACCTGAGCCCCTTTGTTGGCTCACAAAGACTGTCCCCCATTCCTAACCTGCAGCATTTCTGACCGGACCAATCCCCATTGACTTCAATGGGACACCCAATGCTGAACTACACCTCTGCACGCAGCTTCCCCAGTGTTGCCGGAAGTGACCTGTTGGTGTGGACTAGGACCCTGCCCTATACTTTCAGTCTAGAAGGTTGGTACTGTAAGTAGCTGTAGGGAACCTGATTGCAGTACGTTGGGCCTCCATAGATTAACATTGCAGTTTCAGAAAGCTGCACTAATGTAGACTTTTTAAACCTGTAAAATTCTGTTGCAAAATGTACTTACCTGATTGTATTGATTTTGGTTCCTAAACCTATGTAAATGTGATTTTTATAAATTGGTGTGGATCTCCCTATTGAGTTGTGTGCATCATTTGACTGTGCGCCTACTGCTGATGTCTAGCACTCCTGATAAGCTAAGGCGGCTCGCCCTCACGTCCCTATAAGATAGCACCTTGGGACTGCTAGAGCAAGCCCCTGTCCACTTTCAAGGGATTACTGTAGGAAGCAGGGTTCTTATTGTATTAAACCCCACCCCGGTCCTTCCCCAAAACAGACACTTGGTCACTTGATCCCCAGGTGGCCTGGCCCTTTAGCACTTCTGTCAGTCCCTAATAAATGGTACCTCTGGCACCTAGAACAAAAGGGGGGCCCTAAGAGCTGCACCATAACTTGTACCACTGTATGGGACCCAGCACCAAACCCATGTAGACTGTCACTGCAGGCTGCATGACAAGGTGCTCCCAAAATGTGAAAACACAACATGGCAATATTTGTGTGCAATGTCCCCTAACACTGCCTGTAATATTTGTAACTCGCCCCTAAAGCAGGCCTTACAGAACTATGGCAGAGTGCATTAAATTACTGGTGAGAGCATATATTCATGAACAAGTATGCCCGACTAAGTCTGTCGATTCTTAAACATACTAAATGCACAGGGAAGCCATTCTAAATGCATGTGCTGGACACTCGTCGATATGAGTTCCCCAGCTACATGATGGCTTCACTGAAACTAGTGATGTTTGGTATCAAACATTGCATATTAATAAACCCTCACCGATTCCAGTGATGGATTATTAATAGATGCACCCAGAGGACACCTTAGAGGTGCCTTCTGAAAACTTACCAACTGTTGGTGGGCTAACAGACTAGTTCTAGCCAGTCTGCCACCAACAGATGCTCTGACCCCAGGGGTGAGAGCCTTTGCTCTCTGAAGGTCCGGATCAAAAGCCTCCCCTAACGCCCTTCCCAACAGGATGATATACAGATCTGCATTCCAAGGCAGGAAGCTTCATATAAGCCCACCACCCTTTGATAGGCAGATCTAACTGTCCTCTGAGGGAGATTCCCAACCCACCCTTCACCGAGAGACCATTTGGCACCTGGACAGGTGGGAAAACTAGCTATGCAGGAGGCATGTTGCATTTATAGACTGGGCACAGCCCCAGGGTGACCAGCCTGAAGTAAGCACAGCCTTAAGAATTTTGCCACCTTGTGTGTGGTGGAATTCTGGGACAGGGTGATGCCTACTCCCCAAACAAAGTGGTCATCTAGGGGGTATAATGACCCCCAAGGGTAAGTAGCCTATTGGCTACTTCCCTTCACTCAACACCCCCTAAATTGAGTATCTAGGTTACCCCCGGATACCAGAAACTGATCTTTTCTTGACACAAAAGGAGTGGACGAAGCCTGCTGACGAAGGCGCACAAAGGACTTTTGGGTCAAACCTGCCTGCTGCACCTGACCCTTGAAGCAACTTACCTGTCCTGCCATCTCCAAGATACTGAGAGCTGCCAGTGCTTCGGAAAATCGCCAAGAACTCCCTTGAAACAGAAGCTCCTTCCATGCATCTTCAGGCAAAAAAATCACCTGGGACTACCTAAACCAGATGCTAGACTTCACCACTGAACTTGAGCTGCCTAAACTGACCGGAAGTGGGCCACCGTTGTCAATGTGGTTTCCAGGCCTTCCAGAGACTAAGCTCTTGTGTTCTCCAACTGTGGATTTCACAATGGCTTCTGCTGCCTTTTTCTGCAGACCCCCCATGTGTGCAATTGTCCTCTGAAGCTGGACACCCCAGACTGAGATCATCATCACTGGTGTCCCTACGTTCCCTAGGCTCCTGAGACCTGGGCCCACTTGTTGGTTCAGTTGGACTGTTCCCAATGTCCAAGCCAGTTTGCATAGGCCTCCTTCACTTGTGACAGAAACCTGACTGTGCAAACCACCTCTGCACCTGGACCAGGGAGAACAGAACCACTGATGTCTCTACGTCCCCAAGCATCGTGAGACTTGAACCCCCATGGTGGTTCACCTGGATTGAACTCTGTCCACCCCCTGCAGCTTCTTTGTAACAGACCGATCCCCATTGACTTAAATGGGACACCTTATCACATCTCTGCACCCAGACACCCCAGAGCCTTCTGAGGTGAGTTGTTGGTGTGGCCTTGGACATTGCTCCATACTCACCTTAACTCTGGGAAAACGGTCCTGCAAGTTGCTGTGAAGTACCTGTTTGCAATATGTTTTCTCTCCCATAGTTACTCTGAAGCTACAGCAAAATGCGCTGTCGACTTTTGAAAAACTGTAACAATTGCTATCGCAAAGTACTCCCCTGATTCCGGTGATCCTGGTATCAAAATTTATATAAAAGTAGGTCTTAATTTATAAATTGGTTTCCTTGAGTGTCTCACTGCTTGTGTGCACCTTACATGCTTAGCACTACCCTCCGATATGCCTACCTTCCCACATTACCACAGAAGAGCTTTAGAGGTGTCATTTGTGCCTCTGTGAGACCTTTGGGGTTTGCCTTGGCTCCTTGCACAGTGTATCTCTTTTTGGCCCACTATATAAAGATCCAGCTTACTACAAATGCCTGGACTCCTGGCACAGTGTACCTCATTTGGGTATGCTATATAAAGATCCAGCTTCCTGTGCACTTTACTACACAGGCACTGTTGGCCTTAAGGCTCATTTATAGACCTTTCTGCCTAATAATCTTGCACCAGTCTTGTCTTTAATAAAGGCCTCATTGTCATTACTTCTTTTTTCATTCCTTGTGCTGTCACAGTTTGGCCAGACAAGGGCCCTTCTAGATCTTTACTATGCATTAATGCTCTATGGTCTTTCACCAGGATGTGCGAAGTTGTCTTACAGCATGCTTGTTTGAGGGCATGCACTTGTCAAGTGTGTTAAATTACCTTGTGCGATCTGGGTTGTGGCTCTGCTGCACTTCCTTGGGGTGGCAAGAGGATGGGTCATTGAGTGAGTTGATTTGAAGAAGCGATTTTAATCCCATTGGAATTCTGATCTCTAATAATACAATCGGTCTTACTTTGGTTTGTGTGTAGTCCATAAAATTGAGAGGAATGTAACCACTGGCGAGGGATGCTTGTGTACCTTTGTATCATGTGGGACTGCGCAGGGGGATAGTTTGGCATTGCCTGGCCCTTAGTGAAAAGTGAGCTTACCTGGACTATATTGTCGTCGTCCAGGTGATGAATTACAGCCTGCTGTACACCTTGCTAGGAGTGAGAGCATGGCTGATGTAAAGCTGTTGCTTACCGGGGCTGTGATGTTGTCGTCCAGGTAATGGATTACAGCCAGCTGTGTGCATTGCTTGGCGTAAAGCAGGATGAGGAACCAGAGCCCAGCGTACCGCTCACCAGCACCTTTGACGTACAGGCCTTCCTCTGCTCTCCGTCCGGAAAGAAAACCAAAAGGCAAGTAAATGTGTATTGCATTCCTGAAAAGATGCTTAACTGTGCATGTGGCTAGTGATTGCTCTTTTAAACTGGACCTGCTTAACTACTTTCACTTTGACAACAGTGCTATTGTCTGTTTTGTACTGTTGCAAATTCCAGATATCAAGACTGAACTTGGAATACTGACCACGTCTTAGTAACATCTTTAAGGCCTATGTGTAAAGGTTTACTTTAGTTTGAGTCCTAATGGCGCTGCTAGGGTTCTATAACTCATTCTTACTCCAGTATTGGAACTTTCATAGATTCATATGCTTGAATCATTCCCTGTTGTCGAGATGGGAGTCCCTGGTATAATTTACACTAGTAATGTCAAGACATATTAACAAAGAAAAAGGCCCTAGGCCTCTTCAATTTAACAGTCTCAGTCATTTTGTGAAAAGGACCAAACTTGAGCATCCACCAATCAGGCAACAGCACCCTCTAGAATCCTCCTGAGAGAAGCTCCAGCACCTCCAGATTTTCTACCACACGTCATGCTAGGGCAGAGGTCTTCAAACTGTGGGGCGGGCCCCTCTAGGGGGGCCTCAAGTGATCCTAGGGGGGGCGCCAGGCTCTGGCCAAAATAAACATTTGACAGATAACGGGGCTTTGTTTTAAGCAGACGCATGGTATTGCATTGTTATAAAGGTAACAGTACTTAACTGCAATGTTTAAATAGGTCTAGCCATATTTAAACATTGCAATCTTTATAAAATAACTGCGAAGAATTTTGAAGGGGGGCCCAAGGATATTTATTTTTCAACTGGGGGGCGCAGCATTAAAAAGTTTGGAGACCACTGTGCTAGGGAGTCTCCTCAGAGCTCTGCTCTTTCTTCACACCTTTTTTCAACTTTTCTCTCAGAGAGACTTATCTAACTTGATTTGTCAACTATTTTCCAACTATGTCTGACAAGGAGAAGAAGGGTCTCTTCAGAGACTGCAAGAATTGTGGAAAGAAAAGGCTTCATTCTGAAGACCCTCACCAAGACTGCATTTACTGCCTTTACCCAGATCATTCAGCTAAACACTGTAAGATTTGTCGTACCTTTTCCTCTAAAACTTTAAAGGACAGGGAAGGCAGATTATTGATATGGCTGCAGAAACTAAAACATAGGAAAGACCCAGTTTCTGACTCTAAGAGTGATGAATCTTCAACATCCAAGAGATCATCAAAGAGGGCGAGATAAGGCTCCAGATCTCCCTCACAACTCTCAAGAAAACCCCACAAAAAGACTGCTTCAGGGTCTTATAAGGGCCGCAGCCCATCTTCTTCCCCACAGAAAGTTTCCAGGAAAGAGGGGAAAGGCCATTCTTCCAGTTCAGAGAGGCGCAGGAAGTCTTCCTCTGTACCACCATCTGTGCCTTTTAAGAAGCCATCCTCTGTAACTGGGGGGAAAAAAGCATTGTCGACTGATTCATCGTCGACAGTACGGTCGGTGAGTGCTTTCCGGCGGCGACATCTGCTTCTGTGTTTCCACCGTTGACGGCTCCGTCGTCGACGAGGACATGTACCCCACCATCGAGAACTGCAGCTACGACATCAGCGTCTATACATCGTCGCTGATGTCAGTGTCAGCCCTACCGTCGTCGACTTCGACGGTAGACTCATCGGCAAGACTTTCTTCTATTAAAATCTCTGTGCGTCTACAACACCGTCCACGACGAGGTCTATATATACGCCGTCGACACAGTCGATGAGAGAAAAACATCTGAAAAGTGTGGAAAAGCTGACGCCAACTCATACATCACCTAGTAAGGTGGCCTCCCTTGTTCCAGTACACCTTTTAGAGAGACGAAGACTCATGATGAGGGGCCATTTGGAACAGCCCACAGTCCATCCCAACTGAACGTGAAGTATCAGGAAGAGGAGGAGAATGAAGAGGCCTATGACCCCCAATTTTATTCAGAACAGCAGCAATACCAACAGGGAGCATTTATTCCTTCCTCACTATTAACTGACCTCCGAGCGATGTTGGTTGATTAAAACAGGAGGTTTCCCCCTCAAGGAGAACAACCACCTCCCTCGCCCGTCTCTGGGGTTACCACTCCACACCAGAGGCCAACTTCCTTACCTCTCACGAATGTGGCCACTCCGGATATGACACTTCCTCAAGATACCGACATCTCCGAAGGGGATCAGGAAGAAGGGGAGCTCCTGGACACTCACTCAGAGTGGGACGAATACATCATCCCTGCTCCTCCTTCTTCTCAATCAAAGGTGGAAACCCCACCAGAAGATATAGGAGGGTTTCACAATCTTCTAGAGAGCGGCCAAACGTTTTGCTTTACCAATGCCTACCAAGCAAACAGACTGTTTTCTTTATGACTTTAAGGAGCCTTTTCAGAAATCCGTGCGCTCTATCCCGATGATAAACTACCAGTGGGAAGAGGGTCTTAAGGTCATGTATAATCCTGCTACAGTTACGGCAGTACCGTCTGGATAAGAAATTCAAAGCACCTGATGATGCACAAACATGCCTGACGGGACACCCTCCTCCGGATTTAGTGGTAGCTCAGGCAGCACAAAGAAGATGTAAGAATCCTTCTGCCCCGATTTCCGCACCCCCAGACAAAGAGGGTAGACGGCCAGATAACATAGGTAAAAGGTTTTCTTCTATGGCTAGCCTAGTAGTTAGAGCAGCCAACTCTTTGGCAACACTGGCTAGGTTTGATAGACAGCTTTGGGCGGACATTGCACCTTCTATTAGCCAGTTGCCGGAAGATGCAAGATCAGAGGCAAACAAAACGGTACAGGAGGGTCAACGCACGTCTGCAGAGCTTATAGACTGTGCAGTGGACATAGCAACCACTGCTTTTCGACAACTCGCCAGTGCAGCGGTGCTAAGAAGGCAAGGTTGGCTTAAAGCTACCTCTTTCTGTCCAGAAGTGCAAAATAAAATCTTGGACTTACCTTTTGATGGCCAGGCGTTATTTGGGAAACACATTGACACCTTACAATCCATCAAATCGGACACACACGGCAAGGTCACTAGGGACCCTGCAATATCGAAAGTCTTCCTTTCGACCTAGAGGGCGTGGCCAACCCTCATACAGAGGAGGATATCAACAACACAGGTATTCCGCCTATCCTTCCTCTTCCCAACAATATTGCCAATACTACTCACAAAGGCAGCCGCCGCAACCTGCCTATGGTAGACCTGGAGGCCGTGGACGCTCAACCCGCCCGTCAAAAGATTTGGCTTGTAGAACCTGATGCTTCCGAGGCTCCGGCTACGTCCAGTTCTCCTCCTTTCATTCTGGGCGGGAGGATATCTCTATTCCTCAAACAATGGTAAACCATTACTTCAGACAAGTGGGTCCTACAATTAGTGAAACGGGGCCATACTTTAGAATTTATCCAGATACCTCCCTCTAAACCCCCCACCCCACAGCAGGACTCCTTCAAGGTACCCTCAACAACTCAAAAAGGAGATCGACAAAATGCTTCTCAAAGGAGCTATAGAGAAGGTGCCTCGAGCCCAGCGAGGAACAGGATTTTATTCCAGGTTCTTCCTCATTCGGAAAAAGTGGAAGGATTGGAGGCAGATCCTCTATTTAAGGGAGCTAAATGTCTACTTAAAAAAGCAATTGTTCCGTATGATCAGCCTACAAGACGTCCTCCTGAGTCTCAATCAGGGAGATTTCATGTCTACACTAGACCTGAAAGACACATACTTCCACATACCCATCCATCCTGCCCACAGAAAATATGTGAGATTCACTGTAGCCGTCAGCCATTTTCAATTGTCCTTCCTTTCGGACTGAAATCAGCTCCCAGAATATTTACCAAATGTCTAGCACCTATCGCAGCCTTTCTCAGGAGAAAACACCAAGTTTTTCCATACTAGACGATTGGTTGATAAAAGCAAGGACCTACGCAGGAGCGCACAAATCAACAAAAAAGTGTTTCCTTACTAACCAAACTCGCCATCAACTGGGAGAAATCCAAGCCTCTACCAGCACGCAATATTACCTTTCTAGGGGCAAAACTGGACACAATACACCATGGCATGCCCCACGTCAGGGAGGCAACAAAGGTTACTGACTCTAGCAAGTTCCATACAGAAAAGAAAAAAGGTTACTGTCCGTCTGTTCAAGTCTGTTGGGCATGATGTCTTCATAAATACCTCCGGTTCCTCTATGCCGTCTAAAGATGCGCCCCTTACAGGAGCAACTAAATTGTCAATGGCTCCAAGTGTCAGGCACTTTCGAGGATCAGATACAAATAACTGAATGCTCAGAGCTCTGAGATGGTGATCTCAAAGGCATCATCTATCAATCGGTCTTTCGTTTCTACAGCAGCCAGCTCCGTGGACCATAACGACGGATGCATCACTGGAAGGCTGGGGAGCTGTGTTACTGGATCTGCAAATAAGTGGCAAATGGCCACCGCATCTGGCATCAATGCCTATCAATTGGCTGGAGCTCAGAGCAGTGCACCTGGCCTTACAGGCGTTTCTTCTCAGGATCGCAATGGTGATAAGGACAGACAACACCACTACGATGCATTACCACAACAAACAAGGAGGCACAAGATCTCTCACTCTCCAGAGAAGCCCAAACAATCTGGAACTGGGCCTCGCAGCAAGGCATCACACTATCAGCGGTACTCTTGCCGGGATAAACAACAAGACAGCAGATGCACTCAGCAGGCAGAAGTCAACTGCCACGAGTGGGAGCTAGACCAGACAGTAGTGAACCACATTTTTTCCCAGTGGGGAACACCAACAGTAGACTTGTTTGCGAACAAACACAACGCCACATGCCAGTTCTTCGCAGGTTGGCATCACCAGGAGGGATCTTGGGGGAATGCGTTTTTTCGATAGTCAGGTCAGACCTCTTTGCTTATGCCTTTCCTCCAATTCCTTTGATCCCACAGGTACTCATGAAGATGGAAACGGAGCCGTGCACTCGGATATTGATAGCTCCGTACTGGCCGCGTCAACATTGGTTTGCGGAACTTCTCCTATCAATCAAGCCTCACATTCCGCTGGAGCAGTTACCCCAATTGCTAACAATGAACAGGAGCCAGGTTTGGCACCCCGATCCGAAGTAAATGCGTTTATCAGCCTGGCTCCTCACCGCAGAGAGTTCGCGCATTTGAATATCCCACAGGACTATAGGGATATTTTGTCAAAAGCCAGAGCAGATGGCACCAATAAAATGTATTATTGTAAATGGAGAAGATTCTATGTCTGGTGTCATCAACGACAGATTGACCCATTAGTCGCCCCACCGGAGGAAATATTACCGAACCTGTTGCAGCTAGCTCAAGCTGGCCTGGCACATTCGTCCATTAAAGTTCACTTAGCAGCTATAGCTGCATACAGACGTTCAGATGCTACAGCCTCACTCTACTCCTCTCGTCTGATTAAGAGGTTCTTGAAGGGGCTTTTCAGAGTTTTCCCTCCTTTCAGACCACCACGTCCTTCGTGGAACCTGAATATTGTCTTGGCCCAACTGATGAAGCATCCGTTTGAGCCGATCCATCGTGCTTCTCTCAAGTTCCTGTCATGGAAGGTTGCCTTATTGGTAGCTCTCACATCAGCTAGGCGAGTCAGCGAGGTGCAAGCTCTTTCAAACCAAGAGCCATTCCTACAGCTCAAACACATGACTGCTAATGCGCACTAACCCGCATTTTATTCCAAAGGTTCCTTCAGACTTTCACATCAACGAACCTTTAGTCTTCAAATCTTTTTTCCTCATCCATCTACTCCGGCTGAGAGGGCATTACACTCCTTAGACGTTAAAAGATGTGTTAAATTTTATTTGGACAGGACTAAATCTTTTCGACGCTCTAATCAGCTATTCGTAGCATACACTGCTCCTAGGAAAGGTCATCCACTCTCCAAGCAGAGTATTTCCAGATGGATCGCCTCAGCCATTTGCTTCTGCCATCAGGTAGCGGGCAAACCTCTGCACTCGCCTGTACATGCTTACTCAACGAGAGCAGTCTCATCGTCAGCGGCACTGTTTGCCGGAGTTTCACTACAAGACATTCGTAGGGCAGCAACATGGAAGAGCTGTCATACATTCACGAAACACTGCTGCTTGGAATCTCCCTCTCAGGGAGAGGTAGCAGTGGGACAAGCGGTTCTCAGGAATCTCTTCAGGTGAAGGTTAGTCCTCTCTTCTACATCCCTCCATCCTAGGACAGGTATGCACATTGTTTATATCCCTTATTTTCGCTTATAAAAAAAAAAGTATACAAGAGTAAGAACATTCTAACAGACATAGGTGGTCGTTTTTAATGATGGTATTCATATTACATACGCTTTTACGTGTTTTGGGATAATTTTTGCTCTCTGCATTTTTGTGTATGTATATGTGTATGTATGTATATATATATATGTGTATATATATATGTTCAATGGCATGTGTAGCTGCAGATACACATGCTGTGCACAGTCCGCCATCTGGTGTTGGGCTCGGAGTGTTACAAGTTGTTTTTCTACGAAGAAGTCTTTTCGAGTCACGAGACCGAGGGACTCCTCCCATTTCGACTCCATTGCGCATGGGCGTCGACTCCATCTTCGATTGTTTTTTTTTCCGCCATCGGGTTCGGACGTGTTCCTTTTCGCTCCGTGTTTCGGGTCGGAAAGTTAGTTAGAATCTCGGGAAAAAACGTCGGTATTGTTTGCGTTCGGTATCAGGTTAGTTAGAACAAATCGACACTGAATTCTGAAGAGCTCCGGTGGCCCTTTGGTGTTTTTTCGATCCCCCGTCGGGGCCTGGTCGGCCCGGCCACACGTGACTTCAAGGCTGATAGGACGGACCCCATTCCACTTCTGCCCAAAATGCCATAACAAGTATCCGTATACGGATTAGCATCTGGTCTGTAACTTGTGCTTGTCTCCCGAGCACAAGGAAGATACTTGTGAAGCCTGTCGAGCGTTTCGGTCGAGAAAGACATTAAGAGACCGAAGAGCCAGAAGACTGCAAATGGCGTCGACGCCGACAGGACAAGAGTGTTTCGAGGCCGAAGAAACGCCAAAAACCGTGAGTAAGACGTCGAAACATAAGACTCACGAGAAGTCAACAAAAGCCCAGGGGACGCCACTGCCAACAGGCCATGGCTTAACCCGAAAAATAGGTGACCGATCATCGGCACCGAAAAAGGGCACGCTTGTGGCGAAGTCATCCGACTCAGGTCGAGATACCGCCACACAGCAACCTCGGACCCGAGACAGCGGCTCCGAAAAAATTCGGCACCAAGACACCACGCCGAAAATAAAAAAGGTTTCTTCAGAGCCTAAAAAGACATCCGAAAAAGTTTCGGTTCCGAAACATCCAGCCTCGGAGCTGAAAACAGGTTCCTACACAGAGGAACAAGGATTAACCTCCCAAATGCAAAAGCATAGATTCGGAGAGGAACTTGAAGCTGTAGAGCCAGACTATACACAAAGAAGGCTCCACATTCATGAGGACACAGGGAAGATAACCACTCTTCCCCCAATTAAAATAAAAAAACTGGCCTTTCAACAAAAGGACAAGCAGCCACATGCAAAAGTGGCAAGAAAAACAACTCCACCACCGTCTCCACCACCATCAATACACGCATCACCGGTAACAACTCCACCACTGATGCACTCCCCAGCTCATACTACAATGAGTCAGGATGATCCCGATGCATGGGACCTTTACGACGCCCCAGTATCAGACAACAGCCCAGACTCGTCGCCACCTGAGGACAGTACATCTTACACACAGGTGGTCGCAAGGGCAGCTGCTTTTCACAACGTCACCTTGCATTCCGAACCAATTGAGGATGACTTTTTGTTTAACACCCTATCATCCACCCATAGCCAGTACCAAAGCCTACCTATGCTCCCAGGAATGCTAAAACATTCAAAACAAATCTTTCAAGATCCTGTTAAAGGCAGAGCCATAACTCCAAGGGTGGAGAAAAAATACAAGCCACCGCCAACAGATCCCGTTTATATTCCAACGCAATTGACACCGGACTCAGTAGTTGTCGGGACAGCTCGTAAGAGAGCGAACTCTCATACCTCGGGGGACGCACCACCTCCAGACAAAGAGTCGCAAATTTGATGCAGCGGGCAAAAGGGTGGCAGCACAAGCAGCAAACCAATGGCGCATTGCCAATTCACAAGCACTTTTGGCAAGATATGATAGAGCTCATTGGGATGAGATGCAGCATTTCATAGAACACTTACCCAAAGAGTTCCAGAAAAGGGCGCAACAGGTGGTGGAAGAAGGACAAAGTATCTCAAATAATCAGATACGGTCTTCAATGGATGCAGCAGATACGGCTGCAAGGACAGTAAACACTGCAATAACCATAAGAAGGAACGCATGGCTGCGTACTTCGGGGTTCAAGCCGGAAATTCAACAAGCCGTGCTAAATATGCCCTTTAATGAACAGCAGTTGTTTGGGCCGGAAGTCGACACTGCTATTGAGAAACTCAAGAAAGACACTGATACAGCCAAAGCCATGGGCGCACTCTACTCCCCGCAAAGCAGAGGCACTTTTCGCAAAACACCTTTTAGGGGAGGGTTTCGAGGTCAACCAACAGAAACCACAACATCACAAGCAAGCCCCACTTACCAGAGCCAATATCAGCGGGGAGGTTTTCGGGGGCAATATAGAGGGGGCCAATTCCAGAAGAATAGGGGAAGTTCCAAAGCCCCAAAACTCCTCAAAATAAATAGTGATTTACAAGTCACACAACCCCATCACATAACACCTGTGGGGGGGGAGACTAAGCCAATTTTACAAACATTGGGAGGAAATAACAACAGACACTTGGGTCTTAGCAATTATCCAGCATGGTCATTGCATAGAATTTCTCAAATTCCCTCCAAACATCCCATCGAAAACACACAGTATGTCAAAACAACATATAGACCTTCTAGGACTAGAAGTTCAAGCATTGCTACAAAAAGAAGCAATAGAATTAGTACCAAAACTACAGATAAACACAGGAGTTTACTCACTGTACTTTCGAATACCCAAAATGGACGGCAGTCTGAGACCAATACTAGATCTCAGAACACTAAATACCTACATCAAATCAGACCACTTTCACATGGTTACATTACAAGACGTAATCCCACTGCTCAAACAACAAGACTACATGACCACACTAGACCTAAAGGATGCGTATTTCCATATACCAATACATCCTTCACACAGAAAATACCTAAGGTTCGTATTCCAAGGAATACATTACCAATTCAAAGTGTTGCCATTCGGAATAACTGCGCCAAGAGTTTTTACAAAATGCCTGGCGGTAGTAGCTGCACATATCAGAAGGCAGCAAATACATGTGTTCCCGTACTTAGACGACTGGTTAATCAAAACCAACACGCTAAGACAGTGTTCGCAGCACACAAAATGTCATACAAATCCTCCACAAACTAGGTTTCTCGATCAACTACACAAAGTCACACCTTATGCCGTGTCAAACACAGCAATACTTAGGAGCAACAATCAACACAGCAAAAGGGATTGCCACTCCAAGTCCACAAAGGGTTCAAACATTTCACAATGTAATACAGGCCATGTATCCAAAACAAAGGATACAAGTCAAAATGGTAATGAAACTGCTAGGCATGATGTCTTCATGCATAGCCATTGTCCCAAACGCAAGATTGCACATGCGGCCCTTACAACAGTGCCTAGCATCACAATGGTCACAAGCACAGGGTCAGCTTCTAGATCTGGTGTTGATAGACCGCCAAACATACATCTCGCTTCTATGGTGCAACAGTATAAATTTAAACCAAGGGCGGCCTTTCCAAGACCCAGTGCCACAATACGTCATAACGACAGATGCTTCCATGACAGGGTGGGGAGCACACCTCAATCAACACAGCATCCAAGGACAATGGGACATACATCAAAGACAGTTTCACATAAATCACTTAGAACTGTTAGCGGTATTTCTAGCGCTGAAAGCATTTCAGCCCATAATAACCCAAAAATACATTCTAGTCAAAACAGATAACATGGCAACAATGTATTACTTAAACAAACAGGGAGGGACGCACTCAACACAGTTGTCTCCTTACACAAAAAATATGGCATTGGGCGATTCACAACCACATTCGCCTAATAGCACAATTTATTCCAGGGATTCAGAACCAGTTAGCAGACAATCTCTCTCGGGATCACCAACAAATCCACGAATGGGAGATTCACCCCCAAATAATAACTTACTTTCAAATTTGGGGAACACCTCAAATAGATCTATTTGCAACAAAGGAAAACTCTAAATGCCAAAACTTTGCATCCAGGTACCCACGGGATCAATCCCAAGGCAATGCTCTATGGATGAACTGGTCAGGGATATTTGCGTACGCTTTTCCCCCTCTCCCGCTCCTTCCATATCTAGTAAACAAGTTGACTCAAAACAAACTCAAACTCATACTAATAGCACCAACATGGGTGAGGCAACCTTGGTACACAACACTACTAGACCTATCAGTAGTACCTCATGTCAAACTACCCAACAGACCAGATCTGTTAACACAAACAACAGATCAGACATCCAAATCCAGCATCTCTGAATCTAGCAATTTGGCTCCTGAAATCCTAGAATTCGGACACTTAGACCTCACACAAGAATGTATGGAGGTCATAAGACAAGCTAGGAAACCTACCACTAGACACTGCTATGCAAATAAGTGGAAAATATTTGTTTATTACTGCCAAAATAATCAAATCCAGCCATTACACGCATCTCCAAAAGATATAGTAGGACATTTACAAAAATCAAATCTAGCTTTCTCTTCCATAAAGATACATCTTACCGCAATATCAGCTTACCTGCAAATTACTCATTCAACTTCATTATTTAGAATACCAGTCATAAAAGCGTTTATGGAAGGCCTAAAGAGAATTATACCACCAAGAACACCACCTGTTCCTTCATGGAACCTCAACATTGTCTTAACACGACTCATGGGTCCACCATTTGAACCCATGCATTCTTGTGAAATGCAATACTTAACGTGGAAAGTTGCGTTTTTAATTGCCATCACATCTCTAAGGAGAGTGAGTGAAATTCAAGCTTTTACCATACAAGAACCATTTATTCAAATACACAAAAATAAAATAGTCCTACGAACAAATCCAAAATTTTTACCAAAGGTAATCTCACCGTTCCACTTGAATCAAACGGTAGAATTACCAGTGTTCTTCCCACAGCCAGATTCTATAGCTGAAAGAGCACTACATACATTAGACATCAAAAGAGCGCTAATGTATTACATTGACAGAACAAAACTAATTCGAAAAACTAAACAACTATTTATTGCTTTTCAAAAACCTCATACAGGAAATCCAATTTCGAAACAAGGCATTGCTAGATGGATAGTTAAGTGCATTCAAACCTGCTATATTAAAGCAAAGAGAGAGCTGCCTATTACACCAAAGGCACACTCAACCAGAAAGAAAGGTGCCACCATGGCCTTTCTAGGAACTATTCCAATGAACGAAATATGTAAGGCAGCAACATGGTCTACGCCTCATACATTTACCAAGCACTACTGTGTGGATGTGTTAACTGCACAACAGGCCACAGTAGGTCAAGCTGTACTAAGAACATTATTTCAAACAACTTCAACTCCTACAGGCTGAACCACCGCTTTTGGGGAGATAACTGCTTACTAGTCTATGCACAGCATGTGTATCTGCAGCTACACATGCCATTGAACGGAAAATGTCACTTACCCAGTGAACATCTGTTCGTGGCATTAGTCGCTGCAGATTCACATGCGCCCACCCGCCTCCCCGGCAGCCTGTAGCCGTTTAGAAGTAGATCTTGAACATTTGTACATTTGTAAATATATTACTTTAAGCTTCATTATGTACATACGTATTCACTCCATTGCATGGGCACTATTACTAGCATACACAACTCCTACCTCACCCTCTGCGGGGAAAACAATCTAAGATGGAGTCGACGCCCATGCGCAATGGAGTCGAAATGGGAGGAGTCCCTCGGTCTCGTGACTCGAAAAGACTTCTTCGAAGAAAAACAACTTGTAACACTCGGAGCCCAACACCAGATGGCGGACTGTGCACAGCATGTGAATCTGCAGCGACTAATGCCACGAACATATGTACACTGGGTAAGTGACATTTTCCATATATATATATTTATTTATAGGAATATGAGGTTTCATGTATCAAGGTGTTTTCGATCAAATATGTTATATTACAATGTGCATAGCTACTGCTCTCTATTCTGATTCAAGCATGTGAATCTAAAGTTCCAATGCTGGAGTAAGAAAATAAGTTACTTACCTGTAACTGTAGTTCTCCAGTATTGGAATCTTTCATAGATTCACATGCGACCCACCCGTCTCCCCGGAGAAGCTCACTTCACCTCTTTCTCTCTCTCTTTTTCCTATATTGTAAGCATTTGTGCTTGGAAAATCTGAGGTGCTGGAGCTTCTCTCGCGGAGGATTCTAGAGGGTGCTGTTGCCTGATTGGTGGATGCTCAAGTTTGGTCCTTTTCACAAAATGACTCTGATACTGTTAAATTAAAGAAGCCTAGGGCCTTTTTCTTTGTTAATGTCTTGACATTACTTGTGTAAATTATACCGACGACGGGGAATGATTCAAGCATGTGAATCTATGAAAGATTCAAATACTGGAGAACTACAGTTACAGGTAAGTAACTTATTTACTTCTGTGCATCATGTTGATTATTTTTAGGCACTCAACTTTCAGGTACATGTTATACCAGTAACACAATTAAAGAAGACAGGCAAATGTAGTATGTAGATCTAAAATACAATGTTTTATAAATTGTGGCAAATACAAGTCAGCAAGAAACGCAGCACAGTGGCGCTATATTAATCAAAATAGCCAGGGATGTACCAAACAAATGAATCGGCTATGGGATCAGATGTAGTGTTTTAAATGCTGCAAGACCTTTTCATAGTTTCTATTTGTATTATCTTCTGCACAAGACCATATCGATGGGTGGGATATCAGAGGGTGACATTTGTTTAATTATGGTGTAAAGAATCTCATAAGCTTTACGTGGATGTCCAGCTAAGTGGTTTCTCATCCTGGCTTGTGCACAGACTTACATTATGATTATTAAAATAGTGGAGTTGGCGCTTCACTTGATTTTTAGGACTGCAGCTTTTTCACAACAGTTGAGTCAGCCCAGTGTGACTGGAAATAATTTGGTCTCCTTTTTTTTACAGTAGAGTATGATGCTGTTCTGAGCCCTGTACCAGTGTTAATATGTCATTTAGTGCACCTGTGACAGTAGTATTGGTTCACAGAATTTTAAGATTTCTAAGATAAGAGTCTGTTTCATACTGTTTCTTTAATCTCGGCACAAAACATTAAGTCCCAAGCACAGAGGTACTTGCATACAAGTTCTTAAATACTGATATAAAGTGGTCTTTGTATGCAGTAGCTTTTCAATGGTGGTGTGCTGTCTTTTTTTTTTATTATTATTATTTTTTTTTTTCCTTTCTTTAAATTAGCCTCTTGTGAATTAAGGACTGCAGTTAACGGGGTAAAGCTAGATTTTGCTAGGTCTGTGAGTAATGATATCCCGTAGACCTCTCTTGTGAGGAGTAGACTTTAAACCAATGTGCCTAGTTTTTTAGGATTACGTTTTGGATAGTGCACAGTTGCTATTGAGTGTTTGCTATTACATTTGAGCTGGTCATCTAGGATGAAGCAGTCATTTTGCTTTTTTTTCCAGTGTAGTGGATTTGTACCATACATGGGTTCGAATTATACATTGTGTGTGCTGTCTGAGGCAAAACACTATGAATGTCTTGTCTGGGAGGAATAAAAGGGATTACTGCGTCATTTTGGTTTCAGATGTTTTTTTTTTTTAAGGCTTTGACATTGCTGAAAATATTTTTAGGTTAAAGAGAATCTGCGTATTGGGCCAGGTTTAGACGGAATCTGTAGTTCTTATTTGAGGGATTAAGCATAGTTTTAAGTGAAAGGGTAATTATGTATTTTTCTCACAGATTCCCCCCAGATACCACCTTATTTTTATTTCTTGGTGATCTCAGATAGTGTAAGCCTCCCCTAGGTCTGTAAGGGTACCTAGAGGAGTTAACGGACATTGAAACTCACTGGCATAGGAGCACCCTGTTAGCCCAGATTTTAAATGGAAAGGTGCGATTTGAGATGAGTATTTTTACACTTGAGTTTGAATGCTCATAGCAGTTAAGAGGCTGGAGGAAACTGCACTCTGGAGTGCATTTTTGGGATGCTTGTGTAAACATGCATTGGTCTGTAAACGTTCATCGTACTTGGCATATATTATAGTTGGTTGTCATCCAGTACGGAGATGTTTTTTGTTTTTTAGTTAACTTGCAGCCTCAATCCAGTTTGTGTAACATCTGTTGGCAAAGTTTCCCTTGCAATGTTTATAGGGATTCATTGAACGATCCAGTGTGTTAATAAATTGATCTCTGAAGTTATTCAGTGCATAGTTTTCCCTTGAGCACGAATAAGTACTCTTTGGAGATTTCAACAGCCTACTGTTTTTGTGAGCGGTCTAGTTTTAGACGGCATGTCCTTATTACGCTGCTTATCATTCCTAAACGTTGCATACCAGGTTTATTTTTATTTTATTTGGCATGGATTTATTGTGATCAAGTAACCTATCATTCCTCCTCAGTGTCTAAAACAGTGGTTCACAAACTTTTGACTTCTGTGGACCCCCACGGAATCATTATTGGAATTCGTCTTACAATTTAAAAAATCCTTGACATTTACAGTACATTGTAAAATTTTAAAATGTACATTTTGCCACTTCATATGCACTTTGTGTGGTAATTTTCTAAGCTGTCACATAATCCCTGAGGAGGCTTTGTGGACCTGTCCCCGGACCACATGTTGGGAACCACTGGTCTAAAATATTGCTGTCACTTCAAATTGCCAAGTGGTATGTAGGCCAGGCTGAGTCCGGAAAAATTAGTGGAAAACTCATCCCTTGCAGAAGAAAGTTCTAGGTGAACAATAGTCAACAGTTGGGTCAAACATTTTGTAGCATTGACAATTGAATGGAGAAAGCCAGCCCAAGCTGCAGACAAACACTAGTTGCATTTTTAAATCGTTTCCAAGTTGGTCGGTAATCCCTGGTATGTTTCCTAACTGCAGTATTAATGTTCTAATGTAGTGCAGTCTTAAGTACCACTCACCTCATTGTTTTATATGTGGCCTTTCCGTGGAGCATAAAGATTGAGTACTTAGACCTATAAGGGGGCACAGTGATAACTGGGGAGTTGGACGGCACAGGGTGTCAAACAACCAATTCTCCTTGTTGGGAAGTCTCCAGCTTATTAAGGGGACAATGGTGACCCTGCCTAAACCCAGACTAGGTATCCTGTCCTGGGTGATCCCATTGGCCTCCTGGCACATGCAATGGACGGCCCTATAAAAGAACCCCAGAGGCAACAGTCAAATGATTCAAGGCAACAAGTAAGTTTTCCCCAAATGGAGGCATTCTAAAATTAAGTCAACAATTGAGAATTTTGGTACACATCCCGCCATGACACTCCGCTCTGTTAAGATCTCGCTGGAGAGGTTACCTGTCTATCCTGAATTTGCCTTGCTCCAATAGATTGCATTATGTTTCAAATCCAACCATGCCTCCCTCTTAGTTGGATTTAAAGGTGGGATTTGGTCCAGTATGATGACATGAGGTGTGCTACGAGACAAGTGAGAATCGGGCAGGAATGAATTACTTCAGACAAGAGGGGCTAGTGGTGAATGTGGGGTGGGGTGAAAATAGGGTTCGAGGGTGCAGCTGTGCCCATGTGGCTCTTTTTAGAGGGCCAACCCCCTACTAATGAGATGAAAAACTGCTAGCCCCTTAGAGAGAATTCTGGGTCTGCAGGCCTTGAAGTTAAAATGGCTTCATCTAAAGATGGCCCAAACTGGGAACAGAAGGATTTTTCTCACACCTTGCTGAAAATGCAGCAAAAATTTCAGATCTAATATCTTTCAACATAGATTGAATATTTGAAGTGTAATAATAGGCAGTGAGCTGGGGTAAATTGGTTTAGTCTATGAAACCCAAATTATTTGCAGTGTAGGTTGCTGACTTAACAGAATTGTCTCCTATACTACATCGGTAACCTCTAATAGAAAATGCAATTAAATGGCTTTGCTTCTGGTCCCCAAACAAGGGTTTGCAAAATCATAAAAGGCCATTCTCTTGCTATTATTGAAAACTCTGGTATTGTTTGTGGCAGCCCATGATCTGTCCATCTCCTTCTCTTTAGTACTATAATATTCATTTTATGATCAGGAACAGGGCCTGGTTGTTGCTGGTCCGCACCCATATTTGTGTCTCGAGGTTGACCATAATAGTTTCTAAGTGGCCCTTATTTTAAAGCAATTGGGGAGGAGTGTAAGCAATATTGAAGACCTACAATTACATTTTAAACATTAGTTCAGAATTTGTAATAATGGATGGCTTTGACCTTTGCCCTTTCTGAAGTCTGGGTGAATAAATTTAGAAGCATTGCTGCATTTTCGAGATCTAAAGACACTGTGTGAGACTAGTCCATCTCATATATGGCATCTGTTGACAAAATTAACCATCATATTTCAAGAGTGACCCCTGGGTGGTTAATATGGAACCCACGAAACAACCCAACATCTTTCCTGAAATAATTGGTTTGTTTCAAAGTACTAATTCTATAAGATTGTTTTTTTAAACTTGTCGACAAAAAATATAACCAGATTCTATGTGAAGTGAGGATAAAATGAAGTAAAACTTAGTGGAAGGAATACAGAACACATTCCCATACAGCAACACCAGCAGCTATAGTCATTTAAGACAACTGAAAGATTGTGTTGGAGATGTGCCAACCTAGTATTCCTGCCATTTGGCACTACTGTTGTCCTCTTTTAGGGGCCTTTTTTAAGTTAGGGCTTTCAGGTATGTTGTTCTGACCACATAACCTTATCTCTTAGGAGGAGGGAGGACAGTATCCAGGAAGATCGAGACAGCTTTGTCACCACGCCAACAGCAGAGCTATCCAATCAAGAAGAAACTCTGCTCGGAAACTTCCTGGACTGGAGCCTGGATTCCTCTTGCACAGGGTATGAAGGTGACCGAGAAAGCGAAGGGGAAAAGGAAGGAGATGGTAAGTCAGATTCACTCCAAAATGGAATTCTTATTCCTCTGCAACTCAAACTGTTTAACAACCTGTGGAGATTATGATAGCAATCTATTATAACAGATGTGTATATAAAAGGCCCTTATAATTTATCCAAGAGTTTGTGCAGCGATTCTTAAATTGAGACTATTGCTAGTCATCATGGCACAAGTTAATACAGGATGTGCTTCGTCTGCTGGAATTTGTGTCTAAACATTATATGGGAATAACATTGTTTTAGATAAGTAACTAGTTTGATTTCTTCTTTCAACATTCCAAATATATTGGATTTTTCCTTCACCCTTGTCCCTGAGAAGAATGTTAACACTCTTTCTACTCATCTAGATATTATTTCTGCCTTTGTTCCGGCAATATCTTTGGATTTGTTGGGTGGCATGTGTGGCTGTAGATGCGCATGCTCTGCATACTCCTGCCGTCTAGTGTTGAGTCTTCAGTTGTGAAAGTTTTTATTCAAAGAAGTCTTTCGAATAACGAGGTCAAGTGGCTCCTCCTCTCAATGATAATGCACAAGAGCGTCCGCTCCATTGTTGAATTGTTTTCTGTCTGCCATCTGGTTCAGACATGTGTGCCTTTGCTACATTTAGGCTCTGTTACAGTTCGACCTTTGGTCTTTTTTCCTATCCCTTCTATTGCTATTTGCATTTTTCTGTTTGCGCTTCGAACAATCTCACTGGTTCAACTCCTTTCAACCAAAGCCCCATCGGGGCACTGCCCTTCAGGGCTAACCTTCAACACCCATACCAGTTTTCCAGCAATGCTCAACTAGTAATGGAATGCAGGCCTTTTCGGGTTTGCCCATGTTGCCATGCAAAGTATCCTCACATAGACCAACTCTGTGTGCAACTTGTGCTTGTCTCCACAACACAAGGAATATGACTGTCCAAGAAGACACTTTGGGACCATAGAGCTCGATGTCGCACAGAGCCACCTACAGCACTCCTGACATATTTAGTGAGGAACACGCTCAGGAGCAGCCATCCATCAGAGGAGGCCTTCTCTATCGGCAAAATCTCAGAGCTTGATATCGAAAGGCAGGACATTCCATCAGCTCAACATGCAAGTATTGCACCCCGCCTTCCAACCTAAGCAGACCAAGAAACCATCAGCCTTTCTTGTCTTAGAATCTGAGATCCCTGCTCCACCACTGCTGTCTGCCCATGGTTAGCATCGGAAAAACATTTTTAACCCACTCGGCATGGTGAGAAAAGCATGTTTGAAGCTGAAATCTTCTACCAAGACCAACATTCAGTGTTGTCTCGACCTCAGTGCCGACTCGGCAGTCGTCTTCGACCATCTCGACAGCACCTCACACCTCCTAAACCAAGATCTTTTAAAACTGAACTTCAGAATCTAA
This sequence comes from Pleurodeles waltl, assembly GCF_031143425.1. NCBI lineage: Eukaryota > Metazoa > Chordata > Amphibia > Caudata > Salamandridae > Pleurodeles > Pleurodeles waltl. The sequence continues at coordinate 311,277,562 of NC_090449.1, read as the reverse complement.
AATAACCAAATCCAGCTTTGCCCCTGATCCACATCCAAATTGGGGGTTGAACGAATACTTGCTAAAGCTTCCTCTCCACCACCGAAAAGGAAGCTTACCTTTGAGAAAGCATTGGACATGCCTTTTCCTCCTAGAAGGAAGACTATGGACAAAGCCACCAGCCTTGCCTTCCTTCAATGTCTCAACACTTCTACTATTAACTAATTCTCCTCCATAAGACTCCTTAGATGTCACCACACTCCTCCTGGTGGGTACAGAGGGGCCGCAAGGAGATGATCCCTGTATAAACCAGAGGTTCAGCAAGCTGTATTAAATGCCTTTTTACAAGGAACACCTTTACGTTCCTCAATTGGACTGTACCTTTGAGAAAATAAAGGACGAAAGACAGCGCAAGCCATGAAAGTGCTTCAAAAACCTGCTTCCCTCAAGTGTCAGGTTTGCCACAGGTATCGGTTTCTGTGGATTCACCTATGTCATTCAATGGTTTGGAAATTGGGCAGGGGTGATCATTTCAAGACTGATTGTAGTAACTTCCACATATTCTCCAATGCTATAAAAGTAAATATATTTTAGTTCTAGGAGGTCCCACATTGCATTGGCTGGCATGGTTCCCTTCCAACCTGGCAGTTACCTACTAGTCTAGTTAAACAGGTCGGATTAGGAATTTGATATTTTTTTGATAATTCTTTGTATTGAATGCCATTCTCCAAATTAATGAGCCCCCCCCCCCCCCTTTCAATTCATTCCACAATTAAATCTCTTAAAATTGTGAATCGTTCTAAAACCATCTGTTTGTAGACCTGTTTTACTAATTTAGCAGTGTTCTTCATAAACGGCCATGAATCTGAAGGCTTGCCAGCAACCCCCTCTTCGAGACCCCACTAGCCAGGTGTTTGTACCTCATGTTATGGGAGCTCTGCTACAGTTTGGCTTTTTTCGTAGAATTCAACTTTGATTTGCAACTGAAGAATGGATTCCAGCTTCATCTTCAGTTTTACACTACTCTTTAGATCGACATTTCTGGAAAAAGCTAGGAAACATTACGTTTTTTAAAGTGTGCTGCCTAGTTTAAAAAAAATAAAAAATCAGCACGGATGCTGAAGGATTACTTGAGCACTTGAAGAAGAGGTCTGTACCATGTAATCTGTGAACGTAAAGCTTAACACTTCTTTAGAATTAGCCAAAAATGTCTGAACACACGAACTTCACAAGTGACAAAATGGCACACCAACACTCTCTGTGATGCAGTCTTCAGGTGGGTCACATTTAGCTTGAGGAGAAGACTGGTCTTTCAGAGCCAGCTATCCCAACAAAGCATGCATCAAAGACCTATAAATCGTGTTCCTCTTTTTAACAACAAAGGTCTGCTTTGTTGGTTGTCAAGGCTACGTATTTATCAGTTACGTTTTGTGCTGCATCATCTTCAGCATCAAAAAGACAGGTCAGCTGAAGTAGTGAATGGCCCCACAGATGTTCCCAGCTATTATGAGTTCCTCCCTGGACAGCTGCCTCTTCAGCTTTTTTTGTTCCTAAATAAGGGCAAACATGTTACTGCAGCTAAGCTGGTATCCTTGATGGTTCAATGTAAATCTGTATTGGTGGTAGTATTGCAGATGAAGGAATTGTTGGCTGCAACACCTCGACCCACAACACATTGTTGTACCATGAGTTAGGATGCTGGTGATAGCCATTCTGTTCAGACACAATCTGTTTCATTGGTTGCTTGCCAATGGACCTCATATTTGGCTTTACAGAAGTCCACACCGGAAATGTGCAGTTCTGACCTAAACCGGTCTGGACTCCATCCCATTCAGAGCTGTGCCAAACTAGTTAATTTGTAATTAACTCTACTTATCAGGCTATTTTACATGAATTTTATTTTTATTTTCTCAACTTGAGCAAAGTTTTTTCAGCTTTGAGGAGCTGCAGCTAACACACTGCACTGATTACCATGACTGTTTGATGTGGTGCTTTGGAGTTATCCAGTTAAGTGTGTTGCTCACCCTGGGGTTACTTCTGGTGTTGTAAGGTAGGTGAGTTGATGGGTTTTGCCCCTATGACCGTATAGAACAGGCTCATTCATGATACTGCACCAGTATAAGACCAGAGTTGAAAAAGCATAAAGGAAGTCTGCTCTCGTGGTACCCATATTCACATGCCTCCATTTCCAAATTTTCAAGCATACTAAGTTGCTTGCAGGGTTATGAGTCTGAGGTACTCCTGTAGCTGGGAGCAGATTTTGAGCTTACACTTTCAGGGGATGAGCACATGTTCTTCAGTGAATCACTTCATGAATGATGAGATCCTTAGCATTATGACATAAATTGGTGAAGTGGGCACTGCTAAACCATTTATATGAAAATTCCACGGTGCCTATCGGGGCCAGAGACCATGTTAAAGTCTTATAGAGTACCACTGTGTAGGAAAGGTGGACTATGTGGGGTGGTTAAGACCTAACATTGTAATGTGAGAATATTTATCAGGTCCTCTTTAGCAAATGCATTAGCTTGTTCCCAGGTAGCTGTGCCACAGAGCAGTCAGGCTTGGTCAAAGGAACAAGTATAAAACATTTAGAAGCACAAAAACAGGTAGGTAAGAAACTCAACCTAAAAATTCCACCATCAATATATAAAAATAGTATTTTTTGTTTCTTGAAGGAGGTACCAAAACAGCAAAAATCACAGGGCACTGGAGATAAGTTCCAATAAATCTTTGCAATCAGCATTGCAGTTCAGCAAACCTCTCACTCCTCTCTTGGACTGCCTACAATGGGCTGTGAGCTACTCACAGGGGCTCTTTGGGTCCAGGGAGACAGTTAACTGTCCGGTCCAGCAGTCTCAAGTCCTTACAGAAGATTTCACCTTAATCACTGGTCTAGTAAAGTGGTACTGATACTGGGGATACAGGAAACCAGCTAAGGATACTGAAGATGCTGGAGCTGTGGAAACAATGATGTCACTATTCATGAGCCACCCAGACGTCCATGAATTTCAAGGGGTCTCTTCCAGACCCTCACATCACTGTAGTGAAGGATAGTGTAGGTCCAGTTGCTATTGGTCTCTGGTTACAGTGATGCTCAGAGGTTCAAAGCAAGCACTTGGAGACCCTTCTGTCCTGGCACAAGTGGATCTTTCTTGCCTCAAGTGGCCTCTGATAGTCCTCTTTGAGAGTCCCTTGAGTTTAGTAGGTGCAGTTCTTTCTCGGTGCAGCTTCATTTTGCTGGGTCCAGGGAGCAGCAGAGCAGCCCTTCTGTCTTGCTAGTGAACCAGTGATCTGAAGACTGCCACTTTTATGCCGTTTTCTTGCTCTCAAGAGGTTACCTTTCCCACTTTACATCACTTCCTAAGGGTTTGGCCACCAGACAATCTACCAGAATCCAAGATGGCAGAAACCTTCTTCCCCTGTGATGAGCCCTGAGCACACGTAGTGTGTAACTTGCATAATGAGCCACTCTTCTTGGGGAATAGTTTTTGCAACTGTCTGCCGCCACCCCCTCCTTCCTGTAGACAAAGGTGTGATCACCATTTGCTTCACTGAGGCGCTAGCCTCTTGGAAGCTGGGCTGCCTGTGGCCACAGCCTGGTAGTATCCTGCTGAAGGACACCACACCTCCCTTCAGCAATTCTTTATTCCCTGTTTTTGTGAGCGCTTCCTGGCAAGAGCATAAAATTTTTCTTGTGACAACTTTTGCGGATAACGGTAAAGGCTTCTGGCTTGGACAACAGCGTGGTGACTTTTTAAAGTTACCTTCAATATGATCTCAGCAATTAGTGGTTTAATGTAACAATTTGATACCTTGGAGTGATAGCGTTGGTGACCTTAAATAGAAAGTCAGCACTTTGTGCGGTGGCTAGTGAAGCTCAATGCTGGCCATTGGGACCACAGATTATGCTACAGTAAAAACTGCTATTTTGTGTTTTCACTGTTGGGTCCCGTTAAGCTCAAAAGAAAAATGCTGCTCTGTGTAATATTAACAACCCCACCTGGTGGGCTACCAATGCCTTCCCTCTGGGGTGGTTTATTAATATTAAAAAGGATTTGACTTTGCAGAAAGGTTTATTTTGTATTTTCAAGTTGGCAGATTTAAACAGCCTGACTGGGCTGCTGCTGGCATAGCTAGATTTGCTTTTCCTCCATGCCTCTGTAGCAGTGGCACAATTGAGTGCTACAGTCCACTAGTGACATTTAAAACACTATCTCTCTGGGTACTTCTTGAACTATATATTTGGGATCTATAAGTAAGTTGAAGGGGGGGGGGGGCGATATGGTATTTGCCAGTTGCACGTGTACTTTGAAGGCGTTGCACTTTGACTTGGACAACAGTGCACTAGTAAAACAAACAGCAGCCAAGAGTCCGAAGGGGGGGTGTGGGGGAGGTGCTCGGGTGTAGACATTAATATTTGTGTCTGGCGATTTACAGGTGTGTATTATGAACCGGAAACAAAGGAATGGTTTGTTTCCAGGGCTCATATCCATTTTTCAGCTTTTTTCACCCGTTTAGCATTTTGGCTCTTTATCCAGTGTGTTTTTTTTGTTTTTTTTATTTGTTTTTTTTTAAATAAAGGTTTAAGGAAAAAATGGGGTTACCCTATTTACCCCCACCCCCCTCCTTTTTTATTTTTAAGTGGGGGTATGCTTGCCACCCCCACCAAATGCCTTTCGTGTTGCAGTAGGCAGTGCATGATGTGATAACTTGTTGACTAATTTTGTCAACGGTTTTCATGTCATGGTTACCATCACCTCTGCAAAGCAGTAGAATTGCACTACTGGGCCCTATGCTTCGGGACCTTACAATGTCTTCTATCAGTATGATGTGTATTGTGGAGCCTTTCTTCAATTCATCACATGTTTTCAGATTTCCATCTGGACAAAGATGGCTATTATCCATGCTGTCTAAGTTGAGGGTGTGCTGTGCAACATCTATTTGGAATGCAATGCCTTCCAACACACACATAGACATAGGCCCACACACACACACACGCCATTAAATGTCTGTGTACACCCTGCTACAAATAGTGCTGCTTTACTTGTATTTTTCGGTGTTAGATCTGCAGTAAGTATGGCTATGTGAGCTACACCTTGGACACTATACTCTTGATGTGTCATCCTGCAGTAATTAGTAATCTAGTCTTGTGTGGTCAATTTAGCCAGACATTTGTTTCCCTGTGCTAGATTATGCCTCTCGCTCTCCAACTGTGAAAGGTCTTGTTGGGTGGGAGTGGAAGAAAGACGTGATGTGTGAAAAGGTTAAAGTTAATGTTACAGTGAGGTTTAAGCCTAGTGATGTTTTCTCCTATTGAGTACTCCGTGTAACTTGTTCCTCTGACATTGTTCAGAGTCATTGAATTGAGTAAATGGAGGTAACTAGCTTTCACACATGGCTGCAAATGTATTCAGAGATTGAATCTTCCAGTTCATGATGATGTTTGTTTTATCTTTTTACCTCATAAATGTTTCACCTAACCGCTTGTGATATGGCTCTGTGCTTGGATTAAAGTTCCATTGTTAAAGTTTTTTGTTGTTGTTGGCAAACGTTTGACTTGATGCACCTTGCTAGAATGTCCTTGATCTTTAAGTTTATATCTGTTTTTCCTATCACTATGCTGGCATAAGAATCAAGTAAAATAAAGTACTATTTGCTGTTCAGTTACAGGACCCAGTGGCATCTTGGACATCACAGTGGTGCATGTTGATCCTGACCAGCACTGTTGTGAGGACTCCAGTGATGATGAGAGCCCAGTGGAATGCGTTCAGCAGATTGTGCTACAGCCAGATCACCACATTTCAGTCTGTGGAGGCACTTCATTGAAGCCATGGATTACCTTCCACACACCAAAGGAACCTTCTGACCAAGCCAGTTCTGGCTACTCATCGGTCAGTAGTGGTAGTCCCACATCTGTAGAGACCAGTTGCACCACACCAACTACAGCTACCTCAGCATTGCCACAAGGGACAAGTGGCAAGGGTTGGCCATTCCTCACCCAATACTTGAAACCATGTTTACACCCCATTCCTAATAGTCCAACTGAGGACATTGGTCACCGTCGGCAAGTGAAGCGCAAAAACATAGCAGGACACAGTGAAGAAGAGGACCTGAAAGTAGGAGTTTTAAGCCTTTAATGTTGAGAAAGTGGCCTTAAAGTTGACATTTCTGCAGTATTTTTTTTTTTTTTTAGATAACCTCCTTTTGGAAAGGAGTTCAAAGGATTTAAGAGAATTGATTCATGTCTTTGTATCCTGCCTGCCCACATTTTCTAGCTGGAATGTAGGGACTAAGCACGAGGCCTCACTCCAGTTTATTTTCTGAAGTTGCTGAATCTGCCCATGTTCACCACAATTTGGACTGAAACCAGAAGAAGCACTCTGTATTGACCTTGGCTGTCAAAATGACCAAAGGAACTTCACCTTCACTCACTTCACCTTGGGGCCTGTCTATAACACAAGCAATTCACATTAAGCACAGATTGTATACAAAATGTCCTCAGACTCTCACAAAGCACCAGCCACCAAAGGAGATTTAAGGCCTTACTGATTGTAGGTTCTCAGCTTTAATGGTCTTAATTTGCCAAAATCCAGTTATTTTACCTATGAGCACCTGCTATTTTAAAATTGTGTGTGTGTGTATGTACACAAAATAACAATTTTCTTTTGATCTGGTTTCTCGTGTGGGGACCTTTTACCACAAGGACATTCATGTTTTAAACATGTTCAGAGTAGCACTATAGGTTAATGCTCCTGCTTTAATAGGAGTGAAACCTTCAGGGATACATTTTCTATCTAGACTGGTCACTTCAGCCATTTATTCTCATGTGGGCAGTAAAAGGAGTGCCATTGATATGTAATAGATATATCTGGGACTATCACACTAATACTGCACGACTGGTAGTAGACATAGTATAAGCAAAGCAAGTGGTATTCTGGGCACACCACCAAGTATGCTTCTACAGTAATTGTGTTTCATTTTATTATACAAAGCTGCTTTGTGTTGGTTGACATTTGGATACTGCACCTTGTTTTAGGAAGGTCATATCTCACTTTGCTACCTGTGTCCTGGATTCTGAAGAACTGACCCCTCATGGGGGACTTCTAATCAGATGTGCTGATGGCTAGTTAGCAAAACCTCAAGATAAGATCACTACCTCCCAACTTTCTGGTCCCTAAGAGAGCAAGAGGCAAAATGTTAATAAGCAATGTAGTTTGCTTATTTAGTTCATGTGGTGATCTTGATTTACACACACTGGTTATCTTATGACTGGAAATGTGAACCAATCCTTCTCCATAAATAAGTACGATTGAAAGAAATATTTATCTTCATTGAAATTGTGTAAATGAATCAATGTTTCATGGAAAGAGGTACTCAAATTTGGACTTTTGTGTGTGGGGAAAAATTAATTAGAAATTAATTTTACTGGTGACTTGAGCAAAGTTAGCCAATGAATTGGATCTGTGTCCTTAAACTGTGAGAATTCTTTTTGTGCTATATATAAATTCAGTCAGGGGCACACTGCTCTCAATCGCCCACGTTTAAAAAACAAACAAACAAAAAACAGTCAAATTTTTGATAATCACTTTAGAGTCCTCTTGGGGAGCATATCTAAGAGAGTTGTATTGCTGTGCATTCTTCCAGTCTTTTATATAGTAGACATTCCCTTGCTGTCAGACTTGTCCAACTCACCCACCAAAACCAAGTGTTTATCATGGTGTTTCTATTGTTGACATGTGAGTTGCATGGTCAGTTTGCCTTTCGAATAGGTTGGCTAGGAGTGTGTGGCAGTCTATTTCCTTCTGAATCAATTTGTTTGGCTTATAGAGGACTGGCCTACAGGTAGCACATCCTACTGCCATCAACAAATAGGGGATAAACTTAGGCCTTTTGCTACACTTCAGAAAGTTCAAAGCTATCCTCTTTGATATTTGAGTATTGGATATGCTTGAAGCTCTAGCTATGAAAAAGATTAATTTAAATTCCTCAGTGAAATATATTATTGAGACCTCTTTAATGAGTAAACTGTTCTGTGAATCTGAGGTTTAAGAGTTCAGATAACATTTGTGCCTTATCCGTGTTCTTTACAGGTACCTACGGGGCTGCCTCAAAGACTAGTCTTACATAATATTTTGTAATGTATGAATTATGCAGGTTGATTATTCCATTGCAGCATGATTTCTACTTGTCATTTGTATCTACAAAATGGTAGAAACTCAATTAAATTAAAGCGAAGTCAGTCACTGTTCTACTTCTAAAACCTACATGAGTTTATATGTATATGTGTGTATATATATATATATATATATATATATATTCTTCAGGTTTCCTGATTGACTTCATTGAAAGGTGGCATTGTCGGTAAAATAGAACCCAGTTTCGGTTTTGGAAAGTTAGTGAAATATGAGGTGCTGGGGGCTTAGAGTTCTTTGTCTTTCCTGTCCACATTGTTCTTACCTGCTACTGAGAATCTTAATAAGCTAAGACAAAGGCTGCATTAAAGACTCTCACAACCAGCAGATCAGGACATTTACTCTTGCAATGTTATTGGCCTGGCAGGTGAGCCAGGTTCAGATTTTAATCAGAATGATGTTCTGTGGCACCTGTTGAGTATGTGGTCTTTAAGTGGATTCCCACTTGGGTGAAGTGATATCCCCAGTTTCCCTCAGCATCTGCTTTAATTGATGGTCTTCGTAGAGGCCAAGAGCGGAATAGGATGTCAGTTGGATTGTACGCAATTGAGAGTTTTGCATTTCTACCAGACCATGCCTCTAACATTTATTGTGTTCATGTCATCCAACCCAATGGAACGGGAACCAGTTCAAGCTTTCAGACCATTTATCTGCAACTGTAACCAGCTTGTTCTTCTCTGGCTAATGTAAAGTTTTTACCTAAATTTATCAGGAACCTTTCTGGAGACTAGATTACAAAATATGCTGTGAAGAGAAACCAGAGTTCACTAACACAATACTAGTGCCATTTGTGCAATTAAAAAAAAAAAAAAAAAGAAAGAAAAAAAAACTTGCTAATCTAGTTCCAGGATTCTATAGTTTGAAAAACCCACCTATGTGCCGCCTTCATTTAAAATGTGAGTCCAAATGTATGTTCATCAAAACTATTTTAATTGTTCTGTCTCTTGAGTCATTGTTTTCTGTGCCTTGTCTGTGATTTCCTGTTCAGTTCTTTCCTTGAGTACCAAGTACTTCTGTTGAACTATTGGTGTATGGGTGACTGTAAATATTGAAACACTGGAACATTTTTCTTCCTAGTAATGTCAGTTTTGCAGAGACAATGGAGAGCTTTGTACTGTCAGTATTTTTATATAAATGATTTTCTAAAGAATGTTTTGTGTTAATCTGTACATCAGTTATAAATATATTTTTCTTATACTGTAGAAGTGGTACTGGATCAAAATGATGGTGTATAAAGGCTATTTTCGATATAATAGTGACAGTTCAGATCTGAAGATTTGTTCAGGATGCCTGAAGGCCTTTATTTTCATACTTCATAAAATCTGAACAATCGCAGCTCAGAGGAAAGTGACATTTTTCCAATTTCTCTGAGAATAATAAAAAATAAAAATGTCCAAAGAAATAGGTAATCATAGCAGCAAAAAGCTGAAGTGACTTCTTGGGTGTTTTCCAAAAGAATTTTATTAAGCATTTTTGCAGAACTTAAATTCATAAGAGAACGCACACCCAAGTGATCTGGAGCAATGCAGTGATCCTGAATTGTCAATGTGAAATGCCTCTTCCTATGTTGTATACACCGGCATGTTTCTAATTTCAGTGCATATTTTGAAATATCTAGTAGTTTAAATACTGATTCTCTGGTGGTGTGGATTAGAAAATGATTCCACCCATATATAGTAATATTCTTAGTTCAATTATCCCCTGTGAGGAAGTCCTCTTATACTTGGTTGTAAGGATGCACAAAACACTTAGTCGTCAGTAAATATTTTTTAAGTATTCCTGTCAAGCTAGAAAGCACAAATCAAAAATGTGATGCATCTTGAAAGAGTCCTATCGGGTGTGGGGGGGTCATTTCTCCAGTCCCTTTTATTTCAACACCCTTCACCACAATAGCTCTCACACTCAGTCAAATGACTTGATCTGGTTCCTTTTCAATTGCATGAGCCCTTATGAAGATTTTAACCTTTTGACTATTTAGACACATTTCGGAGGATGACTGTTTAAACCAGACCTTCATATTCCTAAGTGTAAATTGGTCTTTTTTTTTTTTTTCCCCTCTTTTTTTTTTTTTTTTTTTTTTTTTTTTCCCCCCTCTTCCCTCCTTTCATCTGCAACCAGTAGCAGTTGAGCCAGGAGGTGTCTCCTTTGAGCCAAACCTCCCCTATTAGTTTGCAGAGCCCACCACTCTAGTCATGGCAAATAAGGTGCACATCAAATATAACCTGTGCTCACTCTCTGGTAGCTTGGCACAGAGCAGTCAGGCTTATATCCAGATGTAATGTGTAAAACGTTTGCACAGCCCTCTCAAACTGGTGACTCAAATACACCACAAAAGACTCCACATGTAAGTTTTATATATAAAAAATTGTTCTTATATGGTTTATAGATATCACCCAAAATGACATGATTCATAACTTCTGTACTGTGCAGGCCTCAGACCGACCCCACTAACCACAGTAGGGTGTGACGTAATAAAGTATCTTCACAGGTAAAACCACATGATCCATCAGTTGGTCTCCTAACATTACTGAATTTGTGTGCCAGGAAATACAGTAGTTTGTAATATAACACAGGAACCAGTGTGTCACTTTATACCTCTAAGCCAGAGAACATGATAATCTTCATATAACTCCCAAGAACACGTATAATGCAGTGGGTAGTGGCTAAAATACTGTAATCACTAAAGGTTAGCATGCGTAATGTGCCATGGCTGTGTAGACACAAATCTCTGAATACACTCATTGGGCACTAGGCCACCAGTGCTCCTACCAGATCAATTACAATAGATTGTGTCTTGCAGGGAGGTGGGAGCTGAAGATGTAAAAGGGTGGGCCTGTGCTCTTAGATATCAAATGGTGGGAACAGAGGGAGGCTTGCCTGGCTTCCCCAAAGCACAGAGGGGCTGTGATCATGACATTTATCTCTTCTTTCCTCCCTCCTGTAGGAAGTTGGCTCTGTATGTGCTATTTCAAAGTAAGGAATAGCATGCACAGAGTCCAAGGGTTCCCCTTAGAGGTAAAATAGTGGTAAAAATAGATACTAATGCTCTATTTTGTGGTAGTGTGGTCGAGCAGTAGGCTTATCCAAGGAGTAGTGTTAAGCATTTGTTGTACATACACATAGACAATAAATGAGGTACACACACTCAGAGACAAATCCAGCCAATAGGTTTTGTATAGAAAAATCTTTTCTTAGTTTATTTTAAGAACCACAGGTTCAAGTTTAACATGTAATATCTTGTTTGAAAGGTATTGCAGGTAAGTACATTAGGAACTTTGAATCATTTCAATTGCATGTATACTTTTCAAGTTATTCACAAATAGCTATTTTAAAAGTGGACACAGTGCAATTTTCACAGTTCCTGGGGGAGGTAAGTTTTTGTTAGTTTTACCAGGTAAGTAAGACACTTACAGGGTTCAGTTCTTGGTCCAAGGTAGCCCACCGTTGGGGGTTCAGAGCAACCCCAAAGTTACCACACCAGCAGCTCAGGGCCGGTCAGGTGCAGAGTTCAAAGTGGTGCCCAAAACGCATAGGCTTCAATGGAGAGAAGGGGGTGCCCCGGTTCCAGTCTGCCAGCAGGTAAGTACCCGCGTCTTCGGAGGGCAGACCAGGGGGGTTTTGTAGGGCACCGGGGGGGACACAAGCCCACACAGAAATTTCACCCTCAGCGGCGCGGGGGCGGCCGGGTGCAGTGTTAGAACAAGCGTCGGGTTTGTAATGGAAGTCAATGAGAGATCAAGGGATCTCTTCAGTGCTGCAGGCAGGCAAGGGGGGGCTTCCTCGGGGAAACCTCCACTTGGGAGAGGGACTCCTGGGGGTCACTTCTGCAGTGACAGTCCGGTCCTTCAGGTCCTGGGGGCTGCGGGTGCAGGGTCTTTTCCAGGCGTCGGGACTTAGGTTTCAGAGAGTCGCGGTCAGGGGAAGCCTCGGGATTCCCTCTGCAGGCGGCGCTGTGGGGGCTCAGGGGGGACAGGTTTTGGTACTCTGTCGTAGAGTAGTCCGGGGGTCCTCCCTGAGGTGTTGGTTCTCCACCAGCCGAGTCGGGGTCGCCGGGTGCAGTGTTGCAAGTCTCACGCTTCTTGCGGGGAGATTGCAGGGGTCTTTAAAGCTGCTCCTTTGGATAAAGGTGCAGTCTTTTTGGAGCAGGTCCGCTGTCCTCGGGAGTTTCTTGTCGTCGTCGAAGCAGGGCAGTCCTCAGAGGATTCAGAGGTCGCTGGTCCCTTTGGAAGGCGTCGCTGGAGCAGAGTTCTTTGGAAGGCAGGAGACAGGCCGGTGAGTTTCTGGAGCCAAGGCAGTTGTTGTCTTCTGGTCTTCCTCTGCAGGGGTTTTTCAGCTAGGCAGTCCTTCTTCTTGTTGTTGCAGGAATCTAATTTCTAGGTTCAGGGAGAGCCCTTAAATACTAAATTTAAGGGCGTGTTTAGGTCTGGGGGGTTAGTAGCCAATGGCTACTAGCCCTGAGGGTGAGTACACCCTCTTTGTGCCTCCTCCCAAGGGGAGGGGGTCACATCCCTAATCCTATTGGGGGAATCCTCCATCTGCAAGACACCTTAGGTCACCTTAGGGGCTGTCCTGACTGGCCAGTGACTCCTCCTTGTTATTCTCATTATTTTCTCCGGCCTTGCCGCCAAAAGTGGGGGTCGGGGCCGGAGGGGGCGGGCAACTCCACTAGCTGGAGTGTCCTGCGGTGCTGTGACAAAGGGGTGAGCCTTTGAGGCTCACCGCCAGGTGTTACAGCTCCTGCCTGGGGGAGGTGTTAGCATCTCCACCCAGTGCAGGCTTTGTTACTGGCCTCAGAGTGACAAAGGCACGCTCCCCATGAGGCCAGCAACATGTCTCTAGTGTGGCAGGCTGCTGGAACCAGTCAGCCTACACAGATAGTCGGTTAAGTTTCAGGGGGCACCTCTAAGGTGCCCTCTGTGGTGTATTTTACAATAAAATGTACACTGGCATCAGTGTGCATTTATTGTGCTGAGAAGTTTGATACCAAACTTCCCAGTTTTCAGTGTAGCCATTATGGTGCTGTGGAGTTCGTGTAAAGCAGACTCCCAGACCATATACTCTTATGGCTACCCTGCACTTACAATGTCTAAGGTTTTGCTTAGACACTGTAGGGGCACAGTGCTCATGCACTGGTACCCTCACCTATGGTATAGTGCACCCTGCCTTAGGGCTGTAAGGCCTGCTAGAGGGGTGTCTTACCTATACTGCATAGGCAGTGAGAGGCTGGCATGGCACCCTGAGGGGAGTGCCATGTCGACTTACTCATTTCGTTCTCACTAGCACACACAAGCTGGTAAGCAGTGTGTCTGTGCTGGGTGAGGGGTCTCTAGGGTGGCATAATACATGCTGCAGCCCTTAGAGACCTTCCCTGGCATCAGAGCCCTTGGTACCAGAGGTACCAGTTACAAGGGACTTATCTGGGTGCCAGGGTGTGCCAATTGTGGAATCAAAAGTACAGGTTAGGGAAAGAACACTGGTGCTGGGGCCTGGTTAGCAGGCCTCAGCACACTTTCAATTCAAAACATAGCATCAGCAAAGGCAAAAAGTCAGGGGGTAACCATGCCAAGGAGGCATTTCCTTACACAACCCCCCCCCCCCCCCCCCCCCCAAACGAAAGAGGATGAGACTAACCTTTCCCAAGAGAGTCTTCATTTTCTAAGTGGAAGAACCTGGAAAGGCCATCTGCATTGGCATGGGCAGTCCCAGGTCTGTGTTCCACTATAAAGTCCATTCCCTGTAGGGAGATGGACCACCTCAACAGTTTTGGATTTTCACCTTTCATTTGCATCAGCCATCTGAGAGGTCTGTGGTCAGTCTGAACTAGGAAGTGAGTACCAAAGAGGTATGGTCTCAGCTTCTTCAGGGACCAAACCACAGCAAAGGCCTCCCTCTCAATGGCACTCCAACGCTGCTCCCTGGGGAGTAACCTCCTGCTAATGAAAGCAACAGGCTGGTCAAGGCCATCATCATTTGTTTGGGACAAAACTGCCCCTATCCCATGTTCAGAGGCATCTGTTTGCACAATGAACTGCTTGGAGTAATCTGGAGCTTTTAGAACTGGTGCTGTGCACATAGCTTGTTTCAGGGTGTCAAAGGCCTGTTGGCATTCTACAGTCCAGTTTACTTTCTTGGGCATTTTCTTGGAGGTGAGTTCTGTGAGGGCTGTCACAATGGATCCATATCCCTTCACAAACCTCCTGTAGTACCCAGTCAAGCCAAGGAATGCCCTGACTTGAGTCTGGGTTTTTGGAGCTGCCCAGTCCAGAATAGTCTGGATCTTAGGCTGGAGTGGCTGAACTTGTCCTCCACCTACAAGGTGTCCCAAGTAAACCATAGGTTCGATGGCATATGTTGCTGCAGATACACATGTTTGGCACAGTCCGCTGCCTGGTGTTGGGCTCGGAGTATTACAAGTTGTTTTTCTTCGAAGAAGTCTTTTTGGTCACGGGACCGAAGGACTCCTCCCTCCTCGGCTCCATTGCGCATGGGCGTCGACTCCATCTTAGATTGTTTTTTTCCGCTGTCGGGTTCGGACGTATTCCTTTTCGCTCCGTGTTTCGGTTCGGAAAGTTAGTCAGAATCTCGGAAGAAAGCGTCGGTATTGTTCCGTTCGGTATCGGGATAGTTAGGTACATCGACACCGATCATCAGAAGACTTTGGGGTAGCTTCGATTCCCCCATCGGGGCCTGGTCGGCCCGACCGCGTGCGACATCGAAGCCGATGGAACGGACCCCGTTCCGTTTCTGCCCAAAATGTCACAGTAAGTATCCTTATACAGATCAGCACTTGGTCTGTAACTTGTGCTTGTCCCCCGAGCACAAGGAGGATACCTGTGAGGCCTGTCGAGCCTTCCGGTCCAGAAAAACACTCCGGGACCGAAGAGCCAGGCGTCTACAAATGGCGTCCACGCCGACAAAACAACGTTTCAACGACGAAGAGGAAACATTCTCGGTTCCGGAATCAGAATCCGGAGACTCCGACGTCGAACAACAGCAACAAACTGTGAGTAAGACGTCAAAGTAAAACCATCGACAAAACGAAAGCCCAGGGGACGCCACTGCCAACAGGCCATGGCTCGACCCATAAAACAGGCGACCCGTCGAAGGCGCTGAAAAAGGGCACGCCCATAGCGAAGACACCCGACTCCGGTCGAGGGACCGCCATGGAGCAACCTCGGAGCCGAGAAAGCGGCTCCGAGAGACAAAGACAAGATACCGGCACCGAAAAACATCGGCACCGAGAATCCATGCCGAAAGGAACAAAAATTCTGTCGGTGCCGAAACCGAAAAAAGATTCTCTCTCGGCGCCGAAAAATACCACACCTTCATCCTACTCAGAGGAACAAGGAATAAGTGGCCAGATGCACAGATTTGGACAAGAGCTCCAAAGTGTAGAATCAGACTACACACAAAAGAGACTGTACATCCAGCAAGACACAGGGAAGATATCAACCCTTCCCCCAATAATGAGGAAAAGAAGGATCAGTCTCCTCAAGGATGACGCACAACCACAAGCCAAAGTGGTCAAAAAAGTCACGCCTCCGCCCTCTCCACTACAACAGGCATCGCCGGCACAAACACCGCCACAAATGCACTCACCAGCGCAAACTACCATAAGTCAAGATGATCAGGATCAAGACGCTTGGGACCTATACGACACCCCAGTGCCGGACAATGATCCAGATTCATACCCCACAAAGCCGTCACCGCCAGAGGACAGTACCTCATACTCTCAACTGGTGGCTAGGGCTGCAGAATTCCACAATGTCCAACTGCATTCAGACCCTATAGAGGATGATTTTTTATTTAACACCCTCTCGGCTACACATAGCCAATATCAATGTCTCCCAATGCTACCGGGGATGTTACGGCACGCAAAACAAATTTTTGAAGAGCCCGTAAAATCAAGAGCCATCACCCCAAGGGTGGATAAAAAATACAAACCACCACCCACAGATCCAGTGTTTATTACTTCGCAGTTACCACCTGACTCCGTAGTAGTAGGGGCAGCTCGCAAAAGAGCAAATTCCCATACATCTGGTGACGCCCCACCTCCGGACAAAGAAAGCAGAAAATTTGATGCGGCAGGGAAAAGAGTAGCCTCACAGGCAGCCAACCAGTGGCGCATCGCAAATTCTCAAGCGCTGCTGGCCAGATATGACCGCGCTCACTGGGATGAGATGCAACTTCTCGTAGACCATCTTCCCCAAGAATACCAAAAAAGGGCGCAGCAAATAGTTGAAGAGGGACAAACGATCTCAAACAATCAAATCCGCTCTTCACTGGACGCAGCCGATACTGCAGCGAGAACAGTCAACACTGCTGTCACCATAAGGAGACACGCTTGGCTCCGCACTTCAGGCTTCAAACCTGAAATCCAGCAGGCTGTCCTTAATATGCCCTTCAACGAAAAACAACTTTTTGGCCCTGAAGTGGATACAGCCATTGAAAAACTTAAAAAGGACACAGACACGGCCAAGGCCATGGGCGCACTCTACTCCCCGCAGAGCAGAGGCTCTTTCAGAAAAACTCCATTTAGAGGGGGGTTTCGTGGCCAACCCACAGACACCACCAGCCAACAAACAAGAACCACACCATATCAGGATTCCTTCCAAAGGGGAGGTTTCAGGGGATATAGGGGGGGTCAATTCCCAAGGAGTAGGGGAAGATTCCAGACTCCAAAAACACCTCCACCTAAACAGTGACTTTCAAGTCACGCAACCCCTTCACTCAACACCAGTGGGGGGAAGACTAAGCCAATTCTACCAATCTTGGCAACAGATTACAACAGACAATTGGGTATTAGCAATAATCCAACATGGCTATTGCATAGAATTCCACAACTTCCCACCAAACATCCCCCCCAAAACACGCAAAATGTCACCACAACATTTAGAACTTTTAGGACTAGAAGTTCAAGCACTACTGCAAAAGGATGCAATAGAGTTAGTACCAGTACAACAAAAAAACACAGGAGTCTACTCCCTGTACTTTCTCATTCCAAAAAAAGACAAAACATTAAGACCAATATTAGATCTCAGGACACTAAATACCTACATCATATCGGACCATTTTCACATGGTCACACTACAAGACATCATTCCACTGCTCAAACAGCAAGATTACATGACCACATTAGACCTAAAGGATGCGTACTTTCATATACCAATACACCCTTCTCACAGAAAGTACCTATGGTTCGTATTCAAAGGAATACATTACCAATTCAAGGTGTTGCCATTCGGAATAACAACTGCACCAAGAGTGTTCACAAAATGTCTAGCAGTAGTAGCAGCACACATCAGGAGACAACAGATACATGTGTTCCCTTACCTAGACGATTGGCTAATCAAGACCAACACAGTAAAAAAATGCGCAAACGACACCACATTTGTCATACAAACCCTTCACAAACTGGGGTTTTCCATCAACTATACAAAATCACACCTAGAACCGTGTCAAACACAACAATATCTAGGAGCAACCATCAACACATCAAAAGGAATTGCCACTCCAAGTCCACAAAGAGTGCAGGCATTCCACAAGGTAATAAGTGCTATGTTTCCAAACCAAAAGATACAAGCAAAATTTGTGCTAAAACTTCTAGGCATGATGTCATCATGCATAGCCATTGTCCCAAACGCAAGACTACACATGCGACCCTTACAACAGTGTCTAGCATCACAATGGTCACAGGCACAGGGTCAACTTCAAGATCTGGTGTTGGTAGACCGCCAAACATACCTCTCGCTTCTATGGTGGAACAGCAAAAATTTAAACAAAGGGCGGACATTTCAGGACCCAGTGCCTCAATACGTTATAACAACAGATGCTTCCATGACAGGGTGGGGAGCACACCTCAATCACCACAGCATTCAAGGACCATGGGATATACACGAAACAAAATTTCATATCAATTACCTAGAACTGTTAGCAGTATTTCTAGCGTTAAAAGCCTTCCAACCCATAATAAAACACAAATACATTCTTGTCAAAACAGACATGACAACAATGTATTATTTAAACAAACAAGGAGGAACACACTCAACACAATTGTGCCTCCTAACACAAAAAATTTGGCAGTGGGCGATTCACAACAACATTCGCCTAATAGCATAATTTATTCCAGGAATACAAAACCAACTAGCAGACAACCTTTCGCGAGACCACCAACAAGTCCACGAATGGGAAATTCACCCCCAAGTTCTGAACAAGTACTTTCAAATTTGGGGAACACCCCAGATAGATTTGTTCGCAACAAAACAAAACTCAAAATGCCAAAACTTCGCATCCAGGTACCCACACCGCGAATCACAGGGCAATGCTCTATGGATGAGTTGGTCAGGGATATTTGCGTACGCTTTTCCCCCTCTCCCTCTCCTTCCATATCTAGTAAACAAGTTGAGTCAAAACCAACTCAAACTCATACTGATAGCACCCGCATGGGCAAGACAACCTTGGTATACAACTCTACTAGACCTTTCACTAGTACCGCATGTCAAACTACCCAACAGGCCAGATCTGTTAACACAACACAAACAACAGATCAGGCATCCAAACCCAGCATCATTGAATCTGGCAATTTGGCTCCTGAAATCCTAGAATTCGGACACTTAGACCTCACACAAGAATGCATGGAGGTCATAAAACAAGCTAGAAAACCTTCCACTAGACACTGCTATGCATCTAAGTGGAAAAGATTTGTTTACTACTGCCATGCCAATCAAATACAACCATTACATGCCTCTACTAAAGACATAGTAGGATACTTACTACATTTGCAAAAAGCAAATCTCGCTTTTTCATCTATAAAAATACACCTCGCAGCAATATCTGCTTACCTACAAACTACTCATTCATCGTCTCTATTTAGAATACCAGTTATTAAAGCATTCATGGAAGGGCTAAAAAGAATTATACCACCAAGAACACCACCAGTTCCTTCATGGAATCTTAACATCGTCTTAACAAGACTCATGGGTCCACCTTTCGAACACATGCATTCCTGTGAAATGCAATATCTAACCTGGAAGGTCGCATTTCTCATTGCAATCACATCCCTCAGAAGAGTAAGTGAAATACAGGCATTTACCATACAAGAACCATTTATTCAAATACACAACAATAAAATAGTTCTAAGAACAAATCCAAAATTTCTGCCAAAGGTAATCTCACCATTCCATTTAAATCAAACAGTAGAATTGCCAGTGTTCTTCCCACAACCAAATTCTGTGGCTGAAAGGGCACTACATACATTAGACATCAAAAGAGCACTAATGTATTACATTGACAGAACAAAGCTAATCAGGAAAACAAAACAACTGTTCATAGCTTTTCAAAAACCACACATAGGAAATCCAATCTCTAAACAAGGCATTGCTAGATGGATAGTCAGATGTATTCAAACATGCTATCTTAAAGCCAAAAGAGAATTGCCTATTACACCAAAGGCACACTCAACCAGAAAGAAAGGTGCTACAATGGCCTTTCTAGGAAACATTCCTATGAGCGAAATATGTAAGGCTGCAACCTGGTCTACGCCTCATACGTTTACTAAACACTACTGTGTATACGTACTAAATGCACAACAAGCTACAGTGGGCCAAGCTGTACTAAGAACATTATTCCAAACTACTTCAACTCCTACAGGCTAAACCACCGCTTTTAGGGGAGGTAACTGCTTTATAGTCTATGCCAAACATGTGTATCTGCAGCAACATATGCCATCGAACTGAAAATGTCACTTACCCAGTGTACATCTGTTCGTGGCATTAGTCGCTGCAGATTCACATGTACCCTCCCACCTCCCCGGGAAGCCTGTAGCCGTTTAGAAGTAGATCATAAATCTTAAACATCTGAACATTTGTAAATAATTATTATAAACTCTTAACGTACATACATATTCACTCCATTGCATGGGCACTATTTATACCAAACAACTCCATCCTCACCCTCTGCGGGGAAAACAATCTAAGATGGAGTCGACGCCCATGCGCAATGGAGCCGAGGAGGGAGGAGTCCTTCGGTCCCGTGACCAAAGAGACTTCTTCGAAGAAAAACAACTTGTAATACTCCGAGCCCAACACCAGGCAGCGGACTGTGCCAAACATGTGAATCTGCAGCGACTAATGCCACGAACAGATGTACACTGGGTAAGTGACATTTTCATTCCCTGCCCTATCTGGCATTTGGATGCCTTGATAGAGAGGCCTGCAGATTGCAGAGCCTTCAAAACCTTCTTCAGGTGGACCAGGTGATCCTGCCAGGTGGAGCTGAAGACAGCAATATCATCAAGATAAGCTGCACTAAAGGATTCCAGCCCAGCAAGGACTTGATTCACCAACCTTTGGAAGGTGGCAGGGGCATTCTTTAAACCAAAGGGCATAACAGTGAACTGATAATGCCCATCAGGTGTGGAGAATGCTGTCTTTTCTTTTGCTCCAGGGGCCATTTTGATTTGCCAGTACCCTGCTGTTAAGTCAAAGGTACTTAAGAATTTGGCAGCCCCTAATTTGTCTATTAGCTCATCAGCTCTAGGAATGGGATGAGCATCTGTCTTGGTGACAGAGTTGAGACCTCTGTAGTCCACACAAAACCTCATCTCTCTCTTTCCTTCTTTGGTGTGAGGTTTGGGGACTAAGACCACTGGGCTAGCCCAGGGGCTGTCAGAGTACTCAATTACTCCCAATTCCAGCATCTTGTGGACTTCCACCTTGATGCTTTCCTTAACTTGGTCAGACTGTCTAAATATTTTGTTTTTGACAGGCATGCTGTCTCCTGTGTCCACATCATGGGTACACAGGTGTGTCTGACCAGGGGTTAGGGAAAAGAGTTCAGCAAACTGCTGCAGGACCTTCCTGCAGTCAGACTGCTGTTGGCTAGAGAGGGTGTCTGAGTAGATCACTCCATCTACTGAGCCATCTTTAGGGTCTGATGAGAGGAGATCAGGGAGAGGTTCACTCTCAGCTTCCTGGTCCTCATCTGTTACCATCAACAGATTTACATCAGCCCTGTCATGGAAGAGCTTAAGGCGGTTCACATGGATCACCCTCTTGGGGCTCCTGCTTGTGCCCAGGTCCACCAGGTAGGTGACCTGACTCTTCCTTTCTAGTACTGGGTAAGGGCCACTCCATTTGTCCTGGAGTGCCCTGGGAGCCACAGGCTCTAGAACCCAGACTTTCTGCCCTGGTTGAAATTCAACCAGTGCAGCCTTTTGGTCATACCACAACTTCTGGAGTTGTTGGCTGGCCTCAAGGTTTTTACTTGCCTTTTCCATGTACTCTGCCATCCTTGAGCGAAGGCCAAGTACATAGTCCACTATGTCTTGTTTAGGCTCATGAAGAGGTCTCTCCCAGCCTTCTTTAACAAGAGCAAGTGGTCCCCTTACAGAGTGGCCAAACAGAAGTTCAAAGGGTGAGAATCCTACTCCCTTCTGAGGCACCTCTCTGTAAGCGAAAAGCAGACATGGCAGGAGGACATCCCATCTCCTTTTGAGTTTTTCTGGGAGCCCCATGATCATGCCCTTTAATGTCTTGTTGAATCTCTCAACAAGGCCATTAGTTTGTGGATGATATGGTGTAGTGAATTTATAAGTCACTCCACACTCATTCCACATGTGTTTTAGGTAAGCTGACATGAAGTTGGTACCTCTGTCAGAAACCACCTCCTTAGGGAAACCCACTCTGGTAAAGATACCAATGAGGGCCTTGGCTACTGCAGGGGCAGTAGTCGACCTAAGGGGAATAGCTTCAGGATACCTAGTAGCATGATCCACTACTACTAGGATGTATATATTTCCTGAGGCTGTGGGAGGTTCTAGTGGACCAACTATGTCCACACCCACTCTTTCAAAGGGGACCCCCACCACTGGAAGTGGAATGAGGGGGGCCTTTGGATGGCCACCTGTCTTACCACTGGATTGACAGGTGGGGCAGGAGAGGCAAAACTCCTTAACCTTCTGGGACATATTGGGCCAGTAGAAGTGGTTGACTAACCTCTCCCACGTCTTGGTTTGTCCCAAATGCCCAGCAAGGGGAATATCATGGGCTAAGGTCAGAATAAACTCTCTGAAACCCTGAGGCACTACCACTCTCCTAGTGGCACCAGGTTTGGGATCTCTTGCCTCAGTGTACAGGAGTCCATCTTCCCAATAGACCCTGTGTTCCATTTTTCTGGCCTTTGGACTCTTCAGCAGCTTGCTGCCTAAGGCCTTCAAGAGAGGGACAGGTTTCTTGTCCCTTACACAACTCTTCCCTTGAGGGTCCCCCTGGGCCCAAGAGCTCAACCTGATAAGGTTCCAGCTCCATAGGCTCAGTTCCCTCAGAGGGCAGAACTTCTTCCTGAGAAGAGAGGTTCTCTTTTTGGTGTTGTGTTGCAGCTGGTTTCCCAGCTGACTTTCCTTGTCTCTTGGTAGGCTGGGCCATTTTTCCAGACTCCAGATCTACTTTTTCACCCTGTGCCTTGCACTGTGCCCTAGTCTTGACACACACCAGTTCAGGGATACCCAGCATGGCTGCATGGGTTTTCAGTTCTACCTCAGCCCATGCTGAGGACTCCAGGTCATTTCCAAGCAAACAGTCTACTGGGATATTTGAGGAGACCACCACCTGTTTCAGGCCATTGACCCCTCCCCACTCTAAAGTTACCATTGCCATGGCATGTACTTTAGTCTGATTGTCAGCATTGGTGACTGGATAGGTTTGTCCAGTCAGGTATTGGCCAGGGGAAACCAGTTTCTCTGTCACCATAGTGACACTGGCACCTGTATCCCTCAGGCCCTCTACACTTGTCCCATTAATTAAGAGCTGCTGCCTGTATTTTTGCATGTTAGGGGGCCAGGCAGCCAGTGTGGCTAAATCCACCCCACCCTCAGAGACTAATGTAGCTTCAGTGTGACACCTGATTTGCTCTGGGCACACTGTTGATCCCACTTGGAGACTGGCCATTCCAGTTTTAGCTGGATGGGAGTTGGAAGTGGTATCTTTCTTGGGACAGGCCTTGTCTCCAGTTTGGTGTCCAGACTGACTACAGTTTCGACACCAGGCCTTTTTGGGATCAACGTTTTTACCCTTGTACCCAGGATTGTTTTGTGAAGAGGCTCTGGGCCCACCCTCCTGTGCAGGTTTTTGGGGGCCTGTAGAAGACTCTTTACTATTTTTATTTTTGGCTGTCTCACCACCTTTCCCCTGGGGAGGTTTTGTGACCCCTTTCTTTTGGTCACCCCCTGTGGAAGATTTGGACACCCTAGTCTTGACCCAATGGTCCGCCTTCTTTCCCAATTCTTGGGGAGAAATTGGTCCTAGGTCCACCAGATGCTGATGCAGTTTGTCATTGAAACAATTACTTAACAGGTGTTCTTTCACAAATAAATTGTACAGCCCATCATAATTACTTACACCACTGCCTTGAATCCAACCATCTAGTGTTTTTACTGAGTAGTCTACAAAGTCAACCCAGGTCTGGCTCGAGGATTTTTGAGCCCCCCTGAATCTAATCCTATACTCCTCAGTGGAGAATCCAAAGCCCTCAATCAGGGTACCCTTCATGAGGTCATAAGATTCTGCATCTTTTCCAGAGAGTGTGAGGAGTCTATCCCTACACTTTCCTGTGAACATTTCCCAAAGGAGAGCACCCCAGTGAGATTTGTTCACTTTTCTGGTTACACAAGCCCTCTCAAAAGCTGTGAACCATTTGGTGATGTCATCACCATCTTCATATTTAGTTACAATCCCTTTAGGGATTTTCAACATGTCAGGAGAATCTCTGACCCTATTTAGGTTGCTGCCACCATTGATGGGTCCTAGGCCCATCTCTTGCCTTTCCCTTTCTATGGCTAGGATCTGTCTTTCCAAAGCCAATCTTTTGGCCATCCTGGCTAACTGGATGTCCTCTTCACTGGAGTTATCCTCAGTGATTTCAGAGTTGTTGGCCCCTCCTGTGAGGGAACCAGCATCTCTGACTATTATTTGTGGAGTCAGGGCTTGAGAGGCCCTGTTCTCCCTAAATAGGACTGGTAGGGGGGAATTTTCCTCCAAGTCACTATCTTCATCCTCTGTGTTGCCATCCTCAGAGGGGTTGGCCTTTTCAAACTCTGCCAACAGCTCCTGGAGCTGTAGTTTGGAAGGTCTGGGGCCCATTACTATTTTCTTTATTTTACAGAGTGACCTTAGCTCCCTCATCTTAAGATGGAGGTAAGGTGTGGTGTCGAGTTCCACCACATTCATCTCTGCACTAGACATTATGCTTCTAAAAGTTGGAATACTTTTTAAGAATCTAAAACTAGTTCTAGGTTCTAATTCAAACTTTTACCAAACTTTTAAACTCTAAAAGAAATGCTAACAGGGACTAACACAAGGCCCTAGCAGGACTTTAAGAATTTAGAAAACTTTTCAAATTGCAAAAATCAATTTCTAATGACAATTTTGGAATTTGTCGTGTGATCAGGTATTGGCTGAGTAGTCCAGCAAATGCAAAGTCTTGTACCCCACCGCTGATCCACCAATGTAGGAAGTTGGCTCTGTATGTGCTATTTCAAAGTAAGGAATAGCATGCACAGAGTCCAAGGGTTCCCCTTAGAGGTAAAATAGTGGTAAAAATAGATAATACTAATGCTCTATTTTGTGGTAGTGTGGTCGAGCAGTAGGCTTATCCAAGGAGTAGTGTTAAGCATTTGTTGTACATACACATAGACAATAAATGAGGTACACACACTCGGAGACAAATCCAGCCAATAGGTTTTGTATAGAAAAATATCTTTTCTTAGTTTATTTTAAGAACCACAGGTTCAAGTTTAACATGTAATATCTTGTTTGAAAGGTATTGCAGGTAAGTACATTAGGAACTTTGAATCATTTCAATTGCATGTATACTTTTCAAGTTATTCACAAATAGCTATTTTAAAAGTGGACACAGTGCAATTTTCACAGTTCCTGGGGGAGGTAAGTTTTTGTTAGTTTTACCAGGTAAGTAAGACACTTACAGGGTTCAGTTCTTGGTCCAAGGTAGCCCACCGTTGGGGGTTCAGAGCAACCCCAAAGTTACCACACCAGCAGCTCAGGGCCGGTCAGGTGCAGAGTTCAAAGTGGTGCCCAAAACGCATAGGCTTCAATGGAGAGAAGGGGGTGCCCCGGTTCCAGTCTGCCAGCAGGTAAGTACCTGCGTCTTCGGAGGGCAGACCAGGGGGGTTTTGTAGGGCACCGGGGGGGACACAAGCCCACACAGAAATTTCACCCTCAGCGGCGCGGGGGCGGCCGGGTGCAGTGTTAGAAAAAGCGTCGGGTTTGTAATGGAAGTCAATGAGTGATCAAGGGATCTCTTCAGTGCTGCAGGCAGGCAAGGGGGGGCTTCCTCGGGGAAACCTCCACTTGGGCAAGGGAGAGGGACTCCTGGGGGTCACTTCTGCAGTGAAAGTCCGGTCCTTCAGGTCCTGGGGGATGCGGGTGCAGGGTCTTTTCCAGGCGTCGGGACTTAGGTTTCAGAGAGTCGCGGTCAGGGGAAGCCTCGGGATTCCCTCTGCAGGCGGCGCTGTGGGGGCTCAGGGGGGACAGGTTTTGGTACTCACAGTCGTAGAGTAGTCCGGGGGTCCTCCCTGAGGTGTTGGTTCTCCACCAGCCGAGTCGGGGTCGCCAGGTGCAGTGTTGCAAGTCTCACGCTTCTTGCGGGGAGATTGCAGGGGTCTTTAAAGCTGCTCCTTTGGATAAAGGTGCAGTCTTTTTGGAGCAGGTCCGCTGTCCTCGGGAGTTTCTTGTCGTCGTCGAAGCAGGGCAGTCCTCAGAGGATTCAGAGGTCGCTGGTCCCTTTGGAAGGCGTCGCTGGAGCAGAGTTCTTTGGAAGGCAGGAGACAGGCCGGTGAGTTTCTGGAGCCAAGGCAGTTGTTGTCTTCTGGTCTTCCTCTGCAGGGGTTTTTCAGCTAGGCAGTCCTTCTTCTTGTTGTTGCAGGAATCTAATTTCTAGGTTCAGGGAGAGCCCTTAAATACTAAATTTAAGGGCGTGTTTAGGTCTGGGGGGTTAGTAGCCAATGGCTACTAGCCCTGAGGGTGAGTACACCCTCTTTGTGCCTCCTCCCAAGGGGAGGGGGTCACATCCCTAATCCTATTGGGGGAATCCTCCATCTGCAAGATGGAGGATTTCTAAAAGTTAGTCACCTCAGCTCAGGACACCTTAGGGGCTGTCCTGACTGGCCAGTGACTCCTCCTTGTTATTCTCATTAGAGGGGGCGGGCAACTCCACTAGCTGGAGTGTCCTGCGGTGCTGTGACAAAGGGGTGAGCCTTTGAGGCTCACCGCCAGGTGTTACAGCTCCTGCCTGGGGGAGGTGTTAGCATCTCCACCCAGTGCAGGCTTTGTTACTGGCCTCAGAGTGACAAAGGCTCTCTCCCCATGAGGCCAGCAACATGTCTCTAGTGTGGCAGGCTGCTGGAACCAGTCAGCCTACACAGATAGTCGGTTAAGTTTCAGGGGGCACCTCTAAGGTGCCCTCTGTGGTGTATTTTACAATAAAATGTACACTGGCATCAGTGTGCATTTATTGTGCTGAGAAGTTTGATACCAAACTTCCCAGTTTTCAGTGTAGCCATTATGGTGCTGTGGAGTTCGTGTAAAGCAGACTCCCAGACCATATACTCTTATGGCTACCCTGCACTTACAATGTCTAAGGTTTTGCTTAGACACTGTAGGGGCACAGTGCTCATGCACTGGTACCCTCACCTATGGTATAGTGCACCCTGCCTTAGGGCTGTAAGGCCTGCTAGAGGGGTGTCTTACCTATACTGCATAGGCAGTGAGAGGCTGGCATGGCACCCTGAGGGGAGTGCCATGTCGACTTACTCATTTCGTTCTCACAAGCACACACAAGCTGGTAAGCAGTGTGTCTGTGCTGGGTGAGGGGTCTCTAGGGTGGCATAATACATGCTGCAGCCCTTAGAGACCTTCCTTGGCATCAGAGCCCTTGGTACCAGAGGTACCAGTTACAAGGGACTTATCTGGGTGCCAGGGTGTGCCAATTGTGGAATCAAAAGTACAGGTTAGGGAAAGAACACTGGTGCTGGGGCCTGGTTAGCAGGCCTCAGCACACTTTCAATTCAAAACATAGCATCAGCAAAGGCAAAAAGTCAGGGGGTAACCATGCCAAGGAGGCATTTCCTTACACAACCCCCCCCCCCCCCCCCCCCCAAACGAAAGAGGATGAGACTAACCTTTCCCAAGAGAGTCTTCATTTTCTAAGTGGAAGAACCTGGAAAGGCCATCTGCATTGGCATGGGCAGTCCCAGGTCTGTGTTCCACTATAAAGTCCATTCCCTGTAGGGAGATGGACCACCTCAACAGTTTTGGATTTTCACCTTTCATTTGCATCAGCCATCTGAGAGGTCTGTGGTCAGTCTGAACTAGGAAGTGAGTACCAAAGAGGTATGGTCTCAGCTTCTTCAGGGACCAAACCACAGCAAAGGCCTCCCTCTCAATGGCACTCCAACGCTGCTCCCTGGGGAGTAACCTCCTGCTAATGAAAGCAACAGGCTGGTCAAGGCCATCATCATTTGTTTGGGACAAAAATGCCCCTATCCCTATCTGTGCTGGGTGAGGGGTCTCTAGGGTGGCATAATACATGCTGCAGCCCTTAGAGACCTTCCCTGGCATCAGAGCCCTTGGTACCAGAGGTACCAGTTACAAGGGACTTATCTGGGTGCCAGGGTGTGCCAATTGTGGAATCAAAAGTACAGGTTAGGGAAAGAACACTGGTGCTGGGGCCTGGTTAGCAGGCCTCAGCACACTTTCAATTCAAAACATAGCATCAGCAAAGGCAAAAAGTCAGGGGGTAACCATGCCAAGGAGGCATTTCCTTACACCTCCCCTCTTCCTTACCCACCCACACACAACAATCCCAGTCCTCCTGGGTTACTGAGTCACTTCTTTGTGTATGAAGTACACCACCACCCATCAAGGTAAGAAGGTGTTGCAATATGTCTCCTTCAAGCTCTGGCAGATACATGCTCTGGTCTGGGACGGGGGAGTAGTCACAGGCTTTTGGGGGGTGGGGGGGTGGAGGAGACACTCGCTTGCAGAGACCACTTACTGCGTGCCAAAAGAGTAAATTAAGCTGTCTGAGACAGCTGGTATACCCCTGTGCAGCCTGTTGTAGCAGGAAGGGAGGTGCGCTGCTCAGGGCTGATGTCTCCCTGGTGGGGCAGCTTCAAAGACCCACAATGTGTGCTGACGTCAACAGTGCAGTCCTTGTTGACTGAGGCAAGAAGTCAATGGGTTGTTTTCTTCGGGGTCCACCTAGCCGTGTGGGCAATCTCTTGATTTCCTTCTGGATGGGTGGCAGTAGTGGATGTGCAGTGTTCTTGGCCCCTGCTAGGTTCTGGCCAGGATAATGAAGCTCTTACCGTGCGCTAAATAAAGTGCTTACGATGCACTACGGGTAAAGCACACAGGGCAGTGATCCTAGGTGTGTAATCCAGAGTGCTTTATGCCACCCAGCAGGTGGTAGGACAAAAATGGAAGAGTGGTCCAGATGAGTCCTTTGGCAGCTCAGCAGTCCTTCTGGAGAGGCTCAGTCCCAGTTCCTAAAGTGCTCTAAAATCATAAGGTCAGGGCCCCTGTACTTGTAATCAAAAATGGCTTTTGTATATGGGTGGCTTCAAAGGAACACTTTCAAGTGCAACAGAACCCCCTCTCTGCCCAGCCTCCAGACATCAATAGGGGGTTATCGACCCATTGTGTGAGAGCAGGACTCAGCCTTTTGATATGTAAGGTGTGAATGACATGCCTTTTCCCCTGCCCAGATGACTCAGTGTGCCAATACCTCTTCGGTCATGCTCAGCTCCTCCTGTGTGATGGCTGTCTCGAAAGTATGCACCAAGTAGAGCTGTCCCTGTTCCCTAGATGTGAACTGGATTCAGACTTCAAAACGTGAGTCATAAGCACAGAGATTCTCACTTTATAAAAGTGGCTTTTCTAAAATAGAAATGTAAAATCCAGCTGCACCAGTAAGCAGAATTTTTCACTACCGTTCCACACATACCCACGCTATTCCTCACAGATCAGATATTATCACTTAGACATATAAGGGAATTCCAAATGCTAGTCTGAGAGAAGCAGCGCTCACAGAAGTAAAAGGGAGCGACACATTCCAGCATTATGAGGAGGAAATCCCGGAAAGAAAATTCAGGAGGGTCAAATTGGAGAACCAATATGGGAGAATGTATGGCAATCTCAGGATGGACAAGATGGAGAAACCTGTGATGGATGGAGATAGTGAAACTGAATGCAGCTCATAAGCTAGGTACAGTGCGGGTGAGGGTCCATCAGAGTGAGATTTATTACAGGGAACTACTGATAGCAGCAAGAGGCAGATATCAAAAGGGCCTTTTAAAAAAAAAAAAAAAAAAAAGAGGTGCAGGACAAGAAGGGTCAGGGGGAGGAGAACCGAGCACAGAAATAAGGGTGCCATTGAGGGAGGATATAAATTCTCAAGAAAACATTTAATCCCCGAAATTAACTCAATCAAGAAAGAATATTAAACCTGGACTCTCATTCTGCCCTGTACTTCTCAAGCACCAGAACTGAGATACACAAATTTATCAGAAAGCAAAAAAAAAAAAACACATATTTTGAAATTAGACCAAGAAAGAAAACTGAAAAATCCAATCCCAGAAGCAAAACGACAGATTTCAAAATTGGTGACCTTCCTGAACTAATGGAGAAACATCCCAATCATGTGATTACATCTCAGCTTTCAGCTCTTTAAAAAAAAAAAAAAAAATGTAATACTAATATGTCAACTCAGTGAATGTAAGCCCAGAAGTACATTCTTCCCCCAACTACCAGCGGATAACTCAACTTATCTTTTCCATGAGCTGGTAGTAGAAAATCTAAATAGGCTTATAAAAAAGATGGGACAAAAGGGAGAATTTTAACCCCAAAGATTGGACTGACATTGCAATGTTAAAAAAAAGATAAACAACTCATTGATAAGTAAACCATCTAACAAGGAGGGCAATATCATATTGATGAATAAGACAACATCTCTAACAGGCTAAACGACAATTGTGAAATACAACTCATTACATACACTTACAGGAAAATCCCATGAAGCAAGCTAAAGCTGAAAATCATTCATTATTGAAAACATGACGTGAGAAAGATGATCTCCGTGGGGGAAGAGTACCAATACCTCCGAACTACGCATGCACAAATGGTTATGAGATATGTTCTCCCAAAGATACACAAGGATATGAAAGCACCACTTGGTAGACCAATAGTGAGCTCAATAGGATCCCTTCTGGAAAAAAAAACCCCAAGATACTTAGGCTTGTTTTTGCAACCATATGTTACAAGGCTACCATTGTACTTGAAGATTCCTCTGACTTTTTAAAGAATATGGATGGTGTACCCTTGAAACCGGCATACATTGTGGTCACATTATATGAAGTGTCAGTGCACACTTTGATCAAGAATGAAGATGGGGGTGTCCATGTGTCGTTATTTCTTAAGGGGCAGATCTTTTGAGCTTTTAGAACATTCTCAAATGATGTTGGAGATGCTGCAGTTCTGTTTCTCACACAGTATTCACCTTCAACAGTAGGAATTACCTACAATGGGGTACAGCAATTAGTGCCTCCTTCGCCCCCACCTATGCAAATTTACTTAAGGGTTGGTGGGAGGAGGTAGACTGAACTGAGGAATATTAACCATACATCAAAATATTGTGCTTTATACTTTATTCATTGATTACCTTTTTTTTCTCTTCTAAATAACTTTGGGAGGGTGAGGAACCTGAAATAGAGAGATTTGTACAGAAACTAAATACCCATAAACGCAATATAAAGTTCACTGGAACACAGATAAAATTGTGAGTTTTGAACACTGAATTGAATGTCAACAACGACAAGCAAACAATTGCCATTTGCAGTAAGGTAAGAGCAATACATTCAGTACTACATCCCAATAGTGGACATAAGACGGTCTTGAAATGGAGCATACCATTTGGACAAATGGTAAGGGCAAGGGAATTTTCTTGACAGAGGATGAGTAGGAGAAAGAAGTGACTAAGATGATAAGGTTCATTCAGTGTAGGTGCCCATAAAGTGTTCTTACCAGTGCTCAAGAAAGAGTTTGTGATAAATAAAGTGGATCCTTACTTTGTGGATACAATGAGAGGTCACTTAAATGAACCAGCAATGAAAAAACACAGATTATAATCAAATGGAGCTAGACAAGAAGGTTTTAAAAAAGAATTGGAACATAAGAATGAGTATCTAAAGCTATTTATCGGCCCGGGCCCCTTGATAACTTCCCGCACAACAAGATCTTTGGGTGATAACCTAACAGAGCTTTTATGATCCTGAGAGGAAATAATTGGCTGTCAGGAGGTGGCAAGGGCTTCGTCAAATGTAACACCTGTAAAGCGTCAGTATGGACCAAATAAGGAAACATAACACATTTGCAGTGCGCACAGTCATTATACGAGACGGACTAACCTGCAACACGGAATACGATATAATTCTACTTCAGTGTGGGAAGGTTTAAGTTAGAAGCACGTTTAAGAATGCTTCAACATATAGGAGCCAGTAAGAATGGAGATAAGAGCTATCTGGTGGCCATTCACTTTGAACGATATCAGAGGTCTTTATCAGGCTTTAATTACTATGGGAATCAAACACACTAAAGCTCATCCTCTAGGATGTGATAAAGAACTCTGAAGGGAGGAACACAAATTAATTTTGATATTGGGCATGATGGTACCACAGGGACATAATACAGATGCAGAGCTTTATGTACACTTATAGGTCTTGGATTATGAAGAGACATCCAATATGCCACACCTTATTTAAATGAATTTATTTAATCATGTCTGAGGATGATGAAGAGTGTGCAGAGATGTAAATCCAGATATAGAATTGTGTGAGTGGAACAGAAAGGAATATTTCATAGACCTAGAAAGAGTTGGAAATTCTCAAGGAGTCCTCCGATATACATTGAGGTTTCTGTTAAAATTATTATTTATTGAACATTCAGCACTTTATCATAACATTTAGCACTTTAGCCTTACGAGTATGTATTTAATTTGTTTTGTTAGCATACCAATAACTTATTTGCGTACAGGAGTCATTAATGTGCGATAAATTAGGAAAGTACCTCACAAAGCATCTAACACTTTATTATAATAAAACTTTTATTCGGTATGAAAAAATTAATCCATTACAGCAAATGATCACCAATACATTATTAATATACCAATAAAACCATAAATAATAAAAACACCCGTCATAAATATGAACATATAAAAACTACATTAAAAAAAAAAAAAAAAAAACTAGACAAAAATCATTCTAAAAATTCTACATTATTACGCCAAGTAATAGCTCCCTTCAAGAATGAACCCAGGCCCTTCCATACCAATACATCTGAGGCCATTTGTAACCACAGGAAAGCAGGACGATATTGCACGAAACCCTTGGGCCTTAGGAGAGGTAATAAGAAACGAGTTCTAAACGGTGCATAAAAAACACAGAACAATGTAAAATGGAGCAAGGTCTGATGGGACACCCCATCGCAGGGGTATAGTCTAATACATTTGTCCCCATACTGACCTAGCGGGAAGCACAAGTTACTTCTAATGCTTCCCATGCGGAATCGAGTTATGAGAGACCTTTCCCTCACATCCTTTATTTCTAAGAGATAGCGCTCATGGCCCACCCACATCTTTAACATGATGTAATCCCTAATCAATGTTTTCCCTAGGGCCCCCCCCCCCCCCTCCCTCTTGGAGTCCTGTATTCTCAGAAAATTGTCCTTAACCCATTTCTTGTCATAGCTAGTCAGACCCTCAGGATAATCAAACAATTCTGGCCGCCCCAGGTCATGAGCCGTCTTCCTTATGTGCAACAGCCAGGGAATATTCTTTGCATTGTCGCAAGCCAAACAATCCCTTAGGATATCCCTATTAAGAGTGGCATGTTTGTTACTCCAGATTGAGATCCATAACAGAAGGGGAGCCAGGTGGATAGTATCCTGTACAAACTCAAGCTCTAGTTCCAAGTGAAGGCAAAAACCAGGGATGTTTTGTCCAACTCCCAGGAGCCTTCTGCAAAAACGATTTTCTTCCACCGTAAGAGCTCGGGTATCCCTATACCCCCAAAGTGCCGAGCCATACAGCAGGACAGGAAGGCATTTCCGCCTATAGATTTCAAGCAGGGGCTTAATAGGTTTACTCCCTACCCTTACAGCAAAGTCAAAAGCCGCACCAACTGTTGCATGGAAAAGCACAACCTTCTGGCAATACAGGGTTTCCAGGATCCTTTCTCATCAAAAATGACCCCTAGGTATGGGAACTCATGGACCCTGCTAATAACTTGATCCTCCACCCTTAGCTCCCCCACCATGCTCAGGGGTCTTCCACAAACCATAAAATGTGATTTCTTAAAATTGACCTCTAAACCTAAAGCTGACATAAAAGTAACATAAGCTCTATTTCCCGGAGACCATTCATCGTGCAGGCCATGAGGACTGCGTCATCCGCGTACGTCAGCACAGGGATATCAATAACCTTCACCTTTGGGAAATCCCTACAGTGTTCCATCAAAAAATCAGACAGTCCATTTGTATATAGAAGGAACAAGGTAGGAGCCAGAACACACCCCTGACGCACACCTCTTGAAAGCTTAAAAGCCTATGAGCATTCCCCATTAGGCCCACCCTCACATTTGCAACTGTCCCAGAGTGGAGATATCGAAGCAGCTCTATAATGTTAGAATCCAAACCTAAATGATTTAGCCTCTCCCATAAAATAGACCGGTTCACTTTATCAAAGGCACAGCTAAGGTCCATAAAGGCAAGATAAAGGGTACCTTTCCTGGCCTGCGTGTATTTACCGATCATCATCAGTAAATTGAGACATTGTTCTCGCGTACCAAGGCCTTCCCTAAAACCATACTGTTCCCGGCTTAAAATATCATTTCCTATCATCCAGGCCTCCAGACGCCTTAGAATGATCCGTCCCAGAATCTTTGCAGAAGAGTCCAGGAGTGATATAGGGCGATAAGACTTAGGGTCATTACGATCGCCCTTTTTGAACACTGGGACAATGCATGCCAGTCTCCAAGAGGCAGGAATGCCCACAGTAACTGCTGCATTGAGAACATTTAGGAGAATAGGTGCCCATAGCTGGGGGTTAGCTTTATATAAGTCCATAGGGATCGAATCCGGGCCTGGAGCTTTATTGCTTGCGCTACTTTGTAATGCATCCATAACCTCCTGGAGCGAGAACCTGATTGCTAGGTTAGGAGCTGCATCGCACACGTTCTCCCGGATATTTCTTAAGGGGATACCCTCAAAGATTTTACAGAAATGAATTACCCAGGCCTCCGGGGCGATATTACAGCCAAGGCCCTCATAAGTTTCTGTTACAAAGGAACCTCTATTTACCACCTTCCAGAACAGGCCAGGGTCCTTCAGGGCTATAGCACGCTCTAACTCTTCCCAGGCTTTATCTTTATGTTTTAGCTTACTATCCCTCAGGGCCCTTTTGTACCTCATTCTAGCTTCTTTTACGAGGACCGAGTGTAGGAAGTTGGCTCTGTATGTGCTATTTCAAAGTAAGGAATAGCATGCACAGAGTCCAAGGGTTCCCCTTAGAGGTAAGATAGTGGCAAAAAGAGATAATACTAATGCTCTATTTTGTGGTAGTGTGGTCGAGCAGTAGGCTTATCAAAGGAGTAGTGTTAAGCACTGGTTGTACATACACACAGGCAATAAATGAGGAACACACACTCAGAGACAATTCCAGCCAATAGGTTTTTGTATAGAAAAATATATTTTCTTAGTTTATTTTAAGAACCACAGGTTCAAATTCTACATGTAATATCTCATTTGAAAGGTATTGCAGGTAAGTACTTTAGGAACTTTGAATAATTACAGTAGCATATATACTTTTCACATAAAACACAAATAGCTGTTTTAAAAGTGGACACAGTGCAATTTTCACAGTTCCTGGGGGAGGTAAAGTATTGTTAGTTCTTGCAGGTAAGTAACCCACCTACAGGGTTCAGATTTGGGTCCAAGGTAGCCCACCGTTGGGGGTTCAGAGCAACCCCAAAGTCACCACACCAGAAGCTCAGGGCCGGTCAGGTGCAGCGGTCAAAGAGGTGCCCGAAACACATAGGCTTCAATGGAGAGAAGGGGGTGCCCCGGTTTCAGTCTGCCAGCAGGTAAGTACCCGCGTCTTCGGAGGGCAGACCAGGGGGGTTTTGTAGGGCACCGGGGGGGACACAAGTCCACACAAAAAGGACTTTGTCCTCGGTGAGGTTTTGGTTCTCCACCAGTCGAGTCGGGGTCGCCGGGTGCAGTGTTACAAGTCTCACGCTTCTTGCGGGGATTTGCAGGGGTCTTTAAATCTGCTCCTCTGTAAAAAAGTTGCAGTCTTTTTGGAACAGGGCCGCTGTCCTCGGGAGTTTCTAGTCTTTCTTGAAGCAGGGCAGTCCTCTGAGGATTCAGAGGTCGCTGGTCCTGGGGAAAGCGTCGCTGGAGCAGGTTTCTTTGGAAGGCAGGAGACAGGCCGGTAGGGCTGGGGCCAAAGCAGTTGGTGTCTTCTTTCTTCTTCTGCAGGGGTTTTCAGCTCAGCAGTCCTCTTCTTCTTGTAAGTTGCAGGAATCTAAATTCTTAGGTTCGGGGGAGCCCTTAAATACTAAATTTAAGGGCGTGTTTAGGTCTGGGGGGTTAGTAGCCAATGGCTACTAGCCCTGAGGGTGGGTACACCCTCTTTGTGCCTCCTCCCAAAGGGAGGGGGTCACATTCCTATCCCTATTGGGGGAATCCTCCATCTGCAAGATGGAGGATTTCTAAAAGTCAGAGTCACCTCAGCTCAGGACACCTTAGGGGCTGTCCTGACTGGCCAGTGACTCCTCCTTGTTTTTCTCATTATCTCTCCTGGACTTGCCGCCAAAAGTGGGGGCTGTGTCCAGGGGGCGGGCATCTCCACTAGCTGGAGTGCCCTGGGACATTGTAACACGAAGCTTGAGCCTTTGAAGCTCACTGCTAGGTGTTACAGTTCCTGCAGGGGGGCGGTGTGAAACACCTCCACCCAGAGCAGGCTTTGTTTCTGTCCTCAGAGAGCACAAAGGCTCTCACCGCATGGGGTCAGAAACTCGTCTCTCAGCAGCAGGCTGGCACAGACCAGTCAGTCCTGCACTGAACAATTGGGTAAAATACAGGGGGTATCTCTAAGATGCCCTCTGTGTGCATTTTTTAATAAATCCAACACTGGCATCAGTGTGGGTTTATTATTCTGAGAAGTTTGATACTAAACTTCCCAGTATTCAGTGTAGCCATTATGGAGCTGTGGAGTTCGTTTTTGACAGACTCCCAGACCATATACTCTTATGGCTACCCTGCACTTACAATGTCTAAGGTTTTGCTTAGACACTGTAGGGGCATAGTGCTCATGCACATATGCCCCCACCTGTGGTATAGTGCACCCAGCCTTAGGGCTGTAAGGCCTGCTAGAGGGGTGACTTACCTATGCCACAGGCAGTGTGAGGTTGGCATGGCACCCTGAGGGGAGTGCCATGTCGACTTAGTCATTTTCTCCC
The DNA here is from genome assembly GCF_031143425.1 of Pleurodeles waltl. NCBI lineage: Eukaryota > Metazoa > Chordata > Amphibia > Caudata > Salamandridae > Pleurodeles > Pleurodeles waltl. Next base: position 311,240,803 of record NC_090449.1, on the reverse strand, counting down.
CACCAGAACACACAAGCTGGCAAGCAGTGTGTCTGTGCTGAGTGAGGGGTCCCTAGGGTGGCATAAGTCATGCTGCAGCCCTTAGAGACCTTCCCTGGCATCAGGGCCCTTGGTACCAGGGGTACCAGTTACAAGGGACTTACCTAGGTGCCAGGGTTGTGCCAATTGTGGAAACAATGGTACATTTTAGGTGAAAGAACACTGGTGCTGGGGCCTGGTTAGCAGGGTCCCAGCACACTTCTCAGTCAAGTCAGCATCAGTATCAGGCAAAAAGTGGGGGGTAACTGCAACAGGGAGCCATTTCTTTACACAAGCCCCACCCAGCCCACAGGCCAGGAGACTCAGCCAAAGCTGGGAGAATCTTCCTAGTCTGTCAGGCGAGGAAGAGTAGAGGAAATAGGCTGGTTTGTTGCAGGGCCTACTCTGCCTTACATCCTCCTGTTCAGGTCATTCCCTCTGGGGAACTGACCCACTTCCACAGTAAGAGGACCTAGTCTGAATTGCCTCTTGTCTGTGTCCTTAATGTCTCCACCCATTCTCTCTATTTTGGGGTTAGAGGTATCCACCTCTGCTAATCTTATCTTAGCCAGGGTCCCCCCTAGCTTACCCAAAGAGGTTACCCAGAGCTGGAGTAACCCCCACCATGACCAACAGGGTCAGCGGGCCTAACATGCTATTTGGCATGGGGTCAGACCACCATGCCAAGGATAGTGCAGCCATAAAGGCTAACACCCAGCAGAGGCCACTGACAGCTGTCAGTGCCCAGAACCACACCTTTAGCTCTTCACCTACAAGGGAAGGGGCTAAGTTACAGGCTTCTTTGAGTTCAGGGTGCCTGTCTGCTGTATTAGAGTGGGGGGTTACCACATCTTGTAGTAAACACCCTTCTTCCACTCTTTCTTCTGTTAGCTGAGGAGCCACCCACTGAGGCTTAACAGTTGCCTGACTAGCCAGGACTTCTTGTGGGTCAGGTTGGACTTTAACAGTGCCATTTTTGGAGTTCTCCCCTACTGGAGCAGAATCTCCCTGGCTTGCTGGAACCTTGGCTAAAGGTTGTCCACCTTTCCTACTCTGTTTTCCTTTCTTTTTCTTCTGGGGCCTACTTGCAGTTACTGCAGGGGTAGCACCTCCAGAGTCCTTGGGAGAGGACTGGCCCTGGACCAGTTCCTCTCTTGTGCTCTGACTAACCTCTGGGTAGTCATTTCCAAGGAGACAATCAAGGGGGAGGTTTGTACTGACTACCACCCTTCCCCAGCTAAAAGTCCCACCCACTTCTATGGGCACAAAAGCCACAGGCCTATCAGTGACCCTGTCTGGGCTAACTCTTACTCTGGCAGTCTCACCTGGGAGGTACTGGTTTGAGAACACGAGCCTGTCATGCACAATGGTGTGACTGGCACAAGTGTCTCTCAGGGCAGTGGCTGGGATTCCATTCACCAGTAGGTGGTGAAAGTGTCTACTTCCCTCTGGAATCTCCAACTCACCTGTTGGGCCCTTTTTCCAGTTGAAGGCTATGAAGACCTCCTCATCTGAGGAGTCATCCCCAATGGCTACACTGGTCACCCCTGGGATTTTGCTAGGGGGTTTGTTTTTGAGACAAGAAGTGTCCTTGGTGTGGTGCCCTGTCTGTCTACAGTTATGGCACCATGCCTTAGTGGTATCCCAGTTCTTACCCTGGTACCCACCTTTGTTTTGGGTTGTGTCTCGGGGCCCACCCACCTGGTCTGGTTTTTGGGGGCCTACAGAGGACTCTTTTTCTTTGTTTCTAGTGTCATCCACTTTCTCCTGAGGAGGTTTTTTAACCCCTTTCTTTTGGTCACCCCAGTGGAAGTTTTGGTTACCCTAGTCTTGACCCAGTGGTCTGCCTTTTTTCCCCATTCTTGGGGAGAAATTGGACCTAGGTCTACCAGATACTGATGCAACTTTTCATTGAAGCAGTTACTTAAAATGTGTTCTTTCATAAACAAATTATAAAGCGCAACATAGTCATGCACTTCATTTCCAGTTACCCAACCATCCAGTGTTTTCACTGAGTAGTCTACAAAATCAACCCAGGTCTGGCTCGAGGTTTTTTGAGCCCCCCTGAATCTAATTCTATACTCCTCAGTGGAGAATCCAAAGCCCTCAATCAGGGTTCCCTTCATGAGGTCATAGGATTCTGCATCTTTTCCAGAGAGTGTGAGGAGTCTATCCCTACACTTTCCAGTGAACATTTCCCAAAGGCGAGCACCCCAGTGAGATCTGTTAACTTTTCTGGTTACACAAGCCCTCTCAAAAGCTGTGAACCATTTGGTGATGTCATCACCATCTTCATATTTAGTTACAATCCCTTTAGGGATTCATGTCAGGAGAATCTCTGACCCTATTTATGTTGCTGCCACAATTGATGGGACCTAGGCCCATCTCTTGTCTTTCCCTTTCTATGGCTAGGATCTGTCTTTCCAAAGCCAATCTTGTCGCCATCCTGGCTAACTGGATGTCCTCTTCACTTGAGTTATCCTCAGTGATTTCAGAGATGTTGGTCCCTCCTGTGAGGGAAGCAGCATCTCTGACTACTATATTTGGAGACAGGGCTGGAGAGGCCCTGTTCTCCCTAGTTAGGACTGGTAGGTGGGAATTTTCCTCCACGTCACTATCTTCATCCTCTGTGTTGCCATACTCAGAGGGGTTGGCCTTTTCAAACTCTGCCAAAAGCTCCTGGAGCTGTAGTTTGGAAGGTCTGGGGCCCATTGTTATTTTCTTTATTTTACAGAGTGACCTTAGCTCCCTCATCTTAAGATGGAGGTAAGGGGTGATGTCGAGTTCCATCACATTCACATCTGTACTAGACATTATGCTTCTAAAAGTTGGAATGCTTTTTAAGAATCTAAAACTAGTTCTAGGTTCTAATTCAAACTTTCACAAAACTTTTAAACTCTAAAAGGAAATGCTAAACAGGGACTAACACAAGGCCCTAGCAGGACTTTAAAGAATTTAGAAAAATAGTTCAAATTGCAAAAATCAATTTCTAATGACAATTTTTGGAATTTGTCGTGTGATCAGGTATTGGCTGAGTAGTCCAACAAATGCAAAGTCTAGTACCCCACCGCTGATCCACCAATGTAGGAAGTTGGCTCTGTATGTACTATTTCAAAGTAAGGAATAGCATGCACAGAGTCCAAGGGTTCCCCTTAGAGGTAAGATAGTGGCAAAAAGAGATAATACTAATGCTCTATTTTGTGGTAGTGTGGTCGAGCAGTAGGCTTATCAAAGGAGTAGTGTTAAGCACTTGTTGTACATACACACAGGCAATAAATGAGGAACACACACTCGGAGACAATTCCAGCCAATAGGTTTTTGTATAGAAAAATATCTTTTCTTAGTTTATTTTAAGAACCACAGGTTCAAATTCTACATGTAATATCTCATTTGAAAGGTATTGCAGGTAAGTACTTTAGGAACTTTGAATAATTACAGCAGCATATATACTTTTCACATAAAACACAAAAAGCTGTTTTAAAAGTGGACACAGTGCAATTTTCACAGTTCCTGGGAGAGGTAAAGTATTGTTAGTTCTTGCAGGTAAGTATCCCACCTACAGGGTTCAGATTTGGGTCCAAGGTAGCCCACCGTTGGGGGTTCAGAGCAACCCCAAAGTCACCACACCAGAAGCTCAGGGCCGGTCAGGTGCAGAGGTCAAAGAGGTGCCCGAAACACATAGGCTTCAATGGAGAGAAGGGGGTGCCCCGGTTCCAGTCTGCCAGCAGGTAAGTACCCGCGTCTTCGGAGGGCAGACCAGGGGGGTTTTGTAGGGCACCGGGGGACACACAAGTCCACACAAAAAGTACACCCTCAGCAGCGCGTGGGCGGCCGGGTGCAGTGTGTAAACTAGCATCGGGTTTCCAATGGGAGTCAATGGGAGACCAAGGGGTCTCTTCAGCGGTGCAGGCAGGCAAGGGGGGGGGGGCTCCTCGCGGTGGCCACCACCTGGGCAAGGGAGAGGGCCTCCTGGGGGTCACTCCTGCACTGGAGTTCCGTTCCTTCAGGTGCTGGGGGCTGCGGATGCAGGGTGTTTTCCAGCCGTCGGGATTTTAGAGTCAGGCAGTCGCGGTCAGGGGGAGCCTCGGGATTCCCTCTGCAGGCGTCGCTGTGGGGGCTCAGGGGGGACAACTTTGGTTACTCACAGTCTTGGAGTCGCCGGAGGGTCCTCGGTGAGGTTTTGGTTCTCCACCAGTCGAGTCGGGGTCGCCGGGTGCAGTGTTACAAGTCTCACGCTTCTTGCGGGGATTTGCAGGGGTCTTTAAATCTGCTCCTCTGTAACAAAGTTGCAGTCTTTTTGGAACAGGGCCGCTGTCCTCGGGAGTTTCTAGTCTTTCTTGAAGCAGGGCAGTCCTCTGAGGATTCAGAGGTCGCTGGTCCTGGGGAAAGCGTCGCTGGAGCAGGTTTCTTTGGAAGGCAGGAGACAGGCCGGTAGGGCTGGGGCCAAAGCAGTTGGTGTCTTCTTTCTTCTTCTGCAGGGGTTTTCAGCTCAGCAGTCCTCTTCTTCTTGTAAGTTGCAGGAATCTAAATTCTTAGGTTCAGGGGAGCCCTTAAATACTAAATTTAAGGGTGTGTTTTGGTCTGGGGGGTTAGTAGCCAATGGCTACTAGCCCTGAGGGTCCTCCCAAGGGGAGGGGGTCACATTCCTATCCCTATTGGGGGAATCCTCCATCTGCAAGATGGAGGATTTCTAAAAGTCAGAGTCACCTCAGCTCAGGACACCTTAGGGGCTGTCCTGACTGGCCAGTGACTCCTCCTTGTTTTTTTCATTATCTCTCCTGGACTTGCCGCCAAAAGTGGGGGCTGTGTCCAGGGGGCGGGCATCTCCACTAGCTGGAGCGCCCTGGGGCATTGTAACACGAAGCTTGAGCCTTTGAAGCTCACTGCTAGGTGTTACAGTTCCTGCAGGGGGGAGGTGTGAAGCACCTCCACCCAGAGCAGGCTTTGTTTCTGTCCTCAGAGAGCACAAAGGCTCTCACCGCATGGGGTCAGAAACTTGTCTCTCAGCAGCAGGCTGCCACAGACCAGTCAGTCCTGCACTGAACAATTGGGTAAAATACAGGGGGTATCTCTAAGATGCCCTCTGTGTGCATTTTTTAATAAATCCAACACTGGCATCAGTGTGGGTTTATTATTCTGAGAAGTTTGATACTAAACTTCCCAGTATTCAGTTTAGCCATTATGGTGCTGTGGAGTTTGTGTTTGACAGACTCCCAGACCATATACTCTTAAGGCTACCCTGCACTTACAATGTCTAAGGTTTGGCTTAGACACTGTAGGGGCACAGTGCTCATGCACTGGTGCCCTCACCTATGGTATAGTGCACCCTGCCTTAGAGCTGTAAGGCCTGCTAGAGGGGTGACTTATCTATACAGCATAGGCAGTGTGAGGTTGGCATGGCACCCTGAGGGGAGTGCCATGTCGACTTACTCGTTTTGTCCTCACCAGCACACACAAGCTGGCAAGCAGTGTGTCTGTGCTGAGTGAGGGGTCCCCAGGGTGGCATAAGATATGCTGCAGCCCTTAGAGACCTTCCCTGGCATCAGGGCCCTTGGTAGCAGGGGTACCAGTTACAAGGGACTTACCTGGATGCCAGGGTGTGCCAATTGTGGATACAATGGTACATTTTAGGTGAAAGAACACTGGTGCTGGGGCCTGGTTAGCAGGGCCCCAGCACACTTCTCAGTCATGTCTGCATCAGTATCAGGCAAAAAGTGGGGGGTAACTGCAACAGGGAGCCATTTCTTTACACCGAGTCTCTAGGGTTATTCTTGGAAGCCATCTTTAGGTTTGCCCTTGCATCATAGCAGGCCTTGTCATACCAGCCACATTTACGTTTACTGGGGTGGCTGCCTACTGAGAGAAGGCAGTCTCTAACTGCTGCATTTACCACTGTTATAGCATCCATAACAGTCTTAGGATTTGGGGCCTCTATCAGGAGTATTTCCATAAATCGATGTAAATTTCCCCCCACCACCCTTCCTACAACTTTTGGGGGTCCACTTGCTTCCACCCAAGCCGCTTACCCTGGTCCTTTATCACCACTGCTACAGGCCTACCTCGTCCTAGTTTACGTAGGGCCCCAGGGAGTTTAAAGGACACTATAAGGGTATTATGGTCGCTAAAACACTCCCCTAACACTTCACCCCAAATCACCAAATCTCTGATAGGGGGAGACACAAAAATGTAATCAATGGTGGTTCCACATAGGTTGGAAGTTGGTGGGTACCTACTGCTTCTATATCATAAAAATTCAGAAGGCCCATCTTCCTGAGTTCCTTTATTAGATCCCTGCCTCTAGAGTCCTGCAGACCATGCACTAAGTAGTCCTCGCAGTCACGAATAAAGGGATTAACCACAGTGCAGAGCCTGCCCAGTTTGGCATTAAAATCTCCAGAGACAATAGCACAAAATTCCAGCCCCATCTTCTCCATTCTATTTTTCAGAACCTGAAGAACGGAGAACAGAGCCCCAATTCGGCACCCCCCATCCCACACTGCGTTCTAGAAGTTAACCAATAAAATATTAAAATTATTGGAGTAGATTACCCATACCAACAATATACCTCGGTGGTTGCAGTTAATTTGAAAAGCACCCACTATCTTGGAGAGGCGAATTAGGGTAACCAGACCACCTTTCAAGTGGCCACCAAGAGACTGTACGGCTGGAATTGCATATCTATCATACCCATCCCACACAGACAGCCCCTCTGACCAAGTTTCCTGAAGCATGATAACATCATAGTTAGCCACACACCCAACCCATGCTTGATCAGATAACTTAGCATCATAACCCGCAATGTTCCATGAGATAAGATTACACTGAGGAGGAACCTCTTCCTGTACAGCCAATGCATTGGCGCATTGTCAGTCCACCCCTTCCAAGGATAAATTGCTATTGGTAACAGTTCTTCTCCTAATCGCCTGCAGGTTATTCTGACCCTGGGGGAGATTCTTACCATAACCAAGAGACACCCCAGTACACAGTCACATGTGGTTGTAAAAAAAAACAAAAAAACAGAGGGACCATACCCATTGAGCCTGCTCTAAGGACAGCAGAACGATGGGTAGAAAGGAGCCTTTGAGTCAGGGCAGGATATCTAACATTTATAATGATACAGTCTTCATTCCCCACCTTATTTTTGGGGCCGACCCAGCCAATTCTTCTAGCAAACAAAATGTCCTTAAAGTCCTTACATGAAAAATCACAGTTGTTGCTCAGCCAATGGCCAACCTTGTTTGAGTTGGTTCGTAGACTCAATTGCCCCAGGAGCAAGAACAGGCACATTCGTCAATACTACCATGTAGGGGGCACATGCTGGGGGAAGATCCAGACAGGCCAGGGAAGACCTGGCCATCGGCAAGTTTGAGTTATCGTTTCCAATCAGCTGTTGGCCAATCCCCCCGGCTGCCACCGGATCAGGCTGCCTACTGCAACTAGACATGTTAACAGTCCTACCCGCCCTCAATTCGGAGGTCGGTGCAGCCGGAGCACAAGCACCCTGACCCCCAGAATTTACAGGATTCACCAATGGATAGGATGTTTTTCACAGGGACCCCAGTGGCCCCGCAGCTTCCTCTGGTAGGGACAACTCATCACCTGAGTAGGGAAGCCTAATCGAGGCCACACATCCATCTACCCCATGCATCCCTTGTCTTCCTTGCACACATATCTGCGAAACTGTTTTTTCTATGGCTGATAATTTTGCCAAAACGGGGGACAGAATTTCCTGGATCATTTCCCGAAATTTGGACAATAAATTAGTTACATCACACCCCGGGTGCTGACAAGGTGTGGGGTCCCTGCTCGCACCCTTAGGGAGCACCAAGAAAGATGTTTTTGGCTTGGGTATCAATTTCTTTAGGGCCTTTTTTTTCCTCGGGGGAGGGCTACATTTATCCATGGGGCAGGGAGAAGATAATAAAAGTCTTTTACCTCTTCTAGAGGGGGCTTGGCCACCAGAACCCTCTATTGACTCTATTGGCTCAGCCCGGACATCCTCAGCAGCAGCTATAACAGCACCTTGACCCCCCCCAATATAAGCCACCTCCACGACCTCACGAGGACCATTGTCTATTGGGGCCTGGCGCCAATCCTCCAGTTCCATGGATAACCTCCTCTCTGCTAGATCAATTTCCTTTGTAACAACCCCAACAGCTCTTGCGAGGAAGGAATCCAATGTGGTGGTGCCACTACCCTGTCTGCTACCGTCCCCACCACCCCCCAGTGGACCTGTTAATGGACCTCTTTTCCTGCCCATTACTACAAAATAGCAGAATAGCAAAACATCTAACACTTATTGACCCCCATAAAGGATCAGGGGAACTAAAGTCCATAATCAGGATACTAGATGTAGCATTTTAATATCTTCTGTGAGTACTCGTGCAATAAATGAGGTATAAGGCACTTTATCCTGACATTTATGCACATAGTGTGCCTGAGCACATGTGCAATTAATCGGCAATAATCTTAGGAAGCACTTAATTTAGCACCTAGCACTTCACTTATTGACCTGGTATACTTGACTAAGAGAATTTAAGTCCATTCTAAGGATATCAACAGAAGCACTTCAATCTTATATGTGAGGATCCGTGCAATAACTAGAATAATCAAAGTGGAATGAACTCAGGGCGAGCTCTTGTCAATTTCCTTGTCTTTGGGCTCAGTGACAATTGCTAAGCTCAAAATTCACCATTTAAAATGTGGGTGCTTTAATTAGGGAACCTGCACATGATGGAAACCAACATATAAATAGCTGAGGTGCGCAATAAATTAATTAAAGATAAACATCAGGCACTTTACTTTTAAAGACCATATAAACAGTCACTTTAGTTGTGAACCAGCACAGTATGAAATATGTGTATAAAATTGAGAACCTGAATGATAGCCTGAAGGAGTCAAGCCCTTACGGTAGACATACACATTTCTCTTTTACTCCTCCATACCTTTTAAGTCTCATCAGGAAGCCCCCCAAATTAACCCCCACTTCCTTCCCGCCCCCCCGAATATACCTGCAGAAACTGTTGCTCAATCTTTTAACAAATAAATATGCTGCCTTTCTTAATTCTGACTTCAGAAGCATTTTCAATAGATATGTGTTCAAAACTGTAGCTCATAGAGACATATTGATGTTCACATGGTAATGGTATACATTAAGTATCTTTATGTAGTTATGTGGACAAACGAATGACAAAAACAAGCTAATACTAAATGTAGGAATCTGGCCCTTTAAGTGGTATGTCAATACCATGTAAAGGGTCCAGGGGTTCTTCAATACAATCCCGGAGTGCTATATTTGGAGGTAGTATGGTCAAGCAGCCTTAGGCCTAACACAAAGAAGTGCAAGGCATCTACAAATACATACAATAGTCATAATTGTGACACATGACTCAAAAAGGATATCCACACCAATTTATAAAAATACCAAGTATCTTAATATATGTTTAGGCATCAGAGGAAAGCCGTTCAGGTAAGTATGTTTTGAACAAGAAATGCTTTTCACCTTAAAAGTGGACACAGTGCTATTTCTAAGTATTACAATGTTATACTTAGGGAGGAAAAACATGTTCTGCAAGCAGACTACAGTGACTTTCAAAACCAATCTCCAGGATTGGTGGGCAAGGTCCAAGGCAGCACCAGCAGTACACCACCAGCGGCACGGGGGTGGCAAGGTGCAAAACAGCGTTGGGTGCCTAATGCGTTTTACTGGAGATCGGTCAGTGTGAAAAGAGGCTGCAGGCTCTAGCCAGGAAGCCAGTTGGACTGAACCAGCAGTGGGACTCCGGACTCACATTGCTCTGGCACAGGATGGTACCTTTGGTCCTCTTCACTGCTCAGGGGCGACTGGTGCAGAGGTGGCTTTAGGTGTCCAGTTTTCCTTACCTTATGATAGACTCAGACTCTAGGGAGCTTGGGAACCTTGTTGGCACCAGTGGTCCACCTCAACTCGATTCAGAGACAGCGGGTGCAGTGGTGACCTCCGGGTTTTGGTGGTTCCAAAGGCTTATGAGTCCCTTCTTCAGATTCTGTTGGAGAACAGGTCTGCTGTTCACAGGATGTCGTGAGTCTTTCAAAGGCAGGCAGTCCTCTCAGGTTTCTAGGGAGACAGCTGCAGGTCGAATTGACTTTGGTGCAGATTTTCAACGAGGGATGCAGACAGACAGACAGGCTGGCTGGGTTGGTACCAGGTCAGCTGCTTCTTTTCTCCTCTTATGCAGCTCTTCAGGGTCCTTGGTCTTCTTAGATCATCAGGATCTGCTTCGCTGGTGCCAGAGACTCTACTGAATTTAGGGGAATGTAAGATAGTAGCCAATGGGCTACAGACCCTTGGGATCACTATACCCTCTAGATGATCACTTCCTGTGGTAAGTGGGCATAACCCTGTTCCAGAATTCCTTGGTATGCCATCTCAAATGAAAAATCGTGTTCACCTCGGCATAGCCCACCTTGGGTGGTACTACCCTGAGGAGGGGGCATGCCTACCTGGCTAGCTAATTTTTCTGCGTGTCCAGGTGGCAAGGGGGTCGGCTTCCTCCTGTGAGGGGGAGCCTGGATTTGCATTTAAAGGCAGCAGTCCTTTTATGCTTGCTACCTTAAGAAGGCTATTCAGGTGGTCATCCTGTGGGAGGGGGTGTTACACGCTCTTCCGGGATAGGCTTTTGTTCTGGGTCGAAATTACATCAGATACAAGGCAAAAAGTGCAGGGTAACCATGTCAAAAAGAGGCACTTACCTACACTGAATTTATGCAATCTTGTTATACTGTTGGTTAAGCATGACTGTAGCATGAAATGATATGCTTGTTAACAATTCTTGCCTTATAGGCCTTTGAGTTATTTTGTATGGCAATGGAAAATGAGAATTGGATTTTTAAACCATAATTTAATGTTTCGGTCATTGAAATATAATGATATTGGTAAATTTTGTGACTATGTGGTTAGAAAATAGATGCCATGGAGTACTGTTACAATGAGTATGTTAGCGTTTTAGTGGTTATCTTGGGCTGCAGGAAGTGATGATGGACAAGAGTCCTATTACGTAAATAAAACATGGCCACCAAGAATGTAACATAGGCCCGGTGGAAGGTGTTCTGCCAAAACGTGTCAGCCATGATATTGTTTTCCTACGTACCCTTGTAGGTTATGTGTCTTTATAAGGTAGTGAATATTTTTTGTTGTTGCCAATGTCGCCGCAGCCACTGGACAAGGAAGCTGCAGCCTGGAGGGTGAGATACATATAGATATATAACAATATTTTTGTAGTATGTGTTTCTATAGATACACCTGCTCTGCATGCTCATGCCTTGTTTGGTCTCAGGCATATGTGAGTTTTTCTTGGAAAATAGGCTATTGTGTCTGCACTACGATTTTGCCAATAGTAGGCAAAGTGCACGGACACCAACTCCAAGTTAGATTGTTTTTTCTTCTGCCATCGAGTTTGTTGTGTACTGACAGGGCATGAACTCAATGTGTTCTACATGTTTTTTCAGGCCTACACCGTTATTCTTCAACACCCACACTCGGTAAAACCGCTCTGTGTTTTTCCCTCAACAAGACTGAGACTGATGCCCACTGATTGAGTCTCTGAATGCTAGGGGCCACTTTGCGTCATTAACTTCCACAACGGTGAAAGCAAATGGCAACTGCATAATGGAACTGACTTCTTTTTTGGTACTGCCCAATGTGTTGTGTGGTATGTATGGTCAGATCACCACACAGTTTGTAATCTCTGCCTCTCCCCAGATCAAGACATGCCTTTTCTTGATGTTTGCCTCACCTTCCAGGTGAAGAAAACAGCGATACTGAAAAGAGGCATTTGCCTTTTGGGCAATGAAGGCAAAGGCGAGTAAGCCAGCCCTTTGGACATCCTGCCACATTAGCTGACACCCAGCCCAGAGGCCATCTTTTCAATGGCTCTGACCCCGAGAAAGAAGATGAGGTTCCATTAACCTCCAAGACAGTGGCCCTTGCCTCTGCCAGAGTAGTAAGTACAGTCTACTCAGATCCCCACTCCAAACCTCTCAGGGGTCCTCATGCCCAAGGCGGAGCACCTCCCCCAAGTGGGTCTGGTGTTGATGCTTGTGCACAGAACACCACAAACTTTATTGCCCCCCTTTGGCTCTGGTGGACATCAACGGGCCATGATCAAAAAAAAAAAAAAAATAACCCAGCCAAGGGTGACGTACCATCTCGTCTGTCAATCACCAAGCCCATCAGCAAGCCTTGACTCCATTCAAAGCTGAAGGTCTCTCCAGCTTCAAAGTTCTTCTCAATACTCTAGATCATGGGTACTCACAAACATTTTCCCAGGGGCTACAAAGTTTGGTTTGTGATGTGACCGGGGGCTGCATTGATGGTAGGCGGAAGGCGAAGGGTGCAGTATGGTGGGTGAACTGCATAATGTGAAACCAGAAAACCTGGTATGAATCCTGGCTTCCCCACTTTAGCAAAATGTGTGATCCTAGACAATTCTTTTATTTCACTTCTGCCCTTTTTCTTAATTAGTGCATATAAGAGAACCTCAAAATACTTGACTTCAGGAAGTGCCCTGGGCAAAACCTTCTCCTGTGTTTAATTTAATAAACTATACTGTTCATGTGTAATATGAACCCAGGCCACCCAAAGAGTGCCCATAACAACTGACGTGCCTATTAGTTCACTATTGGCATAGTTTTCAGGGTGGAGGGGTTGAAGGTTTCCGGATTTATGTTTGAAAACCATCCCTTAAAAAGCAAATACTTCTCAATGCACTGATATAATCTGATGTACTAAGTTGAAACGACTCTGTATGATAATGAAATACAGTTTTGATTTTTGAAGAGACCTTATTATATTTATGCAATTTTGCTGCAGTAGATCTTTAAAAATTAAAGCTTTCCTAAAGGTGCAGGGCAACCTAGTTACTTCCTTTTTTTTTGCCTCCAATTAACATTTAAATAAGGGGTTTTCTTTAATTTAACATATTTTTAATCATTGTGCAGCGTTGAGTAAACAGCAGCCCAGTCCTGCTGTTAAGCAGAGGGCTGCATGTAAAGGTCAGGAGGGCCGCATGCGGCCCCCCGGGCCGTACTTTGAGTATCACTGCTCTAGATGATACAATCCAAAGACTTGCATCTGCTGATCCTCCAAAGACTGCAGGAGGAACTTGATGTGAGGCAAAAGTACCTCTTTATCCATCCTCTTACTGGGAAGATTCAGCAACACCACCCCCACCGAAACCCCCTTCCACAACAGCCATGATCGTATGTGAGGGGAAGATTGCAAGATTTTGTGCGTCACTGGGAGAAATTCCTCTCCGATCAACGTATACTAGTAGTGGTTCAACACGGCTACTGCTAGAACTTTTCACAGACCATCTCAACATCCCATTGCGCGCACTCCCAAAGCAGAAAAACTCAACCTTCTAGAGGAAAAGATTCATGTGCTCCTCCACAAGGAACTCCTAGAAAGAGTCCCCCCCTCATCATTGGAGTAAGGGTATCTACGTTTTACTTCCTAATCCCCAAGAAGGATGGCTCCCTCAGGACAAACTTGGACCTCAGGACCATCAAACGATATCCCGTTGTAACACTTCCACATGACAACCTGGCAGGATTTGATCCCTTTTCTCTGACAAGGCGTTTACATGGATAGACCTGAAGAATGTCTACTTTCACTTTCACATTCCCATGTATCCTGCCCACCGGTGCTACATTCACTTTGTGGTGAGTGGTCTTCGTTATTAATTCAAAGTGATGCAATTTGGGGTTTCTGCCACTTGAATAGTCTTCACAAAGTTCCTAGCAGTGGTAGCCGCCCCTCCTAAGGAACAGTGGACATCCATGATTTCCTTTACATAGACAATTGGCTGATCAAGAGCACAGGCAAAAAATGCCTAACCCACACCCAAGCTCCTATCCATGCTTCACAGCCTGGGATTCACTATAAATGCCACTTAGTCCCACCTACATCAAGTCCATAGGTAAGTCTAACCCTCTCTGTAGATGGTGTCTTCATTCCAGCAGCTCTCACCTCTTTTTCAGCCCAATTGTACAGTCACACTCGAAACTTTCTTGTGCCGCCCAAATATGATACCTTCCTACACTGCCACAGTAGCTCACACCTGGCTCTACATGCACCTGTTGTAGGAATGCCTCTTGGGTCAATGGCCCCAAGCTGAGGATCACTCAGAGGTTTAGCTGGCAAAGGCAGCAGTGGTGGAACAGCAACATCCTATTGCAAGGCATGCCTTTCTCAGGCCAAGTTACTATTACAAGGGATACCTCTTTTGCTCGCTGGGGTGGCACGACATCTCAACCTTATTGCAATACAGGCGGTCTGCCCCACCCCATCACCAGGAACAGCATACCAACTATCTTGAGTTACACGTGATACGTCTCAGTCTCAAACCCTTCCTTCAAGTCATTCAGGGCAAAGTATCAGACAGGGTGGTTGGGAAATTCGGGCAGTCACATATGTGTTTCACACAGTATCTGTTAAAGCATAAGTTGTTGGTGCGGTGCTCAAAAGGAAAGATTTTCAACTCACACCCTCTGGAAAACCTGAGGGTTTCACGCAAAAGCTCTGTAAGCTCATGCAATTGTATACAAAATTATGAAATTATTATTTTTCAAACGTCAAAGTTCATTGGTGTCACGTGTCCATTCTTTTTTGATCCTTCACCTACTGCCAACACACGTTTTGTCGATGTGGCGTCTTGCCCCACAACTTCATCAGGACTAGAACAAAATAAAGCCTACATTTCACATAGGCCAGACAGGTGTCATTAGTGTGAATAATGTCACCTTGTGACATAATACATATTTCCATATTAAAATCAATAGATGACAGTTTTTGGGAAACCCATGTGCAAGTATATTCAAAATTAGTGTACAGATTATAGTCCCAAAATCAAATAACACTCTAGTAATGAAAGACCCTATTTGGCATAAATGTGGGTCACAGATGTGCCTTCATCACCATCATTCAAAAGTGGGGCCAAACCACGCATGCAAGCAATCAAAATAACATCTCACATATATAGCCCCTTGTGTCACATTCCAGTTGCCCCCCAATAAAAGCCTCCGTGAGCTAATCACAAGATCCCAATTTAAACCAACAAAGGTACACCAAATACCTTATTCTTTAAGTCGTATCTGAAAACAAATTAGTACTAGTGTCCAAACCAAGTCTACTAATCACACCAATAGCCTATTCTTTTAAGATGTATCGGAAAACTAGTTAGCACACAGGCCCGTATTTATACTTTTTTTAGCGCCGCATTTGCGCCGCTTTTTGACGCAAAACGGCGCAAACCTACAAAATACAATGGTATTTTGCAAGTTTGCGCCGTTTTTGCGTCAAAAAAACGACGCAGATGCGGCGCAAAAAAAGTATAAATACGGGCCACAGTGCCTAAACAAAGTCTACGAATCACCTCCTTGACACCTGTAAGGAAATGCCTCCTTGGCATGGTTGCCCCCTGACTTTTTGCCTTTGCTGATGCTATGTTTACAATTGAAAGTGTGCTGAGGCCTGCTAACCAGGCCCCAGCACCAGTGTTCTTTCCCTAACCTGTACTTTTGTATCCACAATTGGCAGACCCTGGCATCCAGATAAGTCCCTTGTAACTGGTACTTCTAGTACCAAGGGCCCTGATGCCAAGGAAGGTCTCTAAGGGCTGCAGCATGTCTTATGCCACCCTGGAGACCTCTCACTCAGCACAGACACACTGCTTGCCAGCTTGTGTGTGCTAGTGAGGACAAAACGAGTAAGTCGACATGGCACTCCCCTCAGGGTGCCATGCCAGCCTCTCACTGCCTATGCAGTATAGGTAAGACACCCCTCTAGCAGGCCTTACAGCCCTAAGGCAGGGTGCACTATACCATAGGTGAGGGTACCAGTGCATGAGCATGGTACCCCTACAGTGTCTAAACAAAACCTTAGACATTGTAAGTGCAGGGTAGCCATAAGAGTATATGGTCTGGGAGTTTGTCAAACACGAACTCCACAGCCCCATAATGGCTACACTGAAAACTGGGAAGTTTGGTATCAAACTTCTCAGCACAATAAATGCACACTGATGCCAGTGTACATTTTATTGTAAAATACACCCCAGAGGGCACCTTAGAGGTGCCCCCTGAAACTTAACCGACTATCTGTGTAGGCTGACTAGTTTTAGCAGCCTGCCACAAACCGAGACATGTTGCTGGCCCCATGGGGAGAGTGCCTTTGTCACTCTGAGGCCAGTAACAAAGCCTGCACTGGGTGGAGATGCTAACACCTCTCCCAGGCAGGAATTGTCACACCTGGCGGTGAGCCTCAAAGGCTCACCTCCTTTGTGCCAACCCAGCAGGACACTCCAGCTAGTGGAGTTGCCCGCCCCCTCCGGCCAGGCCCCACTTTTGGCGGCAAGGCCGGAGAAAATAATGAGAAAAACAAGGAGGAGTCACTGGCCAGTCAGGACAGCCCCTAAGGTGTCCTGAGCTGAGGTGACTCTAACTTTTAGAAATCCTCCATCTTGCAGATGGAGGATTCCCCCAATAGGGTTAGGATTGTGTCCCCCTCCCCTTGGGAGGAGGCACAAAGAGGGTGTACCCACCCTCAGGGCTAGTAGCCATTGGCTACTAACCCCCCAGACCTAAACACGCCCTTAAATTTAGTATTTAAGGGCTACCCTGAACCCTAGAAAATCAGATTCCTGCAACTACAAGAAGAAGGACTGCCTAGCTGAAAACCCCTGCAGAGGAAGACCAGAAGACGACAACTGCCTCGGCTCCAGAAACTCACCGGCCTGTCTCCTGCCTTCCAAAGATCCTGCTCCAGCGACGCCTTCCAAAGGGACCAGCGACCTCGACATCCTCTGAGGACTGCCCCTGCTTCGAAAAGACAAGAAACTCCCGAGGACAGCGGACCTGCTCCAAGAAAAGCTGCAACTTTGTTTCCAGCAGCTTTAAAGAACCCTGCAAGCTCCCCGCAAGAAGCGTGAGACTTGCAACACTGCACCCGACGACCCCGACTCGGCTGGTGGAGATCCGACACCTCAGGCGGGACCCCAGGACTACTCTGATACTGTGAGTACCAAAACCTGTCCCCCCTGAGCCCCCACAGCGCCGCCTGCAGAGGGAATCCCGAGGCTTCCCCTGACCGCGACTCTTTGAACCTAAAGTCCCGACGCCTGGGAGAGACCCTGCACCCGCAGCCCCCAGGACCTGAAGGACCGGACTTTCACTGGAGAAGTGACCCCCAGGAGTCCCTCTCCCTTGCCCAAGTGGAGGTTTCCCCGAGGAACCCCCCCCCTTGCCTGCCTGCAGCGCTGAAGAGATCCCGAGATCTCTCATAGACTAACACTGCGAACCCGACGCTTGTTTCTACACTGCACCCGGCCGCCCCCGCGCCGCTGAGGGTGAAATTTCTGTGTGGGCTTGTGTCCCCCCCGGTGCCCTACAAAACCCCCCTGGTCTGCCCTTCGAAGACGCGGGTACTTACCTGCAAGCAGACCGGAACCGGGGCACCCCCTTCTCTCCATTCTAGCCTATGCGTTTTGGGCACCACTTTGAACTCTGCACCTGACCGGCCCTGAGCTGCTGGTGTGGTGACTTTGGGGTTGCTCTGAACCCCCAACGGTGGGCTACCTTGGACCAAGAACTAAGCCCTGTAAGTGTCTTACTTACCTGGTTAACCTAACAAATACTTACCTCCCCTAGGAACTGTGAAAATTGCACTAAGTGTCCACTTTTAAAACAGCTATTTGTCAATAACTTGAAAAGTATACATGCAATTTTGATGATTTGAAGTTCCTAAAGTACTTACCTGCAATACCTTTCGAATGAGATATTACATGTAGAATTTGAACCTGTGGTTCTTAAAATAAACTAAGAAAAGATATTTTTCTATATAAAAACCTATTGGCTGGATTTGTCTCTGAGTGTGTGTACCTCATTTATTGTCTAGGTGTATGTACAACAAATGCTTAACACTACTCCTTGGATAAGCCTACTGCTCGACCACACTACCACAAAATAGAGCATTAGTATTATCTATTTTTACCACTATTTTACCTCTAAGGGGAACCCTTGGACTCTGTGCATGCTATTCCTTACTTTGAAATAGCACATACAGAGCCAACTTCCTACAACACCACATTAAAAATCACCAATAAAGTGTGTCAAATATCGTGCTCCTGTCATATATTTCTGAAAACAAAAGTTAAAGAATATTAAAGCACGAGTTAAATCTATGGACACCTCCTGCCTCATGACCGAGTTAATCAAGTAGCTTTAGTATAAGTGAGGCAAATCCCTGTAAATGTTATCCGGAGTATATTCGGGGTCATCACCCGAATACCGCTACTGCACACACTATCTCTGCTTGGTGGCCAATATGCTGTCAATTGATCGTGCTTACCTGCTCAAGGCCACACTGAGTGCGCGCGGGTGATCGTGGTGAGTGCATCTTTCGAGCAAAGCGTCCTTGTTGGGCGGCACCTCTAATCCCCTATTTGTCCGCAACGAGGTAAAACACGAACCAAGGAGAAAGTGCTCCATATCAAGACATACAACATAACTGACATGTATATCCTCCTGAAACAGGGCAGCACTCTCTCTCTCTCTCCTGATCCCAGCACTAGTGCAGGGGACCTGACTCTCAGCCACTGCAGAAACCTTTCTGGTGAGTAACTTTCAGGAGTGGACAACGAGATCTCAGCAGGTTGTATCAAGCAGTACACCAGTATAAATGCCACCCGCAAATCCCACTTAAGTACTTCCAACACAGGGGACCCCTCTTAAACACCAGTATGTCACTCCTGAAAATTTAAAAATGCCCAGACTTTGCCTAGGGTATCCACAATCACAGTCTATGGGCAATTTACAATCAATGAACTGGTTAGAGTTGGTTTCTTCCCCTCCCACTGCTTCCGTATTTGGTTCGAAAGATGCTACTAATAACTATACCACTTATGATGGTAGCCCCTAAATGAGGCTCTCCTGCAGGCTGAAACTTTTCACATGAGATCAAGGCCATCTGAAACCCCAGGCAGCTCAATCTGGCACTTCGGGTTTGGTTACCAATGCCTCCAGCAGGAATGCATGGACATCCAGCGAGATCTCGTAGACCTACCATGTGGGCCTGCAATGCTGCAAAAAAAGGAAGATGCTTGTCTGCTGTTACATCTGCAATTACTTGGACCTTTTTAAACCTAGAGTCCAGGACATTCAGTATGGGTATATCTATATGCCATGGCTGCATACATGCGAAACATGGAATACTCCTCCCTCTCTCACATCACAGTAAACAAGGATTTAATGAAGATCCTCAAGGGAGTCATTTCTCCCAGAGTCTCCCCTGCTCCTACATGGAACCTCAACATGCTCGTGGGTCTCCCTTTGAGCCTTTGCAGCTCCACCTATGGAAAGCTGCTTCCTCGCAGCCATAACATCTCTCAGATGCATCAATGAATTACACGCACTTACACTCCAAGAACCTTTTGTTCAGTTCCACAAGGACCTCCTCAGAACCAACTCAAACCTCCTCCCAAAAGTGTGCTCCTTTTTTCACCTCATCCCACCTACAAAGCTGCCAGTCTTTTTCCCCTTCAGCCAGACTTTGTAGCAAAGGATCCCTTTGACACCCTAAATGTTAAACACACTCTCATGCAGGTGACACCTCAATCTCCATCCTGCCTCTGGAAATGACAACCTGTGTGCTGTCATCCATGCCTCTTTTTCAACACCCTTGTAGTGGGCCTGGAGTGCTGCTCCTAATGGTAGTTTTACCAGATTCTTTTTGCTATAGCAAATTATTTTGTCTGTCGTCCCCAAAGACAATAGGTTTTTAACTTTGTGTGCTGGAAACAGATTTTGGTTACAGATGTCAGCCTGTAGTGCCCTAGCACCAAATATGTTTTAAGTCTCATGACGTACCCTGATACCTTTGGGGAGCGAGAGTCAAAAATCCAGGTTGCCAAGCACAAGAAGCTGGGTAGGTCCTGGAATGGGTCACTAGGTCTGATCCAGATTGTCACTGTTGGGTATGTTGAAAGACAAGTCAAAGACGGAACAGAAAAAGCAAGTGTGTCTTCAATGTCCATCCGCTCCTCTAAAGAGAGGTTATGTAGTAGGTGTTCCAAAAGCACTTACCATTCCTGAAGCCAGTGTGCAATGAAATATTGTGTTTGCAGTGAGTTGTGGCCTTCAAGTACCAGCTCTGTTTGCAGTGCCTTCTGGCCTCATGAACCTGTAAGCAACCTCCCGCAGAGTGTTTGCCAGGTGCCCATAACCCTGGTAGGGACTGACCCTGAGTGAAGTCAGCTTGCCCTTGTGCTGGGGAGTATCTATAATACTCTTCTGTGAGTTTCTTTAGTTGCTCTTCCTTTGGGCCTGTCTCTGATACGTTACCCATAGATCACACAATTTGTAGAGGACAGTTCCTCTGCCACAGTTGCAGTACATCAGGATGATGAAGGCTCTTTTGGATCATATTTTGATGTTCTACAGGACCTTCATACTATCCACAATGTTCCTGAAGAGGCTTATCATTTATTACACTGCTGCTGGTTTGTACCCCTTCTGAATCTGCCCTGGATTCACTCTTGCCTAGTCTGTGATGGAAGAAAGCACACATTATTTCCAATCTTGGTCCAAAGGTTAGAAACATTTTGAGCTGCCACTGATCTCTAAAGAGACTAAGGCAAATATCAATGCATTTTTTGTAAAGTGTCTGTTCCACTTCTGTGCCTCTTGCCATTTACTGAGGCACTGATAGACCCAGTCTCAGCAGTTTGGCCAACACCATTCGGACAGAGATTCGAGCTGCCTATTCCTCATGTTTTAGTTATTCACAAAGCATCAGACTGGATCTGGAAACTTTTCAGCAGTACCACTGCACAATGCCTGATGCCATTCTGCCTCCGGGAATGATGCGCGGGGCCTATATAAGCACCACTCTTGTGAACTGACGTCATTTACTTTCTTTACATGCCACCAGACGTGGATCTGGGACTCCTCTCAACTCTCTGAAAAGCTTACCTCGATATTTAAACGAAATCCTACAGTGTGAAGGGATGTTACCCCCTAAAAAGATTTCAAGCCCTTCAGGGAATTTTGCAAACCAATTACTTTGGCAGATTCCCGACGTGCACCTGTGGTGCCTGGTGTTGAGACACGACTTCAAGGCCTGCAGAGACTGTGCATCAATTAATCCAAAGGCTACCACGAAATGTGAGGTGAAACTTTATGTCGCAAAGCATAAGACTGCCTGAAGGCCATTCATAGTCCAGTGCAGCATCCAAGGCCCCTCTCTGTCCTGTTCCCGGAGTTACCGAAGTCCCTCCAGATCTTCATCACGCTCTAACTCCTCGGGTAGCGTAAGAAACATAAAAAGTCAAATGGGGTTCCACTCACTCGTGCCACTCATATCCACCTGAGTAAGCACGAGGGCGCAGCACCCCTCTTGATCTTGCTCATGAAGTCAGCCAACGTTGACGCTAATCCCGCAGCTAGTTCCAGCATATAAGCCCTAGTTTCTGGGTCCTTCAGCCACACTGCATCAAATCAGAGTTCTGTGCAAACCTGCTCTGGAACCCTGCTGACTCCCTCGGGGTGCCTTCGGGCCCCAAAGAGCTGGGACCTTCCATCAGGGATACTGCAGGTTTGCCTTTTGTGCCAGCTGTACACGCCACACTTGTCTTGCCACCAGTTGTGATGCTAGTGCCTCTACACACACTTGCCCAGGACACGCTGATGGCCACTTCATCACTTGAAAAAGTGGTCCGATTGTTCTCTTAGCTGCAGAGTTGACCCTGGTCAGACCTCAACCAATGATGCCCCTAATGTGCGGATTTCCCCTTCTGCCAGCCTCAACCCACTTACAGTTACCACAAGCCAAACAACACTCTTTGCATCCCCTTTTAGGGACTGATTCATGCAATGAGTTGCTACCAAGATGATGTCTTGACGGAGGTGGTGTAGCTGGCTGTTTATATGGTAAACCAAAAGGAGATATACAGTGCAAAAAGTCGAGGTGTTCCCTTACTAGTGGACAGGCCTAGCTCTAGCAATCCCAAGATGCTCTTTTAGGGGGCAGTGTGGTTGAGCAGCCCTAGGCTTATCAGAGAGGAGTGTTTGGCATCTGCAAATACACACACAGTCAATAGTTGATGTACACAGCTCAGTAAGTAGATTCACACCAATTTATAAAAACAAAACACATTTTTATATATATTTAGGCACCAGAATCAATACGATCAGGTAAGTACATTTTGCAAGAGAAATAAAAGTTGTCACTAAGATCCTCATTATGACTTTGACAGTCCCAGGACCGCCAAAGCCGCGGTTGACCGCTGCACTCCTGGGAGTCCGGCCGCCAGATTACAACCCTGGTGGTCTGACCACCAGGGGACCACTGCCATCCCGGTGGGGTGGTGGCGGTCAGAGTCGTGGTCAGCTACAACAGGCCTGAGTTCAGCACCACCCTCCTGATTACTATTCCCCTTTCTGCCAGCCTTTTCATGGTGGGGCCATTGCCATGAAAAGGCTGGCAGAAAGGCAGTGCGGGGGGCACAGGTGTGCAGTGCAGGGCCCCCCTGCCCAGCACCCTCAGAATGCGCACTGTCTGCTTTGGCAGACAGTGCGCATTCTGAGGGTCGGGGGCTCCTTCCCTCAGTGCGACAGCATAGGGGCATGAGGAGCCGAAGCCAATGCCGCACACACAGTTTCTACTGGGCTGACTGGCAGAAACCTCCTAATATCATATTAGCGCCAGGGAAAGACCTCCAACTCCGCAGCAGTCTCCTTCCCAATGGGTTCGCATGCCAGTGGTCAGCCTGCCAACCTCGTAATCAGGCCCTTAGTAAATTTTTCAGATGGTGGCAATGTTATCCTACGGAGGAAAAACAATTACTGCATACAGATATAGTACAGCGACTTACGGGACCAATCTCCTGGACTTCAGGTAAGTATGGGGCGAGATCCAAGGCAGCAACAACAGGTCACCTCAGGCGACACTGGGGCTGCTGGGTGCAGAGGTGCTTTTCAGCATCGGGTGTCCAATGTTATCCTATGGGGGAAAAATATGTATTGCATTCAGGCACTTCACAGCGACTTACGGGACCAATCTCCTGGGCTTAATGCGAGTATTGGGCAAGGTCCAAGGCAGCACCAACAGGTCGGGAGCAGAGGGACTTTTCAGCATCAGGTGCTCAATGTTAGTCAATGGGGATCAATCTGGTTAAAAATAGGCTGCAGGTTTGGACTAGGAGGCCAGTCAGGCTGAACCAGCAAGTGGGCTCAGCTCTCATGATGCTCGGGGACATGGGACCACCTTAGATCCTCTTCTCCAAGGGCCAAGGGCAACGGGTGCAGATGTGTCTTGGGGCAATGAATTTTCATTGAAGGGAGCACTTGCGATCGAGGGGGCCTGCAAACTGAGGCTGCAGGAGGTGCCGGTGGGTCCACGGAGGGCAAAACCATAAGTCGCAGAGTTCCTACTTATGCCAACGCCAAGATTGCAGACTTTTACATTTCGTGTCCACATCAGACAGCTCACCTTAGGGGTGGAACCGACATTAGAGTGGATATGCCTTCTTGAATATTCATTTTCCCCCCAATCAAAGTGCCAAACGGGCCCTGCGGCAGAGGGGTCACCATCTCCCTTCTGAGAGAAGCCAGATCTGCATACCAAGGGCGGTGGGCTGCTTTGAAGACCGCTTCCTTAGAATGCAGATTTGCAAATCATCTTGCTGGAATGGGGGTTTTACCACCCCTGCCAGAGCAGGCATTGTTTCCGACCACCCAAGGGCATATGCTTTGACCCTTAGGGGTCAGAAATCTGTCTGTTGGTGGTTAAAACTAGTCAGCCAGCACACGGGTAAATGGTAGGTTTTTGAGTGGGCACCTCTAGGGTGCCCCCATGGGTGTATGTATTAATAAATCCATCATTGGTTACCAAACATCCCTACATTCAGTAAAGCCATCATGTAGCTGTGGAACTTGTATTGGCCAGTTTCCAGCACCAGCACACGCACTTAAAATGGCTTCCCTGATCAGCTACTATGGACCTCATTTTGAATTTGGTGGACTTGAAAGCCCGTCTGCCAACCTCCTGACCGGCTTGCCGTATTGGCCGTATTGGCAACCACCAGCCTGACCTATTAGGTGTTTCCCGCTAGGCGACGGGCGGAAACTGAGGTTTCTGCCCATCTCCCTAGTGGGAAACAGGCGGCAGCACTGTCTCCAGCTCATTATCGAGTCGGCTGCTATGCTGTTGCCTGCAGGGTGCACCAGCAAACTTGCAATGTTCACTGTCTGCACAGCAGGGTGCTGGGCATGGGCTGTACAGAGGCCCACCTGTGGCCCCCTGCACCTGTTCTCTGCCAGCCTTTTCATTGCAGTAAAACCATGGTTCCTGACAGTGCTGGCGGTCTAACCACCAGGGTCTTAATTTTGCAGTCTGACCGCCACAGCAGCGGCAGTCTCAAGACCACCAGCCTCGTAATGAGGCCCTATGTCTAAGAATTTTTTTAATGAGTGTTTTACCCTAATATTATTTAAAAAAAATAATGTCACAGTTTACAAAACTATCATTTAGGGACAAGATGGAAGCAATATAGAGGTTTTGGGTGGGGAAGTGTATTAATACTTGGGTACTAACTTTAATACCTGATTATAAATTATTAGAATATTAAAAATAAAAGTTTTTAATATTAATATTTTTTAGAAAAATTGTAAAAATCAACAAAACTAACATTTATGGTGGGGTGGAAGGTATATAAGGGTACTGGGTGGGGAAGTGTATTAATACTCAGGGTTTAAATTTATACCAGAGTATTTTTTTAATAGAGTATGTAAAATGTTTTTATGCCAATATCATTAAAAAAAAATATTTAAAAAATGCACAAAACAAACATTTAGGTATGGGATGTAAGGAATTTAGTGGTATTCGGTAGGGAAGTGTAGCAGTACTCAGGTTTAAATATTAATACCTGGGTATTCATTTTTAAATTCAGTATTTAAAGGTTTTTTTAGGCTAATATTACTATTAAAAAATAATTTAAAACTCTAGACACCTAACATTTAGGGACGGATGTAAAAGTTATGGGGTTATTGGGTGGGAAGGTGTGATAATACTCAAGTATTACCTTTAAGGCCTGAGTAAATATATTCTCAGAAAAAAAATATAATTAATGCTGGAAATCATTTTAGAAAATATTTTTGAACTCGATAATTAACTAAGAGACATGATGCAGTGGACATGGGGTAATGGATTGGGAAGTGTATTAATACTCAGTATTCATTTTAATGCCTAAGTATTATACTAAAACTAAAATCTTGTAAATTTGGAAGCTTACATAATAAAACTGTAGGTAGGGGGAAGATACACAATATGTCAAACATTTTTTTTTAAATGTACCAATAAATGACCTTTTAAAATTATAACAACATGTTGAATAATTTTACTGTACAATATAACAAACAACTAGTTTTCAATAAAAAGATTTATTGAAACAATTTTTAAAAATCTGATAAAATTCTGAAAAATAGTATCAAAAATATAATTTTTTTAAAAAATATAACATTATTTTAACCACTTCAGTGTGGAGGATGACTCAGTCCCTGTGTGCTGAGGATGGCTCCAGGCCGTCCTCGAACACAAGGCAGTCTCGGGAGCTTGGTAAAAGCTTCCCCAGCACTCAAGGCTGTTTCTTTCTGTGTAATGATGATCATTGCGCATGGCGCTCCAACTTCATTACACAGAAAGTGAGAAAGAAAGGAGCCGACCGGCTTATTTTATTTTCACTTCATCCGTGCCCGGAGGCATATCTCATCCCTATCAGCACTGATGCAGAAAGGAGAGGTGCCACTGAGAAGAGGAGAACCTCCCTAGTGGATCTCTGCTTGGGAATCGCCACAGGAGGGTAATTCCAAGGCAGGGATCCACCCACTAGACCCCATGGTCTTTTGTAATGGCCTAAAGCTTCCCCTAGGACCAAAGTCTTTCTGTCCCGAGGGCAGATTGGAGGTTCCTACCTTCAATCTGCCCCCAAAGGGGCAGGAATCCCACCAGGCACCAGGGTTTCTATTTAGCAGTATGTGTGGGAGTGGCCCTCCAAGGCCTTGTGCCTAGCCCCCATCCACCCAAATTACAACCAGCAGTCTTTCTGACCCCAATTCAGGGCACAAAGTAGGTGTTTTCCTCCCACTATATCACAAGTATTTCAAGGGGGTAGTATGCCCCTTAGCAATTGGCTAATGCTTTCCCTTATCCCCCCGGGCACAAATGTCTTTCTGCCCACTTGGTGGTATATTGGAGGTTATTACTTCCAACCTGCTCCAGGGAGCTGGGTGACAGAAAGCCCACTAGACACAGATGATTTTTTGTGGAGAAATGGGTGGGAGCGGCCTGCCCAGGCATTGGGCCTTACCCTACCACCTCAAATGACCCACAAAAGTCTTTCTGTTTCCCCCCCACCCCCCCATATGGGGAGAAAAAATGACTTTAACTACAATGTGCCCAGGGAGTGGCAGAAAACCTACTGGACAGCAGGGAATTTTTTATTGCTACAAGCTGAGGGTGGCCTCCCCACCGCTTACACATGGGGCCAAGCCTCCACCTCCAATATGACCCAAACAGTCTTTCTGCCCCCCCCTCCTAGCCCTCAAAGACTAAAGCATCCCCATCTTTTTGGCAAGAAGGGACATTTTGAATTTGGATGCTTTTTTTATACACCTAAGTTGCAGAGATGGGCTAAGTCTCACAGAATGTTCTTACCCACAATGTCTTGCAAACTACAAACTTTGCCTAAAATTGCACATTTTCCTTGCATTTCTGTGATGTAAACATCCAGACTCTGCCGGAATCCACAAAATTCCTACCACCCAGCTTTCCCCCACTTGTCCCGATAAGAATGTTACCCCACTTGTGGGAACTGGCCAGTTAGTTTCTTTGGGAAAACCTTGAGGGAGCTACACATCTGACCCTGTGTTGAATTCAGAATTGTATCTACTTTTCAGAACTATACAGCTTTCATGGATCACCAGTGGTTTCACACTGGTTTTCACCACAAACTGGAAGTAGGTTGAAAGCACACAAAAATAGGAAAAATGGGCGCGCACTTAGAAAAATGCCAAAAACTGTGGTAAAATATTTGATTTTTTGATTCAGCTCTCCATGTTCCTAAAAGCTGGGAAGATGACGACTTTATTACATCAAGACACTTTTGTGCAGAGCACTTCTTTTCCTTCTTTTCCCCCAAAACTCAAAATGTAGCTATATTTTGGATCAGTCTCCTCGGTCTCCTCCAAGAGAATCCAAAAATCCTGGGTACCTTTAGAATCCCCAGGATGTTGGGAAAAAAGGACACAAATTTGTTGTGGTTAGCTTATGTGGACCAACAGATGTGGTGGCCTAAGCGTACACTACTCCAAATAGCCAAGAAAAGGCTTAGCACTGCAAGGGTGTTGTCAATTTTTGAAACATTTTCCTGTGGTTTCCATAGGCTTCAATGGGAGAAATTGTGTTTTCTTCTTTTTACTTTCATGCTCGATGTAAACAGTTTTGCGTCTCTTTCTACAGTCGGCGGGGTGTTGTGGTCAAGATCAGATGCAAGAAAGAGCTGCTTTTTAGTAATACTTTACATTTTTATACCTATTGGTGGCTACGTTTATTGTAAGGAGAGATGGGGGAGGTAGATAGATATTGTACAGTAAGGATTTTTTTTGTAGCCACTTTAACACCACTCCATGCAGGTTGAACTTGCAGGCGCACATCGGGTGGCTGTTTTTTTTTTTTCAAACTTTAAAAAAGTTTGGAAAAAACATGAATACAATTTTTTAAAAACTGTTTGGAATACAGGCAACATTTTTTTGCACAGTGTTTCTTTTCGTGTTTTTGCCTCTTAAGAAAAAGAAAAAGATGATTTGCTGGAAAAACTCGGGTATTGAGACTGTATTGCAGATGGATTTTTTTTTAGAAAACTTGTGAGAATTTTTTAGGTAAATCAACTTTTGGATTTTTTAAAATTTCTGTAGCTTGTAGAAAAAATGGAGTGGAAGAGAATTAAAAAAAAAAAAAAGATTGGAGGCCTTTTTGTGGATTTGGGTTTAACCCTTTAGATTCTTGGATTTCTCATCGCTCTGGGTGACAGGTTTTAGGAAATATCACCAAGAGTTGAAGAGAGAAGAAGAAAACTGCAGGAAGAATAAAAAATTGTTTAAATTTGACTAAAAAAAATAAAAAATGGCAATTGAATTTGAAATTGTTAAAACAGGTGAGTAATTGTAGCGGGTATTAGTAAATATTAGTAGTGTAAAAAATAGGCAACACTGTCTAGGTAGTCTGAAGCTCCCATCAATGGATATTGATGGATTGTTTTCAATAGACTCTCAGACATTACTTTGCTTTTTTTTATATACGATTGTTCAGACAACCTGAGAATGATTATGGCATTATCATTCCCAGAAAACATTGTCCTTTCTTCAAAATTTCCAGGCCACATTAGAGATTAGGGTCTGATTTACCTATAGAACTGTTGAAGGAAATATTCCACTCCTATATTTCATTGTTTGTATTTGCACCTCCCTCTAAGCAGGTCGAATAACAGTTCCACCATTCAATTGGGAACCTTGGCTTCCTTCTGTGATACAAGCTGCTTAGATGACCAGTGTGTCTTTAAAATAATTTAGGAGTGGAGCCAACTTTTTCTCATTTTGTGAAAAGTATTTTAATTGTATGACTGATGTGTAAAAGTCATCCACACACTTAGGAGGCACTAAACCCAAAGCTGGTAGTTTAATTTGAGCACATACTGCAGTTTACTGTTTGGTATGTAATCCTCAGCTAAGAATGTTTTTTTTTTTTTTTTTTCCGCCAATGTGCCTAAGAAAAGTGAAAACAAAATCCTTGAATTTTTGTGTTAGCGTAAATTTGAGTAATAGTGTTAATCATCTGTCGTTCAAAACCACTTATAATTTCCCTAGGACTTTTATTCACAGTTTTCGATTTTATTACTAATAACATTTCAGTGTAAGTTGACGACTGCTTGTCATTGTTAATGTTGCAATGAATAGTGTACATTTGGGTGAAAGGATAAGGTGTTAACTTAAAAGTACCATTCATCATCCAAACTTCAGTATTATCCAAGGATGCCAAGTTATGCATTGTACTGAAGATTAGTATGCGTTTGAGGGGTTTTTCATTGTCATGCAGTACCAAGGGTTCTTAGTAAAGGTAACTGTAAGTTCAGGGGGAATGGTAATATCAGAGTAGGATTCTTGTGTCATTATTTGGGAATTACTTGCCTGTTTTTGTCTCTGAACCATTATCCTT
This sequence comes from Pleurodeles waltl, assembly GCF_031143425.1. NCBI lineage: Eukaryota > Metazoa > Chordata > Amphibia > Caudata > Salamandridae > Pleurodeles > Pleurodeles waltl. The sequence goes on along the minus strand of NC_090449.1, from coordinate 311,211,486 downwards.
AAATTAGGTACTGTGGGCATACTACTAGTAACATCCCTGGGGATGCTTTGGACTATGCCCCTTAAAACTGAGTCACAGGGGTCAGTGGAGGTGGATACTAGCATTTTAAGTTGTTGGATGTTCTCCCTCACTTCAATTTCCATTGCAGAGTCAGAGTGGTTATGCTCCCTGGCCCATTCCACAGTGTCACCCAGAGTAACCCTCAGCTTTTGCAATGGGATGAAAATACCCAGCACACCTCCAGTGACTTGACTCCTGGGCTCAGTTAATCTCTCCTTATAATAAATGTAGCCACCAAGCCTGATCCTCTTCTTTATTGGATGTGGCTTGCTTGATTTCTGTTTTCCATCTTACAATAAGCTATTGGTTTAAAAGAGAAAAAAGCATGAGTGCAATGTATTTAAAGTGTGTTTTATTTTTGTTGCTGAAACCTTATCTGCTGAGAAAAATATATAATTTTAATTGATGCAGTCTGTTCATAGTGAAAAACAGTTAGTACATCTGTCAAAAAGGAGAGAAATATTTTTCAGAAGGTTTATTGTCTATGGAGAGAAAGTTGTTAGTTTTGGAAGGTTATATTTTTTGTATTAAAGAAATGTATTGCCTGGTGATTTTGTCTTCCTATGTGGTATCAAGTATTCAGACGTGGATTGCAAAGGTTTGGATTTTTGTCCCAGTTCTTTGCTTGTTGTAGATCTATTTCAGAATAGACAAAAAGGTTTGAATATTTGCTGAAAGCTTTGTGTTTCAGGTTTTCCAAAGTAACTTTCATATACACTAGAGAATTTGCAGTACTATAGTGTGTGACTTTTCACTAATTTTTCTCTCTACCTGCTGGAATGTCTTGTATTTTAATTTCTGAAATTGTACAAAAAACAAAAAGTGGTAAGTATTTGGTGGAGTTAAAATAATACATTTGCCACACACCTCAGGGAAGGTGCTGGACAGTGACTAAGTTTTTGTTGAGGTTGTTTAGAAAAGGTTATCATCAGTCGCTGTCCAGCACCTTCTCTAAGTAGTTTATAGGTGATAGCTAAATTATAATTGTACTGATATTTGTTAAATACAAAAGGGTGAATAGTAACTTACAATGTTCCAACAGTAGTATATCGTTTGAACGTGGCGGTTTAATATAACCTTCAAATTGTTTGTGAATGAAAAATTTATTTTTAAAAACTTCTTCTGGTTTTGCGAGGGTGCTGGTGCACCCTACAGGCTATAGCATTGTCAGCGGCTCGATTATGAGCCAGAGACAATGCTGTTGCCTGGTACCTGCTAGGCGGGCAGGTGGAACCCGGGGTTTCTTCCCCCCCAGGCCTAGCGGGAAACTTCGAATAGGTCCGGCGCAGTGGTTGCCACCAAGACGGCAGCCACCCTGTTGGGAGTTTGACAGACAGGCTTTCCCATCCTTCAAACTCATAATGAGGGCCCTAATGTATAATTTTTGGGTTTGTGAAAAATAACATATTTTTGACCACCCTAACAGTGTGTGACAGCCATTTTGGTTGGGCCTTTCAACCTTGCAAACTGTAAAAGTTTCACCGTTCCCTTCACAGCTTTGGCCGAGACATCCTTTATCGCCACCCCATCTGGCCCCCAAAGGGCATCCAGCATTTATGTCTTGGGCTGTGGTACCCTACGCCCCTATGGCCAAGATCAGTGCACTGCCCAGCCCACTGCCACCACCTGCCAAACCTCTTAAGCATGCCCTTGCAGGATTTCAGCCATGTTTGGATAGGCAGATTCCACAGACTCTTACCAGGCTGGTAAGTGATCATGTCGGACAGGTGGACCTACAGATTGTTCCCTAGGGATACACCTTCTCCTTTGTCTCTTCTACACTGCACCTTCCACCATCCCCATAGTGAATGACGGAGGGCCATCTCTCCATTTTGTGGCAGGAAATGCAAGTCCCTTTGGGCAAAGGGGCTGACGAGAGGGTGCTGGTGCCAGAAGTAGAGCATGGTCGATGGTACTTTTTTGAGCGTACTTTTTGGTGCCCAAGAAGGACAGAGGTCTTTGACCTATTCTATGTCTGCGCCCTACAGAGTGCAAAATTTAAAATGCTCACCCTGACCCAGGTTTTGTCTGCCATTGACCCTGAAGACTGGATGGTAGCTCTGGACCTGCATGACACCTATTCTCATATTCCCGTCTTGCTGGCCCATTGACGTTACCTGTGAATCATGGTGGGAGAGAGGAGCACTTTCAGTTTGCTGAGTTTGGTCTCAACAGGGCCCCACATGTGTTCACGAAATGATGGGGGTGTTGGCAGCACACCTTCAGAGGTCACGGGGTGTCTGTCTTCCTTACCACTACAACTGGATGCTGAAGATGGCCTCGCCCCAGGCACCTCCTGTCATATTTGGGGTTAACTATCAATGTGCTGAAATCACACCTGGTCCCTTCTCAGAGCCTTCCCTGCATCGGAGCCATTCTAGACATGGTTCAGTTTTGTTCCTTTTCTCCTGGAAAGAGAGTTTAGGATGTTCAGCTATGACCCTGCTCTTTCAGCCTTGGTCCTGGATTTCAGTGAGGTAAACTGTGAGGCTGCTGTAAGCAATGGCCTCCTGTGTCCTGCTGGTTGAGTAGGTGAGGTGACATATGCAGGCTCTGCAGTGGTATCTGAGGTCCCAATGGGCCCAACATAAAGGGGACCTCTCTGATCATGTTCAGATCTAAGAGAAGACTGGACAACGATTCGATCAGGAGTAGACCTGTCTCATTTCCCCACCCAGAGCTGACAGTGGAGACCGATACATTGCTTCTGGGTAGGGGTGGCCATCTGCGCAAAGTGGAGATCAGAGGCCTCTGATCCTCAGTGAAGTCCCCGCTCCACATCAACCTTAAGGAGCTAAGGGCCACCTGGCATTAAAGGCTTTCCTTCTGTCCATCAAGTGTTAGTATGGTACAGGTGTTCACACCAACCACTGTCATGTGGTACTGCTAAAGAACAAAAAAAAGGGAGGGGTAAGGTTAACGGACCCTGTAACAGAAGATGTTGCACCTCTGGAACTAGCTATAGTTTTCCTAGTGGTGAACTGAATGGTAGGATCATTGAATGCCAGGGCAGATTAGCTCAGATGCTGACCCATGGTGGATTACGAAAGCCAGCTACATACAGATGGGCTGCAAGGTCTCTTCTGCGAATAGGGAGAACGCTGGCTCGATATTTTTGCCACCCCTGAGAACACACAGCAGTGTCAACATTTCTGTGTGTTGGAGTTCCCAAGGAGAGATGTATTCCACCTCAAGTGGAACTCAGGACTTGTTTGTCTCTCTGCTGATACCACTCCTGCCCCAAGTTGTTAAAAAAAAAGATCAGGACAGACTGTGCCCAAGTCAGCCTAGTGGCTCCAGGCTGGCCACAGAGAGTATGTATCCAGAACTCCTGGGCTTGGGCATCTCTCCTCCACGCAGGCTGCCTCTCTGGAAGGACCTGCTGTCTCAGCAACAAGGCAATATTCTGCCCACCTTCTCATTTTCCACTGTCTTTCTTGGTGATTGAGCGGTGACAGCTGAATACCTTCGACCTTCCTCCAGAAGTTAGTTGATGTCATTTTGGCATCCAGGCATCCCTCAACAAAACTGAATACGTCTGACACTGGGACAGATTCGTAGCTTGGTGCGGCACTCATCAGATCGACCCCCTCCCCAAGCACCCACTGCTCAGGCTAATTTATGACGTTGTGCTTTTTGTTCTGTCACTTCCCACCAAGGCTTTGCTTTGGGCATACTTAAAGGTTATCTTTTTACATTTGCCAGAACAGCCCTTGTTGTTTAAATCACCAATTGTTATGTCATTTTTTAAAGGTCTGCAACACATTTCCTTCTTTGCCTTTTGTTATGCCCCAATGGGACCCTGCTCTAGTCCTGACTTATCTGATGTGCACTCTGTTTGAGTCACATCACAGCCCCTTACTATCAAGTCCATGTCCTTCATTGCCTTTCAAGCTATTTGTGTCAATCCACCTTAAACATCCTTCTTCCCAGACAAGCTAGTTCTGGTGACATGGACACCCTTTCTTTCGAAACTTGTGATGCTGTTCCACGTCAAACTATCACCCTGCTAGCATTCTCTGGTCTGCCTTATTACAAGGACTACAGACTTCATTGCTTGAACCCCAAGAGGGCACTGAGCTTTTTCATAGATCATACAACAGACTACCAGGTGGACGATCAGCTCTTTGTGGGGTTTTCTGGAGTGAAAAAAGGCAATGAAGTGCAGTAAAGAACCATTTCCCACTGGCTTGTGCTCTGCATTAAGAAATGCTACATACTGGCCAAAAAGGAGCCCCCATAAGGACTTCGTGCTCATTCTAATCTAACTAGGTTAAAGCGGCAGCTACCACTTTATTAGCACGTGGTGTCCCTGTCCTAGATGTTTGCCAAGTGGCTACATGAATGTATTTCTGTGCATTCACAGAGCATTATCGTCTGGACTGTCTGGTTCCCAGGGAGGGGCGTATTGCCTGCTCTGTCTTGGAGGACTTTCTTGTTTGAGTCTATTCACAGACCCACGTTTGAAGAGGTATTGCTTTGGTATCTGGTCAAAAGGTGAGTAATCTGCGGCTAGAAGCCTTTAGCAGAAGAACAAATTACTTGTCTTCAGTCATACTCTTTATGGGAGAGACACTATCTAGCTGCAGATTCATCACTGGTCCTCTCTGTTCTCTGATTGAACTCTATCCATTTATAAGATTCCAAGTCTAGGAATCTGCACACTGTTACCATTTTGCTTTTGGGTTTCTGTGTCTGGGGGGCAAGGACAGTATCCAAAGCAACTAACGTGCGGAAGTGGTACTTATCTAGGACAGCAAGTCATTTCCAGAGCAGAAAGGTAATGCCGAAAAGTTTCTGTTTCAAGTCTGATGCCTGTGGAATATTCAAAAGGTAAAAAGGCTGCTGCTAGATGCTCTTTACCAGAAAGAGCATTACAGATGGTAAGTAACATGTTCTTTTCTACCACAAAAGTGAATCACACCATTGCTAGACACCATTTGCCAGGACCAAACAGACCATTTTCTCAGTGGCCTGCATGATGGTGTTGCTTTCAGAACATGGTGGGCGTTATTGATGAAACTAGACTCTTCCCCATACAGTAGGCCACGATTAGAATAGGGCCATGGTTAGAATGTTTTTGGCAGGCTGATTTTGGTTTCCACTCGGAGCACCCCGAAACCCTAAGCTCTTTTTGCAGTATTCTACTTTGAAATGCCTCAATGTGCAAGGCTCTGCTAGCAAGGGCAAACTTAACTATTAAAGAATTGATGCAGTGGGCAACTAAATATTTTCTCTGCAGTCAAAATTCACAGTATTAGACTGCCCAAAGATGTTTTAGGGTGTGGGCAAAGTGGGCAATCACCCAGGGCCCCCACCTTCCAAGGGCACCCTGAGAATGTGATCTTTCGTTCTATTTAACCTCTATTATATTATCTAAACACCTGTCCCAGCTATTACTTCTGATCCAGTCTCTACTGCGTGCATCTTAAGGATTTTTTGTGTCCCAGGCAAGACATATTTCAACAATTTTTAACATATAATTTAGTATTATTGGCATCATATGGGTTTGAATAAGCTGGAAATCAGTAAAAAAAGAAACGTTTTTTCTGAACAGGGCCCTCAAAAATATTTCTTGCACAAGGGCCCAAAAATCCTTAAGATGATACTGTTTGACTGCTGTCTGTTTTTTTGGGGTGTTACAGTCACAACCTCTAGGACATTATGCATGAGGTGTTGCAAATGCCAAAGTATTATGCGTGTTCTCAAACAGTTCAAGATGGACAAGACAAAACCAAACAGATTTTTGTTCAACCCCGGACACCACTGGCTCCTTCGCTTGTGCAGTGAGCGCCAGTGTCAGTTTTAGATAGGACTTCTTGATGCATTCCATTTGGACCTGTCCAGGTGACATGAGTGGCCATGCCTTTTGATGGGGCCAGATTTCTTTTTTTTTTATACAGAGAAGTGGATACAGTGTAGGAGTGCTTGAAGAACAGCATGTATGCAGCTTGCTCTTGGGGACATGCCTTTCTCCAGCAGAAGCCGCCTCCTCTCATCCACACATTTTGTGGTCCTAGAAGAAAAGGTCAAGGGCAACAACAGGAATCCTCTGCCTCTTATTTAATTGCTGTTTCCAGCCCTTTTCATATGTCCTCGAACACTGCCTGTCCTACTAGTGGTCAATCACTTTGGACTGAGTCAACCAGATTGTCATAGTTACTTGTGCACTTCCCTTTCTGATGGATACTCCTCACTCTAGATACCTCATCTTCAGAATACGCCCAGGTGCCACACTGGATCTGGGGAGATTCAACAGCAGTTCTCCTGCACGCCGGCTGGTAAATTGTGCAGATCGCATTGGCTTTATACTGCTCCTGAAGTTACAGAGTGAGGACCATTTAAACCCCGCCTCTAAATGCTAGCTTCAGTTCCTTTATTTCTGTGCCTTCTGATGCATAGCTGGAGCTCTACTCTCAAATTCTGTCATTCTTACAATATTTCCAAAAACATTTGACAGTGTGCTAGGGAGTCATGCCTGCTTACAAACAGTGGCAAGACTGTAGGAAGATGTCACAAACGCACATGAGGTATACCTTTAGGCTCCAGTCACAACCCCAAGTCGATTGACAAGTGTGCCCTCAGGCACCTGAAGGCCATGAGGCAAAGCTCTATGGTGCAGAACACAAGAAGAGGTCATGGGAGAAGCTCAACTGAAACTCTTGCTCCAAGTTGCAGGCCGGTGTTCCGGCCAGTTTACGAGGCAGGAAGCGGATCATTCTGCTTAAAAGGCGAGAAGTGTAATGATCTGCTTCCTGCACAAAGTCTTCAAATAAGTCAGTCTAAAGCAAAAAGTCAAAGCAAGACTTGCCCTTTTCCCATCCCACCACTCTAGCTCGTAAGAAGGCACAAGGTTGTCAAGATAAGCATTAGACTTTTTCAAAGACTAAGTCCACTTCCTAAGCGTGTCTTGGTGTTCCTCGAGTTCCTCATTCCATCACAGTTACAGAAAGAAGCCTTCAAGGAGGCTGTGTCCATATCATTAATGTGCCTCCAACTCCCTTTTGTGTGCCTGAAGGGCTGTTGAAAGCCTTATGGACCTTCAGTCGGGTTAGCACCAGCAGGGCCTACCTTGATGAAGTCTGTTCCCTTGGAGCCCATTACTGGGCCTGTACCAACTCTTACACAAATGTCCATACAGGCCTAAAGATCCATGCAAGTTCAAGTATTACAAATGCAGATAAGCAACCTGCTGCCAAAGCCGGATACTGAACTCATGTCTGCCCAAGCTCAACCAATTTTGCTCTATGACCTTACAAAATTGTAAGCAGTCATCATGCAGCCTGAGCTAACTCTATGCCTCTGGCATGGCACATCTATCATCAGATGGTCCATTCTCTTTTTGGCTATGTCTCTGAACCCATACAGAAAAAACACGTAGGGTCCCCAAGACTGTTGATCAGGAAGAGGGTAATGGATTACTTACCCCTGACTATACTGATGATGCACTATACTTGAATTAACAAAACGCTAGTGGGTTAGACACCTCTCTTGAAATGGAGCTTGATTCACCACTATTACCCCTCAAAAGAGTAAAGTGCCTCTTTGCAGCTGTGATCCAGAGGACAGCTGAGGTTCTAAATCTGTAGTTTCTCTCCAATGGAACAAAAACAAATATTCTAATGAAAATTCCACAACCAGGGCCAATGTCGCTGGGGCCCTTGCTACCACGTAAAAATGCCTTCAGTAATTCCTAGGTGGTATGGGATAGCTATTTTAGCCATGTTTTAGACATGTTGGTCTTAAGCTAAGTAGGCCTGCCACTGTGCACTTTAACCATGTTACATTTTATTCAGCATTGCTTTATTTTTAAGGAAATAGCATTATTTGTGGTGCTGTTTTCTTTTCTTTATCTCATTGTACTTTACGTTCTTTGGAGGACATTTATTTCACTTTGTGCTTTCTCCAAGGCTACAGTCAGATAGGGTTGCTGACAAACGTGGTATGCTGTGTCTCCAACATTCACAGAAACCACACACTCATATTGGGGACCTTTTTGTTAGAATGTCAGCTGTTTTATTTTAAAAACATCTCCTTGTCCCAGACACAGTAGAGTGGGATCCCAGCCAGATGACCATGACTGTATGCTGATTGCTGATTGCTTTGCTGCAGCTACTTGCCTAGACAACTGGACCTCTGATCCACATGGGGAAGGTGTCTCTCTAGACTACAGGCTTCTTCCTCCAGGTATGATGGATGGTGTACCCCCAGGGGGAAAACCCGAAGGGCAGATTAGGCTTATTCTACCTCTGTTGTCCTTGCCTGCATGAGACTTTTGGTAACAGAGATAAAGGGATGGGATCTGATGGACCACGATTACCCTGAGGAGTCATTTTGTCATGTGCCTGGTTGCCACAATCATCTTGGCTCGAGATGAGCCGCTGCTAGTTACCCAGAGAACCTGGATTCGGCCGACGGGAGTCATGTGGTGGGGAATTCTACTTAGTAGCCACAATCCATGTGATTGTGTTTCCCAAATCCAGTAGCCTCATTAGAGTAATGAGACCCTATCCAACATAGCGCCCAATGTTTGATCAGGCACTAATATTCAGATCCTCTTAATTAAGTATCTCTGTCTCATTTAAGGCTAGAGACATCTCAATACTATATACGGAGACGTCCGTGGTATTGAGGATTTCCTCCTCAGCTATATAGGTAGTACCTATCTTGAGCTGTAGGTTATTGAAAGGACCAATCCCCAATAGGTATCCTTATCTCTGAACATATATCTACCATTAAAATGGCGAACCCACAACGGGTAGCAATTGCAGTAAATATGCGACCATGCCTTACTGCTTATTTATTGGCAAACGGCCTAACAGCCCAGGGGATCCAGTTACATTTGTTGTTGAGGCACATCCAGCCTATAGAACATAATTTTTTTATTCTTGGGAACCCGAATTCATTATACCAATATACACCGCAAACATACCAGCACAATACTGAGCTTATGCATATTTAGAAATACCTTTATCTTACCAAGACCTTAAAAATTGTCTTGATGGCACCATACCACTTACAATATGACATGATAGGTTAGGTCCTCTGAGTATTAATGGCCCGACCTGGTCTTTATTGGCCACATATACACCACACCCTGAAGCAGCGACCTTAGCGGTAGCTGAAGTTCAGCGCTTATATACAGTACATATATAGAGCTCACAACAATATACAGATTATTAGTACAGTTTGTCATGCAAACATTAAATACTAACCTAGCACGTGCTGCTCCAGTGCAACATCATGCAGTGATGCCAGGCATTAACCCTGTGACTGTACATTCGATCATGGATAAAGTATCCACCAAGCGGGAGGAAATTCCGTTTGGTTAGCTCAAAAAATAAATGCACTGGAAGCAGTTTTTCCTCATACAGGACCTCAGGATAAACATAGAATTCTCACTATGTGCTTGCCATTCGGGATGGTTCCCATAGTTGATAATTGCAACACTTGGGGCACAGTATGGGCCACGCTCTATACTACTGCACACGGTACACCAATACTTGCCAGTCTTCCGGAGCCATTAAAACAAATTCAAGATGAATACGGGACTGCCCTTGCCCTGGATTTGGGGAAGCAATTAATGGGCAATTTTGCCACAGTATCCTCAATTATATTATGTAACCTGAAAGGGGAAGCAGTTGCACTAGAATGTGGCTCCGTGATGTTCCTCTATAGGCTCAAGAACAGGAGCTACCAAAGATTATCTCCGAGTCCTATTCTAGTATTGGTCAAGATAGTCTGGGGGGCAGACCGACTAAACCACAATTTCAAGGCAGATCTAATAAAGATACTAACAAGCAAGCACCTGAAGGTTTCAAAAAGCACTGGGATAAAAAACTACAAACACCTAAAAAAGGAAGGGGAGAATCTCCGCATGCGGAGACCCCACAAAATAGTTACAGTGTTAGAAATAGGGATACTATAAAAACGCCTGACAGATATCAATATACTGATACACGCAAATCTCATTCCTTTCAGGACTCACCAGAAATACGCATTTAGAGGGGTTGGTGGTCAGAGCAGCAAACTGAGTACGTGAAACCGAGAAAGGACACAATGCGCTTGTCTGAAGTTTCAGTTAAAAAAGAAGAGAAACTTCCCCCCAAAAAAAACCCAATTTAAAAAGAAAAAGGTGGCAGCAGTTACATTTCGACATGCCACTCCAGAAGAGGTCTTTACTGAAGAACAAGAAGTGGGCATTGGAACTGCTCGGCAATGCAGCAGAGGTCACAATAGTTCGCCAGGATCTTCGAGAGCATCTGGAGGTGAAAGCAACTGATGACTTCTTACAAGTTCAGACTACGGGCATGAGTGTCTACACACCCGATAGGGTGTACAGAGTAACTCTTCAGTTAGAAGGGGACATTGAATGCATAATTGACACTATCTTTTGGTACCGCACAGTCTCTATTTATGATATTTTGCTGGCTGAAAAAGATTGTCCGCCAGAATAAATCCACAATCTCCCTTATGGAGAGGAAGTGAATGAAAAATCTTTCTCGCCTCTTGTTCCCAGAAAGTTCGTTGAAATGCATGCCATTGATTGGCCATTGGCACAGGCACCTGAGTTATAATGCAATCACATAGGATGGGACAAATATTCCTCCTACTACGTAATACCAATACAATCCCAACCCCAACCTCAATATCCTATAAAATCCTCAACCAACTGGAGTACCAGGGTGTTATTAAACCCTCAGACTCATCCATGAATAATCCATTATTTCCAGTCACTAAACCTGACCATTCATATAGAATAGTCTTATACTACAGACATTTAAATAGTCACATTAAAACATTTGCTATACAAAATGCACATAGCACAACTCTTTTGAACAATATAGTGCACAGAAAATAAAAAACGACCCTGAATATATCCAACGGATTTTTCTGCCAAAATATAGCACCTGAAAGTAGGGACGTAACAAGTTTTAACACCCTTGTCTCTCAGAAAAAAAATCTATCAACTCCCACAGGGGTACAAGAACAGCCCAGGGCTGTTCTCACCTCGTGTAACATCTATTTTACACAACATCCACCCTGAGGTGTTGTCATATGTGGATGACATTTATCTCACAGACGACAACCTCATGCAACATTTAAGATGGGTAGCCCGCATTGTTGTAGGATTTGCTGAAATCGGCTCCAAATTCAACTTAAAAAAATGAAACTAGCTTTCCTTTGTGTCCTATTTCTGGGATACAAATTGTTGGATGAAGGTAGGACCCTGTTACCCTAATTTGTAGAAAAATGCGCACAACCAAAACCTCCAAACACAATATAAAAGCTTCAGTCAGTGTTGGGCTTTTTAAACTTTGGCAGAGCATACATTCTGGATTATGCACAACGCATCAAACCATTGTACGACTTAATACGTCCTGATTTTACTAGTACATTTTGGACAGTCAAACACACACGCATTCTGAAAGCTTTGCAACAAGACATGCTCAAAGCAAAACACTTGCATACAAGGGACAATAAAAAACATTTGGTCATCAGAGTAATTGCTGGTGTCATTGGTTTCACCTATGTGACAGTCAATGAGGGTGAGACAGTCCCAAATGCATATTAATCACACACATATTCCACAGCTGAACAACGCCTTGCTCCCACTGAGAAAATCCTCACTGCTGGCCAGATGGCGGTCCTTAAAGAGAGAGACCTCTGGCCCAGGGAAGCGCATTATTGTTGTCTCCCCCATTCCAGCTCTAGAAGCTGTTACCAAAGCAAGCGTTCCTAACACTAAAGCACTGCATCCACGTTGGATTCAATGGGCAACGTCTCTGACAGCCACTGATGGTGATTACGTTTTTGACTCCAAATTACAGACCCAAGAATCCTTACAATATGAACTTGAGTATCCAGTTCCAGCAAATACATTACCCATCGAACAATATCATAAAAGTTTGTATACTGATGGTTCAGCCCAACCAGCGACAGGAACAAAACATCACTACTTCACTGCTTTAGAAGCCGTGAATGATTACATGAAGGATGGCATGTTCCAGCCACAAAATACACACAGACTTCAGGATATTGCACTGCACAACTTGCGGAGCTCATGGCTCTGGGGATGGCACTGGAACATACGTATCCTGAGCAGATTACGTTGATTGTCTGTGATTGGTACTATTGTGTCCAGTCCTTCAATGAATATTTGCATTACCGGTGCCAAAATTGGTTCAGAGATTCAAAAGGCAGCACCGTCAAAACAGACTTCTGTGGGGGAAAGTAGCATATCTGAAGGAAACCCTACCTAACATCCATGTTGTACATATACTAGGACATCAGTGTGTTGGAATACACGTTGAAGGCAATACTTTGGCTGATGAAGCAGCCAAATCAGCAGTAGCTATGGCTTTTATTGTTCCAAGCTAAAAGTGGATGATGAAACACTGGCAGCCGTGGCAGCTTCGGCTGATGGCACGCCTTTTCCTAAAGCATATCCTGCTAAATATTCCTACCAGATGGCAGGATTGTTTGATGCACAAGTAACATTCCCAGATGTGGGAGTTCGGATTATTCCAAATAAAGAACTAAGACCTGCATTAGTAAAAGCAGCGCATGAGGGTGATGCTTCTGCCCATGCAGGTGTGGCAGCTACAATTTCAATATTACAATCAGGATATTGGTGGCCAGGTCTATACAAGGAGCCCAAGCACTATGTCCTTTGTTGTGACATCTGCCAGCAAATAAAAGGGTCCACCGTGAAGCGCTCACGACAGACACCCCTCCCAATTTCCAACAAACCATTACAATGTGTGTACTTGGACCATTGTGGTCCCCTGACACCAGATAGTGCATACAAATGCATCCTAGCCGCTGTCGATTCATGCTCCATATTTCTGTGGGTTTGGCTACAATTCTCGGCTGACGCTTGAACTGTTATTAAAGATTTGCAAGTCTTTATTGGTACATATGCTGTTGCTTTCCATTCGGACTGGGGCCTTGCTTTTGCCTCAAGGGCTTATAGGGATGCCATAACTTCGTTAGGGGTCTAACTGCATTACTCGTCTCCATTTCATACTGAGGGAAATAGTGTTGCGGAGCAACTAAACCGAGATTTAAAGCAATCCTTAACATCTAGAGTATTAGTCACGAGTCGTAGCTGGCTTACACACCTATCTTGAGTCAAGAGAGCACTTAACAATCTGCCTAGAAGGTCCCTGGGGGGGCGTACATCATACAAATGCCATTTTGGAACTTAAATGTATGTTTCAGATCTTGATGGTCCTGGCATGGAGGCCACGTATACAAACTATGACATAAATGAACGTGTCACTGTCTTGCAGGACTTACAACAGTTCTGTGATGACAACGCATCTGCCAATGCTGCCTCCCTTGGAATCAGGGATGTACCAGTAAAATCCAGCGGCTGGATTCCTAAACTTGGGGGATCTAGTGCGTGAAAAGATTGCTGTGAAAAGGGAATTCGGTCCTTCTTACCATGCACCAGTTCCAGTCCTGGGAATACACAGTACCAGACTGTGATTCTACTACCGCTGCCTGGCTCTAAAGAAAATCACTTTGTCTCCATTGACAATGTCAAATTACACCATGTGGCTTATCCTGCACAGCAGACCTAGATGACTCCTGAGTAGTGCCCAAATCCCTCCCACTACAGACCAGGATGTTCTCCTACAAGTCTTAAACAGCAAAGCTGATACCTCTCCGAGCTTGGGGATGGTGGAAAATTAGCTTTCATTGGTTCCACTGAAAACCACTTCCACATTGATTTCTGCTAATGCGGAGCAATGTTCTACAAATTCTACACAAACGGATGTAGTAACTTACTACACACCACCGAAGGAATCTTTAGCAGCTTCACCTCTTCAAAATACACTTCCAGCATTTGTTTGTACAGATGATGGTTGCTTCGTCGATGCTGACGACTTTTCTTCAGACTCATCTGCCTCTACTGCCTCTACTGCAACAGAACTTTCAATAGCACGTAAGCTGATACATTGGCTTAAAATTAACTATTTCATTCTTCCATGGATTTATCCTTGGGTCTTATTGACTATACTCGCCTTTCTCCTTTGGATTGGGTTTTCTTTCTCCTCATGCAATTCCTTCCTGAACGGTCTACAGTTGAACTGGTAGATGAGGTCCTAAAACCACATTTTTCATCACATAAAAGAGACTTGTCTCTAGTGTACATTACATCCATACCAATTCCCAAAGGGATTGTTTGGGCATACTGAGGTCATTCAAATACCATATGTATTTAAACTTTCCATGACAGGATGTGATCACACCCGGAGTGGTTTCTGATGATTGAGATGTGAAAACTGTTGATGCTATGACGTCTGATCTGAAGTATTATACAGTATTTGAAAATGAAGATGTGTACCAGTGTAAAGGAAATTATGGAGATATGTTCTGTTATAATTACTATGGACATTATTTCATTCACAGAGCAAGTACCCCAAAGACTATTTTTAAATATACACAATAGAAACACTGCCCTACTCCACCAGTAGGCAGTTCTAAAACGTATACTGAGAAATTTGCATATTTTTCTGGGCACAGTGTCAAGAATGCTGAGTCATATTATTTTAAATTGCCAGAAATGGAAAGTCAACATTTTTTATTGACAGATACAAAAATTGATTTACTTTGATTCACTTGTTTCCCGATTGGCTATGAGTACTGATTGCAGTCAATTGACTTTAAGAGTGTGTGGGGAACAAAAACTGGAAAATAAAAGGAAGAGAAGCTTTATTTAGAGAATGTATGATTCCTGTTCAAATGATATTTTTAAATAAACCAGTACAACAAACAAGCTGTTTAGGCTTAGTAAACATTAAAAAACTGAAGGCGCACAGCATTCCCATCCCTGCTAAATTCTGCAAATGGCAAAAATATATAAATGCATTAGAAGATCAGCTCAATGAATGGGTCCAGAATGGTTCATTTTCACGTCCTGGTGGGTGGTTATTATGGCCTGTATACACCAAAGGGGTGCCACACTCGTTTTGTTAACTCCTCGGGGTGGGGGGTGGGGTTAGCATGAATAGGCTGGACCCTCGCTATGTGTCCTTGTAACACTCGGGTATAGTGACAACATATAGTGACAACATATAGTGTAGGGATATTATGCCAGCAATGGATGAAGGTCTCCTCACTGGATGCTGTCAAAGAACATCTAAGTCTCTTGCCCAATAACATAGATTTACAGGATTTCCTGTTAGGCCCCAGAAGACAACGCAGAAAATGCTTCTTATATGCTGCATAAAATGAAATATGGAAGCTTTCCCAACAAGAGGTGGCTGCCCGGTTAAGGCAAATAGATCAGGAAAACTTACAGAAAGCATTGGCCATTGTAGATAATGGGATTAACACCTTGTCCGACCGAATTTATATCTTAAATAATATTGTATGCTCTGCAATAGATATAGTACAGAGTGATGTATCATTTTTGCAACATGGACAAGGTCAGCTAAGACCCATTATGCAGTTAGGTTGGACACTACAGACATTGAAAGCAGGTCACGTTCCCTGGCAACACGTGAGCATAAGGGAGATTTTTTCCACATTTAATTAAATGCGACAACAACAAATAATGGCTAAGAAAGAAGCAACATATGTCATGTTGTATATTGAAAAGTTGGAAAAGTTACGTTTTACTGTGGCTGAAATACCATCTGCTGAATGGCTAATAAATGGGGTTATAAATCTGCCCATTTCAACACTTCAATTTACATCCTGTTTGAAACACATTCCAGTGGGCAGATATGAAGGGCTGGGAGCTTCCTTTCTCATACAAAAGTTTCAATGACATGAAAGAGGTCTTTCTTAACTGTAGTGAATGCAAGACTTCTGTGAGTCATTCGATGGTTTGTAAATAGCTGTCCTTGTACGGGCCGTGTAATGCGTCTGCGGCAAGCTTGGCTTGTTATCTGAAGGGAGTCCCAGTCCCCTTAATTAGACAAGCGTTCCAGGTGCTCTCCAATGGCAGCTAAGAGCTCCTTAACACTGAGACTTGGGGATGCGAGCCGGAATAGCTGACGTCGTTTCAGTTTCCCAAATTGTTCAGCGCTGCAGGAATGTCCTTTTTCCCCCTATGCAGTTTCAAGGAGTAGCAGACATTTGGCCTCATATTGCTACTTATGATGTGAATTTTGACAAGTTGAGCAGACTATGGCTTTATTGTTTCAAAAACATGTGCCGCTTACATCTGCACGCGAGAACTATGCGCTTCAGGTTGCGAGGTCATTGGCGGAGATTCAGTCCCTTTTAAGTACAAATTTTCTAAAACACTTTGGTGAACTCATGGGACGAATATTTAATACGTCCAGTACTACTGGAATCGCCCACTTTTTTAAGGCTGTTGGTTCTGGTTTTGTTCACACCTTCTCCTCCATATTCGATTTAATACCATCAGACATAAATTCTATATTTTTGAGTGTTTTCGGGGGATTTCCGATTACTTTGGCTATAATAGGTGGCATTTTGCTGTTGCTACTTTTTCTGCGCAATGGCTGTCCTGTCACAGCAAGGACTACTGAAAACGCTACCGCCACCAGAACTGTGTCGTGAACGCATGATGCAGTATTTTGGAGCACCACTCCTGTAACAACTGGAGAGTGACTGGTCTTTGACATTCCAACCAGTTTTGGATAGTGTGCAGCCCGTGTTTCGATGCCTTTGGTGCCTCTTTGAATGTGCACTTAATGTTTGTCTTCCTACACAGCGCTTACTTTCATTGGATGATGATCTGTTGATGTTCTCGATGAGGGCTCATTATCAGACATGCACGTTGAGGGTGCATTTGCTACGGGAAGCTGCCTAAGAGTTGCCTTTTATGGATTCTGCAACTCTCAACTCTATGGAGGGCATCACACAGAATGCTGCTGCCTCAGCTGGAGCTCAGGCTTTGGAACACGAGTGCTCTGTGGCTCTTCTTGGATATGAGTTGGATATTTTACCGCCTGCTGAAGTAGAACGTGGTGTGGAATTCTACTTAGTAGCCACAATCCATGTGATCCTGTTTCCAAAATCCAGTAGCTTAATTAGCATAATGAGAACCTACGTGACAATGGCTACATGATCCAAACCTTCTTCATCTGTCCAATAACACAATGACATAGGCCAGTGAGTCAGACTTCCTAACTTAGCAACATACACAGAACAACTCAATGTATAGGTTTCAACTGGTAAGGTCAATATTAACTCATTGCAGACAACTCCTCCAGATAGGGAATCCAAAAGGATGGATGCTTTTGATAATGCTCGGCTGGTCCCTGGACCATAAATTCAATTTGTCAACTGGGTAGATACACGCAAGGCCTGTGACATGGCCAGAGAGATTTTGACAATTTTTCCAGAGAACTTTAGAGCTCCTCTAGCTTGGACATTACATAATGGACATAATGTAGAGAAGTGCAGAGGTGTTCAGGTTTGGATATGACCAACTGACTTGGCAGAGCCTCTAGCACCAGTGCCATGCTCAGGAGGCACTCCTGGATGAGGGTGAAATAATTTTCTGTTGATGTGCGGGCATCTCTGATGGATATGCCCTTCAAAGGGTCACACTCTTTGGGGAAAGGGTGGACTCAGTGTTGGGAAGATTCAAAGGCAGCTGAGCCACTGTACGCTGTTTGGGGAAACTGATACCAGTGAAACAATTCCTCCATCAGTTTTCGAAATTCAGAAGCTATCCCATGGAGCTTGCCTATTGGCAGTGTCAACCCACCCAGAAAGTAATACACTGGTTAGTACAGTCCTTTAAGGGCTGCGGATGTGGCACCGGCAGGCACCTCATGGGGCAGCAGGGCCAACAGTTCCTCCTCCGTTGTTGCATTAGTTTGTCCTCCACTTCTTATGTCAGGCCAGTAAGGAGGCGGGATGCAGCTTTGTGTTCCTACTGTAGATCTATCACACTGGACAGGTAGTTCATACAGATCATTCCCTAGACCTATGCCCTGCCCTTCATTTCATCCCACCCTATCATCCTCCCACGCCAAAATGTATTTCGGAGAAGCATTTGACAATCTTAATGCAGGAGATAAATCTTTTACTTGCCAAGGGTGCTACTGAATGGTTACCGGACTTGGGAAGTTGCAAGGGATGTTAGTCACACTAATTCCTGAAAAAGGTTGGGGGTCTCAGGCCTTTCCTGATCTGTCACCTGGTTAATACTTTTCTCCAGGTGGACAATGCTCACAATGGCTGAGATCCTGTCTGCCTTAGACACAAACTTCTCACACTGGCTCAGATCCTGTCCACCTTAGACACAGGGGATTTGATGTGTCAGTGGGCTTGCAGGATTCATATTTCACATGCCTGTGCTGCAGCATTCCTCAAGGTTCAAGATGGGTCAGAACATTGAATTTGATGTGCTTCCATTCGGCCTTGGCATTCGCAAAAGTGATGGTGGTGGTTATGGCCCTTTTTCAGAGGTTGTGGGTATAGTTATTCCTGGATCTCGATCACTTGGTGCTAAAGATTAGCTCACCACAGTCAGTCATGGAACACTTCCAGATGATTGACAAACTATTGGCATTGTTGGGTTTCACCATCAGTAAGTAAGTCAAAGTCCCTACTAACCCCTATACAAAGTTCCATTCATTGAGTCTATTCTGGGCACAATGCCTTTGATGCACTGCTGTGAGTCCAGGGCATTGTATGATCATAATGGTTTGGGATGAGGGTGGCTTTGGGAATTCTTAGCCTCACCACTGCTGTGGCGTGAACCTTTTTCAAGATTGTGTTCTCATCGCCAACACTCAAGCAGCAGCGTGCTGGAGACCTCATCAGTTCAGTCTTCAATATACTGCCCTTTTCCCTTGACGCACTGTTTTTTTTTTAACACAAACTTTATTATATTTTAATAATAAAAGAAACATTTACATCACAGTTCAGGTGAATCTTGACATTATACATATCTTTAAAAAAATGTGTAGGATTCTGTTGAAGAATTATGGTTCAGATAGAACAAATTAGTGCAATTATGTCTCATTGAGATGATCAATGTAAATTATATTGTACATATTATTTACACGAAATCCAAACAATCCCTTTCGTCCCAGCCACCACTTCAAGTAGACTTCATCACCTATTGGTTGATCTATAAGTGTAGGGCAATGTATATTGATAGTTATGAATCAATGTATGTATCGTGGAGGAGGAGCTTAAAACAACTCTAATATTATTGTACAATCTGCCGTAGGTGCTAGGCTGTGTAACTGCCTGGATGTGTGTTGCTGAGTACAATGGAGCCAAATCAGAAATGGTGTGAGGTTGGGGGTGAAATGAGATCTTTAGCTTGGTGCTGTAACTGTGTCAGCACTCAATAAGTCTGTGTTCATTGTTCACCCAAGACCATGTCTTCTTGCGTTTTGAATGCTTCTAATAATGTGTCACATTCCAGTGGTATGGGTCTTTTGCAAACCTCAATGCTCCTCACGATGTAGGACCCCACTTTATGCCAGCCCCCATGACACACCTCCTTTCACCACTGAATAACAGAGGGAATCTGGGGAAACTTCTGGCATCTTGTTAACAGTCGCTTCGCCAAGAGTAAAGCCAAATTTGTGAACTGTGTGATATAAGCCGAAGATACATAGTTCTAGTGCTTAGGCTGGTCAAATCTAACAGTGCTGCCTTAGCAACCAACCAATAGTTGGATAGGGAGGGACACACCCACGGCATGTGTGTAAGGTCTGCGTCTATGGTATGGCATTGAGGGCAGGTTGAGGAGGCTGTGGGGAACAAAGTATTTATCCTATGTGGTGTAAGATAGGCTCTATGTAATATGGACCATTGGATAAATTTAATCTTGTGTCGCACAAAATATTTTGGGGGTATTCCAGTAAAAAGGTCCATCCCTTGTCCATTAGCTCCCATGTGAGGGCTGCATGTTAGCGACCTGCTTTTAAATAAAGCAGTTTTTTTTTTTTTAAGTGTAGCCCGTTTTCCTTAAGGGAAAACGAGCTGCACTTCAAAAAAAATGGAAACCTTTAGTTTCGGTTTTTTTTCAGGGCAGGGAGTGGTCCCTTGGACCACTCCCTGCCCTGAAAAAATATTATGGGGTCCAGTCACAAACTGGAAGGGGTCCCATGGGGACCCCTTCCAATTTGCGATTGGGTTACCATCCACTTGAAGTGGATGGTAACTGCGATGCCATTTGCGACCGCATATGCGGTCGCAAATGGTATTGCATCCCAATGCGACTCGCAAATAGGAAGGAAACACCCATTCCTATTTGCGAGTCGGAAATGCATATTGCGAGTCGGTAACGACTCGCAATATGCATTTCTGAATTGCAAACCCACGTTTGCGAGTCGCAAACGGCGATTTTCGCCGTTTGCGACTCGCAAACGGGTTCCTACATCTGGCCCAAGGTCTCTATTGTGTCCCATAGTGTGTAGTGCTTGGAGTAGGTCATGTGTTTCAGGTTCCTTCCTGTCTGGTGCCCAGTGTTGGCAAACATATTGGAGGATGCTGGCATGTGTCAAAATTAGCGATTCTGATAATGCACGAGTGTGTGCAAAATCAGTATATGTCAATAGCATGCTGTCTGCAAACAGTGAGCCCACAGACAATGCTCCCTCCCACTCCCAGGGGCGTAATTGTCTTGCCATTAGGGTGCCTGGAGACTAGGAGGGGACACACAGGAGGGTTTTTCGGCATAGTGTAGTGGGGAGGCAGTGTAGCATAAAGCTGTCTTCCAGTACGAGAGGGCCACATGCAGTAGGAGAGAACCTGATAGGGGTGAGGCAGAACCTGGATGTATCAATTTGTGCAACTGCCCCGGCTGATCATTCCTGTCGTGTATCCTACTTCTGTAAAGTTAAGTCTGGCCAGCCAGTAAAATAGTCATTGTAGTTGTCCAGTCAGACAATAGGCCTTAAAATCTGGGGAGCCCATGCAGTTGGTAGTTGCAGTTTGCCAAGACTCACCCAGCGTCAACCACCATCACAGGCTAGTTCTATCAGCATCATGTTTACATACCAGAACCAGGACTAGGGTTGGTGAGTTCACAAAACAGTATAACAAGGGAGGCAATAGAATACTTTTTTGCCAGAGCCAGACAACCCACCACTGAAAGGGGCAGTGTGAATCAGAAACCAACTTGAGATTTAAGTGAGGTGATCGTTCTCATGAGGCTGCCCTCCATTAGGTCCTGAGCTTCACGGTATGCCTGAATGCCCAGGTAGCGGAAGGTTTGTGGTGCTATCTGTATATTCATATTTCCGAAAGGCAGTTTGGCTTCCATATAGGTGTCTGTAAATGAGACGGCGCAGGATTTGTCAGCATTTATATGAAGACCGGGTAGCTCCCAGAATGTGGACAAAAGCTTGCCTGATATCCAGGGAGAGACAGCCGGAAAATGGATACTGTCCCTGAACGGCATCCATAATTTGAAACAGGCAATTAATATTTAGGGGAGTATTGCGGCATGGGACAAAGTTCCACTGATCCGTGTGAAGTAGGTGTGGGAGTAGGGGGAGCAGTCAGCTCACAAGTACTTTACTTAGGATCTTATATTCTGTATTCAGTAACGCTAAGGGTCTGTAAGAAGACAGATCAGAAGGTGGTTTTCTGGGTTTCAGAAGGGAGATCACCAGCTCTTGTCTGGTACAAGGGCAAGCACCCCCTCCTCTAGGGAGGAATTATAGTTTTTCCAGCTGTGGAACCAGGTGTGCAGTGGTAACCCGTCTGAGCCTGGCGTTTTATTTAGAGCAAGTTTTTTTTTTAAGGCCCCACGTATTTTGCCAGCTGCAGTGGGGGCTTTCAGGGCCTCTTGGTCGTAGCCGATACCCTGGGTAATGCTGTCTGGTATACGAACGAGGCTATGTTAGCAGGGTCAGAGGGTGGTGGGGCAGTGAAAAAGTCACAAAATGCTGTGTTGATATCCAACTGCGTCTCTATTGTGCCTTGGCTAGGTGTATTTATCGATAGGATGGGTGTGGGTGATGCTTCTGGTTTGATTAATCGAGCTGGTAGTGTGCTTGATTTGTTCACCTTGGTGTGTGTTCTCTGCTCAAAAGCTCTGTAGTCTATTATTCGGAGGAGTTCAAGGAGTTCAGGGTAAGTGATCAAAGCATTCTACAATTGTTGCAGCATTTACGTTCTCTGCCACTGCTTGTTCTACCGGGCCCAGGCTGTTCTTTACTAGTGTGAGTAGCTGGAGGACCGCCTTCTGAGCACCCACCAAGGTGTTTATAGAGGTTCCTGTATCACCATCACTAATGTAGAGGAGGAAGTACTGGTGTTTTCGGAGAAGTAGATATCAATCATGTTGGCGAGTTCCTCACGGAATACCGCGCCCTCGAGAAGCAGTGGCTGCATGCACCAGGTAGGGATTAGGGCTGGTGTCCGGCCCCATGACTTTGGCATTTCAAATGTATTGCGGTCTGATCGTGTTTTACCTGAGTAGGTGGCATGGGTAATGTTCGGTTGAAGGTGGGAGCACAGAGGAACCTGTCAAGGTGGGAATGTAGGGTATGTGGGGGAGAACAGAATAAGTATTCCCTCAAACCAATGTTAGGGCTACACCACAGATCAGAGAGGTCCCAGACCATCACTCATTGCTGCAACACCCTAGCTTATCACACTGGGATAGTTCCAGGCAAGGGGAAATGTGAGATCCATAGGAATATCTACGACTGTATTGAAGTCCACCGCCTAAAACCCACAGATATTGTGTCCAGTCTGCTTGTGCTGTGGATAGGCGTGACAGTAGTACATCCTGTTTTGTGTTAGGTGCATATATGCTCCCAAGTACAATCAGTGCATCCTACGTTCCAAGTGATAATAATATAAGAGCTTACTACAGTAGACATTTTGCACAGGGACTAAATAATTGAAAGTGTGCTCTTCATATCACATAACACATTACCCCAATCATACAATGTAGGTGACTTCGTCGATCAATCAAACACATTTCCCCGAAACTCGGTCCAGTGATGTACTTTCATTTGATCAAACTGTAAAAAAAAATAACAACAACATAGTAACGATAGAAAACCGTGTGCCTTTGCTTTTGGGGTGCATGGTTCCACACCGCCCAAGCTGTCCTTATGGAGGTGGCGGAGTCTTGCCAGTTTTTGTGGTTTGTTCTAACCTGGGACACCAATATGATACATCAAGAATAAAATATCATCTGCAGAAATGGAGGAAACCATAGGCATCATGGTTATATCTGATAAGTTCTCAAGCAATCAAAGAGCTGAAGTAGGGGTAGCCAGCCTCATACCACAAACAACATAAGGATACGTAAGGATTTCTGCTGTATCATCACAGTACACTCTATATAAAGCACGGTAAATCCCCTGCAGGTAGATGTGATAAAGCATTTGCACACTGAGTACGGTACCCATTCCCCCAAGTTACTCTCATAGGTCATTGGTGGTCTGCAGGGTAATCAAATGGAAGAATGTCATGCTGTCAATGGAATCAG
Source organism: Pleurodeles waltl (assembly GCF_031143425.1). Taxonomy (NCBI): domain Eukaryota; kingdom Metazoa; phylum Chordata; class Amphibia; order Caudata; family Salamandridae; genus Pleurodeles; species Pleurodeles waltl. Next base: position 311,188,013 of record NC_090449.1, on the reverse strand, counting down.
AGTCTGGGGCAGTGCCAAGTGAAGAGCTGGATCTGGAGGGAAAATTGCAGGTCTACACGGTGGTCGCTGATCTGATTGCTGCTTGTTGGCCTGCCAAGGCCTGTTGTGGAGATGGCGCCACTCCTATTCGGTCATGCCTTATTGTCGCTGTCGAGGTGTCTGTTGGGATTTAGGTGATGAGGGCTGTGGGGGTCTCTGCCTCCGAGAGTCAGGAAAATATTGTTCCAGCCAATCCCATGCTTTTTCTGGAGTGTCAAAAAAGATGTTTCATTGGTCATGCATCACCTTAAGTTTGTCTGGGAACAGTAGAGCATACGTGAGACCAACTGTGCGCAATTGGTGTTTCACTTTCAGAAAGAAGGAGTGTTGGGGCTAGACCCCCAGTGTATAGTCAGGAAATAAGAGAGACCCTAGCGCTCTCCTTTGTGGTGGACACATTTTCACATGCACCCCTGAGTAGTGTATCTCAGGCTTTGAAGTTAAGTATCCTGGCCACAATGGGCCTCTGTGGTACGCCTGGTATGGGCTTCTTTGTGGGTACTCGATGTGCTCTTTCAGTCCTGAATAGGCCCGATAAGCCAGTCAGGCCACTGTAGTCCATGGCCAAGCCTCTATATAGTGAGTGTTATTGGGACCCTCTATGCCTTCTGGTACGTCTACTGTCCGGACATTATTTCTACATGCCCTCCCTTCCGCATCATCAGCATGTTCCTAGAGCTGATCCACCTACTGGTGTAGTTGGGCAACAAGGGTTGTGTGCTAAGCTTGACATGGTGCCATGGTGGAGAGTGTCATCTCATTATTTTTTACCCTGTCAGCCAATTTGTGTTGGTCATCTTTAAAGAGGCTCACATCAGTGGTGATGACGCCCAGGCATTGTTCAATGGCCACTTTAATGTCTTTTATCTCCTGGAGAATAATGTCCAATTTGTACATAGAGGGTGCAGCCATGGTAGAGGGTATGCAGTATCAGGTGTCAGAGCTAAGTAGCACTCTTAGAGAATAAACTGGGAACAACAGTGGGTGACAGGTTTGATGGTTTTGATTCCAGTGTGGTCCAATATACTAGCGGGTGATCCCTATTTTCCATAAAACGAGGGAGGGATCCAGAAGCTTCTTCACTCAACTAACGGCAGGGGGCCTCCCCGTTTCCTCCAGGGCATACAGGCCTGCAGGCAGCTGTTATGTCCATCTAAGCCTGTACAGATTATACTCTAATGAAGTGTTTCATTGGCGAGGAAAATCCAGGTGTGACAGGCAGATCCAATCCATACTTGCGGGCCTGGCGGAGTTTGAGTAGGTAGTATGTTATTGTCTCTATGTACTGCCAGGGTGGTCCCCTTAAGGATGTCCAAGGAGGGCAGGAGACGGGGACTTGAAACAGTCAAAGGGGAGGTCACTGTGGCTCAAGTTGCTGGTAATACACTTTACCAGGGGATTTTTTTGATTTTCCACATTTGGGGACTTTCCGCAAGTTCTCCCTTTGGCGTAGGTCCGTATCTTTCTCCGCACTGAGACACCAGTCTGTAGGTTGAGCTATGTGTCCACGGGGGTTGCATGGGCAGGGCCAGGTTCACTCGGTCTATAACGCCAAGGATAAGTTCCACAGGCTCTTCTGTCATGCAATATTATTGCCATATTTATCCACTATTGTCCACCCTCATGTAGATGTGCCTCTGTCTTTCCAGTGTGGTATGTTATGGTATGTTAGATCTGTAGTGTTGGGTCTTTCAGGCCTTAGGACCTCCAGGCACTGGCATGGGTTAACAACAGGCAGCGCGCCACTCCCTTTCACTGCACATAAAAACTCTGCCAGGGTATGTGGACATTACTTGATGCTCAGGCTGACAAAATAGTTGTAAGCTTAGGACTCTGTTTATGGTGAGTAAATTCAGTTACATCTAGGCCGGATGGGATTTTAAGGTGATATTACAGGCACTCAGAGCCACATAAGCCAGCTCTTTTGTCGCGTGGACTCTCATTATACTAATGAGGCTGCTGGATTTGGGTGGCAGCATCACCTGAATTGTGGGTGAACTGAGTCCAATCGGACACCAGGTTACAACTGTTTGCCAAATCCATTTTCCGTCAGCTAGCAACACCTCATCTCTGCCCAAGAGCAGGGATGATTTGTGGCAACCAGGCGCATGACAGAATGACTTCTCAGGGAAATTGTGGTGGATCAGATCTCATCCTTTTGTCTCAGTTACATTAGTCACATACATGCAAAGACAAACAAAGTCAGGAAATGGTTCAATAATATTTATTGAATCAGCTGCGTCTTACATAAAACAGCATGAAATGCAATGATTAGAATGATGAAACATAATAGAAGCAAAATGGTGACAAGAAAAGTGAAACACAGGAAAAGTCCCACCATACAATATATGTCATTCCTACTTAAACTATGTTGGAGCACGGCAGGATAAGCCCTAATCCGCCCTTCAGGATTCCCTCCTGGGAAGACATCATCCTTCTTACTTGAGTATGACAGTAGCAAGGAAGCCTGTTGTCTACAGAGACAAAATCCCCATGTGTGCTAGGGACCAGTACTATCAGCAAGCAGCTGTAATGAAGTCGATCAGCATGCGGTTGTGGTCATCTGGCTGGAACCTCTCTCTAACAAGCAAGGGAAATGTTTATAATAAAACAGCTGATGTTCTGAGAAAATGTCAGTGCGGAAGGATGTATGTGTTTCTGTGATCGTTAGAGATGCGGTGTACAACTTATACCAGGAACCCTATCTTGCTGCAGCCCTGAGGAAAGCACAAAGTGAAAAGAATGTTGTGATAAGAAATGCAATGCTTTCCTAGGCGAAAGGACAACTAGATAAGGAAAATAAAACAACACCATGAATGTGGCCAATGCTGAAATAATAAAATCAAGCAGAATAAAATTTTACTAGGCTAAAGGGCACAATCAATGGGCCCAGCTGCTAAAATAACGTGCCCGGAGACATCACCAAAACGTCTATACAACACCATCCCTTTGGCGATTCAGAAGTTGCACAGCAGCCTAATATCAAAAATATAAAAGCAACTGAAATCCAAAGGTTGAAAACATATATACATTGTCAACTGTGACAAGTTAAAACACACCTGTGCATGTGAAATGTTAGAAGGGGTATATTTAAAAATAGTAGCAGTGGCGGCAATGAAATCGAATTTAAAAGTCAATGTCATTTTTAAAATCTCCAATTACAGCCGGTACAATTGAAGCAAGGACATTTTCCACTTCGGCAGGTGGTAATGTAACCAAATCGATGCCAAGGAAAACCAAAGAGCATGCATGTTCCAATGCCTGAGCTCCAACTGAGGCAGCAGCATTCCGTGTCGTGTCCGATAATAAGTCAAGAGCTGCATGATCCATGAACGGCTACTCATAGACGGCTTCCCGTAGCAAACGCACACCCTCAACACACGTCTGGTAATGAGCTCTCAGCGAGAACATCAACAGATCAGCGTACAATGAAATTAAGCAACGTGTAGAAAGACAAACTTTCAGTGCATATTCGAAAAGGCACCAGAGGCATTGACACAGGCACACACAATCCAATAGGTCCAAATGACAGAGACCAGTTGCACTCCAGTTCTTCCAGGATTGATGCTCCGAAATACAGCATCATGTGTTTACGACACAGTTGCACTGGTTTTTAGTAGCTTTTACATGTGTAATCAGGCTTTGAACCGGCAAGGGGAGGGTGTTGTGTAGCCATTTTAGCTATAGTTTTATACACATTATTTTAGCAACCTAGGCCTGCCGCTGTGCACTTTAACCTAGATATGTTTTATTTTAGCTTTGTTATATTATTTTAACAGTAGTCACGTTTGCGGTCTTGTTTTATTTTCTCTATCTAGCTGTTCTTCGCCTAGGTTAGCACTGCGTTCTTAAACAAGACATTTCTTTCACTCTGCTCTTCTGAAAGCTGTAGTAAGATAGGTTTCCGGCAAAAGTGGTACGTTTTGTCTTCAATGTACACAGAAACATACACACTCTTGCGTGGGGATTTTTTCTTGGAACATCAGCTGTTTTATTATAAAAACACTACTTTGACCCATGTATGTTAGAGGGAGATTCCAACCAGATGACCACAACTGTATTCTGATTGCTTCGCTGCAGCTCCTTATGTAGACTACAGGCCTCTTGCTCCGGATGAGGGATGATGTCTTCCCAGGGGAAACATGAAGGGCAGAATTAGAGCTTAACATGCTGTGCTCTAACATAGCTTAGGTAGGAACTATACTTAAAAACCTTAGTGATAACATGGCAGTGTTATTCTTGTGTTTTACTCTCTTTGCCACAATTTTAATCCTATTGTGCTTCATCGTCCTCTTTATTGCAATAGATGCCTTATTATCTATGATCCAGTTACTTCACTAAAACCTTATTGAACTATACTCTGTCATTGCATATGTGAGACTAATGTAACTGAGAGAAACGGATGAGATCTGAGTGACCACGATTCCCCTGAGGAGTCATTTATGTTATGCGCCGGTTGCCCCAATCAGCCCTGCCTTTGGGTGAAGATGAGGCACTGCTACTTAGCCTGAACAAAACCCAGTTTAAGCAGACAGGTGTCAGATGGTGCAGGTTCAGACTCAGGCCCTCATTACAACCCTGGTGGTGAGTGATGAAGTGACGGTATACCACCAACAGGCCGCCAAATTATGAGCATGGCGGTGATAACTCCCGTAGACAGCCGATGTACCACACCAACCGCCAGGGCGTTAACACCACGCACCACGATGGTAGCCACCTACAGCCAGGCGGAAGTCAAGCTTCCACCCACCATATTATGACACTGGAAACCTCCGCCTTTTCCGGGGCGGTATCAAAGCCATCAAAAGCCTGGTGGAAACACTGCACAGAAGAGAAAAGACTTACGACCGGAGTCACAGGGAATAACAATGCCGCCATGGAACCCGAACTGCAAGTTTTCCCAATGATCTTCTACGTTATGCTCCAACACCAACTGGTGCTGGAACACCAACACGGACTAAGACGACGACGGTGAGTACGGCCGCCCAGCACACAATGGAGGGAGGGAGGAAAACGAGAGTAACACACACTAACAACTTGCACCCGATACACGGCATTATAATGCAAGGACAACAGGAATGCACCAAAGTGATTGTATTAATGTCAACAGCCAATAAATAATTGGAATCTCCGTGAAACAGATATGAACACATGTACACAAAGGGACACTGCCCAGTCCAATGTTCAAAGGGCCCACATGGCCACAGGACACAGTCTAAGGCCCAACTTGAATCCTGACTCCATCCGGATAGAATTCTGCAGGAGCATCAGTTTGCAAGTGGGCAGGCACCTCAGGGTGAGGGGGGGGGGCACCTCAGCCGGATGTGGGAACAAGCCCACTTGTTATGGAGGGGGCTCCATGCCCATTGCCCAGTCCTGGGGAGTGCAAGGCCACAGTCTCTCAGGTGAGTGACTTGCCCACTGCTTCTGGAGGGGGCAACATGCCCATTTCTCAGTTCTGGGGAGTGCATGGCCACAGTCTCTCAGGTGGGTGACTTACCCACTGCTTCTGTAGGGGGCAACATGCCCATTGCTCAGTCCTGGGGAGTGCAAGGCCACAGTCTCTGGAGTGGGTAACTTGCTCACTGCTTCTGGAGGGGTCAACATGCCCATTAATCAGTCCTGGGGAGTGCAAGGCCACAGTCTTTCAGGTGGGGGCTTGCCTGCTTCTGGAGAGGGCAACATGCCCATTGCTTTGTCCTGGGGAGTGCAAGGACACAGTCTCTCAGGTGGGTGACTTGCCCACTGCTTCCAGAGGGGGCTACAGCTGCCCCTGGAGAGTGGCTCTTCGGCAACCTCTGCAGTTGATGATGGCTGCAGTGTGGTGGTGGATGGAGGTGCCTCCTGGGCAGCCTCTGCAGGTGGTGATGGCTGCAGTGTGGTGGTGGATGGAGGTTGCCTCCTGGGCAGCCTCTGCAGGTGGTGATGGCTGCACTTCCTTAGCTGGCGGTGGTGGCCCTGTGATCGCTGGTGGTGGTGGAGGTGTCATCCTGACAGCCTCCACTGGAGTAGAGGGCTTTGTCTCCTCCATTACATGAGGCGTTGATTCCTTACCCTTCCTGGAGGGGCAGGCTCCTTCCCCTTCTTGGATGGAGGTGCAGACTCCTTCCCCTTCTTGGATGGAGGTGAAGGCTCCTTCCCCTTCTTGCCTGGGGGTGCAGGCTCCTTCCCTTTCTTGGATGGAGGTGCAGGCTCCTTCCCCTTCCTGCCTGGAGGTGCAGGCTCCTTCGCCTTCTTGCCTGGAGGTGTGATATCTTTACCACCACAAGTAGCTGGTGCCACCACTGTCCCCGTGGACTGTTTGGCTCAGGTGCTGGGCTGGGTCTTTGGTACCCTGCTCATACGGGCAGGATGGGGGGGTCAAGTTGGGCAAGGAAAAGCTTTTTAGGAACGGTGGGGCAGGAGGAGTGGTGGGAGTGGAGATAGACAGAGTGGTTGTAGGAGGTGTATGTCTGATGGATTTATGTGCAGGTGGATGGGCTGTATGCTGATGTGAGGTGGATGGTTGCTGGGTGCTTGAGTGCTTGCGTTTGTGTCCTTTGGGGGGGCAGACAGGGTGGGAGAGGACACAGGGGACGCGTGCATGGCTGTTGTGGAGGTGTCTGCTAGTGAGGTGAGTGTGCTGCTTTGTGTGGTGATGCTGGTGGTAGATGTTGATGTGGTGAATGCAGGTGTGAGTGTGGACGTGACTGGGAGGGAGGTGGAGGTGGAGGAGGAGGAGGAAGAGGAGACAGTGGAGGCAGTGAATGTTGTTGTGACTGCAACTGTCTGGTGTTTACGTGAGTGCTTGTGGGATGAAGTGTGGTGCTTGTGTTTGCCTGTGCCACTCTTGAGTTTTGTCTTGTGTGCAGGCTTGTCTGTGTCTGGGTTGGGTTGGCACACATGTTCCAGCAATAGAGGAGGGCGTTGTGGGTCCATTTTAGTTAGTCACTTGGGCACAGTAATAGCTTAACTTAGGCTTGCGGCCTGTGCCCTTTTCCCTGGTAAATATGCTCAGTATTCAATTTTGTTCATTTTAGTATTGCTTCTTTTAATGGCCCTGTTTTAATTTCATTATTAGCTGCTATTCTGCAAATGCGTCATTATTAGTACTATGGATGACATACTTTCCATCATATTCTTTTCCTCAGAATCACAAGAACAGAATGCGAGGCACACAGAATAATATTTTGTATTGCTGGCCCGCCGCTTAGGTACATACCTGGGTCCGGCTTCTGTACATGAACATAAACATGTCCCCTATAAAAACATCTTGTCGGACAAAGGGCATTAGAGGGGGTTCCGGACAGAATTTCCATCCATGTTGCATGTCGGTTTTCGATTGACACTCAACTTTTGTGTAACCATGTGTGATGCTATTAATTGTGTTTGACCAATGACTTTGTGTTTCACCACTGCGCATATTAGTTGCTCAATGTTCACCAGTAGACATTACATTTGGTATTTGGGTTTAGCTGCCTATTGGCTTTAACGTGGCATTAGACATTACATTTGGTATTTAGGTTAGCTGCCTATTGGCTTTAACATGGCATTAGACATTACATTTGGTATGTAGGTCAGCTGTCTATTGGCTTTAACATGGCATTGGACATTACATTTCATATTTAGGTTAGCTGCCTATTGGCTTTAACGTGGAGTTAGACATTGCAGCTGAGACATTGCAGATGAGCTGTGTTTTTCCAAGCTGTGTTTTTCCACATGATAGACCAAGCTGTGTTTTTCACACCAAAGTCTAGCTGATAAGAGAGCGTACATTTGGTGTTTTCCTTTCTGCTCAGCCTTGGGAAGAGGAGGGGTCTAGGGGATCTGGCCAGTCTCCAAAGGCTTGCCTTCCTTTCCCGAGTCTGAGAGGAGGGGGCACGTTTTTGGAACGATGGCCCTGGGCAACAGCGAAGGAGAAATATCTTGACTTCAGAAAGGAATGGACTTCAGTTGCCTGTCCCCATTTGGGTAGAAAATCTCTTTCTCGCAGTTGACCCTGAGTCATCAACTTGCAGGCCTCAGAAAGATGAAGCAGAGTGATAGCCCTACGGTGATGCAATTTTGACTTTTGTGCTTTACTTTGAAGTTATGCTATAATATAATCACATGTATTTGCTGTGTACATTGCAACTGAGAAATACTTTGAAATATTTTGCTTTCATTGCTGCGTCTACTTTTAAACGTGTGCTTCCAACCTTCTAATTTCGTCTTTCAGGAACCTTGTGGTGAAGTAATAATAACAAATGTCTTCTTTAAACTAAGAAGTGCATTCCAGAGAGGTTCCGTAAGCTCGGTCATAAGATAAGAGAAGGAAAGCAGAACACCATGAATCCTGATCTAGAGACTGGTGGTCTGACCATATACCAAGGTAACGGGGTGGGGTGTGCTTCTCATGGACACTGTACGGACAGATTTGGCTTACATTGCCATGCTCTCGTTTAGATGCTAGAGTTTACGGTTTTAGGTAGGAATTGTATGCTCATGTTATGACAATATTTTGGGGTTGTTCATATTTACATCTCTGATTTTCACAATCCTAATTTTGTTATTCTTCATTATCCTTTTCATTGCAGCTCATGCATGTTATAATACATTGCAGTCTTGCATTGAAAACTGCCATGCATCTCTTTTCTTGCTGATGTGGTGTTTTCCTTTCTGCTCAGCCTTGGGAAGAGGAGGGGTCTAGGGGATCTGTCCAGTCTCCAAAGGCTTGCCTTCCTTTCCCGAGTCTGAGAGGAGGGGGCACGTTTTTGGAACGATGGCCCTGGGCAACAGCGAAGGAGAAATATCTTGACTCCAGACAGGAACGGACGTCAGTTGCCTGTCCCCATTTGGGTAGGAAATCTCTTTCTTGCAGTTGACCCTGAGTCATCAACTTGCAGGCCTCAGAAAGATGAAGCAGAGTGATAGCCCTACGGTAATGCAATTTTGACTTTTGTGCTTTGCTTTGAAGTTATGCTATAATATAATCACATTTATTTGCTGTGTACATTGCAACTGAGAAATACTTTGAAATATTTTGCTTTCATTGCTGCGACTACTTTTAAACGTGTGCTTCCAACCTTCTAATTTCGTCTTTCAGGAACCTTGTGGTGAAGTAATAATAACAAATGTCTTCTTTAAACTAAGAAGTGCATTCCAGAGAGGTTCCGTAAGCTCGGTCATAAGATAAGAGAAGGAAAGCAGAACACCATGAATCCTGATCTAGAGACTGGTGGTCTGACCATATACCAAGGTAACGGGGTGGGGTGTGCTTCTCATGGACACTGTACGGACAGATTTGGCTTACATTGCCATGCTCTCGTTTAGGTGCTAGAGTTTACAGTTTTAGGTAGGAATTGTATGCTCATGTTATGACAATATTTTGGGGTTGTTCATATTTACATCTCTGATTTTCACAATCCTAATTATGTTATTCTTCATTATCCTTTTCATTGCAGCTCATGCATGTTATAATACATTGCAGTCTTGCATTGCCAACTGCCATGCATCTCTTTTCTTGCTGATGTGTGTGTAAGAAACTCGAATGTGGATTGGAAAGGGAAAGGCTTGTTCTACCACGATTTTCCCTGAGGGGTTTTTCAGAGTTTCATGCAGGGCTGCCACAAATCGCCTCTACTTGTTGGGTTTTGGTAAGAAGCTGCTAGTGAGCCAGGAGGGTTGGGCCCACATATTATTTGACTTCATTTGATTCTGTGATCCTTTCTCAAACTGATTTGTCTGACTGATCATAATCTTTTCCTTCAGCTTCTTTTGCCTTGTCTCAAATTAGTCACTATTGCTTTTTCTCCAGCATTAAGATATCATCAATGCTCTTAATCTGCCAATACAACACACTCTGTTGAATGTGATTACTAATCTCTGATCCTTTACCATTCATGAAAATAGAAACAAAACCACTGGCTCCACCTCACTCTGCATTCTCAACTCTGCCATGCTTCTTGAAAACATGCATCAACCTTTCATAATAAGAACGCATTGATTCTTTAGGTTCCTATGTTATTCTCAAATTCTTCTCCTAATTTATAACCTTTTAAGGAAATCGTTTTTTCAAATGCTCAATCACAGTCCTGTATCTGTCTTCTATTTCAGTTGCCAGCACGTTTATGACCAAGCCTAGCTGATTCTTGTGTCGGACATCCAGTAACAACCTTACAGTCTAACCACAGATCTCCAGGGACTACATTCTCAAACACATATTTAAATCAGTCCATAACATTGTAGAAATGTGTCAACCAATATATTTCCTTTTACCATTTTGCTAGGTCTTTTCGCACCTTGAAACAGGATTTATAAAAACATACAAGTCAGCTCTCGTCCACCGAACATGCACCAAGTTCCCTTCATGTACTTCCTTGAAAGGGAATTTCATCACTGAAGTTCTCTCCTACTCCAGGAGCCTTCACCGTGATCTGCCAGCAAGAAACTAAATTCCCCATTGATATATAATTTTAGCAAAGTAAACTGGGACCAATCAAAAAAGTTTATTTAAATGGTTTATTATAGAAACATCAATATAAGCACTGCAAAGGAGTTTGCATATTCTGCCATGAAGGCTCAGATACAGAATACAGAATCATAAATCATAACAGGAACCCCAGTCATTCAAAAGTCCAAAAGCCTGATTTAGGCCTTTGCGAAGGAAATACTCGATCTCAAAGGTGATGACTATCTCGTCCACCGTATTATGATACCCGTAGGATAGAATGGGTTTGTCTTACGTGGATGGGATATCCTTCACATTTGTGACTGAGTATTCACTTCTGCCAAGACCTAAATCAGGCCCTAAGTGTCAAACTCACAAAGAGTACTGACATCATCCCCAGTAGGGAAAATCTTAAAATAATCTGACAAAGTTTCAGGAGGAAAATGGAATGTTGCACTGATCCTCCAAAACTAGGGTTTTTTGTACACAATTTATGCATATTAATTAATAAAACTGCAAATTCACCATGGCATAATCACGATTCGATCCCACTGACAAATCAAAAAAGTAACTTTAAAAGGTTTTTAAAACTAACCCATTTCTTAAGGTAAAGGAGATCCTCTACTTGCTTCCTCAGCAATTGCACTCTTGGGATGTATAACTCAATCCATTTTTAAAAATCATGGTGTCTCACATAAAAATGTGGCACAACTAGACTACATTATTCATCAGACTTCTAAATTAGATAATCATATTGTTGTGTACACAAAGTCATTAATTCACCAGTTATGGTCATATGCATCATTAAAATGACTGATTCACACAAATAATGGGTCACACAAAACTGCAGACCGGAAAAGAAGTTGACAAGGGCATGGAAAAAGCATCTGGTACTGAATCTTGGCAGCTATTAGATGCCTTGTCAATAGTATCCAGCAGGCATAGTGTCAGCTGAAGACGCACAGTACCTGCCTGCAATGCCGGAGAGTTACTGACGGAGAAGAAAGTTTTCTAGACCAGTCAGATGCCTGGGAAGTAATTTCTTGAGATGAAGAATCTTCAGGAAAATTATGGATCCACCAGAAATATTGCTATTGAAGGTAAGTAACTTCTAGTCATTCAGCAGTTGGTTAAGTATGACCTGGCCATGTCGCAAAGTAGGCAGCATTGGGATGGTATTGAGCAGCAGATGTGGGACATTTGCTTGATGCAGGTGGAAGGTGTCAGGTAATACTATCTGTATTACTGATGAGTTTAAAAGGAGCCAGCACGCTGTTTTCAGTGGAGATGCTCTGTGCTTGGGATGCATGGGTACTGTTGAAGGCCTCGTTCCCTAATCTGGAACGGTGAAGCGGGGTGAACAGAGGCAACAAATCACTCTAGAGCTGGTGTTCCTGTGACTGGCTTTGTGCGTGTCAGCTCCTTTAAATGACCACAAGCCTATTGTTACTATATGTAATCATCCTTTCATGTGTGCTAAGAGGCCCACTATAGAGGTGTGCCCTTCACGTACTTCTTCAATAAGTGACCATGACTAAGAGCAGAAGTACAGTAAGGACTGAATTGGCGGCCATCTGAATACAAAAATGATAGTCTAAAGGTGTCCCCTGTTCGTTGAGGCATTCTGGGGGATGGTCAGAGACACTTCACTTTGGGAATATAGAGTTGTTTTCTTCAAAGTACATTGATATTATAAATTTGGCAGAATTTTCTTTTACTGATGCAGTTACCTCATCACATGACTATTCTCTGTGTCATACCAAATCCTGGTGTGTGTATGTGTGTGTATGTGTGTGTATATATATATATATATATATATATATATATATATATGAAAAAAACAAAGGTTACCGCGACGTTATAGTTAGGCTCACATTTTAAATGTACAATGACATACAAATTCACCTGTTAAAGTTATTTCAAGTAACTATAAATCGTGCCGTAAGGTAACTACAACTCACTCCCCGCCAGTCACATTTGTTTAATGAATACCTTTACAGCGATATTATCAATGATATTATAAAAGATGTCAAGAGAGCTGTAATATCTGGGGTAATTAACAGTGCATGGAGAGGGTGGGAGGTATAGTTACCTTAGGGCATGAGTTATAGTTACTAGAAATAACTCTACAACAGGTGACTTTTTATGGTTTTGTATGTTTAAAATGTTAGCCTAACTATAACGTCCCTGTAACATTGTTTTGTAAATTTCTCTGGTTGTTTAAGGTAAAGTAACTTTAATTATTATATGTTAATCTAACCACAGCCAAGCACAGCCTTTGACCGTGCACTGCGGGTATGGCCGCAGGGCCTGCAGCCTACCCCCTATAACCACCCAACCTCACACCATGCACAGCGGCGGGGGTTGGCTGCAGGTCGTAGCCTGTGGCCATGCCCTGCAGCCAATCCCCCTATAACCACCCAACCTCCCTGTAACCACCCAACCCCATGCCACACATGGGCCTCCAGCCCTGCATGGCAGAATTTGTCTGCAGGGTATGCACCTAACCATCTATAATCACACCAATCCTGCGCCAAGGTTTGGCAAGCTCCATATCCCGTGTCACGCAGGGTCAAAGGGGATTGGAGCTTAAAAGGAGCAACATTAAATATATATATTAAGGGGGTCGCATGCCCCCCTCCACCACCTCCTCACACCCCAGGGGCCCACCAGCTCCCCGGCATATATACATACACCCATTGAATGGAAAAATGGAAACTGGAAAGAAAAGTTTGACATATATGTCAGCAATCAATGAACATAGAATGTCAGTTGAAAAGAAAAAAGGTATATTGTTACTCTTGGGATCAGAGGGACAAGAAATATTCAGTTCACTACCTAAAGTCAAAGCATCTGCCAACCATGGTGAATATGACAATTTTAAAGAGGCAATGCTCAGTTAGAATTGAGTTTTAAACCTACCTCGAGAGACACAGTTCCTATACCTGATGCCAGAACGAAAATTAGAGTACTGATACATTTCTGACTGCCCTCTGCAGTTTGCCGGTATCCTGTAGTTCTCGGGAGACCACTGATGACCTTATTAGAGATCAAATCATGTTCAATTCCCATAACAGACATGTCAAAGAAAATGTCTGGGTAACGAGAAATATGCAATTCGAAGATGTTGTCAAGTCAGCCAAAGCCTTTGAACTATCTATAGCATGGGTTAAGGAAGTAAACTCTGAGAAAGCTGACAAAACGGTAAGAAGAAAGTGTGCTACAGCAACTCCAAGGATAATAGGTAGAATCTTCCCAAGACATACAGAATTGATAACAAAACATGTTGTTTCAGATATGGAAGCAGTTCACATGTTGCTAAGTTCAAGGGCTGTCCTGCCCTGGGCGTGTGTAAAACGTAGACGCATAGATAATTTTGCCAAAGTGTGCCAGGACAAAAATCAACAAGGAAAGAATAAAGTTTCTCAAGTCACAGAACAAAATATCCAGGAAGAAGAAAATTGAGGTTTTGACTCACAAAAGGTATGGTGTTGATGGTGAAGGAAACTGAATTATCAGCAGTGAACATACTTTTTCCACCTCCAATGTGTAAGCTCCTTGTTCATTAAGATGAATTAGAAGTAATGGCCGTTTCTGGTTCGCCATTCTCCATGATTTCCTAATGTACTTTTGATAAGTTCTTTTCTTCTTAAAGTTGCAGGTCTCAGGAAACCAGATGCGAATGCTGTTACATGTGACCATAGGATAATCTACCTTGGGTATTTCATTGCAGACATCAAATTTAAAGATAGATCTGCAGGGATAAAATTTTACGTGGAGAAAAGCGAGTCTGCATTGTAGGAGTGGGAGATCAAAACTCCTCAACATAACCCTTAATCCAAGTGCCCATGAGCCAGACATGGTAATTACTGAGGAAGATTATGGTTCCTGTGTGATTCTGCTTATCCAGAAGTATTTAAGAAAACTGAGGCAAATGTAATCAACCAATTAATCACCTATCCAGATTGTCTGGTGGTCAAAATGAGTTTAGAATAGATATGGAAGAAGATGCAGTTGCTCATATTGGAGATGTGTGTGCTGTAAATGAACTGATGTGAGTAAAAATGTTTGGTCTTCAGAAACACATAAAAGAGAAGAATTTATGACAAGTAAAGGAATATAATCAGAAGGGCTGGCCAGAAATCAAATATTTAAAGGGGGGCCTACCTTCTTTCCACCTAGTATCCTCAGAGTTGTTCATCAATGGTGTGTTGGTATTTTGGGGAGACAAGTGCAATCCTCTTTGGGGTTTGTGTAAAGTTTTGACCAACCAAGGCCACCAAAGCCACTCAGGAATGCTGTCTCTAAAAAATGTAGTAAGACAATATTTTTTAGTGGACATCCATGGGTGCTGAAATAGAATGGTGGGTGAGAAAAGGTGAAAGCTGTTTCAAATCTGACAGGAATTGTAAAAGGAAGAATGCAGAATGTAGCCTGGCCCTCTTGTGCTTGGCAGAAGATCAGCCTGGACATTTCTGTGCCTTTCAAATACCTGCTTAACAGTATGCTATGGTGGTTATGTTCACTCGAAGTGGGCTGAAGTTTTAATGATTGACAATGTTACTACTTCTGTGGTTTTAGAATTCTTAATGGAAGTGTTTAGTCGTGAGGGTTTCCAAGAAGTAATCGTCACTGATAACAGAGTTTAGTTTACTTCAGTGGAGATGGCAAAGTTTCTTGACACTTACAGAATCAAACACATTAAGACAGCAATGTATGATCCTCAATAAAATGGACAGATAGAGAGATGTAATAAATATCTCAAGGATAATATTCATTTACTTACTGTTAGCAAGATATCTCAAGCCTTTTTCATTAGGAAATGTTTGTGGTCTCACCGCATTACACCACATTCTGTTCCAGACCTTTCTCCAAATTCTATTTTTAAAAAGGAGAAACCCCACCTCTTCTATTTGTCCATGGTGGCTTAAAAAAATAAACTTCTATTTTCCAGTACTGGGGTGCTTCCGATTATACACACAGTGCTCACATCAGAGTACAGAAACAGTAACTTAAATTCAAAATCTATTACGATGATTCCCAGGTTAGGAGTCCTGACATCATGGAGCACTCCTAGGAGAGTGGACAAAGGTAGAAGCAAATTCCTTAGCCATGTTAGAGTGGTAAGTATTAGCAAAGAAAGGGTTATCACACAAGACTAGGAAGTGTTGAAATGTGAAGTATATGTTTAAATGTGTAAATACTGGTACCCCATTGCAACACCATATCCATTCACCAAATTGCAAGGAAACTGTTAATGATGATGATCACATGTTACGTATCTGCAGCTGTACCATTCACACAATGACAATGGTCCAGCTTTAGGAGGTGTGGGTAACACCCAGAGCCCAAGAGAAGAAGAAGCTTACACTATAAATGCCCCACAAAAGAATTTGGAATCAATTGCTGATATAGTCAGAATATGTCCTCCCGCTAGGACGCCCTCTTGAAAACTCATGCACGTTTTCAAAGTTGTGTTTTCTTGAAAAAGGGAGATGTGTCATATTTTAAACGTTTTCATAATTATTGAGTGTTGGACCTGGCTTTTTAACAGGGACATCCCCAAACTTTTTGCCTCCTTCCTCCTATTTTTTCTGACCTGTTGTTGTTGGCTTTTGACCTCTGGGCACTTTACCACTGCTAACCAGTGCTAAAGTGCATATGCTCTCTGTAAATTGTACTATTGATTGGTTTATCCATGATTGGCTATTTAATTTACTTATAAGTCCCTAGTAGAGTGCACTATATGTGCCTAGGGCCTGTAAATTAAATGCTGCTAGTGGGCCTGCAGCACTGGTTGTGCCACCCACTTCAGTAGCCCCTTAACCTTGTCTCAGGCCTGCCATTGCAAGACCTGTGTGTGCAGTTTCACTGCCACTTCGACTTGGCATTCAAAAGTACTTGCCAAGCCTAGAACTCCCCTTTTTCTACATATAAGTCACCCCTAATGTGTGCCCTAGGTAACCCCTAGAGCAGGGTGCTGTGTGGGTAAAAGGCAGGACATGTACCTGTGTAGTTATATGTCCTGGCAGTGTAAAACTCCTAAATTCGTTTTTACACTACTGTGAGGCCTGCTCCCTTCATAGGCTAACATTGGGGCTACCCTCATACATTGTTGAAGTGGCTGCTGCTGATCTGAAAGGAGCAGGAAGGTCATATTTAGTATGGCCAGAATGGTAATACAAAATCCTGCTGACTGGTGAAGTCGGATTTAATATTACTATTCTAGAAATGCCACTTTTAGAAAGTGAGCATTTCTTTGCACTTAAATCTTTCTGTGCCCTTTAATCCACGTCTGGCTAGGTTTAGTTGACAGCTCCTTGTGCATTCACTCAGAACACCCCAAACACAGGGTACTCAGCCTCACTTGCATACAGCTGCATTTTGAATGGGTCTTCCTGGGCTGGGAGGGTGGAGGGCCTGCCCTCACACAAAGGACTGCCACACCCCCTACTGGGACACTGGCAGACAGGAGTGAACTGAAAGGGGGCCTGGTGCATTTCTTAGAGACTCTTTGAAGTCACCCCCACTTCAAAGGCACAATTTAGTATAAAACAGGGCCTCTGCCCTACCTCATCTGACACTTGCCTGAGAAGAAACCTGAACCAGAAACTACATCCTGCCAAGAAGAACTGCCTGGCTGCTCAAAGGACTCACCTGTCTGCTTTCTCCAAAGGACTGCTGCCTTGCTGTTGGCCTGCTGCCTTGCTGAACTCTTGTCTGGCTGTGCAAGTGCTCTCCAAGGGCTTGGATAGAGCTTGCCTCCTGTTCCCTGAAGTCCGTGTGTGAAGGGGTGTAACCGACGCACACACCATTTTTCCACACATCTCCTCTTCTGCGGCCCTCTGTGGAGATTTTCCACTCCAAAGCAGGTACTTTGTGCTTGAAAGAGACTTTGTTTACTTTTTAAAGACTTAAGACACTTTATATCACTTTTTAGTGATATCTTTACAAATTCATATTGCATCTTTGATCGTTTTGACCTGCAAATACCCAGATAAATATTATATATTTTTCTAAACACTGTTTGGTGTATTTTTGTGGTGCTATATTATGTTATTGTATGATTTATTGCACAAATGCTTTACACATTGCCTTCTAAGTTAAGCCTGACTGCTCGTGCCAAGCAACCAGAGGGTGGGCACAGGCTGATTTTGGATTGTGTGTGACTTACCCTGACTAGAGTGAGGGTTCTTGCTTGGACAGAGGGCAACCTGACTGCCAACCAAAAACCCCATTTCTAACATTGGTGGCAGCAGTGGGATAGGACTTGTGTTTGTGCAGTGACATACAGTAGCTAAGTATTTCACTACCTACCCACAGTTGAAGGTCAACTTGATTTTTCATATTTTTGCTTTTAAGTTCTCTGATGTCCTCCTGGATATACTATTGATATTTTGGACTTTGGATTTAGGTTTTTGCCGGTAGGACCTTATCAGAATGAGATTGTGTACCTACTGACCACCTCACTAAGGCTGACCTAAGGAAGCTTTTCAGAAAATGGGGCCTTCCTGTAGCAAGGAGATCTACTAAGATGGAAATGCTACATAACTACATAGTCTGGGGGAAGAAAGATGGGCAGAGAGAGAGGCAGCAAGAAGCCAAATGACTAAGTACCCCTCAGATGAGGAGGAGGACTGCTCACATGAGGAGGAAGACTACTCAGATGAGGAAGGAGAACCAGAGAGAGATGAATGGCTCCTAGCTCAAAAGAAGCAGGAGCATTGGTTAGAGGAGTATCTTGAAAGGGTTGAGGCAAAAAGACCTGGAAAAAGAAAGGATTGCAGCTCAAGAGCTGAGCTGTGAAGAGCTGAAACTGGAGGCCGGAAGGGCTGAGTCCAGCTCAGATGGTGGCAGCAAAAATCTTGCATCCAGTACTGCTGAAGAAGGGCACAAGCCCAGAGATGTGGTGCCCAACTTGAAGAAGGGAGTTGACACACCCCAGATGGTTCAAGGGTATGAGGTAGTTCCCGTTATGCACAGGGTCCCTGAGAAGGATTGGGGAACTGTCACAGGGAGTCATATTCCTACTGGGGGAAGGGACACTTTACTGGCTCTAGCAGAGAGCGACAGAGAAAAGGGTTCCCCCCTGGTGGACGTCCTGGATATAGAGTGTAGAGACATCCCAGAAGAGTATGGGTTGAGTGTCAGGGACAGACAGATACTGCCTCACCAGTCTCAGGAGGGTGATGTAGAGTGCTTTTCCAAGGCTGAGTTACTGGATGGTTGGGTGAAGGGTACTGTGGTTAATACATGTGAAGGGCAGAGTGATGTAATTGCTGGAGGGCATATGTCTGGTCCTTATTTTCCAGAGCTACGCCAACACCAGGTGGAATGTGAGTTCTCTGACCCCAGGGAACTTACAATGGAGGCACACTTCTGGGTGAGTACCAGAGAGTCTGAAGAGGCATTTGGGGTTGCTCCTGAAGGGAGTGGTCTGGGTGGTTCCCAACCAAATGAGGTGGGAGAGGATTGTAGTGTCCCAGGTAGGTCCCAGGTCCTAGAGGGTTCCATGAGGGAACACCAGGAGGGAAGCCTAGCCTGTACCGTAGGGCCACCTGTTGAGGGAAGCCCCGCAGTGTCAGAAGAACTTGGGGGGGTGACTGTAGCCAGCATCCCAACAGTTCTGGTGTCTGGCAGTACCACTCCTAGTGGGGGGGTGCATAAGTCCAGACAATGGGTTGAGAGGGGGTTACAGACCCCAGTGGAGGACCTGGAGAGTCAGGGGTCAGCTCTGAGAGCAAAGCCCCCCAGGAATGACCCAGGTGAAACCGTTTCTGGTTTGGGGGAGACCCAGACTCTGCCAGATGGGCAGAGGTCAGGAGACCTGCGCCAACCAGACTCTTGTGTGGCCCTTGGGGATGGTGTGTCCCTTGTGGGGGGTGAGAGTGCCCCCCAGGAAGTCCTGGAATGCTAGGCAAAGATTCAGCCTCAGGGCGGTGACTCTGGGTTGGATAGCCAGGATCAGGGGTTAAACTCTGACCTAGTGGGGGGTAGGTGTGCCTCCCAGAAAGTCCTGGTGTGCCAGACAATTGCCCAACCTCAGGGTGGTGACTCTGGGTTGGATACCCAGGTTCAGAGGTTAATCTCTGACCCGGTGGGAGGTAGGTGTGCCTCCCAGAAAGTCCTGGTGTGCCAGGCAATGGTTCAACCTCAGGGTGGTGACTCTGGGTTGGATCACCGGGTTCAGAGGTTAAACTCTGACCTGGTGGGGGGTAGGTGTGCCCCCCAGAAAGTCCTGGTATGCCGGGCAATGGTTCAACCTCAGGGTGGTGACTCTGGGTTGAATACCCAGGTTCAGAGGTTAAACTCTGACCTGGTGGGAGGTAGGTGTGCCTCCCAGGAAGTCCTGCTGTGCCAGGCAATTGTCCAACCTCAGGGTGTTGACTCTGGGTTGGATGGCCAGGTTCAGAGGGTAAACTCTGACCTGGTGGGGGGTAGGTGTGCCCCCCAGAAAGCTCTGGTGTGAAAAGCAATTGTCCAACCTCAGGGTGGTGACTCTGTGTTGGATACCCAGGTTCAGAGGTTAAACTCTGACCTGGTGGGAGGTAGGTGTGCTTCCCAGAAAGTCCTGGTGTGCCAGGCAATTGCCCAACCTCAGGGTGGTGACCCTGGGTTGGAGAACCAGGTTCAGAGGTTAGACTCTGACCTGGTGGGAGGTAGGTGTGCCTCCCAGAAAGTCCTGGTGTGCCAGGCAATTGCCCAACCTCAGGGTGGTGACCCTGGGTTGGAGAACCAGGTTCAGAGCTTAAACTCTGACCCGGTGGGGGATAGGTGTGCCCCCCAGGAAGTCCTGGTTTGCCAGGCAGTGATCCAGTCTGATCGTACAGACCCTGGACTGGAAGGCCAGGTTCAGGGTGTCCCCCCGGACCTGGAGGGAGGGGCTACTGATAACAGTGCCCCTACCATGTTGTCTTCTGAGGAGGCCACTCCTAGTTGGAGGTTGCTGGACCCCAGGAGGGAGGGCAGGGGGAGGGAAGCCTCACCCCCGGCCTTAGTCCAACCTGAAGGTGCAGACCCCAGGTTGGAAGGCCAGTTGCAGGTTAACAGCCCTGCACTGGTGGAGGAATGGTACAGGGCGACTTCTATAAGCCCCCTGACCATGTTGGACTCTGGGGGTACCACTCCAGGAGGGAGGGTACAGAGCCCCAGAGGGGAGGACCAGGTTCAGGCTGTCATCCCTGACCTGGTGGAAGGGAGAGTGGTTAAAGGGTGCCCAGCACCTGGGGCTACTGCCCCCCACTCTCCACAGCCACAGTGGTGGGAGAGCTTTGAGAGGCCTGGGGCCTGGCTCTCATCCCTGGCAGCTGTCAGTAACCACTGTGGCTTTCTGTCCAGGTGAACAGAGTTATCCCGGGGGAGGGGGCAAGTGTCACGCCCCGGGGGTAGAGTGGGCAACACCACTGTGTTGGTCCTGGTGGTACTATCCTGCTCCTGGGATACATCTGTGAGCAAAGTAAGGTTAGGTACTGCACAGATGGGATCCGCAGGTAAGGAGAAAGGTTCCCCATGGGTTTGCTTAGTGGGCCCTGAGAGTATGGACAGAGGGATCCAATTGGAGTCAGGAAGGCAAAGAACTGGAGCATGCCCCTGCTGTTGTGGGCCTGGGTCCTTGTTCTGTCGCCTCAAACAGGGAAGTACATCAGGATAGCGATTGTTCTCCCCTGGCTTTAGGCTGGTAGGGGGTCATGTTGGACCTGGCTTTTTGACAGGGACATCCCCAAACTTTTTGCCTCCTTCCTCCTATTTTTTCTGACCTGTTGTTGTTGGCTTTTGACCTCTGGGCACTTTACCACTGCTAAAGTGCATATGCTCTCTGTGTAAATTGTACTATTGATTGGTTTATCCATGATTGGCTATTTAATTTACTTATAAGTCCCTAGTAGAGTGCACTATATGTGCCTAGGGCCTGTAGATTAAATGCTGCTAGTGGGCCTGCAGCACTGGTTGTGCCACCCACTTCAGTAGCCCCTTAACCTTGTCTCAGGCCTGCCATTGCAAGACCTCTGTGTGCAGTTTCACTGCCACTTCGACTTGACATTTAAAAGTACTTGCCAAGCCTAGAACTCCCCTTCTTCTACATATAAGTCACCCCTAATGTGCACCCTAGGTAACCCCTAGAGCAGGGTGCTGTGTGGGTAAAAGGCAGGACATGTACCTGTGTAGTTATACGTCCTGGCAGTGTAAAACTCCTTAATTCGTTTTTACATTACTGTGAGGCCTGCTCCCTTCATAGGCTAACATTGGGGCTGTCCTCATACATTGTTGAAGTGGCAGCTGCTGATCTGAAAGGAGCAGGAAGGTCATATTTTGTATGGCCAGAATGGTAATACAAAATCCTGCTGACTGGTGAAGTCGGATTTAATATTACTATTCTAGAAATGCCACTTTTAGAAAGTGAGAATTTCTTTGCACTCAAATCTTTCTGTGCCCTTCAATCCACGTCTGGCTAGGTTTAGTTGACAGCTCCTTGTGCATTCACTCAGATACACCCCAAACACAGGGTACTCAGCCTCACTTGCATACATCTGCATTTTGAATGGGTCTTCCTGGGCTGGGAGGGTGGAGGGCCTGCCCTCACACAAAGGACTGCCACACACCCTACTGGGACACTGGCAGTCAGGAGTGAACTGAAAGGGGGCCTGGTACATTTCTTAGAGACTCTTTGAAGTCACCCCCACTTCAAAGACACAATTTAGTATAAAACAGGGCCTCTGCCCTACCTCATCAGACACTTGCTGGAGAAGAAACCTGAACCAGAAACTACATCCTGCGAAGAAGAACTGCCTGGCTGCTCAAAGGACTCACCTGTCTGCTTTCTCCAAAGAACTGCTGCCTTGCTGTTGGCCTGCTGGCTTGCTGAAGTCTTGTCTGGCTGTGAAAGTGCTCTCCTAGGGCTTGGATAGAGCTTGCCTCCTGTTCCCTGAAGTCTCAGGACCAAAAAGACTTCTCTTTTTCACTTGGACGGTTCGTGCGCCGAAATTTACGACGCACAGCTTGTTCTGTGGCGAGAAAAACGCTGCAAACCGATGCTGATCGACGCGACGCCTTCGGGACGACCGGAACTTCGACGCACGGCCTCGCAAGGACAACGCCGCCCGACTTCCAGAGGAGAAGTCGATGCGACGCCTGCCGTGAGATCGAAACTTCGACGCACAGCCTCGCGGAACGACGCGCTGCCGGAAAACAAGCAGGAGAATCCACGCACAGACCCTGGGACATCTGGTAATCCCGCAATCCATAGAAGGAGACGGTCCGCGCGCTGGAAAACGACGCACGTCTTCCCCGAGTGAAAAATAACTACGCAAGTCCGTGTGTGAAGGGGCGCAACCGACGCACACACCATTTTTCCTCCTGTAGAACAACACACATCTCCCCGCGTGAAAAATAACGGCGCAAGTCCGTGTGTGAAGGGGTGTAACCGACGCACACACCATTTTTCCACACATCTCCTCTTCTGCGGCCCTCTGCGGAGATTTTTCACTCCAAAGCAGGTACTTTGTGCTTGAAAGAGACTTTGTTTACTTTTTAAAGACTTAAGACACTTTATACCACTTTTTAGTGATATCTTTACAAATTCATATTGCATCTTTGATCTTTTTGACCTGCAAATACCCAGATAAATATTATGTATTTTTCTAAACACTGTGTGGTGTATTTTTGTGGTGCTATATTATGTTATTGTATGATTTATTGCACAAATGCTTTACACATTGCCTTCTAAGTTAAGCCTGACTGCTCGTGCCAAGCTACCAGAGGGTGGGCACAGGCTGATTTTGGATTGTGTGTGACTTACCCTGACTAGAGTGAGGGTTCTTGCTTGGACGGAGGGCAACCTGACTGCCAACCAAAAACCCCATTTCTAACATTGAGCATATGGTTTTTTTCATATTTTCCTCTTTCCTTTCATTTCTCACTTCCCCTTTCTCACCCCCAATGCGCCCTTCCCCCTGTACATGACTCGGAATGCGGAGAGCTGAGACTCTACCAGCGGGTATTAATGCTTTCTTGTCTGGCCTTTGGTGTGAAGAGCAGAAAATAAAGTGCCTTTCCTCATTCTGTCTCTGAGTTGTATTAAATATGACCAATTAATCTTTGGAGCAGGAAGAACAGCAAGGGCTTGCCAGTTCTCCCAAGAAGTAGGCTATATTACTCCTAAAAGGATATTGTAGATTAATAAAAAAAATTCTATCTGTAACGATAAGAATTTTCAATTCTATTAAGGACACGGAGGTGAGAATTATGCTTCTCTTTTTTTTTTTACTATAATTTTACAGCAGCCAATCAGATTAACATGAACGAAAAAACTACAACCTTCATGAACCCAAGTTTGCATATCACATGATTCAATCACCAATAATACAGCCCCTCAAGAGCCAATGCCTCCATCTTGAATTCCGCTTTCTTTACAATAGCTGAAGTAAAAAGTCAAACTCAATAAAACACAATTTGAAGGAAAAACACAAGCAGAGTCTCTACTGGTCACGAAACAGGAACCCGGAGCTCCGCAAAACCTTCGGAACTCAGTGTCCCACGATGCCATCTGGAAGAAGACCTTTGTAACTGACAAACCATTAAGAACCGAAGCGATGCTTCAAGGTTGCTTTTGCTCTTTACCTAAAGAAAGGAACCAGAGCCATCAAAACTGCACTCATAGCAGGTTTAACTGTAGTGAAAATGGGTGGGAATGAACAGTTCATACATTGTAAGTACTGAAAAACAATATACTTATACCTTACGCAGTAACCTCAGGGTCGGATAATCCTTGCCTCAGTGTCCTTAATAGAATTGAACATTCTTATTGCAACAGCTAGAAAATGTTCCATTGTATGTCAGGACCGGAGGCTCCAATTATGCATGTTCAAATCTGTGCCACCACCACTGATGCCAGATCCAAAATCGGCCTTTAATAGAACGACCTAAAAGTGGATTCTGAGGACCAGACCGCTGCTTTCATGAGGTCCTCTAGTCGAGATCCTAAAGCGAAGGACTTTGACGCCATAGTGCCCCTCGCAGAATGAGCCCCAAACATGGAGACATCAATGCCTGCTTCTGAGAGCATCCATTGCATCCATCTAGCCAAGGTGGCTGATGATACTGGCCCAAAATGCTTTTGGAGAGTGACTAGTAACTGTCAAGCAGGATCTACATGAAACTCACTGGTAGCCGCTTCATAGGCCTTGATACACTGCACCACTCAGAGTTTTTGTCATTAGGGAAAGACGGATAAAAACTAACTTAATGTTGTTTTTTTCTTCTGTAGGATACAGAAAAACTTACCCCCTCAGGGGAAAAGTTTCAACCTCTGATATCCAGGACTCGGACATCTGAGACCCTTTTGCAAAAGATCAGGCATAACAGCATAGTTAACTTGGCCGAAAATTGCTCAAGTATTTATTATCATGCCATGAATAAAAAAACTGGAGCACCATGTTCACATCCCACAAGGCTGAATATCTAGCCTAGGGAGGTTTACAAAAACAGATACCACTCGTCAGTTTACATACCATAGAATACTCACCAACAGGTTTACCATTAACCTGGACATGACCTGACGAAATGGAGGAAATGTAGTTGTTTACAGACCTGTAAGCCAACCCCGATTCGTCCAAGGAGGACAGAAAATAATTATAAGGCAGGCCTTCGCCCGAGGGAGGCACCCCTTTCGTTACAAGATGCCCATCTTTGCCAAGCAGACACGTATTGTTTGTGGGTACTAGATGCCCAGGCCTGGCAGAAGCCTGTGGAGAAAAGCCTGGCAATTTCCATCTTTTCCTGAAGCCCTCCAGGCTACTAACCTCAATAGATCCGACATGATCAAGGAATGTGGAAGGCACGCTGGGTCAAGCAGAAGATTCTGTCTCGATGATATCAGAAGAGGAATGTTGCAAGACCTGTCCAAAGCCATGAGCAACCAAGGCTGTGCCCTCCAGAGTGGCGTTACCAGGATAAGCTCAGCTTTCTGATGACGCACCTGAGCTAGCACTCTGGGAATCATGCTGAATGGGTGAAATGCATAACCCAGGTGAGGAGGCCAGTCCTGCAAAAACATGTCCATCACCAGGACCTTTGGGTCCAGACTCTAACTGAAAAACAAGGGAAGATGGCGATTGAGCCGAGAGGCAAAAAAGTCCACCGAGCAGGGGCCCCATCTGCGATTGAGGTGGGAGAAAAAGCTTGGATGCAACCTCTATTCGCTGAAATCTCAGAGGTGACGAAAGTACCAATCCACCACAGAATTCTTTGACCCCGGCAGAAGCTATGATCGAAATTCAGTGTTGAAGGCAAAAATGCCAAAAGTACTTGGCAATTTTTCACAACCATCCGTGGCTTTATACCCCTAATCTGTTGACATCTTGAACTGCTGAGATGTCCATCCGCATCTTGGACGGTGATAAGCTCTTGACAGCAAAGGAACCTGCTAGAAGTTACAGGCAATTGATGTGGAGCTGAAGTTTGTGCTGTGACCCATGACACCCCGTGGAAAGGGACCCACATCTGGCTCCCCAGCCACACTTGCTGGCATTGGATTGCAAGATTATGTCCGGGGCTCTGACAAACATTACTCTGCTATTCCAGGCATTCATGTGGGACAACCACCAATTCATCTCCAACTTGGCTTCTGACAAAAGCCGATTCTGTTCCGAATACTTAGACCCCTTCTGAAGGTGTTGTATCTTGAGACATTGAAGGGCCATGTAATGAAGGGGGCCCGGAAATATGGCCTCGATGGAGGAGGCCAGTAGGCCTGCAATCCAAACTACTGACCTCAACGATGCTGTCTGGCTTTGCAGTGCAGACCTCAATTCTTCCTTTATAGACTGGATCTTCTGAGACTGAAGAATCAAGTGGGACAACACTGAATCTATCTGAAATCCCCAAAATTCCATCTGTTGGGAGTGTACCAGACACGACTTTGGTTGATTGATGATAACCCTAGATTTTGCAGAAGTTGAATTGTCAAAGACAAATGCAGGGATACTGTCTGAGGATCCTGGGCAATCATGATGGTACCCCCAAGGTAAATGATCAACCCAACACTTTTGGTGCAAAGGGCATCTACAACCGGCCTCATCAGCTTGGTGAAGCACCATGGGGCTGAAGAGAGGCCGAAAGGAAGGACCTTGTACTCGTAACATTGACTGAGCCAAAAGAATTGAAGAAAGCGTCTGTGGGGTGCAAAGACTGGAACCGAAAGATACCCCTCTTTTAGGTCCAGTCGGACCATCCAGTCGCCTTCTTGCAGCAGATCTCGGAGGAGGTGAATACCCTCCATCTTGAAATGCCTGTATGTGATCCAAGAATTTACCTGCTTTAGATTGAGAACCAGATGTGCCCCATCTCCTCTTTTGCTGACCAAGAATATGGTGCTGATGTATCCCCCCAGAATGCGGGGCGGAAAGGCATATGGCGTCTTTTTGAAGTTGAGAGAAGATCTCCTTTAAAATAAGTTCCCGATCATATAGGGAAAAATACAGCTCTTGTGGCAGGAATGTCTGCACCGGGGAGCTGTAGAATTCCATTTTGTACCCCTTAACAGAATCGAGGACCCACGAGTCCGGAGTCAAGGACTTCCAATTGTGAATCAATAGTCTGATCCTGCCCCTCCAAATCACTTCTGACAATGGTAAAATTCTCCCTTGAATATCCTTGCCTCTGGGTTGCCTCTCTGTTGACTCCTGCCGTAATCTCTGCTGAAGCGTTGGCGACCCCCGTGAGCTTGGGTGGGGTAGAAGCTCTGATCCGCATACTGGTCTTGCCAACCTCTGCGGAAACAATTAAAGCTGTCTCACTGAGAGCCATGATACACACCTCTGCCTGATGAACTGGCCCTGTACTGTCCGGCCCTTCCAAAAAGGTTGGTTTGAAAGACTTTGTTCAGTGAGAGGTGTGCTTTGTCCAGGGTATTGTAGGTTGCAACAAACTTGGCTAGGTCTTTTAAAAAGGGTTCACCAAAGAGTAGACCCTGCGCCACCAGACCAGCCTCAGAGGAAGCGAGGTTGTTAAGCTTAGGGTCGATGCACATCAAAATAGAGTGCCACCGTCCAGTAGAAATTGCCATGGTGGCGTTACCCAACTGGCAGATGGCGCGCTGCTCCCATCCAATAGTATGTCTGGATCTACTGCCACTCTGGATTCCTTGGACTGGAACCCAGTATCTTTGTGATAGGGCCTGAAAGGTTCAGCAATCTGTCCTGACAGGAGCGCCAGGCCCTGTCTAGTCCTTTTTTAGGGCCTTCATAAAGTTCACCATGGTGGGATCTACCTCAGGCGTATCAGATACCTTGCCCTCCAGATCTGGTCTGGGGCTGGTCTGGGGTATATCAGATAACCTGCCCTCCAGGTCTGGTCCGGGGCACTCAGACCTAAGCCTCACCCTGACTTCCTTATCAAAACCCTGTCTGAGGTGAGACTGGAGATAACTAGCCACCTCAGGGAGGGGGGTCCAATTGGTTGACGGAGGGTGCACAATTTCAGCTGGGTCGAATGTCGAGACCTTCAGTGAAATCGGGCCGAGGTCCGGCCCGCGTTCTGGATGCCTTCTTTTGCTGGGTTGAGTCATCTCTTCCTGGTCACTTTTTCAGGGATCCTGAGAGGAATCGAAACCCGCAAGTTTGGCATAAAAGAGAGTGTCGTCCAAGGAGTGCTTGACAGTGGGTATTGCTATACCCATGCTCCTCCAGGACTGCCGCTGATAACTACTCAAAAGCCTCAGAATGTGCCCATTTCTTAGCCTTTGCTTTTCCTTTGGAAGGCTTAGGTGGCTGGGATGAGGGCCCTGCGGAGGAATTGATAGGAGGGAGCCAACCTTGCTAGCGAGCAAAACCTTTGAGATGGGAAGTCAGGGGGCCAAGTGCTTTGGCCAAAGCCTTATTAACTGAGACCTGAACTTATTATCTAATGCCACCACAAGATTCTCCTCAAAGGAGAGGGATAGCTCCTGGAATTCTCCAACCTTCTCTTCACATGGGTCGTACTGAGCCATGATGGCACTAGGGAGGGTGGGCACACACTCACAATGATAAACAGTCAGGGAACTGTACCGAAGGAGGAGTGCAACCCCAGCAGGTGCAAACAGTCTGTTAGAGAGTGGAGGGAGGCGCCTCCAAAGCACTCTAGGCAGAGCCTATGCAAGGTTTCTACAACCCTGGGCACATAGGGAACCAAATAGCACATATCAGATGCCCATCAGTGGTGGAGCACACAGCTAAATGCTTAAAAAACGAATTCCCCATGTTCAAAAGGTGTGTGGTGGGAAACATGCATGCGCTTGTGTGCTGGGAGGCCTGAAGGACTAGAAAGCGGATCGCGGCCAACCCAAGATGGCGGTCACTCCCACTCCTGCTCAAGTAAGAAGGCCCCCAACTAAGCAGTCGCAGCCTTGGAGGCCAAAGCACTTTCCTGCAAAGAAGAAATGTGTCAGAAATTAAGAAAAATAGAAGCGGGATAGACGCTGCAAGGGTGTGTGTGTCCCGACACCGGTATTGAGCTTACAGATGCCGCACTCAAGCGGCGCCTGCTTTCTACAGTCAACAGCCTGAAAAAACAGTGATTCTCACAAGTTAAACACAATGTTATACAAGAGAAAAATAGGATGTGACTTAACATGCTGCAGAGCAGCAAAGAAAGAGGAAGCCAAGATGGTGGCAGTGGCTCTTGAGGTGCTGTGTTATTGGTGACAGGCTGCTGTAAAAATTATAGTAAAGCAAGAGAAGCATAATCGGAGCCTCCGGTAAGCAAGGTTGTTTAAGTTTCCTAAAGTCTTTCCAAGGGAACAAGTGCGCATTCTGGAACATTCAACATGGCATGAATAAACTAAGCTTACTAGATTGTTATGTTTTAGTCATGGACCAATCCATGACGTCCGCACTGGCAGGGAGATGACCCCAATCTCCCTACAGTGGTATGCAACCATGGTTTAGTCAGTGACCTAACTGACTGTAATAAAAGTGACTCAGGAGGTTTTTCCCGCCAGTCCAACTAACAAAGAATTGTGTGGAGCAATCTTATTTCCAACGCAGCCACTGGTCACCTGTGGCCTTGGTATACGAAACAACAAATTGGCGACGAGGCGGGTGATCCGGCTGAACGGACCCCCTCGTGCACTTACCTGCTAGCTCCCCTTTAGAGCGTTTGTCTCCGGGCATTGTTGGCAGACCCCTGCAGGTAGTGGGGTTTCCGTCGAGCGTCGTTGTCCCTGCTGATCGGCGGCACCTGCTTCTTGTTTTGATGCCAGTGCCTCCCGTCGATAACACCGGAAGGACTGTCGGTGCCTCGGCGCCTGACAAAGTGGCCGACGGACGAGGCGGTGAGCCGACATGCCCATACACACGTGCCTATTTCACCAATGCCCCAACTCATCTGGGTGCCGTGAGCGTGGTCCCTCGAGCGTTCGCCTGCAAGCAGTGCGCCAGAGTACTGAGGCGCATTGCGTTCCCGGCCCTAGGCAAGCGTCCTGGCAGTTGTTGGAGCAACCAGCCACAGGAACAGAAAGTCTTTCACCCGGCGGCTGGACGAGGTGAGTGCCAATTAGGAGGGGCGTGGGAGGCCCCTGAGTTTTGGTGGTGCACGCGCTGAAGTGCACAACATCAGAACTGTACCAAGGATCCTGCTCCAGGGACTTGGAGCTCATGCTCATCATTTTTTTTCTCTCTCTGCTTGCCATCTGCCTGAATATTTCTTCCTTTTTTGGATGTGTTTTCTCTGTGTGATCCACCCACCAGTGGCTGTGTCCCCTGGAATACCACAGGACAAGTAACTCCTCCGCAAAGTGGTAGGATACTGCTCAAACACTTCGTTTTCATATGTCAGGTGTGCGTGTACATGACTTAAAGCACGCAGTGACTCTTGTGTGGTTTGTTGGTTTGTTCTTCTCCATTTGCATGCACAGAACAAGCAGTGGGGTGGTCTAACGTAGCATGTTTGAGGTGCAACCATCGCATCCGTACCGGCTTTAGAACCTTTTGTTGTAGAAGGTCTTCCCTCAACCCAAGAAGCTCGTTGGAAAGAGTGGGTGGACAGGTTAGAAACCTACTTTGCTGCAACAGCTCTGGACAATGACAGACGCCGTCCCATGCTCTTACACTTGGGAGGTGCAGCCATTCATAAACTGGGACAATCAGTGGCCGAAGAGGGCCCACCGTTCACCTACCAGTCATTAAAACAGGCGCTCACAGCTCACTTTGAACCCCTGGTGAATCCTGATTATGAATGTTTTCTTCTCATACAAGCCAGGCAACTTCCGCACAAATCAGTTGATACTTTCTATGCAAGGCTTAAGGACCTAGCTCGCATCTGCACCTTAGTAGACGTCAAAGATGAAGTTTGTGCGCAGTTCATACAGGGATGCACATCCGTGAAGCTGAGAGAACACATATTGCAGATACTGGGTATGTCGATGGTGAATATCCTCACACTAGGAAGGTCCAAGGTGCTATCTAAGGTACATGCAGCCCATATGGAAGTGGCGCTGCAAACCCAGGTCAAAGTGGAGCCAGTAAACGCCGTCATCGCAGCGGCTGCAGATAGAAAGAATTGCGATCCTGTTACTCTTGTGGAGGTCCATTCCCTCATCAAGGGGTATGTCCTGCGCAAGGCAATAAATGCTCAAGTTGTAATAAGTTAAATCACTTTGATAAGGTATGCAGGTCAACGCGCCGCCCAAGGTCACAGAAAACCAAAGCTGACGAAGTGCAACCTCCAGTGATGTCGGAAGAAGATGATGATCTGGACGATGATGAGGAAGGTGAATGAACAGTCCATGTGATACATGCATTGCAACCCAGTGGGCATCATTGGAAGCGAGTACCAAGGTGCCCAGTTCTTCTGGCAAGCCATAAAGTTGATGCACTGATTGACACTGGTGCTTCCATCAATGTGATGGCACAATCTGGTTAAAAAGTCTTCCCATTCAGCCCAAGCTACGACCTACAATGACTCCGGTATATGCGTTTGGGTCATCACGGCCATTGCCATTGGCAGGGGTATTTACCACGACACTATCTCATGAGGAACATGCAATACAAACCAAGGTTTTTGTCACCATCACTGGATCAGACATGCTACTAAGCTGCCGGACGGCAGAGCAGCTCAACCTCCTCTCCTTTGCATTTAGTGTTCACCTGGAGAATGTGGAGAGCCTGGGAACTGAGTTCAAACCACTATTCGAAGGTATGGTTTGCCTGAAGGATTGTATGTTACGATTACACATCGACAAGTCCATACAACCCGTGGCTTTGAAGCATCGCAGGGTTGCTTTCCATCTGAGGCCCAAAGTGGAGGAGGAGCTTAGGAAGTTAGAGCAAGCGGATGTCATAGAGAAGGTCGATGGTCCCACTCCATGGGTGTCGCCCATTGTGATTGCCAGGAAACCCAAGCAACCTGGTGAGGTGAGAATACATGTGGATATGTGCCTGCCCAATGTCGCCATCAAGCGTGAACGGCATCTAACACCTACTGTAGATGACATTGTTGCAGAGGTGGCAGAGTCAAGATGGTTCTCGAAAATGGACTTGCGGGCAGGATGCCATCATCTACTGTTACATCCCGATTCTAGAGAAATAACCACTTTCTCAACTCATGTGGGTCTCAGGCGGTATAAACGCCTGAGCTTTGGGATTTCTAGCGCCACAGAGGTTTTCCAGGACACCATTCGTGGGGTACTTGCTGGACTACCAGGAGTAATCAATGTCAGCGATGACATACTTTTGCATGCTCCCAGTGTGGAGTCAATCTTGCTCGCCTCAGAGCCACATTCCGGAGGCTTCACGAGAATGGCCTAATGCTTCATAGAGACAAGTGTTCCTTCTTACAAACAGAAGTGGCTTTCTTTGGGTATCGGTTCTCTGGAGAGGGAGTGTTGCCAGTCCTGGCCAAGTTAAAAGACATTCAATCTGCCATGGCTCCCATCAATGTATCTGGTGTCCGCAGCTATCTAGGCATGCTGAATTACTGTGGGCGGTTTATCAAGAACCTGACATGGCTCCCCTCAGAGACCTCAACAAGGCCAATGCTGTCTGGGAATGGGGACCCGAATAGGATGCTGCTTTCCAGGCCACTAAATCAGTGCTATCTGAACACACCACCCTAGTCTACTTTGACCCTAGGAAGGAGTCGGAACTGTCGGGAACGCTAGTCCCACAGGGCTTGGGGCAGTGTTGGCACAAAGGCAGATGGACCGGGAGTGGGCTCCTGTTTCATATGCCAGTTGAGCCCTAACAGAGACTGAGCAACGCTATTCCCAAATCGAAAAAGAAGCCATTGCAGTGCATTGGGGCTGCAGACACTTTCATTTGTACCTGTATGGTCAGCCGTTTGTAGTATACACTGATCACAAGCCCCTGATTCCTTTGTTTAATGGGTCCTCATCCTAGCCCCTGCCACGAATCGAAAAGTGGATTTTGCAGTTACAAGACTATCGATTTCAGGTGGTGTATCGACCCGGAAGTTTAAACCCTGCTGACTAACTCTCACTGCATGCCAGGCCTGCTATTTCTCGTGAAGTTGCGGATGCGGAGGAAGTAGAAGAGTATGTAAGGTTGATTGTGGAAAGGTCTCGACAACTGCCCCTTTCTCTGGTGAAATCAGGTCATCCACAGATGACGATGAGTGGCGGCAATTGGTGATGTCAGCTGTGGTCTCAGGAAAATGGCATTCTATTCTTTGAAACGTCACCCTCCGGACGGTGGAAGCCCACACCATGTTATCCTCGCTGCACAAGGTCAGACAAGAGCTGGCTGTATCTCCTGAAGGATGCCTGCTGAGAGGGCATAAGCTTGTCGTTCCCATTGCTTTACAGCACTCTGTAGTAGAGCTTGCCCATGCATCTCATCAAGGCATGGCGAAGACTAAGTCCAGATTGAGGAGCAAGGTGTGGTTTCCGGGACTCGATGACCACATTGAAAGAGTTGTACGTCAGTGTATGATGTGGCAAGCTGTTGGTCAGGCTGAACATCCCCCGCCGAACATTACAGAGACCATTCATCCTGTCCCATGGTTTTGAGCGAGCGCTCATTTTGGCAGTCTGCCAGATGGCCGTCACACTTTTGTTGTGATAGATGATTTCTCAAAATATCCTGAGGTTGAAATTGTAGACTCTATTACTGCGGCTCAGATCATACCGTGTCTGGAGAAGATTATGGCCACCCATGGTTTGCTACAGGAGATTCGCACTGACAATGGACCTCCGTTCTCAAGCCAAGAGTTTGCTGAATACCTGCTGTCTAGGAGAATTGTACACAAAATGATCACGCCTGGTTGGCCTCAGGCAGAGAGGTGGAAAGCTTTATGAGAATTCTGATTAAAGTACTGCGAATTGCTATTGCTGGGGGTCACAATGTGGACTGTGCTGTGTATGCTTTTCTACGGAAATACCGTCTTACTCCCCATGCTACCACTGGAGAGACGCCTGGTTCCGTATGCATCAATCGGAAGGTAAGAGATACCATTCCCCATGTTCAGGAACTGTCTGATTTGCATAATCAGGTCGGTAAAGCGCTGTCACAAAGGAAGGACAGGAAGGACAATATGTCACGGAAAAGGAGAGCCAAGAAACGAACCATTCATATTGGGGATTTGGTTCTGGTAAAGTGCAGAAGAGGGGGAAGCAAATTTGTGTTACCTTTCGAGAAGGGTCCCTAGGTGGTGAGTGAGGTCAAAGGTACCATGATCACTG
Source organism: Pleurodeles waltl (assembly GCF_031143425.1). Classification (NCBI taxonomy): domain Eukaryota; kingdom Metazoa; phylum Chordata; class Amphibia; order Caudata; family Salamandridae; genus Pleurodeles; species Pleurodeles waltl. The sequence goes on along the minus strand of NC_090449.1, from coordinate 311,153,892 downwards.
CTAGACGAGGTCAGGAGACGGTCACAAGAAACATTTCATTTTTCAAAAAAGTACACACCTCAGACTTCCCGGTAACAGGAGCTCCTGAGAAGTCCTCATTTGTTCTGGATCCTGGGAGTACTGCCAGTCAAGAAGACGGTGTTTTTGCACCTCAAAGTCCATGTTTGGTGACTGATGGTGCATTGTCCAGTGGGACAATGTGCTCAGATGTGCAGCACTGTGAGGGTAGTCTGGTTTCGGAACCTGATACACATAGATCTGTGCCGGCTGGCTCTGCTGTGTCAAGCCGTGGGATTGGTCCTTATAGTTTACAGCCCCGCCCACAATGCTCTACCAGGCTACAAGGATTTGTATTAGACTGATCATGTCTCCTATGCTATCTGCATGTGAAAGCTCTAATCTCTTTTTTGTGTGTTGTTTTTGGAACAAGAAGTAATGTTTGGTTTTACATGTTTTTGTTATGGGTAAAGGAGGAATGTTATGTTTTAGTCATGGACCAATCCATGACGTCGGCACTGGCAGGGAGATGACCCCAATCCCCCTACAGTGTGGTATCCAACCATGGTTTAGTCGGTGACGGAACTGACTGTAATAAAAGGGACTCTGGAGATTTTTCCCGCCAGTCCAAGTAACGAAGCATTGTGTGGAGCAATCTTATTTCCAATGCAGCCACTGGTCACCTGTGGCCTTGGTATACGATCCAACATAGATCAGGTGCACCATACCTACCACCGCAACTACAACGCTGCCTCTCAAATAGCTCCTGCAAGTTGCAGGGGTGTTTTCTGAAAACGTGTTTTTGGCCAACGGGGAACAGGTGTCCTGTCTTTAATCTGTTTATTCGCTGCCAAACCAAAGTCTCTACAAAATAATACTCCCTTTGGCTTCGAATATGGTCGCGTGACTAGAATTTACAGCGCGGTCATGTGACACACTTGGCCACGTGATTTGCCGGTTCGGAAGCAGCTGTGCGAGGGGGCTGGGTCTTGCGATGACGTGACTTGCTTCTCTGTCTGGGTTCCGGACTCGAGCACAACAAGCAGAGGTAGCACAGCTGATCAGGAGCGAGGCGGCAGAGCGCGGCTCGTAAGACCGGGACTATGACTGTAATGGCGGGAGAGACGGAGGTGGAGTCGGCACAAGTGTTATTTAATAAAACAGCATAGGGGGACCCAGGGATTTTCAAGCGTAGTGGGGGTCCTTCTGCAGCTATAACGGCGCCCTGGGAGCAGGAAGGTGGGGATCGTTTGCAGCAGGTATGTCAGTGTCATTGAGGGCAGGAAGACAATCGTTAGTGGCGAAGCTGTAAGCAGGTTGATCGAGAGAGGGAGACGTCGAAGGGAGCTCTAAAGTGAGAGGACACTAGGGTAGTTAACGAGTCCAGAGATCCCTGAATCTAGGAAATACGGTCACCTGGCGGCAGAAACCCATGGAAGCTGGCAGTCTGTATACCGCTGTGTAGGCCGCACGAGACTTGTCATCAAGCATCCAGTGTCGCAGACAGCGGGCATCAAAAGGCATCGTTCGTAATAGACAGCAAAAACAAGTTATATTTCTGTACCTGCAGTCAGCGGGCGAGGCCTCTGGCGGCAGACTGCCTCAGTGTCCAGTCACAGAAGATGCTGGTCAGCCAGGCCTTGAAAATGTAAAGGACAAAGAAAAGGAAGACTCGTCGCCAAAGGAGCAAGAACAGTGGCCGCTGCGGTGAGTGTGTAATAGGCATTCATAAAAGCACATTGTCTATGTAGCATCAGTCTCTTCCTCGTGGTTCTGTGCATACTGTTTTTCCCTCAGTCTGTCCATCTCTAGCGCCGACAGACAAACAAGGTAAAACAACACCAGTGCCGCGTACGAAACAGCCCTTAGGTGTTACCTTTAACTTGAAACCCTGGCGTGTATCCAATAATTTGTTTGCCGGAAGGTGCCAGTTTATTAACAGTCAGTGGGTGACTTTCGCAAAATGTAAATCAGGCTTTTACTAATTGAACAAAGGCTTATCTCCTTGGGTGTCTTTCGTCCCACCTATTGGTTGCCCTACCATGAGGCCTGCCTCTTATTTGCGGGCCACTTGGACTTGTGTGATAATAGAAGAACAAATTAGGCTTTGGTGTTGTCCCAATTATATTACAAAAAAAGGCATACAATAATGCAACAAATTAAATGACAGTTTAATTTAGTTATATTGTCATTTTAACAAGCGGTCGAAGTGTTTTAAAGTATGGTAAATGACCCTGAGCATAGTGGGGGCATGGGGTCAGGCACATCACATAACTACAAATAACAAAATATTCTGAAATATATTTTTAAACGTCAACCTAGAGAAAACTGCATATAGAATATAATGCACACACATTAATTGAAAATTAAATGCAAATGAATCCAATTTTCACATTGCAGACATCCACCTTCTTTCCTTTCAACCTCAGTCATCCTTATCCGTGCAGGAATGGTTATTCTTTAACAAATTATGGGAACTGTTTTGATACGATAAAAAAGAATGGGAACGTAGTTCCCACCATATTCCTCCCACTTTAATTTCTGATTTTAGTACACATTAAGGTTGCCTGGATAAAACATTAACCTCATCAGTACAGTTTGACTCCTGAGTACAGTATTCGGTTATTAAACGGTGACCACTTAACGATTTCAAGGGGCCTACCACAGCGCGGCACCACAGTATGCATGTAGCATCTTTTGATTTGCTTGACCTAGTAAGAAAACTTGACTAATATGATAAGTGCTGTAAGTCTATATGCAGACAACGGTGCAGAATCAAATACATCCCTTCTTACAGGAAGACACATCGACTTTGAAGTGTAATTTGCAACATTAGCCTTCGTTTTACATTTAGGACTATGGAGAGTGAGGTCGAGGTCCATACATTCAGCCATCTGACATATTGGTATTCACTGCAGTATGTTTTTATCTTGTTGCACGGTGAAGTATCATGAAATAAGGTTTAAATGAAACGTGGATTAGGAGGTGAACAATATGATAATATATTCCTCGCTCTACGTTCCCGGGATAAATCAGAGGATCAAGCTTTGACAGCTGCAGCTATCTGCAGGAACATCATTTCTTGACAGCTTTTAGTCTCCTTACAACCACACAATTACAACGTGAAATAATCCAAGAAATTAAAAGCATAGTAAGGTACCACATTTGCAAATAACAATAGTATTTTAGTTTTAGATACGTTCTGCGCCCCATTAAAGCGTCAGGTTACAGGCCAAATTCTTATTATAAGGTATGCAAAAAGTGATGGATGGAATGCTTGAATTAATCTCAGCCACTGGTTATTACTCTGGGCCATATCCCAGTCTATTATTATTTTGCACACTATTCTCACTATCACCAGGCTGTACACGGCTGATGAGCCTATACATAGGGTAAAATAGGGCCTGGGTTGTTGGTGTTCAAGTTCTGGAAGGACCTGACTGTTCCCACGAAGAACAGGGTTAAGACTGATTTGCATATGGCTGGGTCAAAACTACTGAGGGGGCACGGGAGCAAAAGAACAATAGGCTGGGATGCTACCCTGAGCAAACGCCAGTAGTTATGCAGATTGCATGCCTCCATCACCTTTTGTGTGCGTCAGATTCTTATTATAGCTACTAAGCTATTCAGTGGCTTAAAATATTCTGTATAACAGCTAAACGATGTTCCGAGTTTGAAGTAGCTAACAGACACTCTGTTTTGTATTTAGAAATGTCTTTCATTTTCAGAAAGTTCAGTGGTCACAATTAATGCATCTGTGCCTTTTTGACCAGCAGGAAAGACAGAGCACCATGGCCTCTCACTTTCTCCAACAATTTTAGTTTAACGTTTTTTAAGTGTTCGCTGATGTATCAATTAGTATATTATACACAAATGAACTCCAAGGAATGGTAATGGTGTGGTGTTTATATATGTATTGCAATGGTATTTTCTTTGTAATTTAAGGGACCACCCTTGTGACTGTGGTGTTGCAATAGGTAAAACTACTCATTCCGCTGCAACTTTTTCATTTTTCCCACTGAAATTCACTAAGTCCTTCATTACAAGTGACCTGGAATGTGGCCTGGATTTTCCTCACCCCGGTGTTACTGAGACTAGTGGGCTAGTGATACTGGGGGTATCAATAACTCTAGTGAGGGAAAATCTGAACCATTACAAGTAGACTCCTGAGAGTACCCTTCGAAATGAGGATTCACCTGGAACATCTGCAACTCTGGCTGATTCCCCTGGTAATTCCTCATTTTCCCCAGATTTTCACACACAAATTTTATCTGCCTTCATACTCAGACTAGTAAAAACACTTCTGCTGTGGATGGGCCGATCAGAATTAAAAGACCATTTGTAGTAAGGTTAGTATGTGAAGGGTACACCCAGTTTGTGGTCCTGTGCTTGAAATTCAGTCTGCAGGTCAATTATGAGGCCGAGCTAGTTTGAAACCTCCGTGGGGAACTTCTGTTCCTGTTCTGTGGGGACCTGACTTGGCAGCTCGGTTTGGACTGTTTCTTGTTTTCAGCTGTTCCTTTTTTTTTTTTTGAGTAATTGATATACTGATCCAGCATTTTCAGACTAATTCTTTTTTTACTTCGTTTTTTAAATGTTTTTTTTTATGGACCAGCCATGTGTTTTCTGGGACTAGTAGATTGGTGGCTGGTTCACTTTCCACATGTGAAGATCACAGATTCGGAAATGTGCTTCAACATATTGCACAACTTTCAATGGTTCACAGCTAGGAGTTATAGGGCAGAGGAGTCCAGGTTCAAGGAAGCTTCCAGTTCGAGGATTTCTGGTGTCGTAAGCATGGTTGTAGGGCATATTGAAGGATCTGATTATCCTGTGGGGTAAGGCTGCTGATGCCAGCGTTGAATAAACCTGGTGTGATGGTGAGGCTAGGGGAACACCTGCGTTATAGGAGCAGTCTGAGTACACTGATGGAGAAAGCTTGATTATATGAATTTTGTTGGCAAAAAAGGATACCGACCAATAAAGGACGGTAGCTTAAATTCTGTGATCACTCAGTCTGCTTATACCAATGTGGAGTGATGCACTGTGTCAAATACAAAATCAAGGTTCAGTTGTTAGAGTAGCAATTTTTTTGATCAACCTCAAGTTAAAGGTCTTACCAGGTTATATGGAGGATTTCATCCTTGGGGTGGAATCATGTTTTTTGTCTGAGAGCATGTTGTTTCTTTGGGAGAGTGGCTGTGTGGTGGTTTACATTTCTAGTAGATTGCCTAAAGGCTCTTGTGGAAATCTGTGTGAAGCTGGAGGGACCTGACCGGTTGAGGTCTGGTTTCCACGTCTCATGAGAACTAGGTTGATACATGAGGTCTTGAGGTGTTGAGGTGTTTGGGGAAGCTGATAGAAAAGAGGGAGTGCTTGATGATGTGTGTGGTTTAGAGTGCATTTGGCATGTGGAAGCGATTGTCCCTCAAGATTTGTGGAAGCAATGATATGACAGCTGTAACAGTGGCTTTCAATTTAAGAGATCATTGGCAAAGAGCTGTTGACAGATAGAAAGCTGAGGTGCGAACTGAAGCAGAGTCTTCAATAGGGGTGGCTTTGATGATGATTCTTCAGGGGATGTTGTCTGAAGTTAACTGTACAGTGAGCTTACAGTTGGATGAAGCTGGATAAAGTGCATTTAAAATTCCAGATATTCAGCGGTGATTTTGTTGCGTTCCCTAAACAGTTTTGCACTGATGTGCACAGACCTTCAAACATACAGGATCTCATAGGCATTCATGCACTCCAGCACAAAGACCAAGAGGAATAGAGGTGCACATGCACAGAAAAAAAACCTGGACCGTGCATTCTCTCACGTGCTTGAGGGGACGGGCTACTTTGCATTTATTGTGACTGTCTTTAATTTCTTACTCTGTAAAAGCTTTCTGTATCACGCAGCAACATTAGCAAGTGATGGGTGGCCAGATTGGTCTTGCTATGTGGATTACATGATGGTTGTCAAATCTGCATGTCTACAAACAAAAACTGAGTGAAGAGCGCCCAACCATAGCATATCCTGCTGATTAGTTAGTTATGGGTAGCAGATTGGAGGAGTCACAAAAGACCTCTGAATGGTAGGCCAGACAAATTGGTTTGTTTGTTTACTCATAATTTACTGATCGCTTTGGTGAGCGAATTACAAATGTGTTTTTTTTTATTTTTTTAAATCAGCTTCACACAGCTTATCGACCTGCAGTGTGCTGAATGCATTCATCCCCAGTATAATTATTAGATGTTTATTGCATTAATGTTATCTACCTCATATTTTTCCATTATTTTTGACATTGATGTTCATCATTTATAGTGCTCCTGAATGAAATCTGAATCTACTACCATTGCTACCCCTGTCTGGCCGATTTTGTTTTCTTGAAGAGATAGTCACATTAGCAAAACAACGGATCACAATAAGGGAGAGGACCCTTTGATATGGAACATGGTTGAAAGGCACGCTATAGTGGACACTGGCAGAGAAACGCCAAAAAGATGTGAGGGTGATGAAAACTTTGCAGAGTAGGCAAGTATGTTGAGATGGTACACCGATCCTCCTGGCACCACGAATATAATAAGGAAAAAATAAAGAACACATAATCAAGAAAACTAGAAATCGCATGTGAAATTAAATTAGATGAATATGTGATTATGTAAATGGATTAAGGATTTCTGACACTATAACATTTAGTGATGTGTTCAACAGTAGGTCATTGTTTTTTTTTTTTATTGTTTTTTTTTTCAAGTGTGTTTGTTAGGTACTGATTGCTAAAAACCTAACACAAGTATGGGAAAAAGAAGATATGATACCTTGTATACAACATGATCTTTTGTTGTATTTGTTAGATATTCTCCCTAACTCCATGTATGTCCTCAGTTCACCACAGAATCTCTCACCAGCTCATGCTTTAAATGATTGACCCGTTCATTGGTTTTAAATGTGCATTAAATAACGTTTCCTTAATATTGTTTTAAGACCTGCATCCATTTCCTCCCCTTGTCATGGGTTATCTTTCAATAGTTTGTCCTTACAAAACAGGCAGGCTTAGTTCCTCATTCTTCTTCCTCGATTTCTAACTCTAACACAAGTTAATGTGCTGGATTCTTGTTGCCAAAACTAACTTTCTTACCCTGCTGATAATCTAATACATACCTGTTGTCACGTCTCTACAGAAACCACTGTTGATTCTGTTCAATTGCCTTATTGCGACTTGTGTTTTTATAAGAATATAAAAAGTGTAATAAGCACAAGAAACATGCCATGTAATTTCAATCCCAAACAGCTGTAAATTTATGATGAATGAAAAACTTATGAGTCGATTCTGTCTGCACTCTGGCTGTTGTACTTACCTCAGCTTTTGGTAACTTCACTAAGGGATAAATGACATCCAAGCGTTTTTGGGTGAACATTTTTCCATAATCAGGGCTCTGTTGGGAGCAAATTTGAGGCCAAAAATGGTGTCTCTTTTGTTGTTGCATATGTTGTCATTGACCTCGCAGTGAATCCTTCTATTCTGGCTCCATAAAGCTCTAAGCAGGATGAAGTTTGATTCGGTATCTGTTAAGGAGTAATAACCCCGGTCCCAAGACTTGCTTCCAGAGGTAGTCACATTTTTAGGTTCTTGTTCTCCTGTGGTCAGGCAAGCTGGAATCTGCTCTGAGGAGGGCTCCAACAGCGTGAGTCCTTTTCTAGGACGGTCCCATGGTATCCTCGAACACTGGGTATAGAAGTTCTGAGATAAACAATTTATATCCGTCCTTGGTTGCACCTTATTCCAGTCATCCATAAGTCGGTAAGAAGACTAACTCTTAAGATTTCTTTGCTCTGGGAAAGGTATCACTGGTCTCTCCTACTGTCTGTATGGACAACAGCCGTTAGGCACCAGGTCACGATCCAAAGTTTATTTTTCACGTTTACTTAATTTTTAATGTATCTTTAATGGAATTAGGGCATTTAACTTTATTAGGCAATGGGCAGCCATCGTTGCTTTAATCAGCAGCATTTGTACACTTGAAACATACAGTCCTGCCACTGAACATCCATACATACATTTTTTAAAGCATTGGCAATGCCAAGAGCTCTCAACTTTTAATTTGCTAATGGTTTCTAACGGTAGTAAAAAGGGGAAAAATGGTCATTACAAATGCAGCCCGCGCAATGATATATCTGTGCGCCCAAGAGTCCATAGTAGCTCTATGATGACCTAGCTTGATGATGTATACGCATGCACACGCATTCGTCTTGAAGCAAGAGCCATTTTCCCTTTCCTTTTTTATTTTTTTTAATTTATTGTTCCAAGATGGCGAATGCCCATCCAGGAGCTATAAATATACAAGAATAACCAATAGTGATGCTAAAACATATTTAAAGAGAGGGACGGTCCTTTAGCACATTGCTATTCTAAAAACAGGAGGTTGTGGATGAGAAGCAACAAATTGGGGTGGAGTTCATACAAAATAAATAAAGCAAGTTGCTGCACGGGATCATTTGTGGTAAGGAAGCAGTGGACGAGCGGGCTGGGTTGGGTGGAAGGGAGAAGTAGCACACTGGGAAGATGTGGAAAGGGCAAGAAAACACGTGCGCTCCCATGGCCTGCTAAAAGCAAAAGAAACCAGCATAGGCAAAGCCAGTGGGTCTTACTTTGTGTTGCGCCCTTGTCTTCAGTTGTCACATACTTGTCTCTTAGTGTTAGGCCGGTTATCGTTTTTATGGTGAGGAGTGTTCAGTAGCATGCAATTTGAGTATTGGAGGTACTAGCTGTTGTGAGCGCGGTATAAGTGTACATCGGGATGAAATGCTACTGTGACCTATTTCACTAAGGGTCGAACTTCATTTAACAATTTGGCAATTATGCAGCATTTTATTATTATAAATTTTTTTTTTTTTTGGCAAACCTATGCACTAGGTACCAAAAATAATATGAGCAAACGGAAATGCACCCATTTAAAGGAAGCATGCAAAACCTTTAAAAAAAAACTAAAGCATGACCCCTTTCAAAAATAAATAAATAAATAAATACAAACTCATAAAGTAAGTGCCTTGATTGACCTTCCTGCTTTAGCACTGAAGTACTCTTTAGACAGAAGCACACATGTGCTCAAGCAAAACACCTTCACACACAGTGAAGACGGGGAGATACGAGAGTTGGATGAACCATGGTCACAGAAAAGGGAGGGATGAAAGTGAACCTGCAGGAGTGAGATAAAGAGAATGAGGAAGTGTAGTGGAAGAAAGAAGCACGAGGTGGAGTCAAGACCATGTAGTCCTAGTGTTGGGCAACTTTTTAATGTCTGGAGATGTGACCAATAACACACACAGAGTGTATACTTTCAATGCAGAGCTGATATTATTTTTTTGTGCTGTCCTGTATAACCTCTCAAAGGGGCTTCTCCTGCAATAAAAAGGTTAAAAGGCGATTTGAAGCGCCTGGAAGCTATGTAGGCAAAATAATAGAATACACTAGAGAGCACAATATCAAATTTACGATGAAACCTGCAACGAAAGAAATTAAACAGAACAGTGGTACTTCGTAGCTGTTGACCAGTGTTGACTGCAGGACTTTTAACCCACTCGTACCTTTCTTTGATAAGAACAATGGTGATTTTACACCATTCTACCTTGCCTTCTCTTCTTAACGGAATTTTTTCTTCTATTTCCATCTTTTTATATTCTAAGCTGTCCCGTACGTTTGGGTTGTTTTCTTGCTTTTTTGCAGTGTACCTCACCGGATTCTGAAGGTTTTCTTTTGACTTCACTGTTCACCAACTCTTCTGAACAGTATGTGCTATCTGTGCAGCTGCTATTCTCTCTAGTTATTGTATTTCTTTCCCTTGTACCGGAAACATAATCTGCTTTACGTTAACCGAGCTGACTTATTTTTGGAGCTGTTCTCGATTTTGTTGGAGGCGGAGGTGCTTTTAGTCACGTACGATTGAGTTACCTTGTTTGAGCGCTGCTTTCAAGTGTGGAAAAGCCTGGAATTAATGCGAAAATATTATATCCCAAATCAAGTGATGCTTTTTGAAATTAATAGCTCGGCTTAAGGCAAATACATTTATTTTCTGCATCCCTAATATATCATATATATATATATATATATATAATGGACATCACAATTGATATACTGAGAATTCTCACAGGAGGGGAAAAATTGTACAACAGATGGCAGAGAGGAGACTACACCCTTGAGTACATGGCTCACTGCCTTTGAGACACAGTGACGGTCATTTTGAACACAAGATGCCTGCACACAGGGTAAGAGTGACTTATTAATGAGACACATCCTGCATCATCCACACGATTTGTTACTTGAGAAGGCAGGTGGAGTGTAGTGGCATACATTGATAGGGTGATAGTTTCCTTGACTCGTGAAGCTTGACTCAGTCGGCAGTTACGTGCCCTAAGCCAATAAAATAGCAACCACTATGAGTGCACATTGCCCTCTTCTCATCTTAGGTGTTTTTTCACATTCAAGGTCACTTACATAGTACATTGGCGTTACAACACTCTGTCTACCTGTGATTGAACATGAAGTTTCCTTTTGAGCTGAAGACCACTCTGAATTGAATGCAGAATACATTTTTTAATCTAGGACATTAGACTGGTATTTTGGATCATGAAAAAATAAAGCTGCTCGTATCGCAATAGGTGATCTTTGTGCTATTGAAATTTGAGGCAGCAAAGAATGGCCTTGCCCACCTTGGAAAGTAATCTGGAGAAGGGTTATGTTAAATAAGGGAAAGCATACGAAGATGTGAGTCTTCTCCTTGAACTCACTAGTGTTTTACAGGACTTTGTTAAGTAAGAAGTCTTAGAGGCAGTTGTTGGTGTTCCCACATTACCGCAACTAGGAGTAACAACTGGCAGCCTCCCCAAATAGTTACAAGGCGCACTTCTAGCCAGCTTGTCATTACTTGTAGCTGTTTGATTTTCTCTCTGCCTCCTACAGAAATATTTAAGGATTGCAATTGGTATTTCTGTCAAAGAGTTACACTTAGATGACATTTCCACTCATTTTAGAGCATTGATTGTGGCATGGCGTTCATGTTCCTAAAAGAAGAAAACTTGATTACATTACATAATAATGCACTTCCTGCTTTTGCATAGTTTTTAATGAGTAGGACAAAATGTTCCCTCCCCTACAACTGCCCTCAGCAGCTGCCGATTAGCAGCCCTTCTCCCCAAATGCTACTGTTTCTCCACGAATAATCCTCTTCTCAGATTGTTCTGGGTTTCCTTTATCAACGCCCTTCTGGTTAGTAGGCCTCCAGTTAGCTCTGTCCAAGTAGGTAACCTGCATGGGTATTTTTGATGTCAAATTCTGTGTTTTTTATTTAAAAAAAAATAATTATATATATAATCTCTTCATCTGTACATACTTTTCCCTCATTTGCTCTCTCTATCTTCCCAACTTTTGAGAACCCTTGTTTGGGCGCATAAAAAAATAATATTTGGTGAGCAGGAAGTCAAACAACGGATAACTATGTCTGACCCTGCCATTTCTGCACAATAATCACCCATAGAAAAATGCTGTCCAGAGACTAAACAGCATGATATTTTTGATGTGCGCATCTGAAGCTCTTGGTGATTATGTGCTGTGGTACCAAGTGACTCCTTTTTCAGAGAAGCATTGTTACCTCATGGCTTTATAGATTAGTGGTGAAACTAGTTTACTGGTTTTGGGTGCAGCATGAACTTGTCGGTAGAGAACCAGACATTCCGTACAAGCATGTTAACTGTTTTCTGTGAGCTCTTATCTATGAAAAGAAATGCTGAGCCATGTCTGTCTAGCTATTCTGGTGTTTTTCTCCCTGGGGAAACTCTGTGTTCTTGGCCAAATACTCAGCGTTTATATCAGGACAAAACTGTCTAACATTACTACGTATTTTGAACTTTATGCATTTGTTTCCAAGTTGCAGGCACCTTAATGTTATGGTGTGATTGGAGCTGAGATCCCTTTACAGCTCCCACTCATCCTATCCGTACTGGGACTCTTATCCACTGCTTTTAGAACATAACTGGAGATCAACTAGAATAACACCAATGGCTTCCAAAGTTTTATATTTCTTTCCTGGTGAGACTAGCAGTGGGAACTGTGCCTTGCAGTGTTTGATTCTGGGGTTTCAACTCACTGACTGCATACTCTAGGTTTGATCCAGCCCCTGATGACTGACCTCTGCAATTGTGAGATTTTGCATTTATGCCCCAGTGGCGGCAGCAACTAGTAAAAGGATGTCCTGCTGCCCCAGTTCAGCTCAATGTCAGATTCTACCTTTTCCCCAAAGCTATTGTACTGCAGCACCAGTGACTCATTATGCAAGCACATTGGACAAAGACATTGCCCCAAAGCACATGTGCTGTGTTGTGTGAATTTCTATAGCCAGGCCAATGTTCAGCTCTGACCCTGAGGTGTCCTTCGACTGCAGACTGGGAAACAGGCCATCACCCTGCTTTTGCAGTGTTAGTTGCTTGCCCAGCATGGTCTCTGTGTTGTTAAAGCGCCAGCACTACATAACCGTTGCACAAAAAAAAAAAAAGGCAAGGTAGTCACTCTTGATCTGTGAGTGGGCAAACAAGTCATCATGCCTAAATAGGGCATGGATTGCACATCAATCTACGCTGACTGACTACCTAAATTGTGGGACCTTATCGGAATGGAAAAACTAACAGCCTCCATAGACCACAAACTACCACAATTTGAGAACATTTGGGGCCCATGCAAAGGATTCCTAGCTCTGGACTTCCGTTAACTTTCCTGTCCGATCTAACTCCTAGTGCTCTTAAGAATGCAACAGACAAGCCTAGTCAAGACTGATCACAACTATTTTGTTCTCCCCTATGATCCAACTCTGGTACTCGCATAGTTCACGATGAAGTAATTTCAGACAAGAACACTTTTCCTCACCTACTGGATTGCTGTCCCTCTCTCCTCTTTCTACCCTTCCACACACCTAATCCGCTGCACTCTCCCATCTGACCTACTCTACTTTTCCACCTCACTGGCCTCTGGCTGTAGGTGAGTTTGTTTTGTTTATTGAGAAAACAAATAAAAACAGATTTGACCCATAAACGGCCTTTACCTTTATCACGTATCTACCATGAGATCTTCTTCTCTATAGATGGGATCCTGCTCAGCAACAGCTCCTGTTGCATTGTTACGTGAACCCTTATCTAATTTATTTGAGTAACAGGTGATACTAAAATTTACAGGAATACGGGAACTTCTTTTTCATCAAACTGTGTTTTTCTTTATAGAATAAGGTTGGGAGAAAAAGTTGGCGCCAAGGAGTGAAAATTTGTTATCCATGGCATTGACAGTCCGTAGATAATTTTGTACCACTTGCCTTAGTTTGATCACTTAAGAACACATCTGCTTTGTTTTTATGATAATCCTTGCTTTTGCTTAGAAACAATTTGAGGTCCTGTTGCTTTAAAGGTTAACAGTTATAAACTTCTAGTAGTTTGAGTTCTTAATTATTACAATTATAAATATAGTTTTTTTAAAGTTCTATTCGAAAACGTAACCATTTTAACAACTAAGCAAATTTATAAATACCTGTAATGTTCAGCCCTTGTAGATGATGAAACCAGGAAAGCTAGGATCCTGCCTTGTGAACAAGCAGAGAAACAAAACAACTCTTAAGTCAGTGTAATGTGGTGCCAATTTACTCAAGTGGCACCACATTACAGATACCATTCTGTGGAAGGATTGTGAGTAGTTAATGGCTAACCTTCCTTAAAATGTACCTGACCGTTTTGGGTTATTTTAACATTTGCGTTGAGGCCCTTCCTTGCTAACACAAAAAAGCGTATTTAAGAGTTCTAGGAGAAATGATTTCTGTGCAAAATGATTGGTGATTCACATTTAAGGGATATTTCCTTGACTTGATTTTGGTACAAAAGAACATTCCTAAATATTGTTTTCTCTGTGCCTAACTGATTGGGTTGACCATTATATAATCTCCTTAGTCCTGACAATGCATGGGCTTCCAGAGGTGATAGAGAAAAAAACAGCGTCAAGATCAAAATGGTTTGTTGTGTGTGGCTTTGTGATTTTTAAGCCAAAGTCAGGGTGAGTTATTCAGACTGCCAATATGGTTGACAACAAAAAATACTCCATTCTTCGGTATGACTAGATCATGCACAGCATGTGAATCTGAAAGTGCCTGAAACTCAAAAACTATGGTCTGAAATCAGCGACTAATTCCTTGTCACACCACTCCCCATGATGTTTGAGGGCTCATCTGCACTAAAGACTATGGAGTAACAATAACAGAAAATCATTAAACATTGTCTGTTGGAAGTGCTCTTTAATCGACCTTCGCTTGAAATAGATTGTGCGTCATGAGAACTTACTCCTGCTTGAGTAGTTAATAAATGAATATTGAGCGGCTTACAAGAATCCATTACTTCTAACGCTGCTAAGATCACTAAGAAAAAATGGAAAAGTGAATGTTTCACACATACGTTTGCGGATATGAAACATGACAACTACTCATAAAAACGATGTGTGTGTGCTTTCTTATTATCATCCAGCCAAAATATATATTTTTGGACACTACGGCTTTACTTTCACAATGGCAAGATAGTTTGCTTTCCGTGGCAAACAGCGCTATACAATGTTGTTAGTTACATCAGTGAAAACATCGTATTGGCTGCTTTCCCTCAGAAGTATTTTCTTTCATATTCTGAGTGAGTTTTGTAACTCATTGGTCTCTGTCCCATTTTGCATCACAAGAATGCTGTGATTCCTTTTTAGGTCGAAGCCTACTGCTTACAACTTCTTGGGGACATTCTGAAAGCTTCCCTGGGAATGCATTCAACCCATTGCTCACCTTTCGCTTTGTGTTTTGTAACTAACATTTTGCTTGCTTTTTATTTGTTGACTTCATTTGTTTTAGGCTGTCCAGCTTGAGTTTCTCCCCCTATTTACTGTATTGTATTCATCCATGAGTGTCCGCTTTCTGAAAACAGGCCTATAAATATTTTTCTTATTTTGTCACGTTTGCTGTTCATTAAAAGACAGAGGCTAAATTTCAGGCTCTGTCTTCCGAGGGAGCTTGGTGTTTACTTTTCTTTCCCTGACTTCAAAATGCAAGGAATTATGTCACAATCTTGCTATGAAGGTAAAGGTTTTTTTTTCTAGCTTACAACAAAGTTAAATGTCTGCAAATAAACTGCAGATATTTCAGAATTAGAAAAGCACAAATGAAGCACATTTTTTGTAATTCTGAAGTGTGTTGGAAATAAATATTTTATGTTAGTATGATCAAAATAAACCAATATAGTAGATGATGACATTTCCACACATTATTGTTTGAGCTCTGTATAGTTTTATCAGTAAAACTGCCCGTGCAAATGTAATGGTCACTGAAAATGTGGGGTCTGTACTGGCAATGCACTATCACACCATGTATACTCCACATTACGCCACTCCACTCTACTCCACTCTATGCCCCTCCACCACTCTACAACATGCCCCCCATTCTACAGCACGCTGCTCCACTCTACGACACTCCACTCTACAACATGCCACTCTACTCCATGACACGCCATTTAACTCTACTCTACAGCACGCCACTCAACGTCACTCCAGTCGACTCTACTCAATTCGACTCTACACCACTCCACTCTGTGCCACTTCACTCTATGCCACTGTACAACGCACCAGTCTACTCCACTCTACACCCTGACACTCTGCGCCCCCACACTCTACTCCACTCTAAGCTACAACACTCCACGCCACTCCACTTTACCCCACTCCACTCCTATCCACTTTACTCCATTCTTCTCCCCAACACTCTACACAATTACCTCTAAGCCACTCCAAGCCACATTACCCCACTCTTCTTTGACACACTGCTCCACTACGCCACTCTACAACACTCTATTCCCCTCTGCTCTACACTACACCACTCCATTTTACTCCACCCTACTCCCTGACACTCTCCACAACTACCTGTAGGCCTCGCAAAGCCACTTTACCCCACTCTACTTTGACACACTACTCCACTACGCCACTCTACTCTGACACTCTATGCAACTCCTTTCACTACACCTCACCCCACTCTACACTCCACTCCGCTTACGACACGTCACTCTGCAACACCATATTCTATGACACGCCACTGTACGAAACAAAACGGCACTCTATGCTACTCCATGACAGTCCACTCCACTCTGTGTCACTCTACTCTACAACACTACTTCATTCTGTGCAACTCCATCTATGCCACTTTACTCTACAATACGCCACTCCACACCACTCTGTGCCACTGTGCTCCACACCACTCTGCTCCACGATGCTGTACTGCACTACGCTCTGTGCTGCTCCACCATGCTGTACTGCACGACGCTCTACTTCAAGGCACTCTAGCCTGACACTTTTCTCTGACACTACTTTAGACACTTTGCTCTGACACTCTACTTTATGACACTTTGCGCTGCTCCACGGACATTCCATCCTATGCCACGACACTGTACTCTGCCACCACACTGTATTCTACTCATACCCCTCTACTCCGTGCCCCTCTTCGACACTCTATATCCCTCGACGACACTTTCCTCTTTGCCAGTAACTGTTAACCATGCTGAACAGCAACCACGCAGGTGTAGAACATAGCTAAAGCACACTGGCAAAGTCAATGGCTCTTGCATAAGCAAGACATATTGGCTTTGCCAGTGCTTGTTTACCTTTTTCATACAAACAATTGAGTTGCTCTTTGAAAACACCAAGCTACAGGTAAAGACAATTGGGGTTCATTAGTACATCACTAGCAGCAGTAATTAATCTTATCCCGTGCTAACAGTTTTTGCCTGCTATCGGTTAAGAACTATATATTGATTATACAGGGAAACAAGTGCACAGTATTCTACTGGACCTTTGTTCACCTATAATTTGTAAAACTTTGTCTCTTATAGCCTATTTCAGAAGAATTAGTAGCTTTTTTTCAGAGTGTCATCTTTGGTGCAGTTCCTTCAGGATTTAACGCACCAGTTGTCAAGGCATCGCTCAAGGTCGCACTGATGAGCCAGTACAGTGACACCTAATTACGAGTCAGGCCTACTCTGCATATTACTGGAGCAGGTAGTTTGTTAAATCTCATAATGTTCTGCACAGTGCCTAATCTTCTTCCCAGCCACCCGGAGGGTCATAGCTGGTAGTTTAATCAGCCCTGGATGTATTGAGAAAGGAGATGGATTACATTAGTGTGCATGTGGGAGCCTCGGCACTTTTTAGCCTAAGTGCTGCTTATATTACGATGGTCCAAGATATTTTGCCGTGAAGACTGTAACAAACTGAAGTATGCCAACTCACTGTTGCATGGATTATTTTCACAAATAAGGAATAGGCTGTGGCAACACCACCTTTAAGTCCTTGTCTGTATCAAGCAATGTCCAGTTCCTCATGGATCTACATTACCCCTGACTGTATCAATTCTTTTTGTGTTGGTATTTACATATGTGCTTATACTAGTCACATTCGTTAAAACTATTGCCATCGATTTAACCCCTCGGGTGCTCTGGACGAGCTGGTCTCGCCCTCGGCTGCTGTGTGCCGAGTATGAGACCAGCTCGTCCTGCACCTGGCGCTCCTCTCGTGGGCCTCCCACCCTCCTCCCCTGTGCAAGGATGGAAGGGGAATTGCTCCCCCCAACCCCCTGTGACATGATAGAAATAGGCCGATCTGCCCCCCTGGAGGGTGGGGGGGGGGGGGAGCAGAAGCCACTAGGCACCAATGATCATTAAAACAATATATATATATATACTTTTTTTGACGTAAGAAGCGACCCCTTAGGCAAGGGTTGCTCCCCTGGCAGGCAAATTGTTTTTAGGCCAATTCTTGGGGCAGAAACCACTAGACACCTGGGATATTTATTTTTTTTCCCCAATTTCACGCAAGCGGAGCGACCCCTTAGGCAATTTTATTTTAGGCCATTTCAGCCCCCCTTGGGGGCAGAAACCACTAGGCACCAGGGATTTTTTCATTTTTCATTTTTTTACAGAAGGGGAGCGACCCCTTAGGTAAGGGTCACTCCTCCGGGGGGGCACATTTATTTTAGGCCATTTCGGCCCCCCTTGGGGGCAGATTGGCCATTTCTATTGGGCCGAACTGCCCCCAGTGGGGCAGAAACCACTTAGGCACCAGTGATTGGTGTTTGTGTATGTTTTGTTTGGGGGGGGGGCAGCCCCTTGGGCAAGGGTCTCTCCCCATGGGGACACATTACTTTGGCCATTTCTGCCCCCCTTGGGGGCAGATAAGCCTATTTTTGTAAGGCCCAAAGCCCACCAGACACCAGGGAAGAATTTTTTTCAAAAAAAGAGGATGAGGTATGGCCATACACCCACTCCAAATAAATGGAGACAAAGTTGTTCCACTCCTGGGGGGGGGGAAGCGAGAAAGACTACTAGATGCCAGGGAATACAAAAATAAAAAAACATTGTGGGGTGGTGGCTACCAACCAGTATGAGCATGGTTATGCCCCTACTCCAAATTAAGGGGGTAACAGTCTTTCAGCTCTCCCCCCACACACTAAAAGATCTTATCCCAACAGCAAGCAAGAGGACATTTGACTATTTTGGGTTTTGGTTTTACATTTAGGCCATGAGTGCTTGTCTTACACTCAAAATCGTCCCACTTGGAATGGTGAGGGCTGCACTTTTTGGACTTTGGGACACTGCCATGTAGAAAAATCTACGAGACCTAGGCCCATCTGAAAACTAAACATCTGGGTGAGACCAGGGTGGTGTGCTTCACATGGACCAGCACCATTTTCTTACCCACAATGCCTTGCAAGCCTCCAACTTCGCTTGAAATCACACATTTTTCCCACATTTTTGTAATGGAACCTTCCGGAATCCACAAAATTCCTACCACCCAGCATTTTTGCATCTATACCGATAAAATTTCTGCCCCAATTGTCAGCCTAGAAAGTTTGTTTTTTTTTTTTTTGTTTTTTTTTAAACTGTCCTATTGGACCCACTTTCGTTCCCCCCCCAATTTCGACATGTTTTTAGCTCTTTCCTGTCACAGGCAATTGGCCCACCTGCACAAGTGAGGTATCATTTATTTATTTCTTTTTTAAATTATTTTTATTGAAATCTCAGCTCAGCATACATTGGATCTCATATCAATTACATAGGCTTGTTTGCTCAATCAAGATATACAATAACATCTGGTTTGCAACCAACTTTACATGATCATTGATCTTATTTAGTCGTCCTTTGTGGTACAGTCCGTCCCTCATGCCATCCCACCCTTCCTGAGATCCCAGAAGATAATCCCTTCTTCCTTGCTAGTTAACTGTATCCCGATTAGCCTCCCATTTTGCCTATATTTTTCTGTATTTCTTCGTGCATCCCCTGCTTTTGTAGATCACTTGTTCAGCTCTTTGGCACCAGTCTAAGTCCCTCTCCCAGTCTATGATTCTAGGAGGATCCCTCGCTCCCCATCCCCGTGCAATATTTCGCTTAGCCACTCCAGCCGCCAGTTTTAGCCATATCATCACATGTCTGGGCCACCCTTCATCACCCGTAATGCCCAGTAGTAACCATTTCGCATCCAGGGTTATGTGTAGCCCAGTTACCATACCCATTATATGAACCACCCTTTCCCAATATTCGTGAACCTTTGGGCATCCCCATAGCGTGAGGGAGAAGGAACCCGCTGCATCACATCCCCTGGCACATCTATCGGAGTCAATGCGGCCCATCCTAAACAATAGTGTTCTGCAGTAGTATGCTCTGTGGAGGATCCTCAACTGTATGAGTCGGAAGCGGGCCCTTATGGCCACCTCCCTGGGACACTGTAGCGCCTCCACCCAATCTTCATCTTCAAGCGTTCCTAGGTCGCTTTCCCAGGTAGTTTGCAGTGTCTTCAGAGGGTCAGGGGACTTGTTCATAATTTTCTTGTATATCAGGGAGATAGCCCTACTTCCGTTAGTAGTCTATCCTCCAGTGGGGATGACTCTGGTAGCTGCTGTCCCTCTACTATATCTCTGTGTCCAAGTTGCAGTAGCCCATAATATTCCAACTGTCTCATCTCCTATTCCCGTTCCAGGACCTCAAAGGTCAAGAGTTTTCCTCCTCTCCGCACATCGCCCAGGCACTCTATTCTGATGAGCTTCCTCTTCCTAAAGCCCTGTAGGTTCCCCACCTCACACAACAGTGCGCTGGACCAAAGCAGAGTTCTCTTTCTAAGTTTCCCATCCCATCATAGAAATCTATTGGCCGCCCTCCAGGCTTTAACCACTGACTGCGTGTGACACGGCAGTCGACCCAACCAATCGCCCCCATACCGGATCGCCTGGAAATACCGAAGTCCCATGGCCTCTCTGTCCACCCGAAAGGCCGGGATGTCCAGTGCTGTGAACACCCTGTCATTGCACAGATGTGTTGCCCAATAATATGCACGTATATCCGGGACCGCCAGGCCTCCCTCAAACACTCCCCTCTGGAGTTTCACCACTGAAATACGCGAGCTATCCCCGTCCCACAGCAGCTTCCTCAATTCGCTATTAATAATTTGAAATACTCTCGGGGGCACCTCATATGGGGTATTTTGCAGACAATAAAGCAGCCACGGGAGGGCCATCATTGTGAAGAGCACCGCACGTCCCATCTGAGAGACCTGGAGCCCCCTCCAATGCAATACATCTGCCTGGAGGGGCCTCTGTTGCATCAGCAGGTTTTCCTCCAGGAACCTGGGCGCATCACTCAAGACATAGATACCCAGGTAGCGAAACCCATCCGTCTCCACTGGGGCGACGCACCGCGTAGGCAGTTCCAGGGCACCCCCCGTAAGCAGGTAGACCAAGGATTTGTCCCAATTAATTTGGTATCCAGAGTAGCTACCAAATATTTGGAAAATATGGAGCAGCCTTTCCACCGTCACTCTCGGTCTCGTCGCATAGAGCAGGATATCATCGGCGTATAAGGAGATTCGCTCCTCCCATCCCCCCTTCCCTTCTATCCCACATACCAGAGGATCCTGCCTTATCCAAGCCGCAAGCGGCTCAAGCGCCAATGCGAAAATCATAGGGGACAGGGTACATCCTTGCCTCGTCCCCCTGATGAGCGCAAACGGCCGGGATATTGACCGGTTCACATGCACCCGTGCCAGGGGAGACCAATACAGGAGCCGCACCCCCTCGCAAAAAACCAGGGGCGAATCCCATCCTGTCCAGGGCCGCAAACAGATATGCCCATTCTATACTGTTGAATGCCATTCTGGCATCCAGCACCACCGCGTCCTCATGGTCTGCTTCCTTCGTCATGTGCAGGACCCCATACAGGCGACGGAAGTTGAACCTAATCCCCCGCTGGGGCATAAACCCCGACTGATACGGGTGAATCAATTTTGTGATCACCCTCTGCAGTCTATTGGCCAGGATCTTTGCCAATACCTTAACCTCAACATGTAGCGACAAAATGCGCCTGTACAAGCCGCAGGCCGCGGGGTCCTTCCCTCTCTTCTGGATTATTACGATAGTGGCTAATCTCTGATCCCTTGGCAGGATCTCTCCTGTCCTTGCTGTCCTGAGCATTTGCAGCATATATTTTGCCACCTCTTTAACTGTACACTTGTATGGTTCGACCGGGATACCTTTGGGCTTGTGGTCTTTCCGGACTGTAACTCTCGGAGGGCCTGACTAACCTCCTCCGACAGTTCCTCTTCTAACTCAGTTTGGTCCTCCATTGTGAGCGTCCGTAGGGACATATCTTCTAGGAGTTCCGCACGTTCTTCTCTGGAGTACCCGACCCTGGACTCGTATAGCCTCTCATAGTAATCCACAAAGGCCTCAGTAATGTCCCCACTGGTCTTGCACTCCTGCCCCTCTGCATTTCGGACTGACACGACCCAATTCCTCCCCTTGTCTCTCCTCTCAAGCCAGGCTATTAATTTGCTGGCCTTATCTCCCACATCATAGAGCCGTCGCTGACCCTCAAGCGCCTTTACCCTTGCCCTGCCTTCTGCCAAGTCCCTCAGCTCTTGCTGGCGAAATCTGTTGGTGACATTGTTCTGCACACGGCCGACCAGCCTGCACGGCTGTCCTCTCGAGTGTCTTGATCTCTGCTTCCAGACCCACCATTATAATCTGTTGTTCCTTTCTCCTTCCTCCTATTAGTGCCTGCACCTGGCCCTGGATCCCTATTTCGTATGCCTCCCATAGGGTGACTGGTGAGGTCACTGACCCATCTTTTTCTTGGAAATACAGAGTGGTTTGCTCTCTTACTTTATCTCTGATTTCCGGATCTAGGAAATGCCAAGGGGCCAGCCTTGGAGGCATTCCCCTATCCTTCCTTGGACCCCCAAGTACCACTGTCACTGGGGAGTGATCAGAGATCCCTCTTGCTAGATGAGTCGCACCTTCGAACTGTCCAGCCTGGAAACATAGCGTGAAAATAGTCTATCCGTGAAAAACTATTGTGTGCTGTAGAAAAATATGTGTATTGGTTCCCTTCTGGGTTGTGTTCCCTCCATAGGTCCACCAGGCCCATTGCGTCCATAAACCTTCTGAGGGGACTTTTCCCCCACCCCCCTGGGCTCAGACAGCCGGTCTCTATGCGCACCCACAAGATCGTATCTCCACCCAGGATCAGGGTACCACTGGGTAGGCCTAGTAGCTCTCCTCCCAACTCTCGAAACGTGTCCCCTTGCATCCCGAGAGGCACATATCGCGAGCAAATGTTTAGCGTTTGGCCCTTCCAAGTTCCTGTCTGCAGAATGTATCCACCTAGGGGGTCTGCATGCGTGTCTCCTGGAGTATATGCCATCTTTACACTGACCATTATTCCAACCCCCTCAAACCAGTAGTGTATCCCGCATGTGCAACCAGGGAGTAGCCCATTTGATCTAATGCCTTCTATCTGTTCCCTTTCAAATGTGTTTCCTGAATCAGTATAATGTCTGGTGCATGTTGCCGAATGTATTGTAGGACTACAGTATGCTTGATTTTATTGCCAAGGCCGATAATGTTCCAGGTCATCGTCTTGACCTCTGCTGCTGATTGTTGTGGCATGTCGTGTTCCTGTGTATTGTCCTCTCCTGAGCCTTGAACCTGCCTCTATCTTGTAAGTGTTGTGTGGCTGAGCTAAATCCATAGAGTACTACTGGGACGGGAACTATCCGGAACAACCCACCCCAAATCCCCCACCCCCACCCTGCTACCCTTCATTGTGGACCCGAACTTGCCCACCTCCCCAACTTGCAGAGCGCCTGTCGCCCTAGAACTGTCTAACTTGTAAAGGACTGGCTGGCAGCACCAGTCGGTCATTTGAAAAGTAAATGTGCAAGTCCTACACCCCTTGTTATCTTGGTATCCAAACAACAGCACTACTAGATTGCCGCATAGTAACCTCCTTTTTTTCCCCCCCATGATAGGGTACCTGTCCCCAGGCCGTCCTCCTCCCGTTCTTACCCCTATCCGGAGTCAATCATGGCTCGAGACTCTCTGTCTAGTCATATGGTCACCCCTCGGCCCCTGCCTGTCGTGTCTCGGTTTCTGCCGGACCCATCTCTGTATCCTGTTGTCCAGCGCGGCGATTCTCCCTCTTCTCCACTGTGTTCTAATCTGGTGTGGACGGCGGCAAGCGCTCCCCGCGACCCTAGTTGGTCGACCAGAGGGTCCAGTCGACGAAACGCTTCTCTGGGTACGCCTATCCCCCTTGCGCTAGCCTTCTATCTAGTCCCAGGCCTCCGATGGGGTGGCGAAGAACCAGGATCTGCCCTCCATCACAACTCTTAGCCTGGCCAGGAATAGCATCATATATTTAATGTCTTTGTCTCTCAGGGCCCTCTTAACCTCATCAAAACTCTGTGGCTGAAATTGAACTTGCAACGTGAAGTTGGGAAGAACCTCACTTTGGTGCCCTCGTACTGGAGATCCCACCCGAGACCGGGCAGTTTGCAGAATGGCATCTCTGTCTCTGTGGTTGAAAACTCTGGATATGATAGTTCTCAGTGGGGCCCCCGGCCTTGGCGGCGGCACCAGCATCCTATGCGCCCGCTCAATCGGGAAAGTCTTTTTGGTCGGAGGTGATTGGTTATCAAGTTCTCCAAGAAGAGGTCCACCGCCGGTCCCTCTGCTCCCTCCGGGACCCCCACCACACAGATATTGTTTCTTCTCACTCTGCCTTCCTGATCTTCTAAGCGGGCTGCCATGTGAGCCTGTTGTTTTGTTAGGGACTGGACCTGATCCTCCAACTTTTTTGTTGTAGCCTGCAATAGGTGCATGTCAGTTTCCGCTGTTTTAACTTTATTGGACATATTGTGGAAGTCTGCTTGCAGGAGATTTACTTCCAGCGTTACAGCATCCAATTTTCGTTCTAGCGCGCTCTTGAGGTCTCGGATGGCGTCCATGATGGCTCCCAATGAGGGTTCAGCGTCTTCAGGTGGCTCCCCATCGCCCTCACATGCCACCTGTAATTTAGCCACTGTATATTTGTCCATTTTATTTGACTGTGCATTGGGATGGCACTTTGGTTTTACCATGTTTTCACCACCTGCTCTCCCACGCTGGTCCCCTTGGCAGTCGACTCGCACTTTCTGTCACCGTGCACTCCAGCCTAGCGCCGACTGCCACCCTCCCGCCTCTTGATGGCGGCACTCGGGACAGGTGGGCCACACCTCCCCGACTGGCTGACCTCTTGCTGGGCCGTAAGGGCCCCCCGCCCCCTCACAGCCTCCGCCGATACTGTTTGCCGCCGAGGCGTTCCTTCCCAGGCCCCCACTCCTTACTTGTCAGCGCGTCACGGTCCCTCTCTCTCGGGCCTGCTGCTAGTCAACACTCCTCCCGCAGACTCTGGCCGTTGACACCCGGCCTTCCTCTGGCAGGCCCGAGGCTCATCCGCGCCACCTTTGTGCGTGCTCTTCGATCTACTCCTCCTCAGCTGACCAGTGGGGTCCCCCATCCACTTAGCTTGCAGATGTGTCAATTCTCATTGTTTAGGGTAGGTTCTGCTGTGCCGATGTTATCGGATCATGTACGGATGTCAGGGTTAAATTCTGAGCGGTGTGTGGAGCTCTCCTAGTATGTGGCATCTTGGCTGCTGCCAAGCCATGCCCCAAGGTATCATTTTTATCGGGAGAGACTGAGGGGAACATTGGGTGGTAGGTAATTTGTGCTGGTGCGGTGATCCCACGCAGACTGTGGAGAAAATGTGTTTTTTTTTTTTTCAGCCAAATTTCAGATTTGCTGTGGATTCTGGGTAAGAAAACACTCGGGGATCCACGTAAGTCACCCCTCCCTGGACTCCCTCGAGTGTCTAGTTTTCAGAAATGTCTTGGTTTGGTAGGTTTCCCTAGATGGCTGCTGAGCCCCGGACCAACAATGCAGGTGTCCACCCCCCCAGCAAAAACAGGTAGTATCGAATTTGAAATCGATGTGTCCAAGTAGTGTTTTGGGGCATTTCCTGTCGCTGGCACTAGGCCTACCCACACAAGTGAGGTATTATTTTTTTATAGGGAAATGCTGGGTGGAAGGACGTTTGTGGCTCCCCTCAGATTCCAGAACTTTGCAGCACCAAAATGTGAGGAAAAAGTGTTTTCTGCCAAATAACTTTTGAGGTTTGCTAAGGATTCTGGGTAACGGAACCTGGTGAGAGCGCCACAAGTTACCCCATCCTGGTTTCCCCTAGGTTTCTAGTTTTCAGAAATGTCCAGGTTTGCTAGGTTTTCCTAGGTGCCGGCTGAGCTAGAGCCCAAAACCCACATCTAGGCACTTTCCAAAAAACACATTAGATTTCAATGTAAAAATGTGATGTGTCCATGTTGCGTTTCCTGTCGCGGGCATTGGGCCTACCCACACAAGTGAGGTACAATTTTTATTGGGAGGCTTGGGGGAACACAGAATAGAAAAACAAGTGTTATTGTCCCTTGTCTTTCTCTACACTTCTTTTCTTCCAAATGTAAGGCAGTGTGTGAAAAAACAAAGACATCTATTTGAGAAATGCCTGTAATTCACATGCTAGTATGAGCCCCAGAATTCAGAGATGTGCAAATAACCACTGCTTCTCAACACCTTATCTTGTACCCATTTTGGGAATACAAAGGTTTCCTTGATACCTATTTTTCACTCTTTATGTTTCACCAAATGATTTGCTGCATACCCATCATACAATGAAAACCCATTGCAGGGTGCAGCTCCTTTATTGGCTCTGGGTACCTTGGTTTCCTGATGAACCTACAATCCCTATATATCCCCACAACCAGAAGAGTCCAGCAGACATAACAGTATATTGCTTTCAAAAATCTGCCATAGCTGGAAAAAGTTATAAAAAGAAAACGTGGACAGAAATGGCTCTTTTTTTTTACCTCCATTTCAATATTTTTTTTTTTTAGCTATTACTTTCTGTAGGAACACCTTGAAGGATCTACACAAATGACCCCTTGCTGAATTCAGAATTCTGTCTACTTTTCAGAAATGTTTAGCTGTCCGGGATCCAACATTGGTTTCATACCCATTTCTGTCACTAACTAAGAGGCTGAAAGCACAAAAAATAGTAAAAATGGAGTATGTCCCAGTAAAATGCCAAAATTGTGTTGAAAAATGTGGTTTTCTTATTCAAGTCTGCCTGTTCTTGAAAGCTGGGAAGATGGTGATTTTAGCACCGCAAACCCTTTGATGCCATTTTCAGAGAAAAAAAACAGATGCTTTCTTCTGCAGCCCTTTTTTCCCTTTAAGAAAAAAAACTACGAAATTCTAGCTGTATGCTGGCTAAATCCCTGGTCTTCTCCAGGGGAACACATAAACTCTGGGCACCTCTAGAATCCCTAGGATGTTGGAAAAAAGGACACACATTTGGCATGGGTAGCTTATGTGGACAAGAAGTTATGATGGCCTAAGCGCGAACTGCCCCCAAATAGCCAAAAAAAGGCTCGGCACCTGAGGGGAAAAGGCCTGGCAGCAAAGGAGTTAATATTTAAGAGCAAATTTTACCTACTTCCTTGATTGTTGGAGCACCTTGAAGAAACATGAGCTGAACAACTGGAAAACAGAGATCCTGATTGTGTGTGTCTGTAAAGTCTGTTGCCTACCCTACTAACATCTGGATTTCAGTCCTGCTTGCGCCTTCTCCTGGTCTCCTTCAACAAGTTAATAGCCTGGGAAAATATATTGATACAGATACAACTTTGCTTCTACAAATCAACAGTGTGACAAACAGGCGTTTACAGTCTGACATGGCATTGGTGAATCCTCCCTTTGCCTCATTTTTAATGAAAAAAATATTGTTGAAACCTTGTGATTCAAGCTGCCACTGTGCCAGTTACTTTTATTGTTACCACTAACACTCCAACTGTACTATTTGCATCAGCTCCAGAATCCTGCCACTTGGACAGTTCTTTGCATGGGTCAAGGAAACAGGTTTTGCCTGGTTTGGCCCTGCTGTATTGGCTTCCAGTTGGTCAGCAACTAATGGTTTAAATCATTGGTTCCCAACCTGTGATGCAGAGACTCCTCGAGGTCTACGAATGCTGCTCAGTGGGTCTGTGACAGCTTAGAAATTTAAATAATAATAAAAGATTAATGAAGTGTATATAAAGTGACTAAATGTCCAATTGAAAATGTTGAAAAGTACTAGAAGTGTCAACGAATTTGAAATTGGAGGCTACAAAATTGTATTATTGTGTTCAGATTGATTTGTGGGAGCAGTGCAGGTGCCCCAAACAGAATGTAGTAGGGACGATGTGTCTTTTCAATTGAATTTAGAAAAACTCCAACCCTCCTATTAAAATTATTTTTTCCATTTATATTTGTTTGCAAATTAAATAAAATGTGTTATCATTTGTGTATGTGTTTTTATGAAAGCTTGCATTGTTTTGCGCTTCAAATCATCAACAATGTTTAGGCCGGGGGCCCAGGCTTCCAGTAATGACTTGGGGGGTGAGGGGGGTCCCCAGATTCCCATAATGATTCAGCATGGATCCCCTGCTTCCAGTAGTAATAAAGTGGGGGTCTACAGAAGCCAAAGGTTTGGGAACCACTGGTTTAAATCTTTGTTTTGTTTGTAATGCAGTTTACTGAGTAGAGCCATGCTCCTTTCACAGCTCCAAACTGACATTTTACATATATCAACTATCCAACCATATTCCTTGACACCAAGACCCACATATTTTAGAATGTACATATTCCAGGCAATCCTTCAATATATTGATTTTTTTAAATTAAGCTTCTATTACTCTTCTGGCTATTGGCGGATTATCCTTACCTAAATCCCTACATCTTTTGTAAAATAAGTTGTGTATGGTCTAAGAATGGCATTCAGCGGCCTCTTTGTCGAATGATGTTTGTTCATAATTTTACTATATAATAATATCCTCTTGGATGTAGAGTTTCCAGGTAGTGTCGGTAGGACAGTCTGTTACGAGATACCTTTGGATAACAAGTGAATGCTTAACAGTGATAGGCAAAACATTGATGCCTATCAATGGTAAAAAGGTATACGCTAGTTAAAAAACCCTCCCTCTAAACAAGGATGTAAACACTGCTAAAAGGTGATTCCCAGAGATAACGAGTGCCTCTCACTGACCAGGATATGTGTATAGACAGGTGACACTTCTCACCGAAGAGCACCCACATTTAAAGGTGATTACCGCTTGGATATATGGACATATGTCTTACCTACTTCCGTTACCGAGCTCTCGGTCTAATGACCTCCCCCACGCACTGCGCCCCCACACACCTGACTAAACATAATTTTTTGCGACTTTGATATTTAGTTGATTTTGCTTCAGTCGTTACGGGCCAGATGTAGCAAAGGTTTTTACCCATTCTGTGTCTATGGGAAAAAGTGTTCGTACATATGGCCCTAGGTCTCTAAGCATTCAGTATGAGATTTGGTCTATAGTCATTTGCTCTGATGTGTTCTTTTTTTCTGCAGACATTAGGATGTCCTTGTCTTTTTGCAAGTGACTTTGAATCCCTATTATGTTGTTTGTCTTTGTATACATTGTATTCTTTGCGTGCCTTTTTGTTCTTGTCAGATTGCTGTGCTTTCCTGTTTTTGATTTAGTTATTGTGTTCCTCTTGTACCTGCTCTATTTTTGTCTATAGTTTTCGTCTGCTTTGACCTATTTTTGTCTGAAATATGTAAGCCTTCATTGCGTGTAGCCCATGAAATTCTGGTGTGTGCAGTAACGTAGGTAATTTCTTAATTTTGCTGCAAACACCGCTCACCCTCTGTTTTTTTTTCCCTGGATTATTTTTGTCAGGTGAAACCAGACGACATTTGCTGAAGGGAAAAACACCCAGCAAACATCAGGACACAGATATTTTTGTGCAGCAAGCAAGGAAAATCTCCGAAATCTGCTTGTTGCTCTCCATTTATTTTATAGAGGCTTACTCATTAATAAATATCACAGGTGTTAAATCTGGTTCCTCATGGTCTCAGATTTTAAAAGATGGGATAATTATGCCATCTGAAACTGGTCGACCCCTAAGGAGGGTCTTAGCTTCTTTGCTTTGCTCTTCTTTGCTTTGTTTGCATGGAAACGTTGACTTGCCCCTTTGCTTTGTTTTATTTTTTGACTGCAGACATTCGTTCAAAGCTTGGTTTTTGTTTATAAATGTTGGGTTTATTTAATATATTTTGTATCTATTGACACTGTGTGTCATGTGTTTGCTGTGTTTTTTTTGTCTGTGTGAGTTTTTGCTATTTGCTTGGTTTGTTTGTAGTTCTTCCCCTGCTTGGCCAGGTTTTTGTCAGTAGGCCTCGTGATTCTCTTCTGCTCACTGTGTTTTTTGGTCTGCAGACATTGTTTTCCTCCTGTGCTTGGTTGTAGATTTGTTAGTCGAGGTGTTTCTCCTGTGCTTGGTAACCCCACAATATGTTGCGCAATAGGCAGTTTTTATACTGTCTAGTAGAATCGACCTTTAATATCTGGCATACTGATCAGCCTTAAACACAGAAACTAAAATACATATTGGTCACTGTCAGCAGCCTGTAAATCATAAAGTATACCAACAACAAAAGAGCAACGTTTCCCAGAATAAACCACTTTTATTTCTTTCTCTGCTAATTTAATCAGTCACAATATAGATGCACATGCCATATTTGTATTCTTAGCATAATAAAACTCAATGTTTGCAGTGGCTTCTAATATGATTTGTCAGTTGGTTCCTCTAGTCCATCAACTTGACAGATACAAGTAGGACGAATCAGTGTTTCACTGTCCAAATTACAGATTCTTCACTTATGATTGCCCTTTCTGTTTGTACACCAGGATGTGGTATGTTTATAAGTATTTATCGTCCAGCATCGATACTTTAAGATGGCTGATCGGAACTGAAGCCCTGATAAGGTCAATGAGCAATTGTTGAGAACCTGGGTTATTGTACCTTTAAATAAACTAATGGAATACTACAGTTTTATACGCCTTAATTGACCACAGTCCTCCTTAAATCTCACAGATTATGCATTAAATGTATTCATTTCTTTTTACTCCTAGTGGCAATTTCAGGATCAGTCCAAATAGCCTTAAGGCAGGTCCTCAATGTATTCGAAAGACGTGGTCACTAATACTCCCCAAGTTTTTGTCTCAAGACAGGTCCTCCTAGAAGCACCTAAACAGAGAGTCTGGTAAGGCACTTTCTAATCATAATTTGTAAAGTAAACACGGATTAACCCCAGAACTAAACTAAACCAAAAATGGTTTATATGGTTGTCTGTCTTAAATTAAACACTTACTTGCTGTATACCCACTAAGCCGAGACAAGCAGGGGACGCATATTAGCATAACCAATGCATTATTCACTCTACATAATGGGAGAGACGAACATCTATAATAACAGTTATAAAAATGTTTGACCCACAAAAACATAAAACACTTTTAGTTCTGAAACCCTCAGTCTTGGAAGATCTGTTCGGTATAGTGTTTAACAACAGTGTAAGGTGAGTACAGTTTGTTACCACCTCTACTTTTGTCCCATTAATAAGCTGCATGAAATTGCAGTTTTTTCAGCAATTTTTCAGACTTGAGGTTTTGTCAATTTAACGATCAGAGAGATCTCCCCATTACACAATTATACACGTTCTGCTGTTGCACACCAGTTGAGGTTTAGTCTGAAATGATCAAGTCCCCAGTGTGCAATAACTGTCTAAGGTGGAAGCTTAGAAACGAATTATCAAACCCAGATCGGAGGGAAGAAAGCAAGATTCAAACTGAAGGATGCGGGGCAAGGACACAACCGTCTTTCAAACCACTACAGACGACGATTACTTTACTGTAATGGGTGTCTTTGACCTTTTTGTTGCATGAAAACATTGTGTTTGTTTCTCTTGTTCTTTGCTGTGTTTTTGTCTGCAGACACTGTAATCTTCCAGTACTCCTGTGTTTATCCTTAAATTTTTTTCAATCAATATTGTGTCTCATGTGCGTTCTGAATTTTGTCTGATAACATGGTGTTCCACTAGGGATTTTTGTGTTTTGTGTGTAGGTCGTGTTTCTCTGGTGCTTTGCTCTGTGTATGTAGACCGTGTTAGCACCTGTGCTTTGCTGCGTTTTTCTCTGGAAATGTTGTGCTGTCTTTTCTGTGTTTTTTGCTTGCAGTCATTGTGTTCTTCTTGCACCTTTGCTGCATTTTTGCGTATGTATCTTATGTTCCTGTTGTGATTTATTATGTTTTTTTTACGGCAGACATTGTTTTTCCATTGCTTTTGTTGTGTTTTTTTTTTTTTTTAACCCCTTAGCTGCTGGATTTGGCATTTTACTGGGACATACCCCATTTCTACTATATTTGGTGCTTTCAGCCTCCTTCCAGTTAGTGACAGGAATGGGTGTGAAACCAATGCTGGATCCCGGAATGCTAAACATTTCTGAAAACTAGACAAAATTCTGAATTCAGCAAGGGGTCATTTGTGTAGATCCTACAAGGTTTTCCTACAGAAAATAACAGCTGAAATAAAAAAATATTAAAATTGAGCTGAAAACAACAGCCATTTTTCTTTATGTTTTACTCTGTAACTTTTTCCTGCGATGTCAGATTTCTGAAAGCAATATACCGTTTTGTCTGCTGGACTCTTCTGGTTGCGGGGATATAAAGGGCTTGTAGGTTCATCAAGAACCCTAGGTACCCAGAGCCAATAAATGAGCTGCACCCTGCAGTTGGTTTTCATTCTATACTGGGTATACAGCAATTCATTTGCTGAAATATGAAGAGTGAAAAAGAGGTATCAAGAAAACCTTTGCATTTCCAAAATGGGATCAAGATAAGGTTTTGAGGAGCAGTGGTTATTTGCACATCGCTGAATTCCGAGGTGCCCATACTAGCATTTGAATTGCAGGGCATTTCTCAAATAGATGTCTTTTTTACACACTCTCTTATATTTGGAAGGAAAAAATGTAGAGAAAGATAAGGGGCAATAACACTTGTTTTGCTATTCTGTGTTTCCCCAAGTCTCCCGATAAAAATGATACCTCACTTGTGTGGGTAGGCCTAGTGCCCGCGACAGGAAATGCCCCAAAACACAACATGGACACATCCTATTTTTTTTATAGAAAACACAGCTGTTTTTTTCAAAGTGCCTACCTGTAGATTTTGGCCTCTAGCTCCGCCGGCACATAGGGAAACCTACCAAACCTGTGCATTTCTGAAAACTAGAGACCTAGGGGAATCCAAGGAGGGGTGACTTGCGGGGCTCGGACCAGGTTCTGCTACCCAGAATCCTTTGCAAACCTCAAAAAGTGGCTAAAAAAACAAGTTTTCCTCACATTTCGGTGACAGAAAGTTCTGGAATCTGAGAGGAGCCACAAATTTCCTTCCACCCGGCGTTCCCCCAAGTCTCCCGATAAAAATGATACCTCACTTGTGTGGGTAGGCCTAGCGCCCGCGACAGGAAATGCCCCAAAGCGCAACGTGGACACATCCAAATTTTTGGAAGAAAACAGAGGTGTTTTTTGAGAAGTGCCTACCTGTAGATTTTGGCCTCTAGCTCAGCCGGCACCTAGGGAAACCTACCAAACCTGTGCATTTCTGAAAACTAGAGACCTAGGGGAATCCAAGGAGGGGTGACTTGCGGGGCTCGGACCAGGTTCTGTTACCCAGAATCCTTTGCAAACCTCAAAAAGTGGCTAAAAAAACAAGTTTTCCTCACATTTCGGTGACAGAAAGTTCTGGAATCTGAGAGGAGCCACAAATTTCCTTCCACCCGGCGTTCCCCTAAGTCTCCCGATAAAAATGATACCTCACTTGTGTGGGTAGGCCTAGCGCCCAGGAAATGCCCCAAAACAGAACGTGGACACATAACATTTTTTCATAGAAAACAGTGCCTACCTGTGGATTTTGGCCTCTAGCTCAGCCGGCACCTGGAGAAACCTAGCAAACCAGCACATTTTTGAAAACTAGAAACCCAGGGGAATCCAAGATGAGGTGACTTGTGGGGCTCGGACCAGGTTCTGTTACCCAGAATCCTTTGCAAACCTCAAAATGTGGCTAAAATACCACGTTTTCCTCACATTTCGGTGACAGAAAGTTCTGGAATCTGAGAGGAGCCACAAATTTCCTTCCACCCAGCGTTCCCCCAAGTCTCCCGATAAATATGATACCTCACTTGTGTGGTTAGGCCTGGTGCCTGCGACAGGAATAGATCACACAACGGTCAATGTTGGTCCTTACGTGAGGCAGCTGTTGACCCTGGGGTGATCCATTCCTGACACAGGCACTAGGTGTAGGCACTCAAGTGGGGTAGTGTTTTTATCAGGACAGGTGAGGAGTCACTGGGTGGTAGGAATGTTGTGGATCCCAGCATATTCCTGTAGTTTGTGTGACAGAAATGCGAGAAAAATAGAGTTTTTTTTCAACATTTCAGCTTTGCAGGGTATTCTGGGTAAGAAAACTTTGGGGAATCCACACAAGTCACACCTCTGTGGACTCCCCCGAATGTCTAGTTTCCAGAAATGTTTGGGTTTAGTGTGTTTCTCTATATGGCCGCCGAATCCAGGACCAAAAACACAGGTGCCTGCCTTAAAAAGCCAGTTTGTTTTGCCATAGACAATTTTGATGTCTCCACAATATGATTTGGGTGGTGGATTTTGGGGCTGAACTAAATTGGTGAGCTCCCAAGAGAGCACTCTCTCTCTGCTTGCCGCCGCATTCACCTGCTCTCTGGGTTGGCCTAACCCACTATTACCCAGTTGCACGAACAGCTTGCGAAGGGACAGCAGGACTGTCCTCATCACCTCCCTCATAATGTACTGGAAGAGGAGTTTTCGAATGGGACTCCTCTGACTGAAAAATCACTCCCAGAGTCTGCGCCATTGTCCTATCCCTCAGATGCTGTCTCAGTATCTGATGTCTCAGTCTCTGATCCTATGTCAGAGCGGTCCTCTATAACCCGAGTGCAGGCAGCAGTCATCCATCAAGATGCCATCTCTGCTATTGGCTAAACTGTTGCTCTAAAACACTAGCCTACGTAGACAGTCACAAAATCGATGGTGTGTGTGAGATACGTGCAACAGTAGAGGCCACCTTACCTGCGCTTCTTCCCTCAATCAGCACGTACTTTCAAGACACTCAAAAAACACCTTGTCACATACCATTCGTCACAGTCTTTAGCACCTCCTGCGCCCAGTCCAACAATCATTATTGGTGCTCCCACTCCCTCCTCCTCGGATTCCCTCATTACCACCCAGCAAAAGTGTCCTTCATCTCTCCATAGACTTTACTAATGTACTCAGCTATTTACATAAAATACAGATGTGCTCTTTGCAGTAGGCATATAAACCTTCTGCGCTTCTTTATGGCACTAAAACTGCCACTAGACAAGTCGGACCCTTTTCCCCCCAGGGAAACCCCACACATATTGACAAAAGTGATGTATATATGACAGCCAACCACCTGAAACTCAACTCAAGCAAAACCGAAATAATCCTCTTTGGCCCTCACCAAAAAAACCTGGGACCCCCAATGGTGCCCACCACGCTAGGCCCTGCACCCACCCCCGCCAACTACGCACGCAACCTCAGCATCATCCTAGACTCCTCCCTCTCTATGACCCAACAAATCAACGCTCTTACCTCCTCATGCTTCAACAAACTCCGTATACTGAAAAACATTCAAATGGATCCCCACAGAGACCAGAAAAACTGTCACTCACGCACTCATCAGCAGCAGGCTTGATTACAGAAACGCCCTCTACGCCGGCACCACTCTAAAACTCAAGTGCAAACTACACGCATCCAGAACTCAGCAGCACGACTCATCCTCGACCTCCGCCGACACGAACACATCTCTCCACACCTCAAATCCCTCCACTGGCTCCCCATTGACAAAAGGATCACCTTCAAGATCCTCATCTTCGCACACAAATCACTCCACAACACAGGCCCTGCCTACCTCAACGAGAGTCACCTTCCACACCCCCACACGAAACGTCCGCTCAGCTGACCTCTCTCTCGCCTCTGTCCCCCGCATCTAACACACCACCACCGGGGGCAGATCCTTCTCCTACATTGCACCCAAAACATGGAACGCACTCACAACCCACATTCGCAAGACCCAAAACCTACTTCTTTTCAGGAAGGGCCTCAAAACCTGGCTTTTTGAACAGTGAACCTCCTAGCCCCTTTCCCCCCCCCCCCCCCCAGCGCCTTGAGACCCTCACAGGTGAGTAGCGCGCTTTATAAATCTCTTTGATGCAGATCTACCTATATAGATATAGATATAGATATAGATATAGATATATAGATATATACATATATACATATATTTTTTTTTAGTTGTTGTATGGTTTCCTTGGGGGCCGAAATGGCCCCCAGGGAAACCCTACAACATCTAAAAAAAAAAATTGCCCCCACAGTGGGTCACCCTGCCCACGGGCGACCCCCTGTCATTTCATTTTTTTTTTTTGGGAAAAAAAAAAAAACCCTGGGGGGGGGGGGGCGCGATCGCGCCCCCCCCCCCCAGGGGGCACCTACCTTTTTTTTTTATAAAAAAAAATTATGCCGGGGGGGGCCGCCCCCCAAAAGTGAAATCCCTGGTGTCTATTGGGGTTTCCTGGCCCCTGATCGCAGCTGTGCTGCGATTGGGGGCCAGGAAACCGTTTCAGAAGGCCTCATAAGAAAGGGGAGACTCTCCCCTTTCTTACGAGGCCTTCTGAAACTGTTTCTGGCCCCCGCTGCGATCGGGGGCCAGAAACAGTTTCAGAAGGCCTCGTAAGAAAGGGGAGAGTCTCCCCTTTCTTACGAGGCCTTTTCAAAATGTTTCCTGACCCCCCCACCCGATCGCAGCTGTGCTGCGATCGGGGGAGCCAGGAAACCTGAAAGTGTTTCCTGGCCCCCGATCGCAGCTGTGCTGCGATCGGGGCCCAGGAAACACTTTCAGGAAGGCCTTGTAAGAAAGGGGAGACTCTCCCCTTTCTTACGAGGCCTTCCCGAACGTGTAAAAGGCCGTTTTCCCCATGAAAGCAGGAAGCTGCCGCAAGGCTGGTTCCTGCTCTCATGGGGAAAACACCTTTGCAACGTCAGCGGCGCGCTGACGTCACAAAGGGGCGGGGGGAGACACGGTAGCTTCCGTGTCTCCCGGGGGGAGTAAAAAAAATAATAATAAATCCTCGGGTGCAACGCACCCGAGGATTTATTAATGCCCTTCCTGGTGTCGGCCATTGGTCGTGACCCGCACCAGGGAGGGTGTGTGGGCGTCGGCCAGTGGCCGACGCCCGCACTTAAGAGGTTAAGATGCGGTGTTCGTCCTGTGCTTTCTTTTGCCTTTGTCTATTAGTGTTGAGTTCCTCCTGGTTCTTTAATATGTGTTTGCAGATATAACATTACTCTTGCACTTCGTTTTTAGGTTCAAGCCTACCAGACAGCGTAGTCGTCTAGTTTGCTAACGACTTCTTAGGGACATTAGGAAAGCTTTCCTGGGAATGCATTCCTCCCATTGCTTACCATTAGCTTTGTCTTTTGTAACTCACATTTGCTTGCTTTCTGTTGGCTGATTTTATTTGTTTTAGGATGCCCCGCATGATTTTACCCTCCCATGGAGCATAGCTTATATACTGTATTCGTCAACGAGTGCTCGCTTTTCGTAAACAGGCTTTTCAATCTTGTTCTTATCTTTTCACGTTTGCTGCACAATAATTAACAGAGGCCAAATATTAGGCTCAGCCTTCAGAGAGAGCTTGGCGTTTAGTTTTCTTTCTTTGACTTCAAAGTGAGCGAGTTCATGTGACAATCTTGTGTGCTAAAAGAAAAACTTTCCTTTCACAGCAACAAAAGTTCAATGTGCAGATATTTCAGAATATATCGTAAGTAAGAAAGCAAAAATGAATTAGATTTTTTGTAATTCTGTAGTGTGGTGGAAACAAATATTTTAATACGATCAAAACAAATCAATAAACTTGTTGATGACATTTCCACACATTACTGTTTGGTTGCTGTATACTTTTATCAGTAAAACTGTATGTCTATGCAAATGTAATAGTCATTTCAGTTCAAAATGTGTTGTCTGTAATGGTAGTGTGCTACCACATCAAGCATACTCGACAGTACACCACTCCGCGACACTATATGCCAATCTATGCTACTCCAATTTACTCCACTCTATGGCATGTTACTCTACAGTACGCCACTCCATGCAATGCCACTCCGCTTTGCTGCCATTCTCAACACCACGCCCCTCCAATCCACATCCCTCCAATTCACATCCCTCAATGCCCCCTCTCCACTATGTGACCCTCCACTCCCCTCCATTCCACTCTATGCCTCTCCCCTGCTCTCTACGTCCCAATCCACTCTACACCCCTCCACTTCCCTCCACTCTATGCCCCTCTACTCTACTCCTCTCCCCTCTACTTCACCTGCTCTACCCCACTCTCTTCTACACCACCTCCCTCTGCAACACTGTAGGACACACTACTCTACAACACACTCACTACTCTATAGACCTATTTCTGTTCTGACACTCTGCGACACTGTACTCCACAAAGAGCAGTGTGTCATAGAGGAGAGTTCTTGATTTGTATCACTGTAATTGTACAGGCCAGAACTGGAAATTAATAGGTTTTGTCTGCATAATATGTGGCATAATATTTGTCACACAAGATAAAAACCTTGAGAAAGCCCCAGGCTGTTGAGCCATATAGGGGGTGAAACGTGTCTGCTGCAAATACACTTTATTTGTATTGAAATCAAAGTTGTATCATCTGGAATAAGGCTGTATACACAACTGTGATTTCAATACAAACTAAATGTTTCATCTGGAATAACCGTATCAAATAAAAAGGGATTTGCATAAACACGACAAAGGAGTCTGTATTGATTTGATAAAGGGTAGATCTACTTATTTATTTTTTTACAAGATTATTGATACTGAGATAAAGTGGGTCCAAACCTCAAAAAGTAATCTACCCCACCTCTTGGATTGTGGCTATTACTCAACAGGGAATGAGCGCTGGACCTTGGAACTTATTTTTTTAATATATTGTATCCCTGCAGTGCTTTGTTTAGATATTTTGTATTACCATCTATATTGCACCTTGCTGCTTATGTGCTTTTGATTACTCGATAGACAATCCCCTTTATATGGACACATGAATCTGTGACTATTTGCTTTGTGTGTGCTGGCTTTCAGTTATGGCACCACTGTAGGTAAGGCCAGGGTATTTGAGTTTCTTATTAAATTTCCCTCAGCCCGTGTCCAAGCTCTTCCCATCTGTAACAACCAAGGCCCCACCCTCATGTGATCCCATTGCCTCTTCGCTATGTAGTGCCTTTTGGCGTTAGGCCTCCTGTGCCTCTTGGCTGGCTTCCAGGCCTCTGATAAAATTACTAGAACTCAGCTGCAGTGTGTGAGGGGAATTCTCCAGTCTTAACTATACTATCCTGCCCTACCCTTTAGACCCTGACTTGTAAATGATGAACACATGTGCATTGTCTGCTTTTCTGTGAGATTTCGACAAATAAAGCCCGATAGAAGCAGCTCTAGCCTGAATGGGATAGTCATCATATGCAGCTTAGTCCATGGTGTGGATTTTTCTTACAAATCGTTTCTGCAATTCGATGTTTCTAATTCGCCAGACTTTTCTGAATCTTTGTCATTCAAATTACTTTCAAATCGTATCTTTGCTAATTGGTGAAAGGCATCGTAATAAACCCCGAATGGACTCTCGTTTGTTTACTTAAATTAATGATTTTTGTGACTTGCTGTCCTTTTTTACAATGTTTAGCATGTTCGATTTTGCAAAAAGAACGGAATTCCATGGGATTTTTAATGTTGCGCAGTGCTTATTTAAAACAGTATTGTCACGTTGGCCCACTCTTGCTTTCTCTCCTCGATGAGGTGAGGGCGGGTATTCGGTCTTCGTAGAGATGCCACTCGCGTGATTTCCGAACATCATGGCTTTTTTTTTTTTTTAACCAAACCCACAAATAGATTTCTGCGCCGGTCTTAAAACAAATGACTCTTTTTAGTAATGGGTCTTCAAACATGGTGGTTTGGGGCGGTCTCGGATGTTTAAGAGACTGCAGCACAGGTGCAACATTATCTGACGTCATACAGAGGCTTGGTTTCTCTTGTTTGTCATGTAGTGCACACTGGGATTCCAGTTTGGCAGTTTGAGTTC
This sequence comes from Pleurodeles waltl, assembly GCF_031143425.1. Lineage (NCBI taxonomy): Eukaryota > Metazoa > Chordata > Amphibia > Caudata > Salamandridae > Pleurodeles > Pleurodeles waltl. The sequence continues at coordinate 311,114,345 of NC_090449.1, read as the reverse complement.
TGCTTTAGGGAAATGGTGCGCAACAAATCTTCACATTTCAGACACCACTTCTTGATCCTTCATGTGTTCGTCTTTTGAAGTGAGGAAAATAGAACGTTGGTGGAGTATTAGTGTTATATACAAAAAAGGTGTACACTGTTCCAAATGGAAAAATATAATCACTAGGGGAACATTAAAGTTCAGGAGCAAGAGCCCTCACACATCCGAGAGGATGTCATGCTTCATCATCGGGTAGCTCTTCGTCAGACCGGTGCTGCAATGTCTGACGGGCTCCCCGTAAGGGGGCTCTTTGCCGGAGATCTTTTAGGTAGCAGCCGTGGTAGCGGACACTACAAGACCTGGTGTTTCGGTCAGGCGCTAATCCTGGCAGGAGAGTGAAAGCTAAAATTGGTTCCCAGTCTTAATAGGAGCGAGTCAATTTAATTAATCAATGGAATAAGACCGGGACCAAGATTAAAAACAGAAGGAAAGTGTAAAGTGAGGAATAATGCTCAACCACTTTCTGCATGGTGCTGGAGTTTAAGGAGATTATCGTCGGGCTCCTAGGACATGGTCAATATGTTTCGCGTACAGTGGTCTAACAAGATCCTATGACGCTTCTTCAGGACCAATACATAATAAGACTTCTCCTGTCTATATTACCGAAAGTTTGCAAAAATGTCAAACAAATCATATAGTCACTTACATTGAAGTTCACGAATTGTCAGAAACCTTTAATGGTCGCCCTAGAAAAATACAAACAAATCATTTTGATCAAAACACACGGAAAAATAAGGAAGGACACCCGTGATTCAACAGTGTGTAGTAACCAGTTGTGTAAAAACATAATAAAACAATATGCTTACCATCCCATGGTACATGGGGGGGCCCCTTGGGAAGTAATATGTTGTAAGCGGTCACTACTAATAAAGTGGTAAAGCAGACACCATGAATGCAGTGTAATCAATCAGAACCAAAACAGTCACATTCACTACTAGAGGTCGGTTGGTTAGATTGATTATGAACATCAAGCACATTAGTAGTCCATGTCACTTGGAAATTCATACTCAGACTCGTCACTAGCATTTATGACATTTGTTGAAGGAAAACTGGGAGGCATAAAACAGTTTTACAGCAGAAAATATTTCTAAAAAGGTTTGGTGAGTACTGTAGCAGAGTGTAATAGTCTACGTGGTGATTTACAAAGCCAAAAACACACTGGCAAAGCGTGGTTATCCATAAAATATTAAGGGATTACCCCGACCTAAGTCTGTTAATACTTTGAGAGATTTCATTAGTTGAGCTCAATATGCATCCCCAGAGTAAATAAGTCGCCGAAAAAAGCGATAAACACACAAACGCGAGGTCACTTACTTTGTGGATGACGGCAGTCTGCAGGGGAACCTACCCTGACGTGCTCTCCCGAAAAGACAACTTCCCGACTCGGTGCGAGTCTTTTAAAGAGAAGTTTTCCCGGAAAAAATGGGAGAGGGTGGTCAAAACTGTAGAAGGACTACACTCCGGGAACTGCATCGGAGCGAGTCTCAGAAATAAAAGAAGGACGCAAGCAAAATTACGGCGGCCATCTTTGTGATCAGAGATATAATAGACTAGAACGAGCATTACTCCAATAGCCTCGTGGGTGGCAGTAAAAACAAACAATGGACTAGAAACATCGTCGGCCATCTTGGAATGGCTAGAACTGGATAGTGAGTTATGTCAGTTAATACAATGAGTAGTTTGGAGTGGGAAGCCAGAAATAACCGCCCTAGTAGACAAAAGAAAGGTATGGGCCACAGAGTAATACATAAAATGGGGCTCCCTAAAACCATAGTCTTTCACAGTCAGTCCAATTAGGATGGAAATAAAAAGTGAAAAACAGAACAAATATAGATTGAAGATACTGAATACTCAGTGGTAAATCCTTAAAAGGGGTTGATTAGGCGGACAATGTAGTCCAGGGAATGGCATCATTCAACCCATCTGTATCAGTATGAAGCTTGAAAACCCACTGTTGTTCCAGTAAGTGACTATATGATTTGTTTGACATTTTTGCAAACTTTCGGTAATATAGACAGGAGAAATCTTATTATGTATTGGTCCTGAAGAAGCGTCATAGGATCTTGTTAGACCACTGTACGCGAAACATGTTGACCATGTCCTAGGAGCCCGACGATAATCTCCTTAAGCTCCAGCACCATGCAGAAAGTGGTTGAGCATTATTCCTCACTTTACTTTCCTTCTGTTTTTAATCTTGGTCCCGGTCTTATTCCATTGATTAATTAAATTGACTCGCTCCTATTAAGACTGGGAACCAATTTTAGCTTTCACTCTCCTGCCAGGATTAGCGCCTGACCGCAACACCAGGTCTTGTAGTGTCCACTACCACAGCTGCTACCTAAAAGATCTCAGGCAAAGAGCCCCCTTACGAGGAGCCCGTCAGACATTGCAGCACCGGTCTGACGAGGAGCTACCCGATGAGGAAGCATGACATCCTCTCGGATGTGTGAGGGCTCGTGCTCCTGAACTTTAATGTTCCCCTAGTGATTATATTTTTCCATTTGGAACAGTGTACACCTTTTTTGTATGTTCAGTTAATTGGGAGACCGTACACTGGACCAACTAATCTCCCAGTTCCTCCCTTTGTTGATGTATTAGTGTTATAACCAGCGCATACCCAGACTTCTAGAAGTGGTAAATATAAACTCCCCCCCCCCCCAAAAATAAAATAAAAAAATCGCCATCTCCCATCCTTCACCTTCCATAACTTTCTCGCTCTTCCCTCTCTTCTTCCCATATTTACCTTGCTCCCACTCCCCTCCCTCTCACTGTCTAAGTTTTATTCCTCGGAAATATGTTTCACCCCATCAAAAGTGCATAGACAAACAAAGAAGTCTATGTGTGTTTGCATCTGTTCACTTAGCGTGTTTGGCAATTGCGCAGTCACACTCGTATCTACGTATCCCCCGGCTCCCCCACACGACATCCAGTGCATGCTGACCGCTCCTGGACACAGATTACCCCACTTAGTGCTAAGCATTCACACTTCATCTTGTGCATTAGCAAACCGCTGTGTCAATTTTGAATTAGCCATATGGAAATACTGGGAGGTATTTATTCCTGGCTTATGCCATGTACAAGTTTTAGATTTGGTCATATTTTTAAAAATCTTTTTATGGTGTGGCTTGGCATCGCAGTTGTCGCCAGACAATTATGTGAACATCACTAGAGAAGGACTTTAGCTCCGCCCACATGCTGGGGGCCGGGAGTGCATGATTTGATTCATCAGAAGTGGTGTGCTTGCACACAAAAAAGTGCCTGCCCTCTCTTTGGCAGTAGCACAGATGGGAGCAGGGCAGTCATTAACTTACATGAATTTTAGGTCTGTCTTGGCAGTGCAACTGTCTCCTGACCTTTTAACATACACCAATATTATTCTACAGTGCTTCCACACAAAAACATATCTATTTCCATGATATTTATTTGTAATGCTTCACATTACCATACATCATTCATTTAAAGCCAGCCCTATTGACATTGCCAGTGCTTGTTTTTTTCCGAGTGGTTCATACTACTTATAGAAAGCCATCTGATGAAATTCAGTAGACCCAGGGAAGTGCAAATATAATTATGTTCGTATAACCCATTCACCAACTACAGTAAATAGACTATTTCCCGTGACCTTGTCAGTACAAAGTGTTAAAATAGCGTTTTCAATGTTTAGGTAAACAAGGGGGTCGTTTTATTCAGTAAATGGGCTATTTGTCATTCATGTCATTCCTGTATATGAGCCTCCACTTGCAAGTACTGCTATCTTGTATTTGTTGTTAGTTGCACCTACATAATGCTTTGTAACCTAGATGAGACAGTGGATTTTCATACATCTAGAATTCTAATTCACAGTTGATATTTGTATCATAGACAGTGTACATGCCTAGTCTCAGTCATTATTGACCTGAAATGGCTCTGAAAATATACTTTTGTCTGGATGTGTTGCCATCCTGCTTCATAGTCGGATTCGGACAAGCAGCATGGTGCACACGACGTGCTTTTGAGCATGTAAAGGTTATTTCAGCCTTAGGTCCAGTGATGCCTCATTTAGCACAGAAACTCTTCTGCTGCCGAAGTACCTGCTTCAGATTGCACTTTCACTCCGAGCCATGTGTGTTTGATCCAAGGTCCATTACAAATCTCAGACTACACGCGGCATCACCCCGGGCTATATCCTCAGCAGACAAAACCGTTCCCAGAAGGCAGTCCCTCTTCTTTGTGCCAGAAACCCCACAGCTCTCGAGCTCTCGGTTTCATCGAAATCCTTTCTGATGTCTTTTGCAGCTGCCATTTAGACTGACACCTCTCAATACTCAGATTATTTTTCAGGACTAGAAATCAGCAAATGCCCTCTGCCTCGATCAGTTTAAATATCACAGTGGACTCCATGTCTATAATGCATTATGGCCATTACTCAATAACCACGGTTCAGTTGTATTTTTTTTTTTATAATTACTTATATATTTGTACAAAGTACTATACAATTTAACCTTAGCGTTTGCAGGCAAATGTTGAAAAAATACAAGCTGGTGAGTACCATGTACGGGCGTGAACAGTGGACATAATCAAGAATACTAAAGACATTGAGGATATTTATTTTTATTCTCTTGTATTACTAATATGCTGTGTAGATTCTTTAGATATTGTACAATGTGTGGTACGAGTTGTTGTGCACAGTGGAGGTACACAGTAATTAAAAATGAGGGGAGTTTCATATAATGGATATAGGTGGGGGGACAAATGTTTGATAGTTTGTGCCACAAGAGGGATGATGGCTGTGGTATGTCAGACACTTTCACCACATAATTGTTGCCGTTTCAACCCAATTGGCAAACAATCCATAGATCTTCAACAAAATACATACTAATTACACACGATATGAGCTTAGAAAACAAAATTGTGGTAATTATGGTGCAAATAGGGTACACCCACCATGAAAATTGAACCACAGTCCACTAGGGGATGAGGTGTAGGGTGAAATTTACATTTTGATAGAAATATTGAGATAACATTTTTAGATGTGGAAAGAAGACTGACCCAATGATAAAAGCAAAAAGTACTGAGCCAGGGAAAAAAGGCTTGCATTTAGTCGTGTCATATGTTGACAATGCCGTGATGAGACCGTGGCAGACTGTGTCAACTGTACAGATGCCATCCTTTGCTAAACAGTTGTTTCTATGATCAAATAAAATATTAACCTAATTATATACATATACAGGTTATGGTAATGAATAAGCAAAAATATATTGGCAAGTCTTTGTGGCAAATTCTTCAACATTGGGTATAGTACTTACAGGTCTGCGATAAGGAGGACTATTTTTAAGTCGAGCATTCGAGACCTCTTGTATATACTTTAGTATATACTTCTTTGTGGGGTCTTTGCTTTTTCACTGGTTTGTTTCAGTGTCCTTATAAAATCCTTGCTTGCTAGTGGTCAATATCTGCTCTTTGTCCCACTTTTCCACTGTTGTACACTTCCTTGGAGCATGGCCCTAGTACTTTTACCCTTCCACTTGTGCCTATGTAGCATGTGCCCTTTACTTTTTTCAAAGGCTCATAGCATTTGACCAGAGCACTGGATGTTTCAGTGGCTCCAGTCTGTGTCTGTTAACAGGGCTCTAGTCTATTACTTATTTTCATCTGCCTTCATGTGTGACTTTGTTTATCCCATTTCTTACTCTCCCTTGCGCATTTTTTGTTTTTGCATTGCAAATGCTTGTTCCTTTTGTCTGTCTCTGCAAGCTCACGGCGGCACTTTGAACCGGCCGCTTATATCAACTGTTTTACTTTTTATTTTCAGTTTGTGTGGCAAGAAAACGCTAATAGCTATAACTCGAGCAAACGCAAGACCCATTGCAGTTCAAATGCTTGTTTTCTTAGATTCCTTTGCAGGCACAGTGTTCGCAGCCAGGCAGTCAGTGGCTTTGTATCAACATAGCATGTCTGTACACATCCGCAACCTGAAATCCTCCTCAGACGCTTCTGCTCTTTACCCCCAACCATCGCCCCACGGCAAAATCTCTCACAAGAATATCACATGACCCCTGCCAATCCTCAGGGAGCAGTTTTAACTAAACAGCAGCTAAACTCCATCTAGAAGCTTTTAGCGCTGCTGCCCACTAGGTGGCGACCACAGACCAATAAAATGTCTTGCATAATGGAGCCATCAACATTTCAAAGATATTTCATCTTGGCAACCAGCAGTATTACTGCCATGTCTCAGAGCCTGTATGTACAATAGTAACTTTGCTCAATTGTTTAAAGGTAAAGAAGCCGTGAGGCTGGAAGCTTTCATTGGTTCTCGAATTTCTATCGCCTCACATGAAATGCTCATATTGAAGCTTACAAAACAGTTTGAATTACTTGTTTCTAATGGAAAGAGCAGCAAACGAACTGCGAAAATATGTAAGAATCTGGGAGAATAGTGGGCTTGCATTTGGTGGGAGGTTCTTGCCAGCACCAGGGTAACGTACAGAAGACTACACCTTAAGGAACAAAATGTTAAGTAGCTGCAACTCACCTGGAAATACAACTAATGCATTTCCGAAGCAAGCTTTTTAAACACAACTATGAAGAGCATGTGTCTGTTTAAATACATTATTTAAGTTCATCCGCTTTATTTTGCAATTGGATGACTTTGAGTGTGAATAGATCAATAAGATTATGCCACTATAAGGTGCAGAGTCAGAGAACGTCCGGACATATTTAACTTTAGTTTCATATTTAAAGTGTCTTTCATTCCTGTCCAGTCTGTACCTGTGTTTTACCAAATACTGCCAGTTTATTCTTTAGAATGGCTCTGGGGTAGTGTTGAAATTGTCATTTGTATAGTACTTCCATACTGCTAATGTGGGCTTGACACTTATTTTACTTCGTCGATGTACAAGAGTTGATTTTAAAAAGTAGATTTTTGTCTTTTTTTCAAGGAAGAATTTTATCTAGCTTTGGAATTGTTTAATGAATGTAAATGCCATTTTCTGTAGACTGAGAATCGAGAAGGTGCCTTGATGTGTACATGTAATTGACAAGAAAAGCATATGCTGTCTGGCTACTGTATGCCTGTAATTATACAGGGAGTGCAGAATTATTAGGCAAGTTGTATTTTTGAGGATTAATTTTATTATTGAACAACAACCATGTTCTCAATGAACCCAAAAAACTCATTAATATCAAAGCTGAATATTTTTGGAAGTAGTTTTTAGTTTGTTTTTAGTTTTTGCTATGTTAGGGGGATATCTGTGTGTGCAGGTGACTATTACTGTGCATAATTATTAGGCAACTTAACAAAAAAAAATATATACCCATTTCAATTATTTATTATTACCAGTGAAACCAATATAACATCTCAACATTCACAAATATACATTTCTGACATTCAAAAACAAAACAAAAACAAATCAGTGACCAATATAGCCACCTTTCTTTGCAAGGACACTCAAAAGCCTGCCATCCATGGATTCTGTCAGTGTTTTGATCTGTTCACCATCAACATTGCGTGCAGCAGCAACCACAGCCTCCCAGACACTGTTCAGAGAGGTGTACTGTTTTCCCTCCTTGTAAATCTCACATTTGATGATGGACCACAGGTTCTCAATGGGGTTCAGATCAGGTGAACAAGGAGGCCATGTCATTAGATTTCCTTCTTTTATACCCTTTCTTGCCAGCCACGCTGTGGAGTACTTGGACGCGTGTGATGGAGCATTGTCCTGCATGAAAATCATGTTTTTCTTGAAGGATGCAGACTTCTTCCTGTACCACTGCTTGAAGAAGGTGTCTTCCAGGAACTGGCAGTAGGACTGGGAGTTGAGCTTGACTCCATCCTCAACCCGAAAAGGCCCCACAAGCTCATCTTTGATGATACCAGCCCAAACCAGTACTCCACCTTCACCTTGCTGGCGTCTGAGTCGGACTGGAGCTCTCTGCCCTTTACCAATCCAGCCACGGGCCCATCCATCTGGCCCATCAAGACTCACTCTCATTTCATCAGTCCATAAAACCTTAGAAAAATCAGTCTTGAGATATTTCTTGGCCCAGTCTTGACGTTTCAGCTTGTGTGTCTTGTTCAGTGGTGGTCGTCTTTCAGCCTTTCTTACCTTGGCCATGTCTAGGAGTATTGCACACCTTGTGCTTTTGGGCACTCCAGTGATGTTGCAGCTCTGAAATATGGCCAAACTGGTGGCAAGTGGCATCGTGGCAGCTGCACGCTTGACTTTTCTCAGTTCATGGGCAGTTATTTTGCGCCTTGGTTTTTCCACACGCTTCTTGCGACCCTGTTGACTATTTTGAATGAAACGCTTGATTGTTCGATGATCACGCTTCAGAAGCTTTGCAATTTTAAGAGTGCTGCATCCCTCTGCAAGATATCTCACTATTTTTGACTTTTCTGAGCCTGTCAAGTACTTCTTTTGTCCCATTTTGCCAAAGGAAAGGAAGTTGCCTAATAATTATGCACACCTGATATAGGGTGTTGATGTCATTAGACCACACCCCTTCTCATTACAGAGATGCACATCACCTAATATGCTTAATTGGTAGTAGGCTTTCGAGCCCATACAGCTTGGAGTAAGACAACATGCATAAAGAGGATGATGTGGTCAAAATACTCATTTGCCTAATAATTCTGCACTCCCTGTATATGCAGTTCTCACTGTTTAGTTGAAGTAATCCCGGACGCACTCGACGAGGACATGGGAAGTTCTATGTAACCGTTGTGCTTCACTTCTGTTCCAAATGTCAACTTCAGCATAGTTGTTTCTCATCTAAAATTAATTTTCTATCATTCTTGTTATGCAAGGAGGTTCAGAAGGAATAAGCTGGAAGAGGGAATGGGAGTTGCAAAAATGAAAAAAAGAAAGCATTTACAAGTCCGGTGGCTTTCATTTTTAAGTCGAGCATGCAAGTCAGCAACTCTGATGGTGGGGTGGGGGAAGTGGTATTCTATTGGCATTAGCACGGCAGATTTAAATTAGGATGGTAAGTGGCAACATTTTCTTTTTTTTATGCAGATAAAGAAAGAAGGGAAGTGCTTTAGTTATATGCGGGGCCACAGGAATTATATGGTGGAAAAAACGAAATTATGAGGCAGGGTTGACCAATTTGTGTGGCAAGAAAAGTCCAGGTATTAATACCAATAGCTCTAACTCGAGCAAATGCGAGACTATTGCATTCAAATGCTTGTTTTTATATACATTTGACCATTTGTGGTGATGTTGTTTAATTAAATACGGACAAATATGGGCCATTCAAAGATCAGACGATATTATTTGTAGTGTTCATCAGAGTTTACAATGTAAATGGCTTGTTCGATCAGATTCATAATGAACATAGCTGTGATTGGATGAGTTTTAAAGATTACATATTGCATTTTAATGAAGATTGCATATCTGAAGAAAATTATGTACCGCTTAGGTTAAGTATAATACACGATTAAAAACGTATAAAAATATGTTTATTGGCGGAGGCTATCTGTCTCCAGTTTCCTCATTAGTCTATAGTCATGTTTGTGGTAACATCAATTAGAACCGACGCATTCCCAAGACTACATACCCTAGCATGAACTCTGTTTCACTTCCTGTTCGTTTACAAGAAACGCGTAGTGAAGAAGTATACCAGCTTGTAAGGATTGTGGTGGTGGGGTTCCGCAATGGGTAAGTTGTCAAATGATCTTATTTACTGGGGCAACTTGGGGCATTGATGTACACTTTTGTCCACTTGATTTGTAAATGCAGGACATGTTTAAATCGTTAAAGCAGTGTTTTTATTTTTAATTAAACGTCTTTTCCACACTCCTCTTCAGATGGTCTTCACTCCTGGCAGTGGCAGGGTGTGCGGTTTCAGAGATCTGATACACTTCTCAGAAGGCACACAATCTTTTGTGTTTATTTATTTATTTTTTAAACAATGTAGGGAAAAAGTAACGCCTGTTTCCCCGTGTTTTGCAGATAGGGGAAAAAAGCTTGTTGCTACCTATGTCACCCTTCTAATATCTGTGTGTTTCCTCATAATTCTGATGGTTCGTGCATTCCAAGCAAAACGTAACATAATTTGTTTTCCTTCCTTACACCTTAACGTAGTTGTGTTTGTTTTCGGGCCTTAATTAGGTCATAAGGATACCAGTGCGTCCCGAAAACGTGTTAAAAAAATCAAAAAATATCTACTCCATGCCTATACCTGTATATAGATAACGTGCATATATAATGTGTTATTTAAGGCTTCTCCTTTTCAGTCTCCTGTGGGGTTAGGAGAGGTCGCCCCGGCAGCAGCTGGCGTCCTGAGGCCTTTGTCTCCCTTCTCAGAGAATCTGTGAAAAGGGGCAGATGTCATTCATCTAAGCTATGCAGGGATGCAAGGCTGTCCCTTCTTCTGGCCTGTGGGCGGGGCCTGCTCCATCAAAGCAGCCTATAGGGCCCCTGGGAGGGGGACGTGGGCGGGACGCCGTAATGCCCTGGGACAGGTGCGCAGACCCTGGCACTCCACCTTTTTCCTGGGCACTGGAGCGTTCTGCAGACCATGCTGGGGTTCGGCTCTGCGGGCTAAAGGGGACGGTACCTGCTTTGACGTTGCTTTCCGTAAGGTTCGCCTGTTTAGCGTTTTAGCATTTTGTAAAAAAGTCTGACAGAAAGAGATTGTGCAAATAGTTGTCTCTTGACTTGGACTACGATAGGCAGCGTCGTTTGAGACGTCTGTGTGTGTGCTTGCATTTACCAATGAATTGTTTTGTATTGACCTTCTTAGCACTCTTCTGCTGTAAACAAACACTGTTGACTTTTCACGATGTAATGGCGCTTCATTTTCTAACCGTGCAGGGATGGCAGGCTGAGTTGGCCTTGTCAAGACCCATACTCCTAACCTGCAGATCAAAGGGGATCCAGAAACGTGCGAGACTTCACTATCCGTCGGTCACATCTGAAGCCAGCGGTTTAAAACGTGAGGGTAGGAGCCGCAGTTAAAGCTACGAACTTTTTAGTAATGAGCCAATGGCGTAATACATCTGCAAGCCCCCGCACTGAACATAGAGGCCCCCCACCCCGGACTCACACAGGCCAGGTAATGTGGTGAGGGGGGCTCCTGAAGCCCGGGGTCCCCCGCCTCACCGCAGGGGCTGCGGGGTCTTTGTTACGCCAAGTAATGGGCTTGGAAATAGCTCATTTTTAGACTGGCCTGGACCTGTTTATTGAAGAAGGTTCGATTCAGGCCATATATTTGACGCCGTTTGTTGCGACTGCCGTTTAGTGATAGGAGGCGTTAACACGCTTCATCGTTTTTCATCTGTTGAAATGGAAGTTTTGAAGATGTTTTGATGCCTAACGTGCATTGAAGATGAATTTGTGAGCACACCGTGGAAGTCAAATGTATAAAAAAAAAAACTTATTTTTATATATCCGTTTATGAGCAAAAATATTTTCCTCAGCCACCTTTTAGTGAGTGGTTCTTTGGTATGTTTGGTCCAAAAAGCGATGCTAATGCTTCCTGTCCGTGTCTGCTTTAGGTTTGTTCAACGGGTGCATTGCCGGTGTGCTCGCTTCTGCAGTGCTTACTGTTGACACAGTGATCCCTTACAAGGACAGGCACAGTCCACGGGGAATTTAATAGTAAACACCCTGTGCTTGGTGCTTATTTATGGTATAACATAACGTAAACGTGTTAGAAAACACAGTTTTGTTTTTGTGTGTGTGTGTTTTTCTTTTTTTGTGGCAGGTGCACTTTTTTACACGTACCAGTCGGCCAATTAATTACCAAACGCTTCGTTATGTTAATGCCCAGGAATATAGCACTGCACAATGACGTAATCGGGGGTTTGCTGTGAAAAAAATCGCATTTAAGCATGTTTTTGCGGAGTGTGCATATTTGTGGTTCATTCGATTGTTATGAGATCTGGCTTCATTGCACAGTTGTGTGCAAGCCCTCATGTTACCGGGGTGGGCTTTGTCTACATAGAGATGAGAATTTCTCTCTCCCTGCTCTTTGTTGTTTGGTGTGGCATTTCCCATCATATGCACTGCTTTTGTTTCAGGGTAAGAGGGGCTATTTTACATACCAAATGTAATAAGAATCGTTTTTATCTCACAGATGAATTGCATGGGGAAAGCTTTTTTGTATTACTTTTTTTTAGTAGTGCTACAGGCTTTGTAATGTCTTTGGACTCGAAATGTAAGTAGAGCTATAACATTTTTATCTCACAGATGAATTGCAAAGGGAAAGCTTTTTTGTATTACTATTTTTTAAATAGTGCCACAGGCTTTGTAAGGTCTTTGGACTCGAAATGTAAGTAGAGCTATAACATTTTTATCTCGCAGACGAATTGCATATGGAAAGCTTTTTTTTTTATTTTTTTTTTATTTTTTTTTATAGTGCAACAGGCTTTGTAATGTCTTTGGACTCGAAATGTAAGTAGAGCTATTGTTTTTGCTAATTCTTGTTTAAAATGTCTGCTTTTTGCTGTTGAAGAATTTTTTTTTTTAGTTACATTTATTCACCTTTAGAACATATAGTTATTCCCTTCTTCGTCTTGCCTTAAGCATATCTATATTCTAGATCAGGCAACCCCTGTCGGGACTACAGCCGCCTGATTCATTTGTCTCATGTGATTTCTGTGTGTATTTTGAAAACAGGACAATGTTTTTTGTAGTGTTGGGGATGTGGTAGTAGCATATCTATTGAAAAGCTTAAGGCATCAAGTCCTTGATTTTAAGCAGGTTTTTGTTTAGCGTTTACATATAACTTTTAATGTTCCAATACTTACAGGATACCTAAACAGTTGTGGAAAGTAGTTTACAGAGGTTTAATATACCCATCCACAATATTGCATTAACGCCTTATATTTGCGAAATGCTTCCAAACCGAAGAGCCGAGCAAAAGACAACCGTGCACCTCAGCATAGTGAAACAAACAGCTAGCTCTTGTGCTACTCTTACCCAATGGCATTATGCTCTGCGTAACTGGAAGTAGCTCACTTCTGTTCACTGAACGGGCAGGCCATTTCACTTTTCCAACCACGGAACAGTAGGGGCCACTTCTAAACACCACAAAACACGACCAGATGCCATGTTCACCAGTACACTACTTTAACTCTTCCCTGCAAGAGTCCCTGACCTTGATGGACACCAGCATTCTAAAGCGCTCCGTGACCTTGCACATGGCAGAAATAGTGTAAGTTGAGTATTCTCATTAATGCCTCAATGGCCTAATAAAAAGGCCTTTAAGATTTAAGATCACAATGTTTCTCATTTGCAGCAGAGCCATTGTTTTGAACTCAGCAAGATCATTGTCATTATCCATTACACATGAAATCCATTTACACAGATAGGATGATCGTTCAGAGATCTTCCTTTATTGTCTGGCACTGAAATCATTGTGTCTGGGCATGCCATTTAAGTCAGCGTTCCAAAGAAATGCGATGATTTCATACAATGTTTAGTGTAAACGAGGCCACTTGTGCCACTGAGGTACGGAGCTGATGAGATCTAACCAACAGAAGTAAAGGTGGCAATATAGTTGACTGCATGGAATAAGAATGGTGGCCTTCAGATTGCAGAAGAACAGTCCTGCAGGAATAACTGTGCCTTCAAAAAGATTCAGTGGAGGTTGTTATGGTTCAAATTTATTGGTCTGCAAATCACGGTCAAGCAAGAGTAAAGCTAAAGACCAACGACACAGTGTGATTTTAGCCTGAGAAAGCTAGGGGTCTCCGAGCAGGGTCATTGTCCTCTTAGGTCACCCACCGGCATGGATAGCAACATTAATGCTTGTCCTACAGTGTGCTTTCCACGCCAAAGCAAACCCTGCATGGTGAGAGGAAACCCAAAATCCAGTGTTCTAATTGAATTTCAGTGAGATCTATTTCCAGAAGAGCAGAGTGACCAGAAGTCTTGATATTCGTATTTTGTGATCTGCACTACAGTCTAACAAAAGCATATTTGGACTCCTCATGCCACCTTCATTGACACAGACCAGTTACACCCAGACAACGGTAATAGGGTCTGATCTATGAGTAGTCACTAGAAGGATGCAGTAAATGTAGCATCAGATACAAAATCAGCACTGACGTGTTTGGAATTTATTAGCTTCGGTAATTATCGTATGTTCTGAGGTTTTGGGGAATAACACGTGGATATTGGTGCTTACCTCACCAGTATGTGCTTGCATCTCTAAATACCAGACCTTTTGCCCATGTTTAATTCCGGTATGTTTACATTTTCAGAAGTTAACAAACTGAGCAGTTTTTGTCGCACCTGTTATTTATGGGGTGCGATAAACGTTGCATCATTTGTAATTTGATTCCCTTGTGCAGGGATTGTAATTTAACGGCCATCTTCTGGTCAGGCCCATAAGGGACGCGTGGGTCAAGGGCATCATAGAAGTCATGAAACCCAACTGTAGCAGCTACAGCGGGGTGGGGTTCCTTATGGCTCTCTTCTGTCTGCAACTCAAAGACAAAAGCTCATAATTAACAGTATGATGAAGAATGAAAGATGGAGGTTGGAAGAGGTAAAAATGATGGAAAGATGGCAAGGAAAGTTGAAAGAAATGTACGAAGGGTAATAGGAAACACGCATGGATGGGTGGGTGAATGGACGGGTGAAAGGATGGCAGAGTAAATTGAAATCTGAGTGGATGGATGGCCAAAATAATTGATAGATGAAATGCTTTATTGATGGATGTAAGTGGTGGATAGATGAATGGTGCCTTCAGGGCTGTGGTTCAAAGTGCGGGATATTTTCATTTTCTGACTTCTTCCTTGGTCAGGGACCTAAAAGTATCTACTGAGTGGCTGTCATTGGAAGAAACCTGAGACATTCTAGACCGAGTGTAGGCAGTTGTGGAAAGATGAAAGACAGACATTAAGCACATCCACCACTCAATTGTTTCGAGGCTCTTGGGGTGGAAGATCCTTGGGGTCTTCAGGCTTCTCTTTTTGATGATTTCAAGACGTTTCTACAACCAGAAAGTCACCACCTGGTTAAAGACAGAGGTCCTGATCCACAAAGCATTTTGCTCGGGTATGTTCAACTTCAGTGCAAGGTATTGACAAAAGCTGAAAGGTAAAGAGTAAGAGTATGTCATACTACACATGGTTAAATCCTTCTCCAGGGTCTGGAAGTGATTGCATTGTGGTGGGGAATAGCTTAAAAATTCGAACATTCACTTGTTCCCACTCTGGAAATGATTGAAGATTGACTCCTTCTAAGGGGAATTGTAATTACCTTCTCAGGCTGCGAATGCTAAGGAAACCTCCTCAGAATTGGTGGGGTGTAGGGAACGCGTTTTCTTCATGGGGAGAATATTTTGCAAGTGAAGGAAAGAAAGTACAAGTTTGATGGTATTCCTCATGAACAGTTGTACTTTGTGTACAGTTACACATTTGAAAAGGAATTTCAGTGGGCATATTTTTGAAATGCACAACATTTCCAGAAGTGCAATGGAACCCTATAAATTTTACAGGGCTGCATGATCAGATATCTCATTAATTTCCAATATTTGGAAGTTTTCACCCACTGGACAGTACAAACCTGGGAGTTAATTTTTACAGATATCTCTGAGATTCGACCGAAGAATGATGCTCAGTGCCTAGAACAGCACATCACCTCTCTTTTAATGATGCAAGTAAGTGAAGCCTGTGCATGCAGATTTACTATTGGATTTACATATTCATGCTACACACTGCATGGGGATACAGCTTGACTTCAGTGTTATTGTTATCTAACCCTTTAAAAGGGGAATTGAGTGAGGATGATCTTAGTCTGTTTTCATCAGATGGTATTTTTCATTTAATTCTTATATGAAAGCATCCTTTTTTTGTAAGACCTATCTGTGATCTTGAGGCTTTGGCCCTCTAAATAGGCTGACATAGGCATGCTAGAGCCAATATGTTACACGTTCTTTAAACTAGCCAGTGTTAGAGATGAGAAAATACCAGCTTATTTTTTGCTGTCTGTATGGAAAAAAAGGCATTGCTCTCAGTATTGTATGCCTAGAGAGGCCAAGGCTTGTGCTGCATACGTATAATAGTTCTTGCAATGATAGTGATTTGAATGCTATCAAGATGTCTTGGCACCGACAAGCTTAGGATTTTAGTACTATTGCATTCTGATAAGCATTGGTTTTGTTTTTATATTTAGGAGTACATTATATCACCCAATTCTCTATTGTATCACCTTCCAGATAAACGGGTGGACAGAGTGTTCTAATTTAAGGACAATACAAATATATCGGCAATAGCGAGAGGGAGTGGCAAAGGGGATGCAAGGTGGAAAAAAATCCTGAAGACTGGTCTATTAAATACCAGTGCGGAGTCATAAATGTAGGGCAGATAACCCATGAGAAGTACTAAAGGTCGTGGGAGCGAACTTGAAGGCCTCTGATTAGGAGCTAGGTCTTAGCGTTATTCGGGATGTCATCAGTGTAGTATATGTAACAAGGATACTGCAGGAGGAAGAGCTGGTAAATTAGTGGACTGACCATCGCTGCATCCATTTCACCTTCAACACACCCACCATCCTCAGACCCCAACACCAGCCATCTCGTAGAAGCTGGGCAAGAATCACCGATGACCAGCTCACCGCCACCCTCACCAACTCTGCCCCCATCGCACATAACGTCAACCCGAACATCGCAGCCCGCACCTTTAAAAAATGGATTGCCGACTGCTCCGACACCATAGCCCCCCTAAGAAAAAGAACAACAGCACCCACGCCAAGAAAGCCATCTGGTTTACCGCAGAACTCAGAGAATCCAGATGCACATGTCTACGCCTCAAGAAAATCTGGAGAAACACCAAGTCTACAGAAGCCCAAATCAACTTCAGAGCCACCCCCACTGCACACCACCATCTCATCAAATGCACCAGAAAGAAAGCACTACTAGAAAGAATCTCCTCACACCCACTCAGCAGGAAGGAACTCTTCAGCATCATCAAGGAGTTCGCCCAACCCAACTGCGAAGCAACGGACATCCCACCCTCACAAGATCTCTGCAAAAAATTCAACACATACTTCCACCACAAAATCAAGACCATCTACGACAACTTCAGCGAGGACAACCTACGTGCAGAACCTCCCCTCCACTGGAACCCGACACCAAAAAAACGATCACCAACTGGACCCCCCCTCCCTCACCACCGAAGATACACTGAAGCCAATGAGGACCATACACTCCAGGGCCCCCATGGCCCCATACCCCCACCACATCTTCAACAGAGCCGCTGAAACCATCACCCCCAAGCTCCGCCTCACCATCAACCGCTCCCTAGCAGACTCCTCCTTCCCCGATGACTGGAAACACGCCGAGATCAGCCTTCTCCTCAAGAAACCCTTGGCGAACCCCCCCGACCTCCAGAACTACAGCCCATCTCCCTGCTCCCTGTTCCAGTGAAAGTCATCGAGAAAGCCATCAACAGCCAACTTACTGTGAGAAAGTAGCCTCTTTCTAGCATGGTTACCCCCATTTTTGGCCTGTTTGTCAGTGTATGTCAGTGTGTTTTTACTGGTTCACTGGGATCCTACTAGCCAGGACCCCAGTGCTCATAGTTTGTGGCCTATATGTTGTCAGTATGCTTGACTGTGCCACTGCAGTTCTGCTAACCAGAAGTCCAGTGCTTATGCTCTCTCTTTGTACCAAATTTGTCACTATAGTTTAGTGACTCCATATTCCAATTTTGATTGGCATACTGGACCCCCTATAAGTCCCTAGTATATGGTAACTAGGTACCCAGGGCATTGGGGTTCCAGGAGATCCTTATGGGCTGCAGCATTTCTTTTGCCACCCATAAGGAGCTCATACAAACCTTTCTTCAGGACTGCCACTGCACTGCAGGACTGAGTGAAATAGTGCACACACTATTTCACAGCCATTTTTCACTGCACTAGGTAACTTATAAGTCAACCATATGTCTAACCTTCATTTACTGAAGTCTAGGTGCGAAGTTACTGTGTGTGAGGGCACCCTTGCACTAGCAAAGGTGCCCCGAGGTTGTCCAGGGCCAATTCCCCGGACTTCGTGAGTGCGGGGACACCATTATAAGCGTGCGCGAAATATATGTCAATACACATATTTAGCAATAGTGACCCAGACAGTCCAAAGGTCCAGCTGTCCAAATTTGGTGTAGGTAAGAACTTGTGCACAGTGTCTTCTGCAGCTCCCTGGGCTTCTGTGCACTTCTTCCAAAAGTTCTTCGTGCACAGCGTAGCCCAGGTCCCCAGCACTCCATCCTGTGACGCATAGCCCTCCGAGTTGTTCTCCAGCAGCATGGGACCCTCCAGTGTAGCTGCGATGACCTCACTTTACATCTTCTTTGTCCACGTGATCTGGGACTCCCGTGGGTGCTGACTGGTCCCCTGAGGGCTCTCTGAAGTGCTGAGAGCCCCCTCTGTCTCCTCAGTCCCTCCTGGGTCCAGGCAGCTCCTCTTTGATGCAAACCGCATACTTGCTTGAACCAAGGCTTGTTGGCAGAATCCAGCGACGCAAACAGCCTGCATCCAACAACTCTATGTGGGACATCTCTTGCACCAAGCAGGAACCAGCAGCTATCTTCTTTGGGGCATTTCTGTACTTTTCTTCTAACCGGGGAATCACGTTTGCACCTTCTTCCAGGTTGGCAGGGGGTCCTGTTCTTTCTGGACTCTTCTTCAACTTCTGAACTTGGTCTCCTCTCTCCATAGGTCTGAACGTCCAGGAATCCATTGTTTGTTGCTTGCGGTCTTGCTTGGTTCTTGCATAATTCTTCATCATGACTTGTAGTGTGTCCTGGGGAAACTTGCTGTACTTTACTTCTGCTTTCCTGGGCTCTGGGGTGGGGTACTTTACTTACCTTTGGTGTTTTCCTACACTCCCAGGGCCCCTCTACACACTACACTTGCCTTGGGGGGAATTCGACATTCCCATTCCATTATTTTAGTATATGGTTTGTGTTGCCCCTCGACCCATTGCAATCTATTGTATTTTCTACTGTTTGCACTATTTTATGACTGTTTACTTAATTGATTTTGGTTACTAGTGTATATATTGTGTATAATACTTCGCTCCAGAAGGAGTATTGCCTCTAAGATATTTTTGGCATTGTGTAACTAAAATAAAGTACCTTTATTTTTTGTTAACACTGAGTATTGTCTTTTATTGTGTGTAAGTACTGTGTAACCATAGTGGTATTGCAGGAGCTTTGCATGTCTCCTAGTTCAGCCTTGACTGCTCTGCTACAGCTACCCCTAGACAGCCTAAGCTTCTAGAACACTGCCTACATTTCACTAATAAGGGATAACTGGACCTGGTATAAGGTGTAAGTACCTTAGGTACCCACCACAAACCTGGCCAGCCGCCTACACTTGCCACTTTCATCGAAGACCACAACATCTTCGACACCTCCCCATCTGGCTTCAGGAAAAAACACAGCACTGAAACAGCCCTACTAGCCGCAACGGACGTCACCTGCTCCCTGCTGGACAAGGGAGAGACTGCGGTCCTTATCCTGCTTGACCTCTCGGTGGCCTTCGACACAGGCTTCCACCATCCCCTGATACGCATACTTCACGAGGCAGGCATCAGAGACCAGGCCCTCAACTGGATCTGATCTTTCCTCTCCGGCTGAAATTAGCGAATAAGATTCTCCACGCACCCCCCTATCTCTTGGACCCCACACCTACCACCTGCGGAGTTCCCCAGCGATCCTCCCTCAGCCCAATGCTGTTTAACATCTACATGGCCCCGCTAGCTGCCATCGTTGGCAACTACGGACTCAACATTGTATCCTATGCTGACGACACCCAACTCATCCTCTCTCTATCCAATGAACCCAACAGAGCCAGACACAACTTATGCGAAGGCGTGGAAGCAGTTGCCAACTGGATGAAAAGCAGCTGTCTACAACTCAATGCAGACAAAACTGAAGTACTCATCATGGGCCCTCAACCAGACGCGTGGAATGACTCCTGGTGGCCCTCCACCCTCTGAAGCCGACCCACCCCCATGAACCAAGCCCGCAACCTCGGAATCATCCTGATCTCCAAACTCAACATGGACCGCCAAATCAACTCTGTCGCATCGACCTGCTTCCGCACCCTCTGCCTCCTACGCAAGACATTCAAATGGACCCCCCTCAGACACAGAAAGACTGTCACACACGCCCTCGTTACAGCACACTGGACTACGGCAACATGCTCTATGCCGGAATCAACAAGAAACTCAACCGCAAACTACAACACATCCAGAACGCCGCCACCAGACTGGTCATCGACCTACCTCAACACTGTCACATCTCTCCATAGAGAAAAGAATCACCTTCAAGATCCTCACCCACGCACACAAAGCCCTCCATGACACCAGACCAGCTCACCTGAACAGGCGTCTCTATTTCCTCGTACCCCACAGGACCCAAAGCTCAGCCCATCTCTCTCTCGCTGAAGTACTCCGCATCAGAAAAACAAGAACAGGGGGACGCTCATTCGCCTACCTCGCCACCACAGACTGGAACGCCCTACTGCCCCACCTCAGACAGTCTACATCCCTCCTCAACTCCACGAAAGAGATGAAGACACGGCTATTTGAAGAACCACTGCACTGATGGACGCTCCACGCACTCTTCCCCCCACACCCTCAAGCACCTTGAGACCCTTACGGGTGAGTAGTTGCGTTTAACAAAAATTGATTGATTGTAGAAGTTTGCTGTCAAACGAGAGTCCATAAAATGGAGAAGAGGCTCAAAAATGTAAACAAGAATACTGAAGGCAGAGTGGCCTGGAGTATATGATGGTAGCCATTGCTCGATACTTCCTGAATGGATGCCAAGACACATGGGGGAATTCCAGTGCCAATGGACACAATATTCTGTTACCTAGAATAAAAGAAGTGGTGATGGTGTCCACTATCGCTCACAGTTGTTTCATCACCTTTCTGGGTTTGATATGTTTGTGACAGTGGAATTTACCAAGACTGTTTAACTCCAGTGTTTATCAGGATTTGCATATAGCCTCTCCACCTCTCAATCACCTTTTAGTGAGCCTCAGTTTTCTCTTTCAAATCTATTAGGATAACACACGTTGCTGTTTAAGTTGGCCAGCATTTATTGCCATTCACTCTTGAATGAACAGAAACTGTCTTAGTATTACTGACTCCAAAACGTAGTTCTCTATCTTAGCGTTAGCTAATTTAGTGTCAACAAACCCAACATATTATATGTCTAAATTGGAACCTCTATACGTTTCTTTTTTTATTTCAAAAGCATTAAACATGTGCAGTTTAATAATGTGCTATTGAGCAGATGCAGAGCATTTAGTACAATGGATAATTAGGCATATCACCTCTTTACAGATAAATCTATAGTGGTCTGATATATTAATACTGTTTTCAAACTAACTGGTCACTTGTTGAGCAATATACGTCAGATCTGCAACTTTGTGTGTTCTTGGAACAGAACTTTGGGTATTATCACCTCCTATTTAGCCCTTCAAAGTTCAGCTGAACCTTACAACCTTAGCCATGGACCCCAGATCCTGTCAAACTTTCTAAACATTTCCGTAATACACCGATTTTCTGGAGCCATGCACAACTCCATATCTGACTTCATGTATCTATGTACCACAGGGACGTCTCTGCCTCCTGCCCGTCCCATTACAGGCAACATTGCATCTCGCCACAATTAGGCCTAAGCCACACAGTAGTTTCATGTATTTTGAAGAGGTGTCCTCACTTAAAATAACCAAAAAAGGAGTCTCATCTCATTACTGTAGGACATTTTCACCAACTGTGAGAAACGTTTGACCCATTCTGAAAAAAGGTTGTATAAGGGAACTTGAACATAGAGTATGAAAAAGGGTTTCCACCCGTCCGCACCTTCTAAGGAAGAGGTCAGACCCAGGCCTACAGAATTTTACAATTTCAGTTCTTGTGTAGTATATCCTATGTAATGATTTGATTTAAACCAAACCGAACCTTGCTCTGATCACTGCCAGTCCTAGATGTTGATGGGCTTCCTCCCAATCGGAGTGCTCCAACTCCTTAGATCTGTTGACCATTTTCCCTGAGCTTTTTTATTATATCCAGCAAAATCTTGTTTATAGTTGTATACATGTTAGGGATCTGTTTTTTTGCACATCGCCTCTACCAATATCTGTTTTCTGCTAAGATATGCAAAACTGCGTATTAATTTAATTGACAGTGAAGACTTGGGGCGGTTTTTGTGACACACAATAAGCATGATAATTCAATTATATGCCCTTCAGCTACTTTCTGAAATTTCTTAGAAGACACACTGTGGAGTAGCATAGAGCTGCGACTGCAAGAGCTGTTATTGATCCCAGAATTGGAACCAGTAGTGCACTGCAATAATCAGCCTTCTTCAGAAATATTTAATAAATTGAGATTTTCTAAAAATTATCAGGTTGTGCAAGTATACAAATATCAGGACACTATCACAACTTGGGGACACTTTGTAGAGTTCATTGGTTCTTGTTTCAATCCAGAATAGTTTTTAAGTCTCCGACTACATTGAATAAATAACTTGATCTGTCTGAGATACATCAAGGACATGTTTTGGTTCTACAAATAAATTATGTTACACTGAGAAGCAACAGTGGCAATAACCTCTGGTGAAGTATCTGTGCATGGGGGAAAGTCTTTCTTTACCAGGTTAATAGCTAATAGAATCATTTTGTTCCAGTGATAAGCGCCTGATGGAGAACATCCAGTGGAATTTGTCTGTGCAGGAAGCCAGTCTTTTGTTTGCCAGGTCTGTAACCCAGGAAGTCCAATACTGCTACCAGTACATGATACTACTAACCTGTTCACAGCTGGGAAACGGCTGAAACCATGTTTTTTCAACACTTAGTTCACTTGTGTCTGTGTTCTTTGTGTTTGGTTGCCTTTATACATTTCTTGGCACCCACAAATACCACGTGATAATAATGGTGATGATGATGGAACTTACGTGACCCGTGACAGTTGGCACCAGGAGCTCATGGCAATGGAGAATAATGTAAAACACCTGCTTCTCCGTGATTATAATAGATGCTTGTCACCTCGGCCAAGGACTTCGTACTTAAAGTGAGAAGATTCTGCACAATAGTGAAGAGCAGGAGTTTAAGTGGACAAGGCTTTGGCTGTGGGTACCGTCACACATGTGGGTCCTGATCCTGCTATTAAAGGAGAGCGGTTGTCCCTTAGTCATCTGAAAGAACTATACAAGATCCAGCTGACCAACAAATCTGTAGAGAAGTCAACTCGTGGAACCAAGCTGCCATGAGATGTAGCCCAGGAAAAGGCAAAAGTGGTTACAAAGAGCTTCTTTCCCTACTAAAGCCAAATATTTTGTCCCCGGAGTCCAAGCTAATCTCGACTACAGTCCGGCTTATTCCTCACTTGTGCAGGATACTATGTGATGCCTTGTACCAGCTATCCAATGTATGTTCTAGTTTCCAGACTAACCACTTCTGTGCCCTAATGATATATGTATGTAATTTCAAATGGAAAAAAATGTACAGCGATATGTAATGCAAACTTTATTATATATATATATTTTTTTTTATTAAAAGGGCATTTTTCCGTATTCAGTCCCAAGCTATGGGCGACATCAGTGTATTTCAAAGAAAATAGTAAAAACAGCTTGGTTATGCGTGTACAAGGACACTCGTGGTATAGCTATCTAGGCCAAAACTGTAGTACAACTGTTCCACTGCCTTCCTCACGTCTTCGGCAAGCGACCGAGGTGTCAGAGGAGTTGATGGAAAGGTGTAAACAATTTTGAAACTACCAGTGAGTGCTGAACAGGTTTTGTTTTTTAAATAGCGTGACCCCTGGACCCAAACTCTGCAGCTGTCATCGTAGCCTGTTTACTGTCTTCAAAAAAGAGGATTATGCCTTGTAAGCTTTGGAATTTGGACCAGACAAGGGTTTTGTTGGCATGGAGACAATGACTTTCAGATTTGCAAACCGAGAATGAAATCCATCCCGCAGGAATACCGGTTGGTCCGCTAAAACATTGTAATGGCAGTTATCCATAGTCTCAACCCTACCCTTTCTTTCTCCAGATTAAGTTCATGAATGCAGTATATTTTTATTTTTAGTTGGATTGAAATTGAAAACTGTTCTGAGTTTCGGATTTGTACATTACACCGATGTCACTGGACAATCGAGGGATATCTTTGTATGTATTCAGATATTTCTTTATGATCTGGGGGTTCTGAAAGGAGTATCCATTTAAGTCACTTTTTTGTACTTTAGATTTTTGGTGCATTTGCTTGCTTTTCTAAAATTTAGCATTCTCTTGGTTCCATTGCATTGGGGTGCTTGCTTCTCTTTAAGCTGATCTATATGAGCACTGAATATAAACACGGCGAGTTTAAATCATTTGTTTGCATGTTTATTGTAACCAACTCAACTAGTGTGCTATTTTGTCATTTTAATGTTCTGACTGATCTTTGACACAAGCAAGTGGGCACAGCTGGGGAGTTCGGGTTATGATGTGCAGTGCTTACCGTGTGCAGTTAGCAACTCTGTTTTTACACATGTATTCAAGTGATACCTGGTGGGACAAAGAAAACTGATGCCATAACATAATGCCTTTTTGTTGTTGTTGTAAAGTAAGTAGGGGAATCCAGAGAACCAGTGGCTGCATTTAATAATCCGTGAACTTCCAGTGAAAGCAACACAATATTTTGTCAGTAAATTATATTCGTGGATTACTCTTTAAATTGCTGCATTTCATGAATATCTTAGTACTTTATAGTGAATGTGAAGCATGGAGACATACTAACAAAAATATTTTGTATTGAAAACTTGCCAAACTATATAGCATTTAGGAATGTTGTTGTCTTTTGTAACCCAAACACCTTCACTGTTTTATTAGAGGGAAGCTGCAGCCCCAAGGTTTGAGGAGAAGAGTGAATAGAAAAGGGAAGTACAAAACAAGCAAGATAAGAATATTTGAAGGACCTTAGGAGACGTAAGGCTGAGGGGATGAGGTAGATTATATTCTAACAAGAGAAGAAACTGCTGATTGGAGGCAAATGAAAGCATCCAAGGAACATTAACTCTTTGGGAATGGGGACAAAGCAAGAAGAGAAGAAAGGTGATTGAAGTTGGAGGCCAAATCGGTATGATAAAGTTACTATTGAGCAAAACAGATTTTTGGGACTAATAGGGTATTTTTGACATATGGATGGTCAACTGGACATTTTCACCTAGAAGAGTCCAGAGAACGTGGAGCATGGCTGGCCCATCAATATGGAACCATTGTTAGACCCTGAGGCTTCTACCTTTGATAAAGGAATGGAGATATAGATGTCTGACGGAATCCCATATCAGGGATAAGATCTGAGATCATCAATGATTATACTGATGAATTGAGACTGGCCAATCAGAGCTGTTTAGATTCATCTATGAAGAAAGACTGGAAGACATTGTGCTTCCCTATTTGAAGACTCTGGAGAACCAGAGGCTAGTGGCACCAGAAATGAATGGGAACTAGTGAAAGTTCACTGCCTGAAAAGAAGCCATTTGTTGGGGATTTTTTGAGTGAACTAATTATCCATTACTCCACATTTTGCAATATTCATTCTTCCTGAAATTCTCCTCACTGAAGAGTGCCATTAATATCCACTGTATATCATTTGCAGTCTTTCTCGTCACATCAAGTATCAACCCTTTGTCTCCAAAGGCGCAGGGTCTCTCAGAGTTCTGCAGCACCCTTTCTCTTCTTTTGGCCTATTTTAATCCACAGTTTATATAACGAGTAAATATCTTTAAAGTTCTTACATGTCTTCTCAGATCATTGCAATAATGCATGGGTCAAACTGTCACACCATCTCTATTCAGATCCACATTCTTAAAATCAAGAAATGAGTCTGCTCTGATTGTGTTACAGTTCACTTTACAAAATCCTTTAACTTTGCTGACAGAGAGTGAAATGTAAACACCAATCCCTAGTATAAAATAAACAGTTTGTGAGAAGGCACCTGTCTTTAAACATAGAGCAAATAAAAGAAGGTGAAAACAACTTAAAGGTCCCTTTATTGCTTATTCACTTTCTGAATGAATAGAACACCTGTTCTTTGGCAGCTCAATCTGTCTCACCAGAACAGGCCAGTAGGCCATAAAATACCTTTCCCTGATAAAAATCAGACTTGCCAAAGCAAGTTGGCGATGAGATATTTCGAGGCCTGGTGACTGACCAGAACTCATTAGGTGGTTCTCCTGTGACCCTCCTGCTGCAAAATTACTGTAGCTTGTAATAACATCACTGGATGAAGGGTCATGTAGAAGACTTAAAAGTAAAATCCAGAAGGCAATTTTCACAGCTTAAAGTTAATTTCTCTCTCCTCAAATTGACAAAGATACTGCTATGCTCTTCACGATTTTCAGGAAGCTTACCAAGTGTCAGTACCTCTGCTGTGGGAGTCTTCCTTGAGAAGTCGATGTGGAAAACATTATTTCAGTAAAATCAAAAGCATACGATGCAGAAGACCATTCCATCCCAGCTTTGCGTGTCTTTGTGTTGCAGCCATGCCTTCATTCTTAACTCCGAATCCGGTATGCCAGAATTTTCACCGTATCTGCTGTATCCCGTCCAAAAAAGATCAGTAAAAAATACTCCCCAAACCCATAGACACTGCCTTTGCTTTATCATAAGCAGTTTTTTTCAATAACAGATGTTACAGTTCCTGAAGAACAGCTGTCACACTGCATAAAGAAGCAGTCTCTTCCATATGGAGTTCTCTAGTTTTAGACCCATATCAAGCTTTCCTTTCCAGGGTAAAGTGTCACAAGGCTTCACAGTCTGTCCAATTCAGCCTCACCTGGCATCTGAAAATGAAACCTGTTTTGGAATTTTTCTGGCATTTGCCCCAGTCGTGGAAACAAGGCTTCCCTACTGGAGATATGGACTGCAGATGTTAGATAAATGCTGCATAGCAGTTGTTGTCCATTTTGATCTCTTGGAAGAGTTTCTTACCACGGAGCTTCAAGATATTTTGTATCATCTGAGAGTCTTAGCTTTTGTCTGCATGAGCTGCCTTGTGTTGAGCGGCCTATTTTGTCGGATTTTCTTCATTCACTAGATCCCTCTAGTGAGCCCTACGTTTTCAGTATCCATTTTTGCCTAGCTGGTTGTGAATTTTGGATGAGTTGAATGATTGGTTATTGTTGCCTCCATGCCTTCCACCTGTGTGTGGATGGATTGCAGTTGGATGGCCCTAAAAATAGGAGAGAAAACATAGTTTTTGGAATAACCCTTCATGTCAAATGTCATTCTACTTGCCATCTATCAGGAAGGCCACTTTGCTCTGTCCAAGCTGTCACTAATTCAGGAATTATATTGAACCAGAAAATCGCCCTCAACAGCAAAGTCAGTCAGGTTGTCAAGACTCATCTTTATGCTCTTCTTCCTCCTAAATATCGCTCCTCTGTCTCAAATATCTTTCGGTGTCACTCAAATAGCCATTGTATCCCTTGTATTACAACAACAGTGTTTATTCTGGGGTCTGACCAAGAGCCCTAAAATGCATTGTTCAAGTGCCAAAGGCACAAAAACGCTGGACAACATCCAGCCAGCACTGAAATGTCTTACCTGGCTTCTTACATTAACGCTTGGCCAATTAAAGACTGTCCGTGCAATGCATAAGGCATTCTATCATTGGTGTCTATCTCTGTAAACAATTTCAAAGATTCCGCCCATACAGGTGCCTTCATTCCAGTCAGGGCAATTTGTCACCATTCCAAGGCTGTCAAAAAGTGTAGCTTGTTTGACCCCTAGCTCTTGAACTTTTTTTAACCTAGATCCCGGACTATAAAGACCGATCCACAGTCGGGAAGATGCTCTTTAAATTACGTCTCTCTAGCTGGAGTGCACTTGACTTCTTCATCACTCATTTTCACTCTGAACCCCTCGTGATTCTTTTCTAGTATGTCAGTGTTCGTCCATAGCCACATTATCCTGTACCACCGACCATCCTGAACACTAGTGTCCTCTGAAGCAATCCAGAATCAGCTAAATGCAGTGTACCAAATATTATGCAATACCTTCATGCAACTTTAAATGGTGGAAAAGATGTACGAGTCTGCCCACGAAGACAACAAGAAACTGGGGCTCTTCAAAGCATCCTATGAACAAATAACCAGATATGGAGAATGGAAGAGTCAGTGTGAGTTTTTTTTTTTTTTTTTTCCTTTTCTGTTGTAGGTACCTTTTGTGTACCACTGGTGTCCCAGATGTACAAGTGGACTAGCGTTTGGTTTCCTTTTAAAACTTTTGGGCGCTTATCTTCGCATTTGTAGTAAAGATGTGCACCCATGACTTGCTGTACTAGTTGATAGTGGGTTAAAATTCTGAAAGAGCATGACGGTAGATACCACACAATAAACAATTATTCCTTCTAAGAAGAAAATAACTTTATTTACGTGCCAATCGGTTATGACAGCTAAATTATGATATGCACACAAGGAAAAAAGTGTTAGTATGTGTGGGGCTGAGATCAACCCAAACCCCACATTTGTAATTTTTCAGCTTGGTTGTAGGTTTTGCAAAATGTGATCAGTGTTATTCAGTTGTAGAAAACATGGTGTGTTTTTGGCAGCCTTTACATAACGATTTTACTACAATTTTTTTGTCAGTCATTCAGTGGGGGTAGAGGTGCCGGACTAAGTAATGCAATGTATTCATTTGAGCATATGTCTGAATTTAGCTACAGTTTCCTAATAGTATTGGGGGCAGTTCAGGCATTTAAAACTCATCTGTTAAGTTTCCTGCAAGCCACCCAAATCACAAGCAAAACGCCACTAGTCTAGAGCAGGGTCCAGTCCATATCCAAAACAATAGTATAGGTTTGCCAAGGATACATTTGCGAGCATGTTACTTGCTGATTTAAATGGTTGACTAGGTGGTACAGTAATTCAGGAAACCAGTGTGCTGGTCACAGTGACTGTAAAAAAATAAATATATATATATATATAGACCAGTTTAAGCCAAAGCAGCTCACAAATTGTATGAAGAGCACCAGGTGTTAAATGGACGACATGGACCACAAAAGGAACCCCAAAAGGCCACTTTCTAGCCAGGTATAGTTAACTGCCGTTCATGGTCAACATTTCTGGTTGTATGGCACCCAAGGACCCTCAGGCTCCCACTGGCCTGTTCCCATAAGCTTTGCACTTTGCAACAAGAAACATAATTTAAGATTAGGGTATGGGGGTAACATGTCTCTGGAAGTACTAGTGAAATGTGGTTAATGTTTATCATTCAAGGCTGGTAACTCCTACTGACTGAACCCAGTTTGGACATAATGAGGTGAATGGGACAGTCATCTGATTGCTGTGATGATCTCATTAGAGACAAATAAACCCCCAGATTGATTATGGGACAGGGTAGATCTGTGATATTGAGGCTTCCTCCACTGTACCTCAGTCACATGGGCCTGTGCACTCATCTTTCTCATCCTGGTACGGCTTGTCCCCTTATGTTGAACAATTGTCAAAGTAAAAGTTGACTGTAAGAGAAATAACAGTCAATACACAGTAATGGTGATTAAATGAAGCAATAGTTTATTTGCTTTAGCCCAAGGCGGAAGACACGCTCTTCTCAAATTAGGAGAAACCTTTTATAGGTTTCACAACTTATTGGTTTGCATTACAAGCAGTATTTCATCATGTAGAAGCAGCTGCAAGGCCTATAATTGACAGAAAAATAATTACATTTTAAAGAAAAACAAGCTCATCAGTAGGATATTTCATGGGTGGCATCTCAAGGGGGCCTGTACTCATCTGTTATCTCAGTTTCAAGACCCATGTTTGGGGCAAATTGCACTTGATATGTAACAACCTAGCCTAACTAAAGGCAACATTCCAGTGTAAAAAGCTATAATTTTCGAACACATGTCACTTTTATCTTAACTGAAAAAAATACTATTCTCACAAGTGAGTGCTCTGGCAGGATGTTCTTTACAAATTAGACAATTCTTTTCTCTGGTTTCTCTGAATTCAGGGTTACAAAGCATACAGAGTTGAGATTAGATGGCCTTGTGTGCCTACACTCTTGCACCTGCATTTTATAATCAATTCAGCAAGACCAAAGCTTTGCATCTTATCTTAAGCGGCCGTTTTCACAGGAATGTGAGCATGTATTTGAAAACCTTTCTAAAAGCACAATTCAAAATGGGGAATCTATTGCTAATGTTTGAACAGTGGTTCAACTCGGAGTCTGTATTTTTTTTCTTCTTTCACACAACCTCTTCTTCCAGGTCTCAAGACAGAGTGGCTCCAGCTCCTGTGTCTTTTCTGGTACCTAGGAAACTGGTAGCATTAGAGGCATGTTCATGGTAAACCTATCATGGCTAGTGCACACAGTCTACTTGAAGTTCACACAAAGTACAGGTTGTTTCTCAGTAGTTATATAACTTTGAGGAACTGATCAAACCAAAGTACAAGCTTTCTTTCAACTAAGAAATCTTCCTCCAGTCAGTGTACCTTCTTGTTTTGACCTCATCTTCCTAAGTTTTAATTTTAAGTAGGCTTGTCTAAAGCTTAGTGTGTGTGTGTGGTTTCGCACAGCACAATACTGGAAAGGTGTAAATTCTGGCAAAATGTTGGAACTGATGTAAGTGTTTGGGGGATATTATTATAGATAATAGTTTGGCAATGGAAAACCCGTTGGCACGGCAATTAGCAGTCAAAGGCTACCCACGACTATGGGAGGGGTTACATTGTAGACCTCCTAACCAATGTAACCTAGACAGTACTGTCAAATGTCCAGCAGTATCAGGGAGAATGTCCAGTGAAGTTTAAGTTTGTGGAGACAACCCATGGCAAAATTATGTATTCTGAGAAAACATACCAGGCAGGCTGGTACAACATTTCTGTGTCTTGCTAAGACCTTTGTCCTTACAGAAGCTATTCGAAACAATAGTGCCGTGTAAGTTTTCCAGTTAAGAGGCAGAAAATCAACTGTGCAAGTCTACTGGCATGGATAGACTGTAGAAGTTGTGCAACTCTGTAAACATTATCAGAAGTGACTAAAAAACAAAACTCATTATACTGTCAAAGGGATGTCTGAATCCGAAGCTTTGCTCCTTAGTGCACCTCATTTGCACAACCTGTACTTTGGTATGTAATCACCTTTGACCTTTTAGGTTACATATGATAGCCTGAATGCTAATTTCACAGCAGCAAAGGAACACTGTAACATTCAGTTACTTTGTTGATGTTTTAATGTTTTACCCATCAGCATGACACATACGCTCATGATGGTTTTTTATTTCTACACTGTGATTGTTATTTTTTATTCCTAGTCAATGAGCCCCAGCACAGCCGTAATATAATAGGTCCGATGTGTTTAGAATTCAGAATTCATTAGTTATGGTTTAGTTGTGATTGTTTCAAATGATAATTGTTTTCCCCTCTGTATTCTTCAATATCTCACTTTAGAGGCATGAGGGCATAATGTTTGTTTTTTTGTGGCCTTTTGCTGTGTTTTTGGTTATCCCATATTGCACGGATAGGCATAGAATGTAATTTTTATGCAGTCTCTATACTCCCTGACAGATCCTTCAATCTCTGAGTTCTGACAAGTGATTTGTCTTGGCTGCAGTGAATAAGGTCCTGGGTATATGCACCCTAAAGTTGTGACAATAAATACAGGTTAATTTCCTTCTTTTTATACAGGACACCATATATTCTTTTAAAACTTTGTGATATCAAGTTATGAAAAAAAGAGACTGAATGCGGGCTTAATAAAATTTTACTTTTTGTTTTTTGTTTTTTATAGGGTTTCTAAACTGTGGTATTAGAATGATCCCATATATATAGAACTATATTTCTGTGGGTGTGCTTCTTGTGCCATGGT
Source organism: Pleurodeles waltl (assembly GCF_031143425.1). NCBI lineage: Eukaryota > Metazoa > Chordata > Amphibia > Caudata > Salamandridae > Pleurodeles > Pleurodeles waltl. The sequence continues at coordinate 311,082,502 of NC_090449.1, read as the reverse complement.
TTTACATTCCTAATAAAGCCATACTTTTATCTTTTTGTGGCACTTATGTTTTTATTATTGTGCTTGATAATTTTCTGTATTTTAGCCCATGTATAAATGTCTCATCCACTGCCTTTGCGATGCTACAAAGTTACCTTTTTAACTCTTGAAGGGTGCATTTCTCTGCTGTTAATCGTCGATTACCCAGATATTGTGCGGATTTCATACCTCTCACTTATGCAGCATCGTTTGCGCTTGTGTAGTGAATTCTAAGAGTGGATTTTTCTCATCCGTTTGTTGGTTTCCGATATCACAATAACACTGGAGACTGAAATCACTTTAAGCGCTTTCAGCACTCTGCTGCCTGTTCCTTCGAATCCCTGGACATACAAATTACTAAATGAAATTCCATCCAAACTACGAGATGCCCATGAGAACAGTCCCTGCTGTGCCACTTAGATTCAAAGCCAGAGCTCTTGGCAATGATGTCCTCTATTTCTCTTGACCTGATTCGTGTTCCTTTTGATTACAAACTGCAAATGGGGACCTCGTTGCTGGTGAGCCTCCTTCCATTACCCCACTCTGCTTTACTCCCCTCCATGAACATGTGTGCGCGCGCGATACGTCAATGACGTCCGTTACATTTGTACATACTGCATTCCACTAGTCCACTTTGCATTGCCTTACCTCCCTCCTATGTCTCTTGTGTTCCCTGGTGCAGGCTGTCTGCAGAAAATCGATGTTCTTCATCAACAGCTTTTCTGCCTTCCACACTGGTAGGCTTCAAACGTCAGAAATAATGACTGCTGTTCTTCACCCAATATATTTTTTTATTCACTGTTTTCAGGGCTCAATTGAAGCAATAGACACAGTTTTCGCAATTATCCGATTCTGTAGGTGCTGTCCTTAGACCCCTGTTAGGTTTACAGGTTTAACACTTGATATTGGAAGTGCTCTAAAAATAAACTTTATAAAAGCCAGTTGGCATGGGATTAATAAGCTAATGTGTGTAAAGACAGATGTGCACAAATGAACATTTGTACATTTTCTAGGAGCAAGAGGCCAACTGGGATCGAGGCAAGGATATGTAAAATAGTCCCTCATACACTTCAGTGCACACACTGCATTAGAGGCAAATTGATACACCAAAACAGCGAGTAGCAGTAGGTGAGAGGACAAAATACTTCTTTGCGCTCAGCCAAGATGTGATTGACTAAGTCTTGAGCCAATGACAGAAAGAGGTTAGACAAAAACAAAAATAGTGACTTAAAAGCACAGACCCAAAGTTCGCTGCATCAGTAGGTCTGTTTATTAGCTGCAGTGTCAAACCCAAATCTAAAAAGTAGGATTAAGAGGTCTGAAAGCTGTAACTGACTTTCTGTTTTGATGACAATGGGTCAAGGATAGACAGTCGGTCTGTAGATGTTGTGACCTCATCTTCCCCCTTCTAGATTTAATCTCATCCTCTCGGCATTTACAGTGTTCCTGTAGCCTGTATCTTATGAGCCCATTACCAGACTGGCAGTACCTCGTTTGTTTAGTGAGCAGTGGCCAGTTCAATATGCGTTTTTTATCACCCATTAGATTTTTTTTTTTTTATTTCTTATTGAAAAATCCCTGCTTTAGAAACTGCTCTCTCATACTAAAACTTGTCATACATGGTGGTTTTAAAACCTACATAGACATGTATGGACTAGATAACTTGCCAGAGTTCAGGGGAAAGGTCTAAACACAGCCAAATCAACAGATATTGTTTTCCCGCTGTCTGTCCATAAGTTATTTCGCCTCCTGCTGATGCCTCAAGGAGGAAACATTTGTCATAAATGGTTGGGGCAAAAAGTCTCAACAGTAGTTTTATATTATAATAGAATTATAACCTAGCTTACTGTCACGCTTTGTGGAATAGATTGTCGAATTTGAGGCCACCCCCTACACCATCTAAAGGATAGTGATTGTCGCTAAGATCAGTTCAGCAGTGAAAGCAGAGTATTTTACAAGGACTGCTACGTGCTCCTTAGTGGTCCTTGGTTTGTGTGGATTTTCATAAGCTTAGATGTCAGACACTCACATTGATGATAGTGAGTGACTGGATCAGCTCACTGCTGCCAATAGAGGGGCAGGTTGAAGCATGCCTGTGGCTCAGCGAGCCGCTGAACCTTCAGCGGACTGCTGGCTTCTTTCCTGGCATCTATTGGTTGCAGTGTAGCACACTGGTGTTGTGCAGCATGTTTTCATCATAAAGTGTCAGGACTCAAGGCAGAGTGCCAAGGCCAAATGATGAGGGTGGATAAGAGCAGCGATCTCATCTTACTCTGAAGAACTGTGAAAGCACAGTGTTAGGTTCAGACTGAACATGCCCAAGGTGAGGTTCTCGCCTCCAGAACTGCTCCGCGAGCATATCTAGGCACAGGGTGGATGGCACAAGGGAAGGAATAGAGAAATGCCACTCAGGATGTGTAAAGGGGTGGATGTTCAAAATTCACGAAGGAAGTAGTTTGACTGGGGGACAGATTAGGGTAGACAGGTTACGGAACAATGACCGTGGAGAGGTGGGAATCGTGAGGTATGGATTTGTGGATTATTATGATGGAGTGGTGAGGGGTTTGTAGGCTGTGGAACACAATTGTCTGCAGTTCCACTCTTTAAGGAGGTAGTTGTCTTGTGACGCAAGTGGCCTGTCCCGGCCGCTTTGTCAGAGCAGAACAGCTCCGAACATCTCTGCAACACCTCTGCTGGTATGGGGATATTCTGATGCCAACAGACATGTCCTGAGTGGGCCAGGTCCTAGAACTGACAGAAGGTACACTTCAAGTAGGGTCCATCCTGGTTGCTTTTATGTGTTGACCTGCGCCGGGGAAAGGACCCTCGCTGATTACCACTACTTCTCGGGATCCCTGGTGGTGTGTGGTGACAGAGATGAGCTCTGACATGACATTTTTTCTTTATAAAATTCTTTCTATTAGTTTTAAAACAACAGGGAAAAAACATGTTTTTACACAGAATGGAGTAGACAGTATATCTGAATATATTTGAAACATACTTAATATTTTGGGATTTGTCAACAGTAGACCAGTTGAGGCCATTGCCATTCCTAATGCATTTTAGGGTCCATTGACTCTTGCTAAAACGCTCGTTAATGCTGGGTCCCATTTATGCCTGGTAAAGATTGGTGCCTCTTCATGGCCGTTACAGATTGGGACTCATTAATTCTTTTTACAGCTTTAGGGCCATTAGTGTCTGTAGCTGCTTGTGGCCCACAGTGCTTTTACAACTGCTTGAGACCATTGATACTTGTTACAGATGCTTGGGATCCATTGACACGTTTTATGGCTGTTGCTGCATGATACAGCTCATAGGGACGTGTTATTTATTACAGCAGTGGCTAATAATGCATGTCGCTGCTTATTGCTGCCTGTGACGGGTGATGCATATATCACTTTGGGCCCAAAAACCTAGAATGTCTGTGGTCATCGTCTTCTGAGCTAAGACGGCCAATTCATATGATACCTAAGGCCACCACTGAATCATATACTCTCTGTGCCATCATCCCTAATGTTTTCAGACGCTATTGAAACATAAATTTTTTTAGAGCATTATTGGTCATACTGCCTCGAATGATTTGTGCCTGTTGTAATGTGATACATTTTATTTTTCTCATTTGATATGAGTTTCATGTCGTACCCGTTTAAGGAAAGAGAATGCATCAAGACTGGAGTTTTCTACATTGCACCAGCTTTGTTTTTCAACTGCTAAAATGATGTGCTCACAATGTTTCACGTGAGGCATTCCGATGTCACACATGCGCTCTGTAAAGGTAGAAAGTGTCACACATATGAGTACGGAAAACTTGGAAGTGGTGAAAAATTGAAGTCTTGACAAGAATGATCCCTCAGGAGTCAAACAGCTTTGTTCTGGCTGTGGGCTTCTGAACGCACCTAAACAGTCTGAATACGTTTAGTGTATGTCACTGTATTTCTTTATGGATGGTGGTAACCCTTTTTAATTGGGACACGTATTGAGGAATGGAGATCACTGTCCTCGTGCCAAGTGGACATTTGGAACTTTCTGAAGGTTTCCCTCTTTTTTTTTTTTTTTTTAAATCCAAAAATGAGGCGTGCAGATATGATTTGGGTCGTAATAATGCACTGTTTGAAAAGGAAAATGTCAAAACTTTAAAAACATTAAGAATTATTTCTCCTTTAAATTGAAAGAGACTAGTTCAGGTACTGGTTCTCAGTATTATACTAGCAATTTTCCATAGCAATCTTGTTTCACAGACCATTCTTAGCATGGGTGCCATTGAAAAGGTAAAATCTGGGAGTCTTGATAGCTTTAGGGTCGAATGGCAGTTCAAGAATTTCTAGTAGGGTTTGCCTTGCCATCTGGCCTGGACGAAAGGCACCCTGTCTCGTTCAAGCAGTAGAGGCGTTGTACTAGTAATGAGCATTTGCAGTGCCAATTGGTCTTGCCTTTGGGACCTAATTGGCTTTGCCAATGGTTTTTAGTGATGCTGTAAAGCATCTTTGATAATGTGCCACATGGCTAAAGAAAAATTAAAAAGGCTATGACGCAGGCACTTTTAAAATGTTTTATTTACCAATCCAAATGTAATCAGTAAAAGAAAAAGAAAACACAGGCCTTTTTTTTTTTTTTTTTTTTTTTTTTTTTTGAAAAAGAGGTTTGGGGAAGTAACATAGGGTTACTGGTGAGGAAGCAACATAGGGGGTGCTGGTGGTGAAAGGAAGCAACATGGTGCGGGTGAGGAAGCAATACCAGGTCGTGACTAGGAGAAGTAACATGGAGGGCATGGGTGGGTGCATTAAAGCAAATGGGTGAGAGGGAGCATTGTGGTGCACGAGTGAGAGAAAAGCAATTGGCTGAGAGAGACCAGTATGGAGGGTGGGAGAAAAACACAGGTATGAGAGAGCAGCGCAGAGCATGGAGTGGGAAAGTAGTACACCAAGGAGACAGCTGGAAAACACATGCACGTTTGTGGCATCCTTAAAGCAAAAGAAAAGAGTAGTTTTCTAATAGTGAACAATTGAAGAACAGGTAGAGTGGCGATTCTCAGGGTGAGAAACCGATACAGGATGGACAATGCAAGCTTTTGAATACGAAGCTGGCAAATAAGTGCTAGTAAAGCCAACCAGTGGTAAACAATAAGCAGGGTGCAATCCCCTCTGTTCTTGGTAAGCCCACAATATGTCTTCTGCAATCAAACAGCTGTGCTGACTGGTAGTTGTGACCTAAAAATATCGCACACACTTCAATGAAATTATCGATTAGCGGTCACCTACTTGAAGCTTTCATGATTTTTTTTCTAGGGAAAGTGTATATTTTACAAATTAATACCAAAGAGGAGGTGGTGGCAAAGAATGCCTTAGGAAAAGGCTGCGGTTATTAAGTGCCAGATGTATACTTGTGCTGGCGTTTCTCTAGGTGGTCCCCTTTGATGTTGGTGTTGAAAGCTTTGAAGGGGTCCTCAATGTACGTCATCGTCAGTGCATGCAGCCCTTCCTTGGTGTACCAGGCTGTGAAGTGTTTGACAAATGCTTGGCCTTTCTGCTTTTATGTAGATTTCCTGACGCAGTGTCTGCGAGTGTGACTAAAAGTGTTCACTACGTGTCATAACTGAGCCTTTTAATTAACTAAAGCAAGAGGCACTCTATCCATTGCTGAAGTTTAATGTCAGGTGAGGTATGTGGAGAGCTCTTAAACTTTCTATAGAAGAAGGTTTGCTGCTGTGCATTGGGAAAGACACAGTGCTGGGTGTGGACATGAAGACACAAAGGTGCTGTTTGCATAGTTCTCTGGAGGCAGGGAATGTTAACAAGTTATGTTTCACATCTGACTTCTGTATTCATGTTTGGAAATTTTGCCTCACTGCTGTCAAGATCTCCTTTTGATGTACTGTGAAATAGATTAAACATTCTAAAGTGTAGTTTATCCAGGGTGGAAATATTGCTTTTTTTGTTATCAAAATGTTATAATTATATATTTTTTTTTTAACAACTGTGTTTTGTTTGCATTAAAGACACCGCTGTCAAAGCAGCAATTATTTAAAGCTTGGCGCTCGGTGTTTGCAATAATAGGAAACATGTTGTTTCTCTTATAAAGGTCCGGCATTCTATATATTTTTGACAGGTAAATAATATGAATTGGACCATGGTGTTCAGCGCGGCTGGTATAATAAAACAAAGACCCTAAAACGTAAATGCTGAATAAACCCGACAATGAAAATGCGTTTTTTTTTCTTCAATTACTGAGATGGGCAGCAAGATATATGTGCACCTTTTATTACGCTAAGTGTATACTTCCAGGTTTCTTTTCTGCTGAGTGCAATGTTGTGTATGTTTTACATACTAATACGGGTAGGAGCACACTTCCTCACATCCCAGCTCTCAGTTCGCCCCCAGTCCATTATGATAAATGCAGTGCATGATAACGCTTAGTTTAGTGACCGTCTTTAGTTTTTACCCTCGTTGGTGTAGCCAGTGCTGTGATCTCTAGACACACGTTTCAGGATAATTATCTTTCTCCGGTAGACAGCAGCTCATCGCTTTGGGTATGCTGGAATTGCTGCCCAAAGTCTTCCCAGGTCTCTATAACGCTCGCTTGGCACAGGTGTGTGAACCAGAGCTCATCTGCTCAATAGATCACGGGAGCCTTTTATAGCCGTCAAGTTTTCCAGGTCCATGCATGATGTGCTACTCCAGCCCAGGCTTTTTCTTTGAATTCTGGGACTTCAAGTTCCATTTTATAATTGAAGAAACAAGACAAGTCACAGAATTCAAAGAAAAAATCTAGACCGGAGCAGTACATCACTTTTGGTCTTGGAAAACTTGGCTGGACAGACCTTTTAAGCAAAAAGAGGTTGCTAGCACACTGCCTCACTGCTCCGCACTCAGTTCACTCCATTGCCTTATGGTAAACGCAGTGCATGATAACATTTACCTCTGTGAAAGTCTTTAGTTTTTCACCCTTGTTGGTGCAGCCAGTTCTGTGTATCTCTAGACACCAGTTTATAATTGTCCTTCTTCAGTAGGGAGCAACACATCGTTTTGGGGGTGCAGGAAGTGCTGCCCAAGGTCTTCTCAGGTCTCTATACCACTAACAGGGCACCTATGTATCATCTAGGACTCAAGGGAGCCCTTTTTATGTACACACTATTTTACTTCTGTTGGATAAAATAATTCATTGTTGAATAGTATTTTCAAAATATGTGTAGCTGTCTTTGGAAGACCGTTTTCTACTTTGGACACACAGGTGATAAAATGCCAAAATATCTTTGAATAATATCGCAGACTGTACCCAATAATTTGCCTTTTAACTGCAAAATTACCTTTTTGTTCCCTTAGCAAATTTAATTACTCTGGGAATATTGAATATATGCATACAGAATTAGTGAGTGGAAGACATTCATGTATTCATTGCTAGAAGTATGGAGGATGCAAATACAGAACTCTATCAGACAAAAGTGTACTATTTAGATCTCAGTGAGCTAAAGGATAAAACCTGCAAAGCAATTGCTTATAAGAACATGTTGACAGAACTCTTGAGGGGGCTACTAAAGACAATAAGTTTGTATTTATGTTAGGCTTAATTCTATAGTTTTACGTTTTCTAAACATTCCAAGACCATTGGGGGTACCTCGATTCCATGATATAAAATGATCATGCTATTGTGATTAATCTTACATGTTGTGGAGAATAAAATTGGAAATCAGTATTTCCACATAGAGTCCCACATGCAATTACCTAATTCGGACTGTTCTGTCTAGAAGAAGTCCACCTTTTTGACCTGGTGAATTTGTCCCCTGATACAACCACCTTCATTTAGTGTGCAGTCTGACTGTATTTGAAATCACCACATCCTTCAAAATTCCCATTCCGAGGAATTTTACAGTGCTGGCTACATTGGAAATTTGTCAAACATATAATGAGAATCTGATTGATATTCAATTTTTGCTGTGTGAATCCTTTCTGGATTCACATGCTATGCATTACTCAGCCATCTAGTGGCTGGGTCCTGAATTCTCAAAATTTTTAGTCTTCTTTAGTCCTTTCTCTGTTTTTTTGTTTTTGTTATTGTTGTTTGTCATTGATGGATCTGTGACATTGTACCCCGTCCTCCAGAAGCTCCCACCTTTGGTCACCATCTTAAGATTCGCAATCTCTCTCCCCCTTTTTTTTTTTTTTTTTTTTAAACTCCATCTTCTCGGTGAAGGTGGGTCGCTTTGAATCCAGAAAATTCTTGAAGCTTGAAAACTACACCTACGGGTAAGAAACTATTAGTTTTGCAGTGTGAATCTTTTCTGGAGTCACATGCTGTACATAGATTTTTGTAGCGGTTTGTTCGATTTCTGGTGGTTGGATTGAAGATCGACTTTCAGTTGTAAACAGATGTTTTAGGACTTTTTGGCCAACTTGAGCTTCTTTGTTCATTTGAATGTCTACGCAGTAGTATTTTGTGAATGTGTGTATGGATGACCACGATGCTGCCATACATATTTCATGTAATTCACTGTTTGCTAGAAAGGCAATGGTTGCTCCTTTCTTCCTTGTTGTGGCAGTTTTTGTGGCTGTCAGGTAACAGGCAGAAAATCTGAAATACAGAGTTTGCATTGAAGCACAGTGTTGGGACATGGGGACAAAGACTAAACCATAAAAAGGATTTGCACATGGCCTCTACAAACCTACTTGTGAAGCCATTCAACATCTGCAGCTACAGGCCGTGTAGTCAGTTGTGAAGTACAGAGAAAAGTTCAGAGTTCTGAAAGAGGACCTGCCCTGCTTTATGCATCGTAGTATAAACCTAGCCTTTGCATCCCTTGAAACAGTTGTTAAAACCTCTCTTTATCCACAGCCTGTACATATTTAGTCCTCTATGTGTTTCAGCTATTTCTATTTGTTTTATAAGTAAGGAATTTATAAAGCATGAACTAGCTTCTATCCATGCGAGAGGTAGATTTGTGGGTTTTTATTTCTTCGGTATGGCGTTCACAGTCCATTTGCTGGGCATGAAAATACTAGCTTTGATATTTTGGCATTCGTAGGGGAGAATTAAAATTTGTTTTTCAGAAAAATGTGTTTTATAGTCTTTAAAATTGTAATTCTGGTATGCTGCTAAACAAAAACCTTAAAATGTGGAGTTTTATAAGCATGCTTACAATTTAATAACCAGCTAGCATATTTTCGTTACGAGATTATTATACAAAAAAACAAAAACAAAAAATCTGTCATTCTGAAGGATCCTGTGCATAGCTATTGTTTCTAATATAGCCTTAGAACCCGCCGTAGCGGGCTCTACCGGATATTAAAGGCCCGCTCCCCGCGTTGGGAGAGGGACTTTAATAGCCGGTAGAGCCCGCTACGGCGGGTTCTAAGGCTATTAGAACATTCTGCCACACAGGGCAGAATGTTCTATCAAAAAAAAAAAAATGTTCACGGAGCCCGAGGGGATTTAAATCCCCTTGGGCTCCGTGAGGCTTCGTTCACAGCTGTTGCTGTGAACAAAGCGAACATTGGAATGTTGGCGCTGCGGGCTTTTACCGGCCTGTAAAAGCCCGCAGCAGCCCATTGTCTTCAATGGACATGCCAACATTCCAATGTTCTAATATTTATTAATATCAAAGAAGATTCCATTTGTGAATGGGAACTTCTGGGAACAGAAAAGTCTGGGCATGAAAACAATACGGTAGGGCACTGGTGAATGTATACCTTTCTTATAGGTAGCATGACTTGACTGCTGCCTTAGAAGGCTACGTACACAAGAAAAATAAAAGCAGATTTTGAACGGGGCATGTGGCAGGTAATTTCCCATAGCACATCTAATTCATATGCTGATCAATAGCTGTAATAGCCAGGCCATTTCATTTCCCAACTGATGAGAATTGCCACCTCTAAAATGACGAATGAGGAGCATGCATGGCTCAATAAAATGTAGGTGTCTCCTTATATTGGTGCTGTAGAATTTTGCTATAAAAACATTTGATTCTGTGCATCAACCTCATATATCATTTTTGGGTGAGTGACCCTTGGATCCCATACCAAATTTTGCTAAGCAGTTCCCCTGATATTCTGAGATACTAATAATCAAGTATTTCTTTTTAGACATGGAGTTTTTAGATGTCCTGTTCATTTTTCTCTAGCTCTCAACTCTAATTAATGTGATTTACATTGAATTTAAACCCTTTACCGCTTTTGTAGGTGTATTAAACTAACCACAAGAAATCCTTACTCGCCATACTGAAGTCCCTTTTATTCGTGGGAGTGGGACACGTGTTGAAGGGTGAGAAAAAAAGAAAGGGGTGTTTTGCAGTGTCACATAAAAAGAAACCCCCAGGTCATTTAACCTCAACTTTTAGGAAGTGTGTCTCCCGCCCTGATCTTACAATTAGACCAGTATAGCACTTAAAGTACACTTTTAACGATTGACATTTAGTTGTGTGACCTGTGTGATGCTTGGCTAATTACAGAACAACCCAGTGCTTTTATTATAACCTGATATTTATACTGGGGAGAGAGACATAATGGATCAGTCAGTCGTCTCACTGTCTCTCTTTCCCCCTCAGGCTTTGTTCCTTCAATTACATCCGGCAGGGAATTCACCTTCTAGTCTTGTGCAAAGTTAATATATTTTCTCACTAAACCATTTTAAGCCTGGCTGGAGCAAGAAGTAGGCTGCATCCCTGTTTTATTTAATTGACAGCTTGGTATTGGAGCACAAATGAAAAATGTCCTAGCTCTCTTAATGGAAGGTTTCAATTCTATTGAGGACACGTTCCTTTATTTACTCCAGCAGCCCTCAAAATAAGAACTACCCGTCCCAAGGGAAAGGAACTACCCAAAACGTCAACCAATTAGAGTCCAACAGATGCAGTCCATATAAACCAGTCTCTCCTTGAGAACGTCCTCTTTCTTGAGTGCGACAGGAGGAATTAGTCTGCTTTATTCACCTTTGGAGGATTTGGTGCCTTGGGAAAAGAAAAAATCTATATAAGTAACTGATCTCGAGAAAGAGTGACACTTTCTTATTCAGCCTTAACAATATTGCAGATGATTTCATGCCAGCCTGATCTAAAAAAAAAAACCTTCGCAAGTTAAATGCCTATAGTTAACAAGGAAAGCATAAGTGCAACACTAGTACATTCAAGCAATAGCGCAGAAGTACTTACTCTCAATGCAGCAACAAGAAAATTAAAGCCCACACACTGCTCAGGTAGGGAAGGTGACAGCCTCAGAGAGGGAATAATCCTTGACTCTGTGTCCTTAATAGAATTGGAACTTTCCGTTACGAGAGCTAGGACATTTTTCATTCTGTGTCAGGACCACCGGTGAGTATTATACTTGTTCAAAGCTTATCTACCACCAAAGATGCCATATTAATCACCAGTTGAAAGTAAAACCATTTAAACATAGTCTGAAGACTAATCAGCCGCATTAATGATACCCTCTAGTTTAGCCTCAAGAGAAAAGGCTTTTGAGGCCATCGGGCCCGACTGAATGAGCTCTGGAATGTGACAAATTGATGCCCGCTTCGCTATTCACCCAGCAGACCCAGCGAGCAATGCTGTGGGAGGAGACCACTTTGAAAACTCGTTTATGGATATCAACAATGGACGTTCCCCTGGTGGACTAAATTCCTCTGTCAAAAGCTCAAATGCCTTAAGACGCTTTACCACCCACAGTTTAGGTTGATTGTCAAAAGCTGTGAAAGAGATCGTCCTGGATCAGTGTTGGTTCTCCTAGAGATGTGGAGTGAAACCACATGGAGAGTAAAAATACACCCTGAAATATCCAGAGCCCAGACATCAGAGACTCTGCGGCAAGACAAAAGGCATAGGAGCATCGCCAGTGTTGCTGACTGTTGTTTGCTTGAAAGATATTTGTTTGGCTGCCAAGACTGGAAGAATTTCAACACCAAGTTAACATCTGAAAGTGTGGAATACCTGGGTTCTGGGTGAAGAAACCGGCAAATTCCCTGCAACAGTTTACAACCAAAGGGTGTTCACCTACTGGAGCCCCTTGTAACGGCAAGTGGCCAGCGGAAGTAGCTGATCAATAAGAATTAATAATCCGATAGACTAAAACCTGCGAGGCTAAAGAAGCCAAGAAATTCAAGATTGGGAGAACATCACACCACATCTTCCCATCGTTAAACACACTCACCTGGATCATGTCGATTTATATCTCTTTTGTGTTTTTCTGGCCAGGCTGTGGCCAGCATTCGTGTAGCCTCTTGTGAAAGGACCAGGACTCTCCAACTCCGGTAATCCTCCATGCCATGTCAGGCAAGTGACCTTTAAGGACTAGCAGGTGACATAGACCCAGGGGACTCTTAAGAATTACTCCTCAAAGGTGGCAGTCTGTAATGCAACCTAGGTGTGTCCCCGTCCAAGCCACTTGCATGAAAGGGCCGGGACCGGATGATCTCAATTATACCCAGGCACCCTCAGTAGTCGGCAGAAGTAGGGGCACGTCCTGCAAGTCACGCCGTTCGGTAAGAGACCCTGCCCTATGCATGTGTTTTAATCTTACGAACAAACACCACGATTAAAGTAATAGGATACATCAGTGATTTATTAGGTAATTTTAGCTTTATCTTCCCATTTAACTGGATCCCCGCTCTATCCAGCAAGATTGAATTTCAGCAGTCCCTCAGAGTTCTTTTAACAATGAGGTTGAGTCCGCCCAGGTGGTACCATCCTACCTGGGTGGGGATAGGTGGTCAAATGATGAAGCATAACACTATAATGTGTGTGAGATCACCTATTCCGTAAGGGGAACACCCCCCATCCCCTAATGAGCACATGGCCACCATTACCAATCCCATGTCGATCACTAAATCACTACGTTTGCGATCTTATGATAAACTGAACAGGCCAGATTTCTCTGTTCACAGTATTCCCCATACAAGTTGTGTTGTTGTTTGTTTGTCTTAGGGATTTTGTATGGGGAAGATACAGTCCCTTTTCTCTCTTTGTGTGTAGTACATAGGGGAGGGGGACACACTTTGAAGATGTGCTTCCCCTGTGGATCATCGAGATCGCCAAGTGAGTCAGAGACAGTCTCCCCCCTAGTGGGCGAACATCCTCACTGTGCTACGCGGCCTTGGACAGTTGAGTAGGTACCTGCAAGCAGAACGGTCAGCGAATCACTTCCGCAGTGCAAAGCTGAAGAGGGAATAATTACTAGTCAATCACATACCATCCCAGTGAAAATTGGAATAATGCGGAAGACACTAATCTGTGCTGGGGCAGGAAAGAAAAAGGAAGTTTCCAGGGATAGACCTGTTTCAATGGACTGCATCTGTTGGACTCTAGTTGGAATTTTGTGTAGTTCTTTTCCTGGGGTATATTGGGAAAGGTAGTGTTTGTTGTTGAAGGCTGCTGGAGTAAATAAAGAAACAAAAGTAGAGCATAATCCTTGCATCTGGTCCTGACATAGAATTGAAGAACAACCAAATTTAACAACCCCTGCAACTAATTACTGCTCATTTTGAATATGGCGTTTCTGGTTCCTGGAGATTCTACAATTAGTCAAACTGGACTCCTCTTGGGTCCCTGATGGGGGTTTTGAAGACTGTCCTAAGTTCTGCCGTGGAACAAACTCTTCTGATAATTTAGATGCCAAATCGAATCTACCATCCTCCAGCCCTTGCTGTAAGAGATTGACAAGTACCATATATTAAAAATTCTTGCCTCATTTGACTGGGAGGTAAAGTATTAGACTTGCTAGTGGTGATCTAACCCTGAAATCTTACATGGGTTTGATTTCTTTTAAACATTGTTCTCTACATTTATAACTTGTGTGTTAGGTCACTTCAGTCATAGCCTGATAGTTAATTCCTGTGTGCCGGGACCTTTATATGTTTCTTATTGCTTTTGTTTTGTTCTCTATCTCGGTTTTGTTTATATAGCATATGACAGTGGGCTTTAATTCTCATTCTCTCTCTCTCTCTCTCTCTCTCTCTCTCTCTCTCTCTCTCTCTCTCTCTCTCTCTCTCTCTCTCTCTCTCTCTCTCTCTCTCTCTCTTCCTCTCTCTCCAGGCTTTCACCCCCCCCTCTCTCTCAAGTCTCTCTCTCTCTCTCTCTCTCTCTCTCTCTCTCTCTCTCTCGGCTTTCACCCCCCCCTCTCGCTCTCGCTCTCTCTCTCCAGGCTTTCAACCCCCCCCCCTCTCGCTCTCTCTCTACAGGCTTTCACCCCCCCTCCTCTCTCTCTCTCGCTCTCTCTCTCTCTCAGCAGGCTTTCATTCCTTCTCTCTCTCTCTGTCTGTCTTCTACAGGCTTTCACCACCCCTCTCTCGCTCTTTCTCTCTCTCTCTTCTACAGGCTTTCACCCCCCCTCTCTCTCTCTCTCTCTCTCTCTCTCTCTCTCTCAGCAGGCTTCCATTCTCTCTCTCTCTCTCTCTCTCTCTCTCTCGAGAGAGAGAGAGAGAGAGAGAGATGGAGAGAGAGGAGAGAGAGACCCTTGCCTCAACCAATGACTCAGCTGCCATTTTAGATCTTCTTGGTAAAGGGGGGCAGGGGGATAGAAGCATGTTTCTTTCTTCAACAGACCTTCCTGCAGTCAGGGAGCACTTAAAAGCAGGGCACAAACAGCTCCTTCTTTAACTTGCGTCCTCTGAGGGACGTCTCAGAAATCTCCTCTTCACTACAGACACGAGCACTAAGCAAGCCCCGGAGCCCAGCTGGGACACATCCATCTGGGTGCATTGCTGAATCAGCTTTTTTTCTCTTTATTTAAGGTGTTTATAAGAACTTGTTTTGGCTTCATTAACAAGCGACCACTGCTTCTTCCCAAGGGGTCACATTCTTTCACTGCAGCAGTTACCATGTGCAGTGTGTAGTCGGTAACATGCAGCAGCAGAGTTTGTGTTATTTACCAATGCAGTTATAAGTGGAGCCTCAAACCAAGCAACATTCATACTTCTAAAATCAACAGGAAACAAAGAATGTGCTCTGAAAATTAATATCTCTAATCTTTTAAAACTATTAGGACACTGGAATGTTAAGTGCTCCAGTTAAGACAATGGAGAGGCTCCGGGCTTATAGTGGCTGGTATAAGTCCGAAGCTCCAATATCCCAATGTTTGTGTAAGTTTGTTCTCTTTTTAATTTAAAATATTCTACCCTTAATGGATGGAATGTTCTGATAGCCTTATAGCCCTACTGCCTCAAGCTGTGCTTGTTGTTATAGGCCCTGGCCCTAGTTATAGGCCCTCGTCTGCCATTCTGCATCACCAGCATGGCTATATTGAACACACTACGAGTTAAATCAGTAAATATTGAGCCATAGCAACAGTAGAGAACAGGTAAATACTAACTTGTATCTTTGAAATAGGATCCGGAAAGCAGCACGCGTCTTGTTACCATGAACCCGGCAGAATCCCTAATCTGGAAAGGAAATATTTTAAAGAAAAGCAAAGATGGCCGAATTTTGTCGACTCACTCCTTCCACCTGGGTCATGCTGGTGGGATTGTAGTTCGCAGGTTTTATTCAAAACGTTTCAGAGATCTCTTATCTGTAGGTGATATAGAGCCCCATCCTTGCCCCCAAAATCAATACTTACACAGAAATTCGTATTTCATAGTATATTATTGTTTATCATATACAATTTTGAGTAAGAATTATGAAGATTGTAGGTAGCTCAGCAAATGTTACACACAAAAGGACAATAGCTACATGCGTCCCAGTCCTATTTCATCGCACTTCATCGTTCAATCTAATCCATACCCAAGTTACAACTAGCCGATTATCAGTATAGTTGTAGTAGTTTATTTATGCCGATCCACGATAAGCCCTGCACACCTCCACTTCATACTGTTTCATTCCAACAGGCCTGAAGTCAGAAATCCATATTGCAGCATCCAGTCCATGTGAGTAACAAGGGGTGAGTTTCTTTTTTTATAAAATATTTACTTGTCCAAGGGATGGAATGCGTGTTCCATTTAAAAAAAAAAAAAAAAAGTCTGTCCAATTTGGATTTGTGCAGTGAGGTGACAAATTATGGCACCATTCTCAGTATATCAAAGTTTTGGTAACAGCTACTCTAATTATGCCAGGGACTTTTTTGTCAGCGTCTCGCTTCTAACAAGGCTTTGATTATTCGACCTTTAGGAGTACACCTGACTCTGAACATACCAGTGCTCTGTCTATGTTAAATCTTTAACTATTCACAGGCTCCAGTTATGTCAAAGCAGTGTTTATTAATGGGTTCTGAGCTTTTTTGCTCATAGTAAGGCTGTGAATTTACCAGCACATTAACTATGCTGTTTATAACAAAGTTCAGGAAATATTATTGTTCAAATTATGCTGTTGTTTTTTTTTCCTTACTTTTTTCCAGAGGAATATTTTGAGAACTGCTTTAGTAAATTTGTTTTTAAGCAGTTGTTTCATAAAAAAAAAAATAGACACTGTAAATCCAGATCATTTGTGGGTTCCAATGCTTAGGTTGAAAGTTAAAGGTCAAAAGGCCACTCATAGTATGAAAATCTTGACTTGACCAGATTTTGGAATTCCGCATAAATCACCGCATATCACTATGCCGAGTTCTGCACAAATTAAATGGCTTTTCTTAGAAAATAAGTTGGCCTAGTTTGTAACCTTAAGCCTCCATCTCAAGATCCAGTGTAGTAGTCCAGGCACAAACGGTGACCATGTTAACATTCGACACAGGTGTTTTGTGCAGCAATTAACAACACACAAAAGCTATTTTACCTGTGCTCTTCTACCATGCTATAACAGTTAAATTATTAGAGCAACACCAGTATAGGAACAAAAAGATATATGCACACCAGCAGCATTTTAATTGAATTAAACAGTCACATTGACTCCAATTATTGTGAACACCCCAAAATGTTCTTCATAATGCCATCCTGTTTCTCTGATTCCAGCCAGTGAAATAATGTGCAGCTTTTGAATCTAGAATAGCCTCAAGCATTGTTACAGCTAATCAACTTTTTCCCTGCTGCCCTCTGTGCCTGAGCCGTAAAGAATTACTGCTTTATGGCTGTAACCACAGAAACAGATGAAAATGATGGTTTTGCTCGGAGATACAGAAACAGTGTATGGTGTGTGAATTTGGTCTATGTCATGTCATTCTTGCCCGTACTATCCCCTTCAACTTTCTAATTTTCCCTTCAAACCCTAGCTGCCTTTCTTCTCCGCCTACAACATGCAGAGATGATACCCATATCAATGGAGATCACATGGCTTTGGAGAAGCTGAGAATCACTTCTTCCTTTGCATCTGATATGGATCCTCACCAGCGATCAAAATATGAAGAAGAATGCAATTGATTTCATAGACTTGCCCACCTTCATTAATATGTGCCATTCATACTTTGTCTGCCTATATATTTGGCACTAAAGTTCTAAACCTTCTTCTTCTGAATGGTACACACTTGTCAACCCAAGAGAAACATGGCACAAAAATAGAAATATTATCAGCATTCTTCATTTATGAATAAATATATGAAAGCTTTGTTTACAAAAATCAGTAGATTTAGATTTTTTCCTCAGCTGACATCCAGTGATGCCCTTGTCCTAGGCCTTTTAATAATTGTCCGTTTGAGTGCTAAATATCCTAGTCTTAAAAGGAACATTGCACTTAAGGCTAGTTTATCAAAAGTGTGAGGCTAAGCCACATTAGTGGCTGACTGAAGGTTCTAATGGTGTTGCTTGATGGGGCCAAAAAATGAATAGTCAATGTTGGAAATGAAGGCACGTTATAACTTTGATGCTGTCAATCGTGCTGAAGTCGTGTCAACAGAATGTACTACAAACCGTTGTCTAATTAAAAAAGATTGTTTATAATGAGTTCCATTCTGCAGTAAGACTGATACTCTGAGGTGCGTGCCAATCTCGGGTAATCCAAGAGTAAAAAAATATATACATTTTTGTCGAATTTCTGTACTGCCTAATGGATTGGATGAGTATGCTTAGATAGGTATTTAACTTTGTTGCTGTCTGTCTGCCAAGAGGTCTCAAAAGTGAATGATAGTTAATAAAATCTAGTAGCACAGAACCACAGCTCAGTGATGTTGCTTATTCGTAGACTGATCTTGCTACTCCTATCTGTAGATTTTTTTCCCTCTTGTCAAGATGCAAAAGATAAACATTGTCCTTCAGTCAGTGAGGTTGTCTGCATCCTGTCCTTGATTCCTGCTCAGGTTTTTAATTTCTGTAACACTGCAGTATGAGCTAATTTGAAGTACTGCCACCCGTCTTTTCAAAGTCACCTTTTTACTGGGCTGTTGGATTTCAGATGTATTGATCACAGGCATCCGTTCCAATCTGTAAAATACTTTGAAATAGATGAGTATACAAATCCGAGTGCCTATTGGTCCTAACCTTTTTTGTCATTGGTGCCATTCATGCTTATATCAAAACGTCCTAATTTATCATATTGGTGGCGCATCTGTTGTTGATCAGGATATTTTGGAATTAATGTATAAACTTTGTTAACCATTAAACAATAGCCTAAATTATTGTCACTTATTGGAGAGGTATTGAGAAACGTGGTTCTATTTGCAACGATGTGGATTCCTTTTATTTTTTTGGTCGATTACACATATGCTGCACCTTTCAGCACCATCAAACATGATGTTATGCTCCACTGGGTTCAGTTAAAAAAAAAAATGTCTTTGTTGTATTTGCATGATTTTAACATTCTGTACGATCTTACATTTATTGTTCACCATGTATGACTATGTATGGAGTTTACAGACCCTTATTCCATCCCCACGACCCACCCCATATGGCCCATAAGTTAGTACAAAATGACAATCATGTTTTGCTGAGTACTTTAATCTTTTAATCACAGGTTTTCAGTAGTTGGCCACTCTTCAGTTGTACCCCTTGGATCCCTTGTAAATGGGCAGAAAAACAGAGATATTCCTAGTGGTTCATACTTTTGTTCCTCCAGGTAGGGCACCTAGTCCCACAGTCAATTATTTGTCCCTATTGGCACTTCCTTGCTGAGCGTGTTGCCTGGTTTGCGCTCATTCAGTCCTGTGTGTGTGCGTATGCATGCTCAGTGCTAGTCTATTCGTCCCACACCCCAACCGCCCCCCCATTCCCCCAAACCGGTTGTGTTCAGGTTTCAGTCATGGGGTGTGTTGTTAGTCTGGCGTGTGTCATTGATGGTGTGATCATGTGGGAAAGTTGGTCAGCTATCATTCTTTGGTTCTACTTTCCCAATATATGCATCCCACATTAGCCCTATGGGTAAAGGTACCTCTTTCAGTCTAAGTAGTCTCGGCTTCTGCCCACTTCAACAGGTCTTTTGTCCAATGTCCCTCGTCTGGGGATATGCTTGCTTTCCAAGCCATTGTAATGTGTCCTTCAAATAGTATGAGCGCCAGGTCCACGAATCTGCACTGCAGAATTTCACCTTTGGGAAATGGCATAAGCCCTAGAAGACAGAGCTCCGGTGTGCCCAGTATCTGGTGGTCCGCGAGCTCTTTTAGAAGAATGATCATGGTTACAGGTGCAATAATAGGGTCCAAAATAGAACCCCACATATGTCTGTAGACAGCGGGGACCTTCTTTGGGTGCCCCTTGTTGGGTGAGGTTTGTTTGCAGTACGTAGTTGACTTGTGTACAGCGGAATCTGGAGTTCCAGGAGCCTGTTTGACGTGTGCTGCAGTGTTCCATTATTTAGACAACAACTCTTTTTCCAAATTGACTTCTTATTTGGTTCTCATACTGGTGTTGTGGTTGTGTGTTTGTGCCAGCAATAGGGTGTGCAGTTTTGTCACTGTCTTTCTGCCTGTACTGTTGGTGACGAGGCCTTCTAGGTGTGGACAGCTGGATGGTTCGGCTTTCCCAGTGCCCCATTTTGTGTACAAAGCATGTTTGAGTGCCTGATACGTTAGGCACTGATTTCAGTTATTAGCTGACCTGATAGATACTTTTTACAGGTCGTTCTGTCTGTAGTCTTACAAAGCTAACCTATTCAGGTATTTTATATTGATTTATTTAATGTAATTTTATGGATGTTACCTTTTGGCCACCCCAAGACTGTTTAAGTGCTGTTGAGTAAATTACATTTAAAATACAGTCTGTCATTTGACTGTCTTTTAGCGCCTGGATACCCTCACAGGTGATTAGCACGCTCTACAAATCCTGCTTGAGTGATTGCTTGATCAATGTGCCTCTTAGTTTCTGAAATTTGAATGTAGGTAGGGTTGATCCCGAGTGATTCTGTTGATTTCAGGTCCTTGGGTAGGATGAAACGAGTTGTTTGTTCTGAATCTATCCCGGTTCTTTGTTCCAGTAGGATTTTTGTGTTTTTCCTTAGGATGTTGAATTAAATGATTGGCACCACAGGCACTCAGTGACGGGATTTCAGTGTTGGTATTAACCTGATGATGTCTTTTTAGATTGATGCAAAGTTTAGATGCTGGATTTTGGACTTGTTGAAATCTAGTAGTAATAAGGGTTTCAGGAGGCTTTTATGGATCACATTGAGATAGTCAGAATCAAGCTATCAACTGTGATCTATATCGTTATGGACACTGAACAGGCTGGAGAAATGGTAGGGTCGTTTGGAGAATAGAGAATTATGAGAGTGTATGTTAATTACATTATTTGCAATTTAAAGAATAGGCGGACTTAAAACAAAAGAAGCCAGAATTTTTCACTTTGATTGGGGCGTGGGGTCAGGCTCTTGTCTAGCAGGAATCACTTTGTCATTGTGTGCTTCCTAAAGTTCCATAATAATCGCCATACAAAGGGGCCATTTGCGCCTCCGACTCACAACTGATCCATTTGCAAGATAGGGAAGAAATCGGAATCTAGAATGCTTTTAATTTGTCGCCTTTCTTAAATTGATGGTATTCTGTATACCTGTATATTGTGATGGGGGAAAGGGTAACGTCAGCACTCCAAACGGCTTTTTTCCTCTGTCGTTCTCTCTTTCTCCCCCACATTATAGTTTGATCATTCTTTGACTGCCATCGTGGCTTAATAGTCCTTAAAATGGTGTGAATAATTCCTGGGCAGTATGACATTGAGAGTTAAGACTGACACGACAGACTCAGACGAAGCTTCGGAAGGATCATTGCTCTATTCATCCCTCTTTTTAAATATATAGCCAACCCTAACACCATCTATTGGGCAAAGTGACAAGTTCAGTACTTAGTGTATGGAGGTCATGCTGATGGATGTATTAAATAACACTCTAAACAGTCCGATAATTATACAGCTCGTGTTCTATAAAAATATGGAGGTAATAAATGCATATTGTACATCTCACAATGGCAGGTAGTTTGTGCTGGCAGCTTGGCATAGGAAGTTTTCTAAGACTGTTTTGTCCGCAAACCGCTGCATCCTTTTACTCTGCCACATCCAGCATTTCTAACAGAAGAATATTCATGAATACAGGTGCTATAATCGGTTCTAAAACAGGCCAAGGTAAAACAGTCACTCAGAAATGGCTCATATTCATTAGGACTTTGTAATTCCTCCACATTATAAACACATTGTACAGGGTCATGTAACGTACTCTGGCCCATAACATGCTTGAGGATACATCTCAAAATGTTAATGAGACCCCATAAGGCCATATACAAGGAGACTCGTCCTTTCTAATTCCTGCTTCTTTGTTGTCACTTTTAGTTCAAAGAAGGCACAGTAAAATTAACATTAGAAGATCATCTTCCTAAATTGTCTTGAGCATGTCTCTTCAGAGCTGACACACCCAAAAGATGAGCATAGTAGTAGAGTTCCAGCTTTTTTTTTGTTTTCTTTTTTTGTTGTTGCTAAGGCCTCCTTCGATAAATTGCACTGTTCAGTCATCCTTATCCTTTTGATGCCACATAGGAGCCTGGCTCATTACTTTGCTGTAGCCTTGGTTGTTACTATCACAGTTCTGCTAGACACCCATAACAGGCAAACCTTTTACAAAAAGGGCAATGCTATTCTTTCTCTCTCTGTCTGATAGATATATACACACACACACACATAGAGAGAGAGAGACACACATCAACACACACGACACCTCCTCTCTTTCTTCTTCTGTTGCACTTTCTTTTCTATTTCCCTTCCACCAAGTATGTGAAAAATTAACTTTTTCCACTATTGACTCCCCTATCTACTCTTTCTGACCAAGGGAGGAAAAAGTTCCAAAAAGCAAATTTTATTCCCAACTTGCTGTCTGACCAGCTGATTTCATGGCACACTAAAATGCCCATAATTACTTCAAATCCACTGATCCGCGAAGCTTTTTTCAGAAACGGCATAGATCATTGAAATCCCTCACTCAAAATGGGTACAGCAGGTATGGTATAGAACATGAAGGTGACCTCTGCAAGACCATATCTCCTAATACAGTGCACATCAGTTGCTTATCAACAATAGGTCTGTTTATATACAGTCAAAGATTTAGGGAACAGCTCTCCCGCAGGTGTACACCTCTCATGCCACACCCTCAGA
The DNA here is from genome assembly GCF_031143425.1 of Pleurodeles waltl. NCBI lineage: Eukaryota > Metazoa > Chordata > Amphibia > Caudata > Salamandridae > Pleurodeles > Pleurodeles waltl. The sequence continues at coordinate 311,060,083 of NC_090449.1, read as the reverse complement.
ATCTGAACTATGCAGCGTTAATGCCGCAGCATTTTACAAATTCTGATACACCTCCTAAGGGTCCCTAACCTAAGGGTCCCTAAGGTCACTAGGTCTAGCCCAGGATTAATCAGGTCACAGTACTCCTCTAAAGCAGCACAACAGTAGGCCATGTCTTTCAGCCATACCACTTCCATGGGGGTACAGGAGACATCCAACGCATGACCACCTACCACTTAGCAAGCAATAGAGCCATTGCTGTGAATCGATTCTCTGGATGGGTAAATCCCTTGTAAAAGCCAAAAGAGCCAAGTCCATCGTGGGATCCAGGGAACCCCCAGCATCTCAGCCAAGGTAGAAAATACTTTACTCCAGTATGGGGCCACTGTCGGATAGGCCAATGCTACATGCAAAAAAGTTACTTTAATTTCGCTACCATTTTTTTACAGCAAACCACTCCCCCACTATGAAGCGAGCAATCCATTCGGTTGTGTAATATAGACGATGTAGAAACTTAAAGGGTATGAGCCAGTCCCCATAGTTCAAGGGATTATTTTTCACCTGTGTACAACACTATTGCCAGGTCTTTTTCCTGGATTGTCCGCCATAACTTTGCTTCCCATTCCGAGTTGGCAGCATATGCCAGTAGTCGAGTAGTGTTCACTTTCCCTGGGTACTCGAAAGAAATTGTCTTAGCCATACCTGTTCTTTGAACTATCTTAGTAAATCATGTTAGTTATGTTGGAGCCTTAGGGAAGCCAGCCGGCGGGGATCTTGCTGCATGTTGTAGTCCGTGGTATAGTAGTGTGGCCAAAGCATTGTTTCCTCCCCTCTCCTGAAATGCCAGCAATGTTATAAAGTGCTCTTCCAGGATTAGGCGACCCAGCCTCTTAATACCCATTCTTTTAAGTATTTTTTTTTTTTTGTATGGATTCAGCAATGAAAAAGGGAGTGGATTTTTATCTATCAGTAGGAGTGGAGAGTGCACCCTATCCAGTACCATGTGCTCTGCATATTTCACCATGCCAGGGCAATGTTAGCTGCTACATCCACCTCCTCCTGCCCACAGTGGGGTTTACGGGCCGGCACCATTGGTAGTGAGTCTGGTCTGACCCAGATCTTCCCCACCTTAACATTTGTGAGTCCAGCAGTGTAGTGAAAGCAGTGTTGTGCATGATGTGTCTGTGCCACCAAGTATAGAGATGGGGATCAGGGATAGCCAGTCCCTCCTTGTCCATGGATTGTGTCAAAACTGCCCAATGAATCCACAACTGCTTCCCACCCCAAATTAGTCTGGTGAGTAACTGTTATAGCTGCTGGAAGAAGAGTTTAGGCAGCATTATTGAGATGTTAACTAATGAGTACAAGAACTTCGGCATGATCACTATTTTTATTATGGAGATTCTCCCCATAAGCGATATAGGCAATTGTATCTATCTGTCCGTTCATGCCTTGAAGTAGTCAACCGTTACCCCAAGAGTGTGCCTCACTAGTTCCACCACGTCTCTGGTGACATAGACACTCAAGTATTTGACCCAATCAGCCATCCACCACAGAGGATAGTCTCCCTGCCAGGGGATGAAAGTCTGTCTATGGGAATAATTTGGATCTGTCCCAGTTGATCTGGAGGCCTGAGTTGTCCCGATACCGTATAATTTCACCAATGAGGGGGCCTGTGTTCCTCAGGGCACTGTAAGAAGAGAATTATATCGCTTGCATATTATGAGAGGAACACAGGTCCGGGCCCCATCCGTATCCCCCTGTGGGAGTGAAACATCCGGATCCAACACACGAACGGTTCCAGAGCAAGGAGGAAAATCAGAGTAGAATGTTGACATCACTGCTTTGTTCCCCTGACAATCATAACTAAGCCCATTAGAGTCTAATTAACTCACTTCTGTGCAGTAACATCTGTATAAAGAGGATCTATAATTTCCGAAAAATATGAACCAAGCCCTACCCATTGTAGTACTTCTCACATATAATTCCACTCAGGGGAATCAAATGCTTTCTCAGTAGTCAGTAAAATCGTGACTGCCGGTAGGTCCAGATCAATTTTATGTAAAATGGACACCAGTTTATGTAGGTTAGATCCCTGAGGTATAAAGCTTGTTGGTCTGCTAGTACTAGCCGCTGCATTAGTAGTTGTAGCCTCTGAGTTGGTATCTTAGCAAGAACTTCATTGTCAACATTTAACAATGAAAGAGGATGATTCGAGGAGCAAAGCATTCCATCGCTGCCTAATTTCAGTTGAACTGTACAGCTTCAACCGTAGAATGTGGCAATATTCCTCTTTCTATTGCCTCATTGTATACCACCACCAGCAGCTGCACAAGCTTGGTCACATATTCCCTGTAAAATCCTACTGGGATACCATCACATCACAGCGCCTTACCAATATCTAAGGATTCTATTGCAAACTTGATATCTTCTAGTGTTATTGGAGAATCAAGCAGTTCCCGGATATCTCCCTCCACCCATGCCAGAGCCACCACATTGAGATACTGAGCAATGAGGCCTTTGCATACTGTTCTCTAGATGAGTACAGGCCCTCTTAGTATTCGGGAAATGCTTCTGAGATGTTTAGTGGACGTTTTTATGGAGGTATCAGTGCTCTGAATTCTGTTTGTGTATACGGCGTATATGCTTTCAGTTTCAATGATACTGCCCTGCTCGGGCAATCCCACTTCTCCAAATGCGCGGGCTCTAGCTTGCTTTCGTCGATATAGAGTCTTCCACTGTGCAATATCACAAAATACCTCCATTGTTTCTTGTAAGGGAGTCAGTAAACGGGTCATGAGTCGTCTAGTCAGATTGTAATCTTTTGAGGTCATTCTCAATTCTTCTAGTCGTGTCATTAATGATCTGAGAATTCCTGAGGCCTTGGAGATACAGACTCCCAGCATGTATACCTTCAAAGGCATCCAGTAGCAGGCCCACCTTGGATACCAAGCCCTCGCTATGTTTCAAATAGTCAAGGGTTGCTTCCCCATCCTCAGCTTTGGGGACTGGATCAGACAGTTTACTCCCCCTTAATCGCCACTGTCTGGTATGTCTAAAACAGTAGGAAACGGTAAGAAATAGTTCAGTCAGTGAGTGGTCAGGCAGTGTTCATGGTAAAATGTCAGCGATTTCCACCATTCCCATATCTTGGGGTGTCAACAGCCAGTAGTCAATATGTGAACTGGTGTCATCATGTACTGTGGAGTAAAAGATAAAGTCTGTGTGATGAGGACTTATCATTCTTCAAGTGTCTGACAATTTGTAGAGTTCCATGATCTTACTAAGAGCTACCGTTGGCTATGTGGTTGCGCCATGGTAGATCTATCCTGTTTTCTGGATAGTGTTGTTCATCGAGAGCTGAGCATAATTATTGCATTTGGCCAGCAGATCATTAAAAAGTCGGGGGTGACTGTGTTCAGGCCATAAACGTTCAGTAACTCTAAAGGGGTATCGTGCATGGGCCCCACCACACACATCCACTGACCTTGGGCATCAACAAGCCATGTTTGCAATGTGAAGGGTACGGTGTTACGGATGAGGATTGCTACCTTATGGAAATAAAAGGAATAGGTTACAAATAACCTGTGTGGTCCCCATGGTCATGTTAATGTAGGAAGCAATCCTGCTGGTGTATGAGTTTCCTGTAAGAAAACAGTTCCCTCCTATGAGATAGGCAAGCACCTGCTGAGATTGTTAAGCCTGCATACATTCCAACTAATTAATTTGTCTAGGTGGCCTCTTTGTGTGTGGTGTCTAATTGGTCGAATATGACCACAACTGGGGACACTAGCCCCTAAGAACCAGCAATAAGTCCCTTGCAAATGCGTGAACTCTCAATTGTAAACTTAACAATATCCCCACAACTCCCCTCCCATTACTGACTGTAAGTGTTAGCGATAGAACCCTTTCTAAACAGAAACAAAGAAATACCCATTCCACAGTGTAGATAATTGCTGCGGTTTACTAGACTCTTGGGGGGGGGGGGGGGGGGGGCAGAGAGTGTGCAGGTGGCCGAGGCACCCAGTAGGTGTCCACAACTGTATTAGCAAATACACTATCAATCCCATGCATATGTCAGCATTTGAATTTTGGGTATTGGAGAGAGGGCTCTAACCAGCCCCCCCCCCCCCCCATCCCCCAGTTACCGTATCTGGTCTGCCCACTTAAGTGTGGAAATCATATTAATTGAAGAATAAAAGTTTGCATACTCAGCCCCAGCCAACAGCAGGTTACATCTGTTTACTTCAGCATAGTCTCTGTTATGCAGCCCCCACTTTTCGTTGCTGCCGGGAAAGGAGTCCACAATGGCAGTGCAGTGCTACACCTCAGAGTCCAGTCCTCTTCGTTGTGCGGAGTGACTTGTCTCTGATTCTGCTGGGCAGCCATTGTCGCATCCCTGTCCTGTTTCCTACTCATGACCAGTGGATGGCAGGTTTCCAAGAACTCCAGTGCTGCCTCCAGTCGCAAAAATAAGTGAATCTTCTCAGCTAGTTCCACTCTCAAATTAACTGGGTAAAGCATGGAGTTTTGGATCGCATATGCTCGTGGTTGCTTTTTAACGACAAGAAAGGAGCACTGTGCCTCCTGAACCACAGGGCATGAAGTCTGGGTAAAAGTCCACCAATGCACTACCATGCTGTAGATCTGGTTGGGGCCTGTCGAGACGCAGTTTTGTATCCCTGTCCATCTAATGTAATAAGTGTACTATAATCACCTGTGCGGGCTGACCCTGTTTAGGCTTGGGCACCTTAGATCTGTGGGCATGTTCCACAATGAAAACAGAGGAGAATGCCTCCCTGCCAGAGAAAGAGGTAATCAGCTGTTCAACAAATGCTTCCATATTTGGCGGGTGCTCTGTCTCCCCACTCCCATAACCTTCACATTATTTCATCATGGTTGGCCTTCTAACTCGTCATTTTTGAGCTTTATCATTGCCAGAATCTTGGAGAGAGCAACAAACTTGCGAGTATGGGCCTGAGTGGAATCTGCGACCTCTGAGACTCTGGGCTCCGCCTCTATCAGTCTGTCATTTTGTTTATCCAGACGGGCCTTGAAATGATCCATTCAGATCAGCAGGTGGTCAGTCTTGGATTTTGTGGTTTTCAGACTCTCCTTTAGTGTCCTCCGCAGATCAGTCACCTCCAAGTCAGCCAACTGTGTGGGTATTAGGTGTGATTCACTCTCCCGACCAGTCTCCTGCTTTTGTCAAACTAAAGTTTTGCTTTTTATTGGTCTGCCTTCCACATGATTTCGCTCTGGAATGGAGGACTGTGATGTGAAGGCAAAGCAAAAATTCTCCAAGTAGTATGGTGCCACTGTTCAAGCAGCCCATCACCCTCCAAAGGCACTGCAGCAAGCATCATAGAGTCTCTAGTAGCTGCCAGACGGCTTTCTCCCCTCATCAGGTTAATATCTTTGCCTGTTAATTGTTCTTTTGGGGGGGACAGAGGAGTGGGGGGAATTGAGCACACAATGTGTGTGGAGGTCGCTCAACTGTAGAGGATGAAACCAAATTGTGCCCAACATTCTTCTCTCAGGCAAGTATATCACAACTCCTGGCATTGCGGGTGCCGTGACTGGAGGAGAAAATCACTCCCAGTCCAGCCACCAGTGGATCACAGGTCAGTAGACCAGGGGACTAAAGTTGCAATGCTTACATACTACCTGTCACCCCACTCCAAGTTATCTGCAACCTTGGGTGCCAGAGAGGGGGGGTCCATCAACCACCGCTCTGACTGTGCGCTATTCTGTGCAGCAGGCCCAACAGGTTGCGGCTCGTGCACTCCAGTGTGCCACCACACCCAAACAAGTGCTTCATAGTCCAACAGGCAGGAAGTAGAGACCGGATGGACCACACTCACCGCGTCCCTTGCTGCTCTTGTTCTGCGCTTCGGTTACCAATACTTGTTAATAGTGTCAGCCAGCTGATGGGAGTTCATTTTAATCAATTATTAAGTGTGGGCCTGGATAGCTCACTGACCAAATGGCCATCTTGTGTGCTGCCCTCTAGCGCCCTCCCCCAGCACACTTTTGAGCCCAGCGTCCGTGATACCTGATTGACGTCCTTCAAAACTCCTATTGAGTTCTTCTTTTTTACCCTTTTAGTAAGATGTTGCTTGTGCCTCGGTCCAGCCACACCTCTACCACCTTACTTTAAAGCTACCTTATATCCACCCTGTTTGGATCTAACTTTTACCAGTGTCCCTGTTGCCATTTTGCTGGGTTCCTTCTTGGTGGTGGTCACTTACGAAGATCATTTTGGTGTATACTTGCCCAACCAATTCCAAGATTTTCAATATCCTTGCTGCTTCACTCAACTATGCCATTCACCATTCTCACTAGCTTTTCTGAGCAAGTGGCCATGCTGCTTGAGGTGAACCTCATAACTCTCAGAGAAAGTCCCCGGAGATGGCAAGTAACAAGCCACTATGAATTTACAAGAATTTGAGGTTCTAAAGTTACTCACCAAAAAAGCAGGTGTTATCTCTTAGTATCTCTTCAGAAATTCCTCCACTCGGTCTAAAAACCTTCTAATAATGCTAAACCCAAAACATATCTCTGGATCTGTGTTATGGAAAGTTGTAACTACAACAACAGTCTAAACTATATCCCTTTGCAGAACTAGTGGAAACATTGTCTGCTAGTTGAGAGGCTCTTTCACTATGAATTTTGTGGCTTTAGTTAAAGCTTCAGTGTTGTCATTATTATTTATATTTTCATATTCAAGTGTTTCTTTTACATTACAGTTTAAACCTTGAAAATAGTTATAGAGCATGATTAAAACTTTACTGTGTGAGTAATCACAGACCACAAATACATTTAGCTAAATTACACATGTCAAAGGCAGAAGGAGGCTTAGCTTTACCCGCTCTGTCTTGTGCCATTCATTAATATCATTTCTATCTTTGCGGTCCTAAAGAGATAGGCAGCTCTGATTATTCTGTTTCGGCATGTAAGTTATATTCATCAGCAATTGATTTACCATACTTTCAAACGATATCCCAAACCCTTAAAAGGTTTGCTTTAAGTGGATTGTATATTTGCCGACCACGAAAACTGGATTTCGTAAACAATTCAAAATAAGAGCCATCTTTGCTAAAGCTAACCTAAAAGAATTGCATACTGCTTTGCACTCACTAAGATTTGGACAATCTAATAAAGGATAGAGTATCATCAGTATGAAACGTGTGTATAGCAGGTTGAGTGGAAATTTTGGAACCGGATTGATTCACTGTGTTACAATAATAGAGGTTGGTTCTGGCTCTTCTGTCACCTAGAAGAAAGAATGTTTAACCTGTATCCTAGAAAATGACCATATTAATTCTGAAATGTTGAATCCTTTATTCGCAGTTGAATTCATAATTGTGAGTATTCAGCAATTGTACAAAATTCTGAAAGCTTAAACCCAAAATACTTTTTTTTAGATAATTTGTTTCTGAAATTGGATAAAGAAACTTAGCTTTTTCCATATTTAATGTATAATATGTAGTTATCTAAATGCAATTCCAAATGTGTGTGGAGTAAATTTTAAACCAATGGATTTAAGTGTATATCATCTACAAAATGCTACACAGAATACCTTCTAGTATTTTGTCTTTTGGCCAAAGGCGACAGAATGATATATCAGGAGAATAAACCATATACGGCCTAGAATCCCCCAAATTCAAAAGAATATTGAAGGAATACATGTAATTTTTTAAAATACTCAAACAAGGTTGCATGTTGAAATGAGACCATTTGTGTCTTTATTGGGCTCTTTTATTGCAGATTTCAGGGCTCCCCCAGACAGTAAGAAAATTCACCTTTAGCAACACTTGTCAAAAGATAATTAATTACACAGCGGCTGAACTCCTTACAACCCAGACATTCCAATACTGATTAAATAAGATGCGTAAAGAATTAAGAACGTTTTTATGCCTACAGGGTAGGCTGGACAAAGACATTGTCTGATTTATGGCAATGTTTACCAGACACTCCTGAATGCATCATTGCTCCCTATCCAAAATAGAATGGTTTGAATCAAATTTAATAAGATACATTAATGAAGGTTTTTATATATACTTTTATATTTGCCTCCTACGTCTTGGTAGTATACAATCTGTAATGTATTTGACAAATTGTGAAATATTCTCCATTAAAAAAAGAAGGAATAAAAGAAATCACATGAACTGTCAAAGAAGAGAGATCCATCAATAGGAAAGGACAAGTTGCGAATTTTGTAAAGATAGCGTCTTGCTTTTAACTGTGGATGTCTACATAAACTTTCCTGATCATGTTGCATAATCCTTTGTGTCACCATAATAGCTTAATAGCTTTGTTAAAATTGTTACTGAGTGAAAAGAGAAATGTTCATCTTGGGCTGGCCGTTGAAAGGTTGGAACAGCAATAGTTTCAGACTTATAATCTCATATTGCATTCCACCCATCAGTCATCTTCTATTCTAAATAAATTACATATTAGTTAAGTCTTAACACATTAACCACACCTGCAGTACATATCTGATGACATAGTGCAAGCTTCTACATGTTTGTAGGTTTACCAGCATCATTGGTGGATGTTCTGCTTTTCTCGTGGATCAATGTATTGCCTGTATATGTTTTTAGGTCTTGCCCAAGAAGTGTATGCTCTTTCTGTTGCAAGATATTTTGATAGATTGCAGTTGGCTTAGAGCAAACCCTTTGCTTAACATTGGTTGGCCTCATAGTAACTCTAATGTGCTTGCTTCTTATTTGATGCTTTGTGTGGGCTTTCGTTCCCAGTTATGAGCTTGTGTCTCCCCTGGAGCATTGCCCCATTACTGTGTCCTTACAGTGCTTGGTTTATTTTGGTGCTTGTTTTTTGTGTTTAGTTAAGCACTATACAAAAGTGTGCCTTTTCTCCAGCTCTTGGCCTAGTATGTTTCTCTGCCACTGGCCCCCTGTTGCTCTGTCCACCTGTGTGCTTCTCTGGTCCCATGTCTCAGTATTGCTCTAACTCTTTCTGGTTCCTCTGCCTCTCCGGTGACTTTTGCAACTCTTGTGTTGCACCCAGCCCCCTCCCACATGCCCCCGGGCGGAATTCCCTGATTAGCTCCGCGCCGTTCCATCTTCTCCGGTGAATCAACTGGGATTGGTTACTAAAAATAAAAAAAGTGCCTGCATCGTTTTGCAGGCACAAGCATGTGTGGTGTGCATGTCTACAAAATGACGCAGCCATCCGTGCCCGGTATTGTTCGTTTTTTTTTTTTAATTCTTTAGCCATGCCAGACCTATTGGTTTTGCCAGTGCTTGGTATTTTTGCAATGCCTGATAATAGTGTTGACCTTTTTTGATTCAGAAATGGTGATGCCTTTTTTTTTTTCTGTTCCAATATTAGCAACATTCAGCCAGAGCATAGTTTTGTCTTAGAAACGGGTCACCTCTGGCTGCCATAGAGTGCCTGTATTGAAATTTCCTTTTAGATAGGCTATAGTTTTTATATTTATACTAAGCAAACCGGACACAGTGTAGGCAGACTTAATAGTTTTGTTTGCTGTATCTATGTGTATTTATGTATCTGTCATATATCTGTGACTACATTACAATACCCTGATCTCTATGCTTCTCTGTCCGCCTTTAGATGTAGTTTAATTGTCATCAGTGCATCAGTTGCACTGTAGGTAGGCTAAGGATGGGGTTAAAGGGAAGTAAACCTGCAGTAGTGAAAGAGGATGTATGCACAGCAATTGAACTGCAGACCCTTTGTGTTGTCGCTCCTAACCACAGAATCATACGTTGTTCACTTTGATTAACATAAAGTCCAACATTACATACCAGTTGTCTTCACTGATATCATAGAAATGAAAACAGAGCAGCTAGAAGTATTACAGATTATGGTTAGGAACTGCAAGCCATGCATTAGCCCAAAGAATTATACCTATTGCTGCAAGAACCCTTGTAAATGGGCAGTCCTGGATTTGAAGAGCTTGCTTCCTCCTAACTCCTATACACCAAAGAACTGAAAGATAGCGACTCTAGCCCATAAATAGTCACATGGCTATGTACCAAACACTTGTGACTGTGAATCCACCTAAAGGAGACCAGAAAAGAGAGAAGTGTATTAGAGAATTTAATCCTTCAATCCAACTAGAGTTGCAGGATTGAATCAAGTTCTCTAGTGTGATTGAGGCAAGTATATGGCCTACCCAAGCCCATTCAGTTCCATAGGCAATTTAACGTGGTGAAGCTGAGGTATAAAAGTTACACAAGACCATAAATGTCACATTGACTGAATGAAAAGCGCAAAAAGGGCTGAGCTTTCAAAGAAGATTTGTGAGTTTTGAATCCAGGAGTACCAAAGTTCGGATCCAATTCAGGATTGGATTGGGGTTTGTCACACAGATGCCCCTTTAATGTTTCCAGAGTTCCACTGCGAACAAATTAGAGTTTATTTTCTCAAATCTTGTCAAACTAGATCATTACCTTTGGAGGTCATGCAAGTGTAGTACGACACCCCTTAGACACAGACATTACAACTAGGAGAAAATATTGATGTTCTTCTTAGTGTCTCTGCATAAGACAACAGAGATGAATGAGGCAGCAGAAAGTGATTAGGACCTTTTAAATATTAAGTGGCGTGGAGTGTAAGAAAGATATGGGAGAAATGTTGCTTAAGTGAGAACACTAGAAAATAAATTATAACAGTTAACCATAATTTGAATGTGGCGCTTGCTCTAGTTATATTGTGCTAAACGTCTATTTTATCTTGCTATCATAGTGGACAGTATCCTGTGAGCACCAAAATTGCAACTCCTATGGCCAGGGTGCTGAAGGTGGGCAATGACATTAAAGTTTTTAGAGAGGCTTTCTTAAAGGCCAAGATTTGTTTGAGAATAAATAAACATTGCAGGTGAAAGATGAATGGGAGTTTGGTAAGAAACTTTAATCTAAGAATACAAGTGTTTACCTGGTGATTTTCGGTATCTCTGTACAGTTCAGTGTGAAATTCAGGAAACATCTAGACTGGATTTACCTGCATCATTATCAAACACGAGGGTATCAGTTTTGTGTTGGACGTATATTCTAAATAGAAAATATATCCTGTGTAACCCTTAACCAAAAGATTGTATAAAGTAATGTATCAACAACCTTACTGTAGTTTTTCTTCTTTCCACAGTATCTTAATAGGAAAGGCCTTGGCACAGCCTGTAGTGGACCATTCATTCCAGAAAAAACACAATGGCTGTGTTTATGCAGTTCCGCCTGCTGCTTTGGAAGAATTACCTTTTACAGGTGAGAATACATAATTGAGTTTTTAAGACGGACGTAAGAAGACGTGGGCGGGAGGGTGGTGATGGGGCAAGGAAATGTGACTGGCCTTTGGTTGCATCATGTTTCACATTAGTGCAATTGGTCTCGCTCTCCCCCCAGTCAGCCCTCCAACCCACGCAACAGTAGGCATGTATTGTGTATTGGGGTCATTATGCATTCAGTAAGTGACAGAGTATCAGGCATGAATATGTCCATAGCGTTGGCATACACAACAAACAGTGTTGACTAATAATGTATTTTGCATTTTTTTCTTTATCTGGTGAGCTTCCTGGGCAATAATTCATTTTTACAAAATGTTTTTGAGTTCTCAAAAAGTTTTTTAAACTTTGGTCTGGCAGGTAAGCATAGAGAGCTAAAGTATGTCAACTCCTTGCAAAATCTTCAAAACGAGAGGTGCTTGACAGTGGTGAAGTCATACTGCACCGTTCATTAAAATGTGCCCCAAACAGTGTTTTGGGAATTGGATTTTTCACTCTTTGAAGCATTCTGAGGTAAAATCGCTGCCTTTGGAAATGCCACTTCATTCCTTTATAAAGCATTGAAAAAATAAATTCCCCTCGAGAGTTTAAAATGCTTTAATGGAGGCAAAAATGCCCCGATCATGTTACAGATAATATATTTTGAAAATATATTACTTTCTGCTTCCAAATATTTTTACACTGTGTTGTGCAGCATTCACCAGGACGCTGAAAATGACTAAAATAAGTTGGACAAAGAGTTTGACCTTTTCTGAGCAGGGATCGTCTATGCTGCTCTCAGTGATGCCAAAATCAGTTTGACAATAAAATGAGAAGAGCCTTGTTCAAGGATAGGGGTGTGACCATCAGTGCTACCACTCAAATTTCAGAAAAGGTTCTATGTGCCAATGCAAGGAGAGCAAAGTTCACCTCGCCCTTGCTTGTTACCAAAAGGGTAGCCGGTGTATTCAGAACCCTCATGCATGAGTTACTGTTTTTTCTACCCTGCATCGTCAGTCTTGTTTAATGTTGGTGACCTTTAAGAAGGGACAGGGAATGCTTTCCTGGTCTTTCTAACCCACGTATGAGTCCTACAACATGTATTCCTTTGGCACAATTCATACCTGTGGTGAGACTCTTTATTTACAGCAGACCAGAGTGGATGCTTTGTTGATGTGCTGCAGTTTTCGGATGCAGAAAGTAGCTGAAAATTTGAAAGATGAGCTCTCAATCCCGTATGCAAAAGGAATATGCTAGATACATTTTTATATCTAAACTGGCAGCCTTAGACCTATTATGCTTGGGTCGTGATCATACAAATGCGTTAACCAGTAGCTTGTCCCTTTATACTACTGAACACATGCAAGCCTTACTTTGCTTTACCTATTGTAAAGACATTGGGTTTACAAGAAAGTGTTGTTTCACCTAACTAATGGTGGCTGTGACATCTCTTGCTAGCCCAACAAAATCTTACCCACCGCTAGCAGTAGAATCTTTGTTAATTCATGCTGGATCGATCACATAGGTCAATATTTACATCAAGTCAATCCATCCTAAGCTCTTGCAAAGGTAAAAAAAAAAAAAAAAAGTTCTGCAATTGAAGGTCCTGTACTTAGGGGGTCAATCAAATGTGTTCATGACACTTTCACCTATTCCTCTCTCTTTCCTACCTTTATTGCCTCCTTCAACTTGCATATACTCTCTGCCCAGTTTCTGTTCCACCAAAAGCCCTTGTAAATGGCCTTAAGGCAACATAAGTATAAAAGAAGCTTACAACACACAATATCTTGTTTCATCCATCTCTTTCTTTTACTTCCTTTCATGCCCTTTCTCTCCTCTTATTTCCCCTGCTTCCCTCTCCTGTTAGCCCTCAGTTCTTGTAACATTCCTTATGCTGTACAAATGTTCTACAAATAGCTACTTTGCCATTGATAAATCCTTCAGTCTGGTTCTACTTGGCTCATATCCCATATGTGCTCAATAAGGCAAATGGCGATGCCACATAGAGATAACATTTGCATATTTCCTGATCCTCTTCTGCCAGAACATCTTAATTACACTCCAGTTTTTGCCGAGAAAAAGATGCAGCCACTGAGCCTGAGTTACGCTTGCTTTTCTTCACCAAAGCGCTGATGGAGCCACACTTCAGAATAGCACTTACACGTATAGCCCTGCTCGGATTAGACGTTTGAGAGCCCACACACCCCATAATACATTGCGCCTCTGCACCAGGTAATTTCTCTTATGTATCTTTCTGAATTAGACAAACTCTGTTGGCCATTGTGTAAGAAGGACCAGCGGAGCGATAAACGAAGGTGAAGCGACACTTGCAGAGGTTCAATGTGCAAGTTTATTCTGAAATAAGTTATATAACAAGTCCTACACCAACCACGTCCTTATCTCTTCATGCCGGCTCTCTCTGTCTCCAAACGGCTTCTCTGACCAATGCCTCCCACATTCCACTTTCACCAACATTCCACATTCTCCCTATTCTTATGCTCGTGCCACCTCTCTCATTCTTATGCTCGTGCCGGAGCACCCACATAGAGGATACCACACCATCTTCCTCATATCAACTCAAAAAAGAATAAATAAATAGCATATTAACGGAACTACACATTAATAACACTTGAGTAATAAGCAGATTGTTACATGCAAACCTACACAAACAGCCTGAAATTAGCATCACAAAATCCATGAAGAAAGAGCAAAGTTCAGTGTTCACATTACATAGTCTTTGAACCATGACGGTGTTGATGCATTTCTCTTCGGTCGAGTCTCAGTAGGATCTCGTATGCTAGGAACACTTAAAGCATTTCGAGCCTCTCGAGCAGTAACATCTGAAGACATGCTTTGACCTACATCAGGCCCCAAACATTTGTCCACCCTATTCAAGTTCCATATCCTGTGATCATCTGTTTTCACAGCATTTTTGAACAATTTTATGACTTTAAAAGGACCTTTAAATTTAGATGATTTCCCTTCCTTTCTTGGAGACTTTATTTTAACATTGTCACCTTCACACAACACTGTTTTCTTTACAGCTTTACGCTGGTCATACCACGACTTTCTTTTCGCTTTCACCTCTCTCTCTCTCTCTCTCTCTCTCTCTCTCTCTCTCTCTCTCTCTCTCTCTCTCTCTCCAACTTTCAATGTTACCCACTTGATCATTGACCTCCTTTCTTTTCTCCGTTACCCACCTAGGTTCCATCTCACTGTAGGGTGCCCTACCTTTAAACAACTGAAAAGGAGTAACCCCTGTGGTGGAGTGTGGCGTTAGACGATATTCTCGAACTTTTCTCTTCACATCACCCTCCCACTCGACACCATTAACTAGCGCTAATTGCATGCATTGCTTCAACACCTTAATAAAGCGCTCAACAACTCCATTGGACTCTGGGTGATAAAGAGCTGTTCTTTTATGTACTACATTTCTTTCTTCCAAGAAGGACTCCGTTGCTTCAGAAACAAATTGCACTCCATTGTCAGTTAGCAAAGTAGAGGGGAATCCCTCTCTTTCAAATAAGTCATCTAGAAAATTAATTATGTCCCTTGATTCAACCGAATTCACAAATCTGACTTCTGGCCAACGTGAAAACATGTCAATGCAGACTAAAATATAACGGTCAGTAGATTTCTGTCTTATTGGACCTAAAATGTCCAAAGCTATATCAACCCAGGGACCGGAGGACTCTTCACGCATGACCATGGATTGAATCCTACACTTCAATACTTTATCAGAACACATGCACTCATGACAATTCCTCACTGCCCTTTCTACCATCATGTCCATGGCAGGCCACCAGTAGGCGTTCCTTAATCTCTCCTTTGTTTTGGATATGCCCATGTGGCTTGAGTGAGCACGATTTACGAGTTCCATTCTCAAGCTAGTTGGGGGAACCAACTTGCTGCCTCTCATCAAAAGCCCTTTCTAAGCGTTGTTAGGGTCCCGCATGGAAACTCTCGCGCTGCAATGATTAATGGGCGGAGAGTGAAAACAATACACAGGTACGAGCGCAAAGTACCTTAGATGCCTGAAGCCTCAAGGATCGTGTTGTCAGGACTGCTGAGACCTGTTCTTCACCGTATGGATTTGCCTGTTTGCGTCTGATCTCTCTTCACTTTCTCAGTAGGACCTCGTCGCCAAATGTAAGAAGGACCAGCAGAGCGATAAACGAAGGTGAAGCGACACTTGCATAGGTTCAATGAAGAGCAAGTTTATTCTGAAATAAGTTATATAACAAGTCCTACACCAACCATGTCCTTATCTCTGCATGCCGGCTCTTTCTGTCTCCAAACGGCTTCTCTGACCAACGCCTCACACATTCCACTTTCACCAACATTCCACATTCTCCCTGTTCTTACGCTCGTGCTACCTCTCTCATTCTTATGCTCATGCCAGAGCACCCACATAGAGGATACCACACATTGCCCATGATTTCCTTTTCCTTTGGACAAAGTGTGCCAAAAGTATTATTAGCTAGGGATGATGCTTACTTATTTTGGTTATAACCTACTGCATTAATCTATATCCCATAACCTAGCCTAGGGGTTCCAGAGAACTCTGGTTGATGGTCTACTGCATAACATTCGCCTCTGTGTTAGAATCAGGAGATGCTTTCAGAGTTGCCCATAGTGGAAGTTGCATGATAAGTAGTGAAGATGCTGTTCATAGGAACAAGATCTCGCTGTCTTAAGGTTCTTCTCTTCAGAGACTCTGTTGCCCACATTGATTTCTTCGAACCTTTGGAAGGAGCACAGTAGCAGCACTCAGTGAGTCCATCAGTTCTTGTGGTTGCTTTTTACAGAGCTGGTAACATTACATTTTTTCCTCTTGTTTTCAATGTTCGATGATCTCCTTTCTTAGCAAGAAGCTACAACATACCTTCATTTCTCTCTGTCGCTATTTTTCCACTTGGGACTTGTAGGACCAATAATCTTGGGTTGTCTGAAGATAATTTTAAAGAGTTACAAATAACCAAGAAACAATCCATCATGCAGCAATACTCGAGCAAGGGGCCTAGATTCTATCAGTGAGCTGTAAAGAGAAGTAGTAACTAACTTTCTGTAAAGTAGAGCAATTCTTTTTCTTTTGGTTATGTTAGCCACCCTAGTAGGCTAATGCACATCATATCTAATGGGACTGGTACCTGTTGTAAATAAAATGTGTGCTTTTTTTTTATTTTTTATAATAATGCCACTGAATTACATTTTGATGTGTTTTTTTCCTCTTGCAGTCTCTTATTAAGGCCTCTCCTGTTAAGAATAGAAACATTGGTTCTGTTTTATATGATTGCAGGCGGCAACTGTCTTCCATCCACCCACACTTTAAACATTTTTAGGGTCTAGCCTGCGATAGCATGCACTAGAGCATGCGTATCACTATAGGAGACAATGTTTATTTAGAAAAGGACTTTGAGCCTATCATTTGCTTATCATTTGAAGGATTGCACGGCACTCTTCTTTACAGCCTCACAATTGGTCATGGCTGGCACATCATTTACATTCCTGTCCGTGGAGCAGGGGTAAAGCACTGATTGATTCAACTTAAGCAGTCCTGGCCGCTGCTCCCCACGTTTTTTAACTTCTGGTGCTGTGCGAACAGAAAGCCCATGACTGGCAAAAACGTGCCCAGTAGGACAAAATAAATTGCCAAGTTTTATTTTCTATAGTTTGCTTTTTTTTTTATTTTGCCAACTCTTTTCTCACTGTGCTCCCATGTTTTGTTTTCTTTTTGCTTGTGGGTGCTGTTCTCAAAAGATGACTATTTTCTTAGTCTAATTTTTGTAAAGCAACAGTGTTACTTTTTAGGTGTAATTTTCGAAATTATGCTTTAACACATAATCATGCAGTATGCCCCAATCCACCCCATTCCAATAGCCCTGCCAAGTCATCCAGGTCCACGCTTTATGTGGTGCTCCTGTCAAGGTTTTTTCCTTTGAATTATGGGAATTATATTCTTGTGTAGTCCATTATTAAACAGGACTACAACTCCTATAATTCAACAGAAAACACATGGACTGAGGCAGCACGTTACACTTGGACCTGGGAGCTTGCCAGCTATGCTCCAAGCCAATCCAATACCCCACACTCCAATCCAGATCACTCACCTCAATCCACCACACTTCAATCCTCCCCACTCACCCCAATCTGCCCCACGCCAATCCAAAGCAATCTGCCCCACGCCAATCCAAAGCAATCTGCCCCACGCCAATCCAAAGCAATCTGCCCCACGCCAATCCAAAGCAATCTGCCCCACGCCAATCCAAAGCAATCTGCCCCACTCCAACCCAGTCCTCCCACTCCTGTCTGTCACACTCCAATCTGCCCTACTTTAATCCAAAACAGTTTGCCCTGCTCCAATCTGTCCCGCTTCAATCCCAAACACTCTGCTGCCCTCAATCCAAAACAATCTGCCCTGCTCCAATCTGTCCCACTTCAATCCAAAACAGTCTGCTGCATTCAATCCAAAACAATCTGCCCAGCTCCAATCTGTCCCACTTCAATTCCAAAACAGTCTGCTTCACTCAATCCAAAACAATCTGCCCCACTTCAATGCAAAATAGTCTGCCCCATTTCAATCCAAAACAATCTGCCTCACTACAATCCAAAACAATGTGGCCCACTGCAATCCAAAAAAGTCTGCCCCACTTCAATCTGTCCCAGTACAGACCAAAACAATTTGCTCCAATCCAAAACAATCTGCTCCACTCCAAGCTGTCTCACTTCAGTCTAAAACAGTCTGCCTCACTCCAATCCAAAACAGTCTACTCCAGTCCAAAACAGTCTGCCCCACTCCAATCCAAAAAACTCCAATTCAAAACAGTCTGCCCCATTTCAGTCCAAAACAGGCTGTCCTACTCCAATCGAAAACAATCTACCCCACTCCAATACAAGACAATCTGCCCCGCTCCAGTCCATAGCAATCTGCCCCGCTCCAGTCCAGAGCAATCTGCCCCGCTCCAGTCCAGAGCAATCTGCCCCGCTCCAGTCCAGAGCAATCTGCCCCGCTCCAGTCCAGAGCAATCTGCCCCGCTCCAGTCCAGAGCAATCTGCCCCGCTCCAGTCCGAAACAATCGTCCCAGTCCGAAACAATTGGCCCCAGTCCAGTCCAAAACAATCGGCCCCAGTCCAGTCCAAAACAATCGGCCCCAGTCCAGTCCGAAACACCCTGCCCCACTCCAGACTGCCCGCTCCAATCCAATCCACTCACCCCAATCAAAAACACTCCACTTCATCCCAATTCAGCCCACTCCTAACCGCCACAATACACCCCATACTCCTAATCCAACCCACTCCAGTCCAACCCACCCTACTGCAGTCCAGCCCACCCCACTTCAATCCAACCTGTTCCACTCCAAGCCATCACATTCCAATCCAACCCACCAAACTAAGACAACATGTTAAAAACACATTGGTAAAGCCAATAGCTCTTGATTAGGAGAGACATATTGACTTTGCCAATGCTTGTTCTTTTTATCTTTTTTAAATGTGTATATTTTTGTCGCCTGTACTGGGAGGACATTTCAGCTCTCTGAAGAATGAGGGCGCTATAGGGTATTTTGCTTTTTTTAACTGTGTTGCTTTCAGCAATCTACAAAACAGGAGCGACCAGCTGGTGTGGAATCTGAAAACAGTGGGAAAATGCAAGAGCCAAATGTTGGTATGCTGGGTTGTTGCACACATGTGGCAATTTTCGACTTTGTTTTCCTGCAATTGTTTTATTAGATTTTGAGTTTGATTGAGATCCATTAGAGTCTGGCTACCAGGGGCATGAATTACTTTCTTGTTGTGGTGTAAGAGAACTTGGTGACAGTACATCCAACGCTACCTTCGTAAGGTGAATGCAATTTTCTTCCTTTGTGCCCCCCAAGTGCTTTCTCCATCTTCACTGTTTTTATTGCCAGACAAGCTAAGTTCAGTTTTCAACTGAGACTTGCATTTTTGGACTCTTCTTTATCCTGCATGCTCTGATGTACCTCGATTCAGCCTCACCCACTAAGGTCAGCTCTTACGAGAAAAAATTCCCAAGATGTGATGCTCTTCGTTCTGCCTGTCCCCATAATGTTTATAGGGTATGCTTTGTTTGCAGTTGCCTTCCTGTTTACAGAAGACTTAGTTCTCAATTTGCAAAACCACAAGAGCTCATTCACTGCACTAGCGGCTTGGGCTTGTATCAGTATTAATCATCCTACAAGTGTGTTAATGTCAACTACACCATCAAGTCCCAAATGGTGTTATTAAGGAGGACGAGTTTGCAATTGTTGGGTGTGTCTAAGTAAAAGTATCTATGCCCACGAAGGCTGATTGTGCCCTTTTCTCATGCTGAATCAGTAAATGGGTGTACGTACGCTGTGTAGTTCATCACCAAGGCCCTTTATTTTTTTCTTCATTTATAATAAATACAACATTCAATATTTCATGAGCTTGACAGATAGTATGAAGAACCACAATCTGCTGTAATGTGAGCACTTCTTTTAAAACTTAATCTGAGGCAAACTGCATTGTTTTTTGTTTTACTATAGTCAATATGACTAGAAGGAATTGCTGCAGTCAAGATGAAAGTTTAACATACCACCTTCCCTTTAAATATGGGAGGTTTGAAAGGCAGATTATAGAGGGCTGTTGGGTTTGCTTTACCTAATTACCAGCATGGGTTCAATCGGATCAAATATGGAAACTCCTAAAGATTCCAATATCCACCCTGTAGAACATACTGAACTTTAAGCCTTAGAGCAGAACCATACATTTCAGCATGTGCCCAGTAAGAAAAATATTCCAGCTGACCTAAAGTGGTCGACATTCAGTTGGAAACAGTGGTTGGATAATTCCGGAATAGACAGTATCATTCAGTGACAAATTAATTTGTTTCCCTTCTAAACTTATGGACACCGGTGCATTCACTGGGCTCTAAAGTAAGCGAAAGACAACGAGCAACACTCTACATAAAAAAAAGCCTTTTTCTTGTTGTTCCTTGTGTAAAGACCAGTGTCTTTCTGGTAAGGTTGACCGGTAAAATGAGTGTGGAGTGTGGTATCACCAACATGAGTGAGTAAACAGATTAACGGGGTGGGGATGCACCATTATTGAGCTAGCTTAGATAATTGCCTCTAACCGAAAAGGGTTGAAGCTTCTGACCTTTGGACTAACAGAGTTGTCAGACACCACTAATAAGGATCTGTGAAAGAACAAAACCACGTTTGTAGCTAACTGGGAAAGCTAGCCCTCTAGACCAATGCCATCAATTTTTAATGTATTGAATGTGCATTTATAGAATGTTTACTACCCATGATGAGTCGTTGAAGTGCTTTGGAGCCAGTAGTATGCTACTCCAGGACCCAAGGTTAGAGCTTAAACCTAGTGAATTATTGGTTATTCGGTTTACACTTGTGCTCTCGAGGACACCGTTCCACACATTTATTCAGTTTCTTTGTTGTAGATTTAATTAACAGAATTTAGATGACCTCATTAGTAGGGACTGTTTGGCCTAATGCACACGATTGTTGGGGAAAAATAAAGGATTAGAAGAGATTAGGTATTAATAGATTTAAGGGAAGGAGAGTTTTTAATTTGTGGAATTGCGTGCAGACAGTTTGCGGAGATAAATACTGGAAAATAAAAGAAAAGGGTCATGTGACTTTTAGTAGGATAAGCACAGGGAGAGTGCAGTTTCCACAGGATGATAGTGGGAGGGATTGTTCATTAGTGAGGTAAGGGAGGTGGCATTTCATAATTCTGAATCAACGTCAATGTTCCATGCAGTGTTTTATCAGTATAAGGAGAACAGGTTTGTTGAAAAAGCAGACAATCTTACATGTTTAAAATGTAGAAAATAGTGGCATTATTTGCCTATGAGACACTTTTTTATAAAGAGGTTTTGACTAGCCAACAATATGTGCACCAATTGAATTCTTATTGTTCACCCTAAAGACCTTTGTCAAGTTGGATTGAACTTCTGTCAAGTGCACAGAGTGGCCAGAGTTCATCTTATGCACCCAATCATTATGAATATGGTGCATCGGGTTATCTGATGGTCAGGTTGGCAATAACCAGTTCATAACCATGCTTCATAATTCCAGAGGTTTGTCAGCGGCTATTACTTTAGCAGGAAGGGAGTTACATAATTTGGCAGTCTGTACAGAGAAAGTCATGACACCAATTGATTTTCCTCATTAAGGGGCGGAATAATTAGTCATGGCGTTAACCTGTAACTGCATTCCTAGTTGTGAATATGTGTTTATTCTGGACATTTACCATTTATTGCCTTATGAGTGATTCATGACTCTTTGATGAAAAGCTTCTTGCAACCAAGTTGCAGATCTAGAGCCTTCTGGACACGGGAAATATATGTCTATATGTATAAATAAATGTCTTGCAGGAGGGGTGTGACCAGCAGGGGATTGGAGAGAACCTGAGGCTGCTGGCTCTGCTCCTTTCTTGTTTTCTGTCTGCTTCCATCAGTGCTCATCATCAAACTCTATAGAGGGGTGTACATGAAGTGTGCACTCCTGGCATGCACAAAGGGCTTCTAACTTTGAGTGGGAGACTATTTCGCCACTTTTGCAGATTACTAATGCCAGTCCAGCCCATACTCAAGGGCAGCTGCTATCTTGGAAGTGGTAGGTAGAGGTCCACTTTTATGGCTTACTAATGGCAGTCTGGCTAAGACTCTTGAGTGGTTGCTATCTTGGAAGTAGTAGTTAGAGGCCGTTTACCCCTCAAGATGATAGGGCTCTTCTGAGCACTGCAACATACCCACACACTTTTTCAGCATCCTCACACCTTTAGGAGCCAACCTTGAAAAGAGCCCCAGGAAGCTACTGAACTCCAATGAGCCACAGCGGTGGGAGAAAGAGTCAACTTGCAGCACGAGGTGTGGCCTTGATAGTGGGTCTGGGCCAGATGGAATCAGATGGCAAGGAAAAGCAAGAAGACACCACTAAAGAGCAGAGAAAACGTACCCATGTAGTTGCCCTGCCTTGCAAAACCTCCTTCCACACTTGAAACATCAAGACATGCTCCTGGACTTGATGGCACCCGAAGACTGGGGTCCTGGAGTGGTGACTCACGGGGTCACCATGAAATAAGTCACAGTCTGCCTGGTCCCCCTGAACTAAGACTGGTGATGTGGGTGGAGACAATACGCTATTAACTGTAAGATGAGGGTTGAAAAATAAACTAGTCCCGAAAGATTGGAGAGCTGTCTGGGAGACAGCTACTGGCATTATGACAGTTACAACTGCTATGAGTGATGACTAGCACAGATCATTCCCTGTGTTTCACCAACGTTTACAGAAGAGCAATAAGGCCCTCTAGAGAATCAGTAAGCCCAGCGCACTCAACATAGTGTACACGGTAAGTCTTAATCACAGAAGAGGAACAACAACAAGGAGGTTATCCCAACACGCCCCCACAACCTCAAACAAACATGGCCTGCTATTTCCTTTATCCTACCAGTTTATATTTATCCATTTGGAAAACTGTATCATAATACGCTTTTCATGGAACTTGCACTCTCCTTAATCATTTTCTGAAGCCTTGACAAAGTCTAGGAGACGAAACACGTGTCGACTGTTGGCTGTTTGTGTTGGATTATTTGTTTTTTCATGTGGTCATTGACCTGAACACTGACCACACCAGTGCACGCATCAATAAATATTCGGCTGCTACTTACGTCTTGGACCCTGACTCTTATTGAATGACCACTTGGGTCAACCACTCGGAATTTGCTTTGGTGTGCCCTGGCTTGCTGCTCATTTATTTGATGTTATCACAAACAATGGAAGGTAGTTTGTAAAGGCCTCTGCAACATAGGCAGGGAATAGAAAAGGCCAAACCCTGTTAAAGAGGTGGGTAAACTCCTGGAAGCAACCCATTGGGAGACATTGACAACCCAGATGAGCGGAGTTCCATCTTGTAGGAGGCTGGCCTGGCTTATAGTGGGTACCCTGTGGTACTTACACCCTGTGCCAGGTCCAGTTATCCCTTATTAGTACAATAGAGGTGTTTCTAGCAGCTTAGGCTGATAGAAGGTAGCTTTGGCAAAGCAGCTTAGGCTGAACTAGGAGACATGCAAAGCTCCTACTATACCACTTATATCATATGCACAGTATCATAAGAAAACACAATACACAGAGTTACTAAAAATAAAGGTACTTTATTTTTATGACAATATGCCACAAGTATCTCAGTGAGTACCCTTAGTAAGAAGGTAAATAATATACACAAGTTATATGTACACAAACCCAAAACAGGTAAGTAAGAGTCAGAAAAGTAATGCAAACAGTGTAGAATTACAATAGGTTGCAATAGGCAGACATAGTTCTAGGGGCAACACAAACCATATACTCCAAAAGTGGAATGCGAATCACAAATGGACCCCAGACCTATGGGAGCTTGTAGAGGGTCACTGGGTCTGTAAGAAAACAGTCAGGGTGTCCAAGATACCCCACCCCAAGACCCTGAAAAGTAGGAGTAAAGTACAATTACTACCCCAAAAGAGCACAATAGTCGTGATAGGGGGATTCTGCAAGAACAACAAACACCAGCAAGGCACTGAAGGTGGATTCCTGGACCTGAGGACCTGCAAGGGGACCAAGTCCAAGAGTCGGTATAGTGTCCGGGGGGGGGGCAGGAGCCCAGAAAACCCCGGATGAAGGTGCAAGGAAGCTGCCTCCGGGTGGAAGAAGCTTGGAGTTCTGCAACAGCGAAGAGGACTAGGAACTTCTCCTTTGGATGGAAGATGTCCCACGTTGCGATGAAGGTTGCAGAAGTGTTCCCACGCAGAAATACCACAAACAAGCCTTGCTAGCTGCAAGGGTCGCGGTAGAGGTTTTTGGGTGCTGCTGGGGACCAGGAAGGACCAGGATGTCGCCCCTTGGTGGAGGAGACCGAGGGGGCGCTCAGCAACTCAGAGAGCCCCAACAGAAGCAGGCAGCACCCGCAGAAGTACCCGAACAGGCACTTGGAAGATTTGTGAACCGGAGTCCACGCAGAGTTACAAAGGAGGGTCCCACGACGTCGGAGGCCAACTCAGAGGGTTGAGCACTGCAGGACGGAGTGCTGGGGACCCAGGCTAGGCTGTGTACGAAGGAAATCTTGGAAGAGTGCACAGAAGCTTGAGCAGCTGCAAATCACGCAGTACACAGGTTTGCAGTCTTGCGTGGGGAGGCAAGGACTTACCTCCACCAAACATGGACTGAAGGATCACTGGACTGTGAGAGTCACTTGGATAGAGTTCCTGTGTTCCAGAGGACCGGTGATGCAGTCTTTTGGTGCCTGCGTTAGCAGGGGGAAGATTCCGTCGACCCACAGGAGATTTGTTCTTGGCTTCCAGTGCAGGGTGGAGGCAGGTGACCCCCAGAGCATGAACAGTCGAGAAAGCCGGCAGGATGAGGTGCTACAATGTTGCTGGTAGTCGTCTTGCCACTTTGTTGCGGTTTTGCAGGCGTTCTGGAGCAGTCAGCGGTCGATCCTTGGTAGAAGTTGAAGAGGGAGATGCCGAGGAACTCTGGTGAGCTCTTGCATTCGTTATCTGAAGAATTCCCCAGAGGAAAGACCCTAAATAGCCAGAAAAGGAGGTTTGGCTACCAAGAAAGGAGGATTGGCTACCAAGAGAGGTAAGAGCCTATCAGAGGGGGTCTCTGACGTCACCTGCTGGCACTGGCCACTCAGAGCAGTCCAGTGTGTCCCCAACACCTCTGTTTCCAAGATGGCAGAGGTCTGGGACACGCTGGAGGAGCTCTTGGCACCTCCCCTGGGAGGTACTGGTCAGGGGAGTGGTCACTCCCCTTTCCTTTGTCCAGTTTCGCGCCAGAGCAGGGCTGGGGGATCCCTGAACCGGTGTAGACGGGCTTATGCAGAGATGGGCACCATCTGTGCCCATCAAAGCATTTCCAGAGGCTGGAGGATGCTACTCCTCCCCAGCCCTTCACACCTATTTCCAAAGGGAGAGGGTGTAACACCCTTTCTTAGAGGCAATCCTTTGTTCTGCCTTCCTCGGCCAGGGCTACCTGGACCCCAGGAGGGCAGAATCCTGTCTGAGGGGTTGGCAGCAGCAGTGGAAACCCCGGAAAGGCAGTTTGGCAGTGCTCCGGTTCTGTGATAGAGACCCGGGGGATCATGTAATTTTCACCGCAATACCAGAATGGTATTGGGGTGACAATTCCATGATCTTAGACATGTTACATGGCCATGTTCGGAGTTACCATTGTGACGCTATACATAGGTAGTGACCTTTGTATAGTGCACGCGTGTAATGGTGTCCCCGCACTCACAAAGTCCGGGGAAATTGCTCTGAATGATGTGGGGGCACCTTGGCTAGTACCAGGGTGCCCACACACTAAGTAATTTGGCACCCAACCTTCACCGGGTGAAGGTTAGACATATAGGTGACTTATAAGTTACTTATGTGCAGTGCAAAATGGCTGTGAAATAACGTGGACGTTATTTCACTCAGGCTGCAGTGGCAGGCTTGTGTAAGAATTGTCAGAGCTCCCTATGGGTGGCAAAAGAAATGCTGCAGCCCATAGGGATCTCCTGGAACCCCAATACCCTGGGTACCTAAGTACCATATACAAGGGAATTATGTGGGTGTACCAGTGTGCCAATGAGAATTGGTAAATTCAGTCACTAGCCTGCAGTGACAAATTTATAAAGCAGAGAGAGCATAAACACTGAGGTTCTGGTTAGCAGAGCCTCAGTGATACAGTTAGGCATCACACATGGAACACATATAGGCCACAAACGTATGAGCACTGGGGTCCTGGCTAGCAGGATCCCAGTGACACATAACAAACACACTGACAACATAGGGTTTTCACTATGAGCGCTGGGCCCTGGCTAGCAAGATCCCAGTGAGACAGTAAAACACCCTGACATACACTCACAAACAGGCCAAAAGTGGGGGTAACATGGCTAGAAAGAGGCTACCTTCCTACACATCTCAAACGTACTGGGACTGGAACCTCCTACTTGAAGTTCACATGGACAAGATCTTGGGGGTCATGATGATGGTGTCATGGGATTTTGGGTATGGGGTCTAGTTCCACAAACCTTTTGCTGTATTTGAAAGAAGATGACATACTATTTTGGGACTAGAGAGTGGGGGATGGGAGTAAGTGTGTTTATGCCCTGAAATGTGACTTACAAGCTGATGCCTAACAGAAGACTCCAGCTGAGAGGTAGATCAACCAGCACTGGGAGAATGCAATAAATAGGAGATCCTCAACTCAGTTTGATAGGCGACACTCAGGCAAGATGATACATGACTGTTCACAATAATTCAGGGCTACCTTAATTGGTTTTATTATTACATGGTGGGAAGTTGGGACGATATAGACGTAGTAGCATCCAGAAGAGGTCAAAAAGAGACTTCATACAGGCAGAAGAGAGAATCAAGGCAAAAGTCATACTAATCACACATAAACTCAACAACAACAATATGGTGAAAGTTATGAGCCTTCATATTAAAGGTTTAAATTCCCCAACCGAGAGATTAGCAGTTATTAATTTATTAAAACACAATGGAACTGACATGATTACTGCCAGAGACCAACCTGATCAAGCATGACTGACCTAGAATTAAATTAAAATGTATTCCTATTCAATTTATTGCTCCACCTAACACAAAGGAGGAAGATGTATCTATATTTTGTAGCTGTTCATTTGAGGTCTGGTGAAGCCTATGGTTCATGATAAGTTATAAAGCATGTTGGGATTGGCAATACAAGTTGGTGCAAAACTATAAACCTTTGTGGCATAGGCCATGTTTATGTTGCCTTCCTAAAAATGCCCAAATTCTCAGCCTTGGAATTCACAGTGGGGGAGCTGATTTCAAGGGGATGACCTGAACTTGGCAAGGATGACCATAACAACTGATTCCCTCACAGATTTGTGGAGTGGAACAGCAAAGCGACCCCCAAATGCATTAAATACTGGTTGAGTGACGTAAGTTGTGTGGACGCTTGTAGGAACTTCCACCCTGACAAAACAACACTTTTTATTTACCTGTTCCTCTGATGACTACTTCTTGGCTAACTTTAGACTCTTGTCGGATAGTACATAGTTAACCATAGGCTGCCTAGCTTTTTCACTCCATGCACTAATACCTATCCAGGTACATGCATCACAACATACATTACCTTTACAGGTAGACTCAACAGTAAACTCCTGCATGTCGCATGTCCCCGACATCTGCACAGAGGTAGCGAAGAAATAACAAGGGTCCTGGTTAAAAATGCCATACAGGATGCCTCTTCTTCCATTGGTTAGGAAACTCTCACAATTTCAGAAGCATGTTAATAGCAGCAACATCCTACCTAAAATGCATGAGAGCTGAGATGAGAGCCTTTTTAGAGTCTCAACTAGCAGACTTAGAGGGACAACACAAAACACCTTCTCAAATAAGAGTTTGCACAAGATCCTTGCGCTTAGAGCTCAGATCAAAGCATTTGGTTCAAGGCAAAGTATTATTTTCTCAGAATGAAACGGAAAAACTACTTCTCCGACAATAAGGAAGAGATGCTCCTGGCTGTGTAGTTAAAAGCAAAAGTTAACAAAGACCAGGTTAAAAAGGTAACTACTGACACCCACAATTATAACTCCATTGTGGTTGCCTTTCGCACTTGCCATCAGAATATTTACGCCAAGGAGATAGTCTCGCCCCCTGTTGTAATAACATAGTTAAATAAAAACCTTAACCGTGCCATCCTAGGACACTCCTAGGTTATCTTGAACCACCGATAGCTAAAGAGAAAGTAGTCAGTGCCATCAGCAACCTCAAGGTAGGGATGTCCTTGGGCGTTTTTTCTTCAGTGTTTTACAATATGCATTGGTTAAAGTGGTTCTCACTAGATTATTTGTCGAAGAGGCAGAAGTGCCAGCAGTTTCTGCACACGAGGCAATGTGGTAGTAATAAAATCAGGCTAAGCTTCTACCGTTATCTCATCAGATAGGCAAGTATCCATTCTATATTTTCATGTAAAGCTAGTGTCTGCTACTTTGGTTACCAGGATAGTACTGCTGCTCCTGGACATGTTAAATACCGACCAGTTTATTCCAGGATGACAAAATATTCTGTGAAACTCGCAGAACGCCAAGAAGGATGGATTAGACTTGTCTATGACTAAAGTACTACAGAAGATGAGCTGTGGTGAAAGATTCCTCATAAAAGTGCTGTTGAGCTATTGAACACCAATAGCCCCCATAGGCATTATGGTACCACCTCAGCACACATTACCGATCAGTGGGGCACTATACAGTTCATTCTTGCTGCTCATATTTTCTTCAACATTGGAACTGTTTGCAAACACCATCAGGGAATGTCCAGACAGCACAGTTTTATGCATAGAGAGAGACTGGTTCAAGCTGGCTATGTTCACAGACAGCACAATTGTCTTGATGACCGACCTGCTGCACTCTGTGCTGCTGCTTGTGGAAGAACTATATATCCCCCACATGGTACCTGGTTTTAAGTTTGTCATTATGAAATCAGAGTTCATCCTGCACCTTCCACTCCCCAATCAAGTAGACCCTCTGCAAACTGTCATACCTATACAATAGGAGTCTGATTCCATAACTTCCCTGGGCATCCTGATGCACAACACAAATAGTCTCACTAAGTTACAGATTATTGAAGGATATTAGGCATGAGTTTCAGAACGATTTGCAACACATTTTCCCTGTCTGGATACTATAGCCAAAATCAAGATGAAGATACTTCTGCAAATCTTTTGAAGATTGTACTACTGCCCACATCAGCTGCTTCTGATACAACTTCAAGGTTAATCCATTCTTTCACCTAGCAACACTAGCCACCAAGAATAAAAAACAAGAAACTGTATTCAGCATTGTTGCTGAGGGGACTTGGCAATACCACATCTTTATGGTAGATTTGGGAAATGAGAAGCTGCGAAACAGTGGTGTTTCATTGATCATTTTATCACAGTTGAACCTCTGTAGCAAGTTCCTGGTTTAAGATGGCCACACCAAAGCTGGGGGCTCTGCCATTGGAGTCCTAGTGACTGCAGATGGGTAGTGTGGGACAAAGTAAGCTATAAGTTAGCTCTTGTATCTTCCCCTCTCCATTAGCTCCCATCTGTTTAAACTCAGACTCTGCTGCCGCAATGGGCAAGAGAATCTTTAAGGCATGGAGAGAGAATAATTGGTTAATGGTGGGCTCAGTGTTCACAAATAGCCAGATACAATTCTTAGTAATGCTCAAATGACAATACATACTCCTAGAAATGAGAGGTTTGTGTACGCTGAAGTAAAACAATAAATGTTACAACCTTCGATGAAAGTAGGGGACATGCAACCCCCTAACTGATTTTGAAAAATGGATAAGATACCTCTACGCCTCCTGCAGGTTGGACAAAGTAACACAATGGACAAGATACATCTTCTCTAGCTAAAGATCTCAAGCACATAACTGAAGTTGTTGTCGACTGACTGCGTCTTGATGTCAGTCTCCATATACAACAACTAAGGCCGAAATGAACATAATCCAAGTGTTGAAGGTTTCGATCTGTGATAGTACCATGCTGGAACTGCAATAAAGAGAGGCGACTTCAAATGTATAATTTGGTCTGTCTCTAATCTTAGTAGTTTTTAGGTGGAGATATTGAAGAACTAAGGTTACTTATTAAACTAAGGTTATTTGTTAAAAAAAAACATACCTAGCCTGCTCCATGTTGCACGTTTCGACTTTATGGCCAATTCAAAATGGCTATCCAAATACCCTAGGTCATCCATACTAAGCAGCATGAATGGCCGTTCTGATCATCTGTGGCTAGCCATGTCATATACATGGCGACTTTATGGAACTGCATCTTAGTGTTGCTCGTCAGTTAAGGGCCGTGTTGTCTTACTTTTCATATTTAATTTCCAATGCACTAGTTTATTAAAACATGCTAGATAAACAAATCATAACAGTAAATTTCCATTAAAAAATCTCAAGTATTTCACAAAGTTCAATACATTAAAATCCAAAAACCTATTAAATAAACTCTAGCAAAGCCAATATGTCCCATAATGCAAGAGCTATTGGCTTTGCCAAGGCTTTTCAGCCATATTGTACACCAGCGTGGCTGCTGTTCAGCATTGCTAAAAGTTAGTGGAGTAGAAGAGAGTTGGGTGGACTGTCATAGAGTGGAATGGCAAAGAGTGGAGTAGATTGTTGTAGAGTGGAGTGACAGAATGTCGTGTATTGGAGTAGCATAGTGTAGAGTCACGTAGAGTGGCATACACTGAATTGCCATAGAGTAGAGTGGACTGGTGTAGAATGCACTGGCATAGAGTGTTGCAGAGTTTAGTGGCCTAGAGTGCAGAGGCATTGAGTGCAGTGGCATTCAATTCAGTGGCGTGCAATACAGTGTTGAAGAATGCAGTGGTGTAGATTAGAGTCGTGCATAATAGAGTTCAGTGGTGAAGAGGGCAGTGGCATAGAGTGGTCCAGTGTGGAGTGGCGTAGAGTTGAGTGATGCAAAAGGCAGTCCCGCAAAGTAGAGCCCAGTGGCATATAGTGGTGCAGAATAGAGTAGCATAGAATGGTGCAGAGAAGAGTATTGTGCCATAGAGTGCAGTGGTGTAGAATTTAGCATAAAATTGAGTAGTGCAGAGTAGAGTGGCGTAGAGGTCAATGGCAGAGACTGCAGTGTTGCAGAATAGAGTGCAGTGACTGTGAAGTTGTGTAGAGTGCATTGGCATAGAGTGCAGTGGTTAAGAGTAGAGTGGCGTAGAGTGCAGTTGTGTAGAGTGGAGTGGCGCAGAGTGGCACAGAATACATTGTTTGCTAGTAGATTGAAGTGGCGTAGAGGGCAATAATGTAGGATAGAGCGCAGTTGCATAGAGTGTAATGGTCTAGAGCGCAGCGGCATATAGTGCAGTGGTTTGGTGCGGAGTGCGGGGGCATAGAGTTGAGTGTTACAATGTATGGTGCATTTTTGGAGAGTGTATTGGTATAGAGTGCAGCTGCTTAAAGTGCAGTGTTGCAAAGTGGCATGGCGTACAGTGGCAGAGAGTGTAGTTGTACAGAGTAGATTGGTGTGGCCTAGACTACAGTGGTGTAGAGGGCAGTGGCGAAGAGTGCAGTGGTGTAGAGTGGCTAATAGTGCACTGGCATAAAGTAGAGTGGTACAGGGTAAAGTAGAGAGGCATAGAGTGGAGTGGTATAAAGTGGAATGGTGCAGAGTAGAGTGCAGTGGGGTAGAGTAAAGTGGAGTTGTGAAGAGTGGGGTATTTATGGTGTGGTAGAACACTGCCATTACAGACAACATATTTCCAATTGAAATGACCATTACATTTTCACAGCCTTACAGTTTTACTGTTAAAACTGTACAGTACACAGACAAAAATGTGGGGCAACTGCATCACCTGGGATAATGGTTTGTTTGATCATCACTATTATAATATATTATTTCTAATTCACTTCAGAAATAAAAAATGTGCTGCACTTGTGCTTTTAATTCTCAAATACTTGCACAGATCATTTAAATGTTGTCATGTGCAAAAACCTTTCTTACCCCCTCCCAGCAAGATTGTCACATACATTCTCTCACTTTGAAGGCAGAGAAAGAAAATAAACAGGCATCTTCAGAAAATAGCGTCTAACATGTGACCTCGGTCTTTGAATACACAGCAAATGCGACGAGATAAGAGCAAGATTTACAGACCTGTTTACATAAAGGGAAGACTTGAAAGGATATTGTAATTAACGTTTTGACTGGGGAAGGTACGAACTCAAACTGGACTGCCTAAAACAAATAAAGACTGCAAGTGGAAAGCAAGAATGTGAGCTACAAACCACAAAGCTAATGGGAAGCAACAGGCAGAATGCATTCCTAGGTCAACTTTCTGCATGTCCCCAACATGTTAGGCGGCAACCTAAAAAGGAACAAAAAGATTATAAAAGATCCCGAGACTTCTCAAAGTAATTAGTTCACAGACTTAATAGAGTATTTCATGATGGTTACTGTGTCCATCTTTGTGTGCCCAACTTGCAGGGACAGACTCTGTTTTAGGGCTCCTTGCCAGTATCAAGGCAACTAACAAACTGTTACAGTGCTGGTGCCAAAAGCAGCTATGGTAAAGTGTGATTTTTTCCAAACATAAAAGGTCTTCAATATAGCCCACTACGCACCTCTTCAAATGGGCGCAATCTGTATAGGTCCATTGTGTCCATTTGGCCAGGTTCAGTCATTTAGTGATGCCTCCCTGAGCATTCTTTCTGAGATACCCATACATTTCACATACTGCACGGAGAGAGGTAGACATACAGCACTCTGGAATGGCATCACCGCTTACCTACATGAACTGAGACAACCATAAAAAGAGATTTCAGAAGGCCACACCTTTTCCTTTGGTAGCATTTGACATATATATTATGCTGATTACAGATTCATCAAAACTAATGCATTTCCTTTAATTAACGACATACAAATTCCTTAGCCCTTCAGGGATCCTCTAAAGCATGTGTAGACCTCCAAGGCGATACTGTAGCAGTTTGTGGTTAATAACTTTGGACAAAAACAGAGGCTCAAGATTGGTTGAGGACTAGATTTTTTCAAGATTTCCTTAGCATTGCCACCTAGTGGACTTTTGTAGCAGCTTTTCAAAAGTGACTAATGAAACTGGGGACCTTGTCTAAAACAGTATAGGCTGTAAACTTCCTTATAGGATCTGAAATTCCCAACCAAAACTTATGCTATGTTCTACCCCATTTTCCTTTGCTGCCCCTAACTTGAAACAAATTTTCAAATAGGCCCCTTGTCTTTTCAATGTTTTTGTGTTTTTTTTTTTTTTTTTTTTTTTTTTGTTTTTAAAGTTAACCAAATTCCAACTGGATCTCAGCAGAGGAACTGTGCTTGGAGAGACTAAATACTGGTGTGGATGTTATTTGCTTACATATAACCACGCTACTATATTCTAGCTATACCTGTACTTCTGTTCACATCCATGTCTGATGTCTCAGACAACTGTAGTTCTTGGTGCTAGTTACCACCAGCGAGGTCTCAATGCCTCAATTCATAATTTTGTTCACTTAGTTTAAATCTGTAAATGTTAAATAACATGTTGTGTGCGGCACGTTGCCTTCCCCTCCATTGGTTCATATTTTCTTGGGTGCATAGACACTGACTCCGTAGAAGAGCAGTTAATATATCTTCATATTAAAGTTCTCGCCTGATATGTCCCTGATGCTGAGAGTGCACGTGTCAGAATTCGGTCATTTTATCTCTCGTGTTTTCAAGTTCATTATTCTAACATGCTGTCTACCTTCTCTTAACGTCTTGCGAGGTGGAGTTACGGTTGGCAAATGAGGGCAGGCCTCATATAATGTATAATATCACATAATATGACGGGTCTCCCACAGTGCTCAATGCAAGTGGAATTGTTTCTTTCCAAACAAAAAGCAAACCACCATGGATGTCCACCATTTTTTAGTGGTGAAACGTGTTTTTCTTTTAATGAAAACAGCTTTTATGCCTCTCTCGATGAAAGGAACCTCTTCTTGTCAGTGATCAAATCTGAATGAAACAAGAAGACTGCCCTCAAAAACTTTTTAGAAGCTTCTAGACAGTCACATCACCTTTTTTGGGGTCTGAAATGTTCGTTTCGGTTTGCAAACAAATCAGCCAATCAGGGGGCTTGGTGCCTTTTTTTTTTAATGTCATTGATTTTCTAGAGCAGAATTAAAACTCACAAATATGCACAGTCAGCTACAAATTGGAGGTTTTCTGAGCAAGACTACCCCAAAATGTACCAAAACAGTAAAAGGTATTGAATGAGATTGAACCTTACAGGACTTCAAATTTGGTGGATTTTCATTCACACCTTTTGTTTTTCGTGGTGAGCTAGTTCCGTACAAATTCAAACTTTTTAGAGCCCCCTGCAACTTTGTGTTTGTTATTGAACATTCTGCATCAAACTTGGCAAGCCCAAGTAGAGGTACTGCATTTTTCTTGTGGAATTGTTAAACAGATCGATCGAGAGGTTAGAGGGGGCATCGTTATTAACAAAGTAGATCAACTGTTTTTATGTGTCGAATAATTCCGGTCTAATTTAGTGATAAAGATTCTAGGTAAGGTGCAATCCTTCAAAATGTTTATGAAGCGGTTTACAGTTTAGTGGATTTGAGACATCTAGGGGAAAAACTGCTGATGCCCCATCTGGAAACTTGTGGTTTGCCTGTCCCATTCAGGTCTCAATTATGTGTTAGCAGTAAATATGTGCTGAGTTTTTATGGCTTCATATATATTTACTTGTATGGCGAGTTAGACCTCACAGAATGAGAACAGCTGTACACTGTGGAATTCTGCATTGTATTGAATTTTCCTGAGGGTTTAACATTTACATTTAACATCTGATCCGAGCTGGTGGTAAATGTGTGCGAGGGTGGTGCAAGTTGGGAAGTGCGTTGATGGAAGGGTGGGGGAATGAAAGGAATGTTGGCTAGTGGAGCGTTCCTCTGTGTCTGGTCAGGCAAGGGACAGGGAATGGGTACTGTCTGCAATGGGGGCTTTTCCCAGAAGCATTCTACTGGCTGGATTTTCAAGGCAGTAAAGTCAGGTCTGTTGTAGGCCTGGGTGGAACCTGCTGAGTTTCAAACCTCCACATGATTCAGCAGAGTTCTACAACCGGTGGAATTTCAGTACCTTGTGCTGCTTGCACTGACTTTTAGCACTGGGAGCTTGCCCTGTGCTGTAAAATCAGGGCGTACAGCACCATTCGGTGCGCCAGAGGGGATTACTTCTTCCTGCTGCTTCTGTAGATTTTCTACTTAGGCAGCAGCTTTTCTCAATGCGAGTGGCAGCTTTCTCAGTTCGAGTTGTAGCGACCTGCAACATTCTATGATCTCTGCCTGTGGAGAAGAGTTTACTGCCCACCCTGGTCTGTTGATCCCACACCTTGTAATTCCGGGTGTGGGAAATACGCCTCCATCATGATTCAACAAATCAAAATTCCACACAGGAATTCCGCTAAGCTCATAGTTGGGGCCTTAGAGGTAGATGAAAACCCTGGTTTCCACTGGTGAAGCCTCTGTTAGTTTTGCCATTGGAAACCTTTCACTGATGGCCTGTTTGTTTATCTGCCTAAGGTTGAACTTTCAGGGTCACACACATGACATTGTAATGCTATTGACGTGTCATAGATAACTAGATAGTTTATGTTGTTTTTCTCTGGCAGCAGCACAGATATGAGGATGACAGTCATTAACCTATTTGGATTTTTGGGTCTGGGGTGACAGTGTAACAGTCACCTGACCTTTTAACCTACACCAATATTATTCTACAGTACTTTGCTTCCACACAAATATGTCTATTTCAGTACTATTTACTTGTAATACTTCACATTACCATACACCATACTTTTACAGCCAGAACTATTGGCATTGCCATTGCTTGCTATATTTGCATGGAGGTGAATTGAAAATATACTCTAATCTGTCAGAGCAGTAGAAGTGGTGTTTTTTAGCCGTTTTGACTCTTCATGTTTAATATGTGTGTGATGTCTAGTGGCCATTCTGTAGAATACAGGACACTGGTTGGATCTGTCCCTTTTGTAAAGTTCTTTATCCTAGCCCCCTCCCCAATTAATGTGAATATCAAAGAGGTCTCAAGTATCCTGATTAAATGTGTGAGTAGTTCATCTAGTTCAGGCAATTACTTTGCATTTTGATGATTTTAGTCCTGAATCTACAAAGGTATAAATAGTACTCATTACTAAGCCCGTGCAGACTTTTATTTACAATCGTAAAATTAATAAAATACCAATTTCCACATCTAGTGAAATTAGAAAAAGTTCCTGGAATTTCACATTACATGATTTCACATACATTTCACCCTCAGAGATTTCCCCAGAAAATGTCTCACTCAAGACACCGTTCTATCTGAACCATTTTTCTTGCCTTGCCAATATCTCTGGTGAATTTTTAAATGCAAAATTGCATACAGTTTGGCAAAATGTTCCTGGATTTTGCACATTTCAGCTCTTTACCAGAAACTTAAGAAAGATCCTGAACTGGATGAGCTACTTACGTATGGACCTCAGAAGTCAGAGAGCTTTGATAGGACAGTTGGTTACCATAATTATAGTTGATCAAAAGTGCCCACTCAATATATTCACCTAGGCTCAAATGACCTGGTTCCATTATCTTCCTGCCGAACAAGAGTTTGGAATGGCTCTTAGTCCCAATGTCCAGTAGTAGAATTCCATTCTCTGTCAATGTCTAGAAAGGGATTTATATTATTCATTAAACACTTTTTGGGTCTAGCTTCTAGACCAGTGGTTCTCAAAGTGTGGTCCGAGGACCCCTAAGAGTTTGAAAAGCCTCCTCAGGGGTTCCGTGCCTGCTTAGAAAATTAACCAATTTTAACAGATTAATTTTAAAATGTACTGTAAATGTCAAGGAATTTGAAATTGGAGGCTAAAAATTAAATTGGTAACCTCAGATTGATTTGTGGGAGCAGTGCAGGTGCATCAAACAGAATATAGTCTGAATGATGTGTGCCTTCAGTTGCATTTAGAAAACCTCCAACCTTTCTATTAAAATGAAAGTTTTTATTTTTTATGTTATTTGTTTGAAAATTAGACAAAAAGTGTTATCATCGGTGTATGTGTTTAATGTAATGCTTGTTTCTGTATTTTTGTGCATTGCTTTGTGGTTCAAATCATCAACAGTATGTAAGCTTGGGACCCCGGCTTCCAGTAATGACTCAGTGGGTGCGGGTCCCTGCATTCCAGTAATGATTCAGTGCGGGTCCTCAGAAGTCAAAAGTTTGGGACCCACTGCAGTAAGGGGAATCAGGAATATAATTTTTTTGTAACCTCTAAGTAGAAATAGTGCTAAAAAGCACAAAGTTCCACAAATACTCAGTGGTCGCGGTAGACTATGACCTTGGCACAATTTGAGGCTGACTGCGATGGACCATCCAGGTTTGTCTTGATCAGAGATTTTACCTTCTGCCTTAGTCTTTTAAGACATAAACAAAGCACTGGTGAACACTTCTGGGGCAACCCCAGAACTCAGGTAAGACACTTTGACTCACTGGGTGCCAGGCAGGGACCAGCACCAGCGTCCTATCCAGATCTAGTTGCCACTGGTCTGCAATGCTCATCGAGGAAAAGGC
This sequence comes from Pleurodeles waltl, assembly GCF_031143425.1. NCBI lineage: Eukaryota > Metazoa > Chordata > Amphibia > Caudata > Salamandridae > Pleurodeles > Pleurodeles waltl. Next base: position 311,022,730 of record NC_090449.1, on the reverse strand, counting down.
CTCTTGCAGTTTGTTGTCTCCCTGCAGCCACACAGGAACTCCGCTAACTGGCTCTTGGAGTCCACTTATCTGTCCTGGGTAAAAAAGAGAGAGATCAAGAGAGAGCGGGTCCAATCCTTCAGTGCTCCTTTCAGGTCAGAGACAGCAGGCCCAGTCCCCTTTTGATCTTCCACAGGTCCAGAAAGTATTATGAAATGGGTGCCTTGAGGGTCCACATTTATGCCTAGCACTAGCTAGTAGGTGAGAATAACTCCTGCACATGTCCTAACCAATGTGGTAAAACTTCTAGTGACCAACCCTACCCACTTTTTCAATGTACCTGTTTGCCTTACAGTAAACATGCCATGTGTCAGGGTATTTTTAAGATGGTGAAAGTATTCAACCACACTAAACTTGAACATTAAGGAATAAGGGTGTGTGTGGAGATAATACTTTATTAATCCTAGTGCCTTTCTTCATCTAACACTAAAATCCAGTTTGAAGCAGGCACTGTCCTCACACCAAACTCAGAACTCTAGAAGGACAAAAGCATGGTCCTTCAGAAGCCTGACCGGGGATCTGCAAGAAAGGTTGTGGGATCCCATCCCTTTCGAGTGTGACCCAAGTGTTACACGTGGCTCAACAGACTTGACAAGTATATTTATAGTTTGTTAAAAGCGATAAAGAATGCCACTAATTGAAATATATGGATGATGTAGCATATTTTAATTTAGTGTATTGTATTTTCATGTCGTCTTTTGTGGACTGAATTGGCCAAATATAGAGATTTTTGGTGATGGTGATGATTTGCCAAGCAGGATTTGACACTAGTGTAAAAAAAAAATGTCCATGCATCCACCATGCTTATTCTGTTGAGTTCAGGGGCATCATCTTTGCCCATTCATGTCAGTCTCTTGCGTGCTCCAAGAAGCATTTCACTCATTCTTTATACCTATCTTAGGCTGTGCACATTGAGAACTATCAAAGGCTTTTGCTAATTAGCCATCTGACAGTCCAGGAAGGTAAAGGGCAACCTTAGAAAATTTACTTTTCCTTAATATTTATCAAAAATTGATTTCACCGTTTGATTGGTTTTGTAATAACTATTAAAAAATAGTGGTTTCATTATTTTTCTAACATCACCTAGTCCCAAGAGACAGTACATAGTTTAATCTGTAATCTGCTTTCTACATAGGACAGCTAGGCTTGCCGCTGTTAAAATGGCCTTCTGGGCCTTCTCACTGTAGAGACATCGTAATAATTTTCCATATGTGCCACTTTAAAAAAAAAATGCACCCTATCTTGTGAACTACAAGGCCTACATAAGGGTGGCTTACTAAAACTTAAAAAAGGAGGTTTTTACATGTCAAAAAGTGTTACTTATTTACATCAGATTTAAACTGTCAGGCAACAATGGTAGGTCCAAAGCCATATTTTCCTTGTCATGCTAGTGGATGGCACAAAAGGTGCTACAGTCCACAAGCTAAATTTAACTTCCAGGCCGTGAGTGCACTTTTACGTTATATAGTAGGAACACACAGGCGTGTTAAATATACCAATTAGGACTAGACTAATTCAACCTTGTTTAAAGGGGGAGCAAATAAACTTTACTGCTGCCAAGCAAGGGTAAGATGCACAGAGTTCTAAAGCCAGCAAACAAATATAGGGGCCAGCTATGGTGAAAAATCCAAGGTGCCCATGCAGAAAAAGCAGATTTCCTACAGACTGGTAGATAAATATTTTACAAAGGGCAATACAACTTGACTCCATCATATCAGGCTTAATTTGGAGAGGTTTCACAAGACTTAACTCATAGAAGCTAGGCTTTGCATTGTAGGGCTGCAGCTAGGAGGTATGGTGAGGCCCATCGCCCATGGCGATCTTTGTCTTGGTCAGTTCCAAAGGAAAGTGAGTGAGGTGAAATATTTGATATAATTGATGAAAACTGGGTGACCTGTTGACATGTACAGATACTCCAGAATTTCAAGCATACTACAGTTCAGTGTACACTACCCAATTATTTAAGTCTAAATCTAATATTAAACACTATTTTGATTGCATTGTATTGCTTTTGACTAAATTGCAGAGTACAAAAGAGAGTGGTTGAACGTACCCCTCACACTTGAGGATGTACGAGCAGGGATTTCTGATCTCCGTAATGGCAAAGCCCAGGTCCAGGCTGAATTAGCAGCAAGTTTTATAACAAATGGTCCTATATGGTATTGATCTTCTTACTTAGAATGTTTGAAGAAGCTGTTTCAGCTGGGTGGCTCCAGCGTTCACTACAATAGCCCTAATAAGTCTCTACAAGGCCATGAAACCCGCTGTACTGTGTGCATTTTACAGACCATGGTCTCTGGTAGACACTAATAATAAAATACTTGCAGAAGTGCTTGCTCATTGACTTCACCAATGCATGCCTTTCCTGGATCTGCCAGACAAGGCTGAGTTTGTACCTTCAAGATCGACTCAGAATAACCTATGGCAACTATTTTCTCTTATTCATAATATTAATCTGAGTACTAGTGACTCTTGATGAGAAGGCCTTTAACTCTGATGGAATAGACATTCCTCTTTGAGGTATCACAGAACAGTGCATAGTGGTATGGCCATATTTTCTCTCTTTGGTTAGACTGCTCTCTGTGGATCCCACGACAGTAAATGGAAGTATATCCATTACAGCTTACCCTACCAAAGGCATGAGATAGGGCTGTACTCTTTCACCATTCCTTTTTGCCTTGGCAATTGAGCTACTTGCTTGCCTTGTGTGTGCGATACATGGCCATTGAGGAGTTTGAATAGCTTTGCATGTGCACAATATATATGTTTATAAGCAGATGATTTATTGCTCTGTATACAAAATCCTCAGGATAACCTATCTCCAATTATGACTGATATAAATTAATTTGGAGACTTTGCAAAACTAAGTATTAGCTGGAGTAAGACCCCTCAGGGCAATGAGAGTGCCCTGTATGATGATCTTAGCCGCATATGGTGATTAAACAAAGTAGAGTATGCACGGGAACTGATCTTCACAGATTCCCTTTCCCTTTAGAGAATAATCATCTGTCAGTGCTTGATGCTATTGAATTTAGAGCTGGTTTATGGATAAAGCTCCCACCATATACAATTAGGCAAATGTGCCTTATGAAAATAGGTGGACTGCAAAACTATTATGTATTTCAAAATGCACCTAGGGAGTACTCTTCTAGATTACGCTCTATACGTCTGAAGCTGATATGAGCTGGGAAACCATCCTTTGTGAGTTACAAAGGACTAGTTTGTGCCTGATTTCAATGGCTACTATCTCATTGCACAAGCTCACTATGCTAGTTATTGGCACTATCCAGTAGCAGATAGAATGAGATGCTGCAAGCCCCCTCTCAGTTTCTACTTTATTACTATGTATTTACGAACCCCCTACAATTTGACCTGAATGCACATACTTAACATCTTGGCATTCCTTTTAGGGATTGAAGGGAGACACCTTACTGTTCTCTCCAGTGTTACCCCTCACTCAAGCAAGAGTTTAGAAGTGACATTTGAGGGCATATTCCTTAGGGAGTTTTGAGGTGCTCAGAATCAAGATGCTAGATGAATGATACCTTCATTATGCTATATCAACTGCAATTTAAACAGCTAGTTTCCACACTAACCCTCTTTTATTCTAATAGAATTAGGTTTTCTGAATTTCCAAACAAACCTTAAACATCTTAACTAGTGCAGTAGCAGCATTTAGTATCAAGTATGTACATAATCTTGTCTGACGCAAGACCAGTGCCTTTTAGGTTGTCCATGACTGCATGGAAGTGAGACTTCACATATTTGCTTACAGACTCTCACTGGTTAAAGGCATGCAAATAAATCAAGAATCTCTCTCTTAGCAATAAACACAAGCTAATACATTTCAAATTCCTTTGGGGGCCTACATTACATTTATGTTGCAGCATAAGGTTGATTCTTCCATACCAGATTTGTCCTCTAGGTGAGGTGTACAACAGGACTGGGCGTTTGCAGTTGGTATGGTCGTGTCAGCCAATTTTCAGTTCCTGGTAGAAGGTATGTGAGGGACTTGCTTCGATGATTTCCCTACCAGATATTCCTGTGGATTTGTTGCTGGGATTATTCTAAATTCTGCCAGCAATGAGAAGGTGCTTTCTTTGCTATGCAGCTAATATAGACAAAAGACCAATCGCCATAGGATTTTTCAGGAGGCTGTTCCAAAATACTGTTTGTATACATGATATTGTCTATATGAAAGATTTAGAGGACACTTACTGCTGTCTATTGGTATGATTTGCTAGGCCCAAGAACATTTATTCAGGTTTCAGTGGATATCTGCTCACAGCTGAATGTGACAAAGCTTCGAATGATGATTGAATGCACTGTGCTTCTTTTTATTAATCATCCTCCAGAGTCAGATACTTTCGGTTTGAAAATGTTCTGCCTGAATCCACCTTCCTGTTTTCCTTTTTTTTTTTATTTAAGTAACTTTTCTGACAATGTTTCATTGTGTTTCCAATTTCGGTTATTTCCTTTTGATCTGATGGCTATACTTTTTTGATTTTTACTTTCCATATGTCAGAAGCTATAAATAAAGTTTTTTTGTTGTTTTTTTTTTAAAGTCTTCTTCAAATTGACTGATGAAACCACTCCAGATACAATGGAGAAGAGTGAGAGCTCCTGCTTTCTATAGGCTGTGACAGTCTCAGAATATCTGAGCAGCAAATGATTTTTCAAGAAGCCTTTAAATCAGTTGTTTGTAGACTGTTGGGTTTGCTGCCCCCCAGCACCTACAACCCAAGGTTATAGAGAAGTGAACATTTCATGATGATAATGATGATGATAAATGTTACAGCGCTCATTAATTTTTTTGAGGATTGTTTACATTTTCGAGCAATTGTATGATACGCCTGATGACCCTCTGTTTTAGTCTGTTTTGAATTGCGGTTGAAAGGCAAGAAAACCCATGATCAAATACATGTAAATGAATAATAAAGATGTGAGTAGTACCTACATGTGTTGGTAGCTGCAACACCTCTGGTATTGTCTGTTAGTTAAACCAGTCTGTGTTTTAATAAACATATGACAATTTATTCTTCCACTTTAAACTTTATGGTTTTATTAATTTAGCCACTGCTGTCAAATGTGTCTTTGTGTGTAATGTTTAAAATTAGAAACCCCATACAGCTTTTGGGTAGCAAATCTAAGGGTGTAGAGAAGTAAAGCCGAAGAAAATTGATCACTGATAGGAATGACGATCAGGATCTTCTCCAAAGGCTTTACTTCTTATTTATGAATGTTGCATGTTTTTTGACAAAAAGACTTCCTGTGTAAATTTGAATTACCTGTTTTAGATCTAAGGTGAATTTTATGTTGCCTTCTCTTGTTGAGGTTTATGATGAATTTAGACTGTATCCTCTTTTCCCTCATGTGCTTCACTGTGTGGTATTTTCAGTGTGAAAAACAGATTTCTTGGAATATCAGTTACTTGCTTTGAATTTAAAACTAAATTCGATTGCTCAACTAGGGAAACTGTTGCTCTTTCACCCAGGATCAGGACTGCATTAATGATGGTTGCTTTGTAGAAAGGATATAATGCCATTATTTTAGGGTAATGGGGTTGTTGCTTGAAAATGCCTATTGTTTCTTTTTTTTGTTCAGTTTTATTTTACGGTGTGATCAAACTACTCACTCACTGTACTTTTTCTTTTGCAGAAGCGGCAGATTCTGGTCACCATAGTCGAGGTCTTCTTACCACTGCTCTTTGCTGCCATCTTGATTGCCCTACGCCAGAGGGTGGAGTCTGAGAATCACCCAAATGCTACCTCGTATCCCACGCAGATCATCAGTGTACTACCCCAGTTCTTCCACAAGAAGCATCCTGCTTGGGAGCTGGCCTATATTCCCTCCAACAGCAGTGCAGTGGCCGAAATTGCTGCCAGGGTTGAGAAAGCCCTGCTTGTCCCAATAAGAGGTCAGTTGTCTTTTTTATTTTTATTTTTTTAACCTCATTTTATTCGGTTTACAATAAAACGTGTATAATAAATAGGAATAGTAACTCAAACTAAGGGGCTTTTCGAGGTATTCTCTTTAAAATGACAGTATCTCCCTGTCCATCGACAGCACTGAGCAAGTCCCAGGCCCTTCACACTGTCAAACCCACCACACACAACCCTTACTAGATGTATTCCTTCCAAAATATGGGGTTATCATTGCCCAAACCAGTAAATAAATGTACTGAACACCCTCCATTATCATCATATTTTTTCAGCTTTCCGCAGGCACCATCTTCATTGGTATACAGATTTCTCCCTTGCACAAAGCCGTCCACATTGTGCATCCAGTGTGTTCCCTGGGGAACATTTTCACTACCCACAATTATATGACATCTCTCCTGGCCACCATTAAGGCTATGTTACAAAACAGAAGCACATATTTGGGGACCTATTGCTATATCCACTTCCCTAAACATACCACCTGTGCATTTAGCTAAATCTTCCGCTTAGTTGCATTTACCCTAGTACCATGAACCCCCTCCCATAAAGTGTATACAGGGAGTGCAGAATTATTAGGCAAATGAGTATTTTGACCACATCATCCTCTTCATGCATGTTGTCTTACTCCAAGCTGTATAGGCTCGAAAGCCTACTACCAATTAAGCATATTAGGTGATGTGCATCTCTGTAATGAGAAGGGGTGTGGTCTAATGACATCAACACCCTATATCAGGTGTGCATAATTATTAGGCAACTTCCTTTCCTTTGGCAAAATGGGTCAAAAGAAGGACTTGACAGGCTCAGAAAAGTCAAAAATAGAGAGATATCTTGCAGCGGGATGCAGCACTCTTAAAATTGCAAAGCTTCTGAAGCGTGATCATCGAACAATCAAGCGTTTCATTCAAAATAGTCAACAGGGTCGCAAGAAGCGTGTGGAAAAACCAAGGCGCAAAATAACTGCCCTTGAACTGAGAAAAGTCAAGCGTGCAGCTGCCACGATGCCACTTGCCACCAGTTTGGCCATATTTCAGAGCTGCAACATCACTGGAGTGCTCAAAAGCACAAGGTGTGCAATACTCAGAGACATGGCCAAGGTAAGAAAGGCTGAAAGACGACCACCACTGAACAAGACACACAAGCTGAAACGTCAAGACTGGGCCAAGAAATATCTCAAGACTGATTTTTCTAAGGTTTTATGGACTGTTGAAATGAGAGTGAGTCTTGATGGGCCAGATGGATGGGCCCGTGGCTGGATTGGTAAAGGGCAGAGAGCTCCAGTCCGACTCAGACGCCAGCAAGGTGGAGGTGGAGTCAAGCTCAACTCCCAGTCCTACTGCCAGTTCCTGGAAGACACCTTCTTCAAGCAGTGGTACAGGAAGAAGTCTGCATCCTTCAAGAAAAACATGATTTTCATGCAGGACAATGCTCCATCACACGCGTCCAAGTACTCCACAGCGTGGCTGGCAAGAAAGGGTATAAAAGAAGGAAATCTAATGACATGGCCTCCTTGTTCACCTGATCTGAACCCCATTGAGAACCTGTGGTCCATCATCAAATGTGAGATTTACAAGGAGGGAAAACAGTACACCTCTCTGAACAGTGTCTGGGAGGCTGTGGTTGCTGCTGCACGCAATGTTGATGGTGAACAGATCAAAACACTGACAGAATCCATGGATGGCAGGCTTTTGAGTGTCCTTGCAAAGAAAGGTGGCTATATTGGTCACTGATTTGTTTTTGTTTTGTTTTTGAATGTCAGAAATGTATATTTGTGAATGTTGAGATGTTATATTGGTTTCACTGGTAATAATAAATAATTGAAATGGGTATATATTTGTTTTTTGTTAAGTTGCCTAATAATTATGCACAGTAATAGTCACCTGCACACACAGATATCCCCCTAACATAGCTAAAACTAAAAACAAACTAAAAACTACTTCCAAAAATATTCAGCTTTGATATTTATGAGTTTTTTGGGTTCATTGAGAACATGGTTGTTGTTCAATAATAAAATTAATCCTCAAAAATACAACTTGCCTAATAATTCTGCACTCCCTGTAGTTTCGGACAGTCCCATATTATGTGGATCAGGATGCCTGCTTGGTTACGTCCCTGCCAGCAGCGATGATTATCAGAGTTGCCCATCTTAAAAAGTCTAGTCCTTGTGTGCATGGTGAAATATATCAAACTGAAATAGGCAAAAACACACTTGAATAGCACCCCTCCCCCCGGGGGTACTTATATGCATCTCCCCAGTGTGCATTAATAACCACCATATCCTCTTCACATCTCCCCTTTAACCTATCAATGAGACATTGGCAGGTCGTAACCAGCATTTTGTATATTTGTGAGATTATGTGTGTGTGTGTGTGTGTAGTGGGGCCTTTAGCAGTCTATATTCCAGTGGTGATTAAGTTTCTGTCTTGACCATATGTGTGGCATTCTCTGCCAAAGTGTGCCAAATCTGCAGAAATTTGACGCCATGGGAGTCAGCAATTTCCTCCTGACGTTGGAGTTCCTCAAATGTTGGCATGCCCTGGGTGTCCCATATAAAGTTCCAAGTTTAGAGATACCTAAAAGGTCTGCTTACAAATTCTTCCAGACTAATTAGGTCTCTTAAAAGATCAGTCCTGATTGTATTATACCTTCTCCATATGTGCATCTTCCTAAGTATATACTTGCCAATCATTCTTTTTTCTCTTCCTCTACCTTCTTGTTTGTTCCATTTCTTTCTTGTCTGAATACTTGTTCCAATTGCGTGAAGCTTTTTCTCTCACTGTCCTTCCTCCTTCATCTTTATCTCATTCACTCTACATGCAGAACTGCTGAGATGACTGGCGCTGTACGCTGACGTCACAGGGCAGTGCCACAGGGGAATTGATCTGCAGCTCGGTCCGTAAGCCGGCCTGTAAGCCACCGTCAGCTACCACTGGGGGGTCGCTCTCCATCGAGGACCCCCCCACATTGAAGCCCTGCAAAATCGATCCGCAGGATCATATCACGGACCGCCCCGGTAGCAGAGGGGCAGATCGTCCACCGGCCCGATCCACCAGCTATCCCCATCAAGGGCCCGCAGGTCCGTCCAGCGGGATTGCGGATCGCCCCCGGGGCAGGGGATCAGGTCAGCGGCCCGGTCTGGTCCACCAGCGCTGTAAGCCACCGTAGACCACTGCTTGCTGTCTGAGGGCTGTCTTCCTGTTGAAGGCCATCTTCCTGCTCTCAAAAAAACTGTAAAAAAAATAAAAAACAGCAATTACCTACTGTTCTTTGTACACCATTCCGTTTCTGTGGGCACTTGGCTGTCTCGCCACCTGACCTCCTCGCTGCCTCGTCTCCCCGTACCGCACCTTTACGCCAGCTGCTACGCCATAGGCATGGAGCCCATCAAGAACTTATGGAGAGGGCTATAGAGGCCACGAGTGCAGCAAGTTACCACTCCCCGCCGGGGACCATCTTTCTTCCCCGCCACCCGATTGATGTCCTGTTGGGGTCAAGGGGTCCATCTGGTACCTGTGGAGGGGGCCGTTGAGACTGCGGTGGTTTTGGGGAAGCGCAGGTGGCCCGTCTATAGACATCACATTACCTGGCCGCTTTACCGCAAATCAGAGGATCAGAGTGGCGTTTTGGCATCCTGGAGCTACGCCACACCATATTGCTACTTCTGCCTTAATTTCCGGCGGTGGGCCTTATCCTTAGGGGACACAGAGAGATTGCAGGGACACTGCGGGTGCCACACAGTACATTTCCCAACTTGAAACAAGTTAAAACATTAAGTATTGCACCGTTAAACACAATAACTGCAAACAAAATTGAGAACCGGCCGTCTGGTTTTGGGGAGATCATGTTCTAAAACAAAATCTAATCCCTTGCGCAATAAAGTCACAAATACCTTAGGCCTAAAGTGCTGAAATCAAATTTTTTCCCTATGGGATAAAGAGAAGGCCCCCTTTTTCTTCAAAAGCCAGGCTCTTCTGATCATAAGGGTTTTTCTTCACCAGGAGAACCCCTCTCCACCTGTGATTATCACAGGAATCAGCCCCTGCACATGTCTCTGCAGATCTAAACAACAGCCCATCCTTGTTTCATAAATTTTTCTTCATTCTTGAGCCTTCGTCTCTTCGTAAAGCTTTTTCACCCGCTTCAGCTATAATTCCTCCACCAAATTATGAAGTGACCAGCTTATCCCCTGCAAAGGCAAATCTAATCTCATGAACCTGGCACTGATGCTCCTCTTCCCTGTACCAACCTGGAGAATCTTCTTGGGGACTTTACTGTCCCAGATCTAGATTTAGAACTTATCCAAAGATATGGATCACACCAGGAAGCAAATTCTCCCCGGCCATCGCTTCTCCCTTTACCTAAGGGACTACAACTTTTCAGCAGCACACCCTCCAACCATTCCTCTCTTTGTTCTCGTCTTTCAATAACCCCTGCCCTGAGCCTAAATATTAATCCTTTAAGCAATAATCCTGATCAAAACACCTTGGTCTCCTCTTCGCTGTCAAGCCTAGAGCGTCTCCTATCCTCCATTTTGAGCCTTTTAGAAAAAGTGGTTGGCGGGTCCGATTGTATTCTCGACTCCGTAATGGTCATTTTAAAAGAATTTACAACTGGGAACTGTATAAATCCTGGTTTCTGCATGCAGCATTGTAATGATCTCTTAGCACGGAATCACACTATCGTAAACAGTGAAACACCCGCTGGTATTGACTTTTGCTCCTAGGCTGGAGCACCACAGGTTGGACAATCCCCCTCGAATCCTATGCCAATTGAGAACCCAGTCAAATCCATTAGATTCGTACTAAGAGGCTTTAAAACAGAGACAGACTTGGAACTGGTTTGCCAAAATTACGAGACGGTTATGTTTCCTATCTTTAAAGCTCGTTCAAAGACAAACATCTTAACTAGTACTTCGGATACCCCATAGCAGCCTCCAATACATAAAAAGAAAAAAGTCAAAAAATCCAAAAAATCAACCTGGAGACATCCCAAAAAAGGTCAGAGAAAGTTCTTTTTTTCCAAAGACAAATCAGGCCTGCAAGATTCCTTAAACTAGGAGGCCCCAGTTTTACATTCTTGCCTCGCACCTTCCGCTTCTTCGTCAACGTGCGACCTCCATCCATCTATCAGCAATCCCGAAATGGTCAACCTAATTTCAACTTGTGAGCCAACTACTTCTCAATCAACTAGGTCATCCTTGAATCCCCTTCCTCAAACCTTTGAAGCCACCACAGAACTAACACCTGCTCAGACTTGGCGACAACCTATTAAAAGAGGACAGGGTCGCTACCCTCAGACACTTTAATATTGGATTTCATGCTTTTATTTGACAATGATCTCTTTTTTAACTGATTTCATTTATTAAAATGTTTCTCTGGTATTGAACGTCTTAGAATGATCGAAAGTAAGGACATACATATGGTCTCCTTGGAGATTGCAGACTCTGGTCCGTTGTCTCGTGTATCGTTTCTCTCCAGTTTGACTGTTAACAAAATATTAAGCAACTTAGAGTCTTTACAACATAAAGGTATTGATGTAGTCCCCATTTTGAGCGAGACGGGTTTAAGGCTAACCAAGCAGGATCTCCAATCTTCCGATGGGGTGTGGAAACCTCTTTCCTCAGGCGTCCCTTTGGTTAAACACAACACTAACTCTCCCACTTACCAAGATCTTAAAATTCACCTCGGGCCTATGGCCGAGAAGTATTATTTAGGGACCCTTCCGTCTGTCCACCTCCTGACTTAAGCATCAGTCCCTACTCTTGGAATTGGTTACCAGCAGTTTTAAGTAGTTCTACCATAACCTCTAGACCAACAGTACTATTAACGTAGCAATGAGCTTACCCTTGTATCTTTGAATGTGGCAGGTATAAAGTCCAAAGGGGAAAAAAAAGACTTTTTGAACTCCCTCAATCCTGATATAATTTATCTTCAAGAAACCTGGTTGACTGGGGAGTTGCAGTTTGAAAATTATTATTCCTTCTGCTGTAAGGCAGCCCCCTCAACGAGGGGGTCACATGTTTGCTGTCAAATAGACTGGCAGCATGAATGCTTTAGGGATCCTAGTCATTTGTTTTTAGCAGTAACTTTGCACTTCATTGGAGTTGCATTGGAGTTGGAGACAAGGTAATCTCCCTTACTTTGATTAACTCTTATGTCCCTCCTGGTGTACCTTTTAATAATCTCCTATTTAGGGTATTTCTTTACATTAAGGAACTTTGTGACGGGGACCCAGGAACCCAAATCATTATGGTAGGAGGCCTAAATTGTAAGATTTCTAACCCGGGGCTCGCATCCTTCTGGGATGGGGAAAAGGAAGAAGCATTTAGATTACCGCCTTGCATCTTTCCCCACAAAACAAAGCCTGATAAGCGTGGGAGGCTCCTTCTAGAGTACTTGAGAGAGAATAATTGTATTATTGCTAATGGTAGACTCCCATCTGACTCCCCAGCCCATTCGACCCATAAATCGCCTGCAGGTGCTGCAATCCTGGATTACGTGATAACAAACTATCAATCTTTCTCTCTGTTAAAGGATTTATTAGTAGTACAGACCACCCTCAGTGATCACAATGTTCTGGTAGCATCTCTTGATCTAAAGGCACAACACACTGATTCATGGAGCCTAGCAGGGCAGTATTCCCAGCTAAACGTTAAAAACGGTAGAACATATTGGTCATTCTCTCCTACGCCGACGACACCCAGCTCATCCTCTCCCTCACCAAAGACCCACACACCGCCAAAGCCAACCTCCACGAGGGAATGAAGTCCATCGCCGAGTGGATGAGAAATAGCCGCCTGAAGCTGAACTCCGACAAGACGGAGGTCCTCATCCTCGGACGCTCCCCCTCGGCCTGGGACGACTCCTGGTGGCCCACCGTGCTGGGACCCCCTCCAACGCCAGCCAACCATGCACGCAACCTGGGTTTCATCCTCGACTCCGCCCTCACCATGTCCAAGCAGGTCAACGCAGTCTCCTCCTCCTGCTACAACACCCTCCGCATGCTCCGTAGAATCTACAAATGGATCCCGACGGAAACCAGAAAAACGGTGACCCAGGCCCTCGTCAGCAGTAGACTAGACTACGGCAACGCACTCTACACGGGCATCCCAGCGAAAGACATCCGACGCCTCCAACGCATCCAAAACGCCTCCGCCCGACTGTTCCTTGACGTACCCCGCCGATGCCATATCTCCCACCACCTGAAAGGCCTCCCCTGGCTCCCAGTGGACAAGAGGATCACCTTCAAGCTCCTCACCCACGCCCCAAGGCACTCCACAACGCCGGACCAGCCTACCTGAGCAACAGACTCAACTTCTACGCCCCCTCCCACCAACTCCGCTCCGCCAACCTCGCCCTCCCCATCGTCCCCCGCTTCCAACGCAAGACCTCCGGCGGCAGATCCTTCTCCTACCTCGCCGCCCAGACCTGGAACACCCTCCTTACCCCCCTGCGACAGACCCAGGACCTCCTCACCTTCAGGAGACTCCTCAAGACCTGGCTCTTTGACCAGTAGCAGCAGCCCCCCCTCAGCGCCTTGAAACCCTAACGGGTACGTAGTGCACTCTATAAATTTTGTGATTGATTGATTGATTGATCCAAATAGTTTTAAGGGGCTTAAAGGAATTCTGATAAGTATCCTGAATGACCTTGATAGCTGGGTAGGGAATGAAATGGAGAGTTTCTCTAGTTTCGTGGAACTGGCTGCTTCAATTCCCAGACAAAAGCCTCAGATTAAATATATAGCAAAACACCGCTCCCTTTTATTAGTAAATAGGGAAATTAATGCTCTTATCTGTAAACAGCATAGAGATTATACTTCTATGAGGCAATCCCAGCTAGATATTCTAAAAAGAAGGAGAAGGAGAAGGAGATTAAGAGCGCATCTTGAAAAGGACGCCACAGAAAGATTCTGGGTTGCAATAAGAGAAGCAGCCTCTTCCAGGCATACTAGGCAGTTTGGGTCCCTGATCGCCACGGGTGTGGTACTAGAATCAGGCCCCTTCCAATATCTATTAGTGAGTTAAGCTGGTTGACTTTCCTATCCAACCTTTATGCTTTTAATGGGACTACTATGGAAATCCCTCAAAGCAGATTTGATTCCCCATATACATATCCAAACCTAAAAGAAATTAAGGCTATATTAAGAGGAAAGCATAGTTCCGCCGCAGTGGGACCAGATGAAATCTCAATACTGTTAATAAAACATGACATATCCTCTTGGTGCAAGATTTTATTGCTGGTGTTCCAATATTGCTATGAAGTTAGGGAAGTCCCCCAATCTTGGTAGGGTAGCGTTATTGTCTCCTTGTATAACAAAGGGGATCAAAATTGTCCTAGGAATTACCGCCAGATTTCACTTTTGGATGCGGTCGGAATGTTTTTTGCTAAATTCCTGTTGTCACAGATTAATGATTGAGCAGAAAGGTACAAAATTATCCCCTTAGAGCAGTCAGGCTTCAGGAGAAATCAGGGCACAATTGACAACATTTCAGTTTTGCAAGTAATTAATGAAAAATATGTCTCGCTGAAAGGGAAGCGGATCTATGCAGCCTTCATAAATTTCTCCACAGCATTTGATAAGGTAGACTGTGTTCTGTTATGGAAGAAGCTTCTAAGATTAGGCATGCCCAGCATCCTGTTTGACCTTGTGGTAGCTTTTCACTGTTTTGCTAGGGGGTAAACAAGGTCTATCATGTTATATTAACCAAAAACGGCCTAAAACAAGGATCTACGTTGGCTCCACTGTTATTCTCCCTGTATCTCTCGGATTTACCAGCACATTTAACTCCATGTGAGGGTTTTGCTCCCAAATTAGGAGGTAGATCCCTATGCTGTCAACTTTATGCAGGCGACATAATGATATTAGATCGTACTTCAATGGGGCTTAGTAACAGACTAATAGCCCTCGAGCAATATACTGATGCACACTTTTTAAAAATAAATTGCTCAAAAAGAAAAATCTTGTGCTTTCACAGGAATAAAAATTTAAAGTACAGCAATTTTAACTGGTCCTTGGGAGCACAACAGCTTGAAAGAGTAAACTCTTACGCATTTCTGGGTAAAATTGTCTGTGGGAACCTCAAAGAAAGAGAGCATATAGAGCATAATCAAAGAAAGGCCCAATCTCAAGCCAATGGTTTGAATACCCTCTATAGGGTAACAGGCAGAAGGCATTTTATACATCCCTTAGAGGTATATTGGGTAAAGATACCTCCTTCATTTCTGTATGGTATTGAGCATATTGCAGTTTCTAAGTGTATCTTTCTCGATAAACTCAAAGGACGTGTTCTAAGAAATATCTTAACCGTAAACTCTGCCTTCTCTGTACCATTACTAAGACTTGAGTTGGGCCTGCGTAGCTCATTTATACAAGGCCTGGCCGCGATAATCCATTGGATGTTTAATTTGATGACGTGCTGTGACTCTTTGCAGTTACTGCTAAAAAAAGAAAAGAAATACTAGCTGGTCATAAAGTAAAATATACCACCTGCAGGAACTTTTTATATGCCATGGATCTTTTACAATTAGATCCCTCTATAATTTTTACTCTCTCCAGCACAGCTTAAATCTGCAACTTGGGCAGTGAGCTTCCACCAGGATAGTCAGGCCTGCACACATAGACAGAGTTTTCATTTAATATCGGATTCTTTAAGGCCAAGGATCACACATCCTTGCCACATCTGGAACTTGCCTCATGGGGTGAGAAGATTCTGGCTCCTGCTGAGACTGGGCAGCTCCCCTGAATACATTAGAAGCAAAATGGTTTGGCTCTTCTGCCATTTCTAATCTATGCCATAATGGCGTCGCAGATTTGAAGCATGTTGTTTTAATCTGTCCGGCCTTATTGCCTTATCGTCTTAAGTGGTTACGCCCCATTGGCCTTTCTCTTTCACTTAGATCTGCTTCTAATCTACTTTAAACCCTATTTATTACGCCTAATGAAATGTTTTGTGCTAGAGTTTTTAACTATTTAAAGTGTTTTTTAACTTTGTAATAACTTAATAATTGTATTCATCAAAGTTTAATTCAATCGCTATTCTTATATTTCTTTTCTTTGTATATTTATGTTTTACTTTATGTGGATCTCCATCGGAGTTCCGTAACATAATAAACTTGAAACTCATTCACTCATCACTCTCTGTCTCACTTTTTCTCTGTGTTCCCATTTGTCTTCCTTGGCCATTTCTCCATTCACACTTTTTATCCATCCCTCATCGGCTTAATTTTCATTTCTGTTTCTATTTATTTTTTAACTTTATTTATCATGACATAAACAAAACAGCAATAACCACAAAAAAAGCGAAGCGTTAAAGTGTGTACAATATAGCAATGTATCGAATAGGATACCGGTAACGGCAGGTGGTGCACTAAATGTAAATTATTTTTCTTAATTCTCTATCTCCTTTGTTTCACCCCATCTCTAGCCATGACATATTTGTCTCGTTGCCGATGCAGACATTTTCAATCTGAAAGTTTGCCCACTTTCATTCTGCTTGCAGTTTCTGTATTTGTATATTTTTTTTGCTGGCAGTTGTCTAATCCACTGCCTTTTACTGTTCTTCAAGGGAGTGAGTGAATCCATAGATATAATTGATGTCTTGAGCCCCTTTCTCAGATATACTTGTACTTAAAGCAGTGGATGGAATAGTTGTACAGGGGTGGGGGTTGGTAATGTTTTAGTGGCTGGTGAGGTCTGATCTTCCAGGCATTATGAAGTCAATCTGGTTGGTGAGCAGTATGGTCCATTGGAATGCCTTCAATGCCATATTTCCTTACCCCCTTCCCTTTGCCTCCTTTGCTGTGTAAAGGTCATCACTTTTATTCCCAACTACAGCTCGTGGCTTCCCCACTGAAAATGACTTTGACAACTATATCAAGACTGACAACAGTTCAGGCAATGTTTTGGCTGCTGTTGTGTTTGACCACAAGTTTACCCACAAGAATGAAGCACTGCCTCTTCAGGTAAGGACGTTTTTTGTGTCTTCAAGTGCTTCTACTTCTAATATTACCCTTTATCTCACTGTAAAATACTGCAGTATTTGTGAAATGCAGCATAGCTAGGATATGATGGATCGCATTCCTGTTTAAACAACCTACCATCTTCTCTTCCTCAGTAACTCATTCTTCTTCATTCTGCCACTTTCACTCTTTATTCATCTGAGAAAAGAACAAAATCCTTGTTATAAAGACCAGGTCTTCCAATAGAATAGGCTGCTCATATATATGGTAGAAGACATTAATATGGAATTTCATACCTCAATAATGTTTGCATAAAAATTGCTAGACCAATATATTCATGTGATAATCATGCATTTCAGTTTTCATTTACATAAAATACAGTTTTCACAAACTTATCATGGTATGCAAAAGCATAGACTGCCCCAGTTGCTAAAGCCATCAACTCCTGGATATGTTGACCTCTTGGACAGTGAATACATAATTATTACATGTTAATAAATACTTTCATAACTAATAAATAAATATCTAAATCTTCCTCAAGTTTAGACAAATTTCCGATGTTCATTCAGATTATCATATTAAAATATTTTTTTTAATCCCAGCATATCCCGTGGCATGTAAAATCATCAAATTCCAATGTTTTCCATTGTATAACAATCTTAGTGACAAATTATTTAGTCTGATCCTTTAATAACAGTCCGTATAATTAAAAGAAAACAGATATTTTACTTAAAAACATCTATCTTAAAGTAAGGATTAAATTGGTGGAGAAAAGGAATTAATCCCCTAAATGCACCTGTTTTTTCTCCTACTTATTTAGGCTCCTTTATATTATGTTATAAAATTGATCTGGGCTTTAAACCCTTCAACATGGCTCCTTATCAACACCAGAGTGACCATGATGTGGCATATCAATTGCATAATATTGTACACTTTTACAGATCGCCCAGTGACATTATTACTTCTTATATCTCTCTGATGTTGTAATATTAATTTGTACAGTGGCAAAGTAGTGCTCCCTTTATACATTTTATGGCATGGGCAAGTCAAAACATAAATTGCATGATCATGCCTACAAGTTATACATATATATATTACATTATATTTTTACACTCTTTACATTTAGTACAAACCAGGCTTTGTCCTTAATCACTTTTGCTTGCTATTTTCTGGCTTTATCTGTTTCAGGCGGTCCAGCAAGTCTTTTTCCCTCACATGGAGCACAGCCGGTATACAGCCTCTCTGTCTCACTCCTTGTATTCTTCCATGAATACTCACTTTCTGTAAACAGGCCTTTACATTTTGTTTTTATCTTATCACATTTGCTATGCATTCAAAGACAGATGTCAAAGTTTGTTCTCTGTCTTCTGAGGGAGGTTGGTGTTTACTTTCCTTTTCTGGCTTCAAAGTTAGAAGATTTATGTGATAGTCATTGTGGGTGCTGGAGGAAAGGCTGTAGGATCGTAGTTTTTTTCTAGCACTCAAAAACCTTCAAATGTCTGCAAATGGACTGTGCCAATATTTCAGAATATATTATACTTGGGAAAGCCCAAATTAACACCTTTTTGTAATTCTGAGGTGTGTTGGAAACAAATATTTTAATCTCATCAGAAAAAATCAATTCAGTAGGTAATGCAAGTTCCACACATTATTTTTTGTGCAGTGTATAGTTTTATCGGTGAAACTGTATGTCTGTGCAGATGTAATTGTCATTTCAGTTGAAAATGTGTTGTCTGTAATGGTAGTGAGCTACCACACTATGCATACTCCATTCTATGTAACTACACTCTGAAACACAACTGCACTTCACTCTACTCCCCTCTATGCTATGCCACTCTACTCTGTTCCATGCCGCCCGCTCTACACCACTCTATTCTACGCCACTTCACTGTACACCACTCCACGCCACTTCACTCTAGGGCAGTCTACTCCACCTTACTCCACTCTGTCACACTTTCCTCCAAGCTGCAGTCGTCCACTCCTTGACATGCCGCTCTATGCCGCTCCACTACACTGTTCCATTCCACTCTATAAAACTTTATTCCACTCCCTCTGATCTACGCCCCTCCAATCTCGGCCCCACTCTCCACTCCACTATCCTCTACGCCACTAACACATAGCTGTCGGAACGGCAGCCAAGATGGTGTACAACATGGCTAAAACACATTGACAAAGACAGTAGCTATTGGATACGCAAGACCTTTTGGCTTTGCCGATACTTGTTTAACTGTAGAATTCTAACACTGATTTATTAAATCACACAACAATAATTAATAGTTTCTAGGGGGCGTGGCCACACAAGATGGTCGACAGGACGCATTCGTAGGAGGCTTCCGATAACCCCCTGCGATATCCTGCATCATCCTGGCAAATTAGGAAGGAATTGGCTCCAGATTTGTGTGGGGTACACTGCTCAGACACCCCTGTACCTGTTTGATCCCCTCCCTGGGGTCGTGAGGTCGCCGTTCGTTAGTGGTAGCAGAGATGACCCGAGCTGCCCCATGTGGGCGGGACCGCGACGTTTCCCTGGCATCAAGATATGCCGCCAAAGCCCTTTGTTGCATGCTGTCCAGATGTCTGCTCATGCAGCAGCTGGAGGTGAGAGTCACAGAGCAGTGAGGCACCAGAGATGAAGTGTCCAAGTCCCAATCGGACTGCTTCCGGCCATGACGTGTGCCCAAGCTTGTTCCCAGCGCAGAGAAGGATTGGAGCTGCACTGCTCTCTTCCTGCTGGATTGCGTCCGGAGGCCCTGGCAGGGTGGGCGTATCGTGAATCGGCCCGGGACCAGTGGGCAAGGAGTAGGGTCAAGACATTGGCTAACTAGGTGGAGAGTGTCGCTGGCCTTCCCCATATTTGGAGGTGGGGGACACAGACTACGAGCCCCATGCACATGGGGTACATCATGGGCTCCCACCCTTTGTTCTCTGGACTCTGATGCAGGTGTTGAGAGTGGGATGACCCTCCACCACAGATGGACTGGCAGTGCAGACCTGGTGTGAGTGATTCTACCGTCAGGAGAGGCTGTGTGCAATTTGCATTGTGCCTGCTCGTCTGTTGTCTGGGAGGGTTCTTGCACCGGGTGCAGCTGACAGGATCTAATAAATGGGGAAGAACAGACCGCCTGACCTCCGCAGGGCAACACCCTGGAACATTATACGACTCCGGCGACTGCCTCCCAGCGACATACCTGTCAAACTACGGTCCGGGGGGACCAGGACACTGAATCTGTCACTGGGGAACCCTCGAGAGCTGTCCTCCTGGTGGCTATTCTGGGGACTAGAACTGCGTTGGAATACAAGATTGAGTCCGTGGCCCTTGAGGTGAACCTACTACGTACAGCCCTCAACTAAGTGTCGGACAAGGTACAGGTGGCTCAGGGCACTATAGGCGAGCTTCACACTGAGATTGTGCCATTGCATAGTCAGATGGGGAGGTCTCTTCCTAAACTGGGACCTTGGAGGCAGAAATGGAAGACGTGCAGGGCAAGTCGCCGTTCAACAATGTCAGACTCCTGGGGTTCCCGGAACGAGCAGAGCAGGTGGGCAGCAGAGCAATTTGTTGAACAGTGGATCTGCGACATCCTGAAACCAAGTGGTTTGTCACCCATGTTCACCAGAGAAAGAGCTCATTGGGCCTTTGTGGTCTGCCTTGCCTGGTTCGCCACCAAGGTCTTATTGCCCGCATCTTAAATTATAAAGACAGGTATTGTATCCGCTGAGCGGCCAGGGAAACTAACAATGCACAGTTCGGGATTTCGAAGAGCTCTATGTTCTATGGCATGTGTGGCTGTAGATGCATATGCTGTGCATAAGCTTGCCATCTAGTGTTGGTTTCGGAGTGGTACAGCTTATTTTTCTTCGAAGAAGCTTCTCGAGTTGCGGGATCGAGTGACTCCTCTCGGTAATACTGTGCATGGGCATTGAGTCCTTTGTTAGATTGTTTGTCTCTGCCGGCAGGTTCTGACGTGTGTTCCCCTGACTCAGAGTTCTCGGCTCGATGCAGTCCAAAACGGTATTCTCACCGTCTTTCTATCACTGTCCGTATTGTTTTGATCTTTCTCTCTGTGTATGTATTACACCCAGAATAGATTTTCAGCCCTACGGGGCAGACGTGGTCCTTTCGGGCCTACCTACTCCACATTGCATCAAACTATGCAGGCTTAATGGAACGGTCTCCATTTTGGTTTTGCCCTCGATGCCACTCCAAGTTTCCACACACTGACCACCACCAGGTGTGTAATTTGTGTCTTTTCCCCTTACTACAACCAGCAGACCAGCGACGCTTGCCAGTCCGTTCAATTGAAAAAGACCCTCGGAGATCAAAGAGCTTGTTGGATGGAAAAGGTGTATCTAACTCCAGATGACACCCCGAACATCTTCTGCGACTAACGTGTACATGAAGAGCTGGAGCAGGAAGATGCCTTCTCCATTCAAGACTCAGACTCCAATGTACAATCTGACACTGAGAGTCAACCATTGCAGTCGGCGCAAACAGTGAGTAAAAAGACTCCTTCACCCTCAATCAAAACTACATCAAAAGAGGTCAATGGTCTGCCACTATCTTCCAGCCATGGTCTGAGCCTAGAATTTCTTTTGGATGACCTTCATTCCGGTTTGGCACCAAACAAAAGCCAAAGAGAAATCTTCAGCATGGACCTCAAGCACCTCTACTTTGGCTCCGATACTACTGAAAATACATGATTCTTCAATGCCGACTTCTTCAGTACTAACCCCTTCAGCGCTAAAAAAGAAAAGACACCTATCCAAAGTTATGGCACTGAAAATATTCCATGTACAAAAGACTTTGGATACGAAAGTCTTAAAAAAGACCTCTACTGATTCTGGACAACCTCCAACCTCCACCCCTTCACCTGTGGAACCAATTTTAGAAGTCATGGATTCTCGTCAGCACCAGCTTCAGATTCAAGAGGGAACAGGACAGATTATAACATTACCTCTTCCCCCTTTAAAGAGGAAATTGACTTTTCAAGAGGCTCTTGACTGCTCTCTGTCTCCAAAAAAAACTACAAAGGAAAAGACTCCTTTTCTTACTCTGCTTTCTCCTCAACCCTCTCCACCTCCACATACTTCCCCACAGCATACTCCTCCACTATCATCTCCCTCTCCTTTGGGGTTCACACAACCCAATTTGCCACCTAATGGGGCTCATAATTTGAGAGATACATTAGACGTTCAAGACCCAGGCGGTACATATTTTCCGGATCGTTTTACACCTAATGATTTGGATCCCTACCCAGCAAGACTTTCACCCCTGAGGATTCCACCTCGTATCAGCAGGTTATAGCTAGGACAGCAGCATATCATAATGTACATGTGTACATAGATCCAATAGAAGAGGAACTTTTATTTGACACCCTTGGCGCAACACACAAGGAGAGTCAGTTTCTTGCAGTGCTCACAGGCATGCAGACGAAATGTTTAAAGAGCCAGTTAGATCAATGGTTATCACTCCCAGAGTTGATAAAAAAAATATTATAAGGCTGCACCCACTGACCCTTTATTTATAAAATCACAAATCCCTCCAGACTCTATTGTTGCCCCTACTGCTGACAAAAGGACTAATAGCCAATCAACCGGAGACACACCTCCTCCTGATAAAGAAGGCAAAAAAATGGCTGGAGAAGGTAAGAATGGCAGCTCAAGCAGCGGATCACTGGTGAATTGCTAACATCCAGGCGTTACTATCCCGATACAATAGAGCTCACAGGGATGCCATGAGGGAGCTCCAACAATACCTCCCTGTTCTGCACTACTTCAGATTGAGAGGAGATGGAATAAAAAGAATGCCAAAAAGGCAGCACTCTTAATCTGAGTATTTTAATTTATTAAGACACTCCTCAAGTCTCATGCACAGACAAAAATAATGTGAACTTTTATTCCAGATGCAGAAACACATGTGCAACTCTGAAAATGATCATAGCAGTGAAGTAATACTGATCACAGAATTCAACAATGATTATAATAATTATATGTTCGGTGGCATGTGTAGCTGCAGATACACATGCTGTGCATAGTCCGCCGTCTGGTGTTGGGTCGGAGTGTTACAAGTTGTTTTTCTTCGAAGAAGTCTTTTCGAGTCACGAGACCGAGGGACTCCTCCTACTTTGGTTCCATTGCGCATTGGCGTCGACTCCATGTTAGATTGTTTTTTTTTCCGCCATCGGGTTCGGACGTGTTCCTTTTCTCTCCGTGTTTCGGGTCGGAAAGTTAGTCAGAATCAACGGAAAATTCGTCGGATTGTTTCGTTCGGTATCGGGTTAGAGTCGACACCGAATCCAGAAGAGCTCCGGTAGCCCTTCGGGGTAATTTCGATCCCCCGTCGGGGCCTGGTCGGCCCGACCGCGTGCAATATCAAGACTGATGGAACGGACCCCGTTCCGATTCTGTCCTAAATGCCACAGTAAATATCCCTATACAGACCAACATTTGGTCTGTAACTTGTGCCTGTCACCCGAGCACAAAGAAGAGACGTGTGAAGCCTGTCGAGCGTTTCGGTCGAGAAAAACGCTCCGAGACCGAAGAGCCAGAAGGTTACAGATGGCGTCCACGCCGACAGGACAACAAAGGTTCGAGGAAGAGCGAGAAGAAGAAGCATTCTCCATCCACGAATCGGATTCGGAAGAATTCGACGTCGAAGAAACCGTGAGTAAGACGTCGAAACAAACATCACAGGGGAAAACAGACAAAGCCCAGGGGACGCCACTGTCGACAAGCCATGGCTCAACCCATAAAGTAGGTGACCGTCCATCGGCACCGAAGAAGGGCGAGACGGTGCCGAGATCGTCCGACTCAGGTCGAGACACGGGCACGCAGCAATCTCGGGACCGAGAAGGTGCCGCGGAAAAGGGTCGACACCGAGATAGCGGCACCGAAGCTGCTCGACACAGAGACAGCGGCACCGAAGCTGCTCGGCACAGAGATAGCGGCACCGAAGATGGTCGACACCGAGAGGGTGCGACGCCGAAAAAGAGGAAAATCTCGTCAGAGCCGAAAATAACAAAAGGCACGGTTTCGGTGCCAAAACGCCCAGCAACCGAACCGAAAGCCAGTTCCTACTCAGAGGAACAATCACTGTCCTCCCAACTTCAAAAACACAGGTTTGAGGAGGAATTACAAACAACAGCTGTAGATCACACGCAAAAGCGGATCTTTATACAAAGTGGTACAGGAAAGATCAGCACCCTTCCCCCAATCAGAAGAAAAAGGAAACTAGATTTCCAACAACAAGAAACAACACCACAAGCAAAAGTGGTGAAGAAGGTAACTCCACCACCCTCTCCACCACCGGCACCTCCTATATCACCGGCACAGACTCCGTCACAATCACCAGCTCATACCACCATGAGCCAAGATGACCAGGACGCATGGGATCTCTATGACGCCCCAGTATCGGACAATAGCCCTGAGTCGTACCCCACTAAGCCCTCACCACCTGAGGACAGTACAGCGTATGCTCAGGTAGTGGCTAGGACAGCAGAGTTTCATAACGTATCGCTACATTCAGAGCCTATCGAGGATGACTTCCTTTTTAACACCCTGTCCTCCACCCATAGCAATTATCAAAGCCTTTCTATGCTCCCTGGAATGCTAAGGCACGCTAAACAAATCTTTAAGGAGCCAGTTAAAAGCAGAGCAATAACCCCAAGGGTGGAGAAGAAATACAAGGCACCACCCACAGACCCTGCTTTTATTACATCACAACTGACACCAGATTCAGTTGTCGTAGGAGCAGCTCGTAAAAGAGCCAACTCGCACACATCATGCGACGCACCACCTCCAGACAAGGAGAGCCGAAAGTTTGATGCAGCCGGGAAAAGGGTTGCAGTACAAGCTGCAAATCAATGGCGCATCGCCAACTCGCAGGCACTCCTAGCGCGATATGACAGAGCCCATTGGGACGAGATGCAGCATCTCATCGAACACCTCCCAAAAGAATTCCAAAAACGGGCAAATCAAGTGGTTGAAGAGGGACAGAACATTTCCAACAACCAAATCCGTTCTTCTATGGATGCAGCAGATACAGCTGCAAGAACAATAAATACTGCTGTAACAATAAGGAGGTACGCATGGCTGCGCACATCCGGCTTCAAACCCGAGATACAGCAGGCAGTGCTTAATATGCCGTTCAATGAACAACAATTGTTTGGCCCAGAAGTGGACACTGCAATTGAAAAATTAAAGAAAGACACTGATACAGCTAAAGTCATGGGCGCACTCTATTCCCCGCAGGGCAGAGGCACATTTGGCACATTTCGTAAAACCACTTTCAGAGGAGGGTTTCGAGGTCAAGCCACACAAGCAGCACCTCACAAACAACACCGCCTACCTACCAGGGACAATACCAAAGGGGAGGCTTTCGAGGCCAATACAGAGGGGGCCAATTCCCAAGAAACCGGGGAAAATTTCAAGGTCTGAAAACCCCTCAAAACAAGCAGTGACTCACAGGTCACTCAACCCCTTCACACAACACCAGTGGGGGGAAGACTAAGCCAGTTCTACAAATCTTGGGAGGAAATAACAACAGACACTTAGGTCTTAGCAATTATCCAACATGGTTATTGCATAGAATTTCTCCAACTCCCTCCAAACGTCCCACCGAAAACACACAATATGTCAAACAGCATTTAGACCTTCTAGGACTAGAAGTTCAGGCATTACTGCAAAAAGACGCAATAGAATTAGTACCAGGTCCACAAAAGAACACAGGAGTTTACTCACTGTACTTTCTAATACCCAAAAAAGACAAAACTCTAAGACCAATATTAGATCTCAGAACACTAAACACCTACATCAAATCAGACCACTTTCACATGGTGACATTACAAGACGTAATCCCACTGCTGAAACAGCAAGACTACATGACAACATTAGATCTAAAGGATGCGTATTTCCATATACCGATACTCTCGCACAGGAAATACCTAAGGTTCGTATTCAAAGGAATACACTACCAATTCAAAGTGTTGCCATTCGGAATAACAACAGCGCCAAGAGTCTTTACAAAGTGTCTAGCAGTAGTAGCTGCACACATCAGAAGGCAGCAAATACACGTGTTCCCGTACCTAGACGATTGGCTAATCAAGACCAACTCGCTAACAAAGTGTTCACACCACACAGATTATGTTATACAAACCCTTTACAAGCTGGGTTTCTCCATCAACTATGCAAAGTCACACCTTGTGCCGTGTCAAACACAGCAATACTTAGGAGCGACAATCAACACAACAAAATGGATAGCCACTCCAAGTCCACAAAGGGTTCAAAATTTTCACAAGGTGATACAAGCCATGTATCCAAATCAAAAGATACATGCAAAAATGGTATTAAAACTCCTAGGCATGATGTCCTCATGCATAGCCATTGTCCCAAACGCAAGATTGCACATGCGACCCTTACAATAGTGCCTAGCATCACAATGGTCACATGCACAGGGTCAACTTCTAGATCTGGTGTTGATAGACCGCCAAACATACATCTCGCTTCTATGGTTGAACAGTACAAATTTAAACAAAGGGCGGCCTTTCCAAGACCCAGTGCCACAATACGTGATAACAACAGATGCTTCCATGACAGGGTGGGGAGCACACCTCAATCAACACAGCATCCAAGGACAATGGGACGTACATCAAAGAAAGTTTCATATAAATCACCTAGAACTGTTAGCAGTATTTCTAGCATTGAAAGCATTCCAACCCATGATATCCCACAAATACATTCTTGTCAAAACAGACAACATGACGACAATGTATTATTTAAACAAACAGGGGGGGACACACTCGACACAGTTGTGTCTCCTAACACAAAAAATATGGCATTGGGCAATTCACAACCACATTCGACTAGTAGCACAATTTATTCCAGGGATCCAGAACCAGCTAGCAGACATTCTCTCTCGGGATCACCAACAGGTCCACGAATGGGAAATTCACCCCCAAATCCTGAACAATTACTTCCAAATTTGGGGAACACCTCAAATAGATCCATTTGCAACAAAAGAAAACGTAAAATGCCAAAACTTCGCATCCAGGTACCCACACCGGCAATCCCAAGGCAATGCTCTATGGATGAATTGGTCAGGGATATTTGCGTACGCTTTTCCCCCTCTCCCTCTCCTTCCATATCTGGTAAACAGATTGAGTCAAAACAAACTCAAACTCATACTGATAGCACCAACATGGGCAAGACAACCTTGGTATACCACACTACTAGACCTGTCAGTAGTACCTCATGTCAAACTACCCTACAGGCCAGATCTGTTAACACAACACAAACAACAGATCAGGCATCCAAACCCTGCATCGCTGAATCTAGCAATTTGGCTCCTGAAATCCTAGAATTTGGACACTTGAACCTCACACAAGAATGTATGGAGGTCATAAAACAAGCTAGAAGGCCATCCACTAGACACTGCTATGCAAGTAAATGGAAAAGATTTGTTTGTTACTGCCATAATAATCAAGTCCAACCATTGCATGCATCTCCAAAAGATGTAGTAGCATATTTACTACATCTACAAAAAGCAAATCTAGCTTTTAATTCCATAAAAATACATCTCGCAGCAATATCTGCTTACCTGCAGATTACTCATTCAACTTCCCTATTCAGAATACCGGTCATTAAAGCGTTTATGGAGGGCCTAAAAATAATAATACCACCAAGGACACCACCTGTTCCTTCATGGAACCTCAACATTGTCTTGACAAGGCTCATGGGTCCACCTTTCGAACCCATGCATTCTTGTGAAATGCAATACTTAACGTGGAAAGTTGCATTTCTCATTGCCATTACATCTCTAAGAAGAGTGAGTGAAATTCAGGCATTTACTATACAAGAACCATTTATTCAAATACACAAAAATAAGGTAGTTCTAAGAACCTACCCAAAATTCTTACCAAAGGTCATCTCACCGTTCCACTTAAATCAAACAGTAGAATTGCCAGTGTTCTTTCCACAGCCAGACTCAATAGCTGAAAGAGCACTACATACATTAGACATCAAAAGAGCACTAATGTACTACATTGACAGAACAAAACTAATTAGGAAAACAAAACAACTATTTATTGCATTTCAAAAACCTCATACACAGAAATCCAATATCAAAACAAGGTATAGCTAGATGGATAGTTAGGTGCATCCAAACCTGCTATCTTAAAGCAAAGAGACAGCTGCCTATTACACCAAAGGCACACTCAACCAGAAAGAAAGGTGCTACCATGGCCTTTCTAGGAAATATTCCAATGAACGAAATATGTAAGGCAGCAACATGGTCTACGCCTCACACATTTACTAAGCACTACTGTGTAGACGTGTTATCTGCACAACAAGCCACAGTAGGTCAAGCTGTACTAAGAACTTTATTTCAAACTACTTCCACTCCTACAGGCTGAACCACCGCTTTTTGGGGAGATAACTGCTTATTAGTCTATGCACAGCATGTGTATCTGCAGCTACACATGCCACCGAACGGAAAATGTCACTTACCCAGTGTACATCTGTTCGTGGCATTAGTCGCTGCAGATTCACATGCGCCCACCCGCCTCCCCGGGAGCCTGGAGCCGTTTGGAAGTAATCTTCAACATTTGTACATTTGTAAATATATTACTTTAACATTCATTTTGTACATACTTAGTCATTCCATTGCATGGGCACTATTACTAACATACACAACTCCAACCTCACCCTCTGCGGGGAAAACAATCTAACATGGAGTCGACGCCCATGCGCAATGGAACCAAAGTAGGAGGAGTCCCTCGGTCTCGTGACTCGAAAAGACTTCTTCGAAGAAAAACAACTTGTAACACTCCGACCCAACACCAGACGGCGGACTATGCACAGCATGTGAATCTGCAGCGACTAATGCCACGAACAGATGTACACTGGGTAAGTGACATTTTCCATATATATATATATATATATATATATATATATATATATATATATATATATATATATAATGTATTATTGCATGCACAACGCAGAGCTAAAAATAAGAATGAAAAATGCATCACCATGGGGCTTGACATCAACATCATCCCTATGTTTGCCAGCATCAGGCTGTGGAACCCGGTCAGACGCAAAGAGAGAACTACCTGCAATGGGATTAAGTTCTGAGCAAGGCGTCCCTCCTCAGATGAGTTCCGTTTATCTAGCCGTCAAGCTCCCACTACCTTATATACTTTAAACAAACTGGGAAGAGAATTCTAGAAACTTCCCCTCCCATCAGGTAAGTTGTTGTTTTGACACTGGCTGAATCAGGTCAGTGTTGAAAAGAACACGCTAGAGACTGGCCAAATCTCACTGTGTTTTTCCAAGACCGAGCTATTGCCGGCCGTACCATAAACATTCTCAGCCTGGTACATCTTAACACCCTTATTCTTCACTTCCCCATGTTATGTACCATCCTTCAGTGAGAAAGTGCGAAAACACGTTGCATAAGCTGTGCACGGAATAATTCCTGCACCACCCATGTGACGCTGTGTGAAGCTAAGCTAAGCACAAAATGGAGTCAGTGGTCAAGATGGAGCTGGTGGTTAAATACAAATAGCATTACAGTCCCTGAGGGACAAAGAATTTCAAATCAATTAGATGTGCGCTTGATGCTGCTGACACCGCAGCACTCAGCATTAGCACCAGAGTCACCATTAGACATGCCTGGCTCAGATGCTCAGTCTTTAAACCAGAGGTACAGTTGACAGTGTTGAACATGTCATTTGAAAAAGAGCATTTATTTGGCTCACAAGTGGATACAACACTTAAAAAACGAAATAAAGACATGAAACTGCCAGAGCTGTGTCAGCGCTCCAGGTCAGCACACACAGGGGCACTTTTCGTCACACAGGATTTGCAAGCGGCTTTCGGTCATCATTTAGTGAACAGTCTTCCACTCAAACAAATCCCACCTCTTACTACACAGAGGTTATTTTAGAGGTTCCTACAGAGGGAACAGTAACCAAGGAAGAGGGAAGCCATCTACATCTAGAGGCTCCTCTTCCACCACCAAACAATGACTTCCTCCCAAATCTACAAACTCACACCACTCCTGCACGGGGAAGGTTACATCATTGGTCTCAGACTACCACAGATCAGTGGGTGCTTTCAGTCATCCAAAATGGTTACTGTCTGGAGCTCTCTTCCATTCCACCAAATATACCCCCTCGTACTCACAGGCTCTCACAAGATCATCTTGCTTTTCTCAAAGAGAAAGTACACTCTCTTCTTCTCAAAGGGGCAATAGAACCAGTACCATTAAAACACCAGGGTACGGGAGTTTACTCCCTGTATTTCATAACACCCAAAAACGACCGGTCTCTTAGACCAATATTAGATCTCAGACCCTTAAATCACTACATCCTATCAGAACACTTCCATATGGTCACTCTTCGGGATGTTATTTCTCCTCTACAACAAGGCGACTTCATGACAGCGTTAGACCTAAAGGACACTTACTTTCACATTCCCATTCATCCAGCACACTGCAAATATCTAAGATTCATAGTTGCAGGAAAACACTACCAATTTATGGTATTTACCATTCGGAGTCACATCCGCTCCAAGAGTATTCACAAAATGTCTTGCGTTAGTCGCAGCACATCTCAGAAGACAACAAATTCATGTCTTCCCTTACTTGGACGATTGGCTCATCAAAGCCAGTTCATTCACACAATGTCAACACCACATTCAACTCACAATTTTTCTTCTACATTCTCTAGGGTTCACCATCAATTACCTCAAATCTCATCTTCACCCTCTACAGATACAACACTATCTAGGAACGATTCTCAACATACAATTAGGACTAGTGTTTCCCAGCTTAGCCCGAGTTCAGGCCTTTCATACAATGATTGTAACAATAACAGTGAACCAAGCATACACAGTCCGAACTTGTATGCAACTGTTAGGGATGATGGCATCTTGCACTGCCATCGTACCTCATGCCAGACTTCATATGCATCCCCTTCAACATTGACTCTCTCGTCAATGGTCTCAGGCACAGGGTCAGATGAAAGATCTAGCGTTGTTGGATCGCCATATTTATCGCTCACTCCATTGGTGGAACACCACAAACATTATGGAAGGGCGGCCCTTTTTAGACCCTGTGCTTCAGGTCACTCTCACAACAAATGCCTCAAATTCCGGTTGGGGAGCTCATCTTCGCAACCTCACAGTCCAGGGGGTATGGGACACCACTCAACAGTCCTTGCACATCAATTACCTGGAACTGCAAGCAGTATTCCTATCAATTAAAGTGTTCCTTCTATAATTGCAACACAAAGTAATGTTGATATGTACTGATATGACTGCCATGTACTATCTCCAAAACCAGGGGGGACACTTTCTCATCAACTGCCCCATCTTGCACAAACAATAGGAAATAGGCAGTTCATCACCACATTCACATAATGGTACAATATCTCTCAGAAACAGACAATCCATTTGCAGTCCTGCTTCCACGAATGGGAACTCCACCCACAAATCTTCCACCAGCACTACCACAAGTGGGGAACACTTCAAATAGTCCTATTTGCCACACCTCAAAACAAAAAAATGCCAAAACTGTGCCTCCAGGAACCCACACCCTCAGTCCAAAGGCAATGCTCTATGGATGAGTTGGTCAGGGATATCTGCTTACACTTTTCCCCCCTCTCCCGCTCATTCCCTTTCTGGTTCAGGAGCTCAAACAGTCTTTAATCATCATGATCCTGATAGCTCCTACATGGGCACGTCAACCATGGTTCACAACACTTTTGGAACTTTCTGTAGTTCCTCATCAAAAGCTTCCAGCAGACCACACTTTCTAACACAAAATCAGGGTCAAATTAGACATCCGAATCCCAAATCGCTCAACCTAGTGATATGGCTCCTGAGGTCATAGAGTTTGGGTATTTACCATTACAGCAGGAATGTATGCTGCATATCTTCAAAACAGACAGCATATTTCTTTGTTTAGAATTCCAAAGCATTTATGGAAGGACTTAAAAGAATCATTCCACCAAGGATTCCGCCAGGCCCATATTGGAATCTTAACATTGTACTTACAAAGCTTATGGCTCCATTGTTTGAGCCACTTCACTCCTGTTCTTTACAATTCCTCTCATGGAAAGTAGCTTTTTTAGTCGCTATAACTTCCATTAGAGGTGTCATAGAGCTCCAGGCCTTAACTTTGGATCAACCTTTCTTCCAAATTCATAAAGAAAAAATTGTATTAAGAACTAATCCAAAATTCCTTCCAAAGGTAGTTTCACAATTTCATATAATTCAGTTAATAGAATTACCAGTTTTCTTTCCCCAACCAGATTCTGTGTCAGAAAGGGCTCTAAACACTTGTGATGTGAAAAGGGCTCTTATGTATTATATAGATATAACAAGAAAGTTTAGGAAAACCAAACAGCTTTTTGTGGCTTTCTCAATGCCCCATAAAGGAGAGCCTATATCGAAAGCAACTATAGCTATATGAATAGTCAAGTGTGTTCATACTTGCTATAATAAAGCCAAGCGACAATTACCTGTACCACCCAGAGTGCACTCCACTAGAAAGAAAGGTGCATATATGGCATTTTTTAGGTAACCTACCTATAGCAGACATTTGCAAAGTGGCAACATGGTCTATACCACATACCTTCACAAAACCTTAATGTGCAGATGTATTTGCACATCAACACGTTGGACAAATGGTACTCAAAACACTCTTTCGATCAATTGCAACTCCTGCACACTAACCACCGCTTTATGGAGGGACTATTTTACAGTCTGTGCACAGCATGTCTATCTATAGCAACACATGCCATCAAACGGAAAATGTTACTTACTAGTAGACATCTAGGTACCCCAATGCCCTGGTTGCATATCCTAGGGACTTACATGGGGGTACCAGTATGCCAAATGTGGGGTGAAAATGGTTCCAGCAATGTTTTGCTTTCCTTTATCTTATGACCGAGCTGACAAAACTTCTCTGGAATGCACTTCTTAGTTTAAAGAAGACATTTATTATTACTTCACCACAAGGTTTCTGAGAGATGAGATTAGTAGGTTGGAAGCACACATTTAAAAGTAGTCACAGCAATGAAAGGAAAATATATCAAAGTACTTCTCAATTGCAATGTACACAGCAAATACATGTGATTGTATTATAGCATAACTTCAAAGCAAAGATTAAAAGTCAAAATTCATCACCGTAGGGCAGTGGTTCCCAAACTTTTTCACTCCCCGGCTCCTTTGACCTATGGGCCATGTTGGCCACGGCTCCCCATTATGTTATTTTTTTTGGGCAGTTGGGGAATGTAATCCCAGCCTCAGGAGTACTTCCATTTTTAGCCTGGAAAATAATTGGGATGAAACTGATGAAGGTATTATATTCATAGATGTAACAAAATAAAAATATAACAGTTGTTTAATAAAAAAACTTTAATTGGTTAAGTGAGAAACAATAGAAGGGAAACTCTGAAAACTGGTGTCTGCATATGGAATCATGGGTGTCCAAATTACTAAAGAAATTCCACTGGTGGATTCATCTTTAGATTAGCACTTGCTTCATAAATCAAGAGATTCTTCTTTACCATCTACCACTAAATTAGGGCCTAGACTGCTGGACTGTGAGGGAACTATGCTAGTGTGTGTGATACACTATCCATCCTTCCCTGGAGACACCCTCTCTCCTTCCTTAAGTCTTCACTTTGCCATTTAGTTTTCTATATGTTCTTTGGCTCCCTGGCCTAGAATGTTGCTTCTCATTCTACTCTCTTTCAATTTACTAATCCATTGCTCTCTCCCTCTTCTCCATTCATTCTTTCTCCATTCTTTCATTTTGCCTTGCCTTCATCAATCTGCTTCTCTAGCTTTGCTTTCCTTTATTCTGTGCTCTTTCTTCTTTTCCATATGTCGCCTCTCTCTCTCTTCTTTCCTCTTCCCATCTCGTCATGACAGTGTGTGTGGCAGTATGATGATGAAGTACTAGTTTACTTGCAGTGCACTTCACTGTTGCCTGTTGCCCAAGCCACTCCAAGTTGGAAATTTTTAAATCCCAAATGAAAAGCCATTAATGAGCCAGAGCTGCATTGATATTTACAATGCATCTTCCTTCCTAGGAGTGAAGACACATTTTTCTTTCATTTCTGCTTCTTTATTGTTTGAATCAGAAGTGTTATACAAACTCCTTCAATAAATGAAATTGTCGTCCTGTCATGCTTGAATCGATCTCACTATAGGTCTCACAAGAGTTAAATTTACTTTACTCTGGAAAGTGAAGTCCAATTGTTTTTTTAGAATCAATTGGACACAGTTTACTATCTCACAGTCAACAATAAAGTAAATCCCTTCTGTTGAGGTTACTATTGAGATCGCTGGAGTGTACAGTGACTTTACAAACTTCATAAAGGTGGATTCTGTGACACAAATGGGCATGGTCTGGTACAAGGAGATCAACTGTGGGAATGCTTGCAAATTGAAGAGTTTATATGGTTGCATGGATGTCACCAAATTTCAGGACCTACCATTATAAACTTAAAATTGCATTTATGTACTAAAGATGCTGGATAAAAAACTATTTAACTTGCTCTAAGTGCTCTACGAATACCAATCCAACCACATCAGTAAACAGTAGTTTCTGTGCAAAATTCCCCAAAGTAGACTGTTTGCTTAAAAAATAATACATCATTACAGACCACAATCATGAATCAGACCCTCACATATTCACCAACTACCCTGTTCTTCAAAGGTCTCTGGTCACAAAAGGCAGAGCCTTGCTTACATTCCGTAGTTTTTTTTAAAGCTCCCAGTGCAGAAGATCTTCCCACACTGATTCTTCCTCCCATGAAAATGCTTAGCATGCTTCAGGACTTCCTGCACACGCCAGAACCGGTCCTGGCCTCTTCTCGGTATCCAACCTGCACAAACTAAGGAACACCATGCTTGGGTCGGCAGTGACTACCTGTCAACAACTTCTTTAACCACTTGAGGGCGCTCTAGGACAAAATTAAAGATCTGCTACAACCTCGTTTTCTAATTCTTTAGTTTTATTTTGTCTGAACTGGCCCAAGGGCAATGGATAGCTCAGTGATTCCCAAACTGTGTGCGGCGCCCCTGGCTCGTTTTGACGGTGCACCAGGGAGCCACGGCGCACAGATTGGGAATCACTGCCGTAGGGCACTGCTCTTCATCTTTCTTATGCATGCAAGTTGATGACTCCTGTTCAACTGCGAGAAAGAGTTTTTTCACCCATACAGGAGGTCAGGCAGCTGACGTCCACTCCTGACTGAAGTGTTGGAAAATTCCCCCTTGCTGCTGCCAGGGACACCGTTTATAGCAACAATGCTGGCTTGTTTAGGTAAACCTTGACAGGAATGTGTTGAAAGTTGGCCACCGTTTCGAGACACGCCCCTCAAGGTCAGACTGTTTTCTGCACTAAAGAAAAACACCAAAATAGGTGCTCTTTTATCACGCTAGGGCTCGTGAGAATTCAAAATACGAAAAACACAGCTTGGTCTACCATGTGGAAAAACACAGCTCATCTGCAATGTCTCAACCGCAATGTCGAACTCCACGATAAAGCCAATAGGCAGCTAAACTGAATACAAAATGTAATGTCTAATGCCACGTTAAAGCCAATAGGCAGCTAAACTGAATACAACATGTAATGTGCTATTGGTGAACATAGAACAACTAATATGCGCAGTGGTGAAACACAAAGTCAGTGGTCAAACACAATTAATGGCATAACATATCCACCCTATGACCAATGACTTTTGTTTACATTTATCTTATTTCAAACAAACAACAACACAAAAAAACAAAAACATTATAAACAAATCAGATTTGAATGACAAAAGCAATCACTGTAAAGCAATGGAAGTGGATTAACATATTGATCTCATAACCTTTCAAATCAGATACACCTACAATGAAAAGACTGAAGCTTATATACTCTGATTGGGATAATAGTGTCTCTAAAACAGCAAGTTGATGTAGCATGAGTTCTACTCATGTAAAGGAACACACGGTCCACCTGAAAGGTTTGCTGGAATGTAAATGAAAGTCAGGTTTCCACACGAAAAAACAGACAGTTAACTGGCAATGTTGCTTAATTCCAGTGGAAGAATGTAATCAAACAAGTTGACAAACTTTATATTGATCCCATGAGTAACTTGAACCGAAGGCGCCAGTTGCGCAAAATGGATCCATGGGGTTTGTACTTTAATCAATCAGGTTCAGGTTGGGGGTGCGGTCCCTCCCCCGACCCCACATGCAAACACCGGAAGGGAGACCACACAGCACACTCATGGTCAGTGGTGAGTCGTAGTAGGATCTGCAAAAGAAAAAAGTATGACTTTTCTTGCAAATAAGATTTGTCATCTGAAATGTGCCCTCCTTTCTTTATTCCTTGTTTTATAATCAGCAGGATGTTATTAGGGCCCTTTGTTATGATTTCTGCAGGTTCTGGAGGGTAATTTGGGGATTCAACCCTCACCTTAGCACTGAGGTTTTAATCTGCTGCACCACAGCTTCCCTTTCCTTGCACTGTCAGAAGGGCTGGGGCAGACTCCCTCTTTACCAAACCTCCATTCACTGCACTTATGACAAGTTGGGCAATTCTGTCTCCAATCTGTATGAATGAATCAGATTATCTTCTAGTCATCAGAATAACTTTGATTTCGACTTGGTAATCTGCTGCAATCACTGCCCCTAAAACCTGATCAATTAACCATATCTGTCCTGGTACCGTTCCTCTCCCAAACTGATCTTTGACTGTTTGTGGGACAGATCTCTGTTGTGTGTGCTGACAAATAAGACATTGCTAAATCACAGTTTTTATCAAATCTAGAAGAATGTGCATCTCTCTAATCTCTGCCCACCTGTAAGTGGCTTTTTTCCCAGATGTCCACATTTCTGGTGCACCCACTTAGCCATCCCCAACAATTCAGAATTCTGGGTTGACACTTCTGTCTTTGCACTTGTCTTGTCTGAATTAATTTTACACATCGTACTTTGCAAAAGCGGTCTGAGTATAACATTCTCATCTTCTTGCTCAGTGTAATCTTTTAAGGAATGCACTTCAACTCCTGCCAAAAACTGTGGGCTGCTCTGCGCACGGAGATCTCCACTCTGCTCATGAGGTTCACATTGGTGCCCACCTTTTTTAACCTCCTCATTACTGGAATGGGAAAAGCCAGATTCTCCTGCAACAGCTTTATAGATTTCAGTTTTATCTTGCAACAATTTGTTCTGGCTAATTTGCTCACGTAAATTCTTATTTTCATGTTCTTACTGCTTACATCTCTCATGCATTTTTCTGTAAGCAGACAAAAGTATCCAAACCTTTCTGTCAAGAACAAAAGGGACAACATTTCTTTCAAAAAGCACATTTTCTAAAAATGAAAACACTTTTGCTTTATCTAAGCACTCATCCCAAGACTCACAAAGTCCTGATAAACAAGAAAACATGTTTCTCACAGCACCATAAGGCAGTTTAACTTCACATGCATTTTCAAACATGGTCTGCCGTGCTTCTTTAATTCTCTAAACAACAAAACAAATTACACTTTTAAATCGTGCACCTCCAATCTCCAATTCGACTCCCAGACTGACGACTCGCACCAAAATGTTTTGCTTTCACTTATCTTATTATTGAGCTGAAAAAACTTCACTTGAATGAACTGCTTAGTTTAACGAAGACATTTATTCTTACTTCACCACGAGGTTCCTGAGAGACGAGATTAGTAAATTGGAAGCACACGTGTAAAAGTAGTCACAGCAATGAAAGGAAAATATGTCTTCTCAATTGCAATGTACACAGCAAATACATGTGATTATATTATAGCATAACTTCAAAGCAAAGAATAAAAGTCAAAATTCATCAGTTGGCCACAGTTTCAAGACACGCCAAAGGTCACACTGTTTTCTGCACTAAAGAAAAACACCAAAATATGCGCTCTCTTATCACGCTAGGGCTCGTGAGAATTCAAAATACAAAAAACACAGCTTGGTCTACCATGTGGAAAAACACAGCTCATCTCCATTGTCTCAACCGCAATGTAGAACTTCACGAACCAGCCAATAGGCAGCTAAACTGAATACAAAATGTAATGTCTAATACCACGTAAAAGCCAATACGCAGCTAACCTAAAATGTAATGTCTAATACCACGTAAAAGCCAATACGCAGCTAACCTAAATCTAAAATGTAATGTCTAATGCCACGTTAAAGCCAATAAGCAGCTAACCTGAATACAACATGTAATGTGCTACTGGTGAACATTGAACAACTAATCTGTGCAGTGGTGAAACACAAAGTCAGTGGTCAAACACAATTAATGGCATTACAAGCAACCAAGTTTAAAACGAGATAGCATAATTGCTGGAGTCCTGGTTAGCAGGATCCCAGTGAACACAGTCAAACATGCTGACAAATAGGCAAAAAGTGGGGAAAACCAAGCTAGATAGAGGCTACTTCCCTACAAGTTAGGAATACTTAATGGCTGTCATAAAGGGTATGGGATTTAGACCTAAATTCTGCGCATGGATACAATTATTAGAAACTGAACCCTCTACTTGAGTTGGGGTGGGTTATCTGAGCCTGGGACAGTCTGCAGGGGAACCCACAAGGGGGGTGCCCCTTTTGCCTCTTCTTTTTTCACTGGCCATCGAGCCCCTCGCTGTACTGCTGCAGAAAGAACTGGACCCCTGGGGTATTTTGGTGTGTGGTACCTCACATATAGTGTCCTTGTGCCTTGATTTCGCTTTGCTTTGCTGAAGCGCTTTTCTGCCTATTGCACTTACTTGAAACATTTGGTGAGGTGTCCGGCCTTCACGTCATGTTTCTAAGTGACTTTTGTTCCCCATGGGGAGCCTGGTGGGGCGTCCTAAGACTCAGTTGACATTGGTGGGGCTCCCTTGGGAGACTGGAGGGTGTTGCTACCTGAAAATGTGGGTCACACACACTAAGGCAGAACACAAGCTCAAGACTGTGGACAGCGTTGTAAGGGGACTTTGGGAAATAGGCTCCTACTATCTGTGATGGGTGGGGTAGAAATAGCAAAGATGTTTTTTCTGTCACGGTGCCGATAATTGGTGCAAAACTCCCTGTTCCAGGTCAAGGCCAGATTTATTTGCTGATTAGACACTCTGTTGGTGTCCTTGATATGGGTGGGGAGGCGCAGCAGAGTGACATTGCAAGTCCTCAGAAGGTATCTAGAAGATGGGGGGGGTTAGCTGTCCTGGTTATGCAGTATTATTATTATGCAAAACACCTACAGCACTCCATCTAATCATTGGTGGACTGAGACAATTGGGAGAAGAGGCTGTTGGGGTTTCAGGCGGGGGAAAAGTCCTTACCCCAAATACTGATGCGGGAGGTAGGTCTGTGCTCCCCCTACCATACCTAGTTAGGCATACGGTTGGGTTATGGGAAAAGGTGGCATAAAATGTTATATATGAAGCAACCTTTGCCGGGGAGCTGCGGGTTTGGAATATAGAGGCCTTCAGGGTAAAGGACGCAGACATGTCTATGGAGCACTGGAGGGTAAGAGGATGTCAGATAGTGGGAGACTTTCCCCCCGGTTATCTTTTTATGTTATTCCAGGATGCCCAGGACACATTTGGGGTGGGTCCCGGACAGTTTTTACATTACTCTAGATTCGAGAATTCATCGAAGGAGTTCTGAATAGAATGTCCAGCAGCCTCATGGACATCAGTGGTCCTAGATAGTCTCCTTGCTTAGAGGAGGGATGACACTTGATCACCTTGTTCTATAAGGCTTTTCGTGAAGACATGCGGAAACGCCTCTTTTCAGTGCGGGAATTGAGAGAAAGAGAGAGAAAGAGAGAGAAAAAAATATATATATATGAGAATTATGGGTGGATGGGAACCAGGGCCCTGCGGGGAGCTCACTGGTTACGGGACCTTCTGGAATGGGGGTGGCGGAACAAGAACAAATGTGTCTGGCACATATGGATGAAAAAGCACTAGAAGAGATATTTCTTTGGGCCCAGTTGCTGGAAAAATTAACAAGACTGACAATCCATCCGCGAACGAGGCCTCTGCGGCAAAAGAGTGAGCTCTGGGAATGTTCTCCTACTAGATCTATGACAACCAAGTGGAGGAGTTCCATCTTGATGATGAATCAAAGCTCTGTTTTGGCTCACAGACTTGGTCTTGTTGCAACTGTTTTCACGTACTTTCTGTGATGATTTGCCTTTAAATCATATGTCACGTGAATTTTCCTTTTCTCTGCAAATGCTGGGGGCATGTACCCACTGACTTAATGTGCGCAGCCCCTGAACTCAAGCACTTAATATCTTGGATTTGTTGCTTGCTTATTTAAATTCAGTAAAATACATTTTTATGAAAAATATGTATACATGTTCTAAGTTATTTTATTTTAGTGACATCCAGTGTTTTTTATTTTTTTTTTTTTTGCTATCCAGATCACATAGCACTTATTTATGTGTTTGGCGTACGTAGTACTCAAGAAAAAAAAAATACATGTATCAATAAACAGTTCTGAAGCTGCCAAGTGATGCCCTAAATGGGCATTGGATATAATAGACTAGCAGGTATTCCCAAACATTGATAACTCTATCAACAGAGCTTTTTGATACAAGGACAAGGCAAAATGCTTAAACTACTCATCCAGATTGCTAAAGAGATAGATCACTTTTAGGGAGCTGTCTTTTGATTCCCTTCTCATTTGTAGTTTAAAATATGTTTCCGCATCTACCACAGATTTTGAAACTCTTTAAGTAAATTAAGAACTCCAAGATGCAGTTTCTATCATAATTAATTTGGTGCAGCCTACTTTAACAGAATTTC
Organism: Pleurodeles waltl; assembly: GCF_031143425.1. Taxonomy (NCBI): domain Eukaryota; kingdom Metazoa; phylum Chordata; class Amphibia; order Caudata; family Salamandridae; genus Pleurodeles; species Pleurodeles waltl. The sequence goes on along the minus strand of NC_090449.1, from coordinate 310,981,975 downwards.
ATTGAAAATTGCTTATATCTAAAATTAAATAAGCAAACAGCGTTTGGATGCAGATTCCAGTCAATGGGTAGACTTTGGACAGTTTTTAGGAAGCATGTCATGAAATAAACTAACACTTCTAAATCCCAATCCCTTAACGACGGATTCAGGCCCATATTTAAAGGAAAATGACAGAGCACCATGCTGTGCCAAAATTGGCAGCGCCACACTCCATCATTTTCACAACGCAGGGATGCGCCGTATTTAATTGAATATCCCGCATCCCTGTGTTATCCCCAGCACCGGTGCTAAATTGAGCTGCCTAGCGCCAATGCAGGCATCCTTGTACCATTGCAGAAGTGTTTGTGCATTGAGGGGTTTGATTGTATGTGTGGGATGGTGTCCCATCTTCCACAAAAACAATCACTAATGGCACTTTGGCACTTCTGTGTGTGCTGCACAATACAGCACACACACGTGCCAAAGCGTCATTTTTAAATTATTGTTTATGTGCAGGAATGGACACCTTCCCGCACATAAACAATCATGTCAGTCATTTTATGATTTCTGTGCGTGCTGCAGAATGCAACACACATGGAAAAAGCAAAAAACGAGAAGTAATAAAAGTATTCCTCCTCGTTCTGCTTTGCTAACGCCACCACAAGGGTGGCGTTAGATTTTGGCGCTGCCTCAGGTTTACAAAAACATGTAAATCTGAGGCAGCGTCAAAATGCAATTGGCGTTGCTGTGGCACCCCCACAGCAACATACATTGCACGCCCCTTCCACGCAGAGTGCTGCATTTAAAGGGGCCTTAATCACAAAGTGGCGTTAAGCCCCAAAAATTGGCTTATGCCACCTTGTAAATATGGAGCAGGGCATAGCGCCACTGCAGTGTCGAGTAAAGTGACGTTCCGGAGGCGCTAGGGGCTCATTAATATGCCCCTTTGTGTCTAAATCACCACCTTCAGATTGTGGAAATCATGTTTCTAACCCCACCTTCAGCACTTGACCAAAAATCGTGTGATTCTGGGTACATTTTTCTTCCTCTGCTTCAAAATTGTTAATATGGGTAATTTAAACACATAAAATAAAAATAAAAACAACAGTGTATTGTCTGATTCTGACCCAGTTCTATTTTCCCATTCCTGTCTCATCACATTCTGGGTGCAGTAATCTGGTTTTCACTGGACCCCATTCACACCAGACTAATCTGTGTGCAGCCCTCATATTTGAGACGCACCTGCTGCAGTAATTGCCGACGGTACTTGCATGTGGCAAATGTTCTCCAACATGGGTAAGCAAGAATAAGGGAGGACTATTATTTTAAACAGTTAATTTTGAAGGCAATTTCAGTCAACCCATATTGTAGCGCCGTCCTCAGCCCGCCAGCATGTAAATGAATATGACACACACTGAGCTCTCTAACAGATGTTTTTATTCTTTAATAATATACGATTGCGCTCTCTGTGCATTGCCTCATAACTTTTTTAGCTTCACTTAGCACTTCCCATCCGATTAGGAAATTCCTGTCTAGAGTCCACCTAGGACCTCGAGTGCCTTAGGCATGATACTAAAGACACTACACATATTAGCAAAGCTAATAATAATCGTTCAAGACACCTTTACCATATTGCAGTGAATCTTATCTCTTAAGACAGTTTTTCTCTTTTCCTGCATTGTAGTGTCAGTACGAGTATTCCTTTCTCTCTGTTCATCGTAGAGAACCAGGAACCCCAGCCCTAAACATGGTCGATGATCTGAACTGTAAAATGATACACCAAAAATACAGTAACAAGCATTCCATCAAACACATACACAAAGGATAACATTTTATTTATTTAGCTGACAAATAAAATAACATTTTTAATAGGAAAGTTGGAGCTTTTCCAAATTCAAATAAAGCCACACATCATTTATACTATATTCTGTTTGACGCACCTGCACTGCTCCCACAAATAAATCTGGGGATATTAATTTGTTTTTAGCCTCCAATTTCAAATTCCTTGACACTTACATACATTTTACATTTTTCAATTGTACATTTGGCCACTTTATTTATATATACTTTATTAATCTGTTAATATTATTTTATCTTATAAGCAGTCATGGCCCCCCAGAGGATGCTTCGGGGACCCCCAGAGGTCACTCACTGTACCACTGGTTTGGAACCACTGGTTTAAGCAATGAGTTAATTCTGGTCAAGAACAGAGTTAAAAAGTATTTGGGAAAAAAAGGTCTGAGTGAGTAAAGGAGATTATGAGAAAAACTAAATTTGTCAAAACATGAACACTTCTACCCAGTAGAAATATTGTTGCAGGGGAATACTATTTTGACCTCATGTAGCATGGCACTCTGTAAAACTTTCTCTGGGGCTGTTTGATGATGGGATACATCCAGAGTAATAGGATCCCACCTCCAGCAGCACGGAGCAACACACCTGCTTTCTGTCTTCGAATAATTTCTCTCCTCTACCATTTTAACAGTTTTCTTCTTTGCAAAATTGTAATATTTGGTGATGTATTCTTAGGTAAAGTACCACCTTCGCTTCAAGTACAGCCCACGGAATGCCCCAAAGAGTGAGCAGACTGGTTTGAACCCCAATATCGACAGAGACTGGCACACCCGTTACCTGTTTCCAATCTTTCAGCTTCCTGGCCCCCGAGAGCCCGAATATTCAGATGGAGGGACACCAGGTGAGGACTTATTTGCACCGTTTGTAGATAGATGTGGGGCTGCTCTATTTAGGCTTCTTTTTTCCTAGCATGTAGCACAACATAGTTAAGGTTTAGCACTTTCTCTGTGGTATAACTATTGAGTATACTACTGCAGTAGACTAACATTTACACTGTACCTGAGGAAAGGTACAGTGATTAAATAATTGATCTCTCTTACATGGTTAGGGTAGGAAAGTTTGGCCTGAGAGAAAGGGTTTGAGATGCTAGTGGATAGATTTGTGTGTGTGAATGTGCAGATGAGATAGTGAGAGAACCGGCGAAGGGACAAGTGAGCGAGTTGCAACAGAGAAAGGAAAGAATGAAAGGAAGTCACAGGAGCAATTGTGACATCAGAAGTGAAGTTATCGCAGTGACCGCCACTTTGTAGTTGAAGTTAGGACTGTGTTGCCATAGGAAATATATTAAGGGGGTTTATTCGATCTTTGGCACTGTTTGACGCATCCCCTCCCAAAACATTCCAGGATTTTTTTTTCCCAGCACCTTCCTGGAAGGTTTCAAGGGGGGGGGGGGGCGAGATCCGTCTAGTGGGGGTCAAGAAAAAGGGGGAGGCTCCTAACACGTATTTTCCCCATTCCTTTTTAGATAGGAACTTTAGGCGCTGCTGCAGCCCAAAACCGCTGAACAGAATTCCACCAAATTGTGCAGAAATCTAGATCTTGGCCCAGAAAGAGTGCTTTTACATTTAAATACATTCAGTAGTTTTTAAGCCAGTAATGCTAAAAAAAAACTTGTATATTTCACGCCTCTAACGACCTGCTGATTGGCTGCCACCATATTAACAAGAAAATCCGTCAGCCATCTTAGGTCTCGGGACTCGGTCCTGAGCCCTAAGAAAAAGGACATAGGGACCCCGCCCCAACCACACCTGAGGCCAAAAGAGTTATTTTTTGTTTTTATTTTTACTGCAAATTCGTGCAGGGTCTGCAAATCTGCAGTAGATGAAAAAAAAAATGCCCCTCCTTCTCAAGCTTCTCTGAGGCCCCATGGACCCCATCTCCTGGGACTTATATTTGATTGAAGTAGAGGGGGCCACATGGCCCCATCCTCAGCCTAAGATGTCCCAAGAATACCAACCACGGACGACAGCGTGTTTGTAAAGAATGCGTTCCCCTTCCCCCCATCGCCTAAGAGTCCCATTCCCTCGTTCTCTGGGGCGATTTCTTAAAAAAAAAAAAATAATAATAATAAATAAATAATAAACAATAATAAAGGGAAGGTGTGTGAGCATTTGTAGGCCCCGGGGAGAGCATCCCCAGAGGCCAAATTTAAGTTTAAAGGGAGGGTGGGTCTGCACAGCCCCACTCCATGAGCCTTAAAAGCTCAATTACTACGTCCCAGTAGCTCACCCCCATGACACAGTAGTTTAATTGCATGCACTAGTGCGAACAAGGAACATGTGGTAGCTCCCACCTGGTGGGAGCATTTTTAAGACTCCCACCAGGGCACCAGTGCAACCACCCACCTATAATTAAGGCAGGCCCAGCGGTTGAGGTCCCCAGGGCCATATAAGGCCCACCTACCTTTTTTAATAGCGAGAGGGCCCAGGTGATGGGATCCCAGGAGCCTAATACGGCTCTGGGAGGGGGACCTCGTGGCACCTTCCCCTTTTTATGGGCGAGCACAATGTGTTCTGTCCATTCTGTTATCTCTCTTTGGGCTTGAAACCACGCCCATGCCACATCAGTCACTTACATTGGTTCGTGGGCTTGCCTTTTCAAATCCGCTTGCTTTCATTTGTGAAAGGCATGCATACGTCATGCCTTTTCCGGTGTTTAGCCCACCTACACAGCACCGGTAAAGTACCAAAAACATACAAGGCTCGATGTTTTCAGCCTAGAGTCCAGACTACTTTATCTGTTTATTTTCCACACAGCGTGATCGCGCTGCGTTTTCTTTTTGCTTTACAACGCTAATAGCTCTAACTCGAACAAATGCGAGACCCGTTGCATTGAAAATGCTTGTTAATGTTATGCAGCCTTGTTCATTGGGGTCCCCGGGGCCTACTATGGCCCTGGGAGGGGACCCTTTAGCCCCCCTCCACATTTATTATATATTTTGGCCCCCTGGGGGATGGGATCCCTAGGGCCTTCTAAAGCTCTGGGGTCTAATGGGCACCCCTCCTCTTTTATTATAGATTTTGGCCCTTGGGGGACGGGATACCGGGGCCTAATAAGGTTCAGGTAGGGGGCCACGTGGCCCCCTCCTGCTATGACATCCGGTACAGGCTTGAGGAGGTGTGCTGTACAGTCCCCTCTCCTTTTATTATGGATTTTGTCTCCTGGGGTGGGCTCCTTAAACCTTATAAGTCTACGGGATGCCATCCCTCCTCCCCTTTATGATGGCATGTGGCCTGAGGAGCTAATATGGCTGGAGGAGGGTGCTGCACTGTTGCTTTCACCATGTTAAATTTATGTTACAGTGGAAATTTAGGTGGCAAGTTAACATTTTAAACATACAAAACCACATAAATTCATCAGTTACAGTTAGCTCTTGTGGCTTTAACTTGTGTCCTAAGGTACCTATACCTCACACACGCGCCATGTAATACCACTTTTTTCAGTGTGTGTATGTGTGCGTGCAGGGTAGGAATACCCTGACCCCTTAAGCCCTATGAAGTAAACCCAGAGGGACACCCCCTCCCCCCCCCCCCCGGGGGCCAAAAAAGAATTAAAAAAAAAAACTACAAAAAAATGCCATGGTCCAGCAGGACTGTCACAGTATCGAGGAAAAAAATGGCAAAGCCACACCAGGACATATTTAGTTATTATAAGCTCCCGGGGCTGTGCTTATAAAGGGGAGGAGGGCTGCTTCGTCCCCCTACCTGACCCTCAATGGCCTAGGGAGTCTACCTCAGGCCAAAACCAATTTTTATGGGGAGGGGTCATGTGGCCCCCCACCTCAAGCCATTAGAAGCCCCGGGAAGCCCGCATAGGAGCCCGAATTTATTATTTGTGAGGAGGAGGCCTCTCCGTGACTCCAGAGGCCCAAAAGCCCAACCTCAGAGCCGACATTAATTTTTATAGGGTGGGAGGCCACGCGGCCCTCCTCCCCGATCATCCTAAGGCCCCAATGGAGCCTACCCATGGGGCCAGCTCAGCAACTATGTCCCAGGGCACCCAACTCTGGGACCATAGCGGTTCCCCTGCCCACAGCAGCATGGGCACGGAAACCTGTATTTGCTCTAGCTTGGCAGGAGCATTTTGTAAACCTTTACATCCATTTGCTAGAGCTAAGCTATACAAAATTACATAAAAAATATATGGTAGTTACCCTCCTCTGTGTTAACTGTAAAACAAACTGGCACACTCATTGGATGATGTCATTAGTGATGCCACCAATCATGTCATCAGTGTCATCTGAGATGTCAATGATGTCATAAATGATGTCATAGAACATATTGTGAGTGAGGTCATATGTGAGTTGATAAGCAGTGCATGGCGGGCGTGCAAGTTATAGTGAGCGCTGGTAACTAATTGGTGAATTTCTGTACTTTTTTTGTTTGTTCAAAACGTTAATGTTGTCACTGACAAATTCACCTATTTATAACGTTACTTTAATCATTGCTTTTTTTCAGGCTAGATAGATAGATATCAAATGTAAGTGGCAGAAATTTTGGTGGGTGCTTACATTTTACCGTTTGACATCTTTGGCTCCTTTGGTGAAAAAGTTTGCCTTTTCCATTGTCCAATTCAATGCATATGTTGTAATAATTTGGGGGTGAGGGGGCTTTACCAGTGCAAGTAGAGAGAAGCAATTGTTTACGAAGAAACAAATAGCAATAAGGAAGAAAATAGAAAGTCAGATTGCATTTTATTGTGGCTCTTGCCACACCCCACCATACGCCTTGCTTTTGAAGAGACCATCAACATTTGGTGCACATAAATAATCTTGTGCGACCTGCATTGTATATTTCAGTATTGGCCTTGATTTTTATGTTTGCGTCAATGACTTTGTTTGGACCATTGCAATCCACTTTCTTTTTTTTTCTTTCCTAGGTTACATCAGAGAAGGATTCCTGGCAGTGCAACACACAGTGGACAGAGCCATTATCTATCAGCAGTCCAATGCCAGTCGCAATGCCTCAGCTGCTTCTCTTCTCGCTCAGCTTAGGGTGGCAGTGAGACGTTTTTCCTACCCATCATATGTTAATGACCTCTTCCTTCTAGCCATTCAAAATCAGCTACCCTTGCTGATCATGCTGAGCTTCACCTACACCTCTCTGAACATTGTCCGTGCTGTGGTGCACGAAAAGGAGAAGAAGCTTAAGGTAGTGAGCTGCTCAGAGCAGCACCTTTTTCTTCTGTGTTCTTGCTACTTTAACATTGAGTTCTTTAAATCCATGTATCCTATCCTGATCATTTGGGGAATATATATTTAGAGCATCTTCTAGAAGTTACTCTTTAGTGTCTTTCCAACTTGTGTTCATGACTTTCAATTTGATTTGCCTGTGGTTTGCTTAGCTCTAATATATCCATTGTAGGGATCTGTTAATGGCCCCATATTCAGCATGTCCTGTTAGCTGTTCATCTATCTGACGCAGATAAAATTAGTACCACTGAGCTGGGTAACAATGAGCATCTCTTATATGTCAGTAGAACCAAGCGACTCCCTGCAGGTGAATGTGCACAATACAGAAGTGCCTGTTACGTGAGCTCAGCTGTATCCTAGCCTGATGCTTCTAATTTGAGATGTGAAGCATACAACATTCTTAAGTCGCATGCAAACACTTTTCAGTACACTGTACTAACAATTTATACACATATGTACGTTGGTTCCTATTTAAATATAATGCATGGGCCTTGACAGCCCTTTCCATTCCTTATCTGTTTGAATCCCACTTTCTCCCTCCATTTAGAATGGCTAACTGAAATAAACTCTTTTAAAAATTATGTTTATAATAATTAATTAATGTTGCCCTTCAGTGCAGGTCTATGTGGGTTAGTCTACCATTGGCAATTAAGATACTGAAATTTGTGTTAGCCAAAAATTAGCAAAGCCTACATTTCTCATTTGAGTTCTGAAAAAAGATTCACAACACCCTAGATAGATGGCTTCCTCACTCCACAATCCGCTGCTTTGAAAACCATTATTAAAGGTCCGAGAATTTACAGTCCTGGAAGTTAAAGTTTTTCTATAGACAAGGTAGCCAGAACAATCCCTTCCCATGTAAATTTCACATTTTGCAAAGAAACAGCACAGACAGATCAGGAACTTGTATTTCTTTTTTTTTGTTTGTTTTTTGTAAGAAGAAAAAGATTGGATTGTGAAATGTACCCTAGTCCTGGAAGACCAGAGTGCTTCAAAATATATTTTTTGACAAACACTATTAAATGTTATCATGAAGCAGAAGATAGTAATCTTTTAGTAAGAGTCCAGATGCAAACAAAAGATAGAAACAAAGAAGGCTCACCCTCCTTGGAAGTCACCACAGTCAGAAATCCTTAGTAGTTCACTCTCCCAGTCACATCTCTGTAGTTCCGCCCCTGCTTGCCTGCAAGGCATTGGTTGCTGTTCTGCATTTCTGATAGGAACTTCTAGCTACAGATTCCTTTACGTTAGAATTAGCCCCAGGCGTCAGGCTGGATCAGAACATTTTCTCATGAGCAGTACACCTGCGCTCCTGTATGTGGCGTTGTTCATCTTTGCACAGGTGGAAGTGACATTTGCGTTGCAAATATAGGCACTACTCAAGGGCGCTGACATCAGTTTTTTTTTCTTTGACAGTCAACACAGATCCGGATAAGAGCTACCCCTAGTTATTTTTTCACTATTTATTTTTTTACTTTTTGTCAACGTTTTTTTTAGGTTTTTCCTCCTGTTGTGGCAGGGATGTCCTCAAGGAAGGCCAGCTTCAAGCCCTGCGGCGCCTCCACTCCATCAGTGATGGACCTGCACTTTGTATGCCTTTACTACCTCGAGCAACGATCATGACCAAAAGGCCTACTCCAATTGCCGCATCATGAACCTGAAGACCCTAAGGGAGCGATCTCTCACGCTTGTGGGGGCTCAACATGTGACACTGTGACAATCCAGATCCTGGTGTCGAGAGGAAGCACCCGGGAGTTGTCGCAAAGCCCTATATCTTCATCACACTTGAAGTTGTTGGGTCACTCGGATAAGTACCACCACCATAAAAAGAAGTCTACGAAGAGGTCTTCCGTCGGCTGCTGAGATGAGGGAACGTTGTTGGTTGCAGCCTGGCTCAACAGTAGAGCCAGGGCAGTGTCTGCACCTCCCTTCGAGTTCTGGCATCCTCTGCCAACTTGGAGTTCTATGAGGCCATGCATCTCACCTGACCTGTTCCCTCCAGCGAGCCTTCAGGCCTGAGGGTTCCGAATGGGCCCCTTCTGATTTTGCACCAACGGCATCCTGCCTCGGTTCCAGTTGGGCCCGTAGAATCCAATCTTGGACCCAGACCGATGATGGTTGTGTCAAGTTGACCTTCCCCGGAACTGTCCAGATGTTGATGATCCCTGTGCCAACCAGCAGCACCACCCCAATCCTTATCCCCAACTCCGGCACAGAGCCCGAAGGGAATCCACCAGTGCCACCTACCGTGCAGGCTGGAGACATGCTTTCCAGGCTGTAACCTGAGCCCTGTTCTTATGGGCTAGGAGTCGTGGAGGATTGAGAGTGGTGCCCGACCCTGAAGAATCAGACTTGTGCTGCCAGCATGGACTGGTGTGAGGATCTGGGTGAGGCCAGTCCACTGGACACTTCTCCAGACACTGGCATGCTTTCTCCGACTACCGTGGATAAGGAGGAGGGAGCGCCTTGGTGGTGCAGAGAGCGGCTGAGGTGCGGCTGAGTCCTTGACCTTCAGTTCCCCTCGGTGACAGTCAAGACTAATGTCTTCACAGAGGTTCTACAACTGGGAGTGTCCCCTTCCTCTCCCCCCAGAACTGCTCCTCTTGGTCAACGAAGCACTCACAGACGTGACCTGGTCCAAGTCCAGCACAGCTCCTCCTATGAATAGGACGATTGCCAGCCTCCACTCTCCCACTCCAGGAGACCCAGACCTCCTCACCCACCACCCTACACCCTACACCAGAGGCTTGGTACTTCAAGCCTCTACATCTCGTGGAAATCCTGTGTGCATTTCCTACCGCACCCCTAGGTAGGGAATCCAAGAGACTGGACACCTTAAGGAAAAGGATTTTCTTTTTCCACCAACCTGGCACTGTGGCCTGTGAACAGCACGTGCCTTTTAGGCTGTTATTCCCACGCACTGTGGGAAATGGTTGTGCAGGTGCTACCATCGGTCCCAGAGGTAGCCCAGGTGGTACTTTCCTAGACTGTTGCTGATGGGAGAAATGCAGTAAAGTTCTCAATCGGATGTGGAGTGGACACCACTGGCTCACTAGACAGAGTGGTTTAGTTGACGGTGGCCTTACAGCGCCATGCCTGGTTGAGGACACTTGGCTTTTCTGGGGATGTCCAGTCTTCTCTGATGGACATGCTCTTTGATGACTCCTGTTTTTTTTTTCAGATTTCAATTTGGCACTGAAGTGCTTTAAGGACAGTAGGGCTACAGCCTTTACATGGTCCCTCGTCGCCCACCAGTCGACTTTCGCTCCTTTTGTGGTCAAGGAAGGAGCCTCCAACCCCACCTTTACTATCCCAGCCACCTTACTGCGCATGCTCTGGGCCCTTTTAAGGGCTAACTCTGCTGTTGCATTTTTGCGGTTGCCTGATCAGCCACTGCTCTTCAAATCCCCTGTTATAAATAGGTTATTGCAAGGTCTTCAACATATGTTCTCTCCTTTATCCTTTATCAAGCCTCATTGGATTCTCAATCTTGTCTTGACATTTCTCATGTCGGCTCCCTTTGAGCCACTTCATAATTGCCCTCTCTGGCTAATTACCATCAAGACAGCCTTCCTTGTGGCCTTGAGGGTCAGTGAGCTTCAGTCCTTGTCACCCAAGCCTTCTTGTCACACTACCTATCCTGACAAACTGGTGCTTCTCACAAGAGCTTTCTGTCGAAAGTGGACTCTCCATTTCACGTAAGCCAATCCATCACCCTGCCTACTTTTTACGCTCGCCGGTAGTTGGAGTTGATCAGCTCCATGCCCGTCATCTGTGCCGGAAGTGACACCCGCAATACCTATATAGGCGCCACCTAGGCACGCTGACATAAGTTTATTTTCTTTCCACACCAGTCAGCTCTGATCTGGAGAAGAGCTACCCTTTAGTCACTTTTTGACTAGATTTTCTTTTTAACATTTTGTCATGCGTTTTTGAGGTTTTTCCTCCTTGTGTGTTAGGATATGTCATCTAGGAAAACAGGATTTAAGCCCTGGGGAGCTAGTCATTGGCTGATGTCTGTGACAGATCTGCACTTTGTCAGCCTGTGGTGTCTGGAGCACGACCATGACCAGAAGTCGTGCTCCGACAATGCATCTGAAAGCATTATTGGAGCGAAGGGTGGCTTCTGAGGTCTTTGACCTTCAACTTCTCAGCTGATGAGCTGAGGGAATGTCTGCATTCCAGGCCTAGTCTGACTCTGCACTTCCCTGACTCTCCGGGAGCTAGAGCGACCCCGTCCAATTTAAGGACTTCTATTAGGCCATATGCCTCCTCTTTGGGCGGCCCAATCCCTCAGGTGCACCTTGGGCCCCACCAGGATCAGAGGGGTCCCCTTCTCGTTCTGTGCCAGCAGCTCCGGCACCAGCTCACATGGGTCCCCAGGGATCCATTCCTGGATCAAGACCAACACTGATCCTACCATCTCAATCTTCCCCCTTGCTTGCACTGATGCTCCCGGCACCTAATCCCTGCACCATTCCCATTGTGATCCCCGACTCCAACACAGAGCTGGAAGGGTGTCGCCGGAAGCCGCATCCAACGCCGACAGAAACTTTGTTTCCTAGATCGGAGCCTGAACTCTGTTCCTTGGGTTATGCCTCGGGGAGGATTAGGAGGGGCTGCTGGTTACAGCAGAATACCAGCCCTATGAAGAAGATCCAATATTTGGACTGGTGTGAGGAACAGGGTGAAAATAATATCAAAAAAGGGCCCCTGAAACAAATAATTAAGAGCAGCAAACCAGGGTATATAACATGAAAAACACCAAAGAGCAATTGCTGCCTCAAACTTGTTAATAATGTAAATATCTCCTACCACTTATTTATAAAAATTCTCATTGGAGGAATATTCATAACAAGAAAAGGCAAAAATAAATTGAACAGTTTTATTATATTCCTTTCCTCATAATAATATTCAATAATATATATATATATATATATATATATATATATATATATATATAAACATTCAAATCCTTCCCATTTATATGAGTATTATCTATGCAGTATACAATCAATTAACAAAGAATATATGTATTATCTGAGTCAGATATCATTCACTCTAAAACATTCCAAACGCCAAACACTCAAACTCATCATACAACATGTATCCATTCAAAATATATCATACAACACACTGTACATATGAGAGGTTGCAGAAGGGACGGGGTACTATGAGGTCACTCCTCTTAAAGCACAAATATGATTGGTTAAACTGACCACTGTAGATACATTTTTATGATTTTCATCAATACTAATACATCTTCTTATTACTCAACTATCTTTATCAGTACAAATAATCATGTATTGTTATCGTAGTCAAATCTTATTTTAATACATTTCAGAAAATATAGACTATAACATGTTTTACACAGGTTGTGATGCTTCAGACACCATATTCTGCGCCAACACGCGTTTTGGGGGGACCACACTGCCAGAGCCGCCTTCTTCAGGGTGCAAAGATTTTTTGTAAAACAATGTCTTAGAGAGCTGCAACCCAGAACGAATCTAACAGATGCAAATGATGACTGCGCAATGATCAGTTGGAAATGCGCAGCTTAATTGAAAAAAAAAACACAAATTGCCTCAAAATGCTCCAATGGAAAATTATCCATAAAGTGTAAAGCACCCAATACAGTTGAGACCGTGTACTAAGTAGTGAAAAAATAGAAGAAAGCCACCACCTCACACCATGAAAAATATATACACTATGGCCAACAACGATATCACCTCCATATAGAGAGCCATCACCTATGTGAGACAGAAACTGATAACATACCTCCAACTCAAACAGTACTTTAGTTGTCCCAATTTCAGTATCCACAGGATGAAATGTCCACAGGGGATAATCTAAATCAAAAGGGGATCATATTGTGTTAAAGATTACATAAACTGTATCACCTTATCCAAGGTGAGTCCAACACAGGCCCGATGAATAAATCTACCCTATACTAGAGGTCAGACAGAGATGGAGTTCTTTATACTCTAGGTGACTTCTCCATTACTCACTGCTACAGTCAGATGACGTACTGAAGTAGTTGACAAGAATGTAGAAAAGAATGGTCCAACTCCTATAACCATCAAGATTAAAAAAATCAACTCCATGAAATAATGCTGGTCCCACACAAGTGCACAAATGCACATAAGAACAGTCCTACACCTCGGTAGCATAGACTTACGCCACTAAAAGACTGTAATTCATAATCTAACACAAACAGATAAAAAGTGTGATGCTAGAAAGTTAGACTGACTAAAATAATAGATTCCAAACAACAACCTGTTGTGTTAGCTACTTGTGCTACTGTTGAATGGACTTTTTTTTAACCCAAAACCTGAATTTGACCCAAGTAGAGGGTTAAGTAAGCACTAATGAGGCACAAATCCCAGGGAGCCAACCAGTCCCCCCACAGATCCGAGGTTAATAATAAACAACATAACTTAGCCGGCATATGGTCTGTAGGCCACCAGAAAGAACCCAGGTAATCATACTATTCACCGGGTATCATAAGAGTGATAAAGCTACATGCTCACCTGAGGGGAACCCCTAAGACTTAGCCAGTAAAATAACTTAGTTAGAGACATGCTGGAAAGATATTCAGCCTCCATCTATGTTCACTCTTACCTTTAGAATAGAAGATTTAAAAAAATAGATGCCTGAACTATCCACCGAGATTAAAAACAGGAGACTGTCAATGAAAAGCCAGAGTTAAATAAGGCTCTGAATCAATCACATGATCGCGTCCCGGGGGGCGGAGAAAAGAAGATAAGCTTATAATTGGGAGAAGAACTCAAGCGCCATGTTGATGAAAGGATAATCGTATCACTATCCACACAGAGACCTGTCATACAATAAAGAAGCAAACACACTAGTAACTCTTACTTATTGAGTCAAATAGAAAGGGGGAACACAAGAGTTATAAGAATGTAGATATGGACGATCCTACAACGGTAGTCCACAATAATATAATTCATCTAAACAAGTTAGCTATGAATAGGACCCCGAGATAATCACAAGATAAGGTCTAATGGGCTGATAGAAGAGTGACATAGCCTGAAAAGCTTGAGATCAGAGAAAGAACTCTATCCCCATGTTGAAAAGATGATCAAATAAATATCCACACAGGGACCTGTCCTACACTATAGAGATAAACACACTAATAACACTAACTTGTTAAGCCACATGGCAAGGGGGCACTTAAAAAATATAAGAATATAAATGTGGATGACGCCGAGAAAGGTAGTCCACACTGATGTAGCCTATCTAGAAAAGTTAGCTGAGATAGGGCCCCTAGGTAATCACAAGAACACATCTAGAGGGCTAGGAGGATGACAGCTTCGATGTAGGTAATAACTGGACAGCATATTGAAGGAAAGTGAGTGATGTCTGTGACTCAGATAATATGTGTATTATTTGTTAATTGTTAATTGATTGTATATTGCATGGATAAAATCCTATATATATGAGAAGGATTTGAATAGTTGCATATATCATTGAATATTATTATGAAAAAAGGAATATAATAAAACTGTTTCAATTTATTTTTGCCTTTTCTTGTTATTATTGCACCAGTGAGATGTGTTATAAATAAATGGTAGGAGATATTCCATTATTAAGTTTGAGACAGGAGCTGGGTGAAGCCAGTGGCCTGGATACTTCTTCATATACTTGTCTCCTTTCACCCCCTACCGTGGCTAGGGAGCATCATATGCAGCGGTGGTGCAGAGGGTGGCTAAGGTCATTGACCTTCAGTTGCCCTGGGTGGCAGCCAAGACTACCATGTTGACAGGGGTGTTGCAACTGGGAGTTCCCATGCCCGAACCCCCTACTCCTTTTCAACGACACCCTCACTGACTTGGTCCAAACCCAACACAGGGGCTCCTGTGAATAGGACGATTGCCCACCGCCCCTCCCCTGGGGACTCAGGGTTCCTCACCCAACACTCTAGATGTCGAAGACCACCAATCACTACAGGGTAAAGGCACATTCGCTACCACCGCCCCGGATAGGGAATCCAAGGAGCTTGACTCTGTGCAGAAGCAGTTGTCTTCTTCTGCCAGCCTTGCATTCTGTGCCTTTTGGGGTGTTACTCCGACACTCTGTGAGACACAGCTGCACAAGTGCTGGCCCAGTTCCCAGAGGAGGCATGGCCATGCGCTCTCAGACTTTTTTTTGATGGTAGAGATGCAGCAAAGTGCACAATACCATGTGAACTCGACATGACTGATTCGCTTGGTGTAGGGTTTCATCAATGGTGGCCCTGAGGCACCAAGTCTGATTGTGGATGACTGGCTTTTGTGAGACATCCAAGCTTCCTTCATGGACATGTCCTTCGATGGCACCCGTCTCCTCGGACAAGGCAGATTTGCCTCTCTAGGGCTTTAAGGACTTGGGTGCTACAGCCAGGTCTGTGGATCTCTCTGTGGCCTTGCATCATCCACAATCTGCCTCGTTTTTTTTTTTGTGGCTACAGAACGGGCTTCCAGTCGCGCCATTTCACTCCCAGCCACCGTGCCGGGCATACTTCCCAACCTCTGTGTGGCTGAGGGCGCGGTACCCACAGGCCTCGTGGGTCAGTTAGCCAGCAGTCTGGTCAGCCCACCCCCAGCAGCTGCAACCTTGAAGCCTTCCTAATCTGCCCCTTTACCTTCATGGGTATCTAGTTGGCAGAAGGATTCACTATCACCTGCACAACCGGCAGTCTATAACATCGGACAGGTGGGTTTTTCAAACTGCATGAAGGGGCTACTCCCTCTCCTTCAAGACTACCCCTTCCTCCACAACACCATCTCATGACTGGCTGACTAAGGATCATCTGTCCCTTCTCCATGAGTAAGTTGTGGCTCTCCTGGGCCAAGGAAGATATAGAGAGGGTTCAGTTGCCAGAAGTAGGCTGTGGTTGGTATTCCCGCTACATTCTGGCTCCCAAAAAGGACAAAGGCCTTCATCCTATTCTCTATCTCTGAGCCCTCAACTTCTTCCTCAAGAAGGAGAAATTCAAAATTCCCACGTTGGCTCAGGTCTTGTCTGCCCTGGACCAAGGAGACTGGATGGTAGTGTGGAACTTGCAGGACACCTATTTCCACATTCCTGTCCTGCCTGCCCATGGGCGCTATATGTAGTTTACAAGAAGCCACAAGCATTTTCAGTTCACCGTGTTCTCATTTGGCCTTACCAACGCCCGTCGTCTGTTTACCACGGTGGTGGCGGTGGTTGCAGCCCATCTGCAGAGATCAGAGGTCCCAGTCTTCCCCTATCTTGATGATTGGCTATTAAAGGCCTCCAGACTACGATGGACATTCTGCGCTCACTGAGGTTCACTATCGATGTGCTGAAGTCACACCTGACTCCTTCTCAGATGCTCCATTTCATCGGAGCTGTTCTGGACCCAGTGCAGTTTCAGGCATATCCTCCCGAACGGTGATTCCACAATATTCAGGCTATGTAACCGATATTTCAGCCTCTATCCTGGGTTTCGGTGAGACGGACTCTGAGGCTGCTAGGCCTCATGGCCTTGTGCATCCTGCTAGTAACACATGTCCACTGCATACGCTGGCTCTGCAGCAGGACCTGAAGTTCCAATGGGCATAACATCAGGGGAATCTTTCCAGCTGGACAAGATCTCGGATGGGACTGCACAAGATCTGCAGTGGTGGCTAACGAACGACGATTAGGTCAGAGGTAAACCCCTCTCCCTTCCCCATCCAGATCTGGCAGTAGTGACAGATGTATCACTCCTAGGATGGGGTGACTACCTGGGAGAGGTGGAGATCTGAGGACTCTGGTCTCCAGTGGAATCAGTACTCCATATCAACATGCTGGAGCTCTGAGTGATCCAACTGTCAGTGAAGCCTTCCTACCCTCTATCAAGAGAAGGCTAGTGCAGGTGTTCACGGGTAACACCACCGCCATGCGGTACTGCAACAAACAGGGTGGGTGGGGTCGTGGACCCCATGTCAAGAGTCCCTGCGTCTCTGGACTTGGCTGGAACAACAGGGCTTATGCCTGGTGGTTCAACACCTGGCAGGCTCTCTGAGCACCAGGGCAGATGAACTTGGCCATCGATACCTAACAGATCATGAATGGCGACTCTACTCTGACGTGGCTCAAGGTCTCTTTAAGCAGTGGGGAGAGCCTTGGTTAGATCTGTTCGTGCCCGCCAAGACTGCAATGTCAGCAGTCCTGCTCCATGGAGTTTCAAAGGCGGCTCTCACTTGGAGACGCTTTGTCTCGAGTGGAGCTCATACCTCTTATTTGCCTTTCTGTCCATACCACACCTGCCCAGACTTCTCAAGAAGATCCCGAACAACTGGGCCCAAATTATTCTTGAGGCTCCGGACTGGGCACGGAGAGCCTGGTATTCTGAGCTACTGAGCTTGGCCATTGGTCCTCCGATAGGGCTGCCTTTCCAGAGGATTTTCTGTTGCAGCAACAGAGGAGCATTCTTCATACAAACCTGTCCACTCTCTGCCTTCTTGCATGGAGCTGCGGCAATTGACAGCTTTCAACCTTTCTCTTGAAGTCTGTGAAGTAATTCTGGAAGCGCCCCTCCACCAATATAATATAGTCCGGACCCTGAGCCACTCCCTAAGGGTGGGCCGGCCCTTGCAGGTTTGAAAATTCTGTCAGCTCCTACGCCACCAGAATTTTCCCTTCCACAGTAACCTGACTTAGTGCAACTTCTGATAAAACCAGTGCCTCTTGAACTGCCCACTGCAGTACGCTCTGCACTACCTATGTCACTGGAATCTGAGCCATTTTCGGAGCTACCTTTAAATGTTCAGACCTGTTCTGATCGCAAAGATTTGACGCAACCCTTTTCTACGGCTCTTAAGCTTTTCTTTGTTGATGAATGTTTTGTCTTGTATCACATGCCATACAAAAGAAATGATGACTTGGAGGCACACAGACTCCTCCCCTGTTACCTTATGGATGCAAATCAATACCTAGACTTAAAAAATGCAAGTGATCTGGATACATATCCAGAAGAGGGCATTCTTTACTCCTTGGAGTCTTGTTTACTTTGATGGTGCATCTAAATCATATCCCCTTGTATCTCTGGTGGATACAACTTCTGGCAGATTCCTCACCTTTTGCCTTGCCCTCCCCCAACTAGTAACGATTGAACAGATGTGGGGACCTTTTTGGCCAAGGCTCAGCAGAGCTTAATGCAAAGAGTAACCCAATTTGACTGTACGCTTGGTTACAGCGTTGCCTTTCTTGACTCCAGAAAAGCCCACAAACAGCTGATCATTTACTCTATCCTGTTTTATGTGAACATTTTTGTAGTTCACTGCATTCCAGGCCTATGTAGCCTTCCCTCATCTTTGTTAGCATGACGAAGAGGAAAGAAGGATGTGAGAGTGATGGCTTGTCCCATGTGGAAGTTGGACAATGCTTTTGAGACAGAGGTAGGGCAGATGTGAAGTATCAGTTTTATCGGGATAGAACACTAAGGAAGGCGGCCGGACCAAAAGGACCTGCATTTTACTGACCACCCTCAGAAGCCAAAGTGGGCAACTGTGCACTTGTGTAATGGAAACTCTACAAGGAATGGTAACACTAAATTCAAAACAGGCTACAGAACAATGAACGGATTTGGGAAGAAGCAAATCAAACTAACCTTACAGTAGACGCATCACAAGTGATAAATTAAAGAAAACTTGTCATGGAAACAAATGAAGGCTGAGAGGGCAGCGAAATGGCATCTAACAGTAGCGACTGTCAGCGACCTGTAATACATTAACAAATTGCACACCAACATAGATCGGAGGAAAATGATGTCTCCTGCAACACTCAAAGCCCTGTGATTCAAGCATATTCTGTCAAATTGAGCCTCAATATATTTTCAAGTGTTCCAGAAGATAGCTAAGGTGTTTATCTGAGGAAGTTTATTCTTAACTCCAGGAAGCTTTTTCTTTCCCACTACTTGCATGCCACGCAGGAGAGAACTAATTTGGTGATAAATAGAGTACTGGAACAGATGATATCAACTTTTGCCAAATTGTTGAAAGAAAGGCAGTGTTAATGCAGACATGATTTTGACCTCGATGGATGCTTTATTGTTTTAGTTATCACAACCATATATATATGCATTAAACAGTTTGAGCTACATGTGCTTTGTAGTTCATCAACATTTCCCATCACAATGTGACAGCCAAGTTGTACAGTAAAGAGTAGGTTTGAAAGCTAACCTAGTGTATAGATGTATATCTTAAGAACTGCGGGCATCCACGGTTCCATTACACAGTATTGTACATAGCAGGCCTATGCTCCAACATCTTCCAAATCTGAGTCAGCAACAGTGTCCCCATGCATATCAAACTTGTCTAATAGCAGCCCCCATGTTTCCACATTCTCAGCGGCTTTCGTATGAAAACAGGACCAACACATATGTTGTTCCTCTGCATCTCCCCCCACCCTAGCACATCCTTAATCCAAAGTATCGTCTGTAGCTCATGTGACCCCATCCACCAAATAGCCACTCGCTAGTGCTAGTTGGAAAAACCTATCAGGGATCTTCCACCCTCTGGGCTTTGCCACTGCATCTAGTAGACAGGACCCAGGGGGTCGTGACTCCTCTAGTCATCTCACCTCTAGGCACCACCTGCCTCCAGGACCCATGTACCTCGTCACAGAGCAAGGTGACATGCAGAAAAGCGGCACCCTCCTCCCCACCTCCCGCACATTTTGCTGTCCTGGTGGCATCAATCTTGTTCAATGTATATGGCATCACAAATGTCCGACGAAGGTAATTGAAATGCAAAAGATTAAACTTGCTATTACAGGAGATCATGCGGACCAACTCACAGGCATGATTCCAGTCCAATTCCACCTCCCAAGCCAGCTGGGCTCTGACAGGGTTTTAGCCATGTCTTCCTTAAGTGCCTTATAGAAAAGAGTAATCAACATCTACCCTCCACCCAACAAAGTAATCCACCCAACACCTGAAACTGCAGCTGTGTCACCGGGAAGCTACACTACACCAAACCTTTTACTGTTTTTTTCCAGTTTGGCATATTGCAGAGAGTGACTTGCCCATACTTGAAATGTGTCTTTGGCGTCCAGAAAATAAAGGTCTGCCTGAAGGCAACCACCAGTACTCCACCATTCCATGGACATATCACAGTCAATATTAGGAAATGGTGCAAGATCCCACAGACACAACTGTCTATCAGATGGGGGGGAGCTGAGAAACATCTTTTTAATGACTGTCTCCCAAATTAGTGCCGTAAGTCGCACCAGGTACAGGATTGAATTCTCCAAGCGGCCTCCTCTCATCAGCCAGCATGCCAGTGTCTCCCCCTCCAATCATGCCTAGTAAGAGTCTTTTTTACCCAATTATCAGACTCCAGCATCCACAGGGCAGTGTGTTGTAACTGTGCTGCGTAGTGGTAAAGCTGTATATCAGGAAGATATAGACACCCCCCTCTTCCATGTCTCCGAAGTGCTGATAAGGTGACCCTGCTGCACTTCCCCACCCATACCAGAGACTGTAGTGATGTCAGTCAGCAAGCCATTTAGCCTCTGAAATATTCCTCGAACCTAGCAGGTGCAACAAATTTTGTTCCGCACACAAACATCTCAGAAGACATACCATCTTGGCGAAGGCTGCCCGAAGTAATGTGTTCCAAAACTCTACTGGCCCTGTAATGCCCTTCAGAACACTATTCATATTTAGTGGGTGATTATTAGTCTTTGTATGGGTGACTATAATTACTAGGTAGCAGAAGCCCTCTGTTTTCCACCAGATTCAGAGCTCTTGAAGTGTCGTAGTTGGACTCTTGCTCTAGGCAAGACTGCTGGCTTAAAGATGACAGTACTTATGCTTGTAGGCAACTATGCCAGTCCTAAAACAAGTCGCAACTGTCGTCCCAGCCCTCTCGGCTCACAAGCAGCACCTCACCAAAAACTCAAACAGTAAAAGGTGATTTGTGGCAGCCTTTACGCATGGACTCAAGAGTGTGACATCTCAGGGAGTGTCGTGGTTAAACGGAGATTACCCCTTTCTCACATTAACAACATGTCTCAATCAAACAAGGGAAAAGAAGAAGATGCAGTAAAGTTTCAATAGGTTTTTATTTTTGAAAAACTGCAATTTGCGATAAGTTGCATGGGCTGCAATGATTAGGATAATGAACAGTTGCAAGAAATAGAATGGTAAAGACAAGAGTCATTAATACAAAGACCCCCACCATCTTGCAATAACATGTAGTGTGAAATATGTCCTGATACCCTAACATAATGAACCTAACCTATAACCTAAAAGAGAGCTAGACTAGGTATGTTAAACCTTATCTGCAAATGCGATGTCAATGAGAAGAGCCCCCCAACCCTCGTTACCTTGGAACGAGGTCTCTAGCTCAGACTCCGCAAGGACACGAAGACTGGATCAGCGTCAAAGCAACGTATAGCAGCAATGGCATCTGGTCGCAATCTCTTTGACTATCTGTCTAAGTGAGGAGCATTTATACAGATCTGCTTGGATCCCTGACATAGGTCTGTCCCCAAACAATAGACAGCAAAGTATCTTTGGGGCAGTCATTTATATAAACAATTCCCTCGAAAGTGTGAAGAGGGAAAGTACCTCAAGTGAACACCTACAGTTTGTTTCTTTGTCGCTTGATATTGACGTCATAGCGCGGTGGCACAGATTTTTTTTATTTTTTTTTAAAACTTTTATTTTATTGGCATTTCAGCTGAAGCTTAAGCAGGTATAACACAACACCTTATTTTCTTCATGACGTACATCTTAGCATTTGTACAAGTGGCATAATTAAATTTACAGATGTAGTGAACTTTATGCATTACATGGTACTTTTATTTTGCCGCTAAGGTTATCACTCCTCTGTTAGGATATAAATAGTACTCAATTGTTCAAAGAATCTTATTAGCGACTTAGAGGGGGGGGAGTGGAAATACAGGTAATCATGCCTTATAGGGCCATTGTCTGGTGTCCCCACCAGTACGTGTTCATGCCATCTAAGGATCACCAATCAACTTCATTGGCTGTAATAATCATAAAGAGAACCAGCCAAAAATGGAGCCAACAATATAACAAAACTAAGAACTAATAATCTGCCCTTGGTCCTCGTACTTGAGCGAGGTGGCACTGATAACGTAAACTAAAACATGGGCCTAACTAAAAACAAGGCAGCCTTCTTAAAAGATTTAATTAAATAAATGTGCTAAAACAGAGCAAGCTAAGTAGTTTAAAAGTTACTAGGTGACGGGAGCACAAGTCTGCAAGCCAAAGACTAAGCTAACTCCTGTAACCCATTAAAACAAACTAGGATTCACTACAGAAGCTGCTCCCAGGAAGTTGCCACCTGTCTCCCCAATGGGAATAACAGCATCTTTCTTATATTAACCCACTGACCCTACCAAAGGCAGTTATGAGCCTCATCAACACTGGTACGGCCTCCCTGGGGGATTGGTCATAAACCAACGCATTGTCTGCATATAAGGAAATGATATTGTTGGGCTCCACCGCATGCCCCAGGGTTTCATCTCCCTAAGCAGTAGAGTCGCCAAAGGTTCAAGAGCCAGGCCAAATAAGAGTGGCAGTAGGGTGCAGCCTTGCCGTGTGTTCCTCTTCACCGCCCAGGCATCCGAAACCGTACCCCCTGCCTTGCGTGAACCATGGTGTCGGTGTAGAACAGTTTCACCCAGTTCCTGAAGACTGTTCCAAATCCCACCCCCTGCAGCACTACCATCAGATAGTGCCAAGTAACAGTATCAAAAGCTTTCTCCAAGCTGATTGATGCTTGTGCCATGTGTTGGTTTACCTCTGTGGTCTCATGCAGTACATGGGTCGACCGATGGAGATTAAAGACCATGCTACGAGCTGGTATA
Organism: Pleurodeles waltl; assembly: GCF_031143425.1. Taxonomy (NCBI): domain Eukaryota; kingdom Metazoa; phylum Chordata; class Amphibia; order Caudata; family Salamandridae; genus Pleurodeles; species Pleurodeles waltl. The sequence continues at coordinate 310,959,099 of NC_090449.1, read as the reverse complement.
AAACCACACTAATCCTAATGCACTAATTCTTCTATGACCCCACGTAACCTCGTCAATAGCAGCTTGCAAGGTATCTTGCCATCAGAATTTATCCTAGTGAGGGGCCTTTAGGATGAGGGGTCATTGGTGTCCCCACCTGGTTTTAACAAAAGACAAATTATGCCCTCGCGCATAGTAAGGGGAAGGATCTTTTCCTTTTGGGCCATCTGAAAGGCCTCCAAGAGTTGTTCTGTGAGCAGTGCAGAGAATGTTTGAAAGAATTCCACTGGGGAACCCATCTCCAACGGGGGGCCTTCAATTTATTAAGGCCCCATAACACCAGTCTCATTTCCTCCCATGTAAGCTCACCATCCACGTCACATGTGCCGTCTAACAGTCACGTTAAATCTACCCCTCCCCCTGAGAAACACCTCTACAGTGCCTTCCTGACACACCTCTGCCTGGTAGACGTCTTGAAAGTACACCCCAAGTGTATTCAAGATATCCTGACGACTCTTCACCAACCTCCCAGGTCCAGAGGTGAAATGTGGGCGGGACCTCCTGTTCACGTTTCAGTATCCAAGCCAGAAGCCTCCCCGATTTATCTCCCTCCCTGTGTAAACACTATCTATAAGCCTTAAGGGTGTATTTGTAGAAGGTGTCCCGTAGCGTGTTTAGGGCTCACTGAGTCCGTATAACCTCTCTGCGCACAGCCGCAGATGTCGCGTCCCCCTTTTCAAACTGAGTTAGTTGCTTTTCTTGGACATTGATGTCTGCCTCCAGCTGTCCCTTATCCCACACATAATCCCTATACATACCTCGCCCAGTACTGCCTTCAAGACCTCCCATTTAGTGGGTGTGGTAGCAGCGGAACCCCAGTTATTTGCTAAATATTCATTGAGTGCATCTGCCAGTGACCCTTTACACACTTCATCAGTCAGCATTTCTGGGGGGGTGATGGGGTGGGAAGGATGTATGTGCCAGCGTTTTTCAGGGTGCATACCTCTGCCCCATTGCAGACGAAGCTGAACTGGTGCATGGTCAGAGAGGAACCTCACTAAGTGAACAACTGCTGCAGCCGTTCAGGCCCAATCCCTGCCACAGGTTGGCGGTTTAGGCAACAATATGTATATTTGTCAACGAATAGTAAGTGTACTCCTTTGTCTGAGAATGTAGAGTGCACCGGCAGTCTAGGAACCCCAGATTTTGCATTACCATTGAGAGGAACCTAGTCATGAGAGGTTTTGTCCTCTGAAGTGGAGGATGCTGATCCCTGGCCCCATCCAAGACACAGTTAAAATCTCCCACCCAGGTTTTAGACAAAAATTAACCATGTATCGCTTAGTGTGTCCCCTCAGGCCTCGGACATTCCTGGTCACCATATTTGTACAGTCAGACATAAGGTGTTGTTATCCACACCCCGGGCCCAGACTACCCTATCCCCAGAAGAGCAAGCCGATCCTCGACCCTCCACATCTGAAAAGCAGCACCTTGAAGCATTACATGCACTGAGACACCAAACCACCTCAAGAACCAAAGGCATAAACATCAATAACTTCCCAACCTTTTCTCGATGCTGGCAGAAACACCAGCTTAAACCCTCCACAAACAAGGCCTACCACAGTATGTGGGAATGACTCCACAAAACCCCATTGCACTAGTTATAAACCAGTTCCAAAGTCATGTAAGCAGGCGGATCCATTCGTATTCTAAGGAATAATCCAAACATAACCTATTCATTATCCCAGTCAGTCCTCTGCACCCTACAGCCCCCTCCCAGAAGTCAGTTACCACTGGTGCACCAAGTCAAGCAGGTGTGTCACTCATCTCCCCGTCCATCGTCAGAGTGGGTGTTTCCCCAGTTGCCCCCAGCAGCAGAGGAGTCAAGTGCCACAGTGGCATCCCTCTGGATCACAACCCTCAAGGTCTCCGGGTCTTCACCTCCGGGCCATTCCACTGCTCAATGTTTCCTCATGCCCTCTAGTCTTGATTGTGCAGCCCCCAACTTTTTGCGAGAACAGTTCCTCCAGGATCCCACTTATTTTATGGCACCTTGTCCCACATCTCTAACCACCTCCATACATCCTCTGGAGAGTCAAAGAAATGAGATTTTCCCTCCAAGAGCACATATAACTTGGGCACAAAAGCATTCACTTGAGTCCTATGTTCTTCAACTTTTTGTTGACCTCCATGAAAGATTTCCGATCCCCTGTACTCTCTGGGTGTAGCCCAGATATATGCAGGTCTTGTGAATTTCATAATAGGCAGTGTCAGTCTCTCTGGCAGCACATAGTATACAGTCTCCATCCCTGTAATTCAGGAACCGTGCTATGATTGCTCGCGGCAGTGCCCCCAGATGTGCGGGGACACCAGCGCCCGCTGCGCTCTCTTGATGACAAAGAAGTCCACCAAATTTCTTGGTTTCAGTGTATCCTGAATCCACCACTCAACAGATTGTACAGTCAAGCTCCCCCTGGGCACGCTCCAGAAAAGCCCAGGATTCGGACATTATTGCAGCACATCCTCCATTCTGCATCCTCAGCTCGCATCTCCTGGACACCAGTTTTAGATGTAATGATAGCCACCTGCTTTTTAAGTGAGGCCACCTCTGATGTAAGTTCATCAGTAAACGCTTTCTATGCAGTGACCTTGTCCAATACTTTCTGCAAATACACATGGAGGAGATTCACCTTGATGGACACAGTTTAAGTTTTTCCTTCCAAAGCCACATGGGAGTCTTAAATTGCTTCCAGGATGTCCGCTTGGTACAGTTCTTCTACTGGCTGCTCCCACGCACGATAATAGTGGGCACCCCCTTGATGGGTCTACCTCTGTGATGCTGACATCTGGGTCACTTTCATGAGACCAGGTGGTTTTCCCCTTCCCATAAGGGATGAACCGTAGATACCACCACAGACCAATACGGAGGCACTGGGGTTGCAGGCAGCAACCACACCCAGTGGTCACAGTGCCTACCGTGCCACACAGTACTGTTGCAGTGTTCCTCCAAAGCTGGGCCGACTGCCCTAGATACATCTCAAGGGTTGTTCTATCAGTCCCCTCTCCCGTCTCCTCAGGGACGATGGCCATTCATGGACGCACTCCCAAGCCCCAGGGTTCAATCTGATCTGGAAAATCACAGGCTCCAGTTCCAACTCTGTGCCACTGAGGGGGCAGAGAGTGGGCTGCCCACCAAAGTTCAAGCTCTGCCCCCGACAAAGGCCCACCTCCAAGTTCCATTAAGACCGGCCCCAGAATTCCAGCCACGTTGCCCCTGTAATCTCTTCAGGCCATTCCTCGACCTCCAGTGCTCACCGAGGTGCGGGGAGGAGGAGTAAAGGGGGGCCTGCAGTGCAATCACATTGTTGCCAGCCGCTAAACTCCAATACCAGGGAAGCCCCCATGTCGGCACTCACCCGTCACATGCCTCTTGGCCACCTGGCATCTCATCTCTGGCCTTAATCAGCACTCCAGGAACAGAGGACCCAACAACAGCCAAATCTTATCCTGCTGTCTCTGTCGAGCAGACAACTTCTTCAGCAGCGCTCTGCCTCCAGGGCAGAGCCACTCCGCTTTCTTGCCAGTACCAACTGCTGCTGTATGTGTGTGGTGGAGGGGGCCAGGTCCAACAGCACCCTAGCACTACGTAAGCCTTGGGTCCAACCTTCCGCGGGGATGCTCCCTGCCACCGTAATGCGATCTCTGATGACCATCTCCGTCTCCCCCGGGTTGCAAGTGTGGCCCCTGCCATCTGAACCAGCTGCCTCGTTGTAGCCTTACCGCTGCTCACTTGGCTGGTAGGCACGCCAATTGTCTGCTTCAGTCTCTGCCGCATAAGCCCATAGGAGCCGGACATAAAGCAGCCAGGGGCTGCAGCTGTCAACCCCTTCATTGATCCTCAGCCTAACATGTGGCACATGGCAGGATTATGAAGGATACCGTCTGGACCCGTGAGGATCCATTCACGGACGCGTCCTGTCGGCTGTCTTGCGTGTCCACACACCCCCATCCCCCCCTCCACTACCCCTGCGGGAAAATTTTTTTTATCTGAATCTCTAGCCCTAATTTCACCATAATTGTCACTTTGCAGCCAAAGGCCTGGCCGCTGGTAAAGTTGATCTAAAATTACCCAAATCGCTACAGTTTGTGCTGTATACTCCTTCACTAAGCCTACAGGTCCACCCAAGCATTCCTTACCCATTACCAGCATTCCAACCAATTCTGTCCCCAACAGTATACCACCCATGGACTCCTGAGCAAGATAAGATACCCTTAGCTAGCTTTGGCAGATTCTAATCTGTAACACTGGGGCAATGCAAAGAATATATGACTGGAAATCTTTCTCGTGCACTGTTGTATTCAGTGACACATGTTGCATTTTGAAAGTACATCTGATTGAGCATCATTGATAAGTAATAAAGTTGCGGTGAGGAATGTGGTTGAACCAAGTATTCTATAGAGTGTAATATTTGGATCTAGTGTATCTATTGCCAGGGTGTACATGGGCATAAAAGGCCTTGGGACTTGGTGAAATGGGGAGAGTCGTTTGAACTTTACAGTCTCCCCTGTGTTTTTTTCTCTAATTGATTTGCTGGTCCACAGTAATGTAAGTAGGAAAGAGGTATAATTGGAGCAGTCAGTCTTAGTCTAATGATTGATCACAGTCTCTCCTAATTAAAAGCACATGTTCCCCAGGGGACTTTCTAATTGCTCTGGTGAGGCAAATCATTTGTGCTGCTCTCTCTTCTTGATGGTATGGCTGAAAGATGGACCTTTTCTTTCACCCAGGACTAAATGCACATCCTTGCCTTCTTTACCAGAGAAGCCGGGATAGATCAAATGTGCCTGTGGACCAGACATTCTCCTCTGTGTAATGCTTTAAATTTCTTACTGTCTTTTACAGGAGTATATGCGTATGATGGGCCTTAGTAATTGGCTTCACTGGAGTGCCTGGTTTCTCATGTTCTTCCTATTCCTGCTAGTGTCAGTCTTCTTCGTCACCATCCTTTTCTGCGTCCAGGTGAGTGCCATTATGTACTTTCCAGAATATTTCTGTTGATCTGTCTGTAGTTTTTGTTTGTGTAGCTGATGCCTGGAAACTCTACTCTGTTCCTGTGTTGAACGTTTGTTCGTGCCTGGGATCTCTTCAGATAAATGTGAAGATTTCTATTCTGCTCTTCTCCCTGCTGGGAGGAGGTGCTTATAAAACTGGTGTCCAATTTGTGAGCTAGGCTGGCCAATATAATACTAGTGGTGGTCAGGGGGAGAACTATCAGCATTAGACTAAGCACCTGTTCAATTTGAAAACTGTTGATTGATTTTTTGATTTTTTTTTAAAGATGAGTAAACAGGGAGCCGTGCTGACCAGCAGTGACCCTACCTTGGTGTTCATATTCCTGGCTATCTTTTCCATCTCCACCATTTCCTTCAGCTTCATGGTCAGCACCTTCTTCTCCAGGGGTGAGTCAGATTCAATGTTTTCACACAGATCTCTTGTTCCCTACCTTCCACCAAGAAAAACTATTTGCCGGAATGTCCTGGTTTCATGTGTATCTGTAATGGAAAAAAAAAACCTTTCCAGTAGAATACGTTGTACATTTAACTGGCAATTATCCCTAAAACAGGTTTTTATAGTATATTTAATAGGTGCCATGCTACCCTGATCAGTAATACTCATTTTATTTACTTTTAAATTGTAATGGCCTATAATGGGCCCTTCGGGATTCAAAAGTGGTTCTGCAGATTGTCTTGCGGTGCTTGCTTATGATGATTACCCTTATTACCAGTGTACAATGAGATAGAGCATGCTACTCTTCACACCCTTTAATAATAAATCACAAATGCGTAGGCGTTGAGTCTTTGAGTACTTGCTGTCCCAAGATACTGTAATACAGAGAGCAGGTGCTTTGAGGCTTAAGATACTTTTATTCATGCAGATGTAAGGAGTGAGAGGGAATCTTTTTACATTTCAGAGGACACTATAGAACATTTCAACAGATACCTGAGAAGTGGGGCTCCCTCTTCCAAATAGTTTGAGCGCCCACTGTGAAGTGTGAGTTAACAGACATAAATGCTAGTGTGAGCATCATGCCCCCTAAAGCAGATAGTATAGTCAATGTAAATGAGGATGTGAAATCCCCGCCCTACCGACACTCCCCCACCCCCGCTAACCACTGCAGAATTAGTTGTCACAGTAATTAAGTTGGAAAGAGTGCGTAATAACTCTGTTACTTGGTTTCAGCTAGCTCAAGGCATAATTAAAGTGATTGTGAAATGGAGCCTTCTTCCTTGTAAGGCATGCGGTCATGTGCCATGTATGAATAATAAGGGAAATCACTGCTTTGGCAGCTGCAGTGAGGCAAAGAAGGCAATACATCTTTGGCCTCTGTTTTAAGGAGATGGATTGCTAGCTTCAGCTACACAGCCTTCTCTGCACTTGCCTTGCCCTTAACCATGGTAACAACTTAACTCAATTGGTATATCTGACTTTTGCTTAATGCTGCCGTAGTTATACACAAACCAAGCGGGTAGCACAATGCCCACACACCCAGTGTGAGCCACAATAAGGTTTTCCTCACCCAAATGTGAGATACAACATAGCAGATGAACTGAGATTCAGCCATGTCACAATGCTGACAGGGGTCATTGTTAAATGAACCCTACTCCATGGCAGGCATACACAAGAGTTGCCTTGACGTGAATGTGGATACTTCTCTTGACTTGTAAAAGGCTAAAAGGTGTGGGTGTTTGGTATAGCAATGACACTGGAATGGAGAATCTTAGACAATGCTCTACGCCACAGGATCTGTATCAGACTGTTGAGAAAGGCAAACTGACTTAGCTCTTGTCTTCAAGATGGGGCACTATCTGAAAGGCCCTGTCCCATGGATCAGTCCCTAAAAATCTGAGGACAGACATTGACAAAAACAGGAACATTTGGAGCACCATAACAGAAGTCATTAACTTTTACCTCAAGTCCAGAATAACTATAGATTCATTTTCCTCTGGCTTTAAAACCATAACATATTGCTGCTATGACAGGTGGATCTCTTTATTTGAAAGAAAACATTTTCTTAAAACCCCTGTTAAACATTTTCTGTTTTTTCCCCAGTGTACAAAAGCCAGTGGACTACCCTACGCTAATGGCTGCATTTTAAAAACAGACAATTCTTAGGTAGCTACATTTTAATTCCACAAAACTGCTTTTTTTTAGAATGTCTTCAGTTTTGTGCCATACAATTCCCTCTGAATGGTTCCCTGGGGGATGCCTTCAGGTTCAGATGCATCCACTGCGTGCTATAGACATGTCCACCAATTCTGATTCTGTCAAAAGTTGTGCAGGTGGTACATGGGTTTTAGACACAATTAATCCTACTCACCCCGGGATGGCAAGGAGGTTCTGGTATATTCACATATTGACACGTAACCTTCATGTGCCTCTCTCTCTCTCCTGTAGAGCGGCAGCAGGATGGTCATATCCTCTAATACATTCCCCAAACACTGCAGCTGCATGCTTGGAGATTGAGTGGTGCCAACTAGAGCCATTTTGCTTCTGTGTAAAAGTTGCAGATGTCTTCTTGGTTGTCAGTAAACCTGCTACGTAATCCTTCAGTGCAGGATGCTGGAATACATTTCTGCATTGGTGTAATTCAAAAGGCAAGGAACCCTTTAAAACATAGGTTTCTGGAGTCCTGTGTTTCGAACTGTCTCTTGAACAGTAGGGGCTTACAGTACTATCAACATGAGTTTCCTGCTTGCCCTGTCAGCTTTTATGTGTTTCAATGATCAGACATTGTTTAATCCTCCCTACTGGTTCATTTTCTGAAAGGTTTGCTTCAACTATTTTCGCCTACCCTGTTTATTTTTCTTCAGTGGGATATGAATCTTGTGTTTACTCTAAACAGTATTGTTGCTTGAGCTCCACTTAACAGAACGTGTTGGAATACCAGCTCTTTTACATTTGTTGTTGCCAATAAAGACAAGGGGCTATTTCATCTTTGGTCGTTGTATGTGTTAAGTTCTTCTATGCCTTGCTTATGAAGACCTTCCGAAGGGCTTTTGCGCCTATTCCACTTGGGCCGTGGCTGCTACCATGGCTTCCACCAGAGGCATTCCAGTAGCTAACATCAGCTGGACAGCCACATGATCATTACTGCATATACTTGATAAAGATTACTGTCTCACGCACGAAGCATGCAGTGATGGATTCATTGCCAGGGTTGTGCTGCATCACTTTGTTGGTTAATTGACACCACTCAGTCCCATCTCCTACAGGTTACTGCTTTGGGACTCTTTCTTAAGGCTTGGAATGTGCAGGAAGATGTGTATATCAGAAGTAAAGTTAGTTATCTTGGTGACATTATGTTCATGGCATGTGTAGCTGCAGATACACATGCTGTGTATATGCCTGCCACCGAGTATTGGGCTCGGATGTGTGAACGTTTTTTTTTCTTGGAAGAAGTCTTTGAGCCATAAGGTATAGTGACTCCACATATTGCTGGTAAAACGCATGGGCACCAGCTCCATCATCAAATTGTTTTTTCTACGCCATCGGGTTCAGACAGAGCTCACTGTCGGATCCTCTAGACTTGTCGCGTCTGTTCTTGATCTCGAGACGTCGCACAAAGCTTGTCCGACTCCAGGAGCTAGACTGTTCAGTGTCCCACTCAGGGGTTTCCCCCTCCGGGGCTCTGTCTACAGTTCAATGCCCGAGAATGTGCCTTCAGTGTTGGGAAAAACTCCATTCAGGTATTGCCTGAAGTGTCACACCAAGTGCCTAAGGACAGACCTCCATCAGGTGTACAGCCTGTGCCTGTCTCTGGAGCACAAGTTCTCCTGCTTGGCATGCCTTCCGGAGTAAAAAGACTCTGCGTTACCGTTGGTATTGACACATTGCTTCTACCTCAAAGGCACACTAGGAGGGCAACGATACTCCGGATCTTTTCGAAGAGCAGGATGACGAAGCTGAATAGACAGCCAGAGACTTCTGCCGTGGAAGGTCAAGTCTTTGCCTTGGAAGAGAGTTCAGGCTCTGACTCTGAGGTAGACGAGCCATTGCCTACTTACCCACCTTGAGGCACCCAAAAATTGGTCAGATCCTGGCTCATCCTCCTTCAAAACCCAGGGACTGTCACAAAAGGAGATCACCTTTGAGAAAGCCCTCAACCCACCACTGGCGCCAGTGCCCAGAATGCCTCAGTGCCATGATAGAGGCACTACTCTGCCTCATTCTCTACCATTACTTCCCCCTATTCACCTTCCCGTCCTCCTTTGCTTTTCTCTCCCCTTCTCCTGCCCCCTTAACCACCACCACTTGCCGGCTGCTTAACACATTCTCCACAGGAGTCATCTCACTCGGGGTTTGGTGGAGACAGCCCTTGGTCCCCGTGACCCATACGATATGCTTTTAGATGCAAGCATGCAGATGCCCAGGGTACAGGTGATGCACTGCCTCCCAACTGGGAAAGTAAAAACGATAGATGAAACAGGGAAACATGTCGCTGCCAAGTCTGCTACGACCCATGGGATGACTATAACACACTGACCCTGATTTCTACATGCAAATCATTCCCCACCAGTTGACCCTGCCTCATACCAGGAGATTCTCCAAAGGTCAGCCACCTACTGTAAGATAGAAATGCATAAGCAGTGGAGGATGAAGATATCCTGCTGGCGACTGTCATTTCCACCCAGTGGTCCATACAATACTTGAGCATGCTTAAGAAAATGCTTAAGCCCGCTCCCGACATCTTAAAGGAATCAGTACAGGCTATAGTTATCACCCCGGAGGTCAATAAAAAAATATAAGGTCTCTCCTGTTTAACATTAGAGATCAACTACCACCTGACTCCCTTGTAGTTCATGCCACTGCAAGCATGCAGATGCCCAGGGTACAGGTGATGCACTGCCTCCCAACTGGGAAAGTAAAAATGATAGATGAAACAGGGAAACATGTCGCTGCCAAGTCTGCTACACATTGGCGTATCACCAATTCTGTTGTATGACAGGGTGCACTGGGATAAAGTGGAGCTGCTTATCTCCCAGACCAGTACACAATATGGAGCAAGAGCTTTTGGCAGGGGGCAAAATCATCTCAAATTTCACTCTCCTGTGTGCTCTAGATGTGGTAAACACCGCCATCTGCGGTATTAATTCTACTGACTTTCCTCACTGACACGCCTGGTTCTGTGTTTCCAGCTTCAGGCCAGATGTATAGCAGCATCTGCTCAACCTCCCCTTCGATGAGGAGTACCTCGTAGACTGCTGGAAAAGATAAAGAAGGACACGAATACCGCTAAAGCCATGGGAGCTTTACAAACACCCACCACCTTTGGCTCCTTTCACTGGTCTCAGTACCGCAGAGGTGCTAAAACCACCAACTTCGAGGTACCACATCTTTCTCAAGACAGCAGCAGCTGACCCCTTCTCAGGGCTACTACCGAGGGGCTACACAAATAATTCTAGGGGTAAAGGCAGAGGCTCAGCCACTGCAGTGACTTAGCCACTGCTGTGACTTGCATGCCTACCTCCACCCCTACCACATAACACCTGTCTGGGTCTACAGGGGTTTCTGTCCCAGTGGGCGGAAATCTCCTTGGACCAGTGACTGCTCTGTCATAGCCAAAGGGCATTGTCAGGAGCTTACTCATACACTCCCAAACTTCTCACCCCACAAGCAGAAACTCCCCAGAACATCAGTGCCTTCTTCAAGAGCAGTTGCAGGCACTTCTCAGCAAGGGAGCTATAGAGCCCTTGCCAGCCCAGCACCGCAGCAAAGGGCTATACTCACTATGCTTCTTTATTCTCAAGAAGGAAGGATCACTAAAGCCCCTAAACAAATACATCCTGTCAGAACATTTCCAAATGGTAACGCCACAGGATGAGCTATACAGGAGTATCATCGTAGCATACCATACCAAAACAAAATAAGAGCTTCAGCAGTAGGATGAAACCAAGTACAATCACATGAAATAACTGAGGGGTAGCAAGCGTTGATCCTAAGGTGTTCCATGTAGGGCAAGTTAAGTTCATCCAGGTCTGGCCTCCTCTTTATATTCTGGTAGTTGTATTGCTGTATTTTTATCGTAAACTGCACGTAATCTGATTTCAGAAGACCCAGTTTTCAGTTGTAAGTTTATCTGTGGAAAGTGTTTGACAGGATAAAACAAGCAAAGCAAAGAAGTGTAGTGAGAAATTTTGGGGAACATAGTCAAAACAAATTCACAACTGAGACCTGCTAATGTTGTACCCAGGAATTAAAGAAACATGTTGAAATATAAAATACATTGAACACAGGGGACCCTTGATTCTACAAATACACGAGAGTAAGGTGTTGCCCTTATAATAAGTATAATTGAGTAAAAGGAAATTGCCTCGATGACCCATACTAAATATAAGAATGTTTAGTAAATCGTTAATGGGAGCCTGTGCTAACTGGAACCGGGGTGCAGTGATACTTCCAGACCCCTATAGCAACTTGTCGATGGGTCCCCAGTGAGGAGTCTCCTGTCACCCTTCTTATTGGTGTGGATGCACGATAACCTACTGATTCTAACTCTAAAATGTGGTAAAATTACGAACCATCAGAGGAGTAGGGAAATAAATGTTCAGTGTACTAAGTTATCCGTGAGTGCCTTTTAGGTGAGAGTGAGTTTAAGCCCCCCTTCGAAAAATAAGCGTACGTACCTGTGGACTCCTGCACAACAAAACATCAATGGCAGCAAATGGAAGATGCACCACACTGTTTGGACTGTAGGCATCAGGGATGAGAGTGACTTCAAACACTGAGTATGAGGCCTTGGTAGCTCATGTAAAGGGAAAATCAACTTGGAACTGTGGAAGCACGCCCTAGTGGGCACCAAGTGAGCAGTGCTGAACTGTGTATTACTCTGAAAAATGTGACTAGTTGCAGAGGAGGAAATGGGACATACCAAGACAGAATTGGTGTTTGTAAGCAAATGCGATGAAGCCAGCACTCCAGAACAACACATTTCTCACCATCTGCAGGTTGGTGAGTAAAGAGAAAGTGGAGTGCAGAAGCTGACATGAAGTTGGCAAATGAAGGAAACTTAGAGGGTGTTCATCCCCTTACCTGAGACCCCAAGTACACTAATCCTGACCTTTGCAGGCACTTGAACTCCTATAACGCCATTGAGAACCATGTTTGAAAGGAAAGCCTAGCACCATTTGGATGCAGGTAATTGCATCTCAGAACAAAGCTACTAGAATGTATTGCAGCAGTTAAGGAATAGCCTGTGAAATGGAAAGTCGTAAGTGTCAAGAAATGGATATGTTCATGCACCAGACGTCCTAGGAGACCAAGATAATGTAGGATTGGGGAGTTTAAAGAAGGAGACGCTCAGACGGATGGCAGCAGAAATGTTGCTGTAATCCCTGCGGGTATTTTGAAGACTGTCACTGAAACATGAATGCCCTGAAGCCGTAAAAAAGCCTGGATGTGTGTGAGCTGAAGCATAGACCACCTCACAACAACCTCAAGTAATGTATAACAAGATGCCAAAGGCAAACATTTTCAAACGTTCTGCGACAACAAACAGTACAATGCAGGAAGGAGCAAAGGATGTAGCAGATGAAGGAAGATGAAGGAAGAACAACCTTTCCATTGTTGGGTTGTCAAGCAAGGAGGAGGGGCCTTAGATAGAGCAATTAGAGAAGTATTGTCTCAAATTCTAGGTCTGCACGGACTTCCAGCTGTGTGCATGTGTAGGATTCCCAGGAAAATACCACTGCCATGCACTCAAAGATAATGTACTACATAAACTCAGTGAGTGAGATGGTGTATAACGACCCCACAACTATAATTAGAAGGGAGTAGTTTCGAAGAATTGAGGTACATAGTCATGAGTCAGTTCCATGCAACCTGTTTCCAATCTTACTATTGGTCTTCCTAACCCTTGGTGTGGGTGCTTAGGAAGTCTTTCTGTTACAGAAAAAACATGCCCTTAGGTAAGGAACAAACAGTTTCTCTAGATCTGCTTTTATTTGCCACGAAACCAGTGAGGATAATGATAAAAAAAGAAAAAATCACAGGTTTATATGTCTTAATGAGATGCAGCCTTGTGCAGTCCTACTCTTGAATGAAGTGAGATGGGGATGGTAGGAGTTTGATTTATTATCTGCGTAAGGCAGTTATAGGACTTTGATTTAGCAAGTCCTGTGACTGTCTTTCCTGTATCTGAATTATTAGCTTGGTCTTCTATACCCAATTCATTCATTAGCTGTGTTTACTTGAACCAAGCTATGAGGCGGTTAAACTAAGATCAAGAGTAGGTTAAGGATTGCTGTATGGTAGAGATTGCTCAACTTTATATATCTAGATAAAAGGGGGCAGGGAAAGGCATAAATGCCAAGATTTGTATGTGAAAGTCGTATTGGATTTCTTCTCCTATGACTAAGGGATGGTGTCTTTCCTTTGTTGACAAAGTTCAGTTGAAGACTAACTGGACAATTCAATACCCAGATGCAAATTACTTTTCAAAACAGTGTGATAGAATTAGTAATTATTTTTCACTAGAACGCCTGTCATGTACATTAAAATATAAAGTATGCTGTGCCTGGCCTCCCTGCCCAAAGCATTCACAGAGCAACAGCTATCACAGTTGTCTGTACCATGGCTTTTGGCACGTGTTTCTTATCTTTCCTTGCATTGTTGTCAATTCATCATCAAATTTACCCCACTTGCACTTTTTCGTAGAAGGCGAATTGTAATGCAGCTGCTCAGTTTTGTGGATTTTCTACATCGAGATAGAGATGTGCATGTCGTTCGGAGGCCCTTGAGCATAGCTGTGCCAGATTCATTTTACTTCTACTTAGAATGGTTATTGTCTTTTTCTCTTTGTAGCAAATGTTGCGGCGGCTGCTGGAGGCTTCCTCTACTTCCTCTCGTACATCCCCTATTTTTTCATTTCACCGCGCTATGACTTGATGTCTCACAACCAGAAGGTGTCATCCTGCCTGATCTCCAATGTGGCGATGGCAATGGGGGCCCAACTCATTGGGATGTTTGAGGGCAAAGGTGAGTGAGACTATGTCTTTGTGGGATGGAAGGTTTGCTGAGTGGAGGAGGAGAAGATGCTGAATGAGAAGCAGGGTTGAAACAAGGAAAAAGTGAGAAGAGTGGGCGATATTTGTCTTCCCTTGCTGTGTACTGACCACTGGTCACCTATGCACATAGTCATACAGTCATTCAACCTGACAATTCTGCAGATGACCTCCTACAATAGTCCTGTCCTCTGTCTCATCACTAAAGTGAAGCTGCACAGAAATGTTGTGAGAGTCAATTAACACCAGGTAGTGAACACTGGAGTGTGCACTGCACTGAAGAACCCCACAACCTTGTCAGTGCGGAATCACCATCATAGAGAAGAGCAGTAGAGGTGCAGTTGTGAGTTGAAGATGTTCCCTGGAATTGCCCCAAAAGTGATGAATCCAGTCCCTCCGGGATCAAAGCGATTGGGAGTATGAAGCGTTCTAAGAAAAAGTGCCCCTGTATTCTGGTACCTGGAATCTTTCGGGTTCCACACATCCCACCCTTGAACTTTAGAACATAGCTTAGCAGTATCCATCTCCCAAGTAAGACAAGTACGTTTGATAATCCAGGCTATCCCTGGTGATTCAGAAAAACTCAGCCCAATGGGCCATTTCGGAAGGGGACTCCTGTTGACCTCAGTTTGATCCATTCTGTTGCAGGCACTAGTCCAAACACACAAGTGGCACAGCGTTTTTACCAGCACAAACGGGGTAATGCTGGGTAGTAGCAAGTTTGTTGATTACTGCGGATTCTGGAAGTTTCCTTCACAGAAATATAAAGAAAAAATGTTGAGGTTTGCAGGGCATTGTGATTAAGAAAACCTTGCGTGATTCATGTAACACGCACAACTCTGGAATCCTCTGGATGTCTACCTTTAAAAAAAAAAAAAAGCCTGGTAGGTTGGATTCCATGAGTGATGGCGGAGCACGGCCCCCAATCCTACAGCTACCTCTATTGCTGATCACTCTACGTAACACTTTAGGGCCCTTTCTGTCAAGGTCTCTTGGCCCACCAACACAAGTGAGGTACCATTTTTATCTTGGGACTTGGGGGAATGCTGTGTGGTAGGAATGTTTTGGCTCCCCACAGATTCTAGAAGTTTTCCTCACAGAAATGTGAAGACAGTGTGTGTTTATAGTCAACATTTAAGTTTTGCAGGGCATTGTGGGTCAGAAAATGGTCAAAACATAGTGTGGGATACATGCAAAGCCCACCACCCTAGACTTTCCCTGATGTCTAATTTTCAGAGCTGTCTAGGTCTGGAAGGTTGGATACCATATCCACCCCTAGGGTAGTAAGCAAGTCTATTGGACTCAGGGTGGGGTGTAGAACGGGCTGATGCCAAGGGAGCCCCCCACCCCCCAAAAAAATATTATATGAATATAGTCCCTAGGGTCTAGTGGACTTTCAGCTCCTGAATGGGCAGAAAGATTGATGCCCCATTTAGTTGGAGTAGGGCATGGCCATGACTATGGTTGGCAGCCATCACCTCTATATTTAAAAAAAAAAAAAAAAAAAAAAAAACATTCTCTGGTCTCTAGTGGGCTGTCTGCCCCCAGGGGTCAGATTCGGGGCAAACCTCCCCATCTGGGACAAACTTATTTTCTGCCCCGGTGGGAGGGGGGCAGTACAACACCCCCCTCCCCCCCCCCCCCCCCTTCTGGGGCAGGGGCATGACTCGATGCCAGGGTAAGCTGCCACTTCTTTTTGTTTGTTTTGCCACCATTTTGAAAAACCTGGTGTTAACTGTGCTTTCTACCCACCCAAGGGAGGGCAAATCGGGAGTGAACACCTCTATCTCCTCCCTCCACATATATACAGAGACATCCCTGGTGTATAGTGGGCTTTCTGATCCCACCCACCATCTCCCCCACAGGACAGAAAGACTGTTGCATGTGTTTTCGGGTGGGGGCATGGCCATGCCCTGGTGGACAGCCTCCACCCCTACATATTTAAATTTAAAAAAATATCCCTGGTCTCTAGAAAGACTGTTCTGTACAAGTGAGCCTGGGAGAATAAGCCCTTGCCTAAAGGGGTGCTTCCAACATCCATGGTGTCTAGTGAGTGGATCCCTGCTTGGGAATCTCTCTCCTGTGGCGATCCTCAAGCTGGGATCCACTGGGCAGAGGTACTAGTAGAAAGGGGAGATTCCCCCTTCCCAATGATACCCCTTCCATTAGTATCTGTGCTCAGGTGGACTGAGCTATTATCCCCCCCTCCCCCAATTCACTGTCAAAGTGAAATGAGCCCTTCGGCTTGTTTTACTTTCACTTTTGAATGTAATGACATCACTGCACCCTGCATGCTGATCGTGTATAAAAACAAAAAAGCTTAGACTGCTCAGAAAGCTGTTTCTGAGCAGCCCAATCTCTGTAGAATAAAAAGAAACCCTCTGGTGCAAAGCAACAGAGACCCTTCTAACCCTCCCCAGTGTCAGCAGATAGACTGGAAGAGGGAGTGTGGCCGTCGGACATTGGCTGGTGGCCACCCTTATGGGGCTAATCTTACATGTTTTTCTTCCTTACTGGTTTCCCAATAACCACTAAGATGAAGTGACGCCCCTTCACTTTTTGATGTTTTCTCCTTTATTTACCTTAGCCTAGTTTCTTTTTTCTATTCCTATTCTTAAGGTCTGGCTTGGCAGTGCACTGTCGCCAAATAATTACGTGAGCATCACTAGAGAGGGGCTTTGGCTCCACCCACATGTTCAGAACCAGGAGTACGTTTAGATTGGAAAGAATTTGTGTGGTTCCACAAGAAAATGCATGCCCTCCACACAGTTGTGATCATTTTGTTCACTTACCCTGATACCGGAGTTTGAACTTTCAGTTGGATATTTGTTGCAAACAGATATTAAAAACTGTTCATTACAAGTCAGTTAAAAAAAAAAAAAAAAGAATTGCAGTAGCTCGGAATGTGTAGAAACATGCTGAAAGATTTTAGCATCTCTTTATCTAAGAGTGAAACAAATAAAAATGTCTGTGATTGTCATTGTAAGGTAGAAAAATATAGCAGAAGAAAGTAACACAGCTGGTTCAGTTATGCTCCACAACCTGATATGCCTTTCACCTCGGCTGCTGTCTCCGGCATTTGGCATTTTGACAGCAGAATCTGACTGTAATAACTTTTAATAGTTGTGTTCTGTTTTTTTCTTTAGAATTGGCGATCTGGTCTGTCACAAGCCGCAGATTATAAAGAAATTAGAGACTGTCGTTAATACAGAGATTACAGTATAATAACTGTATGATTTATGGTGTTTATCTCTGGCAGCACTACAGATGGGAGGAGGGAAGTCATTAATCAATATGGATGTTTAGTTCTGGCTTGACAGTGCAACTGTCGACTGACTTTTTAACCTACACCAGTATTATTCTATAGTTCTTTGCTTCCACACAAATACATATCTGTTCCCATGATATTTACTTGCAGTGCTTCACATTACCACACATCATTCCTTTAAAGCCATTGCTAATGCTTGTAATTGTACTATGGATAATTTGGACCATTTCTAGCTCCTGCTTTTGTGTACACTTTGTGGAATACTGCTGGAGAAAGTTTGAAATAAACCTAAACATGGTATGTTACTGGATTGCTCCTGATCACCAAGGACCATATGCTCTATTTTAAACCTATATTAAGCAGCCAACTTGCTTCTTCTAGTTGTAATCTTGAGTCATAAAATGACTAAACTAACATAAGATTACAGTGATTTGTTAAGGGTAATCTAGTTAGCAAATGTTGTAAGCATAGTTTCAAAAGCTTTACCACCCTGCCTATTTATGTTTTTTATTTTTTTTATTTGGCTTGTGTTTTCTCCTCCCAGTGGACTCAACTGTCCAAGGCAACTGTAGGTTCCCTACATTTCAACCTGTGCATTTAGAAGCAGCAGATACTTTCTGTTGGAAGTGGGAGCAGTTGCCATCAACTGATTATGGTTCAGGTATTAAGGATGAATGCCATGATACACTTCCCCATTATTGAGAATGAATATGAGATTTAGAGAAAGCTGGCACATGGGAGAAACTTCCAGGAAGCCAGAACAAAGCCCAGCTGCACCAAAGCAGAAAAAATACTAGTTGTCTGGGTTGGCACTTTTTATTTGTCTGGTCTTCAAGAGGCTGGGAAGTGCGGTAAAAGAAAACTGTTCTACCAGACACATGGCCTTTCTGCCGTCTTTTCTTAGGGGCTTGGAGCAAGCCTTAGAGAAATCCCTGTTGTGATCTCCTTGGAAGGAGATGCTGAACATCCCAGAAATGACAAGAGTATATTGTTGACGATGAGGAAGACGAGATCAATGTTCTGCTGCTGCTAAACTGTGTGGAGATTGTCAGTGAGTGACAGAGCACCTAGAAACCACAAGCACCTTTTGTAGCCCATCAGAACTGCCCAGATACATCAAGAATAGATACAGCACAGAACAACTGAGAGTGCTATTTGCACCCTCCCTGACCTGCTTACTGGGCTAGACAGGGATTTTTTCCTGCAACTTTTATTTATTGATATTTAAACAACACAGTGCAGGCAAAAGAATCACAGAACAATGAGTGGGGCACCCTGGGAGAAATGCCAGCAGATGGGGTAGAGATCTTCACAGCGTAGTTCCAGAAAGCCATGCAAAAGTCGCATGCACCATGACTCAAATGCATATTCTACAGAGTACTATGGACAAGTGATCAGTGATGGTCAATATTCCCCAGGCAGGGAACGGCTGAGATCCCCTCAGGTACATCCTCTCGGGGAATCAAGATTCACGTTTAGTGCAAAGCAAAGGGAAACATAGAGGGTGGAGGGGAAGTTCCAAAGGGGAGGGGGAATGGGTCATAACGGAGCATAGTACATTTCAGAGCCCGCAGGAATGTGGACAATGTCAATGGGTGGGTCAGTGTGGCAATGAGTCGTCACGTCCCGAGCAATGACGCCACATCACCCATCTGTCAAAGTTATGCATCTGTCCTCCCTAGTAGGTGGGGGAGGGATCAGTTGAGCAACATTTCAGCACTTGTCACAAAGGGGCACCTGATAGAATCAAAGATATGTGACTGATTATTTAAGTGATGAGTGATTTTTTCGAATTTCGCTACACAGTAAAATTCGAGGATCCATTCAGAGATCATGGAAAGGGTGGGCTGTGTCAGAGGCAGAATAGTGGCAAGGAAGGTGGCTAGTCATCTGCGATGGTGACATGTTGAGATCGGAGGTCATGCCTGAGGGTCAGTAGGGGTGAGGGATCAACGGTCATAGGACCATGCTGCCGCAGTCTTTCTCAGTCTTGTATCCAACAGGGCACGATGGTTGGACAAGACATGGTGCAGGTCACATCTAGCAGATCCGCATCGCCAACAAAGTCTTGAGCCAGGAACTTTGCCCTATAGCGCTTCCAGGTAGTCCAGTACAAACCCTGTACGATTTTGAAGTAAAAGAATTTCATCCTGTAGTCTCTAAGGGACCTGTCATGGGCAAAGAGGAGTGATTCCCACCTTGTCATGACACTATGCAATGGTTGCAAAAACCCAGTGAGCTATACTGCTCCTTGAAAAAGCGTATCCTTTGCTTCGCGGTGCAAACGCTATTTTCTTTTTTTTAAACTGTATTTTATTGGTTTTATGCGAAGTACAAAACCACGAAAACAAACATGCAGTGTGGTTTGATATTGTTATGCACATTCCAACAACAGGTTCAGAGCAAAAGCAGCAACAGACAAGCATTATGCAGTTTTACCAGGCAGAATCCTCTACTATCCCAACCAGAATCAAGGCACTTTGTGTATACAACCAAGGCGTCAAAGCAGTCACCATATAAGGAACCACAGTCACTAACCTGGTTATCAAAAAATGGACACGACTATGAGCTCTGTATATAGTTAGCCACCCGTCTGAGATTCACTCTCCGAGCTCGAATCACTGTCATCTTGAACCATTCCCATAAATTGGACCCACAACATTATGGCCTCTGCCGCCCTTTCATCGGTATGAGACACACTCATATGATGCTCTTCTGCTACTTCCCATTCCATGAGATGTCGCAAACAGTGATCCAGCAGTGGAACCCTTGTGCCTAGCCATCCAATAAGCACCTGTCTCTGTGCCAATAATCGGGCCAACCAGGCAAGTCCGTAGAGAATTTTATGTCCTGTAGGGCACACCACCACACAAAGTAAGCAGACTAGCGGAATCAGTGGTATATCAGTTCTGGTGGCGGTCTCAATGCATGGCACCACCTGTCCGCAAAAATCCATGACTTTTTCACAGTCCCATACTAGTTGAAGGAAGGTGGCTCCAATCACTCCGCATTGCACACACCTAGCTCCCTTAGTCTTATTAAGACTATAAGGAGTGATATAGATGCGATGCAGAAAATGAAAGTGCAGGAGCTTAAATCTATTGTTCAAGACACGGTACGCACAATGCCCATCGCAGTCTCCCAATCCGAATCCAAGATGGGCAGTCCCAAATCCTTCTCCCAGGCCCTACATGCTGAGAACTGCCGAGATTGCGTGTCACCTCAAAGAAATTTGTAAAAGAGGGTAATTATGTTGCGCCCCTCTCCCCACTCAATAAGACTGCGAAGCCCCCTGAACGACTGAGGCGCCGTTAGGAAATCCGTCCACAGCTCTTTTGTGCACTCTCCAATTTAGTGTAGTTAACGAAGTGGCCCGGTCCAACCCAAAAGCTGTTTTGAGCATCTGGGAAGGTAATGAAGATATATCGGGGGTATGTATCACCCACAACGTGACACTCCCCCTGTAGGCATTGATCCATGGACATGTCGTTTCTATGTTCCTTTAAGGGGTCAAATCCCACAATTGTAATTCTCACTAAAGGGGCCCTGCAGGGCACCCTGTGGACAACCCTTTCCAAAAGTTCAGCTGGGTTTCAAACTAGATATGGGACTCGATAATTCAACCTACCCACTCGCAACAGCAGCGAAGGTAAGGTGTTGCTACCTAATTCCTGCCCCGGAAGCCGTTTCTCCCAGTTCTCAGATTCTGTGAGCTATCTTGCAGCATGCTGCAAGTGTGCACCTTAATAGTAGAGCTGTAGGTCCAGGACTTGTAATCCTCCAAGTCCTGCTTGAGTGTTGCCAGCGCCACCCTGCTGCGCCTACCCGCCTGCAGGGGATTCACCAACAAACTATCCAGTTAAAAAAATAAAATAAAATCCCGCAGTGGAAACAGAAAGTTTTGGGCGAGGTACAGGCAACAAAGAAGGAAAGCTATTTAAACCACAGTGGCCCGTCCCATCACTGAGAGTGGAAGTTTATTCCAGAAATTAATGGAGTTATCTAAACCCATCAACACCCTTTCTATGTTTTTACATTGATGCTATGCCTCAGTGTACAACACCCAAATCCCTAGGAACTGAAAACCCTCCAACTCCCACCGAAAACCCACATCCAGCAGTTGATCCAACTGCTTCCCAATTAAGCCACCCAAGGGGAACAAGAGTGACTTAAAGATATTGATCCTGAGACCTGACCCAAGGACCCCAGTAATTGCACTGACTCGCCAGGCGCTTGCATACACACCAGCGCGTCATCCGCATGTAGGGAAATAATGTGGGTAGTGTCCCCAACTCTAATCCCACAGGGTTAGAGCTCCGCACGAAGTAGCAGCACTTAGAGTTCAATTACTAAGGCAAATATGACAGGTGAGAGAGGGCACCCCTGACGGGTGTCCCTCTCTACAGTCCAGGCTTCTGTGTGCTCCCCGCCCACCTTGACACCTATAGAATGGTCAGTATACAGAAGTTGGATCCAGGCTCTGAAGTTAGGACTAAACCCCATTCCATGCAGGACTGCCGTTACATATGCCCACTCGACCGTATCAAACACCTTTTCAAGATCAAGGGAGACCAAAGACATCTCCCTCTCACGATCCAAGATGTGATGTAGTACATGGGTCAACCTGCAGAGATTGAGTTGTGGTACGCCTCAGCTTGGAGATGCATTGATCGTCATATATCAGCTCCCGAACTACCCCTCCCAGCCTGGTGACCAATATTTTGCATATGACTTTATAATCTGTGTTGATCATAGTGAGGGGCCCATAAGCAGAAGGGTCAGCAGGGTCCATTCCAGGCTTTAACATCAAACACACTATCCCCTTTCACATTGTGGGTGGGAGAAGACACTTCTCATGAGCCTCTGTATCGACCTCCAGCAGTATTTATTTGCTGACAGAAGAGAAGGTGTGATAGAATTCTGAAGGGAACCCATCCCCTCCCGGAGCCTTGGACCTGTTAAGGGCCTTAATGGCTGCACCCACTTCCTCCAATGTAGGGTCTTCCTCTAATTCCTGCATGACCTCCCTCTGTAACTGAGGCAGCCCCACTCTAGCCAGAAACCTATCCCTCCCACAGTGTCCTGAGGGCCAGCTCTGTTTACCAACTTGAAGTGGTCCAGCAGGGCTGAGCATACCTCTTAATTCTGTAGATCAGGTAGCCAGCCCTCTTATTCCTCAGGTCCGCTACAAGCCATTGATGAACTCCTCAGACCGTCCCAATGCATTCCCCTTCAAACTACAGCCTTTAATGACTCCCATTCGACCCCCCTGGTGTCAATTGTCCCCCAGTTTCCATTAAGGTAAGTCTCTAGAGCAGTCCCTAAGTCCCTCCTACAGGTCACGTCCATGAGAAGATCAGAGAGCATGCACTATGTCTGAACCCTACTCGTCCAGGCCAGTGTCAGTAACGTTGGAGCATGATCAGACAGGAACCATGCCATATGTGACACCGCACCTATTCATGTATGATCCAAGCCTCTCAACAAGAACCTGTCCAACCGGCTGTGTGTTATGGGTCAGGGTATAACAAGGATATTCATGACCACCAAGGTGCAGTAACCGCCATCGCAGCCATTGGTCCAATAAACCCAGATTATTCATCACTCTCCTCGGTGAGCTCATCATTAGTAGTTTGGTACCCTCTTTTGGCTGAAAGCAATTTCCTGCCCCGTCCAGCACGCAATTGAAGTCTACCGCCCAGATTATGGGTGCGTCTATACTTCACAGCAAAAGATCCTGCAGCCTTTCGAAGAAATGGCTATCATCAACATTGGGGGAGTATGAGTTTAGTAGCATAATCTTCCTGCTGTCTGGCATGTCCTGAATCAGGACGTATCCCCCTCCACATCTGCTTCACTATAGGTGTGCCTGGAAGGACATCCGAGTCTCCTCCCCCATTAGATGTGTCTCCTGGAGAAAGGTAGTTTGGATGACGCCAAAGGAAGGAGTGGATTCTATCTGGCGTGGTGTACCCTCATAGCCAGTGATGGGCATAGCAGATTCTCATACAATCTCCCCCTTCGCCCTGCCACCCATACTATCCAGCCGAGAACCACCACTGGTATAAGAAACAAAAAACAACCCCAAACAGCGGGATCCAGAAACAAACCCTCCACCCCGGATATTCAGCGTAGCGACAAACTTTCATAATGCAAGTCCAGCCGATCTCCTGCTGTCAGTACTGACAGCCTACCCCATACCGCACCCCCCTCCAGTCATCAGATAAGTCTAAAGACCATGCATGTAAACCCCACCCCAACACTCCACATCTAATGAAACAACTAGATAATGCAATGAGTTCACTCTGCCGGTGGGGGTGGGGGGGGTTTGAACGTTAAGTAACAACACAGAGTCTCAGAACACATTAGGCACCAACTCTGGCCGCAGGCTCAATTGATGTCTGATCTCCCTCTCGAATCGAGAAGTCTCCCCTGTCTCCGTGTGGTTACCTATTTGGCCAAAGCCATGGTCCCATCTTCCTGGATCTCCAACCTGGTAGGATCATCCTTGTCAGGGGACCGTCAGCGTTCAGAAGCAGGCCCCCCCACCCACCCTCCAACCAGAATCCTCTACACTTGCCGACCTACGGGTCTCAGTTCTCCAGGATTTGGTCTGTTCCTTGGGCACCCTATCCCAGACTTCCAGCAAGCGCCACACATCATCAGGATGATCAAAGAAATGCAATTTGCCCCCGAGATCACATGCAACCTGACTGAATATAACAATATGTAGCGGAGGCCCATCCTGCAAAGCTTGGCTTTAACCTCCCAGAAAGTACCTTGTTGGTATAGTCTGGATAAATGGAGAGCCTCTGTTTCTCATATTTGGCAGTATCAGTGTCCCTAACCACACTGAGGATACATTCCTTATCCTTGTAGTTTAAGATACAGGTTATAATGGCCCGTGGAGGAGCCCCAGGCTGAGGAGGAGCAACCAGTTCATGGTGCACCCTCTCAATGTTAAACATGGGGGATAGTCCACTAGGCTTTAGGGTACCACGTATCCAAGTCTCTACAAATTACTCAGTGTTTGCCCCCTCAGCCCGCTCTGGAAACCCCAGCAGACACACATTACTGCGGTAGGACTGTCCCTCCTCATCCTCCGCCGTATCCACGAGGGCTCCAGACTGAGACGTGGCCACAGCTACCTGCTTCCTCAATGTAGCCACTTCAGACTGAAGCTCCTCAATGGACCCTTCGGCCAAGTGGACCCTCCCAGACCATACGGAGGTCAGTGTCCAGGAGACTTTCCTCAAGGACATCTGTCTCTGTCTTGTTCTGCAGGGCCACCATAGAGCCCTATATGGCCTCCAACAGCTCAGCTCTCGAGGGGTCCTCCATCGGTGCCTCAGATTCCTGGGCACCCTGGCCAGAGGTATTCCGCAGTGTGCTGCGATTTAGGTGCCGGAGTAGGTGCCTAATGAGGCCCCCTCCTGCTTATTACTCTGCATGTGTGTTGAGGAGTAAGGGCCTCAAGGTGCACCTGCACCTCAAGTCCCCCACGCAGCAGACTCCGGGCACCTCCATATTTTCCAAAGCAGCAAATTGCAGTTAGGTACCCTCTTTGGTCCCCAGGTGGTTAATCATCCAAAGAGCAGGCAGGTTCACAAGCCTTCAAAGCATCTCACCTGTCAGGCAGCACATGTCCCATTCCAACAGGGGATGCAATCCAAGAGACCCATACCTGCCACAGATACCAACTGTACTGGCCCAACGGGCCTCCACAGGCCACACTGATAATGAAAGCAGAGGCTGTCCGATGGCTCTGGCCCAGGTAGTGCTGCACCGCACTCGACCGCTGGCCGCACACCTCAGAAAACTCCACTGTGCTTAGACGCAGGAGCGCCACACCTGTTCTACAGTGCACCAGCCGACCACCCACCCCAATGCAGTCGGGGGGGAGAAGAACGCCAAGCTCCATGCCCCAGGATCTTTCTCCTCAACTGGCCCACCTCCTGTAGCAGGAGACTCACACCGCTCCGAGGTTCCTCCGGGGCCCACACTACAGGCCTAATCATTGGGAGAAGGGTAAGACACTTAGTAGCATCAAGTCTAGCTGCCTCACAGGAGCACTGCAGGTTCTTCCCAGTGTCCTCTCCGGGCCCCAGACAGGCTCCTTCAATCAACAGGCAGGCTCCCCCTCACTCCAGGGAGGCCCACCCCAACTGCTGCACAGCCACTGGAGGCCCACCCCAGCTGCTGCACTGCCGCTCAAGTCCTCTTCCTCAGCAGACCGAGAAATGCGGGGCCCAGTGTGACGCCACGCAGCAGGTCACAGGGGCTCCACAGGCAAGTTCACAGGGTGTAGGGGCCCATCAGGATGGTAACCCAGTAGGGTTTTGGGTACAGCACCCCAATAAGTGGCAGGATTCTGCAGGATAAGCGGGCCGGTCAGGAGTCCCTCAGAGGCGCGTTCTGACTGCCACAGCCCCGCAAATGCTATTAATAGTTGGTAGAGTTCCGAAAAGTCTTCGTTTTTTTCAGTATAAAACGTGAGACATTCCTTGACATCCAAAAACTGTAAAGCCCTTTTAGCCATGTTAGAAGGATTTTTGATAAAGGTCAATAGTACAATCAGTACATTCAAATGAAGGGAATTAGGAACCTTAGGAATGAATTGAGGGTTGGTTCTCAAAAGTACTGTATCATCCTAAAATGGCAGAAATGGCCCTTTAATTGGAAAAGCTTGTATCTTGCGTATCCTTCGAGCCAAGGTAGGAGCCAGTAGCAGAGCCATTTTCCATGATTTATATTTTATATCCTGTTTCTGGATATACTCAAACAGTCTTCTCATCAGCTGTGAAAGAGTTGTGTTCAATTGCCAGGTTACAGGAGGTGATTTCACCGTAGGGAAAACCCTCAAACAACCCTTCATAAATTCCTTGAACAGTCTTTCATACCAGAGAGACACACTACCCCTCACTCTACGAAACCTCAAGATTGCCGCCAGGTGAACCTCAATTGAACTATGAGCCAGATCTGCACATACCAAGGAAGCAAGTAAGGTAGAATATAAAATTTCCTAGCTTTCGGAATGGAAAATTTCAATTCTGTTAAGGACGTGGAGGCGAGGATTATGCTTTCTTTCTTCGCTTTATTAAACAAAGTAGCCATGTAAAAAAATCATCAACACATCAACTACAAATCTCATGATTTCTTTGGATAAAGTTAATCATAGATCAGCCAATCAGAATGCCAATGACCCATTATAAAGCCTTGACAGCATCATCCCTTCCTCTTTCTTCAAGCGACGAGTAACCATTATTCCTCCTTATTTAAATAATTTCCTCTGAGAAAGAGCAACAATATGAATAACCCTTTCCAAATAAAGTCTCAACTGACGTGTTATTTGAAAACTGAGCAACATGAGTCAACAGGGTTACCAAGAAAGAAATCCAAACATATTGGCTCTTACAGTGATGCATATAAACGTATTACTTACGTGTCTTACGAGTCATAATCTCACACCAGGGGTGTATAGTCGATCCATGACCCGGGGAAAAGATAATCTTCACCTCCGTGTCCTTAATAGAATTGAAACTTTCTGTTACAAACGCTAGGAAATGTTATGTTCCATGCCAGGACCAGAGGCGAGGATTATGCTAGTTCAAAGCTCATTCACCACTAAGGATGCCATATATGAAGAGGCTAAAAGTAAAACCTCTTGAAGACAGTCTGATGACCAATCCACAGTGTTCTTCGTTCATGGAGTCATAAGATTTAAGACATCTCAGAACATTTAATTTTGGAGAATCTGGAAAAGCTGGGCAAGAGATCATCTTAGAATGAGTTTTCGTTCTCCTTGATAAGTAGGTCACACCCTCTGGAGTAAAAAGTTGTCCAGTGATATCTAAAGCCCTGACATCGAAAACTCTTTTCCAACAGATTAAGCACAGGAGGGATGTCAGTTTAGCTGACAACTGCTTTCGAGATAGGTTTCTTGTTACTTGGCCAGGATAGAAACGGATTAAGAAGTACGTTCATGCCCCAATGGGCCAAATATCAAAGTGCAGGAGGAGTACAAAATCAAACTCCCCTCAGGAGTTACCGATTTACTGGATGTCCTCCCACTGGATTTCATCTATCGGGGGATGTCCTCCAGAAATTACCGAATGAAAAGTGTTAATCATTCTGCAAGCAGTGCCTTCCAAAGCTAAAGATGTGATGAAATTTAGGATGAGGACAATGGTGGTCCCCATGGGGATCCAAGTGTTGACAACACCAACCCATCCATCTGACCAAACTGATCATATCTTTTAATTGTGTTCTCTGCCCACGCCTTGGAGAGAAGGTCTGCAGCCTGGTGTCCTGGACATGCCATCATCCACAGTAATCCTCCATGCCATGAGTGGCAGCGAACCTTCCAGGACTAACTGGAAACCACACTTGAGACCTCCAAAGAGGTTGATCACCACCACTTCTGCCTGTTGTCGGTGCACCTGGGTCGACAGACGCATTATCATCGAGAAGAGAGGAAAGGCGCAACCTTTCTCCACTTCCTAATGTTGTTGGAATGTATCATTTGCCTGAGTCGAGTGGTTCGGTGTCCAGTTGATTATCCAGTCTGAACGCAAAGAGGCCCCAGCGTGGGTTCAATGCCCTAAAGATGGGTCCAGTTTCCAGAGACAAAGATCCCTCAGATATCAAGCCTGCCACCTGCAATTCGATTGTCTTAGCCCGGAAGATGCTCCTCCGTGACTGAGATTTTGTTTGTCATGCAATATTCCTAGAAACTTCTGGCCAAGTCTAAACAGGGTTTGGAGCTTGTCCCCCAAGATGGTTGATGTATCTGACTGCCGTCACATTGTCCATCTTGAGGAGGACAATGCATTTTATTCGATCATTTGCCAAACACTTGACCGCAAAAAAGCCGGCCATCAACTCCAAAATAGTTGATGTGAAAAGAACTCTTGTTCAGACCAATTTCTGCCTGTGGAGGACTCCCCACAACGTGTCCCCAAGCCCACCCCACTGGCATTTGACTCGATCACCAAATCTGCTTGGGATCTGAAAATGGTGCGGCTGTTCCAGACCTCCATGTGAGCTAGCCACCATTGAATGTCTGCTTTTGCGTCGTCCAAAAGAGGGACAAATTTAAAATATGTCGGGCACTTCCTTTGGTGGGAGATCTTGAGACATTATGGGGCGCGGTAAGGAAAGGGGCCGGGAAAGATGGCTTGGATAGAGAACGAGAGAAGACCAACCACCCTGGCAATCTGATGAAGGGAAGTGACTTGTTTGGCTAGGGTGCAAGTCCGCTTGTGTCTGATCTTGGTAACCTTCTTGGAGGGGAGGCTCAGAGCAGCCTAAATGGAGTCAACTATAAAATGTAGGACTGCATCGAGAATAAGACTGACTTCTTTTTGTTTTGTGAAAAACCCCAGGGAGTGAAGGAGAGAGACGGTCCATTGAAGGTACACCCTCAGGGTTGCCTGGTCTTGACTCATTAACAGACGATCATCTAGGTAGACGTTCAGATGGATGCCTCTGGCCCTGAAATGCTCCACCACTGGTCCGAGGATCTTGGTGAAACACCACGGGCTGAAGGGTGGCCAAAGGGGAAAGTCGTGAACTCGTAGAACTGGAATTGAAGGACGTGTTGATGCTGAGGGAAAAATTGGGCCTGTAAGGTACATGTCTCTTAGGTCTGGATGTGGCAACGAGTAGTTGGGAAGGAGGAGATCGTGGAGGAGGTGGATGCCCCCCATTTTGAAGTGGCGCTGTATTAACCACTCGTTGAATTGCTTGAGGTTGATGACCGGTTGTTTCCCACCATTGCGTTTATCCACCACAAACAGGTTGCTGAGGAAGCCATGGGGGTGAGGGGATGTCTAGGCAATGACCTCTTTGGACAGAAGTTCCTGAACTTCGGCATTGACTAAAGAGGATTCCTCTTCCGAGAAGCGTAGTGGTGGAAGAGCCCTGGATTGGAAGGGGAAGTAGTAGAACTCTATCTAGAACTCTCATATGGTCTGCAAGATCCAACCGTCTGATGTCAGGGATTTCCAACTGCGAGCAAACTGTGCCAAACTGCACCCCCCCCCCCCCCCCCCCCCCTGGTTTTACATTGAAAACAGGGGTCACACTTGCAGTGAGGAGCTCCTTGCTAATGTCCACAGGGGTGTGGAATTTAATAAGGTCTATACTTGTCAATTGCACAGGTTGTTTCATAAATTATCTTGTCTTGTAAAAATATCTACTTGTCCCTTTTGGTGCCATGTAGTGCAGCGACAAATTATGGCAGCAGTCTCATTATGTAAGAGCTCTCATAATACCCTTTCTGATTATGCCATGGCTAATACTGTAGTAGGGCTTTGTTACTAGTAATTTCCTTATTTTGCCACCTTTTCCCAAATCTACATACTGGGGCTGAAGGTAGCGGTAAGCAGGTTGGAATGCCCTTTCAAATCTGTGCAGCCTACTAACTTGCATGTTTGGAAATTTACTCCTGACAAGGGCAGAAGTAAAGCTTCTTCCATGGTTTGAGGGAAAAAGTGGTTGGAGAAAAGATGAACTCAACAGATTTTCACATGAGAATCTACATATGCACATTTGCTTGTGATAAAATTCAGTTTAGAAATACTTGTACCAATTCCTGGTCTACGCATGTAAATTCTTGTGATTCATAAACTATGTTAATCTGCACTAATGCAAAGACATATATCATAGTTGCACTTTTATGACTTTCTTCAAGAGTTGGGCCCATAATTAGGCCTGCTGTTAACCAAGACCTTTTGTTTTTATTACAAATGTGCTCTCTCTATCCATCAGCTGGCTTCACTGTCAGTGATAGCAATCTGCTCATTTACATGGAGCATATCATCACACAAAGTAGTTTTGTTCGTTGCCAAGAACGGTGTTAATGTGTGCTTTTTGGGACCAAAAAATATTTTGGCTTTTTGCCAATGTTTGTTGAAAAGGTGAGGGCTCGCCAGCTCCCATGACAATAAACTTTTACAAATTCAATTTCAAAACATGCACTGACAAAACCAAAAGACTGCCCACCAATGTTGGACCTATTGGCTGCTTTGCCAATGCTTGTTTATTTTCATGTGTCCCATAATTTTGTTGAAACTGGTTCCACTGATTTTCCATTATGAATGTTTTGGAAATACTTGCATGCATCTATATGTTTTACTAAATGATGCTTCAAAGAAATGGTACCTAAAATTTCACAGTAGTTTAGCTAAACATTTAGTCCTAGTTACATTTTTTTGTGAACATTTTATTTTGAAAGCAAAGATTCATCAATCGTGCTTTCACACTTCTGCAAATATTTGCATTTAATTAGGGAGCATTCTGGGATTATTATACGTAGCCTCATATTGTTAAACTTTGCAAACATGTGTACACTTTTTTTTTTTTTTTTTAACTGAAACCACGGTCAGTAGTGCAGTCTGAGCTTACAACATTTAAAGCGCTCAACCTTACAATAAAGGCTCTGCATTAATGAACCATAAATAGAAGTTCGAACAGCATTAACATATGGACACAAATATTACCTCAACCTGCTCCATAATTTGGTACTGTATACTGGCAACTAACGGGTTTGTGCTGCAGGGGCTTGGGCCTGCTTGTCCCAAGGACAACGTAAATATGACATCTTGTCCTTGACCTCAAACAATATATCCTGGGTATCGGGCTGTAGTAATTCCACACCCCTGGTCCGCCTCTAGCTCCTCTTCGGATCTTCGGTGTCTAGGGTATCCAGAGTGGGATAGAAGCCCCCAAACCTGGTTTGGTCCTGGTATTGCCCACATCTGGGTCCCTGGAAGAGGCCTGTTGCTGCCCACGTTTGGCCAAACGGCCATTCTCCAGTCAGCCACAACGAAACCCAGAGGAGTAAAGATCTACCTAATGGAGAACTGAGCCTTGTCCAATGACTTGAACGAGATGACAAACTTGCTGAACTCCTTGATTAAGGGCTAGTCCTAAAAGGTCCCCATGTACAACTGTGCCTGCTTCGGAGGTAGCCAGATCGCCTAATTTGGGATCAATTTCGATTAACAAAGTCCTTCTCCGTTCCAGAGATATTGTGCAGTTGAAATTGCCAAGGAAAATTATTTCTCTTTGCGTCCATCTAGAAAGGGTTTTTGGGAATATCCGGGAAGTGGGGACCATGTCTAAATTATTTGTTAGGGGGCCCGCCGCATCTAAAAGTTTGTCCTGGCAGGACTGCCAGAGTCGAACGATGCCCTTTTTAGGGTCACAAAAGTTTTTTGCAAGGAAGGTTGCTATGTGCAGATCTATGTCCACCATTAGGGCCACTCTATCTGCTAAGGAAGGGCAGGGGCATTCCGCCTTAAGGCGGTTGCAAACGTCCTTATCAAGAGGCTTTCACAGTCTCTCTGCCATGTACGTGGACACTTTGTCCGCAGGGACCAAGTCAGTTGATCTGGGTCGAGCATGCCTGACTCAGGGTTCGGCATAGCTTTTGTCACCATCAGACTGGGTTGAGGGGCTTAAGGCACTGCGCTGCCAAATTCAGTATCTTTTGTTCAAGCGGTGCCCTGACGTCAGAGACAGCCCTATGACTAGAGGCATCCATGACGTCACAGAAGATCTCGTCAGTGGGGAGGTAAGTGATTGCTTCATCCCCTGAGTAGGAGTCATGAATTTCTTTGAACCTTATGGAGGGCACTGAAGACACCAGTTTGTAAAGTGGGGGTTGACACAGCTGCCCTTTACTTCACAGGGCTGAATCAGGGATACAGGTATTGGGCAGGCCCAGCAAACCTGCCTGCAAGGAAACTGAGACCTGGGTGGTGTCCCCTGGAGTGCGGAGACGGTGGCTGTTAAACTGTGATATTACACAAAGTCTGAAACCTCTAAAACTGACCCCAACTTGAGGCATGAGGTGAATTCACCCAAGGTCAATGACCTCTAATACAAACCTCAGTCGGGGCACAGTAACGTGCACACGTGCAGCTATGAACAATATTAAATATGTTGCGCTGCGAATTCAGACATCTATGCGGGGCGTCACACTCCAGGCTGATGGGGGCAGAGAAGCAGAGGCTGGCCGCAAACATCTCTCCGATCGCTGTGTGTTAAAGAACGCGATCGGATAGGCAGTGGCAAAGGCAGTGTCTGTCAGAGTCTTCTGATAGACGTGCTGGTGCCCTTAGTGATCGGAGGACTGCACCGCACAGCCCCGACACATCTCAGAGAGATAACCCAGCCGTGTAGAAGTGAGCGCACTTCGCAAGGGAAGTTGGAAAGCCACCTGCAAGGCAAAATAGTGTGTTAAAGCAATACTGCCATAAACGAGAAATGGAAAAAAGATGCCAAACGGACCGGCACTTAATTGACGGCTGCGTGGAGCAGCAAAGAAAGAGGAAGGGACTCCTGATTTCGGGGGCTGTAATTGGCCATGGACATCTGATTGGCTGATCTGTGATGAAAGTGTTCATGGGATTTGTAGTTTGTGTTGATGGCTTTTTACATGGCTGCTGTGTTTAAAAAAGCGAAGAAAGAAAGCATAATCCTCACCTCTGGTCCCGACAGAGACGTTGTTCTGGAGAGGATGTGAAAGGATGTAGGTTTGCCCTTGTACACCAGTAACAGAATCTCTTCCACTTCCCATGGTATGATTTCCAGCTAGAATCTGCCCTAAACTTTTCCAAAAAATGTTTGGACTCTTGAGGAATGCTCAAAGAACCAAATATATTTTTGCGAGGAGCCATGCTGATTAGCTCCGTTTCCTAAATCTTTGCCTGAGCAATTTGTCTGTTGGTCATTGAGAGGGGATTTGCCGTAGGTTTGAGAGGAATATGTGGGCATTCTAATAGTGGAAGAAAGTCTGTGACCAGTACTGCCTTGGCCACGCCAGAGCTATTAGTATTAGGCGGTTATTTTCCCATTTTCCGAAAGACCTTGAGGATTAGAGGAATAGGAGGAAAATCATACATGAACATTCCTGTACAAGCAATCAGGAATACATTCACTCATGAGTGCCTCTGATGAAATATGCTTTTAAACATGCATGTCTTGTTCTGAAGAGTTGTAAAAAGATCCATATTCAGTTTTCCAAGCTGTTGGAAAATGTGCAATACCTGCTGTTGATTTAGTTCCCATTTGTAGCACTGTTGTGGTTCTGCTGACTGAATCTGCCCATTTGGTCTCCTACTCCTGGGACATGTTCAACTCGCAGGGTAATGGGAAGAAGAAGAATCCATCTCCAAATTTTGTGACTTGCAGCATCGGTATCTTTGATCTTGTTCCCCCTTGTTTGTCCAGATTAAACATGGTAGTGATATTATCAGTACGTTACAAAATAGTGGAGTGTTTTTATTCTCGGTTTAAAAGACTGAAGACCTAGAAAAATTGCTTTAAGCTCCAAAAGGTTGATGTGCAGTCTTGCCTCCTGAGGCATCCACTTGCCATGAACCTCTAGATCTTGAAGGTGTGTCCCACATCCACCTATGGAAGCATCTGTAGGCGTTGTAAAGTGAGGCTGAGCAGCAGTGAATGATAGGCCTGGAGAAATGTTGTCTTCTCTCTCCCACCATGCCAAAGCTGACTTCATAGTTTGAGTTATAAGGATTATATCTTCGAATGTGCTGGAGGCTTGAACCCATTGAGCATTCAGTTGTTCCTGCAGCGGCCTAAATTGTAGCTGACAATCAAAGAAATGCAAGACTACATCATTCCCAGCACGAACTTGTACATCCTGTCAGAAGTGAACTTTCTTTTTGACAGGAATGAGACAGGTTTTACTATCCTTTGGACCGTTTCTTTTATGGGATATGTTTTGCAAGTTACCATATCCAAAACTGCTCCAAGGATTACCGATGACCTGGACGGGATTATAGAGGAGTTCTCCTTGTTTAACCTGAGACCAATGTTCTTGAATAGTCGAAGACAGGCTATTGTAATACTGAGTGGACTGACTGGTTTTTGATAAGCCCAGTTGTCTAAGTGCACGAATACCTGATGACCATTCCTTCTTAAGAAAGCCACCACCGGCGCCATACATTTCGTGAAAATTCTGGGAGCTGGCCACCTTGAACCTTAAGTACTTGTGATGTTTTATGTGAATGGAAATATGCAAGCATGCATCCAGGAGATCTAGGGATGTCATATCTACCCACCTGAGCATAGAAGCTGCAGAATCTCTTGTGAAGATAGCATTCTGAATGGTTTTCTTGATCTTTTTAATTATGAGGAAAAATTAATATAATCCTTTGTTCTGATGTATCAGTGGAACTTCCTCTATATCAGTACTGGCGAACCACAATGTGAGGTAAGTCACTTGTTTTTCACTTCCCTCTGCAAAATGTTAAATATTGCCACTCATTTTCAATATACAGGCCATTCCATTAAAATTTGTCACTCCAGAGACACAGTGAGAGGTGCTCTCACTGTCAACTTTCAGTCATGAGACTTAGTGATGCCCCCAACTGGTTTCTCCACTACGTGCTTGTTTTTAGTGCACCAAAAACCTTCAATTCCTAATGCCCCATAGCCCTGTTATTTGGGCGCCAAGACTTTATGCAAAATAGACTTCAGTGCTTCATCTC
The DNA here is from genome assembly GCF_031143425.1 of Pleurodeles waltl. Classification (NCBI taxonomy): domain Eukaryota; kingdom Metazoa; phylum Chordata; class Amphibia; order Caudata; family Salamandridae; genus Pleurodeles; species Pleurodeles waltl. The sequence goes on along the minus strand of NC_090449.1, from coordinate 310,924,269 downwards.
CCTGAAGTAATTGTTTCATTTGTTTGGCATAATTATTTCACTCTTAGCTAGAGTTTTGGGCTCTCTGTTATTTGGGAATGCTATGTGGGGAGCTTAGCTTCAGGGTCTCCATCCCACTGAGTTGCATTGCTTTACTCGCAGAGCTGTAATTAGAGTAATTACAGTAAAAAGACAGCCATGGAATTTCACTATGGATACATTTTATTCTTTAGACACAATTGCTATATTGATTAGTTAAAGCAAATAAACACAAGCAGGATTTAACAAGCCGTAAGATTTCCAGAAAGACCTGCTTTCCGAAAGAAAAGCACTGGCCATGGAGCTTGATGCAAACAAAAGAAATCTAGCTCCTACTACATATATGCTATAAATGTTGCTGCTTATACTTTAGCCCAAGTTTGTATCTTAGTTTTGTCAATTAACACAATCCTATTCTGAGCGGTAGTAGCGTTGACTGGATATCTAATTTATTATGTGTTATTTTTGTACCATCTCTTAGAGTAAACCTTAGTAAACACTGCAGAGTCAAGTTCCAAAAGCGAGTAATCCTTAGCCTGATGTATGAAGGGATTTTGCGATAACAAACCCTGTGATTCCCAAAATCAGTAGGTTAGCAACCACAAAATGTATTTCTCTAATATACAAAACCCATTATGAACATTTTACCTACATGTAAAAAAGGTTTTGTGACCTATACCAAATTGCAGTTAGGAAGGGGCGTAAAAGAGGGCGTACCTTCCAAAATATGATTCTGTATGCCATATATCAGTGGATTGCAACTGCTGTTCTGTTTGTAAACTATTGATCAGTTAAGTCAAAAGTCTTAATAGAGGCGTTAAAACTGATTTGCAAAGGAGAAAGGGCAAAACAAAAAATGTGGAAATCGTCTGCTGTCCCTTGCAGGCCCCCACTACTGCATTTGTAACTAACCACAGTAGGTCACAAATTGCATTCTGCCTAATTAATATTCATTGGGCAGGCCATTCTAGAACACCCTGAGAATGGTGATTTTGTGACTCAAAATATTAGTACTTAGATTCGGTTTTTAAAATCAGCACCCATTCGCAAAAAAGTTGGTGTGCAATTTGTGCCCACTATTTACGAACAAACTCTTATGACATCTGGTCCTTAGTTATGAAAGTAGAATTGTCCAGTACTGATGGCCCAGTAACGCCACTGGTCAACAACTGAGATATTGCCCAGTAACCACTTTGTACCTCAGAACCCCAAGAACGGACTTCTGAAAAGACAAGTAATGGAGCACTGCGTCCTCACTGACATGAAGTCATGTGGTAACCTTTTGCTGGTGACGAGTCCCATTAACTGACATTTACTTGAGGTTTCAGTGCAGTGAGGAGAAAAGGAGACAGTTTAATAATAATACAAAATGCTGCATTCTCTTATGACCCTTGACCAGTAGTACCTCAGTTTTTACCTAATTCTGTGGGTAACAAATTGATTGATGTAGATGGTGCCACGGCCATTGTGAAGAACCTGTCTGATATCTGACGAACAATGTGGTGTGTGCATGAGATATTGGTGAGACTGAGCATCACATTAATGTCTGTAAATTGTAGTGGTTCATGCAGAGGACCTGTTACTGTGGGAAGGTGAGTTTATGGGTGGGATCTGGGTAATATTGAAGCATCTATCAACATGTGTTTTCTACCTTTTCTTTAGGGACAGGCATCCAGTGGGTAGACCTGATGAAGCCTGTCAGTGTGGACGATAACTTCACCTTTGCACATGTGCTGGGAATGCTCTTGCTAGACTCTGTGCTGTATGGCGTAGTGGCCTGGTATGTGGAGGCAGTGTTCCCAGGGGAGTATGGCGTTCCCCAGCCGTGGTACTACTTTGTGACGGTGAGTGATAGAGGACAGATATTCTTTGGAGTGTGAACCCCTGCTTGACCCTGCTGCATTCCCAGCTAGGTGGTGATCTCATACATTTTGTCTTAACCTATTATGGTCTCCTTTACTTCGGATTTTGTAATACTACTGCAGGAAGCTGGCTCTTTATATAGTGGACCAAAAAAGAGGTACACTGTGCAAAGATTCCCGGCAAACCCCAAAGGTATCACAGAGGCACAAAGGACTACCACAAAAGAGAGCTTTTGGGATGTGTGGGGTAGCTGCTAAGCATTTAAGGCACACACTCAGTAGAGAAATCTGACACTAATTTATAAAACTAACTCAATACTTTTATATAAATTAAGGTACCAAGATCACCAGAATCGGGTGAATACTTTTTGAGAGAGGAATTTTTAGAGTTGTCAAAAGTCAACACTTTTTTGTGTAGCTGCAATGTTACTCTGTGGGAGAGAAAACAAACAGATACTTTACTGCAACTTACAAGACCACTCTTATGGACTTAAGGTGGGTACAGGGCAGGGTCTTAGGCCAAACTGATCACCTTGGACCGCACTAGGGCAGCCATGTGCAGTGATTCAGTTCAGCGTCGGGTGCCCAATGAAAGTCTAAGGGGATTATTCTGGTCACAAAGATGCTGCAGAGGTGGACTGAGAGTTGAGTCCAGGTGAACCACCAAGTGGGTTGAGTTGTTGCAATGCTCAGGGACGCAGGACACCAATGGTGCTGGGCTCATCAGTGTGGGGCATCCGGTTGCAGAGGTGGTTTGGACCATTGGGTTTACCGTCACCGGTCGTGGTGAAAGAGGGTCTGCAGAAAGAGGCTGCAGATGCTGTTGGGAAGTCCACAGTGGGCAAACTCAAGGTGGGCTTCATCTCTGGAGGGCCTGGGAACCACGTTGACACCGTTGGCCCACGTCAGCTCTGGCTGATGCAGTGGTGAGTCCTTTCCTGGGTTGCCTGCAGATGCAGGGAGGCAGCTCCTCTGCTCCCAGGGAGATCTTCTTGGCAGTCTGCTTGAGGTTGGTGCTGGGTCCCTTAGAGTGGCACAAGTTATTCTGCAGCGCCTCTTTATTACCTATGCACTTGGTACCAGAAGTACCATTTACTAGGGACCGACAGAGGTGCTAAAGGGCCTGGCCACTTGGAGAACATGCAACTAGGGGTCTTGTTTAGGGGTAAGGAACACTGGCACTGCCAACCTGGATAGCAGGAACCCAGTGCACTTCAGTCAAAGTTGCGTCAAAAGCCCGGCAAAAAATATGGGGGAGTACAACCAGCTTCATAGACGTACTGTTCAGGTATTTTTTCATCTTTATCTCCGTTATGTTTTGAAGTAGTGGGGTCCAAGAGGATTGAAGGTAACAACTTGTATGAAAAAGTTGCCCCTTTAGTTGCTCTGACCTACTTACCATTATCCCCTGTATATCATTTTACTGATTCTGTTTAAATTATAATCTTATAATAATATTTTATTATATGCGTTTAGTTTTCAGTGATGTCTTTGAACTCCCTGATCTCTCCTCACCGTTATAGTTGCCTGCACATGGGTAGCCTCAGTTCCAATTTTTAGCACTTTTCTGGTTGATGATCCCTACCTTTTGGTTGGCTGATCTCAAACAAGTGAATTCAGTAACTAAAGCTTGGCAAAATCGTTTCTGGAGACATATTGTTTCTTAATTTTGCAGATTAATATATTTACTCCAACTCCACAGTTGTGAGTGCTTTACAGAACCTCCAACAGATTCATTTTCTAGATGTTGAAAGATGTGCTGTGAATTAAACCATTGGACTTTCCTTCCAGAAGTGTATTGTGGATGTTTACTTCTTTTACTTTTGTTAGGAGCTTGAGAAGTTCCACAGTCCTCCCACCATATAATCCATGAATTGTCTTCCTTTACGCGCTTCCAACCTGGTGCCAGATTACAAAACCATTTTGCAGTTGCAAACTCTGTGATTCAGAAATTCACAGGTTTGTGACTGCAAAATGGTGTTTTGCCATGGATTAAGCCTATTTTGTGATTTGGAAAATCCTTTCCAAATCACTGGATCGATTTAATTGGGAAAAGTACTTTCCATCCTCCTATTTGCTATTAGATGTATTATTAACTTCCTAGATGTGAATTGTTGTGAAAGCTGCATTGATTCCTTTAAGGAAAAACTGCAGCTGTTTTAAAAAAAAATAAAAAAAATTAAAAAAAAAGTTTCTTGTTTGGGAATGGAAACACAGGGATGGTGATCTACTGTACATTGATGGCTCCCCTCTCTGTCTTTGTACCCAATTGTACAGGATGTAAATAATGACATGCCTAATTAAATTTGATTGTCCTGTGATTGGAGATTTTATGACCCAAGGGTAGGTCGCTCCCCCTGCCGCTGCAGCTCCTCCAGGTTCCTGAGTTCCTGAGACCCACCCCACAGTAAGTACCCCCCACCTCCCAGCCCCTCGTTCTGCCCCGCGCTACTCACCCTCTCTCCTGCTCCTGCTTCTTTTCCTCTTTCCTTCTTCTCTGTTCTTCCTCCTCGATCCTCGTCTGTATTCTTCTTCTGTACTCCTCTTCTCCCCGTCTTCTCTCCTCTTCTCTTCTTCCTCATCTTCTGCTGTGGTATTCTGCACCCTGTTTCTTCGTTTTTTGTATCTCCCTCCGTGTTCTTCTGTGTTCTTCTGTGTTCTTCTGTGTTCCTCTGTCTTCTTCTGTCTTCCTCTGTCTTCTTCTGTCTTCCTCTGTGTTTTTCTGTCTTCCTCAGTGTTCTTCTGTCTCCCTCTGTGTTCTTCTGTCTCCCTCTGTGTTCTTCTGTATTCTTCTCTGTTCTTCTGTCTTCCTCTGTCTTCTTCTGTCTTCCTCTGTGTTCTTCTGTATTCTTCTCTGTTCTTCTGTACTCCTCTCTGTTCTTCTGTGTTCTTCTGTGTGTCTTCTGCTCTTCCGGTCTTCTGCTCTTCCGGTCTTCAGTCCTTCCGGTCTTCTGTTGTTCTTTTCTTCTGTTCTTCTTTTCTTCTTGTCTTCTTGTCTTCTGCCTTCGGCTCTTCTGCCTCCTCAGTCCTCTTCTCCCCGCGCCTGCCCTCCTGCTCCTGCCTCATCCCCCTCCCCCACTCGCATCCCCCCCTCTATCTCCCCTATCTAACCCGTTCACTTTCTACCTCCCTCACTCCTCCTATCTACCTATCTCTCTATCCAACTCCCTCACTCTCCACCTCCTCCTATCTTCCTATCTCTCTATCTTTTTCCCTATCTATCGATTTCTCTATCTACCTTTTCTCTCTACCTATTTCTCTATCTCTCCCCCCCTCCCGCCACCCCCTCTATTACCTATCTTCCTATCCCCTCACTCTACCTCTCACCCTCACCCACCTCTACAACCCCCCCTCCCCTATCTTCACAACCCTACACCTATCTTTCTCCCTAATCTCCTAAACCTCCTAACACTCTCCCCCCTCCACCCTTAAACCCCCCTCCCCCAGCTCTTCTCACTCTACCTGTCCCCCCCCCTCGCGCTTTCCCGCCGCGACCTCCTGCACGCCCCCGCCCCCCAGCTCCCATTCGCCCCCAGCTGACCCCTCCCCCGCCCTCCTACCTCATATGGCGGCCGCTGCGCGACAGTGGTAGCGACCCTTGACCCAAGGGTAGGTCGCTCCCCCTGCCGCTGCACCTCCTCCAGGTTCCTGAGTTCCTGAGACCCACCCCACAGTAAGTACCCCCCACCTCCCAGCCCCTCGTTCTGCCCCGCGCTACTCACCCTCTCTCCTGCTTCTTTTCCTCTTTCCTTCTTCTCTGTTCTTCCTCCTCGCTCCTCGTCTGTATTCTTCTTCTCTACTCCTCTTCTCCCCGTCTTCTCTCCTCTTCTCTTCTTCCTCATCTTCTGCTGTGGTATTCTGCACCCTGTTTCTTTGTTTTTTGTATCTCCCTCCGTGTTCTTCTGTGTTCTTCGGTGTTCCTCTGTCTTCTTCTGTCTTCTTCTGTCTTCCTCTGTCTTCTTCTGTCTTCCTCTGTCTTCTTCTGTCTTCCTCTGTGTTTTTCTGTCTTCCTCTGTCTTCTTCTGTCTTCCTCTGTGTTCTTCTGTATTCTTCTCTGTTCTTCTGTACTCCTCTCTGTTCTTCTGTGTTCTTCTGTGTTCTTCTGTGTGTCTTCTGCTCTTCCGGTCTTCTGCTCTTCCGGTCTTCTGCTCTTCCGGTCTCCAGTCCTTCCGGTCTTCTGCTCTTCTGTTCTTCTTTTCTTCTGTTCTTCTTTTCTTCTTGTCTTCTTGTCTTCTGCCTTCGGCTCTTCTGCCTCCTCCGTCCTCTTCTCCCCGCGCCTGCCCTCCTGCTCCTGCCTCATCCCCCTCCCCCACTCGCATCCCCCCCTCTATCTTCCCTATCTAACCCGTTCACTTTCTACCTCCCTCACTCCTCCTATCTACCTATCTCTCCATCTCTCTATCCCACTATCCAACTCCCTCACTCTCCACCTCCTCCTATCTTCCTATCTTCCTATCTCTCTATCTTTTTCCCTATCTATCGATTTCTCTATCTACCTTTTCTCTCTACCTATTTCTCTATCTCTCCCCCCCTCCCGCCACCCCCTCTATTACCTATCTTCCTATCCCCTCACTCTACCTCTCACCCTCACCCACCTCTACAACCCCCCCTCCCCTATCTTCACAACCCTACACCTATCTTTCTCCCTAATCTCCTAAACCTCCTAACACTCTCCCCCCTCCACCCTTAAACCCCCCTCCCCCAGCTCTTCTCACTCTACCTGTCCCCCCCTCCCTCGCGCTTTCCCGCTGCGACCTCCTGCACGCCCCCGCACCCCAGCTCCCATTCGCCCCCAGCTGACCCCTCCCCCCCCCCCTCCTACCTCATATGGCGGCCCGTCTGCGCCCGTCCGCGCCTGGCCCGCGCCCAGCGCCATGACCCCTGGTCCCCAGCGCTCCCAAGCCCCGATGATCCGCTATGACCCCACCACCCTCCATGCCCTCAACCCAGGACGCTCCAACACCTGCTTCCAAGCTCACCCCAAACGCACCCATGGACCCTTCGCCTGCAACTCCTGCAAACGCATCTTCCACCACACAACAACTACGACCACAAGCCCACGCGCCATCAACCACCTCAAGTGCATCCTAGTCAACGCTCGCTCCGTTCACAAACACGCCGTTGAACTCTGGGACCTCCTAGATTCCACAGCACCGGACGTCGCCTTCATCATGGAGACCTGGATGAACGCCTCCTCTGCTCCAGACATCGTCACCACCATCCCCGAAGGCTACAAGATCTCCAGGAAAGACCGCACCAACTAAGTAGGAGGAGGCATCGCCATCGTCTTCAAAGACTCCATCAGCGTCACCACCTCCACTGAAGACTCCCCTCTTGCCGCTGAACACCTGCATTTTCAGATTCGCACCGACCCGAGGACCACCCTCAGAGGATCCCTCGTCTACCGTCCTCCCGGACCTCGCGCCCCTTTCAGCGACACCATCGCCGACTTCATCTCCCCGCACGCCCTCGCCTCACCGGACTACATCCTCCTAGGCGACCTCAACTTCCATCTGGAACAAAACAACGACCCCAACACCACCACCCTGCTCGACAACCTCGCCAACCTCGGCCTCAAACAACTGGTGAACACTGCCACCCACATCGCCGGACACACACTCGACCCTATCTTCTCCGCCAGCAAACACGTCTTCTTCAGCCACGCCTCCGCCCTTCATTGGACCGACCACAGCTGCGTCCACTTCACATTCCGACGCGAGACCCGCCCACCTCCGCACTCAACCCATCCCTCGCCGACAGTGGAACAAGATCCCTGAAGAGCAACTCTTCGCCGCACTCGCCGCCAACCAACCCACCCTCACCACCGACCCCAACGTCGCAGCCCTCAACCTCACAAACTGGATATCCAACTGCGCAGACAACCTTGCTCCCCTCAAACGCTCGCAGCGACAGAACAACACCAAGAAACCCCTCTGGTTCTCTGACACCCTCAAAGAATCAAAGAAAACTTGTCGCGCACTTGAGAAAGCCTGGCGCAAGGACCGCACCGTTGACAACATGGCCGCCCTCAAGAACGCTACCCGCAAACACCACCACCTGATCCGCACTGCCAAAAGGAATTTTTTCACCGACTGACTGGACAAAACCAGCCACAACAGCAGAGAACTCTTCAGCATCGTCAAGGAGTTCTCCAACCCCAGCGCCAACGCCGTCACGCCCTCACAGGATCTATGCGAATCCCTCGCCACTTTCTTCCATCGCAAGATCAGCGACCTCCACGACAGCTTCGGACACCAGACCCAACCTAACACCACCGAACCCACATCCCCGACCATCACCCTCAACAACTGGACCCACATCAGCACGGAAGAAACCAAATCCATCATGAACTCTATCCACTCCGGCGCCCCTTCGGACCCCTGCCCGCACTTCATCTTTAACAAAGCCGACAACATCATCGCCCCGCACCTCCAGACCGTCATCAACTCTTCTTTTTCTTCTGCTACCTTCCCCGAATGCTGGAAACACGCCGAAGTCAACGCCCTACTAAAGAAACCTACGGCTGACCCGAGCGACCTGAAAAACTTCCGCCCCATCTCCCTTCTGCCTTTCCCAGCCAAAGTAACAGAGAAGACCGTCAACAAACAGCTGACCACCTTCCTGGAAGACAACAACCTGCTCGACCCCTCACAGACCGGATTCCGAACCAACCACAGCACTGAAACTGCCCTCATCTCAGTCACAGACGACATCAGAACCCTGATGGACAACGGTGAAACAGTCACCCTCATTCTTCTCGACCTCTCGGCTGCCTTTGACACCGTCTGTCACCGCACCCTAATCACCCGCCTCCGCTCCACCGGGATCCAAGACCAGGCCCTGGACTGGATCGCCTCCTTCCTCGTAAACCGCTCCCAAAGAGTCTACCTCCCTCTGTTTCGCTCAGAACCCACTGGGATCATCTGCGGCGTACCTCAAGGCTCATCACTCAGCCCGACACTCTTCAATGTCTACATGAGCCCCCTTGCTAACATCGTACGCAAGCACGACATCATCATCACCTCCTACGCCGAGGACACCCAACTTATACTCTCCCTCACCAAGGACCCCGCCAGCGCCAAGACCAACCTACAAGAGGGTATGAAGGACGTCGCAGATTGGATGAGGCTCAGCCGCCTAAAGCTGAACTCTGAAAAAAACTGAAGTCCTCATCCTCGGCAACACCCCGTCCGCCTGGGACGACTCCTGGTGGCCCACGGCCCTCGGCACCGCACCGACCCCCGCAGACCACGCCCGCAACCTCGGCTTCATCTTGGACCCCCTTCTCACCATGACCAAGCAAGTCAACGCCGTGTCCTCCGCCTGCTTCCTCACCCTCCGCATGCTCCGCAAGATCTTCCGCTGGATCCCCGCCGACACCAGAAAAACCGTGACCCACGCCCTCGTCACGAGCCGCCTGGACTACGGCAACACCCTCTACGCTGGGACCACCGCCAAACTCCAAAATCGCTTGCAACGCATTCAAAACGCCTCAGCCCGCCTCATCCTCGACGTACCCCGCAACAGCCACATCTCCGCACACCTGAGACACCTGCATTGGCTCCCAGTCAGCAAAAGGATCACCTTCCGACTTCTCACCCACGCACACAAAGCCCTCCACGACAAGGTACCGGAATACCTCAACAGACGGCTCAACTTCTACGTCCCCACCCGCCCCCTCCGCTCCTCTGGCCTCGCACTCGCCGCCGTCCCTCGCATCCGACGCTCCACGGCGGGTGGGAGATCTTTCTCCTTCCTGGCGGCCAAGACCTGGAACTCCCTCCCCACCAGCTTCAGGACCACCCAGGACCACTCCGCTTTCCGGAGACTCCTAAAGACCTGGCTGTTCGAGCAGCGATAACCACCCCCTTTGTCCCTAGCGCCTTGAGACCCGCACGGGTGAGTAGCGCGCTTTATAAATGCTAATGATTTGATTTGATTTGATTTGATGATCCAACCTGTTCGTACATGGGTCTTATCACTAAAGTAAAGAGTGACCGCTAAAAGGGTGTGTGCCATCTGCAACCATTTTGTACAACTAGTGTGTTCATGTGTCCGGCGCAGGGTCTCTTGATAGTATTTTTCATGTATGATTTTGAAAGCTTAGCTGTAAGGACCCAACATACCAATGCTTGTGAACGGATCCTAAGAGTGAGTCTTCATCAATTACGAAGTAACCTTGTAAACAAAAGCTTGCATCCTAGTGAGGGAGGTTTGCACTGATTCTTCCCATGTGGTAATGTCCTTCTGAAGCTTAAGGAAAGTCTTTCGTTAAGAAAGAACCAAGACAGTTTGCACGGTCACTGCTTGCTAAGTTTTGGTGCATTCACTCATGTAAATAGAGCAAAATGTAGTATGACTGTGCCGGAGAGAGCTGGTAGGGCAATCGCCAGAGCACTTCCTCCCTCAGTATGTTATGTTCTCCTTGACCAGAGTTCTTGTGTGCAAGTAGTGACATTGGTATGCTGTAATAAGATGCAGCCCTTGAGTCCAATACTGCTGAATGTGTCTGAGAGATGCTTTGAAAGAGGAGGCTGCTTCACTTACACCCCCCCAGCTCTCCAGCCACCCAGTGATTGGGTTGGTTGGTTCTCACCTTTGGCTCAAGGTGTAATTCACACCAACATCCCAGAACTAGAAACTTGCAATTTTTTAAGCACTGTACAGAAGCAAATGGTTTATTTGGAAAACTTGTTTCCACTTATACTGAACTAAAAAATGGGCAATCTGTTGGCAGTAATTTTGCAGTGGTCCATAGAGTACTGTGAAATTATTGGACTGCCTGTGAGATGTGGCCATTTTGTGAAGGTAGCGTATTAATTATTCTGATAAGTTGTCAGAAGCAAATCAGGATTGTCCTAATGTATGGTCCTTACACAATACCCTGTGTTTGAGTGGCCCAACTCCATTTCAGCCAGTCCCAATTAGGTTCCTGTCCATACTCGGAACAACCGCACAGTTTTCTATCAAAGTAACGCCTCCTCGCGCAAGATTTCTTGACTGCCATACTCACAATTTCCTCCCCACACACATTTCTTTTCCCATAAGCTTGGTGTTATGAGGGGGTACCAAGGAAATCATGAAGCGAACCTGAAAGGAAACAGTGCATTTTTAGGGAGTTAGGAAAATACAGAAATGATAAACAAAGATCAGATTTAGAGTGGTCAGTGTAATGCCAGACGTGCAACCACTAGAAGAGTAAATAAAAGAAAGGAGTGCATGTAGTCCCTGTAATGTCCAACTTGAACTAGGACACTGTATGTCAGAGTGACAAAGTGGTAAATGTCCAAGGCTCGTTCTAATGCAAACAATGATTCTAAACAGCTACCACTGCCTCCTTTCGTTACCTTAATCCCCTTTGTAATTGTTCACACTATCTTTACCTCCGGTTAATAAATATCTATGTGTCATGGTCAGTTTGCACAGGTGTACCATCCCAAGACTCTTGTATGACAGTAGGTTGTGCAATACTGCAAGAAGAGTATTCTTAGCTGAAACAAGTATATCTTCTGTGGCTATTGACCTTTACTAGTGGAATCCACAGAAGAGTGTTTAAAAAGTGACTGAGGCCTATAGAGCAGGTGATGTTCTTCATAAGGCCATCATATACTTGTTGGAAAATTTTCAGTCAGTGATTTCATGCCCTCTACTCTTCCTCGGTAGTTGAAGTCAAGGCACATGTTGATGTTGAAGGAGGGACTCGTGCTGTGTTTCCTATTTTGACATGTTTGATAAATACCAGCCTTAATAACAATGTGAGGGCTACCAGTCTGTTCCAGGGAGGTCAGCAGCCATTCCATTAAAATACTTAATCCAAGCATATGCACCTGCAATCATTTTGGACATGTTCTAACTTAGTTGGGATATTATTATTTTATTGCTTCCAAGCACAACATAAGAAGCTTGGAGTACTGTGGGATTGATCAGGTACCTGGACCAAATCTAGGGAAGGCCAGTGGACCCACTGACAAATACTTTCGATATAATTTCCTTCAGAGAGACAGTTCTCAGATACAGGTGTTGCCTGAGACCTGTGTGCCTGCAGCATGAAACACCCAGTTGATTCACAAACGTAAGAAAATTGAGATATTTCTAGTAAAAGGAAGGGGATTATCATTCTTTGAAACAGGACCTCATCTCATGCCCTCCTGTGTGTACTTCTTTATTGTGCACCGCAGGAAAGCACCAGGAAACAGACAAAAGCGAGAGGGATAAAATAAGGGTTAACAACATTTCTACACCAATGCTGGTATCATCACCTTGAATTTTACCGGAGAGCAGATTTTAACCTTTGGATTCTCCTTTTTGGTCACTAGTTTTAGCCTTTACAATAGTACTTAGTCAAGCCTGTTATCTTCTCCCTAAAGGTGTTTACAGACTCTGGTGGTCATTCTGACCTAGGCGGGCGGCGGTTGCCGCCCGCCCGTCGGAAGCCGCCTGAATACCGCCCCGCGGTCAATAGACCGCGAGGGGTATTCTGACTTTCCCGCTGGGCCGGCGGGCGATCTGATTCAGATCGCCCGCCGGCCCAGCGGGAAAGCGCCTTCCACAAGGAAGCCGGCTCGGAATCGAGCCGGCGGAGTGGAAGGCGTGCGACGGGTGCAGCAGCACCCGTCGCGCTTTTCAGTGTCTGCATCGCAGACACTGAAAAGCCTAGTTGGGCCCTGTTAGGGGGCCCCTGCAGTGCCCATGCCATGGGCACGGCAGGGGCCCCCAGGGGCCCCGCGACCCCCCCTACCGCCATCCTGTTCATGGCGGCTTTCCTGCCATGAACAGGATGGCGGTAGGCGCACCCCTCCCCTTCCCCGGCCCGGGCTTACAACATTGCCAGGGCTGCTCTGGGGTCCCAGTCCGGCCCTGCTTCTCTCTGTACCCATGATCGGGGACAACATCACTGTATCCATCGGGACAGCCACAAACCTCCTTCAGTTCAGGAAAGAGCTAAAGGTCTGCCTCTCCAAAGCACACTAGATCTCATCTCCTTGGGAATGTCCTCCTCTCTTCTGAGAGCTTGGCAGCTCTCTCATATTTTCCAGAGTAACACCTTATTTAGATTCCTTTTCCCTGTTGGCCTTCTACAGTTCTCTGTTGCCTATTTGCAAGGTTTTCCCCTATATAAATTCCACATCAATTTATTAATATTTATATATCCAGTTTAAAATTCCTGTCTCACAACCAATAGAGGAAGACAGGGCTCCAAGGCTACCCCAAAGAAAGAAAGCATTTGCAATGCAATAGGTCTCATATTTACTTGAGCTGAAGCTATTGGCATTGTAAATATATAACTTGACTTTTTTGCCACATTAATTGTCCAACTCGCATATTTTGTCCGTTTCTGCCACAGAATTCCAGTGGCCCTTCATATAACTAAAGGGCTAGTAGGCCTACTGAAATATTTTTTTTAAACAAGGCTCTTAAAATACAAACTTCTCCCAGGTGCAAAACAAAGTTACTTGGCAGTTGTTACAGGCAACATTGCCCACGGGGCAATTATTAAATAATTGTACTCCAAGAATGCATGCTTACTGGATTACTGGCCCTTTACTGCAGTCTGGGAAGTCGAACAAAACTCACATGATTTTTCACACGCTTTAGGAGAGCCATCTCACATGATATTAATAATCCCCAGTTAGCCTTGAACTGAAATATTAGTTAAAAAATAAATATTGGCCATTGGGCAGCATGATCAATTGTAAACTCTCCTCTAGGTTAGTTTTATAAATACACACACACACAGCTCAAGTTTCAGAGACTCAAACGTGTGTAGTTCATTGAGTCAGGTTTCTGCTTTGTATTTGCCGCTTGTATCACATTATAAAAATAAAACTACAAGTCCCAGAATGCAAAGCAGAAACATAAACTAAATGAGTGAATCACGTACTGAATTAGGGAGCCGGGCAACTCTACGAATACTACTCCAAGGGCTGGTTTCCAACTTGTATCACTTTATAAAAATAAAACTACAAGTCCTAGAATGCAAAGCAGAAACATAAACTAAATGAGTGATTCACGTTATGAACTAGAGAGCTGGACAACCCTACCAATCCTACTCCAACGGCTGGCTTCCAGCTTTATGATATTACAGTTGGAATGCACTCTTGAATAGTAGTGTATCATAGTAAAAACGCAACAAAGCCAGGATTTCAGCACCTTACCTGACTGTTTTAATCATGGACTGCAGCTCATGAGCTAGTAGTAGCTGCCTGCACAGGGTTTGGAAACAGCCACAGTGAACAGATTTCAGAGGTATTTATTAAGGAGTTCAGTAAAGTTGTAATATTGCGCTCAAACAAATAACTAATTATTCCTGGAGGCCTAAAAAACAACCATCTTCAAAGCAAAAAATAGCTTTAAGACACTATGCAGTAGCACCACTGCTACATATAAATGTTAAAGACCTGAATGCTGAGGCAATGTAATTTTAAAGCTATTTCAACACTATATATTCCACTTCCACCCACGCTGGCCCCTTCAGCTCACTGTTACAGCTGTTTTTCCCATTTGCAACATTTTTCTGTGTAGAGTACATCTAATGTAAACATGTCTAACTAACTCTGGTTATTAATGTTCTTTCTGGAGAGAGAAAGTACTTTTTTCTAGTGGAAGCTTGGAGTCATTATAAGGTAGCGCAGAGGGTTAATGTGCCTGCTGCAAAGAACTTGTGCTAGGCAAATCACAAAGGGGGTCATTACAACCCTGGCGGCCGGCGGTAAGTTGGCGGTAACACCGCCAACAAGCTGGCGGTATTCTGCCAGAAATTATGACCGTGGCGGAATTGCCACGGCCATACCGCCAGCCCCTCCAATATCCCGCCAGGGTTCCGCCTGGCGGTCATAATTCCCAGGGCAGCGGTGCAAGCACCGCTGCCCTGGGGATTATGAGTCCCCGACCGCCAGCCTGTCCGTGGCGGTAAACACCGCCATTGAGAGGCTGGCGGAAAGGGGACTTGGGGTGCCCCTGGGGGCCCCTGCACTGCCCATGCACTTCGCATGGGCAGTGCAGGGGCCCCCAGGCATAGCCCCGTCGCGCATTTCACTGCCCAAATTTCGGGCAGTGAAATGCGCGACGGGTGCTACTGCACCCGCTGCACATCAGCATTGCCGCCGGCTCTATTACGAGCCGGCAGCAATGTTGATGTGACATTTTCGCTGGGCCAGCGGACGGTAACACTGTTACCGTCCGCTGGCCCAGCGGAAATGTCATAATAGGGAGCCAGGAATACCGCCGGCAATGGCGGTATTCTGTCTCCCGCGGCCTTGGCGGTCTTTTTGCAAGACCGCCGAGGTCGTAATGACCCCCAAAGTGTATATAATGTAAAAATGTCAAAATAACTTTTGTGATAAATGTTCTTTTTGAATAGAGAACATACTTTTGTCTAGTGGAAGCTTGGAGTCATCATAAGGTAACGCACAGGGTTAACATGCCTGCTGCAAAGAACGTGTACTAAGCAGATCAGAGTGCATATAATGTAAAAACAGTACCGCTGATCGAGTTTGCGCTATGAGCACCATGTCAGCAAAGAGAACATACTTTTGTCTAGTGGAAGCTTGTAGTCATCATAAGGTAGGGCAGAGGGTTAATGTGCCTGCTGCAAAGAACATGTGCTAGGCAGATCACAAAGTGCATATAATGTAAAAATGTCAAAATAACTCTAGCGATCAATGTTCTTTTTGGAGAGAGAACAGCGTTGTATTTCTGCCTCTGGATCAAATCTCGACTATGAAGCCACTCGAGGTATCTGCTATGTGTCCTCGTGACCCTTTGTTTTGTTCGTGTTCCCTACCCCCTGCTTCTGACTCTACAGAGACCTAATTTCCCACACTGGACACAGTGACACCTGCCTACAGCTTGCCCAGCATGACCGGCGACGGTGCTTTCAGCACACCTTAGGACCTGGAAAGAAAATGTTTCCCTGTGTGGCTGGAAGCACTAGCGCTAATAAAAAAATGAATACATAAATATTTACCATGCATTATCCGAAAAAGTAATCATGTAACCTACAGATCACACGAATAAAAGCCAAAAGCAAAAATGAAATTACTCTTTTTAGATAACAGTGTAAACAATGTGAGCAGCACTCCAATACCGCCAATCGAGTCCGCGCTCTGAAAGCCGTGAGTGCCATGGCAGTCATGGAGCTCAGACAAAAGAAAAAAGTAGTTCACCCAGCCTGAAGTATATTGGCAATCATGCAATAATCCATGTAACAGGGTGAGTCTGCAAGACGGTAGCATGGCCCTAAGGTGGGACAAATGTAAAGTATTTACCATTGACATCAAGTGATTTTTGAAAGGCAAGCCCACGAATGAATGGAAGTGATGGGCATGAGGAGGGCATGGTTAAAAGCCCACAATACGTACAACAGGTTAAAGCGCTTGCTCTTGACCTAAAAAAAAAAAACGAATTTGACCATTAGCCCTCAGCTCGAAGGCACATCTCTCTAAGCAAAGCTGTTTATTGAAGTTTTCTCTCTCACACGGGCGTTTTCCAGAACAGCTCGTTCTGTTGAAACAAGAGGTACAATTGCTTCTATTCAAAGGTGCAATAGAGGTAGTACCTAGAAGTCAGCAAGGGACAGGAGTAAATTCTCTATACCTCCTCATACCACAAAAGGATGAAACTCTCAGACCAATCCTCGATCTCAGACCCCTCAATCACACATTCTCTCAGAGCACTTCCACATGGTCACTCTTCAGGATGTCATTCGCCATGCACTACTAATTACCCCACAAATTACAGCACTCATGACATCTTTGATAACATCATTGATAATGTCACTGTAACATCTATAGTAAAATGTATTGATGTAACTGTGCATGGCGGGCGTGAGTTATAGTTACCTTAGGGTGCGAGTTAATAGTTACTTGAGATAACTCTAACTCTAACTGGTGAATTTCTATGGTATGATACATTTACAATGTGAGCCTAACTATAACTCCCCTGTAACCTTTGTTTTTTTAAGTGAAAAAAAAAAAATATATATATATATATATATATATATATATGTTCGATGACATGTGTAGCTGCAGATACACATGCTATGCATAGGTCCTGCCATCTAGTGTTGGGCTCGGAGTGTTACCAGTGTTTCCTGCGAAAATCTATGGTTTTCTTTAAGTTGTTTTGAAAGCCCATGCTCCTCTGCGTAGATGGGTCTTTTCGGCTCCGAAGCTGGTTTTCTCGGGATCGAAAGGCCAGGAGTGGATGTTGGCCTCGGCTCCGAAAGGGATTTTCGAGGCTTCGACTCAATGGGTCGGTGTTTGCCTGTTTCGAAGCCTGTGCTTTGGCTCGAGTATGAAGGCTTCGGTGGCATGGCCTTTAAACGTGCCGAAGTTGTTGCTTGGTCACCGGATGTCTTATTGCGGGTGGAGCCATGGCCTTCTGGCAGTGACCTTCCTGAGGCCTTGCGTTTGGGCTTGGATTGGACAGGGCCAGCTGTACTCACGTGCTGTCCTGCCGTGACCGGTCTGTCCTCCTCGGACACCTGCTCGGAATCGGACTCTCGGGCGGAGACTGCGGTGTGCATAATCTCCTCTTCCTCCACGTCAAGACGTTCGGTGCTTCTCAACGCCATTTCTAACCTTCGCGCACTTCTATCTCTTAGTCTTCTTCGAGCGGAAGGATCTGCAGGCCTCACAAGTATCCTCTCGATGGTCTGGAGATAGTCAAAGGTTACAGATGAGATGTTGGAGTGTATATGGGTACTCGGCGTGGCACCGAGGACAAATCGAAATGGGGTCCGGTCCATGAGGCTTCCATGCGGTCGGCCTGCCCAGGCCCAAGTTGGGCGCGGGTGCCCCGAAGGGCGAGTAAAGAAGTTGGATCCACCGGTACGAAGTGTTGATGAGAGATGATACGCGGTCGAATTAATAGCGACGAATTAGAGAGTTTTTAGGACTCTTCCGACTCGAACTACCGGAGCGAAAAGAAACACGTCTGAACCCGATGGCGGAAAGAAAACAGTCTAAGATGGAGTTGATGCCCATGCGCAATGGAGCCGAAGAGGAGGAGTCACTCCATCTCGTGACTCAAAGACTTCTTCGAAGAAAAACAACTTGTAACACTCCGAGCCCAACACTAGATGGCAGGACCTATGCATAGCATGTGAATCTGCAGCTGAACATGCCACAAACAGATGTACAGTGACGTTTTCCATATGTGTATATGTGTGTGTGTGTGTGTATATATATATATATATATATATATATATATAAAATATAATATAATATAGTTATTGATTTGATTCTGTTCAACTGAGCTCCAAGAAATCTTCACAAATTTTTGTAAAGTCAAGTACCTAAAGGGAGTAAATGTATCTATTTGAAGAGCATGAGCGTCCATTTTTAAACTATGATGCACACCCTGGATACTGCCCAGTAAACACAGATGCCCATGGAAAAGATTTGACACCTTGTAAACACGAGCCCACATCTTTTAGAGATGCTTTTTATGGTGGTCCGTCAGGTGCAAATGTTCTCAAACTGTTTTAAAAACAAAAGGAAGAGCAAGAATGAACTCATAAGTCATGTTTCTCTTTTACTGTGTTGTAGGCACATTAGTGAAAAGCTTACCATAGTAGGTCTCTATGACGTCATCTGAAGCCCCCATTTTGGGATTTTGTGTACATACTATTGTAATGTATATTATGTTGAACAAATTATAAGTATTTACCTCTCCACCTGCCATGTTGCGATTTACATAAAAAATCATGAAATACAGACGATTTGGAGATTTCCTCCACAATGAACAGATGTGGACATTTCAAAACACCCAGTGGATATTAGGTTCTGTGAATGAGATGGGATTTTGATTTTGTGGTATATTTTTCTGTGTTTTAGCTTTTCCTTATTTCTAGCTTTTCCTTATTTCTAGCTTCTGTGTCCTGAAAAGTGTTCTTTCAAGATGAGTGTCTCTCTTTGAAAAACATTCTTGTTACTTACATCAGAGATATTGAATGCCACTTTGAGTGTTGTGCATTGAATAAATCTACATTGTGCTCTGCTTGTGTGGACATGTCCTTGATCTGCTCTGTGTCCCCCATTGTTAGACTTTCGCCTCTGCCTTGCCATATCCAGCCCTCCTATGAATGAGTTCTGGGATGCTTTGCACTCATTCTGTTGTTACATTCCATTTCTCTATCCACTGCTACTGTTTTTGCTTCAAAACTTACATTTCACTTTCTCGATCCTTTTTCCTCATATCCTTTGAATTTTCAAATCTATTTGCCACATAGTCATCTCTTCTTTTTTCTTTGTCTCTCCCTTACTGTAGTTTTTATTCTTCCTTGTGTTTGTTTCCACTTTTTCTTCTTTTTTTTCTCCTTGAACCCTCTTTACTCATTTCTGTCTTTATGACACTGCCTTTTTTCTTCAAATGCTTCTTCTCATTCCCCCTCACATCTGAGTAAACTAGACCAGCACCTTGTTTTTTGTATGTCAGCCTAAATCTGGTCTCTTACAGACTTCTCTCTTCCCCCATCTTAAGAATTAATTAATAGATTATCACTCTTCGAGAGCCTCATATACCTTCCTGAGTGTCTTTTCCTCTTTTCAGCCCTCCTACTGGTGTGGGACTCCCAGCACAATCATTGTAAAAGAAAAGGAGGATGAAGAGGATCCGGAGAAGGCACTTAAGAGCCAGTTCATTGAAGAGGAGCCTTCAGATCTGGTTTCAGGGATTAAGATCAAACACTTGTGCAAGGTATGCAAGATCAGGCTGTGTGTTCATAACAAGCAAGAGATTGCCAGGAGCAAAATCTAGACTAGGAGTGGTGTATAACTATGTGCATTGAGTCTCATAGATGTACCTTGGCCCCTACCATCATCCTCTTCATACATGTGAGTGATTGCAAAAAGGGCAGCACGTTTTATGCCTTTATCTTTATTTTTGTCTTTCTTTCTTCATTTAATAGAGCAAAGATGTCTTTTGATATGTATTAACAATATTAGAATTCAGCTACTGATACTCAATAAGTTGTGAGTTTTAAGGATGAGAGGGTGACTTTCAGAATGTGATAGCTGCAGTGTCATACTTTTATTTTAAATTACTGTAAAAATAAATTTTCACATGTTCTGACCGAGTCTGCTGTAGCTGCCTGTTCTCTCCTTTAGCATCTTCAAGTCTCTATTGTCTGCAGCAAGTTCTCTTTTTGTTTAATAGTATATTCTCTATAACACTTGCATTATTTCTCATACAGTAAGTTATAAAACACACAAGGTTGTGTGTAGCTCCCAGGCTGCGTGATAGTGTTGCTTACTGGCAGGCTTACTAGTGGAGAATATTCTGCGTGGAGATGGAAGTGTCACCAAACCCCATTTAGCCCCGGTGCAAAGGCAATGAGGGACTTCAGTTTATTCACATTCCCTCTTTTCATCTTAGAGAACAACACTCACTGAAAGAAATATCAGTTCCAACCTTCCTCTAAAGGAGGCAATCAGACAGTTGGCGGTACCAGCATCCACTCCATTTCTCACCTGATGAGTACACCACAACATTGGAGAAGGAGAATATAACCACTCTACCCCCCCTCAGTAGGACATCACATAGTCAGCAGAGACAACAACAACAACTTCAGCCTTCATAATCGGAGGAGACAAAAGTTACTGTATTCAGTACCTGCACGAAGACAACGCATAATCACTGAAACTGAAATAGATCAGCTCCATTGAGCAATACAAGTCCACGTACCTTGCGGGGCCAACAGTCATTGTAGGGCACTCATAAGTATGACACCATGTAACAAGAAGAGGCAACAATAACCTTAACTCTTTTGTGTTGAGGCAGATGTTTACTCCAAGATCATTACAGTCTGTAAATCAGGGCATTTTCTGGAGAAGACCACCACACTGATCATGTCAACATTGACCAGTAGTTGCCTCACGGATTGGGGTTAAGCACCAAATATGAAGCCACTGGTGCCCTTATGCGACTTTTATTAGTTCAACTGTACTACAATCCAGCCTACTGATTAAAAAAAGCACATATGATGTTTGTAGAAAATACAAATAAATAAATAAGCATGGATTTCATTAGTCAGCTTTGTAAGAATTTCGCTGATTGGTTGTATGCTCTCAGTGGCACTTTTATAGATTTAAAGCTGTGTTGTTGTGGGGATGAAGAGACTGTTTTAAGAGGATTTATGCTTATTATAGAGTAGAGCATTAAAAGAGGTTTGGAAACCATCTTCCTCTTATCACTTGGACAGAACATTTGATTCCCAGGACCAGAGAAGTCTGGTCCCACTCAGAAGTAGAGAAATGAGAAACTGCAACCATTAAAATAAAGGATTTTCTAATGTCTTAAGTGAAATAAATGTTTTTGCTTTTCCTTCTCAGACTTGATGGGGAAATGACTGTACATTACAGCATTACCGTGCAAAGTGGGTGTAGTGACACCAATTCCTGCAGTAATTCCCTATTTTTTTAGGAATAATTTGGATCCCACTTATAATACGAATGTAGTTTGGCGTCCTCGAATTAAAATGTCAAAGCTTGTTAAAGTTGACAATAAAACTAGCAGTGGAAGGCCACATATTAGCTACTCTAATCTCGCATGTGGGGAAGAATAACATATTTCCGCAGCAGGGCACTACCTGCTGTTGTCCCACAACAGCCTTGATTGCTCAGTATCAAGTAGCTATCATTTGAAAGTAACTGAAACACTGGGCGAATCAAAGGGATGGGAATACCCTTCAAGTAGCTGCCTCAATTAGCTGCATTACATATGCCATGGAATGCCACCTGTTTGGAAATCATTGAATGGTTTACAGAAGTTTCACAATCGCTACTGCTAAGAAAAACTTCCCTTTCCCCACTCATACACTTGTAATCGAAAGGCAGTTCCCATACTTCACGAATAAAACTCTCCGCTAAACCTTCAAACCTGCCTACCGGACAGTGTTTCAGACACGTACTAACCACACTGATGACTGTCTCTTACCCACTGTAGAAGGCAATTTATCTAACTTTTAGGTGTTTAGCATGGTATTGTTCACCATTATCTGTTGTTTATGTGTTAGGTTAAATGGTGCAAATAACTATTTTGAGTTCAAATGCCCCCACAGCATATAGTTTGATTTCGGAACCTGTAAGGTCCAACTCAACTGCATGATGGACCTAAGCTGACCATCAATGTTCTAAGAAGGACATGTCACTTTTTATGATGGCTACTGCAGATGACACAATGTTGTTTCATGTGTAAATAGGATTGGACAGTGTATTCATACCATTATCGACAACAGCTAATGCTTACTCTAAGTTTGCCTGATCTATTTACCTTAAACAAGCAGCTTCCTTTTGTGAAAGTTTCCATAATTTGTTGTATGTTGCATACAAGAACCTTTTCAGTGTGAATTCCTATGACCTAGCAGGAAATCCTGGAAATGCATGTCCTAGGAGAGGGGAGAGAGGTGTTATTTTACAGCTGTCAAAGTGGAATGTTGCAACCATTGCAGACATAACTTGCACGCGCGCTGTATGTAGTAACTATACCTGTATATTGCGTAGTGGTATAATGAGAGTCTGGTCTGATTGCTTTAAAAGCTTGTGTAGATTTTATAAAATGTGTATGACAACCATTTGTGTCGATTGGCCACAATAGCCACCCGTTGGGACCTGAAAGCATAGAATTAAATGTACCCTGTTTAACTATACCATTGAGCTGATTTTCTTTGTAATTCAGAATACTTTGCCAATTGCCAAATTTTGCAATTGAGAGAATACTGGGCACATTTATATATTAGACTTTTGCTAAAGCTAGACAAGTTGTTAGTTGACCATTGTTAATCAGAAAAAGCATCTGTAATGGAATAAGACGTGCTTTAAATACAATCTTTTGTTCCCCAAACTGATTTCAAAGCATCAGTTACTTCCCTGTTATAACAACCATTTATAGTTAATTGGGAAATTAGTGAATTTGAATAAATTGATTTAGTATCAGTCAGCAAAGTTTTCCTTGTTTTAGGTGCTGGTAGTATCATGCCCAGAAAAATATGTAAAGTTGTCTAAATATGTTTTGGAACTCCCTACTAGTGGAGTCAAACTATTTTCCCATTGTTCATAATTAAAAACTGTGCCAAGGGTCCTAGCGCTATGTAGATAATGGTGTCAATAATAATGATTGCAAAACAGTTCACCATAATTTGCAGAGTTCATGGACATATTTTCACTTTCAAATACAGTATTATTTTCGAGCTCAGAGAAAATTTGATCAGCCGTTTTCTCATCCCAGTCATCAGACACAATACCAGGTGTAATTATTTAATTCATATACATTTTAAAAAAATACGGAATTCGAATAGTTTCAGAAGGGCCAAGTACTATGGTACTTTATCTCAAACAATCCCACCAGGAACTGAAACAGCATAAATGTTCACAAGGAACAACTCTTTTTGCACTTTGTGGAGAGACAATTGAGGCTCAAAACCTCATCTACCAGTTCGACAGCAGAGCATTCAGGAGGAAGACAAGTGAGGCTTCAAAACCTCATCTACCAGTTCAACCGCAGAGTGTTTAGGAGGAAGACAAGTGAGGCTTCAAAACCTCATCTACCAGTTCAACCGCAGAGTGTTTAGGAGGAAGACAAGTGAGGCTTCATACCTCATCTACCAGTTCAACAGCAGAGCGTTCAGGAGGAAGACAAGTGAGACTTCATATCCAATCTACCAGTTCAACAGCAGAGCGTTCAGGAGGAAGACAAATGAGTCTTCAAAACCTCATCTACTATTTCCACAACAGAGCTTTCAGGAAGATAATGTCCATGTATAAGCAGAAAGAAAACAATCACAGATCCAATCCACAGGAAGAAAGCAAGCAAAGTCAGAATAATCCACAAATAAGACAATGGATGAATTTGATCAGTGCATTTAAACCAGTTGAAAAGCTTATGTATACCATGAAGCGAATGTGTAGATTGTTTGGAAGAAAAGTTGTCAGTGTCAACAAAATATCCAGATGCAGTCTGTGTGAAGACAGGAGCCACTGCAGTTGAAAGAGATCTGGTAGATGCCTCTAATGGTGGATCATCGTAAACAACTTTATTGCTCTGTGATGTAGAAGAGGACTGTAGACTTATGTCCAATGTTCCCTGTAAGGCGCGCTCGCACACCTTTCCTTCCCCCATCGCGCAGGCCCCTTTGGCAAGCGCGCACGTTGTGCTGTTATCAAATGTTCCACCATTCCTATACTTTGTGGTAGTTTATATGCGTTATCACTTTCTAAGCCTAAATAAGCCTTTTAGAGCGATATACGTGCTCCCCTAAGGCAGATAATGCTTATATTTGAATCTGGATTAAAGTCAATGAAAACAGCTTTTAAATACCGTGGGAATGTTTTAAACATCATTTGGTGTGCTTTAGCATACAAGCGGGCAAGTGATATTTGTCTTGGAAATTAATGGTTAATGAGCTAGGAAATGCTTCAGAACAGTAGAAATGTGCTGTTATCAAATGTTCCACCATTCCTATACTTTGTGGTAGTTTATATGCGTTATCACTTTCTAAGCTTAAATAAGCCTTTTTGAGCGATATACGTGCTCCCCTAAGGCAGATAATGCTTATATTTGAATCTGGATTAAAGTAAATGAAAACAGCTTTTAAATACCGCGGGGAGTGTTTTAAACATCATTTGGCGTGCTTTAGCATACAAGCGGGCAAGTGATATTTGTCCTGGAAATTAATGGTTAATGAGCTAGGAAATGCTTCAGAACAGTAGAAAATGTGCTGTTATCAAATGTTCCACCATTCCTATACTTTGTGGTAGTTTATATTCGTTATCACTTTCTAATCTTAAATAAGCCTTTTTGAGCGATATACGTGCTCCCCTAAGGCAGATAATGCTTATATTTGAATCGAGATTAAAGTCAATGAAAACAGCTTTTAAATACCGCGGGGAGTGTTTTAAACATCATTTGGCGTGCTTTAGCATACAAGCGGGCAAGTGATAATTGTCTTGAAAATCAATGGTTCATGAGCTAGGAAACGTTTCAGAACAGTAGAAAATGTGCTGTTATCAAATGTTCCACCATTCCTATACTTGTGGTAGTTTATATGCGTTATCACTTTCTAAGCCTAAATAAGTCTTTTAGAGCAATATACGTGCTCCCCTAACAGGTCATGTCCTTGGGGTGTGCAACTAGGTCACAAAACTGCCTTGATGCCCTATTGCATGGAGCAATGATATCCCTTTTTTGCTTTAGTGGTATGGAGAGGCTAATGCCAAAGATCTTGGCTAGTTATGCGCTGCGCGCGCGTGAATGGTCAATTTCTTGGCGCACGTATCCTTGGCTGCAGCGCACAGAGACCACACACTGCCGCACACAGTGGAAAAAAATTAGAGGGAACATTGCTTATGTCTGGTACATTTCTGAAGTGGGGGCATGTGTAGTAGAACACTCATCTTGGAAATGCTGTAATTCCTGCAAGAATGAGATGTTCATTTATGCCAAAGGGAGTTTCTGCTGCCACTGCGCCAGGATCATCAAGATGTGGGAAAAATATTGGGATGAGAAACAGGACTTCATATGGGTGATGGCCACCCAAAGATCTTCTAAGCAGATTATATAATGCTCTCTGGAACCTGTGTAGGTGATGGATCCATCTGTGACTTAAACCTAATATTATAGCTGTTAAGGATTGCTTTAAGTCCTGGTTTTTCGTTTCCACTATCGAATTTCCCTCAGGATGATAGGAGGAAGAATAATACACTGCTACACCCAATGTTCCCATGCTATCCCTGTAAGCCCTTGAAGCAAAAGCAAGGCTCTGGTACGAGATGAATGCCGCAGCTGTGTATGTTCTGATTAAAGACTTGCAGATCTTTAATAACAGTTCGAGAGTCAGCCGATCGTTGAGGCCATACCCAAAGGAATCTGGAGCAAGAGTCTACTGCGAGTAAAATGTATTTGTATGCACCATCAGAACTGAAAGGACCACAATGGTCCAGGTACACACGCTGAATAGGCTTGTTTGAGACTAAGGAGGGTGTCAGTGGTGTGCGCTTTCCAGTGGAACATTTAATTTGCTGGTAGATGTCATAGCTAACAGCATACTGCTTTATCTGTTTGCACAGACCATGCTACCAATATAGTTTTTGTAGTAATTAAATAGTAGCTGCCACACCAGCTTGGACAAACGCAACTCCCTCACGAGCTGCTTGAATTAGTTACAGCCTATGGTTTTGTTTGTAGATAGCACAATCACCCACCCCTGGAATTGTTACATAAGGGATGTTTTGGGCACTTAATTAGTAAGAATATTTTGCTGGCTATGCTTTAGGTAAAGTGGTGCCACCAGTGAAAGCTTTCATGACAGGCAATATTTCTTTATCCACCCTCATATGAGACTGAGTAATTGCAGCTGAAGTTGCGGTTAACAACTGCAGATTTGGCTGCTTCATAATCCAGTGAATTCTCTACAACGTGTAGTTCAACATGTTGATGGCCCAATTTATGTATTACTTGAGTCTGTGGCAGTTTGTATTTAAACTCTGCCACCTTCCCCAAGAGCATTTTATGCTTGATGGTATTTCCTTTGGGGCGTCTGAATCCGTTAAGGCGTCAGTAATGCAAATTGTAATTGAAAGACTGGACACAATAGTACGGATTGCACACAATTAGTGCCAGGAATTCTGCATACCTGTGTTCTAGTTCCAGTTCTAGAATCAATGCTTTTAGTTCTGCCAGCCGTGCTGTGCAATCCCCAAGGAACTGTGTAAAGGCCAGTTGAGGGTTTTCCATCACTGATAATTCCATAAACAGCTGCACTAGCCACTGAGTATTAATGTTTGGTATCTACAGCAGGTTGTGCTGAATGATTACTGTAAATAAAATATTTATACTGATCTAGATGCATGATGTTTGTGGGCATTGGAGTACTCAAGTTTATATTGGAGAAATTCTTGAGTCTGCAATTTGGGGTCAAACACATCTACATTGGTGGCAATCAAGAATGACCTATTGTATCCATTGTGGATGTACTGTTTTTGCATTTAGAACAGTAGCCTTTGTGACGGCCTCCAAGGCAGGTACTGGGGTTACAACAATGATGTGTTTTCCACAAGCCATTGGTTTTTCCTTAATGACAGCCATCTGAACTACAGTCAGTATTTTTTCAGTGGATGCAAAACGCAATTCAGCATTGGACTATAAGTGCGATTTAAAAGCAGTTGGCACTGTGTTTCCCTCATTGAATGTGGCATAGGTAATGCCAATGGCACTTGCAATGATCCAGATAACCAGGTTTGTTTTATTTTCATGTGTATGTAAGTGTTTTGCTTCAAGCATGTCAGTCTGTGATGATATGGGTATTTGTGTGTGTTGTGTTGTCCAATGTTTGCTTGAAAAATCTTGACATATTAAATCATAAAGTCGTTTTATGCATTGTGCATAATCAGATAGGTATGTTCTGCCAAAAATAAAAAATTCCTAACAAGAATTGCAGTTTTTGATATTTGGTGGTTGCAGTTGTGCACACATCTCAGGAAGTGTTGTGCAAGACTCTTCCCGTCATTTGACAGCTCAGACCCCAAAAATAGGACACTGAAGAAAACAATTCCGGTTTCTTGAACTTGAATTGGTTGCCATGTTCAGCAAATCTCAATTCATTGTGATCTACTCTGGCTAAGTGTGTGTTTAAGTCGTCATCCGTCAGATATGTCATCTACATAGGACAATGCCTCTGGATCAGTATCACGCAATGTTGATTATGCTCAAGCAGATAACAGCCCTGGACTGTTTTACCCTTGGGGGAGTCGACGAAATAAGCGTTGAGAGTCAAGCCCAGAGCAAGCTTTTAAATCCCTGCTTTCAGGCGCTATGTTTTAGCAGAAAAAAACATTGGGAATATCCAAGGTTGTTTTGTATTTTTTGCAGATATTGTTATTCATTGGTGCTGTAATCTAAGACTTCTGTAGGAATGATCTGGCTTAGCTAGGGGGAACAAGTGTTGTTCATTGGAGATATGCAGGGTTTGATCGCTCCCTGGTATTCAAGCTGTGCGAGAATCTCCCTCATTGGAGCGTTTGCTTCATGGTTTATAGGGTACTGTAGTTGTACTTGAAGGCTGGACATTATGGGTATTATATGATAAGGAGAATCCCCATCCCATCCCTCATGGTTGCAGTACAGTGCTGGGGCTTGTACAAGTGCCCAATCTGCAAAATAGGCTTGCTTTGCTTGTGCTGGAGCTAGGAATAAGAAAGACGGTAAAATCACATCTTCCTCTTGTGGGAAGGTTCTTACAAACTCCAGTGGCCAGTCGTTTTCTTCCAAGAGAATGTCATAAGTAAGTGTTAATTTTTTCCCAGAAAATTACTTTAATTATGGGCATTATGTCCCCTTCAACTTGGATGTTTAATTTATAAACGCGATCTGGAGGCGTGGCTCGCCTGTCTGAGGTTGCGAGTTGAATGTAGCCGTTAGTTGCTCTCATATCCATAAACTCTTGAAGATTCTAGCGAACTATTGTGACCGCTGCCGTGCTGTGTAGCAGAATCACTGCCCATGTCCTGTTCCTCAGTAACATTCTCAATATGTGTGGCATATTATTCCGTAATTCCCGACAACCTTCTTCTTTTTGAATTGGGGTTTTTGTTGAGGAACTTTCTCTTCCTTTTTTATTACGTCAAACCAGCGTTGTGAGCCCTTCTTTGGTTTCATATACTCTTCTTGTCTGTGCTCTGTCTGCCCACCTCTCTCAGTCCGTTTGTTGGATGACTCCTGGAAGGAACAAGATGGGCGAGTACAAGTATATTGATACCTGTCGGGTTGTTTCAAATTATCACGGTTATATAGGTTGTAACGTTTTTCAGAGCTCTTTGAATTCAAAGATTCTCCTTGTGAATTACCTTTATCTTTATTTGATTTTTGTTGGTCCCAGCGTTTTTTAGAAGACTCTTGTGCTTGCTTGGTATCATCCTTTTCAGGATTACCTTTAAGCTGTGGCTTATTTGGTCTGGCTCCCAAATTGTAACGATCTATACATGTATCTGTCTCAGCAATTATTTTTGGTACCTCGCATTCCTGATCTACTAAAAGAATTTACGTATGTTATCGTACAGCTAATGCTACTCCTTCCCCTTTTATATTAATTCAAATTATTGAGGATAACGGGGCAAAATTGTTGATTAATATCACTCCTAAATCCAGGGCAGGGGCAGCCCCGTATTCATTTTGAATTTGTTTTAACACTTCCAGGAAGACTGCAAGTGATGGTTTACCATGTGTTACAGTATATATTGCAGCAAAAACTGTCCCCCAAGTAGCACAGTCATCTATTGAGGGTACTATTTCAAGTTACAAGAATATTGTGAGAACTCTAAGTTTATCAGGGGGTCCCGTACGGGGGACACACAGCTTCTAGCTGGTTTGTTTTTTGAGCAATCCAAACGGAATCTCTTCCCGTTGGTGGGAACTTTGCCCATAATAGCATTAATAGACACTGGGTTAATCCCCGTTGTAGCCAGTTGTGTTGGCCAGCTGGAGCAGCCCTTGCTGGGGCAGTATTTAATGTTTGCATTACGACCTGTATTGTGCCCATATAATCTGACTATATTATTATATAATGGGCGCAGATCCGCTGCCTATAAATTGTGTATATTTGAATATGATGTGTAGGCAGCTAGAGCTGGCCATGTGGCCCCGTCAACAGTGGGAGGACCCAGTCTAACGGTTCAACAACGTGTGGAAGGACACCTTGAAAAAAATGTTTGTGTCTCCAATATATCAATGATATTTCTAAATATTTGTATGCTCTATATTGTGCTGGTGGGTTAGCCACCCACCCTGTATGTGTGAAATGTATTTGAATTGGGTTTGACTGCAGGAAATTTGACCCACAAATAAAATGTTTCTGTTCTGTACGCATTGTGTGCCTCAACCACAAATGTAACATCTCCACTCCCATTGGCTAGCCCATTTAGAAGTAAATGTTGTTCAACAGAATGTCTAATATTTGTCTGAATAACTACTGGATTCACCATTTGTAGAAAAAGAATTCAGATACTTGACAGACCAAATGGGGTATCCTTTTAAGAGTTCAAGCTTGAGAAACCTACGAACAGTGATAGGTACTACCTTTACATTTGGATTTTCCCTAAAACCACGGACGTCTCCGTAAAAAGGTGAATAAGGCACCTGAGGCATACAGGAGAAAACTACTCAGGAGATCAGTTGAATAAATACCTGACCTTGATATGTTGGCGGTGCTGTGTTATGCAGTTCCAACTTTGGTAATAGTTCAGCGTGTTTAGGACAGCAACACTGTCAAGTGTGGAATACTGAGTGCTATCCACACCTTTAGTGGCTGTCGGCCTAACTCTTGTCTAGCTCACAGTGCCTCCCCCAAACCTCTTAACGCACCAGGGTAAGAGGTGATTATGGCAGTCTGAACATGCACTCTGACTCCCCAGGGAAGCTGTGGACACGTGGAAACAGATCATACCCCTTTCGTTCAGTTACTTTCAGTTGCATGCTAGGGTGAGACACAAAGATGCAAGATAAGTTTTCAGTGCATTTATTGAAACAGTTGCAATCTAGTATGTAAATAGTGAGCTGGGATAATTAGGCAGATGAAACAAAGCAAGTTAATCAGCATTACGATCAGAGTAAAGAACATACAGTCCAATCGTGATGTTTTGTGGTTCTAGATGTTCTAGCGATTCCTACCTAACCCTATGTCTACACCTGGGAGCATAGTGGTTGTAACCCTCTGCCTGGCCCGATTTTAAGGGATCAGCCGCAGCCCCATACCTGGATAGAAAATCAGGAATCAGCCTGTCGGGTAGATGACAGTCCTCTTGGGGAGCTGGCAGATCAGCGCCAGCCGAGCCAAGTGTCAAACAGCATGTGTCAAGGAGCTTCGTGGCCGGAATGCTGTCTGCCATCCTTGGCTCAGTACATGGTCTATATAATAAAACCAGTGCTTAATTTGTGCTTGTTGTTTCCGGTGAGGGCTGGGGCTTATTCTTCTGCCTCAAGCATTTGCTGCGAGCAAAAGATACAAATGGGAAAGACGGAGAACAGAAAAATGAAAAAGCATCACAATGGGAGAAAGCAGAAAGCTGCAAGAGTGAGCTGAAAGAGCAGGGAGTAGCTTTATATGGATTGAAGAGGCCCGAAATGGCTTCAGGATTATGCTGCCTCAGTACCGTGTTCCCACATTTTAATTGCAGCAGCTGCGTGTTTAAGAGGAGGGCTGTGGGCACTGGCTTGTTTTTGTTTACAAATTAAGCACTGAATAAAACTATACAACATTGTAAATACAGTTCTTATGTAATACTATATCTTGGTGGTAGAAGTTGTCATGTGGCCTGGCAACACTAGTCCGCATATGGTGTACCTCACTTCATAGGCTTGGACAAGAAGTACTGATTTTATATGTCATGCAAAGATTAAGCTAACCGAGCAGCACGTTTCTTGCTTTCCTTAAATAAAAATAAACTGATAAAAGGTGTAAAAACCATTACTAAAAAGCAGCCGTGCTAACATCAATACAATGTGAATAAAAACATGAACTGTAAAACTAAGTTAAAACAGGGTTGACCAGCCCAGGTCCTAAACGGGTCCTCACAACAGTATATCAGTTCAGTGTTGCAAAGCTTGTAGTAGATCCTCTAGAATTTTATTCTCTATTTTTCACAAAACCCACCAACCAACATGGTTGGTAACGCTTGGGTAGGGGTGTGGACTGGACGCAAAGGAGGATATTTCTGCTGAGCTCTTCCCTTTCTATATACATCTTCTATAAGAAGCCTTTCTAGTCCTGCTGTAGTGTAGACCATTCCCAAAAGGGCCTTACTAGAAATTTGCCATTTTTGCAAGTTTGCCATGAAATTCTTTGCCTCTTGATGAACCTTATTTTTGCCGGCTGTAGAACTCTGTGCACTTTTGTCCTGCTAACCAGTGGTAAGGTGCTTGCGCTCCTTGTTTCAACAAGGTAAAATTGGTATACATATAATTTCACATTTAACTTACCTGTAAGTACCTAGGATATAATGCCCAAGTGTACCCAGGGCCTGTAAGTTAAATGTCGCTAGTGGGCTCTTTGTGACACTGACTGCAGTGGCAAAGCAAACATGATTGCAGGCCTGCCACCAGTAGCTTGGCTGTGCAGGTTTAAACTGGCAATTCGAACTGTCAACATTTTGATAGGCGTATTACCCTCCTTTGAAATATTTGTAAGTCCATAAGTCCCCCCCTAAGTAGGCCTTAATACCCATTAAAGCAGGGTGCATATTTATGTTTGTATTTTCTTTTTTTTTTTATCCAGCAAGAAAGAAAAAAATACAGCTGCCATGTAAAAAAATAAGACCCATGTGATTACTACAACACAATATGCATACCCAGAGAAAATACCCACAGAAGTGCCCAACAAAAACATGAGAATAACAGAAATGTCATCCCAAGAAAAGAGGATACAAAACAAAGCTAAAAGGTATCAATGTTCGTGGAATATTCAGTAAATATCTCCCGAAGTTTCCAACCAGGCACTGACAGGTGACCAAATTCTGACACCCAACTTCTGCTTGTTACGTCCCTAACATCTGCAAAGATTTAATTCCATGTTATAGATTGCCAGAAATCTGGATCTCCACATCGCAAATGATGGGCGGGTTGTGGCTAAGCCATTCAGAAGCAATACAGAGTTGAGTCACTGCCATTGCAGTGAATAAGAGACGTGAGTACCCCCCTGATCATCTTGTTCTCCCCAGAGCTATTCAGAACCTCCAAAACCAGTAATTCAGGGGAAACCTGCACCGGTACGCCAGTAACAGTGCTCAAAAAGTAACCAATCTCAACTTAAAGAAAGTCTAATTTGGGGTATGAGAAAAACATATGCAGAATGTCAACCTTCTCTGTACCAAAATGATTTCAATAGCCACCGGATCTGCCAGCCCATCTAGCTATCTTAGCTGGAGTATAATGTAGATTAAAAGCTGTTTTAAAATGTTGACTTTTGAGGCTGGTCGTTAACAATACCTTATTAGCCATACACAGAGACTCCTTCAGAAAATAGCCCTCTGCCTCAAATCTGACCTCCCATTTGGCCTATTGAATCTCCAGATCATTGGGTAGCCCTTGTATCAAACAGCCATACATTGATCTAATTCTTTCCCTTCACCTTATAGCCTTGATTAGGGGTATCTTACTATAGAGCAAAACTTACTGATTCTTTTATTAATTAAATCCCATACCTGCAGGTGTTTGAAAAAAATCACCCCATCAATCTCGTTTATTTCCTGTAGCTCACTGAAAGAATAAGGTGATTCTCCTAACCTCACTACACCCTGTTTCACCCACCTCTTAGCATTAGCATCCTGCAATACGGGCGCAAAAATTGACGAGGCAGACAAAATGCGTATAACAATTAAATTGGTTTATACCAGGTCTACGACTAACCTGTTGCCAAACTTTAAATGCTGCTCTAATAATCTTGAATTTAGTTTTCTTGTAGTAGCTGGTTCAACATTTTTGAGAAAGCATCCTTTAGCTATTCTACTTAAACCTAGTTCATATATTGTTGGGGTTTCTACAGGGCCTATTCAACCAGACTCTCCTGTAATTAATATCCCATATGTTGTAACAAACTAGCCCAATAATATAATGCGAAGTTGGGAACTGACCATCCCCTGCAATCTGGGGAGAACCATAAACTTTGCCGCTCTCCTTGTTGTCCTATAGGACCACAGGAAGCTAAAGTTTGCATCTTCCAATTTAGTCAATCATCCCTTGTTCATTTCAAGAGGAGCGTCTCTAAAGAAACAGAATATTTTTTCGGAACTTTCATTTGTAAAAACATTGCATCTCCCCAAGAGCAAAAGATATAGATGATTGATTCTGGACAGTTCCCGTCTAATGCCTCCCAACATTGTTACCATATTTAGCTCAACCAAATCATCTGTGGCTGTAGTGATCCTGATTCCCAAATATATAACCTCTGGCACTACCTGGTAATCACTGCATATAGTTTCCTTAGTGCATAATAAATGTGTTTTTTCCCTCATTGAGTTTACAACCTGAATAGGCCCCAAACTGTTTAGCCATCTGTTCAGTTGCGGGAAGGGCTGTTTCGAGGAATCAGCTGATACTACCGCCAAATCATCTGCATGCGCCAACACCTTATATTCCACTTGATTCACAACATATGGTTTGATACAGGAGCTATTCTCAAGTAGGGCTATGAAAGGGTCAGTATATAAAGCAAATAGCAGGGGCGAGCATGAACACCCCTGTCTTGTATCTCTTGAAATTTGAATAATATCTGACTCTACCCCCATTATTCGTAGCATGGCCCTAGGTGCATTATAGAGTGCTTTAATTGCCTTAGTAAATCTCCTCCCAAAGCTCTTCCATGCCAAGACCACCCACAAAAACCCCCATGAGAGGCGATCAAAGGCTTTTCGGGCATTAAGTAAAACCATCGCCATTGATGTTCTTGATATCTCTGCAACATCATACAGAGATGTGACCCTTCGAAAATGGTCAACCATGCCACGTCCCTGAATAAAGCCATGTTGTAATGATACCAGCTCCGAGACAACCTTCACCAGCTGGTTAGCCAGAACCTTGG
The DNA here is from genome assembly GCF_031143425.1 of Pleurodeles waltl. NCBI lineage: Eukaryota > Metazoa > Chordata > Amphibia > Caudata > Salamandridae > Pleurodeles > Pleurodeles waltl. The sequence goes on along the minus strand of NC_090449.1, from coordinate 310,889,826 downwards.
CACAGATTCTGCCATCACAATTGATCAGGGAAATCACCCTAGGGTGCATGATATTTAAACGTAGGACATGTAAAGGTTAATGTTAAACATGTCCTTACAGTGACTAGCAACTCAAAGCTATTTTCACAGTAGCAAGGTTGCCTGGTCCATAGAAGAGTATGGAACGCAATATTAAGTTAAATAAATGTTATCTCCACCTAGGAATCAGTTAGAGAAATACTTAAAGGATTATTTTTCAGTGTTAAACAAAATCCAATTTTAGTGATAAAGTTACATTTTGTCTACCTATTACAGAAAAGGGTACTTTGGAAATGGTTTATTTTGCCTGCCTAAAACCTCTCGAGGCCATTCTATAAATATTCAACAGTTTTCCTGGCACCTGGGGGGTAGAAAGGAGTTGTCCTCCCCTTGCCAGGGTGGCATGGGGACTGTGCCAGACTATTGGTGCACTTTAGAGGGGTCTCTTCCGTCACAGGGATATGTACCTCATACTTGGACTAAGCTCCCCGTTTGTTGTTGTTGTAGTCAGCCAGGCACCAACCCCAGTAGGAGGGAGAGCTGCCCCAGAACTGGTTTAGAGTGACCACTGGAGGCGGAGCTCTGAGCATCCTCTTAGACATTAGTGTGTCAAATCCTGCTAGAACGTCACATTCTACTTTACAGGTCTGCTGGGGTTTTACATGTAACATTTGGGGTGCACTTTGAAAGAGAGAAACAGCATGACAGAACACTTTGCGAGTATCCACTGTCTGGTTGCTGAAAGCTCAGCTTTGATTTTACCAGGTTCTGTCTCTGAGTTTTTTGGGTGTACAGGGACTGCCTGAAACTGAATTATAATGTTAGATGTGGGAGGACACTAGGATTATATTAGTACATTCCCAACACACACCTGCATCCTTCAGAGCTCACATTTAGTCTTGAAACTGCCCCAAATTGGTAGGGTTAGCCCCTGGAACATTTGTTCCTTTGGTTTGGGCATCCCCACGGGTCATTCCCACCCATTAGCTTGTGCCAGGTATAAATGTGACACCACCAGACACCCACCTCAGAACACTCCTGGGCCATTGGAAGATCAGAAGTGGACTGAATTTGCTGCCTGAAACCTGAGAAGAGCTTAGAAGCCTGCTCTCCCTCTTGTACCAGTACAATGAAGTGGACTCTAAGGGTCATGAGACTGACCCATTAAAGCTACAGGGGCACAGCAAGCTCCAAGAGCCCTTTTCCTGCAACTGCCTAGGTAACCAGTGGCAACTGGAACTGGGTTGTTTGCAGACAGGGCCTTGCTGTTTGGTCTCTGCCTGGCACTCTAGGAGTCTTTATCTACCTCCCCACATGTCCTGAGGTGCTTTAGAAGTGTGCTGTGGTGGACTGGAATGTAAAAGAATAAAATCAGAAGGTAAAATCTTTGATAAGGACAAGCCAGTTCACCATATCCGACTCGCACTCCATTGTTGTCCCTATCAAATTGCACTTATTTCCTTATGTACCATGACCAATGACTGTCATTGGCACTTTGAGCTTCTTTATGCTGTTTCTAGTTAAAACTTTAAAACGCAATATCTCTAGTTCCCCTTATTGATTTTTCTCATTCTGTGTAATTTTTGTCTATTATATTTTACTCTATTCTCTAATTCATCTTGGATTTTTTTTTTATTATTTTGCATCTCAACCTTATTATTGTTTTAGTACTGCATAAATACATTACATGTTGTTTGTATGTTCAGTCTGGTTGTTCTGTGCCATAGCTACCACTGGTTTCAGCAACAGTTTTTTTTTAATGACTTCAGCAGTTCACTGTAACAAGAGTTGTGGTTGGTACTTACTCCCACTCAACTAACATTCCAGTTTCTTAGTCTTGAAAGATGGAGAGTAAGGATTAACAGTAGTAAAAACACCAATAAGGTAAATACTTGTATTTGAAATTTGGTTTATCGTGGGGGAGAAAAGCGGAGAGGGTATACAGGAGAAAAAAGTATGGCATTCAAGTCCATGGATGAACTCTCTAGATCAGACCTGTGTAGATGCACACTGGAAGCCCACTTAATACTTCTACAGCTGTGGAAAGGACAGTGCGGGAAACCCATAGGAAATATGTTCATACTTTCGGAGGATATGTGGGTGGATCCCTTGTGGCCCTATGTGGCTCACTACGACAGCCATACTTGTAAGCTGTTGTGCCATTATGTACGCTCTGGTTTTCACTTGGTAATGTATTCTGTTTATCAGCAGCATTTGACACCATTTCACACTCATCCATGTAAACCTTATAACTAAGTCTAAGATCGCAGGCAACAACTATAACTGGTTTAATCTTTTCTGCAGGACCACACTGAGTGGTGGCCCGGTGAAATCATAGATCTCCCTCCAACATGAGCAGGAACAGAGTGCCTCAGGATTCCCATTTGAGTCCCACTCTTTTCAACCTGTATGTGGCCCATCTTGCTAGACATATTGAATTTTTCGCTTTTCTTACTATACTTATGCCCACAACACACAGCTAGTTGTCACACCTGACTGTGATACCAGTGAAGCTGCCTGCAACCTTAGAAACTGTGTTCAGGACGTTTCTAGATGGGTAGATCTAAATTCCCTCTTCATATACTGTGATAAAACCTAAATTATGGTATTTGGACCAGTTACAGCAAAGACTTCTGAGTGGTGGCCGGCCGGAGACTATAGGGACTGTTCCCTCCCTCGCTCCATGCTCATATTTTGGGTTAATCATTGATAAGAACTTGTCTTTGTCTTACCATGTCAGAGCCATTTCCACCTTTGCCTTCATCTTCTATTCATAATCAGGAAGGCTCTTCCCTTCGTACATGCAGCCTCGAGGAGGGATATGGTACATGTGCTCACCCTGTCTAGAATGAACTATTGTAATGTCCTGTTGATTGGCCTTCCTAACTGTCTTGTTCCAAGACTGCAGCACCTTCAAAACGCGACAGCAAGACTGATCCTGGGACAAAAAAGAAGTGACTCCATCTCCTACCACCTTCATTAATTGCCACAAAACATGTGATACTATTTTAAGGCCTGGTGCCTCTGCCATAAGACTGTTAACAACGCTAGCCAGGTAACTTACATGGCAACTGTTTTTTCCTTTAAAAAAACCCTCATGAGTTATATCGAAAGTCCAAATACATATTGTTTATTAAAACTCCATGATTCAAGAGGTCAGCATTGGGATGAGGTTCTTTAGTGGTGATACCAGCCAAGGTCTGGAACTCCTTGCTATTCTACCTCCACTCTCAATCAAATCTTTTCATATTTAGAAACCAGCTCAAAATGTTTCTGTTCACATACAATTTCAGCTGAGGCTAGTCTACACTCTTTGTTTTCCTTCTGCCCTACTTTTAATTTGTGGAACTGAACTTGGCTTGTTACCTCAGGAGCTCCCATCCGGGGCACTACTTTCTGAAGTAGCTGTTTGCGCTTTACAAATGGCCTCAGTCAATCAAATAGTCCTGTAATCTGACAAAAAGGCTTGATGACCTTTCAGTTCCCTTTCGCGGAGGTTCATTGTAACCTAGCCTGCCTGGTTTGCCTTTGACAGGTGGGAGGAGGGAGAATTTCAAACTGTGAGATACTTGTACTTCGAGACAGATAACATTTATTTGAACAGTGTAACCAGGAGTTTGAGGTGAGACGGGGGAGAGGCTGACATATGTGCAGCTCCAACAGTGGGTGATGCACCCAACTAATAAAACTATTAGCCACAAGAGAGTTGACAGTTATTGAGTAGTTCATACTCAAGTGTGCGTCATTCAGATAGGTGATCTCAACAGTGTATAAGCTACTGAAAACAATGTGACACATTCAGGAAATTGAGGCACCTATCCAGGTAGAGAAATACATGAGGAAGAATTGAAAAACCTGTGTAACAACTTATAAAGCACTCACCATAAGGAAAAAAGATGCAAACTGATGTAAAAATGGTAGTTAACACCACAAAGTCTGTGCCTGAATTGCACCCAGGACCAGAAACCTGGTCCTCCTCTGACCCACCACCACCCTATCACTCTTTCACAACCTGAATCCCAGACATTGCACTGCTCACTGCTGGCGGACCATGCTGGACAACACGGAAGGAGCTTTAACAAAATGTGCTTTCTCCATATGCTGCTTCACCTACACTACGGCTTCCACAACTCCACCAAGAACATACCCACAAAACCCAGACTCACGCACACTCAAACACCAACAAATACACCTGCACGCGCCACACACCAATGTCATACATACTCCTTAACACCCGCTCGCTCATGCATGCCACTAAGATCTGGGATCTGGACGAGTATGTCCCAGACCTCCTCTTCCTCATGGAAATATGTCTGACCGCAGCTTCCCCCTACCAGATACATGATCACCCGGCAAGACTCCCTAAACATGCCTGGCGGAAGAACCACCATTGTTTATAAAGACACCTTAAAATGTATTGTCTCCTCTTAAGATGAAACAAATTACACCTTTAAAACAGACAACACATCAAACTTCACCCTGGGTGGAACTGTGGTCTACCACTCCCCAGGCCCTCAAGCCAACTTCGCTAGCAATATTACAGACTTAATCACCCCCCAGTCCTTAACTCCAGCACATTCATCCTTCTAGAAGACCTCAATTTCCATCTAGAAGACAAGACTAACCCTAACTCAGCCACCCTTCTTGACTGCCTTGGAAACCTGAGACTAACCTATTGCATCGCAGAGCCCACCCATACTGCTGTATAGATCTTAGATCCCGTCTTCTCACCCTTTAATAACATCACGATCAGTGATCAAAGATCCGTCACCTGGATTGGCCACACCATAGCAGTTTCACATCAACATCCATTAATGTGGAAGAGCCCCTACAGCGGCCTCAGCACTCTGATACTTGAACAAAGTACAGAACCGGATTGGGTATCCACCCTTCTCGAGAACAAATTTAAACCCACAAGCCCCCTAGTATGCAACATTGAAAACTGCAACAAGTGGATCACCAACTGTGCCAATACTCTGGCCCTCAAGAAACAAAGCCACACTGCAAAAACTAGAACACAAGCCAGGTGATACACGGAAGACCTCAGAATGAGCAAGTGGCATTGCAAACAACTGGAACCGTAATGGAGAACCAGCCAAGAGAAAGTGGCAAAAAGACACTTTCAACACCGCCTGCGAAAGTATACCACCAGATTTTCTGAGAAACAGAGGAAGTCTAGTTGAATAAATAAACACCAGCTTCAGCAACAGCAAAGACATCTCAATTGACAAGGATTTCACCACACACATAGCTGCCACCAGCAACTCCAGACCAACCCAAAATCTGTGTAATGACCTTTCAGACTTCTTTTGCAGGAAGACCACAGCCATAGTGAGCAACTTTGCTCTGCAACTGGACCTTTACTTTTAACAGATGTCTCCGAGTGATGAACGAAGACCACATAATCACCACCTGGGACACCATCAGCAGAGAAGAAACCACAGCAATCATGAAGACCATACACTTACGGGCCACTGGGGGAATCCCTGCCCCGTCAGGCTTTTGACAAAGGAGCGATCCCTGTTAGCAAGACCTTAACCCCCATTCTCAACACCTCCTATCAGTACAGCCACCTTTCCATAACCATGGAAACATGCAGCAATCAACGCCCTCCTAAAGAGACTTTTAGTCAATCTGACCAAACGCTCCATTTACCGACCTATATCCCTCCTTCCCTATCCAGCCATGGTCTTGGATAAAGCCATCATCAAGGGCCTTTCCAACCACCTGTCCAATCACAAGCTTCTCAACGCCACACAACCCTGATTTAGACCTAAACACAGCATAGAAACTTGCTCTCATAGTAGCAACGGATGACATCTAGATGATCCTCAACCGGGGGAAACCTCTGCCCTCATTCTCCTATACCTGTCAACAGTCTCCTATCTCATTTTGATCTGACAACTTCACGAAGTAGGCATCCAGAGACACACCCTCAAGTGGATCTGTCCTTTCCTCACTGGAAGAACCCAAACTGTAAAAATGCCTCCCTACTACTCTGAAGCACGAGAACTCTGCTGCGGAGTCCCCCAGGTCTCCTCGCTTAGCCTGATGCTCTACAACATCTTCAGGACTGCACTGGCCAACATCATACGGACTAACGTAAACATCCTCACATATGCTGATGACATGCAACTGATGTTGTCCCCCTTGGACTAAACACCCAACGCTAGGAACATGTTCATCACATGCATGGCTGAGTGGCAGCTTGGATGAAATCTGTCTGCCTCAAACTGAACTCTGAGAAGTCCGTAGTGGTGGTCTTCAGGAAAGAGGTCACACCATTGGACTACACCTGGTAACCCACATACCTCTGACCCATCCCCACACCTTGCTCATAAGCAAGAAACCCTGTAATCATCATAGACAACAAACTGGACATGGCTGTTCAAGACAAAGCAGTAGCCTTGTCCTACTTCAACACTTTAAGGATGCTGAAGAAAATCTCAAGGTGGCTACCAGGCAACACCAGGAAAACGATCACCCAAGCCCTCATCACCAGCTGACTAGACTGTGAGAACACTTTGTATGCAGAGAAAACTAACCAGCTCACTGCAGAACATCCAAAACAGCAGACAGACTAGTCTTCAACCTCTGTTGCTGAGCCCACAACACACCTCACCTTAGGAAACTCCCCTGGCTCCTGATACAGAAGTGTGCTCACTTCAGTCTCCTCAATGTCACCTGCAAAGCACTCCATAACACTTGCCCCTACCTACCTTAATAGCTGCATTCATTTCCACCAACCTTCCACACACATTCTCTTCTCTGTCAGCCTCTAACCATCACACCCCCACGCATACACAAAAGCAGAGCAGGGGTTCGTTCTTCCTCATACCCGGCTCCTAAAGCCTGGAAGGCTGGAAACCCCCCCCCCCAAAAAAAACTATATATATATTGATGTCTCCTCTTAAGTCTGTCTTGTAAGCCCAGGGAGCATGAATATATATCAATCCACTGAAAAAACAAAGGTTAAAGTGACATTTTAGTTGGATATGGTAATATGATCTTACTTAACGTTAAAAAAGCCCCATAAATTTACTTATGAAAACACAAAGGTTAAAGTACGTCATTTACATGTTAAATTACATCGCTGTTGACCTCTCTACTGACATTACTGATGACATCACAATCACATCACTGATAATATACTCCAGCTGATATGACAGTTTGCTGTAAGCTTTTCATACTGGAAGATATTCATCAAGGTACACATGGGCCCAGTTTACCATAAAATATGAAGTACTAAAGAGTGTAAGCTTTTGCAGCAAGCAGAATATGAAGCACATCTGTGAAATTATGTACATTAAGTAGATATTATGCTATTTTTTAAACGATGATGAGGGCATAAGAACTGTAATGGCTCATTAGACCTTAATTAGATCTGCAACTCGTTAATCCTTTAATACCACTAAAAAATATAGTTTGGTTATTTACATTAATGAGATGTGCCTGTAAAATACCACATCTTGCTTGGAAAACGGCTTCACATCTCTACATTAGCCAATAATAAGGCATGCAATACCAGACCCCAGGACAATCCAGTTGTACGAGAACGGCTTTGCATTTCTACATTAGCCAATGCAAAGGCATGCAATACCGGACCTCAGGGCAATCTTCAGTAGCATGTAAAAGTAACCCTACACATAATCCCGAAATGAACAGAATGGTGTACGTCATTTTAATAATTCTCATATTCTTATGGATACATCTACCTGTGGATTCCTCACCTTTTGAATTCTCCCCGATGTGCCAGCATTCGACTGAAATCTTTTCTTTCGAGCTTTTCACGTTGACAAGAGCGTCACAATGGAATGCTCTGCATACAACTCCTTCTGACGTCATCGGAGCCACAAGAAGTCCTCGCCGGCATGCTGACATTAGTCTCCTTTTTTTTCACCACCTTCGACGCTAGTGGTTTATCTACCTCTCCAGGTGTTACACTGTGTCGAGGGAGCTTCTCGTACGAATATTCTTCGTGCAACACTGACTCCGCTGAAGCAGTTGGGCTTTAAGCCTTTTAGGGAGTGTGAAGGTCATATGTCTGTTACTGACCGGCACAAGAACGGTCTTTGGTGCCTGAGTTCCATCCATGACATCGGGGATGCTCTTCAGGCCAGAGTATAAACCCGAAGGCACTTAAATAAAGATATGCAATGCTGTTCCTGGTGAAGGCCAAAAAGGAAAAGCGGGCCCGTCTAAGATCCAGTAATCGAGAGGAGTCTTCATCCCATAAGTCTTCTTGTTCACATAAGAAGATAAGAAGTGGCCTTGCAACAGTTCCTGGCGTTCCTTGTCTGGCGATGTCACCCCCAGATCTTTGTCATCTATATCCAAGACGCGACACCGTTTGACCTGGGAGGTGAGCCCCACCCTTTCACCTCCGCAACTGAAGTTGACAAAGATGTCACCTGCCCTGTCTTTGGTGGAGATCTTGGTGCCACCCCCAAGTCCTACGGCGCAGTTCTCTCCCGTTACTCCAGCATAACAAGAGATTGAGGAGCGAGAGTCAAGTGGGGTCCATCCTCATCAAGAATATCCGGCCTTTCCAGCTCCTGGTGCAGATTCTTCTGCCTTTTTTAATGCTTTGTTCAGCATTTTTAACGGGCTATGACCCCTGCTGGTGCACCTGCGACCCCCACCGGTCCGTTAGCCTTCAATCTAGGCATCCCGGTGCCGTATAGACAGGCTCTTTTTATGCCCTTTTTGCCCATAGCTCCATCACCTCTGGGAATGACGGCGCCGATACCGACGCTAGGTGATACTCGTTCTGTGTCGAGTCATTCAGTGCCTACCCGGGGAAAGGTCCTGGCGCCAGGTTCTTGCTTCATCTGCGCTGCAGCATACATCCTCGGTGTCTGTTGATTCTATATCGATTAAGATTAGAGTCTAGATTAAGATCAAGAAGAGATACATTGAGACTCTTAGTGGAGCAGCAGTATTTGGAGGAACATCAGGATTTGGAGGAAGGAGAAATCCCTTTGCATGCTCATTGTTTTGAAGGGATTGAGGTGGCAAGTGGTCTAGACACTTCTCTTGAGTGTGAGTTGCTATCTCCTGGAGGTATTCCACCTCTGGAGGTTACTTCATATCAGTGTGATCAGGAAGGCTGCAGACCTTTTAGAGTTGCCAACATCAGAGCTAAAATCCAACATACTGACTGAGGTTCTCCACTTCTCTGCTACATCTGAACCTTTGCTTCCCTTCAATGAGGCCTCTTTGGAGCCATTTGTGGCAGTAGCCTGTGTCTACTCCTGCTGTATCCAGTGTTATCGCTAGGAGATATAGGGCTGTACCAGGTGACCCGCAATTCCTCAGCCAACATCCGCACCTGAAAGTCTGGTGGTCCAGGCTTCTTCTTCTGCCAAAACGGCTCCTTCTCTACAACTCATGCAGATAGGGAATCGAAGCACATGGAACAGTCTGCTAAAAAGGTGTTTCATCATGTAGCATGGCGTTGAAATCTGTGAATGCTACATGTGTCTTGGGCAGATACATCAATGTGCTGATGGACTCTGTTAAGGAGGTAGTTCCTAAACATACCACAAGATTTCCAAGAGCATTTTAAAGCGTTTCTGCAGGACAGTCAGGCAGCGGCTAAGCAGATCATTCAATCAGGCCTGGACACTGCAGTCTCTGTTGCCAGGACCTTGGGTACATCAGTGGCTAACAGAAGGCATGTATGGTTAAGGGGATTGAGGTTCTCCCCTGATGTTTAGTCTGCCTTAAGGGTTCTCCCTTTTGATGAGTCGAGACTATTTAGATAGAAGGCTGACTCAGCACTAGAGAGGTTTAAGGAGAGCAAGGCCATAGCTAAGCCCTCTGGGTCTCCAGCCTCTCTCTTCGGCCGATAGACCTTTCAAAGGTTTTAGGGGTTTGCTGCAGCTCCTCCTTTTGTGGTAGGCAGCAGTTCCAGGGCCATCAATTTGCAAACCCCTTCTGCAGGTCCTACAGGGGTCGGGGAAGACTTAGGCAAGGTGGTGCTACCCAGCAGCCTTCCTCCTCCTCCACTTCATCCTCGCTGGGAACTTGTCAGGAAATCAGCACTAGTTCTCTCCCCTCTCAGCAGCATGTGGGGGAAGGGTAATTCATTTTCTCCAAGATTGGGAGTCAATAACATCAGACTCATGGTTGTTGAGCATTGTAGGAAATGGGTATGCCCTTCACTTTCTGGAGTTTTGCCACTGTGATAATGAGGCTATGATTCCAATGTTTCAGGATGGAGTGGTTGTTCCGGTCCTAAAGGTCCTACACCTGCTCGGTCTGTTCGCTTCCTGTATTCTGTTGGTCACTTCCTCACGTTGGCACATGAGGCCTCTCCAACCAGTGGGTCCTCCGCAAACAGTGGTTTAAACACAAAGGAGATCTCAAGGCGTCAATAAGAGTCACTAGAGACACTGCAGTGTATCTTCAATGGTGGAGTGTAGACAGCAACCCATCACAGGGGAGGCGGTTTTCTCTTTCACCTCCAGTGACCACAGTCATAATAGATGCTTCCACTCTAGGGCGGGGAGCGCATCTGGGGGATCTGGAGATCAAAGCTCTTTGGTCTCCAGTGGAACAGATGTTTCACATCAGTCTGTTGGAATTATGGGCGATATTTCTGGCTCTCAAGGCCTTCCTCCCTTCCATTTGCGGTCAGTCGGTTCAAGTCTTGACAGACAACACTATCGCAATGTGGTACATCAACAAAAGGGGAGGGGTAGGGTTGTATCGTCTCTACAGAGAGGCTCTACGACTCTGGTCCTGGGCTCAGGACCATCGGATTTGCATAGTAGCAAACCATTTGGCGGAGAGTTCTCAACATATGTACAAACAGTCTCAGCCGGCACTTTTCAGGCAATCACGAGTGGCGTCTCCGTCCGGGTTGATTCTTCACGTCTTTCAGTTGTGGGGGACACTTCAGATAGCCCTTTTTACCACGCACTACCCATCTTTCTGCAGCCTCCAGCATCCGATGTAGGGAGCATTAGGGGACGCGTTTCAGTTGAGCTGGGACGACCGGCTACTTTATGCTTTTCCTCCCATACCCTTAATTCCTCGGGTTCTGAGGAAGATTCGCCAAGACCGGGCCAAAGTCGTATTAGTAGCCCCGAATTGGCTGCAAAAGGTGTGGTACACATACCTCCTTCACCTCTTACTGTGTCCACCACTCCATCTCCCTCACAGGGCAGACATTTTTGCAGACCCAGGGGCAGGTTCTACACCCCCACCTCCAGAGCCTGCACTTACATGCCTGGAGATTGAACGGGGCAATCTGAATTCCTTTTCTCTTCCACCTGAAGTGGTGAATGTTATAGTTCGATGGCATCTGTCGCTGTAGATACGCATGTTCTGCAATAGCTCGCCATCTGGTGTTGGGCCGGAGTGTTACAAGTTGTTTTTCTTCGAAGAAGTCTTTCGAGTCACGGGACCGAGTGACTCCTCCTTTTGTCTCCATTGCGCATGGGCGTCGACTCCATCTTCGATTGTTTTTTTTCCGCCATCGGGTTCGGACGTGTTCCTGTCGCTCCGAGTTTCGGAACGGAAAATTAGCTAATTTCGGAAGATTTTCGTCGGTATTGTTGCGTTCGGGATCGGCGTACTTAGATTCCACACCGCATCGAAGATCGAAGAGCTCCGGTGCCCTTCGGGGTAGTTTTTTCGATCCCCCGTCGGGGCCTGGTCGGCCCGACCGCGTGCTGAAGAACGCCGATGGAACGGACCCCGTTCCGTTTCTGCCCCAAATGCCACAATAAATACCCCTATACAGACCAACACTTGGTCTGTAACCTGTGCCTGTCACCTGAGCACAGTGAAGACACCTGTGAGGCCTGTCGTGCGTTCCGGTCCCGAAAGACACTCCGAGACCGTTGAGCCAGAAGACTTCAGATGGCGTCCGCGCCGACAGCCCACCGAGAGTTCGAGGAGCAGGAAGAGGAAGGTACCTTCTCGATCCAAGAATCGGACTCCGAAGGATTCGACGATACACAAACCGTGAGTAAGACGTCGAAAACCACACAGAAAAACATTTACAAGGCCCAGGGGACGCCACTGCCATCCGGCCATGGCTTCACCCATAAATTCGGTGACCGACCGTCGGCACCGAAAAAGGCCCAAACAGCGCCGAGGTCGTCCGACTCCGGTCGAGACACCGGCACGCAGCCTTCTCGGGACCGAGAAAGTGCTGGAGACAAGCCTCGACACCGAGATACCGGTGTGGACACGGCTCGACGCCGAGACAGCGGCACCGAAGAAGATCGACGCCGAGAGGTTTCGGCCCCGAAAAAGAAAAAAGTCACCTCGGAGCCGAAAAAACACGCAGACAGGGTTTCGATGCCGAAACAAACTGCAAGCGACCCAGCTTCAGGCTCTTATACAGAAGAGCACTCGCTAACCTCCCAGATGCAAAAGCATAGGTTTGAGGAAGAGCTACAAGCAACTGATGTGGACCATACGCAAAAGCGTATCTTCATACAGCAGGGGACAGGAAAAATAAGCACCCTTCCCCCCATTAGGAGAAAGAGAAGGTTGGAGTTCCAGACTGAACAGACACCACAACCAAAAGTGGTGAAAAGAGTTACCCCACCACCCTCTCCTCCACCTGTGATTAACGTCTCACCAGCACAAACTCCTTCACATTCCCCAGCTCACACCACCATGAGCCAGGGTGACCAAGATCAAGACGCATGGGACCTATACGACGCCCCAGTGTCAGATAACAGTCCGGAGGCATACCCTACGAAGCCATCTCCACCAGAAGACAGCACCGCGTATTCTCAAGTGGTGGCTAGAGCAGCACAATTTCACAACGTAAGCCTCCACTCAGAACAGGTCGAGGATGATTTTTTATTCAACACACTCTCCTCCACCCACAGCTCATACCAAAGCCTGCCTATGCTCCCTGGTATGCTCCGGCACGCGAAAGAAATCTTTAAGGAGCCGGTCAAAAGTAGGGCAATCACACCAAGGGTGGAAAAAAAGTATAAGGCGCCTCCTACAGACCCGGTTTTCATCACTACACAGCTGCCACCAGACTCTGTCGTTGTAGGAGCAGCTAGGAAAAGGGCCAATTCCCACACATCTGGAGATGCACCACCCCCAGATAAAGAAAGCCGCAAGTTCGATGCAGCTGGTAAAAGAGTCGCAGCACAAGCTGCAAACCAGTGGCGCATCGCGAACTCCCAGGCACTACTTGCGCGCTATGACAGAGCCCACTGGGATGAGATGCAACATCTCATTGAACATCTGCCCAAGGACTTACAAAATAGGGCAAAACAAGTGGTTGAGGAGGGACAGACCATTTCCAACAACCAGATCCGCTCCTCCATGGACGCTGCAGATACAGCTGCACGGACAATTAATACATCTGTAACTATCAGAAGGCATGCATGGCTCCGAACGTCTGGATTTAAACCAGAGATTCAACAAGCAGTTCTCAATATGCCTTTTAATGAAAAAGAACTGTTCGGTCCAGAAGTGGACACAGCGATTGAGAAACTCAAAAAAGATACGGACACTGCCAAAGCCATGGGCGCACTCTACTCCCCGCAGAGCAGAGGGAATTACAGCACATTCCGTAAAACGTCCTTTCGAGGGGGGTTTCGGGGTCAAAGCACACAAGCCAGCACCTCACAAGCAACACCGTCCAGTTACCAGGGACAGTATAGAGGAGGTTTTCGGGGACAATATAGAGGAGGGCAATTCCCTAGAAATAGAGGAAGATTTCAGAGCCCCAAAACCCCTACTACTAAACAGTGACTCACATGTCACTCACCCCCTCCACACAACACCAGTGGGGGGAAGAATAAGTCATTATTACAAAGCATGGGAGGAAATCACTACAGACACTTGGGTTCTAGCAATTATCCAACATGGTTATTGCATAGAATTTCTACAACTCCCTCCAAACATACCACCAAAAGCACAAAATTTGACAACACACCATTCCAATCTCCTGGAGATAGAAGTGCAGGCACTATTGCAAAAGAATGCAATCGAATTAGTGCCAAACACACAAATAAACACAGGAGTTTACTCCCTGTACTTTCTGATACCAAAGAAGGACAAAACGCTGAGACCAATCCTAGACCTCAGAGTAGTGAACACTTTCATCAAATCAGACCACTTTCACATGGTCACACTACAAGAAGTATTGCCATTGCTAAAACTACACGACTACATGGCAACTTTAGACCTCAAGGATGCTTATTTCCATATACCAATACACCCATCGCACAGGAAATACCTAAGGTTTGTATTCAAAGGAATACATTACCAATTCAAGGTACTGCCTTTCGGATTAACAACCGCACCAAGAGTCTTTACCAAATGCCTAGCGGTAGTCGCTGCACACATAAGAAGGCAGCAAATACATGTGTTCCCATATCTAGACGACTGGCTAATCAAGGCCCATTCGTTAATACAGTGCTCAAATCACACAAACCATATCATACAAACCCTCTTCAAACTAGGGTTCACCGTCAATTTCACAAAATCCAAAATTCTGCCGCGCAAGGTACAACAATACCTGGGAGCCATAATAGACACATCAAAAGGAGTAGCCACTCCAAGTCCACAAAGAATTCGAAATTTCAACACCATCATACAACGCATGTATCCAACACAAAGGATACACGCAAAGATGGTACTACAACTCCTAGGCATGATGTCTTCATGCATAGCCATTGTCCCAAACGCAAGACTGCACATGAGGCCCTTACAACAGTGCCTAGCATCACAATGGTCACAAGCACAGGGTCACCTTCTAGATCTGGTGTTAATAGACCGCCAAACTTACCTCTCGCTTCTATGGTGGAACAACATAAATTTAAACAAAGGGCGGCCTTTCCAAGACCCAGTGCCACAATACGTAATAACAACAGATGCTTCCATGACAGGGTGGGGAGCACACCTCGATCAACACAGCATACAAGGACAATGGAACGTACATCAAACAAAACTGCATATAAATCACCTAGAACTTCTAGCAGTTTTTCAAGCACTAAAAGCTTTCCAACCAATAATAGTTCACAAATACATTCTCGTCAAAACAGACAACATGACAACAATGTATTATCTAAACAAGCAGGGGGGGACGCACTCCACGCAGTTAAGCCTGCTAGCACAAAAGATTTGGCGTTGGGCAATTCACAACCAAATTCGCCTAATAGCACAATTTATACCAGGGATCCAAAATCAACTCGCAGACAATCTCTCTCGAGATCACCAACAGGTCCACGAATGGGAAATTCACCCCCAAATTCTAAACACTTATTTCAAACTCTGGGGAACACCTCAGATAGACTTGTTTGCGACAAGGGAGAACGCAAAATGCCAAAACTTCGCATCCAGATACCCACACGAACAATCCCAAGGCAATGCCCTATGGATGAACTGGTCAGGGATATTTGCTTACGCTTTTCCTCCTCTCCCTCTCCTTCCTTACCTGGTAAACAAACTCAGTCAAAGCAAACTCAAACTCATATTGATAGCACCAACTTGGGCAAGGCAACCCTGGTACACAACGCTACTAGACCTATCAGTAGTACCCTGCATCAAATTGCCCAACAGGCCAGATCTGTTGACACAGCACAACCAAAAGATCAGACACCCAGATCCAGCATCGCTGAATCTAGCAATCTGGCTCCTGAAATCCTAGAATTCGGGCACTTACAACTTACCCAAGAATGTATGGAAGTCATAAAACAAGCCAGAAGGCCATCCACCAGGCACTGCTATGCAAGTAAATGGAAGAGGTTTGTTTGCTACTGCCATATTAATCAAATACAACCATTACACACAACTCCAGAACATGTAGTGGGTTACTTGCTTCACTTACAAAAATCTAACCTGGCTTTCTCTTCCATTAAAATACACCTTGCAGCAATATCTGCATACCTGCAGACTACCTATTCAACTTCCCTATATAAGATACCAGTCATTAAAGCATTCATGGAGGGCCTTAGGAGAATTATACCACCAAGGACACCACCTGTTCCTTCATGGAACCTAAATGTTGTCCTAACTAGACTTATGGGTCCACCTTTTGAACCCATGCACTCCTGCGACATACAGTTCCTAACCTGGAAGGTGGCATTTCTCATCGCCATTACTTCCCTAAGAAGAGTAAGCAAGATTCAGGCGTTTACAATACAGGAACCTTTTATACAACTACACAAGAATAAGGTCGTCCTAAGGACCAATCCTAAATTTTTGCCAAAGGTTATTTCACCGTTCCATCTAAATCAAACAGTGGAACTTCCAGTGTTCTTTCCACAGCCAGATACCGTAGCTGAAAGGGCACTACATACATTAGATGTCAAAAGAGCATTGATGTATTACATTGACAGAACAAAAAACATCAGAAAGACTAAACAACTATTTATTGCATTTCAAAAACCTCATGCAGGAAACCCAATATCAAAACAAGGTATAGCCAGATGGATAGTTAAATGCATCCAAATCTGCTACCTTAAAGCTAAACGACAGCTGCCCATTACACCAAGGGCACACTCAACCAGAAAGAAAGGTGCTACCATGGCCTTTCTAGGAAACATCCCAATGCAAGAAATATGTAAGGCAGCCACATGGTCTACGCCTCACACATTCACCAAGCACTACTGTGTAGACGTGTTATCCGCACAACAAGCCACAGTAGGTCAAGCCGTATTAAGAACATTATTTCAAACTACTTCCACTCCTACAGGCTGATCCACCGCTTTTGGGGAGATAACTGCTTACTAGTCTATGCAGAACATGCGTATCTACAGCGACAGATGCCATCGAACTGAAAATGTCACTTACCCAGTGTACATCTGTTCGTGGCATCAGTCGCAGTAGATTCGCATGTGCCCACCCGCCTCCCCGGGAGCCTGTAGCAGTTTGGAAGTTACCTTCAATTATTTATATAGGTATCATCTCAACCTTAAATAGGTGCATACTTAGTCACTCCATTGCATGGGCACTATTACTACAATTCAACTCCTACCTCACCCTCTGCGGGGGAAAAACAATCGAAGATGGAGTCGACGCCCATGCGCAATGGAGACAAAAGGAGGAGTCACTCGGTCCCGTGACTTGAAAGACTTCTTCGAAGAAAAACAACTTGTAACACTCCGGCCCAACACCAGATGGCGAGCTATTGCAGAACATGCGAATCTACTGCGACTGATGCCACGAACAGATGTACACTGGGTAAGTGACATTTTCATTATCGGCTATGCAACACTTCACCAAATAAGGCTGTTGGTAGATGGGCCTAGTTTGTTAAATGGTGTGAAGAGAGGCATGTTGATCCTTTCTTCCTTTTAAAAAAGACCCCCGGCATCAGTATTTCTATCGATACCGGGGTGTGAAGAACTGGCGTAGGTGTGCCGGCATTAGCGGTCCCGGATACTAGTAAGTGCCTTGCCTGCTATTTTTAACACTCCCGTAACTATGTCAATTTGTTGACAAGTACGGCGATGTGTTCTTCTTTTTCTTGCGGAGCTTCCGTCGTCCGGAACTCTATTTCTTAATATACCTGTAACTTGCTATTGCCAACACCGCGTGCTACCATTACGGTGCCGCGTTTAGAGACAACCCGCCTTTACGGGTTACCCGCGGCAAGTTGATGGAGTGACGCGATTGGATCTACGCGCTCTCCGCTTTTTCACAGCTTGACCATATGCGCTGCTATCTTTCTCTTCATATTACACGAATATGTTGTAATGTTAGTTTATAATAGTATTATTTCTCTCAGTGTAAGCCTTACTTATGTTCCTTCTCATGCACGTACATAGATCAGAGTTGATTTCTGTAGCCTGGACTCCCCCGATGTGGCCCTACCATGAATCTTTGGAGGGTAAGCGATTTAGATGTTTTTCTGCCGAATGGGCTTTCGCACTTTTTCCTTCCTCTAGTAGCGTTCATGTTCCACTTGGCACCAGAGTGATTTCACAATTCGTTTTGGGTGTGCACTACGTCATTATTTATTTCTTGGGAATATACTTCCTATATGAATTGTGTTATGCTAATTATGGTTTCTTTCTACAATTTTTTTAGGTCTTTGACTTTCACATTTGTGGAATTTTCCACCAATTAATGGATTAGGTATGTTATAAGGTCCTGATGAATCGCTCAAGTTAATTTTTCTGTAACAAAGCGAGAAACATGTTGACCACTTATAGAGAGTGACACAGGGGATCCTGTGTGCTCCGTCTCTTGGATACTATTTCCTTCCAAGAGACTCAGCAACTATTACTATACCTACCTACACTTATATGGGGGGTGTGGACATCATCCCACGAACTCCCCGTGTCTGGTTTTTAATCTTGCCAGAGGTTGTAGCATGAAAATTAAAACTATTAGTGAACACCTCTAGGCATTTTTAATCTTCCCTTTACCAATCCATCCCTTCTTTTTGACCGGCTTTCTCAATTCTTAAAAGATCTCCGGCAAAGAGCCCCCCTGTGGGGCCCGTCAGGCATTGCAGCGCCGGCCTGACGAGGAGCTGGCCCTATGATGAAGCATGTCACCGGATGGTGAGTGAGGGCCCTTGCTTCGAAAAATTTCGGTTCCCAGTTAATGACTGAACCACTTTTTTGAAAGAAACCTACTATATTAGGTGGAACCGTGTGTAATCCTTTTTTTACGATCCTTTAAAGGCCCATTTGTCCAGTGTTTAACAATTTACTCTCTCCTTGGCACAAAAAGGTTGTGCATTGCGACAGTGAAGGGCTATCTGTCTGCACTGTCTGTATTTATTTGCTTACCTGACCAACCTTCTATGTTTAAGTCCCCTGTGGTTCTAAGGTTTCTTAAGGGTTTGAATAATAGGTTTCCTGCCACTCAGTTTATAATGTCTCAGTGGAATTTAAATTTAGTTTTAACATACTTGATGGGTAGACCATTTGAACCATCACATAAATGCCTGTTGAGGCTCCTAACATTTAAAACTGTTTTTCTCATAGAGATCACGTCAGCTAGGCGTGTTAGTGAGCTACAAACTCTGAGTGTAAAACCTCTGTTTACCACTTTCCATGCTAACAAGGTGGTTTTGAGAACCAGGGCGGCTTTCCTGCCAAAGTTGGTGACACCTTTTCATTTAGGGCAGTCCATCACCCTTCCGTCCTTTTACACTCCTCCTCATCGCTCGAAGGAGGAGGAAAGGCTGCACCGTCTGGATCCAAAGAGAACGTTGATCTTCTACGTGGACAGGACGAGAGTGTTTAGGATGGACTATCAGCTCTTTGTTGGCTACGATGGCAAAATGAAGGGCAAAGCTATTCACAAAAGAACGCTATCAAGGTGAGTCATTCTTTGAATTAAAATATGGTATGCACAGGCAAAGAAAGGTCCTCCCCAGAGCATTAGGCCTCATTCTACCAGAGCTAAGTCTACTAATGCTTTGGCTAGAGGTGTAACTGTAGTTGATATTTGAAAAGCAGCAACTTGGGCTTCCCTCCACACTTTTGCGAAGCATTACTGCTTGTACTCCGAAGCGGCCATTTTGCCCATTCAGTGCTGCAGTATTATTGGTATAGCCAGACAGGCACCCACCTCTGAGTGCAGGACTGGTTTGGGATTCTATTCTAAAGGTGAGGAATCCACAGGTAAATGTATCCTTCGGTAACCCTGCTTTTTCTGGTGGGTACAGTATCTACCTGTGCCTCCTCACGGACCCTCCCCTTCTCCCCTCCTCCCCGTCGCCTGTCTGGTTATGTCAAGAAGGATATTATTTGTATATTTTGTAATTATATGTATTTGTGGCGTGTTGTAAATACAGAATGTGTGTGTATATATATATATATATATATATATATATATATATATATATATATATATATATATATATATACACACACACACACACATTTATAAACAAATTCTTGTGTTGCGTTCGCACATGTTGTGCTTGCGATGTTGGTGTTCACCCGTTCACCTTAAAGGCACAATTAAAAAAAAAGTGGGTGAAACTGATGTCAGCACGCCGGCATGTATTTCTTATGGCTCCGATGCTGCCAGATGGAGCCATTTCATTGTGATTTCCACGTCAACGTGGAGAGCTAGAAAGAAAAGATTTCCCTCTAATGCAGGCGTATTGGGAGAATTCAAAAGGTGAGGAATCCACAGGTAGACACTGTATCTACCAGAAATAGCGTTACCAAAGATAAGTAACTTGTTCGTCAAACTGCGAATTAAACAGTCAATAAGTGAGACTCCCATACATTATATATTCAGCAATAGTATATAAAGTCCTAGAATTTTCACTGAACTAGTGGAAAAAATATCTGCACTTTATAAATCTCCACTTTATTTAGAAATTGTCTGTAGCACTATGTAACAACTCTTTCACATCAGCACATACAGAGAAATCCACAGGTTACTTATGTATTCTAAGGAGATTTGTTTAGATTTTCCTCACGTATTTTGGGTAACATGCCTTTGAATTAAAGCGCAATCTATTTGAAGCTTATGTTTGCAACTCACACTAGTTCTGCTCAATTGCTAAAGTTTTTTAATTGAGGACTGATTCATTAAAAACTTTACTGATGGCTAAAGTGTGCACCATAAACATTTTACCATACTGAATGAGACTTGTCTTCTGAAATGCGCTGTTTGTGTTTTGTAGATGTACAGTCAGTCTGTCTAGATTGTATATGTACAGTAATTGGCAGTAATATGCAGCAATTGGCAGCAGCTGAGTGACAGCCTAACCACCACAAGGCCCCAACAGTTTGTGGTCACGGAAGGACAGATGCTCACTGTGGCTAGGAAACAAACGGAGGAAGCTTACCCAATGATCCACCACGACTTAAGACCAAGAAGCCTGTCCTGTCAACCACCCGAAAATGACCTCCAAATTTCAATTTCTGAAAGACGCAAACCTGGCTATTCTCGCAGACACATCTGATAGCAAGACTGCCAGCTCTCTTTATGCCAAAAGTAATAGTACAATCGAGGATTACGCCGCAGCGCCCAACCATGGCTCCGCTGCCGGCACTGACTTCAATTGACACTCTAAATTCCCAACTTACCATCATGGCACATCTAAGGGCTCCTGCAAATTTCAAAGGAGGACAACCAGCAAGTCCCACAATCTCAGTAAGTAGCACTCTAGATCTTAAAGATATTATTGATTTAACCATCAGCCCAAGCATCAGCCTGACTGGCCCAGTTCCACACAGACCAGCTCTGATAAAAGCAGTCTCACCTACCCTCCATCTCAACTGAGGGCTGGCAATGTAAAATAGAAAATGAAAAAGAAGGGTGCCCTGCAAGCACAGCAAGTTCAGCAAGCTTAGCAAGTAGGGCAGCTGACCAGGAGCCATTTGGTAATTTTACCATCCGTCCAACTAGCCAGGGTGCAGACTACTTTGGTCAAATACAAATTTCAAGCTCCTCCCTTAAGGCCACAAGAACATCAGTAGAGGAGAATGACAACGTACCTTTACTATCTCCTCATCAGCGATCATTTTTGGCTCCAGTTGCTCCAGCTGATCGAAAGGGACCCAAAACCACAGCTCCTACCTTAGCTGATCTCCTGCCAGATGGAGTTAGCAATCAGGCACTTATAGAAACATGTGGAATGGACTAGGATCAAGAATTAATACAACATGGGGTACCACAAGCTCACACAGAGTGCATGGAGATCTCATATATGACACAGGAAGACTGGGATTAGATGCTAGCCTCATACGCCACTAACCTTGAACATGAAGCCAATTTTGATAAGGAAAACTCAACACTGTGGACCCTCAAATCAGAGTCTCCCACAGAACCCAACAACTCTCCCCCAGACGCAGGAGTGTGCCCTTCCATGTTGAAGACCATACAATCCATGGTCAATGCCATAGACTATCATTGAGCAAAAATGAATATCCAAACAGAGGTATTGAATAACATAGCCACTCACATGGCCGGGATTGACTGCAAGATTTCTGATTTAAATACTCTCATCAAAAAGGGCCAAAACGATGTTGGAGAGCTGACTCGAAAGTGCTCTCCAATAATGGAAAAACTCAGCATGCTACCAGCCACTTTTGCAAACTTGTTCAACAAACCAAAGGCCTTCTTGAGGCCCCTAACTGACAATGGGATTAGCCTGTCATCAGATGAAACGGGCAAAGGGGGCAGCCCAGTGTTGACACAACCAGAATCAACAATGGCTAGCCTAAACGTACTCAGCCGTTTTCCAGTTACCAAACTATTTCCTGGATTCCTATCACTTCTAATCTCCAGCCACGAGCCTACAGTGATACAACCTGGGCAGTCTTTAATCAGGAAATGAGAGCAAAGATCCCCATCACTAGCTCCAGTAGCAGGATAGATCTAAGCCAGCCCAGCCCCAGTAGATCTCCTCAAAACATATTACTGGGGAGTCCAAGCAAAGCAATTGTAGGTACAAAATCCAAAAAAGACCACAAAAAAGGAAGTCAAAGAATACGAACTTCCCCAAAACCAACTGGCTGAGGAACTTTGCCATTTTTGGCAAAGTTACTCCAGTGCCAGAAAGGAATGCGGTCAATCCCCCATCGACTAGAAAAAGGGCAAAGCAGCTCATACAACTGAGAACATACCATCATTTTCCGTGCAAGCAGCATCAACAGCTGAAGGCAGGGACTCGCCAGGAGATCAAGGCATAAGTAAAGGGCCGCCCTCTACTCTCCAACCTCTGTCAGCCAACCCAGACGAAGAAGAAGAAAATGCAAATGAGAAAATTAGTGGGCTGATAACTCCAGTCAGAACACATAGTGGCAACTTAGCAGCTCACACCCCATGTAATGGGTCATTCTTCACCCATAAGACGCAGTCAGCAAACCTAGTTAAAGAAATCCAGGGTGAGATGCCCAGTGAGACCCACCCCCCCTCCTTTTGAATCAACAAAACTTAGCATCAACCCTGGAGGCCTCAACAATGACAGCTTGGTCCTGAAGAGAACGATTCAAGTCAATTCTGCAGGATTCTCGGTGTTACAAAATTGCAGAAGATTCGCAGCCTCAACTAACCCTCCACCGGTGCCTAAGAGCACACTTTCTTGGATATCTGAAGCAAGAGACCATAGCGTAACCCTGCTTCACCCACTTCATAGCTCAACTGGAAACAGCCTCAATCAAGCTCTTGAAACAGATTCCAGCCCTGGCAGGGACAACCTCTACTGACATTAAATACGTAAAATTTGTAAACCTAAACCATGGGTAACAAAAAGACTCCACAAAGGTCACCTGGAGCACTCTGGATATGGTGAATAGGGCACAATGTGAAAATAACTACTACCTAGCTTGGGGCATAATTGTGGCAAAATATCTTGAACCAGGCAACCCCTACCCACCTACCCACTTCGGAGGAAAGAGGGTAGTGTGCCAGGGAAGCGAGTATACCACCAGAACCATATTCTGTGTTGAAAAACGCCCTAAGGGCAAGCTCACGGAGCAAGGAAAAATGAATGGATCAGATCTTGAATACTACTCCACAAGCAAGCAATGGAAAGGGTCAGTGACCAACGAGTGGGAGTGAATTGCAAGATCACTAAACAACCCCCAATCAGCAAGGTGACTAGGGGTAGTCCAAGACTACACCACGGAAGAGGTAGCATCAGTTCTCCGACTTTGCTCTTAGAACCTCCACAGGTTAGCCAGCAAACTCAAAAACGAGGATCTTGTCTCCTACTTTCAAAACCTTCAAACCTTCTTGGTGATTGCCTTACAGGAGACTTGGTCCCAAGAACCGATTTCAATCCCAGGCTTCTCACATCACGCAAACCTGGCGACCAACAAATCTAAATTTGGACTCAACAATTTACCTATCTACATCAATCAAGGTTAGTACAGAGGAACTAACAGACTCTGCCAACATCCAAATACTGCACTTAGCAACGTAGAAAGGGCTAGCAGCTAGTACAGGTCTCCCATTGTCATTAGTAAATCTCTATTCATTGCCAAACCCCAAAGAGCATGCAGACATGCTAAAGAAGCTGTGTGACAGTCTTCTCAGACTAGCGGCGTCGCATCCGCACTCCTTGATCAAAGTCACAGGTGATTTTAACACCTATCTACTAAACTCATCACCAACCAGTGAGATCATCGAGGCACAAGAGTGCCTATGGGATATTCCAGTACAGGCAGACACAGAGCTGGGGGAAGAGGGATCAAAGGGCCCTCATTCTGCTCAGCAAACTAGAACATCTGGGCCTAAGGGCCCTGAATGGCTGAAAGAGAGGTTAACAGAGCCCTGAGTGCAGTGCAGCAGCTCTCTTAAAATGAAAATCTTATGTCTAATCTTATGTCTTACGCTCAAGAAAAATGAGCTAACAAGGGCTATCTGGACCAAAAAGAAGACAATGTCAGACAGCATCTGAGAGACAAAGAATCACAATGTAAATGCCTTCTGCCATACCGTTTATGCCCTAAAAGACACAGCACCTCCACTCCTGTGTTAAAATGTATCTGAAGAAACCTGGGCCTTCTCCCTTTTCGCTCATTTCAGCAGCTCTAGAAGCGCAACAGACTCATCGTGTTGCCCAGTGGCAGTTGTCGCAGACATGTACCACCCCCTAGATTAATCTCCCATCGTTTCAGAGGAATAGCGAACTATAGACGATAACACAGTCAAACGGCTGTTAATCAAAGGCTGTCTCACAAGTGCTCTTGGTCCGAATGGAATCCCTCAGGCTATATATAAGTCCCACCCAGCGAAATGGGCAGGGTACATGGCCCTTTTATTCTCCCATGCACTGTCAGGTGCAACATTCCAGCTTCTTCGAAAGGGTCTATCATCTCTCCATTTTTAAAGGCACCATAAGTCAAATCCTGAAAACTATTGATTGATAGCCCTTATCCATAATGAGGAAAGTACTATGCTGGTGTTCTATTGGAACTGCTCATTGATTTAGGCCTATGCCACCACTATTATCCTGATCAATCAAACGGGATTCACCAAAAAAACGGGACTCTGACAAACATTATAGCACTGACCTTGTTGCTGGAACCTTTAAGAACAACCAATCAATCAATCTATCTATGCTTCATAGATTACAAAGCGGCCTTTGACTGTGTCTCAAGAAATTTGCTCTGGAGCTAACTAAAGAACTGGGATGCACCACCAGTGCTTCGAAAAGCAATCAAAAATCTACATGTGGACACTTGGGTCAGAATTAAGCTCGGCAACGAGACTAACCTTTTCAGGGCCACTTCAACATCCTTGGGGCTCAAGCAAGGGTGTGTCTTGACTCCAATGCTTTTTAATCTATTTCTGACCGACCTTTCTTCAACCCTGGCCATGGTCAACTCTCATTTCCCGCTCAGCACTGTTCCCCTATCAAACTTGCTGAATGCTGATGACTGGTGTTGATCAGCCAGACCGAGGTGGGGAAACAGCAACTCATGAACGCCATTCACAAATACTCACTAAGAAACGGTTTGACAATCAACATCAAGAAAAACAAAATCATGAACTGTTCTAGAAGAACGAGCTAGACTATCAGCTAGTTCCTTGATTGCACAAAGTTTGAAGAAGTCACTTAATAAAATATCTTGATCTTACATTCGACAACAAAGGTGGCACTCTGGCGTACCCTGGCATACGGAAGTGAAGCCCTTCTAGGGAGGCCCCCAACCACTCTGGACAACACTTTTACCAAAATCTACAGGGAAACATTCCATCTTCCCAGATACACTTGGTCCGCCCAGATCAGGCTAGGATTTGGTTTAGCCAAAGAATCAATTTCTAGAAGAGCAGCATTCACCACTATGTGCTATGAGTTCCAGGCTGCTGAAAGAAACTCAATAAATCATCATGTGGATGGAGATCAATAAGCCCCACTCAGTAGCCTGGAAATATCTCAGAGATTCCGTCGACCTGCTCGGACTAGCTCAACTATGTTCTGCAACACCCACTCTTGATTCTTTTCGAACATCAACCAGTCAAATATTGTAATGAATCTCATCCCTAGAGGGTAAGGCCTTCCTTGAGAAGCACTCCACACGCATGGAAGATATTAAACAGCTACACACTGTTAAAACCACAACCATACTTGGGTCAAGCTCTCTCTCAGCAGCACGATAAAGGGAACCTTCTTAAAACATCGTCTTGGAGTCCTTCTGACCAACTTGCACGCAGCACCCCTGCTTAGGACAAAAGGAAAAGTTTCATGTAGGATGTGCGGCCAACCAAAAGAAGTTGTGATTCAAACATTTAGCCTCTGCAGATCCACTCTAAATCTGCTCTGACACTGGCTCAGGGCCTTCTGGAATCAGGCCGGGGACCTCTCTTGTACACAAGCAATAATATCATGTCTAAACTCTGGGGATCCTCAAGCAATCTTTCGAACAGTAAAATATCTACAGGGAGTTGACCAGGCCCTAAAAGAAGTACCCTACCAGGGATCGGGGCAAAGTACCTCCCTCACTAATCGTTGCATTAGATCTGAATACCCGGTCTATGCGCTGCACTTCAATCATCATTTGCACATGTCTCCTCTTCTTGCCAAAAGCACTTTCTATAGTGGATGAAATGAACTTTTCGAGTCTCAGGCGGAGCTAATCATTTAACCCCTCACACATGCTAAGCTCTCTCCTGATATTTGCACAGGATAGGACTTAATTTTGTTTTAGCTGGAACATCATGCTATGCATTCAGAGATTTTTCTTTTGCTCATGCCAAGAAGTCCAGGAACGATAGACGCCCAGTCATAGGCATCTCCATAAGAATCATTTGGAGTTTATAGCTGTACACCTGACAATCAAACCCTTCCTTTCCCACCTGATTGGCAAGGTAGTCATGATAAAAACAGACAACATGACTGCCATGTATTATATCCGAAAGCACGAGGGAGGGGACAAGGTCCCCTCAGCTGTCTCATCTAGCTCAATCCATTTAGAGGTTGGCTCACCGGTACTGCATTCACTTGTTAGCGGAGTATCTCCTGGGAGCAGACAACAACTTTGCAGATCTTTTCAGCAGGAGGGGCCAACAAGTACACAGGTGTTATCTCCACCCACAAGTCCTCCTCCCAGACGTCCGGCATTGGGCTCATCCAGAAATGGACCACAGCAGAAAATGTAAAATGCCCAAAGTTCACCTCCAGGTTTCCACAGTCCAAGGACAATGCTCCATGGATGAGTTGATCTGGTTTATTTGCTTACTCTTTTCCACCTCTCCCACTCCTGTTTGTGGTTTGCAAACTTCAGCAGACATCTCTTACCCTCATCCTAGTAGCTTCCACATGGGCGCAGCAACCATGATTCACTACACTTCTAGAACGTTTAGAAGTTCCCCACAAAGTACTGCCTAAGAGGCAGGCCCTTCTCACGCAGAGCCATGGAGAAATTAGGCACCCGGACCCCAGGTCCCTCAACCTTGCAATCTGATTCCTGAAGTTCTAGAGTTTGGTTATTTAAATCCACCACAACTTTCTATGGACATTTTTAAAGAAGCACATAGACCAACTACTCATGCTTGATATGGAGCGAAGTGCAAAAGATTTGTTGACTATTGTTCAAAACACATTGATCCTTTAACAGCCAAAGTGCAAAACACTGTCTGGTCCTTATTTCATTGACATACTGTAAGGAAATGCCTCCTGGGCATGGTTACCCCCTGACCTTTTGCCTTTTGCTGATAGCAGTTATGCTTGAAAGTGTGCTGAGACCCTGCTAACCAGGCCCCAGCACCAGTGTTCTTTCCCTAAACTGTACCTTTGCTTCCACAATTGGCACAGTCCTTGCACTCAGATAACTCCCTTGTAAATGGTACCCCTGGTACCAAGGGCCCTGATGCCAGGGAAGGTCTCTAAAGGCTGCAGCATGTCTTATGTCACCCTAGGGACCCCTCACTCAGCACATGCACACTGCCTCTCAGCTTGTGGGTGCTGGTGGGGAGAAAATGACTACGTCGACATGGCACTCCCCTCAGAGTGCCATTCCAACCTCACACTGCGTGTGGCATAGGTAGGTCACCCCTCTAGCAGGCCTTTCAGCCCTAAGGCAGGGTGCACTATACCACAGGTGAGGGCATATGTGCAAGAGCACTATGCCCCTACAGTGTCTAAGCAAAACCTTAGACATTGCAAGTGCAGGGTAGCCATAAAGAGTATATGAGCAGAGAGTTTGTCAAACACAAACTCCACAGTTCTATAATGGCTACACTGAAATCTGGGACGTTTGGTATCAAACTTCTCTGCACAATAAATGCACACTGATGCCAGTGTGGAATTTATTGTAAAATGCACCCAGAGGGCATCTTAGAGATGCCCCCTGAATACTAGCCCAACTCCTAGTGCTAGGCTGACCGGTTTCTGCCAGTCAGCCACTACCAGACGAGTTTCTGGCCACATGGGGAGTGTGCTTTTGTCACTCTGTGGCCAGGAACAAAGCCTGTACTGGGTGGAGATGCTTCTCACCTCCCCCTGCAGGAACTGTAACACCTGTCGGTGAGCCTCAAAGGCTCACCCCTTTTGTTACAGCACCACAGGGCATCCCAGCTAGTGGAGATGCCCGCCCCTCCGGCCACTGCTCCCACTTTTGGCTGCAAGGCTGGATGAGATAATGAGTAAAACAAGGAGGAGTCACCCACTAGTCAGGATAGCCCCTAAGGTGCCCTGAGCTGAGGTGACCCCTGCCTTTAGAAATCCTCCATCTTAGTTGTGGAGGATTCCCCCAATAGGATTAGGGATGTGCATCCCTCCCCTCAGGGAGGAGGCACAAAGTGGGTGTAGCCACCCTTCAGGACGGTAGCCATTGGCTACTGCCCCCCAGACCTAAACACACCCCTAAATTTAGTATTTAGGGGCACCCCAGAACCCAGATTATCAGATTCCTGCAACCTGAACCAAGAAGGACTGCTGACCTGAAAGCCCTGCAGAGACGACAGAGATGACAAATGCTTTGGCCCCAGCCCTACCGGCCTGTCTCCTGACTTGAAGAAAACTGCAACAGCGACGCATCCGAAAGGGACCAATGACCTCTGAAGCCTCAGAGGACTGCCCGAACCTAAGGACAAAGAAACTCCAGTGAGCAGCGGCTCTGCTCAACAACAGCAACAACTCTGCAACTTTCTTGCAACTTTTAAAGACCTCACTCTTCCAGCCGGAAGCGCGAGACTTCACCCTCTGCACCTGACGCCCCGTCCTCGAGCTCCAGAGAACCAACACCATAAGGAGGACTCCCAGGCGACTGCGACCTCGTGAGTAGCCCGAGAAGACGCCCCTGGACCCCCCAAAGCGACGCAAGCAGAGAGAATCCAGAGGCTCCCCCTGACCGCGACTGCCTGTTACAAGGAACCCGACGCCTGGACCAAGCACTGCACCCGCAGCCCCCAGGACCCGAAGGAACTGAACCTCAGTGCAGGAGTGACCCTCAGGCGACCCTCTGCCTTGCCCACTCGGTAGCTGACCCGAGTAGCCCCCCTGTGCCCTGCCTGCACCACTAGAGTGACCTCTGGGTCCCTCCATTGAATCCTTTACAAAACCTGACGCTTGCTTTGCACACTGCACCTGGCCGCCCTTGTGCCGCTGAGGGTGTGTTTTGTGTGCCTACTTGTGTCCCCCCCAGTGCTCTACAAAACCCCCCCTGGTCTGCCCTCCGAGGACGCCCATACTTACCTGCTGGCAGACTGGAACCAGAGAACCCCTGTTCTTCATAAGCGCCTATGTGTTTTGGGCTCCTCTTTGACCTCTGCACCTGACTGGCCCTGTGCTGCTGGTGTGGTAACTTTGGGGTTGCCGTGAACCCGAAACAGTGGGCTGCCTATGCCAAGGAACTTAGGGCCAGATGTAGGTAGGTTTCCTTTTGCGAGTTGCAAATTGCGAGTCCCAGCGACTCGCAATTTGCAACTCACAAAAGGAAATGCAGAAAGGTGTCTCAGACACCTTCTGCGACTCGCTATGGGGTCGCAAAGACCCACCTCATTAATATTTATGAGGTGGGTTGCAGTTTGCGACCCCATAGCGAGTCTAGGCACTCACGGTGATGGTGGCCTGCTGGAGACAGCAGACCACCATGTCCGTGACTGCTTTTAAATAAAGCAGTTTTTTTTTTCTCTTTGCAGCCCGTTTTCCTTAAAGGAAAACGAGCTGCAAAAAGAAAAAATACCGAAACCTTTTTGTTTCTGTTTTTTCAGAGTAGGCAGTGGTCCATAGGACCACTGCCTGCTCTGAAAAAATATTTTTGTGAGCATTCACAAAGAGGAAGGGGTCCCACGGGGACCCCTTCCCTTTTGCGAAAGAGTTACCATCCACTTCAAGTGGATGGTAACTGCGAGTTGGTTTGCGACCGCTTTCGCGGTCACAAAGCAACTCTACATTGTGATGCGGTCGCAAATAGGAAGGGAATGCCCCTTCCTATTTGCGAGTCGGAATCACATTTTGCGAGTCGGTACCGACTCGCAAAATGTGATTCTGCATCGCGTTCAGCCTTTTGCGCCTCGCAAACTGCATTTTTAGCAGTTTGCGAGGCGCAAAAGGCTTCCTACATCTGGCCCTTAGACTTGTAAGTGCTTTACTTACTTGACAAACTAACCATTACTTACCTCCCTCAGGAACTGTTGATTTTTGCACTGTGTCCACTTTTAAAATAGCTTATAGCCATTTTTATTAAAACTGTGAATGCTACTGCTCTAATTCAAAGTTCTTAACTTACCTGTGTGGAGTACGTGCATTTTATGTATTTACTTCAAATCTTGAACTTGTGGTTCTAAAAATAAATTAAGAAAATATATTTTTCTATATAAAAACTATTGGCCTGGAGTTAAGTCTTTGAGTGTGTGTTCCTCATTTATTGCCTGTGTTTGTACAACAAATGCTTAACACTACCCTCTGATAAGCCTACTGATCGACCACACTACCACAAAAATAGAGCATTAGAATGATCTAATTTTGACACTATCTTACCTCTAAGGGGAACCTTTGGACTCTGTGCACACTATCTCTTACTTTGAGATAGTATATACAGAGCCAACTTCCTACACATACTACTTGTCTAGATTTTACATCCGTACTACACCTAGTGGCAGTAGCTGTGCATATGCAAACAGACAAGGCACTTTTTCATTCAGGATTCCTGTCACTAAAGCCCTCTTATAAGATCTTAAGAGTCATTCAATTTGTCGGGGCCACCAGCCCCCACTTGGAGTCTCAATATTGTACCAACAAGATTATTGGTCCCTCTGTTTGAGCCCCTCCACTCCTGCCCTCTCCGGTTTCTATCCTGGAAAGTATAATTCCTCGTTGCTATCACTTCACCCAGATGTGTCAGTGAGCTTCAGGCATTAACTTTAGAAGAACCCTTTTTCCATATACATAGAGATAGAGTGGTGCTACGTACCAACTCTAAATATTTTCCAAAGGTGGTGCCTCAATTTCACCCTAATCTATTGAATTGCCATTATTTGTGTCCCAAACTGACAGTTGCGGAAAGTGCCTTTCACACCTTAGATGTAAAACAAGCCCTTACATGTTAAATTGATAGGACCAAATCATTAGAAATTCAGTTGTCATCAGTGACTTCTTCAGGGATGTAATTTAATAGGTCATGAATGATGTAATATGTGAGGTCATAAGCAGTATGCAGTTGGGGCAAGTTATGGTTAGCTCACTGAACAATAACTGGCAAATTTCAGATATTTTGTGTTTTTAAGCATTCCTTTTCAACTCATTTTAACACGTAACTGTAACATAACTTTGACATTTGTTTCTTTTTTGCTGTATTCCAGGGTCTTTTTTTAATGTAACCTATGTTCTTATTACCATACCTAACTATAATATCATTCTAACCTTTGTATTTTTCAGTGTATTTCTGTTTTGTTTAATGTGAGGGAAGATCATATTACCATAATTGACTGTCACTTTGTTTTTTAAGTGAATTTCTCAATGCTTTTTAATTTTACAGAAGAACATACTACTGTATTGGTGTGAAAGGGTCCCAAAACACATTTTCCCCATGCAGTTTATTCACCATAGGAAGTTTAGACAAAGCTTGAGCCACAATAACTGAATTATACCAAATTATGCAGACATTAAGATTTTTGCTCAGAAATCATGCTTTTTGTGATTTGGTGAAAATCTGTTTAGTCGTTTCAGGGAAATTAAGCTTCAGAATTTATAGATATTTAGTTTAGTTATTTCAAGTAACTATAGCTCTTGCCCTGAGGTAACTATAACTGGCGCACCAGCCATGCACTTTTTTCGCATCAGTAGCTTTACTGCAAATGTTGCAGTGATAATATCAGTTATGCCATAGAAGATGTCATGAATAACTTAATATGTCGGGTAATTAGCTGTGCATGGCAAGAGCACGAGTCATAGTCACTTAAAATAACTTTAACAGCTTAATTTCTGTGGTGTTGAGTGTATTAATTCAGAACCCAACTTAAAATGCTAATACATAATAATAACGTTCCTGTAACGTATGTATTTTTCAGTGAATTTCCATGCTTTTATTTTTTAATTTTTTTTTTTAACGCTGCAGGAGTTTGGCCCTGGCCTCAACCCCCCACGTGCATCCAGCCCCGTGCTGCGCACAGCCTTCGCCCGTGTGTGGTGGAAATTGGCCGCAGGGCCTGATCTGAAAACAATCTCCCACATGCTGCTACCCCCCCCCCACTTCCCACATGCATCCAGCCCCACCAACAATCCTCAGTAGTCATTCACCCATGCGCCACGCACGGCCTTTGGCCGTGCACTGCGGAAGATAGCAGCAGGGCCTACAGCGAACCACCCCATATGCCTACAACCCCTTGTTTGTTCTTTAGTGCCAGCACCAGGGGAGGTGTTGATCCCTGGGACAGAAAATGTCCCCCTTCCCCTGTCTTTTGTACTTTTGGCACCGACAAGGTGGTGGTGTCTGTGGCCACCAGGGCCAAGTAAGGGGGGGGGGGTCTGCACTCCCGCCCCCCGATTTCCTATTAAATCCCCAGGAAGGTGGTGGGACCAGGGCTCATAAGACCTTGAGAAGGGGGTCCAGGCAGCATCCCTCCTATTTACTATTAAACCCCTAGGGAGTTGGTGGTCCCTGGGGCTCTGAAGAGCCAGAGGAGAGGGGGGGGTCCTTGCAATCCCCCCCCTTTAAATTTCTTACACATCAGCATGCTCCAGGGAGCTGGCGCACCTGGGAGCTTATCTTTAACATACCGCAAGAGACTGCACTTTTTTTATTTTTTTATTTTCACCACAATCTGCAGATCCTCTGCGAAATTTGCAGCCAATTTTTTTACAAAAAAAAGCTTTTTAGCCCCTTCTGGGTTCCTGGGGATCCCAGCACCCACCACGCCTAAGGAGGCAAGGTATTCTTACCCTCCCTGTTTTTCTTTATTTCTTTTTGGGGGGGGGGTGGGACTTGGCTGTTTCCAAATCCCAAAATGTCTGCCAACACTTCATGGTTGAAGTGTTGACAGCTAATCAGATATCAGCACAGGGATTGTCGGATCTGCAGAGTATCCACGTCCCTAGATATCTAGATTTCTTTTTCCTTTAATATTTTGAAAACTTTTGAATGGATTTAAACCAAATATCTGAAACAGGTCTTTCTTGACTAAGAGCTACCATTCTGTCATATTTGTTGTAAATACGTCCAGTCGTTCGGGCTGTAGTTGTGTTCAAAATCCCTATAGGAAATTGCATTGGAAAAACACGTTAGGACCCCCTCCCTTTTTCTCAACCCATGCTTGACAAATCACCTCAAAACTTTCAGGGCAGCAACTGAAGTCTGTGACAAACAGGTTTTAAACATTTCATAAGGATGTGTCAAACGGCACCAAAGTTATTGGCAAAACAACAAAATCTTTTCCTAACTAGGTCCTGACTATAACTAACCTACTCCCTCTCTGTGAGGGTAGCAGTTTCATGTATTTTTTTAATGTTTGCACTCACAGAGACTGAGGGCTTAAACCGTATTTCCACTGTGAAGTTTCATCTACATTTTGCATAAGACAGGTCTGTGTGTGATTAAAATATTTTTTGTCTGTGCTTGGAAAAATGCTAGAGAAGTAATTCAAAGATATTTTCCTCTTAGTTTTTTTTTAATTAGAAAAAATCTCTATCACTGTGTGATAAAAGGGTTACGTTCCAGCAGACAGTATTTTGTTAGCTTGTTGAGGTGGTGGTAATTTATGAGGTAGAGAAAAAAAGAAAGCAATATCATCAGCCACTGGTACCTGTTTGAAAATTAACCATCATCTGCGCCCCAGTTAATTAGTAAATCATATCTTCAAACAAACAGGTTAGGGGGATGGTACTTCTCCCTCTGTATCAGTTGTGGTGGGGGTTTGAGTGCATTACTGAGGGCTTTCTCATAATATAAGTGAGAAAGTGGGTCCAGACTTTGATATTAGATTATTTAGTTGCAGATAGTCACCGTTAATTTCTCTGTGGCTTTTAAGTGTCAAACTTTGCTCCCCAAGGCTCCATACTCAGACGGTTTGGGGCCTTCAATTTTTGGCCTGAAGTTTAGGTACCAACACCATTATAAATGTAGGCCTTCCTCATCCATATCCGCAACAGAACAATGAGGAAGACACTTGCTACCTAGATGCTAGTTATGTCATTGATTTGGGACAGCATCTATCTCCGGAGTCACCTGATGTGCTCACACATCTACTGCATGCACAGATATGTACCAATCTCCCTGCAGCTCCTGCAGCAAACATCAGAATTCCAAACGGTCCTTTCAGTCATATTGTCATCAGCTAACATTGAAATATTTTGTACACAATACCTGTAAATTGGTTACAGATAGAGCATTTTACTGCCCTTTACCAAATAATTATCTATGAACTTTCCACTGTATCACTTTGGATAACACTGACCATTGTTTAACATATGTCGATGTTTGCTAGGAATGACCAATTGCTAACTATCCTACTCTGTTACCTTCTGTTAATAGGTCTTCCACAGCTGCTGTGTCTCTCTCTTTGCCCCTTGTACTTTGCCTTGACAAGCCCAGTAGCATACCTGGATCAGTCTATGTAAATCCTTTGTGCATACCTGAAACTCTTCAGCATATGTGTCCCTTGTTATTAAAACTCTAGTGTAGGTTATTGGCCTCCAGCCCAACCTAAATATCTAAGTGTGAAATTCTGGGTTATTCAGTGGTGGCGTCATGGGGAATCGGTAGTATGTAATGTGGCTGGTTCTCATTACCTTGCACCAGTATGACTTGGGTGGACAGTAGGGGGGGTTCTTGATTTTTGCGTGTTTTGGGGGACTCAAAGGAGAATAATTTAGGGGTGCTTTACTTATTTCCAGCTCTAATCTCTGCTATGATCTGGTGGCCGGCCAAGTCAGACATATACCATTTCAGAGGTATTGATGGTTGAGTTGCGAGGACATAGCTATTAACCCTTGGAACCCCATACCCACCTTGTGGGAAGCTTTAAACAATACTGATTTGACCACCCGTAAACCTAAGACATTTTCTTTGGATGGTCATTAATACCTTGTTCGGGAATAAAACCGGGGGAGCTCTGGTCACTTAAACATTTCTGGCATAAAGTTCAAGTTGATACAATTAACCCCTTCAATCCAGGAGGTCCTCAATTTGCCCCACCTGTAAAGGTCTTTAACAAGGTTCCCAGTAGGGTTAGAATATTGCTTTCACATGTCTTAGAGACATTTGGTGGAAGAACCAAACCTAAATACTCTATTCCTCATTGACCCCAGCTGAACGCATATTATTAAAGAACCTCCTGGTAGTTGTCCTAATTAATGGCTACACCCATTCCACTAGCCTTCTGATAATTGACTTTGAAGACCACTCCTGAAATTTTTGGGTTCTATCACTAGGGCTGGTACAGACATCTTTGGCTCAGCCAGAATTCATAGAATGTCAGCTGTGAATGGGCCATTTTTAGGGTCGAGCCTGCGTCGCTTGCGCATGCGTTTCGCTAAGCGAGATGCTTTAGGAATTAAAAAGGGCTCGGAGCCCTGTCCACGTCCCGTCAGTGTCTTTCGTTGGCTCGTGGGCTTGCCTGTTAGAATCTGCTTGATTTCATTAGTGGAAGGCATGCATACGTCATGCCTTTTCCGGTGGTTAGCCCTCCTCGAGCGCATCGACCAAGTACAGAAAACATGCGAGGCTCGCCGTTTTCCGTCCGGCTCGTGGACTACTTTTTCTCTATTTTCCTATCGCGATCTCGCTTGGCAGAAGTCGAGCGCTTTACATAATATTTACACAGTTAATTGCACTTTTTCCAGTTACGTACATAAATGCACTTTTGCCGATAGGTTTCAATACGAGTGAAAAGTCGGGTTAGGAGTTTACAACGCTATCAGCTCTAAAACGAGCAAATGCGAGACCCATTGCATTGCAAATGCTTGTTTTATTTAGCCAGATCCTGAGTTCGGACCTTTAGCATTGTGTTTATAGTCCTCCTTTTATAGAAGGTGTTCCATTCAAAGTCCAAAGATCAGCAGGGACAGGGAGCAGGCGTTTCTTGTTCTGCTAACAAGAGAACTGTACACAGCATTTGTAACCTGATTTTATTTTGTAGAGATCTGTTTAAAGATCGCCTTTAGGAATGAGATCGATCTTGGGGCTGAGCCAGACTTCTCCAAAAACCTTTTTTACGGTTTACTCCATTTAGATGGCTACTCCGCATTAAATGAGAAACGGAACATTAGAGTGTGATCTTAGGTGGCCTTGTCTGTCATATTGTAAGCTAGTTTGGTGTTATCTCCTGTTTGACTATTTCTAAGAAATACCACTTAATAGAGCAAGACCAGAAGTAGTCCTACCCCTCTAAGATTTGTGTAATGATTTTAGTGAAGATCTTGACATTAAAGTTAAATAGGACTACCAGCTAGACAATAATTGTGCGTCTTTTTTATGCAAGAAAAGAAAGAAAAGGGAGGACCTTGCCTGCCAGTTTTGGCTGTACTGTACCAATGGGGAGTAGGGTCAAGACTGATTTGCATATGGCTGGGTCCAAACTGGGGTGACATGGTGGTCAAAAAAACAATAGATTGGGATGTCGCCCGAGTGATTGCCAGCTGCTGAGATTAATTCAAGCATTCCATCCATCTTATTGTTTTTTCATTTACTGTAATAAGGGGGCATGCAGGCCCATCTTTCTTGCTAGTGTTGAGGGAGAAGGAACCTTTGCCCCAATAGGGGGTAGAATGTGGGAGCTCATTTCTTTTCAGAAAGTGACAGACTTCCTGTTTCTAAGTTCAAATGATGGTCTGGTCTGGTGTAAAAGGCTATCAGTGCAGCAGTTGCAATGGGCCCTGGAGTGCAAGGGGCTCACAGCACACCAGTTATGGAGAGAAAAGTTTTAAGTCAATTCGTTTTTTGTTCCATGCATGAGCTACACAAACGCACCCCTGTCAATATCTCTAATCCCCACACCCTGCAATCAGCTGTGCCCTTCCAAATCCCCCAATCTTTGCAGTAAAGTTATCAGTGGGGGTCAGACTTCAAAAACGTTTTACTTACAGGGGGGTCAGTGCAAAAAAGTTTGAAGACCTCAGATCTAGAGAGTCCAGATAAGTCTTGATGGCGTCTTTTGATTATCATTACCCTAATCTCAAGGTCATCCCTTTCATGTACTCCTTCTCCAGTTGCTACTCTAGCTGCCGAACTGTGGTTTTGACTGTATGGATTTTATGGTTAAGATCTGAGCCGATCTTGGCAAAATCTTAACATAAGGCTCCTTTTGTTCTTAAATTCAAGCATCGGCAAGCAAATATCACCAGGGAGTATCGTAGTTATTTATTGGTTATATCTCCACAGGGGCTTTCATAATTGTTGCCAAAAGGGCATACATTATTGTAAGGGCAGATTTTGGTGAGCATTTTTTTGATGGTGGGCTCTTTGCTGATCTGCCATTTGTCGATGTCAATACAGTTATTCAGAGAAAAACATTCATAGAGCTATTCAGTGGAAGATTTTATCAACTGAGGGTAGGTACTAAAACCCACAGCCATCGAGAAGGGCACACCATGTGACTTTGCTGGGGATGTGAGGAGTGTTGGAAGGGGCCCCTCAAACCACAGAAGACTCTATCAGCTGTTCACTCAAGCCTTTAATATTGAGGTCATCCATTCAGCCCTCTCAGAAGAGTTACACAAGGCAAGAGTAAGGGGGCATCCAAGTTTTTACCAGTTGTCAAGCTTTTTAGGGACTGGGGGATACAATTGAGTGTAGAATGCGGTCACTAGCTTGGCCAGAACAATAGAGCAGAGATTCCTTCAGATAGCTATAGTGCTGCTCCCAGGCTAGGTCGTCATGTGCTTATCTACCCCTTTTTCTCTCAGTGTTCGCCACCATCTGCAGCCAGTTTAATGCAAACAGAGACCCCTCCCTCCCATCCCAGAAATGGGATTCTCTCACTTTCCACTGTCACCTCAGAGTTTGAGTCATTGTACTGAGTGAGTTTACCGTTGGAAGGGTTGAGACCTTGTGGGCATCACTAGTGACTGCTTGACCTCCAGTCTGCTGCAGTAGCAACTTCTTAGCGGTCTCGTGAGCTTCTTGTTGACTTCTGATGGCTCCTGAAAATTCAGATGGACCCCTGTCACTGACCTCCTCCACCTGTTCCTACTTTGTTGCAGGCCCCATGGTGAGTTTCCAAGCACAGGCTGTGGTTCTCTCTCCCCTCCTCCGCAGTCAGACCTTGGCCTCAAACCCTAAAGGCTCATCTGTGCAGCCATCATATCCTCCAACATAATCAGGAGAACCTAGTGTCTTTTACAGCACCCCTCTCACTGTTCTAATGATAACCATCTTGAAGCTGCACATCTTCCATAGGCCAGCACTTTCCAAAGGACTCCCCAAAATGGTAGCTCAGTCTCTTCATCATGATGAACTCGTGAGCATAAGTCCGCAAATGCTGCTGATCCATTAGGGGAAGTTGCTTGGTGCTATTAGCTTGCAAAGTCACTTTCATATAGGTCTTCATTACAGCCATTCAACATTCCCTTACTTTGGAAAATCGGATTTAATATTTAAATCAGAATTTAGGTAGCTTTAGTGGAAAAATAATTTTATAAAAAATTCTACTTTGGAATACCGGAGTGAGCACTGGCTTAAAACCAATTCTGGAACTCATCACAAAATGCACTCCTGGCAGGGGTTGATGACTGCTGTAGGACAGTAGCTTCTGGGCCCTGTAAGGCAGAAATGTTGGCAACACTTGGCCACTTCGCATTGGATTAGCTGTCTGGGAATGGACAACTGAGAGAATAAGGCACTGCATTCACAGTTCTTTTGGCTTGCTGATCTCAAAAGGGTCTGACGGGGCCTGCTCCAGTTCACACCCATGGCCCTTCTATACCCTTTGACTTCATTTCCAGTAGAGGGATAACTAGTTTGTAATCCTTAAAGAGAGAAAAGAGTTCATTTAAGTAAGGCTATGGCTAGGAGCTGATCTGGAACACTCCAGAGGGGAAAAATGTTTCACCCATTTTGAATTTAGGGCTGTGGGAATTTTTATAGTAAAGTGAAGAGGCTAGTGCACCTAATAAAACTGTTACATCTATACCTCTTTAGAACATTCCTAGATGCAGAAAGACTATGGGCCTGATTACAACTTTGGAGGAGGTGTTAATCCGTCCAAAATGTGACAGATTTACCACCAGCCGTATTACGAGTTCCATAGGATATAATGGACTCGTAATACGTCTGGTGGTATATCCGTCACATTTGGGACGGATTAACACCTTCCTCCAAAGTTGTAATCAGGCCCAATATCTGAAAATGAATGTTCTGCTAGAAGGAAGAGGGCTCCTGCTAGAAGAGGATAAAAGCACTCCTAACTGCTGCTCCTACCTAGATACTGAAACTTCTCTCCACTCCAAGAGTCACATGGCTGCACACTTGCTTGCATGATGCATGGACATTACAAAACAGAAGAACTCCTGCCTCCAAAAAGGATCCTGGTGACCCCAGAAGACTCAACCTATTCTCAGAGATCTGATGTCTAGAAGCCTGCTCTGCGTTCCTGGGGCCTGCAGGACTGACCAGAAAGAAGGTTTCTAGCAATTATCGAAAAAGTGGGATTTAGTAACCTATTTCATCTTTGGTGGACCAGGACAAGGTGCTGAGGTTTGCATATGAAGATTGCACCCAAGGCAAGCAAGTAAATCATATATGTCTCGCTTAGAGATTTTTGTCTTGCTGAAAATGGGGGTTCAGTGGACCCTCGCAATAAAGGCATCCAGCCTCACGGAGACCTGCTTGGCTGCGGCTTACAATCTTTGCCCATTAAAGGTTTTTGAGGCCAAAACAGTGACTAAGTCCGAAGATGAAGCCTTGGGCCTGGGTGATTCAGCAAATCCATCCCAGCAACAAAGCAAATTTGGCAGATGCAAAATCCAGCCTTGTCCCACTCAGAGCTTTTGGCACAAAAACCAATGACGTCAGTGGGAGCTTGGCGACAACCTTTTCAAAATAGGACGACCCTCACCAATCTCGGCCTTGAACATTGCTACGCTGAAGGCAGTACTTAATTTGTTGATAGTGTTTGCTTCTGCTCAGCACCGGCAGTTAATTCTTAACATTGGTACTTTTCAATTGTGCTCCACCGTGTGGTGGTGCAGTCTGCTTATTTTCCACACAATAGTTTACCACTTTACCGTACACTAAAAAATAATAACAGTGCATCTAGGCCATTGGGACAGGCATTTGGCATCATTAGCAGGGGCAGTGGGTGGTGAAACTGCAGTGGCCTCCTACGTGGCCACTTTGGGCCCTTGCACATCTATTTTTACAAGTCAAGCACATGCCTAAAGTTATTGATTTTAATTTTAAAGTCTATGTCCTAAGGTAAAACATTTGACCAGGACAACCTTATTGGTGTAGCCAACCTCTCCGATCCATCACAGTCAGTCTGATATCACACCTAGATCCTTGTGAACTATTGTTTTTCAATAATGCTTTATTTTTTTTGCAGATGCTTTTGGCCTCAAAACTTAAAAAAAATTCCTATCTCTGATTCCACCTACCCGAGTTGATGATTTTTGTATCTATTTGCTCGTTACTTTTCTCTCGGTTCCTAAATTGGTAAATGTTATTGTATTTTGTTCTTTACCATACAACTGTTGGTTCTGCTTGAACTTAAACTCACTTTAAGTTGGTAGGGGTCACCAACTCCTTCCAAATTGATAACTGAATTTCTGATGGAAATTTGCTGGTAACGGCAAAATAACTGACTTATGATACAGTGAATCAGCATCATATTTTCAGATCCATAATGGTCCTTTGATCAAGCGTATGACGTGTGGATAGTGCAAGAATGACACCAATTTGGCTAAGAGCATTAAACCATCAAAACACGAGGGGGATTCGGAGGATTAAAGGTCCAGTGTATACCTTCCAATGAAAGTTACTTAATAATGCAATACACTGTTCCAAGAGGAAAAGAAGAGACAGGGTGAGTACTGGGGGTCCTATCTAATAGGAGCAAGAGTCCTCACACACCCAGTTGGGTGTCATGCTTCATCATCGGACGAGCTCCTCGTCAGACTGGCGCTGCAATGTCTGACGGGCACCACCCATCGGGGGCTCTTTGCCGGAGATCTTTTCTCGATGATGCCACACTATCCCGCAAGTGAGTAGGGAGAGAAAGAGGGGGGAGAGTTCAAAGAAAATAAGAGTAAAATTGGCTCAGGAACCTCACTAAGTGCTATCTTTATTTGTCTGTGTGGGGTGATGGCCAAGGTTAAAACATTTAACAGGAGATTGAGATAGAGATGATGCTCGACCACTCTCTAACAATATATCTAACAGCGAGGAGGTCAGGAACTACAAGACCCACCTCAGAATAGGGTCAACATGTTTCGCGTCTCCGTGGTCCACAAGGATCCAATGATGCTTCTTCAGGACCTAGTGTAAAAAACTTCTCCAACTATAAACTAAATTGGCTCTTGCACACCATAGCTGACAGTCAAAAAAGTATCGTCAGTCACTTACGCGAGTCCACTATGACCCAGGTTTTCCGTTCCTATTCGTCACCCTGGAGATGTATAAAAGGTATCAATGCATAAGTTATATCTCAAATACCCTTGATTCGATCGAAAGACCTTAAATGTATGATAAACTGTGTGGCACACAGTGATGGTGTTGGTGATAACACACCCATGCCAAGTAAATAAACAAAAATATGCTTACCCTCCCAAATTGAGACAGGGCTTCATGGGATCACGTGTGCCGTAGGCCAGGCTCACAAAACACACTACTTGTCATATGGAAAAAACATGGTAAGGGGACAAACACCAATGTTAAAATGTCAAGACTCAAACCATCAAATAGAAAAAAAGTAAAACATATTCATCAGCACTGGAAAACGCAATATAAGGGCGTCATTTCCCTCCATTAAGTGTAACTATAGTAATCATCTTGTATCAGTCTATTATGACACAACGTTGACAGACATAGAGAAGAATTCGTAAGGCCTAGGGCATGTTGCTACTTGCTGTATAACAGCTGGTAGTATCTATGATCAAAATTGACCGGAAAGCAAAACCCGATCAGCAAGGGACAGGAGGTGTCTATCGAGTAAGTTAGATCTTAAACATTTAAAGTAGCGGTTCTCATTCACTTAAGCGATCATTGGA
Source organism: Pleurodeles waltl (assembly GCF_031143425.1). NCBI lineage: Eukaryota > Metazoa > Chordata > Amphibia > Caudata > Salamandridae > Pleurodeles > Pleurodeles waltl. The sequence continues at coordinate 310,847,303 of NC_090449.1, read as the reverse complement.
GAGGGACCGGTCTAAGGGGCATGCACTCAAAATTACCGATCGTGCATGTATCCCAAACATTACCGGGTGTTGAGTTCCTCACCTCGGTTAAATCGACATAAAATATCTCAAGCCGTCAGAAGGTCACACGCTCCCAACCGGGACACTTACTTGGCAGATCCTGGCGGCGGGTGCAATAACCTACCCCTGGTCGCGCTCCCGAAGGTAAATAGGAAACGCGAACCCAGGGGAAGAAATACTACCGCGCCCGGAAGTCAGCATCAATGGCTGACGCGCGCGTTGCTTAGCAGCGGCAGTACATGCCGAACCCAACAACGGTAAACAATGGAAATAAATGAAGGGCTCACGTTGCTCCTGTCTCTACATAGGCTCAAAACGGCGGCCATCATGGAGTCATGTTATACTAGGTTAATAATAATCAAAAGAGATCAGCAGATGGCCGATAGACGTTCCTTCATACTATGTAATGAAGGAGAACAAAGGAAACCAGTCATGGCTAATCATGTATCAGCGTTATTCACCCAATTCTTGTCATAAATATGAAAAAGTTGGTAGTCATTCATTGCGTTAAAAGTGGGTGTGAAGTCAAATCATCTCAGAATAACTCATATGTCCGGTGGACCACCTCGGATGATACTCAATGTACTGCAAGGCTGTATCAGGGCGAGAAATTAGTCCAGGGAATATCATCATTCAAGCCTTTGCGATGAGTACCAAGTTTAAATACCCAGTGCTGCTCTAGTTCAAAAAGAGACTCCGTTCCTTTCTGAGAGCACGTCTGTAGTACAACCCACCACATGTCGTCAGGGCTGTGTTGCACTTCTATGTAGTGAATGCTTAATTTAGTCGAAGTTCGACCACAGCGAATGCTGCTGCGGTGTTCATTGATTCTTAATTTGACTGCTCTTGTAGTCATCCCTACATATTGTAAGCCGCAGGGGCAAGTAATCAAATATACACAATTTCGGGTATTACAATTGGTATGTTTGAGTAGCCGCCAGTTCCCGATAGGCTCTAATTCGAATGCATCTGTTCGTTTGGTGAGTGAACATACATTACAGTTTCCACAAGGGAAATGACCAGTGACTGGTGGCAGATCCCACAGGGTCCCTTGTCTACTGGGCACAGCCCGGGGTCTGGGCCGGGTGTGGATCAGCATGTCTTTTAAATTGGTGGTCCTTTTGAAAGCAAAGAACGGTTTAGAGAGATTCTCACCTCCACTACAGAGAATGTCCCATCTTTTGTTAATGATCTTCTTGATGGTATTAGATAGTGGTGTGAAGGTGGACACACAAGTCAGTTTAGTCTCTGAACACCTAGGTGCCGTATGTAGTAGTGTGTCTCTGTCACTGTACTTAGCTCGCTTGTAGGCGGTATTAACCACTCTCGTGGGATAGTGACGATCGCATAGTTTATCTTTCAATTCTGTAGCTTGTGTGTCAAATGAACGGATGTTACTACAATTGTGGCTTAACCGCAGAAACTGGCCATAAGGCAGATTGTCTCTGAGTGCTTTTGGGTGGTGACTGTCGTATAGTAATAAACTATTACGGTCTGTAGTTTTTGGGTGTTTACAGGTCTTTAATTTACCTCCATCAATACTAATCACCAGATCCAAAAATGGGATCTTAGTGGTCGAGACAGAGGAGGTGAAATTCAGAAAAGGGTCGAGGTCATTGACCCAAGTTGTAAAGGCTTCCACCTCAGTGATGGGACCCTGCCAGATGACCAAAATGGCGTCAATATATCGACGGCATAATTTGATATTATCAAAAAAAGGGTTGGAATCAGGTAGTATAAATCGTTTCTCAAAATCGTACATATAAAGGCACGCTAGGTTGGGGGCAAAAGTGCTACCCATCGAAGTCCCTCGAATCAGATGGAAAAGTAGGTCTTCGAATTGGAAAAAGTTCTCTGTCATGGCTAGACTTGCACGGTGCATGATAAAATGCACAGGAGTGGCTGAATCAAGTGTGGCAGATAGAAGGGCTGTCTCGACTACTGTCAGAGTGGCTAGTTGTGGGATATTGGTGTATAATGCTTTGACATCTAAGGTGATCACTGCTTGAACGTCAACTGTAGAATTGATAGATTCTATGAGATTGAGGACATCTTTAGTATCCCTTAAATACGTAGAGGACTGCTGTACAAGAGGTTGCAAAAAATGATCACAAAATGTAGATAGGGGTTCAAGGATAGATCCTATCCCTGAAACTATCGGGTGACCCGGAGGGGGTGGTCTTACCTTTGTGAATTTTAGGGAGACAATAAAAGTATGGTGTTCTCGGATTCACAGAATCCAGAAAATCTGCTTCTTTCTGTGAAATCCATGTATTCCCGCAAGCTTCATCTATCATTCCTCTAATCTCAGATTGAATTCTGGCTGTCGGGTCATGATCGATTCGTGCATAATACGTAGAGTCACCAAGGAGGCGGAGGCATTCTGGTCTATAGTCTACTGAATTCATTATGACTATAGCGCCACCTTTGTCTGCTGGTTTGATGATGATGCTGTTGTCAGCTGCCAGCCTCTTAAGAGCGTCGTTCTCAACTTTGGGTATATTGACGAAACTCTGTTTTGGTCGCAGTTTAGTAATGTCAGTGGTGACTGCCTTTTCAAATGCCAGGATCTCACAAGGTATTGAGGTTGTGGGTGGCATGAATTTAGACGGTTTTTTGAGGCCCGAATCTGATGGTGCAGTGTCAGTGGGTTTGTCTCTAAAAAAGGCCTGTAGTCTGATTTTCCTAAAGAATTGTGCAAGTTCACATTGGAGGCGGAAAAAATCTTCTCTGGGGGTTGGTACAAAACCCAAACCCCTATTAAGAACCCTAGTCTCATCAGGGGAGAGGGGTCTCGCAGACAAGTTGACAACTAAGTCTTTGGTTGTTGGACTTTGCCCTGGCTCCGAGTGACCATCTGTGGCTCCTCCTGGGCCCAGTGGACTCTTCTGCCTCTTCCTCTCCTTCTGCCTCTTCCCCTGCCCCTGCCTAAAAAAGGCATATATGGTAACATGGGACGAGGTTGATAGAAGGGGAAGGGTTTTTGCCACCCAAGTGGCTGACCAGGGTGATATTGGGGGAAATTGAAATACGGTTGTGGTCTCTCGTCATCCGTACTCCACCCATCAGACGAAGAACTGTGGCTGTATTTGCGAGGTCTTCTAAGCGACGTAGAAGATTCATCTGACGAGACGGATTGGGTATCAGCAGAATAGTCTTCCTTAATGTAGGGATAGACTTTTTCTCTACTAAATTTGCTGATATCTTTCTGTAGATACCATACATGCCTTTTTTTAGGCAACGGCAGGGGAAGAGGCAGAAGGAGAGGAAGAGGCAGAAGAGTCCACTGGGCCCAGGAGAAGCCACAGATGGTCACGCGGAGCAGGGCAAAGTCCAACAACCAAAGACTTAGTTGTCAACTTGTCTGCGAGACCCCTCTCCCCTGATGAGACTAGGGTTCTTAATAGGGGTTTGGGTTTTGTACCAACCCCCAGAGAAGATTTTTTCCACCTCCAATGTGAACTTGCACAATTCATTAGGAAAATCAGACTACAGGCCTTTTTTAGAGACAAACCCACTGACACTGCACCATCAGATTCGGGCCTCACAAAACCGTCTAAATTCATGCCACCCACAACCTCAATACCTTGTGATATCCTGGCATTTGAAAAGGCAGTCACCACTGACATTACTAAACTGCGACCAAAACAGAGCTTCGTCAATATACCCAAAGTTGAGAGCGCCGCTCTTAAGAGGCTGGCAGCTGACAACAGCATCATCATCATCAAACCAGCAGACAAAGGTGGCGCTATAGTCATAATGAATTCAGTAGACTATAGACAAGAATGCCTCCGCCTCCTTGGTGACTCTACGTATTATGCACGAATCGATCATGACCCGACAGCCAGAATTCAATCTGAGATTAGAGGAATGATAGATGAAGCTTGCTGGAATGCATGGATTTCACAGAAAGAAGCAGAATTTCTGGATACTGTGAATCCGAGAACACCATACTTTTATTGTCTCCCTAAAATTCACAAAGGTAAGACCACCTCCTCCTGGTCGCCCGATAGTTTCAGGGATAGGATCTATCCTTGAACCCCTATCTACATTTTGTGATCATTTTTTGCAACCTCTTGTACAGCAGTCCTCTACGTATTTAAGGGATACTAAAGATGTCCTCAATCTCATAGAATCTATCAATTCTACAGTTGACGTTCAAGCAGTGATCACCTTAGATGTCGAAGCATTATACACCAATATCCCACAACAAGCCACTCTGACAGTAGTCGAGACAGCCCTTCTATCTGCCACACTTGATTCAGCCACTCCTGTGCATTTTATCATGCACCGTGCAAGTCTAGCCATGACAGAGAACTTTTTCCAATTCGAAGACCTACTTTTCCATCAGATTCGAGGGACTTCGATGGGTAGCACTTTTGCCCCCAGCCTAGCGTGCCTTTATATGTACGATTTTGAGAAACGATTTATACTACCTGATTCCAACCCTTTTTTTGATAATATCAAATTATGGCATCGATATATTGACGACATTTTGGTCATCTGGCAGGGTCCCACTGAGGTGGAAGCCTTTACAACTTGTGTCAATGACCTCGACCCTTTTTTGAATTTCACCTCCACACCAAAAAACTACAGACCGTAATAGTTTTACTATACTACAGTCACCATCCAAAAGCACTCAGAGACAATCTGCCTTATGGCCAGTTTCTGCGGTTACGCCACAATTGTAGTAACATCCGTTCATTTGACACACAAGCTACAGAATTGAAAGATAAACTATGCGATCGTCACTATCCCACGAGAGTGGTTAATACCGCCTACAAGCGAGCTAAGTACAGTGACAGAGACACATTACTACATACGGCACCTAGGTGTTCAGAGACTAAACTGACTTGTGTGTCCACCTTCACACCACTATCTAATACCATCAAGAAGATCATTAACAAAAGATGGGACATTCTCTGTAGTGGAGGTGAGAATCTCTCTAAACCGTTGTTTGCTTTCAAAAGGACCACCAATTTGAAAGACATGCTGATCCACACCCGGCTCAGACCCCGGGCTGTGCCCAGTAGACAAGGGACCCTGTGGGATCTGCCACCAGTCACTGGTCATTTCCCTTGTGGAAACTGTAATGTATGTTCACTCACCAAACGAACAGATGCATTCGAATTAGAGCCTATCGGGAACTGGCGGCTACTCAAACATACCAATTGTAATACCCGAAATAGTGTATATTTGATTACTTGCCCCTGCGGCTTACAATATGTAGGGATGACTACAAGAGCAGTCAAATTACGAATCAATGAACACTGCAGCAGCATTCGCTGTGGTCGAACTTCGACTAAATTAAGCATTCTCTACATAGAAGTGCAACACAGCCCTGACGACATGTGGTGGGTTGTACTACAGACGTGCTCTCAGAAAGGAACGGAGTCTCTTTTTGAACTAGAGCAGCGCTGGGTATTTAAACTTGGTACTCATCGCAAAGGCTTGAATGATGATATTCCCTGGACTAATTTCTCACCCTGATACAGCCTTGCAGTACATTGAGTATCATCCGAGGTGGTCCACCGGACATATGAGTTATTCTGAGATGATTTGACTTCACACCCACTTTTAACGCAATGAATGACTACCAACTTTTTCATATTTATGACAAGAATTGGGTGAATAACGCTGATACATGATTAGCCATGACTGGTTTCCTTTGTTCTCCTTCATTACATAGTATGAAGGAACATCTATCGGCCATCTACTGATCTCTTTTGATTATTATTAACCTAGTATAACATGACTCCATGATGGCCGCCGTTTTGAGCCTATGTAGAGACAGGAGCAACGTGAGCCCTTCATTTATTTCCATTGTTTACCGTTGTTGGGTTCGGCACGTACTGCCGCTGCCAAGCAACGCACGCGTCAGTCATTAATGCTGAGTTCCGGGCGCGGTAGTATTTCTTCCCCTGGGTTCACGTTTCCTATTTACCTTCGGGATCGCGACCAGGGGTAGGTTATTGCACCCGCCGCCAGGATCTGTCAAGTAAGTGTCCCGGTCGGGAGCTTGTGACCTTCTGACGGCTTGAGATATTTTATGTCGATTTAACTGAGGTGACAAACTCAACACCCGGTAATGTTTGAGATACATGCACGATCGGTAATTTTGAGTGCATGCCCCTTAGACCGGTCCCTCTCCAATGATCGCTTAAGTGAATGAGAACCGCTACTTTAAATGTTTAAGATCTAACTTACTCGATAGACACCTCCTGTCCCTTGCTGATCGGGTTTTGCCTTCCGGTCAATTTTGATCATAGATACTACCAGCTGTTACACAGCAAGTAGCAACATGCCCTAGGCCTTACGAATTCTTCTCTATGTCTGTCAACGTCGTGTCATAATAGACTGATACAAGATGATTACTATAGTTACACTTAATAGAGGGAAATGACCCCCTTATATTGCGTTTTCCAGTGCTGATGAATATGTTTTACTTTTTTTCTATTTGATGGTTTGAGTCTTGACATTTTAACATTGGTGTTTGTCCCCTTACCATGTTTTTTCCATATGACAAGTAGTGTGTTTTGTGAGCCTGGCCTACGGCCCGCGTGATCCCATGAAGCCCTGACTCAATATGGGAGGGTAAGCATATTTTTGTTTATTTACTTGGCATTGGTGTGTTATCACCAACACCATCACCGTGTGCCACCCAGTTTATCATACGTTTAAGGTCTTTCGATTGAATCAAGGGTATTTGAGATATAACTTATGCACTGATACCTTTTATACATCTCCAGGGTGACGAATAGGAACGGAAACCCGGGCCATAGTGGACTCGCGTAACTGACTGACAATACTTTTTTGACTGTCGGCTATGGTGTGCAAGAGCCAATTTAGTTTATAGTTGGAGAAGATTTTTACACTAGGTCCTGAAGAAGCGTCATTGGATCCTTGTGGACCACGGAGACGCGAAACATGTCGATCCTATTCTGAGGTGGGTCTTGTAGTTCCTGACCTCCTCGCTGTTAGATATATTGTTAGAGAGTGGTCGAGCATCATCTCTATCTCACTCTCCTGTTAAATGTTTTAACCTTGGCCATCACCCCACACAGACAAATAAAGATGGCACTTAGTGAGGGTCCTGAGCCAATTTTACTCTTTTTTTTCTTTGAACTCTCCCCCCTCTTTCTCTCCCTACTCACTTGCGGGATAGTGTGGCATCATCGAGAAAAGATCTCTGGCAAAGAGCCCCCCGATGGGTGGTGCCCGTCAGACATTGCAGCGCCGGTCTGACGAGCTCATCCGATGATGAAGCATGACACCCAACTGGGTGTGTGAGGACTCTTGCTCCTATTAGATAGGACCCCCCAGTACTCACCCTGTCTCTTCTTTTCCTCTTGGAACAGTGTATTGCATTATTAAGTAAGAGCATTAAACCTACATCATTGAGAAGGCTAGCAGAGCCCTCCCATGGGTGGCGGGGGCTCCATAAATGTGTGGGAAGCTTGGCATCTGATAAAGTGGGGTCCAACTGGGCGTAAACAGGGTGTGGACAAGTTGGGGTGTGGGCATCAAAAAGAATATGGTATAAACAATTATAATGGGCTTGGGAATATGTCACACATAACAGTGAAAAGTATATAAAATGTATTGGGACTGTCTCTCAGGGATCGTTGTAATGTGAATTATTGTAAAATTAAAATAAAATGTTTAAAGATAAAATGTGACTTGCTTTGTTCCTTTGGAACCTTAACCTTGGCAGGTGATATTCGAACTCTGACATCTCTGCTTCTCCTATAGGAGTTCAATATGGGAAAGAAGATCAAGGAAGCTGTCGGGGACCTAACCCTGAACATGTATGAGGGGCAAATTACAGTGCTACTGGGGCACAATGGAGCCGGCAAGACCACCACCCTTTCCATGTTGACAGGTACTGTAAATGAAGGCAATCTCTTGAAAGCAGTCTCTTTAAGGCATGGGCAGGTCCAACTTCCCCTTCAGGCTTGCAAGAGTTTCATTAACAGAGCAGCAGTAAAATATATTAGGTGCCTTGTGTCCTGAGTCTATAACTTTTTATTAACTTAATGCAGAATTTTTTGCAGCATTTATGCTGTGAGATATTCTGTCAGTCTTGACCTTGGAATCCCCTTATCATATTGGGCATTTAGCAGCACCTTAGCACATTACAATCTGAGTGTTTTTGGGGTTCGGTACTTAAGTGGGAACAATTTTGGAAGTTCAGGTGGTAGGGAGTGTCTTCTCAGCAAGAGTGTGAACAATGTACATTTACCCAACAAGATAAGTGCAAGTTATTCAATATTAAAACAAAGAGGAACAATTAACAAAAGTGCATCTATGGAGAATGGGATTTGAATGCGAGTTTTCATAGTTCATTTTATTTCTCCAGAATTGTGGTAGTGAAGGGGATAGTATAACATGTTCCAGAAAGGAGTCACAAATCCTAGAAGGTGCATGAGTGAAGTCTGGTGTTGCGTAGGAATTCAAATGCTTGGCTTTGTGAAGGTGAATGCTTGCCCTTGCACTTTTCTGGACAGGTGTACTTTTTTTCTCCACCAGTGCACTCAACAGTCAAGCAACGCTACTGAGCAATCTGATTTTACTCACCTGAGACATTGGGAGGTATAGATGGTACACCCCTTTTCAGACCAAACTCTACAAGACAGCACCGCTGTCTGGTTGCAAAGACATATTGGGGAAACACCAATGTTTACAGATTAGAGGCTAAAAGAATATAAAGGTTGTGACACCTAATATTCTATTTCTTTCCAGTTCCATAATCAGTTTACTCCCTTTACAAACTTGACTCCCTAAAGATAGTGATAACAAGCAGAGAAGGCTTAACATAACATGCGGTAGTTGGATATCAACTAAGATACATTATAACATAGTATTGTCAACTCTGTCTCTCTTCTGGAGACTAGGGACATAATTTGGAGGACAGTATGGAATTATAATCTTAAAATAACTTCATGACTCACAGTCCACACTATGAACATGCTTAGCTTAGTTTATGCCAGCTTACATCCACACTTGCCCTGACCACCCTACTGCCATCTGTGCAGCCTTTGGCCACACTACAGACCATACTTTTTGGCCTCTGGTAAAATGTTTGTGATTTCCCGTAGTGTTCGCCATAACTAAAAACTATTGACAAAGGCAGTCATTTCCAAAGGCAAGAGTTATTGGCTTTGCCAGAACTTAATGTGACTGTGGCTACTGTCCTCTGTACCCAGGCAGTGGATAATCATTGCAGCCATTCAACCATTTCTCATGGTCTCTAGCCATTGACAAGTCTGTAGGCCATTTGTGTTGCACAACCAGTATCTCTAATGAACCACTTTTTATTTTTACAACTGGTATCTCTCCTGCCTCAACTGAAAAGAGCTGCCTTATAGATTGGAAACAGCATAACTTGATGTATTTGGCCTTGGCAAGCCTAAGGTCTGTCCCAAAGTAGGCTCTGACCCATGGCTCTATTCTGTTCTGGACCGTCCCCTATCTTAGTCAGACCTGCCCGCTGATTCGCAGTGCCACTGTGTCACTCAGTTTCATTTACCTTCAGATGGTGGCAGGGAATATGAGCTGCTAACCACTGCACAAAGTGCCTTTCCAGAATGATTTTTTAGGTTGTTAGCAGCTGTAAGTGGTGTGAAAAAACCCCAAGGATATAGGCAAAAGCCTCATCTACCCTTTGAAGGATTCTTTGGAAGGTTTGAGAGTATTGATGGATCTCTGCATGAGGCCACTCCTCCTCCAAGTCCTCACCCACTCCTCACATGGTGAAATATATTTGTAAGTTGGTAGGTCTGTTAAAGGCCCTCATTAGGATGTGAACATATTGATTTGAAGATTATGGAAAGAGCCTCCCTTCTAGCACTCAATTTGTTCTGTCACAATTAAGCAGCAAAATACAATCCGTTTTTGGTGTTTCAATCTCTCCAAACAGAATGTTGACACTGTCATTTTAAAGAAATAGTAATAGTTTTGTAGGATTCTGTACCGGGTTACTGCACATATTGCAAAGATCAGCATGTCACTGAAAAATGACTACACTTGGAACCAGGCCCATACCAACTCTTGAACAGATTTCTACTCTGGGCCCAAGATCCATGCCTACAAAATTAATAAAGCGCAACCGATTGTCATGCAGCCTGACCCTAACCCAGTCCTCTACTACAATGGTTCCCAACCTTTTGACTTCTGTGGACCCCCACTTTATCCTTACTGGGACACAGGGACCTCCACTGAATCCTTATTGGAATCTGGGGACCCCCCCCCCATGAGTCATTACTGAAAGCTGGGGACCTAATCTGTTAATAATATATAATTTTCTAAGCAGTTCCCCCCCACCCCCCCCCCCACCCCCCCCCCCCCCCCAGGGGTCCCCGGACCACAGGTTGGGAACCACTGCTCATATGTTGCATCTGTTAACAGAGGCTCTATTATTTTTTTGGTTCTAACTCTGATTCTGTGCCAGAGCAGGGGGGATCCCAAGGTGTTGATGAGGGTGATAGTGTGCTTCCCTTTTACTATACTGATGATGCCCTATACATTTATTTACAGAATGTCAGTGGGTTTCACACCTCGCTTAAGACAAAGAATGGCTCACAACTGGGGCCACCAATGGAAGAGAGTGCCTGGTTTACATGGTGATCTGGAGAGTGTAAGGAAATACCTCCTTGGCATGGTTACCCCCTGACTTTTTGCCTTTGCTGATGCCAGGTTATGATTTGAAAGTGTGCTGAGGCCTGCTAACCAGGCCCCAGCACCAGTGTTCTTTCCCTAAAACTGTACCTTTGTATCCACAATTGGCACACCCTGGCATCCAGGTAAGTCCCTTGTAACTGGTACCCCTGGGACCACGGACCCTGATGCCAGGGAAGGTCTCTATGGGCTGCAGCATGTCTTATGCCACCCTGGGGACCCCTCACTCAGCACAGACACACTGCTTGCCAGCTTGTGTGTGCTGGTGGGGAGAAAATGACTAAGTCGACATAGCACTCCCTCAGGGTGCCATGTCAACCTCACACTGCCCATGGCATAGATAAGTCACCCCTCTAGCAGGCCTTACAGCCCTAAGGCAGGGTGCACTATACCATAGGTGAGGGCATAGGTGCATGAGCACTATGCCCCTACAGTGTCTAAGCAAAAACTTTGACATTGTAAGTGCAGGGTAACCATAAGAGTATATGGTCTGGGAGTCCGTCAAACACGAACTCCACAGCACCATAATGGCTACACTGAAAACTGGGAAGTTTGGTATCAAACTTCTCAGCACAATAAATGCACACTGATGCCAGTGTACATTTTATTGTGAAATACACCCCAGAGGTCATCGTAGAGATGCCCCCTGAAAACATACCAGACTTCCAGTGTGGGCTGACTAGTTTTGCCAGCCTGCCACACACCAGACATGTTGCTGGCCACATGGGGAGAGAGAGTGCCTTTGTCACTCTGTGGCTAGTAACAAAGCCTGTACTGGGTGGAGGTGCTTTTCATCTCCCCCTGCAGGAACTGTAACACCTGGCGGTGAGCCTCAAAGGCTCACCCTCTTTGTTACAGCGCCACAGGGCATTCCAGCTAGTGGAGATGCCCTCCCCCTCCAGCCACAGCCCCACTTTTGGCGGCAAGGCCAGAGGAGATAATGAGGAAAACAAGGAGGAGTTACTGGCCAGTCAGGACAACCCCTAAGGTGTCCTGAGCTGAGGTGACTCTGACTTTTAGAAATCCTCCATCTTGCAGATGGAGGATTCCCCCAATAGGATTAGGGATGTGCCCCCTCCCCTCAGGGAGGAGGCACAAAGAGGGTGTAGCCACCCTTAGGGCTAGTAGCCATTGGCTACTAACCCCCCAGACCTAAACACGCCCCTAAATTGAGTATTTAGGGGCCCCCAGAACCTAGGAAAACAGATTCCTGCAACCTGAAGACGAAGAAGGACTGCTGACCTGAAGCCCTGCAGAGAAGATGGAGACACCAACTGCTTTGGCCCCAGCCCTACCGGCCTGTCTCCCCACTTCAAGAAAAACTGCAACAGCGACTCGTCCCCCAGGGTCCAGCGACCTCTGAAGCCTCAGAGGACTACCCTGCATCTAAAAAGACCAAGAACTCCCGAGGACAGCGGCCCTGTTCCAAAGAAACTACAACTTTGAAACAAAGTAACAACTTTTAAAGGACTGCACGTTTCCCGCCGGAAGCGTGAGACTTTCCACTCTGCACCCGACGCCCCCGGCTCGACCTGCGGAGAAACAACACTACAGGAAGGACTCCCCGGCGTCTGCGACCCTGTGAGTAGCCAGAGTTGACCCCCCTGAGCCCCCCAGCGACGCCTGCAGAGGGAATCCAGAGGCTCCCCCTGACCACGACTGCCTGCTTCAAAGAACCCAACGCCTGGTAAAGATACTGCACCCGCAGCCCCCAGGACCTGAAGGATCCGACCTCCAGTGCAGAAGCGACCCCCACGTGGCCCTCTCCCTTGCCCAGGTGGTGGCTACCCCGAGGACACCCCCCCCTTGCCTGCCTGCATTGCTGAAGAGACCCCTGGGTCTCCCATTGAAACCAATTGCAAACCTGACGCCTGTTTGCACACTGCACCCGGCCGCCCCCGTGCCGCTGAGGGTGTACTTTTTGGGCTGACTTGTGTCCCCCCCCAGTGCCCTACAAAAACCCCCCTGGTCTGCCCTCCGAAGTTGCGGGTACTTACCTGCTGGCAGACTGGAACCGGGGCACCCCCTTCTCCTTTGAAGCCTATGTGTTTTGGGCACCACTTTGACCTCTGCACCTGACCGGCCCTGAGCTGCTGGTGTGGTAACTTTGGGGTTTCCTTGAACCCCCAACGGTGGGCTACCTTGGACCCAACTTTGAACCCTGTAGGTGGTTTACTTACCTGCAAAACTAACAAAGACTTACCTCCCCCAGGAACTGTTGAAAATTGCACTGTCTAGTTTTAAAATAGCTATTTGGCATTTTTGCTAAAACTGTACATGATATTGTGTTGATTCAAAGTTCCTATGATACTGGAGTGAAATACCTTTCATTTGAAGTATTACTTGTAAATCTTGAACCTGTGGTTCTTAAAATAAACTAAGAAAATATATTTTTCTATATAAAAACCTATTGGCCTGGAATTGTCTTTGAGTGTGTGTTCCTCATTTATTGCCTGTGTGTGTACAACAAATGCTTAACACTACCCTCTGATAAGCCTACTGCTCGACCACACTTCCACAAAATAGACCATTAGAATTCTCTTTTTACCACTATCTTACCTCTAAGGGGACCCCTGGACTCTGTGCATGCTATTTCTTACTTTGAAATAGTGCATACAGAGCCAACTTCCTACAGAGAGCATCTGTGCCATTAGAATTACAGCTACTCTCCGTTGAGACCAAAATAGATATCTTACAGCCTGGACCAGTTGTGCTGAGCCCTTGCTTCCTGTTAATGATACCCTCTCTGATACTCTGATGGCTACTTGGTCAAAGCCTTGTTCTTCCCCTATTCATAGGCAGGTGGCCAGATGTCACAGACCAGCAACTGGTCACCCGGATTTTCTCACCAAGCACCCAACTCCGGAGACCCTCATCCACCAGTATGGTGAATTCTAACTCATTTCTAACTACTTCTCCAGACAGGAAATCCAAAAGGATTGAAGCATTGGGCAAGCTTATATTATCTAGTATTGCTATCTGTTAATGTGGTTTCCTTGCTGGGTCACTGCGTACATCCACTCTTTGACCTATCCAGCGACATTTTACTGGCAGTGCTGGAATACCTAATGTCCTCTTTAATTTGGTTTATCATGGACAGGATGCAGCCAAATATGTCATCCACGCATGTCTGGATAAAGCAGATTGCTTGGGGAGGTTCAGTCGGTGGTAGTGACATACTTCATCACCACATGTGGTTGTTTTCCACAGGATATTGCAGCACTGCAGAGGCCTACCCCAATGGATTTGCCTTTTGATGGGTCCCACCTTTTGGGTCAGAAAGTAAACTCTGTTGGAGTGCTCAAAGTACAGTCAAGTTACAGTGATCTCCCTGGGAAAGTTGAACCCTGGTGGGCAGTACCCACATCAGTTCAGAAAGTTCAGCAGCTATTCCAAGGGCTGGCATACATATGTAAGTATGTATTTTGTAGTTCTCCAGTATTGGATCTTTCATAGATTCACAGGCCTGAATCATTCCCTGTCGTCAAAGTGGGAGTCCCACAGTACCACAGAAAGCAGTAGAGAAAAAACGTACACAGAAGTTAGTGCTAAAGACTTAAACAGCTTATTAAAAATCATTTAAAAAGGGCCCAAGTTCAGCCAGTTAGGCGACAGCACCCTTTAGAATCCTCACCACAGAGGTTCCACTCCCTCAGATTTTCTACTGCTATCGTGAGATGGGAGTCTCCCTGAGCTCAGTTTTTCCACAGTTTATTCACATTTTGAGAAGATTTCTCTTCAGGTCAGAATTTATTTCTACTGTTCCAGATTATGGGGGTCATTACAACTTTGGCGGTCTTTGACCTCCAGGGCTGTTTTGTCGGAAGCACTGCCAACAGGTTGGCGGTGCTTCCTTGGGAATTACGATCCCGCAGGGCAGCGCTGCTTGCAGCGCTGCCCAGGGGATTACGAGTCCCCCTCCCTCCAGCCTTTTCATGGCGGTTTGAACCGCCATGAAAAGGCTGGCGGAAAGGGGAGTCGCGGGCCCCCTGCCACGGCCCCATGCAGCTTTTCACTGTCTGCATAGCAGACAGTAAAAAGCGCGACGGGTGCAACTGCACCCGTCGCACAGCCACAACACCGCCGGCTCCATTTGGAGCCGGCCCCCGTGTTGCGGCTGAGATCCAGCTGGGATCTCTAAATAGGCCCCACAGGAGTGTGGCCGCCGAGCAGTTTCAACTTGGCGGGCGGCGGTTGCCGCCCGCCAAGGTTGAAATGAGGGCCTATATTTGTTCTACAATGACACAAACAATCAAAAAGGGACTTTTCAGACCATATGGGACATGTCGCAAAAAGAGATTACACTCTGATGATCCTCACAAAGAGTGTATTGTCTTCACCGGGAACATAAACCTCAGGGCTGTAAGGTATGTCATACGTTTTCACAGAAGACTCCTGAGGACAGAAAGGGGATATTATAGATTTGGCTGCCGAGACTAAAAGCTAAAGAAAACCCTATGTCTGAGGAAAATAGTGATGACCCCTCCAGGATGCACAAATCCTGCAGAAGAAATAGAGCTCCTGATAGTGTGCACCTAGGATCACGAAAGAAGGCACCCAAAAAATCCCATCATGGGCCTTCTGGACAATTAAAAAAAAAAAAAAAAAAAAGATTAGTGTTCACATACCTCTTAAAAGGAGAAATTCCGACAGAAAAAGTGTATTCAGGACCTCCAACTCCTTTTCTAAAGGAGCACACAACCAAAAGGTCATCTCAGTCCCTTACGTCAACAACCAAATTGCCACAAAATACATCTGAGGCACTTATTTGTTTCTCATGAACAACACCGTTGATGACGTCCTAGTCGATGACTGCGTCGGAGGTCACTGCCACCACTTCTACATCCACATTTTCTTCTACGATGTCCCCCATGTTGATATCGCCATCGCCTGGGGCTTCAACAACTATCATGTTGAAGCTTCTCTTGACCGTGGCAACAACGACGAAGAAGGTCCTTATGAAAATCGCCAAGACATCGTCAACGACCATGACACCGTTGATGAGAGCCCCTTCCACAAGACAGTCTACAGCAGCAAAATCGCTGACGATGAGACGGTCAACACCAGCACCATCGTCGACATCGACCATGAGACCGTCGACATCACAGACTTTATCCACGAAGTTGCCGACAGCATCGTTGGCGGAAGTGCCACTGACACCCCTGATCCCTGCATCTATCATCTCTATTAAAGCAAATTCTTCTGCAGAGATAATGCTACCAGCACATACCTCACCTAGTAAGGTTCTGTCTTTTCCCCCTTCACATTTATTGAATGACAATAAGTCAGAGCGTGAGGGACCTTTTGGTGTAGCGCATAGCCCATCTAAACTTCATGTAAAACGTCAGGAGGATGAAAATGATGACCAATACTATAGGGACCAATTTTATTCATGTGAACAAGAACATTACCATGATGTATACTTAACATATTACCCACAAGAACAGGGGCGTTTTGTCCAGATGCCATTAGTTGGTCAACAATCTCCAACATATGCTTCAGGACTACTACAAGAAGTTTCCTGATCTGGCATTTTCTCACCACCACCACCACCTCCTCCACCTCCACCTATCCCATCTCTGCAAATTTGGACGCCCGTTGGTCGGCCTCGTAACTTGCCATTTCCAGTAACTCCTCTATCCACAGTGGCAAGTACTTTAGCGGAGCCTCGAGAGGACAACACAACTTCCTGGGATGAAGATAGAGAAGAGGGGGAAATAATGAGTGGAATGGCTGCTTAATTCCGACACCATCCCCACCTATGCCTCCACCAGTAAACTTACCACCAGACGACATTGTTGATTTCCACAACATCATGGAGAGAGCAGCAAAAAGATTTCAGCTTCCCCTAACCACCAAGCAATCAGATTGCTTCCTATATGACTTCAAGGAGCCAACAAAAAAATCTATAAGAGCCATCCCCATAGTAGATTTCATTTGGAAAGATGGAATAAAGGCAATGAGAAATCCAGCAACAGTGGCGGCAGTGTTGCCCTAAGTGTACAAGAAAGACAAGGCACCAGATGATTCCCTGGCTTGTTTAGTCGGTCATTCCAAGCTGAATTCTATCATAACGCGAGCAGCTCGAAGACGCATAATCCGTCAAACCCTAGCACTACACTACCTGAAAGAGAGGGAAACTGACTAGACAACATCTGCAAGCGTTGTCCACCATGGCAGCCACTATGGTCAGAGCAGCCGATTCCCAGGCAATACTAAAGTGTTACAACAGGCAACTGTGGTCTGACATGGCTCTGTACCCAAACCTACTGCTAGTGGATGTGAAACTTGAGGTTAAGAAAATTCTCCAGGAAGGAGAGAGAGCATTGGCAGAAATTGATTGTGCTATTGGTGTCTCCTCCAAAGGATTTAGGCAATTAGTGGGAGCAGCAGTACTTCACTGGTAAGGTTGGCTGAAGGCAACAACCTCCAGACTTGAAATCCAGAACAATATCCTGGATATGCCATATCATGGCGAAAACCTCTTCAGTAAGCATGTTGACAGTGCACTCCAAACCATCATGGCAGATATGCACACGGCCAAGTCCCTAGGCACTTTATAGATGCGCAGACTGCCCTTTCGTAGAGCAAGAACCAGAGGATCCTTCTCATTTTGAGGAGGATATCAACCTTAGAGACAGCTGTACTCCTTTCAAGGTCAATGTCGCCCACAGTACACACAGCAGTATCGGCAGCCATCTCCAACGGCGTACAAGTAGCAAGTAAGAGAAAAAACATCTTCAAGAGGCAGAGACTGCACCAGGAAACAGTGACATTTTCATGGTGCCAGTTACTTCCACTAAACTTCAACTTCGACAGGCAATTTGGAGGCCCCAAATCCTATTTTTCCTAATGGTCCAAAATATCTATGACAGATGTGTCCTGGACTCTCTAGCTCAAGGAAACACCTTCAAATGTATTACCAATCCTCCAAATGTTCCCCCCAAAAGGAGCACGTCTCCTCACCTCAAACAATTTCTGCTGGAGAATTTAACCATGCTGGCAAAAGGTGCAATAGAAAAGGTCCTGAAGACTCGGAGGGTAATCGGTTTCTACTCCTCTTTTTTATTGGTAAGGAAAAAATCGGGAGACTGGCGTCATATCCTAGATATTCGGAAGCTCAACAAATACCTGAGAAACCAGTTCTTTTGTTTGGTCACCCTACAAGATATTTTACATCTCCTCAGTCTGCGGGACCGTATGACATCCTTGGACGTACAGGACTCATACTTCCATGTTCCTGTTCACCCAAAACATCAAAAATACCTAAGGTTCAAAGTGGCCAGCACCCACTACCAATTCAAAGTCCTCCCCTTCGGACTAAAATTGTCTCCCCATATTTTCACCAAGTGTTTGGCTCCAGCGGCCGCTCATTTTAGACAGAAAGAAGTCCAGGTATTCCCATTATGTGGACGACTGGCTAATAAATGCGTCCATGTCTCAGCAGGCCATAGCAAATGCTTCCATCTGCCTCTCGCTCTTCAAAAAACTGGGTCTCACAGAGAACAAGAAAAAAAAAATCTTCTCTCACTCCAATGACAACACTAACTTTCCTGGGAGCAGTTCTGGATTCCATGCAGAAAAGGCATTTGCATCACAAGAACGTCAGAGCAGGATACAACTGGCTCAGCGACTAAGTCCATTTCTTTTCGACTGTACAAGTCACTTCTGGGAGTGCTGTTCTCTTGCATGCCTCTGATCCCCAATTGCCAGCCTCATATGCGCCCTTTGCAGGAGGAGTTTAACAAGCAGTGGGAGCAAGTAAAAGGGTCCTTCGACGTCATCATTTGGATCACTCCGACCATGGTAGCATCCATGAAATGATGGGCTTAGAGTAGCAACATCGCCAAGGGTCTCACATTCCTCTCCCAAGTCTCAGACTTTGTAATAACAACAGATGCATCCTTAGAGGGTTGGGACACTCATCTTCAAGACCTCACAGTCAGCAGGAGATGGAACAGTGTAGAAATGAAATTGCACATCAACTTGCTAAAGCTAAAGGCTATTGCACTGGCCTTTAATATCTTTCCTCCCCAGGATATCAGACTCATCATTGCTCATCCACATGGACAATACCACCAGCATGCATTACATAAGCAAGCAGGGAAGAAGGTCATCAGCTCTGTCACAGCAAAGACAGCAAAGTTGGCAATTGGCTGTGTACAACCAAATATCACTGAAGGCAGAGCACGTACCTGAAGCAACCACCCGTGTCTTAGCAGACACACTGAGTGGGGTGGCCTCCAGCTGCTACGAGTGGGAACTCTACTTTAGACAACATTTTCTAACCCTGGGGCAAGCAGAACCTGGATCTGTTTGCAACCAAGGTAATTTGGAAATGCCAATTTGACGCAAGCTGGCATCACCAAGAAGGGTCGTGGGGGAATGCGTTTTCGATCGGATGGTCAAAAATCTTTGCATACACTTTTCCCCAATCACATTCATTCCCAGGCTCCTCAAGAAGCTAAGGAGAGAACCCTGTCAAATGATCCTCATTGCTCCCTGGTGGCCACACAGTTCAGGTTCACAGAGCTCCTCCTTCTTTGGGAACAGTATCACATACAACTAATACCCATACCAACTTCACCTACGATGAACAATGGCCAAGTACTCCATCCTAACCTGACGTTGCTGTACTTGTCTGCCCGGCTCTTCAGTTCCATGAATTTGATCAGTTAGACATCCCGAGGACTCCACAGAGATCCTCTCCAAAGCCAGGAATGATATTACTAATAAGACATATAGGTTCAAGAGGGAGCATTTCTGACTATGGTATAAGGACAAATGCATTAATCGCATTTCTTCAGCACCATAACGGATCTTACCGTATCTTCTTCAACTAGAAAAAAATTGGACTAGCTCACTCATCTATCAAAGTGCATTTAGCACCAATTACTCAATTCCGTAAGTCAAGTAAGCTACCCTTTTTGTGGTCAGCTAGTGTAATCAAACAATCCCTCAAAGGACTTTTCAAGGTGTTTCCTCTTGTATGGGAACCCCACCTGCTTGGCATCTTCATATTGTACTAAGCCAGTTAATGAAGGCTCTGTTTCAGCAAATCCATAAAACGGATTTGGAGTACCACACATGGAAGACAGCAATATTGTCAGCATTAATGTTGGTGAGACTTGTTAGTGACATCCAAGTGTTCACAATCACAGAACCTTTCTTGCAATTTACCCAAAACATTTTCATCCTATGAACCTATCCAAAGTTCATACCAAAAGTCCCATCGGACTTCTACCTGAACGAACTAATCGTATTGAGGGCATTCTTTCTCAATCCACAGACTACTGCGGAAAGGACAATAAATACTCTAGACAAAAAGAGGTGTATTAAATTCTACTTGCATAAAGCTAAATAATTTTGCAAGACAAGTCATCTCTGTGTGGCTTATGGAGCACTAAGGAAAGGATTCTCAGTGTCAAAATAAATCACAGCCAGATGGATCATCTCAATTATCTAATTCTGTCACAGACAAGCAGGAAAGCCTTTGTCACGCAAGGTTAAGACTCATTCTGCCAGAGCTGTGCCCACCACTACGGCTCTCCCCGCCAGTGTGCCTATCCAGCAGATTTGCCGGGCAGCATTATGGTCCAGCAGGCACATCTTTACACAGCATTACAGGCTGTAATCCTTTGACTAGAATGATGCGGCTTTGGGGCAGGCATTGTTACGCCATCCGTTTCAATACGTTGAACCATTTCTAACTAATTGTTTCCGACCATCCGCTATAACATTTTAATGTTCATATTTGCAAATGCTAACTAGTCTGATTCAAGCATGTGAATCTATGAAAGATCCAATACTGGGAATCTATGAAAGATCCAATACTGGAGAAGATTATAAGTTACTTACCTGTAACTGTAGTTCTCCAGTATTGGCATGTTTCATAAATTCACATGTAAACCACCCTCGTCCCCATTGAGGCTCCCCTTATTTCTGTTCAGAATATATCTCACTTGTGCTAAAAAATCTGAGGGACTGGAGCCTGTGTGGTGAGGGTTCGAAAGGGTGCTGTCACCTGATAAGCTGGACTTTGGTTCTTCTTCAGTGATGTTAATAAGCTGTTAAAGTGTATGTCTTTAACATTGACGTCTGTGTACGTTTTTTCTCTACTGCTTTTTATGGTACTATGGAACTCCTACTTTGATGACGGGGAATGATTCAAGCATGTGAATCCATAAAAGAAGATACCAATAATGGAAAAGTACAGTTACAGGTAAGTACCTTAGTTTCATCTATCCCACAAACCCAGCTAAAAGGCAGGAGGATGCTATACATGATTAAAGGCAAACTTAAAGTTGGCAAGTAATAGAAGTGGCACGTTATGGAAGGTTAATACATTGTGATGTAGTGTACTTTAGAGATGGGTATTTTCATCTTGCGTAAATTGGAGCAGTTTTGGGTTGGATACAAGGTTGTTGTTCCAGAGCCTTGATGCATAGACTGAAAAGGCCTGTTGTTTTGTTTTCATTTTAACACTTTTTAATCTGCAATATGTTGGTGTCCTGGTTGCAGATGTGCCAAGAACCATCAGGCAGGGTGAGCTTGCCTGCAAGATAAGTTGGGGTGTTGGTTATGATGGCTTTTTAATTGATGCAGCTAATTTTGAAGATGGTGTGGGCTGACAAAGGGATTCAATGAAGTACCAGAGTGGGGGTGATGTGATTATATTTCTTCAGGTCCTTGTTGAGATGTGCTCTGGTGTGCAGGATGCCCATAAAGATGCCAGTATGGATTCAGGGAGATCATAGAGAAGTGCATTATCACCATCCAGATTTGAAAGTACAATGACTGGAACAGAGTTCTGAAGTTGCTTTCTTGAAGAAATAGTTTAACTTTCTTTAGAAGATAGAGCTGGAACCAGCAGTCTTCGTGAGTTTTGGTAATAGGTTCCTTAAGGGGTGAGTTAGTGTTCAGGGTAAATCCAGATGATTTGACATTCGGGGAGTGTTGGTGTTCGAAACGTAAAGGTTCATGTCATTGACCCATGTTTATACTGTATCTTGTTTGTTCATAGCAAATGATTGGAATTCTGTCTTGGTTGGGTTGAACTCAAGGTAGGCCCTGGACATCTAGGTCTGAATGATGTGCAAGCAGAGACACTGAATGTCAGATGCAGAGGAGACTTTCATACAAGGGTGTGAATCACAGGCATATTGGTGAATTTTGATGCTGTTATCTGTGAGTAGAGCACCAAGTGATTTTACCTAAAAGTTGAAGATGACAGGAGACGGTATCGAACCATGAGGATCTCCGCATGTGATAAGGATCCTTTGTGACTTGTAGGTCCCCATGTAAACAAACTGGTGTTGGTTGCAAAGGTAGTAGAACTAATGAAAGATATTGCTGGTGAATCCCATTCCCCACGTGTGGAAACGCAGGGGGGGTGGGTGACTGTGTTAAACGCAATTAAGGTGCAGCACTAAATTGAGGCAGAGGTAATTTTCTTTTGTGATCAAGAGAGCATTGTCCACGATGTATAAGGTGGCAGCCTCCATGGTTCATTGTGATCTGAAGCCAGACTGGTAGTCATGAAGTGGATGGTTAGCACTGATGTGATCTTGTAGTTGAACATGGACTGCTTTTTTAATTGATCTTGTAGCTGAATGATAGGTCTGTAATGTGTTGGTAGTAGGCCTAGTGTCACAGTCTAGTGTAGGTTTCTTTAGGAGTGTCCTTCTAGATTGGCATATAGGCCAAGACAGCAGCACCCTTTGGAGGCCGTGAATGTGGGTCTGTCAGGCAGCTTGTATGTCAACAGGGCCATCTGCCCTCCAATTACTCTTTCCGTGCTACATCAGCCGCTAACCAGTTTAGTTTGCCCTTAATGGCACACGCCGAGCCAGTGTGGGGCCAGTTTTCAACATTTCCACCCAGATTAGTCATCCATCATGTTAGATAGATGAGTCATACAGATCGTCAAAATGGATATGCAGTATCTTTTCTTTCTGCCTCTACCACTATTTCTCACATCTCCAGAGCATATTTCCGATGAGCACCTGTCTGTTCTGTTATAGCGTTGCGGCTGTTCTTCAAAGGTGCCATTGAGCGGGAGTTTTTTTTTTTTTGCCGTTTCCTCATCCTGAAGAAAGACAGGGGCCTTAGATCATTTCTGGACTTTCGGCCTCTAAAGCTTACCTGAGGAAGGACAAATTCAAAATGCTCACATTGGCCCAGATCCTCAGTTGTGGACCCTGACAACTAGATGATGTATTTGAATCTGTAGGGTGCATATGTTCATATACCCCTCCTGCAGTGCCACTAATATTATATGTGGTTCAGGGTTAGTTAGAAGCACAATTGGCTGTGCTCCTTTTCTGCCTCACCCACACCCTTTGGTGTTCACAAAAAGATGGTGGTGGTTCCCGCCAATCTTCTGAGATCATAGATACCTGTATTCCTGTACCGTGATGATTGGCTGTTGAAGGAAGGCTCGTCAGTCATGGACCACCACTGGGTGACGAGACCCACCTAACATCACTGGGGTATACTAACAACAAGTTGAAGTCCCACCTGACTCTTCGCAGAAGGTTCCATTCATTATAGCAATCCTGGACAGAGTGGAGTTCAGATCTTTCCCTCTGCTGCAATAAATCTAGGATATTTGGGCTATGATCATTGTACTTCAAGCTCCATCCTGGATGTTTTGGTGTGAGCAGCTCTGAGACGTTTTGGCCTCTTAGACGCCTGCATTCTTCTCATCACTATACTAGGTGGCACATGATTGATATGTAATGGAATTTAAAGTGCCAATGGCCCAGCAGTATGGCAGTCTGACTGATGTCACCCAGGCCTTGGGGGAGAAAGCTTGGGACATATAGTGATGGCAGCTTGAATGCAATTGATTCAGCTGGAGGAGATGATGGTAGGTCTCTGCTGGAACTAGGAGGTCATCTGGGGAGGTGAACCTCTAACGGAGGTCCTGCTTCACATCAGTCTGCTGGAATTGCAGGCTGTCTGTCGGGCTCTGAACTCTTTTCTTGCGCCCATCAGGGGGAGGCTGATGCAGGTTCTTATGGACAAAACCACTGCCATGTGGTACTGCATCATGCAGGGTGGAGTAATGTCCTGTATCAGGAAACTTTGTGTCTTTGGCGGTAGCTAGAACTTCATGGCATTTTTCTGATTGTGTGCCATCCATCAGGGTCCCTGAATGACAGAGCGGACTAACTGAGCAGGTGGTGTCTGGGGGATCACAGGTGGTGTTTTGGGGATCATGAGTGGTGTCTACATCTTGAGGTGGCTCAGGGTATCCTCCAAGTTGGGGGAGAACCATGGATTTTCTCCACCGTCAACAACACGCATTGTCAGAGGTTTTTGCATGTTGGAGGAACACTCATTAGGAAATGCATTCCAGCTGCTATGAAACACTGGACTCCTGTACACATTCCCGGGGCTGCCTTTGTTTCCCAAAGGTATAAAGATCAGGAATGACTGAGTCCAAAGTTATTCTAGTGGCTCCGGTTTGGGCCAGGAGAGTGTTGGACCCAGCCATTCTAGACATGAGCATCCTCTGATCAGGTTGCCACTTTGCAAGGACATTGTGCCTCAGCAGAAGGACATGGTCCTACACACAAATCTGCACAATCAAAACCTACATGTGTGGAGATTGAGCAGCGGCAATTGACTGCATTCGATTTGCTACCCAAAGTGTTGAATGTCAGATGCTGGGGCAAAAGAGTGGCCTGGTATGGTATTTGGAAGACTGACCCTTTACAAAGCTATCAGATGACCTTTTGTTTGTTTTGTCTTTGGCCAGCAAGGCCTTGCAGTGAGCACCATTGAATAGGAGAAGAGACTTCATTGACTGCATACCATAAGGGCTACAAGCTTTTATATTGATCATAGCAAGGACTATCGAGTGGATGATAAATTTTTGTGGGATTTAAAGGAGTAAAGAAAGGGAAGGCTGTGTAGAAGAGGATCCTGCTGAGATGGGCAGTCCTCTGCTTTAGGACCTGCCACACACTGCCCAAAAAGCAGCTCCCGGAAGATCTGAGAGCCCTTTCTATCAGGGCTGAGACTCCTACCACTGTGTTGTCTCAAGGAGTGCCTGTCATTGACATTGGCCAGGCTGCGATGTGGGCATCAGTGTAAATGTTCACAAAGCACTACGTCCTTGACATTCAGGTTCCATGCATTTTTGCCTGTTTAATCCTTCAGGACTTTTTGGTCTGAGGCCACACCACAGACGTTATCGCTTTGATATCTATTTTAGAGGTGAGAAATCTATGGTTTAAAGTATACATCAGAACAGTTGCGGCTCTCCGCGCTAACAAGGGGTGGGGCGGGTGCGACGTGAGTGAGTTAATTAATTTTTTTTAAAGTACCTGATCCGCCAACCTGCACCGCTTCCTTTTCCATTGTCGCTGCAGGCACAGGCTCCCAGCCTGCCCTGTGGCCAATCCTGACTCAGCTCAGAGCAGCGTCAGGGTTGGCTGGGAGTTCCCGGCCAGGGTGCTTCCAGGAAGACGGGGAGCCTGTGCATGCTCTCACCAGTCCGGAAACATAGTGCCGGGCTGGAGAGAGCACACTACGCATGTGTGTTTGGCCGGCCCATGACGGCAGGCTAAACATACAAGTACAGTGAGGGGGAGTGCTGTGCACTCCCCCCTCACTGCTATTCACCCCCACGGCCTGCCCCTTTCAGAACGAAAGGATAATAAACATAGTTTATTATCCTTTCGTTCTGAAAGGTGTGCAGCTTCTGCTGCTGGCTGGGGGCGGCACACCTCTGCCCTAACGGAAGAACCAGTCCTGCATCAGAACACGTTACTTGACCCTATACACCCTTACCAGTATCTCCTACCACATAGTTGAATATTTGCTGTCAACAATTAGATACCTCCCTACTCTGCCAGTGTTGTCCGCCCTCTCACGTATTGCCTTATTCCACTGCTTCTACCCCAAGTCTGCCAGCATCGGTAGTCCCCATGGTACCATTTTGCCCACCACAATTGAATACTTCACCTCACAATCAGAAATTATGCTCTATGGTTAGCTGCATCTGCACCAGGACTATCACTTTTAAACTTTGACATGTTACTATCGCCAACCCAATTTTTTCACATAGTAATTGCTGTCGAAAACAATTGAGCTACTGTGCAGGAGGCGGAATGGATTCTGCTTGCGACCTCTTATGCTCATTTCCAAAGAAGAATATCACATATTTCTATCTAATTAGGTAGAATCACTGAACCCTCTACACGTAACATTGTACAGAATGCAAACTTCACTACATAGTGGTTCAATAACACAAGATTTTTGATTAAAACACTGATATATTGTATAACAGATAGTTGATTGAGTGTACATTGCAGTGGAAAGGTTATGAGAAAGTCAAGCATAAATTGTCAAAGCAGTAAGTCACTATCCTACCACCTGGGCATGCCGTACGTCACCTCAGTTCCATTTGGTCTCATCTGTTGCAACCCCTGTGGTGTGGATAGTGCTCAATGGAGTAGTCTGTATTCACTGGTGTAGCAATTAAGTGTCTCAGGCAGACTGGTGGAGCAGGTACCAGGCTAGTGGGCATGTGCAGAACAGTTTGGTGGACTTGCAGGAAAGTAGCAGGGAAGTTGACAAGTAAGTGATGCCAGTGCACACCTACACTGTCACACCCATCCTGATCAAGGCTTGTGGTCCACCCCGCCTGCTACTCCAGTTAAAAAACATACACAATATTATTGAATGAATTTGAGGTGTGACAAGGCTCAGGAAAGATGCAGTGATTGTCAGGGGCCATGCACATTAGTCAGTGTTGATGGATCATGGGACTCATCATGTAATCAGCGTTTCTCTTGCAACATGTTTGTGCCCCTATGTCTTAGAGTCCACTGACATGCATGCATGCATGCTAAGGACGGGCTGCCCAGAGTGACAGGATATTTTTCACAAGTACCCTCTCACTTGCAAACAGGACTACCTATGGCTGTATGATATAGGACACAGTGAGAGATACGATTAATGTAGACTGTTGGATGAAGGATTAAGTCTAGTTGCTACTTATCTCACTTCCCTCATTGCAATCAAACTAAGCTAGTCAGTGAAATGCTTTTCTTTTTGTCTCATGTTAGGTCTGTACCCCCCAACAAGTGGACAAGCTTACATCAACGGGTATGATATCTCACGTGACATGGTTCTGATCCGCAGAAGCCTTGGACTTTGTCCTCAACATGATGTTCTGTTTGATAACATGACTGTCGAAGAGCATCTGAAGTTTTACTCTGGGGTAATGACCTTACTTGATTAACACTTTGATATTATCAGAATATATTGAATATATCTCCTTTACATGTATTCTCAAATGGGGTCATCAGAATATACTGTTGCAACCAGCATTGATTGTCCTATTCCCAAAAATGTTACCAGACCAGCTGCTGATGAGGATTAAACATGATCCTTAAGGTTGCTCTTAAAGTTAGGGTGTGGTGAAGCACATTCTAGATTTAATTATATTTGACAAGTAAAAAATATTGTCTTGCACTGTGGCTGCAGATAGTAACAAAATGAGACAGATCAGGTAGAATATATCGCAAGTGAATTTCAGATTTGATGGAATAGATATAACACAATCATCGTCATCAAAAAAATCTTTATTTGGTTTGTATAAAACAATTGTGCATTTTATCTCTGCACATTAAATTAGCATCAAATTACAGTTTTTGTGGCCATTAAAAATGAAACATATAGGGCCAGATGTATTGAAAATATTTTGCACTCGCAAACGGTAAGAATCGGTAAATTCGTCCGTTTGCGAGTGCAAAATAGTGGTCTGCAATGCATGAAAGGCATTCGCAGACCACAAAGTAGAAATCGCTAAAATTGCGATTTCTAGCGTTGCGACCTGGATTTTGCGAATCACAATTTGCGAATCGCAAAATTCAGGTCGCAAGGCAATGCTGCAAAAAATCGCAAATTGCGATTTTTCGCAGAATGCCATTTTGCATATTGAAAATACCATGATCTGCAACCAGGTGGTAACCTGGTGCAAAATAAAAAAATGCAGTTAAACTGCATTTTTAAATTGAGCATGTAAAGCACACATGCCCTTTTGGCATGTGTGTACCTTACATGTTGCTAAAAATGATTTTGGGGTGCAGCAGAGGGGGCCTTCGGCCCCCAGCACCCTGGCCTTTTGCATTTCCAAAATTAAAATTTCTGGTTCAGAAATCGCAATTTTGGAAATGCAAAAAATTCGCAGCTATGGGTCAAGGGGCCCATAGCTGCGAATGGGGCCGGTATCGCAATTTGCGATTCGGTAATAGCATTTGCGATTTTTAAGAAATCGCTATTACCGAATCGCAAATGTGATACATGGCACTTTGCGAGTCGGTAATAGCGATTTCTTAAAAATCGCTATTACCGAATCGCAAAGGGCCGGGATGATACATCTTGCCCATAGTGCCACGTGCATAGTATAATACTAACATAAAAATTAATATTATTTTGTTAAATAACAAAATGTTTGATCTCATATTATATGATTAATGTAATAATCTCATACAACTCAAATTATATATAACTTGCCCAAATATTTCTCAGTCTTACTGCAGGTGAGATAAATTTATAAACCATTTGCAAACAGACTCTGGCTGGAGCAATTTTAAATTTAGTAGGGGGACCTACATTTTCTTTTACTAAGAGATAGCAATAAAGGGATTCAAAAAAGTTTCTTTGAAACAGTATAAAACTTGCAGAAAGAGAAGTGCAACATTGTTTGCGTTGACTGAGTAACAAGGACATTGTGCAAGATACGATTCTCTGTACACATCTTTGAGATAGGAAACCAACAAATGAGCTGTGTTAAACTGAAACCTATCTATAAATAGTACCTATGACGATGATTAGGTATAAAATATAAATAAGGCTGCATATGGTTTGCGGTAAATAAAAGTTGATAAGCGGCCACCCTCCTCTTAATGTGTTCCAATGCTTCTCTGTTCCTCCTTAACATAGTGAGAAATCCTAATTTGACAGTCAGTTTAATAGAGGAATTAATATGTTCGGGATTCTTAAAGGTCACGCCGCCCGAATAAGATAAATTGCTCCTTCATAAATGTCAGTCAGAGGATGTTACATATGTTTTCTCCTTGTCGCAGACGATCTAAAATTGCAAGTCGGTTAAGACTTCTTTCTGTCTTTGACCAAACAGAAAGTAACCGTATCAAGATTAAAAACAAAGCTTAAGCAAAACAGGAAATAATAAGCCCTTGGTTGTGTTTAGTAGAGTTACGTTTCATCCCCAAAAGTGCCACAAAGGTCTCTGCATTTCTATGAAATATATTTTTCTTCCTGAAATTATAGCAATGCGCCTAGTAGATTAGGGTCTTTCTATAGTCCTGATGAAACATGTCAACACTCCTAAACAAAACAAAAGGCTCACTTTTTCCTGTCTTGGTTCATTTTAATTTTTATCCTTGCCAAAGTTACTCCCATGAATAAAAAGTGTGGATGGGGTACCTGCAGTCGATTTTTATCTACTTCAGTACCCTAATCTACCTGTTAAAACCATCCCATCACCAAGACATTAACCTGAGCTCTGGCAAACACCGGGCCAGGATGGATGAAAAGGATCTCAGGCAAAGAGCCCCAATTTTTTCGGGAGCCCGCTGGTTACTGCAGGACCCTCTTAGTGAGGTGCAAGCCCGATAATGAAGCATGCCGGATGATGAAGCATGCCACTTAGTTGAGTGAGGGCTATTGCATCCCATATATGATTCCCAAGACCTGTGGAATGATTGCTGACCAAAGTTTAAATTATTCTTTGGCCATACAGCAGAACAGCACACTATGTATATTGAATTGTCAGCTTGGGGAGACTCTGTGCCGGGACGCTTGAAATATAGGCCCTCATTACGACCCTGGCGGACGGTGATATTTTGGAGAAAGGTACTGTCAACAGGCTGGTGGTACCTATCCCCAAAATATGACATTGGCAGTTGGGCTCAAGCCAAACCGCCAATGTACCACTCCGTCCGCCAGGGCGGCTGTCACTGTCCCACCTGCGAGATTATGACCCCGCCTACCGCTATATATTTCGTGGCAATCTTACCCCCACGAAAACCATGGCGGTAGGCACTATCAGTGCCAGGGAATTCCTTCCCTGACACTAATAGAGGTCTCCCCTCCCCCCCTTTCCCCTCCCAACCCCCGACATACATGCATATTCATGCATCAACATACACACGTATACATACTCATACCTACATTCACCCATGCATGCATACATTCATTCACACACATCAACACACACTGACTTACATTCCAGCTCACACGCATTCACACCACACAACATACACACACACTCACACCCATTCATGCACACAAGCATTCCACATGCCACACACCTGCATGCACACACACAATCACATACATACACACACCCACACACACATCACCTCCCTATCCTCCCCCCTGCCGTCATAGCACCCGACTTACCTGCCAGCAGGGGGTCCTCCGGCAGGAGACGGGATGCAGCACTGCTGCCAGCTGCAGCGTCCGCCAGCAGAACACCGCCAGGCCGTATCATGGATCATGATACGGTCTGCGCCACCTTACCGCCATGACCGTAGCTGGAATTCTGCCAGAATTCCAGCTACGGTCATACTATGGCAGACGGTAGGTAGCTGGCGGTGACTGTGCTTTAGTGGCCGTCGCAGCAGCTATAGGCGGTCATTACCGCCAATGTCATAATGAGGGCCATAGTCTCTCCATTTCCCACGTTTGTGATGTATATTGATCTACAGTCCCTAAGCCCAAAATACACTTTTCAGTTGCCCATGCCTCCAGGTAATCTAACAAGACTCTGCCCAGCACTTCGGCTGTCAGGGAGATGAGGCAATAACATCTGGGTTCATTTGATCAGGTTTCCCTCAATACATTAACTAATAAAGATGCCAGTAAATCTTCAGTGTCTTTATAAAGATAAATGGGGACCTCATCAGGTCCTGAAGCCTTTTTTACTTGGGCTGATGACAAAGGACTTCTACTGCTCAGTCGACATCCTCTGAGTGCTGCACCTCAGGAATGTAAGCTTCCACCTAACATTGAACCATCACTTTGGGCTTGAAAGCGCAAAATGTCAGGATTATTAGGGTCTTGGTTACAACAGTGAACAAAGCATGGAGGTCACCATGGTGGGGGTGACTTTGATGAAAGAGTTGCAATAATACATGGCCCTTTGGAAGACAGATTTTCTTTACAAGCCTAGCTCCTTTTCTTTGAAGACCCATGCATTCCTCCTGTAACTGAAGATTGAAATGAAAAGGTAAATTGTAATTCTGATTCTTCAAAGGAGCATTACCCTTGCCATTCGTAACAGCATATCCTGCCTTCAGGAGACTTCCATAAATACTTTTGTTAACTAATTTACAGCTTTGCATTGTGTTACGTAATGCACAACAACACATGAAACCTAACAAATGGAAAACAAATATATTCTCTGCCTTTACTTTGCTCCATAGTTGATTTTGTTAGTAATGGTATGCTGCTCACTTGCCACTGCAAGACCAATTCAAGAGTCAATGCTAACCTGTATCAAAAAAGCCATTCCCCAGGGCCTTGCTCTAACTCTCCCCTGAGTTCATTTCTGGAGCACGTGTGAGACTTAATCCAGTGTTTGGAAAAACGCTAAAGAGGAAGGGTTTGTAATTTGATTACTGAGAATAATAACTATTCTGTAGAACCAGTGTACAAATAATGTTTTGTACGCAAGCATTTGATTTTCATCATTGTTCATATATGCATCATCACTGTATGAGCAAATAGAAAATATTCTTTTGAAATAGGGCTATTGAGAAAGATGTAATGTACCGTTACTGGAAGAGAATTTTGAGAGAAGTCTGACATGCTTGCTAATTGGTTTGGATTAATTTAATCTGTGCCGGAGCAGTAAAGATTTCTGGTAATCTGGTTACAGATTAGTGATCATACCAACATACATTACAAGGATGATTGTCTATGCTTTCCAAACATTTAAAGGCTGCAGGTAAAAAAAAAAGTGAAATAAAAGAAATATGCTGCGGGTAATATTGTTACTGTTCCATATTCCACAACTTTACTCCTGAATATCTAAGTACAGCGATAATTTCTTGTACAAACTGCACTGCTGCTTCAGGTCACTATTGCTGCATTTACCAACAACTTTTAAACAAGAGCTGTTAATCTGCTAAAATACTTAATTTTGACTGACTCATTCATTTTATGTTATGCGCCAAAAAGCAATCCTCATTATTTTCAAAAGTGTGATATTCAGCTACAAGACCTGTGCTAGCAAGCAAACTGGGGTAAGCGTATTCTTTAAACTCTCTCACTGCCAAGAACAATGTCAGAAGTAGTATAAAGAAGAAAGCAAAATTAGAAGACTCTCTTTATAAGTTATGATGACCCTAAAATAATCTTAGCAGTTTTAGCACCTCTCTGTGTGAGGAGTCTGTTTGAAATGTTCACTTTTCCTTGTTGTCAGCTAAAAGGTTTTGACCCGTTGAAGTGTCCAGAAGAGATTGAGCGAATCCTTTGCATATTGAACCTGGAGGACAAGCGTCGATCTCTGTCCAAGGCTCTGTCTGGTGGAATGAAACGCAAACTGTCAATCGGTATTGCTCTTATTGGAGATTCAAAGGTGAGTCCAAAAACCTCCAGGATATCTGTAGTGGTCTCTAGTGAGGTAGTGAATGGTCCTGTTGCATACCAACTGTTGTATACAGAGGGGCCTGTAGATGATATAGATGATAGTTTAATTAATTCTCTATCTCTGCCATGGAACAGGGGCTCTGTTGATTGGGTAACTGTTCCAGGGTTCTTCTCACTCTCTAACCATTGTCTGTTTTAGGTGGTAATGTTAGATGAACCAACATCAGGAATGGATCCAGCCTCCCGAAGGGCTACATGGGATCTGCTTCAACAGCAGAAGTGTGACCGCACTATACTGCTGACCACTCACTTCATGGACGAAGCAGATTTGCTGGGAGACCGCATTGCCATCATGGCACAAGGCGAGCTGCAGTGCTGTGGTTCTTCTCTCTTCCTGAAACATAAATATGGTAAACAAAAGACATATTTATCGAATGGGAAATTTTCTGAAGCACCATTCACAGTGGCATTACAGCTTATTCGCGCTTGTCATTAATCTTTTATAGGAAAGTGTGAGGACCTGGATGTTGCCTTAGACATGGAAATATTTATTTAGTTCACAATTTATATGTAGCCACAAGCAATCGGCCACACCAGTGGAATCCTTATTTCTTGTTGCTTTGGCTGGAGTCTGCAAATGTAATCTCAAGCCAATAAACTATGGGTAACTGAAATGCAGAATTTTTGAGTAATGTGAAGGAAATTGGGTAATGGTGTAAAAATGTACAGAAAGTGAAACAGTTGTGTAGATAAATGAGCTGGAAAGAGCTGATCAAGGTGTGAAAATAATGTGGAAGTGGAGACAACTTTAGCTGTTGAAGGAAATGGGAAAATCGAAGTATGAAAAAACGACACAAGTGAATATAAGGAATGCAGACAGTTGGAAGCGAAAAGTTAAGAGACATGGAAATGCAAGATATTGTATTGATCTGATGCAAAAGTGGGAAAGGAATGGGAGGTGGTGGGTGAAAATGTATGGTAGGTGTGGAAATTAACAAAGTGAGATGCTCGCTGTTAACAGAAGGAAGGTGGTGAAAGGAAAGACAGCAGAGGTTGGACAGGAAGTTACAGGATGAGCCAGGTTACTAGAGCTAGGCATGGCTTAAGGTGAACAAAGGGCATGAGAAATAATTGAAAGTTGGGATAGAAGGATGAAAGTTGCAATCTGAAAGGTCCCTTGGGATAGAAATTAGGGCCCATTGCTAAGTAATTATTGTGCATCAGTTTTGAAACTAAGCAAAATATTGGTGATTCTTCATGTTCTCTTTCAGGTGCTGGATATCATATGGTAATGGTGAAAGCACGACACTGTGATGTTGGTGAGGTTTCCCGCCTGATATGTCAGTATGTTCCCAATGCCATTCTGGAGAGCAATGTCGGAGCTGAGTTATCTTTCGTCTTGCCCAAGGAGAGCACTCACAGGTAAAAACGATTACATATGACTGAGCGTAAGAGCATCCTAACTTTTATGGTAAACATTATGAAGCAGAAAAAAAGAACAAGAGTATTCCTGGTGTGAATGTTAAAAAAGAGAGCAACAAGTAGTGGGCAACAATAGTGAAAGGATTCAGATGCCTGGCACATGATAGAATGCTTTAATATGGTGTTACATATTTTGAATGTAATGAAGTTAAAACTTAGCAATTGAAAGGACTACACTACAACCAGGTGGATGGGTGAATATTATAAAAACATTTTTAGGTGTAGGAAAGAATGAGTTGAATTAGGATTAGATAAGCTAGTCATCTCCCATGCTGTTATTTGCTATACTGATATGAAGCATTTGTTGAGCTTGAAATGGCGCATTGTGACCTTGTTGAGCATGTAGTAAAGTTCTGCTGAGGCAGCACTTCCCAGTCCAGTGTTACTTGTATTGGGGGTAATGTGATGCATGATATTCACTTTAATTGCACACATCTCTTCCCATGAGTTTACCTAAACATGAACTTTACGTACATTTACTTCACTTCTTCCCTGTCAACGTTCAAGTGGGGGAAGGGTCAGGTCCCACACTTTACCATTTTAGGATAATCGACTATGTTAGGAAACCATGATCAGCAGTGAATTTGGGAATGCAGGGAGGAGGTGTTAATTAGAGATGTGTAAAGTTTGCCAATTTACTAATATCTACGTCAGGAATTCTTGAAAAAAACGGCATAGTTGTTTTTAAAGGAGGGAGAAACCAATAAACCTAGTTCCAGTGGGAAAGCCTCTTGCTTTTGTTTGGGGGAAGCATCACCCACAAGCATAGTTGAAGTTGTGCAACGTCCACAACCTTTTCAATTTTATGAACTTAACTTTGGTCAACTTTCTTGTAAGAATTAAAATTCTACATAGAAGAATAAGTTAATAAACGTGGAGGGAGAGTTCGTGTATAAAGGGATGTGATGTCTCCCAGAAGAGAAGTTGAATTGGATTGGGACGTTCTGTGTGCCTCCTCTCAGTATGGAAGTAGTTGGAATGAGAAGTGATGGATGTGCTGGCTCTTTTCATGGAGTTAAAGTTTGAATTGATGTGTTTGATTTCCGATCAGTTATTGAATTGAAATGGGAAGACATGTCTTACTCTGAAGAGGTAGAGTGAGATCTTTGGATATGTGGTGTTTAGGTCAATTTAAGAATAGAAATAAGTGATTCGAATTCACTGAAATGGAGCATAATTCCGCCATCTCTTCATTAGTAGTCATTTTTCATGTAGAAATTGGTTTAGGTGAAACATTTTGGCTGTCCTTTCTAAAGGGCCAAAGGTATTGGTCAAGCTGTTGGAGCACATCATCCCTCTATTTTGATTATTTCATTTGTATTTTTTTATGTGATTTCTTAGCACTTAAACCACCTTCACTTTCTGAGAGCATGTGCATGCATGCCCACTCTTGATAATGAAAAATATTGAATTCTTCCTAATGTTCTCTTTCTGAATTTTTTACATAGCCATGGGGCGTCATTCCGTTTCATCCAGTTCTGCATTTTGGCTTCTCTCATAATTTAGCACACTTCTCATTGTCTCTGAGGACTGTTAGTTGAGCTGTGGCTCAGAGGTTAATGAGCAGCCTTCAGTGGGTAGTGTTTACCACTGGTGTCACCGGACCACCGGTATTTTTCCACTTGAAACTGGTGAACAATCAGTGTTCGTTTTCGTCAGCAGTCAATGTGGCACAGATTCCAAATAGAATATAATAGTCTGTCAAGTTGGCTGTATTATTTCTTCCCTCTACCATGTTTTTTTGATGGCATGGCGTGCTAGTTTGACATCTTGGTACGTTTGTACTAAAACGGTCAAAAAAACAGCGAAGCCTTAAACGTACAATCCAAACTAGAGCACAGGTCCCACCATAGTTCAAAATTGTTTTAATATCGTAAGCAGGCTCATATGATAAAAGTTTTTGGGCCTTATTTAGAGTTTGGTGGATGCAGGACAAGCCTCAGAAATCCCATATTAAGAGTACATTGATCTCAATGCAACTCTAAATACGGTAGATGGGACATCTGTTACTTTTTGGTGGTTGTCCCGCTCTGCCAAACTTTTAATAAGGTTGTTGCGTGGCTACTTAAAGGGGTTTCCAGAGGTTGAGTATGTTCAGAAGTTTGTGATTATGGTGCAATGAGTACTCTTACAAAATGAGACCCAATTGAGTGTCCAGATAGTACTGCGCAAATGCAGAGGAGCATTGCTGATGGAGGCCATTAGAACACTGTCCTGTGGGGTACCAGATATCATGTGCCCACAGTAACGATTTTAAATTGGCACAGGCAGACATAATAATGGCACACCCACACGATCTCCGGTGTCAACAATTTAGGATTGGAATATAGGGCAGTAGGCCTACAAGTTTAACTTTAAACACACATGTACCAGAATAATTTGGGTTAGGAAAACCATTTAAACTGTTTCAGAATCGGGGTAAACGACTGCAACCAATTGGACAATCCCACAAGTCCTATGGTGAAAAGTTATAGTCCTCTTGTCTACTCGGGGCAGGGAGATAAAGAACTGCAGGTTCTCATACAGGTGGGAATGCCGTCGGCCAGGAGGGGTACGATAAAGGCTGGCCTCACTTGCACTCCTGCAGTGCTTCACTGCTGGTCCTCAACGTTTGGTGTTTATCTGCTTTTTGTGACAATTTTGGCCATCCAGGGTGAACGATCCTTGTGGCTCCTAGATAGCTCAGTCCTGCAAGACATCCTACACAGAGGCTTCTGGCCACTTGTTTGTTCTCCTGGTTCTGCCCCTGCTCCTTCCTTTCAGCGTCTAGTCCAACTTCTTACACTTCCAGGACAAGTGTGTTGTGGTAGGCCTTGTCTTGAGTCTCATCTAGTCCTTTTTCTGTTGTGGGGCAGGGAATGCAACTGACAGTGACCTTGGTTTAGCATATGCCTTCTCTGGGCTGATGTGCAGTCTGCTTAAAGTTGTGTTGAGTTTAAAAATACTGATTGTAAAGGGCCAGTATTTATGAAAACACAAAAAGCCAGGGTGAAACAAAATGTCAACTTTGTTTAAAACGTGATGCATTCCTCTCCATTCAGGGTAGAGTACATCCCTGGGGCTTTTCCATCTTTTTTCTGGTTGGCAGAGGAGAGCTAGTTCCTGCCAGTCTCTGGCAAATGTGATCTATTCAGATAATCTTCTATGCTTCCTTGTCAATGCCTATATCATTATTATAAGAATTGGATGAAGGGTAGCCTAGATACAGTTCAGTCGATTCATTAGACACCGCTTTCATGGTAGAACAAAGGACCTACGTATTGTTATATAAAGAGAAGGACTAAGATATACTGCAGGAGACCACCATTTGTTGCAAGCTCTCACACCATCCACAGCAAACACATAAAGATGACACACACCATGATAGGATTGTAAGGACACCAGTATTGGAGAGCTGCACATACTGTCTTGCAGGGAGAAACTAATGGACCTGCACTTCCTCTGTGTTCCCGGTGGAAAGGTCTCTACTGACTGTAATTGCTTCTTGCAATATCTGGTCTGTTAGTATCTGGTGTTAACGCCGGGCAGCTATCCTTAGGTATGGGTGGGTTGTGCCCCGAGGTCCCTGTCAACCAAGACAGCAACATTCAGACAAAAAACATGAACGATTTCCAGTGAACACATAGGTTCTGAAGGTCACGGGCAGAAAAGGTCATGCACTAACCTTTATTTCTACACCGTTTTCCTCACTCTTGCTTCTCCCACTGTCTCAGCTTTTTCTCTCTCTGCTCCTCTCCTGCAGTCACTTAGCAGTGCTTTCAATTTCACTTGCTGTCTTTCTTACTCACACTTTTATTCTTGTCACTCAGTCTTGGCTCTCCTAATCATTTACGCTTCTCTAAATAGAGGTGTTATCCCAGTCGCTACTTTCTTGGTGCTTGACTTTGTCCACCTCAAAGGCTACAGTGTGTGCTAACTAACACATGGTTTCTAGCAAGGGAACAGCTTCTAGCAGCAAATGGTTCTCTGTAGTAAATAGTATTGAAGTGGTAATTATTGCCATGCAATGCCTCTCTGCTGAGATGAAGTTAGGGTTAGAGGTGCAGTGCCTCCCACTCGTTTTGCAGATAGGGAATACAGTGTGATGCAGTATGATGCTAATGTGTGTGATGTAGATTTGGAAAGGCAAGTGATGACGTGTTTTATCTGGTGGTTAAGTTTGAAACAAGGGAACGTCTTTTGAGGGATGTGGATTGTTCTTGTATGTACTTGAAGTAAAATTGTTGGAAGGTGTCTGGAACTGCAGTTTATGTGACGGTTGCTTACATCTATAATAATTTAGCTGATAGTCTATAATTAGTAGTATATTTGAACATGAAGCAGTGTCTGCCATCAGTAGGAAATAGCACAGAGCTGCTCATCAAAAACTTCCTTCTGCATCAAAGGACGTAATGGCAGAAATATGAAATAATATATTTAATTCTGTTTCTTTAATGTCATCTCCATTATTCTACTATTCCCATCTCCGTAGGTTTGAAGCTCTGTTTACAGAACTGGAGCGGAGGCGAGACGAACTAGGAATCGCCAGTTATGGAGCATCTGTCACCACAATGGAAGAAGTGTTTCTCAGGTCTGAGTTAAAAAAAAATAAAAAAATAAAAAAACTTGACGTTTCTCTTGCATTGAGCCTTCTTTCAGTCTCCGACTCTTTGAAGAGTAGCCTTTGTAAGGGCCTGTTGTATGAGAATTTTTTCATCAAGCAATGTTGTCATGCATTTGCCTTTATCACTCATGAGTGCCCAGGCATCTTCTTCTGACCTATTTCTGCCTACTTGTTAAAATTAAGTGTGCATAGTACACTTTGTTGTGGTATTTTTCAGATTATTCCCTTTGATCGTTTACCTTTTCTTTCACTCAGTTCAGTACTGGGTGTGGTCCTCAGTCTGGTACACCGAAGTCAGACCTAACGTGAGATTTAGATTTGCATGGGTGGGTTTATGAAATACTCCGTTTATATCACCAGAAATACCTTGTCTTCCATTGGCAGTGTGGTGACGTGTTGAGTTTATTCATAGACGTTTGGACCACTACCTATAATACATGCATATTAAATAGAAAATGATGGAATATCCAAACTGATCCAAACTAGTGCTTGAAGATACCCTGATACAATTTGTCTGGCGTCAGAGAGCAGTCTGTCCAATTGGCTGATGCTTCTTATTTACCTGTCTTGTGCGTATTTTACAGATAAGGTTGTCGGCCTTCCTGGCAAAGAGATCCAGCCTCTGGAAGCCTCTTAAATTCATCTCCCATCTGATCTGAACATAGAAGTCCTCACACAGCCCCAGAATTTACCAAACAAACATTACTGAATCTTCAAGGTAGCCAAATAGCTTCAGGTAGTGACTATGCCCTCAGCTAAGTTCACCCTTTGTCTCACCCTTCTCTGCTTACTGTTTAGGGGATATATGTTTGCCAAAGGCTGCAAGGAGTATAAACTGGTCCCCTAGAGCACTGTTTAGTTTCTATTCCTGCCATTGCCATCATGACTTTTGATGCCTAGCGGTAGCAAGGGCAGTGCCAGGGGAGCAAAGGTCAAGTTAAAGATAACAGCTCCTACACATGGCTACCCCTACTTGACATTCATGTTATTGAGCTTCACAGAATTCAGTTCCGTCATCATCATTCTTTTTTTTCGCTATGCAGCCATAAAAGCACATAAAACATCACAATATATAAAATACATGAAATCAATAAGATACAGGTGCGCTTCAAATAGTGAAAACTATACAGTTTATTGACTCTTACAAAGTAATGTACAGATCCCATACAGTAATTCATAAGGGTACGTAGCACCGTGATACATCAATAGCGACCCACAACTAATACCTGTTGGAAGTCCGGTCTAAAAATCAGTGCAGTCTTGCAAATCTAAAAAAAAAAAAAAAAAAGGCAGACCGCAACCTTCAACTGGTGATTTTTTTTTTTTTTTTTTTTGCCTAAGCCACCACATATACAACAGGAAACGTGAAACTGTAAATACAATAGGTTGTCCGACATTGCTTCTCAGGAACCTAATCACTGCTCTGTAGTCCCTAGTTTACTGCTTATCAGAAGAAACCACTTCCTTCTGTACCCATGATATGTCAGACAGAAGATTACAGCATGTACGATGGTTTTAATTACCTGGGAACAAAAGAGACAGAACCCATCAGACTTTTTGGGTGCACGCAGCCATTGTATCGTAACAAAAGAAAGTGGCAAGGTCCCTACCCGGAATTTCATATATAGTGACTTGGCTTGGGGAGGCTCAATCTCATCCAAGAAGCCATCTAGGCTGTATTTGTCTTTGAACTGAAGAAAGGAGGCTGAAAGGGTACCTACCCGCGCATGCCCTACAATTGAATAATCAATGTAGCGTCAGTATAGACCCTTTAACTTTTCTTTTGATACCCCGGTTGCTTCTGCGGGGGTGGACCATAGATTTCCACATCAATATGTGGCAGACAATGCTTTACAAACCTAAGCCAAGGGAATTTTGGATGCCCCAGGCAGCCCCAATTCATCCTGCAGTACCCGTCGGTTATGCAAATGTTCGGGTGGTCACCCAAAGTCTACGCCAATACCATATAGGTCTCAGTCCTGCTTTATCAACAAACGATCTGAGGCCAAAATCAAGCCAAAAAGGAATTAGCTGGGTACTAACGTGAAGATTGATAAGGAGTTGCATAAAATGTTTTTCTGCTTTTTCCAGGGATCTTACATCATTCTCACCCCATAGTTCCCCGCTATATAGCGTCGCCCCAAGAGCTTGGAGATTGTATGTTTGGAAGGCTGGAGATATTGAATGAAATAAGGAACCTTGTTGTGACCTCTCAATTCCCCCTGAATATTGTTCTAATTTAAGCCTACACTTCTGAATATGAAGTCATGAATCCAACTGCTCAGTGAGCATAACCCCTAAATAGTCAAATACGTTAACTCTCTCCAGTGGTACCCCATTAAGAGCCGGATTGGGTCTGGTCGATGAACAGGGATTAAAAAACATGTACTTAATTTTGCTTGTGCTATTATCTAGGCCCCTTTGTTTACAGAAAAATCCTAATCAATCCAGGAGCTTCTGTCACCACATAGGTGTTTTTGAGATCAGAAGTGTGTCGTCTGCAAAACAGAATGGCCGGATCTTTCCATCCACAAGACTTGAGGCTTATTATCACACTTTTTTAGCTGGATCACCAGTTTGTTGATGTATAAGAGAAATAGTATTGGGGGGCTGTCAACTCCTCTTGGGACCCACATCTGACCTGGGCAAAGTTACTAGTGTGAAGCCTAATGATAACATCCAAGAGGTACTTCGGGCCCCAATTTCTGCCAACACCTTCCATAAAGACTCCCTGGGTACAAGGTCAAAGGCGGACCAGAGGTCCACAAAGATTACATATAGACAACCATCCCAAAGAGTAAAGTATTTCCAATGAAGCAATTAAAGATGAAACACCTGGTCGATGGGACTAATACCATCCCTAAAGCCGGCTTGCAGCGAAGACAGCATTCCAGATTCGGCTATTAAGTCAAACAGCCTATTCAAGATACTCCAGCTAAAACGTTTTTAGGAACTATCAATAAGGCTAATGTGCCTATAGTTTGATTGAAGTGACCTACAACCCTTTTTAAAAATCAGGATTATCTCTGTCCCAGCCCATATAGGAGGCATGGGAGCTCCTCTCATTATGACATTGAAGAACAATGCGAAATAGAGACACCAAATATCTTGTCAGCCTTGAAGAGATCTCAGTGGATCTTATCCAACCCAGGGACTTTGTTAGGGGTCAACCGGTTTATTGCTTTACTAATTTCAACGCTGGAAATATGACTAGCATCTTGAACTTCAAATCCATGTTTGGTGGCTACTGGGCCAGCTCTGCCTGCATCACAACCAGTAGCTGTGACCATCCGCACAATTGTCCTGCTCAGGGGAAATTCTGGCCCCTGTGGCAGATGAGTACAGCATTGTTATCGATTGGAGGATGATTGTTAGAGCCACCACTGGCAATGATGTGCCAGAAGGAACGATGTTCCTTTCCTTTAATGGCGCATAACATAGAATCCCACTTTGCATACTCCTAGCCTCTTTTAGCAGTTATTAATGGAGCTTTGTAGGCGAGTCTGGCTTCTTAGCCCGAATTCCTGTTCCCATTTGGCTTTAGAAAGTGTATGCCTAGCAATTCTACAAGATTTGGAGTACCAGGGGACCTCTATTTCCCTTTTGGGAATGGTCTTAAACTCCACCAAAAAAAGATTTCTTAAGGAATTAAACATAGAATTATGAATTGCACCGATTCTCATCAGGGAATCGGTTTGCATCAAATACACCACTGCGACCTGCACAGCTTCAAGACCAGTGGTTACTGCCTCATAACCCTTCCTCAGAGCTACCGGGGATTCTACCAAAGAATTCAACTTTAGCCCCTTTAAGCCTTGTATCAAAGAGTTCAGTAATAGATTTGGATATAGTAGTACCCAGTGCTCTCATCGTTACATCCAAAGTTTTATGATCACTGTCCAGCCGGGGAGTCACAAGCATATTAATCATAGGCCAAAGTCTAATGTCCTGCAAGTTGTTATCAGTAAGACTAGTTTTGTTGAGGCTGTTGAACGTGCAACCCATACCCTGCCCCACACTGGTTGTCTGAAATTGATGTCTTGTTGTAGGCTCGAAGGCCATTATTCAAAGTAAATGCATTTAGTTCTATTACAGTGGCTGTCCATTTCTTAATTTGAAGGGTCTGGGTGAGGGAATAAGCCCAGGAACTGACCAGACATGAACCTAATAGCCAGTAAGGACTTCAAAATTGGTACTGTGTGGCTTAAATTTACAATTAAATGCCCTGCCGTAATTTGACATCGTCCAGCGGAAGGGGCGGTCATTTGAGAATCTATCAGGTCAATGATTGGCAGTTCAGCTCTGTTATCCCCTGGCCTGCAATAAACGTTATATATGTAATAGAGATCTCCATAAGGGAACGACAGACGTCTTGAGAGTCCAGATCAATCTCTAATGGCACACAGAGCAAAGTCTTTTTTAATCCAAATTGCTAGCCCCCAGATGGTCGACCCTTTTCTGAGGAGATTGCAGCCAGAGTAAAATTAACAAAACCAGAACAAAACTGGGGAGACGGGGACCAGGTCTCCAGAACAAGACAAATGTCAAATTTGTCCATAAACTGACAGCAATCTGAGCAGGAAAGTTTGGACACTATTCTAACAAGAAAAGTTTAATGAGGGTAATGTCGGGAGCAACTCCATCAACTGCATCACAGTAAACATCTAAAGTAGTGTTCTTTGTCCTTATTAGACACTAGCAAGATCTTAAAAAGATTTAGTATTTTAGACACTGCTTAGGCTAGAAGTTTAAAGCAACAACTTTGCTTAAATCGGGCATACAAAGTAAATGTTACTTAAGCACTGGCAAAAACAGTTGTTTTGGCTTTTGTAAAGTGAAAATCGTTCTCAAACTTCAGTAGAACTTAGACTGAACAGTTACTACATTGGCAGCAGTCAATGCTTATGTTGCACACATTAAACAGGTGCTGAACAGTGGTGCAATCTTCCCAACAAAACTCAAAGACGCACTCACACCTAAACACTCAAAGAGAACATCTGTAGGTCAGGCACCAGCAGTGCAAGCTTCCCTCCTACAGGCAGGGTGAGTCTTTTCAGTAGCAGTGCAAGCTTTCCTCATCTAAAACAAGTGTAGCAAAGCCAGTGGCCTGTGCGTGCACGCACACATACACACACACAAAATGTTAAGTATTCAATTAACATGAGGCAATATGTTCAAGTAACACCCTGCAGCTGAAAAATCCTGCATTAATTAGCAGAGATATTTGTAGACCAATATTTTGTGGAGCGAATGGACTTGTTACTGACGTTGGGATTAGCATCTTTTTATAAGAACTTCCCACCAACAAATAAAATATACAAGTAGAAAGATACTCA
Source organism: Pleurodeles waltl (assembly GCF_031143425.1). Classification (NCBI taxonomy): domain Eukaryota; kingdom Metazoa; phylum Chordata; class Amphibia; order Caudata; family Salamandridae; genus Pleurodeles; species Pleurodeles waltl. Next base: position 310,803,506 of record NC_090449.1, on the reverse strand, counting down.
ATCTGAAGTGCTGCCCACTGTTATGGTGTCGATAGCAGTTACTTGTAGTTAAGGTTACTGTAGCTTAAGATGGTAAGAAGAAAATTTAGTGGGATAATAGATGTGGCTTATATTGCAAAGTAGACAAGAAATAACTAGGATTACAATTATTTTACAACACAATCCGATATATGTTGACGCTCCTATGGTTAAATTACTGTAATTGTTACAAGGGGGCAGAAATTACACAGACATTACATCTTTAAGAACTGTTCTCGTTTACACAGTATATGGCACTTACCAGTGCTTATTTTGCAAAAATGAATACACAAGTACATACGTGCAGGTGGCTGAAATATTTCTTAGGAGGACACAGCGGGTGCTGCAGAATGTCAAGTTTGCCAAATACCAAGGTTGATTCCATCAGATGACCCTTTCTTTCACCACCCTATGCTTTCCCTCTCTTTATCTCACTCTTGCAGGTTAATTTTCTTACCTGCTTTTGTCCCTTGGTACAGTTTTATTAACCTTGTCATCTTCCTTCTTTTTCATACATTCTTTTCACTCTTGCTCAGTCTAATGATAAAACTAAATACTGGTCCAAAAATGAGTGGCAATGCTCCCAATCTGCAACCACCACCATCATTAATTAAGCACCGACCTGCATTACTTGGGATCAAATGTTGTAGGCTAGCCTGGATTCAACAATAAATAATCTGTAGCATGTTGTGCAGAGAACACAAAAGATTAAAGACCTGTTTTCTTGCAGAGTGGGAAAGCTGGTTGATTCTAGCATGGACATCCAAGCCATTCAGCTTCCAGCCCTGCAGTACCAGCATGAGCGGCGATGCAATGATTGGGGGGCAGATGATTCCAGCAGCATGAGTACCATGACCGATATGACAGATGACAGTGGGGCTCTTATCACAGAGGACTGCTCCAGCATCAAATTCAACACTGGGGTGAGCCTCATTGATTTATTAGCAGAGGGATGTGGGTGCTAATTTGGATTCTTTATGGTCAATTTAGAAAGGGATAACATGAGAGAATATCAGGATTACATTACTGCAAGATTTAAAGATCAGAGTTATAAAGTGCCCTGGTATCTGAGCCAATGAACGTTCAGAAAAGCCAATAAACATTCAGAATTGCTGGAGCCATGCAGGAAGAAAAATGTTTTCTCTCTGTTGATTAGACATTTTCAGTGCATTTGTTTATCTGATTTAAACAATTCCAGGACATGGCCTAAAAAAAATTTTGTGCCCAGAAGTTGATATTTGAAGTTCACTTTTTAAGTGCTTAAAGCATTTTCTTTTAGTTTCTCTCTCTGACTGGATGTTAAAAATTGTTGCTCGACACCTACATAATTTTTCACAATGTAGGTTTTTCATCCGGTACTTAGCAGTGAGTGTTGGGCACACTGTATTTGTGCACTGGCTGCCAAGCATTGCGGATTGAAGAATTTTGTAAATTTTCAGGATTTCCCTAAGAATGTTATGCTGACATTTGCAACTTACAAAGCCAAGAGTGAGCCACCTACAAATCTCTCTTTTAGAAAAACTTTAGAGTTGTGGACTTGGATGTCTCTTTTCTTTCAGTTAAGATGAGTCTTAACTATTTTTAAACATTTCTTAATTGGTATTTCACATCAGTCATAGTCAATTCCAACTTAAAATAGAATAGAGATACAAATATAGAGAAAATAAACAAGAGTATGAAATAATTCTCTCAAGTGGTGAACAAGGGCCTATGAAATGTATGTTTTACATCAACATAGCTCATTATGAGCTCTAGTATGCTGTAATCACCATTGCCAATAGTGGGATATATCTCTCCAGGTGTGTAACTAGCATGGTATCACCGCCCCCTTTTTCCAGTTGCGGTAGGCAAGTAAAGGGGTACTTTTGGAGCAGTACTAGATCAGTTAAATATTCTACCTAAGGCTCTCCTCTGAACTTTTCTACTCGAAGGAAATAGTGGGGTGTGTTGGTCATTACAAACATCTCTGATTTGATAAGCTGTGTATGATCAGGGCTATGGTCTTGAAAGGAAACCTTGTATGAATCAAGTCTAAAACTCCATAGTATATTGCATAGCATGAATGACCCACTTAACACAACAACAACAATAATAACATAAATACAACTAACTAAAATGAGAATCAAATTACATTTTTCTGGCCAATTAGACGTGCCAGCAATGTAGTATCAAGCACATGGATAATTGAAATTACCTATTTAAGCCTTTTTCAACATAGATAACTACTGCACACCAAAGACTTTACATAAATAGGGGAAAGGATATAACAGATGTATTGACAGAGAGAGTAAATCATTTATCAATCTGGGATTCTTTTATTCACTTTGATTTTTCATTGGTAGGTTTCTTTCAAGCATATCCAAAAGTTGTGTGCTATTAATAATTAGAATTCCAATATCTAAATTAAACTTATCAGATCTGCAGATGTACCAGACCAATTGTTTGATTCAACATTTTGCACAAGTCCTTCCACTTTAAAAAAGTGGTTTGAACAGCTGCAGATAATGTCAAATTGATCAGTGGGTAGTTATCTCAGTTAATGTTTATGGGTTCAGTTGTAGTCAGTATTCCTAATCCGGCAATTGTATTAAGTTGAGCCTAAGGCTGTACGCAAAGAGTAGTAGACTTTTTACTGTGTTACTTTGGAAAGACACTGGGGGTCCTCCAGCGATACGTGCCCGGGACACACAAGGCCTCATGATGCACGCACAGTGTGTCATTACTGATGTTTTTGCCACTCACCTGCAGGGTGTCTATGCGGCACAGCCCACTGACACCGTACTGCAGGAGAAGGCGTTCTAAGACGACCTAGGGATAGTCTCCTTAACGCAGGAGGAACAGTATAACCTGGACGCCACCTTAACCGGAGAGGAGATAATCATAGCAATCCAGGCCTTAAAGACTGCAAAGGCTCAGGGCGTGCACGGTTTGGCTGGAGAATTCTGCCAGCGCAGGGTATGTGGTGGACCGCCTGCTGAAAATGTACATCCACGGCATCCTGGTCAATTGAGGTGAACCAGAATCCCTTCAAGCCCTGGCGCTCACAGACATTTTGGCAGTCTGAACTGAGAACGTGGGCTAGGTGGGAACCGTTTGGTCTCACCATCATAGTAAGTCGGAATCTCTGTTTGACAAGACTGGCTACACAGTAGGCATTAGTAATAGGACACACACTCCTTCTATTGTCCTGAAGAGGCTAGGAACCATTTGTCCAAAACAGTTTGACACTTTTCTGCAACAAGTCCTTGCGAAAGGATAAACCACCTGAATAAGAAGAAGGCTATTAGCCTAAATCCACACCATGTGTGAGGTAATCTGGTTAGCAGGCTACTGGTCTTGATACAATGGACTACCTGAACGAACGAACCCAATAAGCCTGAAATTAGTGAGCCGTTACTTTGAAATATTGTTGTTTTAAGAATAAGTGTGCACTTTTATTATATTTTTGTAGAGATTTTTTTCACATTGGGCTGGGGACGATTGATTTGATTTTTACTCATTTGTACTGAAGTATGGGATTTACATAAGACTTGTTGATTCTGTTTCCTAGCATGGTTAGATATGAGCCTAAACCAAGAATGAAATATGGTGAAATAAAAAATCACAGAACCAATAATAAAATATTATTGATGATTTAACACGGATCTTATAATCTATCCCTCAAGAGTTGCGGTTTTTGATATTGCCTGAAGTCATGCCCAAGACTCAAGAGGGTTGTCGTGGGCAGCCCCTGTATTTTCTAGATATGGAATTGTATAAAGAGGCATATGGAAAGGGTTTGCTCCCTGCCTCCATGAGGGAGGCACTGATAGTGATGCTGCCAAAGCAAGATAAGGATGCTGCAGAAGCAGCATCATACTGCCCAGTGTCGATGCTAAATGTAGATGTGAAAGTCCTCAGACTCCTGACACACATGCCTTAATTGGTCCGTGAAGACCAATGTGGATTTATTACCGTAGGAACACCCTTTGCAATCTATGCAGACTTTTGCTGCTTATGCACGCAAATACCCCAGAGGATGCCCCTATGCGTTAGCGCTTCTTGACACCGAACAGATGTTCGACCCCCTGTCATGGGAATTTCAATGGAAAGTGCTGCAGAAGTTAGGTATAGGTGACTATTTCCAGAAATGGATAAAACTGTTAAACAGGGACCTCACAGTAAAGGTGCGGGTGGGAAGTATAGTATTGGAGAGGTTTTCCCGACATTTTGGGACCGGAAAGGGTTGCCCCCTTGCTCTTAGCGCTCACTATTGAGCCACTGGCTTGCCAGCTGTGGGACGTGCTCGGGATACAGATTGGAGACAATACGCATGTAGTCCCTCTTTGTGCAGACAATGCCTTGCTTTATTTTTGTCAGCCAACTTACTCGGTCCCCATATTGTTAGCTCTCCCTGCAGAGTTTGGTGAGGTGTATGAACTCCTAGTCAGCTGCTCCAAATCAAAACTACTCCTGTTAGGAGAGTTGACTGGTAGGCAGATTCCGGATTTCCCTAACCTAGGAACGGAGACGTGTTTGTTATCTGGGGATCAGAATGACTCAGGGGGCTCAGGAGTTTGATGCAGCCAATGCAGAGAGAGTATTGGGGGGGGGGGGGCTTAAGGCCTTCAATGAGAATATGGAACACACTACATCTATCTCTGCTGGGAAAATTGACATTAGTAAAGATAATTCTACCCAAGTGCCTTTAGATTTTCCAGAGGAACCTGTTTGAGATTCCTAGAAAATACTTCCTGGATCTGGATAAGCTGATTGTCGAGCTCCTGTGGGCCTCGGGTAGGCAAAAGGTCAGTCTAGTCACCCTTAAAAACACTTGGCACCAGGGTGGACTAGAGTTACCCAAACTGGAGCTTTACTGCTTTGCAGCCCAACTCCAACTCATGGTACAATGGTTGGATGATCATGAGACGTGGGAATCCAGATTACTGAAGGACACCTGCAAAGTCAGCCTGTTGCCAGACATACGAATGTTGGGTGCAAATGCTCTAAAATGTATGCCATACATAGTAAAGCAGGGTTGTAGGACCTGGGAATGAGCAGTGCGATTAGTTCTACGTAGGGGTCCCTTTGCGCCCATCATGCCTCTTTGAGCACTTCACCCATTCTCACTTATAGCACACACAATGTCAAAGGACAGATGGTGGGAGGGAGGCTGCACTACCCCGCAGCACCTATACCCCAACGACTGAGTTATTACTACAGCAGATGCCATAGAAACGTTCCCCTTTGTGCCAGACTGCAGCAGAGATCATGTTCCCCGAGTCTCCTGCAAAGTCACTGACTCTGGCAGCTCTGCTTAAATTAGCCGGTGGGCCGACGACTAGTTTCACACATATATATAGGGCACTGAGAGAAGATTTACCACAGGCAGATCTCTTGATGCATGCAAAATGGGATGAGGCTCTGAGTGAACCTCTGGCAGCTAAAAAGTGGGAGGGAGGTGTGAAGACCACCCCGTTGAACTCAAGATTTAAATTAGTTTTATTTAATATAATTCACCAGATCTACCTCACTCCTGCCACACTGCATACAATATACCCTGCTCGCCCTTTTTGCCCTTAGTGCGCTGGGCTACAAGCAGACTTCCTGCACATGCTGTGGGGCTGCCCAAATGTGGACAGATGTTGGGAGACGGTACTTGAGGCCTAGAACAGGACAGCATGTTGGTCCATGTCCAGGAAGATTGGAAAGCATTTGTTAGAATGGATCCCAGTGAAAAAGAAAAAAGGAATTAAATAGGAAATTTGTTATATTGGGACTCATATTGGCCAACCACATAATGACAATTAAATGGTCATCCCTTTAGGCCCTACATCAGAGGAATGGATGCAGTAAATAGCTGAAGGGGTCAATCCTGAGGAATGCCACATTCACAACTCATGCAGGGACAATAAATTAGCAGATGATTTGCAGGCATGGGCAGCAATGCTGTCAGAACTGCTGGACTCCTGGATGCTAGACCTCCACTGAAGTGATCGGCACAACTGGACGAGGGGGAAAAGGTATTGATTCAATACCTGAGTGACATTTACCTGCTTAGACTAACATGACCTCTAGGTACTTGAGGTCTCTAAGCCACCCTGACGTTGAATGTGAAGCAATATCTGCAGATGAGTATTCTTGAACGAGGAAAAGCAAGTGTATTCGTGGGATGGGGTGAGGGATTGTCATCAGTCTCTGTGATCCGAACCTCATCATGTGCAGTTATAACAGTATGTCAAAATTGTTTCATGTATTGCCCAAATGCTAATAAAAACCTATACACTAAAAATAAAGTTTAACCTGTTTAGCCAATAAATGTCTAATGCTATACTGTGGGGGGACCACATTTCGAAAATGACTTATAAAACTGCAACCTATCAGTCTTGTCAATGCATACCCACTGATAGTGCCAGCAAAAATGTCTGTAATGTAAACCTGATATATTTATTGTATGTTGTCTAGTTCTTGAATAGTCCAGAAACCAAATCGGGCAAAAGCTAAGTTGCTTTTTTTCTATAGACCAATGGCTCGTTTTAGAGCATTGATGTTCCGAAGGAGCAGGGGAGGTTGTCTGCTTTAAAAGTTTCCAAGCTCAATTATTTTTACCTTTTTTTTTTTTTAAACAAAAATTATGTTTTTTAATGTAACTGACTTGTGTATCTTATAGTGTTACTGCTGCTCTGCTGTTTATTGTAGTATTGGATAAGGTCAGGGGTTATGGATGAATTGCTGCATTGAGTTGTTTACTTTGAGTTATTCAGGTTTTGGAGGTACAACACTCTATATAAGAATGCAAATGATAGAGATTGGTTGGTCATATAAAGATTTATTTGAATTAATCCACTCATATTCCAAATAATTTAATTCTTTAGTTTTACCTTCTACTTTGTTTAATCTCTCCACAAGCCCATGTGACAAAAGATCCTTATTTTATGTCTATCAGCAATAAGACATCCTCTTTAAATCCTATAATTCTTTGGATGTGTGCATGAGGTGTACATTTCTTGGTGGATACTTGTTACTGTAGGTTGCGTACCTTGAAATCCTGCCAGGTGCCTAGCTGGGCCAGGGAAGTTGAAAATCGCTCCTGCCCACCAGCACATGAAGCTATCAGACTCCGCATGAACTCAACAACAGGCTTCAAGCTGTGCTGTGACTGCTGGAAGCAGTTGTTGGTCACAGACTCGAACAGTATTTGTCTTTAGTTCCTCTGTAGCATGTGCAATTCAGAGTCATGCAACAAATTCTCCCTCATGCACCCGAAGGCCATCAGGAGCATGAGACTAAACTTTGTCAAGGAAGATAAGAAGAGAGGCTGCTCACGCTTAAAATCCGGAGGTCATTCACGGTCCCTGTCACAGTCTTTCATGCTCTCTGTCTGGAGGCTCTTTGTGTGGCAGTGGTTGGTGGGCCCTCTTGGGAATTCTCTGACAGCCACATGACAGGCTTTCTCATTGTCAGCGCAGATGCACTCGGCCCACATCTTCTTGATGACCGAGTGTCCTCTGTATCCAGGGGTGGCGCAGGACATCTTTCCCCAGTGGAATATATATATGTTCGGTGGCATGTGTAGCTGCAGATACACATGCTGTGCATTATCCTGCCATCTAGTGTTGGGCTTGGAGTGTTACAAGTTGTTTTTCTTCCAAGAAGTCTTTTCGAGTCACGGAACCGAGTGACTCCTCCCTTTCGGCTCCATTGCACATTGGTGTCGACTCCATCTTAGATTGTTTTCTTTCCGCCATCGGATTCGGACGTGTTCCTCTTCGCTCCATATTTCGAATCGGGAAAGTTAGCTAAAGTATCGAAAATTCAACAGTATTGTTATTGCTCGGTACCGGGTTAGTGTTAGTGTATCGGCACCGACATCAAGACCGCTTCGGCTTCCACTCTTCACCAAGGCCTGGTCGGCCTGACCACACCTGTCGTTCCAGACTAATGGACCAGACTCCCTTCCATTTCTGTCCTAAGTGTTACGCAAAGTATCCTTATACAGACCAGCACCGGGTCTGTAATATGTGTTTGTCACCCGAACACAGAGAGGATACTTGTGAAGCTTGCCGAGGGTTTCGATCGAAAAAGACCTTGAGAGATCGACGCGCAAGAAGACTGCAAATGGCGTTGAAACCAAAAGAACAGCTCGACGTCGAAGAGGAGGAAAGTATCTCCATCCAAGAGATGGACTCAGATGAATCTGAAAGTGAACGACCCTCGACGGTGCAACGAACCGTGAGTAAACCTTTCCTGTCCCAAACTCAGGGTCACACCAAAACACTTAAATCCATGAGGACGCCACCGTCAGTGGGCCATGGCTCAACCCACCGAAAAGAAGGTGACCAAACATCGGCACTGAAAAAGGCCAAGGAGTTGCCGAAGACTTCCGACTCCGGTCGAGAATCCGGCACCGAACGATTTTGACACTGAGTGATCGAATCGACCAAACCCCGAAAAATCTCCTCGGAACCGAAAAAGACTATAACAGCAGCAACTTCGGTACCGAAAAAAGCGGCCTCGGAGCCGAAAAGAAGCTCTTATACAGAAAAGCAAGGACTTTCCATGCAACTCAAGGAAAGACATTGATTTGAGCAAGAGTTAGGTATGGAAGAACCTGACCATACACGACGGAGGTTACATATCCAGAAAGAGACTGGCAAGATTCAGACTTTACCTCCACTCAAATCAGGCCAAGGCCCAGGCAAAGTGGTTAGAGACTAATCACCACCACCAATGGTCTCACCACAACCATCCCCACTGCACTCACCACAATTGTCACCAGTGGGATCACCTATAATGCAGTCACCCACACATACTGAGATGACCTAGGATGATGCTGATGCATGGGATTTATATGATCCACCAGTATCGGATAACAGTCCAGAATGTTATCCAACCAAACGTCACCACCAGAAGACAGTACTGCATATACGCAGGTATTATCCAGGGCAGCTACGTTCCACAATGTAGCAATGCACACAGAGCCAGTGGAGGATGATTTCCTTTTTAACACTCTGGCATCCACCCACACATCATATCAAAGCCTGCCAATGCTCCCGGGCATGCTCAAGCATGCGCAACAGGTCTTCCTGGAGCCTGTAAAGGGAAGAGCTATCACGCCTAGAGTTGAAAAGAAGTACAAACCACCCCCAACAGATCCAGTGTTCATAACACAGCAGCTCACACCGGATTCAGTGGTTGTAGGGGCAGCAAGAAAAAGAGCAAAGTCTCAATCGTCAGCAGATGCACCTCCACCTGACAAAGTCGGAAATTCGACGCTGCAGGCAAGCGAGTGGCATCACAAGCAGCCAATCAATTGCGAATTCACAAGCCCTACTTGCACGCTGCGACAGGACACACTGGGACGAGATGCCAGACATCATACAGCACTTGCCCAAGGAACACCAAAAACGTGCCCAGCAAGTAGTGGAAGAGGGACAGGCCATATCTAACAACCAGATAAGGTCCGCACTAGACTCGGCAGATACGGCAGCACGGACTGTAAACACGGCTGTAACCATTCGCAGGCATGCATGGCTGCGGAATTCTGGATTCAAGCCAGAGATTCAACAAGCAGTGTTAAATATGCCGTTTAATCAACAACAGTTGTTTGGGCCGGAAGTCGATACTGCCATTGAAAAAATGAAAAAAGACACGAACACAGCCAAAGCCATGGGTGCGCTCTATTCCCCACAAGTCAGAGGCACCTTTAGGAAACCACAATTTAGAAGGGAGTTTCGGCAACAAACACCTGAACCTTCCACCTCCCAAACCAGACCCACCTATCAATCACAATACCAGAGGGGGGGGGGGGGGGGGTTGTGGTTCATACAGAAGGCAATTCCCAAGAGGCAGGGGAAAATTCCAACCTGCCAAACCAAGCCCTAGCAAAAAGTGACTTCAATGTCACAATACCCCAACACTTAACACCAGTGGGGGGGAGGCTATCCACATACTGCCAAAACTGGACACATATTACAACAGACACATGGGTCCTATCAATTATCCAACATGGTTATTGCATAGAGTTCACAACATTCCCTCCAGATGTGCCACCAAAAACGCACAGACTGTCTCAACAACACTTAGACCTATTACATATAGAGGTCCAAGCACTGTTACAAAAACAAGCAATAGAACTCGTACCCAATCACCAAAAAGGAACAGGCATCTACTCACTATATTTCCTCATTCCAAAAAAGGACAAAACGTTAAGACCTATCTTAGATCTCAGAACACTGAATCTCTTCATCAAATCAGATCATTTCCACATGGTCACACTTCAAGACGTCGTTCCCTTACTAAAAAAGGAGGAATACATGGCAACATTGGATCTCAAGGATGCGTATTTCCACATACCCATCCATCCTTCTCACAGAAAATACCTAAGGCTTGTAATGCAAGGCAAACACTATCAATTCAAAGTGATACCGTTCGGAATAACAACAGCCCCCAGAGTATTCACGAAACGCCTAGCAGTAGTAGCCGCTCACATAAGGAGACAGCACATGCACGTATTCCCATATTTAGACGACTGGCTAATAAAAGCCAACACTCAACAACAATGTCAATTTCACACTCAATACGTCATAGAAACTCTACACAAACTAGGGTTGTAAGGAAATGGCTCCCTGTTGCAGTTACCCCCACTTTTTGCCTGATACTGATGCTGACTTGACTGAGAAGGGTGCTGGGACCCTGCTAACCAGGCCCCAGCACCAGTGTTATTTCACCTAAAATGTACCATTGTTTCCACAATTGGCACACCCATGGCACACAGATAAGTCCCTTGTAAAAGGTACCAGTGGTACCAAGGGCCGTGTGACCAGGGAAGGTCCCTAAGGGATGCAGCATATGTTGTGCCACCCTAAGGGACCTCTCACCTAACACATGCACACTGCCATTGCAGATTGTGTGTGTTGGTGGGGAGAAAAAGGCAAAGTCGACATGGCATCCCCCTCAGGATGCCATGCACACAAAGTAGTGCCTGTGGCATAGGTAAGTCACCCCTCTAGCAGGCCTTACAGCCCTAAGGCAGGGTGCACTATACCACAGGTGAGGGCATAGCTGCATGAGCAATAAGCCCTTACAGTGTCTAAGTCTAGTCTTAGACATTGTAAGTACAGTTGTGGCCATATTAAGTATATGGTCTGGGAGTTTGTCAAAAACGAACTCCACAGCTCCATAATGGCTACACTGAATACTGGGAAGTTTGGTATCAAACTTCTCAGAATAATAAACCCACACTGATGCCAGTGTTGCATTTATTAGAAAATGCACACAGAGGGCATCTTAGAGATGCCCCCTGTATTTTACCCAATTGTTCAGTGCAGGACTGACTGGTCTGTGCCAGCCTGCTGCTGAGAGACAAGTTTCTGACCCCATGTGGTGAGGGCCTTTGTGCTTTCTGAGGACAGAAACAAAAGCCTGCTCTGGGTGGAGGTGCTTCACACCTCCCCCTGCAGGAACTGTAACACCTAGCAGTGAGCCTCAAAGGCTCAGGCTTTGTGTTACAATGCCCCAGGGCACTCCAGCTAGTGGAGATGCCCGCCCCCTGGACACAGCCCCCACTTTTGGCGGCAAGTCCAGAGGAGATAATGAGAAAAACAAGGAGAAGTCACTGGCCAGTCAGGACAACCCCTAAGGTGTCCTGAGCTGAGGTGACTCTGTCTTTTAGAAATCCTCCATCTTGCAGATGAAGATTCCCCCAATAGGATTAGGGATGTGCCCCCCTCCCCTCGGAGAGGAGGCACAAAGAGGGTGTAGCCACCCTCAAGACTAGTAGCCATTGGCTACTAACCCCCCAGACCTAAACACACCCCTAAATTGAGTATTTAGGGCCCCCCAGAAACTAGGAAGATAGATTCCTGCAACCTAAGACAAAGAAGGACTGCTGACCTGAAGCCCTGGAGAGAAGATGGAGACACCAACTGCTTTGGCCCCAGCCCTACCGGCCTGTCTCCCCACTTCAAGAGAAACAGCGACGCGCTCCCCAGGGTCCAGCGACCTCTGAAGCCTCAGAGGACCACCCTGCATCTAAAAGGACCAAGAAATCCTGAGGACAGCGGCGCTGTTTCAAAGAAACCAAAACTTGCAACAAAGAAACAACTTTTAAAGGACTCCACGTTTCCCGCCTGAAGCGTGAGACTTTCAACTCTGCACCCGACACCCCCGGCTCGACCTGCGGAGAAACAACACTACAGCCAGGACTCCCCGGCGACTGCGAGCCTGTGAGTAGCCAGAGTTGACCCTCCTGAGCCCCCCCAGCGAAGCCTGCAGAGGGAATCCAGAGTCTTCCCCTGACCGTGACTGCCTGCTTCAGAGAACCCGACGCCTGGTAAAGACACTGCAGCCCCCACGACCTGAAGGATCCGACCTCCAGCGCAGAAGCGACCCCCAGGTGGCCCTCTCCCTTGCCCAGGTGGTGGCTACCCCGAAGAAGTCTTTTCGAGTCACGAGACCGAGGGACTCCTCCCATTTCGATTCCATTGCGCATGGGCGTCGACTCCATCTTAGATTGTTTTTTTTTCCGCCATCGGGTTCGGACGTGTTCCTTTTCGCTCCGTGTTTCGGGTCGGAAAGTTAGTTAGAATCTCGGAAAAAAACTTCGGTATTGTTGCGTTCGGTATCGGGTTAGTTAGAACAAATCGACACCGAATTTTGAAGAGCTCCGGTGGCCCTTCGGGGTAATTTCGATCCCCCGTCGGGGCCTGGTCGGCCCGACCACGTGCGACTTCAAGGCTGATGGAACGGACCCCATTCCGCTTCTGTCCAAAATGCCGTATACGGATCAGTATCTGGTCTGTAACTTGTGTTTGTCCCCCGAGCACAAGGAGGATACTTGTGAAGCCTGTCGAGCGTTTCGGTCGAGGAAGACGCTGAGAGACCGAAGAGCCAGGAGATTACAAAAGGCGTCCACGCCGACAGGTCAACAACGGTTCGAGGAGGAAGAAGAAGCTTTCTCCATCCACGAGTCGGATTCAGAGGAACTAGACGCCGAAGAAACAACCACAACCGTGAGTAAGACGTCGAAAATCAGGACTCACGAAAAGTCCACAAAAGCCCAGGGGACGCCACCGCCAACAGGCCATGGCTTAACCCAAAAACTAGGTGACCGACCCAAGGCACCAAAAAAGGGCATGCTGTGGTGTCAAAGTCATCCGACTCCGGTCGAGATACCGCCACACAGCAACCTCGGAGCCGAGACAGCGGCTCCGAGAAACTTCGGCACAGAGACAGCAGCACCGAAGAGATTCGGCACCGAGACACCGCGCCGAAACAAAAGAAAGTTTCTTCGGAGCCTAAAAAGACTTCCGAAAAGGTTTCAGTCCCGAAACATCCAGCCTCGGAGCCGAAAACTAGTTCCTATACAGAGGAACAAGGATTAACCACCCAATTACATAGATTTGGAGAGGAGCTTCAAGCTGTAGAGCCTGACTACACGCAAAGAAGGCTTCATATTCATGAGGACACAGGGAAGATAACCACTCTTCCCCCAATCAAGATAAAAAGGAAACTTGCCTTTCAACAAGGGGACAAGCCACCACAAGCAAAGGTGGCAAGGAAAACAACCCCACCACCTTCTCCACCACCACCAACACATGCATCACCAGCAACAACTCCACCACTGATGCACTCACCAGCTCATACCACAATGAGTCAGGATGATCCCGATGCATGGGACCTTTACGATGCTCCAGTGTCTGACAACAGCCCGGACTCCTATCCTTCAAAACCGTCACCACCTGAGGACAGTACATCCTACACACAGGTGGTCGCAAGGGCAGCCGAATTTCACAACGTCACCTTACATTCGGAACCTATTGAGGATGACTTTCTCTTTAACACCCTATCCTCCACCCATAGCTAGTACCAAAGCCTTCCCATGCTCCCAGGAATGCTAAGACATTCAAAACAAATATTTCAAGATCCAGTTAAAGGCAGAGCCATAACTCCAAGGGTGGAGAAAAAATACAAGCCACCGCCAACAGATCCAATCTATATTACAACACAACTAACACCAGACTCAGTTGTTGTCGGGGCAGCTCGTAAAAGAGACTACTCTCATACCTCAGGAGACGCACCACCTCCAGACAAGGAGAGCCGCAAATTTGATGCTGCGGGGAAAAGGGTTGCAGCACAAGCAGCAAATCAATGGCGTATTGCCAATTCACAGGCACTTTTGGCAAGATACGACAGACCTCATTGGGATGAAATGCAACATTTCATCGAACACTTACCCAAGGAGTTCCAAAAAAGAGCACAACAGGTGGTGGAAGAGGGACAAAGTATCTCAAATAATCAGATACGGTCTTCCATGGATGCAGCGGATACAGCTGCAAGGACAATAAACACGGCAGTCACAATACGAAGGCACGCATGGCTGCGCACTTCAGGGTTCAAGCCGGAAATCCAACAAGCTGTGCTCAATATGCCATTTAATGAACAGCAATTGTTTGGGCCGGAGGTAGACACTGCCATCGAGAAACTCAAAAAAGACACCGATACAGCCAAAGCCATGGGCGCACTCTACTCCCCGCAGAGCAGAGGCACATTTAGAAAAACACCTTTTCGGGGAGGGTTTCGAGGTCAATCCACAGCCACACAAACAAGACCTACTTACCAGGGTCAATATCAGAGGGGAGGTTTTCGGGGGCAGTATAGAGGGGGCCAATTCCCAAAAAATCAAGGAAAATTCCAAGGCCCAAAAACTCCTCAAAATAAACAGTGACTCACAAGTCACACAACCCCATCACATAACACCTGTGGGGGGAAGACTAAGCCAATTTTACAAACTTTGGGAGGAAATAACAACAGACACTTGGGTCTTAGCAATTATCCAGCATGGTTATTGCATAGAATTTCTCAAATTCCCTCCAAACATCCCACCGAAAACGCACAATATGTCAAAACAACATTTAGATCTTCTAGGACTAGAAGTTCAAGGACTGCTACAGAAGGACGCAATAGAATTCGTACCAAACCTACAAAAAAACACAGGAATTTACTCACTGTACTTTCTAATACCCAAAAAGGACAAAACCCTGAGACCAATACTAGATCTCAGAACACTAAATACCTACACTTTCACATGGTCACGTTACAAGACGTAATCCCACTGCTCAAACAGCAAGACTACATGACAACATTAGATCTAAAAGATGCATATTTCCATATACCAATACATCCTTCACACAGGAAATACCTAAGGTTCGTATTCCAAGGAATACATTACCAATTCAAAGTGTTGCCATTCGGAATAACAACTGCGCCAAGAGTTTTTACAAGATGCCTGGCAGTAGTAGCTGCACATATCGGAAGGCAGCAAATACATGTGTTCCCGTACTTAGACGACTGGTTAATCAAAACCAACACGCTAAATCAGTGTTCACAGCACACAAAATATGTCATACAGACCCTTCACAAGCTAGGTTTCTCCATCAACTACGTGAAGTCACACCTTTTGCCGTGTCAAACACAGCAATACTTAGGAGCGACAATCAACACAGCAAAAGGGATTGCCACTCGAAGTCCACAAAGGGTTCAAACATTTCACAAGGTAATACAAGCCATGTATCCAACACAAAGGATACAAGTCTGAATGATAATGAAACTCCTAGGCATGATGTCTTCATGCATAGCCATTGTCCCAAACGCAAGATTGCACATGCGGCCATTACAACAGTGCCTAGCATCACAATGGTCACAAGCACAGGGTCAACTTCTAGATCTGGTGTTGATAGACCGCCAAACATACATCTCGCTTCTATGGTGGAACAGTACAAATTTAAACCAAGGGCGGCCTTTCCAAGACCCAGTGCCACAATACGTCATAACGACAGATGCTTCTATGACAGGGTGGGGAGCACACCTCAATCAACACAGCATCCAAGGACAATGGGACATACATCAAAGGCAGTTTCACATAAATCACTTAGAACTGTTAGCAGTATTTCTGGCGTTTCAACCCATAATAGCCCAAAAATACATTCTTGTCAAAACAGACAACATGACAACAATGTATTATCTAAACAAACAAGGAGGGACACACTTGACACAGTTGTGCCTCCTAACACAAAAAATATGGCATTGGGCGATTCACAACCACATTCGCCTAATAGCACAATTTATTCCAGGGATTCAGAACCAGTTGGCAGACAATCTCTCTCGAGATCACCAACAAACCCACGAATGGGAAATTCACCCCCAAATACTAAACAATTACTTTCAAATTTGGGGGACACCTCAGATAGATCTATTTGCAACAAAGGAAAACTCAAAATGCCAAAACTTCGCATCCAGGTACCCACAAGATCAATCCCAAGGCAATGCTCTATGGATGAACTGGTCAGGGATATTTGCTTACGCTTTTCCCCCTCTCCCTCTCCTTCCATGTCTAGTAAACAAGTTGAGTCAAAACAAACTCAAACTCATACTAATAGCACCAACATGGGCAAGGCAGCCTTGGTACACAACACTACTAGACCTTTCAGTAGTACCTCATGTCAAACTACCCAACAGACCAGATCTGTTAACGCAACACAAACAACATATCAGACATCCAAATCCAGCATCTTTGAATCTAGCAATATGGCTCCTGAAATCCTAGAATTCGGACACTTAAACCTCACACAAGAATGTATGGAGGTCATAAAACAAGCTAGGAAACCTACCACTAGACACTGCTATGCAAATAAGTGGAAAAGATTTGTGTATTACTGCCAAAATAATCAAATTCAGCCATTACACGCATCTCCAAAAGATATAGTAGGATATTTACTACATTTGCAACAATCAAATCTAGCTTTCTCTTCCATAAAGATACATCTCACCGCAATATCAGCTTACCTGCAAATTACTCATTCAACTTCACTATTTAGAATACCAGTCATTAAAGCGTTTATGGAAGGCCTAAGGAGAACACCACCTGTTCCTTCATGGAACCTCAACATTGTCTTAACAAGACTCATGGGTCCACCTTTCGATCCCATGCATTCTTGTGAAATGCAATACCTAACGTGGAAAGTTGCATTTTTGATTGCCATCACATCTCTAAGAAGAGTGAGTGAGATTCAAGCATTTACCATACAAGAACCATTTATTCAAATACATAAAAATAAAGTAGTTCTAAGGACAGATCCAAAATTTTTACCAAAGGTTATCTCACCGTTCCACTTAAATCAAACAATAGAATTACCGGTGTTCTTCCCACAGCCAGATTCTGTAGCTGAAAGAGCACTACATACACTAGACATCAAAAGAGCACTAATGTACTACATTGACAGGACAAAACTAATTAGAAAAACGAAACAACTATTTATTGCCTTTCAAAAACCTCATACAGGAAATCCAATTTCAAAACAAGGCATTGCTAGGTGGATAGTTAAGTGTATTCAAACCTGCTATCTTAAAGCAAAGAGAGAGCTGCCTATTACACCAAAGGCACACTCAACCAGAAAGAAAGGTGCTACCATGGCCTTTCTAGGAAATATTCCAATGAACGAAATATGTAAGGCAGCAACATGGTCTACGCCTCATACATTTACCAAGCACTACTGTGTAGATGTGTTAACTACACAACAAGCCACAGTAGGTCAGGCTGTACTAAGAACATTATTTCAAACTACTTCAACTCCTACAGACTGAACCACCGCTTTTGGGGAGATAACTGCTTACTAGTCTATGCACAGCATGTGTATCTGCAGCTACACATGCCATCGAACGGAAAATGTCACTTACCCAGTGTACATCTGTTCGTGGGATTAGTCGCTGCAGATTCACATGCGCCCACCCGCCTCCCCGGGAGCCTGTAGCTGTTTAGAAGTAGATCTTGAACATTTGTACATTTGTAAATATATTACTTTAACCTTTATTATGTACATACGTATTCATTCCATTGCATGGGCACTATTACTAACATACACAACTCCTACCTCACCCTCTGCGGGGAAAACAATCTAAGATGTAGTCGATGCCCATGCGCAATGGAATCGAAATGGGAGGAGTCCCTCGGTCTCGTGACTCGAAAAGACTTCTTCGAAGAAAAACAACTTGTAACACTCCGAGCCCAACACCAGATGGCGGACTGTGCACAGCATGTGAATCTGCAGCGACTAATGCCACGAACAGATGTACACTGGGTAAGTGACATTTTCCATATATATATATAAAATAATATATGATATATATCTATGTGTGTGTGTGTGTTTTGGATTGTTTTGCTACCTCTTGGAATGCACATTCAGACCTTCTGCCCCTTGAGTTTCGTTTTTGAGGTTTTCTAGGAGGCACATTCAGTCTTCGGTGGGATTACAGTCTCATGTAGGTGTTCCTGCTGCTGCCATTGATTCTGTGGGAGCTGAAGAAGGTCTGGATGTATCTAGCCAAGCTCATGCTAATAGCCACAAACTGAGCACTAAGGGTCTGGTGAAACCTGAGCCTGTGCTTTTCACTTCAGCTTCCTCTTTAGGAGGATTTGCTGTCCCATCAGAATGGCAGAGTCCTAACCTTAACAATCTTCACCTCCATGTGTGGAAATTAAGAGGATCCAACTTAGTGGCTTTGAGCTGCAGACAGACGTTGTGGATCTGATCTTGTTGGCTTGCTACCCTTACATGATGTCCATCTATTTTGGCTGCTGTGCTATGTTTGTGACCTTTGGTAAGGACCTACACAGTGATACTCTTAGGGCCTAATCATCTGATTCCCATTGCTTTATCTTTGGCCTGGGAAAACATTAATGTTGGCACTGTTAGGTGTTACCTTTCAGCATTCCTGCTTTTATATTTTCAGGCTTCTTTATTCAAGTCACCTGTTGTAATCCATTTTTTAAATGTATAACATATGTTTCCACTTGTGTCCTTTGTTATGCTATATTGTACCCTTAATTTGGTTCTTACTTTTATGAAGTACACACTCTTTGAAAATATGTATAGCTTCATTTTAAATTTGCTGTCTGTTAAATCTGTATTTATTATTGCAGTCATCTCCACATGTAGTGACATTGAATTGGAGACACTTAAGTTGCATCCACCATCCACCATACACTATATTCTACTCTGACATGTTGGTGCTTGGGACACAGGTGTCCTTTCTCCTGAAAGTTATGTTGTCCATCCATGTGTGGCAGTCTACCATGCTCCAAGCTTTTTGCTCTCCACCACGTCCTATAGAAGAGGAGAGGCTGCATGGGGGGGGGCAGGTGGAGATGGAAGTTCCTAAATTGTCCATAAGCTTCTGTATTGATAAGACTAGAGCATACAAACTGGACAATTAATTTTTCTGAGCAAAGAAAGGGAAGGTGGACCAAAAACAGACCCTATTGAGCTGGGTTGTCCTGTGCATCAGGTTGTGTTGCGCTCTGATGAAGAGTCACTCCATCAAATGCACTTAAAGCCCTGGATAAAGGTATTCCTATGTTGGACAGAGCCAGGGGACTGCACATGCCTCTGTCCACACTTTAACAAAGCATTACAGCTTTGAGACTCAGGTCTGCAGGGATGATCATTTGCAAGCTCGGTACCTAAAGATTTCCCAGTATAAAGTGCATTCCTTGGACCCTCTTTCTTTATGGGAGGTACTACTTTGGTATTGATTCACAGGGTAAAGAATCAGTGGTCAGAAGTATTCATTAAAAGAACAAGTTTGGTAATGGAATTTCTGGTTGATACTCTACCAACCTCAGATTCTTTGCCTCCATCCTGCTCTCTGTCTGTGTAATGAACTTTCTGTGTTAAAAGGTTCCCAAGATCAATGTGGCACACTTGATATTCAGTTGTCAGTTGCTCCACATTGAGTTTCAGGGCGCAGAAAGCAGGAGTAACAAACTCATGTCGGTGCTCCAAGGTAGTGCCTATATGTGCTTAGTGTCATCAAATCTGGAAATGTTGTGGAGTTGACACTGATTCTTATGGTGCTCTCTGCCGGGGTGTGGGACTACTGCAAGTCTCTGAATCCAGCCTGCTGTCCGGGAGTATTTACAAGGTGAGAAATATGTGGTTGGTGTATCTCGTAGAAAGAGTGTTACAGAAGATAAGTAACTTGTGCTTTAAGTGAGTTATGATGTAACTTTACTTGAGCAACATATGTTCGAGACATGTGTGACTGTAGATAAACATGCTGTGCATAATCCTGCCAGCTAGTGTTGGGCTCGGATGTGTCCAAGTTTTTCTTCTTTGAAGAAATTGTTTTGAGTCACAAGGTACTGTGACTTCTCCTTTTGCTGGTAATGCGCATGGTCGTTGACTCCATTGTTAAATTGTTTTCTTCCGCCGTCATGTTTGAACATGTACTCTTTTCATCAGTATTGTTATTTATTGTGGTCCCCTCCCTTCTATTCAGTTTGACGACTCCAGTTTCATCAGAGCGACTCATGTCAACTACCAACCCTGTGTGGGCATTTGCCCAGCAGAGCCTTACTTCTGTCCATAGACCTCCTCTACCCTCCTACTATCCTCAGGGTCACACTAAGTACTGTTGCCCCGTAAGTGCCTCCCTCGCCCCCGAACACGACAAGGCCTGCTGCAAGTCTGGCCATTCCTTCAGTTTGAAGAAGACTATGCGACCGTTGGGCCTTACATCTCAAAATATCTCAAAGCAGTGAAGATGATACACCAGACCTCTTCTGCCCCAAGGGCATTCAAGCAGAAGAATATGCACAGGCACCTGCTGCGGACAAAGGCACTTTCTCCCCCATGGACAGCTCCTCTTCCGAACTTGAAAGGCAAGATCTACCTCTTGGTCAACCAGCCATGAGTACTATGCCCTCAGCACCTCGCCATCGACCACAGCAGATCACCACAAAGGGCAGATTACCCATTCAAAAGCAATCCAAACAGATTGCTGGGCCACCACTGCCTAGGGGCCTTGGTTGGCACTGACTGCCCTATTTGACGTCGCCCAGCCCTAGTTTGGTGCCTTGGAAGCCATCGAAGCTGCTTGCTTTGGAGCCGGCTACTCTTGTTTCAGAGTTGAGTCAAGCTTCTTATGTGAAAACTTCTGCATCAAAACACAGGCCATTGTTGGCTCTGAAACCTGCCTCATTGGAGCCGAGAACTTTGGTATTAGAGCTGAGAACATCGGCACCCAGCAAAGCTGTCCATGGATCAGGGTCAGTGGAACACCTGCTTCAAAGACTGCAGGAGGAAATAGACCCTCAGCATAAGCATATAATGGGCCATCCAGACATAGGCTAGACAATTACTTGACCTCCACAGACTGGTGTTCAACCTTTCAAAAGGCAGCTATCTTTTGAAGAGACTTTGGACTTACCAAATCTGCCTAAACAGAGAAGGAAGACAGATAAGGCCACAAGACCTTTACACACTAGCCCACCATACATGCGGGCTGCACACGACTCACCCTCACCCCCGCTTCCCCAGCTGACCCTACACTATATTCACCGGAAGGGTCAACCCATTATTTTAAACGGGGACGAGACAATGGGAACACTTTTGTTATCCCACCACAGTATTATCTATGGGATACATATGACACAGATCCACCATCGGATACAGACCTGATCTGTAACCTACAAAGCCGTCCGCCCCCCCCCCCCCCCAGATGACACTACTACCTATCATGACATAATTGGTAGGGCTGCCACCTTCCACAAGGTACAACTACACAAGGAGCTCCAAGAGGAATATCTCCTCTTTGGGGCACTTTTCTCTACTCAGTGTTCTGTCCAATACTTACCAGTGCTGAAGAGTATGCTCCTTCACATCCCTGATATGTTCAGTGACCCTGTAAGAGCTAGGGTTATAAGACCAAGAGTAGACAAAAAATATAAAGCGTCCCCTAATGACCAGCTATACATAAGAGGTCAACTTCCACCAGACTTTATTGGTGGCAACAGCATGTAAAATGGCCAATTCTCAAACATCTGATGAAGCCCTTCCACCAGATAAGGAGGACAAAAGAATAGATGCTGTAGGAAATAGGGTAGCCGCACAATCTATCAGTCATTTACATATATTCTAATTCCATCAGCCTTTTTGTGTGGTGTGATAGTCCATTGGGACGAAATGGAGGAACTCCTTCAATATCTTCCAGAAGAACACAAAAAAGAGCCTACCAAACAGCCTCTGAAGGAAAATGTATATCCTGCACAGCTATACATTGTGTCCTTGTCGCAGTCGACACTGCGGCTAGAGGGGTAAACTCAAGTGACTTACTGCACAGACATACTTGGCTTCGGGTCTCTGGTTTTAAACCAGAGATACAGCAAAATTTACATATCCCTTCCATTTGATAGGGAACATTTGTTTGGCCCTCAAGTAGATACTTTGTTAGAAAATATTTGAAAACAGACACTGAGACAGTGAAAGCCATGGGAGCACTGCAAACACCTTTCCATCGCGGCTTCTTCTGCTGCTTATCCTACAGTGGAGGGTCAAAAACAACCTCTACTGAGACCTCTACTTCGTACCATTGACTAAAAAGCTAAACCATCTTGCCTAGAGACCCCTTCCAAGGCTCATATAGAGGTAACAATTCCAAAGGCAGAGGCACAGGTGGATTCACAAAACCATCTGCCACCACTATACCTGTTGGGGTGGTCTGCAAGAGTTCTTTTCTGCCTGGTGGAACATCACCTCTGACCAGTGAGTGCTGGATATTATCCAGCAGGCTTATTGTCTGGAGCTCACTTCCACACCTCCCAACATTCCACCTCACAAACACAGACTCTCCCCACAGCATTGCTCAGGGAAGTACAAGCACTCCTCAAAAAAGAAGCTATGAAGCCTATTCCTCTCGAATAGGGCGTGGAGTCTATTTATTATACTTTCTTATTTTCAAAAGGGATGGGTCACCAGGCCAGAATTGGACCTCAGACCCCTAAACATGAGTACATTCTCTCAGATCACTCTCACATGGTAACTCTGCAAGATGTCATCCATTTATTACAACAAGGTGACTTCATGGCTGCACTCGGCCTCAAGGATGCCTACTCCTATATTCCTATTCACCGGGCACATCAGCTGTATATAAAGTTTGTAATAAATGACCAGCAGAACCAGTTCAAAGTGCTCCCCTTCGAGGTCACTACCACACCCAGAGTCTTTACCAAATTTCTTCCAGTAGTAGCTGCTCATCTGCGCAGACCGAGCATATATGTGTTACCATACCTAGACAATTAGCTCATCAAAAGTGACTCGTCAAAAATTTTACCAGCTCACTCAGGTCACTGTAAACCTACTTCATGAAATAGGGTTCACAATCAACACCTTAAAATCCCACCACCAAACCCTTCCTTATCTAGAAGCTATTCTGAACATGGAACTAAGTATAGCTTACCCGAATATTTTCAAAATACAGTCATTCCAGACACTCATTCCCCAATTTCAAAAAGGTCAATAGGTGACAGTCAGGACAGTCATGCGCCTCTTCAGTATGAAGGTTTCATGTATTGCCTTAGTACCTCCTGTCAGACTAACTATGCATCTGTTGCAGAAGTGCTTAGTACACCAGTGGACTCAAGCAGAGGGTCATTGGGAAGATCTAGTGTTGGTCAGCTGTCAAACTTGCCACTCTATGCAGTGGTGGAAAACCAACATCCCGTTAAAAGGATTGCCTTTCCAAGACCCAGTTCTGCAGAGGACCATAACAATTGACACCTCCCTCCCTTACAAGATGGGAAGTGCATTTGCAAAATCTAACTGTCCAGGTCCACTGGACACTAGATCAGCGACATCTCTATGTAAATCATTTTGAGGTACTATTTGTTCACCTAGCACTGAAAGCCTTCCTTCCTCACCTAATTTGCAAGGTATTCCTCATCAAGATGGCCAACATGACTCCCATGTATTATCTCCAAAGGCAAGGGGGCACCAAATCCTCTCTAGTTTATCATTTAGCCCAGATCATTTGGAGGTGGACTCTGACTCAACATACACCTGTACCTACAGGGAGTGAACAAAGAACTTTGCAGATCTCCTCATCAGGAGGTGCCCACAAGTCCATGAGTGTGAACTCCATCCACAGGTCCTCTTCCAATACTTCCAGCATTGAGAACAACCACAAATAGACCTCTTTGCCACAGCAGAAAAAGCCAAATGCCCAGGCTTCACCTCTGGTTACCACAGTCCCAGGGCAAGCACTATGGATAAGTTGGTGATGGATATTTGCTTACACTTTTCCACCCCTCCCACTGCTTCTGGTTCACAAACTTCATCAGACATCTCTCACCCTCATCCTGGTGGCTCAAATATGGGCATGACATCCATGGTTCCCCACACTCCTAGAGCTGTCAGTAGTTTCACACGAAACACTCCCCAACATACAGGTCCTTCTCACGCAGAACCATGGAGAAATCAGACACCCGGATCCCAGATCGCCCAATCTTGCGATCTGGCTCCTGAAGTCCTAAAATCTGGTTACCTCAATCTCCCATAAGAATTTATGGAATTTCTCAGAGATGCCAGGTGGGGCCTGTTACTTAGCTAAGTGGAAAAAGTCTGTTCACTATTGCCAGTTCAAACACATCGATCCCTTAGCTGAGGTACAAGATATTGTCTGCTGTTTATTTCATTTGTACACCTCTGGTTTGACCTTTACATCTACGAAGTCAAACCTAGTGGCGGTAGCTGCATACCTACAAAAAGGCAACACACTTCCCCTATTCAGAATTCCAGTCATCAAAGTCTTCTTAGAAGGACTTAAGAGTCATTCCTCCTTGGGTGCCACCAGCTCTCACATGGAATCTGAATATTGTGTTAACAAGACCAATGGGCCCTCCTCCATTTGAGCCCCTTCACTCTAGCCCCCTCCAATTTCTAACCTAGAAAGTAACATTTCTGGTCGCTATTGCTTCGCTTGGATGAGTCAGTGAGCTTCAGGCACTAACTCTAGAAGATCCCTTCTTCCAAATACATAGGGGAAGGGATATACTTCGCACCAACACCAAATCCCTTCCAAAGGTGCTCTCACAATTCCACCTGTCAGTCCATTGAACTTCCTGTTTTTTTTCCTCAACCTTACTCAGTTGCAAAAAGGGATGTACGTACATTAGACATAAAACGAGCTCTCAAGAATCACATTGACAGGACTAAAGCATTTAGTAAGACACAACAACTTTTATTTGCTTTCTCCAAACCTCACCAGGGAAGGTCCATTTCTAAACCAGGCATTGTGCAATGGATTGTTAGATGCATCCAAACATGCTATGCTAGAGCAAAAATCAATACCCATTCCTCCTGGAGTCCACTTCACTTGTAAAAAAGGAGCTTCAGTGGCCTTTCTAGGAAATATCCCTGTGGCTGACATATGTAAAGCATCTACGTGGTCTACACCACATACATTTACAAAACATTACTGTCGATGTACTGGCCCATCAGCAAACCAATGTGGACCAAGCGGGTCTACGTACACTATTTCCAACAGCTGTAACTCCTACATGCTTAAGGATGAGGACTGCTTTACAGTCTATGCACAGCATGTGTATCTACAGCTACACATGCCTGGAACAGAAAATGTTACTTACCAGTAAGCATCCGTTTGTGGTATGTAGTGCTGTAGATTCACATGCGCCTACCCTCCTCCCTGGACACCTGTGCTTGTTACAGTTACTTTAACTATTCTATCCAAAACTATTTTGGCATGGACATCTCTCTGTACTACACTTTGCTTCACAATTCATCCTCACCTGCCATGTGGGAAAACAGTGTAACAATGGAGTCAATGACCATGCATTACCAGCAAAAGGAGGAGTCACAGTACCTTGTGACCTCAAAGACATTCTTCAAAGAAAAACAACTTGCACACATCCAAGCCCATCACTAAATTGCCGGTTTATGCACAGAATGTAAATCTACAGCATTACATGCCACAAACAAATGTTCACTTGTTAAGTAACATTATCCTTTCTGATCGATCGCAACCTTGATTTGGCTGTAAAAGAAAGGGTTTGTTCTTGGAACCAAAAGCAACCGTACCTTGTTTGAAAAGCTCTTGGGTATTTGTGGACTTGAGGTATTTTGATGCTGCATTTCTTGATGGTTCCCATTCTAGGGTGTTGTAGGTTTCTTGTAAATTGTGAATTCAGATATGCTCTGGTCTACCTTTATGGAAAGATACTCCGACAACCATCAGGGAATCATTTGAAAAAGGTAAAGCTGCCTGGCGACAACTAACGCTGTGCCCTATTCAGTTCATCTCACTAGGAATTTGAAAGATCATGTTTTTTAAAAACTCCTTATTTCAGTCTAACTTTAGGTTTTCATCACAACCTATTGTTTCTACAAGATTATGTCTAGACACTAAACCAAAGTATTGAATTGTGTTAGGTTTCGAGGATAAACACTAACAACATCTGCAGCCTTGGAATTCAGCCCACTTTAGGAGCTGCTTGTTAAACTGATTATTTTTTAGTTTCCTTTAATAACGCAGCACTATATTCATCAACAGCCAAATTGCATGGATGTTTAGTGTTTAGCACTGGCTATCTTTCTCTCTGTCTTTTTCTTAGGTCTTTCTCTGCGGTCAACAATTCTACAGCATGTTCATGAAAAGGGCTGTCTACAGCTGGCGCAACTGGAAGATGGTGGTTGCGCAGTTTTTGGTGCCGTTGATCTTCACTGCCTTTGCCCTGATTGTAGCCAAGACCTTCCCAGGCCCTCGGGACTCTCCTGCACTGGCTCTGGGCCTGAGCCCCTATGGCCAGACTGTGGTGCCATATTCACTGACAGCTGAAGCTTCGCCAATGACACAGAGACTTGCAGCGCTCTATGCAGGGCAGCTCGGGGAACACAAGGCATTGCCACAGGAAGTACTTGGTGAGTGTGCCACTGGAAAGTGTACATGTTAGGGGGACTTCCCAAGCTTTTAAAGTTATGCATAATATTTTCCCAAAATCATTTTAAAGATCCATCACAACATTTTACAATGATCTTACATTTAAAGACTAAACATTATTTTGGCACGTATTAAGACCAACAGTGAAGTCTGTATTGTCAGGGCCTGTGTTCTACCCAGTATTTCTTTGCAAGGCTTAAGCTAATGCTTTTATCAAGGGCATTTGTGTGTTGGCAGTGCTTCCAATGTTGTTGTCCGTACTTTATCTCTTTTGTGTGTGAGAGGTATAGGTGTGCTTCCTAAATTATGAACTGCACTTTCTTCGTTCCTTGTTGCACTCATTGCTGTAATGAGTATGAGCTTCCAGCACCACTCTCTCAACTGTCTCTCATGTGTGCCTTGGTAGTATGGTTCAGTGTAGAAAATATAGCTGTTCTAAGTATGAAGGGAACTTGAAGCCATTCTCAGTGCTCTTATCTCTTCTTCATATGAGGGAAGCTGCTGTCTCTTTTCTTATGCCAAGAGGCTTTCAGTAGCTGAGCATGATGTGAAAAACAGAAAGCTGCGTTTTAGTTCTCTGGGTGATAGCTCGTCTGTGAGTAAATTTGTGAGAAGATTAGATTTAAAGTTACAGTTCTGTGATTTCAACTTTCAAACATTGAAATCTCATTTAAGTACTTTAATCCTGTTCTCTACTGTTCCCAACTCTTGTGTTCCCTACCACCTACTATTGGACTACAATATACTACACTTGCAAGCCAAATGAGTTTCAAGTTTATCAACACCATCTATGTGTATGTAGAATGCTGCACATCATTTCCCCTCATTGCCATTTTTCTTTACTTTGTTCTGTTCATTTATTTGGAAATGCCCCCTAACAGTTCTGCACTGTTGTGGCTTTGCCAACCTCCTTTTGTTTTACATTTTTATGTTTTCCTTCTTTGCATTTCCTTTTGTGCAGAAGCAGCTCATGTTCAGCCTTAAACCAATGCCATTCGCCCAGAAGCAAGTTGTTGCAGTTGACCTGCACAAATGACGCTTATTCCCTTGAAATACAAGCCATCAGATTAATGCCTTATCCCTCACATTGCTTATACATAGAAGTAGAGTCCCTTTTCTGTAGGGCATTGTTGATCATATGTTGCATTGCTAGAACCGGAAGAAACCTGAAGACAAGGAACTCAGAATCTGAGCCCTGTTCCAATGTCCTAGGACTCATTAAAGTACCAAGGCATTCTTCAAAGAGCCCATTTACATGTGGGGATGTTGCCATCAAGGAGACACTTATCAGCTTCTGCCAGCCATGTACGAGGGTGAAACAACCTGGTAAAATTATTACTTTAACCAACAGCCTGTTGACCTGTCATGGGTGGATCCAGTTTATTCTATCTGGAAAGGCCTGGCTCCTGACTTGAGTTGAAGGCTTCCTTTAAGTTGCTTCTTTTGCTCTGGAAAAAACATTGCACTGTCGGCTCATGTACAGCTCTTTGTGTGCTGTGATGTCCCAGATTGACTGCTCCTTGAGCTAGAGCATGTTTCCCATTCAACCTGTCCATAAGAGGGTGCAAGTGCCAATTGGACTATTAGAAGTACTGGCTCCTTTTCAATATTCAAGGTATTCAAACTTTCTCATGAGTTGTTGCTCCCGCATGGCTCCGGTCTGTGGTGTGCCATCCAGATCTTACTTTTTACAAGCTTAAGTCAACAAAGATGAAAACTGCCATTGAGCACATAGGTTGTCTTTTTTGATCTATATGGAAAAGAGAAAACATGCCAACTTGCCTTTGCCGTTTATATTGAGTTGCACTTCACAAGTCCTAAGAAAGTAGAACTAGAAGCTGCGTATCTTTCCCACCAGTCACAAGTGCATGTATGGAGCTGTATTTCACATTACTATGTGGTCATACCACCATACCCAAGACACATTGGAATAGTGTATGGCTTTAGTGACACCACCATCAGATGATTGAACATGAGAAACCTATATATGGAGGATCCTCAGAGGATTAGGGCCCTTCTCTAACAACCTCCTATTGTAAAACAGTGACTTATAATGGACAAGAATGGTTGGCCCTACAGATGACTCTACAAACACTATGTGGTGGACTTTGTCACTCAAGCACCCTTTTTGAACTTGTTGGACAGCTTCTTGATAGCCCTTAGGGAAAAGCTGAAGAACATAGAAAAGTCTGTTCCTTAATCTTTGGTACTACTGCTTACTCTTAGTTGGAGAAATCTCTAGTGAACCTATTTCTGGCAAAAGCAACTTTCAGGAGACTGAGGTTCAGTGATCTGGATAATATCTGAATTATGTGACTGTGATAGGAGCGACATCGAAAGTCTGTTTTCCAACTAGCAGTCTTAACAAAAACCTTTTCAGTTTCTTACCACTGAAACATTAACCAAGTCCTCAGACTGAGGGAGTTTTGCTTTGGTGCCTTTGTCTTCAAAGGAAAATCAAACACAGGGGTTCCTAGATTATATAAGGAGAGAACTCTATGGAATCAAATCTGTGTGTATACAAACACCTTTCTCTCCTATATCTTTCTACATACAATCACAAATACAAATCCTTCTCAACATTAATATATATTCTTTATTATACAAAAACATTTTATTTTCCTCATAGTATAAAACTAGAATGTCATAAAAAAAGACATGGTAGCACAAAGACAAACAAAACATTTTTTGGGGGAATAATAATAATGACCACTCACACCACCTCAATCATACTCACATTCAACCAACCAAAACAAATAATCACATTTTACCAACATTAATTCGACAAATATATAATCACAACACTTATTTTTCTCTTGTTCCTTGTTTTTTGTTGTTTGATGCGACCTTGTAACAAAAAGTTACAATCGCATTCGAAATATCGTTACATTAAATTCTTGTAGCCAGCTTTATTCATAGTCCATCAAGTCCTTTAGCCAGCAACAAAACCCATCTATAGTGGTCAGATCCATACACGGCACCCGTCCTTGGTGCTCCGTATCTGCCAGACGCAAATTTACTTGTCCAGCCACAAGTTCAACTGCCAACCCCGTTTCGGTGGACCCCGAAATTGCTTAATACTTTATGCCACCTTCCTCAGGGCCATAGATCATAATTCATCAGTGAACTGGAAATCACTCTATATTTAAACAAGGGTTCAAAAATACTGCTATTAGCTCTCATCTTATATCATAAATGTCCTTACAATGATAATTTTGTAGTGCCACCATATCTTCAAACTCAACAAGCTTTCATTACATATGGTGCTTCATATTTTAAGTGGACTGGGCGATCAGGGAACAGGTCACATTCAGCTATTTGTGTCAGAGCTTCAGACCAACATGCAGAGGACACCTAGAGATGTTTGGTCTGACAGTCCTCTGGCTAATGTGGTGGTTTAATGATGGTCGATGAATAAAGGACGAAGACATTGTCTTCTTCGCAATGAATAGAAAGTGCACATTCTTTAAAACCCATAAGAATAAGGTATGATTGCTCCTTGAAACAGGATAAAGACACATGCTAAGGCCATATTGACCAATTATAGTGTGTTTCGTTACCATGGACTGAATATTTATACATCTTTAGTACTGAAACACCTGTTGCAAGAACATATGTTCCTGCCTAACCTGAGCAGGGAGGCTGAAATAAAGTGTTGTATGGACATCACATTTATACTGCCTCCTTGAAGCAATAGGTACTTATTGTGGTCTTTAGACTTGAAACACAAGGCTCACAGCAAGGTAATATAACTTCTATTTAAAACTGCAACAGATGATATCTTCCATATTACAGTAGTCATGCCAAAGTGTGCAATCCACACAGTATAGGCTGACCACACACATCTTCCCAGAAGGCTACGTTTGTTTGGTCTTTCAAAGCCATGATTCAATTTCATCCCGAAGGAGGATAGTCTGAGCCTTCCACTTAAGCATCAGCTGCTACCAAACATTTCCATGCTTCTTCCATACTTCCGATTTCAGAGGTGCACATTCCACACACGAGTAGACAGAGTAGTTTCCCACTACCACCAAAGGCATTTTGTCACAAAAAGGATTGCCTGGTTAATCTCCTTTCAGAACCGGTCATTTTCTAGATTACCTTTCTTGATTACATCTAGGGGGGAAAAAAATTCACAGCAGCCTTTTGAGCACCCCTCTGTCGAATCCCTGTCTCCTTGGGAGAGGATTTCATGCGTTCAGGTGAAACCAGTTCTCTTCCTGTTCTACCTGCAGGTGTTAGCATGTTGGTTTCAGAGATTTTTGGTCCTCCATGTTACGTCTATATGTGTAGTATGTCACTCACATCTACAGATGCACCCTGTACAAATATGGCAGAGCACCAAGACCAAATATTGTTTGGTGAGTCCATGGTAATTCACTTCCTTTTAAATGGTCATGCCTGCTTCCTCTGAATTAGCAGGTCCATCCTTCCAGCCCACTGGCTGGTTATATTTTCTCTTTTTCACTGTGCAATTTTTGTATAACATACACTTTGGAATTTGGTTGGTGGAAGGGGAGTGATACAGAGGATAGAACTGTCAATGTGAATTTACTGGCAGTGCAGGTCTGAAAAGCATGGGGAATGGATGGAATACTTCAGTTATCTATCATTGCCACCTTCTTCGTAGGTCATTTCATACTGGCAATATCTGATCATGTGGCACGTGCACCACAGTGTTATGGCTGCCATTGATATGTCCACTGACACCTCACAACTTCCACCTTATTCTTAACCCTTTTGTTAAAAAAGAATGCTCTGGCACTATGAGTGGTGGTATCTGGGGTGAAGCACAGATATAGTGGATTCCCCTCATGAATGAAAAACATGTCCAGAAACAAAACACTCAGCAGGAGAATATTAGGCATTCTGAGGCTCCTGAATTTGTTAGATGTTCACAGCTTACCTCCATATGTGGCCGATCTTCTGCTACCTCTCTTCACTAAAACGAGAGAAAAGGCGGCAGCCATGAAACAATTTAGGCTATTAGAAACTCTATATCAGTTGTGATGACTTTTTATAAATACAACTAAAATGTTAGTAAATATTAATTAGAATGCTGTATTTGTTAGGCGACATTTTTGCTAGCAATATTCTGACACAGCAGTTCAAATGGTTCAAGGAAGCTCTCCTGTGCCAAATACGAAAAATGCAGTAGGCAAGAAGTAAAACATGGGGGACGAGAGAGAGATAGAGAGATATATATATATGTTCGGTGGCATGTGTAGCTGCAGATTCACATGCTGTGCATTATCCTGCCAGCTAGTGTTGGGCTTGGAGTGTTACAAGTTGTTTTTCTTCGAAGAAGTCTTTTCGAGTCACGGGACCGAGTGACTCCTCCCTTTCGGCTCCATTGCACATGGGCGTTGACTCCATCTTAGATTGTTTTATTTCCCCCATCGGGTTCGGACGTGTTCCTCTAAGCTCCGTTTATCGAATCGGGAAAGTTAGCTAAAGTACCGAAAAATTTGACGGTATTGTAATTGTTTGGTACGGGTTAGTGTTAGTGTATCAGCACCGACATCAAGACCGCTTCGGCGGCCCTTCGGGGCTTCCACTCTTCACCGAGGCCTGGTCTGCCCGACCACACCCGTCATCCCAGACTAATGGACCGGGACCCCATTCCGTTTCTGTCCTAAGTGTCACGCAAAGCATCTTTATACTGACCAGCATCGGGTCTGTAATCTGTGTTTATCACCTGAACACAGAGAGGATACCTGTGAAGCTTGCCGAGCGTTCCGATCGAAAAAGACCTTGAGGGATCGACTCGCAAGAAGACTACAAATGGCGTCGAAACCGAAAGAACAGCTCGACGTTGGAGAGGAGGAAAGCATCTCCATCCAAGAGACGGACTCGGATGAATCCGCAGGTGAATGACCCTCGACGGTGCAACGAACCGTGAGTAAACCTGCCCCGTCCAAAACTCAGGGTTACGCCAAAACATTTAAGGCCATGGGGACGCCACTACCAGCAGGCCATGGCTTAACCCACCGAAAGGAAGGTGACCAAACATCGGCACCGAAAAAGGCCATAGAATTGCCGAAGACTTCCGACTCCAGTCAAGAATCCGGCACCGAACGATCTCGACACCGAGAGTTCGAATCGCCCAAAACAAGGAAAATCTCTTCGGAACCGAAAAAGACTGTAACAATAGAAATCTTGGTGCCGAAAAAAGTGGCCTCTGAGCCGAAAAGAAGCTCATATACAGAGGAGCCAAAAAGAAGCTCTTATACAGAAGAGCAAGGACTTTCCAGCCAATTCAGGGAAAGACATCGATTCGAGCAAGAGTTAGGTATGGAAGAACCTGACCATACACAAAGGAGGTTACATATCCAAAAAGAGACTGGAAAAATACAAACTTTACCTCCGCTCAAATCAAAAAGAAAACTTGCATTTCAGGAGACAGAAAGGCAACCTAAAGCAAAAGTGGTTAGAGACCAATCTCCACCACCAATGTTCTCACCACAACTGTCACCACCACACTCACCACAACTGTCACCAGTGGGAACACCTATAATGCAGTCACCCGCACATACTGGGATGACACAGGATGATGCTGACGCATGGGACTAATGTGATGCACCAGTATCAGATAACAGTCCGGATTGTTATCCAGCAAAGCTGTCACCACCAGAAGACAGTACTGTATAAACGCAGGTACTATCCAGGGCAGCTACATTCCACAACGTAGCAATGCATACAGAGCCAGTGGAGGATGATTTCCTTTTTAACACTCTGGCATCCACCCACGCTTCCTATCGCAGTCTGCCGATGCTCCCGGGCATGCTCAAGCACGCGCAACAGGTCTTCCAGGAGCCTGTAAAGGGAAGAGCTATCACGCCTAGAGTTGAGAAGAAGTACAAACCTCCCCCAACAGACCCTGTGTTCATAACACAACAACTTACACCGGACTCAGTGGTTGTAGGGGTGGCAAGAAAAAGAGCAAACTCTCAATCGTCAGGAGACGCTCCACCGTCTGACAAAGAAAGTCGAAAATTCGACGCAGCGGGCAAGCAAGTGGCAGCACAAGCAGCCAATCAATGGCGGATTGCGAATTCGCAAGCCCTACTTGCACGCTATGACAGGGCACACTGGGACAAGATGCAAGACATCATACAGCACTTGACCAAGGAACACCAAAAACTTGCCCATCAAGTAGTGGAAGAAGGACAGGCCATATCTAACAACCAGATAAGGTCCGCACTAGACTCTGCAGACACGGCAGCACAAACTGTCAACACGTCTGTAACCATTCGCAGGCATGCATGGCTTAGAATTTCTGGATTCAAGCCAGAGATTCAACAAGCGGTGTTAAATATGCCGTTTAATCAACAACAGTTGTTTGGGCCGGAAGTCAACACAGCCTTTGAGAAATTGAAAAAAGACACGGACACGGCCAAAGCCATTGGTGCTCTCTATTCCCCACAAGTCAGAGGAACCTTTAGAAAACCACAATTCAGAGGAGGTTTTCAGCAACAAACATCTGAGCCTTCCACCTCTCAAACCAGACCCACCTATCAGGCACAATACCAAAGGGGAGGGTTTCGTGGTTCCTATAGAGGACAATTCCCAAGAGGAAGGGGAAAGTTCCAAACAACCAAACCAAGCCAAACCAAAAAGTGACTTCAATGTCACAACACCCCAACACTTGTCACCAGTGGGGGGGAGGCTAACCACATACTACCAAAACTGGACACATATTACCACAGGCGCATGGGTCTTTTCAATTATCCAACATGGTTATTGCATAGAATTCACACAATTCCCGCCAGATGTGCCACCAAAACGCACAGATTGTCCCAACAACACTTAGACCTATTACAAATAGAGGTCCAAGCACTACTACAAAAACAAGCAATAGAGCTCGTACCCAAACATCAAAAAGGAACAGGCGTCTACTCACTATACTTCCTGATTCCAAAAAAGGACAAAACATTAAGACCTATCTTAGATCTCGGAACACTGAATCTCTTCATCAAGTCAGACCACTTCCACATGGTAACACTTCAAGACGTAGTTCCCTTATTAAAAAAGGAGGAATACATGACAACACTGGATCTCAAGGATGTGTATTTCCACATACCCATCCATCCTTCTCACAGAAGATACTTAAGGTTTGTAATGCACGGCATACACTATCATTTCAAAGTGCTACCGTTCGGAATAACAGCCCCAAGGGCATTCACAAAATGCTTAGCAGTAGTAACCGCTCACATAAGGAGACATCACATGCACTTATTCCCATATTTAGATGACTGGCTAATAAAAACCAACACTCAACAACAGTGTCTTCTTCACACGCAATGCGTCATAGAAACGCTACACAAACTGGGGTTCTCTATAAAATACCAGAAATCACATCTGCAACCATCCCAAATACAACAATACTTGGGAGCAACACTCAACACACAAAGGGCAATTACCACTCCAAGCCCACAAAGAGTCCAATCGTTCCAAAATGTAAGATCAACCATGCAACCGAACCAACATTACACAGTAAGGTTTGTAATGAAACTTCTAGGCATGATGTCCTCATGCATAGCCATTGTCCAAATGCAAGATTACACATGCGGCCCTTACAACAGTGCCTAGCAAAACAATGGACACAAGCACAGGGTCAACTTCAAGATCTAGTGTTGATAGACCGCCAAACACACTCCTCGCTTTAATGGTGGAACCCTATAAATTTAAACAAAGGGCAGCCATTCCAAGACCCAGTGCCTCAAGCTGTTATCACAACAGATGCTTCCATGATGGGGTGGGGAGCACACCTCAACAATCACAGCATACAGGGTCAATGGGACAATCAACAAAAACAACTTCACATAAATCATTTGGAACTGCTAGCGGTTTTTCTAGCATTAAAGGCGTTTCAACCACTAGTAGCCCACAAACACATTCTTGTCAAAACAACAACATGACAACTATGTACTATCTCAACAAACAAGGGCGGTCACACTCGTCACAACTGTGTCTCTTAGCACAAAAGATTTGGCATTGGGCAATTCACAACCACATTCGCCCAATAGCACAATACATACCAGGGATTCAGAATCAGTTAGCCGACAATCTCAGTCGAGATCACCAGCAAACTCACAAATGGAAAATACATCCCCAGATCCTACAGGATCACTTCCACCGCTGGGGAACACCAAACATAGACCTATTCGCAACAAAAGAAAACGCAAAATGCCAAAACTTTGCGTCCAGGTACCCACACTCTCAGTCCAAGGGCAATGCACTATGGATCAGTTGGTCAGGGATCTTTGCTTACGCTTTTCCCCCTCCCCCACTCATTCCTTATTTGTTCAACAAACTAAGTCAAAACAAACTCAAACTAATACTCATAGCACCAACCTGGGCTCGCCAACCGTGGTACACAACACTGTTGGACTTATCAGTAGTACCCCACATCAAACTACCAAACATACTAGATCTGTTAACACAACACAAACAACAGATCAGATACCCGAATCCAGCATCGCTCAATCTAGCAATCAGGCTCCTGCAGTCTTAGAATTCGGACATTTAAATCTTACACAAGAGTGTATGGAGGTCATTAAACAAGCCAGAAAACCTACAACAAGACATTGCTACGCAAACAAATGGAAGAGATTCGTTTGCTACTGCCACACTAATCAAATTCAACCACTACATGCCTCCACAAAGGACATTGTAAGCTATTTGTTACACTTACAAAAGTCTAATCTGGCATTTTCTTCCATAAAAATCTATCTCACTGTAATATCTGCCTATCTGCAGATTACACATACAACATCACTTTTTAGAATCACAGTCATTAAAGCATTTATGGAGGGACTAAAAACAATCATACCCCTGAGGACACCACCAGTACCATTGTGGAACCTTAATGTTGTATTAACACGACTCATGGGCCACCATTTGAAACCATGCACTCTTGTCAAATTCAATATCTAACTTGGAAAGTAGCCTTTCTAATAGCTATCACATCACTTAGAAGAGTGAGTGAAATACAAGCATTTACTATTCAAGAACCCTTTATACAAATACATAAACATAAAGTGGTTCTCCGTACAAATCCAAAATTCTTACCAAAGGTCGAATCACCATTCCATCTAAACCAAACTGTGGAACTCCGAGTCTTCTTTCCACAACCAGACTCAGTAGCTGAAAGGGCCTTACATACATTAGACATAAAAAGAGCACTAATGTATTACATTGACAGAACGAAACAATTTCGTAAAACAAAACAATTGCTTGTAGCTTTCCAAAAACCTCATGCAGGTAACCCTATATCCAAACAAGGCATCGCCAGATGGATAGTTAAATGTATTCAAACCTGCTACATTAAAGTAAAAAGAGAATTACCGATTACACCAAGAGCACATTCCACTAGAAAGAAAGGCACCGCAATGGCTTTTCTTGGAAATATACCAATGACAGAAATTTGTAAGGCAGACACCTGGTCTACGCCTCATACATCTACTAAGCATTACTGTTTAGACGTGTTAGCAACACAACAAGCCACAGTAGGACAGGCTGTATTAACCTCTTAAGTGAGTGGCCGACGCCCACACACCCTCCCTGGTGCGGGTCACGACCAGTGGCCGACACCAGGAAGGGCATTAATAAATCCTCGGGTGCGTCGCACCCGAGGATTTTTTCTTTTTTTTTTTTTTACTCCCCCCGGGAGACACGGAAGCTACTGTGTCTCCCCCCGCCCCCCACCTGCCCCTTTGTGACGTCAGCGCGCCGCGAGGCGCGCTGACGTTGCAAAGGTGTTTTCCCCATGAAAGCAGGAAGCAGCCTTGCGGCCGCTTCCTGCTTTCATGGGGAAAACGGCCTTTTACATGTTCGGGAAGGCCTCGTAAGAAAGGGGAGTGTCTCCCCTTTCTTACGAGGCCTTCCTGAAAGTGTTTCCTGGCCTCCGGTCGCAGCTGTGCTGCGATCGGGGGCCAGGAAACACTTTCAGGTTTCCTGGCTCCCCCGATCGCAGCACAGCTGCGATCGGGGGGTCAGGAAACATTTTGAAAAGGCCTCGTAAGAAAGGGGAGACTCTCCCCTTTCTTACGAGGCCTTCTGAAACTGTTTCTGGCCCCCGATCGAACGGTTTCCTGGCCCCCGATCGCAGCACAGCTGCGATCGGGGGCCAGGAAACCCCACTAGACACCAGGGATTTCACTTTTGGGGGGCGGGAAAACGGGCCGCCCCCCCCCCCCCCTGGCATAATTTTCTTAAAAAAAAAAAAAGGTAGGTGCCCCCTGGGGGGGGGGTGGGGGGTGTGGGGGGGCGCGATCCCGCCCCCCCCCAGGGGATTATTTTTTTTCCAAAAAAAAAAAAGTGAAATGACAGGGGGTCGCCCGTGGGCAGGGTGACCCCCTGTGGGGGCAATTTTTTTTTTAGATGTTGTAGGGTTTCCCTGGGGGCCATTTTGGCCCCCAAGGAAACCATACAACAACAAAAAAAAAAATATATGTATATATCTATATATATATCTATGTAGATAGATATATCTAGGTACATGGATATATCTATAGATATATCTATGTAGATAGATATATATATATATATATATATATATATATATATATATATATATATATATATATATATAGGTAGATCTGTATCAAAGAGATTTATAAAGCGCGCTACTCACCTGTGAGGGTCTCAAGGCGCTGGGGGGGGAACGGGGGGAGGGAAAGGGGCTAGGAGATTCACTGTTCAAAAAGCCAGGTTTTGAGGCCCTTCCTGAAAAGAAGTAGGTTTTGGGTCTTGCGAATGTGGGTTGTGAGTGCGTTCCATGTTTTGGGTGCAATGTAGGAGAAGGATCTGCCCCCGGTGGTGGTGTGTTTGATGCGGGGGACAGAGGCGAGAGAGAGGTCAGCTGAACGGACGTTTCGTGTGGGGGTGTGGAAGGTGACTCTCGTTGAGGTAGGCAGGGCCTGTGTTGTGGAGTGATTTGTGTGCGAGGATGAGGATCTTGAAGGTGATCCTTTTGTCAATGGGGAGCCAGTGGAGGGATTTGAGGTGTGGAGAGATGTGTTCGTGTCGGCGGAGGTCGAGGATGAGTCGTGCTGCTGAGTTCTGGATGCGTGTAGTTTGCACTTGAGTTTTAGAGTGGTGCCGGCGTAGAGGGCGTTTCTGTAATCAAGCCTGCTGCTGATGAGTGCGTGAGTGACAGTTTTTCTGGTCTCTGTGGGGATCCATTTGAATGTTTTTCAGTATACGGAGTTTGTTGAAGCATGAGGAGGTAAGAGCGTTGATTTGTTGGGTCATAGAGAGGGAGGATAATGCACAGCATGTGAATCTGCAGCGTCTCATGCCACGAACAGATGTACACTGGGTAAGTGACATTTTCCATATATATATATATATATATATATATATATATGTTCGATGGCATGTGTAACTGCAGATACACATGCTGTGCATATCCCGCCATCTAGTGTTGGGCTCGGAGTGTTACAAGTTGTTTTTCTTCGAAGAAGTCTATTCGAGTCACGAGATCGAGGGACTCCTCCCATTTCTGCTCCATTGCGCATGGGCGTCGACTCCATCTTAGATTGTTTTCTTTCCGCCATCGGGTTGGGACGTGTTCCTCTTCGCTCCATGTTTCGGTTCGGATAGTTAAATCTCGGAAAATTTGACGGTATTGTTTGCGTTCGGTATCGGGTTATTTAACGCAGATCGACACCGAATCAAGAAGAGCTCCGGTAGCCCTTCGGGGCTTATATTCCCCGGCGGGGCCTTGTCGGCCTGAATGCGTGTGTCTTCAAGGCTAATGGAACCGACCCCATTCTGCTTCTGCCCCGAATGCCACAACAAGTATCCTTACACTGATCAGCATCTAGTCTGTAATTTGTGTTTGTCCCCCAAACACAAAGAGGATACCTGCGAGGCCTGTCGGGCGTTTCGGTCGAAGAAAACGCTAAGGGACTGGAGAGCACGAAGGCTTCAAATGGCGTCGGCGTCAAGGAAGAAGAGACTTTCTCCATCGCTGACTCGGACGAGACCGAAACTGAGCAGGTGCCGAAAACCGTGAGTAAACCAGCCCCCGCCAAAACTCACACAAAAATCATGAAGGCCCAGGGGATGCCACCGCTGGCAGGCCATGGCTTAACCCGTAAAATCGGTGACCATCCATCAGCACCGAAAAAGGGCACACACGTGTCGAAGTCATCCGACTCCGGTCGAGATCCCGGCACAGAGCATACTTGACACCGAGAACATGGCTCAGACCAGACTCGACATCGAGAGACCGGCTCCGAGATAAGTCGGCACCGAGAGACGGCACACCGAAACCTAAAAAAGTGGCTTCGGAGCCGAAAAAGACGGTAGAAACTTTTTTGGTACCGAAACACCCAGCTTCGGAGCCGAAAACAAGCTCCTACTCCGAAGAACAAGGCCTTTCAGAACAACTACAAGGCCACAAATTTGGACAAGAGCTAGAAGCAGGGGAGCCAGATTATACACAAAGAAGGCTCCATATTCAAAAGGAAACCGGGAAAATAAGAACTCTCCCTCCTATAAGGATGAAAAGGAAACTTGCTTTCCAAGACAAAGAAAGACAACCACAAGCAAAAGTGGCAAAAGGAGTAACTCCACCCCACTCTTCGCCACAACCATCACCACACCACTCACCGCAACTGTCACCAATTACAACACCCCCTATGATGCAGTCTCCAACGCACACAGGGATGACCCAGGAGGACCTAGATGCATGGAATCTATATGATGCACCAGTATCCGACAATAGCCCAGACTGCTACGCAGCAAGGCCGTCACCACCTGAAGACAGTACTGCTTACATGCAGGTGGTGTCCAGAGCGGCTGCTTTTCACAATGTAGCACTGCATGCTGAACCTATTGAAGATGACTTTCTATTTAATACTTTGTCGTCAACACACAGCCAGTACCAGAGTCTGCCGAAGTTAAAACACACAAAACAAGTGTTTCAAGACCCCGTCAAATGCAGAGCCATTACACCTAGGGTGGAAAAAAAGTACAAGCCTCCCCCTGCAGACCCTGTGTACATCACGCAACAACTAACACCTGACTCAGTGGTAGTAGGCGCAGCACGCAAAAGGGCAAACTCACAGACTTCTGGGGATGCACCACCACCCGACAAAGAAAGTCGAAAGTTTGATGCAGCGGGGAAAAGAGTTGCAGCACAGGCAGCCAATCAATGGCGCATTGCCAATTCACAGGCTTTATTGGCAAGATATGGCAGGGCTCATTGGGATGAAATGCAGCACTTTATAGAACATCTGCCCAAAGAGTTCCAAAAGCGTGCACAACAAGTGGTGGAAGAGGGCCAAAGTATCTCGAACAACCAGATACGATTGGCAATGGATGCAGCGGACACAGCCGCAAGAACTGTGAATACAGCAGTCAGCATTCGAAGACACGCATGGCTACGCACCTCCGGATTTAAGCCAGAAATCCAACAGGCTGTGCTTAATATGCCTTTTAATGGACAGCAGTTGTTTGGGCCGGAGGTGGACACAGCTATAGAAGAGCTGAAAAAAGACACAGATACGGCCAAAGCCATGGGCGCGCTCTACTCCCCACAGGGCAGAGGCACATTTAGGAAGACACAATTCAGAGGGGGGTTTCGGGCACAAAGCACAGAACCCTCAACTTCACAATCCAGACCCACATACCAGGGCCAGTATCAGAGAGGAGGTTTTCGGGGACAATACAGAGGTGGACAGTTCCCTAAAACTAGAGGAAAGATCCAAAGCCCAAAAAACCCTCAAAATAAACAGTGACTTCAGTGTCACAAATCCCCAACACATAACACCAGTGGGGGGGAGACTCACAGATTTCTACCAAAACTGGGAAGAAATAACAACAAACTTGTGGGTCCTAGCCATTATCCAACATGGTTATTGCATAGAATTCCTACAAGTACCACCAAATGTGCCTCCAAGAACACACAATTTGTCCAAACAGCACTTGGATCTATTACAACTAGAAGTCCAAGCGTTGTTGCAAAAAGACGCAATAGAACTGGTACCCAATCATCAAAAAGGAACAGGTGTTTATTCCCTGTATTTTCTAATACCCAAAAAGGACAAAACTCTGAGACCCATCTTAGATCTCAGAACACTAAATCTTTACATCAGCTCAGATCACTTTCACATGGTGACACTTCAAGATGTTATCCCCTTGCTCAAACAACAAGACTACATGTCAACATTAGATCTCAAGGATGCATACTTCCATATACCCATACATCCTTCACACAGAAAATACTTAGGGATGTAATCCAAGGGGTACATTACCAATTCAAAGTGTTACCATTCGGGATAACAACAGCACCAAGGGTATTTACAAAATGCCTTGCAGTAGTAGCAGCCCATATCAGAAGACAGCACATACACGTATTCCCGTATATAGACGATTGGTTAATCAAAACCAACACGCAGGAACAGTGTCTTCAAAATACGTCATAGAAACCCTTCACAAACTAGGGTCCTCACTAAACTAACAAAAATCACACTTACAGCTGTGTCAAATACAACAATACTTAGGAGCAACAATCAACACAAACAAAGGGATTGCCACTCCAAGTCCACAAAGGGTACAAGCATTCCAAAACATAATACAGTGCATGCACCCAAACCAAAGGTTTCAGGTAAAATTAGTGATGAAACTACTAGGCATGATGTCCTCATGCATAGCCATTGTCCCAAATGCAAGATTACACATGCGGCCCTTACAACAGTGCCTAGCAACACAATGGTCACAAGCACAGGGTCAACTTCAAGATCTAGTGTTGATAGACTGCCAAACATACACCTCGCTTCAATGGTGGAATTCTATAAATTTAAACCAAGGGCGGCCTTTCCAAGACCCAGTGCCTCAATACGTGATCACAACAGATGCTTCCATGGTAGGGTGGGGAGCACACCTCAACCAACACAGTATCCAGGGACAATGGGACACTCAGCAGAAACAAATTTAATATAAATCAGTTAGAACTACTAGCAGTGTTTCTAGCGTTGAAAGCATTTCAACCACTAATAGCCCACAAACACATTCTTGTCAAAACAGACAACATGACAACAATGTATTACCTAAACAAACAGGGAGGGACACACTCAACACAGTTGTGTCTCTTAGCACAAAAGATTTGGCATCGGGCGATTCACAATCACATTCGCCTAATAGCGCAATACATACCAGGAATTCAAAACCAGTTAGCCGACAATCTCAGTCAGGATCACCAACAGGTCCACGAATGGGAAATTCATCCCCAGATACCACAAACCTTCTTCCAAACCTGGGGAACACCGCAAATAGACCTATTCGCAACAAAAGAAAACGCAAAATGCCAAAACTTCGCATCCAGGTACCCACAGCCTCACTCCAAGGTCAATGCATTATGGATGAGTTGGTCAGGGATATTTGCTTACGCTTTTCCCCCTCTCCCACTCCTTCCGTATGTCGTAAACAAATTGAGTCAAAACAAGTTCAAACCAATACTAATAGCACCAACTTGGGCACGACAACCTTGGTACACAACACTACTAGACCTGTCAGTAGTGCCTCATATCAAACTACCAAACAGACCAGATCTGTTAACTCAACACAAACAACAGATCAGACACCCGAATCAAGCATCGCTCAATCTAGCAATCTGGCTCCTGAAGTCTTAGTGTTCGGACATCTAGACCTTACACCAGAATGTATGGAGGTCATCTAACAGGCTAGTAAACCTACTACAAGACATTGCTACGCAAATAAATGGAAAAGATTTGTTTATTACTGTTATAATAATCAAATTCAACCATTACACGCATCCGCGAAAAACATTGTAAGCTACTTACTACACTTACAAAAGTCTAAGTTAGCTTTTTCATCCATTAAAATACATCTCACAGTAATTTCTGCCTATCTGCAAATTACACATTCAACTTCACTATTCAGAATCCCAGTCATAAAAGCATTTATGGAGGGTCTAAAAAGGATCATTCCACCAAGAACACCACCAGTTCCTTCGTGGAACCTCAATATTGTATTAACACGACTCATGGGCCCACCATTTGAACCCATGCACTCTTGTGAGATACAATACTTAACCTGGAAAGTAGCCTTCCTAATAGCTATCACATCTCTCAGAAGAGTAAGTGAAATACAAGCCTTTACCATACAAGAACCCTTTATACAAATACACAAACATAAAGTGGTTCTACGCACAAATCCCACATTTTTGCCAAAAGTCATATCACCGTTCCACTTAAATCAAACAGTGGAACTCCCAGTGTTCTTTCCAGAACCAGACTCTGTAGCTGAAAGAGCATTACATACATTAGACATAAAAAGAGCACTAATGTATTACATTGATAGAACCAAACAAATTCGCAAAACAAAACAATTGTTTGTAGCTTTCCAAAAACCTCATGTAGGGAATCCAATATCCAAACAAGGCATTGCCAGATGGATAGTTAAGTGTATTCAAACCTGTTATATAAAAGCAAAAAGAGAACTGCCTATTACACCAAAGGCACACTCCACTAGAAAGAAAGGCGCCACCATGGCCTTTCTAGGAAATATACCAATGACAGAAATCTGTGAGGCAGCCACATGGTCTACGCCTCATACATTCACTAAACATTACTGCATGGATGTGTTAACAACACAACAAGCCACAGTAG
The DNA here is from genome assembly GCF_031143425.1 of Pleurodeles waltl. Taxonomy (NCBI): domain Eukaryota; kingdom Metazoa; phylum Chordata; class Amphibia; order Caudata; family Salamandridae; genus Pleurodeles; species Pleurodeles waltl. The sequence continues at coordinate 310,759,074 of NC_090449.1, read as the reverse complement.
GACAAGCAGTATTAAGAACATTATTTCAAAGAACTTCAACTCCTACAGGCTAAACCACCGCTTTTGGGGAGATAACTGATTACTAGTCTATGCACATCATGTGTATCTGCAGCTACACATGCCATTGAACGGAAAATGTCACTTACCCAGTGTACATCTGTTCGTGGCATGAGACGCTGCAGATTCACATGAGCCCTCCCACCTCCCCGGGAGCCTGTAGCCGTTATAAGTTGATAAAAATAAACTTGGACATTTGTAAATTTGTAAATATAACACTTTTAATCACATTATGTACATACATACTTACTCCATTGCATGGGCACTATTACTATATACACAACTCCTACCTCACCCTCTGCGGGGAAAACAATCTAAGATGGAGTCGACGCCCATGCGCAATGGAGCCGAAATGGGAGGAGTCCCTCGATCTTGTGACTCGAAAAGACTTCTTAAAAAAAAAAAAACTTGTAACACTCCGAGCCCAACACTAGATGGCGGGATATGCACAGCATGTGAATCTGCAGCGTCTCATGCCACGAACAGATGTACACTGAGTAAGTGACATTTTCCATATATATATAGATAAAGAGAGAAAGAGAAAGAGAAAAAGAACACGAGAACGAACCTACATGTTTTTTCTGTTACCCTTAAGCTGTAGTTGTATTCTATCTCCTGGCCAAGTGGGTTCCAACCTGTGGTCCCGGGACCCCCGGGGGTAGTTACTGCTTAGAAAATTAACAAATATTGACAGATTAATAAAGTCTGTATAACCTAAGTGGCTAAATGTACACTTGAAAATGTTAAGTACTGTAAATGACAAGGAATTGGAAATTGGAGGCTAAAATTTAAATTAGCATCCTCAGGTTGATTCCTGGGACCAGTTCAGGTGCATCAGACAGAATACTGTATGGATGATGTGCGGCTTCAAGTGAACTTAGAAAAGCTCCACCCTTACTATTAATATTGTTATTTTTCAAATTATTTTGTTTGCAAATGAAATAAAATGTGTTATTTGTGTATGTGTTTGATGGAATGCTTGTTTCTGTATTTTCTGTCTATTTTGTTGCCGTTTAAATCATAGACCATGTGCAGGCTTGGGTCCCCAGCTTCCACTAATGACTCCGTAGGGGGTCCCTGGATTCCAGTATGATTAATTGGGGGATCCCGGGTTCCAGTTATGATAGTGGGGGTCCACAGGACTCAAAATGTTGGGAACCACTGTCCCATACCCTTCCCATCCCTCTAACTCCCTTAGTTGGGAAATTATATTTATCTGCGGGTTTTCTCAGGTGGGACTGCTCTCCCAGTCTAGTAAAGAAACATTGCTTTGTAACAACAAACATGAAACGGCAGGCTACGTCCAGGCATTGGTGTACAGTCTTGCAAAGCAGGTTTCAGTATTGCAATTAAATAACCTATGATCTGGGAAGAAGGTGGAATCCTTGAACCAGGTGGAATGGTGTGGCATTAAAGATACATTATACTTTTATTTAAAACAGTCAGATCACATTGTTTGAATGGATTGAAAATGTCACACTTACACCTAGTCTTTTATTTCCAGGTGACATAGAGGAATATATTATTGGAAAGGCCTCAGAGGAAGGTGGGGCCTTTAATGAGCACTGTGTGGCTGCAGCCTCTTTCATAGTTATTGGTAAAACCACCATCATAACTGCCTTTTTCAACAACCAAGCTTATCATTCTTCTGCCTCTGCTCTTCTTTTGGCCGACAATGCCATCTACAAGCTGCTGGCTGGACCCAATGCCTCCATCTCAGTTACCAACTACCCACAGCTACGGTCCACAAATGAGACTGCCAAGGACCAACTCAGAGAGTAGGTGGTTTTGCTTTATCTGTTTTATGATGGCAATCAGCTACTTGTAGTCACAAGAGGCAACGGGCACATGGAGTGGCAGAGAGAGTGCAATAATTGAACCACTATAATACAACGTTTAGCCTTAGAAATTGAACAATTTTTGGGACTTTTACCTCTTCTGCAGTTACACTATAATGATTTACAGATAAAATCAGAAGCAGGAAGCCTTGCTCTGAGTTCCTCTGATCCACTCTTTCTGACCTTCCCAGACCCTTATTTTCTCCCTGTCATGCAAAAATGTTTAATTAAGAAGAGCTCAGTGCAGTCTGCGTTTGGTATGCCGCAGCTACCTGGGTAGATAGTGTTCTTGTCTTCCTAACTAAGGTACTCTCATTGCAACTACAAGTACCATTATATGATAGATGCTCTTTAAAACTAACAATACCATAATATTAATATTCCAGAAATAAAGTAGGGCGGGCTTTAGAATATTAAGCCAGTGATGTTGTGATTGGAATATTAATGAATGCTAAGGTTTGTGTTTTGGCGACAGACATCTGGGCATTTGAAAATTTGTTTTAAACGTTATGCATGTTAAAGCTAATAAAGAGCAGTAGAGTTTGCAGAGAAGAAATATTTAGCACTAGGATCAGATCAGATCAGATCAGAACATAGCAAACAACAAAATAGATGGGATACAATTTGTAATTATAGAGGTAATGGTAGTTGCTGTTGCATGGCATAGCTTCATTGAAAATTAATCTGGGGGGTGAGTAGAGACGGATTCAGATCAAGGCACATGCACTACAAATTGAACATCGACCAATAAAGATCAGCCAGAGTAGGTGAGGGTGCACCACTTGTAGATTGGTTTGGGTGCAGGTATGATATTTAAGGTGGCAGTTACATTCATTATATGTTGCCAAGAAGGAAGAACATGTAGGTCATTGGACTAATAGTTGGGAATGGTGGTGAGTTGATTCTCTACTAGATGTTTGGGCACCCAGAGCAATTGAAAGGTTGGAGTCAGCAAAAATAGAGCAATTGATAATCTTAATAGAATAATTCCATAGCTCCTGCCATGTAAGAATAAAATACAATCCTTTTTCTATGCAAGTCCCCAATTAATCCTCTCACCTATTTGTTTAGATCCTAAGTGATAGTAATACTTCAAACCTGCAGTGAAATAGTTTTTAGGAGGACACTTGGCGCTGGAACTCACTTATAGTCTTAGGAAAAAAACAAAAATGTAAACCATTGAAACTCAAATTCACAAATGAGCATTGACAGTGGAAAGAAACTCTGCCCCAGAAAGCTGTGACAGCAGATCTTTACAATATTGCTTTCAGAAGTACCATGTTGGTGCAGAACTCCTCTCCATCACATTGGAAAACGATGTGCTTTTCCTGGGAAGCCTTGTGTTTTTCCTCCAGTTAGCTTGACAATAATGTGGACCGACGGGAGGTGTTCCTTACTCTTTTGGGCATTGTCAGCATCAGAACTGTGTTCGCAAGTCAGGGGAAAACCCAAAGTGCACCTACTTTCTGAGTGAGGGGTTTCCTGCCCCTCTTAATCCAAGCGATGCAGTGACTCACAGTGGTGGCACTATGATTCCAGAACTAAGCCAATGGCCTCTTAAATTATATCCCTCTGAGGATATAAACCCTGTCCTCTCCACATAACTAGAGTTCTTTGACTTTCTGGTACCTGGTCCCCACATGTGCTATGTATATTGTGCACATAAGGTACCATACAGTTCACCGGCGGACCTGGGAATGATGGGGTCTATATGACCTGGTGTCTGTTTTCTTTTTATCCACAAAATGGTGATTTCCTTTATATAGGGTTGGTGTTTGACCATATCCACACAAAAATAATCCCCTCACACCTACATCCCCATGTTGAGCACATGTTCTAAGGCCTCACCGAAATGTTCCTTAATCAGGGCCCTAATCTGTGTAAATTGTGAATTAAGGGCGAGCTGTACGACTGCGAGTTTTGCGACTAGCAATTTGCAAGTCATTTGTGAGTTGCAAATTGCGATTCAAGAAACCAAATGTACAACAGTGTAAATCACACTGTTTGTGATTCCCAATGGGGTCGCGAATGACCTACCTCAACATTATTCATGAGGGTAGGTCTCAATTTGCAACCCCATTGGGAATGGCTGCACTCACAGGGATGGTGGCCTGCTGGGGTCAGCAGACCACCATGTCAGTGACTGCTTTTTAAATAAAGCAGTTTCTTTTTTAAATGCAGCCCGTTTTCCTCAAAGGGAAACGGGATGCATTTCAACAAAATAAATAAATAAAACGTTTCAGTTTCATTTTTTGAGAGTAGGCAGTGGTCCGAGGGACCACTGCCGGCTCTGGAAAACTATTTTCACATCCATTCACAAAGAGGAAGGGGTCTCGTGGGACCCCTTCCCATTTGCAAATGTGTTACTGCCAATTTAAAAATGGTAACTACAATTGTTTTGTGACCGCAATTGCGTTCACAAATCAGTCATGCATCCCCCTGCAACTTGCTATTTGGAAGGGACCCCCTTGGCATGCCACATTCCAAATAGCAACTCTCAAATCTATTTTGCAATTCGGTAAATACAGGGAGTGCAGAATTATTAGGCAAATTGTATTTTTGAGGATTAATTTTATTATTGAACAACAACCATGTTCTCAATGAACCCAAAAAACTCATTAATATCAAAGCTGAATATTTTTGGAAGTAGTTTTTAGTTTGTTTTTAGTTTTAGCTATGTTAGGGGGATATCTGTGTGTGCAGGTGACTATTACTGTGCATAATTATTAGGCAACTTAACAAAAAAAAATATATACCCATTTCAATTGTTTATTATTACCAGTGAAACCAATATAACATCTCAACATTCACAAATATACATTTCTGACATTCAAAAACAAAACAAAAACAAATCAGTGACCAATATAGCCACCTTTCTTTGCAAGGACACTCAAAAGCCTGCCATCCATGGATTCTGTCAGTGTTTTGATCTGTTCACCATCAACATTGCGTGCAGCAGCAACCACAGCCTCCCAGACACTGTTCAGAGAGGTGTACTGTTTTCCCTCCTTGTAAATCTCACATTGGATGATGGACCACAGGTTCTCAATGGGGTTCAGATCAGGTGAACAAGGAGGCCATGTCATTAGATTTCCTTCTTTTATACCCTTTCTTGCCAGCCACGCTGTGGAGTACTTGGACGCGTGTGATGGAGCATTGTCCTGCATGAAAATCATGTTTTTCTTGAAGGATGCAGACTTCTTCCTGTACCACTGCTTGAAGAAGGTGTCTTCCAGGAACTGGCAGTAGGACTGGGAGTTGAGCTTGACTCCATCCTCAACCCGAAAAGGCCCCCCAAGCTCATCTTTGATGATACCAGCCCAAACCAGTACTCCACCTCCACCTTGCTGGCGTCTGAGTCGGACTGGAGCTCTCTGCCCTTTACCAATCCAGCCACGGGCCCATCCATCTGGCCCATCAAGACTCACTCTCATTTCATCAGTCCATAAAACCTTAGAAAAATCAGTCTTGAGATATTTCTTGGCCCAGTCTTGACGTTTCAGCTTGTGTGTCTTGTTCAGTGGTGGTCGTCTTTCAGCCTTTCTTACCTTGGCCATGTCTCTGAGTATTGCACACCTTGTGCTTTTGGGCACTCCAGTGATGTTGCAGCTCTGAAATATGGCCAAACTGGTGGCAAGTGGCATCGTGGCAGCTGCACGCTTGACTTTTCTCAGTTCATGGGCAGTTATTTTGCGCCTTGGTTTTTCCACACGCTTCTTGCGACCCTGTTGACTATTTTGAATGAAACGCTTGATTGTTCGATGATCACGCTTCAGAAGCTTTGCAATTTTAAGAGTGCTGCATCCCTCTGCAAGATATCTCACTATTTTTGACTTTTCTGAGCCTGTCAAGTCCTTCTTTTGACCCATTTTGCCAAAGGAAAGGAAGTTGCCTAATAATTATGCACACCTGATATAGAGTGTTGATGTCATTAGACCACACCCCTTCTCATTACAGAGATGCACATCACCTAATATGCTTAATTGGTAGTAGGCTTTCGAGCCTATACAGCTTGGAGTAAGACAACATGCATAAAGAGGATGATGTGGTCAAAATACTCATTTGCCTAATAATTATGCACTCCCTGTAGATCACTGAATCACAAAATAGGGTTTGTACATAGCAAAATGCTTTTTTCTTGTTGCAAACGGCCTGATTCTGCAAATTGGGCCTTTTGGAGAAGAAAAAAGCTACATAAATCTGTCTCTAAATGAGGGGCTTTTGTACAACCTTCAGACTAAAAGATGTTGGGACACATGTATCAAACGTTTTTGCATTCATAAACGGTGTGAATTACTACATTTGACCGTTTGCAAATGCAAAAGTGCCTTTCCAAATGAATGAAAGGCATTGGCAGTCCCATTTTAGGGAATCACACTTTTTTGCTATTCCTTAAAATTGTGACTTCAAATAGGGAATCGCAGTTTGCGATTCCCTGAATAGGAAATCGTAAATTGTGATTTCCTATTTGCGATTCCATAAGCACATGCAACAAGCATTTCCTAAATGCGAAATGGGCATTTAGGAAATGCTTTTGCCATCAGCTCCAAGTTGATGGAAACCATGTACAATTCTAAAAAATGCATTAAAAATATATTTTTTAAAGTGCCTTGTAGCGCACACAAGCCCCTAGGGCATGTGCGCTTTACATGTGTACAGTTTATTTTAGGGGTGCATAAAAAGGGGCCTTAGGCCCACCGCACCCTTGGTTTTGCATTTCCTAATTTGTGATTTCCTAATAGGAAATTGCAAATTAGGAAATGCAAAACCATTCACACCTACGGGCCTTCAGGCCCATAGAAACGAATGGAGTTCCAATCCCCAATAGCGATTCCCTAATAGCAATTGCAATTCTGTAGAAATCGCTATTAGGGAATCGCTATTTTGTTACATATGATTTTTGCATTCACTAAATTGTGATTTCTTAAAAATCACTATTTAGGGAATGCAAAAATAGGATTTTGATACATCTGGCCCATTGTGCCTTAAAAAATGAAAATAGGAGATATCTTACGTAAACAGCCACCTATAGCCTATTGGGAAATGTCACCAACAGGCTTCTCTTGAGCAATCATTTTATACTTTTCCCCTGGTGCTAAAAAAAAAAAAATGTAATACCGACAAGTGTAAAATATATTTGCTCCTTTCTATATTGTAAAAGAAGCAACACGGTTGTGCTCTCTGTTTACACACAGGTGTGTAGTTTCTGTAATATTGCCAGTGAAGGCCCCTTTAGTTGGTTTATTTGGGCAGTCAGGACAGTCTCAAAGGAAAATTAAATATACCATTGCAGTCAGAGATAGGCTTCACATAAGCTTACATTTCAAAGATGCGGCAAACAACCAAGTCCAGTGTGCTGTAGACTGAAAAATAGGGCCATTAGAACTAAATTAGTAATGGGTGTTGAGTCCTGTTGGTTGGTTTTCTTTTAGTTGCAAGCTTCTCTGTTAACCATGTTTTCCCTTCCTTCCCTCTATGACTTTTTTTCTGTAGGGGCCAGACCGGATTTGCCATTGCTATCAACCTTCTTTATGGCATGGCTTCTCTTGCCAGTACTTTTGCCCTTCTTCTGGTCACCGAGAGGGCTATCAAGTCCAAGCATGTGCAGTTTGTCAGCGGTGTATATGTGACCAACTTTTGGCTGTCTGCCCTGCTTTGGGATCTCATCAATTTCCTCATTCCTTGTTTGCTAATGCTGGTGAGTCATTTGCATACACGTAGATTTGAAGTGTAGGGTCATGTGGTGTTGATGTAATTGAATACTGAAATATGCAGCATCCTCATGGCTCAGCACAGATAACTACTGGTCCTGTCACTTTCATTAGTTTTCTATGGCTATTATGAGACTTCCTTAAAATGAGGTATAGTGAAGGGGAGTTGAATTTAAATATTAACTGCCTCTGACTAAAGATTGATTGGTTAAGTGTAGTTATTTAGTCATAAATCGTCCTTCATTTTCATGACCACATTTTCATCAAGGATACTTGTGGGATCCCATGGATGACCTAGAGTTGGGCTTCCTCTAGAAGAAGGAACAGAGAGGGTCTATCTTTATTGGGGGGTTCTTAAGAAAGATTTTATCATTAATAAAATACAGGCCTTAAGAGAAAGTTTTGTTATCTGTTTGTCTCCTTGTTATGTGTCTTTTCATTCAAGGTGATTTTCTTGGCATTTGATGTCAAAGCATTCACTCAAGACAACCACCTGGTGGATGTCATGCTGATCTTCCTGCTGTATGGTTGGGCTGTCATCCCTCTCATGTACCTGCTCAGCTTCTTCTTCTCCGTTGCTGCCACTGCCTACACTCGCCTCACCATCTTCAACATTCTCTCTGGCACTGCCACCTTCCTGGCTGTCACCATCATGAGCATTCCAGGTGAGTGCATAACCTCCCACTTTCCATTCTCATTTTGCAGGTGAGGGTAGTCCAGGAGAACTGCCTAAACGTAACTCTGTGTGAAACCTGAGTTGATAGCAGCTGGTCAGAGCCTAATTTGGATGGTTAGAGCCTGTTGGACTCAGTCACCTGAAAGAAGCATAGACAAAGAGCAGAGACCGAATATACATCATACTTATCCACCAGCTATCCCTGGACTATCAGCTGAAATGAAGTGCAGTTGAAGCACAAACCATCTTTCTCTCTTGCATCTTTTTGCAGAATAGTTGCAGCTATGTAATAGAAGAGAAATACCATAGCACCTGCATTCCTGAGTCGCAGAAATTTAGCGCAGTGCAAATACTAGACTTTTATGTTGGGAGACCTCTAAAGTGTGTTGGAGAGTTTAATTTCTTTTTAAAAATAACTATCTGATAAAGACTTCTAGATGCAGATTCCTTACCTTAGAATTAGCCACTGACGTCCGACTGGATCCAGAAATGTTTTGATGATTGGTACCCCTGTGTGCCAGTAGGTTTCATTGCTCTGATCTGCGTGGTGTCGTCCACGCTGGAAGTGATGTGCCTGTGTAGAAGCCATCCCAGCGTGCTGACGTCAGTTCTTTTCTTTCTGTGCCAGTCAGCTTAGATCTGAGAAGAGCTACCCCAAGCTCTTTTTGACTGATCTTTTTTTTTAATACTTTTTATTGAGATTTTTTCGAGACCTTGACTCTTGGTGCATCAGGATGTCCACTCGGAAAGCCGGGTTTAAACTGTGTGGCACCTGTCATCGACTGATGTCCTTCACAGACCTGCATTTGGTGTACCTCTAGTATTTGAGTGCAATTATGTTAAAACCTGTCTTGACTGCCGCAACATGCACCCCAAGGCCTTGAGGGAGCAGTCCCTCAAGCTTCTCAATGCAACGTCGCACAAGATCTCAGTTAAGAGGAATGCCCAAGATCACTTGCATAGCCACTCCAGGTACTCGTTGTTGCATTCGGTCGTCTGGGAATTCTGGTAAGTTCCACCAGGACAAGAAGAGCAAGAAGTTGAAGAGCTCTTTGACTTCACCATGTCTGTCGAAGTCATCTGACTAGACGAAGGAGCGTCAGCATTAGAGGCCTAGCTGTATATTGGAGACTGCACTTGGGCTGTCTCCATGCCTCCCAGAGTTTCCGGAAACCGGAGTGACCCCTACCCAGCTGTGTGAATTCTATGAGGCCATGCCCCTGATATTTGGAAGGCCCATCCCTGCTGCAGCAATTTTTGGGTCCGTGGGCTCAAAAAGGGGCCCTCTCTGGTCTTCTGTCAGCAGGTTTTGTCCCTGGTGCCAGTCAGGCCCCTTGGATCCATTGATGGATCTGGAGTGACCCCAATAGAGCCACCTTGACCTTCCCTGGGGCCCTTGCAGGCCGACGTCCCACAGTGCACCATCCCCATCGTCATTCTCGACTCCGACATAGAGCAGAACAGCCACCGTCTGACGCCAGCTCCAGTGCTGACCGTGGACAGACCCCTTATGTTGGAGCCAGTGCCTTAATATTTGGATAGTCCTTGATTGGCTTGTGATTGGGAGGGATATGCGGACCCTTAAGGTTACCAGTTAGAAGATCCTGAGAACACTGGTATGCGGATCTGCCAGATGCCAGTGGACTGGGCACCTCTGCAGACACTGGCCTGGTCTCTCCCCCACTGTGACTACAAAGAAGGGTGCCTCATTCCCAATGGTGGTGCGTAGGGAGATTGGGGTCCTAGACGTTGCACTGCTCTCAGTGGCAGTCAAGACGAAAATCTTGATGGAGGTGCTTCAGCTCTAAGTTGCCTCCACCGAACCATTACTCCCATTCAGTGAAGCCCTTCATTACATCCTACTCTGGGCTGCGTACAAGTCTTACACAGGGACTTCTGTGCATAGGACAGTTGCCCACCCACCATTGCCCTGCCCCAAGGGACCCTGATTTCCTCACTCAGCACCCCACACCACAGAGGTTGGTGGTCCAGGTGTCAACCTCCAAAATTAGTAGCACACTCCCTACCACTCCACCGGATAGGGAATCCAAAAGGCTGGATACATTTGGGAAGAGGATGTTCTGACCCCCATGAACTGGTCCTTGGCACTGGAACATTCTTCCTACCAAAGTTGGTTGCTCCCTCTCATGTAGGCCAGTCCATCACTTGGCCTACTTTTTATGCTCCACCGCACCCCTCAAGAGAAGAGACTGCATCCACTGGACCCAAAAAATAGTGTTGTTGTTCTACCGTGACCACACTAAATTTCCTGGTGGATCATATACTCTTTGTGGGCTATGTTAAAGGCAAAAAAGGAAAGGCGGTGCAGAAACAGACCGTCTCTTGATGGACAGGGCTTTGCATCAAAATCTGTTATGTACTGGCAAAATATCAATCTCCTGAATGTTTGCAAGCTTATTCTACCAGAGTCTAGGTTGCAACCACTGCGTTACCTTGCAGAGTACCTGTCCTGGATTTCTTTCAGACAGCAGTGTGGGCTTCTCTGCACACGTTTACAAAGCCCTTTTGCCTGGGCAGTGAGGGCCAGTGAGGCAGGCCTTTTGCCTGTTAGGTCCTACGGGATGTTCAAGTCCATTCTATGTCGCAGCCCTACCTCCGAGGAGGTATTGCTTGGGTGTCTATTCTAAGGTAAGGAGTCTGCAGCTAGAACTCTTTCAGATGAACAGTTAATTACCTTTGCTGACACCTTATCTGGTAGAGACTGTCTAGGCACAGAAACCTTACCAAACCACCATCCTCTCTTCTCTGTGAACGGATTTCAGAATCAAGGGTTGCTCCCCTTTTAAGGGCCCTAATTTAGCACACCAGTGGTCAGTGTTTTTCCTGGCTCTGCACTTCTGGTGTGAAAAATCATGGAAAGACAGTGAAGTCCGCATACTGGGTTGGTGCGTACATAGGCACCTCGCACCTAACTTCCGGTGCAGTCAAGGATGCTATGCGGAGCTGAAGAACACCACCTACCAGCACACAGGGGTACTGCTCACAAACAGTTTCTGGACCTGGTCTGATGCCTAGAGATAATTCCAAGGTAAGGAATCTGTGGCTAGATAGTCTCTCCTACATAAGGCTTTATCAAATGTAAGCAACTTGTACTTCTGATCGCTCCATTCACAATCTTACAATACATATCCTCCAAGTTTGTAATAGGCTAATTATATAGTAGCTCATACTTTCCCATCATCTTCATCACGGAACGTATAGACTGCAACCGTTTATATTTCTAAGATGACAGTAGAAGGACAAACCCTTCCCTGTCTTTGTAATGACCATAATAGTAATATACTGTAGCCAATATTTGGAATTTGAAAGTAAGTACTGCTTCAAAAATGTGTTTGCAGGACGTGTGGGTTTAGATACACCTAATCTGAAAATTACTGCCATCTAATGTTGGGAGACTTAGCAGTGCTCCTGGGGTGTTCAGAGGCAAGTCACAAGAGGCCATAAGAGCCGGTTCTGGTTCCAGAATCTGAGCACTGTTAACACTAAGAGACCCTTTCTAGGCCAGGAAAGCTTTCAGTGAAGGGAATCGAGGACCCTTAACACCTACTGACCCCCAAGCCTCCAGAAAGACTACTTTGGAGTCGAAATTGACTTTAGAGCCGTCTTCAAGACACTGCTCTCAGGGCTGAAACGGGGGCCTCAAGTCAGACATAGGAAAGGCTTTCCTCATTGTTGAGCTTCCTAAACTCCAGGATGTCAGTCAGTGCAAGGTATACAGGGAAGATATTAGCTGGGCAACCTCAGCAAGACCAGACACACTCACTTGTGATGCCAAAAAAAGAATGCACATTTGAGGAGCAGATATCCCAGGAAATAAAACTTTCCCAGTCCCTGAGGCATGGGCCACCAGCCAGCCACCATAACCTCCTATCCCTAGACCTTTTAATACTCCAGAACGACGAGCACATACTTACCATGTTCATCCTGACCACACACTCTGCCACCTCCTCTGTCATCACAGTCTTTTTTCCAACTGAGCTACTCAGACTGTGATCAGGGGAGCCCTTATGACCTGCAGGACACATACCATGACCCTTTAAAACCCAGAGATACGAATGTCCCTTGGTAACATGACTGCATAGACAGGGCTGACTTTAGCGCTGGTGACGCCCGTTGCAACAATGTTTGTTGGCGCCCACCCCTGATCACCTTTGCCACTGATTCCCTCACTACCACCCTTTAACAGTGCCCCTCAAGTCTCTTTATCAGCTTACTATCTGATGCAGTTAATTAGTTGTATGGCACCACTTATACCAGTTTAAAGTGTTGGATAACTTTATGTCACACACATTACACAGAGTCAATCAATCACAGGTGTGTACATCAGTGTATGGGAAATATTACATAAGCTTGAGGACTACAAGGTGTAGGATTCAAATATCATCTATGCTGGTAGGCAGTATAGTTTAAATGTGCTTTGTCAGAAAAAGCACAACTCATAATTTAAAACATGACACCGTGGTTGGTGGTTCTCTTTAATAATAATTGATTTTTTTTACCGAAATGAAGCCTTTTTGCAACATTAAGACAATGAAAGATTGGGGAAAAATCATAACTTTCAAATCCAGAGGTCTCCAACCTCTTTTGTAAGAGCTACTTATGTTCAATGAAAAGGAACTACTAAAATTAGTGATGCAGTAGTCTCCACCCCATCCAAGATCGTCAGCAGTAAGCACATCAATGCATTAGGCAGGGCTGCCAGCAGCGAAAGTAAAAAAAAGCACTATCAATTTGGAATGCCTATACGTTAGTAACAGCCATAGCTGCAACCAGACTGGAATAAATAATGTGAGTAATAAATCTCTTGAAATCAAATAATAGCTTTATCTACATTTTGAAAATTGAATCATTTTTCTCCAAACATCAGTTTATGCGTTACGAAAACGCACACATTTTTATCTTGAATATATGCTTTTTAATTTTGGTATACTTACAATAATTGAACCAAGCAAAAGCTTCTATATCAGTAGGCTGGGCTGCTCACAGGAGAGGTACTCGCAGGGTTCTGGAGAGCTAAAAGTAGCTCACGAGCTACTCATTGATTACGCCTGCTCTAATCTATACCTTGCAGTTTGCATGCAGCACTTTAATGGCAGTTAATAGTTCCCTGTTCTATATTATGATTTTAACGTATAAACTGCAAGTAAGAAAAGGATCTCTAAGACAAAAGCAGTAATCGACTAACCTTTTAACATTATGTGCACTTAGTAATCTGCATGGTACACGTTCTTTGCAGCAGGCATATTAACCCTCTGTGCTACTTTACCACTAGATAAAGCTCCAATCTCTCTCCAGGAAGAATATTAATCATGTTATCTTGACATTGTTATTATTGCCTGAAAATTGATCGAAGCAAGGAAAACAGAAGCAGGTGCTTTTGAACCCATATCGTACTTGCAAACACGGAGCCCCCTTAAGTCAGAGCCTGGTGCAGTGGCACCGGTTGCATCGCCCTAGAGCTAGTGCTGAGCATAGATCCCCAAGAAAACAATTTTGAGCTCTATCCTGTTAAGGCCTCCCCACTGGTTAGTACCAGCCTCTATCATGCAGTTACAGATAGGATGATGCCGCACGACAAAGTGAAGCTACAAGTGGTGGAGGAAAAAGATGATTTCTCAGTTGAAACTTTCCTAGGACCCAGAGACCAGTTCCGTACCAACACATGCTAAAAAGCTTTTTGAAATCAACAACCAAGATCTTTAAAGACACAGTCAGGGTTCGAGCAATCAATCCACTTGTTAAAAAGAAATATGGGGTTGTCCAAAATAACCCTCTGTACATATATGAGGGGTCAGGTTCCATAAGACTCTGGTGGTATGTACAGCAAGGAAAAGGACAAGAGATTCTCCTCCTCCAAAAAGGGAGGACAAGGTGATCGATGCAACAGAGAAATGTGTGGCTATGGAGGCAGCCAAATAGTGGATAATCGTTATTTTGGTGGACTGCTTGTCAGGTAAGATCACCACTAATGGGAGGGGATGGAGGATTTGATCAAACACAACTCCAAGGCGTACTGCAAAAAAAAGGCAGGAACTGGTCACCAAAGGGAAGGTGATCTCCAAAGCAGTCATCATTTGTGTCCTGGACTCTGCTAACCCCACCTCCAGGGAAATGAACGTCATTGTACTCTTCAAACACCACGCCCGATTAAGGGCGTGTCCGATTTGACTGAGAACACCTATTTGATCCTCAGGTTGATTCCTTGTTGGCAAAGATGTAAAAAAACACTGAATTTGCCATGGTGTGATGAGCACACTGTTGTCGCAGGCATCGAGGTCTGCCTTCTGTAGACAGCAGTCAAGAGGAGGCCTCAAGGCATCAGCTCCTACTCACTGTTAGGGGTCTTGGAAGCAGCAGCAGTTCAGGATGTGCAGGTAGCCAGATCATATGGCAAGGGGAATCCTATGGCAACAACCAACACCAGGGGAATGAGTTTTCTATTATTCCCCAACCTCTTAGTTACCCAACACCATGTCAGGTAAAGATTTTGGTTCCTCCTGTTTCATGGTAGGAAATAACCTTCAAATAATGGATTATGTCAGTGGCACAACATGGGTACTGCTAAAGGTACGAAACTGCATCACCAAGCAGACCACTGCATCGCCATGTTATGAGTCTAGACCACCTACAATTATTGTTAGAGGAATTGCATGTGCGTCTGTCCAAAGGTGCCATAGAACTGGTACTCCCTCACCTAAGGGATTAGGGAGATTACTCCCTTATGCCAGGAAAAAATGAAACTCCACACAGTCTGACATAATGAAACTGCTGGGTATATTGACATCATGCATAGCCATAGTGCTGTGCAGAAGATTACACAAGTATATTACAAGAGTGCTTAAGGAGGTAATGGATGCAAGCAAGAGGGTCAGTTGGAAGATCTAGTGTTGGCAGAGCCCAGAACTCTTAATGCTGTCCTGTGGCAGAACAAAAGAAATTTGTAACTGCTCAGGGAAGTTCCTTGACCTGTTACCACAAGTGACTACTACAACATTACACCTCACTCATACGGTGGGGAGCGCTTCTATTCCATATGACTGTTCAGGGAACCAGGACTCAAGAGCAACAGGGACACCACATCAACTACCTTAGGATTACAGCAATACAAATTGGTATTTTTTTACTTTCTGTCGAGGCAAACAGACATCGCTCTCATGCTGTCCATTTTGATGAGTACTAACAAAGACTCGGACGGCCTTATCGTCAGGGCCATTCAGAATCACATTCTACAACTAGTGGAGCATCTCCCAAGGGCAGTTAATGATTTATTCGACCTTTTAAGTACACATCAACAAGCCTACAAATAGGAGATGAATACTCAATTATTTTAAGAGATGAGACAGTCTCACAATCGATCAGTTTGACACTGCTTAGAACGCAAATTCCCACAACTTTCCTTCAGATTCTTACACCCACAGTCCGTGGGCAACACACTGTGGAATAACTGGTCCAAGATATTTGTTTACCATTTTCCTACACTTCTTCTGATTCCATATGTAATGAGGAAGATGCAGCAAGTATCAGTAACAATCGTTCTTGTGGTTCCAGTTCAGCTAAAAATGTCAGTACATCCTGGCGAGAAGTTACCACTCGGACCAGACCTCATGACTCGGTATCGGAGTCAGCTATGGCACCAGTGATCGTAGAGTTTGGTTAACTCAATCTCCCAGAGAAGTGTATGCAAATCTTGCAGGAGGCATGTAAGCCCACTGTGTGTGCCTGTTATGTTTCGAAATGGAAAATATTTGTCAACTATTGTTTAGGACAACAGGTAGAACGTTTGAAAGCATCTTTTCAGGATATAATCTGTTCTTTATTACTTTTGCAGAAAGCATCATTGACATACCCTTCTATGTATTTATATTTAGCTGCAATGTCAGCCTAAACACAAAACCAAGAGCATCTGTCACTCTTTTTTAAATTCCTGTCATTAAGGCATTCGTGGGAAGCCTTGAAAGAATTATCCCTTGAACAGCTCTTACAACACTAGCCTGGAATTTGAATACGGTTTTTAAAAGGTTGAGCCATTCAATTCTTGTGGTATGTAATTCCTTTCTTTGAAAGTAACCTGTTAAGTAGCTATCACCTCAGGTAGAAACAATAAGTCAGATACTCACTAACCATAGAGCAAAGGTGTTCAGACTGGGGGTGGGGGGGGGGGGCACCGAGGTGGGCCTCAGGTGATCCCAGGGGGGGCACCAGACTCTGGTCAAAAGAAGCATTACACAGATAACCGGCCTTTGTTTTAGGCAGAAGCATGTTATTGCATTTTTAAAAAGGTAACAGTACTTAACTGCAATGTTTAAATAGGTCTAGA
Source organism: Pleurodeles waltl (assembly GCF_031143425.1). NCBI lineage: Eukaryota > Metazoa > Chordata > Amphibia > Caudata > Salamandridae > Pleurodeles > Pleurodeles waltl. The sequence continues at coordinate 310,742,454 of NC_090449.1, read as the reverse complement.
CATTTTTAAACATTGCCATCTTTATAAAGTAATTGTGAAAAATTCTGAGGGGGGGGGGCAGTGATTTTTATTTTTCAACTGGAGGGGCGCATTAAAAAGTTTGGAGACCACTGCCATATTGGATCCTTTCATAGATGCACATAAGTATAGATAAGTCTTGAGCAAGAACCGTATATTTCTCCCAAAAGTGTATTTCCCATTTCCTTGTCAACCAGACAATTTGCATCTTCTTTTGCAAACTGCAGAGGTGTTCGCAGAGAGGGCATTGCACATACTTAATGTCAAGAGGGCAATATAATCTATTACATTGACAGAACTATTCCCATCTGAAAGACAAAACAACTCTTTGTGGTTTTGCTAAATCCCACATTAGAAAGCCCATTTCCAAGGGTGGGGAACATGCCCATTGCAGACTTCCGTAAAGCTGCCACATGGTCAACACCACACACGTCACCAAACACGACTGTGTTGGCATATAGGCCCACCAAGAGTCTTTAGTTGTCAAATGGTTTTAGGAACCTGGTTCCAAGCATCTGCATCATCTGCTTGCCAGCTACTGCTAATGAGAGTAACAGCTTTACAGTTTATGCAGAGCATGTGTTTCTTCAACCACGCATTCTACGAACATAAAATGTTACCCTGTAACCATCTGTTCATAGCTTGTAACACTGTAGATTCACCTACACACTCTCCCTCCTCCCCAGACGTGAGCAGATTGATCCAATATATTGGTTTTACTGAATTATTTACAATACATTGTAGATTTATTATGTGTCCCTTCACCATACTTAACAACCATTACTCGCGGGCTAAAGAAAAACAAGCTGAGGTGGAACCTTTTTCCTGGTGGGCTAAGTGAAATGTCACAAGATACCTCATGAGCAAATCTGTTTCTAACTGTAGATGGCAGGAGTATGCAGAGTATGTGAATCCACAGTACTACAAGTGGTTGGTAACAGGATAAGTAACGTTTTCCTTTTAAATTGTGCAGGAAATCACAGCATCTGCTGTAGCATTCTATGTTGTAGTTTCAGAGTATAGGATGCATTTATGCAGTGTGGCTTTAATGTGGTGCTTTAACTACATAATGGTATTCCCAATGTAAACAAGCCTGAAACGACCAATATATCTCTTTAATAAAAAAGAAGTAAAGAAGAAGTAAGTACCTGGAATTTATCCTCACATTATGGTACTGGCTAAAGTGGGCTTTGAACAAGAGCAACAGCTGAAGAGATAGCATGCTCAGAGGATGTAAGATCTAACCATCTAGAGCTGGGTGTCAGGAGGGGTCCCTGATTTGTTTGAGGTCATCTTTCTGCAGACATCAAAGTTCTGCATATTCAAGCACCATTCAGACATAACTTTTCGACTTTTACAGGCCCTTTTATGGATGTTTTTGTTTCCTATACTCAATACAACATTGCTTTTAAATCTTTACCCTTGCTTGAACATGCCCTTCTTCTTTAAAACTCTTGAAAGAAATACATGCATGGGCTTTAGCTCAAATGACCAAAACTTAGAATATTAGAGATTAAAGACATTGTATTCTTTTGTCACAGTCCCGTCCTTCTTGTTTTTTTTGTTTTTTTTCATTTGCCAAGGTGGTGTATTTGAAATGCCGTTGGAAATAATGCATCTCCTTTCTGACTCGTACTGACAAACCTTTTTAGATACAAAGGTATTTTAGGTATGAAGATGTAACTATGTTCCAGTAGATCACTGTTCTATAGACGATACCTATAGCAGTAAAGCATTGCTACTAGTAAATTAGTTGTTTTTTTCATGCCAATAGCAAGTTACTCAGTCTGCTTTCTAGTGGGGTCCTCTTCTGTGGACCCTAGGTTCTCCTGTGCTTGACATTGATGTTAAATTTGTTGTATTTTTTATTTACAGAGCTGGGGATGGTTGACCTATCAAAGACCCTGGATAAGGTGTTTCTGGTCTTGCCCAACTATTGCCTTGGGCAATCCATCAGCAACTTCTATCAGAACTATGAGTTTATACAGTTCTGCACCTCTTCATTTGGCGCTGCCATCATCTGCAAAATGTTCAGTGAGTTTTTGGTGTTACATTAAAGAGAGAATTTTAAAGAGTAGACATTTCGAGGAATTAACACAACTCAGGGCCTGATATTGACCTTGGCAGAGGGGATTACTCCTTCACAAGCGTGATGGATATCCCGTCCGCCGTATTACAAGTTCCGTAGGATATAATGGAACTTGTAATATGGCTGATGGGATATTCGTCACGTTTGTGACAGTGATCCCCTCCACCAAAGTCATAATCAGGCCCTAAGTCAGACTACTGATTTTATAGCCTTGGATCACAAGATACTCATTCTGCACTAAGCTGGGATCCACCCCATAGCAGTTAGTACTTGTATATGCTACAAATGTGTGGGGGGATGATGCATTCTCAATTGTTTTGGCATAAAGGAAGTTCAACAGTTGTGTGTGCTTGTGTGTGCGCACGTGTGCGTTTGTGTGTGTTGGGGTGGGGAAAATGGTCACAAGTGGAGAGCAACTGGGTGGACCTAGTGTTGGTAGAACTCTGTACACTCTCCTGTGGTGGTACAAAACAAATTTGTAGCTGGGCATGACCATTCCTCAACCTCTTACCACAAGTGACCATTCCCATGGACACCTCACTTATAGAGTGGAGAGCTCTTCTCTCCCATATGGCTGTTCAGGGAACCAGGACGCAAGACACGCAACATGGACACCACATCAACTACCTCAAGCTTATGGAGATACAGTTTGGCACACAAAGCATTTTCACTCTCTATTGCACTGTACAACATCCAGAAGTGGGGATCTGAAGTCCTTGCTGTTAGTGTTACCAAGAGATTTGATATTGGGGCATTCAGAATCACATTCTACAACTAGGAGAGCAAACGACAAAAGGCCCCGAAAGAGTTGTAAATGTACCCCAGCTCAGACCTGCAAAAGGCCCTGCACCCCATACGGCCAAGCGCTGGTAATGCAACACCCTCCCATAGAAAATAATGGATGCAGGGACTTAAAATAGAAATTATTCAGAAATAATGTTAAAATAAATTCATTTAGTTTGACTTATTTAAAAAAAAAATATATATATATGTATGCGTGTATATATATATATATATATACATTTATATATGTTCAATGGCATGTGTAGCTGCAGATACACATGCTGTGCACGGTTCCTGCCATCTAGTGTTGGGCTCGGAGTGTTACAAGTTGTTTTTCTTCAAAGAAGTCTTTTCGAGTCACGGGACCGAGTGACTCCTCCCTTTCGGCTCCATTGCGCATGGGCGTTGACTCCATCTTAGATTGTTTTCTTTCCGTCATCGGGTTCGGACGTGTTCCTCTTCGCTCCATATTTCGAATCGGGAAAGTTAGCTAAAGTATCGAAAATTTGACGGTATTGTTCTCGTTCGGTACCGGTTTAGTGTTAGTGTATTGGCCCCGACATCAAGACCGCTTTGGTGGCCCTTCGGGGCTTCCACTCTTCACCGAGGCCTGGTCGGCCCGACCACACCCGTCGTTCCAGACTAATGGACCGGATCCCCTTTCGTTTCTGTGCTAAGTGTCACGCAAAGTATCCTTATATAGACCAGCACCAGGTCTGTAACCTGTGTTTGTCGCCCGAACACAGAGAGGATACTTGTGAGGCTTGCCGAGCGTTTCGGTCGAAGAAAACCTTGAGAGATCGAGGTGCAAGAAGACTGCAAATGGCGTTGAAACCGAAAGAACAGCTCGACTTCGAGGAGGAAGAAAGAATCTCAATCCAAGAAACGGACTCGGATGAATCCGACAGTGAACGACCCTCGACGGTGCAACAAACCGTGAGTAAACCTGCCCCGTCCCAAACTCAGGGTCCCACCAAGAAACTTAAGGCCATGGGGATGCCACCGCCAGCAGGCCATGGCTCATCCCACCGAAAAGAAGGTGACCAGACATCGGCACCGAAAAGGCCAAAGAGTTGCCGAAGACTTCCGACTCCGGTCGAGATTCCGCACTGAAAGATTTTGACACCGAGTGATCGAATCGAGTAAAACCCATAAAAGCTCCTCAGAACCGAAAAAAACTATTACATTAGAATCTTCGGTACCGAAAAAAGCGGCCTCAGAGCCGAAACGAAGCGCATACACTGAGGAGCAAGGGCTTTCCATACAACTCAAGGAAAGACATAGATTTGAGCAAGAGTTGGATATAGAGGAACCTGACAAAAGACAACAGGTTACATATCCAAAAGGATACTGGCAAGATTCAGACTTTACTTTCACTCAAATCTAAAAGAAAACTGGCATTTCAAGAAACAGAAATGCAACCAAAGGCAAAAGTGGTTAGAGACAAGTCACCAACACCACAGGTCTCACCACAACCATCCCCACTGCCCTCACCACAATTCTCACCAGTGGGAACACCAATAATGCAGTCACCCACACATACTGGGATGACCCAAGATGATGCTGATGCATGGGATTTATAAAATCCACCAATATCGGATAACAGCCGAGTGTTATCCATCTAAGCCATCCCCACCAGAAGACAGCACAGCATATACGCAAGTACTAGCCAGGGCAGCTACGTTCCACAACGTAGCTATGCACTCTGAACCAATGAAGGATGACTTCCTTTTCAACACTGGCATCCACCCACGCATCCTATCAAAGCCTGCCAATGCTACCGGGCATGCTCAAGCACGCACAACAGGTCTTCCTTGAACCTGTAAAGGGAAGAGCTATCACACCTAGGGTCGAAAAGAAATACAAACCACTTTCAACAGACCCAGTGTTTATAACGCAACAGCTCACACCAGACTCAGTGGTTGTAGGAGCAGCAAGGAAAAGAGCGAACTCTCAATAGTCAGGGGATGCTCCACCACCTGACAAAGAAAGTCGAAAATTCGACGCAGCAGGCAAGCGAGTGGCATCACAAGCAGCCAATCAGTGGCGAATTGCGAATTTGCAAGCCCTATTTGCACGCTACGACAGGGCACACTGGGACGAGATGCAAGATATTAAACAGCACTTGCCCAGGAACATCAAAAACATGCCCAACAAGTAGTTGAAGAGGGACAGGCCATATCGAACAATCAGATAAGGTCGCATTAGACTCTGCAGACACAGCAGCACGGACTGTCAACACGGCTGTAATATTCGCAGGAATGCATGGCTGCGGAGTTCTGGATTCAAACCAGAAATTCAACAAGCGGTATTAAATATGCTGTTTAACCAACATCAGTTGTTTGGGCAGGAAGTCAATACTGCCATTGAAAAATGAAAAAAGACACGGACACGGCCAAAGCCATGGGTGCGCTCTACTCCCCACAATTCAGAGGCACTTTTAGGAAACCACAATTTAGAGGGGGGTTTCGGCAACAAACATCTGAACCTTCCACCTCCCAAACAAAACCCACCTATCAATCACAATACCAAAGAGGAGGGTTTTGTGGTTCCTATCGAGGACAATTCCCAAGAGGAAGAGGGAAATTCCAGCCCACAAAACCAAGCCCTAGCAAGCAGTGACTTCAATGTTACAATACCCCAAAAGTTGTCACAAGTGGGGGGGAGGCTAACCAAATACTACCACAATTGGACACATATTACCACAGACACATGGGTCCTATCAAGTATCCAACATGGTTATTGCATAGAATTCACAACATTCCCTCCAGATGTGCCACCAAAACCGCACAGACTGTCTCCAAAACACTTAGACTATCCCGCACGGATGCGAAGTGGAAATGCAGCAGTGACAACCGCTGCTGGTGACATTACAACTACACTGGCACACTGAGCCACCTACTTTGGCACTGCACCAAATTGCACTGCTACTGGGCAGATGCCCTAGCAGACCCAGACCAGATGTTTGACACTGAATTGCCACGCTTCCTAGTACCATCTTACTAGGTTGTCCAAGCGCCCTGACCTATCCCTTGCGGTCCTTGAAAGGGAGGGCAATCACCCTGGCACTATGTGCAGCTAAACAAGTCCTTTTATCAAAATGGGGCAGAGAGACCATCCCCACGCACACAGACTGGTTGTATATACTCTGGGAACTTTTGAGCATGGAGAAACTGACAATCTTTGTTGAACACACACCCTCCCCGGATTTGAGAAAACGTGGGGCCCTTGCCTCCAATTCCTAGCCAGAGCTTTCATGAACTAACCTGTCCAGCATACCTTACAGCGCTGTGCCTCACAGCTGAAACCCTGAACCCATATTAACTACCCACTGATGGTGCTCTATTGCCTGCGAGGGGCCTGAGAGACAATAAAATGTGCAAATACCGTTTCCCTTCCTCCCCCCGCCCACATCCCCACCCCCCCTACTCCATTCCCAGGGCTGTCAGGGATGTCGATTATCTTCCTCCACCTCCGTCCACCCTCCCCATGGTTGATTCTTTCTGTATGGTTCTTATTCCTCCCTGACCAGTGGATGTAGGCAAGTTGTTTTGTTATCTGTGTTTTTGTTTTTGCTCGCTATACAGAAATAAATAAAAAATAGTTTTAATCCTAAAAATAAATCACCTTACAGACCATATGTCAAACTGCAACATAAAACAATAAAGTGTATAAGCGACACAAAAAAAAACGGTGCATCAATCTAAAATCATTGCGTTTATCATTCTGTCTGCACTGTTTAAAATGCAAGTAACACCAAGGGGATATCTCACCCTAATTGATAAGGTTATTAACATACTTTGATAATTTGCAATGGTTCTACCATGCAGCCCTGTCTAGTCCCCCTTTTCAGAGCCAACTTTATCATACACTGTCTGTTATGCCCATAATTAACAGAAGAATCAAGGTTCACATTGAATAGAGACAATACATCATATACACAAAGTGCTTAAACAGTAGCGATTAGGGTTTAAAACTAATTATCGAAATAAAGTGCATACAGTCGGGGCAGGCAGCGGTGCAGCAATACTTACAATACAGCAACTGTAGCAACACAGAAGCATATTCTCAAAATAAAGTTTGAAAAATAGAGAAAACAGTACAAGCAGCAATTCGACATTCCAGGGTTTGATGGTACATATTTTTGCAAAGTGATATTTGTGTAGGGTATCCTGCGGAATTACAACTATGCAGACATCAAAAACCTCTGAGGGTCTGGTATGATACTATAAGTAAGAGCTGTGGTCATCCTGAGATTTATAAATGTACTTGCCACCTAATTCTGGCAACATTAACGTTCCCTTATCTTGAAAGATAACAAAGGCTTAAGGTACCATGGACAATAACTTCGACCAGAAGGCCACCCCTCCATAGTTTTCCTTGATCGTACATCTGCTTTAAGAAAGGAGCTTACTCTGAAACAGACATCAGCTGCACATAGCGTCAGGCATCCCTGCACTGCCGGCTCTTTAAATATTTTTAAATAATCAGGAAAAATGGATCTGAAAATTTTACATAAAAGCATAAAATGCATCAGGGATTGTTCAGACAGCCCATCACATGGGCATTTCAGTCCAGCACTACCAAAGAAACTCTGTTCCTCCCAAAATCACAATGTGTACCATACTGTACCTTCTCTGAAGCGAAAAAGAAGAGATCTTGCCCTCTGTGTAAGTTCTGTTGTAAGGTACAGCACGCGCTCATCAAGTGCTAGGATAATAATGTAATCATCTGATAGAGGGGTTGTTAGATTCAATGTGTAGTTTCTTTGACTGGCTAAGTTTCTGAAATTGAAGCATAACCACCTGCTTGTCATCTTTGGTAAGGGTGGAAGGTGATTTGAACGTGTCCGGAAGACCTAAACCTTTTAGGGTACTTTGGATATAACCGAACCAAGGGCTCAGCAGACCCTCCTCTAAGTTAAGACAGTCCTGTACAGTGTCACTGTTCACACTAGTCTTTTTATTGACCCAGATCATAACCAGCTTCACTTGCTCTGAGATATACTGTAAGCTTAACTATGAGTGGATAACAAAGTGATAGCTGGTAGGGGAAGGCAGAGGAGCCCTCTATGTATACAGTTTTTCTCTGTCTGTTAATGGAGAGGATTGTAATACTCCCAGTCCCCCGCCCCCTCGTGCCTAGCAGCAGTAACATACTGGGATTTATATATTTTCAGTTGGGAGGAGATGGACCCTCTTCTTCCGGTCTGAGTGAGATAAAAAAAATTCTCCTGCTGACTTGAATGAATTCCTGATCTGTGACTGCCAGGAGCCTGAGGAGTCAAAGGCACCTCCCAGGTTACAAAAGGTATTGACACTGTTAAGGGATTACCTATTAACTGATAGTTTAAAAGCATTTCTCCTTCCTGGCCCACACGCATCATGTGAAACTTTGCAAGATAGGTGACTAAATCTAGTTTGCTCATAAAGGTCACAAAGGATTGGCCAACATACTAGGCACTTTTGGGGTCTATACCGTAAGCACCACATCATCTATATTAATTATGGTTGGTACTTGCAAATTCCCTATCTTAGGGACATTGCTGATGGCACTCACCAAAAAATAACTTTATAGATGATAAACAACTACTGGGTCGGTATAAAACGCAACTGCACTTCTCTTGCTACTGAGAAAGTGTCAGGCAATTATCCTGATGTCCCAAATCGGACTTTTGTGGCTAGGTTCTCCAGCAGAATAATGAAGAGGTTCACCAGTGCAAACTCAACTCGCAGATCTAGCAACATCCGCCAAAGCTTAGAATGATATATGTAGTTGAAAGCTATCAAGAGGTCCACAAAGGCCAGGTACAGTGGGTGTCTTCAGGTGATAGTATACTTGCCAACAATCAAATCAACTCTACCCAGCTCAGGTCAGACCCCGTATTGGTAAGGACACAAAATGTTATTTTGATTCACCTGAAGCCTTAGACAGTTGAATCTACCCTTCCCAAGATCTTAACTTTGCTGTCAATAAGAGAAATAGGGCAATAGCGTTTAGGGGACATGCATACCACTTTTTTGAAGATGGGAACAAAGGTTGAGAGAGCCCATGAGCATAGGATCATATTACACAACAAATGATTGAATGCATTTGTAAGCAGGGGGCTCCGTAGGTCAGTGTTGCATTTGATGAGGTACATAGCAATCCCATCCAGCCCTGGGGCTTTACCGCCTAGGATTTGCCTCACAGCCTCCACCACTTCGGATAAAATGACAGACCGGTTAGATGGTTTATTAAATTTATACAAAAGTACCTCTCCTTGATTATCCCCTTCCACTAATTAATAAATAGGTTTAAAATGTCTAACACAGAATGTTGCAACTCAAAAGAGAGTTGTGTGGGTAATCCTTTTGCCTGATTTTGTTTTTTTTACCGTGTCCCAGAACACCTTGCTAGTCTTGGAGGTCACAGTTTTTCTAGAAGTTCCCAATCCTTTTGGTTCAGTTCCACCCTCCTTGTTTGTAAGGTACGTTTGTAATTCTTGTGGGTTACACGAACCAGTGATGAGTCTCCCGGTTTGGCTACAGGGCCTTCATTAGCCGGCGATTCGCTGAAGCGCAATATATAGAACCATCTGACACTCATGGGCACACTGAATAGGGTTCAATAAACTACTCTTAATACATGAGCATACCTTTTCATACTGACCTAACAAAACTTCACCCTCCACATCAGCCAGACAGTTCAAAAATATATCCAGGTGCTTCATCCAAAGGGAGCCAGTGGTGGCCCCTGGTTCCTTCAGCCACCAAATAAGCCTTAGACCACCATTGGACGGCTGCGTAGACAGGATAGACTTAACTGGCTTTTTTACCCTGAGCACTGGAAGTGCTCTCCTGCGATTAAGGCATTGTGGTCCTCCTCTATGCTTTGAGGACAGCACCCTGTAAAAAGCAGGATGAGAGGAATTCCTATCCCTAACACAATGTTCCAAAACTTGGTCCTGTTTACCCTATCAAAGGCTGAGCTCAGGTCCACGAACCTCAAAGGAAGTGTGCCGCCTTTGCCCTCGTATATTTAGTTATGAGCAGATAGAGATTCCGACATTGATCCCCACCATGCCCTTCCTGGGTTGAAAAACGTATCAGATGTCAGTCAGGACATGGTATTCATTGCCACAAGTGATCAGTTTCTTCAATAGCAATCTCCCTGTCACCTTGACGTGGAATTGATCAAGGATATAGGACAATAGAAACGTAGGTCATCTTTGCTGACCTTTTGAAAGAGTAGTACTATGATAGAATTGAGCCTTCAAGATGGAAGTCAATACCTTATATTGGTGTTAATGTAAAGTTTTAGGAGCAGTGCCACATTGGACCTGAATAAATCAAGTGGAACTGCGTTTGGACAAGGGGCTTTCTTCTTGAGCATGTTTATGATGGCGTCCTTGACCGCCTCCCAACTAAAAGTTAAGAAAGCTGTCAAGGGAAAAGACAACGAGTTAGCCCAATGAATATCGAGGGAACATTTGGAATTATGGGCATCTTAAATGGCAACAAAATGCTCAAACCAAGGCTCTGGGGTAATGTGTTGTGATATAAAACTCCCTGTTAGTGACATGAAATGGAACGATAATTAGTTCTCAAACTTTAGAGCCATCCCTAGCTGAATAAGAGACCATTAATTCTTCCCAGGCCTCTTGCTTCAGCTCAGATGATTTTTCTTGATGGCTATATTTTATTCTCAATGGCAAGAGATAACTCTGTCTTTGTCCTTGGGCTTCTCTTATAAGGCTTTCAAAACTTTTTTGTGTACAATAATGCAAGAGTGATCACACAGTTTGCATGGAACTGGGGCATTGAAACTGGTGGTAGTAAGAATGAGCCTCACATTCTTGCAGATGGCAAAAAAAGATTAGAAAATGTGTTAATCCTGGGCTCCATCATCTAGGCAAGTTAAAAACTCCCTGGAACGTTCACTGAACAATTCATAAGACAACTTGAAATAACCTTATCTCCGGGAATTCTGCAGCCCCGGTCTTTAGTGAATTCTTGCTGACACAAAGCGTGAATATTGGGTACAGAATTACCTACCCAGGAAAAAGTGGCACATTAAGGATTATAATAGCTTCTGGCATCCCAGAGCACCTCAAAATCCAAGAGAGAAGGGGATAGGCCAGAAGGTACAAAGATAGAATTGATTGTGGAAAAACAACCTGTCACGGAAAAGTAGGCACAATCTAGTTGTGATTCTTGTCTGCACTAACTGACTCAATGAGGACCAAATTAAAGTTACTCAGTATAGTATTTCGCTATTCATCCTGGTCAGGATGTCTAACATGTTGCGCATCTGGTAAGGGTGACCAGTTACAGGCCTCTTGAACAGGAGAGGTGTTACATTGTTGTGTACTTAAGACATGGAGTAACACTACAAACTAATTTCCCTTTGTGGGGCAGGAATGTTTTTCCGACAATCCTATTAAAAAGCACTAACATCCTGAAACTGACATCGGTTAGCATTATCAAAAAAAACAAAATGCTATAGAGATTCTAAAAAGAAAGACAAACTGCAAGTAAACTGGGAGAACACGTGTCCAGTTGGTTGAGGCTTACAATTTCAAGAGGCCTACCCCTTACCACTACCAGAGGTTGAACATATTGCTGGGTCAACTGCTGTTTCTCCAGGAACAAACTCTTGGATATCACCCAAGTTTCTTGTAAACAGATCACACTGTTTTTTCCTAAAATAAAATCCACCCAATAATCTCCTTATTTCTAGCTACCCCTGTTACATTCCAACACACAATAATTATTATATCCCGGTCAAATGAATTGCAGGTACGCTTATGTCGACATCTTTGTTGTCAGTAAAAAGTCCTTGTATCAGTCAGCCATTGTCAATAAAGGCACTCAAGGATCCAGATCTGTTTCTGGTGGAGATGCCAGGGGTAAAATCCTTGACTGGTACTTTGGAGTGAATAAATACAATTGATGAGACGCTAAGGATTTGGTGAGAATAGCAGGAGGCTTGTAGGAAAAACCCAAGGGAAGTGGCAAAACACCAGGAAATTTGATAAGTCCAATAACAAATGACCAGCTGTGCCTGGATTGTTAAAATTCATAATGATACAATTGCTTTGCTTTTTGCTGCCTTGCTTGAACATGTGACCCTCCACATCATAGTAATACTCTTAAACAAATTCAGTTTGGTGCCAAGTCACCCCACAAACCAATGGGCAACTTTGTTTTTAAGCCGTGAATAATGTTTGGCTGCCCCAGAATTCATAGGGAGCACGTTGGCAAGTACAATTACATAAAGTGTAGCAGCCGGTGGCAAGTCAAGGTTATGACTTTTTAAACCGAGATCTCCACCTCTTGTAACTAAATTAATAGACATCCTACCAGCATTGACTCCTTCTAAAGGAGGTTGTCGAGTCCAGAAGGCTGTAGAGTCCAAAGATGCATTGAAGGAGCATGTGAATGAGCCCCACCAACTAGTTGAAGCCCAGTCTTAAGAGCAATAGATGTTTTAGGTCTGGGGTCAACATGATGGGGATCCTCTAGAGGAGCGCAGGTTTTCTGCGGGCCACCGGCCTTCGGGAGGTTAAGACCCTGCAAAGATGAGGTGAGATTGGCATTAAGCATTGAGCCGTGGGCCCCTAGCAGCAACCAAATGAATGTGCTGGATAATAACATCCATCATAGCAAGGACATTTTCCAATTTGCTAAGCCTATTATTCATGCAGAAAAGAAATTAATAATTACGTTTTCCATCTTATCAATATGTCTAGCGAGTAATTTGTCCTCAAAATCAAGTGTAAAAGCATTGCCTTTTGAAGAGCAAAGAATGTTGCCACCTTCTTCTTTTCTGAGAGGGCTTAGTTCTGGCTGTTTCTCCCACTACTGGAGGCTGGTATACAGTGACTTCCACAATATGTGAATTAGCAACTGAGGACAGTGTAGAGTCATTTTTAACTTTGAGATCAGCCCCTTCAAATGACGTGCAGTGGTCAGAAGTTCAGTCAAACTGTTTAACAGCTGATGGGTCTATCCCCAGTTCTTCTACTGATATAATCTTGTTGATTATAGCCCCAACCTTAGAAGTCAAATAAGTGAATATGTTAGAGCTGCAACTCAGGCGTTTTCTTGGTGCAATGCACCGGAGGTTACATGCGCTTGCTCATGTCCCAGTGCTATGAATAAGTCAGAAAGGAGCTTATAACTGCAGCTGATTGAGCCTATAGCAATAAGGGATTACTGACAGACTACCAAAGTGTCCAGAAACAGTCAAATGTCACAATAAGGCTTTTAAGAGGGGCCACCAGTGAAGTATCAGGCAAACAAACATTGCTAAGTGAAAAAATAACGCTCTTACTTGTGCTGTGGAGAGACCTAAGAAAACAAATGTTAGCACGCTCCAGGGGGCGTGAACCGGCCCGCCCTTGACTCTTGTACTGCCCGGGCACGTCCTGCGCTGTGGGACCCATCAGGCGCTTAAGAGTGTAAGAGAGAAGGGACATGATCTGACTCAGCCTACCCCCTCAGCCGTGATCCTGGAACTGGTAGTCTCTCTGCTGTAGTCCATCTGAGGCTACCCGCGCTGTGGTACCCCTCATGCACTCAAGAGTCCAAGATAGAACGGATGTGATCTGACTCAGCCTGCCCCTTCTGTTGTGATCCTGAGACTGTAAGTACCGCTCCTGGAGTTGGTCTGAAGCTCTCCACACTGCATGACCCATCAAGCACTTAAGGGAGAAGGGGCATGATCTGGTTCTGCCTGCCCCCTCTGCCGTTACCATGGGGCTCATAATCCTTCTGCTGGAGTCCGTCTGAAGCTCCGCCCTCGTTATACATTCAAAATAAACATATGAAATTAAAATATAAAATTAATTTACATTAATATTTAACTTAAAATGCTTGTATTAGTTTTTAAATGTTAATAAACTTTTTTTAAATCCCATGCTTTAGGGAAATCTCCACCCTTGTGGCAGAGAACTCCCCCTACAAAGGAAAAGTTACTAGTGGTAACTTTACACTCATAAATCTGTTTCCACCCCCCCTGTTTCACTGGGTGAAGACATTCAAATCTACGCTTTGTACTAAAGTTACGCTTGGAAATGGTGAAGAGCCAAAAGTAGTATGTTTACTACAAAGTTTGAAAGTAAATGTACATGTGTAGATTCACTCACATACATTTGTGAATAAGCCACCAAATGTAGAATGTTATCCTCTACAGGGCAGCCACAACTCTGAGTTAGGTCTGCATGCCTTTATTACTGCTATCAACACTAAAAACATTGATAGAGGAATGCAGCATTATTAGGTAAAGTTGTTGAAATTGCTCAATCCAAACCAACACTAAAGCAGAACTATCAGGTATGGAAGAAGCAGAGTTGGCACAAATTCTCAAAAACATAATTCGAGGTGATGTCTAGAACCTTAGCATGATTTTACACACAAAAGGTTTCACGGTTGCCTAATTGTACCAGAAATCAAAGACTCTATAACACACTCTGAAAGGCCCCCAAAATACAAAGACCTTGACAAAACGGTCAGGAAAACAACTGCAAGCCATTTCTATCCTATCCGCTTCACGCCATATAACACACTGCAACAGTAAATAACTAATCCTCAAGCTAGAAAGCCTTATGCTATTATTCAAAAAGCATATCGCTAGTTGAAAAGGACATAGATCTTATATCGAAAATCACTCGGCCTATTTTTCTATATCAAATAACATTACCAGGAGTTCAGCAGTAAAAGGTTTTGAGACAGAATTTTTCAAAGAAGACAAAAACATTTTAAGTAGAATGTAGGTCCATATAATAGCTTTAAAAAATAGATGCGACAAAGCGAAGATGACCCCTTGACTAATGATAGATCTGCAGTACAGTTATTGCTGGTTATACTTGTTTATGAGACACAGCATGAGTTGGTCATATGGGCCAGTCTATCTGAATGCAGTTACAGAAGAACTTAAAAAATATACAGGGCACAACGTGCGACCCAGCACAAGAGCATGAGTGTGATATTTACTTACCAGAAAAGTTCAGGTACTATCCTTTGCAGCTACACCACCAAAGGCTCTTGGTGTCGATAATAATCTAAAACAAAAGGCAGTCCATCTATATGGAGAGGAAAGAAAAAGACTCCTACTTATTTGAGGCGTTGACCTGTCTATAGCCAAAGACCGATTTCTACACTACCTTTGCCACAAAGGATGAAACAGATGCATAAAAGCAGTTCAAAACATCCTGCTTTAGAATCTTGCACGGTTTCTGCTGGGTCTGTCCCTTATGTGCACCAGCAAAGAATATTTATACTATTGCTGTACCTGTTCTGTGTGAGCTAAGCATGCAGGGCTGTTGTCTAGTTTAAATATATTTGTGTAGCTGAGGCCTGCAGTTCTGTGTATTTTCTTGTGCATCTTCTGTTTTGAGAAGGATTTGGAGTGGAGGACACCTGAAATGCTGCTGCTCTACATTACTGTTTACTTTGTAGTGGGAGTGTTAAAGCAACCAATATATCACACTGTGATGCTTAAAACCCCTTGTAATAGTTCCCTGAATTGTGTTCCAAACTCACTCCCTCTTTTATGATGGTTTCCTGATAGTCATATGTAGAAACACTTCAATTAGTAATATGGGAGTGTATGGTACCTTCTGTAAGCATAATATGTTGTATCAGCCAGGAAGGCATGTGCTGCACTGTTTGCACCTTATGCAGTCCTTGGGTAATAGAAGCTGGCACCGCGGCTACTCGCACTGTCTTGTAGTTCTAACTGAATGATATTCAGTTTACATCCTTCTAAATGTGACATCTTTCAACTAACACAGTTATAAGAAATGAAACACTTAAAAACTTGATTGTTGCTGTCTTTGTCCATAGACATTACCTACCAGGTGGAATATTTTGCGTGGGAGTCTCCGGGCATCGGACAGTACATGACTTCTATGGCAGTACAAGGCCTTGCCTTCCTTCTACTTCTGTTCCTCATCGAAACCAGCGTACTGCACAGGCTGTGGAATGTTGTTGGCAGCTTCTACGGAAGAAGGAAATGGGTGAGCTCAGGCCTCTGAGTTATGGGCATGGGTTTGGATTGTCTGATGTCTGCAAATGGGACTAGTGAATGCTGATGATGCAGTTGTGAATAGTTGGAGAGCATGTTGCCTTTCAACTATGGTTGCAGGCCCAATGCAGCAGTTATTACAGCTATTTACTGTCTGTTAGTGTTTGAGTCACATGCCTACTTTGTGGTGGTATCATTGCAGATCCTGTGGGTCAGGTTAGCAATTAGTTTGGAAGTTTTGAATCCATCGGTCAAGGATTTACATTTAATGGCAAGTCAGATAGTCTTTCATCCACAGTATGCTTCTTTTAAGAATAGTGCAGAAGTACCTTAATACGCAGGTGAATCTGGTGCATCTTTTTAAGTATGCATGCACACACAGAAATCTGAATAGTACTCCTGTGCAGTAGATAGAGCCCTGCCTTTTAGTGAGAGAGCCCCCATACAACAAGATCCCCTTGTAAGTTCAGTACTTTCAATTGTATCTGTTTGGCCCAAACGTTTGGTAGTGAAAAAGAGTTACCTTACTCAGATCCCACGTAAATCACTTTGTATGCAATGTTTGTGGTTTCTTGCCTTATTTTAGGTGCACGTGTATGCTTGTGTGCACATGTGGAAATTTACTGTCTTGTGGTGCACCCTGTAGAGAGAAGAGAAATACTTGCAGCCTTCAAATAAACTGACGTCTTTGTAATTACTACCAATTTTACAGGGTATCTCTTCAAAAAAGTAGTTTACACAAAAGACTAGTTCACGGGTACTATTTGGATGTGAAGCAAATGCTTTCCTCTTCCCAATACAAATGATACCATTCTGTACAACTTTCCACAAGTTGACTGAACGCTCCCATAGAAGGACCACTTGTTTAAATTAAAATTGACCCTCAGTGTCTGAAGTTACTGTCTTTATTATCGCTAAACCCTTTAATACTTAATGGACTCTATCCTATGTCTAGTATGTTAACTTCCTTTTTATACCTAAGGCAGGGATTCTTGTTCAACGATTTGACAGGAAAGAAAATTGCCTTGGTATTTCCAAAATATGTGAGCTGAAGATAAAACACACCATCCCCCCCCCCACATATCTTAAAGACGGCTGTGTCTCACCACTCTGTTCCTTTTCTCCGCTCTCATAAATCGATGGAAATTGAACCTTTGGCCTACCTCCTTTGTTTGTTTTCTTTTTCCATCTGAGACAGTTCATTTACACATGTTTGTTTTTGGCAACCAGGGAGATTGTTTTATGCTACAAAATGTTGACGCAAATCTGTGAAGCTTTCTAGATCACCCAACATATAGGCATATACATTTGTCTGTCTTGACTAATCCTAAGCATAGGTGTGGACAAAAAGCATGATACCATTGAATAACCTGCCATTTACAATGCAATCAGATTAGCACAACCTCTTTTGGAGGAATCTGAAGACAGCTTAGCAATTTACAGTCAGATTTGTCAGAAATCACTTCCTTTGGAGTCTTGAAAAATGGCTTCACAACACACAAACAATCAGAGTTTCAACCAGAATATCATTTGTGTCTAAATGCTTGAAATTCGAGTTATATTGGGACAAGTGTCATACTGTTTGTAGTGCCTGATTTGATAGAACACAAAGTGGAAAAGAAACTTATATAACCAAGTTTGACTAGAATAGCTCCACCTAGGGTTGCTTAAATTCAGTAGATTACAGTGATCAGTTCAAAGTCTAGTGTCATTTTGGCCATTTTAGAGATTTGTTCAGTCTTTGAAAACATTTTCTATCACAATAATTAACTGGAAAAATAATGCTTTTGAGGAGAACCTAGCTTTCCAGAAGACAAGGCAATAGGATGAAGATTCTAAGTATGCAAGTCTCTTTGTATTAAATTAAACTTACAACTATATGAGAAGTTGCTGCTTCTCTGGTTAAGGGTTGTATGAAATGAGCATGCCAACCAGGTAAAGTAGTAGTAAATCCCCAAAGTTGCTCTTCTGTGGGATTCCAAATGAACATGAGGACTTTATTATGAGACATATCAGAGGTTGAGAACAAAGAAACTGAATTCTGTAGACAGTAGCAAACCTTTTTAATACAATTGAGAATTCTGTCAAACGTGTTCAGAAACCATGCCTCTAGTTCCTAGCTGTTCCACTAGAGTGTACTCTAGCTTAGGGTTGCGGTAACCAGATCAGTGCAGTAATAGAGCACTCCATTTATAACCGAAATTTTTACAAATGAGATATTCATTCATTCGTTCAATGTGGATCTCTTATAGATAGCAGTCATAAGTCACAATAAATTCTTCATTAAAATGTTTAAAGTTTGCAATAACAGAAATTGGCTGTCATCACAAGATGGCTGAAAATTGGATGCGGGGATGCTAGAGGATCCTAGCCACACACCAAATTCCAACTAGTCCCAGAATGGGGAATAACTGCTCTTACGCAGTGATACTACATTCATTACTGGTCAGTTTCTCCTAATGGCAGTGAAAAAAAATGTTGCTTGCAGAATGTCAACAGAGGTCCCGTTTTTGGGGAGTGCAGAATGCACTTGTACCAGTGTGGGATAAACATTGTCTGCTACCACCTGCTTATGCAGGAGTCAGGCGGGGACCTATAGCGATTACTCCAAGTGTGGAATTAAAATGTCCGGAGTTTGCAGGCGTAATAATTTCAGGCCTTTTAAGACTTCTAATTACTATTTTGGGTATTTCACCATGGATTATCACTCCATTTAAAATACCCCAACTCGTCATGAAGATCCATGCTGTAATAGTACTTTTATTGCATGGATAAAAAATATTTGCCCAACTGCCAGTGACGTTGGATACCAAATGCATCCATTCATTAGGTTTTATTGTATGTAGTAGTAGAGCTGTTGACTTTGTGGTTTAAATAGAACACGGATGACATAAAACAATATTAATACCAAACAATTGGCACTAGACCTGCTATTAGTCTGATGGAGAAAACAATTGCTTTGTTTCACTGTCATCAGAAGTTAAAAATGGTACTGTATATAGACCAGGACATTGAGGTGCTGCTCATATACTATTTGACACAATTTCACAACAGCTGTATATTCTAAGAATGTGTTCAACGTTGATCATTAGACATGCAAAAGATTTCCTCTTGAAAACCTAATTTGTCTTTTGTGGAATGGGTTTGAGGATTCTATTTGAGAATTTAAATAGAAAATATGTATTAAAGGGAACTCAGTGATAACGTTAAGTAAAATAAAATATAAGTCTTTCTACTTCAAGTGATATTTTGAAAATTATTGGTCAAAAAGTAAATCATCCAATTCACACATCTGTTATTTTGACTATTAATGAGCTACAAGCAACTTCATTTTAGAAATCAGTCTTCAGTCCTTGAAGTTCCTCCACTCTCCTTTTTTCCTTTGCTCCTCTCCTCCTCCCCCTATCACCTCTGCTTCCCTCTCTTCTCCTCTAATCATCTCCTCTATACCTATCCTTTCACGTTTGTCAGACTGTGGAGTTCAGAACTTAGACTGATGCCCTATTCACAGTTTCCTGGTAACAATGATCTCTTATTGGTACAGAGCACTGTCTTAACATATTGTACGTGACCACAACTCTAGGATTGTGGTCACTGCCCTATAGAGACCTCTCTTTTATCTTAGTAACATGCAAACATATTTATTGTAGGTACAGACAGGGCTATACATGCGCTACCATGCTCTATCTTGCCCACTGGCCTGGCTGTTAGGACTGTATTGAGCCATGTGGTCCTGCATCTGTTGGATCTTTCTTTATTGCACATACAGGAAGCCTTTACAGTTACTGGGTTCTCCTCTGTCTGTCCAGGTGATCCTTCGGGAAGGCATGGCTGTTGTTCCAGAAGACCGGGACGTGGCAGACGAAAGGAAGAAAGTGCTAGAGTCCCCTCCGGAGCAGATAGCTTTGCTGAGTAGCCCGCTGGTCATCAGGGAACTGACAAAAGTGAGCTTAGAATGCCACAATTCTATCCTGCCCCACATCTCTCGCAGAGTGTTTGGTTGGTGTATTTGAATTCCACTTGGTGTGTATTTCTTGACATGAATGTTAATACTTGTAATTTCCTTTTCTTGTGGCCGTCATCTCATAGGTTTATAACAGTAGTGAGTCCCTGCTCGCTGTCGACAGGATTTCCTTGAGTGTCAACAAGGGGGAATGCTTCGGCCTTCTGGGATTTAACGGAGCTGGCAAGACCACAACCTTCAAAATGTTAACTGGCGATGAGACCATCACAGCAGGCGATGCCTACGTGGATGGACACAGTGTTCTGGGGAGTATTAAGAAGGTACTATGTTTATAATTGAAGAACACTGAATTCCTTAGAGGAAAGCTTTAAATTCGCTAATTTCTACAGACATATATTTGTAGAAGCTGCTGGCACCAATTCCTTCTACTCCCTTAGACAGCCTGCATCAGTCCATGAGTAAGACATTTGTGTATTTTGTAAACTACACCTAAGAAGTAGTGGTGACATTGAAATCCTCTGAGAGATACCACAAGTTGTTGAATTACATCTGTAAATGAAGTGCCTGCTCTCACCTTGAAACTCCTGAAGGAGGCAGAGAAATGGCTAAACGAGGAAGCACACCTATTTAAAAGAACATATCAATCTACCGAACGAATTATATAAGAACTGAAATGCTTTCGCTTTCTCAATTAGAAGTATCTAAAATGTAACCCCAGCCTGGTGGTCTCTGTCCCATGTTTGGATGGAGGTCAAAATGGTATGTTATTTGTTTTTTTTAGCAACTTCTCAGCCACTCAATTTTCATTACTGCAATCTAGGTGTCTCCTAACTGATATATGTTAACTCAACAAATGTGGTTACTAAAAAGGGTCACTGAGCAAAAGGAGATGTAATGAATTAATTGTTTTAAAAAAGGCTGTTCAGTAAAATGTTCAGTGAGCACTGTCAGTGGTCATTCAGGGATATTAGGTACTGCTGCAAACTGATGGGTTGGCCACTCCTGTAGTTGTTTTCTCTCTCTCTTGCATTTTCCAGAAGTTCTTTTTTGAGATTGCTGAAAGATATACATTGCTGTAACACTAATTTCCTATAGACGTTTTCAATTACTGTAATGCCTGTATTGAATCATGCATTGGGTTAGGCAGCTGTATTAATGCATCCATGACTGGATGACAAAACAGAGATGAACAACTTGCACTCCATGCCCTGCATATATTTCCCTTAGAGGTATTCATATACGGCTCTGTGATCAGAGATAGAGGAGATTTAAATAGCTTTTATAAGCAAAAGTGAATTTTCCCTAGAACTACTGAAGTGTTGGAATGCATAGCTCCACAGACCAATGGTGCCAGAAGTTCAGAAGAACTTTAATTAGTACACTGCGTGAGTCCCAGAGCTTATGAAGAGTGAAAGCGTGGATAACTCTAAATTGATTTTATGAAGGGCTCTTCAACAGAAACAACCATAATCTAGAATAGCTCTGTAGTGATACAGTGCAAGGTTCTGCAAGCAACAGGTATGAAGTGCCATCATTAGCCTTCAGATAGTAAAATACAGACCTAAGTGTAATGATGCATAGAAAGCCTTTTGGGGATGCAGCACACAAAAAGATTTTGTTTAGGAATGTTCATTGCTCCAGGCAAAGTCACATTTTCCGTGTCTTCTCTTCTCGGGTGTTTTCTGAATGAGAGTGGCATATCATAGAGTAGTGTGGAGTGGTGTAGAGCGGATTAAATTGGTTTGGTGTAGAGTAGATTAGAGTGGAGTGGTGTAATTTGGAGTTGAGTAGACTGGCATAGAGTGAGGTGGAGTGGTGTAGAGTGGCATGGAGTAGAGCAGTGTCGAGTGGAGAGGCAAAGAGTAGAGTGGCATAGAGTAAAGTAGCATAGAGTAGTACACTTGTGGGAGTAAGTAATTAAAGCGTCAGTACAGATGGCAGAAAGGGTGTAAGCAACATAAATAAGAAGCCTTATGCCTGTGTTAAATGTAGGAAAGCACATTGCATGTTCAGAAATAGTACCAAAACGCTTTAAAAAAAAACAACAACAAAAAACTAGCGATGCAGAAAGACAAGGACAGTCAAAAATGAGGAAGAACACATGTACTTGGTCCATGCTCCACTATGGACCTAACAGAAGAAAGGAAGGGAAGCCTACATGAGCTAAGTAATTGAAAGATTGTAAATAAGATTAACCATGAAAACAACTAATTGTATGCTGTGGGCTAGTTGTAAACCTGTTGAAAAGTATACAGTACGTCTCGCGGCACAGCGAACTCCCTGTGCAGGTGACACCTAAAAAAGGTACTGTGGGTGAGGTATGACTCTCCATGGCAGGCTAAATAATTGTGTGATCTTCACTGTCCAGCCTGGGACACCCAAGTGCAGAGTAGGAGAAGTATCACAAGCCACTGAGCAACAAACCAGGGTGCTCCAACATTTTTCTGAATGTCTGATCACAAAAAATTAACAGATTAAATATTATGTTTAATGGCATGTGTGGCTGTAGATACACATGCTCTGCATACTCCTGCCATGTAGTGTTGGGTCTGCATGGGTTCAAGTTGTTTTTCTTCAAAGAAGTCTCTTGAGCCAAGAGGTAAAGTGACTCTTCCTCTCGGTGATAATGCACATGGGCATCAACTCCATTGTTAGATTGTTTTCTTCCTGCCATTGGGTTTATATGTGTTCATCAGCGCTTTTGTTAGAGACTGTTTTCGGGCTTCCTTTGGTCCATTGTTAACCTCTACACCCGTCAGTATTGTTTTTGTTCTTGTTCCACTGTAATCCTTCGAAAACCGCCAAATCCTCATTTTTTCAGTGTATGCCTTCTCGCCCGCTCAGGCCGTTTCGTGTCTCATCCGCTTCGACAAACAATACAATGGTAATTGAAAGGACTCCATTTTGATTCTGTCCCAGCTGCCACGCGAAATAACTGCACACTGACCTCCATCTGGTTTGCAAACTGTGTCTGTCTACCATAGAAAAAAGATCACTGTGAGGTCTGCTGATCTTCTCGGTCGGAGAAGACGTTTGCAGGACCATTGAGCGCATCGGAAAGAAATGCAGTGTAAAGACCTGGAAGAGTCACCCAACATCTTTGGCCAACACGATGTCGAAGAGGCATAACTGCATGGAGCCTGGGTAGCTGAGGAAGAGGCCCTTGCCATCTACGACTCTGGCTCTGAGTCCGATATCGAGTTCGGCCTACAGAAGCAGGACCTTCCTTCAGGACAGGGTGCAGTAAGTACCCATGCTACAGTCCAACCCACCAAAAGACAATCTGTTCCAACCAAAACCACTGCTCATGGCCCACCACTACCAACAGGCCATGGTAAACTCCAAACATCTACTAAGGATGCAGCACCGTAGGGCTCAGCAAAGAAAGCAAAGCCAAAACATCCCACTACGGAAGTGAGCCTCACAGCCATGGCACCGAGTTGACCATCTGCCTCATCAGCTCCAAGCACCCCAGCCTCTGCCGCTTCGGCTCCGACCACCTTTGCAGCAAAACCAAGATCAAGTTCGGCACTGAAACCCTCCTTTTTAGCATCGACATTGGCTTCGGAACCGATTCTCAAAACCATGAAGGAGAGGCTCCATCCGAAACAGAAAAAGCTGAACATACATCCTGTTACTGGTCAGCTTTGGCAAAAGAAGTGCAGACGGTATCCACTCCATCAAAGCGCCAGCTTTCTTTTGAGGAAGCTATTGACTTACCTGTGCCTCATAAGAGGACGAAGGATGACATTGTAGCCAGTCTTCTACAGCCTCATCTTCCTGCTTCTCCTCGACTCTTCCACCTCCTCCACTACCCCACCTCCTTCACCACATCACTCACTTAGTGATACAGGTAACATTAATCCACAGGGCTCCCCACAGTTTTACACTGGGGATTAGGGAGGGGGAGATGACACAGATTATCAGCCCACAGATCCATGGGACAGTTATGATATTGACCTCTCCCCCCAGGGATACTAGCTCAGTCCTCTACCCAGCTAAGTCACTCACACATCCCCCCCTCCCCCAGATGATGCAACATCCTTCCAAGAACTCATCCCTAGGGCAACTGTATATTACCGGGTCCATATGCACAAAGATCCCATCGAAGATGATTTTCTCTTTGAAACACTCGCTACCACCACTAGGGTAAGTCAATATCTGTCCAAGTTAAAGGGGATGCTCCGCCATTCGGATGAGATTTTTAAAGAGATTTTTAAAGATCCAGTGCAGGCACATATTATTACATTTAGGGTGGATAAAAAGTATAAAGCTGCACCCTCCGACTCTTACATCAAAGGTCAACTCCCTACAGACTTGCTGGGGACAGGGGTCGTAGAAAGGGTGCCTCCCCTTGCACCACATCCTCTACCTCCAAACAGTGACTCTTTCCTCATTCACCCCGACCATTTAACTCCAGTCAGGGAACGATTTCAAAATTCCTTCCCCACCAGGAAGACGGTAACAGATTAGTAGCTGTTGGATATTATCCAAAATGGTTATTGTATGGAGCTCATAAAAACACCTCCAAACATCCCACCTCGCAAACACAAACTGTTATAGAACATCGAACCTTGCTCAAACAAAAGTACTTTCACATCCCAAGCCATCCAGCTCACCACAAATACCTGAGGTTCGTAATAGCGGTAACACATTACCAGTTCAAAGTGCTTCTATTCGAAGTCACAACGCCCCATGTGTTCACCAAATGCCTATCGGTAGTCACAGCACATCTGCACAGACAGAGCATCCATGTCTTTCCATATCTGGATGACTGGCTTACCAAAGTCAGCATGCTTTTGTTGTATGTACAACACACACAGTCCACTCTACAACTTCTTCATCAACTGGGGTTTACCATCAACATACAGAAGTCACACCTTCAACTGTCACAGGTTCCGCTGTAACCTTATCAAAGGGGCCAGCCGTTCCTCGACCTTGTTCCCCAGATCATTTTCACAGCAGACACGTACCTCACAGGATAGGGTGTTCACCTACCGAATGTCACAGTTCAGGGTCTCATGGACACCAAGCACCAGAGTTTCTACATCCGCTATCTTGAGCTTCAAGCTGTTTACCTACAACTAAAAGTGTTCCTAGCTTACCGGACAGGAAATGTTGTCTTGGTCTGGACGGACAACATGACAGCCATGTTTTATCTACAAAAACAGGGGAACACACCCTACAGGTATCACTTCTATCTCAGACAATGTGGCATTGGTTAATATGTCACAACATTCACCGGTTAACGGAACACCTTCCTGGGATGGACAACGACTTCTCCGACCTCCTCAGCAGGATACGGCAACAAGTCCACAAGTGGAAACTGCATCCTGGGTCCTCCTCCCATTATTCCACAGGTGGGGGTTTCCACAGATAGACCTGTTTGCAACTGCAGACAACGCAAAATGCCCAGACTTCGCCCCCAGGCTCCTACACCCACTATCCAAGGGCAATGCTCTATGGATGAACTGGTAAGGAATATTTGCCTATGCTTTTCGACCTCTCCCTCTTTTTCCATTTGTGGTTCAGAAGCTCAAGAAAATGTCTGTCACCCTCATACTTATACTCCCACTTGGGCTCAGCAACCTTGGTTCACCACACTTCTCGAGCTTTCCGTAGTGCCCCACAAGAAGCTTCCCCTCAACTCTGATCTTCTCGCTCAGAACAATGGAGAAATCTGTCATCCAGATCTAAATGAACCCAACCTTGCTA
The DNA here is from genome assembly GCF_031143425.1 of Pleurodeles waltl. NCBI lineage: Eukaryota > Metazoa > Chordata > Amphibia > Caudata > Salamandridae > Pleurodeles > Pleurodeles waltl. Next base: position 310,716,874 of record NC_090449.1, on the reverse strand, counting down.
TTTGGCTCCTGACGTCATAGAACTCAGTTACCTTAATCTCCCACCTGAATGTATGACCATTCTGAAAGAAGCTTGTAGACCCACAACTACAGTGTGTTATGCTGCTAAGTGTAAAAGATTTGTTTTCAATTGCCGCAGTAAACACATTCATTCATTTGATGCAGGTGTTCAAAACATTGTCTGCTAGCTTCTCCATTTGCAAACCTCTGGTTCAGCTTGCATTTAAATACACCTGCATTTAGCTGCAGTGGCTGCCTACCTGCAAAACAGACAATACCTATCCCTGTTCAGGGTACCTATTATTGAGGCACTCATAGAAGGTCTTAAAAGAGTAATTCCACCTAGAGATCTTCCTGCACCTGCATGGAATCTCAAAATTGTGCTCACAGACTTATGGGTCCAAAATTCATACCATTGCATAATTGCCCCCTCCAATTTCTATCTTAAAATGTCACATTTTGGTGGCCATCACTTCACTTAGACATGTCAGTAAGCTTCAGGCATTAACCTTGGAAAAATCTTTCTTCCAACTACTCAGTGAAAGGGTAGTCCTTCAAACGTTCCCAAAATTCCTTCCAAAGGTGGTTCCCACTATCCAATTCAAACAGTCAGTTGAATTACCTGTTTTCTTTCCACAACCTGATTCAGTTGCGAAAAAAAGGCCCTTCCTACACTGTAAAAAGAGCTTTAGTGTACTATATCGACAGAACTAAAGAGTTTTGCAAAAACCAAGGAACTTTTGTTGCCTTTTTGCCCCCTCCCACAGGAAAGCCCATATCTTTCTTTATATTACTTTATTTGTGCAATTGCCATAAAAGCGTATTCAAAATAGTGAATCGTTACATAGCAATAAAAAACATTACAATCAACACATTTAAAAACTCCGGAAAATATAAAAATAACAACAACTAATATAAGACATATACAATAGCAAGTAGTACTTGCTATACTGACAAGAACTGGCAATAATAAAAGTAGCTGCAATTAAAAAATGGTCATACATGATGTTAAAAGAAAAAGGATCCTTAATGTTTAAGTTTGTGCAAGTATCACCCATCGTCAATTCTAAAACATCATAAAATTCATTAAGTTGTGACCTGTTGTAGGATACAGTATAAAGGGCATTAAGGCCCAAGACCTAATCCAGAGGCAGCAGAACAACCCATTTCTGTCCATATCTCCATAAATATAATAAGTAACGGGAGACAGCAAAAGCTATTGACTAGGTTGAGTCAGATCTTAATATCCTAGTAACAACTTTTTAATTTCTAGCACCAAGATTCTGACACAGTGGCAAGATCCATGTCTTCCTGTAAACAAGATAATATGTACAAAAGTACAGGACAGGATCTATGAATTCCTTAAGCTTAGGACAAAAAAGGCAACTCATTGCTGAATCGGAGGGGGATGTCGCCATTTCACAGTAAAAATTCAAAGTGGCAAAGTCCTGTTGTGAAATTTGATGTGCAGAGTTCTAGCAGCCGGAGGCACAATTGCATCTATATATTCTTCCGGGGAATAAGTGTTTTTGAACTCCATGAAAGCTCAAGTCAAAGAACCCGCACTCCTGGTCCTGTGGGAACTGCCATCCATATGGCTACAGTACAGCCCCTTGAGCATAGACTTCAATACACTGCATGAGGATTCAGGGTGGGTCCATAAATTCTCACATCCAATCTCTGCTAAACCGTGTTTATTGTACCACAACCACAGGATTCTAGCAGCACCCGGGGAGTTTTATAACTTCTTGTAAGCCCATCCAATAAGGCATTAGGGCCTCAGTGGACCAAATCCTCCTCCAATACAACACGGGTCTAAGCCTAACTCAGTGGGCAAGGGGACGGATACCAAGACCTTGACGGGCTGGGACAAGAGGAGTGCTGACTGGGAGGTTTGTAAGGAGGCATATAAAAAAAATTCCTACCAATTCCAAATAATTTACATTGTCGTGAGAGAGAGAGGCACACACCCACACCCCACCCCGATAAATTTGCAATTCGGGGGATATCGGACCACAGCTAGAGCCCATGAAATCTCTCAAAATTCCACCAATCTAATGCTCTAGCCAGAGTTTGCTCTTATGAATCTGGGGACACCAACCAAAATGTTTGTTAAGGGTGTACCCTAAATATTCAAATGTGCAAACCATTGTAGACTGAAGGGCATCTGGACTACTGTCAAGGATTCAATACTGTATACTAGGTTTTATAAGACACCAGACTGGTCCGACAGGTTCTGAATACCCATAGGATATTTTGAGACCAACAGGGTGTCTTCCGCATCCAGGAGAGAGGGGACCTTCCTATTAGTCAAAATCGGGACATCGTGTTTACTTTGCTCCAGCAAGATGACCATATCATTGATAAATAACAAGAACAAAGCAGGAGCAAAAAAGCACTTCGGTCTTACACCCCGAGGCACAATTTACTCTGACAATTCCCCAGAGCAGCAGCAGCTGACCAGTGCGTAGTTACCCAGGTGCTGCCTTCTAAAAACATCTCCTAAATATTTCGGGACACCCCTGTCAACCGAGACTTGCCACAGTGCATCCCTTAGAATTAAATCAAACACCGACCATAGGTTGACGAAAATTACATAGAGGTGACCACCTCGCAACGTTACATATTTACAATAAAGTAATTGCAGTTGAAGCACTTGGTCGGGGGTGATAATCCCAGCCCTGAACCCAACTTGCAAAGAAGTCAGCATTCCAGCATTCTCCATCCAAACTTGTAGTTTGCTCAGCAGGATTCGACTAAAGAGCTGCAAACTGTCAATGAGGCTGATGGGACGATAATTGGATGAAAGAGACCTGAAGCCTTTTTTTTTTAATGGAATGTATTCTCAGCCCCAGCCCAGGTATGTGGCATAAGTACGCTCATGATCTTATTTGAATAAAGAGCAAATAGGGGCTCCGGATCTCTTTCCCAGCTTTAAACAGGTCCCCTGGAATCCTATTCAGCCCTGGTGCTTTCCCTGGGGTGATCCAGTCTATGGCTTTAGCAACGTCTCTCTCAGTTATAGGGCAGAAGGTGCAGTCTGTCTGGTTAACCATGACAGCCCTAGGTGAGGCACAACATGATTTGCCTTCCTCCACCCTTTCTGTTGGGGCGTCTGCGCCACCCAGGGAACAAGGCACAGTCACGCCTTCAGACACCCCACTATTAGAGGTTGCTACAGTGTCAGTAGATGGCAGTGGGAACGTAACATTTGATCCCAAATCATAAGCATAGAGACCTGTAAAGTGATCAACCCAAGCAGCAACTGTTATGTTGCTACAGAGGTGCTTCAAAGTCTATGGTTATGTTAGCTCGTATTTGCCAAAAAGAATGGTGGTCTTTCCCTTTAATTGCAAGTAATAGTGCCTCTCATTTGGCCACTCCATAATCACGCTTGGCCTTGTCCACTGCAATTTTATAGGATACTATAGCTTCCTGGATAGCAACTCTTGACCCATCCTTTAATAGCAACTGTTAGGGCATGCCCGGCTGACCTACATGCCTTGGAATACCATTTGGCAACATGTGTGCGATTGGGGAGAGACCTCGTGTTCCCAGTTAAAGTTCCTTTAAGGAGAAAAATAGTGCCTTATGGATAGCTGAGTAACCCCCCACCCCTCCCCCATGAGGACGATGATGCAGGGAGCCCCCTCCCTGGGCCAAAACTGCTCCCAAGACAGTAGTAGTAGTCTTGTACAGCTGTGCCTGGAGGACTGGAGTGGCTGCAGTAGTGCGCCATCTCAAGCTACGACGATTGCTAGAGGGTTGCAGCCTCCTATCCAAGGGTTTGTGCTCCTGGGATGGAATACTATGACCCAGCACGCCCAAAAAAAGGTCCAGGGCATTGTGGTCACTCAAGGTCAAGGGACAAATGTCTCTCAGTCGGCTCTATCTACTTGGTAACAACATTAACAGCTGAAGCCAAAAAAGAATCTAGAGATTTACGGAAAGGAGGGTTGACAATAGCACCGTCCTTCTTTGCAGCCAATTTATGCATGCTAATAGCTGGATTTCACTAGTAGTCAATATAGTGAAGGAGGAAACTCACCAAAACAATTGGTGCAGAAGTCTAAGGGGCTAAGAGGGGTGACCCAGTCCGGGCTCTGATGGGCACATATGGGTCCAGTCTTCGCCAGGGCCAACGCACAGGCATTTCATGTGCACATCCCGCGTGGTAGTATAGCAGCCTGCCTCCTCAGCATCAAGCGAGACCTGCAGCATATCTGGGACACCTAGTCCCTCCTCACAGCATCAAGTCCTTTTACCTGCCACACGCTGCGGGAAGCCCTCAGCACATTATAGCACGATTGTAGGAGAGCGCCGGAGGAAACCCAATCATGGCGCTCTCCGAACGCCTCGCCAGATCGACAACCCCGTCGTCATGGAGACGCATCGGGAAGGAGGCGGAAGTCGGCCCCGGAGTTCCGGGTTGCCGAGAGTGAAGAAGGGCACGGCGGGACGAGATGGGACTCCTCCTCCTCAGGACGTAAAACGGACCCCGAGGGAGAGACGGCCGAAAAGCGCGAGACGAGGAGAAACGGAGAGCCAGACGCCCGAGAAGAGACGGAGAGAAGCGTCAACCCGGAATACCCGAGAGAGACGGAAGAAAGGACGGAAGAGCCACCCCGAGAGGAGACGGAGGACGCGACAGCCTGCCACGGCCCAGGAGGGTCGTGGCTGGACAAGGAAACCTGCCGCCAAGATACCGGAACACGCCACCCGGAAGGAAAAGGAAGGGAAAGGAATAAGCAACCCACCTGAGACGGATAGAGACCAGAGAGGGAGAAAAGGAAAGGAAAACAGAACCCAGAACCACCGGTTACTCACAGACTGTTCTAAGTTATTCTCCCCCTTATCTACCGCCAAGAACAATAAAAAGCACGTAAACCCCTATAAAGGGTAGTTAACCTCAGTGTTTGTGTCCTCTATCACCCCTACACCACACCCATCGCCTACAACGATAGTGTAGCGGCCTGTCTCCTCAGCCTCAAGTGAGACCTGCAGGATATCGGGGACATGTAGTCCCTTATCACTGGTCCTGATCATCAAGTCCTTTCATCTGCTACATGACGCGGGAAGCCCCAGGGCTTTACAGCGCAGTAGTGTAGCGGCCCGCCTCTTCAGCCTCAAGGGAGACCTGCAGGATATCTGGGACGCGTAGTCCCTCCTCACCGCAGCAGATCATCAAGTCCCTTCTCACGCCCGGGAAGCCCTCATCGCTTTATAGCGCAGTATTGCAGCAGCCCGCCTCCTTGGCCTCCAGGGAGACCTGCAGAAAATCTGGGACATGGGACATATAGTACCTCCTAACAGCACCAGGTTGTCAAGTCCTGTCATCCATATCTAAATCAGGCATTTCCAGATGGATAACTAAATGTTTTGAGATATGTTATGGCAAAGCTAAAAGAACTTTGCTCACACCTCCTAGAGACATTCTACCCATAAGATAGGAGCTTCTATGGCTTTCCTGGGCAATATATCAATAGCTGAAATTTGTAAAGCAGCTACATGGTCTACTCCACACACTTTGACTAAAGATTGTTGTGTGGGTATACTGGCACGCCAACAAGCAAATGTAGGACAGGCAGTGCTACGTACCCTTTTTCAAACTATTTCAACACCCACAGGTTAGCCAGCGCTTTCTGAAGGGCACTGCTTTACAGTCTGTGCAGACCATGTGTATCTACAGCCACACCTGCCATCGAACGGATTAGGTTACTTACCCTGCAAGCATCTGTTTGTGGAATGTAGTGCTGTAGATTCACATGCGCCCGCCCTTCTCCCCGGACACCCGTGGCTGTTGTATGACCTACTTACACTTTCACATGCATGGACATCCCTTAACACCCACTTACATTTCATTCTCATCCCGACAGTGGGATGACAATCTTAACAATGAAGCCGATGCCCGTGCTCATTATCACCGAGAGGATGAGTCACTTTGACTCCTGACTCAAGAAACCTCTTTGAAGAAAAACAGCAGAGCATGTGAATCTACAGCACTACATGCCACGAACAGATACTTGCAGGGTAAGTAACATAATCGTTCTCATAACCAGATTCAAAGATATTACATGTAGGTTTTAAATAGTAACTCCATCCCACATTAAAAACAAAATCAATTAATTTAGCGTTTCCATGCATCTTCCAAACAGCTTGTCACACCCTTTGTCCATGAAAGTGCTGTGGGATTGTGGGACTAAACTTTGTGTGACATGTTTATCTCCCTTGGCTGCACATTCTCCTAGGTCCAGCAGAGGATTGGATATTGCCCACAATTTGACGCACTACTGGATCACTTGACGGGTCGCGAGACTCTGAGCATGTATGCCCGATTGCGTGGAATTCCTGAACGGTACATTGCTAGCTGTGTGGAGAATATGTTAAGAGGTCTGCTCCTTGAGCCTCATGCTAACAAGCTGGTGAGGACCTACAGGTAGGCTGTGCTGTTACCTTCTGTTGCCTTCTTTTGCTCTTCCTCTAATTCTGTGAAACCAGTGTTCAACTTGACCTGCTTTCTGTACCTCCATAGTGGTGGCAACAAGCGCAAACTGAGTGCTGGGATTGCCCTTATTGGTGGCCCATCAGTTATCTTCCTGGATGAGCCATCCACAGGCATGGACCCTGTCGCCAGACGCCTGCTGTGGGATGCAGTTACAAGAACCAGAGAGTACGGCAAAGCTGTCATCATCACCTCCCACAGGTGATTGGAAATGTGATTAATGTTTTGAGATTTTACCAATTAATCAACAGCAACTAATAAGTCAATAAATTCCATTTTCTACTAAATTACACAGCTGTAGACCACCTGTCAGAGCAAAACTTATTGATGTTTTACATCAGTTGAGGCCCCAAATGCTTGACTGCCTTTACACAGGTTCCTTTTTTGTTAGCGTAATTTATACTTTATTGCAGTATATTTTGGTTATATATATATTATTTATTTTAAATTTTCATAAGGTGTCAGGCAACTAAATCTTAAATACTGAGATTTATTTTAATATATATTATTGCTGAATTGCATACTTTCTAGAAACAGACATACTCCCTCACGCATGTCTGAGCCGGGAGGAAGGTATGTAGTCCTGACCCCATTGAGATACCATTTGATAAAAAATCCATGTAGAAGAGGATTGTTGTCGTGCTTTTTGTTTCCATTGGAAAATACACAAAGGAACGACTTCCTTATACCAGTAAGATAAGTTTATTCGTTTGGGAAAGTCCCTTCCCCCACCCTCCTAGAATGAGGACAGTTATGCTCTGGTCAGAATCTTTGTTCCCCAACTGAAGCAACTGTCATGTTACCTGATGTTCATTATTAGTAAATACAAATACAGACCATAAGCACTAATCCTATTAATTAAATCAAAAACAAAGCAAAGTCTGCATCATTTTAAATCACTGATTGATTAAACTTAAAAGGTGTACTACATCGTCTGCAGGCGCTGTATCTGTAGTTATAATAACATAAAGGCCACCTGGTGTTTTAAAAGCAATCATACTTTGGATTTTTATGTGGGAAGTGCTTTTGTGAGACTGGGAAGAAAACACATTCTCCTCAGGCAATTCTCTGGTGAGAGTCCATGACTCCTTAAGACAGGTCTATTGGGCAGCCATTTTCATTACTTCTTGCTAACTCCAATGCTCAACATACCTGCTGACTTACCATTTTTATGTAGGCGGTGTATTTCTGTTTTGCCCAAAGTGTTAATATTTATCTGCTATTGCACTGATTAAAAGTACATCTTTTATTTATTTTCAGTGGGGCATTAGGAATACTCAGGTGTGTTTCCTCCAAATTCCCCTGACCCATGATACAGAATTTAATTCCTGGACCTTTGCCTCTGTCGTTCATGCCCAAGGTTTATCTGCACCCTAATGCCCCTCAGGTTGTCATTTGACTGAACAGCAGCATCATTGAAGTTGACCATTGTGGAATGGTTCTAAAAGTTGTCTTCATTTTGTCTTCTTTTCTCTAACCCTATTTGCCAACCACAGTATGGAAGAATGTGAGGCCCTCTGCACGCGGCTCGCAATCATGGTCAATGGACAGTTTAAGTGCCTAGGCAGTCCACAGCACCTCAAAAGCAAATTCGGCAGCGGCTACACTCTGCTTGCAAAGGTCAAGAGCGATGGGGTCGAGGATGCGATCCTAGCCTTTAAAGACTTCGTGGGGATGACTTTCCCAGGTAGGTAGTCGTCTAGAGGGCCACTTTTACGGTGATATCCCCACAGCAAGAATTCTTTAGCAACTCAGATTCACCAATGTTTACTGGTAGTCTGAAACTGAAATTACCCAGCCATGCATATGTGTTCATATTTTGCAACACCTATTTCAGCTTTTGATCTGCGATGACCTCTTTGCGCATTGTCCCTTGTTACTAAATTGAATTTACCTCTGCAGGTATAGGTCTCTGCATTAAGCCCATATTCCTCTGAGCAACCCCTGTCTCTGGAATGATGACCCTCTGCAGCATCCCCTTGTTTCTCTGTGCATCCTGGGGGATACAGGCCTTTGCTATTGACCCACTTACCCCAGGAAAGCTCTATCCCTGATGGTTTACATCTCTGTTGCCTCCTTTCATTCTTCAGATCCAGCTGTATTTGTTGAGCTGTATACATCTCTGCTATTGTACCTCTTTCCCGAGGACACATCAGTCCCTGAAGGTATAAAACCGTGCTATTATCCCTTGTTCATAAGAGAAGCTTAGTTCATAGTCATGCATCTAAGCTGAGCACCTTGTTAACATGGGTAGCTCTACCTCAAAATGCATAGACTAATGTGGTTGTCCTTTTTTTCTCTAAGAGGCTCAGTCGCCTGTGTAGCTGGGTTTTCCACTTGTTTTGTAATGTCCCTGCGCCACTAGAATATAAATCTATCTTAACACCTTAACTCAAAGCGCCGTAGCTCTAAAACGAATGAATCTCTAGTCTTTACCCTTGTTTCTTTAATAAGTTGCACGACACTGCTTTTGCACCTTTTTTCTCATTCAGGTCTTATTCTAGGAGCCAGCCAGCTTTAATTTCCCTGCTGCTTCCCTGCGCTGTTATAGGGAGCAGTAGGGAACCGACTCCTTTGGTATCCCCTTTTGCTGCTTAATGGAAACGGGAAAATCTTTTGTCTCTGGGAAGTCTCTGCTTTTCAGAGAGATTGTGGAAACTCTTCACGCACTTGAGAACCTTGAAAACTTTTTTTCTGTCTTCCAGGAAGTGTCCTGAAACATGAACACCAAGGGATGGTGCATTATCATCTGACTGACAAGAGCCTTAGTTGGGCAAAGGTAAGACTCTGGATTCAGTGAGCACAAGTGAAGAAGCCCAGGGCATTTGGTGTGGTGGGGCACAGGTAAGGTGGTAGCAGGATGAGCCACAGGAAATGACAAAGATTAAGTGATGGGGTGGTGGTAAACCCAAGGCAATGAGGCACAGTTAAGACGTCGGCTGGTTGGCAACAGTTAAGGAACAGACTGTGCCCTCCTCTCCTAGAATAATTGAAGCTTCTCTGTCGTAAGAAAGCAAGGTGTAGCAAAGGACCACAGGTGAGCCCAAGAACAGGAGACATCTTATGAGTTATTAAAACAGTGTGGCCTGGACGTGTTTGTGATGGCCAGTCGCTATGATATTAATGTGGTGGCCTCCTCCTAGAGCACATCCCATTTGGCAGGCTCGGACTAGGTCGTGTGCCTGTGGGGACTCAGCCTCTACAGGGCACTGCTACCACAGGGAAAGACCTAAGGCCATGCAGATTTGTCACCAACACAAAGACAACTTGAGCCTTGTGGTAAGGCAGTGCAAGCTTGAGGTCTCCCATAACTGAGCGCCAGTGTGTGTATCTCTTTATCCAGTGCAACATGTGACCACCTTTAATCTGCAGCTAGTGCTAGTTATGGCCCTGCCTCCTTATTGCTACATATACTACAGTTCTGTAGTACGGTGAGAAACTGGGGAAGATCAGATAAGAAAATGAGGCACTAGAAGACAATCTGCAAATAAGGCTCTTATGAAAAATGAAGAGGCGCAAATAAGGCTCTTATGAAAAATGAAGAGGAGTACATTCTGGCGAGTAACACACAGTAGTGGTGAGGTATTCAGAGGACCTTGGATAAAGTGGATGGAGGTAGGAGAGCGATCAACAACCGCTAAGGGAAGTAGTTGTAAAACAAATGTGGATCTACCAGAGATGCTGCTTTTAAGGCTTGGGGGATGGAACAAGAAACTGTTTGTGACGCGCCTGGGAGGGAGTAGCACCAAGTGTATGGAAGGGTAGAATTATACACTTCAGTAAAACTACATCAAAACAGGTGGCAGTTATGCTGTGGCTGACTGTTTTGCTTTTGTTAGCCGCTTGATAGTTAAGTACAAGGGCGCAGTGAACACCCTCCCCCACCCCCCAAACTTAAGCCACTACAGCGGGTGTGGGTTTTTGTATTGGCCCTTATCTGAAACTTGGCAGATAAGAGATCATAATTAACTAAATGGATGAAAGAATGGTATGTTGCTAGAAAAGGGACAGTAAGATGGGCGAGTGCATGCATAAGAGGGTGAAAGGATGGATGAGTGGGTGAAAGTATGGGTGGATGAAAGGATGAATGGGTAAAAGATGGATAGGTGGGTGAAAGGATGGGAGTGTGAATGGATGGGTGCATAAATGGGTGAAAGGATGGGTGCGTGGGTGAAAATCTGTGTGGATGAGTGGGCGAGATGATGGATGGATGCCTGGTGTGGTGGATGTGTGAGTGAAAGGACGAGTAGATTGGTGTATGAAAGGATGGCAGAGTTAATGGAAATCTGGGAGGATGGATGGGTAGGTGAAAGGATGGCAGATTAAATGGAAATCTGAGAAGATGGATGAACGTGTCAAAGGATGGCAGTGTAAATGGAAATCTGAAAGGATGAATGGTTGGACAAAAGGAGTAATTAATTGCTGAAAGGCGTTACTGGTGGATGGGTAAGTAAAATGATGGCTGTGTGGGTGGATGTATGGATGGATGTATGCATAGAGGATGGATATGTGAACACATGGATAGATGACTGGAATGTTGAAAGATTGAATAATGGATGAAAAAAATTAATGGTTGACAGAATAGTGGATATCTGCAGTTAGGATGAAGAGTGAAATGATGATGGATAGATGCTTGAATGGAAGTGACAAGGGAGCTATTCTGCGCTTACTTGCATCGCGTGCTTGGTGCCATCAGAGCTTTGGATTTAAGAGGGGAGTGTATTTTATTTTTCTGGCTACTCCCTTGGTTCAGTGTTTGGTTCAGGTTCCTATTGAATATCTAATCGCGGGGATGTGTGGACAGGACATTTGCTTTCTGTGACATTTAGCTCGGTAGGTGCGTTGCTGTCTTACATCTTGCCGTTTTTTTACTTTGATCTACACGATGGAAGCTGGAGGTGTATATTGTATACAAATTATACATGTTGGAGCCCCTGAGTGGAAATTGTGCCCTTTCATTTGTAATTTCGTGGTATTAACTTGCAGTTGCTTTCCTTTTTTAAGGTTTTTGGGGTGTTGGAAAAAGCCAAAGAGATGTACCACTTGGAAGATTATGCAGTCAGCCAGATTTCACTAGAGCAAGTTTTCATGAGCTTCACACGCTTCCAGCAGAGCACGAGGGAGCGAGGGAAGTGACCGGACTCTAACTTTACCAAATGGCCATACTTGGAAGAAAGAACAATAATTTATATATCAGCGTGCGTCTTATTGTGAAAGTGTATGAACGACTTCATCGCGGGTCAAGGGAAGTTTACTTGGAAGGCCCGCTGCTGTGTGAACCTATCAAAAGAGCAAGCAAGAGAAACTCTGAATGCACCACACTAATGCCTTGTTCTCAATGAAAAGCATTCCGTCCATCAATAACTGGCTGTTTGTGACCAAGCAGGGCAAGAAATAAGTCACAGGTTGGAGCCTCCCTCTGTTACCTCCAGGTGATGTCTAGTTTTGTGTCGGGGTGAACTACCTGTGCCACACCTCAGTAGATTTCCTGTCCAACCATTGGTCGTCTGCATTCTCCATACTCTACTATGCTCAAGTAGAGTAACAACAGGATTCCATGTAGTGAAGGACCTCATCAAAACACTTACTGGGTACAAAGACCGCTGCTGGGCGAATCTGCCCAAAGTAGTGCCTCATCTAGCAGGAGCTGCAGTGATCTACTGGCTCGGGCTCTAACCTTCCAGTGCTTGAGGAGACACAATACATGTTTACAGACTATATGCAGTAAAAGGAGGAAAGCCCTTCCCTGTTCTGGGAAAAGACCTTGTCATTTTATCATGATTATAAGGATGATACCACTTGTGGTTACACAAAGTTTATCCAAGGTGAGGGAGAGCAGGTGTATGTATAGCCAAATGAAGGGAAACTATTTTAGAACAAAAATAAAACCTGGGATAGAAAGCACCACCCAAGAAGAATGCTATATGTATGTGGAAACCTGTGTGTGCATAGCAGGCACAGATGTGATGGTGCCTGTGGGCCACTCAGAATGTAGGGTCTAAGCTACTTTACACGCAAACCTTTCAAATCAAAGATTTCTCACTTTTGTCCACTTGGATACTTTTTGACTGTGTTGCACTTTGCCCAACGCTCTAATATGTAAAGATCAATTTGAAAGTAGAATTGGGTTCCAAATATGTTCTGTATGTTGTAGTGTGTGCCTCATGGTTTGGAGCAGTTCTGACTTCGCTTTTTGTTGGACCAATTTGAACGATAGTTGCTGTAAACAATAGGATCATTCATTCCTAACACACAGAGCCAGGGACCTTACAAGAGCGTGAAGAAGATATTTAAAATGTTTTTTTTTTATTTGAGTTGAAAACACATTTGAATCTCTTGTTAAATTATATGCAAGTCAATTTTTTGCCACCCATAGAGATCGAAACGTCCCCTTTTGTGCCCTCAAGGTACCAAGAAGGATCCGTAGTCTCTTCCTCCCTTTAGGGTATCAGTGTTCAACGTATGTTCTGCAGGAAAAGTGACAGTATGCTATGTTTTCCATACAAAGTTATCCAGTCTCTCTTCTGGGCATTTAATTTAAGATGCGTAGTTAAGTGGGGCGCCCTGTTGTTTCCCAAGGTCTTTCTTCCAGATTCCCTCCTCCTGTGTCTAGACGTGGATATGCCAATTCCTTTGATGGCTTATTCATAGTTCATGAATACACTTTGATCTTCCTGGAAAGGTAAACTATTTGATTACAATGGAAATTACATCTAACGCTGAAAAATAAAACTGAGACAACATCATGTGGTTACCTAGCTTTCCCACAATTAGAGGGACTGGAGGGTAATAGCATCCCTTTTGCCAATATACATCAGTCGTGCTTTACTTAAACTTAAGCTGAACTACTCACCTACATTCAGGATTGTGGAGCACCAGCTAGCTTGAATGCCATGCATCTCTTTGTCAGGGCTGTGGTTCTTTAGGGATATTTCGATGTTCTTCAACAGACGTTCGTTTCTGGAACCATCAGAGCTCTAAGATTGCTTTTGACACTTCTTGCCAAAGGTTGCTGATATGGAGCACCAGAGATAAACTGTACAATATCTGGTTCACAGCTGGCCTCCAGGCCAAATGCGGTTAGTTTGTATTTTCCTCTTAGCTGGAGGAGAGAGGAGACGTACTGCTTAGGTTTGGGTCTGTGACATCACAGACTGCCTTGGTCTGTTTTGCTGTATGTACGTGCCACATAATTATTTTCAAGCTGTTGTGACTTGAAAGGTACCAGACATCCTTCTAGCAGTGCCTCCCTCCTTCCATTTTCTCAGTTTTGACTGTGGGATGCTTCCCTCATATGAAAGTCAACTCTCAGGCAACTGAACCTTGGAATATTGCAAAGTATCTGTTCATTGGCTGTCCTCACGGCCCAGTGGCACTCTTTCATTCATTGTAACGCAGTGCATACAGTCAGGGTGTTTTAAAAGAGAATACATCCTCCTAACGTTTATGTAGTTTTTCTTCTGCTCCTAGACTGACTTGCCTTGGGGCTTGCTACGTACTACCTTGGCAGATCTTGACAAAGAGTTTCCCTCAGCCCTTGTAAATTAACTAGTCCTACCACGTCAGCCTGAACAATTTATTTATTAATAGGGATTAGCTCAGGTAAATCATTTCCTGTGGCTTCTAAGCACTGCAATGAAACACTCCTGGAAGCTGAGCATGACAACCCTTGCCTTAAACTCTGAGGAAAGGGCTCCTTTAAGTCTTCCGTTATGGCATTCGCTTGTTCCACTGTCTGTATAGGCAACTGGTAGACGGAAGGGTTGGGGCCATCCGTTGTAAATATAGCTGCCCTTCCCATTGTTTTTAAGCCTTGGCCAATCTGCCCTTATACTAAGCCAGTCCCATTTTCTTCCAGTAACTGAACTTTATCTTCTAACAACACTGAAGAGAGTTGTAAAGTCCATGGATTCAAGAAAAAGAGGTGCTTTCTTTGCTATAATCACCATTGACGCCAAGCCACAAACTATGGCAGAAACATCTGATGTCTGGGTATCAAAAGACCAACCAAGAGAACTCGAAGTATTACACCCTTTCCTGATATTGACCATGTCTGCTAGTGACCTATGATTATTCATGAAGCACTGAGGACACGTGATGGCTCCTGTCAGAAATGCAACACCAACCATATATCTGTGTATCTGATCTAAGTTTTACTAGGTGTTGTCCAACAGGATGGGTTTTCACGTACTTGCATCCTCTGGGGAAAAAAGAGCTTGTAATTACGAGTGGTGCACCAAAGGAATATACTAGTGGCCCATAAAAGAATGGATCCAAGTCAGAGACTTCAGTCAGCAGTATACGTCCTGGTGGCCCACACTGTACAGAAGCCTCTCCACCCATTGCACCTGCTTCTTGCTTAAGAGATAGAAGTCCTTTTTTGCCGAGAGGCAGCTAGTCCTACTTAGAGGTCATCCATCCAATAACTACGTGTGATTTCTCTGCTTGGAATGAGGCACAAATGGGTAGTACCAGTGGTTGAATAATGCTCTGCATGTAGGCCGAACACAAATAGAATTGTAAGCAGAATGCACTGCAGTTCGTCTTTGTTATGAATTTGGGCTTCTGCCGAATCAATTGGGTAACCATAGCTTACTTGACTTATAATTAAAAAAAGAATATATGAAATGTCCAGGCTTTAGTCACAAAAACAGAGTATACAAGAGTGTAGTAGTGTTTTATATCTACAATATTCGTATTTTACATTTTAAAGGGTGTTGTGTCTGTAACTGCCCAAACCTCTGTACCATTCTGCACTTTGTATTGCATCACATTGGTGTTTTAGGATGGGATTAGCAGACACTTGGGCTGCTACAAGCTATCCGCCTTGTTTGGAAAATACTGTCTTATCCCATCAGGAAATGTCTAGTCCCTGTGCAGCCCATCATGGAGTCTGTGCTTCGTTTAAGGGTTTGAGTACCCTACACTAGATGTTAATTAACTGAAATTGCATTAGTATATGAAAACGACAGCTTCAATTTCCTAGAACTCTTAACAAAAGTCAGTATCCATTACAAACAGTAACAATGAAATACCCTTGTTTTAAAATGTATTTTATTGTTCTCTAAAATATGACTGTTTCAATACATCTTTCCCATATTTACAAGAAGCCTCCATCCTGACGTTCACACTTGAGAAGGACCTGAGAAGGCATCAGTGGGAAGTCATGTGGTATCTTTTGGGTAGCCTCCTCTATCCACAAACTTGTTTCAGTCCTACCCTTTGAGTTAGAGTGTTTGGAAATATGGACTGTGATAGCTCCTTCACCCTCGGAAGAAACACAAACGCCCATTCCTTCTATGACGTCACCAGAGATCCAGTTGTCTTATCAATAATGGTGTATGTTGTTGAGCTTTCATTTACAAATATTACTTGTGTGTAAACAGACCTTTACTGAAAACGGCCTGCTGTGTTTCTCGTTCTTCCTTCATGTCAACCTGCCAGGACTCTTCCACCAACACTCTGCCACCAGAAATAAATGTCCTCTACTATCACTAATGCCTTTAGACAACTACTTTGCCACAATACTATGCGGGATCCAACAGAAATATGTCAATTGAGCCTGTTGGGCAGAGGTTTCTAGTCTGGCAGCAGCTATATCTTGGGACGTACCTTTCTTCTAAGTGAAGTATTCTGTCTGAAAAGAACAGTGCTAACTTCTCTTTGCAAATTCACGTCTCCCACCCAAGGCTTTCAGTGGGTTTTGGGAAGATTATGGATTGGGTTACTGAATGTGCAGTCACTTACAAGAGAGTTAGATATTTAAACCTTGTACCATTTTGTACCAGACGGTTTATCTTGTACATCTATGGGAGAATCTGCATCACAAACTGTTTCCAAGAAAAAGATTCAGAATAGCTTCCCCAACCGTTTACAAGCATTCTGCACTATGCCACCGGCTACAGTGTAGCAGTACAGAGACGTAACATTGATGGCCTATCAGAATTTAGAATTTAAGAGATGGATTACAGTATGAACGTTAAGTTGAGGAATTTCACGTTATGCACTGCGAGTCAACTGTTCAATGTACGTTGGTACGAAGGATTTATTGTAAACGATGAGGTATATGGAAGTGGCCTTCTGAAACAATACGTCTGGTGCTAGAGCCTCATGGGCACTTTATCATGCAAAAAAGAGGAGAAGGTCACGATCTTTGGGTTGTGGGGCAAAAGGGCAGGAGAGATCAGAAACCAGCACTGCCTCTAACCTGCTAATATTGTATTTTAATGGTTTGGCTTGTTTAGTGTAATGTAATTTGGAACTCGTATTTAGTAAGCGACAGCCATGAATATTTACTGGCCACCAATGCAAATTTTAAAGATTGCACTAAAATCACTATGATTGTATGTTTTAAATTAACCAATATTTATGCTGCAATTTTGAAATTATAAGTAGAACCGTGTTGTGTGTTTATGGTGTCTTCTCTTCTCCTCGTGATTGGACCTTCGTGAATATTCTAAGAATGATCAAGAAATGTTTGTTGCTATTTGGAACGAAAGGCTATTTTGCGACACTCCCTCCTTCAGTCCTGTGACTGGAAAGTTACAATGAGTGATGTGGGTCAACAAGTTTATTTAAGTCCAGTCAGTCAGGGTTGTGTTCTTATGTTGGTTCTCAGCCCCTCAGTTCAAATGATGTTATTAATATGGACACAATAACCACCTAGGGGAGATATCGATTTTTCACGTTGATTGTATTAATCTCAGTAGTTTTTGTAACAAAATGATCTTTTTCCTATTGGAAAATGGGAAATATGTTGCAGAACTGCTTTTGATGACTTCTACTAACATAAGGTATTTCACTTTGGCTTCGCAAATTTCTTAACGCACACCTGGAAGACCTTTATAAAAAAGACAAAGATCCTGGAAAAGACGCAAAGTTAATCAAGTAAGTGTCGGTGCCTAAACCACCTTCTATGGAAGAGGGCAACCCTAATTGTACAGTTCCAAATGTATCCAACCAGAAGGCGTGATCGTTTTCGGCCATACCCAGCTGCGCATCATGTGCATGTCCTGTGCAAACAATGTGAACGAATCTCCTCATGGGAACACCAAAAGTGGGAGTGGGGTAGTATGGGGGTGGGGGCCAACTTCCATATAGGAACTCCATGAGGGCTTCTCATTAGTGGGGTTCCTTGTCTGTGGCACGAGACACAGGAGGTGTGCTAACCTGAATGCTGTACCCTACTGCTAGTCCTTACTGAAAGAACAGTAGTCTGTTGTTTAAACTGCTGTGCCTGTCAGGATAAAAGGGGCATATGTATAAGGACACAAAAACAAAAATAAAGATGTTGGAACATATTGATGAGTGCTTTACTGCAGTGTTTTAAATGGGAAAAAATAAGTGCCGGTACTCATTAGCATGAACTAGTAGTGTGATGGGTGGGGCTAGGGGCGGGGCTTAGAGCAAGACATGAGGGTACTTTATGACTTATATACCAGTTGCAGCACATCCCAAAGGCCCATGAGAAATGTATTTAAATAAACAAAACAAGTTAACTCGTTACACAAAACGAAAGCTAAACACAATATTTTAACATTTCTTTTGTTATGTAATATTTGCAGCTTCTTAATACCATACTGTTATTTGCTGTTGCTTTGCACAATACTATATATTCTTGAACGTGCACACACAGAAAGAAACAAGCAGACACGCACACACAAAGCATTCCACACAGTCCTCCTTAAAGTCTTCCGATTCTCTCCCTCTTTCATTCGCCTTTCTCTCACACAAAAACACGCACATACAAGCAGGCAAACACACATACATAAGCAGACCCTCGTTCAAAAGACTCAGGTGGGATTAATGCCATTGTAAACTTCTTTCCTCCCATGGCTTTCTTAGTTGTCACTTTCAGCTGGGCTGCCTCTATTCCTGTGTTTGCACAAATGCATACGATAGTGTAAATGTGATTGACAGCATAGGGCCTGAATGGACCCTGTTCTGTCAAACACAGCGTGATGGTGAATACCCGGACATTAGGCACTTAATGCCTGCTGAATATCTCAGCGGGGGTCAGTTTAGGGCTACAGAAGCACCTTAGCTGTCAGAGGTAGGTTCAACTCTGACAGCCTAGTGCTCACCAGCACTAGCAGCTAATGAGCCTACCGTTCAAGAGTACCGGTACTCTCCTTGGCAGCAGAGAAGTGCCGGTACTCAGAGTGGAAAAAATAAGTACCTGTGAGTACCGGCCCATTTAAAGCACTGCTTTACTGGTGATATATCGGCACCCATCTGAAACCATATTTCACATGTGTAAACTCAAAAATGGCGGTCAACATATTTCACTGCTGCGACGACAGTCAGCACAGCTTCATGTGGAAGAAAAAATTGCCTATAGGCTCAACTTGCTTTATTACAAAATGCCGCTAGTGAGTCATGGTGCCTCAAGGGGGATAATGCTCTTTGCAGTTAGTGTAAAACTTCAGAAAATTCCATTATTAAAGTGTTTTTACTGTAAAACTCTGCATAAGTAACCATCAGCTTATCAAGGAACAGCATGTGTTAAAACGGTACATGCAGAGGACAACAGAATCCATAACCATTATACATTTCATTACTTATTGGCTCACATTAGACATTCTTCAGAATACAAAACCAGTCAGGGCAGGGAGACAATGTTTCAATAAAAGTGTTAGGTCTACTCTGACGCTGGAGCCCCATTGACCACGACCCCACTGACATCCCTTCACTTCCACCACATAAATGCAGCCGACTTTTGGGAAGACACGACCAGGTTTTATGGAAAGAAATTGTTTATTGCAGCTCCATACAACGACCACTGTTCAGTGTCCGATCCCTGGCAACTGTCTTCCACCAAGCTTCTCTGAATCCTCAACTCAGAAGTGGAAGCATTGTGGTCGCCTGGAAACATAACATTATACAGAACGGTGGTTCCCAGCCTGTGGTCTGGGGACCAATGGGGCGTCTGCTTAGAAATTTAACTAACATGAGCAGATTTATAAATTGGCTAAATATACAATTGAAATTTTTTAAACATACTGTAAATGTCAAGGAATTTGAAATTGGAGGCTAAAAATTATACGAGTATCCTCAGATAGTTTTGTGGGATTTTGTGGGAGCAGTGCAGGTGCATCAAACAGAATATAGTATGGACGATGTGTCACTTCAATTGAATTTAGAAAAGCTCCAACCTTCCTATTAAATTACATTTGATATTTTTTTATTTTCTGTTTGAAAATTAAATAAAATGTGTTATCGTTTGTATATGTGTTTGATGGAATACTTGTTTCTGTATTTTGTTTGTATTGTTTTGTGGTTCAAATAATCGAAAGTGTTATGGCCTGGGTCCACTGGCTTCCAGTAATGACTTAGTGGGGGTCCGCTGATCCCAATAATGATTTAGTCGGTCCCCGGCTTCCAGTACTGATATAAAGTGGGGGTCCACAGAAGTAAATATGCTGGAAACCACTGATGTACAACATAACACATCCCCCTTCCATTGTAACATTTTCCCCAAAATAACCTTACACTAAAACACATAATAAGAGTTGCGTACAAATGTAGTCTTCTAGCAACTTAGGCCTTGTTTTTATATGTATACTGTGATCTCTCTTTGAATGACCTTCTCCTTTCTTCACTTTATCTTCCACTCCAGTTAGACCACTGCCCAGCTTTAACCATTCCTGTTCTTCTGCCACACTGCAGGCAGACACTCTTCTAGCACTCCACTATTTGCCATCTGATAATTTGAGATTGTTCCCTCTCACTTCCATCACTTTCTTAGGAGCAAATAACTTGGAGCAACCCTTTCTCACCCAATTGTACAAAGATTCTCTTACTAGCATTCCTTGCACATATGTTTTGCTGGCCTTTTTTATCCTTTCGTTATGCCTTTGTCCATAGGCAGCCTGATATTCTTTAACTCTCTCACTCAACCTTCAACAGTCACGTTTTCTCTGACCTGATCTGGATACCCATGCTGGCACTGCTACAGTACACTGTACTCCATCTTTGAGCAAACAAAAAGTGGTCTCCCCATCACAGAATACGGAGTGGTTCAGTAGTTCCACAACATATTCTTGACTTCTCCACTTTACATTTCCTGAAATTACCTGCTGAATGCTTTCCCCCAACACTCTGTTAAAAATTAGAACATTTCCCCAGAGATGATATACTGGAGTTTTACAGTGCTTGATTCCCCATTGCCTAAGAAATGTTTCAAACTCCTCTGACACAAATTGAGGACCTTTATCTGTCAGTATCTCTGCAGGGCATCCTTCCCTACAAAAGATGGCTTCACAAAATGCAATCACGCTACTCGACTGTACCTCCATCACAAATGCCACCTCCGGCCACTTTGAGAATTATGTTGCTTATGTCTTGTGTGGGTGTTACTATGGAATGAAATGGCGCTCTAGACAGTGAGGCAAATAATAATGCAAAACAATTAACAATACGGTGCACTCGTAAGAGGACCACACCCTTAGTCCCCAACTGTGTGGAAGTCCAAACAGCTACAAAGGAAAAACAAACAAGAGGCACTCGTTAAATCAACAAAATGTATCAAACAGTATTAAGTTATTCTGAAAATTATCGCATTTTGGGCCAGATGTATCAAAAAGTTTTGCACTCGCAAACGGTGCGAATCGGTAAATTCGGCCGTTTGCGAGTGCAAAACAGTGGTCTGCAATGCATGAAATGCATTCGCAGACCACAAATAAGAAATCGCTAAAATTGCAATTTCTTGCGTTGCGACCTGGAAATTGCTAGTTGCAATTTGCGATTCGCAATTTCCAGGTCGCAGGGCTATGCTGGAAAAAATCGCAAATTGCGATTTTTCCAAAAATGGCATTTTGCACTTGCAAAATACCATGCTTTGGAACCAGGTGGTAACCTGGGTCAAAATTTAAAAATGCAGTTAAACTGCATTTTTAAATTGAACATGTAAAGCACACATGCCCTTTTGGCATGTGTGTACCTTACATGTTAAAAAAAAAGTTTTTGGGGTGCAGGAGAGGGGCCTTAGGCCCCCAGCACCCTGGCCTTTTGCATTTCCAAAATTGCGATTTCTGGTTCAGAAATCGCAATTTTGGAAATGCAAAAAAATTGCAGCTATGGGCCAACAGGCCCATAGCTGCGAATGGGGCCGGTATCGCAATTTGCGATTCGGTAATAGCTTTTGCTATTTTTAAGAAATCGCTAAGTAAGAGGCGAGGCAGTCACTATTATATTCCACAAAGATTCTAATTTACTGGCAATATCGCCATCCCCCCCAAAAAAAGTGATCCGTTCGAACAAGTAAACGTTTGGTGCCAGGAGTAATATTCCAATTCGAACACCACAATCAGGTGTCCATGTCCAAATCCATTCCAATAGGTTCTTTTAATTTCCAAAGAGATAACCAAAGATGTTGATCCAACCTGATTCCACAGCCAACACGTGTTTCATCTGAGGGATACCCCACTGACTTTGTCAGGGCTATTCACGTGGTAAAGGTTTTTTAACAAGGAACATCAGTAGTCATAACAATGACTCATCTATGGATTAGACAATACGTATCACCACTTCATATTAAAGTCTCAGACGTAAAGTGGATATATCTGTGGCCGTATTGTCGGGTTAGCATTCATCGTTTTCGAACGAGAGTACGCTGTTTCACTTTGAGAATTAGTTCATCATGACTGTGGCATATTTTTCACTCACATTCAAACCATCAAATGGACCACAAATATCCATTGCAATCCTCTTCCACAGACGTTTTATTAGTGCTACTGGACATATAATTCTTTCCTGGACCTCATGTGACTTGTCGCTGCAAGCACAAAGAATACAATCTCAAACAAACCTCTCTATATGTCTATCCATACCCGGGCCACCAGAAATCCATTCAAGTGTTTTCCCTTTCATTGCAAACATACCCCATGCCCCTCGTGAAGCAGCTTTATTAATCTTTCCCTCAGTTTTAAAGGGACCATCAGTCTTTCGCCTCTTCTCACAACTGCTCCTTCCAAAGACAACTCTGACCAGATATTTTTTAACAATTCTAGATCTTGTCCCAACTTTCAACCATGTACCTTAGATACCGCTTCTATTAACTTCACAAATAACAAGTCTTCGGAAATCACTTTTCTCCATTCATTTTCCCCAATTGCACCACAGACGTAAGTCATTTCTGCAACCAACCACTCATCATCTTCAACTTCTTTGTCTTCTAATGGCTGTCTGGATAAGCAGTCTGCATTTGTGTTTTTTTACGCCCAGCACATACCTCATCGTAAACATATTCCTGAAGGCAATACAGCCACTTGGCTATACGAGGTATGGCTTTTCCAGAACCTTTGGTAGTAAAGAGATCCACCAATGGCTTGTGGGCCGTTCGAAGCTCAAATTCCACACCCCACACAACAGTCTGGAAGTGCTGTAGTCCTCACCAACAAGCCAGTGCCTCCTTTTCAGTCGTAGTGTACGTGCTTTCTGCCCCCTTTAGTGTATGCAAACCGAAAGCTACTACTCTCACTTTCCCTTCATGCACTTGCACTAGGACTGCCCCATCCCACGATTACTGGCATCTGTCACTATTATGAGCTTGCCTTAAGGATCAAAAGGTTTGATAGTGAACGCTTTAGTTATAGACATTTTCTTATCCTCAAATGCTTGTTTCCATTCTTCTCACCCATCAAATATTTCCCCCTTACTTCATAAATTTGCGCAAAGTTTTAATCTTATCTGTATATTGATATACAAATGTAGCATAATATTCAGCAAGACTAAGAAATTATCTCATCTGGTCCTTATCTCACAGTGAGGGAGCCCTCTCTATGGCCTCAACAGACGGTGCTTTGGTTTAACCCCTTCATGGGTTAATGTTTCGTCCCAGGTACTTCACTTCCCTCATGTTAAACTTGCACTTCTCCAGCCTTATGGTGAGTCCTGCTTTTTCCAACCTTTGTAGTACCTCTTTTAAAAATGTGTCATGTGGTTCCCAGACCAATACCATCCTGGAATACCAGTACATTTGACAGACCCTTCAAAACATCCTGCATTACCCTCTGGAAAACAGTTGATGCGGAGATCAATCTAAAGGGCATGCAAACAATTTGCAAAGCTCCCTTGTGTGTAATGAATAACGTCAAATGCCAGGATCCCTCCTGTAATAACACCTGATGATAAGCACTCAATAAGTCCAAGGTGGTGAAACACTTTCCTCCTTTTACACTCGCCAGCATTTTGTTTATGCAGGGAAGGGGATGATGGTCAATCCAAATGTTGTTTAGGTCTTCTAGGTCTATATACCTTCAAATTTTCCGACTGGGTTTTTTGGCAGTCACAATGGGACTTAACCATTCTGAAGCTTCAGTTGACTTGATTATACTTTAGTTGCATAGCCCCTGTAGCTCTTCCTTCAACCTGTCTCTCTCAAAGCATGTGGAACAATTCACATCTTGGGTACCGCCCCTTCCTTCGGCACAATGTGGTGCTCAAAATTCTTCAAGCAACCTAACTCTTTCCTAAATAATTTAGGAAAAAGTTGACCCATTCATTCTCCTCCTGTGATGTTAACAATACTTGCTTGCGGTAATTAGAATTGAGATTCATGTCTAAGGCTGGTTTCTCCTTACATCCCAACAAAGACCTCCCCTTTTCGGCAACATATACTTTCCCTTTTGCTTTCCTATCCTGAAATTCCAAATTGGGTACAAAATAACCTAGAACTGCCAAT
Organism: Pleurodeles waltl; assembly: GCF_031143425.1. Lineage (NCBI taxonomy): Eukaryota > Metazoa > Chordata > Amphibia > Caudata > Salamandridae > Pleurodeles > Pleurodeles waltl. The sequence continues at coordinate 310,692,690 of NC_090449.1, read as the reverse complement.
TTATTGCCACAGAATCCCTCTGGTTCCACATCAGCTGGATACAATTCATCAGTCCCCGGAGTTATTGTAAGTTTATAGATGAAGGTAAATGGGGAACAGGAATCTACCCAAACTTGTACTTCTTATATATCTACAGACCGTGAGTTTACCGGCATTAAGTCCCAAAAAAGATTTTGTTGTTCCTGACAGTAGGTCGTGTCTTTCAGCCAGTCCCCCTTACGTGAGCTGTGATCACGGCCCCAATACATTGCTACTCTGTGCTTTCACTAAAATGAGTAGCATACTCACTTACCTCCTACAATCAGGCTGTTTGTCCTTGACATATCCTATGATATGAATCGGGGAATCTCTCATATCCTATGAGTTCAATCATTGGGCTCCGTGGGAGCACTAAGCCAGATATCTCATCAATTACACCAAACACTTCCTGCCAAAATGCCTGTATCCCACTACAACTCCAAGCGGAGTGCAGAAAGTCTGCATCAGCTGCTGTGCACCTTGTACACCCAGAGTCTGAGCGCAATCAGATATGACAAAGCCGCTAAGGGGTGTAATATAATTAATTTATATAACTACGGGAAAGGCTGCGCATACCCTCAACAAAATTTACAGACATCATCGGACAAGGGCACATCTAAATCATGTTCCCAGTGCACTCTGGCATGCTGTAGAGGGAGCAGTAGCCTGCATAGTTGCATATAGGCGAGTGATGAGTCACCTTGATGTTGGGGTGGTGTATAGTAGGCGTATAGTAGGTCCAAGGCCTGAAATACCTGTGTTGGAGGAAGGGGAAGTCACTATGCTGTGTGCGTACTGCTGTTTGCATATGGAAATAGGTCAAGCAATATAATGCAGTGTTGTAGGGTTCACGGAGCGCTGTTGTGGGCGGACACAACTTGGCCTCCCGGCGACAAAGACCCCATAGTAGTTGTGCATGTTGCGAAGGCGCACATGTGTACATTACCCTGCCTTGTTATAGGCAGCCCGGGTTGGTCAAGTAGCGGCATGGAAGGCGCATACCAAGCTGAAGCACCAGTGCGATGTAATAGCGCCTACCCAGCGAAGGTCACACATGCTACTGTGCCTATGCCCATGTGCAACCAGCGTAGGGAAAAGTATAATGCCCTAAAAGTCTGCGTGGCTAAATTGAATCATGTTATGGGGACGTGTGTGGCAGGTATCTAATGGGGTGGGTCCAGAAGTGAGTGAAGTGTGCATGAGCACAGTTGTAATATAGCTCAAAATACGGAGCTGCCAGTCCTCCCATTTCGAAGGGCTGGGTTAGCATGGCCCATGAGGTTCTGAGCTGCCTACTCCCCCAGACCAGAGATATTAATAACGAGCTGAGTTTCCTCGTAAAACAGGGTGCGAGGGGAGTGGGGATATTGATGAATAAATATAGGAATTTAGGCAGGACCACTATCTTGGCGATCACAACACATCCCTTTAAGTGAGAGGGGTAGAGAGCGCCAGGCCTCAATCTTGTCCTCCAGCTAGGAGATTGCCCTGCCATAGTTTTCGGTCCAGAGATCATTCACATCTCTGCCCAGCCAAACTCCCAGGTAACGCAGTGGCTCAGTTGCCCAATGAAGCGAATACTCCGAGGCATGTGGGGCCATAGTGTCCATCAGTGGAAAGATAACAGATTTTGCCCAGTTAATTGTGACTCCCGAAAGCTGGCTGGACCTTATAAATTCTTGTATAATAGGGTCTAAATTGACATGTGGGTCCCGCGCGTACAGGGTAACGTCATCAAAGTACATCAATACCAAATTGGGACACTGTCGAAACGCCAACCATTGGTTATGATGATGCTGTTTCAAGCACGCAGCCAGAGGGGTACTCCCCGGATGAAACACGTGTTGACGATGACGATGGACTGAATTGTTAATCTTTGGGATCAATCACGTAGGAAATACATACTGGATTTGTGGATGAGATTTGGACTCTGGAGGAAAATTCGAAATTAATTTTAATGGATGTTGAATCAAGGACTTTATACATTTGAACTTATATGTTAGGAGGTTATGAATGTACTACTTCAAACATTTGAATGTCAGTATTGTGATGGCATGTAATATACTTTAAGTACTCTAATATAAACGATTTTGGAGTATTTCATTTTGTTCATGTGTGCAGAGGTAAAGTACTTTGTGTAGATAACTCTCTGTTATCGCTTTTGGGGGATATAGAGGGTGCAACCCCAGTCCTTTGCACCGTGTTTTAGACTCGTGTTCAATATTATTTTTTTAGAGTAGGAGCGCTTGATACTCACTAGTCACCCCCCTAATTAGTGTCAGGCACTCAGCCAGTAGGTCCAGCACCACCGCAAAAAGCAGTGGCAAGAGGGGAAAGCCTTGCCGGGTGCCCCTAGATATAGGGAAGGATTCAATGATATACCCATTGATTCTCAATCTAGCTGTTGGGTTCAAGTAAAGCATCCGGATCAATTGAATGAATCTTGGGCTTAGGCTCAAACGAGGTAGAAGCGCGAACAAGAAGGGCCACCGAGGGAGTCAAATACCATAGTGGCATCTAAGAATATCACCGCAGCTCAACTCTCAGGGTCTATAGTCTGGGTCACTGCTAAGTAGGTACATAAGTTATACACAGTAAATCGGCCAGGCATGAACACTGACTGGTCTGGTAGCACAATGGTAGGTAGCAGAGGCCGAAGTCTGGATGCAATCAGCTTCGCCAAAATCTTATTGGCTACATTTATTAACAACAGTGGTCTGTATGAGTCACAAAGGCTAGGATCCTTCCTGGGCTTCAACACAATAAGCGCCTCACGTAGCGAAGTAGGAAGTATGCCACCTTCCAGAGATTCCGCAAACATATCTAACAAATGCGTCGCCAACAGCTCTGCATATTCCTTATAAAAGGCTGCTGTGAATCTGTCAAGTCTCGGTGCCCTGTCAATCAGGAGACCTATGTATTACCTGAATTACATCACCCTAGGAAAATGGGGAGTCCAGGTGTTGCTGTGCCCGCCCTCCAAACATAGAAGGCTGTATCAAAATAATCTGTGTACTGCTCGAAGTCTGGGGTGTTTGGCGAGGAATAAAGAGAGGAGTAAAATTCCTTGATAATTCTTCAAACGTCAGCTGTACCCGCATGTGGCGTCCCCCACCTTCGTCCCTGAGCTCCAAAATGTAATCGCAGAACCAGGGTTTCCGCATCAGCGTCTTCCCGGCACATTCTCCCTCTCCATAGCACATCACCATCGCCTTCTTTACCGGAAAAACAAACTTCACGATGCGCTGCCTCATCATACTGTGTCATTTTGCCCCTGCCCTCCACCAGCAGGGCACCAGAGTCATAATAGTGTAGTTCCACAGATGTAAGGTGACCCTCCAGATCAACCAGCTCGCGGATTAGCGCCCGGAGCATGCTGTGCTGTTTGGCAAGATGTATTCCCCAAATAACCACCTTAAAAGCTTTCCAAAGCACACCGAGAGAGGGCACTGATCCCTTGTTAATGGCAAAATATTCCACAATAGCCTCCTGCACCTCCGCTCTAAATACCTGATTGTGCAAAGCACCCACAGGGAGATGCCATGTAAAGGCAGTGGTTAACCACCACCGTCCAGAGCTCCATGTCTCTGATGCCGAGCCACAAGTCAGTTCCGGACCAACTGTTTTGCCCATGTTAATACGGATTCCTTCCATAAGCAAACAATGTTTAGCTCACCAAATATCAACCAGGGCATGCTCCTTCATTATAGAGTTCAAGCCCTTCGCAGCGACCAGATGTGGGGGAGGCAGCTGCAACCTAGACTCCGCAGCCAAGTGGACTTCCTGCTGCATACAAACATCTATGGCATGTTGGCGCTGGTATGCCGACATCAGGTGCATTTTGAGCATATCATTCAGCCCCCTTAAATTCTAGGACAAACATCTTAATGTTGAACTATTGCCTTGAGGCATCATGCAAAATCACTTGTCATTTAGTCACAACGCACATCCTGAGGAGTCGCCCAGTTTGCCAAAGTTTGGGGAAGGGAGAAGGAAAGTACAGGGACAAGACAATAACATCAAAACCTATGTTTCAAATTTCCCATATGACCCACCACCCATGTCGACCCCCCCCAAACAGGCCTGACAGCCTACGCCCACCCAAGCTATCCTTGAAAACAGTCCCAAACACCAGGGGTACAACCATAACCATGGACTCGTCCTTGCGGGCGCTGGAGAGGCCAACAGTCCCTTCCCAACAAAGGGATGCTTGGACAGGACAAAACAGAAAAAAAAATAGACATGGAGCCATCTAAGCCTCAATCATGTTGTATAACACTCTTGGCTGGGGGCCAACGAGCAACTCAATGCTCACCCAATCCAGTTTGTACTCTGTTATTGTCACTCAGGCGGTCCCCATCCTCCTTGTCACCATCCGGGGCAGCTAGATCAGATTTCTTAGGGATGGTTTTTACAAATTTTGCAGCTTGTTTAGGATGTGTGAAAAAGTGCAGCTTTACATTGTGCTGAATTCTCAGTTTTGCTGGATAGATTAAAGAATACTTAGCAACAGTTTGGTTCAGTGAGCGCTTCACTGTCAGAAAAGTCCTGCGTGCTGCCTGGATGCCAGGAGTGTAGTCCAGGAAGATGGCGAGTGTGTTGTTGTTTTTAGATAATTGGACTGCGTTCTCGGACCAGGTGGAGCGCAGTGTCTTGATCTCTATAATTTAGCAGGTGCACTATAATGGGTCGGGCTGAGGTTCCCAGCAGAGGCCTTGGGCCCAGAGGTCTATGCGCCCGCTCTACCAGAAAGCGTGCCAGAGAAAAGCGACTTCAGCATGCCCTCCACATACTTCTCCATATGACCCATTTCTGTAGATTCGGGGATACCCAGAATGTGGAGATTGTTCCGCTTCGAGCGAGCCTGAAGGTCCTCATTTTTGTTGTCACCTCAAGCACATGAAGGAGCCGCTCGTCAGAAGTATGGCGCTCAGCCTGTAAATCAGAAGTGCAGGTCTCCACATGGTCAAGTCGGTTATCGTGGTTGTCCACTTGTCTTTTAGAAAGGCCATGCGGTCAGTGAGATGGTCTAACTTAGTATCAATGCCAGAGAGGCTCTATTTGAGGTCCAAAAATATAGCCTTGATTGACAAAGGCTGTGCCTCATCCTCTTGGAGCGATTCCATTGTGTCTTCGTCTGTGACCGCTCGGTTAGCGTGCCTGGACTTCTTCCTGCTTTCAAATGAGAGCTTTGCTTGTCTGAGGTCAGTTTTTCCCTTACAGGCAAACTCCAGTCTCAGCCAGTCGCATTGGAGGTAAGATATCACTCGCGGTCAGCACCTCCCGCACCCGGCGTAGCTTCTCTTCGCAGTGTCTGGCAGCCAGTGCAAGAGTGCAAGGCAGCAGGCTGCAGACACAGGTAGCCATCTGAGTGCTCTCTCCTTCCTGCCTGGTAGCACAGGGGCCTCATCACCCTCCAGTACAGGGCAAACAACACTTCACAGTGGTCACAAAGAATGCCCACCTCATATAGTCTACAGCCAAGCCCAGCCGGGCCCTAACCTTCACAGATGAGGCTGGGCAACAACTTGCGGCACAGATTCTAGATCTTTGCTTCAGCCCAACGGCTCAGGAGCAGCCCCAGGCACACAAGGTCTCCCAGATGCACCCCCCCGTTCCAAGGTCGGGCCACCAGCCACTCAGTACACCCCAACTAGGGCTCTCCTACCTCCAGGCGTAAGCAATTCAGGTCAGGGCAGCACGTCCCTCCCCTGTTGTTCTCTCCATCGGGGCAACAGCCGTGACCAGGCCTAAGGAGGAGCCCAGCGAGGCCCTCCACAATGCCCCCCACCACCACCGCACGTGCACTACAGCAGGCCTCCTGGATGCGCAACCTTCCTTTGTGCACCACCTCTGAGTGGCGGGAAGCCACCGCCGCCGGACCACACTCCCAAGGGTTTCCTCCTGCTGTAAGTATTTTGTCCCGAATGGGTGCCGCCCCAGGCAGTGCCACCACCCGAGGCCTCGGGAGAAGCCATCAACCACACACAGGCTTGGCAAGCGGCTCCACAATATCCGCAGCCTCCACTCATCAGGCACTCTCGCCGCCCCCGCCAGCAGCAGTGGGCCTCCTCAGCATTCTCTTGCCAGTGCTAGCACAGCTACAAGCCAAACACGATCCAACCAGCTCTGTCCACAGGCTGGTCTCCAGAGGCAGGGCAGTCTCACTGTCCGAGCCCCATAGGCTGCAGCCCGCTGGCCGTTCAGCCCGCTGCCCTCCTCACTCTCACGGCCACAGTCCTTTCTAAGGTAGGTCTAGGTAAGGTCTTCAGCCCTTTCCTCCCTTCTAAACCCAAACAGTGTTTAAGGATTGCTAATTTCCTTTTCACAACATATTCACCCAAACCTATGGCTTCCAAATGAGTCTCAAAGGTTTCCTTCCAGTCTTCCCAACACATGCAAGGTGTACCTGGGTTTTGTAAAAATGCTGGTGGCGCAGGTATAAATTGTGATGTCATGTTTTGTCAAAAGCTTTTTTGTAAAATATATTTTCTCTAACTCTACTCTCCTTCAACCAGCCCCAATCCAGGGGTCTTCCCAGAACTGCTTATCCTAAAAAATGTAAACTGTTCATACATCACTAAATCAAAATTTCACTAGGAAAAAATACCAGGAACAAAGGTGTCCCTTTTACCAGGTTGTTCTTAAAAGGAAATTAACTGATTGACAGACGGTGTGCCTATCACCGAAGAAATCATATTCAGTGTGCCTGTCACTGCAGACTTGGTCACAATATAATATGATTGGATTTTTTTGCCCTCTTTGGCACGAAAATACCCTTTGTTAATTAAACATAGTCATAATAATAGGTGTGCCTTTCCCAGTGAGTACAACAAGGTTGATGGTCAGGCAGCAGGCAGTTTGTCTTTCACTATGGTGTGCGTCACCAAGCTCTCACACACATTGTACACACAGAGCAGCAGTTATTTGGTGTGATATTTCCTTCCTGGTTGTTGCAGCAATTCACCTGCGTTCAGTCGTTGCTAGGTCACCACATGCAGGTGTCCCAGGAAAAGTAACACCATGTTCCGATGTGATGGATGTGACACGTATGATGTTAAGAATGTGCTTCTGCAAGCTGGGGTAGAATCACACACGATCCTCAGAGCACGCCTCCATGCATTAGAGCAATGCTTCCAGAAACAGTAAGTCCTTTCTCCGACTGTCCTTGAGCAGTGCCCCAGAGTTTCTTCACAATCTGACTCACATGCACTCCTTTCCTGCTTATATGTAGCCGATATTGGGCTAAATGTGCCTGAGCGCATACATGGTACAAGCCAAAGTCTGACCCTGCCAGTCCACCCAGGGCATATGGAAGGTAAGAATTTCCCAGCAAAATCTTGGTTGTATCCCTGCCATGCCGGGTAAATCATGTTGGATCTTAGCATATCAATTGTGTGATTAGAAAAATGGGGACATTATAAAAAAGTTATAACCGTTGCAACAGGATAACTATTTTTATCAAGGTGAGACGGCTCATCAGGCAAAGGGGTAGGTGGTGCCATTTACTGTCCTGATCCTTCACCTTGGCCATAGCCACCCCGTAGTTTCCCATCTGCTAGAGACTTCCAGTTGCAGACTCCTTACCTTTTGAATTTAGGTGTCAGTCTGGATCTGGAGATTTTTCTTGAGCAGTACCCCTGCGCGCCTTTAGGTGGCATCGATTGGTTACATGTCCGTCGTCTGCATCATGCGCACCAGATATGACGTTGAGGGTCGTATATAGGTGCCACCTCGGCGCGCTGACGTCAGTTCTGTCCTTTCCGCACCAGCCTGCGCTGATCTGAAGAGCTTCCCCTCAGTCAATTTTTTACTGGCCTTTTCTGACATTTTGTGTAAGTTTTTTCGAGTTGTATAACCCCTGGTGCATTGAGGATGTCCTTTAGAAAGACTGGGTTCAAGCCCTGGGGGTCAGGTCAACAGGCAATGTCCGTGACCGATCCGCACCTTGTGTGCCTTTGGTGTCTAGAGCGCAACCACGTCCCAAAGTCATGCTCTGAGTGCCGGGCCATAAATCCGAAGGCTGTCGGGGAGTGGTCCCTAAAGCTGAGGTTGGCCCGGTGCACGGCTCCATGTAAGTCCCAATCTCTGTCGGGAGGAAGGTCTTGGGATCGGTCGTAGAGCCCCCAATCTTCATCCCACTCTAGGTCCTCGGAACGTTCAAGTAAGTTGAGGCACAAGAAGAAGTCGAAGGCGAAATGTTCTTCAACTTCACCTCATCCATTGGCCGATGAGATGAGGGAGGGAGTCACTCAAGGCCTCCATCTGCGAACCCTGCACCTCGGCCGACTTTGTGCTTCCCAGAGTTTCTGGGAGCCAGCATGACTCCTGCCCAGCTAAAAGAATTTTAGGAGGCCATGTGCCTCCTCTTTGGGCAGTCCAACTCTGCTGGCACGCCTTTGGACCCCGCAGAGTCAGAAGGTGTCCCTTTGGGTTCCACACCGGCCGCTCCGGCCTCAGCTCTGAGGGGCAAACATGAATCAATTTCTAAATACGAAACAATAGCAGTCATACCACTTTGACATTCCCGGCGCTGGTCCAGACGTTGACGCTCCTGGTGCCGCCTGTACCCCCAGGCGGCAATACCCTACCCTCATTGCTGACTGATACAGAGCTGGATGAACGTTATATGACACAGACTCCAGTCTTGGCAGGGGCCATGCCCCCTATGTCGGATCCTGTGACTTAAATATTTTGGGCTGGGTTATTGTGAGGACGGCAAGGGGTCACTGGACCCTTTAGAATACCAGTACCAAGACCCCTTAGACTGCCATGCAGATCTGAGTGAAGCCAGTGGACTGGAAACCTCCTGAGATACTGGTATGCTCTCTTCCACCTACCATGGCTACGGAGGAAGGTGCTTCTTTTTCAGTGGTGGTGTGGAGAACAGCCGAGGTCCTGGACCTTGAGCTAAGTTTGGTGGCAGTCAGCACTAACCTCCTGACAGAGGTGCTTAAGCCTGGGTCTTCATCCTCTGAGCCACTGTTTATTAATTAAGCCCTTAAGAATGTCCTTGTGGGTACCTGGTCCAAACCCAGCAGAGGGGCTCCTGTGAACAGGACAATTGCCCGCCGCCATCACCCTGCAATGGGTGACCGGGGTTTTCTAAAGCAGCATCCTACCCCTGAGAGCTTTGGTTATCCAAGCCTCCACTTCCCAGGGTGCGATCTCTTCTGCACCCCCAGAGAGGGAATCCACGAGGCTGGACACACTAGAGAAGATGTTCACCACCACCATCCTGGCATTGCAGTCTGTAAACACTGCATGCCTTTTGGGCCTTTATACCCACCCGCTGAGGGATATGGTTGAGCAAGTGCTGCCACAGGTCCTAGAGGAGGCCCAGCCTCTAATTTCCCAAGCAGTTGCTGAAGGGAGAGATGCAGATGTGGACTGGACATGACTGACTCACTGGGCAGAGCGGTTGCACCGACAATGGCCCTTTGGCGCCACGCCTGGTTGAGGACGTCTGGCTTATTGGGGGATATCCAAGCTAACCTTATAGATGTGTTATTTGATGGCACCTGTCTCTTCAGAGAGAAAGCAGACTCTGTGCTTGAGCACTTCAAGGATTCTTGTGCCATAGCCATGTCCTTGGGCCTCGCGGCGGCCCCTCGACTACCTCAGTCTGCTTTTCGCCCTTTTCTTGGCTATGGAAGCGGCGCCCAACCACGTCCATTCCCCTCCAGCAACCGTGCTGCACATGCTGCCCAACCTCTGCGTGGCAGAGGATGTAGGATCCACCGTCCGCATGGATCAGAGAGTCAGCGGTCTTGCCAGTCCACTGCCCCCCCTCTGCAGCTGCCTCCAAGCCTTCCTAGTCTGACTCTTCTCAACCAGGGACCAGTCGGAGGCAGGATCCACCATCACTTGCTCAGATGGCAGTCCATCACATCAGACAGGTGGGTTTTGCAGATAGTCCAAATGGGCTTATGCCCTCCCCGTCAAAACTACCCCTCTATCCATGCCACCATCCTACGATCGAATGATGGAGGATCACTTGGCACTTCTCTGAGAGGAAGTTACAGCGTTCTTGGCCAAGGGAGCCAGAGAGAGGGTCCCTGTGCCAGAAGTAGGTTGTGGTTGTTATTCCTGCTACTTTCTGGTGGCCAAAAAGGACAGCAGCCTGTGCCCTATACTAGATCGTTGGTCCCTCATTCTCTTTCTCAGGAATGAGAAGTTCAAAATTCTCACTCTGGCTCAGATTGTATCTGCCCTGGACCCAGGAGACTGGATGGTAGCATCTGGAAGGATGCTTATTTTGATATCCCCATCCTGCCTGCCCACAGATGTTACTTGCAGTTCACGGGGGGCCAAGAACACTTACAGTTCATTGTGCTACCTTTTGGCCTTACCAGCCCCCCCTTGGGTGTTCACCAAGGTGGTGGCAGTGATTGCAGCTTACCTGTTCAGGACAGGGGTTTCAGTCTTCCCCCTACCTCGACGACTGATTGTTGAAGGCGGGCTCGTCATCTCCAGACTTCGGTGAAACTCCAGCGTTCTCTGGGGTTCATTATAAAAGCGTCAAAGTCACACTTAACTCCCACTCAGATGCTCCCTCTCATCGAAGCTGTTGGCGGCACTGCAGTTTCAGGCTTATCCTCCCAAGCAGCAAGTCCAGGATATTCAGGCTATGACACCGATGTTTCAGCCTCTATCCTGTATTTCATTGAGAATAACATGTGGGTGCTGGGCCTCAAGGCCTCCTGCATCCTGCTGGTGACACATACTAGATGGAATATGTGGGCTCTGCAGTGGGACCTGAAGTTCCAGTGGGTGCAACATCCGGGGAATCTCTCCAACATGATCCAGATCTCAGAGGGAATTGCGCAAGACCTCTAGTGGTGTCTAAAGAACTGCAAATGGGCTCGAAGCAGATCCCTCTCCCTTCCCCAACAAGATCTGACAGTAGAGACAAATGCATTACTCCTGGGATGGGGAGGCCTCCTTGGAGAGGCGGAGATCAGAGGGGTCTGGTCTCTGGCAGAGTCCGGTCTCCACATCAACTTACTGGAGCTCTGGGTGCTCAAACTAGCATTGAAACCATTTCTTCCCTTTCTCAAAGGTAAGGTAGTGCAGATGTTCACGGACAACACCACTACCATGTGATACTACAACAAGCAGGGCGGAGTGGGTTTGTGGACCTTCTGTCAAGAGGCTCTGTGCCTCTGGACATTGCTGTAACATCAGGGCATTTTCCTGATAGTTGAACATCTTGCAGGCTCTCTGAACGTCAGAGTGGACGAACTCAGCTGACAATGCTTAATCACGAATGACATCTCTATAGGGAGGTGGCATAAGGTCTCTTTGAGCAGTGGGGAGAGCCTTGGTTAGATCTGTTTGCCTCCGCAGAGAATGCAGTATTGCACATTGGAGTTTCCAAATCTGCAATTGCTTGGCGCCGCATTTCATCTTGAGTGGAACTCAAGCCTCCTCTACACCTTTCTGCCCTTACCACTTCTGCCCAGAGTTCTCAGGAATATCAAGAATGACTGGGCCTAAGTAATGCTTGTGACTCTGGCCTGGGCACGAAGAGGCTGGTATCGCAAGCTTTTGAGCCTGGTCATTTATCCTCTCATCAGACTGCCCCTTTGGGAGGATCTTCAGTCACAGTAGCAGGGGAGGGTTCCCCACCTGAACCTGTCCAGTCTCGGCCTTTATGCGTAGAGATTGATCCATGGCAGTTGACATCTTTTGACCTTCCTCCCAAAGTCTGTAATGTTATTTTGGCAGTCAGGCGTCCCTCCACCAAAGAGGTATACGCCTGCCGTTAGAAGAAATTTGTGGCATGGTGCACAGACAAGTCCCTTCACCCTCCCCCTTCTTCCCATGTTCTGAGTTTCTCTTGTTTATACTTTCTTTGGCCCAGCAGAGCTCTGCTGTGAGCACTCTCAAAGGTTACTTATCTGCTATCTCTGCGTTTTTGAGGTTGTCTGATCAATTTTTGTTGTTTAATTCTCCAATTATAAATAGGTTCCTTAAAGGCCTTACTCATATGTTTCCTCCATCTACATTCATTTTACTCCAATGGGATTTTAATCTAGTTTTGACACTTTTTATGTGCACTCTTTTCCTCTTAGGCTTCTCACTTTGAAAACAGTATTTCTTGTGGCCATTACATCTGCCCGTAGAGTGAGCTTCAGGTGTTGTCATCTAAACCACCCTAGTTTTCATCTACCCTGACAAAGTGGTGCTTCACACTAAAGCTTCCTTTTCACCAAAAGTGGTCACGTCCTTTCATGTAAGCCAATCCATCACCTTGCCTACTTTTTGTGCACGTCCACATCCTTCTAAGGAAGAGGAGAGACTCCACCTCCTGGACCCAAAAAGAGCATTGGTGTTCTCCCTTGATCATACAAAAGAGTTCTGGGTGCATGATCAACTCTGTCAATTATATGGGTGTAAAGAAAGATCGGGCAGTGCCTGAAGTGGACTATCTCCCAATGATTCATACCCTATTAAAATCTGCTACGCATTGGCCAAGAAGCAACCACATGAAGGTTTGCATGTTCATTCTACCAGAGCCACAGCTGCAACCACTGTGTTACCATGCAGAGTTCCACCCCTTGACATCTGTCAAGGGGTGAAGTGGGCATCCTTCAACACGTTCACCAAACAATACTGCCTGGACACTACTGTCAGGTCTGTAGGGACGGGTACTTTGCCCGTTCGATCCTGCAGGACTTTCTAGTTGGATTTTGGCTTGTAGACCCTCCTCAGGGGATGGTATTGCTTGGGTATCTATTCAAAAGGTACGGAATCTGCAACCAGAAGCCTCTATCAGATGATCAAGTTTCTTAACTTTGGTAGTGCCTTATCTGGTAGAGCATATTCTAATTGCAGATTCTGTAGTGGATCGCATTTAGTTTTAATGGGAATCAGGAGTTTAGCTTAGCCTTCTGGCTTGCAGGCCTGTGCCCCATCACCCAGTGATTTTTTACCTACTAAGCTTGTTCTGTTTTTAGCACATTTACTTAATTATTTATTTTAAGATGGCTGCTATATTTATAGTTGGGAAGATGTTTTAGTTTCACATTACCAGTGCCACTCTGTAAAAGCATCACTATCTGCGTCAAAGATAAATGAGGTATGTAGGTATTCAAATCATGTACTCTCCCACTTTCGTGTGACAGTAACATAATGTACCTTTTCAGGGAATTGTTTATATAATTGCCGCCCCAAGCATGCCTTCTTATCTATTGTTTGGGAACATACCTGCGTCAGGGGTCCTAGAAGATCTGTATAAATACATCTCACACAGCCAAGATTTTCAGAGGGATTCCTACCAGATGCCATCGACGCTATCTATGCTACACTTCGCCTTGATGCAGACCCAGTCTTCATGTCACCACGGAGTCTGATCTAGAGACCTCATTCCAAGGTAAAGCGGGTTGGGGGCTCTTCTCATGGACATGGTACTGCCAGATTAGGTTTAACACGCCTAGCTCTCTTTAGGTTACAGATTAGGTTCATCATGTTAGGGTATTAGGGCCTATTTCACATCTATTTCACATTTCATGTTATTGCAAAATGGTGGGGGTATTTGTATTCATGACTTTAGTTTTTACAATTCTGTTTCTTGCATTGTTCATTATCCTAATCATCGCAGCCCATGCAATTTACAGAAGATTGCAGTCTTGTTAATAAAACCTATTCAAAACTTTACTGCATCTCTTTCACTGCCTGTGTATGACTGAGACTTGTTGCTCATGTGAGAAAAGGGTAATCTCTGTTTAACCACAACTCCCTTGAGTCCGTGCATCAAGGCTACCACAAATCAACTTTTACTGTTTCGGTTTTTGGTGAGGTACTGCTTGTGAGCGGGGAGGGTTGGGCCGACAATTGCAACGTTGTAGGATTGGCCTAGTTGCCTACAAACAAAAGTACTGTCATCTCTAAACCAGTAGCCTTGCCTAGAGCAAGAGTCAAACTATGACATGGCGCCACCAACAATGGTAATTAGGCACTAATTTACGGATACCCTGACTATCACTGTCTCACACACAACAGGTACCCTAAGTACCATTATACAGAGATGTACTTGGTCAGCTGAACAGGGAGCACCAACTAGGCTGTAGGTTGTTCGAGCTAGAACTCTTAAAAGGACTTTCTCGCCTACTTGGTGTTCCATCTCTTTACCCATTTCACAAATATGGCTAATGTCACAGACATCCCTGAGACCCTACACTTAGTAGCACATGGCTTAACAGAAGAGGGCGGGGATGTCACAATCATAGTAGAATCTAATGAAGCTTACCAAACAGAAACATTTTACTCCTGGGCCTCCTCAGGGGGTCTGAGACTGCTTAGAAAATTAAATAATATTAACAGATTAGGTCCCAAGTTTTCAGTAATGATTCAGTGGGGGAAGGGTCCCAGGATTCAATAATGTTTTTGTGGGGGTCCCCGGGTTCCAGTAATGACAAAGTGGGAGTCCACAGAAGTCAAAAGGTTGGGAAGCACTAGCCTAGATCTTTCACATTCCACACATACAGAACTGCAAACTTATCACAACGCATACCAGTATCTTGAAATACCAATTACTTATTACGAACATCAGAACTGGTTTAATGGTACCCTACCACACGTAATACAACCCGTGAGATTAGGTCCCTTAGGTAATGAAGGACCAATGTGGCCTATGTTTGTCACATATACAACTCACACCGGTGTACAAACACGCAGGCAGCTGATATGCACAATCTAAGCATTGAGCTAGTAACACTATATACACTTGTTCAGTTTGTAATGCGAACTCTGAACACAACACCAGCGCGTCAATCACCACCAGCACCCCATGGATACCAATTGGCTACTACTGGGATTAATCCACAAACAGTACATTCTGTCATGGGTAAAGTGCCCACGGAACGAGAGAAGATCCCATTCTGGATAGCCCAGAAAACAAATCAGCTGGAAGCTGTGTTTCCCCATACGGGACCACAGGAAAACATAGAATTCCCACAATGTGCTTGCCCTTCGGGATGGTTTCCTCGGTTGATGACAGCGCCACATGGGGTACAGCCTTCACTGCGATTTATACTACCACACATGGTACCCTGACACTTGCCAATTTACCGGAAGTGTTTAAACAAATTCAGAATGAGTATGGGGCTGCACCAGCCCTAGACTTGGGGTTGAAACTGATGCGTAACTTCAAAGCACTCGCCTCAATCATACTCAGTAACATTAAAGGGGAAGCAGTAGCGTTGGCTATACGCTTGGGGCTTCGAGAGATTCCATATTTGGATCAGGAGAAACAGTTACCGAAAATAATTTACAATACCTATACCAGTATAGGACTGCCTGAAAATCAGAGTACCACTCCTAAGGAAGGTACTAAACAAGCACATGAGGGTTCTAAAAAGCACTGGGATAAACAAAAGCAAATTAAAGACCGACGAAGTCAAAGAGCAGATTCTCCACACCTGGAGAACTCCGACAGGAGATATAATTTCAGAAATAGAGAAAATATAAAAGCTCCTGACAGATACTGATTTACGTCCCTCTCATTCCTTTCAGAACGCACCGAATAGACATAGCGAGGGAGTGGGCTGGTCAGAGCGACGTCCTAACTACGTGAAACAGAAGAAAGTCTCACCACTGTCTTCAGACAAAAAAGAAGACCAGTCCCCACAACAAAAGCCACAGTTTAAAAAGAAAAAGGTGGCAGCACTGTCAATTAAAAATGCCAGTCAACTTGAGAATATTGCTGAAGAACAAGACGAGGGCAGTGACACTGCTAGACAGCGTGGCAGATATGTCGCCAGAGTCTGAAAGATCATCTGTATGCGACAGCAGCTAGTGACTTTATTGCAGTCAAGACTGCAGACGGGTGCATTCTTCCACCCAACAGGGTTTTTGATTTAAATATCCAAATTGATGGAGACATAGAGCACACCATTAATGTGATATTTTGGGATGAACTTAGTTGTGATATCCTACTGGCCGAATGAGACTGGACACCTGAGCACCTCCGTAAGCTCCCACATGGGGAAGATGTCATTTTGCCTTCTTTCTCTTATCTTGTTCCATAGGCAGTAAAACATGCCTACGCTGTCACCGCAACCATGTAGGTTGGGATAAGGCTTCTCCTTGCCATGTAATACCTATCAGGTCTACACCCCAGCCTCAGCCACAATATCCTGTCAAACATGAAGCCTAAGCTCCGGTGAGGGAGATCCTCACTCAGCTCGAGTACCAGGATGTAATTGAGCCCTGGGTCTGCAATTAATGACCTGTTATTTCCCGCTACAAAACCAGACCATTCATACAGGATAGTCTTAGATTACAGACACTTAAACAGTCGTACATGCACATATGCAATATGGAATTCACACAACACTAATTAACAATACAGTGCATAAAACATATAAAACAACCTTGGATATCTCCAATGTTTTTTTTCTGCCAACATGTAGCACACTAGAGTCAGGACCTGAGTGCATTCTCATTTGGCTCATAAAAACACCCTTGTTGTTTGCCCCAAGACTACAAGAACAGCACAGGGCTGTTCTCAGCACATGTAACATAAATTTTTCATGATATTGATCCTGAGGCGTTGTCCTATGTGGATGACATCTATCTCACAGATGACGACCTCAACATTCATCTTGCCAGGGTCGATCGGATCGTTCTAGGATTCACAGCCCTTGGTTACAAATTTAATTTCAGGTAAACTAAAATAGCCTTTCTCAGCGTATTGTTCCTGGGATACGAGCTATCAAACAAAGGCAGGAGCTTGGCCCTGCACTTTTTAGAGAAGTTTGCTCAACTCCAGCCACCAAATACTATCAAGAAACTACAGTCTTTACTTGGTTTCTTTAACTGAGGTAGAACTTACATTCCTGACTATGCACAATGTATCAAGCCACTCTATGACTTAATATGCCCTGATTTCTCTAGCAGACACTGGGCAGTAGAACACACATGCATCCTTAGAGGACTACAACAGGAAACGCTAGAAGCAAAACACTTACACACCTGTGACAACAAAACAAATTTGGTCATCAGAATAACTGCTGGTGCCATTGAGTTCATTTATGTCACCTTTAAGGAAGGTGACACAGTACCCATAGCATATAACTCACATTTATACTCCAATGCAGAACAACGCTTTACACCCACAGAAAAAATTCTGACTGCTGTACAGATGGCTGCCATCAAGGAGAGACCACTTGCCCAAGGGAAACACATTATTGATATTACCCCAGTGGGGGTCTTCGAGGCACTCACCGAAGCTAGTGTTCCTAACGCTAAAGCATTACATCCACGTTGGATTCAGTGGGCAACCTCCCTGACTGCCATCGATGTTGATTACATATTTGATCCAAAACTTCAGATACAATAATTTCTCCAATATGAACTGGAGTAACCTGCACCTCTAGACATCCAGCCACTTGACAGATACAGTACTGTCATTTACACTGATGGTTCAGCTGTAGGTACCAAACATCAATACTCAGCCACTTGCGCAGGCGTGAGCGGAGTGATGAAGGATGGTGTATTCCACCTTCACAATACTTACACGCAGACCCTAGGGGGACTGCACAGTTTAGCTGGCTGAACTCAAAGCCCTTATCTTCGCACTAGAACATACGGGTCCAGAACAGCCCACGTTGATTGCGATTCGTACTACTGTGTCCAGTCGTACAATGATTATCTTAATCATTGCCGATTGAACGGGTTCAGAGACTCCAAAGGGAACACCATAAGACACAGGTCTCTGTGGGGGAGGGTGGGTGATCTCAAGGATAGGCTACTGAGTGCTCATGTAGTCCATATATTGGGCCCATAACGTGTAGGAGTACACGTTATTGGCAACACTTTGGCTGATGAAGCAGCCAAATCCGCAGTAGCTACAGCTTTTGTGGCTGCAGTGGCTCGTTCCCAGATGAGATTGGATAATGAGATATTGGCTGTCGTGAAAGCTTCGGCTGAAGGCAAGCCTCTCCCAAAGGCATACCCTACAAAATACTCTTACCACATCAGTGCACACAATTTTGCCTACGCAACACTTCCTGAGCTTTGAGATCGTGTGATCCCCCACCAAGACCAGAGATTAGATCTAATAAAAGCAGCGCATGAGGATGTTGCCTGTGCACATGCTGGTATTGCGGCCACAATAACACTTTTACAGAAATGCTTCTGGTGGCCAAGTTTATACAAGCACACCAAGCAATATGTCCTTCGCTGTGACATTTGCCATCATCAAACGCCCTCTGCAGACATCCTTCTTAGTGTTCAACTGGCCACTACAATGTGTGTAGCTGGACAATTGTGGTCCACTTCAACCTGATGGTGCATACAAATACATCCTAGTCACTGTAGATTCTTGTTCTAGATTCCTGTGGCTATGGCCACAGCGGTCGGCTCACTCTCGAACTGTAAAAGACTTGCTGAACTTTATAGGTACATATGCGGTTGCAGCATTCCATTCGAACCAGGGCCCTGCCTTTGCCTCCAAGGGATTCAGGGACACTATGGGGACGATGGGTGTTGAACTCCATTACTCCTCACCCTACCATCCAGAGGGAAAGTCGGTCGTGGAGAGTAGGAATCGTGATCTAAAGCAGTCCTTAACAGCTAGGGTATTAGTTTCTAGCCGTAGCTGGCTTCATCGCATATAAGGTGGTCCAGAGCCCACTGAAAAATCTGCCAAGATTACTTCCGCCATCCATTCACTCTTTTCCAGTGTGTTTGCGGGCGTTCCTGTGACTTTGGCATTGATCAGCGGGATACTACTGCTGGTGTTCCTGATTTGCAGTGGTTGTGCCTTCCCAGCTAAGCGCAGTGATGGAGCCACCACCACAAGCTTCGCTGTGCCATGTTCACATGGTACAGTTCTTTGGTGCTCCATTGCTGGAAGAATTGGATCATGATTGGTCGGTCATTCCAACCAGTCCTTTGGTGTGGGCAACCAATCTTTCACTGCACCAGGTACCTCTTCGAACATCTACCTTCGGTGTGCCTTGCTGTTCCGCCGGTGCCTTCTGTGGGCAAAGAACTGTGATATTCCTCATGAGGGTTCATTCACGGTCGTGCCCCATGAGACCGAGGCTGATTCGCGAGGCCACTTACGAGCCGCCCTTGGTGGACTGTCTAGCTCATTTGGGCACTTTGGATTGTGCTGCCCTCGCGGGTGGACCTACACCTGAGGCTATTGTGCACTACTGCTCCGTGGATCCGTCTGCCAATCCTGTCATCGATCTTACATCTGACGATGTGGCTTCTTTTCTGAATGCCCTTCCTTTCGATGGCTTTGAGGACATTCTTCAAGACTACTGTTAAATAAATTTGACCATTAGCCTATTCTAAATGTTCAAGGTTTTGGCAAACATTGCCTTTAACTTTGGCCTGCTGTGCTTGTCATGATCGACATTTTGTCTCTTCATATATATATATAGCTATTTTTAACAAGTTTTTAATTAGATTTTAGTTATATTTTAATATGATTTTAGCTTGTTTTAGTCCAGAGCATTTTAGCTTGGGTTCATTCATTTTCTCTGGCGTCATACTTGGTCCCGCAATGGGGAGTGTGTAGTGGATCCTATTTAGTTTTAATGGGAATCAGGAGTTTAGCTAAGCCTTCTGGCTTGCGGGGCTGTGCCCCTGTCACCCAGTAACTTTTTAATTACTTAGCTTGCTCTGTTTTAGCACATTTATTTAATTATTTCTTCCAAGAAGGCTGCTATGTTTATAGTTTGGAAGATGTTTTAGTTTAACATTACCAGTGCCACTCTGTAAAGGGGTCGCTATCTGCGTCAAAGATAAATGAGATACATAGGTCACATCATGTACTTTACAACTTTCGTGTGACAGTAACATCAGCTACCTTTTCAGGGAATTGTTTATATAATTGCTGCCCCAAGCATGCCTTCTTATCTATTGTTTGGGAACATATCTGCGTCAGGGGTCCAACAAGGTCTGTAAAAATACATCTCACACAGACAAGATTATCAGAGGGATTCCTACCAGATGCCATCAACGCTATCTATGCTACACTTCACGTTGATGCAGACCCAGTCTTCATGTCACCACGAAGTCTGATCTAGAGACCTCATTCCAAGGTAACGTGGGTTGGGGGGGGCTCTTTTCATGGACCTGGTACTGGCAGATTAGGTTTAACACACCTAGCTCTCTTTAGGTTATAGATTAGGTTCATCATGTTAGGGTATTAAGGCCTATTTCACACCCATATTAGGCCCTATTTCACATCTATTTCTCATTTCATGTTATTGCAAGATGGTGGGGGGGGTGGGGGGTCTTTGTGTTCATGTCCGTTTTTACTATTCTGTCTCTTGCATTGTTCATTATCCTAATCATTGCAGCCCATGCAATTAACAGTAGATTGTAGTCTTGTTAATAGAACCTTTTGAAGACTTTACTGCATCTCTTTCATTGCCTGTGTATGACTGAGACTTGTTGCCAATGTGAGAAAAGGGTAATCTCCGATTAACCACGACTCCCCTAAAATGTCCCACTCTTGAGTCCAAGCGTAAAGGCGATCACAAATCACCTTTTACTGTTTTTTGGTGAGGTACTGCTTGTGAGCCGGGAGGATTGGGCCGACAGTTGCGACTTGCTGTAGGATTGGCCTAGTTGCCTACAAACAAAAGTACTGTCATCCCTAAACCAGCAGTCTTGCCTAGAGCAAAAGTCAAACTAGGACACCTCACTGTTCCACCCAGCCTCCCCGCTCTGCAAACTGCTTTCTAGTGACAGGGACTTCCATTCAGGGCCTCAGTTGTGATGCACCATTGGTCAGTGTTCTTCATGGCTCTACGCTTCTGGCATGGAAGGTTATGAAAAGAAACTGATGTCAGCTTGCTGGGATGGTGCCTATGTAGGACCCGTGATGTTATTTCTGGCACACAGAATGCCTATGATGGATGCGGGGCTGATCGATGCCACCTAATGGCATGCAGGACTACTGCTCAAGAAAAATCTCAGGATCCAGACTGATGCCTGGGGAAATTCAAAAGTTAAGGAATCTGCAACTAGAATATGTCTCTACCAGATAAGGTGTTACCGAAGGTAAGTAATTTGTTTAACAGCACAACAGTTTAATCCTGGCACGACTGCTCGTGTGTTGTAAGTCAGTGTGAACACCAGAGATTTATTCCAATTGATAATGATGCCTGATACTGGTTTGAACACCATGAATTTCCTACTGACAGAACTAAGATTGTGGGTGGGGATGCATGAATGTAGAATGATATCATCCACCTACGACACAATGAGATTACAAGGGGTGAAATTAAGGCCGTACTAGCCTTGTAATTGATGAGCACTGGCTCACAGTTTGGAGTTCAGGGCACAGAGTAGAGCGGACGGCCCTGCCGAGTGTCCCTTCCCAATGGCCGTGTATCGGAAAGCAGGCTATTGAGTCTCACTAGAGCAGTCGGTTGTATATACATGAGTTTAACACAACATATGTAACTGTCGGGAAAGCCCATTCTAGAGTTTAATGCCTTGATTATGTCCAAAAAGTGCCACAACACTTGGATGTGGGTTTAGTTGATGCATCAAGGCAAACAGGGAGCAGAGGTTATTAGTGGACCTGCCAGGAATAAATCCTGCCGGGACAGGAAGGACTAGATTAGGTAACAAGGTTAACAATTGGTTCACCAGGACGTTGGATGGGATGTTTGCATCAACGCTTATGAATGATAGCGGGCGATATGAGGGGGAAGGGTTAGAAAAAATACCAGCTGTACAAAGTGACAATAATGGGTTGAGAAACTGCATACCAAGAGCATCCAGAAAATGACTGGTATGGATTTACCAATTAAATCACAGAGGGTCGTTTGCAGTGGACAAAATCCATGCATACACCAATACTTTCAGTCATAAATTGTCCCTAAATGTCCTGGTAGAACGTGCCAGGAAAAAACGCTGAGCGGTAGTGCAAGTTGCACACTATTATGAATTAGGAATTCGAGTCTACCGCAGCACTCTTAATGAGACTTTGAGTCACTACATTTTCCAGCATTGGTTTATTATGTGGTTCTGTAGTCCGCACTGTCCTGACGGCCATTGAATGCTGAGTAAATGAACATTACCATACTCCATGTAAGGTTTTTTTTTTGGTATGTGCAATGTGAAGGGTTACTGTCACGTACCATACTAACAAAAATAAATCTACATCCAGGATTTTGGAGTGTCAAATGTTGTACTTATATTTCGGAATATATTTGATATTATCGACCAGTGTAATCATGAAAATATGGTCCTAATATTTCCGTTCTTCATCGAGACATCATAAAACCCACACTTGGACACAATCGAGTTCACATTGGTGACGCAAGCTTATATTTAACTTTCACCGGAGTGTATCTGTAAACCAGATCGAAGCCTTGCCGAAAGTTTGCACCTCAGTAGGTGGGAGGGCTCGATCACAGTGTTGCTGGAAGGGTGCAGTGGGAGTCGAGTAAGTGCAGGGAATGCAGGTGTCTAAGCTGAATACCCCACAACATCAGCACCTGAAGGGGACCATACTGATCTACCATAAAACGCACTTCATTGTAAATATTTGTGATACATTTTTCTGCTGTACGACCACATCCTTGCTAAGCAATGAAAGGACTCAAAGCAAAATCTTGATATTTTCTCTACCAATAACAAGGTTCCGATTTGAATATGTAGTCGAACAGGATAACATTCAGCTAGATCCTTGCCCATCTTTTCTTCCAGCATCACCACAAAGCAATGTTGCATGTCTGGAACCAGACATGCTACTTGATTGAACTAGTGCCCAACACAAATGACCCCATAGAGTAGTCTTATTAGAAATAAACAGATGCACATATGAAAAGAGCCAAACTGATTTAAGAAGGCTGCGATATGAAGAGCTTACTCTATATAAGTTCACTTCAAAGAGTAAATCGCTCCAACAGCGTTATTGGCGACTGCGGTGCAAAGATTAAAGTACTGTGTTATACTGCTCGGCTTCCACTTCACGTCAGCGGGCTCCTTCCGTGGAGGTATAGGAGACACGTGGAGAGAAGACTGAGAAGAAGTGCAGAAAGAACCAAAAGGCCACCATGTACCAGGAAAAAGCCTTAAGTCTGGTGGATTATGGGAGCCACGGATTCCGCTTGTGGGAAAGAGTGTGGAAAACATCTGGGTCCAACGGGTGGTGGTGCTGGGTAAATATACAGAATGTTTTGGGAGTTGAAGTTAGATGGTGAAAGGTTCTGCTAGAAATTAAGGAGCCCTGTAAGGGACATCGTGCAAAACTGGATGTTGATTATGTCTTTAATATTCACACTTTGATCCCATCGAAAATCATCTGAATACATTCATAACACGACCTATACTTTAAAGAAATCTGATTGAATTGGTCTATTTGACTTAAATTATTAAAAAGTAGTAAATCACCAAGCGTGTCTGTCCATCCTCTGCACTTAAGTGTATAAAGGTTTCTCAATCAAAGGGCAGTTTTTTTTTTTAAAGACATGGGCGCATATTTATACTCTGTGTGCGCCGAATGTGCGTCAAAATTTTTGACGCACAATCGGCGCAAACCCTGCCCCATATTTATACTTTGACGTCCGACCCCGCGGGCGTCAAAGTTCCACCATGTGCGTCATTTTTTGGAAGGGGGAACCAGCCTTGCGTTAATTATATGCAAGGTAGGCGTTCCCTTCCAAAAAATGACTTTAAGGCCTGTGCCCCATATTTATACTCTGACGTCATTTTGACGCACAGGAGGGGGCAGGCCTTAAAAAACGTCGCCCAGCCTGATGGGCGCTGTTTTTTAACGCCTGGGTCAGGGCAGGCGTTAAGGGACCTGTGGGCTCAGAAGGAGCCCAGAGGTGCCCTCCCATGCCCCCAGGGACACCCCCTGCCACCTTTGCCCACCCCAGGAGGACACCCAAGGATGGAGGGACCCATCCCAAGGAAGTTGAGGTAAGTTGGGGTAAGTATTTTTTTCCGTTTTTTTTTGTGGCATAGGGGGGCCAGATTTGGGCCCCCCTACATGCCACTATGCCCAATGACCATGCCCGGGGGACATAAGTCCCCTGGGCATGGCCATTGGGCAAGGGGGCATGACTCCTGTCTTTGCTAAGACAGGAGTCATGTCAATGGAGGTTGGGCGTCAAAAAAAATGGCGCAAATCGGGTTGAGGCCTGAATTTTGCCTCAGACCTGACTTGCCCCATTTTTTTACGCCCAACCTCCATTTTCCCCTACACCGGCGCTGCCTGGTGTGAGTCATTTTATTTGACGCACACCAGTCCGCAGCGCCGGCTAACGTCTTTCAATAAATAAGGCGCCCGCATGGTGCTTTGGAATGGCGTTAGCCGGCGGTAAAACTTTTGACGAACAACTGCGTTGGCGCAGTTGTGCGTCCAAAAGTATAAATATGGGCCATGATATCATAAAACAAACCAGCACGTCCATTTTGAAAACAGTTCAAGGAACTCATGATGATGATTCATATACGCAGATCTACATATAAAAAGTACATTGTTCCACAGTGATACATATAAGCAGATCGACATATTAAAAAACATTCTTCCATAGTGATACATTTAAGCATAACTGCAAATAAAAATACACATTGTTTCCCACAATTCCAGCACTGCTACATGCTTTTAAAATAACATTTCAGGTTTCCAGTTTAACCTCACTTGCTCTCACTGCTGAGGTAAAGCATTCTAGACACCTCAAAACTTATACGATGCAGAGCAAGAAAGGGTCGATTACAATTACGATATTCTAAAGTGAGCACCAAAAAAGACAAAACACCAAAAACTACAAAAAGATACAGGAAACAATACACCAAAAATATATATTTAGCTGAAAGCTTAGCTTTCCCAAGATTGCTACATCCCCTAGGATTAATTTCATGACGTGGGTTCGACCAAATTGGAAAGCATAGGAATTATCTTTGCTTAGGAATCCTATACTTATCTTCAGACAGGCCAGCTTTTTCACAAATTACAAAGGTCAAATAAACTTGGGTAAGTTAAGCATCCTTCTATCAATATATCTGTTTTGCATTGTGTTTGCTCTAAACTCACAAACTGCATTCAGCTGTAATCGTTGGGTACGTAAGTGTTTCTATTTTTACAAAATGTTTCTCCTGGGCATCAATATAGATGGAGTCAGTATGACTCAATATGACGTTGACCTTAACCAATAATACCCCTGTTTATGATGCCATTTTAGATTTATGTTTTCCATGGGTGGATTCGGAGCTGGGTGGAGAGAGAACCTGAGAACAAAAACAGCATTGACAACATCAAGGATTTGGGGGCATATTTATACCCCATTTGCACACAAATTTGGCGCAAAACTAACTTCATATTTATATTTTTACGTTAGACCAGTTTAACATCAAATATTGGACTCTGCACCATTTTTCAGATTCGTAAACCTACTTTGCGTCAATGAGATGCAAGGTAGACGTTCCCATCTAATAAATGGTGCTAACCCCATAGCCCAATATTTATCCCCGTGCTAAAATGACACCCAGATGGGAGGAGGGGCTAAATAATGGTGCAAACCTTAAGTGGGACCTTTATAAATCAAAAAGGAAAACCATTCTGCTGAACAGGGAGGTGAGAAGATGGTGAGGAACTTGCGGTTAGAGTATCCACCAGAAAAACGGTTAGAGATGATAAGTAACGTATTCTTTTAATGGATGCTTCTAACTGAAAATTCCTTATCTTGTGAATAGATACAAATCAGACCATCCCAAGATGGTGGAATCTATAAAATGGCTCAGACTAAGAAGCCCTGCAGGACAGAATATGCAAAATGGGCATTTGAGTGGACCCGGCTGTCAAGACTATAGTGCTACATGAACATGTGGACTGATACCCACATAGCTGCCAGATGGATAATCAGACCAAGCACTCTGCAGGCCAACGCAGTGGTAGTAGCCTTCGCTCTGATGGAATGAGCCCTCAGAACTGCTAGAGGGCTGCTTCTTAGCCAATGTGCAGAAGATCTCAATAAATATGAAAATCCATCATGAGTAGGTCTATGTCTGCACTGCCTTGCCTTTCTTTGTACCAGAGAACCCTACAAAGGCTGATCTTCCTTGGTATGATCAATGTAAAAGCTTAGTGCTCTTTCCGGGTTCAAGCAGTGGAGTCTCTTGTCCTCTTTATAGAGGTGAGATGAATCAAAGAAGGTCTGAGACTGGCTTTTCTGATGTGAAAAGACCACCACCTTCGGCAGGAATGATGTTGGAGCACCTAACCCCAGTTTGTCTGGAAACAAGGTGGTACAAGGAGGCTGAACCGAGAGGGCCTGAGGCTAACTCAACCAATGTGTAGGTGTTATCGCAACGAGAAAGAATGTTTTTAAGGTGAGGATGCACAATGGACATCCGTGCTTTGGTACAAAAGGGATATACGTGAGAAAAGTTAGAACCAAATTTAGGACCCCACTGAGGCATCACAAATGGCTTAGGTGGAAACATGTTTAAAGAAGTGCATCACAACTGGTGATTTGAACCGGGATAGCTGGTCCGGCAAACATAACAAGGCATGAAAGGGCTGACTAATTTTTACAGAGGCCACAGCAAGTGCTTACTGCCCAAAGAAAAAACAAACTGCAATACATTTGACAGTTTGGCATGCAATAGGTCAGGCAGGTACAGTACTAAGCCACAAACTTACCCCATTCCCTTGAATACACAAATATACAAGAAGGGAGCCTGGCTGCTAGAATGACAACAACTTCCAGAGGGAGGTCCAAGGAGGTTAACTGTTGTCACTCAATCTCCACACATGGAGGTGCAGTTGGCACAGGTCCGGGTTCATGCCCCTGCCCTGCTACTGCAGCAAGAGGTCCCCTAGAAGTGGCAGCCTGATCAAAGAACAGATGTGCATGCTGAGATGTCATGGGTACCATTTTCTGGCCCAGTCCAGAGCCACTTGGATAACCTGGGCCCAGTTATTCTGATCGTCTGCAGAACTTTAGGAAGACGAGGTAGAGGCAGAAAGCCATACAGGAGTTCTGAGCTCCACCCTAGGCAGAAGGTGTCTCCTGGTGAACGCCTTCTTGTGAATTCAGGACACAAAGCACTGACATTGCATATTTTCAGTGGTGGTGAAGATATGAACCCAGTGTTCTCCCTGACAGCTGGAGGATGCCCTGTGCCACTTCTGGGTGTAATTGCCATTCAAGGACCACCAGGCGTTGGCAGCTGACTTTATCCTCCATGGAGTTTAAAGAACCTGCCCAGTGGTGTATCACCGGGGTAATGCCCTGAGGATTCAGCCAGTTCCAGAGATCTACATCCTCAGGGCACATGACCTAGGACTCTACTGTGCTTGTTACTGTACCACATGGTGATATTGTCCATAAGAATCTGCATCAGTTTCCCCTCGATGTTGGGGAGGAATGCCTTCAATGCCAAACAAATTGCCTACAACTCCTGCAAGTTGATGTGAGGGTGCGTCTCTGCTCGAGACCAGACTACTATGATGTCAAATTCTCTTAGATAGTCTCCCTAACCCAGTACTGTTTCATCTGTGAACGCTGGTTGGCGTAGGGAGAGTGTTCTGCCACTGGTCCAGTTATGGTTGAGCAGCCACTGCTCAACTGCAGATCTTTTGCAGTCTCCCCCGACACCGAGCTTGAATCTTACAGGTTCCAGCTGAGATGTTATATCCTGCTGCAGAGCCTGCATATGCCACCTGGCATAGTCAGTGTAATGAATGCAGGGGGCTAACAGGCCAAGAGGCCTCAGAGCCATCTTCACTGAGAAGCAGGAATTAGGTTGATACATCAGGATCATAGCCTGAATGTCTTGAACCCGCTGGTCAGAAGGACAGGCCTGAAAATGCACCCCACTTTTAGAATACCCCAAAGCTGCAAGATTTGTTCCGGCAATCTCAAAAGCATTGCTCCTGCACACAGGTAGGTGGCACAGTGTGATATTAACATTCTGCTGCAGAAGTGGTGAACGGTGCCACAGGTAAGCACCCCCCCAATGTGTGTTAACATCTGTTCCTTGGTTTCTGTGCCTTCAGATGCAGATCCAGAGCTCTGCTCCTACATCCTTCATTCTGTGAAGAGAATTTTCTTCAAAAATGTTTCCAGAGTCCAAAGGATATAGGCCCTCATTCCGACCCTGGCGGTTTCAAACCGCCAGGGTGGAGGACCGCGGGAGCACCGCCGACAGGCCGGCGGTGCTCCAATGGGCATTCCGACCGCGGCGGTAAAGCCGCGGTCGGACCGGCAACACTGGCGGTCTCCCGCCAGTGTACCGCCGCCCATAGGAATCCTCCAAGGCGGCGCAGCTAGCTGCGCCGCCGAGGGGATTCCGACCCCCCCTACCGCCATCCAGTTCCCGGCGGTTCTCCCGCCGGGAACCGGATGGCGGTAGTGGGGGTCGCGGGGCCCCTGGGGGCCCCTGCAGTGCCCATGCCACTGGCATGGGCACTGCAGGGGCCCCCGTAAGAGGGCCCCTAAATGTATTTCACTGTCTGCTTCGCAGACAGTGAAATACGCGACGGGTGCAACTGCACCCGTCGCACAGCTTCCACTCCGCCGGCTCGATTCCGAGCCGGCTTCATCGTGGAAGCCTCTTTCCCGCTGGGCTGGCGGGCGGCCTGAAGGCGGCCGCCCGCCAGCCCAGCGGGAAAGTCAGAATCACCGCCGCGGTCTTTCGACCGCGGAACGGTATTCTGGCGGCCCCCGACAGGCCGGCGGCGACTGCCGCCGGCCAATGTCGGAATGAGGGCCATAATCTCCTAAAACAACAGGATTCAACCTCTTAGGGACTTTTGCAGCAGATGTATGTAACCTATCCCCATGAGGTGTGCCTCTAGGCATCTAGGTTCTTAACATGACACCAAGGCCTGTGATTACTGCGCCCAGATGAACCCTAAAGCTATTGGTGAAGTTAAGGTAAAGGTCTACATGAGGAAACACTGGACGGCTCCACATTGGTCCAGCTCTAAGATGAAGGTCAAGACCTGCTCCTTAAGTGGTTCTCGAGGCAGAGCTTACTTGTGGCCAAAGTCTTCGGGTAAGAGGCCTACAAGTTTTCTGGCACTGCAACAGAATCTCTCCATCCATGTCCCACAACGCCTGGGTATAGTGAGTATGGAGGCACTTAGGCACATATTTATACTTTTTTAGCGCCGCATTTGCGTCGTTTTTTTTATGCAAATTCGGCGCAAACCTACAAAATACAACTGTATTTGTAAATTTGCGACGATTTTGCGTCAAAAAACGACTCAAATGCGACGCTAAAAAAGTATAAATATGGGCCTTAGAGTTGATTGACCTCAGGATAAGACTGGCTGAGAAAAACATTTGTTTGCCAAAACTTTCCATATGTTTGGAAGCTCTGTCAGGAGGGGTAGCTGGAAACGTGTTTGGGTTCACTCTGCTGGATACTAAGTTAAGAAATCTGGGTCACCTCGGGTGGGTACGTGGTAATGGATGACTTGTCGATTGACTGGGGTGGCTAGAGCAGGGCTTTGTCAAGTACCCAACTGTGTGTCAGTGCGGTTCTAATTGAAAGGCAGAAGAGGGTCAGTGACTGTGCTGAAGGACCCTACCGTCATAGTGGGGGTAGTGGGGTCAAAGACTTCAACAACCCTTCTACTCACAGTTAGGAATGAAGTACGTTCCTCCATTGTTGGTCCATGGAGGAGGAAACAAACCAATATCAGGTTGAGGTGTCCAATCCACTGGCATCTTTTAAGTTCAGAAATGAATTGTCCTTATAATTAGGTAAGGCAGACTGTTCCATATCTCCATATGGCTAGCTGTTATCAGAGTCCAAGCCAAAAAGGTGTATTGTCTGTGAGTACCTGCGCGGCAATGGAATAATGTATGAGTCCTATGGGTTAGGGGGCATAGCTATGATGCACCATTTTTCTTGCTCCCCTCTAACGTCACCATGGTAGCACGGTATTTACAATACGGCGCACCATGGCACACGTTAGCACAATAGCTATTTTGATGCATTGGTCGACTAGTGCCAAAAATTACAGTGGTAGTCCATCAATGCGTGGGAGGCCCATTGGAAACAATGGGAGCGTCGCTTTAACGCCTGCCTTGGGCAGGTGTTAAAAATGACAGGAAAATGGCGCAGTGAAATCTTGTAAATTTCACACTGCAATTTTTCTGGGCCTCCTAATGGGGCACTGCCCCCCTTGCATACATTATGCTTGGTGCAGGTGATTACAAAGTGGTGCAATGCTTTCACTGCACCACTTTGTAAATCTGGGGAGGGGAAAATGCCTCCTTGATGCTGCCGTAGCGTAAAAAAGTAAATTTGCCCCTAAGTATATCAAGATCTGGGCATAGCTGCAGTCTGGGTCGAGATAGTCAGCTTGGAGTCCGATACCATGATGCGTTCTGGCTCCTCCTCCTGCAATGGTGTCTATTTTCAAGGGACCAACAGATTTGGGCACCAGACCTAAAATCTTCACCCATGATGCTGATGATGATGCTGGACACAAAATAGATTCAATAGGACAGATGGCCTGAGCATGTATCTGTTGGTAGCTGATCAAGGTCTTCAAAGAGACTGTGCTGCAAATGTTCAGTGCACTTACAGCTTCCTCTAGTGTGCTTTTGGGCTAAATGACACTGCATGGTCCGCCAGTCTGGCTAGCAGTTACCCTCTCTTTTGCCATCTGTCCCCCCTGGACCAGTTACTGGGTCCGTACCGACTCAGTTACAGACTTCTACCTCAGCCCCAAGATTAATGCCAGTTCTTGCCACCGTCACACCCATAATTGTATCATGAACCAATGCCGGCTTGAGCTCAACCAATGTGACACAATGAAATTACTAAAGTGAGATGCTGTCAGGCACCCTGAGTCTAATCCTGTATCTTTACATTGTCACAGCTATCAAGAGAGTCTCCATTCACTTTTTAACTCTCTTGTGACCGAGTGTTGACAATTATTTCGCATTGGACTTTCCGCTAGAAAACTCATTTGGGGAAGCATTCCAGCTGGAATGGAAGAGGGGACTACTGTAAGTCTTCCCATCTCTACCTCTCCTGCCCAAAGTTCTGAAGAAGGTCAGAAACTAGAGTGCCCAACTCATACTGGTGACTCTGAATTGAGCCAGTAGAGTCTGGTACCCAGAGCATGAGCATCTGTCTTCCGAACAGGCTACCACATTGGGAGGACCTTCTGTCCAGAAGCAGGTTGAAGTCCACCATCTGACTCTGTGGAACATACACATCCATGTGTAGAGATTGAGCAGTGGCAGTGGACTGCTTTCAGTATGCCACCTGAGGTGGTGGGCACCATCCTTGCTCCTGACACCCCTCCATGAAATTCATCTAGTTTGGGTGCAGTTTATTACCTAGTGTGGTGCCCAGGACATTGAACTCTTATAGGTGAAGCAGTCAGATGTTCTTTAGTTTGTTTTATTCTTAGCCCTGCCAGGCCTTGCAGTCGACAGTGTGAAAGGTTACTTGTCAGCCGTTTAGACCTGTCTGCCTTTGTTGGATCAGCAGTCTTTCTAATCACCTGCTGTGATAAGATTTATTATTGGTTTAACACATATAGTCCTTCCCCGACCATTTGGTCTGCCACCATGGGTCCCTAATCTGGTCATGAATATGCCTTGGAGGCGTATGCATAACTGCTTGCTGCATCTCCTTACTATGAAGACTATTTTTTCATTGTGATCGCATCAGCTTGTCATTTGCATGAACTGCAGGCACTGTCAATGCAACCAACCTAGCACACCTTTTTTTCTGGTCAAATATGTCCTGGGAACTTAGGAGAGCCTTCTTACCTAAAGTTGTGAATCCCTTCCACACTGGAGAATCCATAACTGTGCCAGGGTTTTTTTTTTTTCTTTCTATTTCTCGTCCCTCAAAGGAGGAGGAAAGGCTCAATTGATTGGAGCCACTAAAGGGTTTTAGATCGTACCCAGGACAATCGAGTGGACAATCAAAAAGGGGGAAGGCTGTGCAAAAGAACACCTTGTAGGGGTGGATAACGCTCTGTATAATCAAACAAAGTTTAGGCCTGTCAACTAGATCAAATGTGGTCATACATGCCAGATAGCCCCTCTTTTTGCCAAAGCATTCTTAGCAAACAGCAGATACATTTTACATTTTTCGTCCCTCGAATTTAGTCTTTGCTGGAAGCCTTATTGAACCTAAGATGGTACCCAATTGCTAATCAGCCAACTTAGATTGTTGCACTGTGTTCTGTGAAATAATAGTCAATTTGCCACATTGTATGTTATGGTTTTTTTATCCAACAAACTGGACTAAGCAGGACGTCAATAGGTGCTCAACTATGAAAAATTGACAACATAGCCAGAGATGATTGTGTATACTTAGATATCAGTCACTCCCTGAAGAAAAGAGTCTCTCGAAATGAATTGGGGAAGTTTTTAGGCACTAAGATATAATGGATTTTTCTATAGAAAGATAAAAGAAATAAAGAATCTCAGTTGGATAAACAAACTGGAGGACCAATATTTATAGAAAATAATAATAAATTGAATAATTATTGAATAATTTGCAACAGGAGAGATACTTATGCTGGTAACTGCTTCTATATCATTATTCCCATTGCACTATCCCTTTCTGCTAACTAGAAATGATGGTACCCTCCACTGTATCCTCGCATTTGCAATTCATAAACCCTTTACATACACTCTCCCTATTGTGCCCACTCTCACCTCTCTCTCACTTTCGTGGTAAACGCCTCTGCCACAGCACTTTGTTGATTTGCACCTACTGCCACATTATATAAGTGACACACCCTTCCCGAAGATCATTGATACATGGGATGCCATCATACAGGAACGTTGGCCATGTCTTTTACTACTTATGGCTCACTTTCACTAACGGTCATACCAGCCTGATACTGCAATAAAAGGATTCTGAATCAGGAAAGTTGAGCCAGTGGGGAATGCTATATTTCTGCAGGTGGATGGCACTAGCACCTGTTTTTAGGGAACAGGGATTATTTTTTCATCATTAGACTTTGCCCCGGAGTAAGTGAAAGACAGGCAGAAGAATGAGAGACAGGAAAGACAGAAAAACAGTGACAAACGGAGAAATGAAGGGTGAAAGAGATCTGCAATAGTGAGATCAAGAGACAAAAAACATGAGGGTGAATCAAAACTAGGTAGCATTGGCATATGGCAACTTTGCATTTGGGAAGGCTGGCTTATTTGGGAATACTTTGGGCATTTCCACTTATTTATTCATCATCATCAAACAGACTTTATTCGACTTTCAACAAGTCATAAAAGTATCAAATAAAAGCACATCTATATATATAGACACAATAAATAAATAAAATAATAAAGAATAAATAATAATGGAATTTTATTTTTATTTTTAAATGTGCATCATTAATTTATCCGTATACATATTTAAATCACCTTAATAGATTTAGGCCAGTGCACCCATGGACTTCCTTACGGTCAGTAGTAAGCATAAAAAATTTGCCAAAATTCCACACATTTCGATAGAAGATAAAACCTTTAAGCTAAAATACGCATCCCGACACTGGCGCAAGTTAATCGATTTTAAAAATGGCATTAAAAAACATTTTCTCTGTTTATCATAAAATTTACAAAAAAGGACCATGTGCATCGTAGATTGGGTTGCCTTCGCGTCACAGGGGCATACTCTTAAAACTGTGCTCCAGTCATTCATAGTCGGAAAAGTTACTAGGCGATGGAAGGTGTCTAAACGCAATCTTGTAAGGACAAAATGATGTCGAGGGTTTGTCACGCTTACTAGGTAAGGCTGCATGCCTTCCGTAGACAGAATCAGTTGATTGGACATGACACTGGGCTTTTTCGATTCTACTTCCAATCGCTGATCTTCCAGGTACTTTAATGTCATGTCCCTCAATTCTTTCCTGGTTATTTTTCCCAATGATTCTAGGTTTGTATAGTAGTCTTTACAGTCCATGTTTCCAAAAAAGAACATAATGTAATGAGGCTCACTTTCACTAACGGACATACCAGCCTGATACTGCAATAAAAGGATTCTGAGTCAGGAAAGTTGAGCCAGTGGGGAATGCTATATTTCTGCATGTGGATGGCACTAGCACCTATTTTTAGGGAACAGGGATTATTTTTTCATCATTAGACTTTGCCCCGGAGTAAGTGAAAAACAGGCAGAAGAATGAGAGAAAGGAAAGACAGAAAAACAGTGACAAAGGGAGAAATGAAGGATGAAAGAGATCTGCAATAGTGAGATCAAGAGACAAAAATCCCGGGATGGTGGAGAAAAGACATGAGGGGGAATCAAGACAAGGTAGCATTGGCATATGGCAACTTTGCATTTGGGAAGGCTGGCTTATTTGGGAATACTTTTGGCATTTCCACTTATTTATTATATTTTAATAAATTAAGCTTGCAGAGTAGCAATCACAACTCTTGACCAAATCAATAACACTAGCAAACGCCCTCTAAAGATGTTGTTAGGGACACAGGACTCTATTAACATGGACTTCGATGACTGGTTATGAGAATTATGGCCATTGAGCTGCTCTAATTTGGGCAAAGGACCAGGTAAACGTGAGAGTCTTCAGGCTTCTATTAGAAACACAAATGTAAAGAGGACTTCTATGGTCACTTGTTTTCATCATCAATCTTGAAGATAGTGGACCTTAGAAAGGAGGGTAAGTGGACACGGCATAGCACTCAAGCTTAATGGATGCATAAGAAGTTGTGATGCTGATCTGCTACAGATGTGACTGGCACATGTTAGTAATGGGGGCTATAGGTGGCTGTGGTCTGCACCCTGTCCAAGTAGGGACCCTCACTCTAGTCAGAGTAGAGGAGTCACGCAGGTAAGATGACTCCTGCTCACCCGCTTGGTAGCTTGACTCAAGCAGTCAGGCTTATCTCTGAGGCAATCTGGTCAGTGCTTGCACACACACACTCAGTAGCACGGTGAAAACACTACAAAAGGACTCCACACCAGTTTAGAAAAATAGCCAATATTTATCTGAGTGTAACAAGACCAAAAGGACAAAAATCTAACATACACAAGTAAAGATAAACATTTTCAAAGATTAAATCTTAGTATAGTGCTTAGAAACACAGCAGCTCCAAATGGGGCTATCAAGGCATCCCGGCGGAGTTGCTCTGAACAGTGTGTGCCAGTCACAGAGTTGCACAGACCCAGGGTACAGTACTTTGGAAAACGATGAGGAAACAAAGACGTTGCACTGAGTCAGGGAGGTGAGGAGTCGCTAGATCTGCTGCGGCGTCGGTTTCTTATTGCAACTGGGGAGGTGAGGCATCAGTTCCTTACTGCTAGGCACTGGAGGTGAGGTGTTGGTTCCTTATGGTTGCAAGAGAGGTGATGTGGCGTCAGTTCCTTACGATAAGGTGGGGTTGATGAATCCAGCAGGTCAAGATGCAAAGCATCAACTTTGCAGTGTCGCAATCACTTCACGGGGCCACAGGTGCTGCGGTATAGTCAGGTGTTACAGATGTCGGTGGCAAAGCACTCAAGACTCACATTGTGGCGGGACTTCGGAGGTGCTGTGGCGGCGTTGAGCCTGTGTTCTAAGTCACGGTTGTTGCACTCAGCGGGGACCACGACTCTAGTGCAGACAGCAGTGCGGAGTCGGACAGCAGCGCCAGTTCTGAAGTCTCTCTGGAGTTTATGTACTTGGTTCCTTCTTGGTTGCACCAGAGATCACTTCCATGGGTCCAGGAACTGGATTTGGCACCACTTAGCAAGTCAGGACTTTCAGCAAGAGAGCCCAGGCCCTGGCAGGTGAAGTCTTTGATGGCCCTGAGACAAGGCAAGCTCAGCTCAAGCCCTTGAAGAACCTTGTAAAGCAGGATGTAGAAAGCAAAGCCCAGTCATTTCACTCCCAGGACAGAATCAACAGGTCAGCACAACAAAGCAACAGGCAGAGTGGCGGTCCCTTCTACATAATCCAGATCTTCTTCCAGGCAGAGTTTCCTTAGTCCAGAAGGATTCCAACTATTTAGGGTCAGAGGTCCAGTACTTATACCCATTTCTGTCTTTAAAGTAGGCAAACTTCAAAGAGAAGTCTTTGTAGTGCACAAGAACCTGCCTTTGCTGCCCTGACCCCAGACACATTCCAGGGGGTTGGAGACTACTTTGTGTAAGGACAGGCACAGCCCTATTCAGTTGCAAGTGTCAGCTCCTCCCACACTCTAGCTCAGGAAGGCCCATCAGGATATGCAAGGCACACCACAGCTCCCCTTGTGTGACTCTCTAGAGTGAATTCACAAAGAGACAAAGGCACACAATGGTTAAGCAATAAAATTCCCACATTATAACATTCTACAATTCAAAAAACACCTTCCCCAAAATAAATATTTTTAAATTGTGAATTTGGAGACCCCAAACTCCAAATCTCTATCTACCCCCAATAAGAAATTACACTTAAAAGATATTTTAAGGCAATCCCCATGTTACCCTATAGGAGAGATACTCCTTGCAATAGTGAAAAACAAATTTAGCAATATTTCCCTATCAGGACATGTAAAACACACCTATCCTACCTTTTAAATACACTGCACCATGCCCATGGGGCTGGCTCCGGCCTATTTTAGGGGTGACTTACATGTAGTAAAAAGTAAGGTGTGGGTCTAGCAAGTGGGTGAACTTGCCAGGTTGAAATAGCAGTTTAAAACTGCAAATACAGACACTGCAGTGGCAGGTCTGATAATTGTTTACAGGGGCTACTCATCTCTGTGGCATAATTAGTGCTGCAGGCTCACTAGTGGCATTTGATTTACAAGCCCTGGGCACACATAGTGGGGCTGCACTAGGGACTTACTAATAAATCAAATATGCCAGTCATGGATAAACCAATCGCCAATACATTTTAGACTGAGAGCATATGCACTTAAGCACTGTTTCACAGTGGTGAAGTGCCCAGAGTCATAAAGCAGGCAAAAACAGGTCAGTAAAAACAGGAGGAAGAATGCAAAAAGTTTAGGGATAACCCTGCAAAAAGGGAGAGGTCCGACAGCACCTAAGACATGGACATCTGGAAGGTGAAAAGATATCACCAGGAATTGCCTTTGCAACCTCAGCTTTATGAGGGCATCACCCACTTACGTTTTTTCACTGTACATTTGCTCTAAAATCCTACACTTCCTCGAGGCAGGAGCAACAAAGAGAAATGTTTCCATATCTCCATATTTTTCCTACTTTTCAAGTTTGTTGCATTGTACAGCACACAAAGTGGGAAAAGCCTTAAAGCATACATTTTGTACTGGAAGGGACTCTGAGTGCAAAACCTATGCTTTATTTTTTTTAATAAGGTTTTATTGTGAACATTGCAAAGTCGTACAAAACCCAAGTAGGGTCGAAGCCCTAACAGTTATCAACAATTGTATACAATGAATTAACGAAATAGGGGAGCGGATAGGACAATGGGGTGTTGTCAATCGTGATTTAGGAAAAACATGTTGTACTGATCAAATCACATGGGAAAAAGGGAAGGGGGGATAAGAAAAGAGATGTAAATAGAGATAAGAGGTATGAGACGGGACGGAGACGCAATGCCTAGTTGTATCACGTTATAATGATTATATGATTGTAAGGTTATAGGACCCTCGGGGTGGGGATGCAAGATGGTAGGGAGAATAAACAATTTAAACAAATAGGCAAGCTAGCCGGGTGGCATGGGCATGAGGACCGAGTCGTCTGGCCCTCTGGAAATAAGAGGGCAAGCTCTGTGCTGTGTCGCCACCTGAGTTGGGAGTAGGTCACAAGGTACCTGGGTCGTAGGATGTACGTGCCAGGCCTGGGGATAATAGCGTTAGGCGATAGCATACCCTAGGATAATGTAGTTGCCGGAGGGGGGGGGATCGGGTCGTCGGGAGGATGGGGCTTATATCATTTGTCTGCACTCTGCCAACTTCTGCTTAGTACGAGTGTCCTACCAGCGGCGCATGGGGGTGAGTCTGTGGGAGGGGACTGCTAAAGGGAATGGGGGGAGCAGTAATGCTCTGATAGGAAGGAGAAGGAAAGGAAGGGGAAAGAAGGGGGGACAAGTGGGAAAAAGGGGGAGGAAAGGAAGGGAAGAGGGAGAGGGAACAGAACAGAGAGGGGGGTGGTTTGCAATCTACGAGCACCCCCCGGCCAGGAAGGGGGCCCACACCTGGGTGAAGATTTGAGCTTGGTCTTGCAAATTGTAGATGATTCTTTCATACGTGGCCGTGCGGGTCATAGCTATGATCCATTCTTCCGGGGTTGGGGAGATTTCTGACCGCCAGTGGCAGAGTATGCAGATCTTTGCAGTGGCTAGTGCCGTATGCAGCAGTCTTTTATGCGGTCTAGAGAGGTCTAGAAGAGAGGTCGTATCTTGTAGAAGTATTAGGGAAGGGGGGGAGCGGTGATGGAAGTAACATCGATTCAGCCAGGGTGGAGCTCACCACATCCCATAGTGGTCGGACCGTTGGACAGTCAATTAAGATATGATTTAGGTTGCAGTGTGTCCCTGGGCATCTCTAACACTGCGCATGCGGAAGGAGCCCGATCCTATGCAATTTCGCCAGGGACCAGTACCAGTCGTGTAAGACCTTAAAAAGACAGAACTTTAATTGTGCCTCGCGGGTACCTCTGTCCAGAGCTTCCAGGACGTCTTCCCAGTCAGCTGGATCTAAGGGCTGTTGTAACCGGGTTTGCCAGTGCAGGCGTAATTTGCCTAGGAGAGGTTGGGAGTAGAGCTGTCGGGTGATTAGGTAATAAAGACATGCTATAACTCCCTTATGTTGACCCCACTGCTGTAGGTAGGCCACTATGGGTGAGGATTGGGACCCCAGTCGGGTAACTTCAATCCCTCGAGAGATGCAGTGCTTAAGCTGTAGATATCTCCATTCTTGGTTTGGCTGTAGACCGAATTCCTCCCTTAACCTTGGAAAGGACTAAACCACCTCGTTCTCCAGTATCTGAGAGAGAGTGTGGATACCAGCCTCCCTCCACTGTGACCAATTGAGCACTTCCCCACCTATCCGGAGTCTGCTATTACGCCATAGAGGCGCCTGAGCGTGGGTGACGGGGTGGACCCCGAGTAATCTGTGGGCCCTTCGCCACGCTGCTCTGGTCGCTTTCAAGATAGGGTTCACCGGGTTAGCAGATGGGAGGTCATCGTGATAAGGTCCTCCAAGTCCCTCGTTCGCGGATAGTAGCCGCTTTTCCACCGCGATCCACTGTGGTGGGTCAGGCGCCGTGGACAAAGTGTGGGACAGTTGTGATAGCTGTAATGCTAACGAATAGTGCTCCACAGACGGGAGTCCCATGCCCCCGTGGGAACGGCGGGCTAGGAGCTTGGCGGGCGATAGTCGTGGCCGCATAGGGCCCCATACAAACGATCTAATGAGGGCATCTATGCTTCATAATGTATGGAGGGGCACCTGTAAGGGGAGAAGTCCCAGGATATAGGTGAAGCGAGGTACAGTGACCATCCTGACCGCCTGTACTCGACCCCACATGGACAGGCCCAGGTGGGTCCATTTTGCAAAATCGAGTTTCATCCGTGCAATGAGGGGGTCGATAGCTTTCTAAGTCCGTGAGGGTTAACAGGATGTCATCATCGTATAAGTAGATTTTGGATAGACCGTCAGGGAGTGCAAGGCCAGTTATAAGGGGGGAGGATCGAATGGCTGCGGCCAGAGGCTCCATGGCGAGTAAGAACAAGAGAGGGGAAAGAGGGCAGCCCTGTCGTGTACCTCTGCGGATAGGGAAGGGGTCTGAGAGGAAGCCCCCACAGTTGACTCTTGCCGCTGGCTGGTCGTAAAGTAGCCGCACCATTGAGATGAATTTGTCTCCCAGACCAAATCTCTCTAAGGCCGTGAACAGGTAGGGCCATTCTATGCGATCAAATGCCTTTTCGGCGTCTAGAGACAGGGCTAACGCTGTCTCCGGCAGGTCCCTTGAGGCCCATAAGGTGTGGCATAAGGTACGCAAATGATTCCTAGAGGTACAGCCCGGTACAAACCCCACTTGCGTATGGTGGATTAAGGACGGTATAACTTTGCGCAGTCTATTTGCCAGGATACTTGCTAGAATTTTAATATCGCCGTTTAAAAGAGATATGGGCCGGTAACTGCCACTCTTTTCTGTCTCTGTTCGCCAGCGCAGCGTCCCGTATAAGTTGTCCACGTATCGTGGCCTTGGCTGCGGCCCACATGATGCGGCTAGATTCAACAGTGCCTACATTATCTTGGGCAAAGGTGGCTGTGTGGTCCTGTAGCTGTAACTTTCCTTGTGGGGATCGATAGCGGTGAACTGCAAGCCTCCAGGGCTTACGGCCCTGGGATACTAGGCCTAATTGGATGGCTACACTGATTGGGGAATGGTCTGAAAGGCCACCCTTCAATATGCTGTTATCATGAGCATGGGACACAAGGCTGTCGGATAAGAGAAAGTAGTCGAGTCGGGATTGGGTGCCATGTACCGGCGAGATGCAGGTAAATTCTCGTTCTGTCGGGTGGGTCAGCCTCCAGTGATCCACAAGGCCGTTGTCCAAAAGGACGGTCTGTAAGGCTCTATCTGAGTTATTACTTACGTCCAGGGGTCCCGTTCTGTCCAGAACTGCATCTCTAGCTATGTTCCAGTCCCCCCCTATTACATAGCGAGATGCACCTATCTCCGTCAGAAGCTGATTGATTTGTAGGAAGAAGAGGCGTTTGGGACCCGTTGGTGCGTAAATGGAGCCCACGCATAATGAGGAGTCACCTATCTTTAGCTTGGCAAATCCGTAGCGGCCCTCTGGGTCGGTCCATGATTTGGTGATCCTATAAGGGAGGGTTTTACGTAGCAATAATGCCACCCCGCATTTTCTCGGGGTGTTCTCCGTGATGAAGGGTGGGCTGCAGCTAAATAGGACAGTGCCTACCCAGTCACGTCGTAGTTTATCGGATTCTAGTCTGTCCAGGTGTGTCTCCTGTAAGAGGGCAATATTGGCCCGCTTGTCGTTAAGGTAGGTCAAAAAATAAATCTGTTTTATGAAATGGCTGAGGCCATTTACATTTCATGACATGATCCGTAAAGGTACTGCCGGTGCCTTGTTCGAGTCAGACATCCCAGCCCTTTAAGGAAGCTTACCGGGGGTGTGGGCGGCAAGGGTAGGGCGAGGAGGGACGGGGAGGGGTAGAGGGGGAGAGAAAGATAGGAGCTAGCTGTGCCTCTAAAAGCGGGGAAGAAGAGGTTGAGATGGGGAAGGGTGAGACTATAGGTAAGAGAGGGGAAGGGGAAGGGGAAAACAGAAAAACGGGACTTAAGTCCCGGTGTTCTCGAGCTGTAACCTGCGGGTGTAAAACCCAGGTCAGTCGAGCTCCACTGCCCGTCCAGTGGGCTGCGCGCCGAGGGAGGCAGCGCACACTTGGCACCTGGACTCCCATTTCACTTATTCTTCCATCTGCGCGTTGGTCTGGGCGACACGGGGAGGATATGAGGGACAGACACGCCTATGAGAGGGGATTGCATGAGGTTTGCGTAAGGGGCATGTGTGACTCCCATGATAGCTTAGTTCCAGGAGCGCTGTGCTATTGTGCCTTTAGAAGAGGGGTGAGAAAACAATAAGAGGGGGGGGAAGGGGGAGGGGAGGGGCGGAGGGTGTGGACCTGCAGGGTTTGTGAATGACAGGATAACTGCAGGGGCCGATTTTGTGGAGTTTGTCTTATCTAGAGCACTACATTGCTTCGCTGCTCCTGCTCGCAAGACGGTTGTGACTATGCTCTAGCCTACGCTATTCTACTGCCCTCAATGGGTCTTCCACAGCACTCACTATAAAACAAGAAAAAAACAACAAACCCCATCAAGACAAGTTGACGGGAGAAGGGGACATTGGAACAATTCCAGTCGTACCAAGGGAAGGGGGGGGGGGGTGCACCTCCCAGTTACTAGATAAGTCTGGTCGGAGGGGTGTGTCGCTGAGGGAAGAGAAGAAGGGAAGGGGGGGTGGGGTATAGGTCTCCTGGAGAAGAGAGAATAAGAAAGGATACATAGAGAACAGGTGATGTTAAGCAAATGCAATCAAGAAGAGGGAGAGAGAAAGGAGAAAGAAAAAAGGACAGTCGTAAACAACAGCAATGCCGAACGGAGCCATTCTGAGACAAAGGCCCACGGTATTAGGATGACTCATGAGTTCACAAGATCAAGTACTCATCTCTCCTCTCCGTTTGTTCTTCTCCGCCGCAGGATCTCTTTGGCTCGACCACGATAGCCCAGGGTTCATTATGACAAGGACTCCAAGGGCTCTGAGGGGGGGCGCTGGTGCTCGGTCGACCTCAGGTGGGGGCCACCGTGGGCTTCAGGGGGGAACGGGATTTATCCCTGTCCGACAGCTGAGTGTACATCGCCACTGCCTGAAGTACTTGACCCCTGTCGTCGTGGCTTTTTGTGAGTCTCTCTAAGTCTCTTCCCCTGGAGTGGGGATCCATGGTTGCTCCTCCCTCCGGGTTAGAGGCGGTTTCTAGGTGGCTGGCTCCCGAGGATACACCTCGTATGTCCTGGAGGGTCAGGGTTGTCATTTCCATAGGTTGTGCCTGTTCCTGGAGTCTGTCTAGGAATATTCTCAGGTCCTCCGGGTCGAAGAAAGTCCGTGATTCGCCGTTCTTGGTGATCCACATCCTGGCCGGTTCGAACAGGCCAAATTTCACATCCAGATGGCGGA
Source organism: Pleurodeles waltl (assembly GCF_031143425.1). Lineage (NCBI taxonomy): Eukaryota > Metazoa > Chordata > Amphibia > Caudata > Salamandridae > Pleurodeles > Pleurodeles waltl. Next base: position 310,650,071 of record NC_090449.1, on the reverse strand, counting down.
GGCGAGGGCGGAGGGAAAGGAAAGCCCTCCTTCGGTCTACAGTCTCTTTGGAAAAATCAGCTGAGAGTCGGATTTCCAGGGTGCCCAGCCGTAGTGGACCTTGCGCCCGGGCTGCCTGCAACAGTTGGCGAGCTTGACCATGGCGCAATAGGCAGGCTATGATTGAGCCAGGGCGTCCCTTCCCGTCCTGCCTCTTTGGACCGAGTCTGTGCACCTTTTCGAATTCCAGAGGAGGGTCAGATGTTATGTCTGTCAGCTTAGGGAGTATGTCCTGGAGGTAGGAGAGCAAGTCCGTGCCCTCTATGCCCTCCGGAAATCCAAGTAAGCGGATATTGTTCCTGCTGCTTCTATCCTCCAAGTCAGTCAGTTTGCTGCGAAGGTGCATGAGTTCCAGGCCACTGTCGGTACAGGGAGCTACCTGGGTGTCCACTGTTGTCACCCGTTGGTCCAGTCCAGATATTTGTGATTAGAAGCCCGCTATCTCCAGGCGCATAGATCTGGTCTCTGCTGTCAGTGCCACCATGGCACTGTCCATACCCTCCAGTTTGCGTCCCACCGCCGAGATCTCCTGCCATGCGAGCCCTCTGCCATGTTGCCGGTGGTAGTGTGGGGGTGGGGCGGTGGTAGTATGGGGGTGGGGCGGAGGGTCCTTCGCCGATGGATGCTTCTGTTGGCGCAGGGCTTCAGAGAAGAGTAGTTGGCGGGCTGGTTTACCCGATGATTTTCCCATCCCTTTGCCTCTGGGCATGGCAGGTCCCACCGCACTGGCAGGAGTCTGAAGGATACTCGTCCTTGGCGCGGCAACGTGATAAGTGTTAAAAGAGTAGAGGGAGGGGAGGGAGGGCCCCGGGTGGTGAGCAAGACCAGGTGGATGTTTCTTTGTTTCCCAAGGCGGACTCAAAGAATTACCATTCGGTCGTTAGGGCAGGGTATGGGACCAATTTTTAGGTGCAGGCTCAGGAAGTCCCTGATAATCACTCCCGTTTTTAAGAGAGGGAGAAGGGCAGTGTAGCAGTACGTTCGGTCGGGCAGTGATGAGGAGGCCACTTGTCGCTCAGCGTCCCTTGCCTCAGCGGGAGGGTCCACAAAGGAGAAGGAGGAGTAGGAGTGCAGGTGGGGTGCGTCCCCTTGGTCAAGTCTCCTGGGCACTCAGAGGCCCGGTTGTTAGCGTTGCACCCTTCCGCCTCCTCTCTCTCTCTCCCCCGTGCACTCCCTCCTCTTGACTCTTTTTATTGTTTTCCCTTTTTTTCTTCTTCTTCTTCCTCTCTCTCCTCCCCTCCGGCGGTTTTGTTTCCTTTTCCTCTCCTCTCCTTTTTTGTTAATTTCTCTACTGTCTTTTACCTTTTGTCTTGGAGAAAGTAAGGGTAAAGGAGTGGGTGCAGCAAGGATCACTGCTCCGGCCTCTGCTCCGCCCCCACCCGACCCGCCGCAGAAGCGCGCGCCTCTGGGCCTCAAGGAGGAGGGGGGGCCACAAGCCGGCACCCCGGAGGCGAGAGAGTCTTGAAATTCGGCTTTGAGGGCAGGCGGGGGTGTTCTAGGGCGTCCGCCGCCCAAGTGTTTGTGCCAGGGGAAAGCCCGCCTTCGGGACCGGATCCCCGGCCAGCCAACTAAACGAGGCCGCGGCCTGCCATCTCGCCGCGGGCCTCTGGCGCTCCCCCCGCTCACCCCCGTCTCCTCGGGGAGAGCGCGTGTCTTCTGGCCAGGTCCGTGGCGTGTCAATAAGCAGGGGGGGGGGGAGGTCGTAAATGGGCAGGGGGTATCCTCCGGGCGCGCCTTCAAGGTTTGTTGCAGGGGGAGGCGGAGGCGCGTCTCCCGGGTCGGGCCCCCCCGCACTCGAGGCCGTGGCTTTCCGACCCACTGCAGGCCTCAGCTGTGTCCTCCGCTCCCCCCGGTTGTGCCAGGGAGTGCGCGCATCCTCCGGTCAGGTCCACAGCTCGTCCTGCCGCAATCCGCTGCGCGCCTCGGCAGCAAGTGGGGGGGGAGGGGGAAGGGAGGGCGCAAGGGTGCCGGATGCACCTCCGAAGTCCGTTGTCCGTCGCAGGGGGAGGTGCGTCTCCCAGGACGGGTCCCCTCGCACCTGAGGCCGCGGCTTACTATCTCGCCGCAGGCCTCGTCTTTGTCCTCCGCTCTCCTCGGTTTTGTTGGGGAAAGCGCACGTCCCCCACTGGGTCTTGCGGCTCGCCCTCGCCGCCGATCCCTCGCGCCTGTGCTAGCAGTGGTTGGGGGGCCCTCAGAGCACCACCGGCTCCGCCACCCTCGCTGCGCGGCCCACCGTCCTACGGAGCCCGTCTGCTAGGCGGCCATCGCTAGTCGTGGCCAGACCACGCCCCCGCCTAAAGTGCCCCAGTGCAAGAAGTGAGCAGAACAGTCCCACATTTTAGTTGATATGGTGCTGTTCTGCTCTCTCCTTTTCATGCAACTCAACACAACTTTACTTGCTGCCCGCATTGCATGACTTCTTAATAAATTTGTGCCTTAGTTTTTTTTAATGGAAGTTGAAACCCATCTGTGGGACGAGGTTCAAGACTGTATCTAACAAGGTCCATTTCAAGTCAGATACCAGTTGGCCGAGGTCCTGCTGAAGCTGTTGGTTTTAGAAGGAAAATTATTGAGTGGAAAATTCTAATTTGGTGCCAGCGAACTCTTCTTGATGATTGGCTAATCTTTATGCCTTTGCCTGGTCAAGATTTCTATGCTGGGACCCAGTCACTTTCTTTTGGAACTTGAAACTCTCTAGGGGGACAAGCCTGGAAGATGTAGCTAAGCAGAACTCTCTGGCACTGGGTACCTTAACTGTGAGGGTCCACTGAAATTTTCCATTGTGTGGCAGAAATCTCTGTGAGAGACTAATCTGATTCTCTTAGCTGTCAAGAGTGGGCTTTGTGTGGATAGACCTGGGGGGGTTGTCCTGGTCCTCTGGATGTTTGGAAGTTGAACATATTTCTAAGTCCTAATTTTGTACAGCTTTCTGGAGTAGCTTCTTTCGTCACCTCCAAGGCTCCTAGGACCTCAGGGACACCACATTCAAAGACCCACACCAGCAGAGGCCACCAGCACAGTCCGTGTCCACTCGCCTGATCACCACAGGAAAAGGTATCTTGCAGCATCTGATGTATCTTTAGACACACAGGTGGTCAGCCAACTAACCCTTGGAGTCCACTTTAACCCATGGTACAGGTGGCAGCAGGTCCAGCATTGCAGATCTCCATATCGGTCACATGCAGCAAGTCTATCCCTCTTCTGTTCTTCGACAGGTCCACATGTGTTCTGAGGTTCCTGACGTGAGGAGCTACCTTTGAACAATTTACTTGCCGGTGCGTGGGGATGACTATTTGAAACTCCCTAACCAATGGGCCAAATACACCTAAAGGTAATCCCTTCCGCTTGTGGAGCACATCCTATTTGCCTCATTTCAAACTATACCTTAGTGCACCATTCTCAGGAAAAATCAAGATGACAGAACCTTTCTGCCCCTGAGGAGGTTTGTGGTGCACCTAAGGGTGTGTCCAGGAAAATAAGCTGTTACCCCCTCCCACTGGAATAGTGTCCAGCTGGCTATAGCTGACTCTGGGATCAAAGCAGCCCTCTTCCACAGGACTCACTTTATATTTAACTAGTAGTAGCTCAGCTGCACCCTAGTCCATTTCAAGTTAAAGAAGTTCCTTTTCCCTCCCAACTGCCTTTCCTGAGGCCTGCTCTAGGAGCCCTTTTCACAGCTCATTGAGGAAAAAGGCAGACAAAAAGGGCAGCTGCAGGCAGGCTTATGCTAAATGCCCTAATGTAGCTCGAGGCAGGGAAAGTCTACCTTTTTAAAAGTTATTTTCCTATATAGTTATCAAAAATCCAACTTCACCACTGAATTGTACTTTAATACATAATAAAAATAGAGGTTGAATTCATTCGGAAGAAGATTCCAAATCAAAGTTTGAAAAAATGTGTATTGTATTTATACTTTAGTTTTTGTCATAGAAACAGCTTTATCTCTTTGAAGTGAAAATAGATTTTGGTAGCTAGTCACTGCTCCACTTTTAAATACTAGTCAGCCATCCTACTGGGCTACAATGCCTACTTAAGGAAGCATTTCTTAATACTTAAAAGTAGAGTTCCTTCTTGTCAAACAGGATTACTTTGACAGATCTGTCTGCATATTTAAAAGCTACACAGGTAGACTACATAATCCATGCTGGAAAAATGCTTCTGGACCCAGTCTGGTGTCTGGGGCATATTCTAAGGTGAGCAATCCACAGTGTCTACCAGAAAGAGCGTTATTTAAAGTAAGTAACGTCCTTGTAATGGATACATCAAACTGAAAATTACTCACCTTAGATCAGATACCAAACCTGTGCCTCCCAATGGTGAAGGGTCTGTGGAGGGAGCTCAGACCAAAAGGTCTTTCGTGGCCGAACTGGAAGAATGCCCATTTCGCCAGACCAGGCTGTCAAGGCAGTAGTGCTTCAGGAGCATGTGCACTGATACCCACGTGGGAGCCTCACAGATGTCAAGAACAGCCATGCTGCTGCCAATGCAGTGGTAGCAGCTTTGGCCCTGGTGAAATGGGCTCTAAGCCCTTCTGCAGGCTGATTCTTGGCCACTGCATAGCAGATCTTGATACAACAACCATTCCACTTTGACAGGGTCCTCTCCTGTTCAACTTTCCCTTTATTTGCTCCAGAGAACCCCACAGAAAACTGATTGTCCACGTTGTTTTTTGTGGTATGATCAATATAAAGATCATAACCCTTTTGGGGTCCAACAGCTAGAGTCTCTCCTCCTCTTTAGAGGGCTGAGGGTGAGCAAAAAACAGAAGCAAGGTGGAAAGGAGTCACAACTTTAAATATGAAGGTTGCAGGAGTTCCCAACACCGATTTAGCAAGATAAAATGTTGTTTAGGGTGGTCGTAGTGGCAGTACCTGAGGCTCACTCACATGATTAACTGTAGAAAACAAAAAGAGCAAGATTGTCTTCATAGTCAAGAGGAGCACCTTGCAGCTATGCATCGGGTCGAAGGGCATGCACATGAGAAACTTTAAGACCAATTAAGATCACACTGTGGCGTCCCAAACAATTTGGAAGGGAGCATTTGTGTCCAATCTTTTAAAAACCTCACCACAACAGGTTACTTAAAAAAGGTGGTTGGTCTGGCAAAGGTAGAAAGGCCCAAAGGGCCCACTGCAACATGGAATGTAGACAGATCTACGGAGATGTGAAACGCAAAAAAATGGACCATCCACCAGTTAAAGAATACTTCTCATGCTCCACCATTGAACAGAAACAAACTACAATCCAAGGAAGTCCTTCATTTCCATTCTCTTATTACTGGACGTTTTTCAGCTGACCTCTGATCTCAATAATGTCCAACAGGTATATCTTACCACCAGATTGGAACGAGCTAGGTAGCTAGCACACAACAGTCGATTAAAGAAAAATCTCCTTGTCTGAAGAACAAAATGGGAACTAGTTGTACTAGTTCTGTTCAAGCCGTTTAAAATATTTACCAAGATAAAGGTTGGAAAATCTTTCATATTTAGTGAGGAGACTATCACTATTCACTGTTGATATGGCCATGCTCATGCACATCCGGGCTACCCTCACGATTGGTTATCATATGTATGCAGATGAGGCTGATTTCAGTTATAAGTTAATTAACTCTGTGAACTTATGGACCTACCTAGATGCAGAAAAAAAAACTGCCTGAAGAACGAGAAAGCGTAAATCCTGATGTGGGCACTTGTCAGCCGTGCACATAGTTCCAAAGGTTCGAATCAATGGGGTCAGCCCCACTCCCCGTAGAAAAGGCATGTGCTCTGAGTGTGCTGTCTGATAGCGAGCTCTCATTTAATCATCAAACAAACCCTGTCTCCAAATCCACTTCCCACCACTTACATTTGCTAAGAGAGGTGTTGCCATCTCCCTTAAAATTGCCCTAGTTGTGGTTAGGTCAAACTTAAATAATGCAACAGCCTCTAAACTGGCCAGTAAAAAAAACACTCTTATAACGCCAAAGACTCTATAACCATGTTTGACCCCATAAACAATACATCAACATCACAGTGACACTGAATTACCTCCACTGTCTTTAGTAAAAGCAAGAATGAACTTAAAAACCCTCTGTTTAAGCTGCAGAGTCTTACATGGCGGATCAAGCAATCTAGACAAGTTGTGTGTCTCTTTCCTTCCAACTAGACGTGTAACAGCCAATCAAAACCTATTGTCCATACGGACGTCATGTGCCATTAAAACACTGAAGGAGGCGCCTATGTACAGAGCACTCATTTCTAAACAGCTCAGACTAGGAAGTGGCTTCCTTAAACTCAGGAGCATGGTCAACAGAGGTCTATAAGCAAACCAATCAATGTCCATTCATTTTTTATACTTGGGCCAGAAGATGCTTAAGATCGCCTACTGCGCCCTCTGTTCTGGACTACCTTTAACCTTAATGGCTCTGCCCTAACGTTTTATCACCGTTACTTCAATACACATTAACGAGTTCTCTCACGAGCAGACAACAGGCTTCCATTTGTGGGTTCCAGGATGAAGTTCCTTTTTTTCTAATCAATGTAACTTATTAACCAAGCTTACCACAGGGTGGTACGAATCAGTTTACAAAAGGTTCGAATAAAATAATGCATTTAGGCTGCTGTTAGCAAAGGATATTAGATATTGCAGTGTTTGTTCTTTACATTCACACGATCAATGTGTTAACCCAGTAACTGTGACTACATGGGCACTGTGAACAGGGGAACCTTGCAGTATCACTGAATGGTATTCCACATAAGATCACTGAGGGTCTTCACTTCTATCGAATAAAAAATTACTCGATTTGAAAATATGTTAAAGTACTCTTGGAGGATACTGATTTAACAATACGAATCCCAACTTCACGTACTTGGTGTAGTAGGGTTTTAACGGTCGATTTGGATACTGTGATTATTACCCTCTAGCTAGTACTCTTTCTTTAACTACACAAGTTAATAACCATTTGCCCTGCTGCCATTAGCATGGACAAGTGGCTCATCATTGTGAACAGGAAGATAGGATATGCTCAAGGTGTGAATTTAAAATACTCTTTCACAGTGATCTACCATTATTCCTCAGAGCACCTGAGAAGCCCTATTCCAGCTGGGGCTGGACCGCTGCAGAAACACAGAGGCATATTCATGAAGAAATGATGCATCACAGCGCAGCAAATCGCCTTGCTGCACTGCTTGATAGAGAAAGGGCAGGAATGCGCTGTATTTAACATAGTACAGCGCTTTCCTGTCTTTTTTCTGTGCTGGCGCACAGTGTACTGCCTAGCACCAACACAGGCACCCTTGCACCATGCTATAAGTGTGTCTGCGTTGTAAGCAGGATTGTTGTTTTTTTTTGCAGGAAGTAACACCTTCCTGCATAAAAACAATCCTCTGAGGCGTTTTCCTCTTTCTTTGTGTGCAGCACTGTGCACAAATAGAAAGAGGAAGGCGTAGCATTTTGACGCATTCTGAGGTCTACCAGCAATGGTAAATCTGGGACTGTGCCAATATCCATGGGTGGATGCATGGGAACACCCAAGCTCCACCCATGGAACGCCTTCCCAGGGCAGAGTAATGCAACGCAGCAGTTTGTGCTGCGTTACGTTACTCTAGAATTGTCAAGCCACGCAAGGCCACACAAGATGGCCTTGCGTGGCTTGATAAATCTAACTTATGAGTTGTGTCTCTCTTGTGCCGCACTGCATGGTGAAAGGGCGACACAACGCTTTAATAAATATGCCCCTTAGACTCCCATATTAACCATGTTGAAGTGACCGGGTCTTCCCTTGCACCTGCCTGTTAGTTATGATTGGGTGGCCCAGGAATGAAAATGCAGGTTAGACCAGGAACTTACATCCATTCTATTGCCAGCTATGGTCTGAATAGACTGAGGATGAAAAAGCCATTACATTCTGCACGTATACCATCTAGCATTGGCGCACACATGCTTGTGCACCATAACATATCTAAAGGATCCACACACACACACACACACACACGCACAAACGCACACACACGCGCCCTCAATCCAAACTCTGTGCTGTTGCTACCGGTAACAACTATTCAACCCCCTGCCCAAGATCTCCTTTTACATCTCAAGGGTAAATGCTCATTGACCACATGGACACACCGAGTAAATTAGAAGGTTTATAAATTACATCCATCATCAGCAGAATCAGGTTTGTACACATTTTCACTATGTGCAGCGACATGAAATTGCATGTATAAAAGTGTCCCTTCTTTGTCCAGTCTCCTCGTTCCTTCTTCCCCGAGTGCTGCCAGTGCACTGGCTGTAAGAGTTGGGAAAGTGTAAGAGTTTGTGGCTGCATCCCAGCGACAGCTTGCTCCTTACAGACATGTAATTGCGCATCAATAGAAGCGGCTTGTGGTTTGAAAGGACTTGACCAAGAAGAGGTGGTCCGTGGGGAAAAGGCAGGCTCAGGACTACTTTACTATCCCTCTGGGATAAAAAGGACCACCAGAATCGAGCACAACTTCCTGCTCCAGTTCACGGCACAGTTTGGGCAGGAATGTCTCTGGAGTTGCACAGTCCACGTGTGGTTTCTATGTGGTTTCTTGACCCGATGCGGGTGCGCAGTGCCCCGCCCCCTTTTCTAGTTGCGCTTCATACGCCATTCCTAGCACACTGCGCGGCAGGCAAAGATGGCGACTGTGGTCGGACTCATCATCTACGAGCAGTTCTCAATGTTGGCCAAAAACCTCTGGGCCCACCACTCCTCCAGGTCAATAGGCACAAAATCTGAAAAGTGAAAAAAATATAACAACGATTTAGTGGCACGACAGATAGAAAGAAAGAGATCATTAAAAAAGAGCGCAGCAATGACTAATTTAATCTTGGCACCTAACACTCCAATGTCAGCACCCTAGCGACTGCATTTGAATTTAGGGAGAATCAAAGCATTCCACAAAAGCTGGGGTAAACTAGAATGCATTTGTGTAACCATTTCAAAATATATTGTTATCCTGAGGAATTAAAATCTCGTTATGTGTGATTTTCTTTATAGCTGTGATCCCTAAAGATGCCACAACAGGCCCACGTCATTACAGCTGCGAAGCGACCGTAGTATCTTGTATGCACCTACTCAACTGGATGAAGGAAATATCTTGCGAGGGAAATACCCTTGCTGACCCACTGGATACTGGCACCACAAGGAGTACAAATTCATGAAGCGCGGACAGCCAGTTCACCTTCCTTTTAACCTTTCCCACCTCTTCCACATAGCTCCTCGCAGCACGCGGAAGTTACTCTGATCAAAGGCCCCTGCCAAATACCAAACCAAACCTTTTAATTTGTTAGCAGCAGCCACCGGAACTGTTACCTTTCAAAACAAGGGCGATGAAACAGTGTGACCATTGTAAAGCAGAACTAGCCATGCCCACTTTAATGTGATGGGGAAAAAAGTAAGTGTGCATGTTCATGTGAGAATGAGAATGAACATAGAGTTAACTGTGCAAGCTCTGCTCCTTGTTTTTTCCCTCATTCGGCACAAATCCCAAAAGGGCAGGAAAAATGGGTTAACACCTCATGGAGGTTACAAATTCCATAGGAACACCGTAGGTCCAGTGGTATCAGTTCTACAGGGGAGAAAGAAAGCAGCCACAAAATGCATGTTTATAAATACAAAGTCCATGGAAAATACACAAAGGATAAAGTAACGTTACAGTTAGATGAAAATGTCAGTTAAAATGTAACCTTTAAAAAAAAAAAAACATAACTTCACCAGTTCTAGTTAACTCAAGTAACTATAACTTGTGCTCTTGCCATGCACAGTGTTGTAATCAATTATGCAATTTCAGTAGTCATCAATGATGTTATTAATGAAATAATAGAACATCTAATGAGTGTAGGAGGCGGGCCCTCTATGTACTAGGCACACTGTGCAGGGGGTGCAGCCAACCACACGTTGGTTTACAGAGGTAAACACTAGGTCACCTAATGCTCTAATTTTTAAGGTAGCTTGGTCGAGCAGTTAGGCCAATCTTGGAGAAGTGCAAACCATTTGTTGTACTCACAGTATTAATCATTCATCTCACACGTTCGAAGGAATAACTTGAGTCCAATTTATAAAAATACTTCAGATTTTTATATAATTTTGAAGACCAGGATTATCAAAATTGGTTCAGTACGTTTTGAGATATGGATTTTTTAAGTTTATGAAAAATAGTCTTTTTGTGCGTACTTACGCACCATAGGAATAAATAGAAAGTCACCTTTAAAGTTATATATAAAATCACACAGTTGCTTTACCAAGTTCTTCTTTTGCAGGTTGGTCGAGGTCTTCGGTTAGCACACTGTGCCAGCTGGAGAGGTTCAGGCAGCTCCCGATTCCGGCAGAAGCAGCGGGGAAAAGTCTCTGGGGCTGGTGCAGGGCCACTGGCGGGGACCACTTGGAAAAGGTCTGTGCAGGTAAGTTTACAGGTGGTTCCTTGGGTTCCCATTGAAGTGTTGAGATCGCAAAGGGTGAGGGATCCTTTAGGGCACAGCAGGTTCTTCATTGCAGGGCACAGAATGGACGGGTGCAGAGCGAATCGGTGAGCCAGGAGCTGTGCGCAAAGATGCCCTTTGGATCTTGAGGTAAGTCTCTGGCAGGAGGCTGGTGTGTTCCTGAATTCCCTCAACTGGGGCTTCCTCCGGGTCCTTTTTCAGCCCCAGACAGGCTGGTTTTCCTGGTGTCAGATGTCAGCTGACCAGTACTAAGGGTATTGGTACGGTTCAGCCACTGGAGGGCGCAGCAACACCAAACTTGGCACACTTGAAGGTTTGTCCTCGTGGTTGTTTATGTGTCGTAGGGTCTGGTTGCAACTTCTGGTTCAGGAGTTAGTGGCCGGTCAGTTAAGTGACCCTCACTGGGTTGCTGGTTTCTTCTTCGCTGCAGAGTTGTACCTCCACTTTGGAGGAAGTTCTTGGGCGACTGGTGAAACCTGGAGGTCCTCTGGGGTTCTTGAAGTCAGTCCAGTTGTCCAGCTTCTCCTCAGTGGCCACTGTCGGGCCCTGGGTGCAGCAGGCAAGGTTTGGTGCCTTTTCTTTGTGCAGCAGGTCCACAGTTTTCGTGCCTTGGGTCTTCTTGGTGCTGGTCTTCTTTGTGTCCTTCTAATCTGATTACTTGGTCTAGGGATGCCCTCTAAATACTGACTTTAGTGGCCGTTTTAGGGGAAACCTTGTAGTGTACAATAGGACACCTACCTTTGGGTGGCTACACCCACTACATGACCACTCCCTGTGGGAAGGGTCACTTCCCTATCCCTGATCAGCTATTTCCCTTCCATCCAGCATGGAGGAAAAATTAAATGAAGTGTCCACTTCGCAGGCAACACCTTAGGGGTGGTGCATGCCAGGTCGGACCACTGCTCCTACCCTTTGTGGAGTTTCCTGCCTTTGCTCCCGCCAAAAGTGGGAGATTGCAAAGGGCAGGCCATCTGCTGCTAGCAGCAGGCCTGGGAGTCGAGTTTCAAGGGCAGCAAGCCTTTGAAGCTCACCACCAGGGTAGTGCACGTTCGTGAGGGAGGGGGTTTTAGCACCTCCACCCAGGAAGGGCATTGTTCTGAATACCAGGGAGCAGGAGCTCTCACCCCAGGGTTTCAGACTTGTGTCTAAAGGTGGCAGGCTGGTTGGGACCGGCCAGCAACCACGCTGGGGTCGTTAGCTTTTGCAGGGGGCACCTCTAAGGTGACCCCTGGGTACATTCCAGTACTGGTACCAGTTTGGATTTATCATTCTGAGTTGTTTTGATACTAAATAACCCAGGATTCAGAGTAGCCATCATGTGGCTGTGAAACTTATACTGACCTGTGTCCAGCACATGTATTTAAAAAGGCTGTTCTGTGGCAAGGACACAGTAGGGGCATATTGCTCATGCAGCTCTGCCCTCACATACAATATAGTGCACCCTGACTTAGGGCTGGAAGGCCTCCCAGAGGGGTGTCCTACCTATATGGTATGCAGTGTACAGTGGACAGGGCACACAGGCATTGTGCCAGGTCAAGTTTGCATTTTAGGATTCCACCAGGACACACAGCCTGCTATGGCAGTGCTGGGTGCATCTGGATGCATGGCCCTAGAGGGTGGCACAGTGAGTGCTGCTTCCCTCAAGGGCCTACCCTTAGTACCTCATGCCCTGGGTACCTAAGTACCATTTACTAGGGACTTATAGTGGCAGCTAAGGGTGTTGCCAATTATCTTTGCAATTTTAGGGAAAGAACACGGGCACTGGGAACCTTGTTAGCAGGATCCCAGTGCACTCCAGTCCAAGTTGCGTCCAGGAGCCAGGCAAAAAAGTATGGGGGTACTGCATCAAAGTGCCAGTTTCCCACAGTGTTGTAGTGTGTGAGGTCATGAGCAATACAAGGCAAGGGCACAAGGTATAGTTATTTCAGTTAACTATAACTGGTAGATTTCAGTAATTTTCAGTTAATTTCTGAGTTTTTTTAAAATATAAACTAAGATATTATTTCCATACCTAACTAGAACGTCACTTTAACCTTTGTTTTTTTTCAGTGAATTTCCAGGTTTTTGTTTTACCATAAAGCAATGTTTTGTTACCATATCTAACTATGCCAACCCCCTCTGCGCATGGTCTTTGGCCGTGCGTGGTATAGGTTTGGCTGCAGGGCCTGGGCCTACCCACTGAACTAATACAAGAATATGCAGGAAATCCACTGAAGCAGAAGAAAGGTACTGAGAGAAACAAGAAACCAGTGAATAATGAGCAGAGCGGACTCAAATCACACTCTGAGTATCCTACATTATTTTTTACTATGTGTTTATAGTGAGATTGCAGATCATTTTGAAATAGGTATAAAATAATACTAAACATCAGATTTAAATCGATTTCCCAGCAACTGAAAACTATCAATGATCCTTCAGCTTTTACATACGCCAAAACATAGGGTGCAATTTAAGAAACAGTCTCGCTGAATTCCACATACAGTGCTGCGAATGGTCATTAAACGCTATGTGAGCAGAATGGATTAATTCTACGCAATGATATAAAATCTCACTTCACAAATATGCATGTATGCCCATAAACCCTTGGCTTCCCCTCGTAAACATGTCACAATAGAGGAAATTTGGAGACTCCAATAGCATGAACATTCACGTTGTTTTAATTTTCTCACTACAGCTACTCTCGCATAGTTTAAAGGTTTCTTAGGGTGCCCTCACATATAATTTCGGCATATACTTTTCACTGGACACCAACACCTATTGACAACAACAAACTGAAGAGGATGAATTATGAAATCTTTGAGGAACTGTCTGCTCGAAAGAAAGATGAGAGGCCACCTTACTTTGGAGAGACAGACTGGGAAAAGGTCCCACAAACCCCCTGTGGAAAGGCATGATGTTTACAATTGGAGGCACGATGAAAGTGGAGCAAAATAAGCAAGGCCACACACGAAATAAAAAAAAATAGTGATCTCAAAAATAATATTAGAGCCAGCCAAGAAACCTATCTGGCTTCAAAATACAGTTTCTAGCGATGTAAACCTTCAACAATAAAAATAGAGCGTAATATTCTTCCGAAAAAATGATGCAATGCTAATCCGTAAATTCTTTTGGCAGTGTTAACAAATCAAGCTGTTTAATCACAAAAATAAAGAGAAAGTTGCCTATCATCAAGTAGAACCATTGCTGTCGAAGGCACTGACATTCTAAATGTTGCTAAAATTGTGTTCAGACCTTTGCTCCCTGCCCGACATTAACACTGCTTCTCTGAAGTAGACAAAGACATCACAAATGTACCAATACACGAAGCAAAGATCATTTAACATGCTCTCCGTCAACAAAAGACATGGCCCGGATGGCAATGACAAACTCTTTACACAGGACTCCCCAATTATTTGTAAGGGAATCACTTGTACAACTTTAAGAATTTATGGAGGAGAGTTACATGGTGAGAACAGCCTCAGGGCGAGTTATCCTGCTGTGCTGTTAAGTAGGTAAAGACCTCATACAAAATACAAACTATAGGGAGATTTAGGTTTTGAATATACACCGGAGGATAAATGCTAACGTCTTGTTGTTCCAGTCGAATACCACGTTTAACTCACTAATCCACCACACACAAACCAGATTTATGTAAGTAAACTGTCTAGCATCAATAGCACGTACTTGTCACACATGGTTACCACAGGCAAATTCTTCACTAGGCCCTCTGCAACTGTGGCCCTAGATGGCAGACAGGTATTTCACAAAGCATCTTGCCCTTTTCACGCACCGTTTAACATAGAGGTAATCATTATACAAACACGAGACATAAGCAGACAGCATAATCATGCTTCCCTAAGATGCAGCAAAATCAGTCCAAGCCATTCACGATCAAATTTCAGAAAGACTCAATGTTTACATTTTTGGACAATCTAAACTGAAAAGCGAAAAACGTAATGTTTTTTGCACCAAATCAATAAAAGACTCAAGTGGCAGACTGGCCCTTTGAAATGGCTGCATGACACAATAATGGCAACATATTGTCATACAAAAATATTACAGCCTAAACATCGAGTACCAAAATGTCATAAAAGCAAGAATATACAAGTAAGTATAGGTTTACTATTCCTAAACACTTGTACCTAGACGTTAGCTATATAATTACGGTTAATTTATGTGGAGTTAAGTACAGTAAACCTACACTTACCTAAATACACTTAAGGGTGGTATGCACTGGTACTCATTTTTGGAGACCAGGATTTATTTCTTATCTTCAAACTTCAATCCAGAGCAAGAGGGAGAACCGGAGGAAACAGATAGGGAGGAAGATGAAGATAGCAAAACAGTGGCAAAGGGAGAAAACATGAGCATTAAAGAACCTGGAAGAGTGAGGCAAAAAGACAGAAGTGTAGGGCGATGGAAGAAAGAGTCATGAAGTCAGATCAAGACGAAGCAGCTTTAGTATTTGGCGACCTCAGCATTTGGCACGTTTTCTGATGTTGGAATATTAAAGCAGTGTTTAATGGTGAGGCCCAGGAGGAACATTTCGTATACAAGTGAAGCTTCATGTAATTCCAGATTGTTGAGAGTTGCATATCATGTAGGGTTTCTCCCCTTTCCAGTTATACTTTCACAAATGTTTGCACGCAGGAGACTGGTTGAAGCAGAAAAAAGTCTTGTGGTAACTGTGAAACTAACTGATGTATGATTCAGCCACAACCCCAGTTATACCAATACATAAATATTTAGAACGGACCTCAGTAACCACCTCTAATGGAAATGCACGTCATATGGTCCATTACATCCTTTAGAATTATTACTCTTAGAGATGATGACAAAATGTATTTGCTGTGAAGAAATGTATTATTCAATGACAGTTACAATGCAGTACTTCAGTTATTAATCAGATGGTAAAGACACAGACTGTTGATGGTGGTACCATTGTTGGTACATCATCACCAAAATGGTTTATATAAAACAACACAATACCTTCTTTAATTTATGTCTTCTCCATTCTCCTTCACATAATAGATAGTATCCCCAGGGATGATCTAGTTTCATGGGTTGCATGATTGGATATTGAGAAAGCATTCAATATATTGAGCTGGCCTTGTCTCTAGGAACTGCTATGGACCTGGGTATAACTAGTTCCTATTTGGGATGGATGAAGTTGTTGAGCTCATTACCAATGGCTAGAGTTAGGATGGGTGAGTCATCTCAAAGCCGTGGCAGATTGAGATGGGCACCAGGCAGAGTTGTCTCCTATCACTATTATTTTATGTGTTGGCTATGTAACCTCTAAATCCATAGATTTTGAGAAAAAGTCCCTATCTAATGAAAATGGTCGACAGGGCACTATGTAAAAAATCCAAGCCCTCAAGAGGCAGGCGTAAAGTTGGAGAATGTTTTCTTTTCTCCAATCTTTTCCAACTTTACTGTACAGCATACATACAAACTTGAAAACGTTTAAAGTATGTCTAAGCCTGGTATTTGGTTCTGGAGGGTGTCCTTCCAGTACAAAACATATGCTAGACATCACACACATCCTTACACTATGGTACATGTGAATATGCATGGCGCAGGACTGCTTAAAAATGCATCAGTGCAGAGGGAGAGCAAAACACAGCCATTTCTTAGCTCCCGAGCAACACTTGCAAGACCACCACACACTCCCTCTCACCAGCAAGCAGGATGCAGCGGAAACACCCTCTGCCCCAGAATCAACAAGCAACTCACCAGAAGATACAAACCATACAGAACTCGTCAGCCAGACTTACCCTCAACCACCAATCCAGCATGCACATCAGGCCATACCTCAAAGAATTCCACTGGCTTCTGATATATAAACGGGCACAGTTTAAACTCTACACCCGCACCTTCAAAGCACTACTCAACATTGGCCCAGCCTACCTTAACAATCAGATCTCATTTCACTAACCTTCCAGACACCTCTGTTCTGCCAGACTCCCACTAGCACATATCTCAAGGGTACACAGAACCTGATTCGGAGGTCAGGCCTTCTCTCTATATCACATGTCAAGTGTAGAACGACCTCCAACTACACATTAGAGCCTCCTCGTCTCTTCTTGAGCTCGGCTAGAAGTTGAAGACCTGGCTCTTCGAACAGCACTGCCACGAGGGCTAAACTCTCACACGCTCCGTGCCAAGATAACCTCACCGGTGGCAGTATGCTATTACAAATACTGATAACACACCATAACAGATATGGCGCTGTTCTGCTCGCTCCCTTTGACTTGAAGCAGTACAGCAACTTTGGATACTGCGCTCTGTTGAGCCAAATGTAAGAAAATCTGGCCCAGTAAATACAATTGCTAGCACATTTTAATTATGCACGAGGCTAATGTGTTTGCACATTACCTGGGAGTCACACTCCCATCTGTCCTCCCTTTCAGTTATTTTTAAGTTTCTACTGGAATAGTCTGTAAGGCACTTAAGTTCTTGGACAACTGACTAATCTGCAGAGCGAAGAAAAGAAGTTGAACAATGGTGACCATATTTCTATGAACTGTTTCTCAGTAACATCCCCATCATGCAATATTTTTTCCAATCGCCAAAGTTTTTTTTACCATTCAGTGATCCCCTTTATTCAAGTTTGTTAACAGTATTTGTTTTGCCCCTAGGAGTAGAGTCCTTACTAGGTTTTACAACGCCCTTCCCCCTTTCTGAGTTGATGTCCGGAGCCCATTCTAATAATATACTTGACGACTCTCAGGGAAACTAAATTATTGTAATTAGCTGTAATGTCTTTCAGGACTATATTCCAACATTTCTCAACCTTGGAACAATGCCATCAGGCATAATGTACTCCAAGTTCACCATAATCTCCAGCATGAGTCAGTACTGCCTGGGCAAAATGTATGTTTCTTAACTGCAGTACAATGCCATCTGTATAGGATCTTCTTACTCACTTCGATGCCTTCCAATCTTTGCAGCCTTGCCTATCTCTACCAGTATCTGCTGACATCATTTACAACACTTAGCTCTCTTTCCCATGCTACCTGGAAGCTTTTCTTCTCCCTTTCTTCCTTCGATCTGCGGAGATGGTATATTTTGGAAATTATATCTGAGTGACTGTCAGTTGTTAGTAGTATTTTCTCAACGTCTTTATTATACTTTGTAGCCCCAAACTTCAATGATTTTCTGATGGGCCCAGTATCTGAGTTCAGAACATCTCCAAATTATGTTCATATTCTTTTTTAATTTGTTGGAAGGTTTTTATGTTCCTGTTTTCAAAGAGGTCACCTAGCTTAGGCTCCAATGTGGTGGACATCCCAAAAGGAAAAGAGTAGTATTTTGAGAATTGCTAGAGTTGACCGATGTTAGAGGCTCAATTCACCTGAGGCCAGTAAAGAACAGTAGTCCAGAGTGTGACAAAGTCTGATTGTCAAGAGTCAACAGAAATAGAGTCAAGGCAAATCTAAGCAAAACCTTGTATTCCCAAAAATATAAAGTGTTGCCTTTCCAAGACTGACCTCTGACAGAAGAAGATCCAAGAGCCTTTTGCAATAATATTAAATAGCATCTTCTAGCTTGCTGTTTGTACACAAGTATAATGATGCCAGTCAGATTCTGTTACTTGTGACAACAGTACATTTTCTTAAGCAATGAGAGAGCCAAAATATTTCTGACATCTATTACAGGGTGACCTTCTACTCGCAAGTAAAAATGTTGAGCCGATAGCTCAGGCTTCTCCGACGAGAAGCTCATGAGCTACCAGTAGCTCTCCAGCTACCTAAAAGGAGCACTCCTCTGTGCAGCCCGACCTGCTAATTTAGAAGGTTTTGATCGACTGAATCACCATATGTAGCAACACTGAAAAGTGTGTGTTGAGGACGAAAATGTATGTATTTTCAGAAATCAGATTTTATGTTTTTTAAAGAAGGAATTAATTTTCAAAATATATTTAATGCTGATTATTGAGTGATAAATCATGCAGCATTCAGGACACTTGTTGCTAATATTCTTATCTTTTTACGTTACTGCAGGCAACAGTGTCTGATGCACTAAAGTGATGACTGCTGGTAATATTGCATGAGGTGTCTAATTTGGTCACTAGTTCCACAACTATAATATTAGTAGCACGGGGTGATTTTCATTGAACATAAGTAGATCTTACTACAGAAAAGTTTGGAAATCACTGAGATAGATGGTCGAACCATCTTCACAAAAACTGGGTATCCTGGTTTAGCCAGTGATTTAGCCTGTGAGAGAAATGTTTGTATATTTTGTATTACATTACCTTATGGAGGCACTACCAGGACTGTTGTCTGATCTGTAATCATGCGTGTTTTCACAATTCCTCCTCAGACTAAGGGAAGGAAAATATTACTTACCTGTGACAATAGTTTTGGTGCTGGAAGCTTTTTATTTCCCCAAAGCTGTGCACTCTCCTCCATGTGACTGTCTCAGAATAGGATTGTAACTTCTAGAAATTAAATGACTTCAAAAAAGTGGAGAAAAATACAAATTCATAAAATGTTGAAGGTGGGGACGGTTACACGTATTTCATGTTTTGCTCAAAGTGCCACTGTTGATAACCCTAGATAAATACGAAGAAGTTATTCAAGAGCCCAAAACAAAATACGATTTTTGGAAACATAGGCTAATGGGAATATGAGAGGAGATATTTATGTTTGGGGAAAAGTTCACCATTGTTTGCACGGTATTTTCAATAAATAGATTATAGAGAGGTATTTTAAAATTATGTTCAAAATTTACCGGTATACAACTGCAGGCTGTATGGCACTGGTGTGAGGTCTCTTTGGAGGGGAAAAGGCAATGATGCAACATTTATGTGTCTAAATCACACAGTCCTATTATCCTGACCTCTCACTTCGCAGGACTTTGTCTGCTGCCAGAATGAGCATGTGCAGCATTCAACATAAAAAGACTCAAGGAGTTGGTATGCCGCAAGAAGTAACCCTGGACAGTGCAGCCTGTCTCATTTAAATAACATAACAGAGAGAAATGTTCAATGTCAGTTTTGGAGGAGTCCTTCAGCATTTCAGCTGCAGAGAGTGGGACTCCCATAGTCTGCTCCAGTGTCAGAGAGCAGAGGCGGCCAGTAGTGACCGGTGCTCCATCGGTCTGGACTAGTTTCAGTCAGTTAGAGGCACTTCTTCAATCTGTGCTGGTGTGAGGAGTATAGGGGAGCTGCCTTATGGAATGTGTAATGTCAAGCTGCAGAGCATCTCCTTCAGTCGGCGGTAGAGTAAGGCATGGTGGGGAGATCCTTCATTTGAGTGTGTGTCAGAGGGAGATGGGTTCTGAGTTCACTGTTAGGCAGTGAAAGAATCTCCCATGTCAGGAGGGAGAAAACCATACTGCCCAAGACAAACAAACCACTGCCTTCAAAGTTACTGTTTTGATTCGATTTGAGTTTTCATTGCTAAAGTGTGTGATTACTCAGAAATCATGGCGCTTGGAAGATCTTACAGCAAACAAGAAATTACAGCCTGCATTGGCAAAGCCAATAGGTCTCACCTATGCAGCAAGGGCTATTGGCTTTGCCAAAGTGTTTTAGCCATATTGTACACCAATGTGGCTGCTGTACACCATGGCTAAAAGTTACTGGCGTAGAGGAGAGTGGCATGGAGTGTCATAAAGTGGAATGGCAAAGAGTGGGGCAGAATGTTGAAGAGTGGGCTGATAGTGTTGTGTATTGGAGTGGCATAGAGTGCAGTTGAATAGCATGGTGTAAAACAGAGTGTACTGGTGTAGAGACCACTGGCGGAGAGTGTTTCAGAGTATAGTGGCGTAGAGTGGAGCATCATAGAATTCAGCGGCATACAATGCCGCAGAGTAGAATGCAGTGGCGTAGATTATATGCCGTAGCGTGCAGTGGTGCAGAGTAGAGTAGAAAGGCGTAGAGTGGCATAGAATGCAGTGGTGTAGAGCAGAGTGGCAAAGAGTGCAGGAATGTAGAGTGGTGCAGAGTAGAATATAGTGCCACAGAGTGCAGTGGCATACAGTGCAGCACAGTGGAATGCTGCAGAGTAGAGTGTCATGGAGTGCAGCGGTGTAGAGCTGCGTAAAATGTAGTACCTTAGAGTGGTTTTGAGTGGTGTACACTGCAGTGGCGTTGAGTACAGTGGTGCAGAGTAGAGTGCTGTAGAGTAAAGGGCAGTGGCGTGGAGTAGAATAGAGTGGACTGGTGTAGAGTGCACTGGCAGAGTGTTGCAGAGTACAGTGGTGTAGAGTGCAGTGGCATAGAATGCAGCGGCATAAAACTCAGAGGCATACAATGCATTGTTCTACACTGCAGTAGCGTAGATTAGAGTGGTGTATTGCAGAGTGCAGTGGTGCAGGGTTCAGTGGCATAGAGTGCAGAGACGTAGAGTGTAGTGAAGAGAAGAGTGGCACAGAGTAGAGTGGCGTAGAGTGGTGAAGAGTGAAGAGGTACTGAGTGCAGTGGCACAGAGTGCAGAGGCATAGAGTGGAGTGATGCAGTGTTCAGTTGCGTAGAGTGGAGTGATGCAAAGTAGAGTGCCATAAAATGCACTGGCATAGAGTACAGTAGTGCAGAGTAGAGTTGAGTGCAGTGAATTATAGTGGCGTAAAGTACAGTGGTACAGAGTGGAGTGCATTTGCATAGAGTGCAGTGGGTTAGAGCCGAGAGGCATTGAATGGAGTTGCGCAAAGTGGAGTAGAGTGGTGTAGAGTGCAGTGACAGAGTAGATTGTTTCATAGGCGAATGAAGCGGCGTACAGTGGAGTGGTGCAGGGTAGAGTGCAATGGGGTAGAGTGTAATAGCGTAAAGTGTACTGGCGTAGAGTGCAGCATTGCAGAGTAGCGTACGATAGAGTGGAGTGGCCTAGACTGGAGTGGTGTAGAGTGCAGAGGCAATAAAATGCAGTGGCGTAGAATTTAGTGCATTGGCACAGAGCAGTGGTGTAGAATAGAGAGGAGTAAATTGAAGTGGCACAGAGTGCAGTGGCATGGAGTGGTGTAAAGTGGAGGGGTGCAGAGTGCAGTGGCATGGAGTGGTGCAGTGTACAGGCGTATGGTGGGGTATGCATTGTTAGAAACACACTGCCATTGCAGACAACAGACTGAAATGACCATTAGAATTGCACAGACATACAGTTACATTTAAAAAAAACAAATCTCTTGAATCAAAGGTGACTGAGTTTCCAGAGGAAGACTATAAAAGAGCACCTCTTGTATAGAAGTGCTCTTCAAAAAAGGGACATCTAAGAGGTATATATTTACTACAGTAGTTCTTCCCTTGTGGTCCGTAACACCTGGGGGGTCTGCAAAGCCTATTTATTGGCCAGTGACTGCTTGGGAAATTAAATAATATTAGCAGGTTAATAAAGTATGTACAGGTAAAAAAAATCCAAATACAAAACTACAATTTTTAAATCCCTCAGCAAATGTTTCAGAATTTTGAAAATGGAGTCTGAAAATGAAGTTGGTATCATTAGCTTGATTTATGGGAGCAGCGCACATATAGCACACATTAGTATGAATGATTGGTGAGACTCAACTAAAGTACCAGCATGCACCAACATGTAGGGGCAGATTTATCATAGTGTTGCATTGCCCCCGCATCACACAAGGTGGCACAGGATCAATGCATCACTAAAGTCAGATTTACCAACAGTGCAAGGCCACCTTGCATTGTCCTGCAGTGCTTGGTAAATATAAAGAATACAAAGCAGCGCAAGGGAGGTATTTCTTGGGTGGAGTGTGGTGTTTCCACTCATCCACCAATGGCCTTTGGCACATTCCCAGATTTACCATAAGTGCTAGATCTGGGAATGCATCAAAATAATAAGCCTTCCCAGCGGAGGCGTAACAAGGGGAAATGTTTGTTCCTCCTCATTTTTTCCTCTTTCTACATTTGATGCATTCTGAGGCACACACAGAAAGAGGAAAAGGCCGCAGAGGATTGTTTTTATGCAAAAATGTGTCCCTTCCTGCACCAAAACAATCCTGCCTTCAATGCAGGCAGCCTTCCACCATGGTGCAAGGGTGGCTGCTTTGGTGCAAGGCAGCACATTGTGCGCCAAAGCAAGGACAGGACAGGACAGAAATGCACCATGTAATTTTAAATATTGCACATTCCTGTCCGCTCCTTTCAAGCAGCACAGTGCAGCAATGTGTCATGTTGTGATGCGTTGCGTGAAAGATTGATAAATCTGGACCGTAGTGTTTAGCATGCAAGAGTATGCAAAAAAAAACAAAGTATTAGGCTAGAGTCTACAGTTAGAAAAGCTACAACCTTCCCATTTAAAATAACATTTTGGTATACTTTTTTGTTTGTGAATTTTGGAAAGTATTTCATAATTTCTGCATAATTTTGAAGTATACTTGTTTCTGTCGTTCTCTGTATATTTTGAGGTTTAAACTGTAGGAATTGTTTAGGCAGGGATCCCGGCTTTCATTAGTGATTCACTGGGAGTCCATGGAAGTCAAAAGGTTAAGAGTCACTGATCTAGTAAGAAGAGGCTTTGCTTAACACGTCATATTGAGCCCACAGCTTTAGGATAAGCGGCAGAGAAGCTAGGCTTGCATATTTCTGAAGATACTTGATGCCAGATTTAATTACAAGGATACAATGCGGAGCAGCAACCAATGTTTCTGCATTGTGTTGCGTAAAATGGAGACAGCAAGAGTGCCACATCTACAAAGATTTGGCATTGCTGCTATCATGCCCTATGCTGGTGCACTATAAGTTGTCTTGCCCCACGCATACACTCTTACACCATAGTGTAAGAAGGTTTGTGGGATGTCTATTATCCTTAAAGGGGCCGATTCCAGGTCAGTTTTACGTACACCACTCCAAGCCACAAATCTGTCCCAGGGTCTGGCATAAATGGATTTCGTGAAAGGGTGCTTAGTGGCAAGAATGGCATCCACCATTTCAAGCAGCAGATCAAACACAGTTGGTTGCCGCCACACAATCGCCATACATGAAGGTATAGACTGTGCAGATTCAGGTGGAGAATCATGCCACGTTGAGGAGACAGGAGGTCCTCGCGAAGTTGCAGCCTGACCGAAGGATAGATGTCTCATGACCAGAAGGTCAGCTCAATGGCATTGGCCACAGTGTCTTGATTCTGGTCCTTTGAAACTTCAAATTCAATGGCGGGGGACGCATGGGGCACCTGGCATAGCTGACGAGGAGAAAGCAGAAGGCTAAGAGGTGAAGAAACCTTAGAGCTGTTCTCACTGTGAGCCAGAACCAAGCCTGACACATCAAGAAAGTCCTGAATGTCCTTGTGCCATTGAGGTGAAGGGAAAACCTTGAATTGAACTATGTCCAGGATTGTTCCAATTAATTGAAGCCTCTGTGAAATAGTCAGGTGGGACTTCAGCTCAGTGACAGTGAACTCCAACAATGTCAAGAGGTTTGCCATTGTTTGGAGTTGGTTTACTTTCTGACTTCCAAAAATGGGCAGCAACTATGGCCATCACTTTTGTAAACACCTCAGGAGCACTGGTGAGGCCAAAGTGGAGAACAGTAAACTTAAAATTTGCTCTGGTTTTGGAGGATAGTGGGTGGGATGGAGCAAAGGGACAGGGCATAACCATTTTGATCAATCAGGAAGAGCCAGCTATTGGACAGGATAGATCACCAGCCTGGGAGGAAATGCTGAATCCTGCCCTCCACTGCAGGAATGTGGAATTCCTATTGCCCCACACCCAGACATTTTGTATGGGGTCAATGGCAACAAGTTTTCATATTTATTTGTCCTTGGGACAAGTAGACCCACCCCACTTCACTCAAACCCTTTGGGTGCCAATTTATAGGGAAAGGAAGTGTCTGCAGTTGAGGTAATAAGTGTGTCCACAGGCTAAGGCTGTTCGAACTTGTATTTATGGTTCAATAATCAAAAAGCCTTCATTATTAGAGGGAGCATTGTAAATCCAACAGCGCTTGGATGCCTGGCTTCACCCTGGGGGTGCTCAGGAGTGGGCGCCTCACAGGGAAAAGCCAGGAGGGGTGCCATAGCGGTATGAGTACAGCGCCTTGAGACCCTAACGGGTGAGTAGTGCGCTATACAAGTGCTAATTTACATTTTTATTTTTACATTTAAATAAACGTTTTAAGGTCACACTGCACTACTGACAATGGTCGGGTTAAATAAAAAGTGTAATGACGTTTGAAAAGTTTAACAATATGAGGCTAAGAATAATGCTCCCAGAATGCTCTCTGATTAGATGCAAATGTTTGCAGAAGCTTGTAAGCAAGAGTGATGATTCTTTGCTTTCAAAATAAAATGTTCAGAGAAAAATTCAAGTAGGAAAAAAAGTGTTTTGCTACTATGAAATTGTAGGTGCTACTTCTTTGGAGCATCATGTAGTAAAATGTTTGGATGCATGCTAGTAATTCCCAAAAAATATTCCTAATGGAAAATCAGTATAGTCATTTTCAACATGATTATGGAAGCATGAAAATAAACAAGCACTGGCAAAGCCAACCGATAAAAAATGTTGTGAATCTTATGGTTGTGTCAATGATTATCTTGTTTTTACATGGATTTTATAACACTTTATTGTTGTGGAAGATGCCCTCACCATTGTAACAAACACTGGCAAAAAGAAAAAAAAAGGTTTTGGTCTCAAAAACCACACACTGCCACCAGTGGTGTAACAAGGCCCTGCACCTCCCCTCTAGAGGGGGCCTTCAGCACAGCACCTGCACTGAGTGAGTCTAGGGGGGGAGGTGTCTATGTTCTTTGCAGGGGAGCCCCCTCCAGTTTCGTTATGCCACGGATTGCCACAGTAATTCCTGGCATTGAACAAAACTACTTTGTGTGCCAATATGCTCCTTGTGGAAGTGCAGAAGCAGAATGTGATCACTCACAGTAAAGCCAGCCGATAGAGAGAGAAATAGAAGTTTAATAAAAACAAAATGTCTTTGTTTATGCAAGACTTAATTAGGTATCCAATTCTTAAAGAAAGTCAAAGAAGTGCACCCATATGTCTTTGAATGAGTGGCTTTCATGAATTCACAAGAAATTACATAAGTAGAACAGAAAATTGTTCTCCTAGAAAATATTTGTGAACTGTATTTTAGCCCGAGCAAATATGCATGTGTAGATTTGCTCACGTGCAAATCTATCTAGTGTTTACAAGTTCACTTTTCCTCCAACCACTTTTTTAACCCAACGCTGGAAGAACTTCTACTTCTACCTTGTCAGGAGTACATTTCCAACCTTTCTCATTATGGGAAAAGATTAGAGAAGAGCTAATGAAAATTCTTAAAACATGCACGTTAGTAGGTTTGCAGACTCAAAGGCATTCCAGCCCTGGAACTACTGCTTACTACTTCCTCCAGCCCCAGTATGTAGATCTGCAGAAAGGTGGTAAAATAAGGAAATTGCTATAGTAGGGATTGAAATGGCAAGTATGCAAGCCCTACTATAGTTGTAGCCCTGGCATAATCAGAGAGGCTATTATCAGAGCTCTTCCATAATGAGACTGCTGCCATAATTTGTCGCCATACTACATGGTACCAAAGGGACAAGTAGATTTATTTTTATAGGACAAGTAGATTTAAGAAGCAACATGTCCCATGGACAAGTAAATTGACAGCTGGAAGAATTGCAAAAAGGAATTTTCCTTGAAGCAGACGTATTAGATTAACTGGAATGGTTGGAATAACCATATATACTTGAACGGGAGAGTATCACATTGTCCTGATGAAGGTGGTCTAATATACAGGAGTAAACCACTGAACCGCGTCGACGCTTGTCAAATTGCTGGACCTTTTTGCTGAAACTATCCCATTAAGATTGGAAAAACTATATCTGTGGGTTAGGAGAAAATCACTTTGTGCACAGCTAATAACAATAGACAAGGGGATTGTCTGTGCTTTGTCTCCCATGTTGGGTATTTGTAATTTTACTGTATAGATTTTTATTGTGTCTAACTAGATAATTTTAAGGAGATCTGTATTGTGATTTGCAATTATTATTGAGATGTATTTTATGGGATTTTTTTCATTAAAATTTCTTTTTATTGAATCTCCTTTATCAAATTCAAGTGTATTACTGAATGGGTGTGCTTCTTTGATTGTTTACGAAGTTACAGTGGTTGCCCCTAAGGGGTTATTCTTTTGTTTACGAGTGAAGGTCATCACAGCGCAGCACTGTGTGGAAGTTTTTTTATTTATTTTTATTTACTTATTTAATTACTTTGATCAATTTAAGCAAAACCATATTTTGGTTTAAATCATCAAATTATGCAGCGGAGGGCGGATTATGAGGCAGGTGCAGTATACCCCATAATCTGTAATCATGCAGAAAATGACAACCAGGTAGAATCATATGTCCAGTTGCCTTGCCTCCCTCCTATATCTCTATACTTCCCCCTTGCATTAACTTTCTTGCAAACCTGCAACACCCGAGTGTACAGCTCTGTATTACATAAAAGGCTTGAGTGCCACTTGATGGTAAGTATGTACTAAATATAACTGATTACAATAAAATAAATTAATAAAATAATGTTTTGGCTGATAACTTACTGTTGTCAAGGTTACAGCAAATACCACCGTATTTTCATACTGACTATTGAGTGTGGGTCAGTAATAGTCCTTGTGATGGCTAGGGTTAATGCACGATAATCTACCCTGTGCTCATAAAAATGTTTATTGAAAGAATTCAGATTACAGTGCAATGTGGATGGAAAGTGTTTGAATTTAACTGAAACCTAAGTGACTCCAACTTCAAAGACATCCTGCGCATAGCAAATCTGTAACACTCTGAGACACACTTTGCACAACTGGGACAGAGGATACTATGCACATACCTAATTTGATATACAACTACATACCAACTAGGAACATGCAATTCGAATATCACAAGGGTTGTTTCCTAGAAGATCGGGTCTCCCAAATGTGGAATATCAATGCCCTCCATCCATGTTAGAAACAAGAACCAAATCACACCCACTTCATGTAAGTCATACACAAAAAGTGGATCCGGGTGGCCATTGACTGATACGAGCAGAATTAATAGCCAAGGCTTGTGATGGTTAGGTCACATCCTGCTTCTGGGATGGAATTTCTGCTAGACAAACAAATTCTTTGAAATGAATTAAAGAAGAAGTGGCGCTATACAAAACTCGGAAGAAGTGGCAACAGACGTATGCGCAACTGCCAGAGAAAAATTGTTGTAGACTCACTTTTTAAGGTTGGGCTTGATGATTTCTCAACATACTCCACAGGCCGCGCCCCATTCTTCACAGGTTGTCCATCATCCAACTGCTTTGCCACCTGCTGCCAAGCTAAAAGTTAAAAAACAAACACATTTAAGGAACCAAGAAGTCCAAATGCTGGAACCAGCAATCATGTTTTTTTACAGGAGATAAATGGTGACATGGTATTTCTGTCACTCTGATTAATAAGAAGCTAAATCTAAATAGCCACAGATTTAGAACCAGAGAAGACACTGACACTTACACTGGGACAGAAATACGATAACTCTAGGACAAAGACAAAGAATGTAAACCAACAGTGAAAGAGGGAAACAAAGTGACTGAGATACAGAGACACACAAATGAGAGGACTCTGACAATGGATCAAGCACACAGTGACTAAGATACAATGGTGTAAAGATGTGACAACACCAGCACTAGACTGAGGACACACTGGGACTAGGCACAGATGAAAGGATGTGGAAACACAGACCAGGAGGGCATACTGTCTCTGGGTAGAGAGATGAGGTAACTTGACAGGAAAACATGAGCACTGGCATTAGGGCACAGACAGATGTTGGAGCTGGTCTACAAGGACAGAAAGACAGTGGAGCAGGGCGATTTGCTCAGCACAACATACACATACACCCACCCACACACACACACCAGCCCCATCATACTGGAGAAGAAGGCAAATAAATGCTGCCCACAGTTCCTCTGTGTACGTATACACAGATGTTTGATAAAGGTAAAGATCCATACCCTAATATGAGGTTTCCACCTTAGGGTAATTTTAAGCAGTGACCCCATTTCATATTTTTACAAAGTGCTGGTGAAATTCACACGATATCAACTACGTGATCTCGACTCCACGCCTTCCCAAACCCCGTATTTCAGAGAGCTCCTATCACAGGGACATCCCCAGTGAGCACATATAAGTGTGGAGGTAGGTCCTACGATTTAAGTACAAGATATGAATTCTGTCATATGGGGATCCCTCGCAACACCATAAGTGTTCAGTGTGTCACACACCTGGTGTTGTTTCCCTTACTGTAAAACCACAAAGTGGGGTTGTGTGCTTCTGCCTTCCGCAATCCACTTAAATGGGGGTTGCGGAAGGCAGAAGCACACAACCCCACTTTGGGGTTTTACAGTAAGGGAAACAACGCTGTGTGTGTGACACACTGAACATTTATGGTGGTGCGAAGGAAGGCAGCATAACAAACACCTCTACAGGCACAGTCTCCCAACCGAACAGCAAGCAGAACTATGAGACATAGCTAAACATTAAGGTTTCTTCACAGGTCAACCTATACCCTCCGCCACACATCCGAGTTATTCCAGGAAGAGCCCCAAGTGGGGCATCTGCCAGCAGGGATCCCCACCACCAGCCAACAACACTGCAAGAGACAGTGGGCTCCCCCTCATGGAAATCCCTCCTTTTGGAGTTCAGTTGCCTGTAGGCTCACTTGATTTTAAGAGACTGAATCAGGCTAGAAGATACTTGAATCAGGCTCCCTCAGCAGGAAAATTCACACCTAGCAGACGTTGCTCTGCTAATCTGAGGCTGAACAGTGCACCAAGGGGTGATGTGAATGGAAGACGTTCGGCTATAAAAACAACTGCTCTACATTTAACATCACACAAACTACCTCACAGAGAAAATTGTACCCCATGGCCTCCTGTTTGCTGCCAATAATCTATAGAAAGTAAAGGTTAAGTCTTAAATCGCGGTTTACATTCTCTTACTGACACTGCCTTCATAACCCTAGATTTAGGGTGACCACCAGTGCTTTAAATGGGCAGGTACTCTCCGGTACTGAGTGCCTGCATTTCTTTAATGTGAAAAAAGTGCTGCTTTTTTCTGCTACAATCCATTTAACTGGAGAGTACCGGCTCTTCCCAAGAGCAAACATGTATCCTAAAGAGTGAGTACCAGCACTTCTATACTTCCATTTCAAGCGCTGTTGGCCACCTCATTCCAGGTCATGCGCACACTTGTCTCCAGTGCCGAGCTTGTCAATTACAAATCGTGGACTTCAGGTTCGTTAGTCTAAATATGTAAATTGGGGCAAAACACGACTACAACACCCAGAATTCATTAGGCCAAAACATAAATGTCTAGGACTGACAACTTTTCGTAACAACCTAAAGGGAGGTGGTCTGCCCAGAGCCAAGCAAGGGCAGTGCCAGAAATACAAAAGCTAGCGTTAGGAGATTCACTCCCTCATCTATGACAATGCTCGTTTCATTCAGATTTCATTTTCCCAACAACGAAGTGAGCCGATATGCAAATTACCCGTGTCGCGTTAATGCTGCTTTTTGAGGAAGACCGAATGGAAGGGAGGGATGTTGCAGAGACTTTAGAAGCGCAACAGTTTTCGTTTTCTTTGCAGTTTGGGATTTTTCAAACAAAGGCCTTGGGACGTCTGCTTGTGAAAAGCTATTCTTTTTTGGACTCGTTACAACCGGGGCTGCCTGGATTTGGTTGACCTTGGCAAGAACCTTCACCAGGCCAACCTAATCCGCCCTGATCTGGACATCAACCCTACGGAACTCTAAAGTGCCAAGTGAAGTCAGTGCCCCCGCCAGCCAAGCAGCTTTTAGTTTCATGTAAAACATACTGTGCTGGTTTGTGCGGCACTGGCAGGTCAATTTAAGCACAGAACTGCCAAGAGGTAGTGGAACTTGGTTGCGCCCATGCAGTAAAGTACAACCTCAAAGGGCCAGTTCTGGCACTGATGTCAAAATGATTATTTCCGGTGGGGTCTGGGCTTGCCGTCTGTGCAAAACTTAAAAAAAGAAGAAAAAAAAAACCCACACCGGATTACTAGGCAAAGTATGCCAGAACACAAAGGATGCAAGCACGCTAATGTTTCAGAACACCCGGGATGCCCGTTTATGTTTCAGTAGAAGAGTCCTGTGGTTGTGCTCCCAGGGCACTCAATGAAATATTTTGTAAAAATTGAGCAAAACAGAATTCGCAGTTTTACTGAAATTACAACAAATGCAAGTGCTCCAACTTATGAAACCTGGGCCCAGATTTACTAAGGACTTGCACTGTCTTGTGTGACGCAAGTTGTCGTAAAACAACACTGACCCCAACAAAGCCCTTTTGCATTGCTTTGTGTGGTTTATACATTTAAAGTAACACAAAGCGGCATTAGTGCGGATGAGTTGTATGGATGAATATGGGCGTTTCACACCCATGGATTTTGGCACATTCCCAGATTTACAAATATTTATGAACCTGGAAATGAGTCAAAATGGTGCGCCGCCCAGTGTAATTAGGAGAAATATCTTCATTCCTGCTCTCTCCCTTTCACACAATGCAGTGCAGAAAGTTCCCTTACTGCGTTGCATAAAAGATTAGTAAATCTAGGCCCTAGAATAAAACATCAAAATAACTCTTGCGCTCATCACTATCCTGCTTTGGACCCCTACATCATGATTCACACCTTTCGTCCATGAGTAGGTATAACTTACTACCGGAACTCGAGGTGCAAATTCAGAATTAAGTCGAGCGCAAGTCACAGAGATGCAGAATGTTGGAAAGCTCGGGTGATCTGCCCATAGACTGGTTGACTAGAGATGTTCAGTACTTCTGCAGGTTAGGGGCCTAATAAGAAAATATTTTTCCCACTGCATACGGGATATATATAGAGCATAGAAGCCATGCTGTATTAAGTACAAAAAGAAAATAATGCGCCTCTAATAAATGACAAGAAAAGGAAAAACAAAGATAAGCGTCTAAAAAAGCAAAATGTGTTGTGGGCACCTCGTGCGCCAAGAAACTAACTTGATAGATCTATGAGCCTTGGTTCTAACCTAAACATATTTACAAAACTGCTGCGCGTTTAAAATGCTTTTTCTTCGAAATGTTTAAAGTGGGCCTCATGAACTCGTATTTTGTTTGGGCAGGAGAGCGAGCCCAAAGTTAGTGGTGTAGGAGTCTGCCATCTTTAGCTAGGCCTGCAAAGAGAGAGCCATGTGTCACAGCTGGTGACGTCAAAGTGAACAATAAGCAACAGATGGGAAAGCCATTGCGCCCCTCCCCCCGGGCACTGGAGGGAAACTCACCACAGGCACGACTTCACCAGAAGCACCACAACAAACAGTGAAAACCACGTCTCGAGAAGTACAAAGAACTACTGCAAGGTATGAGGTAGAGGCCTCCCGGAGTGGAGACTGAAACCCCACCTGGGTGGACACCACATTAAAATAATTAACAGTTTGGGACTCTGCACATCACACGTCCCGAGACCTCGGCACCAGTGTGGTATAAGCATTGCTTGACAGAAGGTGTGTGGAGATTACTGGACATTACTGGTAGAGGGAAGGTACTGGTAGAGGGAAGGGGCGGGTCGAACAGAGAGATGTGTTTGTGCCTAGTGGGAACGCCTTAACATATGCAGTGGGGAAGCATTGTGGACACAAATTGTGCGAATGGGTATCATTTTAAAATTGCGTTTTTTTCACACGGACTGTGAAAAATGTAAATTCTAACATTCTAACGGCGACCCTTCACAGCAGCGCCAGGAGCAGTTCCCTGTGAAGGGATTATTGATGATGTCACAGGCTCTTCAACGTGATGTCACGAGGTCCACGGTTCATGAAGGCAGTGGAGCTTGAACACAGGAGGCCGCCGCCGCCGCAGAGTGAAAACGAGAAACCACCTTAGAGGCGACATGTCGGGTAGCAGGGGGTGGGTCATCTTTGCAGACAAGTGACTGGATCAGTTTAGTTAATCCTTCCAAGAAACAGGATAGCGTCCATATCCTTCACGCCCTCCATCCCCGTAACCTGGAAACACATGGACCCTTCCTCGGAGTAGTGATGTGACGGTGACCCTGAAAGGTCTCCATTGTGACGCGTCCTTTGTATAAAGGTCTTGTAACCAGGGCGCTGCAGCATTCGGCGCAAGGACAGCAGCCAGGAATGATCGACCCCGAAGTCTGTGGGCGAACCAGGTAGTCAAGGTGTGGAGGCAAGGGAGCAAAGGTTTGTAAAACAAATCTAAAGTGATCGGAAACTCAAACTGAAAACCAAGCTGACTAGGAACTGACTCGAGAAATCACAAACTGACCTAACCCGAAATTCATTCCTTTTCACCGACCACCGCGGACCCTCCCAGCTTAAACACCCTTCTTCCATGACCCTTCTTCATTTCCTTTCGTCCACCTTCCATTCCGTTTATTTCCATTTTTCACGCCTTCTACCCCCCTAACACTTCCCTCCCTCTACCCGCACCCCCTCTGTCGTTCTCTGCCTGTTGCTTTCTTCCTTACACTTCCATTCTCTCTCTCTCATCTCTTTATTTGAGTTGCCTTCCGGTTCCTTCACTTCCCTTTAATATTTTCCCCTTCCCTAACTTTACACCACCACTTCCGTAACCCAAAATTCACCCTCTGATCTTCTAGCCTTTCCTCTAATACGAGTCTCAAAACCTCCACTTCCATTTATTTCCATCATCTGTTATATCCCATTCCATCCATTTTACCATCCCTTCGTGCCAGTTACCTTCCACTCCTTTTCTGGCTATATGCTGCCTTTTCCTTCCCGTTCATCCCACTCATCTCTTCCATTCCCTGTATCCTCCCAATGACTTGTGTTACTTTTCTTCTCCTCTATCCAACTACTTTCATTCCCCTTCTTTTTCCTTCCTTTCATTTCCCTTCCTTTCCCCCCTCTCTCTCTGTTTCTCCTCCTTTCCCTTTTCATTAAGGAGAATTGTATGGAATGTAGCACCTTTCACTTCAATTCCCTTTACTTTACTTCCCTTGCATTTCTTTTACTCCTTTTCCAACCCAATGGTTTCTGTGAGGCCACCCTTCTGTTTCACTCACTTAAAACTCCCCTTTCATGCCCTCCCTGCCCTTTCCTTTAATTCTGTAAACTTTCTACCGTTGTGCTTTCCTTTCCTAAATTCCTGACATCTTTGCTAACTTCTCATAAAATCCACCACTTCTATATCCTCCCTATAAAATTCCCGCCCATTTTTCCAACACTTTCCCTTTTTCTGTCTATTTTTCTTTCTTTGGCATCATACCGCTCTTTCCCTTCCCTCTCATCCCCATCCACCCCACTCTCTTACCCTTCCAACTTTTCTCTTTCCCACTCCTCTCATCTCTCCCAATTTCATGCTCTTTCCATTCCTTGCTCTCCTAACACCCGTCCCCCACTTTCTTTATATTCCCTCCACTTTCCTTCCCATGCCTTCCCTCTCTTCTGCTATCTCGCCTTGCTTTCTCTCTTCTGCCCTCAACAGCTTTTCTGACTTCTTCCCTTACGTTCCAATTCTACATCTCAATTCCTGTCTCTTCCCAACTATCCTTCCCTCCCTTCTTTTCCAAGTCTCATCTTTCCTTACCTCTCCTACCCCCTCTGCTACTTTCCTGTACCTTCCCATTTCCTCTCTTTTGCCCCTTTCTTTTCCCATCCTGTCTTTATCCCTTCATAACATTTTGCTCTCTTTCTCTCCTACTTAATTTCTTCCTCATCTTCCTGCATCCTTTCCCTTTACACTTCCTTCATTTCCCTTCCATCTCCCCTTCCTTTCTTTCCTTTCCCATTTCCTTCCCCTTCCCTCTTTTCTTGCCCCTTCATTCTTTCCCTTCCACTCCCTCCCTTTTCTTCATTCTCCTACCCTTCCTTTCCCACCCACCCTCTTTTCCCTTTCCTTTAATTTCTCTCCCATTCTTTTAACACTTCTTCCCCTCTTCCCTGGCCCACCTATCTTCCTTTCTAATTCTCTCTCTTTCCTTCCATCGCCGTCTGTTTCTTCCACACCCTCTTCTTTCTTTTCCCCTTCCAAGATGTTTAATTCCAATCTGGTGCCAGAATTGTGAATAGCTTTCATGCCCCGTTCTTGAGCGGGGAATGATGAGAGGATGAAAATGTCATCCACACAAGCCATCACCTTTCCCATGAACTAGTTAAGGTGCAATGGAGGTATAGTATCCAGAAGTTTAGTTCTCTAGATAAAGGGCTCCAAATATAGTGCAAAAAATAACGGGACAAAGGGAAACCCTCGTGGGTACCCTGCTGAGGCATAATGCTGTCCGATATTTGCCCCATGCTAACAATACAGGCGGATAAAGAAACAGTGTCTTGATCACACTTATAAACTACCGTCCAAGCGCCATTTTTGCCAAAACCTCCCAGAGAAAACCCAACGTTACCCAATCAACTGCCTTCTCGGCATTGAACAGGATCAGCCCCGCAGGCTCACCTTTTGTTTCTGTGACATCAATAACAGATGGCTGTATTACCATGAGCCATGGTATCTCATCCTGGAATGAGCCCATGCTGCTTATCATCAACTAGCATAGAGATGACCAAGGATATGGAATGGCCAAGACACAAATGTACATTTTAGTGTCTGTATTCATTAAAGAGATTGTGCAGTACAACCCGTGATTGAGCGGATCTTTCCCCTTCTTTAAAAACATCAAGGTCTATGCTTCCCCCAAGAAACAGGTACCAACTGTGAGAAAGCTGGAGAATTAACCAGCTATTTGAATCTAGGGATGAGACTATATACAAATGTTTTATAAAACTTGAGAGAAAGAGAATCCGGGTTGATTATTTAACCGAGGCTAATTCGGTCAAGGCTTTCCTAATTTCTATATTTGTGATAGCGACCTCGAACATCTGGGTTTGAGTAGACGTTAAACAAGGTAGACTTATCCCCTCCAAATACTCTGTAATCGCTGCTAATGAAGGAGGGCTCTCTTCGTGATAAAGTGCTGCATACAATTCCCTAAAGACATACAGGAAGGTGGCAGAGCCACAACGCACCTGGCCTGACAAATCACAAATGCTAGTGACTACATTCTTAGATTGCTTGTCTCTAATCTGAGAAGAAAGAAGCCGTCCCATCTCTTCGCTGTTCTCGAAATAGAAAGCCTATTTTGTGTGCCATCCCTGAAAAGCCCTATCCTAGAGCTCCTTCTGTAATCCCATGCTAGTAATAGTTAATTGCTGCAATACTTTTTCTGCTTCCCGAGGAAGGCTTTCAAGAAGTCTTTTAGAATATTCAAGTTCCAGAGATAAAAGATCTGCACCAGGCTGCTCTACCATATCTCTTTTCCTTTTGTCGCGCTGGACAGTATAGCTGGTGGTCTGGCGGCGAATAACCACTTTCATTGCATCCCCGACTATTGTTAGGGAGGCCGAATTTTGGTTATTTAAAAAAATAATCCTCCAAAGAGGTTGTCATATGATTCAAACATCCCCTTTCCAACAGCAATTTAAGGCCGAAAGAACAGCTTGAAGGAGAAGCAGTGACCTCATTGGACCTTAATGATATAAATAAAGGGCATTATGTTCAGAATAATACGTGGATTCAGCTTAATTGAAAGAAAAGGCACAACAGTACAGCTGGCAAGGGTCATATCAATCCAAGAGAGGGCCTTATGTGGTGCTGAACAAAATGTAAAACTAGGTGTCAGCCCTCGACAGGCACACCACACAGTAAGGTCACAAGATTGAATTACCTCTCTCAGAACTGGGCAGGATTTTCTAAGCTTGCCTCAGCCAGTGAGCCAGAGGTGGTATCAGTAAGTGGAAATAATAGTAAATTAAAGTAACCAAAAATAAAGTGTTGTGCCATTGGCTCAATTCAACTAGTAGAAAATTAAAAAGAGAAGGATCGTCTTTGTTGGGTGCATACACCTCACAGTGTCAATCGAGCATTAGCCCTCGCTATATTAGCAATGGTCTATCTGTTAGATTGGACAGATTTAGAGCTGTGCATCTTCCATCCTTGATTCCTACTAGTAAGGCCACCCTCTCCTGAGACCCATCCCCACCTGAAGCGTCCAGTATAGTGTATCCCCAAATATTCAGATTTTTTGTCTCTTAAGTAGATACATGAGTTTCTTGGAGGCAAAGCAAGTGAAGTTTGAGTAGCAAGGGTTCTTCCTTCACGTACTGAAGCTTAGAGGCAGTTCTTAGGCCATTAATATTCCACAGGCGTAAATTGAAAGCCCGACTACCACTGTTGCTGCTGTGTGTCCTTTACGCACTGTAAACATCATATTCTACATGACACTACACACACCTCGCCTCCATCTATGCCCATCTCCTGCACCTCTCCCCAGCCGGTTTAGGTGTTCTCGCTGCCCTTAGAGTTCCCCCTGGTCCCTGTCGGCCTCAGCCCACGTGCATATCCCCCTGTTCTGCCTGCCCTCACTCCAGGTGCTCCCTGGCTCTTGCCCCTCTAGCCTTAGCCCCTCACTCTCTCGCCTCCGGTCCATCCCTCCTCTGCTCCTGATACCTCCCATGTGCAGGCCCACCTCCTGTTCCCCCCCAGCATCCAGATTCCCCCCCGGCATTGAGTCCGGAGCACAACCACAGCACAACCACACAGCAGACGCATGCAGAGGACTCGCCATGCACGCACCAGGACCACTCCCTGAGCCAGTACCATCGCCCCCACTGACCGCTGCTGCTTCACATCAGATGAACTTCGGGCCCTGATCCCTGGACACCAAGACAACAGTATGCCTCCAGCAGGACTACTGTAGCCCCTTTTTCCTGCCAGAACTGCCATTTCACCTACATCACTGAAGATACCAACCACACCACACCCATCAGCCAAACTACATTGCACACACCCACCTACAAGGGTGAAGCCAACACCCCTGGAGAGATCAACTGCCTGCTGGCAAACACACGCTCACTCGGAAAATACACTAGAGAAATCTCGAACACCATCAGGAAACATACTCCGGACGCCGTCTTCATCACAAAGACTTGGCTGAACTCAGCATCCGCTCTCAACTTCGCCACAGTTCCCCCCTCCCAAATGGGTACAAGATAGCACACTGGGACGGATACAATAGAAACCTACAAAGAGAACCTCAAATGCTCTAACTCCAGGGAGACGCCACCCCCTTCATGGAGCACCTCAACTTCCAACTCCGAACAAACAGCAAAATCACTATCAGAGGCACCCTCGCCTATAGACCTTCGGGGCCCCGCCCTGCCTACTGCAATGCCATCCCCGACTTCATTGCCCCATTCTCCATAGACTCAACTCTGTACATCTTCCTAGGAGACCTCAAGTCTCACCTTGAAAACTCCAACAACTCCAACACGGCTGACCTCTTAGAAAGTATGGCCAACCTCAGACTCAAACAGCTGGTCACTGACCCCACCCACATCGCAGAACAGATAATCGAGAGACAGCGCAGCTGGGCAAAGGTATCCAAACAATGTTGGCCCAACGCCCGCAGCTCCCGCCTACCCACCACCACCACCAGAGACACAGAAAAAACATCAAAAAAATATTTTGGAAGCTGGATTGCGGCAAGCGTGGACGGTCGCATCCAATAATCCCATCTACCCCAATAATTGAACACGGCACCCCAACAGGTTCACGGCAGAACATGACTGCAGACAGAAGGAAAGAAGATGGCGCTCCAGAAAGACCCTCAAAGACTGAAAACACTTCAAAGATGCCCTCAACCGATACCACCATCTCCTGAAGAACACCAAGAAGACCGCCATTGCCACCCGTATCAATGGAAGCTCCAACAAAAGCAAGGAACATTTCAACATATTCAAGGAGTCCACCAACCCTTTGGCAACCGAAAAACACTACTACTCCCTCGCAAGCACTCTGCAACACCCTCTCGGAATTTTTGCACAACAAATTCAACACCTTATACCAAGACTTTGCACCCCAACCCACAAAGACAGCATCAACCGTATCTCACCAACTGACGCGGAGATGGCATTCAACATGAGATCCATCCACTCCGGAGCCCCAACAGACCCCTGCCCACACCATGCTTTCAACCTCGGCAATAAAACCATCATCAAAGAACTTACCAAGGTCCTCAACTCCTCCATCACCATGGCCCACTTCGCCTAAAAATTGAAACACGCCAACATGAAGCTGCTGCCGAAGAAGCACTCCACTGACCCAGGAGAACCGAAAAAATACAGACCTATCTCCCTGCGCCCATCCCCAGCCAAGGTCATTGAGAAAGCCATTAATATCCAGCTCACCAGACACCTTGAGACCCACAACTTTCTGGACTCCTCCCAATCCAGTTTCAGAGGTAACCGCAGCACTGAGACAGCCCCGGTCCCAGCCACGGACAACATCAGATTGTCGCTAGGCCACAGAGAAACAGCAGCCCTTATCCTCCTCGACTTCACAGCCACCTTCAACACCGTATCACACCACACACCTGATCAACAGACTCAACCAGATCGAAATCCAAGGGGCAGCACTCAACTGGTTCGCATCCTATCTCAGGAAGAATGCAGAAGGTGATCCTCCATTTCTATGGCTCACTCTCCTAGAACATCAGCTGCGGAGGCCTGAAGGCTCGTCCCTCAGCCAGACCCTTTTCAACGTATATATGACACCCCTGGCCAACATAATCAGGAACCATGGACTCAGCATCATCTCCTATGCTAACAACACCCAACTCATCCTCTACCTGATCAACGACCACCAAGGACAAATTTCAAAGATGCATGAAAGACATGGCCATCTAGGTGAACAGCAACTGTCTTAAACTCAACACCGACAATACAGAAGTACTCCTCTTTGGAAAAAGGCAAGGATACCCTTTGGAATAACAAATGGTGGCCACTTGAGCTGGGCCCAACCTCCAAACTATCTGAGCACGCCTGCAACCTTGGCATCATTCTGGACATCATCCAGATCAGGCAGTCTCCTCTGCCTGCTTCCTCGTCCTCCGAATGGTCAGGAACGTCTTCAGATGGCTCCCACCCAACACCAGGCGAACAGTCACACAAGCACTTGTCACCTGCAGACTAGACTATGGCAAAACCCTCAACGTAAGAATCACTGCCCAATTTATGTCAAACTTCCTTCTTTCTCACTTTGTAACCTTTCCCTCCCTTTCCTTCCTACAATTTTCTTTTTCCCTCCTTTCCTTCATCATCACTGTCTTCATACCCCTTACTTCTGTTCCCTCCCTTTTCATTCTGTTCCTCTTCTCTCTTTTCCATTCACCTGCCACTTCCCTTCTTTTTCTTCTTCTTCCATTTTTCTCCCTACATAACCTTTTCCACCTACTTCCTTCATTTTCTTCTTTCCTTCTCAGTTCTTTTGTATTCACTTACATTCCCTTTTCCCTTCCTTCCCCTCGCCCTTCGCTTCCTTTTCCTTGCCCTTTCCTTCTTTTCCTTTAGATTCCCTTCCATTCATCTCTCTTCCATTACCTACCTCCCTTCAACATCCCTTTCCCTTCCATTTCTCCCCTTCCTTTAAATTTCCTTTATATCACTTTCCCAATGCAAGGGATAAAAAGGCAAACACAAAGAACAGAAGAGAAGGGAAAGGAAGGGATGAGAAGATAAGTGAAAAGAATGGAAAGGATAGCAAGGGAAAAGAAGGGGAGAATAATGGAAGCGAAAGGGAAGGAAAGAGAAGGGAAGGAAGACAACATGATTGGAAGGAAAAAGGGAAAGGAAGGGAAGAGAAGGGGAAAGGAAAGGAAAGATAGGGGAAGGAAAGGAAGAGAATGAGAAAAGAAAGTGAGGGAAAGGAAATTAAAATAAGGGTAATGGACGAAAGGGAAGGATAGAAAAGGGAAGGAATGGAAGGGTAAGGAAAGGAAGAGAGGGGGAATAGAAAGGAAACACAGAGGAAGGGAACGGAAAGGACCTCAAGGAAAGGGAAAGGAGCAAAGGGAAAGGGAAGGGAAAGAGCAAGGAAGGGATGGGAAAGGGAAAGGGAAGAGAGGCAACGGAACGTAGGCAAGGAAAGAAAAGAGAATAGAATGAAGAGCAAGGAAAGAAAATGAAAGAAAGAAGAAAAGTGAAGGAAGGGGAAATAGGGGCAAGGCACTTGGGTTTCCCTCCCTTTGCCACTTCCCCTTCCATTCCTTTACCTTTGGTTCATTCCCCACCATTCCTTTGCCGTCCTTTCACTGACTTTACTCACCCAGTCTTTCTCTTCATTCATCTTCCTTCTCTTTCCTTCCATTCCTCTTTTCCTCATCCATCCTTTTCCGTAACTTCCTTACCTTTGTATTTCTCTTCCCTCGCCTCCCCTTCCTTTCCCCGCTTTCCGTCCTTTCATTCTTGTCCCTTCCCATTCCTTTCCCTTTTTTTCTTTCCCTTCCTTTTCCATCCAGTCATTTAATTTCCCTTGCCTTTCATGCTCATTCCCTTTCTTTGCTATCAATTCATTTAATTTCATTTCCCTTGCATTTTTCTCCCATTCCCTTCCTTTGCCCTCCCTTCCTTTCTCTGCTTCCCTTTCCTTCTCATCTCTCCCAGTTACTTTCCCTTACTCTTCTTTTCTATGCAGTTATTTTCCTTTCCCTTCCTTCATCTTCCTTTCCTTACCGCTCCCTACCTTTCCCTTACTTTTCTTACTGTTCCTTTAATTTCCTTCCCCTTTACATTAATTTCCTTTTCATTTCACTTTTTTCCTTTACCTTTCTTTCCCCTACCTTTCCTTTGCCTGCCCTTCCCTTTCCTTCCTTTCCGTTAACCTTCCTTTCTTTCCATTTCCTTTTTTTGCCTTCCTTTCATTTCCATACTTTCTTGTACTTTCCTTTCCTATCCCTTCCCTCCTTTTCAGTCACTTCCTTCTTTTGTTCCCCTTAATTTCTATTCTCTTCCATTCCTTTCACTTCCCTCTACCTTCCCTTCCTTTTTTCTCCCTTTTCCTGTTCCTTTCATGTCCTTTACATTGCTTTCTCAATTCAAGGAAAGGGTAGGAAAAAAGAAAAATGAAGAGAAAGGAAAGATACAGAAGAGAAGGGAAAGGAAGAGAAAGGAAAGGAAGGAATTGAAAAGAATAGAAAGTAAGGGATAGGGAGGGAAAGAAAGTGAAGGGAAAGGGAAAAGGAAAGGTGTGAAAGATGAAGGAAAGGAAAAGCGGAAGGGAAAAGAAAAAGGAAAGGAAGAGAGGGAAAAAGTAAGGCAATGGAAAGGTGAAGGGAAATGAAGTAATGGGGATGATGAAGGGGAAAGAAGGGAAGTGGAGGAAAGGAGAGGGGAATAGGAAAGGAGAGGGGAATAGAAAAGGGAGGGGAAGGGAAAGAGGAAAGGGAAAGGAAGGGATACGAGGGAAGTAGAAGGGAAGGGAAAAGGAAGCGAAACAGGAAGGTAAGATGAAGGGAAAATTTGAAGGAACACGGAAGGTGAAGGGAATGGAAAGGGAAAAAGAAGGGAATGGAAAAGAAGGGAAGAGGAAAGGGAAATGAGGGCATTGTAAGATACGGGAAATGGAAGCAAAGATGAAAAGGAAAGGGAAGGGAAAGGAGGGTAAGAGTAAGACAATAAAGGAAAGGGGAAAGTGAAGGGAAAGGAGGGGCAAAGGAAGGCAAAAAAGCAAAGGGGAAGTGAAGGGAAAGGAAGGAAAAGGGAATGGAAGAGGTAAGGAAGGGGAGGGAATAGAAAAGAAGGGAACATAAAGGAAAAGAAGACGGTATACAAGGAAAGGGATGGAAAAAAGAGGAATGGAGGGAAAGAGACAGGAATGGAAACAGGAGGTGCAGAGGAAGGGAAAGAGGAAATAAAAGGGAAAGGAAGAAGGAAGGTTTAAGAGAGAATTGGAAGGGAAGGGAAAAAGGAAGCAAAAACGGGACGGGAAGGTAAAGGGAAAAATTGAAGGAACGAGGAAGGTGAAGGGAATGGAAAGCGAAAGAGAAGGGAATACAAAAGAAGGGAAGGGTAGGTGGAAGGTAAAAGAAGGGAAGAGGGAAGGGAAATGAGGGGACTGGAAGAGAAGGGAAATGAAAGCAAAGATGAAAAGGAAGGAAAAGGAAAGGAGGGGCAGAGGAAGGCAAAACAGGAAAATAAAAGTGAAAGGAAAGGAAAGCAGAAAGAGGAAGGCAAAAAAGGAAAGGGGGAAGTGAAGGGAAAGGAAGGAAATAGAATGAAAAAGGGAATGGAAGGAGTAGGAAAGGGGAGGGAATGGCAAAGAAGCGAAGGGAAAGGAAAAGAAGGGAAGAGTAAAGAAGGGAAGGAACAGTAAAAAAGGGGATTAGAGGGAAGGAGACAGAAATAGAAACAGGAGGGGGCAGAGGAACAGATAGAAAAGGGAAAGGAAGAGGGAAGGGATATGAGGGGAAAGGAAAGAAGCAAAAATGGGACGGGAAGGTGAATGGAATAAGAAGGGGAAAATTGAAGGAAAGAAGAAGGTGAAGGGAACAGAAAGCTAAAGAGATGAGAACAGAAAAAGAGGGAAGGGTACGTGAAAAGAACAAACATACTGAAAAAAACAGCCAAAGGTTAAAGTAATGTTATAATGAGGTGACTATATCAGTGACAACATTAACATTTTGAACTAAAAAAAAACACACAGAAACTCACAGAGCTAACTATAACTTGCACTCACGCCATGCACTGTTTATGACCTCACATATCACAATCACTCATGGAATCGAAGAGAAGGACATTGAAAGTAAAGGAAGAGAAAGAAGGGAAAGCAAAGGCAAAGGAAAGGAAGGGACGACAAAAGGAATGGATCGGAAAACAGGAAGAAAGCAACATCAAAGTACACTTCCTTTTCATTCTCTCTCCTTGACTTCTGTTTTTCTTCCTTTCCCTTTCCTTACCTTCCCCTTCCTTTTACTTACACTTAATGTTTCACTGTTGTCCCCTTCTCTTACCTTACCCTCACATTTCTTTTCACTCCCTTCATTGCCCTTCCCTTTTGTTCCTCTTCCGTTATATATATATATATCATTAGAGAGCCACTTCGGCACCACCCACATTTTGGGAGGCAGGAGTATATGTTTTGATTGGGCTGAAGTTGTGTGCTTCCATAAAAAAGGTGCTTGACCTCCACAGCGCTTTTATCATTTTGTTTGTTTTTATCCAGCTGCCCGAGCTTCATCTTTCAGCGGCACCCACATAACATTGTAATATTACTCAAGTATCTTAGATAACTAGGTAATTTATGGTGTGTTTCTCTGGTAGCAGCCTAGATGGAAGGTCAGTCATTAACCTAAATGGATGTTTAGTTCTGACTTGAAAGTGCAACTGTCACCTGACCTTTTTTAGCTGCACCAATTTTATTATACAGCTCTTTACTTCCACACAAATACTCGTGCAGTCCTATGCTGTTTATTTTAATGATTCACATTACCATGCAACATTACCAATACAACATTAACAATACCAGACCTATTGGCATTGGCAATGCTTGTTTTATTTTACATTCACACTCCTTGGAATATGCATGTG
This sequence comes from Pleurodeles waltl, assembly GCF_031143425.1. Classification (NCBI taxonomy): domain Eukaryota; kingdom Metazoa; phylum Chordata; class Amphibia; order Caudata; family Salamandridae; genus Pleurodeles; species Pleurodeles waltl. The sequence continues at coordinate 310,606,250 of NC_090449.1, read as the reverse complement.
TTGTCTTATTCTTTCCTGTTCGCTGCTTCTTCCTTCACTTAGCCCCGAATTCCGCTCACTATCAGGTTGCTTCCTCCTTACAGAGATGGCCCAGCCGTCATGGTCACAGTCACACTGTGTTTCACTCCTCTGACCACGCCCGCTTGCCACGCCTTATTTATTCTATCATTACATGTGACCCGCAGGCCACAACATAATTACAAACAAGGAGGGGTTGCGTCTGCAACACCCCTCGCAGCATGAATGACATGGTAGTGTACGCGTCCCCGTTTCGTCACAGGCACGCCACTACAGAAAGTAAGCTCTGGTCCCCAAAAACGAGAACTGAGGCCCACCACTTGGACAAATTAAGCACTGTCAGTGACCCTTCCTGGAGGACAGCAACTGAAGAGTCGGCCACTCTGTATTTATACATGGTTCTTCTGCAGCACATTTTTAATGGCGCACATAAGGAAGGGTGGAGTGTAGCGCAGAATCAGTCACCATCAGGACGCCACAATCCTCGGGTGACTCCTAGGCCCATATTTATACTTTTTTAGCGCCGTATTTGCGTCGTTTTTTGACGCAAAATCGGCGCAAGGTTACAAAATACAATTGTATTTTGTATGTTTGCGCTGCTTTTGCGTCAAACAATAACGCAAATGCGGCGCGAAAAAAGTATAAATATGGGCCTTAGTGTGATTCAGAAGGATAGAGGGCATCCAGGGGTGTAGCTTGGTAAGTTTGATTGGGGGGCGGGGGAGGTGAAAGCTTCAGATTTCCCAACAACCTCACTGGCACAAAATATTGAAATACAATAAACGAGAAGCTGGCGCACAAGACAGCTTGGGGCAGCCTAAAGGGAGAGGAATGCAGCTTGGTAGGAGCACTTAGGCCCATATTTATACTTTTTTAGTGCCTCATTTGCGCCATTTTTTGACGCAAAAGCGACGCAAACTTACAAAATACAATTATATTTTGTAAGTTTGTGCCGCTTTTGCGTCAAAAAATTACGCAAATGCAGCACTAGAAAAGTATAAATATGGACCTAGGTGAGAGGAAGCACATTATTTTGTGAAATTACCAGCATTTTTTAAGTATTCCCAAATACAGTAAGGGAGAGTGTGTCCCAATTTTTTTGTGTGTGAAATTCCTGATGAAATCCGACAGACACCTCACCATTCTCGACTAAAAGCCCCTGTTTCTCAACTATTTATCACAAAACACATTTGTTAGAGGGGTGTAACACCCCCCCACCACCACACACACACACACTCCTCCCCCCACCCCCCCCCCCACTACCGAAGCTACGCCCCGAAGGACATCTGACAGCCTGGGTGCCTAATGGGTTTCACACTCGCGTAGAATGTTGGGGTGTGGCCCTCCCATCACTCTCTTGGCTGCTGGGCACAGACAATGTTCCTTATCACCCCACCCTTTCTATCTCGCGGCGCCAGACCCCCTCCATTCTTATTGAGGCAGAGGACCCTGGGAACAGGCCTGGGCTGCACTTCAGCCGTCCACTTCATTTTTTTTTTTTTTAAGTCCCCAAAAATAAGTTTTAGTCTATCAATCAGCGGTACTGCCAGACCCTCAGCATTACTGCTGCGGTCCAACGCAGTTCTAGGGAGGCTCTGCTTGGACTGAGCTGACCCAGCCTAAGTGTCCGATTGAAATGACTTGTTTAAAATAATGGTTTCTGGAGCCCACGGATACAAGCTATTGGCATATCTCAGCATTTTGACTTTCCAACAGGGGTGAAGTTAACTAATGTTGGGGAGGATGACTCAACTGAGGTAAAGACCCAGGAAAAGACGAGACTGCTGGCGTGGTAGAGGAGGCATTAATTTACAAAACACAAAATGAGGATAAGTCACTTTTTGAAAGCAGGTACGGCTTCCCGGAACCTGGTGTTCCGAACTAGAGTTGCTAAACTTCTGTTAGTGGCAAACGAAAAAAAATGAAAAAACAAACTCCTCGCATGTAGGCATATTTTTAAGATGGGGCGAAAAACAAAGCCAAAAAACAACCCACACATTGATTTACGCAACTGGCATTGACAGATTGTCATACAGGACGGTCTGACCCAGACAGACACCACCCTATAGCTGAACTGTGAACCAACCCACACTTCAGTACTTAGGGGCATATTTAAGAGCCCCTAGCACCTCGTTGCGACACATTAGCGTCATTTTTTAATGCTAATGTGGCCAAACGAGGCCAAAATCCCCGCACCATATTTACAAAGTGGCACAATGCACGCATTGAGCCACTTTGTAACCCTTTCCGCTATATTATGCCTGTGCTAGGCATAATGTATGCAAAGGGGGGCGTTACCCCGTTGGGGGGGGGAGGGCCGAAAATAATGGCACAAAGAAATCCAAGCGATTTCTTTGCGTCATTTTTTCAGCACATTTAACACATGCTCAGAACAGGCGTTAAAAGGAGACACACCACTGATTACAGTGGGCCTCAATGAGCTTTGCAGGATTAGCATCAGAATTTTTAGGCTAATCCTGCAGGGGCGCCATAAAAGTTGTGCTGCACACAGTATAGCACCACTTTTCTTAAATATGCCCCTAAATTTGTAATATAATAACATTCAATGCCCAAACTTTTGGGAAGAAGCCTGGGGCATGTGCTATTGTAGGTAGGGATGACTAATACCACGGCTGCTTAGCCTTGAGTCCACCCTAGGCCCACTGGCATAACGAAGCTTGAGTAGGCCTCACTGCAAAGTACATGGAGGGCCCCTCCCTCGGACTTACCCCCGAGATAGGCCCTAGGTAGCCCATGGGCAGGGTGCAGTGTATTTAAAAGGTAGGACATGTACTGGTGTGTTTTACATGTCCTAAGTGAAATACCGCCACATTTGGGTTTCACTGTTGCAAGGCCAATCTCCCTCATAGGTTAACATGGGGGCTGCCTTTAAATAACTATAAAGCGTTGATTCCCTTTGAGGGCAGATGAAATATGGAGTTTAGGGTCTCTGAACTCACAATTAAAAAATACATCTTTTAGTGAAGTTCGTTTTTAGATTGTGAGTTTGAAAATGCCACTTTTAGAAAGTAGGCATTTTCTTGCTTAAACCATTCTGTGACCCTGCCTGTTTGTGGATTCCCCGACTGGGTCAGTTTGACAGTTGGGCTTTTTACACCTCTCCTCTAGACAGTGACACAAAGGGAGCTGGGGTGTAGCCTGCATATCCTGATGAGCCATCTGTGCTGAGAGGGAGGGGAGGAGTAGTCACTCACACCTGAAAGGGCTGTGCCTGCCCTCACACAATGCAGTCTCCAACCCCCTGGGTTGTGTCTGGGGTCTGGCCTGGACAAGGAAGGATCTTGCAACCACAATAGACTTCGCTTTGAAGTTTGCCAACTTCAAAAGGCAGATAGGGGTATAAGTAGTAGACCCAAAACCCCAGACTTTTAGAATCTTTCCAGAATCAAGAGGAACTTCTGCCAAGGAGAAGAGGTGAAGAGCTGGAGGAGGAGAAATGTCCCTTTGCTGTGTTGCTTTGCTGGATTGGCCTGCAGTTGCTGCTTTTGCCTTAAAAGAGAGAAAAGGGTGAACTTTGCTGTGTATCCTGCTTGAAAAAGTTCTCCAAGGGCCTGAAGTAGAGCTTGCCTCCTGTTGGAAGTCTCAGGGACAACAAAAACTTCAGTTTCCTCGACCTGCAGCACTGGGAACTGTGTGTTTTGTGCTGTCCAAGAGGAGAAACCACTGCGATGCCCCTGGCCTGCACCGTGACCTGCAGACTCTGCACAGAGCCACACTGCCCCACTTCACACCGTAACCCTGGTCTCACCGATGCCATCATCGGACGTCTTCACCGACCCGCTGCTCACACAGTGACCTGTGGGCCCCGCACTCCGGTATCGCCTTGCTCACACCACAGCCTGGGTTTTCCCCGAAGACGACGCTCCTGCAAACACTGGCGCCGCTGCCTGCACTGCAGCCCTATCCCACCGATGCCAGCACCATCGACTCTAGTGTCGTCACCAGGCATCCCTCCCTGCACTGCGGCCTGTGGACACCGCTCGTGAGGGTACGAAGCACCATCCCATCCCGCACTGCTGGTTTGGGCCTCCCGACCACAGCGCTTCAGCAACGCCGACGCCTGCACCATGTCCTGGTAACGTCACATGTCGCACCGCCCTGCTTCACACTGCACCCTGGTCTCACTGAAGCCACTGGGTGCCGTCACCGAGCTGCTGCCTGCACCATGACCTGTTGGCACTGCACGTCAGATTGTCACGCTTCACACCGCAGCCCTGACGCCATCCATGCCAGCGCTCCGCACTTCATCACCCATGAGTTCGATCTGCAACTCATGGTACTTCAAGGGCCCGACGACCCCAGCACCGTCTCCAGAATTGATACTGTGATGCCAGCGACACCGCTCTCCGGAGCTCACCGCAAGGATCACGACGCCCTGCAATTCCAAAGGTACTGTTTTGCGTGTCTTCCCGACACTGTCGATGGCCCGCGATGCTGCGACCGGCCTGAACTGTTTTTTTTGTTGATCACGACGCAGAGATAGCCCAAGGTGGTGCTATCAACTTCTAGGAACTGTATTTGTGAGTAAATCTTGCAAAATTCATATCCTTAACACTGTACTTATTGTTTTGGTCCTGTTTTACACAGATAAATATTGGCTATTTTTCTAAAACTGGTGTGGTGTCCTTTTGTAGTGTTTTCACTTATTACTGTGTGTTATGTGCAAATTCTTTACACATTGCTTCTGAGATAAGCCTGACTGTTCATGCCAAGCTACCAAGGGGCGAGCAGGGGTTACCTGAGTGGGTAGCTCCCTTATCCTGACTAGAATGAGGGTCCCTACCTGGGCAAGGTACAAACCAACTGCCATCTAGAGACCCCATTTCTAACAAGCCTCTTCTGCAGTGCATTGAAAGAAATGTTGTGGGCTAGTGATGCATTCAACTTCCAAAGCTTGCCTTGCACCCAGTGCACCCCACACCTGTCTCAAATATGTCTTTCTAACCTGTGGGTATTGCCTAGAATTCCTTTCCAATAATTCTGGCCACTCCTGGCAGCTATCTCGTTGGCACCCAGCCTGCTCCGCTTTACCTCAATTAGCTTTACTTACTAGTGCAAACCATTATTTTCCGATTCTCTAGTTCTACTGAAGCAAAAAAAAAAAACAATACAGCTCCCATAATGCATTATATAGTTAAACGAAAGCCCAGCAGTGACATACCTAGTCCCCAGTGCCGACACTGAGCTTTGCTGCAGTCTAGCACTGGAATGTGTGGTCTCCAGGGACCTGGAGCTGTGCTACAGCTTCTTGCCCCTCACCCTTCCTTGGAATGTCAGCAGCTTAATAGCTACTCTGTCTGCAATGGTACAACTTAAGGATTCTAAGAAGGGCCTTTCTGGCGAGACACATCTTATTTTTCTTCTTTTATGGCGGCCAGGCACTTCAGGACCTTTAACTTTTTAGACGCAGCATGCAGACCACCTCTGTTCACTACTGAACTCTGAACACATTGACAAGGCCAATAGATTTTGCATAGGCAAAACCTATTGGTTTTGTCAATGTTTGGCCCTTCCGGGGCAGGGGTTGGAGGTGTGCGTTGTCCGCACTAATCCTCCCCCAATCTCGCCAAGCGAAACTGCTGTTCCAGCTACCAGGCAGAGACAAACCCACCAAAAATACACAACCTGATCATGACACACACATATATATAACTACACTAATTAGTTGGGTACGTGCAGGAAATTGAAAATGCAGATATCTGTGTCAATTGAAAAGGTAAGTATGTGTTTTACTCTGCATAATTCTGAATGTCCTGAGCGATTACAAGCTTTTTTTTTTCAAAGTAAAATAGGTAAAAAAAGTGGAAAGCCATCAACTATGTTTGGTATTGCCAATAACAAGTGCGAGGTTATTGTACTCTAACGTCTGTAACGGCAAATTTATCCTGCAAGAGTCCTTTCTTTATGTTTTAGTTTCTAACTGGCCAGCACTAGCAGGCTTATTCACCTCCTCTTCTTCAGGTTGGAGCATGGACTAAGTTCTGATTGCTTTAGCTTGTTTGCTGTTCTTCTTCTGATCGCGCTGTAGTTGGGGCACTGTTTTTGTTTTTCCTTTGTTCCTCGTCGTCCCGCTGTATTTTAGTTTGCCACAAGCACTTCAAAGAAGCCGTTTCTCCTTTGAAATTGGTGCTTATTGTGACCACAGATGTTTTCCGTTTCCAAATGTAGTTTCCAAAAGTCATGGACACGAGCTCAGTCTTTTTTTTTCTTTTTCACGCATGGGGAGATTAAATGATTTACTCCGAATCACATGGTGTTGTGCAGGCGCTGGTACTCGAACTGGGTTCTCTGATCCAAAGTCGACTAGTTTGTCCATTAAGCCACATCCCCTCCTCCATGACATCTTTCAGTTAAGCACACAATGCTTAACACGGAAACTTGCACTTAAAATCTATACATAGACGAGGTTAACAGTCATCATTAACCTCTGATAGATAGCTAGGATTCCGGGGCACCTTAGGTCTCTGATCACAATGCAATAATAATAATTACCATTTTCTGCTTTCTTTTTTTTGTTGTAATCTTCTTTTTATTGACATTTTGTGAAACAGTACAAGCATACTTATTCAATAAGCATCATAGACTACTCAGTACAACTCCATTCCCTTTGTCGTTTGTCCCCAGCTGGGGTAAGTGTTACATTGTTCAATAAGAATACACCGCTCTAAGGGACGCTTGTCATCATGCAGGGTTGTAAGCGTACCCAGAATGTACAATAAATGAAACAGTTTAAAAGTGACACTAAACAGGTTAACATACAACAAACCGTCCATCCCTGGTCATGTCAAGAGTAGCTAAGAGGAGTCGGTGGTTGCGGGTCCCCCTCCCTGGGCCCACGGGGGTCCTCTCCAGTCCCCCCGTCTCAGACTCCGGTTTCTAGATATGGAAGAGGTGCAAGGCCCTTAATCTGGGGCTACAAGTCGTGAGGGGAAGCACCCTGGAAAGGAACCGAACTAGGGGATCCCATATGTAATCAAACTTCTGCGCAAAGCCTCCCCTTTATCAACCAGACGCTCTATAGCGAGGCTTTTCCACAACCGCGTGAGCCACAAAGTTATAGGGGGTGGGTCCGCTTTTTTCCAGAAGGATGCCAGGGTTGTCTTCGCCGCCCCCAAAGCCAGCCACAGGATAGCCCGGTCCCCGTATGTTTGGTGCTGTAGTTCTTGGGCCCGAAGGCCCAAGAGGGCATGCTCCATCGTAATCGGAATGGGATATCCCAGCATCTCTTTCAGATGAGAGAGAATTTCATTCCAATAGGTGCGAATCGTTGGGCAGTCCCACCATATGTGTTTAAAGTCTCCCAACATGCCACAGCCCCTCCAACATCTATCTGACACCTGAGGGTAAAGTTTCTTAAGTTTCTCAGGATAGAGGTACCAATTATAAAGTAGTTTGTAGTGAGCCTCCCTAGCTGCCATGGAGCGGTTGTGCTTGGATATATCTTGATAAAGATAGCGCCATTGGTCCTCCTTCACTGAAGCACCCAAGATGTGCTCCCAAAAGGGGATGTGTCGAGGGGTCGGCGCTCTTTGTGCCGTAGCTAGTATAGAGTATAGCGTAGAAATACTGCCCTTTGTCGCTCCTCCCCTTTGCACAAATCTCTCCACTGGGAGAAGATCCCTTGTAGCTGCTTCCTTTATATGTGGCTGCGTGACCCAGTGCACTAACTGTGTGTAATGGTAATGTTTGGAATGTGGGAGTTGGAAGTCCCTACAGAAATTATCGAAGGTCCTAAATTGCTTTCCATGGTATAGATCTGCAATGCGTAAGCAGCCCCCTTCTATCCATTGATCAAAGGGTCCCGGAAGTTCCCCTGGTGGGAATGCCTTGTTAAGGTGGATAGGGGTGTGTGGCGAGGGGAAGGAAGTAAGCCCATAGAGGTTAGTTACCTTGTCCCACACTTTTAGGGTAGTGGCGGTGGGTGTGCTAATGTATGCGTTTGGTGGTTGTGCCCCCTTGGGCTTCCATGGGATATCCCACAAGGTCTTGCCTGTCACCGCTCTGTCCATGTGCAGCCAAATCCTATCAGACTCTTGGAGGGACCACTCAGCTAAGACTCGCAGTTGTGCTTCTCTATAATATAGCAGGAGATCCGGGAGCGCCAACCCTCCCCTCTCTCTGGGGCGCATCAGTACTCTGTATGAAACCCTAGCTCTTGTACCCTGCCAAATGAATTTCGTGAATAGCGTTCGAGTCTCCGCAAAGAAATCAGGCGGGATCTCAACAGGGAGGCTCTGAAAGAGATATAGAAATCTGGGGAGCACTGTCATTTTAATACTATTAATGCGCCCTAGCCAGGATCTCCATAACGGGGACCACCTCCTGAAGTCATCTCGTAGAGACCTAATCAAAGGGGGGTAGTTAGCTCTAAACATATCAGCCACCTGGGGGACAATCCGAATGCCTAAGCAGGTAATATCTTTATTGGCCCAAGCAAATGGGGTCAGGGAAGCTATCTGGGTCATCAAACCAGCGGGCAGTGTCAGATTGAGGAGATAGGATTTCCCCGCGTTTACCTTGAACCCCGCCACTTGTTCAAAACAAGTCAGTTTTTCTTGTATGGCTAAAAGAGATGCGCGGGGCTCAGTGACAAACAATAAAATGTCGTCTGCAAATAGGGAAATTTTATGTGAGTCTGCGCCAAATGTAATGCCTGGGAACTCCGGGCACCCCCTCACCCGCACCGCCAAGGGCTCGACACTGAGCGCAAAGAGCAGAGGGGAAAGGGGGCATCCCTGCCTCGTGCCTCGAAATAGATAAAAAAAATTCAGATGTTACCCCATTGACCGAGACGCGGGATCTAGGGCAGGCATAGTTGCTCATCACGATGGATATAAATTGTTCCCCAAATCCAAACCGTCTCATGGTTGCTACTAAAAAAGACCACTCAACCCGGTCAAACTCTGCGTCTAAAGCCAATAGGAGTGCCGGGACCTTTTTCTTGTGTACCTTTTCCACTAAGTGGATGACACGCCTAAAGCTGTCATGAGTCTGGCGACCTTTAATAAAGCCAGACTGGTCTGGATGTATCAGCTCTGGCATCACATCCTCCAGCCTCTGCGCCAGGATTTTAGAGTATAATTTGGCATCCAGGTTCAACAGGGCAATGGGCCTGAATGAGGCACAGAGTTGAGGGTCTTTCCCGGCCTTGGGTATGAGAGTTATCAGGGCCTCCCCCATGGATGGGGACACCGCGCCTTCCCCCGTATATAATTAAACAGTATCGTTGACCCGCTAGTTCCGCTCCGAAAGTCTTATAAAAAAGGGCTGTAAAACCGTCAGGTCCCGGAGCCTTATACAGGGGAAGGGCGTCAATGGCCGCCTGTGCTTCCTCCGCCGTAAAGGGTGCCTCTAGCATGTCATTCATCTCCTGAGAGACCTGCGGTAAGTGGACTGAGCGCAAATAAGACTCTTGGGTGTTTCTGATTGATAAAGACGCTCATAGAATCGTCTAAATGCCCTCGCCTTTCCCTCTTCAGTGAGGTGTTCCCCGTGCTCGTCTTTGACCTGCTCAATGTAGTCTCTGGCCTGTTGGACTCGCAGCGGTCTTGCTAAGGGGGTGCCTATCTTGTTGCCCTTGTCCTAATGGGCTTTCCGTAATCTCAACAGGGTCATCTCTGCCCTATTTGTATATGTAGCCTGCAGCTTACCTTTGGGGTTCGCCACCTTACTTTGAGCTTGCCAAGTCGGAGAAAATTTATGTTCGCATTCAGCCACCTTAAGTTTGCTTTCCAAAAGGAGTTGGTCGTTAATCTTTAATCTGTGCATGACAGCGGCAAGCGCGGTGCATTTACCTCTTATAACCGCTTTAAAGGCATCCCAGATAATATGAGGGTTAGTATCACCCCCCCCCCCCATTATGTTGGAAATATTCTCTAATAGCTAGTCGCAAATCCCTACGGGATGTTGCGTCCCGGGTAAGCACCGCTGGAAAGTACCAGCGCTTGGATGGTTTGCGTGCTAGTGACCAATTTAAACCTACCACCACCGGAGCGTGGTCCGATATGACAATTGGATTAATAGCTACAGTCGTAAGGATCTGTTTTAGCGGTTTGCTCAAAAACACATAGTCAATCCGTGAATATGAGCGGTGAGTATGTGAGAAGAAGGTCTAATCCCTCTCCAGGGGCTTCAGGACCCACCAGGAGTCAAACAACCCCAAACGGCGAAAGGAGGATTTCACTGATTTGGCAAAGGCACTTGTTTGTAATCTCTATGGGTGCGTTGTGTCTAATGTTGAGTCCCATACCAGGTTGAAGTCTCCCATCAGGACAACTTCGCCCTCCGCAAAGCCCTCTAGCTCGCTCAGGAACTGTAACAGAAATTGGGTTTGACCGCTGTTAGGAGCATAGACAGTAGCTATCGTACAAAGTTTCCCGTCCAGGGTGCCCTTCAACATCAGGAACCGTCCCTCCTTATCTTTCTTAGACCCTATTTCATTAAAGTGGACTGATCTGCTAAACAGTAACGCCACCCGCAGTGTTTTGTGGGAGCTGAGGCTAGGGCAATTTGAGAGTAGTGTTTGTGACGAAGACGGTGTCCCTCCCCCCTCTTCAAATGTGTTTCTTGTAGGGCCACTATGTCGTACCGATGATTCTCAAGGTATTTTTTCAATTGAGAACGTTTATTGGGGGGAGTTTAGGCCCTTCACATTCCATGAAAGTAGTTCCAGCATTATCTCTGTGAAACATCAACGTTCTCACCCAGACCCCCAGTAGTATCTCCAGTATCCCACTTCGCGCCTCCCGCCCTCCTCCTCTGGGAACACTCAATCAGCTGTGACGCTTTCCCCTGACTCTTTGCACAGTGACACGGATGGCAAACATTAAAAAACTCAAAAGAACATCTCCTAAAAAAAATACAAACAAGATCTTGGCAGTATACAACCGCCGAGTGTCTTACAAAACTTCATGTCGTGGACAGGATCCAGTTCCGTCTCATCTCTCCCCCCAGGCCCAAACACACCAACGGGCAGCACAAAGGCGGGGCCCCCGGGACCCCTGGCGACCAGCAAAGACAGAGTATGCTCGAGTAGTGACCCCCCCCATCCCTACAGTACCCCTGGAGCTCTCCACCGGAGTCGCCCCCCCGCTCGAATCAGAGAAATGATGAGACTCCTCGGTACTAGATTGCCGCGTGGCTTCATTTTCTAGGGGTCTTTCTACCTCTCCTCTGTTGTTTCCATTGGTCCACCAAAGTGGGGGGGAGGCACCCCCTCCTTACCCCTCTCCTGCCGCGAAGTCAGTGGCACCCCTCTCTCCTCTAGTCTCTAGACCCAATGTTGCAGCCGCCGCCTCCACCGTCGAGAAATGGCACGCTTTATTATGGAGTTCAAACGCTATGCCAAAGGGGAAGGTCCATCAATATTTTATATTCTTCTCTCTCAGCGCCTCTGTCACCGGCCGGAACTGTTGTCGTCGAGCTAGGGTTGCTGGCGCTATATCCTAGAAGAGTGAGCATTGCGCACCCTGGAAGGAGACGAGGTCCTGTTGTCTCGCCTTTAGAAGGATCCGTTCCTTCACTTTGAATGAGTTTAATTTAGCCAGAACGTCTCTCGTTCTCCTCCCGTCACCCGAGATTCTGCTGCCCACACGATGTACTCGTTCCACTCGATCCTCTCCCAGAAGTGAGGAAAACAGCCCTACCACAAAGACCTCTAGGTCAGGCCCCTCTGCTCCCTCCTCCAGGCCCATCACCTGTATGTTATCCCAGTGTGTGAGGTTTTCCAAGTCTTCACACTTCATTGTGGCGAGGCGTAATTGCGCTTTAACATTTGTGAGCTCGGTCTCCACCGGGGCCACTTTCTGTTGTAAGTTCTGTATGTGTGTTCCCAAGTCCAAGGTACGGGCCCCTACTGAATCTACATCTGTTTGGAGAGCGGCTAGCTTCGCATTGACTTCCGTTTGGAAGGCCTCTAGTGTCGCTCTGATATCTGTTGTGAGCTCTTCACGCAGTTCGGTTTTAAAGGCACGAAGAGAGGACAGGAGGTCCTCCTTTGTAAGCGCCATCCCCTCTCCCTGTGTCTGGTCAGCACTCTCCACTCTGGCCGGCGCGAAGTAGCTGGAGACCCGATTGGCCTGGATTTTACGTCGTGGCATATGAAACTGTTAAGGACCAAGCCCCGGTGCTAACTTGGGGGCTCACCCTCTTCTCAGATCTACACTCCTTCACTGCAGGGGCCACCTCTGGGTCCTTGCCCTTCTGTCACACCACACTTCTTAGGGGGGGAGGTAGGGGATTTCTCCTTCTCCTCTGTCTCAAAGCTATATCCTCTCCCCTCAATGGGCTCTCGCCCCCAGTGATAATGACCTGCCGGTCGGGGCCCGTACTCGCCTCTGCCATCTCTACTTTCTCTGAGCCTCCAGCAGAGGATGCTCTACAACTCTGTGCCTCTCAAAATGGCCTCCAACAGTCCTCCTCTGACCCCAAAATGCACAGCTCGGGGGTACATTTCTTGTATTAGTTGCCTTCTCCCACCGGGGGAAAACCGTCCTGTTGCTGCTCTATGATTTCTAGTGGGCGGGGGGCCCTCCTTGAGCTTCAGCCGCGTAACTTAAACTGGGCCTCCACCGACCGCGCCATTCAGAATGGAGAAGGGAGGGCCTTCCCCGATCTCACCTCGCCATTACCGTGGCCGGAGGCGGTCTTCTCAGTGCGGCCCGCCGCTGCTCACCCACAGCTCTGGCGTCGGGGGTGCCGCACTCTCCCCGTCCTTGGGTCTCGCACCGTCACTCCTCCATCCTGGGCGACGGCCCCTCTCCGGCTCCAGCCGGCTCCCGCTTGTCCAACGCGGGGCATCAAGGCCGTGCCCCACCGTGGGACGCACGCCTGAGCAAAGAGCCCCGTCGGGCGTCGCGCCCCTCTCTGCCAGCAATCCCGCCGGGTTCTGCCTCTCCCGGGGTCTCGCGCCAGTCCCCGAATCGGGGGAGGCCCGCCAACGCCTCCCCACCGCCTCACTGCATCGGGCCTGGGGGAAATCGGACGGAGCCGACGGAGCTCACGTCCGATCGGCCATGTTGTTTGGCCCTGCCTCCTTCTGCTTTCTTTTGATCCCTATTGCCATTTCTATTTTCGATTCCAGGCAATGAATAGCTGCTCAATTTCAGCCATCCTTCCAATATCCACATTCAGTCAACTCAAAAATTCAAAGACTTCCACAAAAAACATGACAACGAAAAACACAGGCATTGCATTTTAAAAACCAATGTTGTTTACAAGTGCCTTCTAATACCAGAATAAACCCCTCCTAAAAACCCATACAAATAAAATGCATCGTCAGCAGCAAGTGTTCACCTAAAAGTGTGCCTTTTAAACGCAGTGCTTCCTTGAATGAACATTAAATTAGTTTAACCCAGAGTTCTTGGGTGCCACTGGCCATGCAGGAGTTACTAACTCGTCCATTTAAAGATTTTTCTTGGCTTTCTCGGATTAATAATTAATTTTATCCCTTTATAAAATCAGGATTACAAATACAATATTGTGAAGAAAAACCAGGACTGGATGAACACACACAAAAATTAGCACTATATTAATGCTGCCACCTGGTATTGATGTATTTTTGTAAATAAGTATGTCAAACGCTTCTTTGTCTGGGGTGTCCTACCTTATCAACAGCTCATACAACCCCTTCTTCTAGGCATACATAATCAGACCAGCCTTTAGAGCTATTTTCCTCTTTTAGGTTTTAGACAAGCCAATCCACAGTTAAACAAGCATTTTCAATGCACGGGTCTCGCATTTGTTCGAGTTAGAGCTATTAGCGTTGTAAAATGCAGCACAATTGCGCTATGTAAAATGAAGCGCAATTGCGCTGCATGGAAAATAAACAGATAAAGTAGTCCGGACTCCAGGCTGAAAATATCGAGCCTCATATGTTTTTGGTACTTTACCTGTACTGTATAGGAGGGCTAAACACAAGAAAAGGCATGACGTATGCATGCCTTTCACAAATGAAAGCAAGCGGATTTTAAAAGGCAAGACCACAAACCAATGTAAGTGACTGGCGTGGCATGGGCGTGGTTTCAAGCCCAAAGAGAGATTACAGAATGGACGGAGCACTTTGTGCTCGCCCATAAAAAGTGACAGACCTCTGACATTTGCACATCCAGGGCGGTCCAAAAGAAAATAAGTTGACACATAGAGTCTACCTACTTGTAACCAACCTTATGTTATTCAGAGACCTCCCTTCCCTTGAAAGCTTGGAATCAAACTCAGGTCTCCTGGTTCTGCCATCCACAATATAAGATCTCCTTATTGATTTTCTAGATCTTCTGTCACTCATGTAACACAGTTATTGATTTGCGGTAGTGGATAATCTGTCTAGGAAATATACCCTCTTGCTTCTTGTGCTAGTCGGCATTACCCTTCAGAGTGGACTCTGCAAGCCTATTTATACTGGGATTTCAATATGCATCTTTTCATCACTATCTTTCTATTTAGAAAACCCTTGCTTGGTGGAAACAGAGCTTGCTGGGTTTTCAAATATATGCTTCTATGAGACGCTCCAGAGTGGCTCCCACTGAGGGGTCGGTTTCTGCGGCCGATTGTAGTGTAGGCCCCCGTCAGATCAGGTCTGGTGGAAAGAACAAGACATCAGCTCTGTGCTGCTCCTGAATACCTGAGTATCTGAGTGAAGATCCTGGTGACCCAACACAGGGACTGAAAAGTTTCGGCTATGAGCCCGATGTGGCAACATAATTGACAGGGTGTTCTGGATACAGTGCTTAATTTGTGCTTGTTGTTCCCGGTGGAGAGCACGGGCACTTGTTTTTGAGGGCTGGCACTTATTTTTCTGCCTCAAGCATTTATGGCTTGCAAAAGACACATATGGGAAAGACGGAGGAAGAGAAAAACGAAAAGGCGTCACAATAGGAGAAAGCAGAAAGCCGCAGCTGAAGGGTCAGGGAGTGGCTGTAAATGGATTGAAGAGGCCCAAGATGGTTTCAGGATTACGATGCCTCAGTACCCTGTGCTCGCACATCTAATTGCAGCAGCCACGTGTTTAAGAGGAGGACTTTGGAAACCGGCACGTTTTTATTTACAAATAAAGCACTGTCTGGATAATTGTGAGCACAGGCCAGAAAACTCATTGTGAACTGCCTTCTCAAAGGACAGCCATCAGACCACTGGTTAGCTTTGGTGGATCAATCATTCACAGCACTGACGGGAGAGCCCTTCTGAAAGCTTTGTGGTGCCCGGTTGGCTGGAGGTCATCTTCGCAACATGCTACCCAAAGCGTCAAACAACAAATCTGCCAAAGAACTGAGTCTTTTTCCTCTCGTCAGGTACTACCATCTTCACACTACCATGGTAACGAATGATGGCCCTCGGATTCACAATTTGCATGGGGACTGGTAGGAAACAATATGCATTACTGATTGCAGAGTTGAAGGGGAAAAAGTTGGAGTGAGTCAGCATAAAGTGAGGATGTGGAGGGATAAAGCAGAAGTTTAGAAAGTGGAGGAGCAGGTCACTACCAGTTGGATGCATTGTATGGACTTGAGGATTTAAAAACTATGACACTTCTGCCACGGTCCCACTGGAACTCGAGTGGAGGTACTGGGCAATGCAGCGAGGGCCACACGAGTGAGGCCCCTGGGTCTCCAGGAAAGATGTGCAGGGGTTCAAACCTTTGTCACTCAATGGCGTCACAGGATTGTCCTATGGTCACCCTTTTGCCTGCCTTAACGGCCTTCTATTTGCTCCTCAGGGACTGTGGCTTGGAAAAGGCAAGGAGTGACAACTTTAAATTAAACATCAGATCACTCCTCTCGAAGTCCTGCTTACTGTGACTGCTCTTTCATAATCTGTGATGTGGACAGGCCAGCGGTCTTTCTGCACTGGCATGGCCTCATGACCAGCCCACTCCCTCTAGCGATCTAAAATGGCCATTCCACTGCGATTGCCAAAGGCAGGGCGGTTCCATCTGCAGGGTCACAAGGGGAGTAGGCACTTGAAATGCTTCCATCTGATGGTAGCCTTTGGTAAACTGAAGAGTAAACAAACATCGGCAAAGATATTAGTATAATATATGTGTAGCTTTGCGTGTGTTGCCCTCAGCTGTTCTAGAAGGAAAATCCATAATGAAGCAGCATATTGATCTCTGACACTATGGGAACTGGGAGTAGGGGCTGTCCCCTGCACACATTTCATTAGCAGGGGTACCCTGCTAGACGAGGGTAATGAACAGGGGCGTAGCTTCAGGGTGGGGTGTTTGGGGTGTTACGCCCAGCTAATAAATTTATTTTCTAGAGAGTAGTTGGGTACAGGTGATTTCAGTCGGATATGGTGAGTTGTTTGTCGGATTTCACCACAAATTGTTACATACACAGAAAAACGCACACACACTCTCTCTCTCTCTATTTTGAAAGTCTTCAAAAATGTTGGTAAGTTTACAAAATAATGTGTTTTCTCACACTTAGTACCCTACCAATCTGCATTCTTCTCCCTTTCTGCTGCCTCTTAAACCCCTCTCATGCGCCATGCCCCATATAATGTATTTTACAATATGTCAGCATATTTGTGGGAAAATCTGCAGCTCACACCCCCAATCTTACCGACCAAGCTACGCCCCTGGTTATGAAAAAGGGGCCAACAATGAATTCTGCGTTATAAGGATGAATTTAAACGCCTTGGCAGCAAATTTAGCATAGTAGATACTTTTGACACATGTCAGAATTGTTGTTGCATTTTTGATAAAGCCTTTCTTCACGCATGTCACTCTTTAGAGTGTAAAAAAAAAAAGATTTAAATCTAGTACCATTTTATCATGATAGAAGTAAAACAAATAAACACATAAGGATGATTTGTGAATAACATAATGTTTTTATAACCGCTAAGGCATCCAAATAGTGCGTCTTAATCAAAAAAAGCCATAAACCAACAATTTTTATTCCGTAATGCAAGCAAAGACATCAATGAGCACACACTGATTCTCGTTATTAAAATAACTATTCGTCCCCAATCACCAAAACGTAATGGACGCACAAATGGGACAATGTAATCATCCACAAATTACCATGATCTTGATGGACTTCCCATTCAAGCAAAGGCAAGTCATGCTAAAAACATAACAAGCAGTGGCTAGAGAGTGGTGAAATTTTTTGTTAATTTAATTTTACTGACAATAAACAGAAGTAAAAAGAAAATCACAAGCGAAAGGCAGCGACCACAGAGAGCTTAATGCATTCTTTTCTTCTATAAGCTAACGTGTGTCCTGTAATTCGTCAGTGATTCTTAAAACTGGTCAACAGATTGACAATGAAACACATGCATTTTGGCAGTGTTTGGATAATGACCGCAGCTCAGTGAAGGTTCATTCATGAGGTCACCATAGATAGGCTAGAAGCCACGCAAGCACATGTAGGACCTTATTACGAGTCTGGCAGTCACTAGACTGGCCAAGGTGGCGGTTTGAGCACCATATTTCAATCCTGGTGGTGGGCCGCAAGGGGACTACCAGGATCAGGGATCCCGGTGATCTGGTGGTAGGTGGCGGTCTTAATCCGCCAGGGCAGCGCTGTCCTGGGGATTACGACCTCGTTCTCCATCAGCCATTTCTTGGCAATAGCACTGCCATGAAAAAGGCTGGTGGAGAACAGGAGCAGGGGGGCCCCATAAGGGCCCCTGCACTGTCCATGCCCTTGGCATGGGCAGTGCAGGGGCCTCCCTGGCTAGTACCCTCGCAGACAGTGAACATTGCAAGGGTGGTGGTGCACTCTGCACTCTACAGCATTGCCGCCGGCTCAATTAGAAGCCAGAGACAATGCTGTAGGCTGTTTTCTGTTGGGATAGTGGGCATAAACTCAGGTTTCAGCCCGCTGACCTAGTGGGAAACTCTCAATGGGCCCGGCGGGGAGGTAGCCAGTATGGAGGCAACCTCCCCGTTGGAAGTTCGGCAGACGGTGTAACCGTCAGCCAAACTCAATAATCAGGCCCACAGTGCCCTAACCTTTTGGTCTATGGTGGGTATCGTAGAACAAAAAATTACACATTGACAATGAACAAGAATGACACAACTACCAAAAGATTGTGATTACATCATTCTGTGGACAAGGATGCCTACAACATTGTCCTGACACTGCCAAGTACAGCAGAAGGCAATGCAGATGATGATACTGCTGCAGTGGCTCTCTCCAACTACAATAGAAAGCAGCTGTCAAATGGAAGTAGTCTGTGTTAGCAGGCTTTACCTACAGATCGCGGTTTGGCATTTCTGTCACTAACTTGCTACCTCTGTTCTCAGTGATCGTAAAGGTAGTGAAAGGAACAGAAACTAAGGATGGCTCAAAGAGTCCAGTGAAAAGTTTTCTGTAGTGTGCACAATTATCCCGCCCTGTAATGCCCCAGCAGCAAAGAGGAGGTTGTTAAAGGATTGCACATGCAACAAGGGTCAATCATCTTATGTCACAGGGGATCAAAGGGTGCACAAAGTCAGTTCTACTACCCTCTGCATTGCTCTGATAGAACAAACAAAAAATAGGAGTTCTCTGATGCATTCCATGACCGGCTGATGGAACTGATCAGTATGTGCACGTGGTAGACTTAAAGGATGAGGTCAGTGGACTAGTAATCCAAGGATGCAGCTCAAACAAACAGCTCAAGCAAATATTCAGTGACTCTCGTATGCCTTTGGCCAATGCAATGATCCGGATAGGACTCGTGAGCTGGCCAGCCACCCACAAGAAGTACTGTGAAGCAGATAAAATTGAGAAGTATCCGAGACTAGTCATGGAGGGTGTAAGACTCAAAGTGATCAACCTACAAGAATTCATATAGGCATTCCAGTCTTTGGACTTACGTCTGCAAGTTCATTCAGCCACCAGATTGAACCAAAGTCGAGACCATCATCATAGAATTCCTGAAGGAAAGAAAAGTCTAAGTGATTATGAAAGTGTGGAAGGATGTGTTAATCTCTGCCCAAGGCTCATTAATGAAAGGTACTTGAATCTTCATGCCTGGTCCCTTGTATGGAGAACTGTGAATCCTCTGCAGAAAGTGCATCAAAGGGTAGTAAAGATCAAGGCTGGCCTTTCAGAATAGGTACAGTTGCCAAGCACTGACCACATGGTGCAAGAGATTCAAGTGAATGGAGAGGTGCAATGCTTTAAGATAATGTTAAAGAATATAATAAGTACAACAGAAGAACAAGACATAGACCAGGAGCTGAAAGTGTTCAGGTTTCTTCATGAATGTGAAGCAATACCCTACACGTCAAACTCACCTTCCCACATGCTTTTGGGAAGAATGGTTGTCAGCAATAGTCATGCCATCTTGTCGCCCTTACAACCCAACAATCACAACAGCACGCTGGGAAAAAGCAATGATAACATGAGCCACATGAGAGGTGCTCAATTTTCTGATGTACAAAGTGACTAAGGGCCTGATTTGGATATTAGCGGACTGGTTCCCCCTTCACAACTGTGACAGATATCCCATCCGCCAAAATCTAAATCCCATAGGACATAATGGTTTTCAGATTTCGGCGGATGGGATAGCCATCACCTTTGTGACAGAGTAACCTGTCCGCCAATATCTAAATCAGACTCTAAGTGCTTATGAGATAAAAAAGGAGGGGATTCCTATATAACCCCACATAACCTAGTATGTACTGGGGATCAATTATAACCGGTCCGAGTTACTCATAATGCCACTACTGATTGCCGTTGGAAATTAAATTTATTTAAGCATAATATGCAAAATAATGAAATATAGTGATAATGTCAAACTAATAATTACATCTAGAGTTCCCTGCAGTCCCTAAATATACCCAAAGCATGATACATAATCTAAAAAACTGAAAGTTCATGACAATGAATGTAAAAGCAAAACCAATTAACTCGCTGACATTGTATGCGCACTTCTCTGAGCCTTCTGACAGTCAAGGATAAATACTTTCTCGCACCTGATAAAATATATCAATCACCACTATTGATACAAAAGTTCAAGGCCTCTGAGGATATACGCATACTCTATTTAAGAAGCAAAGTTCTCAGCAAATTCCTTTCATTTGATTTAAGCTACTTACAAATATAAAATACATGTAATAGAGCTTCATTAGACGTAAAGCACAAACAACATTGGCTTTCATACAAATCCCATCAATGTTTCTAAAATTCCAAACTATGAACTTTAACTATAGTACACTATATTAACTTTAAAACAAATTGACTTTAAAAAATAATTTTCCATATAAAAAATATTCTTAGAATATATACATCTGTAAATAAACGTGTAACTAATTACCATAAAATGTAAATATATACTTTATAATAAATGCACAAATAATTAACAGAATATTTCAAAAAATAAAATGTAAACATGAATAAGAAAAAAGACTATTAAGCAAATTATAATATCAAACGCTGCATTTTAACATGCATACAACTATACTAAAAACATTAACATTAATAAACATTAACAACATTAATAAAAATATTACTACAAAACAATAAATGATAAAAACAAATTTATATTAAACACATTTTTAAAATTGAAACAAAAATATATTAAAAGAATTTTAAAAAAGCAGATAAAAAAGTAGACTTGGAGGGATCAAATCCAATACTCACAACCCAAACCTGAGCAACAGTGAGGAAAGTGTTGATCTTTGGTGATCAGAATTACAATCCCTACTCCAGTGTTAGCAACAGTAGGGAAAGTGTTGGACCGTGGAAGGGTTAGGTTTACTATTTCCACTACAACAAAATCAAAAGTAGGAAAAGTGTTGGACTTTGGACTGGTTAGATTTACTATTCCTACTACAACATAAGCAATAGTAGGAAAAGTTTGGAATTATGGATGGGTCAGATTTACTATTCACACTTCAACCCGAGTAACAGTAGAGAAAGTGCTTTACTTTGGAGGGGTCAAATTTACTATTTCACACTCCAACGTAAGCAACAGTAGATAAAGTGTTGGACTATGGAGGTGGGGGGGATGAGATGTAATTTCCCTAATCCTAAATGAATACAAAATAACTTATATTTATGTAAAATAAACATAAAACACATTTCCGTAACATGTACAAAGATATTGATGGCATTATCTAAACCCACAAAATTAATATACAGAATTATGCATGACATCATTTTAAAAAATATCAACTCTAACATCAAATAATATATATTTAAAACGCTTCCCACTCCAATACACAAAAAAATCAGCAACTACAAAACAAACTAAATTAATAACAGAACAAAATCCCAACAAATTATTTTAAAAGCTATCACTGTAAAATTATTATACAAAACACCTAGAGCGTAACATAATTGATATCCACATTTTAAAAACGTATTAAACAATTATAATCAATAAAAGAATGTATAAAAAAGTCCCACCTTTCCTACTACAAACCAATCTAAAAACCAATGTGGTATAACATTTTTAAAATGCATAAAATATATTGCCAAATTAAAAAGACATACTAAAAAAAGCAAACATACTTAATATTAAAGTAGTAACAGCTTATAACACAAAAACTTGTAAACTGCTGTTAAATATTAAAAATGATATGTCCAACTGTTAAAAAAAAACCTCTAACAACACTCTTACCTTCTATCTAATTTCCTACAATATTTTTGATACACTATTTTTGAAATGATACAGTGATGGAATACACTACGAACATGCTTAGATATACGTGCTACATTCTAATCTCATAGGAACTTATTAAATACGAGGCGAAGTTTAATTTTCAAAAACTAAATAATCTGACACCTTTGATATTACTAGCTGATCGGGTAGATATGTCTTCGAGCTTTCACAGAACTCTTCTTGTTCTGAATATCATGGGCCTTTAATTGATCAGTGGCACTCCTTCATATATATCGCCAAACGATTAATACCCCAGCCTACACAGCAAGATCTGTAAGCCCATGCCATGTGTTTTAAGGTATTGTCTACTGACCTGCATACCCTGTGGCAGAAGTTACCAAAGAAGGACATATATGCAAGATCATCTATTATTAAGTCAAACTTTAGCCCCAATCATGATTACCTGGTACATGAAGCAAGTTTACTGTACATATAATATTATTCTAAGTCTAATCAGACATAACTTTTCAATGGAAAGGCCAAGGGGTCAATACTTTTGCATTGATCAACTATATTATTATGGCAGAGAAAAGACCAGACAATTATGTGTACAGTCTGCAATGAGCATGTATTAAAGAACAAGACTGGTTCCTGATCATGGCAAAGCAATGCCTTGAGAAACCAAGATCCCATATATCTAAATAACTGAATGTGGATGTGCAGAATAGGTGCTGTCATTTGTTGGCTGAATTATAAACATCTAAAGTATTTAATGCTGTATGTAGGTCTAGTGCAAATAAGCACCACTGTATCATCAGCATTCTGCAAAACGTGAATATCCCTTTTTGATTAGGTAGAAAAGTGTTTACCTAACAGAGAGGACCCCAAATTGGCAATGTACAGGCTAAAGAGCAGGAGTTAAAAATAAAAAAAACATACCCCTAATTTAGGATCCTCTTTGCAGTTTTATTTGGACCCAGGTATAACAGCTTTCAGAAGCTTTATGTCTATATCCCATCACAAATGTTTAAGTGAAAGCAAAACCCCGGTCTTTAAATGCTATACTAAAATGTATAAACCAAAAATACACTTGAATTGTTGACATGGATATAATAGTTGGTAAACAAAGAAACAGCTAAGTTGTTGTCTACAGTACTGCTTCTTGGAGAAAACTCAGTTTGATACAATGACAAAAGATTGTTATCGCTGACACATTTCTCCAGGTCCTCCAGAATGAGGTTTGCACAGACCTGACTTTTAGGTAGTCGATCTTACGTACTGCTTTTTTATGTAATGGATGAAGAGTTGAACCTCTCCATCAATCTGTAAAATGTTTGTTATTGTACATAGTGTTGAATAGAGGGATACAGCAATGTGACCACATATCTACGTTTAAGTTGAATATGGTCTTCGGTAGGCAATTAGGCTCGGGAGTGGATGTACGTTTTGTGTGCAAACTCATTGGCTTTCTTCTTTGACGGGATTGTAACATCTCCAGAATCTTCCAGGAAAGTGTCCCATAGACCCTCATAGGACAACAACCCTTCCTCAGTTTGGCACATGAGGATCACCCAGAACAATCAACCCTTCACCTTTCACCCTGAACAGACTGCAACGCCGTCTACGGAACCAACAGGGGACCCCACTAAACAAGCAGAGTTAAGTGCCTAAACACCAAACTACAAAATAATTCTGCAACTGGCCTGGCACACCCTCACTATAAACCTCATAGTACAATCAACAAACACAGTGTATCATAACATCCCCTTTACAGGAAACACCTCCACAAGCCACACTCTGTTCCCCATCTCCGTAGTGACATCTTCATTATATTTAACATTCTTTGTCTTTTCTTGGACGAGTACCCTCAATGACCCATCATACCATCTTCTACCTCCTCTCCATGTGCTCTTCTACAAGAAGCATCCCCATCTTTTCTCCTATGTTCCATAACTCCTTGCTTAAGTGCCACTTAAGCAAGCACACAAGTGATCACTATTGGAATGCATTAATCTAGAGCAAGCAGAAAACTAGTGAAAGACTAACTCTCTGCATGGCCATACAGTTATCCTTAGAGGTGTTAAGTCTATTTTGTGATGAGCGTTGCTGATTCCCTAGATGGGAAAGTCTATACTTTTGATGCAGATATCGAAAGACCTACAGTAGTGGTAGCTTATCCTCAGTTAAGTCCTTATCGGCTCTCTCCATCAAAGTGATGGGCTAAAGCTTTCATTTAAATCATGGAATTTAGGCTAAGCATACTCTGCCTATGGGATGATTCAGAGTCCTGTGCCAGAGTTGGTAAGTGATTTCTGAAGTCACGAGGAGATGGAACTAGTGACTGGGACAAACAGTGATGATGGTCACCCTGGAACCAAAGACGATTTAAACCATAAGCATGCAGAAACAGAAGGGTTTTCAGGACCTAATGGGATTTGGCAGCGTTTGATTCTAAGCAGGGAGGCAGAACATGGCAGTTGCGTGGTTTATAGCCTTAGAATATAGTGAAGTACCTCAAAGATGTTTCTCACTTTCCAGGCTGATGAAAAGTCTGGGGTATCCGACCTTAGCCAAGCTACTAATGGAGCAAAGGTTTGGTGAGGTTGACTGATGGAATGCCCATGCGACCAAGATGGTGAAAACTCCATTATAAAAAATGCTTCCATTTTTTTTTACTGATTTAATTACACCAATATACTGCAGGAAAACAATGTGTAATCCCTGTATGTATTTATTTTTAAAAATAGAAAAATAAATAACGTTTGTCCTTTTTTGAATGGCTCGCTATTCTGACATTTTTTACCATTAGTTCAATATCTATTCCGATTACCAGCTAGGATATTAACAAAGAGAGATGAGATTTCCTTAAACAGCTGCAGGTGTGCACGTCAGTACTGCGAAGCTAATGCCTTCAGAAAAGTGCATTATATAGGCTACTCAACGTTCATATAGATGACAAGCATCCAAGTATGAGTGTGCAGTTAATGATACACAATATAGAAATATACTAGCTGCAACTTATTTTTTTATACTTTACAAAATAAGTAAGGATAAATACTGATAAGAAGAGCAAAGACATAAATAGATAACTATGTGGAAATGTTAAAAACTACAACAAAAACCAGAGCCTCAATTAATACAGAGCCATGCAGTCCCCAAAGGCATGGAAGGATCCCCTATTTCCGAGACATATCTCACACAGAGGTGAAACTTTCCAGTTGTATGGGACGCCCCATAGCCCAAAACACAGATACATTGTATTTGCCTTTGCAGAACAGCACCTTCAAATGTGAACGGATCCACTCCTTTGTAGAGCGCCGCACATCAGTGTCTTTTCCATTCAGTCATGGGCGTTGCCCCACTAGAAAGTCTAGCAGCCATTAAAGGTGCCGAACATGTGACACACCTTAAGAGGTGGCGTGTGACAGATCCAATCCCTGTGCCTGACAGACAGCAGCCACACAGAAAGCATCGCATGGGTGGTGGCCCGAAATCTAAGGTAAGGTGAGAGTACTCAGGGCTCTTTCAAAGAGCTGAGGGTAACCAGGCAACCACCAGGTCTTTGGCAGAGTGTTTGCCCTCTTCACCCCTGTCCAGTAGCCAATCATTTTGTTTTGCTTGTGCAGACCCTGTGGTAACACATGCAGTGTGACTTTGCAGGCAGTTACTCCAATATAAGGTTAATAATCGTGTGGCTTTCAGGAGGCTCAGTAGTGGTGATTACCCATATAATGCAGGGCCCACGCCATGTACGAACACGTGCACTGAAAAGGAGGTCTCAGGATGACGCTGTACTGTTCCTCCCTACGTTTGGATCGGGGGGGGGGGGGGGAGAGAGAGAAGAGAGAGAGAAGAGAGAAGAGAGAGAGAGAAGAGAGAGAGAGAAGAGAGAGAGAGAGAGAGAGAGAGACTTAGTTTTTATGTTTCTGTAAGTGTGTATGTGCATGGGTGTATATATGTATGTAAATGTGCTTGCACTTGTGTGGGTGTGTGTAAATGTGTATGCGTGCACACCCGTGTCTGCATGTGTAAGTGAGCCTGCATCTTGTGTGATGCCACTCTTTCACCCATACCACCTGGTAGCCCACCTTCCCACAAGAATACAAGGGACCCCCCACTGGTAATGAAATACATTCCTGCCTTATTTTGGGTATTTCTGGCATGCTGCTGTCCACCACTGGAAGCCAACTTTGGTATACTACGAATATTTCTTTTAAGATGGCCACCACCTCTCTGTTGCTTCTAACCCTGACATAATGAAGATTATACTGACCATATTGGTAAGCATTATAGACGGTGGTGTTGACCTAATGATGCATTTGACAAACTGAGCATTCGTGACATAATCCCAGTTTAATGGAGATAGAACTCCCTGGTATATGACTGACATCCTATGTATTTGATGGTGTTTGGAGGCCTAATGTGTCCTCGGTGGTTGGAAACATTACTGTCTTGCTCAAGCTGATCTTTGGTGATCAAACGATTAAAAAAAAAAAAAAACACAGGCATTTAAGGTGAAAATATTTTTTTCATTCAAACTAGCTGAATGATAAGTTTTTGTTTGAGGGGTTGGTTTATTAATGCAATAAGGAAAGTTTAAATTTGATATCAAAATGTGTGTATTTCCAGAAATTTAAAAACGGATGTTTGCATTAACAAAACATATATAACGTCGACATAGGAGTACAAACTCAGGCTGAGTTCGAGAGACTTACTGACATCAGCTTTCAGAACTCTCAGCCCTACAAGGGTGTAGACTATGTGTTCCACTAACTCAGTCTTACCTTCATTGACGAAGCGGACGTTCTCCTCGTGCGCTGGCGTGTAGCTGTCCTCTGTGGCTGTGAGCTGCTGGCTGGATGGCTGGTGTTTCTTCCCATTCACTCTGTTGAACACAAGCTTAGGGACTGCTACTGGTTTACTGGAAATCGAGAAATGGAGGACAAAGCACAATTAAATAACCGGTCTACTGAAAACGCCTGCTTAAGCGTTTCTGCCAAAAAGACAACACCAAAAGCAAGGAAACAGCCAATATAATAATGTACCCCTAATGTGCACTGTGTTCAAAAGAGAGATTGTCTAGCTGGTGAAGCAAGTAAACTACCAGTCAATCAGGAGATTGCTCCCCTCGAGGAAATTCGGAAATACTTAAGTTTGCTCCTTTTCTCTAGCCTTCTATCAGTATTTTGTCCTTTTTTTTCTTTCAAACACTTTTTTCCGCATTTGATCTTTTTTCTCTCTAAACTTTTATTTTTCTTCTTGCTTTATCTTCCTTTCACTGTTTCTCTACTTTATTTCAACCATACTCCCTTCTCTCCATCTTTCTTTCTTGTTATTCTTACTTTATTCTCTATATCTTTTTTCATTTCTTGCTTTTCATCAGTTATCCAGCCTTCCTTCATACGGCCATCCATATTTCCACCCACCGCTCTTTTCTCCATCCACCATTCTCTCCATCTGTACAGGTAGCAGCATTCTACTCTTCACTCACAGAGTGGCCAGGTAACAGCACGTAATCGGCATTGCAAACTTGCCTTTCGCATCCAAAACAGGCAGAGCACAGGGGCAGAGCTGTGCGGGCCTCTGCCACAAACACAGTAACTGCAGCCCGTAGAACCGCAGTGAGTGGTGTTTCTACAATGAACAGCCACAATAAGCTTTCCTCACTCACAAAGACATTTTACAGCCTGACAGCAGCAAGGCAGGAGTGCAGTTTTCCCCGAAACGCAACACGCACTCCACGCAGGCGGCAATGCAACCTACACACACAGGGAAAGATATGTATCGTGCCAGCAGCACCATTATAAAACGTACACGTTCGTTCAGACAGACACTGACTGGAGTCTGACGGTCTATTTATCTGTCTTTCATACAAACACAAATGGCATCTAGGGCTGCAACTGTCAGTTATCAACTACATTTCATGAATGTTTATTTAAAAAAGTTTTATTGAACTTAAACTCGGGAGAAAAGGAGTAAATCCTTGCTGAGAGGTACAAAAAAAAGTGAGGCTGTCTTGGGATATTAGTCCTGACACTTCCTTGTACAAAGTCTTGAATCATGCAATCAGTTTTGCAGTAAACACTATTTTTACTATGACAAATTAGTTGTACAATGGCAATAATATGGAAATTGCAAAATGTGACAAAAAACTGAACGATTTCAGCTGTGGCTCAAAACCTCAATCCAGCCAATTAAACAGATCAGCAAAAGAATGTGGCCACCAAGTTCTCAGAGAGGTCAGTGGTCTTCATGGGGCGCATTTGAAGTGCAGCTGGATACCAAGACCATTTGTTTACAAGTGCTACTAGTCCAAGCCGAAAGGCAGATTTTATACATTCACTCACTTATTCTGTGTTTTACAGTTTTTGTGTTTCAGAAATTTTATTGCAGAGAAAATAGGGCAGTGCTCGGGGTGCATGTCCTAGCTGAATTTTAGAGCCAGTCCTTAAGAAACAAGGGCCAAGCCGTCAGACATTGTTTCCAGGCAGGTTACAGGCTTGCCAATGCTTGGCTGGAGCACCCGTAGCCAAATACTCCTTGGGGTCGGTGCACGGTGGCCTGTGTATATCCCGCCAATTTTCTGTCAGGTTGGATAATGAACGCCTTTCTTTTAAAGTCACGGAGGTTGGCCTTGGGGTATTACAGTACTGCTGAGTCACTGTCAGGATTAAAATGTGGTCTGGTTCCCAGCCAATGCTCTGCAGTGACTTCTAAAGCCTACATTCTGTGTTGTCGCTCCAAACTGTTCAGTGACTGCGTAAGACTCAGTCCACGGGATTCAGTGTGTCTGCTGATCTGGGGCCCAACATTCTGGTCTGTTTCATACCGTTCCATGGATAATTGCTTATGAGTTTTTTAATAAAGAAGGTGCTGTTTATTTCAGGCTGGATGAGCACCAAGGGTGGTTGTGGGAGTGCTGTCTGAACAATGGGGAAGGAAAGGCTATTCGTTGGACCTAACGCAAAGTTTTTTAATACCCAAGAAAAAATATATTTTGGTGTTTAGGTGCTCCGTTCCCCCCCACAATAAAAAAATGTGTTGCCAACCGACTCCTTCTGGTGGCCTTTTGTGACGGTCCTCTAAAGCAACTGCATGCCATGGCCTTAACGCAGCACTGGCCAAAGGAGCCCGTTGCCTTTTCGCACGTGTCGTTCTACAAACTTTAGATGTGGCGCCCTTTGGAAGAGGAAGGATGGAGGTCCCTGGGACCTTTAGGCTTCCCTCTCTCTGCAGGTGGGTGTATCGCCCATTGCATCAGTCTGCCGTGAGATATTGGGCCTCCGTAGAAAGTCAGACCGGTTCCTTCTCTGCACAGTGACAAGTAGACGGTCAGCTTGAAACAGCAGTGCAGGAGAGGGTTGGCCTCTGCTCATGGCTTTAAAGACAAACATTTGTCCTTTTCTCTGTAACGCTATAAAAAGGTAATTCAAACTGTTCTTGTATTTGTCTTCAGTCCTTTAATACGACCATATTACTTGTGCTTATTTTGTGTGAGACATTCAAGACCTTAATTAACTAAATCATTCATGCACATTAAAAGTTTGGACGATCTGTTTATTATAGAGTAACGTTCAACATAGTCTGGTTTGACAGCCAAGCTGTTACCCAGCCATTTATGTGAGTATCACTACAGAAAGGAAACGACCTTTACAACGGCCGGAGCCACGCAGGCCGTAAGCACGCAAGCGTCATCACGCCTGCCCTGAAACACAGGCACTATGCATTTGCGTAGTTCATGCACACAGGAGGTACAGCTGGAAGAGGAACGCGGCGGCCGGGAAAGTGGGGTGGGGCGGGAGGGGTATGTTTTAGAATTGGCGGGTGGCTATGGTCGGGGTCGTTTTTGGGACAGGGAGGAGTAGGTTTTAGGGTTCAGGGCAGGGGCTTTCCGGTAGTTTATAGGACAGGGTGGGATAGGTTTTAGGATTCAGGGCAGGATCGAGTAGTTTTCAGGGCAGAGCGGGATAGTATTTAGGACAGGGTGGGGTAGGTTTTAGGGCAGGGCGGAGGGTAGTTTTTGGGACAGAGTGGGTAGTTTTTTAGGTTTTAGGGCAGGGGTGGAGGGTCAGGGTCATTTTTTGGCAGCGTAGGTTAGTTTTTAAGACAGTGTAAGTTTTAGAGTTCAGGGTGGGGGGTCGGGATAGTTTTTAGGACAGGGTGAGGGAGTTTTTAGGACAGGGTAGGTTTTATGTAGGGGGTCAGGGTAGTTTCTGGACAGGGCTGAGTAGGTTTTAGGGTTTAAGGAAGGGGTCGGGTGCGTTTTTTAGGACAGGGTAGGTTTTAGGGTGGGGATCGGGGTAGTTTTTAGGACACAGTAGGGTAGGTTTTAGGGCAGAGGTTGGGGTTGTGTTTAGGACAGGGTGGGGTAGGTTTTAGGATTCAGGGCAGGATCGAGCAGTTTTCAGGACCGAGCGGGATAGTTTTTAGGACAGGGTGGAGTAGGTTTTAGGGCAGGGCGGAGGGTAGTTTTTGGGACGGAGTGGGTAGTTTTTTAGGTTTTAGGACAGGGGTGGAGGGTGGAGGGTGAGGGTCATTTTTAGGCAGGGTAGGTTATTTTTTAAGGCAGTGTACGTTTTAGAATTCAGGGTGGGGGGGTCGGGGTCGTTTTTAGGACAGGGTGAGGGAGTTTTTAGGACAGGGTAAGTTTTGGACAGGGCTGGGTAGGTTTTAGGTTTTAAGGAAGGGGTCGGGCGGGTGGGTGAGTTTTTAGGACAGGGTAGGTTTTAGGGTGGGGGTGGGGGTAGTTTTTAGGACACAGTACGGTAGGTTTTAGGGCGAGCAGAGGTTGGGGTAGTGTTTAGGACAGGGTGGGGGAGTTTGTAGGACAGGGTAGGGTTTAGGGTGGGGTGGAGAGTCGGGGTAAGTGCCTTAGGTAACTAGATAATTAACAGTGTTTTTCTCTGACAACAACACACCAAGGAGGAAGACAGTCATTAACCTACATGGATGTTTAGGTTTGGCTTGACACTGCACGTCACCTAACCTTTTAACCTACTCCAATATTGCAATACAGTTCCTTGCTTCCAAAACACATCTACTCCCACCCAAATTAATTGTAATTTTTCACATTACCAGACAACCTTCCTTTAGAGCCAGACCTGTTGGCATTGCCAATGCTCGTTTTAGAGTATAGAGGGCCAGTTTGGTTATGTGGCATGGCAGTTTTGTGGGTTTCAGTGGGCCGCTTTTGTGGACTTCTCATTGTAATTAAACTGCAGCATCGGCACTGTGATCTAGTTAGTAGCAGACCATGTGCTGATCAAATGCAAAGATCAGCACAGGCTGGGTGGCCAGGCCATTGGCGCTGCGTCATGTCCGGCGCATGCGTCGGTGAATGAGTATAGTTGAAAATAAATCAAATGAAGTGCTGCCGTTCATAAAGATGGCTGCTGTTCCTTCCACACTATTCAACCCCACCCTTCCCGTACCCCAAACCACACATCTTGCGGTGTAGTGTGTTGTGGTCAGGTAAAGCTCACTGTTGACCAAGAATGTGTTTAAACTTGTTACTTCCTTGGTTCATTGCCATACCCATCTGCTTGCTAAATGTATTATACATACCAGTGCTTAATTTGTAAATAAAAAGGTGCCGGTGCCCAAAGCCCTCCTCAAACACGCGGCTGCTGCAATTAAATGTGTGAATACGGAATACTCAGGCAGCGTAATCCTGAAGCCATCTCGGGACACTTCAATCCATATAAAGCCACTCCCTACCCTTCAGCCCACTCTTACAGCTTTCTACTTTATCTGTTTGTGATGCTTTTTCATTTTTCCCTTCCTCCGTCTTTCTCATATGTGTCTTTTGCTCGCAGCAAATGCTTGAGGCAGAAGAATAAGCCCCGGCCCTCAAAAACAAGTGCCGGTGCTCAGCACTGGAAACAACAAGCACAAATTAAGCACCGATACATACCAGCAGAATACCATGAAAAGATGACTATATACTTTGCAGTACGGGCTACAATCAAACCAGTAGATACTGATGTTGTGACTTTGGGAGAAAAAGAGACCATAATCTCTATAGATAGGTAATGCCATAATGGCTGCAGTGCTTTGTATTGTAGCATTAGTTCAGCACTTACTATCCACATGCAAGCAACACGTCCAGAAGTTGGATCTTTATTACACCCACACCATCCCCTCAGCTCCAACCTTCAAGTGCTTTCCATCTGGACCAATATCCACTCTCACGCTTACTAAGCTCTGGGCAATAAACCTTGGTTTGTAGTGATATCTAAATACTGTGGAGTTTAATGTTTAGTGGATTTAGTCGCAATACAATACAATACCTTTAGTTTCAAAATTCAAAGTATTTCGGATTGTTTAGGTGTCATTATAATATTACCGCTGTTTTTGGCACTATGGTGCTTTTAGTTCTAGATGAAAATGTCTTGAAAACTAAATTTACTGGATCTGAAATTGAAGGAGAGACCCAGGACTAGAGGAGATACATCTGACGAGATAATTTAACATCCTGAACCCGTTTTTTTCAATGATTCTGACATAGCGATGACTGCAAGTGGTGTACAACACAAACATTTTTCATAAAACAGCCATTGATTGAAACTGTAGCATATGCAAAGTTTTAAAAAGAAATGAGAAAATAAGAACCAATATTTTGGAGTTGTACCATAATGCTTCCATTTTCTTACGATAATGGCATTACTCCTAGTCCTACTCCCTCGCCTTCCTTTTAACCAATGAGGCCTCCTGCCTCCCCCCTAGACCCTCCCTTCCCCTTTCAAAAACCCCCCCCACCCTTATCCCCTCCTGTACAAAAACCAAGCCCAAGCCGCAACTCGGACAGTCCGTACCGGGAGGGTGGGAGGGAACGGAAAAGGAAGGCGAGGGAGTAGGACTAGGAGTAATGCCATTATCGTAAGAAAATGGAAGCATTACCTCCCGTCCCTCCCTCGCCTTCCTTTTAACCAATGAGACATAGCAAGAAAAACACACAGGAGACGGACATCGAGTTGCAAGACCCTTAGTTAATATCCTGCACCAAGAACATCCCAAACATTACCTCATAGAGGATAATACCCGGTGACCAAACACCGACTCCAAACCACCCAAGTCCGACAGCCTATAATGACGCACAAACGCCGAAGGAGAAGCCCAAGTGGCGGCCCTGCAAATCTCCACCACTGAAGTCCCCTGAAGCTCTGCCACCGTCGCCGCCATGCCTCTGGAAGACCTCCCCTGAATCCCTAGAGGAGGAACCACCTCTTTCAAGGAATAGGCCAACAGAATCAAAGATCGAACCCACCGACTCAAGGAAGCCGTGGAAGGTTTCTCACCTTAGCGCGCCGGACCAAAAGTAACAAACAGTGAATCCCCTGTACGAAAAGGAGCCACCACCCGCAGATACTCCAACAAAACCCTACGTACATCCAACAAATGCAAACGGACCTCCTCCCCTGATGAGGGATCCGGACAAAATGAAGGAAGGATGACCGCCTGCCTGGAATGGAACGAAGAATTGACTTTTGGAATAAAGGAAGGCACCGGAACCAGAACCACCCTATCGGGAAAAATCTTACAAAAAAGGAAAGGAACATGCCAATGCCCCCAATTCCCCCAACCGACGAGCCGAAGTAATGGCGACCAAAAAGAACGTCTTCAAAGATAGACGTCGCAAATCATAGTCCCCCAATGGGTCAAAAGGGGCCCCCGTCAACACATCCAAAACCAAGGACAGATCCCATGAGGGAAAAGAACGTACCGGGCGAGGAAATAAATTAATAAGCCCCTGAAAAAATCCAGGCATCAATCGCCCTTCAACTTGAAGATTACGCCATGGTCCCTAAATGCCTGAATAGCCGCCCACTGTACCCGAAGAGAAGCCACTGACAACCCTAAACGAGCACCGTCCTGCAGGAACTGCATCACCTCAAAGAGAGAAGCGCAGGAAGGATCCAACTCACGACTTAAGCACCAAGACGAAAACACCTTCCACTGTCTACCATAAGAAAGCAAAGTTGAACGTCTCCATGAAGCCAGCAAGGTAGAACTCAAAGCCACTGGCACCTAACAGAAACGCCCTGAATAGTTGAAACGGAGGGAACGCATATAAAAGGCCCTGCGGCCAAGGACATGACATCCCGTCCACCTCCCATGCTTGGGGACACCGAAACCGGGAGCAGAAGCACTCCACTATCGCATTCTCTACTGACGCAAACACATCCAGCACTGGAAGACCCCAAAGCCGAACCAGATGCCGAAACAGAGACCTCCGGAGAGAGAAAAGTTGAGAGGAAGGAATCACTCTGCTCAGTAGATCCACCCGAACATTTACCACTCTCGCCGAATGACATAAGCCTCGGCCACTAAGTCGTCTGTGCGAACCAGAACCGCCAACCCCCTCAGGGAATCCTGGAAATGGACCAGAGCCAGGAATATAGCCCGCAATTCTCGCCAATTAGATGACCGACTCGCCTCCCGAGGGGACCAAAACCCCCGAATCTGAGCTGACCCCATCCATGCCCCCCAACCGGAGAGGCTGGCATCCGTCGTCACCACCACGGGTCTCAGAGGTGACAAAGACACCCCTACCCTCAGGTGGTCTGCATCCAACCACCATTGCAACTCTCTGTGAATCAATCCGGACCCTGGAACCCCGTCCTTCAGAGAACCGGACCCTGGATCCCACCTACTCAAGAACCATGTCATCAAGCACAGGGGATGGAAACGTGCCCAAGAACCCAAAATATCACTGACGCCAAATGTGCAGTCGCAACCATAGAAGAGCTCGGGGAGCAGACAGTAACCATACCTTCTTTACCAAAGCCTGGAGAGCATCCAACCTTTTTTCGGACACAGTCACCAACCCTAGAATAGGCTGAAACCGAGCCCCTAGAAAAACCAGATCCTGGGACGGCACAAAGTCTGATTACACCCAATTGATCAAAAACCCGTGTTATTGCAGGACCCCCAGAACTTGGGCCACCTGCCTCTGCAAAAGGTCTCGTGAATGGGCATGAATCAAAATGTCGACTAGATAAGGGTGCAGAAACACCCCTTCTGAATGAAGCAAAGCCACTAGAGGAGCCAGCATATTCGTGAAAATTCGGGGAGAAGATTTCAGACCGAAAGGCAGAACGCAAAACTGGAAATGATCCTGCCCCACAGCAAACCTCAGGAACTTTTGAGAGGACCATGCCCCCGGTACGTGTGGGTAAGCATCCGGCAGATCCAGTGACACCAGAAAATCCCCTTGCCTGACCAATGGAAAAATAGTCCGAATGGACAGCATGCGGAAATGCACTGTCCTGATCCAGGTATTCACCTCATTCAGATTGAGCACCGGTTGAAAATCCCCCTGAAACTTTCCGCACAAGAAACAAGACCGCATAAGTGCCCTGACCTCGGTCGTCTAGCGGAACATGGGAAATGGCCCCCATGACCAGTAAGTCCCGCACTCCGTCCAATAATGCTCCACTCCAAGACCCCTCTGAAGGCAGAGGTGTGGGATGCACCCCGGAATCTGGAGGAACCGCCACAAAATCTATGACATAACCATTGGTCACCATGTCTAGTACCCAATGATCGGTTACACTGTCCTCCCAAGCTGAAAGAAAGTGACACAGTCATACCCCAACCGGCCCTCTGCCAGGCCCACAGCGAATGCCAGGACCCCTTCTTGAAACCACCCCGGGTCTCAGGAGTAGACTTCTTAGGTGAAAAACGCGGATGAAAACGCCGTCTCCTAAACGAAAAGGATTTAGCAACCCTAGTAGGAGAAGATCTGGAATGCTTCTTCCACCCTTTACCCGAAGAAGAAACCCCTTTATAAGGTAAGGCATGCTTCCGCTCCTTAAACGCCTTGGAAAGTATGGATGGTAATAGTTCTCCAAACAAGTTACAACCCTCAAACGGCAGTCTCAACAAGGCCGCCGTTTCCCCTGGATCAGCCTTCCATGAACGCAACCAGAGGGACCTACGAGCCCCAATCAAAGACCCAGATGCCAGAGCCGAAGTACGGACTATATCTGAAGACACATCCGCCAATAATCTGGCCAGCTGTTCCATACCAGCCAGGAGCTCCGAACACTCCGCCCCTTCCTGTACAGCCACCGCCAGTTTATCAAAGCCTTGAACCAATGATTGTGACGCATAAGCAGAATAAATTCCTGCCTTCAGTGCCAGATTCTCCGCCGCAAAAGCACTCTTAAGACCTGAATCCACTTTACGGTCTGTGGCATACGTAGGCACACAATCCTCCGGATTGACTGCCGTTTTGCCAATTAGAGTAGCCAGAATAGAGTCCAGGCGTATTGAAGGAGGAAAAACCCCCTCACCCTCAAGTAAGTAAAGTTTCTGAAGGAATCGTGGAACCTGAGCCTTCTCCACATCCTTCCACTCACGAAACACCATATCCTTCACAGGTCCCTGGAAAGGCATGGCAAACATAAAAGGCGTCTGATATTTGAGGAAATAAATGAGACTCTGAGTTTGTAGGTTGAAACACAGGGAAACCTAAACTGTCCCGAACATGTGTCATCACTTCCCACATTACCTCTTCTGGAAACCTATTTCCCCCCAGATGACGTTGATGGGGCCTCATCCTCACTCTCCGATGAGGATTTCCTTGCCGCTACCGATGAGTGCGCACGCTTAGACTGATCAGTCCTGGCCACGCCAGCTTGCAGTGCCCTGGTGACAGCCATTTCACCCATATCCTGCACTTCCTCACTAGACATGAGGGGAGTACCCCTGCCAGGTACCTGTGGGTTCTCAGGAAGAGCAATGCTACCCTCCCCTCCCACCTCCGAGGAGGAAGAAGAGACAACCACGTCTCTTTGCTGGAGCTTTAGGCATGGTAACCAAAATAACACTGCCTTTCATTCCAAAACACTACCCTACATATAGGACCCTGGTCCTCCCTAACAGGGCTCCACCAAACCCTAAAAAGGTCACAATCCTTGTAAAAATCCAAAAAACCACGGGCAGAACGCCCGTCCTACCTGACCAGCATCCAAAAATTGAAGTTCCTCGGTCCTCGCGGCTCCGCGGCGCAGAAACCCGGAAACTAACGCCCCAGCCACAGAGGGCCGGCTGACCCCGTCAGCCGGCCCCCAGTACACGCCTCTCGAGCAGCCATGCCGTTCGCTCAAGACGTGACCCAGCCGTAGCACTCCTCGCGGAGCACCGCGTCCCGAGGAGTGCCTCCATCGACGACCTCCAGGCCCCGCCGTGCAGGTAAGAAAGGGAAAGAAATCCGTCTAGCGTGGGCTAGACAAAAGAACAGGAGGGGATAAGGGTGGGGGGGGGTTTTGAAAGGGGAAGGGAGGGTCTAGGGGGGAGGCAGGAGGCCTCATTGGTTAAAAGGAAGGCGAGGGAGGGACGGGAGGTAATGTTTCTTATGTCCTTCTGCTCTTCTTTCTTTTAAATGCATTTTTAGAAACCAGTCATAGTAAATCTTTCCTTGCATGGACATAATCCTCACAAAATTAGAAATTGAGATGCCATGCCTGTCCCTCTATTAGCTTTACCAATCATATTTTACCAGCAGATGCTCATGAGTTCACTTGCCTCGCATTGGCAAAGATTAGAGATAAATCTCAGGTCATGCAATGCCATAATATGCTGTAGTTGTCACTAAATCTCATCCATGTCATTTACATATGCACCGAGAAGGTTACTTTAGTGAATCACATTCATTCTGTCATTACCTTGCCTAATAATGACAAACTGACACAGCTCTGGAAAATCCAACGTTTTCCTTTGTATTCAGGTATCTGCAGTCCTGTTTTCATGAAGTACCAGAACACACATAAAATATCCTAACCGGATGTGTGCTATTAATGCATAGAGTGCGGACACTTGAGAGTTTGCCACATACTGCACGTTAACGAGTCTTACCTGTGCTTAGCTAGTACATTGTTCACCAGTACACAGTGCTTAATTTGTAAATAAAAAGGTGCCGGTGCCCAAAGTCCTCCTCTTAAACACGCGGCTGCTGCAATTACATTTGTGAACATGGAATACCGAGGCAGCGTAATCCTGAAGCCATCTCGGGCCTCTTCAATCCATGTAAAGGCACTGCTTGGCCCCTCAGCTCACTCTTGCAGCTTTCTACTTTCTCCCCATGTGTGTCTTTTGCTCGCAGCAAATGCTTGAGGCAGAAGAATAAACCTCGGCCCTCAAAAATAAGTGCCGGTGCTCAGCACCGGAAACAACAAGCACAAAGTAAGCACTGCCAGTACATGTCTCACTTCCTCTCCAGCAACTTGAGCAACGTTTACGGGCTGTAGGTGGCATGAAGAGGTGGCACGAAAACGTATTTCCATGTACCCCAAAGGACTGCCTCCACTGCTTCAGTCTAAACTAAAGTACCACTTTCCTCCCTCTGAATCTAATTCCTCAAGGCAAAGATAACAAAGGGTCTGTAAAGTATTCCTTTGACACTTACACCACCCCAGCTGCTGGATCAGTGGTCTCTGATATAGTTGACCAATTCATTGTGGCCAGCCGTCTCATGGAGTTGGAGTGATAGATGTGGCTCTGAACAGGTCTATATCCTTCCTTTCATTGTGGCCGCAGACTATTTCTTTGCCGCCTTTTCACATGAAAGATTTGTCATTAAAATACGGAGTTCCCCAAGGATCTGTTCTGTCACAGACTCTTTTCAACTTCTATGACCAGACCTTCAGTGAGCTTTCCGGAACTTTGACTTTAAGGTGTTGTCCTATTCTAATGAAATCTAAGTTCTCATTACGTTTAAAATTGTGGCTGTCAATTCAAGGCTTACTCTCAAAGAGTTCGTGTCAATGTGCAGGATGGATCGCTGGTAACTCCCTTAAATTAAATGGAGACAAGGCAGACATTTTATTACTGATGGTGGTTCAAAACAGTGTTTCAAGTCTCTCTGGCTGTCATCACTGGGGGCCTTTCCCCCTTATCTAAGGAAGTGAAAAATATAGGCTTTTGGGTAGGATTTCTCTCTTAATGCAGAGATCCAGACAATCTAGTCCTCCTGTTTTAACATATAAGAAGTCTTAAGGAAGGTTCTCCGATTCCTCAGAAAAACTGGGACAGAATAAAAAGCTCTACTATTCTCTCTCGCTTGCAATACAGGAACATTTTATATTCTGGAATATTCTTGACCAAATTATGAAACTCCAGCAAACTCCACCTGAGGGTACGATAGGCCCGGAGGAAACTCGATTCTGTTTTTAGCTGCATGGGACTCTTCATGGGTTTCCTAACGAGTAGGAAATTGAGTTTGACCCGCATCTATTATTCATCAGTACTAGTACCAAGCTCCTGGATACTCACTACACTTCATCGCGATCCCTCAGATCAGGTGCCTCGTCTCTTCAGGTTCCTCAACTCCTTTGAGCACGTGCGTGAGGAAGATCTTTGAATGCTCTTGGTTCCACTCTCTAGAACAAGTTCCACTGGAGCCTGTCTGCAGATTTCAGCTTTTGCGCAGGAGAATCTGGGAGTTGACATATCACCTGGAGGCGAAACAATTGGCACACCAAATAAAAAACAAGCACGGCCGAGGAGTACAACCTTTCCAAGCAATGCAGCCTGTTGAGACAAAAATCTTCTGCATGGTTTGGAAAGGCTGTGCTCCTCGGTCACGCTTGTTTTATGCGGTGTGACAATTGTTTCGCCTCCAGGTTACATGTCAGCCTGCTAGTACTACAGGCACTGAAATCTGCTGGCAGTGGGCAACTCAAAGTGAGCCTCGACCTTAGTGATGTTGGTTACTGCACAAGTGCTTAATTTATGTCATTGGGCATCTGCACTCATTTTTGGGGCTGTGACTTATTTTTCATCCTTAGACTTTGATCCGGAGCAAGAAAGAGAAAGGCAGAAAAGGGAGAAAGGAGGAAGAGAAAAATCGAAAACTAGAGGCAAAGGCAGAAGTAGTGGTGAAAAAGAACCTGCAAGGGTGAGATAAATAGACTGGAAGAGTGGGTTGATGGAAGAAAGAGACATGAGATGGAATCAAGACTAGGTATCCTCGGGACTCAGCAACCTCGGCATTAGATAGTGGGTTCCTGCACCTTTTTTTAGAGTAAGCTCTGCTGGGGATGGTGTTCTCTACCTTCCCAGGCACTCACTAAGATGTAGCAACTGTGATAGAGAAGAGCACTAGTGCTGCATATAACAAGCGAGTTTCAAGCTACAATTAGGTTCATGTTTTTTGTGGTATACTATCAACAAAAATATACTTCTTTTATAGCCTTAATATGAGAATAGACACCTCACTTGTTGTCTTGCTGTACACTACTTGGTAAAAAAACAAGCTATCAGACAATGCAAAGGTTCCGGCATGCATAAAGTGCATGTTGGCCTGTACTGGACGTTAGGTAGGGTTCTGTGGTCGTTTTCCACCAACAGAAGGAATACAGCACCCATGAGCAACTGTAGTACTGACAAATAACTAGACGAAGTCCAACAACACTGCCTCTTTTAAATGGAATCTAAAGTGAAGCGTCCTTATGTTTGCACCAAAGTTATTTTGTGTGTCCAAGTGCCTCTGTTTAGGTATAAAAAGTGAATCAAACAATAATATAATACAGTGTCAAAATACTGGGTGTGGGATGCGTGCGGCGTGAGTGGAACTAGCCTGGATGTGCACAATGGCTGCTAACAAGACGAGCAGTAGCCCAGTGGTGCCAGTGACAACTAATCTCAGGACAAGAGGGGGTAAAGGAGGAGCAACCTCATACAAGTCCTGACACAGATGCAACCTGGGCCTATAGGGTCTGCCAAGCTGAAGGCAAGTGGGACAAGAAAAAGGGGAACAGCAAGCCAAGCCTCCAGTCCAGCAGCCATTTGTAGATCCAATGGGGATCCTGCGTGCCTTCAACAGTAGATGCTCCTGAGCCAATTTAGATGCATTTAATGGTAAATACTGTAAGTATGCTAAATAAACTCTTATGTTGAGTGCACTCAGTGGTGGATCTTATCACCATCTAGATGGACTCAACTATGTATCTTGTAATGACACAGATCCTTTCAACGGTAATTCCTGTGGGGATGATAGATCCTGTGTGGATCCCCAACAGTAGAGCCTGCGAAAATGCTGAATGCATTCAATAAACTATCTTGTGGGGATGCTTGATGCACTCAACTGTGGATCCGTTAACGTTGGGGATACTCTCAACTGTATATTCTGGGAGGCTGCTCAAAGCACTCAATGATAAATCCTGGTGGGGGGAGAAGCTACAAAAAAGAGGTGGACACAACGACAGAGATGGAAAGATGCTGCAGAGGCAGGAATCTGAAATCCAACAAGACAAGTGAGAAGATGAACGAAGATGTAATTGGAACTTGATAGAAGGCTTCAAATGCACATGGAGAACAGAAACGACTTGAGACAACAGCTAAAGTAAATACAGAAGTAGTAGCTTGCACGGATGTGGAGCACTTCTTAGATCAGGATCGCCATGTGAGACTGGGTAGCCATGAGCCAAGGGTTTTTAGAGAAAAGTTTGAAAGGTGGTGCTGTATAATTAAAAAAACTTGCATGTAATATTGAATATGTTCCAAAAACAATGCACAGAGATAATAATTAAGGATGGGATAGAGTGGCAAACCTCATTAACCATATCCCAAGGTTACAGAGACCTCTGCAATCGAGGCAGAGATCTCCCTATGGTGATGTATAGGAAAACTAATGGATGTTTATAAAAGTTCAGATTAAAATAACTAACATATTTCGAAGGTTAAGTTTTAATGTTAAATAATTGTACACGCTTTTTAATATAGAATAGTTTTATAAAAATGTTACTGCACTATTAACTACATTTTAAATTACATTTTTAATAAATGTAAGTTTATTAAATTAAAATGATGTTTTAAAGATTTTTGTAAACAATGGTGATGCTCACATAAAGCAAAATGTTTATATTTCTTTTCCTTGCATTAAAAAGGTACTAAAAGTAACATATAAAATGAATTTATTGTAACTCATTTTGATAAAGAAAATTAAGGTATTACTTATTTTTAAATTGAAAAAATTTCATTTTTTAAATGAAATAATGTTTATGTTTATTTTTCATGACTTACATATATCTTTTCAATAACAATTAATTTATTTTAAACATTATTTCTTATGAGGTTCTATTTTAAAACCCTCCTTCCATTATTTTCTATGTGAGGGTGTTGCAGTACCTGTGAGTGGCCATGAGTGGTGCTGGATTTATTTCAGCTCTGAGTTGGAGTACATTTGGAAATGTTTTGAGACGTTTTGGCTGTAGCAAGCACTTTAGAAGTGACGTTTGTGACTAGGGAAGGGCTTACTCTTTTGTTGATGGTTGCATGTCTCTTTCTAACCCCCCCCCACTCTCTCTTTATTCCTCCCAAACTCCTTCTGTTTCAGTCGTAAATATTCCCCATTTTCAGGCCACTTCCTTCTGTGCCTCCCACATTTACTACAGAAATGTATACCAATGTGGGGGCTGATCTGCAGTCAAGTCAGGGATCTTCACACATATACAATAGGAGCGGCAGAGGCGAGGACCTTCACACATAGGTGTGTGAACAGCACTTTGTAGCACGTTAATAGTACTATTGTATTACTACTAAACGTACTACAAAATGTAGTTTGTGAATAAGTCCCATAATATCTAGAAAGGAAGCACTTGCCAATCAATGGGGGGTAAGTAGATCATTATTTGCCCCTGGCCTTTGGTACAAATGTTGTGAATGACAATATAAAAATGACAAAAATTATGCCTTCTGTCTGTCTTAAACGGGGGCGGAGCTAATGAGCCCTTTTTTTCGTTGAGGCGGTATGTAGAATGAGGTATTGCGTCATTACTTATCGTTAATGGCATTGCTCCTAGTCCTACTCCCTCGCCTTCCTTAATGACCAATGAGGCCCCTTTGCCTCACCTAGACCCCTCCCCTCTCTTTTTAAAAGGACCCCCGCCCACTCCTGTACAGAAACAAGCCAAAGGCAACTCAGTTGTCCTGTACCGTGAGGGAGGGAACTGTAACGAAGGTGAGGGAGTAGGACTAGGAGTAATGCCATTAACGATAAGTAACGGACGCATTACCTCCCGTCCCTCCCTTGCCTTCCTTAATGACCAATGAAACATAGCAAGAAAAACAGGAGACAGACAACTGAGTTGCAATGCACAAAAAACATATTTTATTACAACCAGTCCAGACACAGAAGGACCCCTCTTCCTTCAAAGAGGGCAAAACCCTGTGCCTTCAAACAGCCTCCAAACACACCAATTCAGCAATACGGTAGTGTCTCACAAAAGAGGACGGGGACACCCAAGTAGCGGCTCTACAAATCTCCACCACTGAAGCGCCCTGCAACTCAGCTACAGTAGCAGCTATACCCAGAGCGGAACGACCCTGAATCCCAACAGGAGGCACCACCCCTTTCAAATCATAGGCCAACAGCACCTTCGACTGGATCCAGTGACTCAGGGAAGAGGTAAAAGGCTTCTTACCTTTCCTAGCAGGACCAAAATTTTCAAACAAAGAATCCCCTTTGTGAAATGCAGCAACCACCTTCAGATAACACAACAAGGCCCGCCGGTGCACATCCAAAGCATGTAATCTGACCTCCTCCTCTGAGGAAGGGTCAGGACGAAAAGAAGGAAGAATCACCTCTTGTCGACCATGAAAAGCTGAATTAACCTTAGGCACAAAAGAGGGAACTGGCACCAGCACAACCCGATCCGGAAATATTTTCCAAAAAGGAAAAGAGTAGGACAACGCACCCAACTCCTCCAAACGCCTGGCCGAAGTAATAGCCACCAAAAAACAAGTCTTCAACGTCAAATGTTTTAAATCAATGTCCCGCAAAAGGTTCGAAAGGGGGTGTCCAGCAACACATCTAACACCAACTGGAGATTCCAGCCAGGAAAAGATCGCACAGGTCTCGGAAAAAAATTCACCAGACCCTGAAAAAATGTGGGCAACAAATGACCATCATCGTCCAAATTTCGCCAAGGCCCCCGAAAGGCTTGGATCGCTGCCCACTGTACTCGGAATGTAGCCACCGACAACCCCATAAGTGCCCCATCCTGCAAAAACTGCATGATCACAAACAGAGAAGCCACTGTAGGGTCAATATGCTGCCGCAAACACCAAGAGGAAAAAACCTTCCACTGACGTCCATAGGAATGTAACGTGGATTTACGCATAGCAGCCTGCCATAGCACAGCCAAAGGACCAGGAACCCCCAATACAGTCAAA
Organism: Pleurodeles waltl; assembly: GCF_031143425.1. Lineage (NCBI taxonomy): Eukaryota > Metazoa > Chordata > Amphibia > Caudata > Salamandridae > Pleurodeles > Pleurodeles waltl. The sequence continues at coordinate 310,562,498 of NC_090449.1, read as the reverse complement.
CCCCGCAGGTCAACCTCCAAGCCGTCAAGTGCAGCCTCTGCAAGGATCCACAGGAGAGACAAGGAAACACCAGAGGAGATGGATGGAAGAACCCACTCCATCCCGGAGCCCAACCGCTGAAGCAGAGGAAACCAATTTGCACGAGTCCAACGGTGAGCGATCAAAATCTTCCGAGCCCCCACCTGCCGGACCCGGACAAGAAAAGATCGGATCAACTGAAAAGGAGGAAAAGGCATAAAGAAGACCCTGCGGCCACTGACATGTCAGACCGTCCACTGCCCACGCCTGAGGACACCGAGACTGGGAGCAGAACTTCCCCACCTTCGCAGTTTCTGGGGATGCAAACAAGTCCATAAGCGGACGACCCCATTTACGCACCAGACAATGGAATAGAGACACCTGATGGGAGAAATCCCAGGAGGAAGGAATGACCCTGCTCAATTGATCTGCCAGAACATTGTCCGCCCCTTGAATGTAGGTGGCCCGAAGAGACAGGACCGAATGCTGAGCCCACAAAAAAATGGCCCAAGCAACCCGATTCAGAGAGCGGTACCTGGTCCTCCCCCTGCCTGTTGATATAAGACTTGGTCACCAAGTTGTCCGTCTGGACCAACACTGCCTCCCCTCGCAAGAGTGCTTGAAAATGCACCAGAGCTAGCCGGACCGCAGTCAACTCCCTCCGATTCTCTCAGAGAACAAAACCCCTGAACCTGCTCCGACCCCAGCCACGCCCCCACCTCGAGAGACTGGCATCAGTCATCAGCACCACAGGCACCGGAGGAGCCAAAGGAACCCCAGTCTGTACAGGAGCGGGCACCATCCACCAACCCAACTCCCGGCGAATGTAATCCGACACAGGAATGCGGGTCTGAAGATTGCAAGGATCCGGAGCCCACCAGGAAAGCAACCAATTTACCCGACAAAGAAGATGAAACCTCACCCAAGGAACCAAGAATATCACTATATCACTGAAGCCAAGTGATCCTGTAGCCGTAACCACTGAAGCACCCTGTGAGCCACCTAAAACAGCACAGCGTTCACTTGATCCTGAAGACCCTTCCACCTCCTTTCTGACACAGCCACCAACCCCCTCAGAGTCAGAAATTGAGCCCCGATAAACACCAGGTCCTGGGAAGGCACCAAATGTGATTTGCCCCAATTGATTAAGAAACCATGACCCTTTCCACATGAAACCTCATGAGATTTGCATCTAGAGCCTGGATCAACAGATCGTCCAGGTAAGGATGCAAAAGCACCCCTTCCGCATGCAGAAGCACCACGAGAGGAGCCAGCACTTTTGTGAATACCCTGGGAGCAGACTTCAGGCCAAAGGGAAGAACACAAAAACTGAAAATGGTCCGGGCCTATTGCAAAGCGCAGAAACCTTTGAGAAGAAAATGCGACAGGCACATGGAGGTAAGCATCCTGAAGATCCAGAGACCCCCAAAAATCCCCTGGAAAAATCAGAGGAAGAATATCCTGAATGGACAACATTCGGAAGTGCACAGTCTTGATCCAGGAATTCACCCATTTGAGATTCAAGACAGGATGAAAACCCCCTGTTAGTTTTAGAACAAGGAACCCCATTCCTCTACCGGTACCCGGCAAAAGGCTCCTTTGAACAGCTAAGTCAGAACTCCGTCCACCAAAGCCTCCCGCCTGCCTTCTTCCACAGGGGAGTCGGATGAACCCCAGTGTCTGGAGGAACAAGATCAAACTCTATGGAGTATCCATTCTCTACAATGTTCAAGACCCACTGATTGGTGACATCCTTTCTCCATTCGGACAGAAAAAGCCTCAGTCTTCCTCCCACTGGCCACTCTCCAAAACCATGATTGTCATGAACCCTTCTTGGGAGCCCAATTCGCGGAGGAAACTGACCTTTTAGGAGAAAACCTAGGCTGAAACCTATGCTTCCTGGAAGAAGAGGACAGAGGAACAAACTTGGGCGAGAACCTGAAGCGTGACTTCTACCCCTGGCCTGATGCAGAACTTCCCTTATAAGGCAATGCATGCTTGTGGTCCTTAAAGGCTTTAGAAATCATTGCAGGCCATTGATCCCCAAACAGAGCCTGACCCTCAAAAGGAAGTCTAAGGAGAGCCGCCTTCTCCCCAGGATCAGCCTTCCATTGCCGCAACCAAAGAGACCTGCGCGCTCCAATCACTGCCCCAGAACCCATAGCCAAAGAGCGGATAATATCTGAAGAAAAAGCCAATAAACTGGCCTGTAGTTCCATAACGGACAGTAATTCAGAACATTCTGACCTATCCTGCACAGCCACAGCAAGTTTGTCAAAGTCCTGAACCAAGGACTGCGCAGAATAAGCCAAAAAAATACCAGCTGAAGAGTCACATTTCCAGCAGAAAAAGCCCTCTTCATACCAGAGTCCACCTTCTGGTCGGTGGCATCAGAAAGAGTACAGTCTTCAGGATAGACAGCAGTTTTACCAATCAAAGTAGCCAGCATGGAATCTAAACGCACAAAAGGAGGTAGAGCATCCTCTCCTTCCAGCAAATACAATTTCTGGAGAAAATGCAGAACCTGAGCTTTGTCCACCTCCTTCCATTCCCGGAAAACCATATGCTTTACAGGCCCCAGGAAAGGCATAGCAAAACTGAGAAGGAGTAACATATTGAGGAAATAAGGTAGAATCATCCCTGGCAGGCTGAAAAGCAGGAAAACCCAGATTGTCCCGTACGTGAGTCAGAATACTCCACATCTCCACACGAGACACATATTTGACCCCAGAAGAAGTAGAAGGGCCATCCTCCACTGAGGAAGAGGAACAGCAGCCTCCATGGAGGTGGAAGCAGCAGATGGACGACTCGACCAGACAGCCCCAGCCTAGAGAGCTCTTAAAACTTCCACCTCAAACATATCTTGAACCTCCTCACGAGACATAAGAGGAGCAGCACCAGCCACATCACTCTTGGCCACTCTAGTAGACTGTAATGGCACAGGTACAACCCCCCTTCCTCAGAAGAGGAAGAAATAACCCTCCTGCGTTTCGCACCCTTCTGCCCCGACATGATGGAACAGAAGAAATGCCCAACTCCACCTTGCTGAGCTTAAAAAGGGCTAACGCCCTCACAGACTACCAATCAGAAAATAATCCGTAATAGGCCCCCAATCGGGAAAACCCATAAAAATATAAAAAACGTGGGCCCAAACGCCCGCCTTACCACACAGAAAGGTAGAAATCATGCTGCTGGGCGTTCGACGTGCTCCGTGATACTTCGACCCGGAAGCATAGCCACAGCAGAGCCAGCTGACCACGTTAGACGACGCTGCAGGGAACAACGAGGCAGCCACGCACACCTCAACAATGTCGTCGCCCAGCGAGAGAAAACGGCACCAGAGGCACCGCGACCAGCACCGAGGAAGAAGACAACACCCCCCTCAGTCACGCCAATGAGGAGAGAAAAGGTAAGTCTAAAATGGTGAGTAGACAAAGAAAACAGGAGTGGGTGGCGGTCCTTTTAAAAATAGAGGGGAGGGGTCTAGGTGAGGCAAAGGGGGCTCATTAGTCATTAAGGAAGGCGAGGGAGGAACAGGGGGTAATGAAGCTTTCTCCAGACCTAAACACACTACAGGTTCAATGACTAGAACAAGAATTCTTTCTAAGCACATAGACATAGGTCCCTGATAGAAAGAGCTTTCTGTTTCACCCCAACATATTCGCCGAAACCAGAACTTTGAGTCAAGCCTGGGCAAGTTTAAGTACTAAGGGCCTGATTCACAACGATAAACTTATATTTTTGTGTAAGTTTATGATTGTTTGCTTTTCACAAAGGAATTTTCAAGTAGCATCTTTGTGAGTGTAGAGTATTGAACATAAAAAGGTAGGACAGTGCTATATTTTTATGTGCTGAGATACCATAGTTGAAAAGATACTCCTGGTTAATACCTTTGTGAATAATAAACAACCGTAAACTTATACAAAAGTGTAAATTTACCTTTGTGAACCAGTCCCTATGTGACCAAAAAGGTTGTGTAGAAGTGCGGACAGGAGAGAAGAAAGGGACAATCTCAGTTTAAGCTTAACATTCCCGCAGTAAAACATGCTCTTCTGGCCTTGGCCCTTCATTACTGTCAACTCCAGCGAGAAGTAAGTACTAAATGCAGTGCAAGAGCTACCTGTGGATAAACTGGGTTAGTACTATTAAGTGGCATATTCAAAGGAGGTTCACATGATGCTTTGAAGTAATTCCCAATACATAGGCCCGACAGGCTTGTTGACTTAGCTTAGTGTGGAATTCAAGTTGGCAGTGGGTGTAGATGAATGCCGCCAGCGTTTCACATCGAAGTACCACAAAGTAGAATTTTTGTAACTTCAAAAATGAAAACAGGAAATTTTTGAAAAATCTGCAGAGTGGGTCCCCTCCCTTCCTACTGGCACAAACTGATAGAAAGAGCAGCATTCACTCAGATGTCACAATTCATTGAAGATAACTATGCTTCCAACTTCCAAACAGGATTTCATCAAGGAATCTGCCCTCATCTTCACCTGGGAGGACCTTAAAAACACAGTAGACCAGAACGAGGTTTCTGCACTTCTTCTCTTGGACCTTTCAGCCGCCTTTGGCACAGTTGATCATGACACTCTAATCCAAAGACTCTAAGAAGCTGGCATAGAAGGAACTGCACTCAAATGGATCACCTCCTACCTTCAAAATAGGACAAATGTCATCCATGCTCCCCCTTTCTCATCCAAACCATACTTCACAACGGCAGGAGTCTCTCAAGGTTCAATCATGTCATCCCTGCTTTTCAACATCTACATGAAGTCATTACTGGCAATGATCAATGAATTTCAGCTCACATGCTATAACTATGCGGAGGACACACAAAGGCCAAAGACAGTGGAAGCTGAAAAATCTTGAGTTGTCTAACAGCCGTTGATCAGTGGATGACATGGAGCCACCTCAAACTGAATGCTTCCAAAACTGAAATACTTGAATGCGATTAGAAAAATATGAGCCACTCTGCTTCTGTTCTGATGATCTGGCACCACCTCCTTACATGTCTAGTAAGTAAGAAACTTTGGAATTACCATGGACTCCAAATTATTAATGAATGCCCAAGTTAGCAAAATCAAGTTTTATTACTATGAAAACTTTGTGACGCATCTTCCCCCACCTAGGACTTCCACACAAGGTCCAAGCTACTATCTCTTGTACTGTCTAAACTTGTTTATGCCAATGGCCTCTCCCACGGATCATCTTTATCAACTAGGAAAAAATGACAACGAATTCAGAACTCGGCTAGCAGACTACTACTACTTATAAACCCACAACCCTACATCTCCTCTGCCTTGAGTGCCCTACATTGGTTACCAGTTGCCAGAAGATCCATCTTCAAGCTACTTTGTATCAGCCACAAAGCAATACATGGAACATGACCACTTCTTATCTGGAATAAAATCACAAAATACATACAACAGAGGAACTTCCGCTCAAGAATGGCACCTAGCCTCAAAACCCCAGTCTACAAGCAAAAAACATGGGTGGTATATCTTTCTCTGTTCAAGCAGCCAAACTATGGAATTGATTAACTCCAAACATAAGAGCCACAGATAACTATCTTTTCTTCAGAAGACTACTCAATTGTTGGATTTTTCCTACATGATCACGCTCAAACACAAATGTGCAGCAAATGCTTATGCATGTAAATATGTATAATTTGATTATATTTATGTATTTAGATATGTGCATTTCTATGTATAAATATATATATACTACTTATGGTTTAAAAATATATAAATATTCTATAGGTTTGCTGAACAAATGCATATATTACTTATGGTTAGATATATATATGTATAAATATATATTATACATTATTTAGCTTAACATGTATATAGGTCACTGCATAGTTTTCATATGTTATTTGAGTAGATGCTTATGAGTCTGTGTTTATTTGTATTTATCTATCACATGTAACTGTGACCATAACAATTGTATCTATAAAGTCTTGACTATTGAAGTATTGCGGAAAACACAAAAAGAAAATATATAAAAGAAAAAAGATAAAAATACACAAATAAATTAGCTTTTATGTACAGCAACACCTGAAAGTTTACATTTCGATCTATACTTACATATATGAAACTTTATGCAATACAATTTCATATCTCTTTATTATTTTCCTCATCTATGCAGTTATGTAGCTATACATTGATTACTCTACTCCTATTGTATAGAGTAAAAAACTTCAACTCCCTCCAATGCACTACTCTATGCCTCATCCTATACCTCTCAATATATCCTCTACCAACACTCTCTCATCCATCCCAAACCTCATTATACTAATACGATCTTGACTCTTCCCTTCTCTATCGTCTATCCCTCCTTGACTCTCCCCAAACCTCCTCCTACTACCTCCTCTCTCCCTCCGTTACTCACCCCAAACCTTATTTTACTACTGTGATCTCCAAATTGGTACTTCCTAGACTCTTCCTCCCTGTATCCTTCCTTTGACTCATCCCAACCCTCATCTAACTAATATGAACTTCCAAATAACACTAACTAGACTCTTACCTCCTCTAACCCTACTTAATCGTATTCAATCAAACTAACAGACTCACATGGTCACCGCTCAAATCAACAATTTATATTTCCCCCTATTAATCCACCACTAATCCTTTGGGTTCCGCAGTAGCATGATACTCGATGAAAAGCATTTCAACGCCTGGAAAGGGGTAGTAAGCGCTATATAATTACAAATACAGGGGGTCATTCTGACCCGGGCGGGCGGCGGACGCCGCCCGCCTGGCGGGAACCGCCAAATGGCTACTCCGCGGTCAGAAGACCGCGGAGGCCATTCTGACTTTCCCGCTGGGCCGGCGGGCGCCCGCCAAGGGAGCGCCCGCCGGCCCAGCGGGAAAGGCCCTGCAACACAGAGGCCGGCTCCGAATGGAGCCGGCGGTGTTGCAGGGGTGCGACGGGTGCAGTTGCACCCGTCGCGATTTTCACTGTCTGCTATGCAGACAGTGAAAATCATGCTGGGGCCCTGTTAGGGGGCCCCTGCACTGCCCATGCCAGTGGCATGGGCAGTGCAGGGGCCCCCAGGGGCCCCACGACACCCGTTCCCGCCATCCTGTTCCTGGCGGTCAAAACTGCCAGAAACAGGCTGGCGGGAAGGGGGTCGGAGTCCCCATGGCGGCGCTGCTTGCAGCGCCGCCATGGAGGTTCAGCCCAGCCAGGGGAAATCCGGCGGGAAACCGCCGGATCCCCTTTTCTGACCGCGGCTTTACCGCCGCGGTCAGAATGGGCACTGAAGCACCGCCAGCCTGTTGGCGGTGCTTCCGTTGCCCGCGGCCCTGGCGGTCTTAGACCGCCAGGGTCGGAATGAGGGCCACAATGTGGTTTGTGCGCATCACATTTGTGCTGCTCCACTGGCGTGACTTATAGTGTCCCACTTTTCATATATAGTGTGTCCCGGCAAATCAGAGCACAGAGATTATGTAATGCTTCTCTGGAACTTCAAAACTTCTCCCGGAATGTCACTTCGAGGTTGGATTTCCTGGGGCACAAGGATTGAGAAGTGCAAGGTGCAATCAAAATTAGCAATAGCAATTACGAGAAACGCTACAGTTTTATTCAAACACGCTGCTTCGCCGCTGTGAGTTCACCTACAGCCCCTTTATATAATTGCCCGTTGCTTGTGTAATACTCCTCCAATAGGTCACTACCTGAGCTGCCACCCCTGAGGTCGGACTTAATTAGTGTTTGAAAAGTGGAATTAGGATTGGCAAGAACAGACAGAAATATCACATTGCAGTCAAACTTTCCACTCCGCACTATTTTTTTAATTGAATTTGCATTTCTTCTGCGACAATAAAAATTTGTCGCAGAAAAATGTGTCATAAAAATTTCCGTTTGCCTGAAGTTCATCATGGTCGTCATTTAGGGGTCGCTGCGACCCCTGGCTTGCCTCTTGCGACCCCTCGCACTGTCTTTGCGACCGCTGGGCTTCAGAGGTGGCAAAAGCAGTGCCAGAAACACACTGGCAGCACGTCCTTATGGACGTTGGTTGGGCTCCTTCCTCTTCGTTTTCTCTCATTTTTTTATTACACTGGTAGTGAAGAATGTGTAATTATTCGCTATTAGTGTAATAAATAATAGAGTACAATTAGCTGGATTAGACTCTCCCTCACAGCTGAGGTAAGCAACAAAAAATGCTTTTAAATGTATGTTGTGTGCGTGCTTGATGGAGTGCGTTTAGATAATAGAGTGTGTACGTGTGAATGTGTGTATGTGTAAGCATGTGTAAGCATGTGTTGTGAGTGCAAGTGAAGGTCAAAATGGGTGTGTGACGTTACTTCCGCTACCCTAGTGACGTTCATGCATCAGATCTGGTTGGCTTCATTGTACAAGCGGCGGGAAGGTGACCTGCAGCTGGAGGAAGTAGACAGTTCTTTTAGAAAATTCCATCCCTGTACCTGTGCATGTGCTGCAGCTGCAATACTGGGCATGTGGTGGCGGCCAGCAGAGTTACTAGAGCAGCGTGCATCCGCCATTCTGCAAGACGCCTGAGGTCACTACCCATGTGAGGAACAAGCAGGGCTAGGTGGGTTTTAACTGGAGCAATAAGGGGGTATTTTGGGAAAGGCAAGTGGGGTAGGAGGGATGGGAAAGCAACACGAGGGAAGGAGGGATGAATGTAAAAGCAACACACATGGGGCAGGTAGGCAACAGAAACACGGAGGGTGTGGAGTGATACACACAGGTGGGCTTAACAGCGAGGGTCGGACAAAAAAGCATTCAGGCGACAGAGAGCAACGCAGAGTACAGGGGGACAACAACAGCAACAGTTTGAAACACATGCCCTCTCATTGAAAGTGTCACACAAAATAGAAAACAAATGCTTTGAAAAGCAAGAAGTGGAAGCTGCGATGCCAACTAATCAAAGGGACTGCAAAGAGGCAATGCTCCACTGGAGGAACAGACACAAGATTCACAAGCTGGGACGCAACTGAGTAGCAGGAAAATTAGAGTCTACAAGGGAAGGCCCCAGTGGTAAGTAAATGGCAGGCTCCAAGCCCTTTTATGTTCATGGTAACCCACAATATGCCTTGCAACACTCAGTGTAAGTCCTGCCTAGAGGCTAGACCTAAAAAGTATTTAATTAATAATATAAATCCCTTTCTGGACACTGACAGAGAATTTGAGCCTCGATTAATATATTGCGTGGTGAGTTTTGATCATCAGTAATCAGAGCAGCGGCCGCTGCATAATGCAAGGGGAGGGGCCGGGGGGGAACAGAGACAAGGTAAAAATACAAAGGAACTTACCTTGCCTCATCCCTACTGCCTCCTGCTGCCTCGCGCTCCTCTTCTTCCGGTGTCCCAGCAGTGAATGCTGGGACACCAGCTCAGGCTCCCCAGCAATCCTGGCACTGCTTTCATGCAAAACCTTGCATGAAAGCAGTGCCAGGATTGGTCTGAGAGACAGTGACTGCTGCTTAGACACAACCCTGGGGTCTGTGTAGTTTCTCCAGCCCGGCTGTGTACACAGCCAGGCTGGAGAAACCGAAGTGTGGATGAGTGTTTGGCCAGCCTCAGACAGCCAGCCAAACACACATGCGTGCTTAGGTGCCCTCTCCCCTCCTCCCACTCCTGCCTCCTGTAGCACAGCCATGCCCCTCCCTGCACCGCCGGCTGTGCCAGAAGCTAAAAAATTGAAAATAAAACAATCTATTGTTTTATTTGTCTGCTTCTGGCGCAGCCAGTGTGACAACGTTCCTTCGCTATAGAGAAGGAGCTGCCCCTGAGTAATCCTGATCTGATAGGACCGACTGTCCTATCAGAGCTCTCAGATTTCTGAGGTCCATACGTAAGTAGCTCATCCAGTTCAGGCTCTTTCTTTCGTTTTTGGTGATGAGTAGAAGTGTGCAAAATCTAGGAACGGTTTGCGAAACTCTTAGCAATGTTGAATAAAAGTCACCAGAGATATTGGCAAGACAAGACAATGTTCAGATCGAAAATAACTGGGGAAATCACTCTCCGAGGGTGAAAAGTATGTGAAATCATGTAATGTGAAAATCCAGGAAATGTTTCTAATTTCACACAATGTGGAAGTTGGTAATTGTATGAATTTTGCCAGTGTAAATAAGAGCTTGCATGGGCTTAGTAGTGAGTGCTCTTTATACCTTTGTAGATTCTGGACTAAAAACATCAAAATGCAAAGAAATTGCCTGAACTACAAGAACTACTCACACATTCAATCAGGATACTTGAGAGATCTTTGATATGCACATTCAATGGAGAGGGGGCTTTAAAAAGAGGCAAACCCCACCAGTGTCCTGTATTATATGGCATGACCACTAGACATCACACCTATATTAAACATGAAGAGTCAAACAGCTGAAAAACAACACTTTTTACGGATCTGACAGATTAGAGAATGTTTGGAGCTAATCTCCGTGCAAATATAGGAAGCAATGGCAATGTCAATAGGTCTGGCTGTAAATGAATGTTGTATGGTAATGTGAAGCATTACAAGTAAATAGCATGGGAATATACATGTTTGTGTGGAAGCAAAATACTGTAGAAAAATATTGGTGTAGGTTAAAAGGTGAGATGACAGTTACACTGTCACCCCAGACCTAATTATCCATGTTGGTTAATGTTGCCCTCCTCACATCTGTGCTGCTGCCAGAGAAAAACAACATAAATTCTCTAGTTACCTATGACACTTCAATCTCATGTGTGTGACCCTGAAAGTTCAAGCTTAGGCAGATGATTAAATAAACAAAATAATAACTGCTGGGTGGAGGACAAGCACTTTTTTTTGTTGAAGCACACACCTTCTGTCCCAACCAAAACATGTACTCCTTGCCCCTAACATGTGAATGGATCTAAAGCTCCTTTCTAGTGATGCTCACATTATTGTCTTCTTACAGCTGTGCTGTCCAGCCAGTTTATAAAAAGCACACAGTTGGGCTTGATGGACAGATTCAGTTTCAGGGGTTCCTGCAGAAAGCGAATGTCTAGAGGAAAAATAGTGCAGAGACAGTTTGACTTAGGAATGTGCAACGGGGCCCTCTTTGCTTTCAGGGGGATTTACTAATTGAGGATACACAGACACTACCCATTCTTAGGAATTGTGCAGAGAACCCAGACCAGAGAGGGAAATATCAGGGGAAGCATATTCGGAGATATAAGCTGTAGTGCCCTGAACCAGTGGAACATTATTCACGCCTAATCGTTTACACAAGAATTACTTAAACTTGCTCATTAGGTTCATTTACAAGGGCAGGGCAAGGATGTTATTGCTTTCTCACAGCAGGACTACTGATATTTTGTGAATTCATGCTAGGATGCCAGGTCAAGGAGAAGACAAACATTTAAAGACATCTCTGAGAAAAATCTGCGACTGGTCAGCGAGTCAAAAAGGTATTCAGCACACTACATGTTTAGAATTCCTCGTGGATAGCAAACTGATACATAAAATATCTTTGCTTCGAGTATACTTTAAATATCACTAATTATTTATCAGTTCTTCAGAAAGACACTTTAATTTATGGCATACTGAGTTATGGGTGTACTCAGAGCAGCAGAATGGGAAGATAAAAAAACACCACTATTGTGGCAATTTGGATAAAACTGCACTTGAGGCTTTCTATCAATAAGCTAAGCCTACATGATCTAGAACAGGGATTTAGACATGATAATTGAGGAACCTGTAAGTCTGCTTTTGGTTGAGGTGTTTGTAAACAAACATTAAGAACATTCCTCCAAGCACTGTGAGTGAGATAACCGGTCCGGTCACCTAGATGTGTGATCCATATCCTCTTCTTCTGCACTGACAGATGTAAGATCTTGTTGACTCCAGTTCCGAAAGAACCAACATCCAAAACAGAGTGGGCAGCTACCCTAGCATTGTGTTTGAACTAGAAAAGTGGAATATACTTTGCTGCTGCTCAGCATCTGTGGAGCCTGGGAGTATCAGGAAAGGGGTTTGCAAAGAGTGGAGCCACAAGAGCAGACTAGTGAGGTAGTCAAGCAGAAAGATCAAGTTTGTGTTAGGGGATATGGCCAAGCACATCTGTTGCTTATGTATCAGTTTTTACTGGGTGTCTTTTCTTTGCCGACACTGGAACCCACTGCATTTTGGCATTATGGATTTACTTGCATTACCACTTATGACTAAACGTCTTATCATAGTTCATGCATACTCTATTGCATTGAAGCAACTGTATTGTGCTCCATACCCTTGACAAGGCCATGGAGTGCTCTGATTCCCTTTGATTTCTATTGACTCCTTGAGCCGTTTCCATAGTGCATGGTGGAAGGGTGATGGATAAAGTGTCCCATGTGTGAGATCTTGGTTAAGGTGCATGAGATTCAGACATGTTCCAAACACAGGGTACAGTATGCATCACTAAGCAATGCAGTGTGTTAAATGGCAACATTGCAATAATACAGTGTTATGATTCATAAATTACACATATTTTACTTAGGAAGGTTGACCACCGACCATAGGGGAAATCATTTGGCCATAAAATAAACTTGGAAAATAGTATTCACCATAGTCTGATCATAGTCAGATTCCTTGAATCAGGTGGAGAAGGCACCAGTCCACAATGTCACAAAGAAGCCATACTAATGACAGAATGTGCATTACATACATGCACATTACACAATTCTACACAGGAAATCTAAATCTGAAGATAGTGGAGACTGTCATCTTTTTAGCACTGTCTTTTAATACTGTGCATTTTATATTTTATTGATTTGTGTATTTTAATTTATAAAGTTTGATAGAATAGTTGACTAATATCTATGTAAGCTGTTTGAACAGGGCATACCTAGTTAAAAAGCAATGAAGCCAATGCACAGAAAATTAGGGAAGCGACTCACCCTTGGATGAAGGAAATGGGTTGTTCTTAAGCACAATCCCCAATGCTTGAAGTGTAAGAGAGTTGCGTCTTCTAGATCAGGTGTTTTTGAAGAAGCAAGAGGGGCCCATTTTGAGTCTGGCAGCCAGCCCACAGGCCCCTAATGTCAGCAGAGGCTATGGCCTCCACTCCACTAGTGGAGGGTTTCTTGCCATATTTAGAGCTTCTTGCCTGCCTGGCAACAGACCTCTGAGCCTGTAGTGGAGCTGCTGACCCTGCTTCGTGGAAGGCACTGATCCTTTTTTGAGTGGACACCATGCTTGACACACCCACTTAGCAAAGATTTTGACTTTTCAATGTCAAACTTTGAACGCGTCAGTCTGGTATGGGTGGTAAACTCTGCTCCATCGGTGGAGTTATGCCCACGCCGTGCTCTGCCTGAAGCACAGAGTTCTGGAAAAACTCTGCTTACCACCATGTGGCTGAGTTTTTCTTACCGGTTGCTCGCCAACGTTAAGTTGGAGACGGCGAGTGAGAAAAATTGAGCAATATGACAAGACCCCGCGCGATTTCTTTGTACGTGCAGTCGAAGCAGGTCGCTATCGGTCAGGTTAAGAAAGCTGCCGCGCACACTGAGAAAAGCTGCCGACTGAGTAGAAAATCGCAAAGGTTGTGTAGATCAGCAATAATTGAGTTCTTAAATCCAAGAAATACAATGCTTAATATTCGATTGATACAGGTTCTGGACACTTTTAAATCCCTGTTTAAAGTAGAACCGTTAATATAGAGTTGAATAGTGATGAAGGCTCCAGATTAGAGTATGACCTTTCTGAAACATTTATTAGGTTATGGCGAGCTGCTTGGGGCATTGTAACTTGGTTGGCACCCTATCCCGCCAGTTTTAGTAGTTGGTTTGCCCATCTTAGATCTTTAACATGATACAATATCAGCATCAGTTGATTGGCTTGTGTCTTTTTGCGCATTATATATGTTTTAAAAATCAGCGCAATGTACTGAAATTATACTGGTTGCGGAACTTTATGGAGTTTTTAGATGAAACTCTACAGGTTCAGCTCAGGGCTATAACAGACGAGATTTCACTGCCCACAATAGCTCTTTGCAGACAGTACCTGTTCCCTACCCCTTGCTGACCCAGAGACAAGGCACACGGGAACGCCCCACCAGCCAACATTCCTTTCATCCCCCACCCTTCTTTCTATGCAACAACTTTATTCCCAACTTGCACCACCCTCGCACACATTTAGCACCTGCTCAGAACAGGTGGTAAATGTGTACGTTAAACCATAAGGAAAATGAAATTCCATGGAGAATTCCAGAGAGTGCACATTTGTTCTTATCCCATGAGGTCTAATATGTCATACAAGTACATATATATCAAGCCATAAAATCTCAGCACATATTTACTGCTAGCACGTAATTGAGACCTTAATGGGACATGCACACCCCAAGTTTACAGATGGGGCATCAGCAGTTTTTCCCCAGATGCCTCAAATCCACCAAACTGTAAATAGCCTCAAACATTTTGAAGGATTGCACATTACCTAGAATCTTTATCACTAAATTGGACAGGCAATATTCGATAGATAAAAACAGCTGATTTACTTTGTTAATAACTATGTTCCCCCTGACCTCTCTTGATCAATCTGTAAAAACGTTCCAAAATAAAAATGCAGTACCTCTCCCTTGGGATATGCCATAATCAATGCAAAATGTTCGAGAACAGCCACAAAGTTACAGGGGGCTTTAAAAAGTGCTAACTTGAACGGAACTAGCTCATCACTAGAAACAAATAAGTGTGAATGAAAATACACCAAATTTGAAGTCATCTAAGGTTCAATCTCATTCAGTACCTTTTACTGTTTTGATTAATTTTGGGGTAGTCTTGCTGAGAAAACCCTCAATTTGTACCTGACAGTGCATATATATGTAAGCTGTGTATATATGTATAAATCATTTAATTCTAGAACATCAATCACATTTAAAAAAAGGCAAACAAGCCTCCTAACTGGCTGAATTATTTGCGAACAGAAACGAAAATATGACCCAAAAGCAGGGAGAGGTGACTGTCTAGATGCCTCTAAAACGTTTTTTTAGGGCAGTCTTCTCGTTTCCCTCAGATTTGATCGCTGACATGAAGAGGTCCGTTTCATCGAGAGAGGGATAAAGGCTGTTTTCATTAAAAGAAAGAAACGTGTTTCACCACTGAAGAGCGGCAGACATGGTGTGGCTTGATCTTTGTTTGGAAATAAACGATTCTCCCTCGATTAATGAAAATCCTTTCAATGATCCCGACCATCGGAAAGGAGAAAAGAAATGCATGGAGCACTGCAGGAGACCCGTCATATTGTGTGATTTTATGCAAAAGTAGGCTGGAAGAGGCCCGCCTCGCTTGCCGGCAATCTCCCTTGCATGCCAGGGAATGTTGAACTTTGCACCCATGCCTCCTGGCCTACTCGGGGACATGTTGGTGGCGATTAAGAAGTACCTCTTTGCCTAGGTAAAAAGGCCAGGGTGCAAAGGCCAAAGCCTTGCTCGCGGATGAGTGTTTCAGCGTCCCCCCACTCCCTTCTCTCGCAAGCCTTAGTAAGGCTCGGAGGGGAGCATTCCTTAATCCAGCTGAGCCTTGCTAAGGAAGTCCCTGGGCCATATGTGTCGTCACCGGCGTCCTTGTCCAAGTGCTATGGGGAGACTATTTAAAATCACTGTAGGCCTTGCTTCAGCACTGGGGAGCGATAAGCTTGACAACCACAATGCCAAAGCACCACCCCTTGGGGATTGAAGTGTCACATCCGTATATGCACCCCCACATCACCAAACTGCCAAGGGAGCTACACTTTACCTGATGTAGCCAAAATATTGGTATCGTCCCTGGTGTCAGAGAGATCATCTGTACATTACAGTTTATGCATCATTTATTGAAAGTACTAATAGTTAGATTGTATAGTGATTCACTGAGAAGCAGTGTTAGGGTGCATACGCTCTAGAATAGATGGTAAATCCTCAGTGGTATCGGAATTAAATTACATGTCTGAAGAATTAATCTGCAATTATGTTATATAATTATTTCAACTAATAGAATGCATTGAAACTATATTTGGTTTAAGATATTAAGGGCCTGATTCTGACCTTGGCGGTCTTTTCGCAAGACCGCCGAGTTACCGCCGCGGTAAAGACCGCCGACCGCGGCGGTATGCCGCTGCGCGTATTCCGACCGCTGGGAGCGTTCCGCCGGAATACCGCCAGCAGCCACACTGGCGGTCGGCGGGAAAGTGGAGACTGGTCAACCTCCACCGCCACGCCAGCAGAACACCGCCCCCAGAATTACGACCCACATTTCTGTGTGGCGGTCTTCTGTTGGCGGTCACGTCCCTATGGCTCCCGTCGCCTCCCGGAGGACCAACGCACAAGGTAAGTTGATCGTCCGTGAGGGGAGGGGGTGGGGGGGTGTTGTGTGATGTGTGCGTGCATGGGGGTGTGTAGAGGGGGTGTGTGAGTGCGTGCATGCGGGCGGGGGGTGCTGCTGTGCCTTTGGGCAATGTGTGTAGTTCGGCGGGTGCGCATGTCGGCATGTATGTGTGCGGGTATGTGCCCCCGTTGTGTATGTGTGTGTGTAGGGGGTGTGCATATGTGCATGTTGGGGGTGCGTGCATGTCGGGGTGCGTGTATGTGCATGTCGGGGTGGGGGGGGCAGGGGGTTCGTACCACCTCTGGGGGGTGGCAGGGGGGTGGAGGGTGTGGGGGGAGGACTCGTGGGGGGCAGTGGGGGGTGGGGGAGACCCCTATCAGTGCCAGGGAAGGAATTCCCTGGCCCGATAGTGCCTACCGCCATGGTTCGCATGGCGGTTCCCGACCGCCAAAAACCGCGGCGGAAAGCAGGGTCATGATACGGTTGGCGGTCTTGGGTCGACCGCCGGGCCGGAGTGTGCGAACTCCAGCCCGTCGGTCATGACCGCCGTGGCGGTCGGAGTGGGGAAGTGGCGGTCGATCGCGGCGGTGACCGCCGCAGTGAGAATGCCATTTTTTGGACCGCCGGTCTGTTCGCGGTCCGACCGCCGACTCTCCGCCGACCGCCAAGGTAAGAATCAGGCCCTAAGTGTTTTAAATTTGTATGCAAAAAATAGAGAAACGCAGTTCTGTGCCACACTAATGAAAGTGTATTGACAAAGTTGTTTCATTTTAAAGTTACTGTAACGTTAATACTAATGAAGAATTATTGGTGCTGAAGTTATAGTTTGCAAATTAAAACATATATTGTTTGAATGATTAATTTGCTGTTATAATTCACTTGTATTAGCATGCTAGGCCCTATTTTCTTGGCTGTGCAGAAAATGTCAAGTCATCTTGCTAACATTAACTTTTCTTCCAGATTTCGTTCTAATGAGAAGCCTAGCTTGGTATTAGATGTCTATTGTCTTACACGTTCATAGTTTGTAAATGCGACTTTGAAGAAGGAACATTTAGGACTGTGGATTGGCAGTATATACAAATGTTGCCATCCTGCATGGAAGAACATTGATGGACTCTGTTCTCATGACAAATCTGTGAAAGGCTGTGGATGGTTGGAGTTGGAGTCCCATGATCGATTTCTATTGAATGTTGCACCTTCATCGTCCGGTGGACTGACAAGCTGACAAATAAGCTTGCCCTATAAACTTTAATATACCGTTCCCCAGCTTGACTTTGGTCAGATTCCCTAAAGATTTTCCACAGATGTCCTTCCATCTATCTTTAGCTGCTGAACCCCTTCAGACTCCGAGAGGTATTGTCCTCTCTGCCCTTGCCCCTTTTAATTGCTTGGCTTAGACTGAGTTTTTTTTACCCCAAAAATAAGACTCTTGACTGAGCTTCTAAATGCTGACACCTTCCTTTTTTATTTACCTTTTGCCGACTTTAGTTAGTGACCTGATGCCCAAGATTTCCTTTTCCAAATTCTGTTTGTGGTTTTTGTTTTGCCTGCATGTGTTCCGCCCAGCATGTTAATGGCTGATTGGCTAATTAACAAGGTTTATCCTTACCCATAGATCTGTTTTCGGATGATCTAAATTGTGTTAATGCTTGTTAAAAATGAGCAGTGCTTACTTTCTGTACATCAAGTGCTTTCATTGATGTTTTGTGTGATTTTTTGTGTGTCTAGTTTTCTTAATGTTAGTTTATCTTAACCTGTTTCGTCACCTTGGTCAACCCTTGGTGATAGTGTATCTTTATAACTTTGTCTTGAGAATTGTATACATGACTTTGAGGCTAAGTTTGTAATAAAACTCCCTAACTTTATTCTTGACTGGAGATTTCCTTTTATGGCCACATGGGCCATACTGTGTACATTAATTGGTTTGGATTGAAATTGGTCGTTTGGTTCTACCACCTCCTTATGCAGGTTCCAAAGATCCATTGACCTTGTCAAGCATTGATTCCTGCGAAGGATGGAAATGCTCAAGCATACCTCCTCTGCTAAGCCTCTGACAAGGACATTAAGAAGCCTTCTCCAATCCACAATGGCAATGGCCAGAGTCTGGGAAGGTATGTCTGCAGTGCCTTAAACCACCATGCCCCCTCCCTGGCCATGCCCAAGGGCAACAGCAATATTAGTCTTTCTTCTGTGCCTATGACTACCAACTGCTGAGAGAGAAGAACCAGGGCAGATTACATCTGTTGTGTTCGTAAAATGAAAAATAGAAGACCTACAATGCCTTTTGCCATTTATAATAATCAAAACAGCCACAACCAAATACAAATGCATGGTTGATTTGGGGGACCGGGACTGGGTGCAGGGGATTGCCAAAGATCGCACCATGTGCCCAGTGCCTCGTGTACATTGTTGAATGCACTGCACAGATGGTTCATGGGCAGAGGTGTTGCTTCAGAGGGGTGTTACACCCCCCCCCCCCCCAATAAATCTATTTTTTGATGAGAAGGTACAGATGCTTTCAATCGGGTATTGTGAGATGACTCTTACCAGTCTGCATCCTCTCCCTCTCCACTGCCCCATAGGCCCCTCACACACTCTGCTTGTCATATAATGTATTTAAACATTGTATAGCAGCAGATTCTCGGAAAAGCTGAGGTTCACACACCTCCAAACTTACTGACCAAGCTATGCCCCTGTTCATGAGTAAGATTTCCTGGCACTGCATATCTCTTCCTCTCCTAGATGCAGTGCATGGACCAGCTGCCGTATGGAAAGAATCGTCAGAACTCATCCAAAATCCCTAATAGACTTTGGCTTACATGCCAGCAGACAATCTATAATTGGTTCAATGGAGTGCACATCCCAAAAGACACTGTCAAGTAATCACAAAAACCCAGCAACAGCCGAGCAGTGCTTTAAATTGTAATAGTCCTGCTGTATTTCAGCATTGGATTCTCTCTTTCAGGCTTTAAGAGAAAATGAGGTTGTAAATGCAACTGTGACTAGTCTTGTGCAGCCCAGTTATGTGACTCTACCCTGTCCTTCTGCTGGCTGGTAGTGCTTATAATCTACAAGTCCATGTTCAAACACTTTAAAGAAACTCCTTAACTTGTGTTGACTGGCTCCTGATCTGTTTCTGCATTGCTACTGAAGATCTCTGTGTCCTGTTTATGTGCAGATAACTCCAATCCATGCCTTTTGCCTTCCTTTCTTTTTTGCCTTTAGCCTTCAGTCTGCTCCATCTCCTTGGTATCAGTCTGTGTGTTTTGCCTCCTAGTGTGTTGCTCTTTGTCTGCTTCCATTTTAATTTGCTTCCTCTCTGATTTCTTTCTTCCCGGTTCCTTTGTCCCTTATGCTTACTCCATGTGTGTCTGTCTTTACCCTTGTATTCTACTCCCTTGGTCTTCTTATTTTTTCTTGTCTTACCTAATCATTTCTTGTGTTTCCATTTTCGTGGTCTGTAGTTTACCTTGCATTCAATGTCTCTTTCTTGTTGCAGTTGCTAGGCTACTTGGGCTTACCCTGTTGATTTAGTCTGAAGGTTTGACTATGCTTCTTACATTTCTAGGCTCCTAGTACTTGTACATACACTTGTATTCCCTAGCTTTGCCCTGTCTTGCCTGTGTCGGTCCCCTGATTCCTTCTGCTTTCCTGCCATTCCCATTCGCCAGCTTTACTTTGATACTTTACACTTGCTTGTCTGCTTCAGTTATTAGGCCGTTTCTGCTTGTATTGCTCTTCTTTTTACTCTACCTTTGCTTTTTATTTTATTTTTTATAGTCCCACATTTTCATTCCTATTTCCTCTGCCTCACCTGGACTTGTGTATTTGAAGCAAACTTCTCCCTGTTCCCCACATTGTACTGATTTTCGGCTTTTAATATTGCTGTAAGGGCACTATTTTGTCTTCATCTATATATATTTGTATGACATTTGTACAGGTACTGGCTCCTGGACTCCAAGGCACAAATCCTGCCCATTCCTTTATTTTGTGGTCTTATATGTGACAGTGTGATACTGACATTTCCTTAAGAATCTTCACTGTGTTTTCAGCTGGACTCATATGGGCCTGTCTTGTGTATGAGAGTAAAATCCTTGTTTGTGCACTAGGGATCACATACAGAATCACATCTGCTGCCACTTCCTGTGGCGCCTGCTATGTGACTATCTTTAAGAATTGTCTCTACAGAGACAATGAGACTATTTCAGTGGAAAATGTACCGTCTTACAGCCATACACACAAAGTGAAAACCTTGCTTTTGTCCAGTTATTGGTAACGTTCCCCTACTTGTTCACAAGGCAGAAGGGTTGCCTTGCCTTCTCAGTCCTGGACCTGATCCCTCACTGTTTCCGTCTACCCTGTCGCGACATTTGTCATTGTCTTCTCCTCTCCATCTCTATACAATCTCCCTGCCATTTAGTCCAATATTTCCATCAGGTACAGGCTGCTACCTCCTGAACCCCATTACAACAGGCCAATACCTCTGCACAGAGCTGAATGCCATGTGAGTTCAGTGGCAGCTGCCGCAAATGAACTGTGGCAGGGGAGGGGGCAAGGCTTCATTGGGGAAAGTTAAAAATAATGTAAAAAAAAAAAACAAACATACCTCTCTAACGCTCCCACTGCCGGCCACCTCCGTTACACTCCTCTCTTCCTGGCACTGGGGCACAAAGCACAGGCTCCCAATCCAGACATGGCTCCCATGCTAAAGCAAGCATGAGACCAGTGCTGGGATTAGCCTGAGCTGGCTGGTTTGACGCTCATTCAAGCACAATGCTTCTCCAATGAGGGAAGAGTTGAAGATTAACCTCTTTAAAAAACATTATATTACAGTTCATTAACTGTCCCCAACCCAGCTTCCTCTCCTATCACTTCTTGACTTTAAGCTAGGCCTTTGACCATGTACAATGCTCTGCTACCTACTGGCTAGGTGTGTGCTTCAGAAATACCATATACATACATACATACACACAATCTATATGAATAGGCACCAAGTGTTTGACAGCTCACCACTACCTGGGAGAAATCCTTGCTGAACACTTCTTGTAAAAATGTAAATAAATGTGCCCTAATGTTGCTGTCAACCACTGTACTTCTGCTCCGATAACTGAATTAAGCTGGACGTATCTTTAGAGTGCATATAAACCCAGCGCCTCGAAACCCTGACGGGTACATAGCGCGCTTTATAAATATTGTGATTGATTGATTGATTGATAATTGTGTTCTGCACTTTGTGCCTAAAACTAGTCAGCTACACCCAGGTCCATGGATCTGCATAAGAATTCAGACAGCTGAATCTGGTTATGGCATCAGTTGCACACCCCTTTTACCTGAACCAAAAACATTCTTGACTCCTTGAAGCAATTTATTACTGAACATCTCTCCGGCTTTGTGGACTCCTACAATTTACTGCACCCTACTCAAACAGGCTTGGATGCAGCACTTAAACAGCTCTCCTAGCGGTCACAGAAGAATTAAAATGGGTGCTCGACCTAGGGTGATCTGCTGCAATCATTTTGCTTGACCCGAGTGCAGCATTTGATACAGTCTCTCATCTAATTTTGCTTAAAGGACTGGAAGAAGTTGGTATTGTTTGTCTAGCACACAAAATGGTTTGCCGCATTCCTAAAAAAGGAAAGTTTGCACGTCATTGAAGGACCTTTTTATTCAACCTCCTATGTGGGTCTCCAAGGGATCCTAACTGAGTCCCACACTTTTTAATCTTTATGTCCGTCCACTTGCAGACATCATATGTTCTCATGGTTTCTCAATGGTGTCATATGCTGACAACACACAGATTATGGTTTCTCTCACTCCCAACAGCAGGGCAGTAACGCACCAACTTAATTTCTGCCTAACAGAAGTTGCAGATTGGATGGTGGCCAGTTGCTTAAAATGTAATTGTGACAAGATGAAAGTATAGTTGGTAATAATCCCTCCTTATGGGGTGATATCAGTTGGGCCAAGGCTCTAGAAGACCTCACGTCCTCCAAGTCAGAAATAAAAAGTCTGGCATCATTGACAGCAAACTTACCCTGGAAGCCAAGGCTAGAAAGTTGTTGTCAACCTGCTTTGGCCTTCTGAGAATCCTCAGTAAGTTGCTTGAGTGGCTGTCAAGTCACGTACGAAGAGTGCTTGTTCAAGGTATGATATTATCATGACTGGACTATGGGAACTCGCTATATTTAGGTTGTCTGAAATCTGTGCTAAAGAAACCCCAAGTGATCTAAAATGCTGCAGTCCAGATTCTTTCGGGAATCCAAAACATCAGACTGGCTTGCCTTCACTAGCCACGCTACATTTGCTGCCAATACAAAAAAGGATTCTGTTTAAAGCCTTGTGACTGGTCCATCATGCTGTATAGGAAGGGGCTGCGGATTTTACATAATTTGATTCACCCTTACTGCCCAACAAGATATTTAAGATCTTGGTTGTCCCAGGTGTGAAGAAGGGTCAGGAGTGGAGAGCGCTTATTTGCATATGATGTAGCTGAATTTTAGTACTGTCCCTCATGTCACAGAGATCATCTGTACATAACAATGTATGCATTATGTTAATCAAAGTACTAATAGATTGAATGTAGAGTGATGCACTGAGAAGCTATATTAGTGTGCATTCGTCTTAGATTACTCACTGAAACATAGGTGGTATCAAGATTAATTCTTCAAACATGTAATTTAATCTGTCAAAATGTTA
Organism: Pleurodeles waltl; assembly: GCF_031143425.1. Taxonomy (NCBI): domain Eukaryota; kingdom Metazoa; phylum Chordata; class Amphibia; order Caudata; family Salamandridae; genus Pleurodeles; species Pleurodeles waltl. Next base: position 310,539,531 of record NC_090449.1, on the reverse strand, counting down.
TATCTTAGAGTTTAAACCAATAGTCTGCATTGAAACAATATTGTATTTGGTATATTAATTGCTTTCAATACATGTGCAAAAATAGAGAAATTAACTTCTGCACCACACTGACTGAAATGTATTAACAGAGTCATTTTGTTTAAAGTTACTGTAACATAAATGCTAATGAAGACTTATTAATATAGAATGTATAGTTTGTGTGTTAAAATGTATTTTATTTGAATGTGTTCATGCGTTGTCCTAATTTGCTTTCATTAGTCTAAGTAAGGCCTGCTAGGCTCTGTATTTGTGACTGTGCAGAAAATATCAAGTCCTCTTTCTAACGGGCACCTTTATTTCAGACTTCTTTCTCATAAGAAGACTAATTTGGTCACAGATGACTATTGCTTTACACATAGAGTTGTGAGAATATGACTTTGGATGTAAAACATCCTGGATTGTGGACATTTGTTTCAATCTTGCACAGAGCTATATGGATGGATACCATTCTCAAGACAAGCCTGGGAAAGCATGTGGATGTTCCAAGTTGGAGTCGCATTCCAGATTTTCATTGGATGTTGCCCCTTCAACGTCAAATGAACTGTTGCATTGATGAATCAGCTTGCTTTATGAACTTTAAAGCATTGATGATCAACTGGACTTTGATCAGAATCATTGGTGCTCCGAGAAGTATCCTTTTTCCCAGTATCATAAATGTTGAGCGCCCTGAAGAGGTATTTTCCTCTGTGCTCCTGCCCCTTTGAAATGCCTTGCTAAGAGTTAGAGATTTTCTCCCTAACCTTTGAAGAAGACTCATAACTGAGCTTCTGATACACTGACGCTTTCCCTTTTTCTTTTACCTACTTTTGACTTATCTTAGTTAGTAACCTGATGCCCGAGATTATCATTTTCCAAATTCTTTTGCCCTTTTTGCCCGCACGTGTTTGGCTCACACAGGTTATTCCCAGGTGGCTAATCTGTAGGGTTTCCCCTTGCCCAATTAATTGGAAATGTGATTATTTGAACTGCCTTACTGCTAATTCAAATTTAGCAAAGCGTGTTCTCCATACATCAGGTTATCCTACTGATCTTCTGTATTTTTTTTGTTGAGTGCATATTTCTCGTGATGCTGGTTCGCTTGAACTAATTTAATTGCCCTGGTCAAACCTTGGTGATCCTGTATCTTCATACCTTTGTCTTGAGAACTGTATATGACTCTGAGCTTAAGTTTGTAATAAAATTCCGTAACCTTACTCTAGACTGTAGTTTTCCTTGTATGGCCACATTGGTCATACTGTGTACTCTAATTGGGTTGTATTGAACATTTTGTTGTTTGGTTCTACCACATCCTTATGCAGGGTCCAAAGATCCATTGACCTCATTCAGCATTGATTCCTGCACAGGATGAAAATGCTTTAGCACATACTTAGTCCCCAAAGTATGGAATTCCCTTTTATTGGTGCTTAGGCAGATCACAATGTATTTAGTTTCGGGATCAGCTTAAAACATACTTGTTTGTGTAATCACAATGTCTAGTCTGGCAGACCACTCAGCACTGAGTAGCCTTAAGAAATGGTTTGAATTGAATGGAAGTGGCCGCTTGACCGCTACATTCATAACTTGCAGGTGCTGGAAGGAGTCGCAGGTTAAAAGCACTCGAAAAAGGGATACATTCAAAGTACCATGGGGGTTAGTGCAGTTCACTGAAATTAGTTTTTCATGTAAAAGCGATGCAGATACTATCATTAAATGTTGAATGTGAATCTCAAACAACAAAACAATAACATGCTACGTCGTTATCTGAGAGATCAACAACCTAATGCATAGGGTGGAAAGAGGCAAGCTGTGTCTACATCAGGCCAAAGAAGAAGGCATTGTTAACTCACTTGAGCTGGGACAATCAAGCAGGTCACGCTATTATATGAGAACTGTTTCCTGAATACAGAACAACAAACACATGTACTACACACACACACACAGAATTAGATTCTTCTGGAAACAACATACTGAAAATATAGTACTGACATTGCATCACCCTCAAGTTTTCAATGAGGTTAAAACATGTTCTGTTCACAAACTACACTTGTAAGCGGTGTCTATTCGTTGATGTGCAAACGGATACATCAGATGAAAAGTTAGGTGCAAGGAGGTATAACGGAACATCCCAATCAGTAGTTGTGCCAGAAATTTCCAGTTTCAGAGACCCATTAATCTGAAATGGAACATGAATATCTGGCAGTCATACGGACACTGGAAAGGTTATTGGTATATATTTATGGCACATAGTTGATTGTACAGGCAACTATTCCTTAAGGTTAGCCAGTAAAAAAAAAATGCAAATATTTTAGATTATTTTTTTTTTCTGAAAATACTCACCAGAAATTTCAAAAAATGGAAAAGAAGGGGTAAAGCAGGAAGACTTTCACTATAGACATGCAATGCAGAGAAAGTATCTGAAACTATTTGTTATAACCACAAACATTTCTTCAGTATATGGGAATGCAGAAACCAAGATGTCCCTCGTTCTGATTTAGCAATATTTAAATGTTTTTAATCCTAATTTGTGATATGTTAGATTGGGGCATTACAGGAAAGAAAAGCATGAGCTATGCACCGGATTAAGCCAGGAAAGCGTGCGAAATGACTGAGACATTGAAGAAACAAATATATTATGGCCAAAGCAAAAGATTCTGAAAATCAGTACAGCTGTATTCACACGCCATGGTTGAATGCCTTTAGCGTTCAATACGCATAATTGCTGTGTTCTTGTCTGTTTTTAGGGTCGAGTATGCAAGCGCTCTGGCCTGTTGTAAACTCTATGTGGGCTTTTAATCATGCCCACTCATGCTAATTGTTCTTTTTTTAAATGCTTAATTTTTAGGATTTAGCGCAAAGTGCTCTGTCCCTATTGTTAACTCTCTATTGGCTTGTAACCATGCCCATGTCCTGCCCATTAGTTTGGTTGGTTCCTGGGCTTCCTTTTAAAATTTGCTTGATTTGATAAGCGAAAGGCATGCACACGTCATGCCTTTTCTGGTATTTAGCCCTCTTCAAGTGCACCGGCCAACTACTGAAAACATTTGAGGCTGCATGTTTTCCATAGAGGCTACTTTTTCTCTCTATTTCGTAGGCAGCACAATCTCGCTGGGCAGTAGTGGAGCGCTTTGCATGACATCAACCCTGTTACATGGATAATTGCACTTTTGCCAGTTACATGGACAATTGCACTTTTGCCGATATTTTTCACTGAAAGCGCACTTCTGTTTCCTTTTGTGTGTCGGCTTTGCGCTCATGGCAGCCGTCGACTCACTTATGTGAAACTGTTGTACTTTTCAGTGTATGTGGCAAGAAAAGTCCAGTTAGGAGTTTACCACACTAACACCTTAAACTTGAGTAAACATGAGCCCCATTGCACTGCAAATGCATTTTAGTGTTGCCTTTTGTGAAATGTACCTCCTTTGTGTGCTCCCTTCCAGGCGATTTCAATAAGTACACATTTTTGTTAGGCATCTCACTACATCACGCTTCCTCCTGTTATTGCATGTGATGGACCCTCCTCTGGTTTCGGTTTGCCTTTCATTCAACCCGCGATCCTTTCTAAAGATTCACGAGGTGAGCCAATAACTCTTGCGCTCATGGTAGCTGTGTCACTTTGAATTGACTAATGTCAACTGTTTTACTTTTTGTATTCAATTTTTTGTGGCAAGAAAAGTCCAGTTAGGAATTTACAATGATAATAGCTCTAACTTGAGCAAACATGCGTCACGTTTGATGGCAAATACTTGTTTACCCTGTTATTTAACTACCATCTGTTATACACACAAAATTAGGTGAAAAGGTCAAAATCAAATGCCCCTGAAGATGAGCTATTGCTCTACATGCATCGAGGAACACATAATTAGCGACACTGTTGTGTCTTGCTAAACCCAGAACAGGTGTGAAATATTAAAGCCAGTTACCGTTGCACAGTCAGGATTAGTACTGTGTGGCTGTTGGCTCGCCGCAAATAAAAACAAGTGTCTATACAGTGTCTCTTCTCTGGCTGTCAGTTTTCTTCTGACAGTGGTGTGCTTTGGATACCGAGTCAGTAGCCTCATTACTCCATATACATTTTGAGCTTGTTAATCCGCTGTTTTGTTTGCTTATTGATCTGTGGCTCTTTGTCACAGTTGAAGTTGGTTCACATGGTCAGTGCTGTGATGGGCCGCGGATAACGGTCAAAAGGGTTTGCAGAAATGTCAGCAAGTTTCTTGATCAGTGGATTTTCTTTTTGATCCAATCCTTTGTAGAATTTCACGTTGAGTTTGCAAAGATGGTTGTCCAACATCTCAATGCCCAAATCTCTGTATAGGTCTGCTGTTCTTGCAAAGCAAGGAGCACCTGTAGCTATAAGTAAGGCCTTGTTCTGTAATGTCTGCAGAGGCTTCCGATACTCCTGCTTGCAACCGCTCCACACTGGTGAAGCATATGTCATTGTAGGCTGATTAACTGCGTTTATTGCACACACTTTGCTCTGCATAGGTATTGATATAGTTCGCAGAAGCGGGTACAACGCAGCCAGTTTGGTTGTTGCTTTCTGGCATGTCTTTTCGATGTGGTTTCTCCAGCTAAGTTTGGAGTCAAGTGTCACCCCTAGGTATGAGCTGCTGCTTTCCCACTTTATCTCCTCTCCATTGAAGCGGATCTGTGGTTGCTATTTTTTCTGCTTTCTGGTAAACAATGTAGCTGTGGTTTTGCTTGTGTTGAGGTTAATCTGCCAGTCGCTGTACCATCCAGAGATTTTGCTGAGCGAGGCTTCAAGGTTCTTTGCCGCTTCCTTGTCGCTGAGATTGGGAGATAACTGCAACATCATCGGCATAGAATGCGAGGTCTGTTTTCTTCAAGTCCTTGGGAATATCATTTGTAAATATACTAAAAAGGAACGGTCCAAGGATTGATCCCCGAAGCACTCCAGCCGGAATAGGGCATACAGTTGAGCATTCCTCACACATTGCCACATGGAAGGTGCGTTCTTCCAGGTAGCTAGACAGCAGATTTACGAGGTAGCTGGGAAACTTCAGCTTAATAAACCTGTAGATTAGTCCCCTGTGCCATACTCAGTTGAAAGCTTTGGCTAAGTCCAGGAAGACTACTCCGGTTGATTTATTGATGTTGAATCCATGGCTAATAATGTCCACAACTCTGAGAAGTTGGTGAGTTGTAGAGTGTTCTTTCCAGAACTCAAACTGTTCTTTGGCAAGAACGTTTTCCCTTGTTGCAAAGTCATTGAGGCATGCAAGTATTACCTTTTCGAAAAGCTTTGACAGGCAGATAGCAGACTTATAGGGCGGTAGTTTGCAGGATCTCTTAGTGGCTTCCCAGCCTTAGGGAATACAATGAATCTTGCTTCTTTCCAGGCTTTATGGAAATGCTGGTGCTGCAGACATGCGTTGAAGATTTCAGCAAGGCGATTAACTGCTGCATTTGGGAGCATCTTGATGGCTTGGTTGGGTATTCCGTCTTTTCCTGGAGCTTTGCCATTTTCCAGCTTCTTTATTAGGCTTCGTATTTTGTCGCTTGAGCATTCCTCTATTGTTGCAGCTTCTGTTTCCGGAAAATGCTCCAGGTAATGCTTGGTGATTTCTTGCTCTACTTCTACTGTCAATTTGCTGGCCTGGTTGAGCTTGAAGGATGTCTCCAGGGTGTCAGCCCGGACCTCTGCCTTCTCTCTGTTGCTGCGGCAAGTGTACATGAGTTCTTGCCTTTTATAAGAAAGTATGGGCTTGTGAACACGTAATATCAGGCAGAGGTTGTGCTTGAAAATGCCCACAAGGGAGGGACTGAAAGAAGGCTGGAGGTGAAATTTGTTGGGTGAAGATTTTTGGAAGATGACACACTGTACAGCACTGTCCACCGGGTCGCGAAACAATGCCTTTATTAAGGTTCATTCCAGTTTTAGTGATTGCAGCCAATCCTGTCACAAGGAGATTTGGTCGATTTCAACTTGGGCGGGGCTCTGAAATGGTGGAAGTTGCGGGAGCTGTGCTGAAGGAATGTAGGTGCGTGACGTAAAGGGACACCGGAAAGGGTAAGCCCTGGAACTGTAAACTGGTAGCCGCCGGATGGGAAGCTGGACCAGTAGAAGTAGGAAAGGTTACTAGTTCATCCGACCCAGGTGGAGGGGAGTCAGCAGGCCATGGCAGCAAGGTCGGCATATCAGAAATGAAGGGAGGGCTACCAGGCAAAGGGACAGGGCTGATTCTTGGAAGATGGACGAGGCAGTGGTCGTGCTATAATTTTTCCAGTGAGGATCATTTGTTTGGCAATATAGCGAGTAGATTGTAAATGTTAATACTTTACCTACAATGATCATTTCTGTGAAATTTATTCTGTTTACTGAAAGATTTAACAGCTTCATGCAACCATAAGAGCTCTTTTGACTGTTCAAGCTACCACAAGACAAGTGGCACTTAGAGAATTCAAAATGTGTATACAACTATGGTTAGATTACGCATTTCAATATCGATTAAAGGGCAATGTGCCCAGCTGGCAATCCTGTAGTGTAAGGGTGACGCAGCGTTCCAAAGAAGGGTTCCAACGCTCTTTTGGATTAGCCCTAGACAAATCACAGTCAAAGTTTCACGTGTTCTCTAGGATGCACCTTGATTCTAAAAAAGGGCTGGCGGATTTGGATCAGGAAAGCAGAATACAAATATACAAATGTATCTTTGTATTTTTTATGTTTTCCTAGGCATAGCTGCCACAAGGCCCTACGACGTGCATCGTTTTCAGACAGGCATGTCTTTTCAGCTAACAACATATATTCTGCCTTCACCTTCAGCCACTCCACCAATCTCCAGTGGACTGACCACAGCTGTGTCCACTTCAGCTTCAGTAAAACGATGACCCACCACCACCCTCAACAAGCCCCCCGCAGGAGCTGGAACAAGATCACCGGCGACCAGCTCACCACCTTCCTCAGCCAGAACCCCCCCACCAGCTCAACGGACCCCAACAAAGCCGCCAACAACCTCACACAGTGGATCACCAACTGCGCAGACGCCCTCACACCACTGAAGAAGAACCCCCCCCAGCAGACGCAGCAGCAAGAAAGCCTCCTGGTTCACCGACGAGCTCATCACCTCCAATAAGAACTGCCGCTCCCTGGAGAACACCTGGCGCACCAACCAGACCACAGACAACATGACGGCCCTCAAACACGCCACCCGCAAACACCACCAACTGATCCGCGCCACAAAGAAGACAGCCTTCAAGGAACGACTGGACAACAACACCCACAACAGCAAGGCACTCTTCAGCATCTTCAAAGAGCTCTCCAACCCCGACGCCGGAAACAATGACATCACTCCCTCGCAAGACCTCTGCAACTCCCTCGCAGCCTTCTTCCACGACAAGATCGCCAACATTCACAACAGCTTCGGCCCACCAACCACAAACCCCACCACCGAACCGATGCCCCCCACCGCCACCCTCCGCACCTGGACCCCAGTCAGCACCGAAGACACAACACGCACAATGAACACCATCCACTCCGGATCCCCTACGGACCCCTGCCCACACCACATCTTCAACACGGCCGACCACATCATCGCACCCCACCTCCGCGACATCGTCAACGCCTCCTTCCCGGAGTGCTGGAAACACGCCGAGATCAGTGCCCTGCTGAAGAAACCAACTGCAGACCCCTCTGACCTCAAGAACTACCGCCCCATCTCGCTCCTCCCGTTTCCTGCCAAAGTTATCGAGAAGACCGTCAACAGACAGCTAGCCGCCTTCCTCGAGACCAACGGATCCCTCGACCACTCGCAATCCGGCTTCCGAGCCAACCACAGCACGGAGACCGCCCTCATCGCAGCCACAGACGACATCAGATCCCTAATGGACAATGGGGAAACTGCGGCCCTCATCCTCCTGGACCTCTCCGCAGCGTTCGACACTGTCAGCCACCGCACCCTGGTACAGCGCCTGAACAACATCGGCATCCAGGAGAAGGCCCTGGAGTGGATCACCTCATTCCTCGCCGGAAGAACCCAGAGAGTCCGCCTCCCCCCGTTCCGGTCAGCGGCCACCGAAGTCATCTGCGGCGTTCCACAAGGGTCATCGCTCAGCCCCACCCTCTTCAACGTCTACATGAGCCCCCTCGCAACCATCGCACGTCAACACAACCTCAAGATCATCACCTACGCCGACGACACCCAGCTGATCCTCTCCCTCACCAGCGACCCGGACGCCGCCAGAGCCAGCCTACACGAAGGGATGAAAGACGTCGCCGAATGGATGAAGAACAGCCGCCTGAAACTGAACTCAGACAAGACGGAGGTCCTCATCCTGGGATCATCACCCTCCGCCTGGGAAGACTCCTGGTGGCCCCCCGCCCTGGGAGCCACCCCCAAGCCAACGGACCACGCTCGCAACCTAGGCTTCATCCTGGACTCCTCTCTCTCGATGACCAGACAAGTCAACGCCGTCTCGTCTTCATGCTTCAACACCCTGCGCATGCTTCGAAAGATCTTCCGGTGGATCCCCACCGAGACCAGGAAGACGGTCACCCAGGCCCTCGTCACCAGTCGGCTGGACTACGGGAACGCCCTCTACGCCGGCACCTCCGCCAAACTCCAGAAGAAACTCCAACGGATCCAGAACGCCTCAGCACGACTCATCCTGGACATCCCCCGACACAGCCACATCTCCGGACACCTGAGAGACCTGCACTGGCTCCCCATCAACAAAAGAGTCACGTTCCGACTCCTCACCCATGCACACAAGGCCCTCCACGATCTGGGCCCCAAGTTCCTCAACAGCCGCCTGACCTTCCACAAGCCCACCCGCCAGCTCCGCTCCGCCAGCCTCGCTCTCTCCACCGTCCCCCGCATCCGCAGAGCCACCGCCGGAGGAAGATCCTTCTCCTACCTGGCAGCCAAGACATGGAACTCCCTCCCCATCCACCTCCGGACAACGCAAGACCATCTCGCCTTCAGGAAGCAACTCAAGACCTGGCTGTTCGAGCAGTAGCGTTTCCCCCCAACCCCCCAGCGCCTTGAGACCCTCCAGGTGAGCAGTGCGCTATACAAATGCCTTTGATTGATTGATTGATTGGGGCCTGACATTTGACATTTTGATACTAAGTGTCAGAACACATTTGTGGGCCACGGAGCAAGCAGGAGTTACTGGGTCTCATCCACGGGGGTGGGACCTTTCATCACTGATATCCAGCGCTAGATCCAATATGGCAAGGCAAACTAGTCGCCATCTACTTCTCCGCTCCCTTTGCTATCTGTGTAGAGAGTGCAAACAGTTAAAAGCTACTCAAAGGGGCAGTGAAAGGGATAGAGACTCAGGACTCAAATAGTCCCACGACAGAGGCAACACATGCTGCCCAGCACAGTGCTTTTCTTTTGTGAAACCAAAGAAGCAAATTATTACAAACCAAAACATAATTCTGGACAAAGTAGGGTAAGTCAGGCATAGGACTCCTATGGGTGGTGTATATTATGATAACTCGGAGTGACTAGGCGAGATCATGGCACAGGCACAGTTCACTATGGCATGTGCCAACGGCTTTCCTGGTTCAGTAAGGCAATGGTCAGTTCCATCGTGTCTTCTACTAAAAGGTTCTCTTGGGCTTCAGTGTGCCAGTTTAGCAACAGAGGGACGGTCATCGTTTGAGATACTTACCTATAGTTTTGGGCGCTCGCAGACAACAGCAGCACAAGCGGCGCAGCTCATAGGACACAGCAGAGGTGAAGACGCAGCTCGGACTTCTTTTCCCAGTGTCCGTCAACGAATGCAGCAGCTCCAGCAGAGCAGCAGCACAGATCAAGGAGGCTGCATCACGACTCAATGAGCCCCACCCTTACCCTTAGCGGTCACAAGTCTGCCCATTGAGATGTCAGATCCGGCTAGTCGGCAAAATGTAATTCCGCTCCTACCCACAGGTTGCATCGTCGCAATTGTGCCGACCACTGTTTTCTGATCATGTTGGCTGTTCGGGCAAATGTAGTGTGTTATGGAAACTTAAGGGGGATATCCCCTCCTATACTCTGGTGGGTGCCAGTTACACTCCCTTGATTCAGTCAACTCTTAAGAACTGCCCCACACATTGTGCACAGGAATGGATGTGCTTCACTTCCTCTGGCAGTCATTTCCCTTCAGGGTCAGGCAGGCTTTCCCCTTCCTAGCAGGTTAGACACGCTCCTAAGCCCCTGGCAGACCCAAAGCCTTTCTAGCAAGAGGATGCAGGCTGTAACTTGATGAAACAAACAGCACAAAAAAAGTTAACACTTAAACCTCGATAAAGAAGCAGATTCCGTGAAACATGTTTCAGCTGTATTAGGGAGAAGGAAAAATGATGACAATTGGCATATGAGTTAGATTCTCATTTGAAGATGACAAAGGAATTGAAGAGAAGAAATTGTTAGCGTTAGTTAGTTCTTATTAAGTCCATATTTGACTCAGATTTGCAATTTATCTTTGACCAATGCAGACTACCTGGGTAATTTGAAGCAGGCCTTGATTTTAACTTTGGCGAAGAAGCGGAGATCAAGGTTTCTGATTTGTGTAACTATAGATCAGTATCTCTGCTGCCATATATGTCAAAGGTACTTGAAACGTTAGTCAGTGGTCAGATAACATCTTTCTTGGAAAGTAACAATCTACTGGACATATCGCAAACAGGCTTCAGGGCCAGCAATGGTACGGAATCCACCCTGTTGGCAGTACTGCTGAACAGCATCAGATTAGAAGTTGATTAGGGAAAGGCTGCATTTTGATTTTGCTAGACCTGTCCTTAGCCTTGGACACGGTATCTAATAACCTGCTGATAAAGAAACTACATGACACCGGACTCTACACAAAAAGCTTACAATGCTTTGGTTCCTTTTTTGAGGGCTAGAACTCAGTCTGTTCAAATGGCCTCTTTTAGATCTGTCCCCCCACCTCAATCTACATATGAGGTCCACATGGCTCTTTTCTTAAGTCGCACGCTATTTAGTATCTATGGGGGTTATTCTAACTTTGGAGGAGGTGTTAATCCGTCCCAAAAGTGACGGAAAAGTGACGGATTTACCACCAGCCGTATTACGAGTCCATTATATCCTATGGAACTCGTAATACGGCTGGTGGTATATCCGTCACTTTACCGTCACTTTTGGGACGGATTAACACTCCTCCAAAGTTAGAATAACCCCCTATGTCTTCTTGTTTGCTGGTATTGTCAAAGCTTGGGGCTTTGAGATCTGCTCCTATGCTGATGATAATTAGCTTCATAGGGAAGAGATACTGGGAGACCCAGGACAATCTCATTAGATATTTGACAGAAGAAGCTTCATGGATGCAAGCATACTGTTTAAAGCCTAATGCAGAAAAGATTGAGATCCTACTTTTCGGTAGAGTTCATAGCACCTGGGACAATTCATGGTGGCCAACGTCTCTGGGCATCACACCAGAACCAAGGAAAGTAGCAAAGAATTTTCAGATTTTTGATAAATGATTTCCTATCCACAGTGCTTATTTTAAGCAGGTGGGGGGCACAGCTTTTATTTTTGAGGGTTGGCACTTATTTTTCTGCATCAGGCAATTACTGTGAGCAAAGGTCACATATAGGAAAGACAGAGCAAAGTAAGATGAAAAAGCGTCACAAAGAGAGATAGCAGAAAGTTGCAAGAGCGAGCTGTAGGTGCAGGGAATGGCTGTAAATCAATTAAAGAGGCCCAAAATGGTTTTAGGATTACACTGCCTCAGTATTCTGTGCTCACACATTTAAATGCAGCAGCTGCATGCCTCAGAAGAGAGCTTTGGGCACCGGCACATTTTTAATTACAAATTAACCACTTCCTATCCATGAAGGAGCAGGTAAATGCTCTCTGTGGAGAACGCTTTGGCCTGCAGAGACTTTTACGCAAGCTCTTCCACTGGATTCCAGTTACAATGGTCCAGTAATTATGAGCAGACTCGATTATGGCAAATGCCTCATACTTGGAAATGGCAGACTATTTGTTTACTCGCCGTCCATCCAGAATGTTGCAGACAGACTCATTTGTAACAATAATCTAAACAGCCCAGCTTCTTTTTGTTTAAATTCACTTCACTGGCTGCCAGTCCATAAAACAGCCAAATTTAAGAATCTTTTCCATGTCCACAAAGCATTATAGGACATTGGTTACAGCTACTGAGGTTGTAAATTCCTAACTGGACTTTTCTTGCCACATAAATTTAAAATGAAAAGTAAAACAGTTGACATAAGCAAATTAATTTTAAGTGCCACGGCTGCCATGAGTGTGAGAGTTATTGGCTACCTGAGTGAATGTCTAGAAAGGATTGCGGGTGGGATGAAAAGCAAACCGAAACTGGAGAAGAGGCCATCACAGGCTGTAACAGGAGGAAGCATGGCATAGTGTGATGGCCAACAAAAATGTTCACTTAGTGAAATCGTCTGGGAGTGCACTCGGCACACAAGTGAGGGACATTTCACAAAATGCCCCAATACAAATGAAGCATTTAAGACAAGCACAACAAAGACTGAATAGCAATAGTGGGCGTGGTTAAAAGCCCACAGGGCGATTACAAAATCCAGAGCGCTTGCGCGCTCGACCCTAAAACCAGAATGGGTGGTCGCTCCTTTACCCTCTGGCGACAGCCCAGTGTAACTCCTTACCTTGCTGATTTTCTTCTGACTTCAGACCACCCCCAGGTTTCGAAAGAAATTTAAGACTAGGCTAGTCCCCCTATAATATATGGCAAATTGGCTGTGATATAGCAGGAGTCCTAATGCCATGATATTCCTGAGGGGATGAGTGTTGCGAGCAATAAATACATTAAATAAATAACTTTGACGTGCATCCATATATTTATGTTAATGAACTGTGTAATTATATCGCTTCTTTTTTCCTTTAAAAATGTTCTCTACCGAATATCGTCAGGGACAGTTGTCTGTTGTTGGACAGTGAAACTGTGGGGACACATGCCAAGAGACCCATTTCCAGCACGGCTGTGAAGCATTTACCAACTACTGGTTAAAATAAATATATCACAACAAACAGACTGCGGCTGTCACCTGCGAAGACGAAAGCTGGGACGCTCTGGAGTCAATTTTCCAACGTTGCTGCCAGTACGAGGAACGTTCATTCACTCGTGACCTCGGAAATAAAACTCCGCGGGATGAAAGGCATTTTGGCGCAGGGAGTCAGTTCGGCGAGGGGGCGGGGCAGCCTCCACTCTGCGCCCGGCCCCTTCAGCCTCACTGCTCAGCCATGTGGCAATCACAGGCTCCCCAGGAAGCCTCTGTGCAAGGTCACCCTACGGCGGCAGGGGCTGCCATGGCTGGGAATAATAAGGGATGACAGAACCTTACATGTTTTTTTACAGCGCCCACAGCTGCAGTCATGAAGCTCCTCGGCTCTTTGCGATTGCCTCTTGAAGCTAACTGAATCGAACCGGTGATTTACTGGTTACACACCGATCTCCGTAGGAGAGGCTTTAGCCCACTGAGATATCTAAAAGCAACCACATCCACTGCAGGAGAGGCAAGGTTACCTTTAAAAATGGCAGCCATATGGCGAAGCAACTTCAATGTAAATAGCGCTTTTTGGCAAAAACCTGTAGCTTAGCAGCACCATCTAATAGTACCCTACATTAGTGTTGAACTCAGGTGTACTCACCTCCAAAGTACAGTTGGTGTAATCGTACACGTGGGCAGAAAACGGCACTAGGATCTCAGTAGCGAGCTCACGAAGCTCTCTACAGTAAACACATTAATCCACCGACCTATCATATGTCAGTGACTGGAACTCAGAGCCAGCACTGTTCACATGAGTCAGTGACAGGCATTCGTGAACAAGGTTTCGCAGAGCGCCACAGCAAGCGCACGAACACTCTGAGCTACCTTTCCGGCTACAACTCACTCATGAGCGCGCCCCCTTCCTCAGCTGATCAAATGGGGTTACTGCACGAGATGTCACGCCCCTCCCGCGCGCATTCCAGGGATCCGAGGGCACGCGAGGACTGCAAGATGGTGAAGCCCAGTACGAAAGACAAGGTCACCCTGGGTGGGAGAGGGAGTTGGCTGACAGCAGGCATGGGGATTAAACGAGAAGGATTTTCTCTCACCTGTATGAAGACGAGGAGAACGATGGCAGTGGAGAAGGCGAGATTGGGTCTGCCTGTTGCCTGACCTTCTGATCCACTAGCTTACTGTCGATCTGCTGTGTGGGACCTGCAAAGGAAAAGCACGTGTGAGTGGAGCTAGCACGAAGAGCTTGGACAGGCAGGTCTGGGAGCCTCCCACTTGCCCCCACCCCCGTGGTCTAGAAACTCTCGGGGGCTTAGACCTCCGAGCACAACACATGACATCCTAACTAAACATGCATTTCTAACGCAGTTCACAACTATGTGGATTTACAGGTTAAACCCCATTGCGCATCTCAGCGCCACCTGTCCTGTGAAACCCTCTTCACATAGAGCTGAATTGGAGTGGATCATTGCCAGCCCACCTGATTATACATTTCAAGCCGAAGATAAAATGTCATTTAATGATGAACTGTCGGACGTTTCGCAGGCTGGCTATAATTATTCACTTTGCTATTTAAAAAGAAAAAGAAAGCGCCAGGAACCCGGTGCAAGTCGCAGCGCTTCACGACCTCGCCAGTTTTTGAAGTGCTATACACATACATTGATCAGACTACCCAGTGAACGCTTTGGGCCTCGCATCGATGTAAAAAACCTTTGTGAAAGTACTAATAAAGTACCGGTTAATCAAAATGCATTTGTGAAGAGTGCGCAGAAAAGGGAGAGAGAACTTACCAGCTCTTCTCTGTGTGGCCAGCTTGCTGGGTCCCCTGGTGATCGTGTACATGGTGAGGCAAAGGGCGCAGGTACTTGAAAACTAGCGCTAGGAAGGGCACTGAGGGATCACAGGCAGCAGCTTTCCCCTTTGACACAAGTCTATATTAATGCATATATGTTTCTCTCGATATGTGCCTCCCCTGGGAAGGATCCCTGCCGGTATTCGCTCCTCCTGCCTCCTTCCTTCCGTTACAGCATCCCCACTACACCAGGTCCAAGGCGCCAGGTGTCCGCGTCTCCCAGCTGCCACAAGTGCCCTGTGAACAAAACTGTTCCCAAAGTGACTTTGCTAATGCTTGCCCAGCCTCTTTGCAATTCCCCTTTAAACAGAGACATGTGGTTGTCCGTGCCCCGCCCCTTACTCTTAAAGGGCTAGTCGCCTCAGAGCATGGCACATTTTGCTTACTTAACCGGCCAAGGCCGTTATTACAATTCTGTGTCAGGACCAGAGGCGAAGATTATGCATGCTCTTCTTCATTTTTGATGTCACAGCATCTTGTAAGAACATAACATAAAGCATATAATTTCTTTTTAACCCTATATAATCATGAGGCCAAAAGGGGTCTCCATAGTAACCACAGTTCAATCAACTAACCTTCTGCTGTATATATTCATGTGATGTTCTGTCCTCTTCCTTCTTCTTCACTGCTCGTGAGTCAGTTAAGTCACAGCTTTTCTTCCCTTTGCTTAACTGTGGCATACTGTTCATTGTAATGTAATTCAATAGTGTTATAGCTCGCCACTTCTGGTTTGTTTCCGATTGTGCCTAGATTGGTCAGCGAGATATTCACTGTCTTTCCGCACGGCAGGGAGCATGGCATGGGACCCCAAGTACCTCTGATGCTGCTCGGATCCTCCAGAGGGCGCCTTTTTGCGTGGAAGGAGATTTGTGAGGTGAGTGCGTGCTGTCAGGGCACCTCGGTGAGCGCTTTGACTGTATCATACTCGCATGAGGAAAGCACTGGGAAGGATTCCCTCGAGGATTTCCTCAGTGCTTTCCAGCCAACTCCTGCTGCCACTGCATGATCGTGGTAGGGATCAGCCAAAGCAGACTTGTTGCGCCAATTTCAGTGCGCCCAATATTTAGCGAGAGTCCTTGCCCAAGAAAAACAGGGCATTCAGAGTATTATTGGCAATCCCTCTTTGTGAACGTTTTGTCAAAGAACTGGGGAAATATGTCTCCACTTTCTCAGCCCTTGGCAAGGCACAAGCATCCATAAAAAAGATCTTCCGGGGGAAGGTTTTTGAAGGGGCTGGAAGAACCAGTGGGCGCTTCTCCGGCGCCCATCAGCCCAAGGTCCCCTTAAGCACCAGGCCAGGCAAAAAAAGCAATGGCTGGAATGATGGACGTCAGGGACCCTTTTACCCAAGTGGAGGGTCTTGAAGAGGCAAATCCTTCCAGGGAGGCAGAGGCTCCAATTAATCTCAGAAAGGACAACTGGGTAAGCAGTGCCCCTTTTTACCCCCACTAAAAGCTAGGGGGAGGGTTAAGGTTGTTTGCACACAACTAGGAAAAGATCACATTGGACCCCTGGGTACTGCAGATGGTCAGGGGTTTCTACATAGAATTTTATCAGATGCCCACCCAAGGAGCACACCCCGGCCCTGGTTTTTTTCACCCAAGGAATCCCTCCTAATAGTCCCAGAGATGAGGGCAACTGCTAGCGAAAGGGGCGATTTGCAAAACAACATGCCATCCGGACGGGTTTGTAAGCAATATTTTCTTAGTCCAGAAGAAGGTCAAAGGATTCAGACCTATCATAAATTTGAAGGAGTTCAACAAGTGCCTGACATATCGCCACTTCAAGATGGAGGGCCTCCGTCTGCTGAGAGATATGCAGCTATTGGGCAATTGGATGGTCCGGCTGGACCTCAAGGGTACCTACCTCTCAGTCTCCATCTACCTTCTCTGCACGCGAGGTTCCCACAGTTTCTCTGGTGGGAGCAAACATTTGAGTTCCAAGCCCTTCCCATCGGACTCTTGTCGGCCCCGCGGGTGGTGCTTTACTAAGCTATTATGTCCGATGGTGGAGGTCCTGCGTGCCAAGGAGGTACAATTGATCATATACCTAGATGACATCCTGCTCATGGATCAGTCTCAACAACAACTTATATATAATTTGAACATGACTATGGCTCTGCTGAGTGATCTGGGCTTTGTCATCAACAAGGACAAGTCGGAGATAAATCCAACCCAGAGGATTTTGTTGCTGGGGTTCCTAATTGACTTGAGGGAAGCCACCTTGAGCCTTCTGACATCCAAGATTGCCAAATTGATAAAGGAGATTCGAAAGGTCCTCAGGAAGGACAGGTTATCTCTGAGGCAACTTGCCAGAATAGTGGGACTACTATCGTTGTTGATTCAAGCCATTTTCCTGGGACCCCTCCACTACAGAGCTCTGCAGAGACTGAAAGCTGACCATCTTAGGAGACACCTAGACTACTCAGAGCTGCTGTCCCTGTCGAGGGAAGCCAGATTGGAGCTTTAATGGTGGTTGGACAACATGGAGGCCTGGAATGGCTGAGTGAAATTTGGAACAACCCCGGATCTAGTAATAGAATCAGATGCCAGCTGACAGGTTTGGGGAGCTAGATGCAGAGAGATCGCCATGGGAGGAAGTTGGTAAAGAGGGGGAATTGTCTCTCCACATCAGTTGTCTAGAGCTAGTGGCGGGATCCTTCGCAATCAAATCCCTCACCAAGGACAAAGCGTCATGTTGTGTTCTTCTAAAGATGGATATCATCTCAGCAGTCCGCTATGTCAACAGTTTGGGAGGGACTCGGTAGAAGGCCTTGTCCGATCTCGCAAAGGATTTCTGGTACTGTTGCTTTGAGAGGCAGATTTTGGTGACGGTGGAGTATCTGCCGGGCATCAGCACCACAACAGCAGATAGGAATTCAAAGAACTTTGTGGATAAGAGCGACTGGAAACTGGACCGCAATATCTTTCTAGCCCTCACGGAAAGGCGGGGCACGAACCATCTGGATCTCTTCGCATCCTGACTGAGCTGACCGCTTCCAAGGTACTTGAGATGGAAGCTGAGGAAGTGGATGTTTTGTCTGCAGGACTCGTTCAAGGACAACCCATATGCCTTACTGCCATTCGTCATATTTCCCAGAGTAGCGGCTCAGACTCTGAAACAGAAAGTGTCATTGATCCTTATAATTCCACTCTGGAGGTCTCAGGCATGGTTTCCCATACTGATGGAACTCTCTTGGGATCTCCAGATCACTCTGCCCTCGTTCCTGTCTATCTTCAGGGACCCTCTGGGGCAACTTCATCCACTAGTCCTTCAAGGTCATCTAACACTCATGACATGGAGGATTCCAGGCGATGATGGAAAGACAAACGCCTCTTGTGGGAGGCTTCAAAATTCATCTATTAGGTGTGGCCTGCGGGCACAGCTAAAAGATACAGCTCGGTCTGGTGAGGGTGGCATTGTTGGTGCTTGGAGAGACAACTAAATCCCAAACGGACAGAAATTACACACACAATACATTTTTGGCAGAGATGGCACAAGCAGGGTTGGCAAACAGTACGGTAAACTGTTGAAGGTCCACTATCTTGGCAAGCCACAACACCATTGACAACACATCAGTGTGAGGACACCCATCGGTTCGCAGACTTATGAAAGGGATTAGGCTTAGGAGACCACCAGATCCCTGATACTCAGAAGTGTTGGATGTTAATTTGGTATTAGGACTTCTAATGAGTTGGCAGGATAACCGGTACCTGTTGTGCAAAGAACTATCTGCAAAACAAACTGCTTTTCTTTGCCTTGTGTTGTGGAAGAGGGTTTCAGATGTGTGGACATTGAAAATATCTGCCAGGGTTTTCACCCCAGAGGGGGTATCATTTCGATATCCAGGAGAACAAAAGCCAGTACCAGGTTTGTCTCTTATCCTGCTTTTGAAGATACTCCTAAATTGTGTGTGGTGTGCTGCATTAAGGTATATGAAGAACTGAGAAGTGAGTATAGATCTGCAGGCGTGAGACAATTGGTAATCACAATTAAAAAGCTGTTTAAAGCAGTCTCTTCACCTTCCATTGCAAGGTCGGTATGGTGGGTGATGGTTGAGGCAGGAATTGATGTGAAGCTGTTTGGTGCTCATTCTGCTAGGTGAGCCATGGCGTTTAAGGCCTCCAGGTAGGTGGAGGGCTTGAGGACATAATGATTGCAGCAGATTGGTCAACAGAGTCAACCTTCAAGAAATGCTATTTCAAACCTAAGCAAATAAGCTTTAAACATGCATTATCGTCGCCTCTGGTCCTGACATAGAATTAACTATTTCCTAGATAAAGAGGAGGAAAGTTTCAATTCTATTAAGGACACAGAGGCGAGGATTATCCCTCCCCAGAGTTGGGGACCACCTCTCTCCCCTCATATGACTACGTTATAGTAAGTATGTATTTTAGGTCAAGTTTCTTTTTGAATAAGTAAAGGAAGTTTTTGCCTGTATATAAATTGAACAGGAAAATGCAATTTTCACAAAGTGATGCATGAATGTAGTGCCTTGTTGTCATTGACTGTATGGTTACCTGGGATTGTTACAGTAACAGGATCAGATTTAGGTTCTATATGATTTTAACTGAAAAAGGTGTTCACAGTAGTAGATGTACCACCTGAGACCATCTGTTGTATGTTTCAGAAAATGATCAGTAATGAACATACAGTGGATGCTGGTGCTTAACTTCCTCCAGCAAAGAAGAAGGAAGAGGAACGGACATCCCATGAATATATACAATGGACAGTTATTTGATTGGACTGTGGTTACTATGGAGACCGCTCTTGGACTCATGGGACATGTAGTGCTAATGGGTTTTGTTCAGTGTTTTACGTTGTGTTCTTTCAAGCTGCTGTGACATTAAAAGTGAAGAAGAGCATGGATAATCCTCGCCTCTATGTCCTTAATAGAATTGAAACTTCCCTTCTCATTATCTAGAAACATTTTCATTTATTTGGACGGAGACTGCTGTCCCCAGAGATGTGGCATCAGTTTCCCCAGAAGAAACTTCTGGCTCTGTAGATAGACAGATAGAACGGACTTGTGCATCAGTGGTGCATGAGGTGCATTGGGACCTAATACCCAAGGTGTGAGGGTCCCTCTGTAGATTTCTGTCTCTCTTTTTTTCAATAACCAAATTTGATTGATTTTGGTAACACACCATAATGCCACAGCTTTCAAATACCCTCTTTGGGCTAGGCCACCCCAGGTCTTCCCTGCCTGAACCTCCCCTATCTCCCATCTGTTCATTGATTTTCCCACAGTAGTTCTACCACTGTCCCATATTTTGTCATAGTTGCAGGGGCATCCCCTGGCCCTAAATATGGGTTCTTCAAGCTTGGCACACCCGTCGATAGCTGCTGTCAATGATAAGATATTACAAGTCAGTTGAGCTGTCTAATATCATGCTGTCTCTTTAAGGCCAAGGGTATGGCCATCCCAACTATTGCACGGTCACCCCTGTTCCCACTCCAGCCCTCTAGGATCCCCAGTAGTGCTCCCTTGGACTTCAGTTAGTATTGCCTCTATGGCTTCCCAGGTTGTTGCTATCTCTGGGGGCACCCAAACCATGTGGTAAAAGTCTGCCTCAGGAGAGGAGCTGTGGGAACAGTTTGGCGTGTCTGTCTTTCCCACTTTTGGGTGTGAGATAGGTTGTGTGGATATAGCTGAGCTAAATGAGTTTGAGGTGGACTGGAATAGCGAGTTAGTGGTACTGGGCATCTGGGCATTCCACCAGTCTTTCTCTGTCTCCTCCAATGTTTCTATCCAGCAAATGTTCTTAAAGAAAGCAAGTTATGGAGTTAAGTATAAATGGCCTGTATATCTGAGAGATCCCTCCTTTCCGCAGGAAGCCCTGTATGAATTTGGCCTCTGAGGGGTTATATTCTGACAGTACATTAATACCTTTTCTGTTGCAGGGGAGTGCATGTCTCAGTTGCAGATATTTGTGTAATTGAATAGGGGAGAGAGTGTATTGTAACTGGACTAGAGTTCTCTTTATTACCCAACTGTGAGACAGGGAACATATTTACCTTTCTCGCACTAGGGCCTTTGTCACTAATTCCAAGCAGCAGATATCTGGGGTGTCAGGCCTAGGGCACCAGAATAACAGACATGCTAAACTCAATGTGAAACTGTACTGGCCCCACAGGCCTAGCATCTGTCTTTTTAACATCATGCAGTTAAACCATCATGGCTCCCAACAGTGGGATCCATCTTCTTAAACCCCTACTCAACATAGCACCAACTAGGTGGTGCACATGCGCTATCCTACATCCCTCCCAAAGCATAGAAACATAATTGTGTTTTCAAAACAAACAGACCTGTTGCAGTACCTCAAAGTACTATTCACAGTCACAATACTTTGTTGAAGGGGCTGTGCGGTTCCTGAGATGATACCTTAGATACTCGCTTCTTAGTGATGATCTCACAGGCTCAGCACAGCCTGGGACGCCTCTATGCAACTCTGCTGGACTTGGACCAACCTAGGGGAAGGTTTTGGAGGGAACATCACTCAGCCTTCTAGGTGGAGACCCTTCAGCCCTGTTGAGCAACATGGTTTCATCTGACGGGTCCACACTCAGGGATCTTAAAGTTCTTGTATAATGAAACATTCCTTGTGGCCTCGTCATCACTATGGCCCTCATTCTGACCTTGGCGGGCGGCGGAGGCCGACCGCCAAAGTCCCGCCGTCAGGTTACCGTTCCGCGGTCGAAAGACCGCGGCGGTAATTCTGACTTTCCCGCTGGGCTGGCGGGCGGTCGCCTTCAGACCGCCAGCCAGCCCAGCGGGAAAGAGGCTTCCACAATGAAGCCGGCTCGGAATCGAGCCGGCGGAGTGGAAGCTGTGCGACGGGTGCAGTTGCACCCGTCGCGTATTTCACTGTCTGCGCAGCAGACAGTGAAATACATTTAGGGGCCCTCTTACGGGGGCCCCTGCAGTGCCCATGCCAGTGGCATGGGCACTGCAGGGGCCCCCAGGGGCCCCGCGACCCCCCCTACCGCCATCCGGATCTCGGCGGTCCGACCGCCGGGATCTGGATGGCGGTAGGGGGGGTCGGAATCCCCGCGGCGGTGCAGCAAGCTGCGCCGCCGCGGAGGATTCAATGGGGCCGCGGTACACTGGCGGGACCCCGCCAGTGGTGCCGGTCCGACCGCGGCTTTACCGCCGCGGTCGGAATCCCCATT
This sequence comes from Pleurodeles waltl, assembly GCF_031143425.1. NCBI lineage: Eukaryota > Metazoa > Chordata > Amphibia > Caudata > Salamandridae > Pleurodeles > Pleurodeles waltl. The sequence goes on along the minus strand of NC_090449.1, from coordinate 310,517,521 downwards.
GGAGCACCGCCGGCCTGTCGGCGGTGCTCCCGCTATCCTCCGCCCTGGCGGTCAAAGACCGCCAGGGTCAGAATGAGGGCCTATGTCTGTTAGCCATTATTGATGCATCCCATGCATAACTGATCAGGACATGCATGGTGGTCACTTGAGGTGTCAGTTGGTACTCTTGCACAAATGATTATAGAGCCCACTCTAAGTGATGATTACAGGTGTGAGCAATCAGGATAGCTCAACAGTGTCCTCAACCTCGCTTTTGGCCTGTGCCATAGCGGCATGATGTCTTGATGCTTAATCCCCAAAGATTTTAGCAAGACAGTTATCTCTTACCTCTGAAACGGGAAGCAGTTGCCAGTACTGAATTTCTGCAAAAGGTTAGCCGTGATTTTCTCCAGGTTCAAGATGACTTCCCAGGTAGCTGTACTCTTCACCACTTCCACATTTTTAGGGTATATAGAATAGGCATTGACGACCACTAACATATAACAATCATCATGAAGATTTTCAAAATCGGCGCTGGCCTGTGCACATGCCTTAAGCAGGATATCTTCGGAGATGATAGGAGCTGGTGGATCTGGGCTCCTAACCCTTTGTCGAGAAGCATGAACCATACTCTGTTGCAAAGCTCATTCTTGGTTTTAGCCATGCCTTGGCCTGCATAAGCAAACAGATCTCTAGGGGCACCAAGCTCCTTATGATGACTAGTATATACCCATGAAGAAGGTGTCCTTCTTTGGAGGCCACCAACTCACGTGTGACATGATTAAGGAATACCTCCGCCTGTTGCACCTCTATGTCCAGTGAGACAGGTTGTGTTTGATGGCAGTCCAGTTTCTGGTCTGTATGGCTTTTAGAGCCACCTGTAGGCAGTTGTCTATTCTAGTTGCCTCCCCTATCTTGATTAGTGTAATTGTCAGTAACCGGGATCTCTCCCTATAAAAACCATGCATATTTTTAGGTCTCTTTGGCCATTTGTTCCTTCTTTGGCCTGACGGATCGAGAATGCCTACACAAATAGTCTACTATGTCTCCCCTCTCTATTTGGGAACAGCACTGCTTCATAGGGGTGAACAGTAAACTAGCATGCACTGCAGGAACCCACTCCCTACACCTCTGCTTTTGAGACAGCACCACTTCCAGCGATGTGGTGCTGGCAACTCCTGACAGCTCATTCTCTTTGGCTGGGTCAAAATACACCAAAGTAGTCTTGGCAGACAAGGCCTCCTTGGTGTTCTGGAAGGTGCTTCATGATTTTCCTCAGGTCTTTGAAAGCTTACGGATTTGAACGGTGAGTAATGTCAAGTTCTTTATGAACCATCTACAGTACTTTACCATCCCCAAGAAACTCCTCACCTCCTTGACTGAGGATGGTAGAGGTGCCGCTTTTATGTTTCACTACTTGGCAGGGTCAGAGAGCGTCCCTTCCACTGAAAACTGGTACCCAAAGATGCTGATAACTTAGACCCTTTTTAGCACCTTTCAAAGCCTAGCATAATGTTCTTCTAACGAAGAAGTAAACACCATTGCTTAAACAGAGAACACCATACAGCCCACGCCACACCTCTCTGATGTATTTTGGAATACCTTGTATGCACTTGAGATTCCAAAATTAAGTCCTTTATACTGATAGAGGCCAAAATGTGTGGAGGTGGCAATAATGTACCTCGACTCAGGGTCTAGTAGGATCTGATGGTAACTGGACTACAGGTCCATTTTGGGATACCAACAGGCTCCGTTCAGCTCACTCACAATATTTTCTACTGTTGGTGCAAGGTGCTTCGCCCTTTTGTTAGTTTTGTTTAGAATAAGCATGTGCACTACAGTCTCACTTTGCCCTACTGTTTGGGGTTTTGGTTCACAACGTCATGCGACATCTGGGGAATTGATTTTGCTACTGCGTCGATTATCTCTGTGCCCTCCAACTTTCACAGCTGCTGTTCAGACTTGATTCACAGGTGAAATGCCACTCAGCAATGTCTCAGGAAAGTGGGTTGGACTGTGGGGTCGATGTGCAAATGTACTATTATCCCCTTTAAGCACCCATTCCCTTAAAACAGTTCTTGAAACCCATTAAGAATTAACAATTCCATGTAACCCTGTAGCATGTATGTGGAGTGCAAACTGGATGAGCCGCAGCTTCTCAGCTGTTTGTAACAATTCTTAATTATTATCTAAAGTGCAGTACACACAGAAATCAACACAGTACTAAGGGAGAGGTTCATAGTAATCATAGGAACACAATGAAACTGCATTTGCTCTGACAGAAAACATGCGAGCCCATATTCACATTATACAGAAAGAAGGCCCAACTGTGTGTTATACAAGCCTCAGCTGTTTGGTAGCTTAGCAGCACGCCTGTGGCCCCTTGTGTGACATATACCTTTGCTTGGGTGCCATGGCCTTTGTAGACAATGTCTGGATTGAACACACCTACCAACAGCAACGAGGTTGGGTGTCCATAGGTGTAGACCTTGACTTTCATTGGTGTCAACATCGTTTTGGTTTTTAGGATGTCATATATTTGTTTGTTGAACACATTGATAGATGATCTTATGTCAATGATAGCAGTCATCGGCTGGCCAAGAACCAGTATCTGGCACTTTGGGGATGAGCAGGATTTGGCATGGTGCTGATAAGTGGCACAGACTGTGTGTACAGTTTCTTTGGCCTCGTCATCGTCCATGTCACCATCTAATGAGTGACTTGCAAGGGGCGTAACGGCATTCACTGTTTTCTGGGGAGTTGCAAGTGACTTGCGAGGGGCCTAACGGCATTCACTGTTTTCTGGGGAGTTGCCTTTGGGCTCAGGAATTATCAGCACACTTCTACAAAACGATTCATCTTCCCATACAATGAGTATTGTTTTCCACTGGTGGGCAATCGCATGGGTGGGGAAATGGTCCTCTGCAGTGACCATATGGGCAGTGTTGACCTTTTTGATGACTTCTTCTTGGTGATCAGGTTAATCAGCTCAGTCTTTATAAGTTTGTGCAAACAGCCTACCTGTGAGATGCTCTGGTTTTCAACAGTTTCTTGGAGTGCCCCAAGGTCAGAATGTCTTGTAGCAATTTGCCAGGTCTGAGCTTTGCCAAGGATGAACTGCACCCTGATTTCCTCCATTTCTTCCCAAAAGAGCACATGCTGATTAGCTGCTTGAGCTGAGCCTTTGGCAGGCTCCACTGAGCACCTTTGGGCTTGTCTTAGTAGGAAACGATCATAGTTGGGATTGGCCATGGGTTTTAAGTAACCATTTAGTGATCAATGATAGCATAAGTGAATGGGGGACCTGATTCTGGAAGGTTGCATGGCCGCTTGTAGACAGCTTTCCCTGCAAGGACTAACAAATGGTATTTCCGGGTGTCTTCCACCGCAGTGCCCCAAAGTACATTTCCAACAGCTCCGCCCACAGTTTCCACTTGGGTGCCTGCACTAACAGTGATGTGGAGTTGAAAAATGGCTCAGTGGTAGGTATGTTGGTCATGCTAGTGTACCTTAGATTGCAGTGCTCTTGTGTATTCTTAGCTGAAAGTTTAGGGTGTGGAACCCCCCACCTGCTCGAGTGTCTGGTCACTGAGTTCCCCTAGTGTTCGTCTTACTCCTGACTGCGGTGTCACTCCTGTTGGCAGTCTGTGCAGGCCATGCAAGGCCAACTGTGATGCCTCTTCCTGGGTATGCGTAAGGTGAATTGTGCATGGTTCAGCCAGGCCTCGCAGTGAAGGTGAAAATCAACACTCCTGGAATGTGCTGGCTGGAAGCTGAGGTGTGTGCTTTTGAATTTGGGGCAAGACCTGTTAACATGGAATCCTGGCCAGGCCCCCATGTGCAGGGAGAAACTCCCTTCGTGCCTGCGTCATTGTTTTAGTTGTTTTTTGTTTTTTGTTTTTTGTTTTTGTTTTTCATGAATACATTTCCTTTTTGAGACTTTATTCTTGAAAAACCAAAACAACATTGTAGAATAGGCTCATCAAACATGGGTCACTTGACAAGAAGTCACTGCCTTCAATGGAGCTTCAGTAGAGCTTCCACAGTGGTGGCTCCATTGAAAGCAGTGCGATCTTCAACTGCTTGACAGGGATATCTAAATATGACGAGTGGTCTGGTGGGCCACCCGCCATCGTCTAAATCAGGGCCATAGGATGTAATTTATAGGATTTATTTCTTACCATACATAGTCTTATAGATGACTGCCACTGTAAATATATGTATCAGCCAATGAACTCATATTATTACACTGAAAGATGAAAAGCTGAGTTGGGTACGAGATTTGCACCTGTGCCTTCAAGTTACCCACAGATTTTCACAAGTTGAAGATTGACCCACTAAAGCATGTTTACAGCTACATCTTACAGCAAGAGAATCAGCAAGGAAATGTCTCTGTGGATTGATGCACATACTTCTGAGATCTTTGCACAGCCAAAATGTTTCAGCATCCACAAATGGTGAAATAAAAGAGATGACAAATGTGTCTGGTTCTGGCCAAAGTAAATAATCTTCAGGTCATGGGTTACACATTTTGTATGGGTGTGTAGTGGTTCAAATATTGGTTGGTGAGATCCAGGTGTAAATTACATATCACCAAATGCATATCTGGTAAGATAACTCAGTGAGTTATGCACAACATGCAGGGCATGCCCAGTATGCTGACTTCCAATATCTGAGGTGTTTACCTAGCTCTTGCAGTGTACCTCTACACTGATCCACACAATGCACTAATGTTTCATTGCTGAGACATTTACAGAGATAATGTGATGCACCTTCATAATGATGCGAAAGGTACTGTTGAAGAGCTCTATCGTGACGTGAACCCACAATTTTGTGAAGTGAGTGACTATGGGATGGGGGAACTTTAAACAATAATGTATATGTTTAAACAAATATAGGGCCTTATTTAGGGTTTGGTGTATCGGCTACTCCATCAAACCATGATGGATATCCCAGGTAACGTTTTACAAGAGCCTCAGGATTTAATGCACCTGTAATGCAGCAGACGGGACTTCCACCAAGTATGTGATGGAGAATCCAATCCGCCAAACTCTAAATTAGGCCCCATAGTGCTCTGGTTTTGGAAGGAGGTTGTTTTGAAGTGGAAGTGCTAGGTAAGGTAGAGGGATGGATATGTTGGAATATTTGTGGTAATTTAATTGCCATCGATAACAGCTATATAGCATTTTGACCAAAGTAATTTAAATATACATTTGTTAGAAAGACTGGCATGCCAGGGAAACATGCAGTGGTGATTGGTGATACAAGCTGCACCTCATGTATTCTGAGGCTTGTGGAGTTTTTGTTAACCAGACAGCAGGAAAGATAAGTCCATAATCCCCTAAAAGATCAGTAGGATAACAGAGGTAATTTCACATATGCGACAGAGAATACAGGCGATGGTCTACTACCTCAGCCAGCTGGCTATATTACCAAGTAAGAGAGAAATGAGTGGGCGGTAGGGGCGTTTGCCCTACAAACAAAAACAGACCACGGATTCATGGGATTCGTGCCTGCCATCTGAGCAGTGGTGAGGTTTGGGTCTTGGATGGAGTGCTACAGCCATACCAATGTCTGTTAACCAGGTAGCCGAATGAGCACACCTAGGGTGTACAATAGCGGGAGTGCACTGATCATGGGACTCTTCAATCCTGTTGTGCATGCACTAAGCAGGGAAAGTATTTCTCATTGTACAAGCCCTGGGGACATGTGTAATCCCTTGGACTGTCCTTTCTTTGAGTGTGAGCACGTATTGTAACTATAGAGGAACGAGTGGATTCGCTCTGGTCTACCAGCTGCAAGAGTTATAGGTCTGAGGAATTTGTCATGTGCACACATGGTTGTGGGTAGTGTATTCCGCGAGCAGAGTACCTAAGTGATTACCCAAGTCCATTTGAAGGTGGGTGACGAAAACTTTTGTTCAACTCCCTTTGCTTCTGGAAGTCCAGAGAATTCCACCTTTTGGCTAGTGTCATAATAAGGGCGCCTTGGGCACAAAGGAGAATTAGTCCCTCTGCCCTCAGTTTTGGTAGTAAAAGATTGCAGTTGTGGTAGGCCACTGTCCATACCACACCAATGAAATCTACCTCCCTGCTTCTGGCCTGCTATGCAGATGAGGTATGCCGCGTGGGAGGGAACTACAAGAACTCCTTGAGCCCCGGCATGGGTGCACTGTGGCCCCCCCTCTGTTCCTGTGCCCCCTCAAGCCAGTTCTGATGTGGTGGATTCCTGGTGGGTAGAGAGCGGGGTTGGGGATTCTGACAAGTTTTGTAGGATTCCTGACTCCGCATCCACCTTTCAATAGGGTATAGGAGAGGTGGTTATGCTTTGTCGTCACGAGGCAACAGCTGAAGTGTAACATATAGCCTTTATTTAATATGACGTGACATAATGTGATGTGATGGAGTGCAACAGAACAGAATGGAATATGTTGTGATGGAATGGAATCTGTTTTTTTGTAATATTCTCATTAGGTAATTATGTGCTCTTAATTCAAACCATTTTTTCCAGTTACTGAAAAAGTCAGGAACACCTGGAAAAGGGTTTTAGGTCAGCTCATATACTCACTCTACTGAAGTTAATTCTTTACCCTTACAGAGTGAAAACTAACTAATGATTTACCCATGACCTAAAGCACCGGTGAGACACCTGTTCGCCCAACAGTATTTGTGAAGAAGATCCGGCCTCGCTGCTTTTCTGCAGACTTTGGAATGAGGAAATCGACTTACTGTACCTTCCATTAATCTATCCCCGTAAAGCGGGGGCTCCAACAAATAGGTAACAGCACTAGTAAACTAGTGAACATAATCTCTAAAAACTGGACAAGAGAATTTAGCGGAGAACTACGATGATTATTTGATGAAGCGTTTTGTAAAGCGCTACATGTAACCTAGGTCACTTTAAAATAACAAGAGATGATATACACAGAAAGTTTTGATATATTAGATCTACAATCCAACCAGACGTGTAGACCTGACATACTTTGATCACCTCCAGGACGACTATAACCCTAAGTAAAAGTCTGTTGGCACTGTTCGATTATCAAGATTTTTCTGAAATGAATGTAATGAGTTTTAGTTTGGAGTTGAGGCTGAGGCTGGGCCAAACCTTTGGACCTGGACACCAAAGGAACTTCCACCATACTTTAGTTTGTCAAAGGATCACGGTGTAGAAACGGCAAGAAAGCCATCGGACACGACACACGGCTGAGTCAGATATGCATTAGAGTATGCTAGGCTCCTGGCTAGAGCTTAGTTAACGAACCTTTATGAAGGTCATCAGGGCATGTGGCCTACTTTTGTTGTCTTTGCAGATTGGCGAGGAGTTTTTCGAAGGCTAGTGCAAATTACGTTACAGAAGACTATCATGGTCGTTATGGCATCAGACTACATATGCTGTGTAAAAGTACTGGGCATAAATATATAACTTTTGACAGTATACTGGGAAGTACCCCTCAATTAATCCTTCAGATTTCTCATATTTTTTAAATGATCAGGAAAACAGAATGGGATTTAGCATGGCGTCTATTTCACAGGGAAAATTTACTAACTTTATCCTCGAATGGGGGTGCTGAAGGAAGTGTACACAGTCATTGCACCATTTGCTGCAACTTCAAAGAATTCGCCAGACAGCTTATTTGCAAGAAGCTACAAAAGGTTGAGTCCAGCACCTTGTAGTCTAACACGCTGCTTGCTCTCAATTTATGAGAGATGAGATGTCCATATGCTCACCAAATATATACTGGGAGTGTTTTGTCTTTCAGGTGTTTAGACTGTTAGAGTTTACGGTCAGGTTGGCTGGGGTAAACAACTAGGCCAAAGTCTGCAGCCTTGCAATGCTGTACGTGAGGCTTGCTTGCAGTACAAGAAGTAGGCTATGCACATGGTACACCCGTTCTTTTGTGGTGTAATATAATGCTTATTCATAGATGAGCTGAGTTTTGTGGATTTCGAAAAGTCTATGATATAGAAAGTCTAATTTCTGTTGACGCACCAGAGATTGCCCCAAACGTAGGTGTATTGAAGGACAGCGCTAGATTGCACGACCGTCAATTCGGTGACTACCTTTTTCCTATGTCTAAAACACTTACCAACTTGGGGATGCCGAACATTTGCCTGAAAAGAAATACACAGGGAGAGTTATTTATTTTCCAGTGTTCCCCAAAGCCTGACTGCTGTCTGCCTCCATTCTACAAGCTGTGTCATACTGTGGAGAAGCATTAAGAACAGCCTTTCTCTTATTGTTTGTGGCCAGCCTGCCTTAATTGTCAGTTTTATTACTTTACTCCATTGGATACCCCTCTTATGTGAATGAAGCGGGGCGAAGAGAATGACTGCAGACTGGTTAGCATGTGAATGAGATGTTGGCAGTAAATGTTTCTGTGGCTCTGGATGCAGGCCTCGAGTGTTTGCTGACGTGGTTGTTGAATGCATTCAGTTGTGATTGTTTAGTGCCTCCGTCATGTGGGATGACTGTGAGTGGTGTTTACAGTAATGACACGGTTCTTAAGTGAATGATATGAGAATAAACATTAAAATGGCTAGCGCAGTGATGCAGCTTTAGGAGTATCCTTTGCGATCTATGTTTCAATTTTGTAGTTCAACACTTCTGAGTGATTCATAACAAGATGTTTTAATTTACCTTTGATTTATGTGTGGCAATTATTTTTCCAGTTTTTATTTAAAAAAAACATTACATTTTTATTAAATTTTTATGACATCCTCACTCTATGACTGGAATGAAGCATAACAATAGTCTTTTCTAATATGTTTTTCTTCTCAAGAGATATGCCTTAATCTCGGTCCATCCAAAGTTTTTTTCCCATGCTGCTCCTGCCTATGTCTATCTGTGCTGCCATTAAGACTTCATTTGCAGAATTAAATATTTATCGTTTCCTATACTATATTTTCGAAGTGCTTCACATCAATGTTTTTTTTTTGTTAAGGCCCCACATGATGTTGCGATTGTGGTGCACTTGCTATGATTTTTGTCCTCACTATCTGCCTTTCATGAACGTTTTTCACTTGTTACGGCCATTCAGTGTCATTGATTTTATATTTGGCCCTAATGCCACCCCCTGTGTGAAACTAACCCCTTTGATGTTTGTTGTCTGTTGTGGTGCTAATTTTTCAATGCCTGTAACATGACTATGCCCTGCGTAAATGTCATTCATTTTTTATTGCCCAGACTAGTGTGCAAAATAAACGTCAAAACGATTTCTAAAATGGCCCCTTTTGACCAGGATGTAAGACATTGGCAGCTGTTGACGATTTCCCTGTTGGGGAGTGCAGCAATGTTTAAGATGCTGACTCTCCCCATGTTCTCTATATTCTGTAGAACTCACCATATAGACTCCCAGAAACCGACTTTGTTCAAGTTGAGGCTTTGATGCACACCCTAATATGGGCGGGTGGGCAGCCGAGGATGGCCCTGCGTACCCTCCAGCAGTCTAAGATGAAGGGGGAATAGCATTGCTGAATATTTGCAATTATTATGAGGCTGCGCAGGTCCTTATGGTTAATCACTGGGAATTTGCCCAATGGGGAGACCCAGCGTTTTGGTTTGATCGCCAGGCTCTGGGTAATAGATGCTATCTACACTGGCTGTACAGGGGTAAACTGGCTTCAGAATTGGTGGTTCGGACTCGGAGGAAGTTAAATAAATAAATGGGATGGGGCTGTCAATTGACCCCAAGAACACCATTGTGAGAGGGGTTGAGGTACCAAAGAGTGTTGGCTTTGAAGGGTTTTCGAGGTTGGGACAATATAGGCATTTTGACCCTGGTGGAGGTATGGGGTGCTAACGGAGTGGTCCCCGTTGCTCATTTGCAAATGGAATACCAGATGCCTGACACACAGTGGCTGAAATATGCCCAGTTAAGATCTGTTCTTCAGCTCAGCATCCCCTCGGATTTGGAGATGCAGGAGTACTCTCTGTTGAAGATGGGATTGCCGGATGGGCCAGTAAAGGAAAAACTGATTTCCCTAACATATGGGACATTGATGAGAAAACAGACAGTCCCCCTTATCTGGTCTGCAGTGTAGACTGATGTGAGATTGTAGGGACCTCAATGAGGACGACTGGTGTGAGGTACTTATGTTCTCTGCTAAGGGGGCCATTTTGGCTTTTCTCCACCTTATTCCACTTAAAATCCTACTTAGAGTTTACTTCACATATACGTCACTTTACAGACTGAGTAGGGTGGCAAATGCTGATGGTCTCAGGTGATGTGGCTAGGAGAGCACTTTCTATCATACGCCCTAGAGTTGCCCTAAAGTTGGGAATTTCTGGGAGGCGGTAAGGGAAACATTAGCGGGTGCAGCAGGGATGTCCTTGGGGCTTCAGCCAGGATTTTCACTGCAGGGTGTAATGGGGGCAGGCAGATCATACGCAATATCACAAACTATTAGTCAATCTAGGATGCATGGGGTCAAAAAGGGATATTGCCAGAAAACCGGGCTCAATGACTGTTCCTCAACACCAAGAATGGTTGGATGGTATGGACTACTGTGAAATAATGGAAAAGGAAGACTTTTGAGGCAGTGGCTGTGAACAGAAATATGAGAAAACTTGGGGTGGCTGAATCTATGTGTTTGGTTGAAAAGGGTATCTACAGTGGTGACACCTGTTGCCCGAGGAGGAGTTCAAAATACAGACAAGACGTCCTGGCTGGCCCCATGAAGTGACGGAAGTTTGTAAAAGGAGTAACACTCTGACAAATTGAATCTGACTTATTTTGCAATAAATGGATATATGTACTGTGGTGGTGGTGGGGGGGGATGGTTTCTTATGATGTTTGTTGACATTGCATAAAACTAATAACAATATATATTTTTAAAACCTATGTCTTTAAAAAAATGTTATCTTACTTTCCTTTGGTGATGGCTGCAGCACTTCGGCCAGGGAGTGGTTGCTGCCTGGGAACCTCTATCATTTCCGAAAACTAGAGACCTAGTGAATTTCAGCATGTTCTCATGCTCCAACTGCTCTACAAACGTCTAGATGTAGCTGTAAGAAGTAAATCTACGCCCCTTCATGGTCAAATAAGTCTGGAACATCCAGCAAATAACAGACATCCTACAATTCTTAGTTCCTTCAATTGCACCAATATAAACAGTACCTCACATGTGTGGGTGGGTATATCGCACATGGCAGGAATGGACCAAAATGGTAACTATGAAGGATACCATTTTTAATTGGAGAAGTGTGGGAGAGCTGAATGGTAGGGCGTTTTTCCTGTGGTTGGAAATTGTGGAGTTTTCTGTTGCATACATGTGTGGAATTTCACTTTTTTGTCCTTATTTTGATATTTGCATGGCATCCTGGGTAAGATATGTTTGGTTCAATTAAATCACCCCACAATGCAATTCCCAGCTTCTCTAGTTTTCTGAAATGCAAAAAGGTCATAGTGCTCTCCATGTGCAAAATCAATATGTGCCCCATTACTGCAACCACCCCCCATGGAAATTGAAATGAAGTTGTGTTTTGCGTCAGGCATTGAAAGTTGCAGGAATTTCTGCATTAGAAAAAGTGGTAGAACCCACACAAGCCACACCATTCTGGACTCGCCTGGCTCTCTACTTTCCAGGCAAACCTAACATTGATAGCTTTCAATTTGGCCTTGTGCAACCTGGAACCAACTAGTGTACCTATCCACATGGAAATTGTGTTTTTAGACACATTTTGATGTTGCAGGGCATTCTGGGTAAGGCAGAGTGTATATACCAAAATCCCAACACCACCTGAAATACCCTAGGTTTCTAGTTTTCATACATATCTGGTGCTAGTATATATCTGTGGGTATTGTCTGATTCCAAGCCCTAATATGCCAGCCACCCACCAAGAGCCCAAAAGAATGCAATTCGCAAAGCTTCCCTTTGATCTTCTTTGATTCATCCTGGCACAGATGTTGGAATCCTGGGTGGAAAGGAATTTGCCACCTCCTACAGATTCTAGAATGTTCCATCAGAGACATGTGAGAAAATTATTTTTTTAAACAAAAATTTGTGGTTTGCTTATGATTTTGGGTAAGAGAGCGTAATGAGATTCACACAAACCTCACCATCCTGTCTACCCCCGGCCACTAGTTTTCATAAATATCTTGCGCTAGTACTTATTTATGGGTGTTGTTTTGTCTCAAGCCTTAATATGGTAGGTACTCAGATCCCCTTAAGAATGAATCTGTACAGGTAGTGTAATAACCTTTTCTTACTCACATCTTAGGGCCCTTCCTCTCTCAGACAACAGTTCCACCCATACAACTGAGGTAAAATTTATCAGTTGCGGCTCCCACTAATTATGAAGGCCGAGGTGGCGCGCGGGGTGGGGAGAATTAAATAAAAAATAATTAAAAAAAAACACTTACCTTACTGCCATCCCCGCTCCTTCGTCTCCTTGCTGCATGAAGGCACAGGCTCCCAGCCTGCCCTTACCAATCCTGACGCTGCTTAGAGCAGACTGGGACCCTATGCAGCTCTCTCCAGCCCAACAACTGTGTTGCTAGGTCTGGAGAGAGCCCTGTGCGCATGTGTGTTTGGCCGGCCCGAGACAGCCGGCCAAACACACATGCACTCTGAGGGGGAGTGCTATGCACTTCCCCTCATTGCTCGTCACCCCTGGGGCCTCGCTCTTTTACCCAAAAAACGATCATAAACAGTTTATGATCGTTTGTTGGGAAAAGGTTTGCAGCTGCCGCTGCTGGCGGGGGGCAACGCTCCTCCCCCTTATGGAGTAGCCGCCCCTGGCATTTATATCAGGAGCGATGTCAGAACCACGAGAACCATTGCCACCCCATGCAGATGCCAGTTTTTCCATCCAAATAATTTTTTTTTTTCAAACAAAGCGTGAGGGTTGCAGGGCATTCTGGGTAAGAATAAAGAGTGGGATCCACTCACCCTGCATAGCCCTGGAGTACCACGAGTTTCTAGTTTTCATATCTGACATCGGTTGGTAGGCTTCTGGATCGCCCTAGTCCCAAACAAGACAGGAAAACTCCATTCTAAAAATGCACCATCATTTCTACGCTTAACTTGGTCACGTTTTGGGCCTTTCTTGTGCAATAGACCCACCCACGCATGTGGGAGTACCGTTTGAAACAAAATAAGAAAAGTGTGCAGAGCAGGATGGGAGGAGATTTGCTGTTATACGTTGAATAGTTCTACATTCTTTACTTTCTCCTGTACCTAAGTGTTCAAAAAGAACACTTTTTGATAAAATAAAGCAAAATCAACTGTCATTAATGGTATTGCAAAACGTGGAGAGGTATAATTAACCTTATCCCTGAACATAGTTTCCTATGTACATTTAAAAAATGAACTGACATTCTTAATATCCAGTTTTTATTCAATAAAGCCATGCTTGATCAGCACAGAACGAAACATAACAAAAGCCACGCTTTAGTTGTTGGCTGCACGTATTGTACAGTTTTGGCAAAACGAAGAGTTAAATGGATGCACATTATATTACTTTCACCAATCAGCCTTGAGTACAGAAAAGTACAAATAAAAACCTTGTGGCTTATTTCTTTCTTTCCTTTCGCCTTTTATTCAATGTTTACTTGCTTTCAAAACATTTTGACGATATACACAGTTAACCCTAAGCTGAATTGGGAATTCTGTCTACATTTTTTAGAAATGCATAGTTTTCTGGGTTTACCTTTGGGTTTTGCACCATTTTACCCATATATACATGAATAGGTAAAATACACAAATGTGTAAAATATTGGCCACCACTTAAACTTTAAAAAACTGCAAAAATCAAAGTGAAAAATTATTTTTATTCCTGTCCTCCTGTTTATGAAAGCTGGGAAGAGGGTGCTCTGAGCACAGTAAAAGTATACAAAATATATTTACTTAGCAGTTGGTACAGGCATCATTGCTTGTGGGGCAATGAATACATAATTTCACTCTAAGAATGCGTGCTTACAGGATCACCGTCCCTTTACTGCAGTCTGTGAGTCGAACAAAACACCCGTGATTTTTCACATGCTTGACGAGAGCCACCTCACATGATATTAATGATAGTCAGTCTTGAACTGAAATTTTAGTTATAAAAAATTGACCATTGTACAGCATAATCAACTGTAGGCTCTCGTCGAGGTTAGTTTTACAAATAAAAGCACACACAGTTCAAGTTTAACAGACTCAAATGTGTGTAGTTCACCTAGTCAGGTTTCTGCTTTGTATTTGCAGTTTGTATGACGTTATAAAAATAAAATGTGAGTCCCAGAATGAATATGTGTACTGCAAAGCACATGTACTAGGCAAATCAGAGTGCATATAAAGTATAAATGCTAAATAACTCTGGCGATTAATGTCCCTTTTGGAGAGAGAATGTACTTTTCTCTAGTGGAAGTTTGGACTCTATAAGGTAGCGCAGAGGATTAATGTTTTTTCTCAAGAAAAAACATACTTTTGTCTAGTGGAAGCTTGGACTCATTCTAAGGTAACGCAGAGGGTTTTGTGCCGCTGTAAAGAACATAGGCTAGGCAAATCACAAAGTGCATGTAATGTAAAAATGTCAATATAACTCTGGCGATTAATGTTCCTTGTGGAAAGAGAGCATACTTTTGTCTAGCGGAAGCTTGGACTCATTATGAGGTAGTGCACAGGGTTAATGTGCCTGCTGCAAAGATCGTGTACTAGGCAAATCACAAAGTGCACTTAATGTAAAAATATCAAAATAACTCTGGCGATTTATGTTCTTTCTGGAGAGGGAATGTACTTTTGTCTAGTGGAAGCTTGGAGTCATCATAAGGTATCACACAGGGATATTGTGCCTGCTACAAAGAACGTGTACTAGGCAGTTTAGAGTGCTTGTAATGTAAAAACGATACTGCCAATCTAGTTTGCGCTCTGAGTGCTATAAGCACCATGGCAGCCAGAAAGCGCAGACAAAAGAAAAAAGTAGTACGCCTACGCATAAGTATATCGGCAAACATGCAATTATTCCTGTAAAAGGGTCGGTGTTCAGGACAATAACCAAACCACAAATGTAAAGCATTTACCAGTGACATCAAGTGATTTTGAAAAACAAGCCCACAAACAAATGAAAGAGGTGGGTGTAGTTAAAAGCCCACAATACTTACAACAGGTCAAGGTGCTTGCACGCTTAACCTAAAAAGCGTTATTATTTCAGTGGGAAAAGGGTAAGTAGCAAAGTACTTAATTGTATCCAAGATCTTTAAGACATCAAGTATGGTGCGGAGTTAGGGCTGTCTGATGAGAAGAGTGCTATTCATGAATTGGGTTCTTTCTGTCTGAATCAAGTTGCTAAGGGCCAGATGTAGCAAAGGTTTTTCCCCATTCTGTGTCTATGGGAAAAAGTGTTTGTACATATGGCCCTAAGTCTTTTAAGACGGAATGGTTGTAAACATGGTTTTGTATTTGGAAATTAACTGCTTACTAAATAATGTTTATGACAATCAGTAAGTGTGCAATAAGTAAGTAGCTTGTAGGTACTCAAGACCAAGACTGATGTTAGAAATGGGGTCTTTGGTTGGCAGTCAGGTCGCCCCCTGTCCAACCAAGGACCCTCACTCTAGTCAGGGTAAAGGAGAATCACACTCAGTTAACCCTGCTCACCCCCTTGGTAGCTTGGCACGAGCAGGAAGGCTGAACTTCAGAGACGATGTGTTAAGTATTTGTACCAAACACACAGTAATACAGTGAACCACTACAAAATTACACAACACAGGTTTAGAAAAATAGTAAATAT
This sequence comes from Pleurodeles waltl, assembly GCF_031143425.1. Taxonomy (NCBI): domain Eukaryota; kingdom Metazoa; phylum Chordata; class Amphibia; order Caudata; family Salamandridae; genus Pleurodeles; species Pleurodeles waltl. The sequence continues at coordinate 310,501,828 of NC_090449.1, read as the reverse complement.
TTTATATGAATAAACAAGACCAATTACGATTAAAATCCACAGTATACAGTTAAAAATACCAAATTAGCACTTAAATCAAGAAAACAGTGCTTTGAAATAGAAACACTGCAAGTTGGTAAAATGCGGCGTCGTAATGGTGTTGTTTCCTACAAGGTGACGCCAATGGCGCCGTTCATGAAGTCGTTCGACCCCCCAGTACAGTACCTCAAGTACAAGTAGAAAATAGGCCGGTGCACGGAGTCGGCGAGAGTGGCTTCGTTGTGTCCGATGCGGCGTTGGTTCCGGTGCCACGAGGCAGAAGGACTGCTGTGTAGTGCAGTGGCATTGGATCTTCTCTACAGGAAGATGGAGGTGAGGCAGCGTCGGATGCAAAGTCGGTCCCTTAGTTCCAGCAGATGCTAAATCCGGCAAAGTTGCAATGCTTCAAGGTGACCTCAAGGGGTCACAATGATGTCACAGGGCTGCATGCGCTACAATGGCGTTGGATCATCACGGACATTGGACTCACGACACTACGGTGTCAGCAAACTCTGGCAGGATCAGCGGTTGCAGCGACACGAGGCCCACAGGGTCGTCGGACTTCTACGAGGTCCACGACCTCTGGGCAGGCGGTGTCACGGTTCCAGGGTAGCGGCTTCGACTCACAGGGTTGTCGGATTCACGTTCAACCAGGTCCTGCCTCGGGGCAAGCAGCATCGCAGTTCCAGGCAGTGCCGTACTTTGCGATGTTGCACTGTGTCATCTGGCATCGCTAGACTGGTTTCTCTCCAGGAATTCACTTTCAGTGGTCCAGAAACTGGAATGGTACTCTCTGGCAAGCTAGATTCAACAGCAAGTAGACTCAGGTCTGGTTGGTGAAGCCTTTGCTGTACCTGAGGCTTCAAAACAGGAGACAAGCTCTACTCCAAGCCCTTGGAGTCACTTCTCAAGCAGGAATGCAACAAAGTCCTGTCTCTGTCCCCTTGCACAGGCAGAAGCAATCACTGCAGGATAGCCTAGCACAGTCACAGGCCAGGGCAGCACTTCTCCTCTGCTCTCCAGCTCTTCTCCGGGTAGAGGTTCCTCTTGAATCCTTGAAGTAATCTAAAGTCTGGAGTTTTGGGTGCTCTTCTTATATCTCTTTCTGCCTTTGAAGTAGGCCTACTTCAAAGAAAAATATGTCTTGTTTGTAAGATCGTGTCTTGCCCAGGCCAGGCCCCAGACACACACCAGAGGGTCAGAGGCTGCATTGTGTGAGAGCAGGCACAGCCCTTTCAGGTGTGAGTGACCACTCCTCCCCTCCCTCACAGCACAGATGGCTCATCAGGATATGCAGGCTACACCGCAGCTCCCTTTGTGTCACTGTCTAGAGAGAGGTGCAAACAGCCCAACTGTAAACTGACCGAGACAGGCAATCCACAAACAGGCAGAGTCACAGAATGGTTTAAGCAAGAAAATACCTACTTTCTAAAAATGGTATTTTCACACACACACTCTAAAAAACAACTTCACTAAAAGATGTATTTTTAAATTGTGAGTTCAGAGACCCTAAACTCCATATTTCTATCCGCTCCCAAAGGGAATCTGTTTGCGCTTTAATAATATTTAAAGGCAGCCCCCATGTTAATCTATGAGAGAAATAGGCCTTGCAACAGTGAAAACCGAATTTGGCAGTATTTCATTGTCAGGACATGTAAAACACATAAGTACATGTCCCACCTTTTACATACACTGCATCCTGCCCATGGGGCTACCTAGGACCTTAGTGGTGCCTTAAATGTATAAAAAGGGAAGGTTTAGGACTGGCAAGTGGGTACACTTGCCAAGTCGAACTGGCAGTTTAAAACTGCACACACAGACACTGCAGTGGCAGGTCTGACACAGGATTACAGGGCTACTAATGTGGGTGGCAAAACCACTGCTGCAGGGCCACTAGTGGCATTTGATTTACAGTCCCTGGGCACCTCTTGTGCACTTTACTAGGGACTTACAAGTAAATCAAATATGCCAATCATGGATAAACCAATCAACAATATAATATAGACAAAGAGCATATGCACTTTAGCAATGGTTAGCAGTGGTAATGTGCCCAGAGTATTAGAGACAACAAAAACAGGCCAGAAAAAATAGGAGGAAAGAGGCAAAAAGATTGGGGATGACCCTGCAAAAAGGACCAAGCCCAACAACAGCTTTTTGCAGTAGCTGAAGGATCTGTCCAGATTTGAGTTTGTTGGGAAAGGTGACTTGCGTCTGTGTGCAGTTCTGTACTGCTGGCTGCCAGTGCTTCTCTGGAGAAGGATTAATAATAGGAGTGGGGAATCTCAATATCTGATGGATCTGAAGGTGGAAAGGTTGTTAGCAAGGTGTTTACAAGGGACTATCTTGAAAGAGGTCCACTTCTGCAATTTGCACAGAGGGATATGAGATACTACAGGAGTCCGATTTTGGTGAATACTTGATAGATGGCATTGCACTTCACAGTTAAGCACAGAATCGCGGGGTCTGGCATTATATTGAGGTTATGCTAGAGACTTCTTTTGATGCCACAGTTGTTTTGGATATTCAGTACAATTGTTATACGTGTTTAGCTGAGAAGGTGAGGTTTCTATTTGAGGAGCAGATATATTTCAGTCTTGATATTAGGTTTAGTGTTGTTTCTTTTCTTCTGCACTTAAATCGTTTGCTGTCATGGGTACACCATGTGGCAAAGAGCTTCAGGTTCATAAAGCACTTCTAATTGTCATACATGTCCAAACATATATGATTAAGGATGAGACTGCCTAAGTATTTGAGGTCGTTGACATTAGCTTTGCAATCAGATTGGTTGTCGGAAAGATGAGTGCTTGCTTCACAGTTTTCTTTCGGAAGGATTAGTACTGAGGTTTAGTTGGTTTTGATTGAGAGAGGTGGATGGTTGATGTATGCAAAATAGTGATTGGGTGGCCATTGTGGTTTAACAAGTAGGTTGAATAGTGCTATTTATAAACCTTGGTGGAGGAATAGCATAAAAGGGTGAAGTCCAAGAGAAATATACGATTGGGTTACTTGATGGATGATGTGCTGAAGGTCCAGTATTTCCTGTATGAAAGCTATTTTGGGTCCCTGCTGAAGACCAGGTGGAAGGTGGTCTGAGATGTTGAGAGAGGGAAGTGGCTTGTGTTGAGTTTCACAGAATAGATGGTTGTGCATTCCTAGAGAGTAAGGGAAAGCAAGGTCATAAGACATAACATTTCTACCGCTTATCAGGACTGAATGCTGAGATTAGAGGCCCCAGAACGTGTATGTGCCTCTACTCCCAAATTCTTAAAATGGTGCCACACAGAATGTCAGCACATTTGTGAAACATATCTGAGCAGCACTATTGCTTCGAGTTGGTACTCGTATTTTGCAGCAATAGAGTGCCCATTGTCAGGGTTTAGAGGGATTTCACCTTCTTGAGGACTAGCAGTGTGAAGTCATACTTAACACACTTGTAGTCATTGGAATCTACAGCAGAACAAAGCACTTAAAAACACAACAGTCCTCTAATGAAACATATTTTATGCAATAAAATATATTCTAGGTACTGTAACACTTATTGTGAAAAAAATATAATAAAAGCCTCAAATAATGTTTTCGTTATTTAATACCTAACTTTTTATGGCATGCACAGAACCCAAAGGGGTCTTTGTTTTTGTTGCCTCTAGACCGACCAAAATTGTTAAATTGTAAACCAAGCAGAAGAACTTCGAGAAACAGACAATCTGTAAAGGAACAGATTGACAGAACAGTAAGGTTTTGTGGCAACCCGTTTCACATAATGCAAGCCTACAATGAAAGGCACGTGATGCTCCATACAGGTTATCAATGTAGAGTATGAAGAGGGTTGGATCATTTGAGCTTTGGGATCTGGTAGGATAACTTTAAGAAGTTTTTTCCTCAAAACCCTGGATTCATAACCAATATATGATGAGATGATAGAGTTCTAAAGCATGCTGTCTAATGTGGGAAGCCAAAAGAAGGTTTTTAAAGAAAAGATGTCTAATGAACACTTGTGTGTCCCTATCTGGATTCTGGTTAGAGAGTCCTGGAACATCTGCCATTTTAAAATAGAATCTTATGCTAGGTTAACGTAGACGGAATTTTCATAATACAGCCAATGCGCCCACAAAGGCACTGACTCCTGTAATCCAACTAGATGAGTAGCTGCTAGGAAGAAAAAACATATTGGTAAAAAGCAGCAATTTGATGTGTGAGAGAAATATGTGTGTCCAATTTGAAAATAACTAAACAATTGGACTGTTTTAGGACAGACAGACAATTTTAGGAAGTTCTCCTAGAACTCGAACAGCATGTTCCAGTCTTCTCTTGTTCAGTTTCAGTCTTCGTCTGCCCATCTAATCCATTACCTTAAAGATGCAGTTATAGAAGATCCACCCTGGAAGCACAAGATGATTTGAGTGCTATTCCTGTACATATACAGGTGGATGCTATGGGAATGGATGCAACAAATCAGAGGCTCAACATAAACATTGAAAAGATAGTGTGATAGGGCAGAGCTTGCGAACACCACAGGACAGAAATCTTTTTGATCTCATGTGCCCTGCCTAAAAGAAAGGGTTTGTACCCAAAGACCATCAATCAATCCAATCCGTTGTTCTGTTCCATTTGAGTGAAATGCTTTTATTGATATCTGGGAAGTGCCTTAATAAATGTATTGCTCAAACTAAGAGTGCGGCTTTACTTGGCATCGTTTCCTCTTAGCTTAAAGCAAAGCAGAACATTGTGGCATTGTTGTCAGGATACGAAGTAAGAGATTTAAAAAGTGAAAATCTTTGGCAAAAAGTCAAAGGTAGTTTTCCAGGTGCCAAAAGACATACCCCGTGGGAAAAAGCACCCTATAATGCTCTTGCAAATAAATGCACATGTGGGGCAGGGGTTTGTGAAAATTGGGGTGAATGTCTTGTAGATGCTGAACCAACTCAGGTATTAAACTGTTTCCACAAAGTTCCCATAGACATGGGATGGGAATTATCTCTTTTAGGCAGGCAGGGCTGGATCCTGTTATCTGCACACAGAAAAATGTATGAGAAATGTGCTCAGTTAGAACAAGAAAATCAGCAATTGGAGAGGCAGCTAGTCGAAGCCAAAAATAACAAACTATGCTGTCCTGTCAGAATAAATTACTGCAAGATAAAGTTGACACTTATCAGTCTGTTGCTGAGAGCTGCTGTGCACATTGCACAATATAAATATAAGAAGCATAGGGATAAAGTTAATAAAAGGAAGGCTCATTTAGCCATTGCTATAGCAGAGCTGGACTGGGATCCTGACGCTTGGGATGCAAATATTTGGGATTTCACAGATTTTTCTGATTCTAGTGAGGAGCTTTGTAAAAATAGTGCTGTTCAGAGTGAGGCAGATGAACAGAAAATAATTCAGGTGCAGCCCATACACAGCCAAAAGTTGCACAGGGACCTCAGTACCCTGTTTGGGGGGCTGCAATGGATTCTTAAGAGGATTAAACACAACAGGAAATCAATTATATTATAGTCAGTTTTAGGCAGAGATCTGGGGAAACATTACGTACATGGATGGTGCTATTAGTTGACACAGGAGCCTCTGGAGCAATGCTAGATGTAGGAGATGCTCCTACGTTTTGCATACTTAGCACTGATCCCACTGTACAGGAGCAGTTTAGGGGTTATAAGGGTAACCAGCAGATCACCATACTACAGCTAGCAGTTATGGGGTGTAACCATAAGAATTCTACAGAGTCAGACTGGCTGCAAAATGATAAGCCCTGGTATACAGTGAGAGATGCAATGCAGAGAATGAAGGAGGAGTGAATGAAAACTGCTAATTTCAGGGTGATGCTCACCGCCTGTTAGGCGGCTCGATCTCTGTGTCAGTGCGCAACAAAACAATACGCTTTGCTCCTCCAGCCTACGGACATGTGATAGTGACCCTATTAATCACCCAGACAGATAATTCTTTAAAGAATGTACTGGAGGCAGTTTGTGAGTTAGGAGAGCTTAGAGACTGGATGAAACCTCGGAGACCCTCAAGGATGGTGTTAACAAAGAACAGATAGATGGGATAAATACCAAGAGTCTGTGGGAGATGATGTACCACAAGCGATGGCTGGACAGAAAGGAGGGTAATAGAAAAGTAAATAAGCAGGAGAACAAACAAGTGAATCAGAGCAAGTCACAGATACCGGAGTAAGGAAAAGAAAGAGAAAAAAGTGTTTCTGCACAAGGGAATGAGGAGGAAGATTTAAATACTGACTGGTTGACTGAGGAAAACAGAAAAGGGGAGGAATCTCCTTACAGATATGAGAGCATATATCTGGACTTGCCTTGGGCAAAAGTTGACAGGTTTAATTCAGATTAGGAAATAGGCCAAACTCCTGTACAGGGATAGGGTTGCACAGATAGCAGACCTCATGTTGATTTAGAAATTGATTATGAGCATAAAAATGTTCACAAAGTTTGGGCCTTGGTGGACACCGGAGCGGTGGCCTCTTTAATATATTGAAATCCAAAAACGTTTACAGGTCAGCACTACACCATCACAGGACTGGGTGGAAAGCAAACCCCCGCTGTGCAGACTAATGTTCAAATGAAAATAAAGAGAGAGACCCAAAACCACAAGACACTGTTTTGATTGTGCCCCTCCTAGAGTATATACTGGGAATTGACATTTTGAAGGGGATGACTTTATACTTGGATGATGGTTGTTATCAATTTGGATCAAAGCAATATAGTTCAGCAGCAACCGTATGGATGGATCGTCTAAAGATACCCCCAGTGAAGATGCCTACACCCATGAAGTTGGTTCATTTGAAACAGTACCGAATCCCTGGAGTGCATGAGGAGATAAATAAGACTGTGCAGGTTTGACAGAGGCAGGTGTAATGACCCCAGTCACCACTGAGTGGAACAATCCTTTGTGGCCCATACGCCAAGCAGATGGGTGCTTTGGATTGATGATCAATTATTGTGAATTGAACAAATGTGCACCCCCTCTGACTGCTGCAGTCCCCGACACCATCACTTTAATTGAGAGAATACAGAAACATAAAGGGACCTGGTGTGCAACTATTGATATTGCGAATGTTTTCTTCTCCATTCCACTGGCCCCTGAGAGCCAGGAGCAATTCTCCTTTTCACACTGCGGAAGACAATTTAAGATGTTAAGGCTCCCTATGGGGTATGTACACAACCCCACCATTTGTCACTAGATGGAGGTAGAACACCAGGAAGAACTATCCTGTTATTCCAGGGGTGCAGTTGTCTCATTATATCGATGGTGTGATGGTTCAGGGAGAAACACAAGAACAGGTTCAGACTCGGTTAGACAGGGTTGTGGAACTTTTGAAGAGCAAAGGGTGGATGATCAATTCAGATAAGAAGCAAGGACCCTCTCAAAATGTGAAGTTTCTAGGAATTCAGTGGAATCAGGGACATATGGAGGTACTGCCGCAGGCAAGACAAAAGATACTAGAATTTGCCACATCCCGTAGTAACCAGTAAACTCAGCAATTCATTGGATTGTTTGGTTTTTGGAGACAGCACATCTCTCACTTGAGTCAGATTTTGGCCTCTTTGTACAAAGTGACTCAAAAGAAACATGAGTTTGAATGGGGAGAGCAGCAGCAGTGTGCGTTTGAATTGGCAAAGGAGGCAATTTACCATACCTTAGTATTATGGCCAGTACAGGAAGGAGACATTGAGTTACCTGTAATCGTCCAGGGGCAATATGCAAATTGGAGTATGTGGCAAAAACAGGGAAGAAAGAGGGTGCCCCTGGGCTTTTGGACCAAAAAGTTGCTAGATGCTGGGGAGCCATATGCTCCCTTTAAGAAGTATTTACTAGCGTGTTACTGGGCTCTAGTGGATACTGAGCAAACAAGCCTAGGTCATAATGTAATTCTGAGACCTGAGATTCCAACAATGCAGTGGGTGATGGGTTCACCTAAAACTCACTGGATAGGACATGCACAAGAAGCAAGCGTTAGAAATGGTACATACAGGACAGGGCCTGAGTGGGACCAGCAGGAACAGCCGCCGTGCATGAACTGGTGGCACAGGCCCCTGTGCAGGATGGTGATATTGTGCAGGAGGTGCCAAAGATAAAAGCTTTACCCTTAAGGTGGGATGCGCCATTTCAATTCTTGTCCCCTAAGGATATAAAGCATGAATGGTTCACCGATGGTTCAGTCAAGTATGTGGGGGACAAAAGACATTGCAAGGCAGTGTCATATAACCCACTCCCCAAGAAGCTACTTTCCACGACAGGAGAAGGGAAGAGTAGTCAATACACAGAATTGTACGCTGTATATCAAGCGTTAAAACAGGAACTTTCCTGGGACATATCAAATGTATACTGATTCTTGGTCCACCGCCAGTGGGCTAGCTACTTGGCTTCCCACATAGAATGCACATAACTGGCAAATACATTCTAAGGAGGTGTGGGTCAAAGAATGATGGCTGGAAATTTGGGAAATGTTAGAGCAAAGTACCGTTACTGTGTATCATGTAGATGCCCACTGTCCACCGATTCACTGGAACAATGATTCAATTCCTTTGCAGACGACAAAGCCAAAGTCTCAGAGGCAGAAGTGGCAACGCAGGATTCTGACTTAGTTGGGATGGCTAAATGGGCGCACCAAAAATGTAGACACTTGGAGAGAAGGCCATTAAGAGGTGGGCAGAGATTAGAGGGATGCACATTTCCCTAAACTTGATAAAAACAGTGATCATGCAGTGTCCTGTTTGTCAGCACACACAACAGAGATCTGTCCCGCAAACTGTCAGGGGTCAATTGGGGAGAGGGAAGTTGCCAGGGCAGATATGGCAAATGGATTACATTGGGTCACTACCCAATAGTAATAGGTGTCTATATGCTTTCATGGTGGTGGATACTTTTTTTCAATATTTGAATGCATACCCATGTAAATGTGCTACTCAGTTTAATATCCATAAAACTCTGGACTTATTAATGTTGTATTGCTGAGTCGCTCTCTAAGTCCAGAGCGACAACGGGTCACATTTCAAAGATAAATTGGTGCAAGATTATTGTTCACAACACAATATTGAGTGGATTTATCACGTTACATATTATCCAGAAGCTGCAGGATTGATTGCGAATGAATCATTTATTAAAAGCACAATTTTGAAAACTAGCAGACGGTACCCTGAGAAATTGGAGAGATCATTTGAATGAGGTCTTGATGATACTTAATAATTGACCCTTGACAAATGGAGAAACACCATTATTGCGAATGCAACCCCAGCATTACAGATAAACCCCATGTTGCAACTAATAATATCATCTATTGGGGGACAAAAACAGGAGCTTTAGCTTCTTACCGAGCCACACCAGAATCTGCAGGTCTTGATTTGCATGCTTTGAACAGTACAGATTGAAACCAAGAGACATGGCGCTTCATGAAACAGGTGTTGGAAAACAAATTCCCTCGGAGCACTTCGGATTGATTTCTCCTCGATCTGGATTGGCACTCAAAGATATTCAGGTCCTGGTGGGAGTGATCCATGCAGACTATCAAGGGGAAATTAAAGTTATTTTACTGAACAGTGGACACACTGATTTGATAATACAAAGTGGAGACAGAAGTGCTCAGATTGTTATTATTCTAGTGTATGGAGGAATAGTTAAAAATGGGACTGCCCTAGCCCTTCTTACAGTATGTGGGGAGGGAGGTTTTGGTTGAACTGACAAAATCCTGGTGCTAAGGTGTGGGTAGAATCCCCAAATTGTCCTCCTGAACCAGCAGGAATTATAGCAAAAGGGAGAGACAATGTGTTGATAGTCATGAAACCAGGCCAGGAGAGATGGGAATATATACCAGCTGATAAAAGTTATTTGTGAGCGTGATCATACTTGTCTCTTTTACAGATCATACTAGTAGGTGTCTGTGTGCTAGTTGCAGTCTGGACTCCCTTTGGGTGAGTGCGAGTGGGGTCGGGAGGGACTGAAAGCCGCCAGCCCGGAAATGATTGACTGACCGAGCCAATCAACAGCTTTAATGCACCAAAATGAGAACATTTGGATTTATCTGGCACACACAGTGCTCAACATATGGGATTTCTGCATGACAAATATGAAAAGTACCATTGATGTCATCTCAACATGTTTAGTCGTCATACCGACTCCTGCCAGCGTTTTGCTGCAAATCTTTAATGCCACCAACTAAGATGGAGCAGTGCAAGAAAGCGACGTGTGGACATACTTCACACCCTATGAGTAATTTTGCCAAGAGACAATGGATGAAAAATGGGCTAACCTAACGCATGTGATTACTTAAAATATTATTGCCAGAGATGTCTGCTATAATCTAAACTATGACATTCACAAATTTGGAAAGTGTACTCAAATGCGCCTTCAAGCAAGAACTGAGTCTCCTCAAGAGGTCCCGTGGGTACAATGAGTGTTATGTCAAGAAAGGATCAGTAAAATGTGTAAAAATGTCACCAACAGCATGTCTTGTGAACACATTGTGACTGCCCTTAGTCACATCAAACATGTTAAATGGCAGGTGGGGTAGTTGTTCTCTTGTGGAAATCCCACCTATAGTTACATTCCTGACAATATATTCAGAGGACTGTGTGCTTTTACATGGTTAGGACTTATGATGTTTCCCTTTTACTCCGTATCACATACTCAACACAAAAGGGAAGCAGTTCAATTAAGCGAAGTCTGTGACTCTGAAATTCAGTTATTATCTAGATCAGAATATCTGAGCTTAAGTATTTCTATAGTAGGAGTTCCAGGGTTAGCTGTTTATAATTCTTGATTTATTAACTAACTTGCATGCTTGATGGTTAAAAATATAAAACACATGGCTATCGCTTTATCGGAGTTATTATTAGATATACGAGGCACCAGAAAAGCTGTATTGTAAAACAGGACAGCAATTGACTATTTACTGTTGAAGCACAATCATGGCTGCTCAGAATTTGATTGCATGTTCTGTTTTAACTTGTCAGACCATTCTAATTCCATCCAGTCCCATATTGAAGCCTTACATGAATTGGTGAAGGGAGTAAAACGAGATGTAGCTCAAGAGTGGTGGGACTGGTTATTTAGCTGGTTGCCTAATTTTGGGCAATTGCGAACTATTTTAGGTGGAATACTCGTAGGGATTTGAATTATAATAATGTTATATTGCTTTATACAATTCATACCTAACCTAATCATAATGTTTAGACAAAAAAGGGTAACTTTTAGACCAGCATGTTATGAGAGTCATTGGTCAAAGGGTAGAGTGTTATGCTATTTGTATTAGGCCACCGACTCCATCTTGACCACTGACTCCATTTTGTGCTCAACTTCAGGTGCCGTCACAGTAGCAGCGCAGGTATTTTTGCACAGAGCTTGTTTTCTACACTGAACATGTTTTTGCTCTTCTCACTAGAGCAGGGAACATGTTGTGGAGATGCGGAGGTGATAAGAGTGTACCAGGGTGAGAATGTTTTCAGCAGATAAAGGTACTGTTCTGTCTCTGGAATGTGCATTGGGGCCTGGCCAGTTCTTCTGCATGTTTTCAACACAGATCAAGTACAGCCAGCATTTGAAGTCAATAACCGAAGGGAGGGGTTGATTGCTGAAATCTTCCTATTGAGTTAATTTAAGGTATATAAAGCGGGGACAACTTAGCACTAACACAGATGAGCTGGTTTGGGGTGTAGACGCACTGCCTAATAGGATCTCACTGGGGAAGTTCTCTTGTCATAGCTGTTCAAGGTTCCTTGGCTTGATGCTGGCAAGGCAACGATAATGATGTATTCAACCCCCATGGTGATGCATTTTAACTTTTCATTATTTATCTTATACACATGTTTAGGCTTTGTTGATGCACTACACAGTTCTTTCTCTGCAATTATTCTTGTATATACATGTGTTCTATTCCATTTGAGTTAATGCATATTTTCATGTATTTGTGTGCCTTTATTTGATATCTGGGAAGTACCTTAATAGATCAATTACTCAAACTAAGAGTGCTGCATTCCTTGGCATTGTTTCCTCTTAGTTTAAAGCACAGCTGATTAACTTGATTCTTCAAGTTGTCCATGCTGCTGCATAGAACAACTAAAGCTGCCTTTTTTATTACAAAAGTTGCATGCATAGCAATTCGCACAGTTTTCAATATTTTTGAAAAAATATGCAAAGTTGTGAATTAGCTGACTATGCAATTTCACTCACCCCTAGTCCTGATATTGCTGCCACCGTAGGCCATTTTAACAATCATTTGCATTTGTATAGTGCTTCATATCCCAGATGGTTGCCCAGTGGTACAACCACTGCAGTTTCTGGGCTTCTGTTGGGGTGAAAGCCAGCTTAAAAGCACATAGCAAGTTATCCTCCACAAGGTAAGCTCCTAGTTTTGCCACATGGATCGCAAGGATCAAAATGGCAGAGTAAAACAGGGAATAGATCTCTTACTACACTTGACCATAGCACAAAAATTGAGGAGGGGTAAAAAAGGGATAAAAAGCAGTGGTATTGTTCACTTGTCTGCACATGTTTTGATGTATGTTTTAAGTACAATTCCAAGACCCTGTGCAGTCTGAATCGAGGAGAACTGGTATGTAGAACAGAAGAGTGAGGCACTGCTAAACGAACAGTGAGGGAGTGAAGAAGAAGCTCAACAACCACGATGTGTCCAACTGTTCCTGTGACTTCTATCTATATACCAACATGCAATGTGTATCCTTCCAAGCCCACGCCACACTTCATTCCTGTACAGTTGATGATGGGATTTGTATCCACATGTGCAATAATCAATAGGATGGTATGTTGTTTTTTCGTTGTATTGTAGTGTCGTTGTCTTCAGAAGAGAGTTGAGGTGTGGTATTGTACACTTGTATTTGTGTGTGTGAGGATTTTTATGTACTATATGAGATGGCTGTGGGGCCTTATCATGCAGATCACTCACAGATACCGTCTTATGTCCAGTTAGGCTTGTTTATTTAACCTCATTCTCAACCCTGGAAGGCTATATCTGTGAGCAGTGAGGCTTAGAAAAGGAACTATATGTAAAGTATTTAACAGCACCAAACAGAAAAGAAAGCAACAACATAGGAAAGAAAAAAGACACCAATTTATAAATATAGATTATAATTTTTTATGAATTTTTAGAGACCTTGATTAACAAAATCCACCGGAGGGTTCAGAGGTTTCAGATTTTAGAAGATATTATCACATTAAAAGGCACACAATTCAACATAACCTTTGTAAAGGGTCTGAGCACTGTCACTGAGGTCTGGACAGAAGACCAAATTGGGGCAAAAAGTGAGTAGAAACCTGCAAAAAGTTGGTTTCCTTAAGTGGGCACTCCCAGCTAATAGATGTGGGAGAGCTCAACTCCAATCTTGGTGAGTCTCCCTTACCATTCAGCAATGAAATTGGCTGTCCTATTGCAGGGCCTACTCTGCCTCACATCCTTCTGTCAGGGTACTTTCCACAAGGGAACTGATCTGCCTTGACAGGACCCATCCTAAACAGGAATTTAGCTAACTCTGTCTTTCCCTCATCCTTTACTTTAACCTCGGACAGTGAGGTGCCTTCCTGCTCTAACCCTAACCTATCCAGGACAATACCTAGCTCACCCACAGAGGATATCCAACATTGGAGTGACCCCACCATGACGAACAGGGACAGCTGGCCTACCCTGCTACCTGTCATGGGGTCAGACGTCTATGCTAGGGACAGTGCTGCCATAAAGCCAAATCCCCAGCATAGGCTACTGACAGCTGTCAGTGCCCAAAACCACACCCTTAGCTCTCCACTGACAAATAGATGTGCTACTGCATGGGCTACTTTAGGTTGAGGGTGCGCTTCTGCTTTTTCGGAGTAGGTGGGGGGCTACCACATACTGTGGCAGACATCCTCCTTCTGAAAGTTCAGAGGTGCGACCCTTAAACTGATCAGCTGCCCGAGTCTTAAGGACTACTTGGGAAACAGGCAAGACCCTGCCAGTGCCAAATTTGGGGTTCCCCCTTACTGGGTTAGAATTCCCTTGGCTCACTGGATCCCTTCCTAAGAGTTGCCTTCCTTTCCAACCTTTCTTTTTCTTTCCTTTCTCTAGGGCCTGCTATTCCTAACCTTAGGGAAAGTACAGCCAGAATTCTTGGGCGAGACAGTGCACTGGGCAACAACCTCATATGAGCTCAGACCAACCTTTGGGATGTCATTACCAAGGAGACAATCTAGGGGGAGGTCTGAACTGACTACCACCCTATGCCAACTAAGGGAGTCACCTATCTCTAAAGCTGCCAAAGTCACAGGCCTTGAAGTAGCTTCACCTGGAACAGCCGTTACTCTTTTTCTTTCTCCTGGAAAATACTAATCTGGAGGCACTAACTTGTCAAGCACAATGGTTTGACTGGCACAAGTGTCTCTCAGGGCAGTGACATGGATTCCATTCACCTTTATGGGGTAAATTGCGTACTGCCTTTAAGAATCACCAACTAGGATATACTCATCAGAGGAATCATCCTAAGTGGCAATTCCAGTGGTAACCTTTCTATTGGGGCAAGCTGCATCCCTTTTCTAATGCCATACCTTCTGACAAGCAAGACAAGGCCCACTACCAAATACTTTTTTTAAGCCTTGGGAACCAACTACTTTGTTGACTAGAGGTGGGGTGGGTCTTGATTTCCTCTCCTTTAGGGTCCTGGGGCTCTGAGGAATTCTCTTTGGTGGATTTACCACTTCCCTTCTGTGGGCCCAACCTCCACCTCTTCTTGGGATCAAGGCCCTGGGTTTTCATAGGTACTCTAGTTCTTACCCACTCATCAACCCTCTTACCCAACTCTCTAAAACTAGAAGTCTTTGAATCTACCAGAAGCTGGTGTAACGTCCCAGAGGCTTAATTTGTAAGAATGTGTTTCTTCACCATTAAATTGTACAAGCCCTCATAGGTTTCAACCTTGTTCCCCTTTATCCATTCATCCAGTGACTCCACAGATGCATCCACAAAGTCCACCCATGTCTGTGTGGACCCCTTTGGTGTATTCCTCAACTTAAGTATGTACTCCTCTGGGGTAAGAGCAAATAGCTCGAGTCTCCCCGCCGTGTGGGTGTAAGAATCTGCCACTTCACCCTCAAGTGTAAGTAATCTATCTCTCCCCACTGATGATAACAATTCCCACAACAGGGCCACCCAATGTTGTGCACTCATCCATCTCATCCTAAAAGCCCTCTCATAGGATGCCAGCCACTTGTCTACGTCATTCCCTTCTACAAACCTTAACTATCCCTTTGGGCAACCCATGATTATAGTCATCACCTGTAGGCACCTCTGACTCTTTGTTGCTGCCACCATTGTCTTGGGGAATTGACCCAGCTTGGTCCATTTCTCATGTAGGACCAGTCTTCTTGCTTGGAGAGCCAAGTTCTTCACCTCAATCCAGTTCTTTAGATCTCCCTGTGGAAGTGAAGCTCTCTCACTCCCAGATAGTGATCTATTTCCTGATCTTGTTCTGGGAACTTCACTGTGGCTGTCCCCCTCAGTTTCAAAGGGGCATGTGCTATTGTCCTCTTCATCACCACTCCCAGTGGTGACTTCCTCTGCCAGTTGGGCATGGGCTGTCCTTGCCTCTTACCATGCTTTGTGGGCCTAGGCCAATTTCCCTCCTCCTGCACATCCGTCTTAAATCATTGATTTTAGTGTGGGCAGGGTAGCCAACTCAATTGCTCTACTCCCTATCTTTTAAGCCTTTGCAAAAACCTTTGCTACTTATGAAACTTATGTCTACTTTTTTGGCTCTTAGAAAAACAGTGCCTAGTGCATGCAGAACTTAATTCGAATCTACTCAGTGTTCCTTCTGTGGTAGCCAACTTATTGTCTGGTACAGCTAAACACAAGGTCTGGATCCCACTGCTAGGCACCAGTAGGTGAGGAGTTGGATGCACTATATGATATGGCTCTGAGGCCTTATTGCGGAGTATACTAACAAATACCTTCTTGGGTCCATCAAGCTCATTTACTTCACCTCAAGCTCAACCCTGGGTAGCTGAGGTTGCATGCAGTAAGGCTTAGCGAAGGAACTATGTGTAAAGCATTCAACAGCACCAAATAACGAAATAAGAAAGCAACAACCCCAATTTATAAAAATAAATGATATTTGTATGAACTTTCAGAGACCTTGTTGAACAAAATCTACCAGAGAGTTCCGGAGATACAGATTTTAGAAGATGGTATCACTTTTAAATGCAACCGGAAACAAACAGTGGTCAACAAAAACTTTGGAAACTTATGAAAAGTTTAAAAGAGTTAGTTTGGCTATTCTGACTGGGGTTTGGGCGACCAATTTAGGCAGGCTGAGGTCTAGGGGACCAGAGTGGACACTTTGGATAGTTACATGGCCACAGAACGTTTTTGAAGCAAAATCCAAACTTTACATGGCAACCGTCACAGACATCAATTAAGTGGTCCAGATGCTGATGAATGCAAGCAAAAGATGCTCAAAGGATGCTTCGGACACAGTGCAGTCCACAGGGGTGTCTTTGTGGGTGTTCCTTGGTCCACAAGTAAAGTGAGGTGAACTTGCCCACAGAGATTGGAGTCCATCGAAGTCCCCTACATTGCAGTAGCAGGCCAGCCGATGCTGGACTACTGGTCAGTCTGCACTGTGGTTGGGCTAAAAAATACTTAGGTGGGGGCTAGTGTCCCTTTGGTGCGATGACTTCGGACTTGGGTAACACTCCTGGGTCAGGCAGACTCAGGTGCAACTTTTGGCTATCTCAGATTAGTCCTTTTGGGTATCCGGCAACTGGTTGCCGCAAAACCTCTGCTGTGGCTATTAGCTTCTCAGTTTGAGCTACTCAAGTCTTGTGTGTCTGAAGCTAGTTCCAGGAGATCAGATGACTGATCCTTGGAGTCACTGCTGTAGGTTAGGGCTGGGAAACAACCTTTTCCCGAACCAGCCTCCGTAGGCACAATCAAGATTTCGCTAGCCCAAAGTGCAGCGGGTGCAGTCCTTCTGATGGCGTAGCCTCTTTGTGCTGGTCCAAGGGCAGCTGGATAGTCTTTCTTCTGTCCTCTCTCTGATCCAGCGTTATCTGCGGGTCAGAGTGCCAAGGGTGCCATATTTATCCCATGAAAGTGCCCTGAGGGGTCAACGTGGTCACTAGCCAATGGGCTAGTAGGTCCCCTCCTCTTGGGTGACGAAGTTCCTGCCTTGTGTGGCATCTGGCTATCCCATAGTGCAACATTCTTGCCCCTTCCAGGATGGCATGACCCTTCCTTGGTCGTTGGGAGTGTGGTAGCCCACCCCAGAGGTGTGGCTGCCTAAGGGCTACACACCTACAGGAAAACCGGTTCCGACACTGGGTTTCCCTCACTGTTCCTCTCTCCAACCTGTCCTCAGGAACAAAAGGCAGCCTGCTCGGGAGAGTTTTCACCATTTGGCCTTCAAATGCGGCTTCCCCTTTGAATCTCACCTTTTTGGGATAACATATCGGGTAGCCATTCTGAGGAAGGAGATCACTCCTCACTGTCCGGCAGCTGCTTTTGTTCTTGAGTCTGGAAGTCATTCTCATGCCTCCCCAGGCAGTCAGAAAGCTGTCTGTGTGCTAGGGGCTTTATAAGGCCACTGGACTAGCTGGGGCACAGAGTGGCAACTTTCTAAACGTTTCTTAGCTTTAAAAGTGACATAAATGTCAACTTGACTATCAGGTCACATTTAATGCCACAATTAATTTGACACTTTAGTTTACATGATGCAGTTAGGTAGTCCCATTCAGGAGTTAGCTGGGTTGGGGTGCCAATCTGTAGTCCCGTGTTAGCTATTGGGGCTTCTAACTTTATCCGCAGCAAAATGACAATTTGGAAGTGTGGCTGTTAAGAAATATTAAACATATATGTCATACTCAACCAAGGCTGGCTCCCTGCTATAGGGCTCAGTAGACCTGCCCTGGGAACTCATATATATTGCTAAGGGATAGGGTGGCTTTGTCACTGGTGTGAATGAAAAAGTTGAACTGGCAGTGCAAACAATGCCCTTCCAGTCTGCAGTCATCAGTTGGGAGCCATTTTGTACTTTCTCACATACAGGGTGGTACAAACAGTGCTACAGCACAGCACTGAATGGACACTCTGCCTTACATGCACTGGGTACCATATACTAGGGACTTTAAGTCAGTACTTACCAATTGGGGGCACTCAATTCAACATAACTTTTGTAAAGGGACAGAACATTGTCACTGACGTCTGGACAGCAGGCCACACTCAGTACCCTCCTAAAGTCGAAAAAAATAGTGGCTATAGTAGTATCAATGGGTGCAAAAAAGTGGGGGGACACCTACAAAAAGCCTGTTTCCTAAACAGTGTGTTTCATTGTATTGTAGTGTTACTGATGCCCTAAGGAGAGATGAGGTGTGTGGTAGTGTCCACTTGTACGCACCTGCCTATCTAACTCTGCAGGGGTATATTTTGACCATGGACAAAGACTGTGTGCATGGTCCTGTGTATCCTTCTGACCCACCAAAACCTTTGCTTGTATGTTGTATCCAGTAGTGAGAAGAAGACCAGCAGATCAGAATGTTCTTAAATTGCAAACTTTATTCCAATATCGACACCAACGTCCTCAGCAGCCCTCCAGAGAAAGATAAAGATTCGTCAACCATCTCCTCTGGAATGCCGCTGAGCACGCCAGAATTCACCGCAGGCAACCTTCCATAAAGGTGCACTGCTATACATAACACTACACAATATCATAAAACATAACACATCTTCCCCCTTAGCAAATACAACAACAGACATTGATCTACAACCACCCCAACTTAAAGCAAAATACGTCTGAATTAACACAATACATATTGACTTAGATGTTTAGGTCTAACAACATTCCTTTTAGGCCTATTAACGTTTGCCTCCAAATTTTCACCTCCCTCCAGCCATCCAACCTCACCCAGAACACTTTCACTTCTTATGCTTGAATTTCCACTGTTGTATCCATGTTGCACTTTGCTTCCCTGCACGTTTTCACCTGAGCCCTCCTCCTGATTACTCACACATCCCATACTGGAGTTTCCACTTTCATGTTCCATCCTGTTTCTCTGCATAGTTTAGCCAGAGCCCACTTCCTGAGCATTACCAACAATTCCCCCACAACTAAAATCACCTCCGACAAGAACACTTGAAGATTGAACATCATGAACCACCTCTTGCTCATCACTAACCTTCACCACATTCCTCTTGTTCCACCACTTACCATTTTCCACCATAATAGAATGCTTAGATACTCTGATGACTTTAGTAACAGGATAAAAACTCGACTCCCCAATTCTTTTACCATGAGGTCTCTTCACTCTAACTTTGTCACCCACACCAAATTGAATATCCCACACACTTTTTAGATTATCATATCTCAATTTACTTCTACCTTGCAGTTTCTCCACTCTCTCTTTCACCTGTTTAATATCAGGAGCGACCCTTCCCTTCATGGTTTCCTCCACCACCCACTCAGGAGACAGTTCATTGCAAGAGTATCTACCCTTTAACAAAACAAAAGGAGCTACACCTGTAGACGAATGAGGAGTATTGTGATAGCACCAAATTCTTTCTGCAACCAAATCCTGCACACTCTTCCCCACACGAATGGCTAATTGAATAGTTTCCTTGAAAATTCTATTTACCCTCTCCACAAGACCATTACCTTGCGGACTATATAAAGCAGTGGTAAGATGCTTAATACTAAGACCCTTCAAAAATTCCATCATTTGATGCGAAACAAATTGTACGCCGTTGTCCATGACCAAATACTTAGGAATTCCCTCCCAACGAAAAATCTCTTTAAAAAATCCAATGACACTGATAGTAGTAGGTTCCCTCAAAAATGTGTACGAAATCCATTTGGAATGATAATCCACTGCAACTAACACATACCTCTTGCCTCCATTCATACCCCCAAATGGACCAATAAAATCTAATCCTAGCTTTTGCCAAGGTATATCAGGAAAAGGTACTGGACATAATGGCACCTCCCTCGTATGCAAACTCTTGTCTGCCCCCTTACAGTCCCAACAATTCTTGACTGCCATCTCCACTTCCGAGTCCATACCCGGCCACCAATAATACAATCGCAACCGTTTTCTGGTGCCAGTTATTCCCACATGTCCTTCGAGAGCCAATTTAATTAATTTGTACCTTAGACTACTAGGAGGTACCAAACGCTCCCCCCTCATAACGAGGTTGTCCTCCACATTTAACTCCTCTTTGACTTTACCAAAAGTTCTCATTACTTTTAGGAACACAATTTTCTTCAGGCCAACCTTCACAAATATCCTTTTTGAGAACCAAAAGAGAGTTATCCTTGTCCACAGCCTCCTTCCAAACCTGTCTGGAAGTGATCCCTCCTGAAACTACCATACCATCAATCATACCCACTACAACCTCTTCATCTTCAATTTGTTTCGTGTCAATAGGAATGCAAACTGTACACCTAGAAAAAAAATCAGCCCTGCCATTACTTCCCCCATAAATATGCTTCATTTTCATGTTAAATTCATATAACTTAGCTAACAACCTGGTCAACCTTGGACAGGTCTTATTAAAAACTTTATCATTCCACAAATAAACCAATGGCTTATGATCCGTGACTACAGTAAATTCTCTACCCCACACATATGTTGAAAAATGGTTAGCACCCCACACGCAAGCCAATGCCTCCCTCTCTATTGTGCTGTAATTCACCTCAGCCTCAAAAAGTCGCCTAGACGCAAATGCAGTGGTGTGTTCCCTACCATTCACCATTTGACTCAAAACAGCTCCTAGGCCAACTCCACTGGCATCCACAGTAATGATGGATGGTGCATCCTCGCTGAAAGGTTGAAGGGCAGGAACCTTCACTATAAGCTCTTTGAGCGTAGAAAATGCTTGCACCTGCTCTTCTTGCCACTGAAAGTTTCCCCTTTCCTCAATATCTTTCTCAATGGTTCAGTCTGAAAAGCAAAATTCTGCACAAACCGTGAGTAATACTCACAGAGACCCAAGAATGACTTCAATTGGTCTATACTCTTAGGAGAAGGTGAATTTTCGATTGCACCTCACAAATCCTTCTTGGGTAAAATTCCTTGAGCTGAAATTCTATATCCTGAATAATCTACTGAATCAACCATGATTTTGCATTTCTCTTTTCTAACTGTAATTCCATGAACCTCCAAGATTCCAATAACCTTGTCAAGTTTGTGTAGATGTTCTTGGACTGACTCAGAACCAATCAAAATGTCATCTTGATAAGCTAACACGCCGCGCTCATTACCGAGCAGTTGATACATAAGCTTCTGGAATACAGAAGCCGCAGAAGCCAACCCAAATGGCATACGCAGAAAACAATAAGCACCAAACGGTGTAACAAATGTAGTAAGACTATGAGATTCTCTACTCAATTCAACTTGATGATAAGGCGACTTAAGGTCGATCGAGGAAAACACCTTCATTCCCCCCAATTGTGCCAACAGGTCCTGAATTTTAGGCAACGGGAAACAGTCTACCAAAATGTTCTTGTTCAAAGACCTTAAGTCCACGCATAATCTTAAATCACCTGTTTTCTTAACTGCTACTACAATCGGAGACACCCATTGAGATGAGTCAGCTGGCTCAATAACCCCTTCAGCACATAGTTCGCACAAGTGCTCCTTCAACTTCCCCCTAATACTCAATGGTACGTTCCGTACTTTGTGTACTACAGGCACTGCCTCAGGTTTAAGTATAATTTTATGCTCGTACCCCTTTACCAAACCAAGTTTGTTTCTGAAGATAGGTGTATGCTTATCAAGTACCTCTTGAAGAGAATCTAACTTCATGTCAATCTTCTCAACCAAAGTAATTGGTTGAGCCATACCTGGTCTGAGAACCATGCCAAACTGTCCTTGATCTCTCCACCCCAAAATGTTGTACCCTCTTTTTGCTACGTAAACTTTAGTATTGATGGCTTTATGTTGGTAACAAATCTTCTCCAAAAAATATCCCATCATATCTATTTCTTGACCATTGAATGCAACCGTTTTTATGTCAGGTGGCATTAAGGTAAGCCCATTCCAATTCAAATGGTAGTTCACATCAGATACCATGGTTATGGGTCAACCAGAATCCACTGTAACATCTAACAATGTATCACCTATCTTGATTTTGCATACAGGATCTTTCAAAGGCTTACAACTTGCATTACATTCAGACATAGCACCCACAATCAAAACGCACCTTTCCACAAGGTCACATTCACTATCCTCTGTCTGCCATGAGGAATGTTGTTGCTCAACCATCATGACCTTTTGCGATTGTCTACATACTCGTGCAAAATGGCCAGTTTTCTTGCATTTCATGCACACTTTTCCTATAGCAGGACAATTAGTTGCATTAGCTAGAGGTGACTTAGAGCCACACCTAAAACAAAGTACACCTTTGGCATTATTTTCCTTTAACTCAGATGTCGCCGACATAAGTGTTTTAGATT
Source organism: Pleurodeles waltl (assembly GCF_031143425.1). NCBI lineage: Eukaryota > Metazoa > Chordata > Amphibia > Caudata > Salamandridae > Pleurodeles > Pleurodeles waltl. Next base: position 310,479,380 of record NC_090449.1, on the reverse strand, counting down.
TAGGTAAAACCATGTTCACATTTTCTACTAGGTTCATTTTCGTTTTGCTTAGTTCTTTAGAAGCTATTAAGGAACGCTCAATACCTCTGGCTATCTCTAATGTTTAATTCAGTGTCGGGTTCCTACAACATAAAATGTTCTCTTGAATTCTCGTATCAAAGCAATTCACTACTAATTGATCTCTAAGATATTGATCTAGGGGACCAATAAATTCACAAGTAGCAGCCAATACCCTGAGCTCAGCTATAAAACTGTCAATCGACTCATGTTGAAATTGTTTCCTGGTGAAAAATTTGTGTCTCTCAACAATAATGCTAAGATCTTTGAAATGATTTTCTAGTCTATTGACAGCTTCTGTGAAAACATCCCATTGATCAGCGGACGAAGGTAGTGCTTGAGGTTGGTGGTCAAAAATCCTTTGTCCTTCTGTTCCCAGGCAATTGTATAAAATCGCTTTCTTCCGAATGGCAGAAAAATTTAACCCATCAATGGCCACCAAATAGCTTTCAAAAGATTTAAATACCAGTGGTGCCATTTTAACGTAGGATTGCCAGGTTCAGGTAGAAATGCCACTGGTAAATTTGCTGTTTGCATAGTGACTATAGCCAAAAGTTCGCAAAATGCAAGTGGCGTGAATAACTTACAAAACTGGTTAACTTAGAGTGTGCGAATAAGTGAGCACTTGCATAAATGCTTCAATTCACTTCCTTTAAGGTGTGTGAGTCACCGTGACATTAACTCACAAAACAAGTGTTTAAACGGAAATGTGCAAATCGCCAAAAAAACTTGCAGAGAGACTCCAACTCCTCCTGTTCACCTTCTTTCAACTGCGTGAGTCTCTATGAAATGTCATCAACAACAGCTAATAAAGTGTGCGAATCACTGAAGACACTCAGGAATACTCCAGCTGTAATAAGATTTGATGACTCATCAAACGCTTTAAGTGTGTGACTCACAGTATATTCCCACTCGCAACTGCGTTTATTAGAAACAAGCAAAAGGTAGAAACAAGGCCTCCAACTGTGATATTTGCTCAGCTTCCAACTGTGAAGATTGCCGAACAAATGCTCTCTCGACTCTCTGTCTCTCTCTGGCAAATCCGCTCACTATAGCAACAGAGTGAGCCAGTAAACAAAGAACAGTAACTATGGTAACCGTGGCACGCACACAGGCCGGAGTTGAAAAATGCCGGTATGGACTCCAAGCTGTGTCATGAGTAAGACACACGCACTGCCAAATCACGAACAAAATGACACACAAATGCACACAGCGCTTGAAATTGTCAAGTAAATTGTAGCGATCCAGTGTGCAGCGCTAGAAATGTCAATGAATTGCGGCAGAAAAAAAAATCCTTAAATAATTGTTTCCTCACAAGTAATCTCAGGCAGCTGACTTGAAATGCGCACATGCAGTATACGTTTTCCGGCTTAAAATAACTTGCCCTTCGTTTTATAACGAAAAACTTTTACCTTTTAGAACAAGCAGAGAAAAGGCTGCGAGGACAGCTGAATGTACGTATGGTAAGAACACGCATAGGTTCCGTTGGTGTTGATACATCCCATCCTCGTCGCCAAATTATGTTATATCCAGTAGTGAGAAGAAGACCAGCAGATCAGAATGTTCTTAAATTGCGAACTTTATTCCAATATCGACACCAACGTCCTCAGCAGCCCTCCAGAGAAAGAAAAACATTCGGCAACCGTCTCCTCTGGAATACCGCTGAGCACGCCAGTATTCACCGCAGGCAACCTTCCATAAAGGTGCACTGCTATACATAACACTACACAATATCATAAAACATAACAGTGGTATTGTCCACTTGTACGCACCTGCCTATCTAATTCTGCAGGGGTATATTTTGACCATGGACAAAGACTGTGTGCATGGTCCTGTGTATCCTTCTGACCCACCAAAACCTTTGTTTGTACAAAAGCTCACATGGTCCTATAGGCTGGCACTATATTATTCAGCTAAGAAGTGACTGAAGCATTCTTTAAAGTGCTGATGCCTAATAAAACATTTAAAATGGTAGGTAAGTGGAAATTGAACTATTTGAATCTCTCGTGACTTAATCCAAGGCTATTATTAAAACCTGCACACAACAAAATTGTAAAGTTATCAACATCAGGGTTATAAAAAATAGCATTGTTACAGAAAGCAAACAATTAGTTAATTAATCTATAGAATTAGCCTAATTATATATATCTAAATAGACCTGAAAATTGGCTGATATAGAGCCCATCTCTGAAGAAAAGCCCAAAAGATCTGGCTGTCCTCAAAAACAGCACACCTCTTATTAATGTTTCAGGGACAGAAGGCACACACATTTCATAGCATGACATTACATAGAATTGTTGAATCAATCAATCTATTAATTGGTACATCACCCCTAGTAACCCTTACTTCCTAAGGCATCTTATTATTTAAAGCGTTACATATTTCATTAATGAGATGCAATCATACAGCATGAAACACAAAAGTACAGTAGCCCACTCCACTACAGTGGAACTTGGCCAACCAACCTGGAAACTTGTAACAGAAAGAACACCCTTCCCTTCGGAGGGAACAACAAATATAACACCATAATATTAGGACAGACCATGGCTGAAGCTGTACTTTTGTTGATGATTTGAACTAGAGAAAAACACATCCACATGCTTGTACACCTAATATAAGAATGCACTTTTCTGCAGTATTTCACAAATGATTTTCAGTGTTGCCTAATTATGCCAACTGAAGCACGCCTAAATTAATCTTTATTTTCCAGAAAATTAAAACTTGTCATTAGTTCCCCACTGATAATTAATGACTAATTGCCACTCTACACTACTACAACATGTATTTTATTATTATTGGTTTTGTTAATTTGTTTCACTCTCAAGGCTTTCAGGTCATCATACGTTCCTCCCTTCATCTCATCAAGTGCAATCGTCTTTTTGCTCATTTGTGTTGTTGTTTTCTTCTTCTTGTATATGCAATTATAATTAACAGATCTAATGTAAACTGCTTCTAGAAGCCTAAATATTAGAACAGCAGTCCTTATAAGCAAGATTTTTACAATTTGGACAACATCTGTTTTTATTAACATATCTTTACCAATATCACCAAACCTTGAACCTATTTTTCCAAAATCCCAGGTTCTTCAATTGGGTGAATCTCATTCACAATGTTAGTTATATTATAAGTATATTAAATAATGCTGTAACTATTATTAGGTGTGTAAGTACAACAATGCTGAACTTTCACTACATAACAGACTCCTCCTTCTTTATCCAAAATAATTCCTAAAGCTAAGTGATTTCAGATCATGGTATATCTTACTGCAAAAATCTCTTTATTAATTTTAGTTAAAGCAGTTGGTGTGTTAATTGCCAAACACTTCACTAAAGTAGATCATTTTCAAATCTTAGTGTCATTTAAAGGTACTCCTACAGGAGGAATAAAAACAACAAACATAGATAGCACTTTTTGATTCACACTTTCTCTCCACACTCTTCGCGACGCACATCACTCAACCTTTTAATATGATAGATCCTTGGGTGAAACTAAATAACAAGAACCTGCCTTACCTTGTGCAAGCGGTAAATAAGCAGGTTTGTTACACATGATAAATGCCTCAAAACATAATAACAAAACTATGTAGCGTATAAAAAACTTTCCATAATAAAATAGAAAGCACAAACACGCTGTTCCCTTAATTAGTTGATTTTATGCTTCTTTCGTTGTCATTGTAAACAAACTCCTTTCTTTCTCCTCAGACCAGGATGTATTTGTGAATTCTTAATCACAATGTCTTCTTTCAAGTCAAATTCCCTTTCTTCTGCAGCTCCCAACAACACTTCTCGTAATCACTTCCTGTTATATTCCTCAATAAAATAATGCTCAACTTCACTCAGTTTGCATACATTCTGTATATTAGTGGTTCGGTTTTTAGAACAGTGAAACACTACAGTAACCTTAAAAGGATAAATTGTCTCAAGATTTGCAAGCACATATAGAGGGTCATTCTGACCCTGGCGGCCGGTGGCCGCCAGGGCCACCGACCACGGGAGCACCGCCAACAGGCTGGCGGTGCTCCAACGAGCATTCTGACCGGGTCGGTTCAGCCGCGGTCAGAAGCGGAAAGTCAGCGGTCTCCCGCCGACTTTCCGCTGCTCGTGTGAATCCTCCATGGCTGCGGAGTGCGCTCCGCAGCCATGAGGATTCCGACCCCCCCTACCGCCATCCTGTTCATGGCGGGAAAGCCGCCATGAACAGGATGGCGGTAGGGGGGGTCGCGGGGCCCCTGGGGGCCCCTGCCGTGCCCATGCCAATGGCATGGGCACGGCAGGGGCCCCCGTAAGAGGGCCCCGCAAAGTATTTCAGTGTCTGCCTTGCAGACACTGAAATACGCGATGGGTGCCACTGCACCCGTCGCACCTTCCCACTCCGCCGGCTCGATTACGAGCCGCCATCCTCGTGGGAAGGTCGTTTTCCCCTGGGCTGGCGGGCGGTTTTTCAGCAACCGCCCGCCAGCCCAGGGGAAAACTTGTAATACCCGCCGCGGTCTTTTGACCGCGGCGCGGTATTTCGGAGGGGGGAATTCTGGCGGGCGGCCTCCGCCGCCCGCCAACATTGGAATGAGGGCCATAATCTAATAATTGGGAGATTATGGCCCGTATTTATACTTTTTTTGCGCCGCATTTGCGTAGTTTTTTGACGCAAAAACGGCGCAAACTTGCAAAATACCATTGTATTTTGTAGTTTTGCGCCGTTTTTGCGTCAAAAAACGACGCAAATGCGGCGCAAAAAAGTATAAATATGGGCCTATATTTTATTTGTTTTTTCTAAATAATCCTGGTGCGTGATGATTGCATAGAAGACAGAACATGAAGTAATTTACTTTAGAGGTAAATGCACACAAGCATCACCTTCAGTAACTGAATGCGACAAATGAGTACAAACATAACAATCAGACAAATTCATTATATCTCTATAATTCTTTTGTAAATCTGTACAATCATTTTCACCAAGCCATTCTCTAAACTATCTTCATGATATGACCTATGACTTTTAGTATTATTGCAGAACACGGAGCTATTATTTAATATTGAGAGATATTCATCAGGAGACTATAGATACATCAACACACTAATTGGTGGAATCAAAATAAAAGTTTGAAAGATTATTTGGAAAGCCACAAAAGTAATTCCTTTCTTCAAGGCATCTTCTATAGTTCTTGAAAATGTTTTTTTTTTCAAAATACACTTGATTTTTATAGTTCAAAAGTAATCCTAATCTCAAAAGCAAACATTCTATGAAAAATAACTTTTCTTTCAAAATGTATAGCAACAGTTCATTTGTCATTTCATTGGTACTATTCAAGCAAAAGTTTAAAATCTTTCAATTGATGTCTCTTTCTTCTGGTACAAAATTTGTCAGATGTGCCCATTCAGGAGCTGTGTATTTATTGTTTGACACCTTTACTCTTTTTGATGCAACATCTATAGTTGGCGTCTCATTAATTAATTCATTAATGCATTGTTCAACCTCTTTGTCAACATTCTTCTTTACTGAATTAGCCAATTGTCACCACTTTTCTTCAATCCATTTTTACAACACCCTGCTTCTTTTTTCCCACACTCTCTTGCAAATCAGCCTGAACCAAGCTTCCATCATTTTAATTTGTTTGATCTGCTTGAGTTTAATCTGTTTCATGGTTTGCATAATTTGAAGGGGTGCACTTTGATATACTCTTTGGGTGTTCAAAGTATGATTCTTTTCTTCTTATTCTTGAACTCTTTGTTCACCCCCTCTAAATACATACAACAAACTTGAGCTTGACTTTGTGTATCAGCAGTTTGGGTCACTGTTTCATCATCTGTAGTACACACTCATTTTGTGAATGGTGTGTAGATCCTCTACAGTACTTCATATCTGTATTTGTCACCAATATCATCTGACACGGTCCACTCCAGTGTGACTCTAAGCAACACATTATTATATGTTTCTTTGAAAGAACCCAGTCTCTGGGTTCAAAATCATTAAAAGTTTCAGTACTTGCAAAATGTGTACCAAGCCTCATGTGGTGAGACCATATTGAATCAGCTAGGTATTTGCAGCAATACAAGACCATATCATCAATAATACTTGCAAAAGCAGACTATGGAATATCGGGAATTCTGGTAGCTCTTCCCATGATCACCCTACAGTCACTCAACTCAGTCTTCCTACATGGAGTACATATCATGGCAACAAAAGCAAACAAACACAAATGATGGATGGAATGCAGAACCAATCAAACATTCACCCCCAGTTACAAATCTGGGTTTAATGCATCAATTCTTTTGCTCACCATGCAACCCACTTTGTACCAAGCCATATGCAAATCAGTCTTGACCCTGTTCCCCATGGGAGCAGTCCAGCCCGAACTGCCGGGCCAGGCCCTGCCCGGACCACAAACAAGCATCCTGGGACCGGTTTCAGGGTAACACCCTTCATTAGCCAGTCCATCACTTGTTCTTTTTGCGTATATTTCATGCTAAGCACCACCAATGGAAGAGTGTCTGGTATTTCAAGGAAGTTGAGACACATACTTTTGCCAGGTTTCCTCTTATAATGTCATTCATGTGATCCACAACCAACCCAGTACTTCTGGATAATAACTACAATGGAATTCTAATTATTTTTCAAAGCAGAGCACAAGGTCTTCATTGGTTCACATTCTTAAAATTTGGATCTATGTCTGCCTCAATTGAAATTGGCAATCCAAAGCTCAGCATCACCTCCTGCAGTAACAATTTGAAGACTGTCAATGCATCACATCTTCCTGTTGAATATGCCTCAATCCATCTAAAATAAGCAAATATTTGCTAAGACATCCTGCAGCCTGGCATCCCTACAAAAACCACCCGCAGTCTTGTGAAAGGATCTATTGTTTTCCCTGTATGATTCATTTTCACACTGGTCCTTTTACTTATATTATTTTGTTGACATACTATGCATCTCTGGCACACATTTTCTGCAACATTTCGTGGACAAAATGAATATTTTTTTACAAAGATCTACCATATCGTACATATGTAGTCAATGCAATAGTCTCTTCATCTGCAGAAGCAATAAATCCAGCAAGACACCTCCAATCAGTCAGTACAGCTCTGTAGTTTGTTTTCATTTGTTTGCAGATCTTTATTTTCCTCATCTAGCTGTTCATTCCAGATCTCTCTCGTCTGTTTGAAATGGACTCTGGTAAGTCAAATCTTCACTACTTCATTCCCCCCACCCCACCTGCATGCCAAATCATACCCCCACCCTCACCCCCACCCCCATCACACCAACTCCTTGCAAATGGCTCACCATCACAACCCACCCATCCCAACACCTAGCCCTGCATGCGTCCACAAAGCATGGACACCCATCACCAAAGCATGCCCACTGCACATACCCATCTCCCCCACAAGCCACCGTCACAACAGCCCCCACAACGGAATGCCAGCACTGGGGTACACGGCCACCCACCCATTGCACGCTATGGCACACACAGAAGCAATAACCATACTCTTATACCCCTGCAGGACCCGAACGCCACCACACCACCCAGGAGGGTCCAGAAATGTCCATCCCACCCCCAGAAGAGGCCCCCAGTGATGACAGCAGCTCTGTCTCCCTGGACCCAGATGACCAGCCCGGCCCATCGGGGACCTCGGGACAGTCGGTTCCCCTCACACAGCCACAGGCCACAGCAGACCTACCCCCCTCTGGGAACACCAGCACAGCTCCCACCCAGCGGGCCCATGCCTCTGTCTCCAGGACACGTCAATCAGCGGTGTGTCCACCACTACAGGGCACCCAGGTTGACCCACCACCCCAACAACAGCAGGGACCTGGGGGCAGTGGTAGTGGGCACACGGTCCAGGGAACAGAGGCCCAGGAAAGCAGGGGAACTGGGAGGGCTGCTGTGCGACAGGGGGGGGACAGGCCCAGGGAACCCACTCTCCACGAGGCCCTCTCCTCCATCATGGGAGCATACCACCGCTCCCAGGAGACGGTGGCGACGGTACTGGCCAGGTTCCAGGAGATCCAGGTACTGCAGGAGGAACAGTACATGGGTTTCAGGGAAGAAATCCGAGCCATTAGTTCCGCAATGGGGACCATCGTCGTGGCTCTTAACCAGATTGTCACCACATTGCAGGACCATGTGGCACCACAAAGGGCCCATGTCACTAGCATGGACCAAGAACAGGCTACCACCTCCGCCGGCGCTAGTGGACAGGAGGCCCCCACACAACAACAGGCCACCAGAACCCCACCTCCTGCAGAAGAAGAACCACCCCGCAAGCGGTACCTGAGATCTAGGAAGAAGACAGAGTAGGATGCCAAGACCCCCGCCAGCAAAGGATACCCCCTGATGTCATCCCACTGTCCCACATTGTCACCCTGTCCAACCTTGAACTGCCCCTGCTCCATCCTTCCACAGCCATATGGACAATGCACCTGTGAGACTGAAATTCTGGACTCTGCCATGGACATTACTCCACCATCACCCATCACCGATTTTCAAGCATGTCCCTAAATTTAGCACTTAAATAAAATCACTTATTGCACTAAAATTATCTGGAGTCTGCTTGTATTTTGAACAAATGTATTAGACATAACGGTGCCAAAATGTTCAGTTACATTGTGATGACAACATACCACTGTCACACAGCTGTAGTCCATGGGCAAACAAAGTAGAGGTCACGCAGTGGGGCCCACATCTCTGAAAACGGAAGGGAAAGTCACAACTCAGTTAACATAAACTGGGGGGAAACTCAGACAGTAGAGAGGCAGGAGACTGTAAGTACATGTAAAATGGCGGTGTTGATTCGTACCTGTGTGTTATTGAAAATACTGTTGTATCACTGTGTCCCTGTTGTCTGTGTCGTCCCCGTCGTCTTCCTCCTCTTCACTCTCCACAGGCTCCACAGCTGCCACAACACCACCCTCTGGACCATCCTCCTGCAGGAAAGGCACCTGGCGTCGCAAAGCCAGGTTGTGAAGCATACAGAAGGCCATGATGATCTGGCACACCTTCTTCGGTGAGTACATTAGGGATCCACCTGTCATATGCATGCACCTAAACCTGGCCTTCAGGAGGCCGAAGGTCCGCTCGATCACCCTCCTAGTCCACCCATGGGCCTCATTGTACCGTTCCCCTGCCCTGGTCCGGGGATTCCTCACTGGGGTCAGTTTGTGGTTGGGGTAACCAGAGTCACCAATTAGCCACACACGGTGTCTCTGTAGCTGTTCCATCACATAAGGGATGCTGCTATTTCGCATGATGTACGCGTCATGCACTGACCCAGGGAACTTGGCATTTACATGGGAGATGTACTGGTCAGCCAAACAGACCACCTGGACATTCATAGAATGATAACTTTTTCTGTTCCTGTACACCTGTTCACTTTCACTGGGGGGAACCAAAGCCACATGGGTCCCATCAATGGCACCAATGATGTTGGGAATATGTCCAAGGGCATAGAAATCACCCTTCACTGTAGCCAAATCGCCCACCTCAGGGAAAACAATGTAGCTCCGCATGTATTTCATCAGGACAGACAACACTCTGGACAAAACCTTAGAAAACATAGGCTGAGACATCCCTGATGAAATGGCCACTGTTGTTTGGAATGATCCACTTGCCAAAAAATGGAGTACTGACAGAACCTGCACCAGAGGGGGAATCCCTGTGGGTTGGCGAATGGGTGACATCAGGTCTGGCTCCAGCTGGGCACACAGTTCCTGTATAGTGGCTCGGTCAAGTCTGTATGTCAGTATGACATGTCTTTCTTCCATTGTCGACAGGTCCACCAGCGGTCTGTACACGGGAACATTCCTCCATCTCCTCGCAAGTCCCAGCGGACGGTGCCTAGGAAGGACAACATGGAGCACAGAGTCAAGCAAACCACAGGTACGTTCCCACAGTTTGCACAGTACACGATTCGCTATGCATTGAATGGCTTGTATGATTGGCAATGCAAGGCCTAGGCCTGTGTGACGCAGTAGAAATTAAGCCATGTGGGCCCTTGAAATGGCGGCTGCCTGACCTGTGAAGTGTGACAATTGGATGTGAGGTCAATGTGCTGGCGTGGCACACCGTGGCGGTAGGCGGTCGAAGACCGCGGTGCAACACCGCATTGGTTAACATAGAACCCTATGGGTTTCAGGAGCCAATGACAAAGTGCGCCGGCGGTACGCACCGCCGCGGTACGTACCGCCGCGGGCGTGACCGCCATTTTCTCTCAGCTTAATCACTCGAGACCTGATCATCCACAGGAGAGGACCTATACTGCAAGTGCTGCTGTGACCTCGGTCTGGGAGAGACAATGGCTGCTGCGACTGGGGAAAGGCCCCCTGCCTTCACTTCTGAAGAATTGGAGAAACTCGTGGATGGGGTCCTCCCCCAGTATGCGCTACTCTACGGTCCTCCAGACCAACAGGTTAGTACACTGGGACCATGCTTTGTGGGCAATGCCTGGGTTGAGTGGGGTGAATGAACGAAGGTGCGGAGGGGAGCGTATGAGGCATGCATCAAACGACAGATGAGAGCATGTGCCACATGGCAAGGGTGGGGATGGGGGGACACTCACATCGAGCATGCAGAAAATGTTTATATTTTGTTTTCTCTCCCTGTACGTGTCACATAGGTCAGCGCCCATCAGAAAGTCGACATTTGGCGTGCCATCGCCAAGGACGTCCGGACCCTGGGGGTCCACACCAGACGGGGCACCCACTACCGCAAGAGGTGGGAGGACAAGAACCGCTGAACAGGGCCCTTCAAGACAAGCACCACTGAACAGGGCACCGCCGTCTCAAGAACCGCTGAACAGGGCCCTTCAAGACAAGCACCGCTGAACAGGGCACCGCCGTCTCAAGAACCGCTGGACAGGGCCCTTCAAGACAAGAACCGCTGAACAGGGCCCTTCAAGACAAGCACCGCTGAACAGGGCACCGCCGTCTCAAGAACCGCTGAACAGGGCCCTTCTAGACAAGCACCGCTGAACAGGGCACCGCCGTCTCAAGAACCGCTGAACAGGGCCCTTCAAGACAAGCACCGCTGAACAGGGCACTGCCGTCTCAAGAACCGCTGAACAGGGCCCTTCAAGACAAGCACCGCTGAACAGGGCACCGCCGTCTCAAGAACCGCTGAACAGGGCCCTTCAAGACAAGCCCCGCTGAACAGGGCACCGCCGTCTCAAGAACCGCTGAACAGGGCCCTTCAAGACAAGCACCGCTGAACAGGGCACCGCTGTCTCAAGAACCGCTGGACAGGGCCCTTCAAGACAAGAACCGCTGAACAGGGCCCTTCAAGACAAGCACTGCTGAACAGGGCACCGCCGTCTCAAGAACCGCTGGACAGGGCCCTTCAAGACAAGCACCGCTGAACAGGGCCCTTCAAGACAAGCACCGCTCCGCTGGGCCCTTCCTCTCAAGCACCGCTCCGCTTGGCCCTTCCTCTCAAGCACCGCTCCGCTGGGCACTTCCTTTCAAGCACCGCTCCGCTGGGCACTTCCTCTCAAGCACCGCTCCGCTGGGGCCTTCAACTCAAGCACCGCTCCGCTGGGCCCTTCCTCTCAAGCACCGCTCCGCTGGGCACTTCAACTCAAGCACCGCTCCGCTGGGCCCTTCCTCTCAAGCACCGCTGCGCTGGGCACTTCCTCTCAAGCACCGCTCCGCTGGGCCCTTCCTCTCAAGCACCGCTCCGCTGGGCCCTTCAACTCAAGCACCGCTCTGCTGGGCCCTTCCTCTCAAGCACCGCTCCGCTGGGCCCTTCAACTCAAGCACCGCTCCGCTGGGCCCTTCCTCTCAAGCACCGCTCCGCTGGGCCCTTCCTCTCAAGCACCGCTCCGCTGGGCCCTTCAACTCAAGCACCGCTCCGCTGAGCCCTTCCTCAAGCACCGCTCCGCTCCGCTGGGCACTTCCTCTCAAGCACCGCTCCACTGGGCCCTTCCTCTCAAGCACCGCTCCGCTAGGCCCTTCAACTCATGCACCGCTCCGCTGGGCACCGCCGTCTCTGCACCGCTCCGCTGGGCCCTTCAACTCAAGCACCGCTGACACATTGGCAGAAGGGGCAGGCCCGGATCAGTGTCGGACAGGGCTGCACGACACACTCTGGGCACCAAGACTCCTCCAGTACCGCTGGAGTCTGTCATCCACTTGAGAGACTGTGCACTCCCCAGGATGGCACAGTGGGCAAGCCACCCACTGTAGGGACTTGTGAGACTGTGGCTTTGCACTCCCCAGGATGGCACAGTGGGCAAGCCACCCACTGTAGGGACTTGTGAGACTGTGGCTTTTCACTCCCCAGGATGGCACAGTGGGCAAGCCACCCACTGTAGGGACTTGTGAGACTGTGGCTTTTCACTCCCCACGATGGCACAGTGGGCAAGCCACCCACTGTAGGGACTTGTGAGACTGTGGCTTTGCACTCCCCAGGATTGAACAGTGGGCAAGCCACCCACTGTAGGGACTTGAGAGACTGTGGCTTTGCACTCCCCAGGATTGAACAGTGGCCATGGAGGCCCCTCGTGGATCTGGCGTCGTGGACTCATGTGGCTGAGGTGCCCCCCTTCCCTTCCCCCTGAGGTGCCTGTAGTTTTCCTATCTGATGCCCCTACAGTGTTCTCTCCAATGGATTCGGGTCTCATGTGTGGGCTTTGCCCATGTGTTGAGGACCATTGGCCCACGTACAATGACAGAAAGCCAATTTTGACGGGACAATATACATATGTGTATATAGTTATGGGATGTTCGACTTACTTATTTACTTAGCCTTACAATATATTTGAATTCTAATAACATATTATTTTGTCTTTGCATTCTTCCAGGGGGTTTGGGGGGTGTCACTCTGAGTTGTTGCTCTGCATTGGTGTGTAGGTAGTTGGGTGGGGGTGTGTCGCGTATGTGTGTGCCCGTATTCTTTTCTCCTCCCCCCTCCCCTGTGTCGTAGGTGCAGTACTCACCGTTGTCTTCTGCGCCGGCGTTCGTGCTCCTGGTAGAGGAGAAGGTAGACAATTGCTGGTAGGATGTGTAGTTCTGGTTCCATGCTGTCCAGATTCCTCGTGGAGTGTGTAGGGTGAGCGTTTTCCCTTTCGTAGTCTGTTTCCTCCGTGTTTTTATCGGCGGGGCTCCCGCCCCGGAAAAGGTGGTGGATTGGTGAGTTGTGATAGGGTGGGCGGTACATTGTCTGCCGCCTGTCTGTTGGCGGTGACCTCCGCGCTGTTTGTTTGTCCCGCCGTGGCGGTCGGAGTGTTAAAGTGGCGGTCTGTGTTGGCGGTTCCCGCCAGGGTCAGAATTCCATATTTTTACCGCCTGCCTGTTGGCGGGTTGGCCACCGCTTTAACACCGACTGCCAGGGTTGGAATGACCCCCAGAGCGTGGTTCGGAGGGGTGTTAGTGGAAAGGTTTGAAAAAGGTTTAGAATCATAGCAAGACTGTCATTTTGATCACAGATATTTTGCCCAACCAGGAGAGGCGGAGACGACATCAAGTATTTAAGTCATCAGTTATATGCGAAGTGAGGGAGGGATAGCTGACTGTAATTGTTTTAGGATTAGATCAGGCCAGCCTGGTGCCCAAATGGGGTATGGTGTCTTTTGCCCATTCGAAGAGAAACAGGGAGCGGAGATGAGTTTTGTGGGTTGGGGTCATTGTCAGGTTCAGGATCTGGGATTTCTGTATATTGACATTAAAGCCATAGCTTTCCCCTAAAAGTTTGGAATTCTGCTATGAGGGCTGGGTGGTAAGGGTAAAGGTTAACATCACGTCATCAGCGTAAAGGCTAATGAGATGATGGTCGCCGTTGAAGGGAATTCCTGAAATTGATGGATTTGTCAGTATTCTTTGGGATAGGGCTCCAGGTACAGGGCAAAAAGGAGAGGGAGGAGGGGACATCCCTGTCCAGGCTCCCACTGGATGTGTAAAGGCTGTTACATCAATCTGTTGACTCTAACTGAAGCTTTGGGAGCACTGTAGGTGCAACGGACCCAGTTGCAGAATTCATTTCTGAGACCGAATCGATTCAGGGTCTCAAATAGGTAGGGCCATTGGATCCTGACAAACGTTTTTTCAGCATCGATTGGGAGAAGGAGCTCTTCTTTCTGGGATCTATGAATTTTTTCAGTAAGGTGTAGGAAGTGCCGGGTATTGTCTCCGCATTGACGAATGGGAATAAAGCCTGCTTGGTCCGGATCAATGAGGCCAGGCAGCGGCCAAGACATTAGTGTAAAGGTTTGCATCAATATTTAAGAGAGAATTAGGTCTATAGGACCCACAGAACGCTGGGTCTTTATCCGCTCTCAGTGTGATGAGAATAGAGGCTTCGAGCATAGAGTTAGTGAGACAGCCTGTGTCTGTGAAAGAGTTAAACAGGCATGTGAGTAGGGGGCGAAGTCCTGACAGAATATTTTATAAAATTGCAGTGAAAAAACGTCTGGCCCAGAAGATTTAATCAGTTTTAAGCGGGGATAGCTGAAATAACCTCTTCGATGTGGCTGGTTTTCTCTAGCGATTCAGAGTCACTGAAAGGCAGGGAGGTATGTGGGGCAGATTTCAGGCAATTAGAAACTTCTTCGGTGTGTGTGTTGGAAGCTGTGTAGAGTGCACTATAAAGGTGTTGGAATGCTGACGCTCTGTGTGCACCTCAATAGGCGGTCCATCATGAATTATATGGACCGAGTCCATGCAGATTTTGGCCCTGAGACGGTGGGCAAGCAACCTGCTACAGCAGTTGCTCCCAAGACAGAATATGGGCTTCAGGTATGCCATTGCGTACTCGCCCCGTCAAGGTCTAAGCGCTTGAGGAGTGATGGGGTTTTCCCAAGTTCCCACCATATTTTAGGGGCCCCTGTTCCAAGTGTTGAAATTTTTCTTATCGGTGGAGGCTATCGGCTGATGCTATCGCAATAAGTTCCCCGACCACTAATTTCATATTGTACCAGAGATAAGCTGACAATGTCTCCCCATTGTCATTAGTTTGGAGATAATCAGCTATCACCCTATAAAGTCAGTCAACCAATGCTAGGGGGATTGAAATAAAGTATCTCAGCGACCCCAACGCATTAGGTTGTGTTGAGTATAGGGTTCTGGGGGTTCTGGGGGCGATGAAAGTGTCAAGCACACAGGCCTGTAAGGGTGGGGTCACAAAAAAGTCGTCGATGTGAGCCTAGGTTTTATGTGCCACTGAATAAAATCTATAGTCAAGCAATGTGGTATGGGACAGTCTCCAAATGTCCTCTAGCTCACATTCCGCTAACTACCAGAGGTCCATGGCTGAGAAGGCCCCAGTTTGGTCTGAGCTTTGGGTGGAGCGGTCTAAGTCAGTGTACATCACCAGGTTCAAATTACCTCCCATTAAAATGGCAGGGTCTGGGGAACAATGTACAGGTGCTAGGGCCAGGGTGTTCATAAAAAAAATGTCCCTTGCAGTTCGTTGGGGCCATAGAGATTAGCAAGGGTAAATTGAAACATGCCCACCCTAAACCTATAGGCTATGAGCCACCCTTTAACTTCAGTTACCTTAGACAGAATCTCGCCGTTAAACCTCCTACAGAGAAGGATCACTAGCCCACCTCGCTTTGTGGTGTTTGAGGACCAAAGTTGGCACGGGAACAACATGGATTGCATTCTAGGTAAATCACTGGACAGAAGGTTGGTCTCCTATAGAGGGCAAATATCACTGTCTGATTGTTCCAGCAACGAAGGGACAGCTGATCACTTGGTGGGGTTTTTCAGGCCTCATACATTGAGGCTTATTATCTTAAGGTCCAAAGGGGCGGATGGAAGTGGAGAGGCGCCGTGATCGGCATCAGTCCGGGGTATTGGGACATAGGGTAAGGAAGGGGCTTAGCGGGTGATCGGTCAGGGCTAAGTGTCTTGTGGCACCTAGTGTAAACAAGAAGGAGTGAAGCAGTAAGTAACTAATAAACATAACTCCCCAAAAACAACAACATTTTGCACTGAAAAGGTCCAATATGAATTGTAGATAGCCTGTAGGGACTGGACCAGTGGGTATGTAGGGTCATCTTAGTCACAGATGATGTCATGTGGCCCTCCTCCGCTTCAGGGTACTCCATAGAAGAGGTAAACCGGTCCGGGACAAGCTTATCCATTGTAGACAATTGGCAAGGTTTGATTCATGAGAGGGCCCCTTCAGTTCCAGAAGCCAAACTGTCCAGCTCATTCCTCCGGGCCTAGACAGGGATGTTCTTATGTTTGCCTATGGTCTTCCATGTCAATGGCCTGGGTAGGGACCCGTAGGAGGAACCAGGGTAGAGTGAGAGGTAGAGCTGGCCGAGAGATCAAGAATGCAATGGGAGTCTTTGATCGTTTTGAGTTGATGGAGTAGTCCTTCCAGTGGAAGATTAATCTAAAAGGGTGCCCCCAGCCATATAGGTCTTTGGAAGGTAAATAGTCAGCGAATGGGTTGAAGTCTCTATGGCGGAGGGAGATGACCTGAAACAGTCCCATGGTGTGCCTCGGAATTGGATTGGGTGTTTGGCCCTTGCTTTTTTAAAGATTTCTTCTTTGGTTTATAAGTCATGTACACAGACTAAGATGTCTGGCCTTGGGGCTTGCAGGGTGACCAGCCCGGTGTACTCTTTCCATTTGCAAGTCAACATTGTCCTCCCAGTCCAGGATTGAGCAGAACAGCGCCTGGGTGTATTCTCAAATGTCCTAGCCCTCTGTTAGGGTTTGTGCACAGCAAAGAGTATGTCCCCTCTCACTGCACTAGTGGGTTCTGTAATAGCTCCCTTTTAAACTTACTATTGAAAGCCTTTCTTGTTATCTCACCTTCCCCCCCCCCTAGACTTCTGTGTATGTTGTTTAATGTGCTGTTTTGTTTACACATTGGGCCTTGCTTTTACCAAGGCTTCTTTAAAACACTCCTCTCTAGGCCATGTGTTAATTTAACTCATTTGCATAATAACTGAAACTCTGCACACCTTTCAAGAACATGTGCAGCATGTGAGGACCTCACCCAGCTCTTCAAACCACACCCAGCTCTGCACATCTTTCAAGAACATGTGCAGCATGTGAGGACCACACCCAGCCCTGTCTATAAAAGGCAGCCCCCGAGCCTCACCCAGTGCTTGTGCTCGTCTACCTCCCGCTTACCTGAGGACAGATCCCTCGGCGCTGGCACTCCTGCTCTCTACAGACTTTCATTGGCTTCAATGGGCGCAGCTGCTGGCTCTTCCTTCTTCCGGTTTCCGGTTCCTCCTTGCCTTAGCCTCTCTCCTACAAGCAACCTGCAAAAGAGAAAGAAGACAAGGTTAGACTGATCAGTATCTCTTGCCAGCAACAAGTAAGTGCAAAACTTTTATTACCTGAAAGAACTTTGACAACAATTTCTGGATTCGTGTATAGACAATTTGAAACAAGATACCTTCCACGAACATTGTGATTCAAACTCTTTGTTACAAGAATACTTTGCGGAACTTTGTGAAGCAAACATTTTTTTTTTTATGGAACTTTTAAGAATCGAACCGTGGAAACCATTAACAGCAAGGCAAAGAGTAAATCAAGGACTTGCACAAATTACATGCTGTATTTTGACGTAAAAGTACAGTATTTGTTTTATAAAAGATTCTGGAAATATGGGAAAAGTGAGTCTGCTATTGGGAATTTAGGCTTTAGTTATATTAAGATGAATGTTTGATATTGGTAATTCTGATAACGGTATTTGTTTAATGTTTTAGAAGCTTTAGAGTAATAGAAAGCACATCCCAGAGCAGTAACACATTCCAAACCTGGAAACTAGAGACCAGGATCCAAGAGGTACTTTTAGAAGAAAATTTCTAATAAATAAAGGGATAGTCAGGAACCCAGTTAGGAATAGGTTGTACTTATCTGTTCTTTGTTTATGTTTCATTAGGCACCAGTTTCTACAAAAGTCAGAGAGGGCCGCAGATTTGTGTAGCACTTCAACAGTGGAAACGCAAGAACGGTGTTGTCTCTTTATTTTATTTTATCCACTTCCCCCCTTCCCTTGAGCTTCTGTTCTTAGTGCACT
The DNA here is from genome assembly GCF_031143425.1 of Pleurodeles waltl. Taxonomy (NCBI): domain Eukaryota; kingdom Metazoa; phylum Chordata; class Amphibia; order Caudata; family Salamandridae; genus Pleurodeles; species Pleurodeles waltl. The sequence goes on along the minus strand of NC_090449.1, from coordinate 310,461,349 downwards.
GTTTTAAAAACTAGTGTGCTGGAGCAAGCAGTTTCAGGGTGGGGTCGGATTGTCTTCAACCTCCATCAGAACTGAACAAGGACTCAGGTGAGCAGGGCTTTGACACCCTCTGAGCCCATAGGGACCCTTCTGAGGCAGATGCTGTTTGCAGTGAGAGAAGTTTTCGAGGTCTTCTGTATGAACCTTGAGCTCATTGTGCTGTTCTTAAAGGTGAAGAACCTCCTGGTATAGTATTTCCGCCTCCCCACCTCTTGGGGTTTCAGTATCCTCTAGGATGGAAACCCTGTCCCCCTTGAGGCCAGGTCTTGCCACAGATCCTGCATGTCCTGGGAAAAGTCCCTCTTGAGGTTGTGGATGTCAGATTTCAGAGAGTCAAAAATAGACGCCAGAAAGGCCCAGGTCCCTAGGGCCTGGTAAGAGTCAGAGGATCCTTCCGACTCAGGTTGTGATGGGGGCTGGGAGTCAGGGACTAAGGTGGTCATTACAACCCTGGCGGTCGGTGTTAAAGCAGCGGCAAGACCTCCAACAGGCCGTCGGTAAAAAAATTTGAATTACAACCGTGGCGGAAACCGCCAACCAAGACAGCCACTTTAACACTCCGACCGCCACGGCGGTACAAGCAAACAGCTTGGCAGTCACCGCAACAGACAGGAAGACAATGTACCGCCCACAGTATCACAACCTACCAATCGGCCACCTTTTCCGGGGCGGATTCACCGCGAACAAAAAGACGGTGGAAACAGGACTTCGAAGGGAAAACGCTCACATCTACACACCCCACGAGGAACCAGGACGCCATGGAGCCAGAGCTTCACATTTTCCCAGCCATTATCTTCTTGCTCCTCTACCAGGAGCATGAACGCCGGCGGCGATGACCACGGTGAGTACTGCACATACGACACAGGTGAGGGGGGAGGGAAAAAACAGGGATACACACACGCAACACCCCCACCCTCACCCACTACAACACACACACAAGTACATGTTGATACATTACAGTTACACCCCCCAACCCCCCGGAAGAATGCAAAGACAAAAGGAACTGAGTGTAACCATTGTAATCTATTAAAATCCAGTACGCAAAAATATATATACACTATTAACAAATATATACACCAAGAATAGAAGTCCAGGTATTGCTCCATTTAAGTCCGTGGAACGCTGGGCCCACACTGCATGGTCGAGGCCCACACAAGGTACCTGAACATGACAGAGAGAACATTGCAGAGGCATCAGATAGAAATAAAACAGGCACCTCAGGGGGAAGGGAAAGGGGGGCACCTCAGCCGGTTGAGTGCACAAGGCCAAATCCACGAGGGGGCCCCATGCCCACTGTTCAATCCTGGGGAGTGCAAAGCCACAGTCTCTCGAGTCTCTACAGTGGGTGGTTTACCCACTGTTCAATCCTGGGGAGTGCAAAGCCACAGTCACTCAAGTCTCTACAGTGGGTGGGTTGTCCACTGTTCAATCCTGGGGAGTGCAAAGCCACAGTCTCACAAGTCTCTACAGTGGGTGGGCTGCCCACAGTTAAATCCTGGGGAGTGCAAAGCCACAGTCTCTCAAGTATCTACAGTGGGTGATTTGCCCACTGTTCAATCCTGGGGAGTGCAAAGCCACAGTCTCTCAAGTCTCTACAGTGGGTGGGTTGCCCACTGTTCAATCCTGGGGAGTGCAAAGCCACAGTCTTTCAAGTCTATACAGTGGGTGGTTTGCCCACTGTTCAATCCTGGGGAGTGCAAACCCACAGTCTCTCAAGTGGATAACAGTCTCCACAGTTTATGGAGGGGGCTTTGTGCCCAGTGTGCTTCATCCTGCCAAGGACAGAGGTAGTGGATGCCTTTCTCCACTAGTTCTGGAGGGGGCTTTGTGCCCAGAGTGCTTCATCCTGCCAAGGACTGAGGTAGTGGATGCCTTTCTCCACTAGTTCTGGAGGGGGCTTTGTGCCCAGAGTGCTTCATTCTGCCAAGGACAGAGGTAGTGGATCTGACACTCCACTGGTTCTGGAGGGGGCTTTCTGCCCAGAGTGCTTCATCCTGCCAAGGACAGAGGTAGTGGATGTAAATCCTTACTGGTTCTGGAGGGGGCTTTGTGCCCAGTGTGCTTCATCCTGCCAAGGACAGAGGTAGTTGATGCCTTTCTCCACTGGTTCTGGAGGGGGCTTTGTGCCCAGAGTGCTTCATCCTGCCAAGGACAGAGGTAGTGGATGTGATACTCCACTGGTTCTGGAAGGGGCTTGGTGCCCAGAGTGCTTCATCCTGCTCGTGGCGGAGTCAGTAGCATCAGTGCTCTTGGCGCTCATGGGCCAGCGGTGCTTGTGGCGGCTGTGTCCTTTGCAGCAGTGCTTGTGGCGGCGGTGCTTGTGGCCGCAGTGTCCTTTGCAGCGGTGCTTATGGCGGTGGTGTCCTTGGCAGCGACTCAGCTGCTGGCTGTCCTGTCTGGGCCTATGGGGCTGGTGCTGGCGGTCCTGTCTGGGCCAGCGGGGCTGGTGCAGGCGGTCCTGTCTGGGCCTGCGGGGCTGGTGCTGGCAGTCCTCTCTGGGCCTGCGGGGTGATGGCGGTCGCCTCCTGGGCAGCGGGGCTGATGGCGGTTACCTCCTGGGCAGCTGGGCTGATGGCGGTCACCTCCTGGGCAGCGGGGCTGATGGCGGTCACCTCCTGGGCAGTGGGGCTAATGGTGGTCTTCTCCTGGCCAGCGGGGATGATGGCGGTCACCTCCTGGGCAGCGGGGCTGATGGCGGTCGCCTCCTGGGCAGCGGGGCTGATGGGGGTCTTCTCCGCCGTGCCGATCTTCCCAGACTTGCCAGGTTTCTTGTGCCCCTTCCCCACCTTAGAAGGTGTCGAAGCTGACTCAACACTTCCACCTGTACCCCTGGGAGTGTCTTTGGTGGCTGGTGTCTTCCCCCTCTCCCGCCGGGCACTGGGCAACTTTTGATGCTTGACAGGTGGGGGACTGTCTGTGCTGTGGCTCCTTGCCACACTGGCTGCCCTGCTGCCTGGTGCACTCCAGAATCCAGTGACGACTGGCACCACTGATCCCGCCGATGTCGTGGCTGAGGTGCTAGGTTGGGACCTGGAGAGTCGGGCCCTAGAAGACTGATGGGGTGGGGGAGGTGAGGGAAAGAGGTCAAGGGTGGACAGGAAAGATTTCTTGGGAACACTGGGACGGGTAGCTGGAGGGGGTTTGGGAGTGGAGGAAGAGGTTGTGGTTGTAGGAGATGTACGTGTGGTGACTTTGGGTGAAGGTGCATGCGCTGGAGGCTGTCGTGAGGTGGATGGCTGTTGGGTGGGTATGTGCCTGCCTTTGTGTACCTTGGGAGGTGGCGTCACAGACACACTGGGAGAGGACACAGGGGATGTGCGAATGGTAGTGGGGTGGTGACTGCACGTGAGAGGGTGTGGTTGTGTGTGTGCTGGTGATGGAAGTAGTGGCTGTAGATGTAGTGCATGCAGGTGTGAGTGGAGACGAGACTGGGAGGGAGGAGGGAGACTAGGAGGAGGGGGACACAGTGGAGGCAGTGGATGTTGCTATGTCTGCATGTGTGTGATGTTTGCGTGAGTGCCTGTGGGATGTGTGGTGCTTATGTTTGCCTGAGCCTCTTTTGTGTGTTGGGGTGTGTGCATGCTGGTCTGATGGTGTGCTTGGGGTAGGCTGAGGTACAGGGGTGTGGGTCTTTGTGGAGGAAGTTTGAGGGGGGAGGCTAGAGACAGGGACCATGGCTGCCATCAGTGCTGAGGCCAGAGTCTGAAAGCTCGCTGAAGGGCTGCCTGACCTGAATGAATGCCCTCCAGGAATGCATTGGTTTGTTGCAACTGCCTCTCTACACCCTGGATGGCATTCAAAATGGTAGACTGCCCAACAGTGAGGGACCTGAGGAGGTCAATGGCCTCCTCACTGAGGGCAGCAGGGGTGACTGGGGCAGGGCTTGAGGTGCCTGGGGCGAAGGAGATGCCCACCCTTCTGGGCGAGCGGGCACGGGGCAAAGGCTGTGGGGCTGCTGGGAGGGCGGTGCTGGAAGGGGGGGTGGCTGCTGTACCTGTAGATGGAGGGGCACAGATGGGCCCGCCACCACAAGGGAGCTCCAATCAGAGGACAAGTCTGTGTCACTGGTGTCAGCTCCTGTCCCCGCCGTGGAGCTCCCCTTGCCCTCCGTCCCACTGGTAAAATCAGACTCCGTAGTGTCGCCCTCCATGGCCATGTGGGATGCAGCTCATTTTTTCAGGTGACTCTGGTTACCCCAACCTGTCATGGCTACTGACCCCAGTGAGGAATCCCAGGACAAGGGCAGAGGAACGCTACAATGAGGCCCATGGGTGAACTAGGAGGATTATAGAGCGGACCTTCGGCCTCCTGAAGGCCAGGTTCCGGTGCCTCCATATGACAGGTGGTTCCCTATTCTACTCACCAAAGAAGGTGTGCCAGATCATCGTGGCCTGCTGTATGCTTCACAACTTAGCTTTGCGACAACAGGAGCCTTTTCTGCAGGAGGATGGTCCAGATGGAGGTGTTGTGGCAGCTGTGGAGCCTGTGGACAGTGAAGACGAGGAAGCAGAAGAAGAGAACATCGACAACAGGAACTCGGTTATCCTGCAATACTTACAGTGAGACATAGGTAAGAAGACAAACCTGCCTAGTACATGTAATTTAACACTACTACCTCTCTACTGTCTGTCCTTTACACCCAGTCCTTTTCACTCAGTGTATGGTCACTGAGTTGTCACTTTCCCTTACGATTTCACAGATGTGGGTCCCACTGTGTGACATCTGCTTTGTTTCCTCATGGACTAGAGCTGTGTGACATAGGTATGTTGACATTACAATTGAAAGAGCATTTTTTTTCACTGTGATTGCTAATACACTATTTGGAAATCACAGACAGACTCCAGATTGTTTTGTGCTCTAAGGGAGTTTATTTTAGTGCTCAATATTGGAGATTGCTGTAAAATGGTGAGGGGTGATGGTGGAGGAATGTCCATGGCAGAGTCTAATCTATTTGTTTCACAGGTGCATTGTCCAAAGGGGCATAGGAAGTGGAGCTGGGGCAGTTTGAGGATGGACAGGGTGACAAGGTGGGACAAAAGGATGACATTCAGGGCGGTCTCCTTTCTTGGCGGGGGTCTTGGTATTGTTCTCTGTCTTTGTCCTGGATCTCAGGGACCGTTTGCGGGGTGGTTCTCCCTCTGCAGGGGGGAGGGTGCTGGTGTGGTGGTCCTGTGGTAGTGCCTCCTGTCCACTAGCGCCGGCAGAGGTGGTGGGCAGTTCATCGTCCAGGCTAGTGTCAGGGGCCCTTTGTTGTGCCACTATGTCCCTCCTGGTGTTGAGGACTTCCTTCAGCACCCCTACGATGGTGCCCAGGGTGGAATTGATGGATCTGAGTTCCTCACTGAACCCCAAATACTGTTCCTCCTGCAGCCGCTGGGTCTCCTGAAACTTGGCCGGTACCGTTGCCATGGTCTCCGGGGAATGGTGGTATGCTCCCATGAGGTTGGAGAGGGCCTCGTGGAGAGTGAGTTCCCTGGGCCTGTCCTCCCCCTGTCGCACATCATCCCTCCCAGTTCCCCTGTGTTCCTGGGCCTCTGTCCCCTGAACGGTGTGCCCACTACCACTGCCCCCAGGTCCCTGTTGTTGTTGGGGTGGTGGGTTAGCCTGGGTTCCCTGTAGTGGTGGACACACTGCTGATTGACGTGTCCTGGGGACAGAGGTATGGGCCTGCTGGGTGGGTGCTGTGCTGGTGTTTCCAGAGGGGGGAGCTCTGTGGTGGCCTGTAACTGTGTCAGGGGAACCGACTGTCCCAAGGTCCCAGATGGGCCGGGCTGGTCATCTGGATCCAGTTGGACAGAGCTGCTGTCATCACTGTGGGCCTCTTCTGTTGGTGGTGTGGACATGTCTGGACCCTCCTGTGCGGTGACGTTGGGTAGGGGTCCTGCAGGGGTGTAAAAGCATGACTATTGCATCTGTATGTGCCATGGTTTGCAGTGGGTGGGTGACCGTGTACCCCAGTGCTTGCATTCCTGTGTGGGACCTTGTGTGATGATGGTTTAGGGGGGTGTATGGGTATGTGCAGTGGCCATGCATTGGTGATGTGTGTCCATGCTTTGTTGTTGCATACAGGGCTTGGTGTTGGAATGTGTGGTTTGTGATATTGGGACATTTGTGAGGAGTAGGAGTGATGGGGGTGAGGGCGAGCGTGGGGGTATCTGATGGCATGCAGATAGGGTGGGGGATATAGTAGTTAAAGTTTTACTTACCAGAGTCCATTCCTCCAGCTACTCCTTCGAGGCCCTCAGGATGCAGAATCGCCAAGACTTGCTCCTCCCATGTTGTTAGTTGTGGGGGAGGAGGTGGGGGTCCGCCGCCAGTCCTGTGTACCGCAAGGTGGTGCCTGGAGACCACGGAACGCACCTTCCCCTGTAGGTCATTCCACCTCTTCCTGATGTCATCCCTATTTCTTAGGTGCTGTCCCACTGCGTTGACCCTGTCCACTATTCTTTGCCAAAGCTCCATCTTCCCAGCTATGGAGGTGTGCTGCACCTGTGATCCGAATAGCTGTGGCTCTACCCGGATGATTTCCTCCACCATGACCCTGAGCTCCCCCTCAGAGAACCTGGGGTGTCTCTGCCGTGCCATGGGGTGGTGTGGGTGATGTGTGGGGTGGTGTGTGTTGTGATATGTGGGGTGATATTTAGTGGTGTGTTGTGTGGGGTGCGTGGATGTTATGTGGGTGATGGTGTTGTGTGCCTGCGGATGCTTGTTTGTAGATTGTAGTGACTCTCTCTGTGCTTCGTTCTTAATGTTTGGTCGTAGGGGTTTGTGGGTGATGTGAGTGTGTGTTTTATATTGTATTGGATGTGTGGGAGTGGTGTGTGTATGTGTATCAGGTGTGTGTATTTGGAATTGTCCAATGTGGCTGTGTTTTGCAAATGTGTGTGTGTATTTTGAGCGCGGCGGTGTGTACCGCCAATGGAATACCGCGGTTGAAAGACCGCTGCGTGGATTCGTGGATTCGTGGGTCGTGATAGTGTGGGTGTATTCCTGTTGGCGTGACGGTGGAGGTTTTGTTATCACCAGTTTATCACTGACCTTTGGTGTGGCGGACTTGTGTGGGTGTCTGGATTTTGGCGGATTCCGGGCTGTGGGTCATAATGACTGTGGCGGAATTCCGCGGCTGCGGCGGTGTGTTGGCGGTCTTCTGCACGGCGGTAAGCGGCTTTTACCGCCAATGTTGTAATGACCCCCTAAGTCTTTATTAGAAGCAGGAACGTAGCAAGTGAGCATGTCCTATACCTTCTGATCTCTCTCATGCTTGGTTGCCGCCATATTAGGAAGGCCCTCCCTCGGGTCAGAGCAGCAAATGAACCAGGTGCTGGGTGGTTCTACCCCTACAGCATCAGAAGCAGGGTGAGGTCTGATATGAGGCCCTAAGGGCCAAACCTCTTGGTCTCTGGTGGGTGATTCCTTGTGGCGGTCTGGTTGTGCTGTATCCAGTGCACTAGTTTTGCAATAGCACGGTGTGCGCAGGCTGCCCCAACGAGCCCTGGATCCAGAGAAGCAGTACGTTCACCACTACAATACTCTCCTAGCTCAAGCCCCTGGTGATGACTACAGGAGAGCTATTTGTGCCAGGGACTGGTCGGGGCCAAGTAGTATCATTGCAGTCACCGCTGCAGGCGCATATGAACTATGACCCCAGTGAAGCGGAAGAGGTCTCCTCAGAATGGGGCCCCTCTGGTTGGTGTCATTGCTGAAGGTTTTGGTACCAATCCTTGAGAAGCACAGCCTTCTATCCCAGCAGTCTGGGTTATCTGAGAAGAGAAGGTGTGTGTGGGACCTCTGCATGCCCTTCTTTTAGTTTTACTTCAAGGGGCCCGACCTCAATTAGGAGATAAGCAGCTTGCAAAAAGGAGCGCCAATCAACGCCAGTGTGGTCTGCTGTGGTTGCCTATAGTGGTGGAGCACACCTCCAATATGCTGATCCTTGTGGAGGAAAGCGTGGCCCCAAGGGATCTGTGCTCTGCTTCGTCGCCGAGAACAAGCAGGATTCAGGGCCCCAGAGGGCCGGGAAGAGGTCTCCTCAAGGCAGGGACCACTGGCAATTTTCTGGCTTCTTGATGCTTGCTGCTGGGGAAGGTCTGGTTTCTGTGGCTGAAAGCTGCAGGCCTCAGGGAGATGGCCGGGTGGGTGCTGAAGAGCAGCATCCTCAAGGCGGACATTGAGGTCCATGTGTCACGGGGCCCTGTTACGAAGGGGCCACAGGTGTAGTGTCAGCGGTGTGCACAAGGGTTGTTGGCAGCTCACATGGCTGCGCACTCAGCCAGTGAGGGAGAAGTGGCTGGTATCTCAATCAAGGTCGTCTAATTTTAAGTGGCCCTCATTATTGCAAGTGTGTCATGCATTGGGTCTGTCCTTGTGTAGACTGAGAGGGTTCCGAAGTCCCCAACAACCTGCCATGTTGCTCATGGGTTCCCTCTGACGTCACGATAATGGAGTCCACTTGTGAGCCCGGGTCCGGACGCGCTGGGTGTTGCTGATTCAGGCCTGGATTGCAAAGGAGCATGATGTGTGACTTACTCTGCTGCCATCTTGGCCACGCCTCCCGATCTGGTCATCATTTAGTTCACAGTTCTGTCACATCAATACAGTCTTGCTTACACTCATCTATTTCATCATTATTTTAATCCTTTGGCAATGGTAAAATTGTAGCTGGATTCAAGATCTCACAAATTTAAATGGAAATATTTTCAGCAGCCAGAATAAACTTCTCATAGCCAGGCAATTAGCTGTTAGTTAACTTCTGTGTTCTCAACTGAGATAACAGTGCCTCAACTGAAAGGGGAACTAACTTGATAAGTGTGTAACCCATGAGTGTTGATTCAACTTGTACAGTTGCTATAGCAATTACTGCAGGTATTTTTCATACACCCAGGCAGAGCTGCACCACCTGGGTCTAATGTACAGAAAAGTATGCAGTTGGTCTTTTTTGCATTGCCATCATGTTGTGTAAAAATAGAAAGGGAGCACCTTCTTTTCATGACAAAGTAAATCAAAATCTTTCTAACGAGGGTGCTATCTAAAAATTGAGACTTAGCTCCATGAATGCTTGCATACATTCTACATCACAGTGCACCAGATCAGAGATTTGGTACATCAGTGTCTGTAGGGGTTTGTAATCAAGAAAAGGTTTGGAATCCACTTGTAATGTTATCCAACCAATTCCCAGAAACATCCTCACTTCCCTCTATGTTGTTGGTGGGCTCATTCTCAAAATCACAGTGATCCTCTCTTTAGACAATTTCCTCCTTCCCTCCTGAATTTGATGTCCCAAATAAATAAATTCTTTCTGACAATATTGTATCTCTGTAGGGGGAAACTGTGTGCCCACTTTCAGTCAGTTTGAGATAGTGTCTAATTTATAGAGCTCTTCTATTTTCCTGCAGTCATCAAATAATCAATGTATTTCACTAGCACTGGGTCATAAGGCAATTTTGAATTTTTTGTGAGGTAGTTGGGAAAATCTGACTGACTTTCTATATATACCCTTGTGGGATCCCAGCCCAAACCAGAAGTCTTTTTGGAAATTTAAATGCAAGAGGAAATTGACTATCCTCACTAACAGGAATGGAGAAAAAATGCTGAGCACAAATAAACCGCTATGGAACGTTCTGCATCTACTAGGTTTTGGATCAGAATCACTTCTGGATTTGGTTCCACGGGATAGCATGGAACTACTATCTCATTAATCTTTCTCAAATCTTGGATTATCCTCCATATCCAATTCAGGTTGCAAACGCCAGTTAGAGGTGAATTACATGTACTTCCCAAAACATCTTTTAAAGTGCCTTGCTGCACCAACTTTTCAACAACAGGTGCAATCCCTTCTTCAGCTTCACAAGTAAGTTTATATTAAGGAATGGATGGATGCACTGCATCGGGCTTCACTATAATTCTCACTGATTTGGTACTTTTAATCAGCCAAATCTATTTTCCTGGAAAATCTCAAACTTCTCTTATCACTATGTAGCTTAAATCTGAAGGTAAATCTTCATCTGTGAGGGATAGGAACTTACCAGTTTTTGCTTCTGTTCATTTAATTTTGAAATCAACCTCTGGCTCGTTTTGTTTGTATGTAAACTTCATTCAGTGTGACTCAGTCCATAAGGAACTCAGAGTGTAACCACAATTGTTAAGAAGTGCCACTAATTAAGGATTGTTTAATTTAACATAAGCAAGATTTTGCTGAATTGTAAGTTTCTGTAAAAATCCTCTTATGTTATTCTGCATTTCTGCTCGTAAAACTTGAGCTGAAGGCATAATTCCATTGACCTACCATGTATTCTTCATATTTTGCTCAGGTGCCGGTGGGCCTGGGATTCTCGACTGTGTCATCCCATTCTGTGCCATTGGAATCATGTTATGCTGCATGGTACTTTTGTGTTCCACCTTCATTTTCTGCGACGTGGCCTTCTTTACCATGAATATGACAACTTCCTGATATCATCTGACCATTATTAGATTTGGATATAAAAGCCTCTACCTCTATTCTGAGAACCTTTTCTCCATGTTGTGAATTACACTGAAATTGCACACCAGGAGCATAAAAATCTCCTTAATCACCTTTGTGTAAGAATATAGCCTGCACCATCACCATCTTCCTTTGTTATCAAGTTCCTTTTAGAGTCAGAATAATCACTGCAATATTTTGTGCATGGCAGGATCTCATTCTGGACTCCTACCCCACAAAAACCTGAAACAAATCCTGATGCTACTTCCTATGATGGGTCATCTATTCCATTATGATGTCAGTAAAATTGTAGTAATCTCTCATAATATGCTTGCACTGACTCATCTGCATTTTATGTCAAGCTCATAATGTTTGACCAATTAACTTGTTTTTCTAGAACCTTTCCAATGCTCGATTACATGTGTACTACTGAAGGTGTGTAACTAGGACCATCTCTGTGTGGTTCTTACTCTATCCACTTTAATATAGTTGTACATTAATTCCAGAAATCCTTACGCACAATAATTGAAAATAATGAATCCAAATCTTCGCACAGCACTTTTGACACAGTCTCAAACCTATCTACTTCATTGTACCACATAAGCTCCTCCAGGTTCTTCTCCTAATGGGAATTCTTTTTCAACACCTTGACATTCAGAATCACTTATGACTTTGTTTGGATTGTAATTGCTTTCAGTCCAATCATCTTTTTGCTTTTTCACATTCTTCCATTCCCTAATCAAAGGTATAATTTCACTGGCATTTGCTTTTATTTGTACAAAACGTTGTTGTTGTAATTCAAAATTTGTCATTCTCATTTTAAAAGATTCTCAAATTCTCTTTGTAGCCAGACTCACACCATTTCTTCAGCTATTCTTTCGGGTTTTTCATATGTGCAGCATGCTCGCTTCCCTGCTTCAAAATAGTAAAACATCAATTCTTCAAAATTCATTTTTAAAATTTTAATATGATAAATATCTGATTCTACAAATTCTTCTAAATCAACTCTCTTTTAAAGAATTATTTTTGACAAGCCCTTTCTCACTTTTTAATGATTCGCCCGCCTCTGAACTATCTTCCCTTTCCCTCGATTCACTTAAGCCAGGTTCTTTAATCTGTACTTAAACCTCATAGTCAGGAGGTAGTCTTAACAATCAATAAATCATCAATAAATGTATTTTCTTCCTCAGAAGTGCTCTTTCTCTCATCTTTATTTTGCTTTGTTTTTATTTGGGTCACTATCAATTACAAGAACTACACTCATAGTTTCTAACACTTCCTCACTCCATGCCAAGTCTCATATCTATCCAATTTGAACAGCCTTTCAAATTAGCCTTTCAATATTCTCTCTGTGCTTCCTCACTATTTACATAATCCCATTCATTCAGTGCTTCAAACTTTTCAGATCTCTAACAAAGCAGGCCATAAATAATCAAGTTTCTTCACTTCAAATGTACCACTTTCAGAAAACCGCAGCTTGCAGTAGCTTTGTGTCATTCTTGAAGCCACAGACAAGTATGCATGCTGTGTATAAAAAATATTTAATGTGCAGTAATTCCAACCAGAGGCAGAGCCTGGCCTTCTGACAGTAAGTTCTTGGATTTTGTCAAAATTGCACCCATTGTAGATTCAAACAAACGTCACAATAAACTGGCACAATTAACTACCATACAATTTCAAGCAAGATAGCAAACGCAGTAGTTCAACAAAACCAAAATCAATAAACAAAAAAACGTTTGTCCGTGTGCTGGGACACGAGTCGGAAGTCAAACTCACCACAAAAAGGAAATAGTGCTTCAAGACACTACACCATCACCCACACTCAGCTAGGCTTTAATTACCAATGACTCAGTATAGTTTACCCTAGTGCCCCACCTAAATCACTACTATTGGTGCTCACTCACAACTAGACTATTAAGGATCATAAACTTCAACTTATTCTTAAACCTCGCATGATACCTTTAATTCTTCCACAGACAAACTTGAGTTTCCAATAAAAACAAAAATTTTCATTTAAAATGCATAATGCCAAGACAAATATTGTCCATTTTTAATAATGCACTGCATACTGTCATGACACAATACCATGGCATAACACAAATCGCCAAAACATACAACAAGTGTCACACACATTCCATTGTTCAAAATCTATTTAATACTCACCAAATCAAAGTTCTGGTCAACATCTAGATGCACTCTGGCAATACGCCAAAAACTTAAAGGATTCTCCAACTCATTGTCAACCAAAATTGTTTACTAATTAGCTTCATTAATTAGCCTGTTCCCCACTGGGGCCTCCAAAAACGGTTGTCGCTCAAATTAAGGAAATAGAAAGGTAATTGGATGCTAAACAGGGCTATCTCAGTCTTTTATAGACTCAGCCTAAGGCTATAAATAGAACAGATGCACATGACAAAATTCTAAAGCCATGTGAGTTTATTAAAAAATAGCATCATTAAAGAAAGCTAAAAGTAGTTAATTACTATTTAGATCATCATGAATGGTTTGCCTCCTTCTACCAGAAAGACTTCAAACACAGTGCTGAGCTGAAACCCAAACAGTAATACATTTTCCCAAGGACATTCTGCTGATAAGCCGGCAGCCCAATCATGAACCGGTACGCAGGAAAGTTTTACAAGACTTGTTAAAGCTGAGAACAAGGGTAGGCAACGACTCTCACTGACGAACTGCAGTGTTTGGTAGTGATTGCATTATGATCATGATTATTCCAGCCCATATGTGCATAATAAATCCCCATTACTCAAACTTCCTATTTCCACTGGGAAATTTGGTGTGGGAAATACGTTGGGATCAATTTTCTTACGTATGAATACAAGGTGTAATCCTTTCGGTGAATCTTCAGGTTTGTTTCGGGACTCAAGAATTTCTACAAATTTTTTTTTTTGGGAAGACATACCAAGATCAAATTAGGAAACTGGTACAGGGATGTGAGAATCCTGTGGAATGATATTTTTAACAGTATTTTATATGAAATGGTGAGATAAAACTGGAGTCAGCAAAACAACTAAGGAATAGGAAGCAATATATGATGTAATCCAATCAGGTTTAGGGCTAATATTTGAAAAATAAGGCAATGTTATAGATTATGGCTGCTTTATTACACACCCCACCTTTCCTACATGAATTTAACAATTGAGTTATCCCTAAATTACCCCTGATGTTCATTACCCCAATTTGGAAACTAGCACCATATGTTCTACATATGACCAAGTTTAGAGGGTTATTGGGAATCAACCTTTACATTTGTTAGCAGTGAGTTAATGGTTCAGATTAAACCAACCAAATAAAGCATCCTTTGGTTGAGTGGAAGATAGTTTAATGACTCAAAAAGTCCCGAAGGAAACTTCTTTTTATAGCGATGATAATAAATTGCTCATTAATCACACCCAGCTGCAAAGATTCAATTCCCCTTTGGCTGCCAGAATGGGTTATAAGATTGCAAAGCATACATCACCATAAATATTGCTTCTTTGTAATTTATTTTATAAGGCCTACTCCAGGAATTCCCCAGACTTTTTTCTTTTTTTGTATTTTCAGTAAGATAGGCAGCAAAGTAACTAGATAATTCATCAATTGATTAATAAATCAAGTAATCAATTTTCCTATTCTGATTTGATGAAGTTTATGATAGACAAACCAATTATAGATTAATTGGCTTGAAATCTTTCAATTAATTTAATAAATTCCTTTTCATTGGGGCTGTGTGAAGTTTAGACAGCTGGAGGCATACAACCCAAAGAAGACATATCTCAAAAAGGTTGAATTTAGAGGTTAGTTTGTGTGCCTAAGCCACTGTTCAGTACCAACTGGCTTGTTTAAGTTCTTCCACAGCATTTAGAGATCAACGTTCTGGAATTAAATATGCCTGTAAGGGGCTGAAGACCACTATACATTTAACATCACACAAGCAAAGACTTTTCATAAATAACTGATTAAATAAAGAAAACATAGCACATAATCCTAAAGATCATTATTAGAAAACTCCAAAGTAAGTAATGATTCGCTCATATAATTATCTGGACACATAAGGGGTCATTACGAGGTTGGCGGTTCCATTACTGCCATGTTAGCAGTGGCGGTCAGACCGCCAATAGGCTGACGGAGAAGACCGCCAAATTAGGACCATGGCGGTCTTCACAACAGAATACAGCCAATTCACCACCGGCACCGCCAGTGCGATCAGGCCACCACGGACAGCAGGAGGCACCTTCAGGCTGGTGGAGACCATGTTTCCACTGGACAGATTACAAAGTTGCACACCACCAAGGTTTCCGCCGCGGTCGCACCACCACCACAGAAACCCTGGCAGAAACCAACAGTATAAATGGAGACACTCACCTTCAGGAAGCCATACCCATCTGGAGCAGCCATGGAACCTGAACAGGACATCTTCCCGCTGCTACTGCTCGCCCAGCGACTCCGGGACGAGTGACGAAGAGGACGGCAGCAACCATGAGTACACACAGTTACCTGTCACTGTTGCATAATGCCAGTGTTGCGATGCACACACAACATACACATCCGGTAGGGGTGGCGATGGTGATATATACACGTACTCCTACACTGACATGCACATTCACACACAGCCACATACACAAACACAGACTCAGTTCACACAACACGGCCAACACGCACTACCAAAACACACACCAAGCTGCATACACGCAGCACCAGCACTGTCAAACACAACACACACCACCAGCAAAGTACACAACTACACAACAACCGCAACACCTAATATACACCACCAATACTCCACAACACACACCCCCACCTGACAATATATACAAACAACACAATGTAAGAACACCATTGTACCAAAACACACAATCACACAGCCATACAACAAGGCATATGTCACACCACGCAAACAGACCACACAGCGGTTCTGACATACCAATCACCACACACATGCATGCACACAGTACAGCTACACAAGGGCACACCGCACTCCAAATAACAAATGCCAACACAACCAATACACATAATATCAACATAAATTAATGTCCCACACACATACATGCCCAATTCACCATAACCAGCGATCACTGCGGAACAAATGCAAAGCACACACCCACACAAGCAGCCCAAACCCAAATGGTAACACAACCACCACACACACAAAAGAAAGCAGGCAAGACCATAACAGCCATGAGGCATGAAAGGCAGGACAAATATGTAACGTTGGAACCAACAACTGGTTGATCCAGGTGTTTGGGAATAAATAAGTAAATAATATGATGAATAAATAACTATGTACAATACATAAAAGCCCTTAGGCCAGTCCAAATATGAAAGTGCAACATGCACAGATGGCATGTCTGACTGCTCCAACTTGACTCCTGACTACTAAATTACCTCCACTGGTCGGGGCATAAAGGGGGCAGGCAGGCACCTCAGAGATTTGGGGAGGGGTGGAGGGTTGGGCTTAGGTTTGCGAGGGGGGCTTGGGTTTGGGAGGGGGGTCTTGGGCTTTGGAGGGGGACCTTTGGACATGGCCTAGGGGAGGGTTGGGAACACTTTGGAAGGGTTGACTTCTTGGTGGAGGGACGGTCATGGGTAGTAGCAGGAGGAGCAGGGGAGGACTTGGAGGTGGTAGGGCTGGACTTGTGGAGGAAAACTGATCTCTTGGATGTCACACGGGGTGGGAGACGAGTAGGGAAAAGGGACAACTCTGAGAGGAAAAACGTCTTTGACACACAGGGATGGCCATGGCAAAAGGATTTGGGAGTGGAGGGAGAGGGTGTGCTTGTAGGAGGTGTCTTGGTGGATGTTTTGGGTGGATGTGTGTGCGAGGAATGCTTGTGTGTGCTGGGTGTCTGTTGGTTGGGTGAGTGTGGGCATTTATGTGTCTTGAGAGGATGGGGTAGAGGAGCTGGGAATTGCCATGCTGGGCGTGTGACTTTCTGTTGAGGTGGTGGTGGTAGCAGGTATGGTGGAGATGCTGCATGTGGGTGTGTCTGTGGTTTTAGTGTCTGCAGATGGGGTGACTGGGGTGGGTGCCTGCGGGTCTGCTATTGTGCTGAATGCTGTCAACATCAGGACAGTGCGTGCTCTACGGGCAACAAAAATGCAAAAACCCAGCCTTTATGCAAGGACATAATTCATGCATTGTATTTATATGCAGTATGTTCACCTTTTGCATTGCAGACTTTAACCTTGAAAAACACTATTAATTATGTTTGCAATAACTGTTCATTTGCAATGTATTGCTGCAGGCTTACTGAGTGTGTTAGGGTGTGGTCCCTTTCTAGGACCTTCTAGAAGCTTTCCCTGCAGCATGACTGGGTGTGGTTTGTGGGCTGGGCCAGACTCTATATAAAGGAGCCAGCCCAGCTCCACGTGCTCACCATTCAGAGATCCCGGTGCAGAGCAGCAGCAACTTCCAGAGCTCCTGTTTCGGAGGCCTACCTTGATGTTCCAGGCGTGCCCTGCATTATATTGGTTATCCTTGAGCAGGGTGGTAAGGCAGAGGTCGGGCTGGGCCCCCGACCCCGTTCTCAGAGATTCTTGAGTTTTGGGCCTCCTCGTGGAACTTTCAGAGTACGCGAGCCATTGCTCTCATGTAAACCTTGATGTTTGGATCGGCAAAAGCTTGCGCGATCATTTCATGGCATTTGCATATTCTTGTTAGAATCGGCAGTGTGCGCAATTCATTTCCCTCATGTAAACCTTGATGTTCGGATCGGCAAAGGCTTGCGCGATCATTTCATGGCAGTTGCATATTCTTGTCTGAATCAGCAGTGTACACGATTAATTTCCCGCATGTAAACCTTGATGTTCGGATTGGCATAAGGCTTGCGCGATCATTTCATGGCATTTGCATATTCTTGTTGGAATCGGCGGTGTACACGATTACTTTCCCGCATGTAAACCTTGATGTTCAGATCGGCAAAGGCTTGCACGATCATTTCATGGCATTTGCATATTCTTGTTAGAATCAGCAGTGTGCGCGATTCACTTCCCGCATGTAAACCTTGGTGTTCAGATCGGCCAAACCTTGTGCGATCATTTCTTGGTATTTGCATATCCTTTTTAGAATTTACAGTGTGTGCGTTTCATTTCCAACAAGTAAAACTTGATGTTCAGATCGGCAACAGTGTGCGCGATCATTTCATGGCAGTTAAAACTTTGATATGTAGTGTTTGTTTAAGTGCACTCGTTTATCCTGGGCTTCTGGATTTTCTGCATAGACGCTAAAGTCAAAATGTGACATTCTTTGTGCGAATTAAGTTTGTAGTACAATTCCTATTGTTTTCCTGGGAATGTTTCAGATTGCCTTAGGCTTCATGTTTGAAATGCAAGGTTCTTGCATAGCAGACAGTGAAAAGCGAGATGGGTGCAACTGCACCCGTCGCACCACCACAACACCGCCGGCTCCATTTGGAGCTGGCTCCCATGTTGCGGCCGACATCCCCGCTGGGCCGGTGGGCGGAAACTTGGTTTCCCAGTGGGGATGTTGTGATGGTCACTGTGGTTGCCGCCCGCCAAAGTTGTAATGAGGACCTATATCTTGATATTGTGTTGTTTAAACTTTTGCTTCATACAGGTCTCCTTCCCAGCTGTTCCCTACCTAATCCCCTTCTCCCCCACTTGGACTCTCTCAGGATCTGTGATATTTCTATCAGAGTTTTGGAGCTGTCTAGTGGTGGGCATGTAGTGAACGTGCACAGGCCCGAGGATCTGGTCTCCCTGACAGAATAGTGAGCCCACAAATTAATTATCCTCCTGGTTTGTGTGTGTTCTCAACATGGCCACATTGGACAAGCTAGTCAAGGTTATCACGCAGCTCCTAGCAGAGGTAGTGTCATCAAAGGATATAGAAGCCAGCTTAGCTGAGAGAGTGAGTCAGTTGCAGGAAAGGGTAGAAAAGAAGGAACAAATTCCTTTGGGTGTGTCTTGGCCTAGTCCTTCTTCTCAAGCTTCTGAGGTAATCCTCCTACGAACATTTCCCTCAACATTCCCTCAGCTATTCCCCTAGCTCCTCCAGAACATTTTTCAGGCGATCCCCTGAAAGCGCAATCTTTCTTGGTCCAAGTGGAATTACATTTTGCTTGCCGACCAAACACTTTTCCTGATGCCCAATCTAGAGTGGCTTTCTTGTTATCTTACCTGACTGGAGACGCAGCCACCTGGGCAATCCCTCTTGCGCGTAAAGACAGTCCCCTGCTTTACAATTGGAGAAATTTTGTTTGTGAGTTTGAACAAGTGTTTTATCGAAGAACAGTGACTTTGTCGGCAGATCGTGAACTACTAGACTTGCAACAAGGTAACCAAGATCTGGTTTCTTACTTAGCTAATTTTAATCGGCTAGTAGCTGAGACATCCTGGCCAGAAGAAAAGCAAGCGGCCTTGTTCTACAAAGGACTCAAGGACGAGTTAAAGGACATTCTTGCCCAGATAGACCCGCAGCCTACATATTGTCGAGATCTAATAAACCTTGTTTTGAGACTGGATCGTCGTCTAGCAGAACGAAGGGGAACACGCAAAAAGACTGAGAAATATTCCTGGCGTGTTCACGATCATAGAGAATCAAGAACCCAGAAAGAGAGAAGTCCGGAACCTATGGAAATCGGAACTATCAGGACCAAAGATGAAAAGGACCAACGTAGAAAGAATGGACAATATCTTTATTGTGGATGCAAGGGTCATTTCGCCAAAGATTGTCCAATCAAACCAAAGAGCAAACGGGGTCCTGTCCAGAAACTTGCAGCCAATGTACAAGTCGAGCCAGAAAAGTAAATCACCCAAGATGTAAAGAAAGGTTGCTCTTGGGTGTCACCATGGACCCTTCACAGTCTAAACATCTCAAGCTGGGCATAAAAGTTCAAGTAAAGAAAAAGAAGCAGAAACCTTGCCTCCTCATAGACCTTATGACTGCCAAATTGATCTAACTAAAGGTGCGATACTCCATAGCTGTTGTGTGTACGCCTTCTCAGAACATGAAAATCAACACTTACGACAGTACCTAGATCAATTCTTAGAGAATGGCTTCATCTGCCCTTCCAAGTCTCCTGCAGCTTCTCCTTTGTTTTTTGTCTCTAAGGCAAATGGGGAACTTCGAACCTGTATTGACTATAGGGGTTTGAACAAGGTCACAATCAAGAACAACTACCCCTTGCCTCTGATTCCTGTCTTGTTGGATCAAGTGAAAAAAGCAAAGATTTACACTAAGCTCGATCTACGGGGTGCTTACCATTTAGTCAGAATGAGAGAAGGCGGCAAATGGAAAACTGCGTTCAAGACAAGATATGGGGCCTGATTATGACCCTGGCGGACGGCGGAGGCCGTCCGCCAAGGTACCGCCGCTGAATGACCGCACCGCGGTCAAAAGACCGCGGCGGCCATTTAGACATTTCCTCTGGGCCGGCGGGCGCTCTCCAAAAGAGCGCCCGCCGGCCCAGAGGAAATGCCCCTGCAACGAGGACGCCGGCTCAGAATTGAGCCGGCGGAGTTGCAGGGGTGCGACGGGTGCAGTTGCACCCGTCGCGTATTTCAGTGTCTGCTTAGCAGACACTGAAATACTTTGCGGGGCCCTCTTACGGGGGCCCCTGCCGTGCCCATGCCATTGGCATGGGCACGGCAGGGGCCCCCAGGGGCCCCGCGGCACCCCCTACCGCCATCCTGTTCCTGGCGGGCGAACCGCCAGGAACAGGATGGCGGTAGGGTGTGTCAGAATCCCCCATGGCGGTGCAGCAAGCTGCGCCGCCATGGGGGATTCTAAGGGCAGCGGTAAACCGGCGGGAGACCGCCGGTTTGCCTCTTCTGACCGCGGCCGAACCGCCGCGGTCAGAATGCCCTGCGGGGCACCGCCGGCCTGTCGGCGGTGCTCCCGCCGACCCTGGCCCCGGCGGTCTTAGACCGCCGGGGTCAGAATGACCCCCATGGTCTCTTTGAATACACTGTTATGCCCTTTGGACTGTGCAATGCTCCAGCAGCATTTCAGTTTTTCCTGAATGACGTCCTTAGAGAGTATCTCGATATATTTGCAATAGTTTATATCAATGAAATTTTGATCTACTCTGACAATGAAAACAAACTTGTACAACATGTCAAGAAGATTCTCACAGCTCTTTGAAAGCATCATTTATACTGTAAACTAACCAAGTGTGAGTTTCATGTTAGCACAGTTGAGTTTTTAGGGGTTATCCTTACCCCTCACGGGTGATGAAGCAGAAAATGAAGGTTTTCATTTATTAGCGCTTAAACGTAGTGTGCAATAATCATGTGTGACTTTAACCGAACTAATAAAGATTGTACGGGGACAAAATGTGCCCTTAGAGTAGTTCGCCAACATTTATAAGCGTGCTTTATATAACGTGATGTATTAGAATTGCACTAATCCGACATAATTATAAACATGTGCTACGATTTGCTTGCTTGAAATGTTTTAGCTTAGCATAACTTTAGTGCAGGCTTTGGCCTAGTTGCCTGGTCTCACGGTTTAGATGCTCGTATTTTTCCAATGTGCTAATAAACGTGTATTTTGCTTGAAGCTGTACTTTTCCACTGAGATGTTCACATGCTTATCTTAAGGTTTCGTGCCAGCCTGGCATATTTCTCTCCTTACTCCAAGGTCAATCTGCAGGTGCGGACAATGGAAGCTCTGAAAGTGAGTTAATTGGTATAAAATGTTGCAACTTGCGTACTCGTCTCCAAGGATAATGTATGCTTAAGTAAAAGCTTGAGAACTGTCGTTTTTGATTGGACAATTTGAAGCTAACCTATGAACCCTCCAATGGAAGACCCTACTGGATTTGAACTGTTGTCTATAAAAATCAGGTGCACGAGAGGAAAGCAGCCATTATTGGACATCCCGCCATTTTGTAGACTTTGCAGCTATTATGGCCCACTTTGCTGCGACGCCATTTTGAAAGAGACTTTGATGCTTTCTCTAATCGAGAGAAAGAGACTTTAAATGATTCTTGCCCTAGAGACTTTAACTCTTATTTGCCCCTTTGCATGAAGTAATAGTTTTACCTTGCCGCCGTGAGGCAATTGCCCCGTCCACCCCTGCCCCTTTGCCCCGTCCCATGCGGATCGAAACGGTACCCATGCTGATCGAGAAACGGTACCTGTGAGACGAAGACTTCCTTGAATGCTGATCGTTATTGGTAAATATGAAAGGAAATTGTACAATTGCATTGTGTTTCTTTTAGGTAACCAACTGCTGATTTTGATAAGATCCCTAGTTAGGAGTTTCCAAATTTATGTTGCTAAATTGTTTTCGCATGAAGCCCCACATGCCGATGCTAATTTGAGGTTAGATGAGGATTCTTTTGTTGCACGATGCAATTTGAGACCTTGTTATGCTGACTTAATGTATGCAATTAGTTCATTACAGATTATCGTATTAGTGATTTGCATTGCTATTATCGAGTGCCTTGTTATTCAAATGCTACATAGATTGCACCTGTTTCGCCGTTATGGACAGCTATTAATGTTCATTTATGTTTATCATTTGGTGTTGAGACACATCTATATTGTGCTAGCTTTATTAATATAGGGAAATAAATTCACTAACTTTGAATAAACTGGTGTGGTTATTCCTGACTGAAAGGTCAGGGTTCCCCGAGATGTATTCTGGATTAATTGTTAAGTGTTATGTTGATCAAGGTATTGCTTATGTTCGTTATTGATTATTGATTTGATGAAATTGATCGATATAGAGTACGGAGAGTTCCACTTAGTCAAAAGATTCATCGGCCTAAAGAGCGTCCGAACACAGGTGAATTATTAGTACGTACCGCTCTATCAGTAGATGGTAGCAGAGGATGGTTTCGTCTTTTGGGACCCTGTACTCTTAAAGTACATGGTGTTGAATTAACGGTTACGCCCTTTGAGACCCGAATTGAGAAGTTGAATTAGGTTTTTCTTGGATAAAACTGATTGGGAAAATGATGATGGGCTAGGTCCACCGCGACTTTCCCGGGGTCTCGGAGCTTGCGAATGAAGAGAATGGAGGTGTGAGATCGGCGTTGGCGGTACTGGTGATGGTATGAGTGAAGTTAGGGTTTTGCGCTTGCACAGCTTATTGCCGCAGATTGTGTGAAAAGGTTGCGAGGATTTTAGAAAATAGCGGAGGTGCGACTCCGAGTGTAGAAGTAGGGAAGTCGTCGAACTTCATAGAAAATAGCGGAGGTGCGACTCCGAGTGTGAGAGTAGGGAAGTCGTCGAACTTCATGTGCGTGTGGCGCTTCGTGCATAAAAAGGTCCACGTGGTTGTTGTTGTTGAGACGGGCCCTGCGAGGTCAAGAGACTCCGGAGTATGTTGTTTTATGTTGTGGTCTGGGCGGTTTAGTAGGTTGATCGGGCGTGGTCAACGAGTCGGTACGTGTGTAAGGGAGTGAAAGAAACTTCGACTTCGGGCTTTGACAAGATTCTAAGTGCACTAGAATAGATCATTGACAAGTTGAGAGTAGGTCTGCGGGTCAGATTTGCTTGCGAAAGTGGGGACCGAGAAAGATGGAATAACTGCCGAGGCTAGTGAAAAGTCCCTAAGGTCCTGAAGCGATTGTGTTACCCTTCCTGTAGTAAACCGACAGATCTGTTTTAGTTTTTGTAGCTCGCGATACATGCAAGAAGTTGTTACGAGAGGAGCTGAGTGAAGGAGGACTAGCCGCGAGGCTTTGTCAGCCGCAGTGTGTGTGAGTGTGACGTCACTAGGAGCCGCGCTGGGATAGGTTGGTTGCGGAGAAGGGTCGCGCACGGATTGGACGCAGTCCGTGGGGCTCGATTGGAAGGGGAAAGGCAAGCGAAGAGTATTCCGGGAATTAAAGTCACCTATTGATTACAAACTTTGTGAAATAAAAGACGAGAAAATGAAATTCTTAAAGCATTCAGGAGTGCGATGAAGGGGGAGTCTTACATTAAAGCGAGCGTAGGAGAGGAGACGCCGCCCGAAGGCACACCAGCTTACATTGTAATGGAGGAAAAGGGGGTAGCTCCGTGCCTTTGGCTAAAGCAATGGCACAAACTGACAGAGAAACATGGGAGCGTAGCATTCCCGATCCATGGGACGTTCAATATAAGGATTCTAGAGAATTTGAGATTCACGATGTACGACATGAAGGTGCCTCCAAGGCCAGCTCAGTTTGAGGCTCTAGCAATTTGGGAACTAATGGCTAGACAGCAGCAGCAAAATAAGTTCGAGACCAGGATAAGGAAGGTAGAAAAGACACTAGCGGACGCTAGGTGGGATAATGCACAGAAGGTGTGGAGGTCAGATGTATTGCAGGGGATAAAATTGTTTCCCGCAATTACTAAGGAAGAAGAGGAGACAGGCAAGAAAGCTACCTGTAAGACAAACAGGAAGTGTTCCAAGGATAGAGAGGACGAGGAAAAATTGAGAAGAGAAGAGGAGTTAGAGGATGAGGAGTTAATCATGCAATTACTGAACGACCGTCCACCACCTTATGCAGAGAGTGGACAAGGTCCGAGTACCAGTTCTGCCCCTCCGGCACCGGTACAGAACAGTGAAACTCAGAGTTCAGGAGCATCATCGGGGTCTAAGGACCCGAGTTTACTGTTCACCCCGCAGATACCGCAGGTTAGGAGAATATATCCAGATGTGCCCATGTTGAAACCAGCAGAAAATTATCAGCCGCAGATGCCAGGGTACTACAGCAGTGACAACAGTGCAGGAATGATTCCAGATCCAACCGTAAGAGGAGTACAGAATGGTCACAACCAGACATTGACACAAGCTGAATCAACTCAGTTTTTGATGCCTCAAAAGCAGATGCAGGGGGGAACAGCACATGCTCAGATGACGGGGAGTCAGATGGGCATGCCGGCAATGATGACCCATGGTGTGGGAATGAACATGCCTCAGAACATGGGAAATGGACAAAACCCAGATGCGATATCGCTACCCATTACTGTAGGTCCACCGGTACCTTTGTACAGTCAGCCTAACTTAGGTATGAGCGGTCAGGGATCAATGCTGCAGAATGGGACAGAAAGGAGGTGCATAGAAAACACTCCAGGGATAACTCCGATAGCGGCTCAGCCAGCTGGATCTGGGTCCTTGATGGAGTTTAGTCCCATATGTGCTCAGTCAACACTGGTGAGGTCGAGTCCCCCACTGGTGATACCGCTGTCATCGAATACTGAAAAATTGCCGCAACCATCAATGGCAGTCGATGTAAATGCTACACTTATGGGGTTGAATGCGCAACAGCTGACACAGTGGTTCAACAGTTTGAATTCCACACAAAGCTCAGCCAGTGGGAAGGGAGAAGAATATCTGAATAGGGTCAGGTTGAGCATGGAAGCACAAGAATTGGTGGAAGGGACTATGGGTGTGAATAGGTTAGAGTCCTACTCGGAAGAAGAGCTGAGGTATCTATGTCCCAGGATTACGAGAGAAGTGGATAAGGTACATAGAAGGTTGCAAGAAATAGCAGACAGAAACGGGGTGGAAATAGACAAGATGAAACACTTGAGCAGGAGCTACAGGTTGGATTTTGGGACCACAGATTTTGAACACATGAGGTCAGCAGGCATGAAGGCCCACCTTAGAGAATTGTTGCAGAGTGCACAAGTGTGGAGGTGCTTAGACAAATGGGAAAGCAGATGGGTAAAGAGAAAGGAAAAGAGGAAAGACAGTGTCCCAGAGATCAACGAGAAAAGACCGCAGAGTAGCGAGGCAGTAACCATGTTACCAATGAGGGAGACAGCAGGGGGAAAATTAATACATGTACCATGGCACAGAAGCGACATTCAGTCTTTTACAGATGATTTTCCCAAACTGAGAGAGAAACCGATTGAATGGTATCAACAGACTGACAGGTTTGTGAAGCTTGCAAAATGTCTTTGGGAAGACCTGAACACCCTCTTTGAGATTGTGGTTCCGGCAGATTTGTGGGAGGATTGCAAAAGAGCTGTAGGTTGGCCGACAAGTGAACCAGAGAGAAACAGGGAGACGGGTGCACCATCACCTATGGTGATGAGCCTGTACAATAAGGTGATTGAGCATTTGAAGACGAAGGTTGCCGCGAAAAATGTGGATTGGCAGAAGATTGATCGAACTGCCCAAGAGGCTAAAGAGTCGATTCATAGTTACTATGAGAGGTTGTTGAAGGCGTTCAAGAACTACAGTGGCACGGAGACAATAGAGGCGAAGGACATGCTTCATTTTGTGTTTAGATTTGTGGAAGGGTTGAGACCAGAGATAAGTCAGATGATAAAGTCGCATTTGATTTGCTGGCAGTCGAAACCGATTGATGAGGTGTTGAATTATGCGAAATACTCTAGCGACGAAATTGAAGTGAAGCAGAAAAGGTTGAAAGAGAAGGTGATGATGATGCAACTTAAAGCAGCTCAGACAGGTCTGCAAGGTTTGCAAGGGTTGCAAGGGTTCCAACAGCAGGTACCGCAACCGCAGCCGCAGTTGCAGGGAAACATGGCGTTTCAGCCACAGGCTAGAGGCAGAGGAGGTTTTGTGAATAATGGTCCGGATTTGAACACTGTTGTGACGGGTGTGCAGGCAATGAAGAAGGTGATGCCGTGTCACATGTGCGGAATTGTCGGTCTTTGGAAACGCGAGTGCCCAATGGTGGTGCAGGAAGGTGCAGGTGCAGGTGCTAGTCAGCAAAACAATGAAGTCAATGCATTTCAGACAATGAGGGGACCGAAAATGAGAGGTCCAAACCCAAATTTTCAGACCATAAATCAGTTGCAGGGATTACAACCTATGCAGCCGCAGCAGATGCAGATGCCCCGTATGCAGGTGACGCAAATGCAGCCAATGCAACAGCAGTTTCCCATGGTACCTAATCAGCAAATGCAAATACCTTTGGCACCAATGAGTCAGCAGCAAGTGATGGTTCCTCCACAGGTCTCGGGTCAGGTAATGAGTACAAATGGCACCGTACAACAGTTCCCACTACACAGTGAGAGTGGAATAAACAATGTGTGGGAGAGTGAAAGTTCAGGAGAAGAAGGAGATTGTGTGCTTGCAGCATCCTTGGAAGTTGATCAAAAGGGTCCGTACGTGGAGGGAAGAGTAATGGGTCATCGTGTCTCATTCCTGGTTGATACAGGAGCAACACGTTCAACTGTTAAGAGCATTGAAGTACCAAATTTGCCACTCTCAGGGAGGACAGTTCAAGTGGTGGGAGTAGCAAACAGGCACCTGACGAACCCAATAACAGATCCGGTACCAGTCAGCATCGGTAACTATCAAGGGTTACATCAGTTTGTGGTATGTGACTCAAGCCCGATAGCACTGTTAGGGAGAGACTTGTTGTGCAAATTGGGTTGTTCGATTATGTGTTCGAACGAGGGAATAAAAATACAGACGAGCAGTGATGGGGAAGAAGAGGACAGTGTAGAGGGGGATGAGATGGAAACTGTCGATGAAGAGTATCCTCTGATTTGCCTTTTCCCGATGATAACTGAAGAAGATATTCCAGCCGAATTACGGGAAACAGTCGGAAAAGAAGTGTGGGATATGACAGGGAAAGAGGTGGGATTGATGAAAGGAGTGGAACCAGTGAAAGTGACTGTAAAGCCCAATGCAACTTTTCCCCAGACTCCACAATACCACATGGCACAAGACACCCTCATGAAAGTTGCCCAACTCATTGACGAATTTGTAAAGCAGGGAGAACTGAAAGAAGTGTTGAGCAGTCCATGTAATTCACCAATCATGGGACTAATAAAGCCGAGTGGAAAGGTCCGAATTGTGCAGGACTTGAGGAAAATAAATGACATCATAGTCAAGTGTTGCCCTGTCGTACCAAATCCAGCTGTGATAATGTTTCAAGTTCCTTGCGATGCCGAGTGGTTCTCAGTCATCGACTTGTCACAAGCATTCTTTTCTGTGCCTCTTCATGAGGACAGCCAATTTCTCTTTTGTTTCAAATTCTTAGACAGAGTGTATAGTTGGTGTCGAATTCCTCAAGGGTTTTCTGAGTCACCGTCAATCTTCAATCAGATTCTAAAGAAAGATTTGGAAGCATTAGAATTGCCATTCGAGTCAACTCTAGTACAGTACATTGATGACTTACTGATTGCATCAAAGACAGAAAGTGGCTGCACAGCCGATACCATTGCTCTGTTGAACCATTTGGGAAGGAATGGACATAAGATTTCTCCTTCCAAATTGCAGTTCTGTCAGAAGAAAGTGAAATACTTGGGTCACCAGATAGAGAAAGGGTCACGGAAAATAATGAAGGAAAGAATAACGAGTGTACTTCAAATGAGTCCACCAAAGACAAGGAGGGAGGTGAGGAAGTTTTTGGGAATGGTGGGCTATTGTCGCCAGTGGATTCCCAACTTCTCAACTCTAGCAAAGCCTTTACTGAAGCTGACCCAGAAGGATGCTTTGGATCAAATTGAGTTGAAAGGAGATGAGATGGATGCTTTCATTGAGTTGAAAGAATGCATGTGTAGGGCTCCAGCTTTAGGTATGCCTGATTACACAAAGCCTTTCACATTGTTTTGTCATGAACGTGATGCATGTTCTTTGTCTGTCTTGACTCAAGCCCATGGTGGCATCAACAGACCAGTAGCGTATTTTTCAGCTACTTTGGATCCGGTTGCAGCAGCACTCCCAGGGTGTTTGCGCGCCGTAGCAGCAGTTGGTATCAGCCTCACTCAGAGTGAAGGAATAGTGATGGGACACCCAGTAACAGTCATGGTCCCTCACTCAGTTGAGATACTTTTGACCCGCTCCCGAACGCGACACATGACTGGAGCAAGACTCACAAGGTATGAAACGATAATTCTGGGCTCACCGAATGTGCAGCTGAAAAGGTGCACTACGTTGAATCCAGCAACCTTGCTTCCTGGAGAAAATGCTGAAATTGAGAACGCTGAAGACGTCGAGCATGACTGCCTTCAGGTGACTGAATTTTGCACAAAACCTCGACCTGACATTAAGGATACTAAGCTTGATGAAAATGACCAAATTGTTTTCGTTGATGGTTCATGTCTAAGAGATGGGATGGGAATTTTGAAAGCAGGATATGCTGTATGTACTGTAACAGGTGTCTTGGAAGCGGCCTGGCTTCAAGGAGTCTATTCTGCACAAGTAGCAGAACTTGTAGCCGTTACAAGAGCATGTCAACTGTCTGCATTGATGAAAGTCACCATTTACACTGATAGTCAGTACGGGTTTGGGATTGTGCATGACTTTGGACAACTATGGTCACAGAGAGGTTTCCTGACTTCTTCAGGGTCCCCAGTGAAAAACAGGGAGAGAATAAGGGAATTGTTACACGCCATTCAAATGCCAGCTGAAGTTGCAGTGGTAAAGTGTAGTGCTCATACAAAGGGACAGGACTATGTTTCTCTAGGAAATGCATATGCGGATCAGGTCGCAAGATTTTGTGCCTTGAACTGTATATTACTCAGAGATGAATGGAATTCGATAAGTGAACCAGAACTCGAACCTGCTGAAGCATTTGCCTTGAAAGTTGTAGATACAATAGATGAATTAAAAGCATTACAGAATAACGTCAGGGAGGATGAAAGAGATTCCTGGATTAAATCACAATGTATAAAGAGACCAGATGAGTTATGGGTTTCAAATGAGGCAAAATTTGTTTTGCCAAACAGTCTCTTATCACAGCTTGCGCGGTTCTATCATGGGCAAGCTCACCTAGGGAGAGATGCCATGATAAGATTGTTCAAAACTGATTGGTTTAACCCCAGATTTCGTCAAGCTGCAGAAGCAGTTTGTCATCGATGTGTCACTTGCCAGCAGATGAACCCAGGAAAGGGAACAGTTGTGAACGCAAGCCACATTGGCAGAGCCAGTGGCCCGTTTAGTCGAATGCAGATAGATTTCATTGAGATGCCCGTGCATGGAGGTCTGAAGTATGTGTTGGTGATTGTATGCATTTTTAGTCACTGGATTGAGGCATACCCCACACGTAGAAATGACAGCCTTACAGTTGCAAAGCTATTGTTGAGGGAGTTGATACCACGTTTCGGATTCCCGATCTCTTTAGAATCAGATAGGGGAAGTCACTTCAATAACGAGGTGATAAAGTTACTTTGCGAAGCGCTGAACATTGAGCAAAAACTGCATTGTAGCTATCGCCCTGAAGCATCAGGACTGGTGGAGCAGATGAATGGTACACTGAAATCAAGAATGGCGAAAATATGTGCATCGACAAATTTGAAATGGCCCGACGCATTGCCCTTGGTGCTAATGTCAATGAGAAACACCCCTGATAGAAAGACTGGATTGTCTCCGCATGAAATTCTCATGGGCAGGGCTATGAGACTTCCTGCAGTTCCTGCAAACGTGCTTTTGAATATTACAGATGATATGGTGTTAGACTACTGCAAGGGTCTGGCTGACGTGGTTCGCTCTTTCTCTCACCAGGTGGAAGCGACCACCTTGCCACCGATCCAAGGTCCAGGACACGCACTGAAAGCAGGTGACTGGGTCGTGGTAAAGAAGCACGTGAGGAAGTCGTGTCTGGAACCCCGTTGGAAAGGCCCTTTCCAAGTGATCCTGACGACAACTACCGCTGTGAAGTGCGCGGGAGTTCCCAACTGGATTCACGCCAGTCACACAAAGAAAGTGTTGTGTCCCACAGATGAGGAAGTTGAAGCGCTAAAACTGCCAGTGCCTGATAAAACAGTGCTGAGTGCTGAGACAGAGCAAAACCGAACTGAAAGCGAACAGGCAGGAACGGAAGAGAGAGAGATATTCTCTGAGGATGAAGAGACCAACTCACTTGGGGGAGACCAAGGAGAAAGTTCAGACAGCGACGAAGCAGCTGAAGGTGACAAAGAGCCTGAAGCAGCTGAGGGTAGCAAAGAGCCTGAAGCAGCTGAAGGTGACAAGGAACCTGAAGCAGCTGAAAGTGATAAAGAGCCTGAAGAAAGTAACGGTGACGAAGGGCTCGAAAAGGGTGAAAAGGCAGGAGAGCCTGATCAGAGGAGGGCTTTCCCAGAAGCAGACGATACAGAAAAAGAAAAGGAGAACGTGATTGATTCCCCAGAAGGAGGGGCAAGGCAGAACAGAACGAAAAGGTTCAAGCCTCCTCAGAAAAGATCGCAGGTCCATCAAATGGACATGGTGCAAAGAGGAGACTAAGCATATCACCAATAAAACAAAGGACTGAAGAAAGTTTGAACGACGGAGAAAGGCCAAAAGTGAAAGAGAAAAGAAAAGAAGTAACTGTCGTGGTACCATCCCCGAGTGAAGAAAAGGACTTGACAAAAGTGGAAAGTACCAGCGAAGCAGAATCGAAAAGAGAAGCAAAATTGAAAAGGAAAAGGATACCGAACAGAAGATATTCCGGTCCTGAATGGGCATATGTAGTTCATGACGATTGGACTGACGAATTTGTATCTCTTAGCCTCGAGAACGAAGAAGAAGAGATACCAATAGAAAATAAAAGTTTTATGGACTCTGTCGATTGAAAGGGTAACAAATGATATTGCTTGCTACAATCCAACGTGATACAAACAACCAGTTGAGACATTGCTAAACCGGATGAGACTTTTGCTGAACTGATAAAAGACTGAGTTATTGCCGAATTGAGACAAATGCTGCTAACCGATAAGTGACTGGCCTCCTGAAGAAGACGGTGTGAACATTGCGCTCGTTCAGCTTTGTAACTGAATTGCTAAATAGTTTCTTTATAGGTGCTTCTAGCTCTCTGATTCTATACAGATCATGACGCAAAATAGTAGAAAGAAATATTGTAAATATGCGTGTATAGGCTTGATAATTGCATGTGTACTAATAATAATGGCAATAGTGCTTACAATGCATGGAAAGGGTGAGGATGAGAGAATTGATGCTTCTACTTTTGCTCCTGTTACTGTTACTGAACTAACTGCACTAAAAAGACTGGAATTAGATGAGAGACACTTGCATGATAAGAAGGAGCTTTCATATAATGTTTTCTATCGCTTGCTAACAGAATATGTTGAGACTATGGATGCGAAAGATTGTTATGTGTGTACACAGATACCGACATCGGTAAAGGAAGGGGTGACTTATCACCACATGCCCCTTACACACGGGATTACATGTAGTATAGTAATGTCTAGATTTTATGGTCAAACTAACATACAGTATTTTTACTCAAATTATGATGTTACCTTTGCATATGTTCCTATAATAGCGCAGCTAAGCCAGATCGCTAAAGATTGGGATGCTAAAATAATGAGGGAATTTTTCGAGCCAATGCAACCTTTTGAAACGGCTCACGCTCATAGGGAAAACCTTACCTGCTCGCTCTCTGCAGTAGAAATAAGCTTTTTAGATCGCACAGATGATAGAAGGGCACAAATGAAGGCGAAATTAGAAAAAGAGTTACATAAGAGGACTTCAGTAGACAATTATGATTTTGCCGCAATAAAGACACAAGGGAGAATAGCTTTAGATGCTTGGCATGTAGGGAAATTTTGTATATATAGAGGGGAATCTTATTATGACAACATTTTTGTAGGAGCGAGTGAGTGTAAACATACGTTTATCTTTAAGGCCAAATGGACATTCATGATGAACGGACTTGACCCTGTCATTCCAGGTGTATATTACATTTGTGGGTATAATGCCTATTATCGTCTTCCAAAGGGATGGTGGGGGAGATGTTATTTGGGTATAGTGTTCCCAAAGGTTTATCAACTGGATGACCTATCGATGATTCAAAAGACATCTGGATCCCATCGTATCCAGAAAAGAGAGACCGCAGCTGCTGTGGTAGGAGATATATTTGGAGCCATGATTCCTTCATTAGGAGTTGTGTTGAATTCCATCAAAATAAGAAAGTTGTCTACTATAGTGGATAACATGTTTTCAAAGTTTTCAGGTGCTATAATCCTGATAGATGCTGAACTTGCAGCGGAAAGAGCTATGACTCTTCAAAATAGGCTTGCTTTAGACATTCTTTTAGCAAAGGATGGCGGTGTTTGCAAAATGCTTGGTGCACGACACTGTTGCACGTATATTCCTGACAACAGTGTGAAAATTAAAACTATGCTTGCTAATCTAACAAAAGAGAGTGCAGATTTGAAGGAACTGAAAGAACCAGGAGTGTGGGAGAAGGTTGGAAAAGGACTTGCTTCAGTGGGAAGTTGGCTTGGTGGCATTTGGAATGGGATATTGCTAAAAATAATACAGGGAATACTAATAGTTCTAATTTGCATTTTTGGAATTTGGGGAATAAAAAGGGGAATAATAATGATAATGGAAAGAATTAAAAGACGGAAGGAAGAGAAAATAATGAAAAGAATGGCAGAAGAATACAAAGCGAAAACTAGGGGAATTAAAAGGAAAAGAGAACTGACAGAATTTTAATGGAATAAAATTTGTGGGCATGATTTGTGTGATGACAAGTAGTCATCAGAGGAGAGATTGATGAAGCAGAAAATGGAGGTTTTCATTTATTAGCGCTTAAACGTAGTGTGCAATAATCATGTGTGACTTTAACCGAACTAATAAAGATTGTACGGGGACAAAATGTGCCCTTAGAGTAGTTCGCCAACATTTATAAGCGTGCTTTATATAACGTGATGTATTAGAATTGCACTAATCCGACATAATTATAAACGTGTGCTACGATTTGCTTGCTTGAAATGTTTTAGCTTAGCATAACTTTAGTGCAGGCTTTGGCCTAGTTGCCTGGTCTCACGATTTAGATGCTCGTATTTTTCCAATGTGCTAATAAACGTGTATTTTGCTTGAAGCTGTACTTTTCCACTGAGATCGTTCACATGCTTATCTTAAGGTTTCGTGCCAGCCTGGCATATTTCTCTCCTTACTCCAAGGTCAATCTGCAGGTGCGGACAATGGAAGCTCTGAAAGTGAGTTAATTGGTATAAAATGTTGCAACTTGCGTACTCGTCTCCAAGGATAATGTATGCTTAAGTAAAAGCTTGAGAACTGTCGTTTTTGATTGGACAATTTGAAGCTAACCTATGAACCCTCCAATGGAAGACCCTACTGGATTTGAACTGTTGTCTATAAAAATCAGGTGCACGAGAGGAAAGCAGCCATTATTGGACATCCCGCCATTTTGTAGACTTTGCAGCTATTATGGCCCACTTTGTTGCGACGCCATTTTGAAAGAGACTTTGATGCTTTCTCTAATCGAGAGAAAGAGACTTTAAATGATTCTTGCCCTAGAGACTTTAACTCTTATTTGCCCCTTTGCATGAAGTAATAGTTTTACCTTGCCGCCGTGAGGCAATTGCCCCGTCCACCCCTGCCCCTTTGCCCCGTCCCATGCGGATCGAAACGGTACCCATGCTGATCGAGAAACGGTACCTGTGAGACGAAGACTTCCTTGAATGCTGATCGTAATTGGTAAATATGAAAGGAAATTGTACAATTGCATTGTGTTTCTTTTAGGTAACCAACTGCTGATTTTGATAAGATCCCTAGTTAGGAGTTTCCAAATTTATGTTGCTAAATTGTTTTCGCATGAAGCCCCACATGCCGATGCTAGTTTGAGGTTAGATGAGGATTCTTTTGTTGCACAATGCAATTTGAGACCTTGTTATGCTGACTAAATGTATGCAATTAGTTCATTACAGATTATCGTATTAGTGATTTGCATTGCTATTATCGAGTGCCTTGTTATTCAAATGCTACATAGATTGCACCTGTTTCGCCGTTATGGACAGCTATTAATGTTCATTTATGTTTATCATTTGGTGTTGAGACACATCTATATTGTGCTAGCTTTATTAATATAGGGAAATAAATTCACTAACTTTGAATAAACTGGTGTGGTTATTCCTGACTGAAAGGTCAGGGTTCGCCGAGATGTATTCTGGATTAATTGTTAAGTGTTATGTTGATCAAGGTATTGCTTATGTTCGTTATTGATTATTGATTTGATGAAATTGATCGATATAGAGTACGGAGAGTTCCACTTAGTCAAAAGATTCATCGGCCTAAAGAGCGTCCGAACACAGGTGAATTATTAGTACGTACCGCTCTATCACGGGTCATGGCAGAAAAGAAAGTACAAGCTGTATCTGATTGTCCCACTCCAAAGACTGTTCGAGATGGACAGTGCTTCCTGGGTTTTGCAAACTTTCATCGCAGGTTTATAAACCATTTCTCGTAAACAGTGGGACCAATCACCAAGTTATTGAGAAAGAAAGAAAAATGTGTATGGTCTCCAGAAGCTGAACGAGCCTTTTAAACTTTGAAAGAAGCCTTTTCCACTGCCCTAGTCTTGACTCACCCTGATGAGGATCGTCCATTCATAGTTGAAGTAGATGCCTCAGATGTGGCAATTGGTGCAGTCTTGTCACAACAAAGTAAAGACACTGGTCAACTTCATCCTGTAGCTTACATGTCTCGAAAGCTGAAAGAAGCCGAACAGAACTATGGCGGTCATTCTGACCCTGGCGGTCAAAGACCGCCAGGGCGGAGGACCGCGGGAGCACCGCCGACAGGCCGGCGGTGCTCCAATGGGGATTCCGACCGCGGCGGTAAAGCCGCGGTCGGACCGGCACCACTGGCGGGCTCCCGCCAGTGTACCGCCGCCCCATTGAATCCTCCAAGGCGGCGCAGCTTGCTGCGCCGCCGAGGGGATTCCGACCCCCCCTACCGCCATCCAGATCCCGGCGGTCCGACCGCCGGGATCCGGATGGCGGTAGGGGGGGTCGCGGGGCCCCTGGGGGCCCCTGCAGTGCCCATGCCACTGGCATGGGCATTGCAGGGGCCCCCGTAAGAGGGCCCCTACATGTATTTCACTGTCTGCTGCGCAGACAGTGAAATACGCGACGGGTGCAACTGCACCCGTCGCACAGCTTCCACTCCGCCGGCTCGATTCCGAGCCGGCTTCATCGTGGAAGCCTCTTTCCCGCTGGGCTGGCGGGCGGTCTGAAGGCGACCGCCCGCCAGCCCAGCGGGAAAGTCAGAATTACCGCCGCGGTCTTTCGACCGCGGAACGGTAACCTGACGGCGGGACTTTGGCGGGCGGCCTCCGCCGCCCGCCAAGGTCAGAATGAGGGCCTATGTCATTGCTGAAAAAGAGCTTCTGGCAATCCATGATGCCTTTAAAGAGTGGAGACATCATTTGTTGGGTGCCAAGTACACTATCACAGTATACACTGATCATCGCAGTCTCCAGTTCATGAGTTCAGCTAGACTTTTGACTCCTCAGCAATTGCACTGGATGCTGTTTTTTGCCGAGTTCGATTTTGTGGTAACTTTTCGTCCTGGTAAAGACAATCGCAAAGCAGATGCCTTGTCCCGCCAAGAGTCTACCTTGCTGCCTACAATCCAGCCATCCAGAGCTATCATTGCTCCAGACAAAGTCCTCTGCATCATAAAAACCGAAGACTTCTTTGAAGACATCCATAATTCCTTCACCATTGAGAAATGGCAGGCATGGGCTCAAGCAGATCCTAAGAGATCAATCAAGCAAGGACTACCTTTCCATGATGCTCATTTGTTCGTGCCCACTACCAAGCTTCGCAAGTTAGCATTTCATTGGTTGAATGTTATACCTACGGCAGGTCACCCAGGCACTCTTAAAACTCTTGAATTAATCCAATGCTACTTTTGGTGGCCTACTCTGACAAAAGACGTCAAAACAATGGTCACTAACTGCGAAGTCTGTGCTCGCTTCAAGACAAGTCATTCAAAACCGAAAGGTTAGTTGCATCTGCTCCCAACTCCACGTCGACCTTGGGAACACATCTCTTAGGACTTCATTACAAGACTACCAGTGGTTGAACAACACTCGTAATCCTTGTGGTGGTAGATAGTCTCATGAAATATGGACATTTCATTGCCTGTAAGAAATTGCTCACCTCCAGTGAACTGGCACCCATCCTACTGAATAGAAGGGTCCGTTATCACAGGCTGCCAAAAATTATTCTCTCCGATCGCAATTTGCCTCTAACTTCTGGAAAACGTGGTAGAAAACACTCCAAGTTACATCCACACCATCTACTAGCCATCATCCTCAAACAGATAGCCAAACTGAGAGACTGAATCAGACATTGAAACAATATCTGTGTGCTTACGCTGAGAAAGCACTTCATTCCTGGACATCAGTGCTCTGGTTAGCTGAACTGGCCTACAATAACTCGTTTCACACCCCCACTAGTGTCACACCCTTTTATTGCTTGTTTGGCTATCATCCTGACACCTTGCCCATCACGATCCCTCAAGAAAGTTCTCTTACACCAGCTGTGTCGGAAATGAGTCAACACCTCCACCAAACCCAGAAACTGATTCAACAGCATTTAGAAAAAGCTAAACAAAAATACAAAAAGCACTACGACAAGAAACATTGTGAAGGACCTCAGTATCAACCAGGTGATAAAGTGTGGCTTTCTACAAGACATATAGACTTCAAGAAAAAGCACATGTTTAATCCCAAATTCAATGTCCTTACACTGTCCTCCAGCAAATTAATCCAGTGACCTATAAACTGCATTTGTGCGGGTCACTGTGTATTCATCCGGTGTTCCATACTTCCCTCCTGAAGAAAGCAGTCCAGAAGATACGCTCCCAACCAGCTCCAGCTCTAGTACAGGGGGAAGTGGAATACGAAGTCAAACAGGTGTTGGATTCCAAACTTAGAGGTCGTAACCTGTGTTATCTGATCTCTTGGAAAGGTTACGGTCCTGAAAGTAACTCATGGGTTTCTGCATCTGACGTTCATGCTCCACGACTAGTGAGACATTTTCATCATCTTAACCCAGGCAAACTAGGACCTAGAGCGTGTCTGCGAGAGTGGAATACTGTCAACATCAGGACAGTGCGCGCTCTGCGGGTGACAAAAATTAAAAAACCCAGCCTTTATGCAAGGACATAATTCATGTATTGTATTTATATGCAGTATGTTAACCTTTTGCATTGCAGACTTTAACCTTGAAAAACACTATTAATTATGTTTGCAATAACTGTTCATTTGCAATGTAATGCTGCAGGCTTACTGAGTGTGTTAGGGTGTGGTCCCTTTCTAGGACCTTCTAGAAGCTTTCCCTGCAGCATGACTGGGTGTGGTTTGTGGGCTGGGCCAGACTCTATATAAGGGAGCCAGCCCAGCTCCATGTGCTCACTATTCAGACGTCCCGGTGCAGAGCAGCAGCAACTTCCTGAGCTCCTGTTCCGGAGGCCTACCTTGATGTTCCAGGCCTGCCCCGCATTATATTGGTGATCCTTGAGCAGGGTGGTAAGGCAGAGGTCTGACTGGGCCCCTGACCCCGTTCTCAGAGATTCTTGAGTTTTGGGCCTACTCGTGGAACTTTTAGAGTACGCGAGTCATTGCTCTCATGTAAACCTTGATGTTCGGATCGGCAAAAGCTTGCGCGATCATTTCATGGCATTTGCATATTCTTGTTAGAATCGGCAGTGTGCGCAATTCATTTCCCGCATGTAAACCTTGATGTTCGGATGGCAAAGGCTTGCGCAATCATTTCATGGCATTTGCATGTTCTTGTTGGAATCAGCAGTGTGCGTGATTCATTTCCCGCATGTAAACCTTGATGTTCGGATCGGCAAAGGCTTGCACGATCATTTCATGGCATTAGCATATTCCTGTTGGAATTGGCAGTGGGCGCGATTCATTTCCTGCATGTAAACCTTAGTGTTCAGATTGGCAAAGGCTTGCGCGATCATTTCATGACATTTGCACATTCTTGTTCGAATCAGCAGTGTGTGCGATTCAATACCTGCATGTGAAACTTGATGTTCAGATCGTCAAAGGCTTGCGCGATCATTTCTTGGCATTTGCATATTCTTGTCAGAATCGGCAGTGTGCGCGATTCACTTCCTGCATGTAAACTTTGATGTTCAGATCGGCAAAACCTTGCGCGATCATTTCTTGGCATTTGCATATCCTTGTTAGAATTTACAGTGTGTGCGTTTCATTTCCAACAAGTAAAACTTGATGTTCAGATCGGGTAAAGTGTGCGCGATCATTTCATGGCAGTTAAAACTTTGATATGTAGTGTTTGTTTAAGTGCACTCATTTATCCTGGGCTTCTGGATTTTCTGCATAGACACTAAACTCAAAATGTGCCATTCTTTGTGCGAATTAAGGCCCGTATTTATACTTTTTTTAGCGCCGCATTTGCGCCGCTTTTTGACGCAAAACGGCGCAAACCTACAAAATACAATGGCATTTTGCAAGTTTGCGCCGTTTTTGCGTCAAAAAACGACGCAAATGCGGCGAAAAAAAAGTATAAATACGGGCCTAAGTTCCTAGTACAATTCCTATTGTTTTCCTGGGAATGTTTCAGATTGCCTTAGTCCTCATGTTTGAAATGCAATGTTTGTTCTGAAACATTATTCTAGAAGGTTCTTGTATTCCTACACAGTATGTGACATTTCATGAAAAGCCCATAAGAAACATTGTATTAACTATTCTTGATTTTTTTCCAGGTACCCAGAGTTCTTGAGGTCTAGTGATAGTAATTGCTTCGGTTATCCTTGATTATAGTATGAGAACGCTTAGAGCCATAGGGGGTCATTCTGACCCTGGCGGTAAATACCGCCAGGGCCGGGGTCGGCGGTAGCACCGACAACAGGCTGGCGGTGCTCCGCCGGGCATTCTGACCGCGGCGGTACAGCCGCGGCCAGAAGCGGAAAGCCGGCGGTGTACCGACGACTTTCCGCTGCCCATGGGAATCCGCCATGGCCGCCATGGGGATTCTGACACCCCATACCGCCATCCTGTTCCTGGCGGGTCGCCCGCCAGGAACAGGATGGCGGTATGGGGTTTTGTGGGGCCCCTGGGGGCCCCTGCAGTGCCCATGCCAATGGCATGGGCACTGCAGGGGCCCCCGTAAGAGGGCCCCACAAAGAATTTCAGTGTCTGCTTTGCAGACACTGAAATTCGCGACGGGTGCAACTGCACCCGTCGCACCTTCCCACTCCGCCGGCTCCATTCGGAGCCGGCTTCCTCGTGGGAAGGGTGTGGGCTGGCGGGCGGACTTTTGGCGGTTGCCCGCCAGCCCAGTGGGAAACCCAGAATGACCGCCGCGGTCTTTTGACCGCGGTACGGTCTTCTGGCGGTTCCCGCTTGGCGGGCGGCTCCCGCCTCCCGCCAAGCTTAGAATCAGGCCCATAGTCTGGTGAAAGTAACTGTGATTATATCTTGATATTGTGTTGTTTAACCTTTTGCTTCCTACAGGTCTCCTTCCCAGCTGTTCCCTACCTAATCCCCTTTTACCCCACTTGGACTCTCTCAAGCTCTGTGATATTTCTCTCAGAGTTTTGGAGCTGTCTAGTGGTGGGCATGTTGGGAACGTGCACAGGCCCAGAGGATCTGTTCTCCCTGACAAATGCAGGTAGGATTGGAGTCGTGGCTGTATCGGTGAATGTCGGTGTAGTGTCTGCAGGTGTGTCTGGTGTAGTGTCTGTGAAGGTGGGGTTGGTGAGGGACTCTGTGCAGGTAGTGGATGTTAGTGTGTCTGCAGGTGGGTATTGTTTGTGAGCATGTCGGTAGTGGGTCTTGTGGTGCTTGTTTCTGTCTGCGTAAGCCTTAGCTCGAGAGGTGGAAGCATGCTTGTCTGTCTGTGTGCTCTAGCTGGAACGGGGAAGAGGGGTGTGGGACTGGGAAGAGGAAGATGGAGGGGGGACGGAAGACAAAAGGTGACTGGCTGCTGTCAGCGCGAAGACCAGAGTCTGAAAGCATTCCTGTAGGCCAGCCAGTGCACCGTGAATTCCCTCCAGGAACGCATTTCTCTGCTGGACTTCAGTTGCAAGTCACTGGACGGCATTCACGATGGTCGACTGACCCACAGAGATGGACCTCAGGAGGTCAATAGCCTCCTCACTGCGGCATCAGGGCTGACTAGGGCAGGGGCAGAGGTGTCTGCGGTGAAGGAGACTCCCACCCTCCTGGGTGAGTGCGCACAGACAACTCGGTGTGGAGCTACAGGGTAGCGGTCGTAGCAAGGGAGGTGGCGGACAAAGATGGTGCTGGGGTGGTCCCAGATGGGTCTGCCACTGCCAGGGAGTGTCCACCGGTGGAGGATTCCAAAGATGATGATGCGGAAGATCCAGTCTCCCCCGTGGCACTCCCCTTGCCCTCCGGGCCACTCGGTCCCTCACTGTTGCTGGTCGCAGCACTCCATGCCCCGTGGCCAGCAGCATGCCCACTCGCCTGTGCCCCGTCTTCTTCGCCTGCTGATATGCTGATGCACACAAATAGAGAGGGAGGGAGAGACACAGAGAGAGAGAAAGGGTTATCATATTCCTTAAATACACACATATAAACATGCACAACTGTAGGAAAACATCTCCAAGCTAGACCATCTCTGTTGGCATTACACGTATCCTATATCATGTCACAACATGTTACAACTATCCATCCCTTTATGTCATCCCTCACACCCACATCAGATACCAAGTAAGTTTCATGACTGGAGTAATCCAATTGAACACCTGTAAAGCCATGTCAGCATGCAACTTATGCCCTGTCAGAAGTTGGTATATCAAGGATATTCCAGATCATATCTCTCTATACTCCTATCACCAATTGGAAGAGCAGGTGACTGATCACAATACATCATGCATGTCCTGAAACAACACTTGACCAGTCCATCTCAGTTCGTGTAGACTACCCTATTCACAAACCACATAGCACCTGCTATACATATCACATGTCTGGCTGACCCCCTATACATATATAGCAACATGGGAACCTGAACTGATGAAGCCGGAACAAGTAGAACTCCCAAACAGGTGACAACTGATGTGTAGAATACATGTCTGGAGTAAAGGGATGGCATGACATTCACACATTCACAGAGGAATATCAGCAGACATAAAACAGAGATGCATAAATGCATGTGTACCTACAATGGCCTACATAGCACAATGAAACATCCATAGGCAATAACTGAGTGTAGTGTCACAACAACTACACTTCAGGCAGCCACAATTGACATCATAGGCCACCTACCATTCCACCAGACATGCAGTTCAAGTTCCAGGACTTGACAACATGAGTATACCAAATTCACTCACACCATACTGACATGTGATTACCTGTACCTAACTCCAGACTACACAAATTGCACACAGAAATGACATATATACATGAAGTACACATGGACCTACACGACTGCCAGTGCATATACAACATTTCCCATTACAATACCTGCTTTAGAAATAGTGGTACAACAAAACCATTACTTCATGATCACATAAGTGATGCAATACCTAATCCTCACCAGACTGGACACGGGTAGCAAAGATTTTCCCACTTTATATGTTGTGCCCCCAAGTGACAATTGAGAATGATGTAGGCAGCATATTACCAAGGTTGCTAAGGAATTGGCTAGGGCATTGCCACCCATAGCATTGACATAGCATATTGTAAAAGGCTGGCTCTGCCAAGGCACATACCTCCTGTAAAACCAACCCACTGGGGCAGATATGAAATGCCCTCATGTCAATTACATGGAAAAGCATGATGAGTCTAAATACACAAATCAGACACCCAAAGTAGAATGTCCTTTCGTTGCTACCTTCACATACCCGATAAAATGGAGACAATGGGGGTACAATAACAAACACAGATATGTACTGTCCTACACAGGCCATATCTGTGGTGTACATGAAATGGCACCCTCACATGGCGTCCATACCGGTACCAGTACCAGTTCTGTTTGGACCTTGTACCAAATACGTGAGTCACCCAGTTGCTACAACAGGTGATCAGCACAAATGGAAGTGGTCGGACACCTTAGAGCCACTAACACTCATATGCAAATGGATGGACCAGGTTTGAGTCAATGGGTATGGTGAAACACTAGCTCACATCCATAGGAAAGGCAGGATGGGGCAACACATGTGTCATTGACATTTGAGCATCTCTACATACAGTCGGAATGATGTCTTGATACAAGAGTCCAAAACTTACAAATAGCTAATCATGATGCCAGATTCACAGCTCATACACTAGCAAGGTGCTACCAACTGATTCCCATTAGTCTACAAAAATTTGTCACCTACTACATTGTCACAGAAGCTACAGTGAGACAGCAAACACCATACAACCAGAGACAGGTACCAGGAAACAGGAAACAGTAATTTCCTACCCCCTTGTGGTTGCTGTGCTGCCCTCAAATGCCTATCCACCTCAGGGCTGGCCACAGCCAAAATGCGGGTTGGGTCCGACGGGCACTCCTCCTACATTGGGAGGACAACCCCAGCTGGGCTGGGGCCCAGCGTCTCAGGTCCTCCCACCGCTTCCAACAATGGGTGCTCTGCCGGCTGTGGACCCCCAGGATCCGCAGTCGCTTGGTGAGATCTCCTTCTTCTGATGAGCGCTCACCTGCATGGATGACCCATAAAAAAGGAGAAAGTCATGTACACATGCCCCATACCAACAGGAGTTGACACTACACAACTGTAACAGCAAGTGAGCACACATACCAACCTTCTCAGCACACACGCCTGTAAGGTAGGCCACATGCATGCATTTACTCCAACTACTGTTCACATGGCCGAAACACTGTTACACATAACACCAATCACACATGGCTGGGGCACTGGATTCACCTGTTCCTCTGGTGCCCCATTTAGCTGCCATACAGTGCTCGGACAACCTCTACCAGCTTCTCCAGCTCTTCCTGTGTGAAGGCAGGGGCCCTATTGCCTGCAGGATGTGGCATGATGGTTCCTAGAGGCAGTACACAGCAGCTCATGTAGTGGAAGTCTTGCTAGCAACCGTGTCAGGAGTCAAGTGACAAGACTGCAGAAAATGTTGGTCACAGCCGCCACGTACAGGACCTTCACCGCCGGCAGTCATCGCCATTGGCCCCAGTCCACCATAGAGAGCAATGTTCACTTATGACAAGTTGCACGGCGGTTGCCTACTGCCATGACGACTTCTGCCGGTGGACTTAGGTCACTTCCAACTGTCCAGAACAGTAGGTCAGGCACCTGCCATTTTGGGCACATTCATGTGCTTAAATAAGTGCGTCAGACACCTAATCGTCCAGATATCCGTGTCACCCAATGTTGTGACTTCATGGTTGTGTTACACAATGGGCCAATCGTGAGAATATGAGATGTTGAGCCTGTATATATGTTGATAGTTCTGTGCAGCTACTTGGAGGTAACTAGGCAACGGATAACTATAGGTCGATTTAATTACATAGGTGTGATCAGTGCAGGACTACACAGTCATCCACACATTTTCTCATACATTATGGCCCTCATTACAACCCTGGCGGTCGGTGTTAAAGCGGTGGTAAAACCGCCAACAGGCCGGTGGTAAATAAAATTGAATCACGACCGTGGCGGAAACCGCCAACATAGACAGCCACTTTAACACTCCGAACACGGTGGTACAAACAAACAGCGTGGCGGTCACCAACAACAGACAGGCGGAAGACAATGTACTGCCCACAGTATCATGAGAGGCCAATCCGCCACCTTTTCCGGGGCAGATTCACCGCGAACAAAAACACAGCAGAAACAGGACTTGGAAGGGAAAACACTCACCTCTACACACCCCACAAGGAACCAGGACGCCATGGAGCCGGAACTCCAAATTCTACCTGCCACTGTCTTGCTGCTTCTCTACCAAGAGCACGAATGCCGCCGGCGACGACCACGTGAGTACTGCACTTATGACACAGGGGAAGGGGGAGGGAAAAGAGAGTGACACACACACGCAACACGCAAAACCCCCACCCTCACCTAGTACAACACACACACAAATACATGTTGATACATTACATTTACACCCCCAAACCCCTCCGGGAAGAATGCAAGGACAAGAGGAAATGAGTTGAACAATTGTAATCAATAAAAATCCATTACTCAAAAAATATATATACACTATTAACAAATATATACACCAAGAATTCAAGTCCATGTACTGCACCTACATAATCCGTGGACCACTGGGCCCAAAATGCATGGGCGAGGCCCACACAAGATACCCGATCAAAACGGAGAGAACACTGCAGGGGCATCAGATCGAAATAAAACAGGCACCTCAGGGGGAAGGGAAGGGGAGCTCCTCAGCCGGATGAGTGCACGACGCCAGCTCCACAAGGGGGCGCCATGCCCATTGATGTATCCTGGGGAGTGCAAAGCCACAGTCTCACAAGTCTCTCCAGTGGGTGGTTTGCCCACTGCTTTATTCTGGGGAGTGCAAAGCCACAGTCTCTCAAGTCTCTCCAGTGGGTGGTTTGCCCACTGCTTTATCCTGGGGGGTGCAAAGCCACAGTCTCTCAAGTCTCTCCAGTGGGTGGTTTGCACACTGCTTTATCCTGGGGAGTGCAAAGCCACAGTCTCTAAAGACTTTACAGTGGGTTGTTTTCCCACTGCTGCATCCTGGGGAGTGCAAAGCCACAGTCTCTCAAGTCTCTCCAGTGGGTGGTTTGCCCACTGCTGCATCCTGGGGAGTGCAAAGCCACAGTCTCTCAAGTGGATAATAGTTCTCCACTGG
The DNA here is from genome assembly GCF_031143425.1 of Pleurodeles waltl. Lineage (NCBI taxonomy): Eukaryota > Metazoa > Chordata > Amphibia > Caudata > Salamandridae > Pleurodeles > Pleurodeles waltl. The sequence continues at coordinate 310,416,460 of NC_090449.1, read as the reverse complement.
TTCTGGAGGGAGCTTTGTGCCCAGAGTGCTTCATCCTGCCAAGGACAAAGGTAGTGGATGTGATACTTCAGTGGTTCTGGAGGGGGCTTTGTGACCACAGTGTTTCATCCTGCCAAGGACAGAGGTAGTGGATGCCTTCTCCACTGGTTCTGGAGGGGGCTTTATGCCCAGAGTGCTTCATCCTGCCAAGGATTGAGGTAGTGGATGCATTTCTCCACTGGTTCTGGAGTGGGCTTTGTGCCTAGAGTGCTTCATCCTGCCAAGGACAGAGGTAGTGGATGTGACACTCCACTGACGGTGGGCCTACATGGAAACTGTCCAGGCCCCTGGAACTGACCACCAGCTTCGTTCGACTGACCACTGGGGATGGCAGCCATGTCTGCGGTGGTGCCACTGGCACATGATGTGGCGTGGCTGCTGGCGGTGCTTGCGGCGGCCTCAGTAGCGGCGGTGCTTGCGACACTCATTGGCCAGCGGTGCTGGTGGGTAGCTCAGTGAGCGTGCTGCTGGCGGCGGTGTCCTGGGGAGCGGTGCTGGTGGCGGCGGTGTCCTGGGAAGCGGTGCTGGTGGACGTGGTGTCCTGGGCAGCGGTGCTGGTGGCGGCGGTGTCCTGGGCAGCGGTGCTGGTGGCGGCGGTGTCCTGGGAAGCAGTGCTGGTGGCGGCGGTGTCCTGGGAAGCGGTGCTGGTGGCGGCGGTGCACGTGGCAGTGCCGGTGGCGGTCTTGTCCGCCGTGCAGGTTGGCGGCGACTTCCCTTTCTTTCTCTGCCCCTTCCCCACCTTGGATGGTGGCGCAGCTCTCTTGGAACTCCCAACTGTAGTCCTGGGAGAGCCCTTGGTGGCAGGTGTTTTGCACTTCTCCCTCTGGGCTGTGGCCAACTTCTTATGTTTCTGGGGTGGGGGACTGTCCTTGGCCTGGCTCCTTGGCACACTGGCTGCCCTGTTGCTTGGCGCACTCCAGACGCCGGTTACTGCTGGCACCACTGTTCCTGGTGATGTGGTGGCTGAGGTGCTGGATTGGGACCTGGAAAGGCATGCCCTAGGGGACGGAAGGGGTGGGGGAGGTGTAGGGAAGAGGTCAACATTTAAGAGGAAACTTTTGTTTGACACACTGGGACGGGTAGATGGAGGGGGTTTGGGAGTGGAGGAAGAGGTAGTAGTTGTAGGAGGTGTTCGTTTGCCGACTTTGGGTGAAGGTGCATGGACTGTAGGCTGTCGTGAGGTGGATGGCTGTTGGGTGGGTGTGTGACTGCGTTTGTGTAGTTTGGGAGGTGGGCTCACAGACACACTGGTAGAGGACACAAGGGATGTGTGAGTGGTAGTGGGGTGGTGAGTGCACGTGAGCAATGTGTGGTGATGGGTGTAGTGGCTGAAGATGTAGTGCATGCAGGTGTGAGTGGAGACGTGACAGGGAGGGAGGAGGGAGACGAGGAGGAGGGGGACACAGTGGAGGCAGTGGATGTTGGTATGTTTGCATGGGTGTGATGCTTGTGTGAGTGCCTGTCGGATGTGTGGTGCTTATGTTTGGCAAAGCTACCCTTGTGTGCTGAGGTATGTGCATGCTGGTCTGAAGGTGTGCTTGGGATAGGCTGAGGTACTGGAGATTGGGGCTGGGTGGAGGAAGTTGGAGGGGGGAGGCTGGACACAGGGACAATGGCTGCCATCACTGCTGAGGCCAGAGTCTGAAAAGCTTGGTGTTGGGCTGCCTGACCAGAATGAATGCCCTCCAGGTATGCATTTGTCTGTTGCAACTGCCGCTCTACACTCTACACCCTTGATGGCATTCAGAATGGTAGACTGCACCAACAGTGAGGGATATGAGGAGGTCAATGGCCTCCTCACTGAGGGCAGCAGGGCTGACAGGGGCAGGGGCTGAGGTGCCTGGGGCGAAGGAGATGCCCACCCTCCTGGGTGAGCGGCCACAGGACACACACACTGAGGGGCTGCTGGGAGGGCGGTGCTGGTAGGGGGGGTGGCGGCTGTACCTGTTGATGCGGTGGGCACAGAGGGGCCTGCCACCGCAAGGGAGCTCCCATCAGAGAAGGAGTTGGTGTCGCTGGTCTCAGCTCCTGTCCCCGCCGTGGAGCTCCACTCGCCCTCCGTCCCACTGGTGAATTCAGAGTCCATAGTGTCGCCCTCTAGGGCCATGTGGGATGCAGCTCCCTCCTGCTCCGGTGGCACTGCTCCTCCGCGTGATGATGCTAATGCACACAAGAACAGGGAGACCACAAAAAGGGGGGAAAAGAAAGTAGAAAGACATGTTCAGTGCATGCAATACCGCTACCGTTAGCGGACAATACAAACACCTCAGCCCTCTGCACTACGCCATGCACTAAGAGTTCCCTAATTAATCACAGGGCCATGGGGTACAAGGCCATGCCCGATTGCTGCACACATGGAAGTCACAGGAGCCTGACTAGGGGTAGATGGCTCTGAACACTGGTAGGGTGGGGTGCCACATGGCCTGCCTTACGAAGGGACCTTGCCTACAAAACTCACCCTGGCCTAGGGGTACCCACAGCCCACCTCCCCCACCCAGACACCTCCCATGCGGCTGAATCAGATGAATGTGACTGTACTCACCCCCTTGTGGCTGCTGTGATGTCCTCAAGCACCCATCCAACTCCGGATACACCACCACCAGGATCCGGAATATCAGGGGGGGTCATGGTGCGACGGGCACTCCTCCCACGTTGGGAGGCCATCCCCAGCTGAGCCTCCGCTTTCTTCCTGCTCTAGCGGCGAATGTCCTCCCATCTTTTCCGGTAGTGGGTGCTCCGTCTGTGGTGGACCCCCAGGGTCCGGACTTCCTTGGCGATGGAATGCCAAATATCCTTATTCTGGTGGGCGCTGACCTACAGGAATAGTACAGGGGAAAAGGAGAAGATATAACTGTCCGGACCATCACAGTCATTGGCCCACGTTCCTACCCTTGCCACGACGCACATACACTCACAGTCGTTTCATGCACGCCTCATTCCCCCCTCCATCTCCCATCCACACCACTCCAAACAGGCATTGCCCATACAGCATGCTCACAGTTTACTCACCTGTTTGTCTGGAGGACCGTAGAGTAGTGTGTACTGGAGGAGGACCCCATCCACTATTTTGTCCAACTCCTCCGATGTGAAGGCAGGGGCCCTTTCCCCAGACACTTGAGCCATTGTCGCTTCCAGACTGAGGTCACAGCAGCACTTGCAGTGTAGGTCCTCTCCTGTCGAATATCAGGTATCAACTCAGTGAACAGAGAGAAAATGGCAGTCACGTCCGCGGTGGTGCGTACCGTCACCGTCGGCGTACATCGTCATTGGCTCCTGGGACCCATAGAGTCCAATGTTAACCAATGCAGGATTGCGCCGCGGTCTTCGACCACATACCGCAATGGTGTACAACGCCAGCACTGTTACCTCATATCCCCTTGTCCCACCTTACAGGTCAGGCATCCGCCATTTCAGGGGGCCACATGGCATTAATAATAACTGATTCACACATATCTAGGCCTTCCATACACACTAAGACAGGCACATAGCGGATTTACAAATGTGTGGAATAAAGTTGCTTATTTCGTACCTCAGTGTTGGCTCACCCTCTGCTCGCTGTTCTCATCCATAGAGCACGTCCGCTGGGGCAGGTGAGGAGATGGTGGCATCCTCTGGTGTACAGACCGCTGGTGGACCTGTCAACAATGGAAGAGCGACATGTAATTGTCACCTACAGACTTGACCGTGCCACAATCCATGAACTGTGTGCCCAGTTGGAGCCAGACCTGATGTCAGCTATCCGCCATCCCACAGGTATCTCCCCTCTAGTGCAGGTCCTGTCAGTATTCCATGTCCTGGCAAGTGGGTCTTTTCAAACTACAGTGGCCATAGCATCAGGGATGTCCCAGCCTATGTTCTCCAACGTGTTGTCCAGAGTGTTGTCTGTCCTGCTGAAATACATGCGCAGCTACATCGTTTTCCCTCAGGTGGAGGATTTGCCTACAGTGAAAGGTGACATTTATGCTTTGGGACATATCTCCAACATCATAGGTGCCATTGATGGGACACATGTGGCCTTGGCCCCCCCCTGCAGGAGTGAACAGGTGTACAGAAACCGGACGAGTTACCCTTCGATTAATGTGCAGATGGTGTGTTTGGCCGACCAGTACATCTCCCATGTGAATGCCAAGTTTCCTGGCTCAGTGCATGACGCTTACATTCTGAGGAATAGCAGCATCCCTTATGTGTTGGGGCAACTCCAGAGGCACCGTGTGTGGCTATTAGGTGAGGACATGGACCCTATACAGTGTGAATATTGGTCTGGGACTGGGGTTGTCCCTAAGGGTTAGTGTGTGTCTAACAGTTGTCCCTCGACATTTGCAGGCGACTCTGGCTACCCCAACCTGTCATGGCTACTGACCCCAGTGAGGAATCCCAGGACAAGGGCAGAGGAACGCTTCAATGAGGCACATGGGCGAACTAGGAGGGTTATAGAGAGGACCTTTGGCCTCCTGAAGGCAAGGTTCCTCCATATGACAGGTGGTTCCCTATTCTACTCACCAAAAAAAGTGTGCCAGATCATCGTGGCCTTCTGTATGCTGCACAACTTGGCTTTGCGACGACAGGTGCCTTTTCTGCAGGAGAATGGTCCTGAAGGAGGTGTTGTGGCTGCTGTGGAGCCTGTGGACAGTGAAGAAGTGGAGGCAGAAGAAGAAGATATCGACAACAGAAACATCGTGATTCATCAATACTTCCAGTGAGACACTTGTAAGAAGACATCACTGCCTCCTACATCTGATACATTTGTTCTACCTCTCATCTGTCTGTCACTTTCACCCAGTGCATGGACCCTGATTTGTCACTTTCCCTTTCAATTTCACAGATGTGGGTCCCACTGTGTGACCTCTGCTATGTTACCTCATGGACTAGAGCTGTGTGACATAGGTATGTTGACAATACAATGGACATTGCTATTCCCCTCAGTTATTGCAAATACACATTTGTGAAAGAATAGACTGACTCCAGATAGTTTTGTGATTTAAGGGTGTTTCTTTAAGTGCTAAATAGTGGATGGGGTTGTAAAATGGTCAGGGGTGATGATGGAGGAATGTCCATGGCAGAGTCCAGTCTATTACTCTCACAGGTGCATTTCCAAAGGGGCATTAGATGTGGAGCTGGGGCAGGATGGACAGGGTGACAAAGTGGGACAGAAGGATGACAATCAGGGTGGTCTCATTTCTTGGCGGGGTCTTGGCATTGTTCTCTGTCTTTGTTCTGGATCTCAGGGACTGCTTGCGGGGTGGTTCTCCAGCTGCAGGGGGTGGGGTGCTGGTGTTGTGGTCCTGTGGCGCTGCCTCCTGTCCACTAGCGCCAGCGGAGGTGGTGGGCAGTTCATCAGCCAGGCTAGTGTCAGGGGCCCCTTGTTGTGCCACAGTGTCCCTCCTGGTGTTCACGAGTTCCTTCAGCACCCCTACAATGGTGCCCAGGGTGGTATTGATGGATTTGAGTTCCTCCCTGAACCCCAAATACTGTTACTCCTGCAGCCGCTGGGTCTCCTGAAACTTGGCCAGTACGGTTGCCATTGTCTCCTGGGAATGGTGGTAGGCTCCCATGATGTTGGAGAGGGCCTCGTGGAGAGTGGGTTCCTTGGGTCTGTCCTCCCCCTGTCACACAGCAGCCTTCCCAGTTCAGATGTGTTCCTGTTCCTCTGTCCCCTGAACCGTGTGCCCACTACCACTTCCCCAGGCCCCTGCTGTTCTTGGGGTGGTAGGTTAGCCTGGGTTCCCTGTAGTGGTGGACACACTGCTGCTTGACGTGTCCTGGGGACAGAGGTATGGGCCAGCTGGGTGGGTGCTGTGCTGGTGTTTCCAGAGGGGGGGAGGCTCTGTTGTGGCTTGTGCCAGTGTGAGGTGAACCGACTGTCCTGAGGTCCCAGATGGGCCGGGCTGGTCATCTAGCTCCAGTTGGACAGAGCTGCTGTCATCACTGTGGGCCTCTACTGTGGGTGGAGTGGACATGTCTGGAATCTCCTGTCCTGTGACGTTGGGTAGGGGTCCTGTAGGGATGTAAAGGCATGATTATTGCAGCTGTGTGTGCCATGGTGTGCAATGGGTGGGTGACCATGTACCCCAGTGCTTCCATTCCTGTGAAGGACCTTGTGTGCTAATTGTTTAGGGGTCTGTGTGGGTATGTGTAGTGGCCATGCATTGGTGATGGGTGTCCATGCTTTGTTGTTGCATGCAGGGCTTGGTGTGAGGATGTGTGGTTTGTACTAGTGGGACATATGTGAGGAGTTGGAGTGATGGGGGTGAGGGCGAGGGTGGGGGTATGTGATAGCATGCAGGTAGGGCAGGGATGTAATAGTTCAGAGTTGACTTACCAGAGTCCATTCCTCCAGCTACTCCTGCGAGGCCCTCAGGATGCATTATAGCCAAGACCTTCTCCTCAAATGTTATTAGTTGTGGGGGAGGAGGTGGGGGTCCGCCGCCAGTCCTCTGAACTACAATGTGGTATCTTGAGACAACGGAACGCACCTTCCCCTGTAGGTCGTTCTACCTCTTTCTGATGTCATCCCTAGTTCTTGGGTGCTGTCCCACTGCGTTGACCCTGTCCACGATTCTGCACCATAGCTCCATCTTCCTAGCTATGGTGGTGTGCTGCACCTGTGATCCGAAAAGATGTGGCTCTACCCAGATGATTTCCTCCACCATGACCCTGAGCTCCTCCTCTGAAAACCTGGGGTGCCTTTGCGGTACCATGGGGTGGAGTGGGTGATGTGTGAGGTGGTGTGTGTTGTGATGTGTGAGGTGATGTTTAGGGATGTGTTGTGTTTTGTGCGTGGATGTGTATGTGTGCGATGGTGTTGTGTGCCTCTGTATGCTGGTGTTGTCTTTGCTGTGCCGTCTCTCTGGCCTTCATCTACATTTTTGGTAGTAAGGGTTTGTGGGTGAGGTGGGCGGGTGTGTTATATTGTATTGGGTGTATGTGAGTCGTGTGTGTATGTGCATAGGTGTGTGTATTTCGAATTGTCCAATGTGGTAGTGTTTTGTAAATGTGTGTGTATTTTGAGCGCTGAGGTGTGTACCACCAATGGTTTACAGCGGTTGAAAGACTGCAGCCTGGATTCGTGGGTCGTAATAGTGTGGGCGTATTCCTGTTGGCGTGACGGTTTTGTTATCGCCAGTTTATCACTGACCTTTGGTGTGGCGGACTTGTGTGGGTGTCTGGATTTTAGCGGATTCGGAGCTGTGGGTCGTAATAGCTGTGGCAGAATTCCGCGGCCGCGGCAGTGTGTTGGCGGTCTTCTGCAGGGCGGTAAGCGGCATTTACCGCCGATGTTGTAATGACCCTCTATGTGTCATATGTCCTATCAGACTTACATTTCAGCCAATGTGCTGCAATGACAGAGTATGATGTGCATTTCTATTGTCTGTAATGTTTGACAACACGGCTGCTCATCTCCTCACATGTTCGGTGTCTGTTGCCATACCATGTGCTGCTGACATGTGCCTACTGCATGATATCTTGTATATGCTCTCCTCTCAACATAGATATCCTTCTATGAGGGAAATTAGATAACCACCAGTGTACTGTCTACTGGTCAACCTGGCAACCATAAAGGACAGGCATGTTACATCCAGACCTATCGTCTGAATGGCCAGACCATCATGGATCTATGTAACAGTTGGAGCCAGATTTGATGCCAGGCAATTGCAATACCTGTTGCATACCACCCATCGTTCAAGTATTGTCAGTACTACTCTTCCTGGCCACAGTGTCATTCCAGAATACTGTCACCTTAACAGCAGGGAGGTCTCAGCCCATGTTCAGTCTGGTGTTGAAGGATGTACTGTGTGCTTTCTTGCAACACCTGGACAGCTACATCAGGTTTCCCCAAAGAGTGGATATGGTCCTATGTGAAGGCTGACTTTTATAAGGTGGAACAGATTCCTCATATGGTAGGGGCCACTGATGGCACCCATCTATCCCTGGTCACTCCCACTGTCAATGAACAGGTGTATAGGAACAGAAAGAACTACCACTCTATCAACATGCAGGTGGTGTGTCTGGCAGACCAGTACATCTCCCAAGTGACAGCCAAGTTTCCTGGATCAGTGCATGACTCCTACATTATGCGGAACAGCAATGTCCCACACATGATGGCACGACTACAAACAGAGAGGGCCTGGCTGGTTGGTAAGTATGCATTGTTATGAAACTTTGTATGTAAGGTGACCTGTAATCACAATCTGCCCACTTGCTGAACCTTCAATTTAAATTGTTCTACCATTGTGTTCACAGGTGAATAAGGCTATCCAAACCTTCCTTGGCTGTTGACACCTGTGAGGTACCCAGCCACGCCAGGGGAACTCCGTTTCAATGAGGCCCACAGGAGGACAAGGCGAACATATGTTCGGCCTCCTGAAGGCAAGATTCAGGTGCCTGGACCTATATGGAGGTGCCCTCCTCTACACCCCCCACAAGGTTTGCCAAATCATTGTTGCCTGCTGCAATCCCTGAGGCATCGGATACCATTGTTAGCTGATGACGGTGAGGCCACTGTACCTGTGGCTGCACATGGTGATACGGAAAGTGATGAAGAGCCAGAGGAAGACAGAGCAGCTGACTGTAGGACTGAGCTCATCAATCAGTACTTCCAGTGACGTACAGGTATGTGAGGTGGGCCTTTTTAGACTTGTCTGTGCACAATCAGAAGTGGATAGGTGACATTACACCTCCTGACCTTTAGCATATGTGATGTTGTAATGATGTCAAATGCCTATGTATGAGTTGTGGAAGCAGACAGATAGAATGTAAGATGTACAGTATTAGTGGTTCACCTCTAACATATATTGTCGCAACTGATTCCAACATTACCTTCTCTTATAGCCTGACCAGTTTGGAGCTGGATTTCCTGCATTCTCCTATTCCCATCTCCTCCCACCCACTGGATGTGGAATTAATCTGTGGTTCTGCTGCATAAGGCATGGGGTATACATTGTAATAGTCAATGGTGATTGAGTGCAGTTCTGAGAGGTGTACATGTCAGCCTGTTAAATGGATCTTGTGAAGGGCCTGAGCCTGCTGCTGTATGGGTTCAGTCTGGGTGCCCATGAATTGGAGTTATAATATAATAAGCACACAGTTGATTAACTGTTTATGTGTTTAGTGTGTCATCATGCCTTCCATCCTGATGGTACTCTCTGTGTAGCTCTAATTGCAGATGGCTGAACTGACTATACCCTGGTGTTACTGTGGATTTCAACCTCACTCTCTGACATCTGTCCAGTGACATTACTGTTGTCATGTGTGCCCTGCTGGGGGAGCCTCCGTCTGATGGCCATTACATTCACAGTTCGAATCAGGGAAGCATCACCAGACCACAGTTGGGTAGAAGGACAATTGTTGTATCATTAAACACAGATACAGTAGCTGTGTCCATAAGTGATTTATTGTACATTTACGTTTTGTGACAAGTAACATAAATGTGAACAACATAACAAACAGGTGATGAGTGGGGTTATGGTAGATGGATTAATCAGTGTAGTTGCTACAACATTTGGTCATACAGGTCTAGTGTCCTTGTACCATGGCTAAATGGAGTTCTGTCTCAAAACAGTCTACAAGGTATATTACTGGCTCACAAGAGTGATAAAGCAGGAGAGGTTCACTTACTGCCAGTGGGTTTGGTCTCTGCTCCAGCCGGATGTCTGGGTGGATGTCCACATTTGCGGGATGAGGGAGGGGAGCTTCTTCAGCCACAGAGAGAGGGATGTCTGAAGCTTGGGGTTCCCCTGGCAGGGCCTCCATTCCACTAGTTGCTGCTGATATAAAGGGGGCAGATGTCATGTTACTAGTGGAAGGGGTCTGATGATGGGTTGCTAAACCATACAGGGTTCTGGTCATGTCCCTCAGCACCCTTGCTATGGAGGCCATGGTGCATTGTGTGCGTGTCCCTGCTGCATGACCTCCTGGTGGTATTCCCTCTGCAGCCTTTGATTGCCCCCCCAACATAGTGGTGATCTGACCCATCCTGTCCTGGGATGTCTGGTATGCTCCCAGGAGGTGGGAGATGGTATCCTGGTCAGTGGAGTCCCTTGGGTGCCCCATCCTCTGGCCCACAGCATCCCTCCCACACCCTCTGCCCCAGGTGCCTGTGCCCCTAGCACAGTGTGTCCACTCCCAGTTTTAGCAGGACCATAATTGTCTGGGGTATGAAGGTCTGACTCAGGTCCCTGTACTGTGGGGCACACAGTAGATTGAACAGTCCTTGGGACACAGGTTTGGGGGCGCTTGCTTGACTGTGATGTTGGAGCAACGGGAATGGGGGGATTGATGTGGGCAGGGTGAGGCTAGGGATCCTCACTAGTGTTTTTGTTTGACACTGACATGTTTTGTTCGACACTGTATGTTTCTAGACTATTGTGTTCATGTTGAATTTTTCTCTACTTTTAGGTTCTTGTATCGCAAACTTAACTTATTGCAGCTGTGAGGATTAGGTATGATTATATTTAGGTCCTGATGAATTGCATCTAGATGTCTTTAGACTTATTTTTAGCGAGACACATGTTGACCTTTTTCTATCTAGGCAGTGTAGGGATATCCAACTCTGCCTGACACATAATTGATCCCTAGATTATAGGGCTCATCTACATTTGACACCATATTTTGAATAGGGTAAGACTGACATTATTCTTTCTTCCCCATATCTATATTGTTTTAAATCTTGACACAGGCCCATATCGTCATTAAACATTTCACTACATGGTCCTTCTGGTCAATTTTAACAGTTCATGTTCACTACACCAGTCCCACGTTATTGAATTTACTCTCAGTATTTTTCTTCAAAAGATCTCCTGTAAAGAGCCCCCACGAGGGGCCCGTCAGACATTGCAGTGCCGGTCTGACGAGGAGCAAAGCCCGATGATGAAGCATGTCACCAATTGGTGAGTGAGGGCACTTGTTACTGATTCAGGTTACTCACAGGAACAGTAGCTTGATCTCCCCTGGACTAGGGTTAGATCAATATTTGTTAGATCTCCTTTGGAACTGTGCATTCATGTTTTCTTGATTTATATGAGAGTAATATGCACAGGACCAGTTCTTTCTTAAAATCCACCACTATTTAAGCCCTCCTATTTGTATAGGAAGTCACCCTTATAATCCATTTATTTGTCCTAGTTACAAGAGAGAACCATGTCCAGCCCTTGAGAGCTCCTATAAGGTCATAGACAGCAGTTTCAGATCTCTTCTCTTCTTCTTCAGGTGTAGGAGTGTTCTAACGTTGGTGCTATGTAGATGCCACATTTATGGTCTGGCACAACCTAGTGGGTGGGAATGACTCCTGGGCATGCCATAAATAATGGGTTAAAGGTTCACAGGTCCAGCCTTATCCACATTGGACATTTTTGAGAGAGCAAAGTTTTTGGCCATCATGAATATAAATCGACCATCACAAACAAGTAAGGAGTGGATCGCTCTACTCTCAACAGTCCTACAATGTCCAAAGCTACTTCTTCCAAGGGTCGCTCAGTAATCTGTGTGGAAGCAAAGATGGTGTGTTTGTCTGCAGTATCTTGTCACTTTTACAGCACTCCTGACACTTTCTAATGCCTGTTACCACCTCCAGATCTAATCCTGGCCACAATAAAGCCATTTTAATCCTCTCCTCAGTTCTCCAACTAACAAATGACCTTCAAGTGTCAACTTAATCATTTTTCCCCCAAAGACGACCCTATACAGACATTTCTTTCCTCATTAACCACAGAGGCTTCATAACTTTGTCAATCCTTTCTTATTGAAGTAAAAAAACTTGAGAGAACATTATCTCCAGCTGCTTCCTCTTTTTATGCCATATCTAGAATTGCACCATTAGTAACCACAAATCATCCCATCCTCGTCACCATTTGCGTTTGAGACATCCACAGCCATACAGCCCAGAGTAAACACTTCACAAAAGGGTGGGATCAAGATGTTGGTTTTTTAAAGGCACCTTAGCCACTGTCTAGATGCAAGCATCTCGTTAGAGAATTTTCCACATTTACTGATCAGGTCTGGAATGGAATACACCCTTAAGGCCTGCCCTATCCTCTGCTAGTTCTCTGGCAGATTTGCTGACTCCCAAACGCATTTTATTCAAAATCTATAGCCCAATGGTAGATATGTGAGAAACAAGTACATTTTTCCTCTGAATAGTCACAGCTATACCCATGTCTAGGGGAACTAGTGGAATTAACTGGGTGAGTTTCGGAGAGCAACTTCTCTGAGTTCACACTGCACAGACTCTATACAGTTGAGCTTGTGGAATAAGTGAAAGGTTCAAAACAACAAGCACCAGTGGTCTAGATGGGCCCCCAGCAAGTTGGACAGATAAAGATATACAAATTAAGAATTATTTTCAAACCACCCCATGTGCCTCAAAACACCTCTAAATAGATACTGTAGAGCAGACCTCTAGGACACCAGTCACCCACACGTACAGCCAAGAGACCACCTTGCATCATGGACAAGACGCCATGGTCTGCATACTGCACTGGGTAAAATACCTTTCTGTACTGCTGCGGATCTGGGAAGCAATGGATGTTTTGCTCAGCTGCATTGCTACACCTTTCTGAGCCGTTATTGCAAGTGTGATAGATGCTTAATGTTTCTGTGCCATTTATAATGCACTTCGTGCCAGCAGCGTGACCAGCTTCTGCGCTTACATCAGTTTCAATGAGAGTTAGGGACAAGTGTCCACAATCTAGAAACATCTCAAACGACTGTCATACTCAAGACGAGTTTGAAATAATCGAGCAGAACCTCATGAAAGTCTGGTGACCTGAAAGACTGCAAGCTCAACAGAGATACCTCCTGGTGGTCAGGGAGACTTGGGCTCCCTTTGCGCAGGCACTGCCTCAAATATTTATTTCTGTTTATTCAGGCATGTGTTAACACTAGCTGACATACAATGCATTGGTCCGCTTTATCTGTTTATGGTGTATGTATATTCCAACAAAAAGAAGAGAAACTGGTAACACGAGAACTACCACTGTTTCCCACATTTCATGGAAATAAAAACCTGCAACGCGTCACGTATCTTGTGATACACTAACTCATTTTGAAAAAATAAATGAATCACCGCAGGGTCAGATGGTAGTGATATACATCCGCTCTTTAAACTGAGCTTATTCTTTTAGAATGTGTCTCCTTGAGTCGGTAATCCTGTGACACCTGCTGACAGGCTCACACTCTCTCATAAACATTTTTAATGCACTGTAAAGGAGGTAGATGTCCAGGGGATGGGGATCAAACCATTCAGTGCTACCATTGCCAGTCAAAAATGTTGAGTGGTTGAATGAATATCTCCCTTCATCTACATCTCCCCTAATCGTTAGATGGTTCCGTGCTTCTACAAACTCTTTTTAAGGTATCATTTGTAGAGTAGGAATTGTGAGGGGCATCCACACGCCTCTGGAGACTTGGAGGCAGCATAAGCTTTATTTGTCTCTCCAGCCTCATGTAATAAGAATGATTCATAATTAAATAATGCATACATATATACATACATAGAGGAATTCAGGTCAGCTGTCTTCCTTAATTTGTCTGTTCAACTGGCATTCACATGATTCCTCCTACCACAGCATCGAGCTTGAGACGGTAGTTCAGCTAACTTCAGCCTTTGGTGCTTTTGCACTCCATGATGTTATTTTTAGTGTACCCGTGTACACATCTGCTAAAAATTAAGGCCCTCATTATGACATTGGCGGTAAATCCCACTTACTGCCACGCTCACTGCTGCCAACTTACCGCGGCCGCAGCAGATATCTGTTCACCATATTATGACACACACACACCAATCTGTCACTATTCAGCCACATACACAAATCCGCCAGACCAAAGGTCAGTGATAAACTGGCGGTATCAAAACCCACACCGTTACGCCAACAGAACAATGCCCATCGCATTATGAACCACGAATCACCACGGTGGACATTCGATGGCGGTAAACCATTGGCGGAACATACCACCACGCTCAAAATCATCCCCCACAACCAAAACACCACCACAGTGGACGATTTAAATAACCACACACCTGGCAACCATACACACAGCACACCCACACACCACTATAAAACACACACCCACATTACCCACAACCCTTTACGAACACAAACAAAAACCAAGAGACAGACACCAAGACCACAGCCAGAACCAGAGCCACACACCACCTACAGCTATACACCACCCACGCACCCCACATCACACACCCCAACACACTACCCTACACACCCTCACCTACACACCTCACACAACACCCATGGCACCACAAAGACACCCCCAATTCACAGGGGAGCTAAGGGTCATGGTAGAGGAAATCATCAGGGTAGAGCCACAGCTACTTGGAGCACAGGTGCAGCAGATATCGATAGCTAGGAAGATGGAGCTATGGCGGAGAATCGTGGACAGGCTCAACGCCGTCTGACAGCACCCAAGAACTAGGGATGACATCAGGAAGAGGTGGACCGACCTACGGGGGAAGGTACATTCCATTGCAGCAGGACATCAGCTCGCTGTACAGAGGACTGGCGGTAGACCCCCACTTCCTCCCCCACAACTAACAGCATGGGAGGAGCAAGTCTTGGCAATCATGCATCCTGAGGGCCTGGCCGGAGTAGGAGGACTGAACTGTGGTAAGTCAACTCTTTACTACTATCATCCCCCTACCTGCATGCCATCACATTCCCCCACCCTCACCCTCACTCCCATCACTCCACCACGTCACACACACCCCACCATCACATCTCACTCATCCCAATGACAGGCCCTGCATGCCATACCAATGCATGGACACCACTCACAGCCCTGCATGGACACCTATCACTAAAGCATGCACACTAGAGAGAATCATCTATCCCACCATATACCAACTTACACAAGTGAAAGCTGCTGGGGAAAATACAACCAAAGAGGGCAAGCCACGGATGCACAATATGTCAGACACAGAAACAATAACACATCATTTACATCCCCACAGGTACCCCAGCCAATGTCAGCGGAAAGGAGGTGCCAGCAATATCCAGTCCCCCAACTGAAGAGGCCCACAGTGATGACAGCAACTCTGGTCTTCTGGATCTGGATGACCAACCTGGCCAATCAGGGCCTCTGGACAGTCGGTTACCCAGGCCCAGTCACACACCACCACAGAGCCTCCCCCATCAGGAAACACCACCACAGCACCAACCCAGTGTACCCACACCTCTGTCCCCAGGACACGTCAATCAGCAGTGTGTCCACCTCTACAGGGACCGCATGCCACACCTCGTACCCAAGACAATCAGGGACCTGGGGTCAGAGGCAGTGGGCACACGGTTCAGGGGACAGAGGCACAAGCCAACAGGGACACTGGGAGGACTGCTGTGCGCCAGGGGGAGGACCGGACCAGGGAACCGACTTTCAAGGAAGGCATTTGCAGAGATCCTGGGAGCATATCAACATTCCCAGGACACGATGGGCCAGATCCTTTCCCCCCAGCAGCAGCAACACCACCACCACCAGTGAGCTGCCGTCCGAGGCTGCAGGGGATGGGCAGGAGCCCCCCCCCCAGTAGCAGCAGCAGCACCACCACCTGTGAGCAGCAGTCTGAGGCTGCACGGGATGGGCAGGAGCCTCCCCACCCCAGAAGCAGCAGCACCGCCACCAGTGAGCAGCCATCCGAGGCTGCAGGGGATGGGCAGGAGCCTCCTCCCACCAGCAGCTGCACCACCACTGAGCAGCCATCACCGCCAGTGGACGGCATGTAATCCTGCCTCCCTGGGCTGCTGTGCGGCCTGCCCCCTTCAAAGCCAGTGGGTATGACACCCACTTGAGAGACTGTTACCTTGCACTCCCCAGGATCAAGAGCACAAGGCACAATGCCCCCTCCAGAACCAGTGGGTAAGACACCCACCTACCCCAGACTCCCCTGGATGAAGAGCACAGGGCACGATGCCCCCTCCAGAACCAGTGGGTAAGACACTCACCTACCCCAGACTCCCCAGGGTCAAGAGCACAGGGCACGATGCCCACTCCAGAACCAGTGGGTAAGACACCCACCTACCCCAGACTCCCCAGGACAAGAGCACAGGGCACGATGCCCTCTCCAGACCAGTGGGTAAGACAACCACTCGAGAGATTGTGGCCTTCCACTCCCCAGGACCAGGCACAGGGTATGTTGCCCCCTCCAAGCATGTGGGCAAGTCACCCACTTGAGAGACTGTGGCCTTACACTCCCCAGGACCAACCACAGGGCATGTTGCCCCCTCCAGAGCATGTGGGCAAGTCTCTCACTTGAGAGACTGTGACCTTGCACTCCCCAGGACCAAGCACAGGGCATGTTGCCCCCTCCAGAGTATGTGGGCAAGTCACCCACTTGAGAGACTGTGGCCTCGCACTCCCCAGGACCAACCACAGGGTATGTTGCCCCCTCCAGAGCATGTGGGCAAGTCACCCACTGGAGAGACTGCGGCCTTGCACTCCCCAGGACCAAGCACAGGGCATGTTGACCCCTCCAGAACCCCCCATCCCCCTGAGGTGCCTGCCTATTTACCAACTGATGCCCTGCAGTGTTCTCTCTGTGTTGAGGCAGGTGCCATGTGTGACCTTGGAATTTGGCCTGTGGCCATGTGGCCTATGAATATTGTGGACTGGGCTGTCCCTTTATGTACATATGTATATATCTATTATCTTGCCTCACTTACTTATCTTGATGTGTTTCTCTCATTACATTCACTATTTCAAAATCGTTTTGTCCTTGCATTATTCATCCGAGGTATGGGGTACACATGCTATAGTACTGCAGCTGATCGTGTGCATGGTGTTGGGGGTGTGTGTGTTGTGCGTGTGTGTGTCACTCTCTTTTTCCTCCCCCCCTCCCTTGTGTGCTAGGCATCTGTACTCAATGCCATTGTCTTCGCCGTCATTGGTGTTCGTGGTGGAGCATCACGTAGAAGACCATGGGGAAGACATGCAGCTCGGGCTCCATGACGGCATGGTTGTTCCCTGTGTCTCCAATAGTGAGTCCTTTCCCTTCAGAGGTCTGTTTCCTCCAGGCTTTTGATGTCGTTGTTACTGCCCCGGAAAAGGTGGCGGTTACCTGGGTGATAATATGGTTGGCAGAATATTGACTTCTGCCTGGCTGTGGGTGGCTACCGCCGTGGTGCCTGTTGTTTCCGCCCTGTGGGTCAGTGTGGTACATTGGCTGTCTATCGGAGATAACACCACCATGGTCATAATTTGGCAGTAATTACCGCCGGCCTGTTGGCAGTATTACCGCCAGTTTAACACCAACCGCCAGGGTTGTAATGAGGCCCTAAGTGTACTTTAGTAACAGGGCTGGCAGGCCAATTCTTAATTCTTTACTTTGCCACAGTTTTTCTTTCCATGATTTATTCTTTATTTTTAGCCATCCTTGTGTGTTTAAGCTATGTTTTCAGGTGCCAATAATTCGGAGACAATGATACATGCTCTTGGTTGTAGTAAGAATTATATTTCCTGTGACATGCATTAGAGCTAGAAATGGTTTCTATACCTGTGTTAAGTATGTCTTGCTGCTTGGAAAAGCAGTGCTTTACAACTGAATTTATAGATGGTTAATGTATTAAAACATTTTACACAAGTTTTGCAAGCAATGGATCGCTGTTCTTTTCTTTTTAATAGTCTTTTAAATATATATATTTTTAAAAATAATCATAACGTTAACATTTATGATAATCTTTGTAAAACGTGCAAATGCCCTGAGGCGTCTTGGCACTGAGGTGTCAGAGGTGCTTGCCGTAGCAGTGTAAGGAGGGGGAAGATAACTAGAATTGGGTAATAAAAAGCCATGGTTTGAGGTCTTTCCTGACTCTAATCAGGGTGGTCTCTAATTGTAGATGGGTAGGGAGGCTGTTCCAGAATTTAGCGGTGCCACTGATGAAACTCCTGCCTCCCCATTTTGATGGTTTAAACATGGGAAGGTTGACTTTTTTGGCTGAGTCTGTGCACAATGCTCTAGCAGGGATGTACATTCGAGTTTTTTTCTGAAACATTCAGGGTCTTGGCCATGTAGGGCCTTATGGGCGAGGAAGAGGCATTTAAAGGTGATTCGTTTTTTTTCTGTGGGCAGTCAAGTTTATGGAGTGCTTGGGACGCTGATTGGTGCTATTAGGGATTCCTAAGTTGCAGAGAGGTTGCATTCTGTAGAGTTTGCAGCTTTCAGGGGTGGCATTACGGAGGAGTATCGCCCCCCCTGGCCAAGAACAAGGAGATGAAAAATGAAACAACAGTTCCACTATCATTTCATTTTTCATATGCTGGCTCAGCCAGCAGTACAGGGAAGGGAGGGCCTGGGCCATGGGAGGTGGGTGGGGGGGGGGAGAGGAGAGAGGTGAGAGTGCACCTAAGTGCGCATGTGTGTTTGGCCAGCCTTCTCAGGCTGGCCAAACACAAATGCACACTTAGGTTTTTCCAGCCTGGCTTTGTTTAATAGCTGGTCTGGAGAAGCTGTACAGACCCCAAGGCTGTGTCTGAGCGGCAGTCTGAGCCGTTCAGACCAGTCTTGGTTCTGATTTCATGCTAGCTTTATCATGAAAGCAGCACCAAGATTGCTGAGGAGCCTGTCCTGGTGTCCCAGTGAATGCTGGGACACCACAAGAAGAGGAGCGACGAGCGAGGCGGCGGCAGAAGGTAAATGTCTTTTTATTTTTTTGTTCTTTCCCCCCTCTCCTTCATCCCAAACCTCCCAGTGCCCACTCCCCACTGAGATTTGCAGCTGCCACCGGTGTCTTTCTTAGCAATCTTTGTTGCATGTTGAGGTACAGAATGTTGCAGCAGTCTATTTCAGATAGGACCAGTGAGATGATTACTGGTTTGTGCTTCGAACGTTAGTTTGGCGTTAAAAATGACACCCAGGTTTCTGGCCTTTTTTACGGGGATGGCAATGTCTCCAGGTTCTGTGGCCACCTGTTGGAGGAACAGAAGACAGGGTGTTTGCTAAAAAGGAGGACCTTGGTCTTGCCCTAGTTTAATTTAAGGCATTTTTCCTCCATCCAATTTTCGACTTCTTCCATGCAGTTGAGAAATGTATTTGCTCTTTCATTTATATTACTGGAAATTGAAAAAATGATATGTTTGTCATTGGCGTATGACACCGGGGAGAAGCTGAAAGATCAAATCAGGCTAGCAAGGGGTGTCACGTAGATATTAAAGAGTGTCGGGCTTATACACTGCAAGTCAGGGAGCAAGGGATGGAGACTAAGCCATTTAAGGATACTGATGATTGTTTTCTGTCCAAGAGAAATGATCTGATTAAGGCCAGTGCAGTGCCGCCTTTTATTCCAGTGCTGCTAATGCAGTTCAGTAGGACCTTGTGGTTCACCGTATCGAATGCCATGATAAGTCCAGAAGGATCAGGGCTCCCTTCCCTCCTTGATTAATACACGCTCTAATTTTCTCAGTGGCAACAATTAATGCTGTCTCAGTACTATGCCCCCTTCTAAGACCAAACTGGGGATAGTATAGGAAACAGTCATTCTCGAGAGAAGAGGTAATTTCCCTGTTTATTTCCTTATCCACCAATTTGGCTGGAAGAGGAAGATGAGATACTGGGCAGTAACTGTTGGTTTTGAGGGGATTGAGTGTGAGGTTTTTTTTTATAAGGGGCAGGATAGTTCCGTTTCCCAGGCTTTTGGAAAATATCCCATCTTGAACATCTTAATGAAAATCTTGGTCAGGTGAGGCACTACAGTCCTTGAAGGCATCTGTAGTGTTGCTGGGGGACACGGATTGGATGGTGAAACATATTTAACTAAGTCAACTATTTTGTTGGCTTTTTCTGATGTTAAAGTGGATAAATTGGGTAACATATTGATCATTATGTGGGCCGAACAGGTTTCAGTAATAGAATCTTCATTTGACTCAAACGCTTTGTAGACTTATGCTACTTTATTTTGAAAGCATTCTGACAGTTTGTCACAGAAGGATTGATTTCCGATTGCTAGGTTGGTGTTGTTGAGATTTGTTATGGAGTTGATTGTTATAAAAAATAGTTCTGGCAGCGTTTTTGGGAGATGTAATTTTCTCAGGAAAATAATAAGATGTTTTTTTCAGGAATCATGGTTTTATAAACTAAGATGCTTTGTTTATATTTTTATCTTTCACTAGGATCGTATTTATCCCTCAGATACGTTCTCGTTTCCAGCAGAGTTGGTTTTGTTGCCAGAGGTTCCCTGAGAACCACTGGGTTGATGGTTTACTCCTGTTGCAGTTAAAATATTTTAGTGGTGCCAGTTGGTCCGCTGCGGACCGTAACAAAGTGGTGTAGGTAGTGGTAATGTCATCAAGGTCCTCTATCACATCTGAAACGGTGTTGGTTAGGACCTCGTTGAGCTGTGATGGTTCTAGCTTGTGCCAAGCTTGGGTTGGTTGCATGTGCGTTATGTTTTTAGTTGAAGATTTATTGGAGAGTTGTGTGTTAAAACAGCCTTGTGGTCTGACCAAGTCAGGGGCTGTGTGGTTGAATAGGAGGGCTGGGTTCTAAGAAAAAAGTAAATCCAAGATTTGGCCCGCCTGGTGCGTAGGTCCTTGGACCATTGGTGTTAGACTCATGCTGGCCATGGTGTATAATAAATGTCCTCTATCTTTATCATCCATCATTTCCAAATGGAAATTGAAATCTCTTAGTTCTGTGATATCAGACAGTTAATGAGAACATGGTTTGCTTGGTCTAGGGAAATAAATGTATTATCCCTACCTTGAGGGTTGATGGCAAGCAATTTCTCCGGTGAATATACCTCCCTGGTTGTGGTGCAGGGAGGGGTTGAGAACTAGCTTCCTGGCGCTGTGACTGATCCAGGCGCGGACGGGCGTAGACAGGCTTGCATTTGTTGTGTCCACTGCATGCGTCTGCGGCATAGCGGGTTTTAAATGGAAGGATCCCAATACTGGTGAGTGGGAGAGGTCAGAAATTAGCTAACCACTAGTGCACTGACTTTAAAGATGGTGTCTCTGCAGTGGCAAACTAAGGGAAAAATGGTGCAGGAAGAGCGTGTATTGATTCGTTATGAGTCTGCAATGAGACTGATTCCCAGTATACCCGTATTCAGAGATTTCTAAATACAGTATTGCACAGATTCCCCAAAATAACAATACTGCGCAGATTCTCAAAATTACAGTTATTGCCAGATTCCCAATAATGACAGTATTGCACGGATTCCCAACCTTAACATAAATTGCTTATATCAACATTGTGAGCAGCTTCAATTCAAATTCAGATGCAGTATTATTTAAAAGTCTTAAAAAATGTTCTTTAGAACAATGTGGGTGAAAACAGATTGAATGAGGATAACCTCTAACTCCGCTGCATGTCGGCCCCATAGCAGGTTTTAAATCAAAGGATCCAGAGATTGGTGAGTGGGGAGAGGTCAGAAATGAGACAACCGCTAGGGCATTGACTTTAAAGATGGTCTAGCTGTGGTGGCAAACTTAGGGAAAATGGTGCAGGAAGAGCTTGTATTGCCATGCTTTAAGTCTGCAATGAGACTGATTCTCAATATCCCTTTATCCACATATTTCTAAATACAGTATTGCAAAGATTCCACTCTAGTTTGCCATGGGAAGACCTGTTGTATTTGCCAAGGCTTATTTTTCTGGCCCCTTAGCATTACCATAGTGGTTAGTCGTCCTTGTGAGAAAATTTGGGTCACATGTGGAGCTTGTGTGAGGCAGCGCCTACATTTATGTGGCAGACCCAGGCCTTTGACATGTTCCATCGGCCTTCGCCTTACATGATTATTAATAGAGGTGGGTGAGCTCAAGCCTGAAGCCTGGCTCTGGCTCAGCTCGAGGTCCTCTTGGAACATCGACCCCATAACAAGCCGAGCTTTAATGTAGCTTCTACCTGGCTCCCTCTTCCCAGGATGTGACATTGTGGTCAGAGCTGACAACTGTGTAACTGGGAAAGCAGGTTGAATCTCAGCATCGGCACAACATCCTGTGATGGGCAAATCCTGGGCAAATCACTTAATCTCCCCATGGCTATAAACAGGGCCAGATGAATTTTCAATTGTGCTGCTGCGTTTCTTAGATATGGATTTGCTGCATTTGCCACATAATCCATCGTCTGCTGCATAATATGCAAATTTAAAAAAAAGGTTGTTTCTAGCTCAAACAAATCAAATGTTACTAAAAACACAGTGATTCATGTTGCCGCACCGAGAAAGGCCCTTTCCAGCCATTAACTGGTCACCTTTCTGCTGCTTACTGCTATGTTTAGGTGTTAAGTGGTACTAATGAGGTGCAACCCATGGCTAGTGTTAACAAGTGTCCAAATGACAAACTAATGAAGTAATACCATAAAAATATCTGTCACATTATGCTGCATAATTTGCCTTAAATTTCCGCATAACTTCGTCATCTGTGCTGCATAATTTGGCCCTCTCCTGCCTTATAATTCCAGTTGCCCTGCCTATAAACAATATATGTGATCGTGTGTAATAGTTTCTGCTAGATTTTAAAAAATGCGCAAAGAGGTAAAACAAGGCCTTACCATATACAAATAGTTACCCATTTACTGCTGGCCGATCTGTACAAAGTGATACCAGAAAGCTTGGATAAACTGCATCTTCTCCGCTTAAATTGTGTGATCTTAGGCAAAAATTGTATTTCACCAAAACTCTTTTTTATTCATTATCAGGTATGAAAGTATTTTCAAATATCTGAGGCCAGAATTACAGTTGTGCATAACTATCACTTTTAATAAGTACTTCTCAGTGCCCTATGTTAAAGAAATTCAGTTTTTTAAATTTTGGAGAGTCTTTATCATATTTGTATGTTTTGCATAGCAAGTATTTCCAGGGCTCCGCTCGTGCTCCGACTCTTAAGATCCGAGACAGGCCCTTAGCTCGGGTCGGCCTTGCCACTCCCTGTTAATTTGTTGGCTCACCCACCTCTAATTATTAAACCCCAAGCACCAGAGAGCCGAATGTGTTGTCACTTCCCATGTACAGGTAAATTATCTTCCCAGTATCGATCTCCCCGAGGCTCCTGGGTGTCAAGAGAGCAGACCCGCGCAGGTAAATAACAGAACAATATCCCGATTGTTGCCAAAACACGCCCCATTGATTGCTGGTTAGGGCTGCCTGTATGATTGACAAACACTAAAGACATGCATGTGTTTTTTAGGGGGGTCATAACTTGCTTTTCGAAAGGCAGCGTCCCTGAGATGAACCTGGCGAACCTGCCCAGTCAGCCCAGGATGGTGAAGTGCTCATTGTTATTGGAAAATGGGTGTCTTCTGCACTTTAAAAATTCGTAGCGTCCCTCTGAAAGGGCAACTAAGCCAGGAGTCAAGGGTGATGAAGTTAATTGAAGAGGATAGTTTTTAATTCATTTTCTGAAGGAGAGATGGTAGTTGATGAGTAGAAGCGGGAGAAGGAGGCTGTTCCATTTTTGGGGGCAGAGCCTAGGAGGGGTTGATTAACTTTACACTGCATGCCTTTACCACGTTCACCATTACAACATGCATTATATATATATATATATATATATATATATATATATATATATATATATATATATATGTAATATAAATAAATATATATATTCACTAAAAAACAAAGGTTACAAGGACATTATAGTTATAGAATATACTTGCACAAAACCATAACTGGTGCCCTAAGGTAACTATAACTCGCGCCTCCGCCATGCAGTTTTATCATCAATAATTTTATTGCAAATGTTGCAGTCATATTATGAATGATGTCATGGAACATTTAATTACTGGTGTAATATGTGGGGTAAGTAGTAGTGCATGGCGAGGGCATGAGTTATAGTTTCTTCAGATAAGTATAACTGAAGGTGACACTCATTTTTGAGGCCGACCTGCACTTCTGTTTAGCGGAAGGGAAAACACACCGACAGGAAACAAGAAAGAAGGGAAGACAGAAAACCCATCAACTAGTGAGAAAGCAGGAGCCTGCAAAAGTTAGATAAAGGAGCATGGAGTGTCTAGCAGTGGATTAAAGAGGCAATAGGTGGATCTGGACCACTCAGCCTTGTTATTCCTCGTGGAACATTTAATAGTACCAACAGTTGTCTTTTGAGCAGTGCTTTGGGGGCCATTATATAATAAATTAAGCACTGGGTAAACATCGCCCATCACAACTTTCCTGACAAAGTTGCAGGAATTTAAGTGCAATAAATACTTTTTCCACATGTAATTCCAACTTTTCCCAAACTCAGAAAAAGAAAAGAAGCAAATTACTATACTTAGTCAACAACTTAGCCAGGGGTATTTACCAATTAAGGTACACAGAACCTGCCAGGGCTGCAACTAGACCTGACCTTTGGGAAAGGGTGGGAGGGATGGGGGGGGGGGTCTAACATTTTTAGCAAGTGGTGCAAATCAAGCATTTCAAGCAATGGATCAGAGCTATCTTTACAGCCAATGTGAGGTAAAAAAGTGACAATCTATGCAGCTGGAACCTATTGGGCAAACCCAATCTGATTGTTATTGGAAGATTGGAGTCCATGGTTACCCCTTGATTCCTCATTTGAACTCAGTTGTTTGGAGGTGCACTTGGTTGCTGAGGCCATATTGTTGATGGGTGGTGTTGTTCTTTTGGTTCAGATTAATATTTCAATTTGTGACGTGTTTTTTATGGTTAGAGATCATCCTTCATTTGACTGCCAGAGGCAATGCCCATTTAAGTAAGTATCAAAATGTGATGGCTTTCATACTTAAATATGATTTGGGTATTATTTGGATAACAGTAACAGTTGAGATTGAAGTAGGAGATTAAGGGCCTGATTTAGATATTGGCAGAGAGGTTACACCATCACAATTGTTACGGATATCCTGTCTGCCGATATCTAAATACCAAAGGACATAATGAGATTTAGATATCGGCGTACAGGATATACGTCACAGTTGTGATGTGGTAACCCCTCTGCCAATATCTAAATCAGGCCTTAAGTCTGGTAGGGAGCCAAGGCAAATGTTAAACAGGAGCTAGAACTGTTAGGTATATTAGGTGTGAACTGAATGAAGAGACCTGAAAGGATAAAGTGAGATGATGATTAGTTCGATAGAAAAGATGAAGTCGGCTTCAGTTTACCCCCTGCACTCTAATGTTGTCATGACTCTGTAGAAACTTGGAATGATGAACAGTTTCAAAGGCAAGAGAGAGTTAATAATATATGCATGCTTCTACTCCAATGCAGATATTTGTCCTAAAGCAGGTCTTTCAATATTTGTATCTTTGTGACTAAAACAGGCTATTATTGTCCACATATTAGAAGGATCGCTTGTTTTGAGACATGTTTGGTTTAGGAAGGGTTTTATGTAAGACATTGCTTTGGGGAGAAATCTGTATTAAAGGAGTTATTGGCAGTTTGGTTGGATTGGCCACAAAGCTAATCAAGAGGACATTGGTCTGCTGTTGATTATGCTGGCCTACTTGGGTTTGTAGCATTGACAAAGTCTTCTGCGTCCAAGAGGTAAAAGATCATTACCTGTAGTTATTTCTTTTTTTTGTATCTGGTGAACTGAGCTATGATGCTGGAATTGGGGTTGCACAGTGGAAAGGCAAGGTAGGAGACTGAAACTGGTGGGTGGGAAGTAATTCAGGTGTGCCTTGTTAACAGCAAGGATCAGTGGTAAAGAAGGCCTTTCGCTGTGTTGCCAAGAGGTCATTATATCCTAATGCACTACCACTTCAGGTATTATGGTTGGCTGAGCCTTTTTCTTCTTAACTCTTCTAGTGGGACTGTTTGCGACCTTTAAGTCCCTCACAAGGTCTAAAAGCCCATCAACTGCCGTCCCTATTCAGATCTCTTGTCCCATGTTCTCGGCTCCTGGCCATTTCCAGCTCTCCAGGCTGTGCCACAGCTGTCTAGGACATAGAGCAGGTCTCCCTGAACCAAGGCAGACATCAGGTTTTGTGGTTCATTAACTGTATTCACAAAACATCAGATGTACAGGAGTCAACTACCCATGTACAGAGTGAAAAGGCCATGGGCCAGATGTATCAAATGATTTGGCATTCGGAAACGGTGCAAATTGGTAAAATTCACCGTTTGGGAATGCAAAATAGTCTTTCACAATGTATGAAAGGCATTACGGACCCATTTTAGGACATCACAATTTTTTGTGATTCCTTAAATTGTGACTCCAAGTAGGGAATCTCACTTTGTGATTACCTAAATAGGAAATAGCAAATAGGGAATTCCTATTTGTGATTCCCTATGCACATGTAGCAACCATTTCCTAAATGGGAAGTGGGCATTTAGAAAATGCTATTACCATCAACACCAAGTTGATGGTTACCATGTTCAGTTTTAAAAAATGCATTATAAATGCATTTTTTAAAGTGCCATGTAGCACACACATGCCCCTAGGACGTGTGTGCCTTATATTTGCACAATTGTTTTGGAGGGTGCCTCAAAGGGGCCCTCAAGGCCCTCGTTATCCTCGGTTTTGCATTTCGTAATTTGAGATTTCTTAATAGGAAATCACAAATTAGGAAATGCAAAACTATTTGCGCCTATGGGCCTGAAGGAACTAATGGAATCGCAATCCCTAATATTGATTCCGATTCTTTGGGAATTGCAATTTTGTTACATAGCATTTTGCATTTGCTAACTAGCAATTTCTTAAAATTCGCTATTTGTAGAACGAAAAAGGTGATTTTGATATATCTGGCCCTGTATGAGAAGCTATGTTAATTTAGGAAAACAACATTGCCTGAACATGCAGTTCGGGCAGGAATGCCACCTGCAAGGTGTGCAGTCAAATTCCCCCTATCCTGAGTGCCTAACTATGAGTATCTGGCATCCCAGTTTTTGATTTTGGCACTAGCCTCACGCTAATCTAGTGTATGTATAGAGACCCATACTACCCCTTAATATGACTGGGGACCTGTATTGGTCCTATGACCTGGAGGGACGCACTAAGATTGCCATCATTTTGCTGATAGTGGGCTACCGGCTCTATCACAAGTTTAGCTTGTAGATCAGTGGGGCAGCATACCATGTTTTGTGAATACATAGTCATGGCCATACTTTTTTATCTGTGTCACTGGAATTCCGGCCTAAAGGCTCCTCTTGTATAAAGTTCTGCTTCAGTGCTCTAATCCTTGGGCTAACATCACATGTGCTTGTGTAGTATGTGCAATATGTGCAGCGTAATAGATGCCTGTAGGTCCCGTTTTGGAGGTGAGATAGTTTTCCCAGACAATGGATGTGTTTTGTTGACATTCCTGAAGATGGAGACAGGAGAAATAGACAATTAAGTGGGGAAGGATGAGACAAAGCTGCTTTAGAAATTCATTTAGGCACTTTTGCCCCTTTTGCTGGGAGCTGCTGCTTATTAGGTTATCTTTAGTACTGCCATTTGGAAAATGGTGGGGGTGAAGGGTGTTGTTCACGGTGGAGAGGAACCTTTAGGTGAGGCCAGCCTTTTGTATTCTCCATGGTCACTGTTCAATGTGGCTGTTTATAAGCTAGGTATAAAAAGCTCATGCCTCTTTGTGCCTTTGTTGTAGGTACTCCAGGTTGGAGACTTACCTGCTATGAAGAGCATCACCCTAGACCAGAGGTCTTCAAACTGGGGGGCGGGCTCCCCTTGGGGGGCCTCAAGTGATCCCAGGGGGGGCGCCAAACTCTGGCCAAAATAAATATTATACAGATAACATGCCTTTGTTTCAAGCAGAAGCATGTTATTGCAGTTATAAAAAGGTAACGGTACCTAACTGCAGTGTTTAAATAGGTTTATACCTATTTAAACATTGCCATCTTTCTAAAATAATTGTGAAACATTCTGAGGGGGGGCCCAATGATTTTTATTTTTCAACTGGGGGGGCGCGGCATTAAAAAGTTTGAAGACCACTGCCCTAGACAAAAGCTATGCTTGAGAACAGCCTCTAGAGGACAAAAATCCAGTTCTGAGATTTCATATCGAAAATTAAAATCGCTGGTCTACTTTGACTGTATTAAAGTGAGAACCACTGACCTCCTTACTGTTGATAGAGCGGTCCGTACTAATAATTTTACCTGTATTTGGACGCTCTTTAGGCCGATGAATCTTTTGACTAAGTGGAACTCTCCGTACTCTTAATCAATCAATTGCCTCAAATCAATAATCAATAACGAACATAAGCAATGCCTTGATCAACATAACACTTAACAATTAATCCAGAATACATTTCGGCGAACCCTGACCTTTCAGACAGGAATAACCACACCAGTTTATTCAAAGTTAGTGAATTTATTTCCCTATATTAACAAAGCTAGCACGATATAGATGTGTCTCAACACCAAATGATAAACATAAATGAACATTAATAGCTGTCCATAGCGGCGAAACAAGTGCAATCTATGTAGCATTTGAATCACAAGGCATTCGATAATAGCAATGCAAATCACTAATACGATAATCTGTAATGAACTAATGGCATACATTTAGTCAGCATAACAAGGTCTCAAATTGCATCGTGCAACAAAAGGAATCCTCATCTAACCCAAATTAGCATCGGCATGTGGGACTTCATGCAAAAACAATTTAGCAACATTAATTTAGAAAAAAAAAACTCCTAGCTAGGGATCTTATCAAAATCAGCAGTTGGTTACCTAAAAGAAACACAATGCAATTATACAATTTCCTTTCATATTTACCAATTACGATCAGCATACAAGGAAGTCTTCGTCTCACAGGTACCGTTTCTCGATCTGCATGGGTACCGTTTCGATCGGCACGGGACGGGGCTAAGGGGCAGGGGTGGACGGGGCAATTGCCTCACGGCGGCAAAGTAAAACTACTACTTCATGCAAAGGGACAAATCAAAGTTAAAGTCTCTAGGGCAAGAATCATTTAAAGTCTCTTTCTCTCGATTAGAGAAAGCATCAAAGTCTCTTTCAAAATGGCGTCGCAGCAAAGTGGGCCATAATAGCTACGAAGTCTACAAAATGGCGGGTATCGAGCTGGTAATGGCTACTTTCTTCTCGTGCACCTGGTTTTTATAGACAACAGTTCAAATCCAGTAGGGTCTTCCATTGGAGGGTTCATAGGTTAGCTTCAAATTGTCCAATCAAAACGACAGTTCTCAAACTTTTACTTAAGCATACATTATCCTTGGAGATGGGTACGCAAGTTGCAACATTTTATACCAATTAGCTCACTTTCAGAGCCTCCATTGTCCGCATCTGCAGATCGACCTTGGAGTAAAGAGAAAATATGCCAGGCTGGCACGAAACCTTAAGATAAGCATGTGAACGATCTCAGTGGAAAAGTACAGCTTCAAGCAAAAATACACGTTTAATAGCACATTGGAAAAATACGAGCATCTAAACCGTGAGACCAGGCAACTAGGCCAAAGCCTCCGCTAAAGTTATGCTAAGCTAAAACATTTCAAGCAAGCAAATCGTAGCACACGTTTATGATTATGTCGGATTAGTGCAATTCTAATACATCACGTTATATAAAGCGCGCTTATAAATGTTGGCAAACTACTCTGAAGGCACATTTTGTCCCCGTACAATCTTTATTAGTTCGGTTAAAGACACACATGATTATTTCACACTACGTTTACGCGTTAATAAATGTAAAACCTTCATTTTCTGCTTCATCAATCCCTCCTCTGATGACTACTTGTCATCACACCAAACCATGCCCACAAATTTTATTCCATTAAAATTCTGTCAGTTCCCTTTTCCTTTTAATTCCCCTAGTTTTCGCTTTGTATTCTTCTGCCATTTTTTTCATAATTTTCTCTTCTTTTCTTCTCTTAATTCTTTCAATAATCATTATTATTCCCCTTTTTATTCCCCAAATTCCAAATATGCATATTATAACTATTAAAATTCCCTCTATTATTTTTAGCAATATTCCATTCCAAATTCCCCCAATCCAATGTCCCACTGAAGCAAGTCCTTTTCCAACCTTCTCCCACACTCCTGGTTCTTTCAATTCCTTCAAATCTGCACTTTCTTTTGTTAGATTAGCAAGCATAGTTTTAATTTTCACACTATTGTCTGGAATATAAGTACAACAGTGGCGCGCACCAAGCATTTTGCAAACGCCACCATCCTTTGCTATAAGAATGTCTAAAGCAAGCCTGTTTTGAAGAGTCATAGCTCTTTCTGCTGCAAGTTCAGCATCTATCAGGATTATAGCACCTGAAAACTTTGTCAACATGTTATCCACTATAGTAGACAACTTTCTTATTTTGATGGAATTCAGCACAACTCCCAGTGAAGGAATCATGGCTCCAAATATATCTCCTACCACAGCAGCTGCGGTCTCTCTTTTCTGGATACGATGGGATCCAGATGTCTTTTGAATCATCGATACGTCATCCAGTTGATAAACCTTTGGGCACACTATACCCAAATAACATCTCCCCCACCACCCCTTTGGAAGACGATAATAGGCATTATACCCACAAATGTAATATACACCTGGAATGACAGGGTCAAGTCCGTTCATCATGAATGTCCATTTGGCCTTAAAGATAAACGTATGTTTACACTCACTCGCTCCTACAAAAATGTTGTCATAATAAGATTCACCTCGATATATACAAAATTTCCCTACATGCCAAGCATCTAAAGCTATTCTCCCTTGTGTCTTTATTGTGGCAAAATCATAATTATCTACTGAAGTCCTCTTATGTAGCTCTTTTTCTAATTTCGCCTTCATTTGTGCCCTTCTATCATCTGTGCGATCTAAAAAGCTTATTTCTACTGCAGAGAGTGAGCAGGTAAGGTTTTCCCTATGAGCGTGAGCCGTTTCAAAAGGTAGCATTGGCTCGAAAAATTCCCTCATTATTTTTGCATCCCAATCTTTAGCAATCTGGCTTAGCTGCGCTATTATAGGAACATAAGCAAAGGTAACATCATAATTTGAGTAAAAATACTGTATGTTAGTTTGACCATAAAACCTAGACATTTCTATACTACATGTAATCCCGTATGTAAGAGGCATGTGGTGATAAGTCACCCCTTCCTTTACTGATGTCGGTATCTGTGTACACACGTAACAATCCTTCGCATCCATAGTCTCAACATATTCTGTTAGCAAGCGATAGAAAACGTTATACGAAAGCTCTTTCTTATCGTGCAAGAGTCTCTCATCCAATGCCAGTCTTTTCAATGCGGTTAGTTCTGTGACAGTAACAGGAGCAAGAGTAGAAGCATCAATTCTCTCATTCTCAGTCTTACCATGTATTCCATGCACAATTGCCATTATTATTATTAGTACACATGCAATTACCAAGCCTACACACACATATTTACAATATTTCTTTCTAGTGTTTTGCGTCATGATCTGTATAGAATCAGAGAGCTAGAAGCACCTATAAAACTATTTAGCAATTCAGTTACAAAGCTGAACGAGCGCAATGTTCACACCGTCTTCTTCAAGAGGCCAGTCACTTATCGGTTAGCAGCATTTGTCTCAATTCGGCAATAACTCAGTCTTTATCGGTTTAGCAAATGTCTCATCCGGTTTAGCAATATGTCTCAGCTTGTTGTTTGTATCACGTTAGGTTGTAGCAAGCAATATCATTTATTACCCTTTCAATCTACAGAGTCCATAAAACTTTTCTTTTCTATTGGTATCTCTTCCTCTTCTTTGTTCTCGATGCTTAGAGATACAAACTCGTCAGTCCAATCGTCATTGACTACATATGCCCATTCAGGACCGGAATATCTCCTGTTTGGTATCCTTTTCCTTTTCAATTTTGCTTCTCTTTTCGATTCTGCTTCGCTGGTACTTTCCTCTTTTGTCAAGTCTTTTTCTTCACTCGGGGATGGTGCCCCGACAGTTACTTCTTTTCTTTTCTCTTTTACTTTTGGCCTTCCTCCGTCGTTCAAACTTTCTTCAGTCCTTTGTTTTACCGGTGATGTACTTAGTCTTCTCTTTGCACCATGTCCATTTGATGGACCTGCGATCGTTTCTGAGGAAGCTTGAACCTTTTCGTTCTGTTCTGCCTTGTCCCCTCCTTCTGGGGAATCAATCACGTTCTCTTTTTCCTTTTCTGTATCGTCTGCTTCTGGGAAAGCCCTCCTCTGATCAGGCTCTCCTGCTTTTTCACCTCTTTCGAGCCCTTCGTCACCGTTACTTTCTTCAGGCTCTTTATCACTTTCAGCTGCTTCAGGTTCCTTATCACCTTCAGCTGCTTCAGGCTCTTTGCTACCCTCAGCTGCTTCAGGCTCTTTGTCACCTTCAGCTGCTTCGTCGCTGTCTGAACTTTCTCCTTGGTCTCCCCCAAGCGAATTGGTCTCTTCGTCCTCAGAGAATATCTCTCTCTCTCCCGTTTCTGCCTGTTCGCTCTCAGTTCGGTTTTGTTCTGTCTCAGCACTCAGCACTGTTTTATCGGGCACTGGCAACTTTAGCGCTTCAACTTCCTCATCTGTGGGACACAACACCTTCTTTGTGTGACTGGCGTGAATCCAGTTGGGAACCCCCGCACACTTCACAGCGGTAGTTGTCGTCAGGATCACTTGGAAAGGGCCTTTCCAACGGGGTTCCAGACACGACTTCCTCACGTGCTTCTTTACCACGACCCAGTCACCTGCTTTCAGTGCGTGTCCTGGACCTTGGATCGGTGGCAAGGTGTTCGCTTCCACCTGGTGAGAGAAAGAGCGAACCACGTCAGCCAGACCCTTGCAGTAGTCTAACACCATATCATCTGTAATATTCAAAAGCGCGTTTGCGGGAACTGCAGGAAGTCTCATAGCCCTGCCCATGAGTATTTCATGTGGGGACAGTCCAGTCTTTCTGTCAGGGGTGTTTCTCATTGACATTAGCACCAAGGGCAATGCGTCAGGCCATTTCAAATTTGTCGATGCACATATTTTCGCCATTCTTGATTTCAGTGTACCATTCATCTGCTCCACCAGTCCTGAGGCTTCAGGGCGATAGCTACAATGCAGCTTTTGCTCAATGTTCAGCGCTTCGCAGAGTAACTTTATCACCTCGTTATTGAAGTGACTTCCCCTATCTGATTCTAAAGAGATCGGGAATCCGAAACGTGGTATCAACTCCCTCAACAATAGCTTTGCAACTGTAAGGCTGTCATTTCTACGTGTGGGGTATGCCTCAATCCAGTGACTAAAAATGCACACAATCACCAACACATATTTCAGACCTCCATGCACAGGCATCTCAATGAAGTCCATCTGCATACGACTAAAAGGCCCGCTTGCCCTACCAATGTGGCTCGCGTTCACAACCGTTCCCTTTCCTGGGTTCATCTGCTGGCAAGTGACACATCGATGGCAAACTGCTTCTGCAGCTTGACGAAATCTGGGGTTAAACCAATCAGTTTTGAACAATCTTATCATGGCATCTCTCCCTAGGTGAGCTTGCCCATGATAGAACCGCGCAAGCTGTGATAAGAGACTGTTTGGCAAAACAAATTTTCCCTCATTTGAAACCCATAACTCGTCTGGTCTCTTTATACATTGTGATTTAATCCAGGAATCTCTTTCATCCTCCCTGACGTTATTCTGTAATGCTTTTAATTAATCTATTGTATCTACGACCTTCAAGGCAAATGCTTCAGCTGGTTCTAGTTCTGGCTCACTTATTGAATTCCATTCATCTCTGAGTAATATACAGTTCAAGGCACAAAATCTTGCGACTTGATCCGCATATGCATTTCCCAGAGAAACATAGTCCTGTCCTTTCGTATGAGCACTACACTTTACCACTGCAACTTCGGCTGGCACTTGAATGGCGTGTAACAATTCCCTTATCCTCTCCCCGTTCTTCACTGGGGATCCTGAAGAAGTCAGGAAACCTCTCTGTGACCATAGTTGTCCAAAGTCATGCACAATCCCAAACCCGTACTGACTATCAGTGTAAATGGTGACTTTCATCAATGCAGACAGTTGACATGCTCTGGTAAGGGCTACAAGTTCTGCTACTTGTGCAGAATAGACTCCTTGAAGCCATCCCGCTTCCAAGACACCTGTTACAGTACATACAGTATATCCTGCTTTCAAAATCCCCATCCCGTCTCTTAGACATGAACCATCAACAAAAAGAATTTGGTCATTTTCATCAAGCTTAGTATCCTTAATGTCCGGTCGAGGTTTTGTGCAAAATTCAGTCACCTGAAGGCAGTCATGCTCGACGTCTTCAGCGTTCTCAATTTCAGCATTTTCTCCAGGGAGCAAGGTTGCTGGATTCAACGTAGTGCACCTTTTCAGCTGCACATTCGGTGAGCCCAGAATTATCGTCTCATACCTTGTGAGTCTTGCTCCGGTCATGTGTTGCGTTCGGGAGCGGGTCAAAAGTATCTCAACTGAGTGAGGGACCATGACTGTTACTGGGTGTCCCATCACTATTCCTTCACTCTGAGTGAGGCTGATACCAACTGCTGCTACGGCGCGCAAACACCCTGGGAGTGCTGCTGAGACCGGATCCAAAGTAGCTGAAAAATACGCTACTGGTCTGTTTACGCCACCATGGGCTTGAGTCAAGACAGACAAAGAACATGCATCACGTTCGTGGCAAAACAATGTGAAAGGCTTTGTGTAGTCAGGCATACCTAAAGCTGGAGCCCTGCACATGCACTCTTTCAATTCAACAAAAGCATCCATCTCATCTCCTTTCAACTCAATTTGATCCAAAGCATCCTTCTGGGTCAGTTTCAGTAGAGGCTTCGCTAGAGTTGAGAAGTTGGGAATCCACTGGCGACAGTAGCCCACCATTCCCAAAAACTTCCTCACCTCCCTCCTTGTCTTTGGTGGACTCATTTGAAGTACACTCGTTATTCTTTCCTTCATTATTTTCCTCGACCCTTTCTCTATCTGGTGACCCAAGTATTTCACTTTCTTCTGACAGAACTGCAATTTGGAAGGAGACACCTTGTGTCCATTCCTTCCCAAATGATTCAACAGAGCAATGGTATCGGCTGTGCAGCCACTTTCTGTCTTTGATGCAACCAGTAAGTCATCAATGTACTGTACTAGGGTTGACTCGAATGGCAATTCCAATGCCTCCAAATCTTTCTTTAGAATCTGATTGAATATTGACGGTGACTCAGAAAACCCTTGAGGGATTCGACACCAGCTGTACACTCTGTCTAGGAATTTGAAACAAAAGAGGAATTGGCTGTCCTCATGAAGAGGCACCGAGAAGAATGCTTGTGACAAGTCGATGACTGAGAACCACTCGGCATCGCAAGGAACTTGAAACATTATCACAGCTGGATTCGGTACGACAGGGCAGCATTTGACTATGATGTCATTTATTTTCCTCAAGTCCTGCACAAGTCGGACCTTTCCACTTGGCTTTATTAGTCCCATTATTGGTGAATTACATGGACTGCTTAACACTTCTTTCAGTACTCCCTGTTTTACAAATTCGTCAATAAGTTGAGCAATTTTCATGAGGGTGTCTTGTGGCATGTGGTATTGTGGGGTCTGGGGAAAGATTGCATTGGGCTTTACAGTCACTTTCACTGGTTCCACTCCTTTCATCAATCCCACCTCTTTCCCCGTCATATCCCACACTTCCTTTCCGACTGTCTCCCGTAATTCAGCTGGAATATCTTCTTCAGTTATCATCGGGAAAAGACAAATCAGAGGATACTCTTCATCGACAGTTTCCATCTCATCCCCCTCTACTCTGTCCTCTTCTTCCCCATCACTGCTCGTCTGTATTGTTATTCCTTCGTTCGAACACATGATCGAACAACCCAATTTGCACAATAGGTCTCTCCCTAACAGTGCTATCGGGCTTGAGTCACATACCACAAACTGATGTACCCCTTGATAGTTACCGATGCTGACTGGTACCGGATCTGTTATTGGGTTCGTCAGATGTCTGTTTGCTACTCCCACCACTTGAACTGTCCTCCCTGAGAGTGGCAAATTTGGTACTTCACTGCTCTTAACAGTTGAACGTGTGGCTCCCGTGTCAACCAAGAACGAGACACGATGACCCATTACTCTTCCCTCCACGTACGGACCCTTTTGATCAACTTCCAAGGATGCTGCAAGCACACAATCTCCTTCTTCTTCTGAGCTTTCACTCTCCCATACATTGTTTATTCCACTCTCACTGTGTAGTGGGAACTGTTGTACGGTGCCATTTGTACTCATTACCTGACCCGAGACCTGTGGAGGAACCATCACTTGCTGCTGACTCATTGGTGCCAAAGGTATTTGCATTTGCTGATTAGGTACCATGGGTAACTGCTGTTGCATTGGCTGCATTTGCATCATCTGCATACGAGGCATCTGCATCTGCTGCGGCTGCATAGGTTGTAATCCCTGCAATTGATTTACGGTCTGAAAATTTGGGTTTGGACCTCTCATTTTCGGTCCCCTCATTGTCTGAAATGCATTGACATCATTGTTTTGCTGACCAACACCTGCACCTGCACCTGCACCTTCCTGCACCACCATCGGGCACTCGCGTTTCCAATGACCGACAATTCCGCATACGTGACACGGCCTCACCTTCTTCATTGCCTGCACACCAGTCACAACAGTGTTCAAATCCGGACCATTATTCACAAAACCTCCTCTGCCTCTGCCTCTAGCCTGTGGCTGAAACGCCATGTTTCCTTGCAACTGCGGCTGCGGTTGCGGTACCTGCTGTTGGAACCCTTGCATCCCTTGCAAACCCTGCAGACCTGTCTGAGCTGCTTTAAGCTGCATCATCATCACCTTCTCTTTCAACTTTTTCTGTTTCACTTCAATTTCGTCGCTACAGTATTTCGCATAATTCAACACCTCGTCAATCGGTTTCGACTGCCAACAAATCAAATGCGACTTTATCATCTGACTTATCTCTGGTCTCAGCCCTTCCACAAATCTAAACACAAAATGAAGCATGTCCTTCGCCTCTATTGTTTCCGTGCCACTGTAGTTCTTGAATGCCTTCAACAACCTCTCATAGTAACTATGAATCGACTCTTTTGCCTCTTGGGCGGTTCAATCGATCTTCTGCCAATCCACATTTTTCGCGGCTACCTTCGTCTTCAAATGCTCAATCACCTTATAGTACAGGCTCATCACCATAGGTGATGGTGCACCCGTCTCCCTGTCTCTCTCTGGTTCACTCGTCGGCCAACCTACAGCTCTCTTGCAATCCTCCCACAAATCTGCCGGAACCACAATCTCAAAGAGAGTATTTAGGTCTTCCCAGAGACATTTTGCAAGCTTCACAAACCTGTCAGTCTGCTGATACCATTCAATCGGTTTCTCTCTCAGTTTGGGAAAATCATCCGTAAAAGACTGAATGTCGCTTCTGTGCCATGGTACATGTATTAATTTTCCCCCTGCTGTCTCCCTCATTGGTAACATAGTTACTGTATCACTACTCTGTGGTCTTTTCTCATTGTGCTCTGTAGCACTGTCCCTCCTCCTTTCCTTTCTCTTTACCCACCTGCTTTCCCACTTGTCTAAGCACCTCCACACTTGTGCACTCTGCAGCAATTCTCTAAGGTGTGCCTTCATGCCTGCTGACCTCATGTGTTCAAAATCTGTGGCCCCAAAATCCAACCTGTAGCTCCTGCTCAAGTGTTTTGTCTTGTCTATATCAACCCCGTTTTTGTCAGCTATTTCTTGTAAGCTTTTATGTACCTTGTTCACTTCTTTCGTAATCTTTGGACATAGATACCTCAGCTCCTCTTCCGAGTAGGACTCTAACCTATTCACACCCATAGTCCCTTCCACCAATTCTTGTGCTTCCATGTTCAACCTGACCCTATTCAGATAGTCTTCTCCCTTCCCACTGGCTGAGCTTTGTGTGGAATTCAGACTGTTGAACCACTGTGTCAGCTGTTGCGCATTCACCCCCATCAGTGTAGCGTTCACATCGACTGCCATTGATGGTTGCGGCAACTTTTCAGTGTTCGATGTTAGAGGTATTATCAGTGGGGGCTCGACCTCACCAGTGTTGACTGAGCACATATGGGACTAAACTCCATCAAGGATCCGGGTCCAGTTGGCTGAGCCGCTATCGGAGTTATCCCTGGAGTGTTTTCTATGCACCTCCTTTCTGTCCCACTCTGCAGCATTGGTCCCTGACCGCTCATACCTAAGTTAGGCTGACTGTACAGAGGTACCGGTGGACCTACAGTAATGGGTAGTGATATCGCATCTGGGTTTTGTCCACTTCCCATATTCTGAGGCATGTTCATGCCCACACCATGGGTCATCATTGCCGGCATACCCATCTGACTCCCCGTCATTTGAGCATGTGCGTTCCCCCCCTGCATCTGTTTTTGAGGCATCAAAAACTGGGTTGATTCGGCTTCTGTCAATGTTGGGTTGTGACCATTCTGTCCTCCCCTTACGGTTGGATCTAGAATCATTCCTGCACTGTTGTCACTGCTATAGTACCCTGGGATCTGCGGCTGATAATTTTCTGCTGGTTTCAACATGGGCACATCTGGATATATTCTCCTCACTTGCGGTATCTGCGGGGTGAACAATAAACTCGGGTCCTTAGACCCCGATGATGCTCCTGAACTCTGAGTTTCACTGTTCTGTACCGGTGCCGGAGGGGCAGAACTGGTACTTGGACCTTGTCCATTCTCCGCGTAAGGTGGTGGACGGTCGTTCAGCAATTGCATGATTAACTCCTCATCCTCTAACTCCTCTTCTCTTCTCAACCTTTCCTCGTCCTCTCTATCCTTGGAACACTTCCTGTCTGTCTTACAGGTAGCTTTCTTACCTGTCTCCTCTTCTTCCTTAGTAATTGCGGGAAACAGTTTTATCCCCTGCAATACATCTGACCTCCACACCTTCTGTGCATTATCCCACCTAGCATCCGCTAGTGTCTTTTCTACCTTCCTCATCCTTGTTTCAAACTTATTTTTCTGTTGCTGTCTAGCCATTAATTCCCAAATCGCTAGAGCCTCAAACTGGGCTGGCCTTGGAGGCACCTTCATGTCATACATCGTGAATCTCAAATTCTCCAGAATCCTTATATTGAATGTCCCATGGATCGGGAATGCTACGCTCCCATGTTTCTCTGTCAACTTGTGCCATTGCTTTAGCCAAAGGCACGGAGCTACCCCCTTTTCCTCCATTACAATGTAAGCTGGTGTACCTTCAGGTGGCGTCTCTTCTCCTATGTTCGCTTTAATGTAAGACTCCCCCTTCATCGCACTCCTGAATGCTTTAAAGAATTTCATTTTCTCGTCTTTTATTTCACAAAGTTTGTAATCAATAGGTGACTTTAATTCCCGGAATACTCTTCGCTTGCCTTTCCCCTTCCAATCGAGCCCCACGGACTGCGTCCAATCCGTGCGCGACCCTTCTCTTCAACCAACCTATCCCAGCGCGGCTCCTAGTGACGTCACACTCACACACACTGCGGCTGACAAAGCCTCGTGGCTAGTCCTCCTTCACTCAGCTCCTCTCGTAACAACTTCTTGCATATATCGCGAGCTACCAAAAAATAAAACAGATCTGTCGGTTTACTACAGGAAGGGTAACACAATCGCTTCAGGACCTTAGGGACTTTTCACTAGCCTCAGCAGTTATTCCGTCTTTCTCGGTCCCCACGTTCGCAAGCAAATCTGACCCGCAGACCTACTCTCAACTTGTCAATGATCTGTTCTAGTGCACTTAGAATCTTGTCAAAGCCCGAAGTCGAAGTTTCTTTCACTCCCTCACACACGTACCGACTCGTTGACCACGCCCGATCAACCTACTAAACCGCCCAGACCACAACATAAATCAACATACTCCGGAGTCTCTTGACCTCGCAGAGCCCGTCTCAACAACAACAACCACGTGGACCTTTTGTTTGTGCACAAAGCGCCACACGCACATGAAGTTCGACGACTTCCCTACTCTCACGCTCGGAGTCGCACCTCTGCTATTTCTATGAAGTTCGACGACTTCTCTACCTCTACACTCGGAGTCGCACCTCCGCTATCCTCTAAAAAAGAAAAAAAATTCCTCGCAACCTTTTCACACAATCTGCGGCAATAAGCTGTGCAAGCGCAAAACCCTAACTTCTCTCATACCATCACTAGTACCGCCAACGCCGATTCCACACCTCCATTCTCTCCATTCGCAAGCTCCGAGATCCCGGGAAAGTCGCGGTGGACCTAGCCCATCATCATTCTGTCAATCGTTTTACCCAAGAAAAATGTAATTCAACTTCTCGAGTGGGGTCTCAAAGGGCGTAACCGTTAATTCAACACCATGTACTTTAAGAGTACAGGGTCCCAAAAGACGTAACCGTCCTCTGCTACCATCTACTGATAGAGCGGTCCGTACTAATAATTTTACCTGTATTTGGACGCTCTTTAGGCCGATGAATCTTTTGACTAAGTGGAACTCTCCGTACTCTTAATCGATCAATTGCCTCAAATCAATAATCAATAACGAACATAAGCAATGCCTTGATCAACATAACACTTAACAATTAATCCAGAATACATTTCGGTGAACCCTGACCTTTCAGACAGGAATAACCACACCAGTTTATTCAAAGTTAGTGAATTTATTTCCCTATATTAACAAAGCTAGCACGATATAGATGTGTCTCAACACCAAATGATAAACATAAATGAACATTAATAGCTGTCCATAGCGGCGAAACAAGTGCAATCTATGTAGCATTTGAATCACAAGGCATTCGATAATAGCAATGCAAATCACTAATACGATAATCTGTAATGAACTAATGGCATACATTTAGTCAGCATAACAAGGTCTCAAATTGCATCGTGCAACAAAAGGAATCCTCATCTAACCCAAATTAGCATCGGCATGTGGGACTTCATGCAAAAACAATTTAGCAACATTAATTTAGAAAAAAAAAACTCCTAGCTAGGGATCTTATCAAAATCAGCAGTTGGTTACCTAAAAGAAACACAATGCAATTATACAATTTCCTTTCATATTTACCAATTACGATCAGCATACAAGGAAGTCTTCGTCTCACAGGTACCGTTTCTCGATCTGCATGGGTACCGTTTCGATCGGCACGGGACGGGGCTAAGGGGCAGGGGTGGACGGGGCAATTGCCTCACGGCGGCAAAGTAAAACTACTACTTCATGCAAAGGGACAAATCAAAGTTAAAGTCTCTAGGGCAAGAATCATTTAAAGTCTCTTTCTCTCGATTAGAGAAAGCATCAAAGTCTCTTTCAAAATGGCGTCGCAGCAAAGTGGGCCATAATAGCTACGAAGTCTACAAAATGGCGGGTATCGAGCTGGTAATGGCTACTTTCTTCTCGTGCACCTGGTTTTTATAGACAACAGTTCAAATCCAGTAGGGTCTTCCATTGGAGGGTTCATAGGTTAGCTTCAAATTGTCCAATCAAAACGACAGTTCTCAAACTTTTACTTAAGCATACATTATCCTTGGAGATGGGTACGCAAGTTGCAACATTTTATACCAATTAGCTCACTTTCAGAGCCTCCATTGTCCGCACCTGCAGATCGACCTTGGAGTAAAGAGAAAATATGCCAGGCTGGCACGAAACCTTAAGATAAGCATGTGAACGATCTCAGTGGAAAAGTACAGCTTCAAGCAAAAATACACGTTTAATAGCACATTGGAAAAATACGAGCATCTAAACCGTGAGACCAGGCAACTAGGCCAAAGCCTCCGCTAAAGTTATGCTAAGCTAAAACATTTCAAGCAAGCAAATCGTAGCACACGTTTATGATTATGTCGGATTAGTGCAATTCTAATACATCACGTTATATAAAGCGCGCTTATAAATGTTGGCAAACTACTCTGAGGGCACATTTTGTCCCCGTACAATCTTTATTAGTTCGGTTAAAGACACACATGATTATTTCACACTACGTTTACGCGTTAATAAATGTAAAACCTTCATTTTCTGCTTCATCACTGTTCAAGTTCCAAGTCCTCTTTCACCAAAGCAAAGAGTGCTCTACAGTGTACTCTGAGGACTGCTGTTCACCCAATGCTGGCGTCTGACAGCCAGCTTCCCAGATAAGGGAGGCAATTGCTTGAAGCCTTGGCTTGCTGGAAGAGCTGTATCTGACCTCAAGCACCTGGAGCCCAACCTACGTGGCAGCCGAGAAAAGGAAAGATCCTGCCAACCCTGCAAGAGGTGTGACTGTCCAGGCAGTGCCTGGAACGGCAAAGCCTTGGTGCTGAGGTTCAAATAGAAGAAGGGAGACTGCAAGGAGACACTGACAAGCCTGAAAGTATGGACACAGTCTCTTCATAATTGGGTTGCCAAAGTGGAAATCACAGATCAGCAGCTAACCTTGATACAATAAGAATGTTAAAAACAATTGTGGTTGACCTTGCTGCACAGTGAAAAACTGTCACCACTGCTCCATTTACAAAGTGCACCCTATGGCTACCAGCACGCCGATGTATCCCTGACTACATGGCAGCCCATCTGCAACTCAACACCAAGTGACACAGACATGGGTCTGATGCCTGCCATTGGGCCCACTTCTGGCAAATCCAATGACTGCATTTGCCTAAAGGCTCCATGTTGCTGCTCTGGCTGGCCATCTAGTAGCAGAGTTCCCAGATCAAAGGCTATTCCTGAAACCACCACGGAAAATCTCAGATGTGGGACAGTATAGAGACTCGTACTGCTGAAGGACATGGAGACCTGCCTTATTGTCGGACTGGATCTAGGAGACTGTATTGAACTGATTACAAGCATTGATGATCTGGGGTAGCTACTCCTGACTTGATTCATGTTGCACTGAACTCTCTAACCTAACGGAGACCTCCCTAGACTCACAAGAAGAAAGCATCCTGGGAGATGGGAAAGGAAGAGTGTTATCCCAAGGTGCAATTGTCGAAATGCCAGTATATTATTGTACCTGCTACCAGGGTGATGACGCAGTGGTGTCTGAACCTGTTTATGTTTTTTCTACCACACTTGCATTTGTGACATGCAGAAAACACACCCACCCTTTCTGGCACTCCAATGTAGGGTTGCTACAGTCATAGCCTCTAGTCTGATGCCCCAAAAGCCTCCTGCCAGGCCCCTCTCCCACACCAACCCTCAGCCTCAGTTCACTCCTCCAGGTTGTACTGGCTTCTGCCTAACCAACTCCTATCTCCTACACCAGCCCAAACATACTCAGCTAACTCTCCCCTCCAGTAGCAGCTCCTGCAGCACACTTCTACTATCGAGTTCTGCTCTACATTGTGGCTTCAAGAATGTCAAAAGCAGGTCTGGCCACATGTGACAGTGCGCCTTCCCGGCAGCCATTCTGAAGGGGGACAGGGATCAGGTACAGAGCCAACATGTACATCTATATCCTGTGCCTACCTACACTGCACCCTTAGGCTGCAGTCCCCACTCGATTCTCACACCTGTCCGAAGCCTCCGATGCAGTGCTTCACCCCTATTCAGTAGTGCTTGCTCCCCCTCCTGCAGCCTTCATCTGCATTCCTCACCTGTACCACATTTAAACTCCCTCGCTGCTCATTCCCACAGCCTGAGACTGATCTCACCTTCCACACCACACCAGCCCCTACCACCTCAGTCTAAATTCCCTTCCTGTGCCATCTCATAGCCTCTGTACATTCTTTACTCTTGCACCAGCCTAATTGCAGATGAAACTGAATAGTTATCTAGTACTACACAAATAGCAGATATTCTGCTGATGCATTTGTAGACATATGTGCATATTCACACGTGCTGGGTAATTTAACATGTGCTGTGTGAGAGGTGTGGTGTGTAAGTGCCTGGTGACTGAGTGTTGTGAGTGCCCTGTAAGTGCTGGGTGAACAATGTGCCCATATTAGTGAAGGATTGAGTGGTGTGCCCATGTGTAGGCTGAATGACAAGTGTGTGTACATGAGAGTGAAGGTGAGCTATGTAGTGGATGAGTGGATTTCCATGTAAGTAGAGGACAACTGACGAACCCATATAAGTGTAGGGTGAGAAGTGTGAGCTGTGTGAATGCAGGATGATATATCCCTAGACACCCTACGTAGCTCACCATGTCATTGACGCTTGGTAAGTGAGTTTTTGGTGTAATTTAAACTAGTATTTTTGTGATGTCAATCGGAAAAGTAAGGTCAAGAAAATACATTATCAGTAGATCCTGCATCTAAATCTCAGCTTTTTGAACATGCCTGAAGTTACTTTTCTAGTGGTGGGAGAGACAATGAAGGCCAGAAATTTATGTTCTTGGACCCTTGAGCTAAAAATGAGCCAAGTCTTCATATGGCTTCTGCCACCCTCCCTCTTTGTCAATCACTAAGCCTCCTATCCCTTCGTATAATGGCATATTGTGCAATTTAAAGCCAGGATTCCTGGGATCAAACGCTTTACCTGCTTAACAAAATTGTGTGACCGTAGACCTTATTTTACTGTGCCTCCTTTTCTTTTATCGTAACATTTGTGAGTACCTTAAAAAACGTCAGTCTAGGATGCGTGCTCTACAAAAACTGCGAATGTTGCTTGATATGTTATTAAAACCTAGCAGCGTTCACATGACAACTTACTTGTATATTGGTTTATTACTAGCTTCATCATCAGAGGCATGAATGTTTCTAGGTTTATGCGTAGAAAACTATGGGATAGATTTATGAAAAACTCATGCAGAGCAGCACACCAACTGAAGTTGCTGTGCTGGGTTGCTTCAAAGGGAGAGAGCAGGGCAGTGATATAACTATTAAGATATGGTGCTTTCCTACTCTTTTGCTAGGGCTGATGCACATTCAGGCAGCCTGGCAAGGCACACATGCACTCCTTTGTACGATAGTGTCAAGGTGCTTGCGTCA
Organism: Pleurodeles waltl; assembly: GCF_031143425.1. Lineage (NCBI taxonomy): Eukaryota > Metazoa > Chordata > Amphibia > Caudata > Salamandridae > Pleurodeles > Pleurodeles waltl. Next base: position 310,371,764 of record NC_090449.1, on the reverse strand, counting down.
TGTCTAGCATAGTTTGGCACTGAAAGGGTATCATTCCAGTACGAAATACCATGCCTAGATAATCTTTAAAACTTTTCCCACTTTGGATGTGTGCTGTACAGTGCAATGCATATGCAAAGTTGAACATTTTGGAGAAATAAAAATATTTCTCCTTATTAACACCTGCCTCAAAAAGGCATTAAGTTTGGTGCAAAACCCTCTCTACTATTGTTAGTTTGCATCAAATACCCTAGAACCACGTGACACTCATGCATTGTCCGTGGAACGTCTCCTTACGCAAAGTAAAGCAAAGCAGTGCAAAGTGCTGCTTTGTGTTACTTACAGCAAACAAACACAAATGATGGACAGAATGCGGAACCACTCAAACATTCAACCCTAGTCAGAGATCCATCAATTCTTTTGGTCACCATACCACCCCAGATTGGACCCAGCCATGTGCAGATCAATCTTGACCCTGTTCTCAATTGGAACAGTCCAGCCCGAACTGCCAGGCCAGGTCATCTCTGGACCGGAAATAAGCATCCTGGCACCGGTTTCAGGGTATCACCCTTTATCCGCCAGACTAGCTTGAATCCAGTGGCATAGTGAGCCATGGACCCACGTCTGGGCAAACCCAGCACATTTAGGGTGACAAAAGCAAACAAATATAAATGATGGGAGGAATGCAGAATTAATCAAACATTCATCCCAGTCACAAATCTGGGTTTAATCCATCAGTTCTTTTGCTTACCATGTCACCCACTTGACACATGCAGGAGCAAGTGATGTGATTTGCTTCTGCCACTTGAAGAAAAATTTTGTGGGAGCCATTAGAGGACTCAGGCTATCTGTCCCCGAACCATGAAGAACAACGTATAGCTGATGAATTTCAGTGCTTTCTAAGTTTCAGAACTGTAGTTTTTTCACTGAATTTTTAATGTTCTTTTAACATAATTTAAAATCTTGGGCCCATTTTTAAGAAAACATAGCGCCGCCTTTGCGCCATTTTTTCTGATGCAAAAGCAGCGCTAACCTAGCTCCATATTTATATTTTGTTACTAGACCCGCCTAGCGACAAAATATTAGAGTTAGCGCCATTTTCTGGGAGCGCCATCCCACCTTGTGTTGTTTAGCGACAATAATATGCAAGATAGGCGTTCCCTTCCAAAAAATGATGCTAGCCCTCCAGCACCATACTTACTGCCCGATGCAAAAACGACACACGTTAATGAACCGATCCCAAAAAATGTCGCAAAGTCTGATTAGCGTCAAATTTTAATGCCTGATCAGACCAGGTTTTAAAATGAGGCCCACACACTACTACATAAAGAAAACCCACAGAAGGAGCATTAGCAACACCCTGGACAACACGGATCTGTTAATGGTCCAGCTTGGCACACGCCGTAGATGACAGCGATGACAACATGTCTACAACATGTCTTACCAGCACTAACGCAGCAACCCAAAACTCCGCCACAGCAGCCACAAAGGCAGTGCAGAAGGGGGGAGAGGATATTTTAACAGCGCACAACCTTCCTTGCGCTCATGGAACAAGATGTCATCATAACCTACTGTCTGAAGCGGGATTCCATTGTACGCCTGCTACACCACATTGCGCAAGGGTGGAAACTCCAAGAATTATTCCGCACATGACCAAATTCTTGGCTGTCCTCCATATGCTGGCTCGTTCTAGACAACTGCCACACATGTGGATGGTTTCTCCCAGCCATCCTTCTCAGCCTTCCTTCCAAAGCTTCTGGACGCAATCATCTGCCTCACACCCCACCACATCTGCATCCTGTTGAGATAGGGCCACTCACCTGAAAAGCAGGATGTCTGCAGGGGCGATGGTATGCCCCTCGACCTCCTGGAAAACCTCTCGGCACTTCCTGGTGGACACAGAAACCCCGACAGGTGTCCCAAGAGGAAAGGGGGAGTGGAAGAGAAGAGACAAAACACTGCTATGTCTTGCCGGGCCAGCCAGGCACCCTGTATCTCCAGGGGGCAGGTCATTGTTGACAGAGTGATAGTAGAGTTAGTGCACAACTTTCTTGAAACTGAATCTCTCTTTCTGATATGGGCACAGGAGTGGTAGAAGAACACCGGGATGCTCCAGCACTTTTCTTGAATAATAATAACTGTTGGCACAATTACTAACACTGCATTACCAAAAACCCAAACTGAGTACTATAACAATAAGTACTGCGACACTAGGGCTGGCTTCACAGAGATTCACTGCTGCACACTACAATTAATTAATGCATCTCCAAAAAGCGTACCCTCAGCTTTGATACCTGGGTCCATGGCTGCCAGATTTATGAGTTTTTGGGTCTAATTTTAGTAAAAGACCCTTCCTGGTTCATGGGTAATGGTTGCGTTGCCATTACCTAGTAAACAAAAAGCCCTTTATACTCAGAGAGACAAAGTTTCCGGATCAACAGACAAATCTTCCAGTCTGGCTGTCTCTTCTAAATCAAAAATGCGGGAGAGAGGTCCTATGATGTCTAGTAATTTATCCTGGCATGTAGGTCATGCCTTGTCCACTCCTTGCTGTGGATCTTTTAAAAATTTTGAGAAAAAAGTTACCATGGATCTATGGATGGGGTAAGAGATATCTTGGAGGGTAGGGAGGGGCGTGGACATTCGGATTTAAGTTTGGACTTTGTAGAGTTATCCAGAGGTAACAGAGTCTAGATGCTATGTATTCACATACATGTCTGTCGGGAACCATCAAGTAGAATTAGGGTGATGGATTAAGGATGGATCAAACATTGGAGAGCCCTCAGAATCCAATACTGTAAACGCTGCAAAAGGATCATTGACAACAGGCAACATTTTTGCCTTCGTCTAAGGAATCCCTGAGAGTGAAACCACGTCACTTGAATCATCAATGTTTGAATCCAAATCATACGTTTCATCATCTGTATCTGCAATATGTGAAATAATAATGGGAGATGACGTGGGAGCAGCGTGTTTGGTTTTTGATTTGCATTTTGCTGCAGTCAAAGTAACCTTACCACCAGTCTTTTTGGTGTTAGTATTGTTCTCTTCCGAAAGAGGAGGCCTGTGAGGAACTGCGTCCTCTGTTGAGCTTGAGGGAACCTCATTGTCCATTTGCGCAGGTTCTTTGTTTTGCAAGGGTTTAGAATAAGATGGCATAGAATTACCCATCCCCTTGTGCTTTCTGCATTCCCCCGCAGAATGGGCCAAGATAGATTTAGATACCAGGTTATTGACCGAGAATTCAATATTGTTTGTAATTTTATCCATGGACGCTGCCACAGCCTGTGCAATAGAAGACTGAATAAAGGCATTAATATTATCATCAATCATTTCCTGACCTTCATCCTCCTGAATTCGAATGTTATTGGTCATTTCCATGACCAAAAATATCCTGCTGAAGCAAATCAGCACTTAAAGGGTTAAAACTGTGAGGAACAAAGAGGTGTGTCAAGAGGGAGTGTGCAATAGCAAAGGAAACACCCCTTGGAGGAAAAATGGGCGTGTATAGAAGTGGATTCAGCAGCTCCACCTATGTGAGGGGTGAGCCGAAGAACAAGGAGGGATGATGGGTCCTGTGACGAGAAGCAGGAACCTCCTCAGAGAATTTGGCAAATGTGGTGAGGAGAGTATTTATTGAAGCGTGCTGCAATAGGGGAGTTAGTCGCCAAATGCAACACAACATTGCAGCGCGCTGCACCTCACGAAGCGCGTGCAAAGTAAAACCTGTGGATGAAATGCGGCAATGTGCCGACTGGGAACCTGCTAACCGGAAATAAAATATTGACCGGTTACAATATATTAACCGTTAACAGAATAAACTAATAAAGCTTATTAATAAACAATGCAAGTACTTATACTAATTGTTCAATAGCGCAAAAGGAAGTATAATACTTATCTTGACTGCGAGCAACAAGAAAAGAGGGCTGTTTGCAGTCAAGTTAGGTGTTATAGTCAGCAGAGTCATGTTATTGGTGGATGTGATGTTGATGTTTTTCCTCCCATTGGCTATTTCGTTTAGCCTTCGGGAGCATTCATTATCATGTTATCTTGACTGCTGCTATTACAATAAATGCAAGATTCGAAGGCATAATATGAGCCTCCAGTCTTGCCATAAAATTATCTTTCCTTTTTTACTCAAATGTTCATGCTTTGTTTTTAACTCATTGTGCATGAGGGTGGAGGGAGAGTGGCAGACAGAAGCCACATGAAAGCATGGCTCGTACTGTGTTCAAGCTCCAAGAGGACCATAAGCTAAGCCAGAACCCGGCATCTGGCTTGAACTTTTAGTGCCTTCCACCTCTAGATTTTAGCCAAAGCCTCTAAGGGATGTGATGCTTATATCAATATCTACAATGGCAAACATAGAATTACAAGTCCCAGAAAGTGAAGTACAATTGACTAAAAAGCCAGCACAAGCTGTAAGTCTCACATTGTGCTTATTTGAGCTGATGATTGCAGATGGGGCCCATGGTCACTCATTTTTGGGGACCAGCACTTATTTTTCCACCAACAGAGTTTGATGCAGAGCAAGATAGAAAAAAGGAGGAAGAAGAAAGGAGGAGGAAGAGAAGGACAGAAAAACAGTGACAAAGAGAGAACATGGGATTGAAAAAAGCCTGAAAGAGAGTATTTGGCGATGGATTAAAGAGGCACAAGGTGTAATCAAGACTGTGCAGCCTTGGTATTCGGCTCCCAACCTTTGAAGGCACTGGCTGTGGACTACCGGGAAACATATTTGGCACGGCACAGAAATTTTAGTACTGTTCCTTGTGTTACAGTGATCATCTTTAGGTGACAGTTTATGCATTATGTTAATCAAAGCATTAATAGTTTGAATGCATGAAAATGCACTGAAAAGTTATATTAGTGTGCATTCATTTTAGACTACTCATTGAAACATCATTGGTGTCAAGATTAAATTACATGTTTGAAGAATTAATATATTATGGTATAACTAAACTGATAGTCTGTACACGTACTTGAGATAAAGTGCTGCACAAAAATGGTGCAATTGCAACAATGTAAAACAGAGGTATTGTGCCTACTCGTGACTCTACATGGTCTCCATTGTTTACTCAGTATTAGCAATCCTCTCCAGTGTTTTCTTTAGGGCTTTTGTAATGCATCAACAACCGCCTTCACAAAAATGTCGTTTAAACTGTTCTGAGCTCACAGAGTAGAACATTTTGAAATGGAGCAAGCTAATGCACGTTTCCTTTTACCTTCCAAAATCATGTGTACCTAAAGGTCACACATGGATCAATAGGTAGCTTTGGCACTACTAAAACATTTTGGTTTGGCATTCCCACTCTATCTTGATTCACTGATTTAAATGAACTCACATCAAAAGCATCTCACATTTTAATTGCACTTATAATATAGTACAACTATTCAATTTCAAACCTCTTAACATTATTATCTAGATGGATAATATAGGTAAATACCATTTGTTTAGCTTCTATTACATAAATGTTAAAGTACTGTGAAATATGTAATGGTGTTTAGGGAGTACTGATCCCTCTATTACCCTCCAAAATAATTAGTGAGAGTTTTACAAAAATATATTTTTATTAAAGTTTATAGCATATTTGAATCCAACAACAAGGAAAAACCATTCAATTTCAACCGCAGCACTGTTACAACAATTTTGAGTAAGGGAGGAGATCTAGGGGGTTGAGGTGCGAGGCCTTGGAGGGCGAAAAGAGCACAAGATAATGGCCACAGAGCAGGTATTCAGCAGCTATATACTTTATGTCACCGGTGCATCAATAAACATAAAAACAACTCATTTTACCTACATAACTGAGACTTTTTGGCAATATGTACAGCCGATGTGTTGCACCAGAAAGACATGTGTTCAACATGCCCCATGTATGTGAGAGACCATGTGTGGATTAATGTTAGGGCAGATATATACCTAGTGTGGCCGAGAATCCAAGAGGTGGGATAGGCTGTAATAGTGCCCATTAAAATAATGCAGCACACGGTGAAGTCCGGCCGCACAGGCATACAAGAGGTCTCAGCTGAGGTATGTCCCTAGGGGCATCAGGAAGCCTATTACTTACATACAAAGTTGTGTTATTATGATTTGTTCATGGTGGTGCTATTATTTTGAGGATGAATGCGTCCCACATGTCACTGTCGCCCTGTGCTAGACCCTTGCGCATCAGCGTACGCAGTGACCACTGCAGCTATATGTGTAGCCATTTGGTAGTGTCTGGGATTGAAGGTGCCTTCCAATACATGGCGATAAGGCGCTTAAATGTGGTAAATGCAAAGTCTATAAATCTATGGAGGTCTTTGTCCCCTCAGTTTCTGTGGCGCAGTCCCAGTAAATAGGATTCAGGTGTGGGTGATAGGAGGTGGTCTGTTATGTCGGCTGTAGCCTCGGTTACCTGATGCCATGCCGCTTGCAGCGTTGGCTTTTCCATACCAGGTGATAGAAGCTAGCTTCGAGCAGATCGCATTCTGGGCATTTAGGGTCAGTTACGGGGAACAAACAATTAATGCGGTAAGGAGATAGATAAGCTTGGTGAAAGTAGTTGAACTGTGTGAAACGGAGCCTATAATTAAAATAGTTAGTAAAAGAGTTAACAAATCAAGGAATGTAGAAATGAAATCTGACGTGTCTAGCTTTGCTGGATCCATGCATTACTGCATTAAAACATAAAATAAATCTACATGTAATTCATCTTACACAAACGTATTTACATTGTTACTGCTCATCCTGAAAATTTGGAAAACAGAAACAACATTCTCCTCTATGACATTTTGCAGTTAAAAGGTAATGATAGAGGAGGCAAAGAGGTCAAGGTGGTGACCCAGCGAGGTAGGTTATGGGCATCATTAAAGTGAAGCCTAAAAAAATCTTGTGGGGTCGAGTTTTAATTTCTTGTTCTAAAAATGAAGGGCCTCTTTACGATTTTGGTTGTCTGCCTGTAAGACTGCCGCAGTGGCGGCTGCTAAATGACTGCCATGTTGGCGATCATACAGACCTCCGTATTACGAGTCACACAGCCAAGGCCGCCAAAAGACAGCCAGAATCCCGACACCGCCAGGACTCTGGAGAGTGGGAAAGAGGCAGTCCCCACCACCAGCACTGCCAGCCCGCCAAAAAATCTCCAAACATATTACGACCCACAAATCACAATAGTGTTTCTTCCATGGCAGAAGACCAATGGTGGTGCGAACCGCGGCGGTCACCACAGTAATACACCACAATGCACTGGATAATTTGAACACCCCAGACGTGACACACATCCGACACACCTACACACTGCACTATAACACACACCCCTTCACATCCCACAATACTTTGCAACCAGAACACCATACACAGCTCAAAAAAGGCCACACTCATATATCAGTATCCATAAATAAGGCACCCCTACACACTTCCCATAGCACACATCACCCACCTGCACAACACACCCAACACAACAAGTACCCCACACATTAGACACCATTGGTCTTCTACTTAAATCACAGCACTCACACGTCATCACCAATTCAATTTCCCTATTTATTTTTTTACATCCTTACCATCTCATCCACCACTACCATGTCCCCACAAAAACATGCCAGTTTCACACAAATTGAGGGTCATGGTGGACGAAATCATCAGAGTAGAGCAACAACTATTTGGAGCACAAGTCCAGCAAACATCTATAACCAGGAAAATGGAGATGTGGCAAAGAATAGTCGAGAGGGTCAAAAATGTAGGCAACTATCCACGCACAAAGGAGGACCTTAGGAAGAGGTGGAACGTGGTAAGGTGCGTTCCATGGGTGCCAGGCACCAGCTGGCGGTCAGCAAGACTGGCGATGGGCCCCACCTCCTCCCCCACAAGGTCTTAGACATCCTGCATTCTAAGGGCTTTACAGGGATACCTGGGGGAGTGGAGCCGGGTAAGTCACAACTCCTATGATGTCACCCATGTCTTGCATGATCACTGATAACTTTTTGGCATCTTAACTGCCAAACCATTTGCCACCCCTGTGGCCAACTGTCCAAAAATCCCTCTCTGCCATCCAACATGTCAACTAAACTCACCTGGGGCCCTATGGTCTGTGTATGGCATGGGTAGTACAGGTACCAATAGAACTACAACTCCCAGCAGGCACTGTTCCACCATAAAGAAAACCAGAACAGTGTACAACAAATAAAATTGACCTGGCTGTTAAAACTAACAAACAGTTCAACACACCTGAATGCTCTACAATTGTACAGTATGTGGAAATGACAGCAATGCTATGGGCTTCTGCCAGTACAACACCATCTAACACACAGCTACAGCTGTGTTCCTACTAAACCGGTCTTCCAATCTCCATTCAATCAATGTAATGTACTAACCTGGTTGACACACACATGTAGGAAGCTGGGTGTACCTGGAGTACACCCATACAGAGGCCCAGGTGTAATGCTTGATCCTGTACCTTTGGCCAGCTGTGTTTCCCTTGTACATTGTGCAGCTGTTAGTTGACTCAAATATGCCATAAACCTAACTGGGAGATAACTTTAAAATGTCAATTCATTTAGCAGACAAGATATGGGTCTATGAACAGACATCTAACTACCAAGTTACTCAAACATCTTGTAGCAAGGTGTATGATATAGGAAATCTCTGTTTCCCATATAGCTCTAACGCAGATTTGGAAGCAGGTGTCAATGTCATATCAGGGGATCAAGTAAAGGCTCTTTGTTCATGTCACATAGCATGTCTATCGGTCAAAGTTTGATGCCACTTGCTGTCTAATTTTCAGTACCTGTGTGTTCCACTTCTCTTACAGGTAACCTAGCCATTATGACAATGGAAAGGACACCACAGACAGCCACTTCCCCTCTGGATGAAGCCCTCAGTGAGGAAATCACCCCTGGATGTGTGGACATTGAGGGTGACTCTGGCCCATCTAGGACACCTGGTCAGTCAACAACTGTCAGCCTCACCCTGCATACATCGACTTCTCCAAGGCCTTTTGCTACAACACCTCAGGGAACCATTCGCCCCAATCCTTTGTTCCAAGGACAGTGTCAACGATCATGTACCCCCTAGTACAGGTACCTGAGTCACCAGTCGTAAATCCAGGCAATGATGGACCTGGCACACTTGGGAGTGGACAAACAGTACCAGGGCCACAGGCAGGTGGGGTAGGGTGCATGGGAGTGATGGTGTGGGCCCAAGGATGGAGGCTCCTAGGGATACAACTGGCCAGGGCACCATCTCCCAAGTCTTGGGAGCTTACCAACAATCCCAAGGCGTGATGGGCCAGGTTCTCACCATGAAGGGGGAGATCAAGCAGCTGCAGGAAGTGATGCAGCAGTGGGAGGCCCAAAATGCCCATTTGGATGCCATTGCAGGGGTGCTGAGAGACATGAATACCACCCTGAGTAGGTTATGTCCACAACAGCTGGCCCCTTGCACTAGCAATGTGAAATCTGCCCCTTCAACGTCTGTGGCAGCCAGTGGAATGGGGGCCCTGCCAGGAGAAGGACATGTCTCAGACACTCCTGCCTCTGTAGCTGATGCACCCTCCCCCCAGCAAAGATGGGCATCCACCTAAACATCCGGGAGGAGGAGCAGGTGTCAAGACTCCAATCACTGCCAGGAAGTGAACCTCTACTGATTGGTTCCCTTTGTTTGTCACTGATAGACTCTGCTGACTGTTCCACAACCAATCTCCATTTTCCAATAGTATACGAACACTGGACCTGAGACTTCAAATGTTGTTGCAGCTACCCTGATGATTTCATCCACCATGACTGAACCCTTTACTGTTTATAAGCATTTGATTTGATCCAATTCCCACATATGAATGTGCACTCCTTATTAAACATCACTAAACCACAGATCATGTGTGAGAGTCATTTTGTCAGCTGTATGTAATTGTTAACTGTAATACCTCTTGCACATAATGGATATGCACAAATGTACCAACTTTTTAAAGTCCCATCTCACATGTACTGTTTAATCAAGGTACATTTTTCATTTGATGGTACTGATGGACAAACTTGTTATCACTTTCATTGCACTTTCCTACAAGGTTTGGAAAATGCAAATGATCACACAGCAAAGTACTGGTGCTCACTTTAATGACTCAGCATAGGTGTGAATAACTACCAACCTACAGACCACATAAGTTAGAGACATGTCAGTCTTTCACTATCTGAATGTTCAAACAAATTTGTTCACTGTATCATCAGCTAAATCATTATCAAATACCCATACCACACCTCCCCAATTACCATACCCCATAATACAGACAGAGATCTGTATAAATACCCCCAGTCATGAACCTTCCACTTACCATGGACAGGTATCAGTAGGCATGCTACTTACCTGTCAGTCTTGATACACATGCACAGTGGCCTGAAATGAGGAAACACAGTGACAGCTACATACAAATAAAGTATTACCAAAATCAAACCATTAAGATGGTTGAGGGTATGGATTGCACAAGATAACATGTGTTGGAGACAGAAGATCACACACATGGCACCAGTGGGCTGACCTACTTTGGCAAACAAGTCTATAGTGTGGAATAGGATACAACCATCCCACTCTCCTGAGAATCTGAGCATAGAACTCACACACCACAAATATCATGCCTGACAGTACCTGGTTTGATCCATTTTCACTTCACATGTCTGCAAATCATACCTGATTGTGACACTGTCGGATATTGCCTAATGAGGATGACCTTCTGAAGTAGTCTGCAAAATAATAACGTAATACATAAGGTATAGGTAGAAATTGATTGTAAAACGTCATACAGCTATGTTCTATATACAATGGTAACTTTGATTGTGCATTGTGACATTGTGGAAAACGTAGTCTGTGGAGATCAAAAAGCTGCACACTACTCATTGTAGTATTCTGCATGCACATCTGTGTGATGTGCTTTGAAGCTACTTATGACCTGTTTGATGGTCATACTAAGACCCTTATCAAGCATTCCTAAACCCCCAATACCCCACTGAGTTAGTAAAATTATAGGATATGACATACCTACAGTCAAGTGAAGTACTGATTAATGAGCTCTGGATGTTTCCAGCTTCATCCTCATCATAGTCATCCTCACTTGGCACATCTGCATTCTCACCTGCTGGAACTGCTAACTCCCCCTCATCTGGTATAAATGGGATTTGACGTCTCAGGGTGAGGTTGTGGAGCACGCAGCAGGCGAAAATAATTTGACATACTTTGGTGGGTGAGTAGAGGAGGGCTCCAACAGACTTCTACATGCTACGGAATCTTGCCTTCAGGAGCCCAAAAGTCAGCTCCACTACACGCCTTGTCCTTCTCTAGGCCTCACTGAAGTGGACTTCCCCTGGCGTGGTTGAGTACCTCACGGGTGTCAACAACCAAGGTCGGTTTGGGTACCCGGAGCCCCCTGTAAGAACTAGTTACAAAGAGGCAAACTTAAATCTTGGATATCCACACATTTGGTAGCAGATACAAGTTGCAGGCTCACATAACAAGTATGACTTACCATCCAGCCAGGCCTTCTCTGTGTACGGTTGTGTCATCAGCAGTGGGATATTGCTGTTTTGCATGATGAAGGCATCATAAACTGACCCCGGGTACCTTGCAAAAAATTGTGAAATGTAGAGGTCAGTCAAACAGGCTACTTGGACAATAATGGAGTGATAGTTTTTCCTATTCCTATACACCTGTGTATTGGCTTTTGTGGTAACCAAGACTAGGAGTGCCATCAATGGCACCCACCACATGTGGGATGTATGCCAAAGCATAAAAATCAGCCTTCACATGGGCCAAATCTACACGCTGTGGAAATCTGATGTAGCTGTCCAGGAATTTCAACAATGCAGACAGTATAGCCTTCAATACCAGACTGAGCATAGGCTGAGACATCCCTGCAGTTAGGGCCATGGTATTTTGAAAGGAGCCTGTGGCCATGAAGTGCAGCTCTGACATGACTTGTACTATGGGTGGTATGCTGTAGGGATTACGAATGGCAGGCCTCAGATGTGCCTCCAACTGATGACAGAGATCCATAATTGTATGCTTATCCAGGTGGTATATTTGGATGATATGTCAATTCTCCATGGTCTGCAGGTCTGCTAGAGGACGGTACACTAGAGGTTCTCTCATTCTTCTCCTGCCAGGGTAATTATGTCCGAAAATACTAAGATGTATGTGTTTCACTCATTCTGTCCATTGTAAGTGTTAAACTACATATGTTACACATAATGCTCAGACAAGCCACATGAAATTGTAGAAACATTGTACACAGTACAAACCTAGGCAAATAATGGCTTCTTCCTGCAATCACATTCCCTTTCCACAATCATGATTTAGAAATGGAGACAGAGGTCACTAAAAGTCTCTGTGACAATGACATTCTTATAGGCATTGAAACTCAGTAAAACAGACAACATCTCCATACAAGCTTGTGAAGCCCTCCTTACCAGATGCCACCCTACTCCAACTTCCTCCTGTAACTTTCTCCTCCTTTACAGACCTCTACCTAATAACTCCACATTCCCAGATGCTTTTCTAGACACAGTCTCAAACCTTATTACACTATACTCCAAACTATGCATTTTTGGGGATCTAAACATTTGGTTTGACAAACCCAATATGCCCCAACCAAAAGCTATCACCACTGGCCTAGTCGCATTGAACCTACATCAGATTGTACACAATCCCACACACATTGCTGGTCACATCCTAGATGTCATTTTTGCCAAGCCTGAACTAGTTACTATTCATAGCATCACGCCAATCACTTGGTCAGACCACCATTTGATAACTTTCTGACATACAACTCCACAAATCAACACACCCCACAACTACTTATATACACCTTTCGGCCATGGAGCAAACTCAATTTGGATGACTAAGAAACACAACTAACAGCCAACACAGATCTAGATACAATTAATTCTGTGCAAAAACTTTATGAGTGGCTACAGGAAGCTTTTGGTATCGTAATGCCACTCAGAAAAACTAAACACAACAAAAGAAAACCAACACCTTGGAGAAACACAGAACTGAAAAAGATAAAGCAACAAAAAAGAAAGTTGCAGCGGACCTGACAAACAACAGTCAAGACAAACTGCAGCTACACAAACTTAACAGGATATACAAATCATCAATCAAAAAAGCTAAAAAAAGGTACTACTCAGAGAGAATTCAAAATGCTCAATCTACAACCAAGGAGTTTTATGAAATTCTCAATCAATTTCAAAAACCTACATGCATGGAAGGAAGTCATCCCACTACTCAAGATTTCACAAACAAATTGGCAACTCACTACACAACCAAGGCAGACACATTGGACTCCTATTTAAAACAAAAGAAAAACATCAACACCAACCCCTTTCCTAAAATACCCTCTAAGAATAAACCAACCCAACCTCTACAGTCCTTCAAACAAATATCCCAGGGTGAATTTATGGATTTGGTCAAAGCAAGCAGACCTTCTGGTGCCCTTCTGACCCTTACCCACCACAAATCTTCAAGAACATTCTTCTAACTACTTCTGCTGCCACACCTGTAAAAAGAATCATTAACAACTCTTTAACTTCAGGAACTTTTCCTGTAGACCTGAAAAAGGCATACATACGACTTTTATTAAAGAAAACAAACCTAGACCCGCAAGACCCCAATAACTACAGACCAATCACAAATGGACCGTTCCTGGGCAAATTGATAGAAAGAGCAGCATTCGCCCAGATGTGACAATTCATTGAAGACAATTCTATACTTTCAGACTTCCACACTGGATTCCGCCCAGGAAGAAGCACTGAATCGGCACTCATAGCAATCTGGGATGATCTTAAAAACACAGTTGACCGCAATGGAGTTGCTGCACTACTTCTCTTGGACCTCTCAGCTGCCTTTGATACCCTAATTCAAAGACTCCACGAAGCCGGCATACAAGGTATTGCTTTCGACTGGATTACTTCCTATCTTCAAAAAAGATCTAATATTATCCACTCGCCCCCCTTCTCGTACGAACCCTACCTCACAAAAGCAGGGGGTCCCCCAAGGATCAATCATCTCACCTTTGCTTTTCAACATCTACATGATATCTTTAGCAGAACTGATCAATGATTTCCATCTCACATGCTACAACTATGCAGATGACACACAAATACTACTTAAATTAGAATGGCCCAAAAACATTGAAAACTCACAAATCGTCAGTTGTCTCAGAGCCGTTGATCAGTGGATGACCTGGAGCCATCTCAAACTAAATACCTCCAAAACCGAAATACACATATGTGGTGAATGGAAAAATTATGACCCTCTGTGCGTCTGGCCTGACGATCTCGGACCACCTCCTCAATTATCCAAGGAAGTTAAAAACCTAGGAATCACCATGGATTCCAAGTTAACTATGAATGCCCAAGTGGACAAATTAGCACGAACAAGCTTCATCACCTTGAAGACTTTACGACGCATCTCCCCCCACCTCGGATTTCCACACAAGGTGCAAGCTACTATCTCGCTTGTACTATCCAAACTGGATTATGCCAATGGCCTCTACCAAGGATCATCTCGATCTATTATGAAAAAACCACAATGTATCCAGAATTCCGCAGCCAGGTTACTATTACATGTAAAGCCGTGAGCCCACATCTCCCCTGCCTTGAGAGCACTACACTGGTACCCGTTGCCAGAAGATCAACTTTCAAGCTGCTTTGTATCACCCACAAAGCCATACATGGAACAGGACCACTATTTATCAGAAACAAAATAACCAAATACATCCAACAAAGAAACCTCCGCTCAAGATTGGCACCCTGCCTTAGAACACCACCTTACAAGAAAAAGACTATAGGTGGTACATCCTTCTCCGTTCAAGCAGCCAAACTATGGAATTCATTACCCCCAACTATAAGAGCCACAGATAACTTTCTTGTCTTCAGAAAACTACTCAAGAGTTGGCTCTTTCCTTTATAACCACCATATTCAAACAGCTATGGACTGCATATGCCTATGTTGGTAAATATTTTGTTCTGATTATGTGTATATTTCTAGTTATGTATAGTTTCTTTAGAAAATATGTATCACTACTATGTCATAACAATAAAATACACACACACTCTTTCAACCTGTTTGACTAAGTATATTTTACCCATGGTTCTAATTATGTATTGTATGTGCTTATGTGTGTGTATTCATGTGTGTTTGTATGTGTGTGTGTATGTGTGTAGATATATATACATATATATATGTGTATGTATGTATGTGTATATGTTGTTTCTGTGCATGGCATGTTCGTGGGTCATTGCATGGCTCCTGCGTGGGTTGTTATACTAGATATCTATGAATTCCTGCTCTCATCTTATCACACTTATCTACCCATCATCATATGTCATGTCTCTATCAAACTATCTTCCATTCTCACTCTGACTCATCCCAAATCCTTTCTACTACTTTCATCTCCTAAATAAGCTCTTCCCTCCGCTTCCACATCTAACTCACCAAACCTCACTCTACTAACGTGACCTCTCCCTAACCCTTCCATATACTCTTCCCTCCTCCATCCTCCTTTACTCATCCCAAGCCCTTGGGTTGAGTAAATTAAGGATATACTCCCAATTAACACTTCTGGATTTCTTTCCTCCTCCACCCCTCCATTACTCCAGTCAATCTAACTAACAAACTCTCATATCCGCCACTCAAATTAACTCATAATAATACTAAAACTGTACTCATTATTTCCCGATACTAATCCATCACTAATTCTTGTTGGGTTCCAGAGTAGTGTGCTACTCACCGAAAAGCGCTTCGACGCCTCGTCAGGGGTAGTAAGCGCTATATAAATAAGATTACAATACAATACAATCATGTTTCACATTGATAAGACACAAATGCGTATTTCAGATTGCCATTGGTGTGCTGACTATGCCACTAAAGTTATGTTACCATTGACTCATCAAGTTTATAACCTGTGCATAAATCCTACATTTTCCTACAGGGTTGCTGAAAGCCAGCAGTGAACACAAGTTCATAAATATGTCTCACAGCTTGTGACACAACTTTGATCCCACTTTACCGATCAGCTATGAGCCTTAAAATGGCTGCTGCCTGATCTACCGTACTGGACATTAGGAAATGACCTAAATACGCCGACGGAAGTCGTCATGGTGGTAGGCGGATACAACAACGGTGGACATTGCCACCGGAACACATTGCTGCCTTTGGCGGTCTTGCGCCAATGGCGTTGTCCACCGGCGGTGACAGTGTCTTATGTGGCAGACGCGACCGGCATCTCATACTTCGTCTCTCACTTGACTCCTGATACTACTGCCAGCAAGACCTTCACAACCTGAGCTGCTCTGTACTGTCCCTGTTAGCAATCATGCTATGTCCTACAGGTGATAGGGCCCCTGCCTTCCCCCCGGAGGAGCTTGATAAGCAGGTGGAGGGGCTTCTGCCCCTGTATGGACAGCATTATGGTGCACCAGAGGAACAGGTACGTGCACCATGTGCACATACGTATGTTTCCCCAACTATCCTTGGTTATGAAAAGCAAGGGATGATGGGTAAAGTTTGTGATGATGTTGAAGAAATGTGGCAGAATGAAGGGTTGTGGTGATATGTGTGGGTAAATGGGCATGTGCATATATTTTTGATAGATTTTGAGTACTTAGAATAGTTGAGAGTGCGTGATGTATGTTCCCTGACCCACTTACTGACTGTAATACATGATAACTGAAGGTGGTATGACAAACTTTGCCAGGAATACCATCTTTGCATATAGGCATGTAATACGGTCATATGTAGCAAGCTGACACCTTTTTCTCGAAATGCATGTTGTATACCTGGTCCAACATCAACCATGGCCTTACTGCATATGTTCATCTAACATTGAAGGGGATGTTGAAGACAGTCTGTGTATGGCTATGTGCACTAACTTGTTTTTCACCCTGCTTGTTTTGGTATGTGCATGTGGACATGACAATCTATTCTTGTCTGTGTCATCCATGCAGGTCAACGCACATCAGAAGAAGGGAATATGGCTTGCCATCGCCAAGAAAGTGCGTACCCGGGGTGTCCACAGCCGGAGGAGCACCCTCTATAGGAAGAGGTGGGAGGACCTGAGACGCTGGGCCCGGAAGACCTCAGAGGCCCAGTCGGGGATGTCCTCCCAATGAGGACAGGGTGCCCGTCGGACCATGGACCCCCTAATGGTGCGCATATTGGCGGTGGCATACCCGAAGTTGGATGGGCGTTTTTGAAGGCAGCACAGTAGCCACAAGGGGGTAGGTATAGATCTAACACAATTTCCCCCTGTGACAGGGCGCCACCAAAGGGCAGAACACACCCGGGCGGAAAAGCCCCGGGCCGGCCCTCTAGTCCCCCAGGGGGACAAACAGGGGACTCATGCCGGTACGCACCCAGGAGTGTGCGGACGCTGTGAAGAAGAAAGTAAAGACGGCGAGCGCGGAGGCAGGGACACAGCCGAGTACTGGAGGGTGAAAGAAGAAAAGAGACAATTGGAAGAGGGAAGCGAGAAAAAGGCAGAGGAAGAGGACCCAGAGAGCCAGAATGATCACAGAATGGAGAGAGAGCTGTGGAGAGGAGCAGAGAGAAACAGGGGATGTGAAGGGGCCCGCCACGTCCCAGGAGCGACGTAGGTAGTCCAGGTACGGGACCGCTTGCGCGTTCACATAACACCGGAGCTAAGGTGGGTGAGGGAGGCAAGAAGGGGCTGGGGACGAGAAAGGGTGGTGGACCAAGGGCACACCTGAGGAGACAAGGAAGTGCGGTCTAGCCCTTTTTCTACCCACTAACCATCGGGATTTCACCACTACACCAAGGTTTCACCTGGGCAGCAAGTTAAGAATGAACCACGTAAAGAACTCCTCATAAATCCCTTCTCCGTTGCATGTCTAAAGAGACCCAGAATGAAGGAATACTTACCTCACCACATCCTTTTTGTTATTTCCTCCCTACTCCCGATGGTCGCCTGTCGTGGGGTCCCTGAGAGCACTAGAAGACCTGGTGGAAGAAAAGGGGGCCGTAACCAGCATGAAAGAACGTGAAGACCAAGAAAGGACTACATCCTGAGCAGAACCAATGAACCGAGATAAATTTTGAGAATTTCTGTTCAGCTAACAGAATAAAATAAGTTGTATGGATGTCACCTCCCTAACTGGACTGTCTTTCTAGAAAAACGCTAAACACTGTGAGCTCCATGGGTACACCCTACCACATACCCCTTTAGCAGGTTAGTATGTGATGTGACCGATTATTAGCTCTGACAATGTGGTAAGTGGAAAGGGTCAAAGATCTCCAGTCAACACATTGATGTACAGTCCCCAACAATGGTACACAGGTGTGCACATCCTAATGTGTATAAGGGCATATTTCTCACCTATGTTGTCCCCTCTGTACAAAAGCATATGATGATGCACATGTGACATTGTCATATGTGTACCATAATACAGCTTTTCATACCCTGGTGGTTGGTCATTCCCAACTACAGATCAATACTCCCAATATCACAATGGTAAGTTGTCCAGGTCCTTGCTCTTTGTCCATAGCAATGTCACTTGATCTATGTCTATGTGCAACATTGACTCAGACAATTTGAAGTCATTCCTACATTTCAAAAGGTTACAGATGTGTGGCAGTATCCCGTGAAGCGGTGATGTCCATCTGACATTACACATGACATCATTACTTCACTTATTCAGACCTGTTTCAAGGTGATTCCTTTTGGTAAGAGAGGAATGTGCATAGACCTTTGTAATATCTATTCTGAGTGGACAACCTACATGTTGGGAACCATGGATGTGTTGCTAGAATTCTATCGGGTCACATATACAGGACAATGAATGTCAGTACCATGTTCATGTTCAATAGGTGGTAAGTGCCTGCCCAGCATTTCACTTAGCCATACTGTTGTAGGCATGATAAATAGTCAAAGAAATTTTAGTCACAGTTAAAACCTTATCATTTTTTGCCAACATCAAGTGTAAATTAAAAGGTTCTGTCATGATTCCATATTGTAAAGAGTTATATACATACTTTCTATTGCTATATACGTTATGTTTACAGAGGTCTGGTTGTTTGGAAATCTATTGTGTGCACTGACACCAATGTGGTGCAGGTGTGGTAGTTCACATATACACATATGAGTGGCATGGTCTGTGTATTCAAACATTTGGCTTGCATCAGGGTGGGTGAACTTGCCATGGTAGCATCAGAAGTGGTTTATCTCTCAGATAGTTGGCACAGACAGATGGACATCCAAACCAACACCTCTTACAACCACTCCCTCTACCTCCACACCCAAACCCTTTTGTTATGATTGTCCCCATGTGTGTAAGAAAGATTTCCTCTCAGAGTTTGACCTTTTCCCTTCTGTTCTCCCTCGTGACACCCCTAAAACGATCGGTTTCACTCCCCAAGCTCATCCCTTCCACCTTCAAAGCCTCCCCTCCCCCCTGCCAATACCCATGCCCCTCCCCCACCAAGAAGTTAACCCCTCCCAAGAAGAGCCAACCCCCCAAGCCAAAACCAGACATCCCTCCCAAGCCTAAGCCCAAACCCCTCCAGCCACCTAAGGCCAACCCCCACCCAGCCTAAGCCCAAACCCCCCCTCCCATACCACCCCCAAATGTCCCTGAGGTGCCTGCCTACCCCCTTGATGCCCCTACCTGTAGAGCTTACATGGCAGTCAGGAGTCGAGTAGGGGCACCATTCAATGCCCTTGGTACGTATATTGTGCAAAATGGACTGGCCTACGGCCTTTGACAATGTTATTGTTTTCTAACTTTTATCTATATATTTATATCAACTAAATCCAACCAGTTGTTGGTGTTTCTAGTTACATCTTTGTCCTGCAATTCTTTTCCTAGGTTCGAGTTGATCCTGGCTGACATTTATAGTGTGCCTGTATTTGTGTATGTGTGCAGCTTGATGCTTCCTATATTGTTTGAGCAGTCTGTGAGGTTGTGTGCAGTGCTTTTGTCCCTCAGGGATAGGGTGTGTGTTGTGTGATCCGCATGTGTATGTAGCATAAATGTTGTTGTCATGAGATTGTGTTGTGTTTGTGTTGATATGTGTTATATATGATTGTTCGGGTGTAATTACAGGGGATAGATGGCGCTCAGGACACAAGTTAGCCACGTGTGTAATGTCGGGGTGCCTACACAAGGGAAAACACCCATCCCTTAGAGGTTAATAATAAACCACACAAGCACGTGAATATAAGCGGCTTCTCCCTTCACCCCTCATGCACACAGCGAGTGAGGAGTTCTAAGGAAGGTACTTTATTGGTGTTTCTTCCGCCACACAAGGGTGACTTGAAATAGTGTTAATCACAATAGGATTTTGGTGTAGTCAACTTGCAATTTAATGCAACTGTTGGGCTCTTTTGTGTCTGAACAGGTGTGGAATTTATGCACTAAGCAGACACAAGGGAAACAGTAGCCATACTTGGAAAGTATTTATTTTGGAGTTGATTTGGAATCATAGGAGATACGATCTTAAGGTGAGGAAGAGATTGAATTTAATGGTTAGTTATAGAATAGGTTTATACTTTATATCAAATTGAGCACGATAAGATTACATTTTGGTGATTTATAACTTGCCACTAAAATTGTGTATTGATTTAATATTGATTTGACTTTGATGTCATATGGTTTTGGACTCGCACGTGGTTAGCTGATTCACTTGATAATTTGGAGCACATTTTTTTACTTTCTCTTGGTAATAGGGGCATGCTTTTCTTTTTTCTTTTTCTTCCCCTTTTTTTTATCGCAGCTACAGACATATGTAAAATGTTCACAAACGGATGTGGCTTCTTTCCTCTCACTTCAACTTGGGGTCTGATCCATTTTAATTAAGATTGGTGCATATCCTTACATATATATATATTTTTTTCATCATGTGGTTTGAGCATTTTGATTTTTAATTCACGTAATTTGTTTATGATTTAGAGCCCTGAAGAAGTCGATTGGGAGTTAAGTATTTCCCAGGACGAAACACGTGTTGGCTCGAAGGCTTGAAGTGTATCTTGATGGACATTTGCTGTACATTGTGAAGATTTGATTCAAATTAAATTTGGAATTTGATTGGACATTATGTATAATGGTTGTCAATTCATATAATGTGTTTTTATGAAGACTACTCACTGGAGAGTAAATATATCTCAACTTGTAAAGTGGTTAATAATAGGACGGGGGCCCGCACATTGTGTTGATATGTGGTTGTTGTTTTGCTGTGTGGCTTTGCGTGTTTGGACTGTTTGAGTCTGCCTGTATTGCGCATGATATCATAGGTCTGATATGATATGTGTGTGTTATGTGTGTGTCGATTGCTAGGTTGTATGATGTCATAATTGTCTGTGTTCCATCAAACATGGTTGTACTTTGTGTTGTATGTATGTTGACTCCCTGGCCAGTGTAGGTTGTGTGTGTTTGACATGTGTTTATATTTGTGAGGTTGTGGTGTTGTTGTTACAAGTTGATATGTTGTATGAGGTTGTGTGAGGCTGGGCCTATGCTGCGTTGTTGTGCACAACTGTGTTTTGTTGTTGTATGGTGTGCGTGTGTGTGCTGGCTTCAGTGTACGTGCGGTGTATGTGTAGTTATATTTGTTACTGTATGTGAGTGTGTGTGTCACTGGACTGTTACTTGTGGTAAGTAATGTAACTCTACAGACTATAACATTTCACAAATGTAACAGGTGAGTGTGTGTACTTACGGTTGTTGTCCTTGCCGTGATGATTATGTTGTCTTTCTGCAAGAAGAAGCAGCGGGATGATGTCTAATTCTGGTTCCATGGCCGCTCTGTATGAATATGGCTTCCTGGAGGTGAGTGTCTCCTTTTATTCAGTTTGTTTCCTCCTGGGTTTCCGTGGTGGTCCGACCACGGCGGAAATGTTGACGGTGTGCAACGTTGTAATGAGTCACACAGAAACATGTCTCCGCTGGACTGTTGGTGGCTTCTATCGTCTGCTGCGGTCTGAGCACACTGGTGGTGCTGGCAGTGCTTTGGCTGTATTCTATTGACATCACCACCATAGTCATAATTTGGAGGTTCTCTCCACCATCCTGTTTGCGGTCTGACCACCACCGCCAAACTTGTAATGATGCCCAAAGTGTTGTGTTACTCATAAATGGAGTACCTCATTAATGCGTGGGTTCCGTAGCTCTTAACAAAATGGAGGCACTGAAATAGTTTGCATATTCTTTCCACACAAGCAGACATAGGAGCCTGCACACACCCCACACATACTATACACTGACAATATACACAACTCAGGGCACCGAAAAGCCAGTCCTCTTTGCTGAATCAGGTGCTGCCATACCTCTGTATTCCTATTGGGCTAGAGATAAATGTTGTACTGTGGCTGTCACTCTAAATTAGACAGATTGCTGATTACCAAACTACATCTTTTTATATGTGACCAAGGCAGAGGAATGGCTATGCTCCTTACAGCCATGAATGTAAACTAGGGGTGCAATACTACACATATGATGTCCTAGTCTATTATTTCTTTTCATAAAAACATGTGCATATATTTTGGCAAACTATTATTTTATGTATTTTTTATGGATGGTGTACATTGGGGTTTGGGTGGGTTTTGTCATTTTTAAAGTGGATATTATTGTTGTTTGTTAGAAGGTTTAATATTTTAATGTTTGATATTTTTTATTACTTTATAATTTAATTTTGATATGTGGGGTATTTTTAAAGAACGAGTGGATAGTGTTACATTTTTTTTAAATATGTATATTATATGAAAATACAATAATTTTCTCATAACAGACTTTACTTATATTTTTGGTTAGTGTATTGTATTGGGGTGGTTGAGGGATGTTGTTTATTTTAATTATTATTTATTTTCTCCAATGCAGTTAGAATATTAAATGAACCCTTCTGCACAATATGCACTTTCCCCAATGTTTGTCAAACTGTAGTTAAAATCATACATCTAAGTCCCCAACATATACTTTGCAATGTTTGTTAGAATGGACATAGAATAGTTAAACTGACCCTTTCAAATTAGGCACTTTCTCCAATGTTTATTAGACTGGTGTTAAAAAAAGTAAACCTGACCCTGCCTATGAATTAGCATTCTCCAATGTTTGTTGGATTGGAGTTAGAATAGTAAATCTGACACCCCCAATGTATGCACTTTCCCCATTGTATGTTACATTGGACTAAGAATATTAAATCTAATCCCCACCTCCAGTATATGCACCTTCCTCAGAGTTTGTTAAACTGGATATAGAATCATAAATCTGACACCACAATCTATGCATTTTCTAAACCTTTATTAGACTACATTTAGAATAGTAAATCTGACACTCCCAGTGAATGCACTTTCCCCGCTGTTAGTTAGATTGAAGTTAGAATAGTAAATCTGAACCCTTGTACCACTAATACCACTAGTATGAGTTATGTTCACACTGTTTGTCGTATTGAAATTAGAATAATAAATTTGACCTTTCCAATGTATGCTCTTTCCCCAATGTTTGTGAAACTGGAATTAGTATATTACCTCCACCTGTGGTGTATGTACTTTCCCCAGTGTTTGTTACAATGAAGTTGGATTAGCACATTTGACTCTTCCAATGTATGTTAGTCAGGAGTTAGAATATTAACTCCACCTCTGATGTATGGACTTTCCCCACTGTTTCTTTTGCTGAAGTTAGAATAGTACTCCTGGCCTTCCTAATCTTTGTACATTTCCCAATGTTTGTTACAGTGGACTTAAAATATGAAAAAAATATGATGTATGGCTATTACTTACACAAGGTATCCGCTATCCCCAATGTTGGTTACAATGGAGTTAGAAGAGTGAAATACAATAGCAAATTTTACCCTCTCTCACCATGTGTGTTTTTAACCTAATATTTACATGATTTTAGGTAGAATAGTTTATATGTTTACATGTTAATCATTTTGGGTTACAGTTATGATACTACACATTATTTTATCCTGGATTTAAAAAGATATATATATTTTAACATATCTATATTTTAAATAAATAATGTTTTAGTAGTACATATTTACCATATTTTTGATTGTTTTACTATTTTAAAACATTCATTTTTATCATGAATTTTAAACACTATTTTCAATGGCTGAATACAGTTAAAATGTGATTTAATACTTTTAAGCTGTGCGGACAAGGACCTGTCACATGGACCCGTACATGTAATCTGTTTATGCAAATCCACAATGGAGGATCGAAACACCATACTAAAAGTGATGTTTAACAGCAAGGTGCTGCGCCTCAGTGGCCAGGCTGTTATAACCTGCTTTAATCCAACGGATACACAGCTGAACTGCAGGCTGGTGAAATACCTCATGAGAGTTCAGCGGAAAAGCAAAAACAAACTTCTGAAACTGTGATTAGCCTACATTCCCCTTATACTGAATCAAACGGCTGCCAGCCGAAACTGGACGCAATATGCAATAAGAACCCAGGAGATCTAATTTTACTTCGCACAGACACAGATGAGCACAGTCACTTTAATGCATTTTTGCACAGCCAAGACAATATCAAATACGCACACATCGCTCTCAAGATCATCAGTTGTCAGTCAATCGACAACAGAACAGGGACAGGAGTTTACATACAACACCGCCTTAACCTGAGGCTCGAAACAAAGGAGACTGACTGTTGATTTAAGCTTTGTCCAGACTACCGTGGCAGTCCCCTGCCATCCTATTTAAATCTGTCACTTGATAAAACCACCCAGAGGCGATCCTGGCCAGCACCTACACCACAGCGCATTTGCACAGTAAGTTTATATTGACAATTCTTATTAGAAATGAATGAAACACTGCTCTGTACCAATATTGATCTAAAAGAACATGTTGAACTTTATTTAAACCATAAGGTTTTGTAAAGGTATGAGAAATCATCAAGTAACTGATAACTGAATGACGGTTGCATGACACACGCTCACTCTCATTTTTTAATGTTATTCTTGGTGGTATTGTTGGTGTAAAGTTCTTAATTAACTAAGCATTTTATAAATAAACACATTTGAAGTGATTAATAATTATATGTTTCTGTGGTTCATTCTTTAATCTAAATTACAGTTGCATACGTTTAAGAATTAATTTATATGTATAATAAATGTATCCTAAATTGTAATGTAATATTAAATATTTGTGTTTAAATATACATATTTGACATAGTAATTTGTATTTAAAAAATATTTTAAGATGATAAATTAATATTTAAATTGTTTTTTATCATGTATGTATCTCTTAAACATGTTAATTTTATTTAAAAATGTTCCTTTTATTAATGTTAATTACAATTAAATATAAATGTTCACCAATATAATTTTAATATTTTGTACTACTATATTTGTAACCACCATCATTTTTTATTTTACATTATAAGTATGTAAATTCCATATTTCAGTGTACATCTAAACCAGGTTCTGTAAGTGAAGGCTGTGGAACTGTTTTTTGTCCTGACCCCACAAAGACATCTGTCTAGTCTGATGCTTGGTATTTGTATGTCAAGACAGGTTAAAAAAACTCAGGAGAATCAGGAAATGCCAATATTTTTCCTTTGAATCTAAATCTTTAAGGACAAATAAAAATATGACCAGTGTTTTGTCCCTGTGAAAGGCGGAAGCCCTAGCAATAGCTGTACGTGCTCTGGTACTGCAAGTGCTAATTCTTGATCCAAGGGCCATGAAGGCAGCAGCAATACAACAAGTATTGGCAAATTCAGTAAGTCTGGCCTTAGAAAACTGGTGTAATGGTTACTTTCTTCTTTTTGTATTTTTATTGCAAGCATGGGCCACAAAATAAGAAAACATACTTCTGCCTGAAAGTTGCAACCATATGTTGACAATAAATTTGAAATTAAAAAAGCAGAACAGTATGGTTCCTTCATGGAAGGGAGTTATACTTCGATCAGGTCTAGAAATGTTTTTTTTTATTTTAAAACATTACAGGAAACTATGATACAAATTGGTAAAAAGTAATAAGCCCTATTGGCTTTGAATTACTGTAAAGACAAAGGGCCTCATTACGAGTTTGGCGGTCAAACTGCCAAATCGCAATGTAGGCGGTCCTAAAAAAGACCCCCTATCATGAGTTACACAGGCAGGACCGCTGACCACCTACCAAAAAAAGTCAGACTGTCAGCGGCAGGCAGCCTAGAAATAGGCAGTCAGACCTCCAGCACCCACAGCACAACGACCAACCACTGACCATATTACAAGTACAAAGTCGCTGTGGCAGACACCCATGGTGGTCAGCCAATGGCAGTTCGAACGATGGCAGTCCGCGGTCGCCAAAATAGTACACAATGGTACATTGGATAAATTTGAAAACAACACAGCTGACACATATTACCACACTGTATACACCTGCAAAAGACACTAAAAAACACACACCTGCACACACCACAATCCTTTGAATTTTCACAGCAAGACAAGCAAATTTACTCTAATTAGGCACCCCTTTTTTCAATATCACATACAATAACCTACACACACTTCACTTCATTCACACCCTATTGCCCTACCCCTGTTTAGTAAGTCACTTTAACCTGTTTATATAATTCTTCTTTTTTCCCCACTATGTAATGTTGAAAAAAAGACCCGTTTTTTAGAAGATGAGTAGAGAGTCATGGTGGGTGAAATCATAACAGTAGAGCTACAATTGTTTGGATTACAAGACCAGCACACTTCTTTCAGTAGGAAAATGGAAATGTGGGACAGGATAGTTGACAGAGTGAATGCTGTAGGCATCACTCTTCGAACAAGGGAGGACATCAGGAAGAGATGGAACGACCCTGGGGGCAAGGTCTATTCCCTGGTCTCCAGGCCCCAGCTGCAGGCCAAGAGGACTGGTGTTGGCCCTCCCAGTGCCCCATTGCATCTCTTTCTCTCTGCTCATCCTGCATCCTGAGGGCTTGACTGGAATACCTGGGAGAGTGGAGTCCAGTACGTTACAACACTACAAATGTCACAGAAATAATATGTCATGCATGCTCATAGTTCACTTTTTGCTACATTTACTGTGACTCCACTCACCAGCCTAGTGTTCACTTGTCCAAAGACCACTGTTTGTGAACTCCAATTCGATATGTACTCACCTGGGGGGAGAACATTTGTTAAGTGTATGTAGTACAGGGAGTGACATGACTACAACTCCCAAAAGGCACTGTTACTGTTACTCAAACCACCAGCACATTGTTTCCTTCTCCAAATATCCTTGTTTTATAACTCACAAATGAAGTGTACATACCTGGGATAATACCATGGATTAACTATTGGGAAGTATAAGGAGTGACATGACTATAAAGCCCAATAGCCCCTGTTTCTCCGAAACCAATCACCAGCCCAGAGTACACTACCCATATACCCCTGTTTGTCATCTCTTTATTGCCCTTCCGTCACCTGTCAGATTAACATTTCTCAAATGTTGGAAAGTTGAGGGAGTGAACTGGCTGCAAAGCCCAATACGCACTGTTACTCCACGTCCAAACCCTAGCTCAGTGTTTCCTTCTCCAAATACCCTTGTCTGTTAATTCCCAAATTAAGTGTATTTTCCTTGGAGGGTACCATGGGCTAACTTTTGGGAAGTAGAGGGAGTGACATAACTACAACTCCCAGGTGGCACTGTTAATGTACTCAAACCACCTTCCCAGTGTTTCCTTCTCCAAATATCCTTGTTTGTCAACTCACAAATGAAGTGTACTCACCTGGGTGGACATCATATGTATGGTGTTAGAAATGGGGTCTTTGGTTGGCAGCCATGTTACCCCCTGTCCAAGCAGGGACCCTCACTCAAATCAGGGTAAGCCACACACAATCCAAATTATCCTGTGCCCACCCTCCGGGAGCTTGGCACTGAGCAGTCAGGCTTAACTTAGAAGGCAATGTGTAAAGTATGTGTGCAATAAATCATTCAATAACACAGTATAGCACCACAAAAATACACCGTGCAAAAATAAGTATATGTTGCAGTATCACTGTAAAATGATATAAAGTGTCTTTAATCTCTTAAAAAAACAACAAGTGTCTCCTGCAAGCACAAAGTACCTGGTTTGCGTTCAAATTCTCTGCAAGGGACTGCAGAGGAGGAGAGGCGTGGAAAACGGGGAGGTGTGCGTTGGTTTTCCAGCACACACCGATGATGCGTTGTTGATTTTTCACGCAGGGAAGGCTTTGCATCGATTTCCGGCGCGCGGACTTGGATCCTCTTTGGGTTGCGGGATTTTCAGACACCCTGGGGACGATGCATTGAAATCCAGTGCTTGCAGGACAAAGTCACAGGGGCTGCGTTGATCCGGTGGGCGATGCGTGGAAATTCCTATCGCACGACAGGCGCTGCGTCGATTCCTCTCAGGAAGTCGGGCTGCGTCATTCCGGCTGGGCTTTGCGTCGATCCAGTGGGCCGTGTGTCGAATTTCCGGTTGCAACGCTCAAGCTGTGTCGATCTTCTCCTTGCAAAGTCAGGCTGCAGTGTTCCGGTTCGGCGTGCTGTGATTTTCTTACCGTGATGCAGGCTGTGTATCGTTTTTTGCAGGCTGTGCATCAATTTTTCACCACACAAGGAGTTCCTTGCAGAGATGAAGTCTTTTTGGTCCTGAGACTTCAAGGAGCAGGAGGCAAGCTCTATCCAAGCCCTTGGAGAGCACTTCTCAGCACAGCCTGAGAGCAGCAAGGCACCAGGGCAACAGCAGGGCAGCAGTCCTTTGCAGAAAAGCAGTCAGGTGAGTCCCTTTGGCAGCCAGGCAGTTCTTCTTGGCAGGTTGGAGGTTGTGGTTCAGGGTTTCTTCTCCAGCAAGGGTCTGAGTTGGTAGGGGTAGAGGCGCTGTTTAAATACCGAAATGTGCCTTTGAAGTGGGGGAAACTTCAAAGAGTGGTTTAGAAGTGCACAAGGTCCCCTTTCAGTTCCATCCCGTCTGCCAGGGTCCCTGTAGGGGGTGTGGCAGTCCTTTGTGTGAGGGCAGGCTACCAACCTTTGATATGTAAGTGTCAGGCCCTCCACCCTCCCAGCTCAGAAAGACCCATTCAGTATGCAGATGTATGCAAGTGTGATTGAGCATTCTGTGTTTGGGGTTGACTGAGTGAATGCACAA
Organism: Pleurodeles waltl; assembly: GCF_031143425.1. NCBI lineage: Eukaryota > Metazoa > Chordata > Amphibia > Caudata > Salamandridae > Pleurodeles > Pleurodeles waltl. Next base: position 310,342,716 of record NC_090449.1, on the reverse strand, counting down.
GGCAGCTGTCAACTAAACCTAGCCAGACGTGGATTGTAAGGCACAGAAGGATTTAAGTGCAGAGAAATGCTCACTTTCTAAAAGTGGCATTTCTAAAATAGTAATATCAAATCCAACTTCACCAGTCAGCAGGATTTTGTATTACCATTCTGGCCATACTAAATATGACCTTGTTACTCCTTTCAGAGCAGAAGCTACTACTCAAACAGTATATGAGGGTAGCCCTAATGTTAGCCTATGAAAGGAGCAGGCCTCACAGCAGTGTAAAATGAATTTAGGAGTTTAACAATACCAGGACATGTAAACTACACAGGTACATGGCCTGCCTTTTGCCTACACAGCACCCTGTCTTAGGGGTTACCTAGGGCCCACTTTAGGGATGTCGCATATTTAGAAAAAGGGGAGTTTTAGGCTTGGCAAGTACTTTTAAATGCCAAGTCGAATTGGAAGTGAAACTGCACACACAGGCCTTGCAATGGCAGGCCCGAGACATGGTTAAGGGGCTACTTAAGTGGGTGCACAATCAGTGCTGCAGGCCCACTAGTAGCATTCAATCTACAGACCCTGGGGACATATAGTGCTCTTTACTAGGGACTTATAAGTAAATTAATTAGGCCAATTGGGTATCATCCAATGTCATCATGTTTTAAGGGAGTGTCCTAATGCACTTTAGCACTGGTTAGCAGTGGTAAAGTGCGCAGAGTCCTAAAACCTGAAAAAACAGTGTCCAAAAAGTGGAGGGAGGCAGACAAAAAGTTAGGGGTGACCACCCTAAGGCTGTCAGGTCTAATAGATGGTGTGTGCAGTAATGGTACTGACACGAATACAACTCGTAGGAGGCTCTGATACTGTTACCCCAACTACTAGCATAGTGTCCTCCTCTCAAAATACCCCTGTTTGGTAACTCCTAAATGAAGTTTACCCACCTGGGGGGATGACATTTGTATAGTGTGTGTAGTAGAAAGAGTGATCTGAACGTGAGGCCCTGTTCCAGTAACTCCAAGCACCAGCACAGTGTTCCTTTGTCTAAAGACCCCTGTTTGGCAACTCACAAATGAAGTGTACTCACCTGGGTGATGACATTGGTCAAGTGTGTGAAGCAGAAAGAATAACCCGACTGCAACTCACAGGAGGCTCTGTTCTCTGACTACAAACACCAGAACAGTGTACATTCGATCAAAGAGCCCAGTTTGGTAAATCAAAATGTAAGTTTACTCAGATGTGGGGATACCATTTGTAAAGTGCGTGTAGTAGAGGGAGTGACATGACTGCTAAGGCCACGAGGCTCTGTATCTCTCACTCCAGACACAAGCCCAGGGTCCATATGCCCAAATAGCCATGTCTGTGAAATCCCAAGTTAAGTTCACTCACCTGGGAGGATACCATATGGCAAATGGTGGGAAGTAGAGGGAGTGACCAGAATGCAAAGCCCAATTGTCCCTATTTCCCTGACTCCCACAACAAAGCAGTTTCACTTGCCCAAATCCATGTAGTATAGAGAACTCCCAAATGAACTCCACACACCTGGGAGGATGAAAATTGTCAAGTGTGTGCAGTAAAGACAGTGACATGACTATAAGTCCCAGGAGGCACTGTTTCCCCAACTCTAAACACCGCACCAGTGGTCACTTGACCAAATATACTTGACTGCTAAGTCAGATTTGGGATTTACTCATCTGGGAGTGATCAGGATACAGAGCATGCCCAACTCTGAGATGTCATTGGCTACCTAGCTCCATCTTAACCTGGTAACACAAGATGAAACTATGGAGGATAGGCAGGACAGCTTACCCAATGTGCAAAATAATGATCCCAAAGGCCTCAAGATGCATCATCAGAATGGTATTGGCGCCGACACATTCACAATGCACTGACCACATGATGACTCCTGTCATATATGCTACAAACTCCTGGGTCTGCCTATATCACATTCATGTAGGCCTCAAAATGGGACAAAACCTAGCTTGCCTAGCCACTGTTTAGCCTGCACTGGTGGCATGATGACATTTTCAGGCCATCCCCCCAGATTGACAATGTCTTGCACATCTCAGCAGCTGTTTCAGGCAAGGAGATCTGGCAAACTCCACAAATCTCATGTCAATTCAACCAATACCATGTGTAAATGTCACAATGGGATTACCTGCAAAACAACTATGTACAGGGTCTTTGCGAAATGTCACTGAAAACTGTTGGAGGTAGATATGATAATACAATTAGGAGCACTGTATCTTTCAAATCAAAAGGTCAAGGTGCAACTGGCCACACAGGGGCCACTGAAGAGACTACCACTACCCCTGTGGATGACGCCCTGAGTGATGAAAATACTCCTGGACATCTGGACATGGAGGATGGTTCTGGCCCATCTGGACAACCTGGTCTGACACCAACAGTGAGTCTAACTGTGGCCACAACATCACCTCCCAGCCCAGTTGCCGACACATCACAGGCAACCATGCACCCCACAACATTTGTCCCTAACACAGTGTCAACCATCTTGTGCCCCCCAGTCCAGGATCCTGAGTTGCAGCACAACGCCTCAGACAATGATGATCCAGGAACCAGTGGGAGAGGGTACCCCGTGGCAAGGGGACAGGCCCGTGGGGGTAGAGTGCATAGGAGGGATGCTGTGGGCCAGTGAGAAGAGGCCACTGGGGCTGATCTTGGCCAGGACACGATCAGCCATGCCTTGGGGGTCTATCAGGAGTCCCAAGGTGTGATGAGCTAGGTACTTTATGAACTCTGGGAAATGAAGTAGCTCCAGAGGGACTCCCATCGGGAAATGGGTGAACAGTGGGAGGCTCACAATACCAACATGGCCTCCCTAACAGGGGTGCTGCAGGACATTACCACCACCCTGAGCAGGGATCAACAACAACACTCTACCCCTTCCTTTAGTGCATCCCCAACAGGCCCTTCATCGGTGCCAGCCACTGCAGGAAGGCTCTGTTAGGGGAAGCACTGCCCCAGACATACTTGCCTCTTTAGCAGCACATCCTCCACAAGCAAGTGGGGACATCCAGAGAGGAATCCAGGAGGTGCATATGTCAATGCACCCACCACTGCCACCAGCATGTGCCCTCTTCCAAGATGACCTCCTTTGTGTGCCACATATCCACTCTGTTGACTGTTGTTCCAACATCTTTGATTTCCAATGGGAGGAGTACACTGGACTTTGGACTTACAATGGTGTGGCATCTACTCCAATGCTTTCACCCACCATGACTAAACCCTTCACTTTTCTGTTCCATCATGCTCCACTTTTTGTTTCAGCACATATTTTCTATGATTCCACCTATTACATAGTCATTGTCTGCTTGCCTTTGTTACACCTTTTGCTATATGGAGATGTAAGACCATGTGAAGCAAATGAGGAAGACACAAGATACTAATGCAAGGAGGAATATGTTACAGGTACAGTGTCCTGCTAAGGATTACTACTAACACACACAAACACATTTCTCCAAATGTCTGGTCACACCAAACATTTTATTGCACTATACAGCATATATGCTGTTGAAATGTCTGGACTGTCATAGCCAAGAATGGCTGACTCATAAGTCAAATTGAGTGAAGGTACACATACCAAGGTTCAGCCCCCCCCCCCCACCCCCCAAGACCACGGAAGGAAGGGCCTTGTCAGATATTTTCTGTAGAATAGGCAAACAGAAACGTGGATGGTGTCATCAGCTTGAGCCTTATCACATACCACACCAGAATAATTTACAATGACATAAACCAAGGTACAGACGGAGGGCAGTGCAACAGTCCCTGATCACAGGCCCATCAATATCCAATGACCATGCATCTGGTGGTATGACACAAACATATATCAGTGTTGTGGAACGGGCACTGTGGCCTGCAATAATGAAACACATTTACAGCTACATAAAAGTCATACAAGAAGAGTGTTTAGCCAATGTAAAAGGTGAATGCCTTACTCGCAATTGATGACTACACATTTCATGCCCACATGATGACACACATGATGCAACTGGCCCAACAAAGCACACACAACAAGTCCAACCTGCACTTCAGACCTTCCACCCAAACACTGTGCAAACTGCCTTGACACAGGCCCCATATACCCCAAATCTCTGACTTACATTACCTGGAACAATTCATGTCCACTCCTCTGTATGTATATAGGCTTGAAATAATACCTATTACATAAATCACATAGCAAGCATCTGGAAAGGACATTACATTGTAATGAGACTGATACAAACAAAGCAGCATCATCAAGGTGGGGGTATGTCAAAGGCTAACTCTTCATGCAGCCTTTGGCTGAATATTGCAGAGTATCAGCTCCCAAGTTGTTGCCAAAGCACTCAACTCCACACATTCTCAGACCTACAGTACATTGTATAATCACAGTCATGACATCACATGATAACTCATGAAAAGTAGCTTTTGGTGAGATCTTTACGGAAGTCAACTCCTTTCTCTTCGACACTGTCATCTTCAGTTGGCATTTCAGAAGTCTCACCCGGTGGCACTGCAGGCTCCCCCTCCTCTGGGATGTTCAGTATATTCCTCCTTGGGGTGAGGTTGTGGTGCATGCAGCATGCCACAGTGATCTGACACTTTTCTGGATGAGTAGAAGAGGGATCCACCAGTCCGGTCCAGACAGCAAAATCTGCCATTCAGGAGCCCCAAATCCTGCTCCACTCCTCATTGAAGCGGACTTCCCCTGGCATAGTTGGATTCCTTACAGGCGTCAACAACCTAGGGCGATTTGGATATGAAGAGTTATCCTGTTAACTAATGGGACATATGTGCAACAATGAGTCACTCACTTTCTAAATGTAGATCCAGACATTGCACACACACAATCAGGACAGGCTCTCTCTGGGTACAGTTGTGACTTCGGCTGGGGTATGGTGCTGTTCTGCATTATGAAGGAATCATGGGCTGAACCCAGATAATGAGCACAGACCTCTGAAATGTATAGATCCGCCAAACAGACACTTGCACATTGATGGAATGGAAGTTCTTTCTGTTGCTGTATACTTGTTCATTGGCCTGCGGTGGGAAAAAGCCAACATGTTTGCCGTCAATGGCCCCCACTACTTGTGGGTTGCATGCAAAACTATAAAAGTCAGCCTTCACATGAGCTAAATCCTCACATCGGGGAACCTGGATATAGCTGTCCAGGTGTTTCAACATTGCTGAGAGGACATCCTTCAACACCAGACTGAACATAGGTTGGGACATGCCAGTTGATAGGGCCACTGTTGGAAGGACGCTGTGGCTAGGAAGTGCAATACTAACATGACTTGTACATGGGTGGTATGCTGGTTGGATAACTAATAGCTGGCATCAGATTTGGCTCCAACTGATGACATAAGTCCACGATTGTTTTCCTATTCAGGCAGTAGAGCAGGATTACGTGGCATTCTTCCATGGTCTGAAGGTCTTGCAGTGGACGGTAGACAGGAGATTGACGCCTCCTACCTCTCCCAGAGCACCTATGTATGACAATAGATGATTTCTAACATTAGTCAGTGTGTCTACTGCAACATACATGATGCATATCAATGATATCATGTGACAAGGCATTTCTGAATGGATATACATGGCAACCAGTACACATCACAGCTGCAAATAACACAAGAGTCACAAGTGACCAGCATTGTTTTCCACACATGTGGTTACAGCATGGATATAGACCAAGATCAACACAATACAGCATTTCAAGCCTCCAAAATGGCGGCTGCCTGACCTACTCCCCTGGACATTAGGAACCGCCCGCGACTGCCAGAGGAAGTCGTCATGGCAGTAGGTGGTTGCAACTGCAGCAGACACAGCAATAGGCTAACATTGTTAGCAGTGGCAGTCATGGGCCAATGGCTGTGTCCGCCAGCGGTGACGACCATGCACATGGCAGAGGTGACTGCTATGTTCTGCAGATTCACTCACTTGACTCCTGACACTGCTGCCAGCATCACCTCCATGACCTGAGCTGCTGTGTGCCGCCTCTGGGAGCAATCATGCCATTTCCAGCAGGTGATAGGACCCCTGCCTTCTCTAGTGGAGCTGGAGAGGCTGGTGAGTGAGGTCGTACCCCTGTATGAACAGCTTTTTGGCTCACCAGAGAAGCAGGTAAGTCCCTCAAGTTCACAATTTTCTCTGTATTTCACCATCATTTTCCTCCTCACAGACTAGAATATGCCCACGTGTGACAGTTTGACTACTCATGTGCCTGTTGTTGCAGTCTCTGTGGCAGGTGGGAGGGACAATGTGCAGGTATTAGAGGTCAGTACCATATATTAAGTTAAGTCACATTATGTTGTGTGAGGTTTTTGGTGTCCTAGATCTTCCTTGTGTTGGATGCACATAACTAGGTGACGAGATATTACTGCCATCCACTGACATCTCTTTCCTCATGATTGCTGTAAATGTCAGACAAAATGTATATGCGTGATAGAATGGGCTGTGTATGCATGTTGTATCAGTCACTTGAGAGTCATGTGAGCAATGTGTATAGTGCCACAGATATTGCAAACCACATCTGCCCTTGCTAAAGTGTTGTTTGGAAGGCATATCATGACTCTCTCCGCCCTTCAGGTTGCCACACACACCATATGCCAAATCGCTGTTGGCTACATGATGTACTGCCAGGCATGGAAGTGATGGGAATTTTAGTGCCATGTAGGTTCTGCCAGCTCAGCCTGCAGAGGCCAGGGCCTGTAAAATGTATCTCCCAGTATGGAACCTAGTCCAGGCTGTGGGAGAGTCACTGTGGCTATGCAACTGTTGCACTTTGCCCACTCCCTGTACTCCAGCAGATCCTATCATGTGGCCAATATGAGGCTCTGATGGCAAACCCTGCCCTGAATCCCTCATGCCTTAGACTAGATTAGGAATGTGCACGGAGATAAATCATTGATCAAGAACTATGTGCACTTAGCATCATTGTCAGTGTGTGTCTCACACTCTTGACAGGTCCCTTACTCCCACAGCTCTGTTGTCATCTTACAAGACTGACAGTCCCACAGTGCAGGCAGTGTGTTGATTCCTGGGAGGTCATGATATGTGACTCAGTAGCTTGGTCACATAGCAGAAACTTTGTTTGTTGGGTGCCATCTCTGTGGGATAGACACATATGTGTACATACCACAGAACCCCACTGCATGAAGTGGCATGAATCTGCATTTGTTACTCCACATGTCCACTCAGGGACAGGGACAGGGAGTACACTTTCTGTACCCACCATGCCAGCCCCTTTATTGCTACGCATGTGTAATGTTTGAGTTTGTACTCTGGCAGTAGCCTGAGTCATTCTCACAGAGTGTGAATGTGTTGGTCCATTCAAGCCTAAGATGTTTACCCTTCAGAAGCACTTAGGTGTGTAGTGTTTCATAGTGGGTAACATCACAGTACAGGTTGCTAGAGCATCGGCTACCTGATGTCAGTAAGCTTGCTAAGTTATCATCGTCATAAAATCTTTATTCGGCCAAAAGGTGACCATAAAAGAATAAAACAAATTCTCCACACAATTACATAATAAAATCCAAACAAGCATTATTACAATTCATAGCTATTTACAGTAGAAGCAATACTCATCACAAAACTGTATACCCGCACACCCAACAACTACAGGGAGCACATTTCAATAAAACCCTCTTAAAAATAGGTAGCAGCTACCTATTCTAAAGTAAAGTGCAAAAACCATTTAGGCCCCATCCTACCCATCCATGGACTTTCTGCTTCTTACAGCTGCACAAACACAAGAGCTGACTCTCAGACATATTTCCTCATCACATAGCATTTGTAAATGGAAAAGTGCTTCTCTACATTTATGATGCCCCAGCTTTTTCAAAAGTCGCTTAAGGAAAATTCTAAGCTGCATGTTAAAAAATCTTTAAAAAAACATCAAATGTGACAGAGACTGCTTCCCCTGTGCATCACATAGACAGGGCGAGGCAGAGTATTCAAACAGACTGCTTTCGCCCTCCAAGCACAGCAAAATCCACATGTGCCAGCTCTAAAACGAAACAAGAGGGACCTCTCCCAATTTGTGAGTAAAAGGGACATATATAATGCTGGTCCACAAGTTTCAATAGATCTGAACGACGGGCCGTGATAAAAATTCTCCAGTCCCAATGAACAAAAAATTCTGAATACACAATTAATCCAGGCAATGGAACGGCCCTTGTCTAAACTAAGGCGATCCATTATTATAGCCCTGTACAAAGACGATGCCGGGTTTGACCAAACTCTATCCCACAACAGTAAAGGAGCCAAACTGACCCTGTCTGTAATGTATTTTAAATTTAGCTCTGAATGCATGATAAAACTTGAACTCAATAGCCTACGACAAATATGAGATTCCTCACCTCGAAGGGACCGGGTATTACAGAAACCCCAAACGTAGCAGTGGCAATGCATTGAACATTATAAATATTTACAAGAGGGAGAATCAAACCCTTCTCCCCACTTCTAGGTAAATTGAATAGTGCACCATCCACTCTACTAAGTTTTAAACAAGCTTCACTTACCTGGGGCTGCTAAGAATCCTTAGAATTAAAAGTAATTCCTAAATAGCTAAAATATGACACTGCACAAAGACTGACCCTTAATTTTTAGCCTAGTGATGTTACACTTCCCTGGCCCGCATGCCATAATGTGTGACTGCCTATAATTAGTGGTCAAGTCCAGACTGCTCATAAAGGAAACAAAACGATCAACCAGTGTCCGCAGAGCATTTGGAGTGCGTGCCAACAGCACTGTATCATTCGTATATAACAGCTCTGGAACCCGGGTATGAGAAATCCTATGGACATCCACAGGGGTCTGAATCGGAGCACAATTTATTTATATAGATGGAAAAAGCAACGGGCTATAATACAGCCCTGTTAAACCCCTCGTTTAAGGGAAAATTTGGTGGTCATGGCCCCCTGATCGTTCAAACGGACCCCAGCTGTAAGATCAACATGAAGCATGTGTAGAAAATTAACTACCGGTAAGTCCATCCCAGATCCACTAACATCTTCCACAGTTTGGTTTGCTTCAAAAGCTGTAAGAAGATCCATGAAGGACAGGTATAATGGGCCATGTCCAGTCAATGTATATTTTCCGATCAGCAGACTCAGATTCAGACATTGCGCCACCGTACCCACCCCAACCAAAAACCAAAGTGGGAAGGACAAAGAATATTATTTTCTTCAGCCCAAGATAAAAGGCGATTAAACATGCCCTACCTATAATTTTAACAGCAGTCAATTAGGGATATCGGTCAGTAACATTTAGGTGAAGCACAGTCGCCCTTCTTAAATATGGGGACAATGGTAGACATAGCCCGAGAGCAAGGAATCTTAACGTTCAATGAGTTATTAACGGTATTACTAATTAGAGTGCCCCACAAATCCACAATTTAGAACAATGGTAGTGCACCACCACTAATAATATTTCAATGTCCAATTCTCTGATGTGATATTATGGAAATAAATCCACTTTACATTTTACAAGGTTCATTGGGACCCCATCAGGCCAACAAAAAGGGCTGGGAATTCCGCAACTTCAGTTACAAAAACCTACTCATACCCAGGTCCTACTCCATATGCTAAATTGACAGAAATGAGAGACCCAGTCTGACCCAAAGACATTACTTTGCATAAGCAGGCTTTCAGGGGCATTTCTAGCCCTAATTTCTTTAATGGAGTCTCAAAAAATCTTACTTTTCCTCCCTGTCATTGCGTGCTCTAAGCGCTTCCAGTCTTTCTCCAGCAAGGCCCTCTTCCTACAATTCAAAGCACTTTTATAAGCCATTTGGGCCACCTGTATCTCATCCCCCACCTGTGGGATAGTCCTAAGCGCCTCCCTCAGATTGCGAATGGCTAATGAACATTGTGGATCAATTCAACCAGGGCCTCCCATACTGGACCAGATGGGTTTTAAGAGAATATTTCTAACACCCTGCATCAATCGTACCTCTCAAGAATTCCATCCCCACTTGTACTGGCACTGCTAAGGAGTTTAAAAATCGGTCTTGCAGCTCCTTAAGGATAAGATCCAGAGTTCCTTCTGGGTCTATAACATGCCAAATTAGTCTTAGACCGTCTGCAGAGTGTTGGATAACCCCAGAAAGCCTATAATTAGACAAATATGCCTATTTAACGGGAATTACCCCCTGGCTAGAAGGGCCTTAGGCCCCCCTCCGCCCCCCCCCCCCGCCACCCCCCCGACACACACACTCTGCCTGAACGCCCTCTCCCTCAAGAAACCAGGGCACAAAATTACGAGTTACACACATATAATCAATAATATTGGGTTAGCTCCTCTAAAGCTGCTGATATCCAATGTAGCGATACAAGCTGGTAAATCTTTGCCCCTACCGTCTTTACCCGACTCAATTAAGGCATCATTCGGGCGCCATATATCCAAATTACAATCCCCCGATTCAGCACTAAAATCCCCACATAAAAGAGAAATGGGTGTGCTTTGACAACATACCCTGCGGGCTGTAATGTGGCTGAAAAATGTAACAAAGCACTAAAATGAGTGCAAGATCTACTCACAAAACCATTGTTATCAAAATTCACAATATAAAAGGCCGAAGTCCCAGAGTCTATAACTGTAACATCAACCTGCAGACTCAAATTAACCCAGATGGCAAGCCCACCGTTGTCCCTGCCCCTCATAGAGGGCGAAGCTGGTCTAAATAAATGGCATAGCCCTCAAAGCATATCGGGTCCGTAGCCCAGGTTTCCTGTAGGGTAATGATATCGTACCTAGAAATATCATATCTAGAAACAAAAACTTGCCAGTCCTTATTTTCAGCTTTCGCCTTCAACCCCGCATTATTCCAGCTATGTATTGTAAAAGAACGAGCCCCCCCCCCCACCCCCAGAACTAGCCAGTCCGCCCTTAACACCATTCTTGGGAATAGACACTTCCAAAGACGAGATGGACCCTAATACTGGGCTCAGACCGGCGTCAGTCTATATCTGAGAGTGCTTCAAATCTATTAAATTTTTGAGTGGCAGGGGAGAAGACTATACTTACAGGTGGCCCTACAGGCCTACGCCTAATTACGTTCTCAGATGGGTTGACAGGAGGATGCAAAGGAGACACTTCCTGAGCCCTTGCCACAGGACCCAATCTGATAGACTCTGTTTTTTAGTGGGGTTTGGGGGGAGGGTCTGTGGGAACGGAGGGCAAAAGATTTGTAAAAATAGCCCAGGGGCACAAGGGAGATCTTACTTCTACCTGAGGTATAAACACTTGGACTGAACAGAAGATTATGCACTAAAAATGGGAATCTAAAATTAACAATAACGCAATCCACATCCATATGGCTAGGGTCAGGGCCTATCCACGCACATCTCCGGGGCATTAGAATGTCACTAGCATGGTGCTAAGGCAACCCTCTGAAACGTAGGAACCAATCTAAGGTCTTATTAAAAAGCTTGCCGTCAGACTCACACATCCCTTGTTGAAGGGGAGGTACTCCTGTCAAAATAACCACATAAGGGCATGCAGCTGGGGGAAGATCAACATCTACTTTATCAATATCGTTGGCATAGAATCCCACCCAAAGCCTGCCCTGCTTACCTCCCTTGGGTTACAGCCTTCAATACCCACATCAACTCCTGAAAAAAACCCTGTACCAAGGTACGACCGTGAAGACTTTACTGCCAACTTTGCATTAGTTACAGCCTTGTCTCTGGGGACAGGGATAATCCGTTCACTTTCTTGAACTATAGCTTGAGTTTCTATATGGGCTTATTGGCACTTGCCCAAGCACTGCCCCCCCCCCCACCCGTTCACCCCTTTTCTCGCCACTAGTCTCACCCCTAGTATCTGAATCAATAGGAGAGATGGTCCCTGGGGTGAGGGTTGCTAACTTTCCCTCTATAGAATTTAAGCGGAAAATCTATGCCTTCAGAAGTGACATTAATATCTCAAAATGCCCTGCCAATGAACTGGCAACACTGTCCTCTACCACCCTGACAAGTTCCTCCTTAGTTAATGGTACAATTGTGTGAGAAACAGAAGTCTCCATGTCCACAGTCAGCTATTTGGAATCCCACGGGGTTGCTCTTTTGTCACCTGAGTTCTTTAACTGATTCCCACATTTAACTCTCTCGAATTGGGGCCAGGGATAAAGCGTGCCCAACTCACAATGAGGTGCTGGCTACCTTTTGGCAAATAGACCCATTTGCGGGGGAAGATATAATAAGAAATGGAGCCACCGGAGAGAACAGGCCTGGGTCCAACCAACAAATCCTCACAAGGCAAAATGCATTCGGTCCAACCCCAGGCCCAGATCCCTGCCCAAGGTTCAGTGAAAGTCCTTTCTCGGCTAGGGAAATTTCAGTATTTATAACACCCCGCATACGATCTATTGTAGTTGGTTTCACCATTGGCAGAGGGTACGGGGCAAGAGCATTCCCAGTCACCTTCTTCTTCCCCATACTTCAGCCACATCAGAGCAATCAAGACAATCAAACAGAAAGGCTACTTATTAAGTTCAGGGTGGTTAAGCCTCTATCTCCAGACAAAACTCTCAGCAGTACCTTTAAGATGAATCAACAGCAAGGGCCAAGAGATGTGGCCCAGCCCAGCCTCATCGGAACAAGGATGGCTGTAGACGAGCCCAGTCAGGGCTCCACCTCTCCAACACTGAGGGTGGCAGTGGGTTAGTCTGCAGATGGAAATATATATGTGTGTAGTCATGTTCCTTTACTTATTGGCTTATGTATGTCACACTTGGGTAGTATTGACAAATAGAAAAGTCCTAGATTGATGTTACTGACATGTATGTGACTAAACCATATGCGATGAACCTTGTGATCATGATCTTTTGATTTTTCTTTTGCATCCATGCAGGTCAATGGCCATCAAAAGAAGGGACTATGGACAGCTATTGCCCGGAAGGTGCAAACCCTGGGGGTCCACAGCCAGTGGAGCGCCCACTGCAGGTATGGGTGGGAGGACCTGAGTCCCTGGGCCAGGAAAATCACTGAGGTCCAGCTGTGAATGTCCTCCCAATTTGGGTGGGGTGCCCATCGGACCATACCCCCCCAATGGCCCGCATTTTGGTGGTGACCTATGGTGTTTGAGGGCAGTGCAGCAGCCACAAGGGGGTGAGTACAGGCATATTCCTGCCTGTCACATTGCCAAGTGAATGTGTTAGGATCTAACAGCTCCCCCTGACAATTAGGGATGAGCATGTGAAACATTGTAAATGAGAGATTGTTTGTGTAGAAACGGCATGTGTTGTATACTGATGTGTCTTGCCTATTGGCCCAGGGACCTAGAACATAACTGTGTTCAATCCACAAACAACTTGCTCCCGAGGGACGACATATGGCTGTGTACAGTGATCTGTCAAGTACTGCTTGTTGTTGTATGTGTAAATTCTATGAAAAAGACCACTGCTCCTCAATGTTACAGGCCAAAGATAAGTAAGTGATGGATCACTGTCCTCAGCCAGGTGTCTGAGTAAATGAGTATATTGTCATCTGCCACCCAGAGGCTAGTTGTCTTCAGCGTATGATGGGTGCTACTGCCTCACTGTAGCCTGTAATGTGAAGATGGCCATCACATGTGACAGAGTCTACATTGTACTTTGGGTGCAGCTACTCATCAATACTTTCCCTTGGTAAGTGGGGAATGTCCATTGACATGCTTTCTATGCCATCACTGTAGCCAACATTCCTTGTGCCTACATGAGAGCATGTGTCACCTTCTCTTTTGGAAAACATTTGTAAGCTTCTGTATCATGCATGGTCTACATGTGGTTATAGGATGGTGTCAGTATTCCCTCACATATATGTGCATAGCAAACTGTGGGCGGACTAAGTAATTTACAATGGGGGTACATTTCATGTGGTGCCACATATAAGAATGTGTCAACATTGTTTATTGGCTGACACATTCCCTCATGCATCATAGCATGTCATTTGGCATGTACAACTGCAGTAGCAATAAGGGACATGACAGGTAGACCTAGAGTTTTGAGACACAATGTGCATTTCTATGTCCTTGATGTGGCAGCATGTAGAAAAGTGCACTGCACATGTATAATGGGTAAAGTGTACGACTTGACTGTTGGCATGCATCATGGAGTGACTTGCAGTTATGTTAAAATCACATGTGTTTGGGTATAAGCATTCATCCACATACAGATATCTGGGTCTGTATAGCCATAATGGAGATAATGATGGAGCTTCCAATTGGGCAACATGTTGAGGGCCTTCAACTAGTACTTGCAAATCTATGGACCTCTCCAGCATCCATGGGACTAATGGCATCTACTGAGGCACTCACGGTATGTCATTGTAAGGAATGTCAGATATTAGTGGAATTACCCTGGGGTTTGCTCATTCATTGTGTTGTGGATTTTGGAGACATCTCTCCCTGACATATTGCACATGATGTCTACAGTGTCCATTTCCATGTCACATGTGTGGCCTATCTGAGCAACATTAGTACTACCTCCATGACTCTAGTGGGACATATATCACTTGGTGAAGTGTTCATTGTTGTTATGTTTCCAGTGTGACATGAGTATTTCCATGTCACCTTCTCCAGGCTATTGTACTTTTGTCATCAACATGGCAGGATTTTGGAGCATCATTTCTTGTAGTTGGGTCCTTATTTATGTGACAAATAGATGTGTGCATGACCTGTGGGATCTGTGTGAATGCATTTGGCATTGGCCTACTATTGTATGACAACAAGTAACTGAACTTATCCATGGGGCAAAGCTTTGAGGGTGATGCTGTCTACTACTTGTTGAATGGTTACTGTGGTTGCATAACTTCAGCCATGCAATTGTAGTTGTGTGAGATCCTGATTGTCCAGTGGGCAGCTGTTGACAGTTCAGATGGCATGCATTCATATGGTATGGAATATATATGGTCCACTTAGGTGGAGAATGTTGCAGGGGTCCACTTGATATCATGTAAAGTTTGCTAATCAGAGGTTTTGTTTAAGTGTGATCAGGGACGTGTGATGACACTATGGGGGTCATTCCGACCCCGGCGGTCAAGGACCGCCGGGGTTGGCGGGAGCACTGCCAACAGGCTGGCGGTGCTCCCCAGGGTATTCTGACCGCGGCGGTTCAGCCGCGGCCAGAAAGGGAAAACCGGCGGTCTCCCGCCGGTTTTCCGCTGCCCTGTAGAATCCTCCATGGCCACGCAGCTTGCTGCGCCGCCATGGGGATTCTGACCCCCATACCGCCATCCTGTTCCTGGCGGCTTTGGCCGCCAGGAACAGGATGGCGGTATGGGGTGTCGTGGGGCCCCTGGGGGCCCCTGCAGTGCCCATGCTAATGGCATGGGCACTGCAGGGGCCCTCGTAAGAGGGCCCCACCCTGAATTTCAGTGTCTGCTTAGCAGACACTGAAATTCGCGACGGGTGCTACTGCACCCGTCGCACATCCTCCACTCCGCCGGCTCCATTCGGAGCCGGCATCCTCATGGAGGGGTGTTTCCCACTGGGCTGGCGGGCGGCCTTTTGGCGGTCGCCCGCCAGCCCAGTGGGAAACCCAGAATACCCGCGGCGGTCTTTTGACCGCGCAGCGGTATTCTGTCGGTTCCCTCCAGGCGGGCGGCTCCCGCCGCCCGCCGGGGTCAGAATGACCCCCTATGTCTCTTTATACTTGCAGCATCAGCAAGCAAAGGAGATGAGGCACAGCCGAGTGGGGAAGCATCTGGCCAAGGGACCTTGGGTCAAGGCACCACTGAAACAGAGAGACCCAGTGGCCTGGAGGGTAAGGGGAGTGTCACAGGGGAGACCAGAACATCCTCTTCATTATCGGATTCATCCTCCAATGGACACTCTCTAGTGGTGGTGGACCCATCGGGGCATCCTCCTGTACCATCTTTGTCCACCACCCCATTCTCTCACCGCTCTCCCTCTTGCTCCCCACCCAATTGGCCGTGCACGCTCACACAATAGGGTGGGCGTCTCCTTTGCCACAGGTACCGCTGCCCCAGCCCATTACCCCAGCAGCCCTCAGTGAGAAGGCTATGGACCTCCTGAGAAGCATCTCTGTGGGTCAGACAGCCTTTGTGAATGCCATACTGGGATTGACAAACCAACTCTAGCAATAGAATGCATTCCTGGAAGGCATTCATGGTTCAGAGTCTGGCCTACAGAGATCTTTTCAGGCTCTGGCCTCCACACTGACAGCCACCAGTTATCCCCACCTTCCGTTCTCCCTCTACCTCTCTCTTCCAAATGCCCCCTTCCTCTACCTACCCAATGCACACAGACCGATCCGCACACATCCACCTCAACAAACAAGAGCAGCACACACAGACACAAGCACCACAAAACACACCAATACGCAAGCAAACAACAGACACAACAACAGTCACCACTTTCCCAGGTACCCCCAGCGTAACACACGAGACATCAAGCATACCCACAGGCACCACCACAACAGCCAGTGACAAACCTAGCATACCCACAGACACCACCCCAATAGACACCTAGAAATCCACCACACCCAGCATTCCCACAGACACCACCCCAACAGACACCCAGACATCCACCACTACCTGCATACTCACAGACACCATACTAACAGTCACACACATCCACCACTCCATCCCCCAGCACCTCCACCTCCCACACCCCCAAGGCACACAAGTGCACTCACTCACCCACACAACAGACACCACCCAAACACAGGCAGACCTCCCAGAAGCATGCACCCACAACATCCACACCAACACAGCAGACAACCACTCCCTTGATCTCCAAATCCCCACCCCCTTCCGCTGACTGTCCCTGTGTACCTAAGACATTTTCTTGTTTGATCTTTCTCTTTCCCCTTTACCTCTTCACCCCATCCCAAACTCCCAAACCCAGGAGGCCATCACCCACCTCCCTTCCATCTCGCAGTCCCCCCCACCCTCCTGCAAGCATCCATACCCCTCCCTAGAAGAAGCTTACCCCTTCCCAAAAAGAAGTCCTCTCCTCTTAATATACAAGACCAAACCCCCCCTCAAATCTGACCCTCCTCCCCTCAGAATGATTCTTGAGGTTCCTGCCTCCCCATCTGATGCCCCATCCTGTGGAGGTTCCCTGGCAGAAAGGAGTCAAGTGACAGCACCATGATTTGCCTATGCCAAAGCGTATGGATTGGCCAATGGCCTTGGACTATTCGAAGTTGCTTAAAAATAAACCCAAACAGTTGTTTTTTGGGGGTATACATTTGTCCTGCAATTCCTTTTCTACCTCCCTGTTTTTCCTGTGTGACTTGTGTTGTGTGTCTACAGTTGCATGTGTTCAGCCTGTTTGCTGATCTATTTGCTGTTGTTTGCAGTGTCTGACTTTGTGGGCAGTGCTGGTGTCCCCAGGACAATGCTAAATGTGTGTGTAAATAAAATGGCGGTGTCATTACATTGTGTTCTGTTTGTTGTGGTAGTTATTTCATCTTGTTTCCATTTCTGTGTCCGTAGTCTGTGTCCACGCTACGTGTATGCATTGCAGTTTTGAAATACTGTAATGGCTGCCTTTGCAGTGCTCCTCTTTTTCAAGCGTGGTGTGCCTTTTGAAGATAGTAGGAATGGTGATCTTGAGCTGCTCCAAATTTTCCAAATCATGATGAACAAGAACTGGCAAGCCTGAGAGGTGCTGTGTTGACTAAAGAACTTTTGGATTTGGCAATCCTTTTTTAATGTACCAACAAACGGTTTAATAAAACTTTATTTAAAAAACATGCAACGATGGCTACCCAAGCATGCACACAGACGCCGAAGCCCAGGTAGCCATCTTGAACTTTTGGGTAACAAAGGTTTTACAATATCCATTGAAAGACCTGTGCGCGTGTACCCATATACAAGCACCTGTAGCCATATCTAAATGTTTTCACAAATCTAAAAAAAAAAGCAACTAAAAAACATTAAACAAAATTAAAGAGTTCATCCTTTGTGCATGTAGGTTGCTACATTGAAATGATTTAAAACTATAGTCAAAATTGGGTGGTGTTTTCAGTGCCTGCGTATGGTGAGGTGCACTGTAAATGCTAGCAAGCGCCCAGTCCTAGTGTTTAAGAAGCTGTGGGGCTGACCAAATATAATAAAACACACAAAACTTTAAAGACTCATTTGCTTATTAAGAAAAGGACACATTACCCTTCTAGTCCCTGGCACCGATGGGGTATATTTTTTTTCTGGGTGAGGACACTGGGTTGTGCAGAATGTCATCTATTACACAAAAGGGAACTAGTGACAGAAGTCTGCTATCTCATTGCCCCATGCTCTGCGCTGTGGAGGACGGAGGAAAATATGAATGACTATTATAGACCAGTGGATGAAGAGTGCTGAAGGAAAGCCTGTGTTTAAAAGTGTATATAGAAATATACATTTTTATTCAAATCAAAAGGTCTTGGCTAACCGAGAGCTAAAAAGATTAACCTTGAAGAAAGCATCAGTGTACAGTCCCTGCACAAAAAGGAACAAAACTTAAGTAACACATTTTTTCAGGTGTGCCATTGTTCATATTGTTTCATGAACAGATTCAGAAATTGTTCTTTTTGGATAAAGAGTCAATTTGGTATCCATTTGTCTTTGTAGGAATGAACTGGAGCCAAGTAGAAATTAAACAACTGCAATTCTTGAACAGGTGAAGTTACTTAGCATCCTTCATTTTTGTGCTGTAGCGTAAGGTACTGTCAGACATCTGTCACCATGGCGTTTACAATCAGTCAGTGCAATGTTAGAGTATATACTCGATGGGAGACTTTCACTTGTTGCAGATTATATACATTTCCCATCAACCCTGGCCTGTAGCAGTGTCAGCTCTACAAGATTCGGCGCTCATCTGAATTGTCTAGAAATGTTATGATTGCATCATCAAGAAGCTGGTGTGCAATAGAGGCTTCATGCCAGTGTTTAGAGATCCTCCTGTGACTTGGCAAGAACTCATTTGGGTGCCCCCACCACGTCCACCTTTGTGTGATTATCATTCTTTTGCTCTAAACACAGTGCCAAGAAAATTCACAGCTGTAGTGATCGCAAGCAGATGAAAGTGTTCCGGCAACTACACGTCGTGTGGGCTTGTGTTTGAAAGATGCTGATGCGGAGGGGAAAACTACCTTTTCATTGTTCTCCCAGAATAGGACAGCTGCCAAGAGGAACTACGTGACGCTGTTTGGGACCATTTGTTACATCCTGGTTCTCGGCGATTGCGTCAGCCCGTGCGTCAGCAGTTGGTACGTAGGTCGCGTGCATCAGAGTGGAGTCTGTAGAACTCAGAGGCCCATTTGGAGAAACGTCCGTCGTCCTGCAGACCACACATTTGTAGCTCTGATGCAGCTCAGAGGCCCGATTAGAGGGAGTGGAAATCCAAGGAGAAGGTGAGTCAGTGCAGAGGCAGCCTGATATTCCTGAAGAGAGAAGCCAGGACACGACCAAGAGAGCCAGAGCAGTTGAGTGCTGCCCCATCAGGTCTTGACCACGTAGTGGACATTGTGCAGGTCGCACAACTTCACCCCTACCATCACAGGGTGGCCAGGTTTTTAAAGTCAAAAAACGTTTTAAGTCGACCCTCTCTTAAAACCGGGACATGAGCTAAATTTCCCGAAATCTGCGGAACAGCCGGTAAAATAAATAAATAAATAGCCGGTAATGTTCCGGTAATGTTCCGGCAAATCCTGGACGCCTGGCACCCCTACACCACCACCCCACCCTTGAGGCGAATGAGAGACATACTCAAATTGTGTGTCTTACCAAGATGTAGCTATTTAATCAAGCAAAGTGATCAGGGAATGAAATAGCATATATATATATAGTAATATATATATATATATATATATATATATATATATAAACACAACACCTTATTGATAAATAAGGCACCCGGCACTCCGTGAATGTGCTAAATAAGGTTTAATGTAACCACACAGGAACGCGTTTCGGTGTCTCCGCCTTTCTCAAACGCGTTCCTGTGTGGTTACATTAAACCTTATTTAGCACATTCACGGAGTGCCGGGTGCCTTATTTATCAATAAGGTGTTGTGTTTATGTTAAACGCGGTGGCGCGCGTTGTACCCAGGCACCATTGGCGGTCAGGAGCGGCAAGGGAATTGCCGTTTTCAAGTGTTTATATATATATATATATATATATATATATATATATATATATGGGAGTTAAGGTATAAACACAAGGAAACAATGCAGGCATAGAAGGCACCCCCATATATTGCAGCAATTGGCTCTTGAGATAAAGGAACCCAAGTACATTTAATCATGATTCCTAAGTCCAATGATAATCAGATCACAAATGTATTCTGTTCAGCAGATTCTTTCAATGTACATCCCCTGCAGGAGCAGGCACATGGTGCCAGTAATTCTTATTACACACTAAGCATGCTAATGCAAATAATGTAATCAACATCCTGTGAGAGGGATGGGTGGAAATACGGTTTCGGAGGCTTTGTGATTTTGTAAATTTTGGCCGATTTATTGAATTCCTTGATAACTTGACCGGCGTAGTGATGTGCTTCTATACTTTCTTCCAGAGCTCGGAAGATGGTCTCCGCCGCCAGTACCCTCAAAAGGAAGTCAGACGATGCAGTAGGTAAATGCTTGTTTCTAAGATTTCTATTCCGTCACCCTGTAAAGATTGAGCGGAGAGCCATGCGGGCTCTCCGTGCTTAAGAGCGTGCTCGGCGTGTCCGGGAGGGGCACGGAGCACGAGCCTATAAATAAAGAAGGAACTGCGGTGACGCAGTTCCGAGTGTGGCAGCAATTAACAAGGTCTACGCGTGGTTTGTTTCCAGCGCTGCGCCACGTATCTACAGTGGCGACGAGCGGGATCCGTTGACATCGCGTTATCATTAAGCACAAAGATAAAAAGGAAGGCATAGCGGTGAATAACGTACCCGAAGCATGGTGCAGTGTCGGCCGTTTAAAAAAAAAAAAAGAAGACCACGTGGTGCGGTGTCGGCTGCGGTCAGGAGTCAAAGGCCACCGGTGGAGCCCGATCGCCTCGTGTTGCACATCGCGTCTGAAGAAGGTGGCAGCTCGGCTTCCCGGTCGGGGAAGCCTAACACGGTGAGCCCTGCCCCGCCCCCAGACGAGGATTGGCCCGTGGAGCGGATCGCTCCGTACAGCGCCCTGCCTTCGGGCGTGTACTTGCTGCTGAGGAAACAGCTGATCGCTCCGTACAGCGCCCTGCCTTCGGGCGTGTACTCGCTGCTGAGGAAACAGCTGAAACTGACGCGCTGTAGCTGACGCGCGTGTTCTCTCAGCAGAGCGCTCTGCTTATGAGCGTCTCTGTGTTGAGAGGACAAGGAAATTCGACTCGCGTCTTCCCCGAGGCCAAGAAAACCTTCGTTAAAGAAGGGGAAGGCGCGTAGAAAAAAAAAAGAAAAAAAAAGGGGAAAGCAAAGACAACGGGAGTGCAAAGGAGGGGGTGTAGCTGCCAGGTGGGCCCCCAGAGACAGAGGAAAAAAAATAATAATAATAAAGAACAGTTTAAAGAAAAAAAAACAGTTAAGGAAAAAAAAATATAAACACATAAGGAGACATCATTAATGCTTGCAAGACACGGCGTTGAGAGAGTGCGAAAATGAGTGCCCCACAGCAAGACAATGCTAATAATGCCAATCCTCCTCAACCGCTGTGGTAAGCCAAATCATTTTGCTAAAGTGTGCAGGTCCAGGAGGACCAAGCCAGGAGAACAGAAAGGAAGAGACACGAATGTCAGAGCTGTATCCAAAAGTGCGGAGGAAGTAAGGGATCATGCGACAGCGAGTGGTCCGGTCTTGGAGGAAGATGAAGAAGAGGACATTTTTGTAATATCCTTTACGGGAGGGAAACCAGGAAAAAAAAGGACCGCCGCCCATGAGTGATGTTCACGTCAATGGCACACTGGTCTCTGTACTCATTGACACAGGAGCGTCTGTCAATGTCATGGATGAAACCCTTTTCAAAAAGTTAGTACCCGCCCCGCCACTCACCTTGACAGCTACTAAAATATATAATTATGGGGGGAGAGACCCCCTTCCCCTCAAAGGAACCGTGGAAGTGGCTGTAAGCAGTGGAGATAGATCAACAGAGGCAAAGTTTTATGTTGTGGCTGGGGATCGTGGCACCTTGCTAGGATGTCACACGGCTGAAGAGTTAGAGCTAGTGTTCTTTGCGCGTCAAATATATGACACTCAAGTGGAACGCCTTCTCCATGAATTCCTGCAACTATTCGAGGGACTAGGATGTTTGAAAGGAAAACGCATCAAGTTGCACATAGACCATAACGTGATTCCAGTAGCTTTACGACATCGTCGGGTGCCATTTCATCTACGGCCGGTCGTTGAGAAGGAGTTGCAGTTGTTGGAAGAACAAGGAGTCATTGAAAAAGTGGATGGGCCTACCCCCTGGGTGTCACCTTTGGTGATAGCACCGAAACCGAAACAGCCGGGAGCGATTCGTCTCTGTGTTGACATGCGCCTGCCAAATAAGGCTATCCGGAGAGAGAGGCACATAACACCCACTATGGACGACATTATTGCGGATCTGACTGGGGCCCAGTGGTTTTCAAAATTGGATCTCAATGCGGGGTATCATCAGTTAGAACTGGAGCCTGAGAGCCGGAACATTACTACCTTCTCGACACCTGTGGGGCTAAGAAGGTACAAGAGACTACGTTTTGGAGTGTCGTCGGCTGCCGAAGTATTTCAGAACGCGATTCGAGAAACGTTGTCAGGATTACCGGGCGTAATCAACTTAAGTGATGATATCTTGATATACTCCAAAACTAGAGAAGAGCATCATCGTTATCTAAGGGCGACATTGAAAAGGTTGACTGAAGCAGGGTTAACACTTCATAAGAAGAAGTGTGCCTTCTATCAAAACTCGGTGGAGTTTTTCGGATATGTGTTTTCAAAAGATGGTCTGCAAGTGGACCCACGGAAAGCTGAAGCAATCCGTCAAGCGCCTGTTCCGCAAAATCCAACGGAAGTTCGCAGTTTTCTAGGGATGGCCACTTATTGCGGAAGGTTTATACCACAACTTGCCACCATGTCTGAACCTCTTCGACAACTCACGAAAGGGCAACACCGTTGGGACTGGACTCCAGACGCGCAACAGGCGTTTATGGATATTAAAAATGCGTTGCTCGATAAGGCGACTATGGCTTATTTCAACCCCAGTAGGAAAACTGAAGTGGTGGTGGATGCTAGCCCCGTTGGGCTTGGAGCTGTGCTCTTACAGGAACAGAGGCATCAAGAGTGGGTCCCTGTTGCATACGCCAGCCGGGCATTGTCGGCGGCGGAAACACGGTATGCGCAGATCGAGCGTGAAGCCTTAGCCATTCGATGGGCGTGCCGCCATTTCCACCTGTATTTGTATGGGCATGAATTTCAAGTAGTGACTGACCACAAGCCTTTGGTCCCATTGTTTGCAGGTAGCACACGTCTTGCACCTCTGAGAATTGAGCGATGGACTGTTCTACTTCAGCCTTATAGGTTCACTGTTGTATATCGGCCTGGTGCTAATAATCCTGCAGATTATCTGTCTCGACACCCGTCTCCGCAGGTGTTTGATGTTCATCAAGAACAAGATGAAGAAAGTACGGAAGTTTTTGTTAACATGGTTGTGCAGTCGGCATGCCCCAATGCTCTTCTCATAACTGACATTGTGAATGCTACCCAAGAAGACGCCATGTTAAGTTATGTCAAAGAAGCGTTAAGTCACCAAAGGTGGAAACATTTTTTAGAGAAGACCCACATGTCCTGTCCTGATCAAAAGGTGGCTATGCAGAGTATCTGGAAGGTGCGCGATGAGCTGTCTACCGATAATGATGGGTTGGTTCTGAGGGGAAGGCGAATCGTCATTCCACTTATCTCTGGTCAAGAGTGATCGAGTTGGCTCATCAAGGGCACCAAGGAGCTGCTAAAACCAAAGCGAGATTACGTGCTAAGGTCTGGTTCCCGGGTATGGATACTCAGGTTGATGAGATGGTAGGGAGATGTCATTCTTGCATCATTACGTCAATAGAGCCTCCGAGTTGTCCAGTGGTAACTGAACCGGCCACTATGAAACCCTGGACTAAAGTGAGCATGGATTTTGGGAGTTTCCCAGATGGGAGATTGACTGCTGTTCTGATTGATTCGTATACCAAATTCCCAGTGGTGGAAGTTGTAGCATCCACAGCCTTTGAAAATGTACGGCCAGTTCTACAAAAAACGTTTGCTTTGTTCGGTCTGCCTGACGAAATTCGAACTGATAATGGTCCTCCGTTCCAAGGGCAAGAGTTCAGGTCGTACCTTGACGGTCTATCTATTCGTCATCGGAAGATAATGCCTTACTGGCCTCAAGCGAATGGGGACGTGGAAATGTTCATGCGAACTCTGAACAGGGCTCTAAGGATTGGAGTGGAACAAAAGGAAAACAGTGAACAATGTCTGTATCAATTTTTGAGTGCTTACCGTCAAACGCCTCATAGCACCACTGGTTGTGCTCCCTCCTCTTTGATGTTCAAAGTATCTCCACGCGATTGTATTCCCGCAGGTCCTAAATGGAAACCTCCTGTTTTGGACACAAAGGCCACTCAAAACCGGCGTGAAGCTACTAATCTGCGGGCGAGTGCCCAAAGGCGAGCTAAGTATCGAGGGTTTCAAGAAGGAGATCGAGTGGTAGTAAGATGTCGGCGAGGAGGTGGGAAGTTTAAAACGCCATTTGAGCCGGATGTGTGGGAAATAATTGGCATAAAAGGATCCATGATAACTGCCGCGAGAGGGAGACAAAGAGTGACACGAAATGTATCACATTTTAGGAAGGCTGGTCTGAGAGAATCGACCAGTGAAGAAGGAGAAATCGAAGACGTAACCTATGGTTCACCGCCACTGGCTGAAGAAGGGAAGGGTGCTGCTGAGCCAATGATGATCGAGCAAACCCGGCCTAGTCATGTCCTTGAACATGGAAGTCGTAGTACTAGAAGTGCGAGATATGACCTGCGCCCTCATCCTGTGCCGAGCAGTTAGCTGAAAGACTTTGTTGTCGAATAGATTGTTTGGAAAGTAAGTGTCGGTGTTGTCTGTTGTTGCAAGCACACTGTGGGAAGAACGATGTGGACAGTGTGAACTGAACTCCAGCCGTTTAAAGCTGACTCTGTGAGCGACACGAGGATTTAGGGAGTTAAGAAACAAAAGTTAGCGGGTTTTCAGTTATTCGTTATTTGGAATATTTTCTTTCAATGTTATTGTGAAGCTTTTCGTGTGATCATATTTTCATTGATGGTTTAAGTTTATCTTGTCAATCCCTGTCCATGTGGAGTAAAACATGGGGGGGATGTAAAGATTGAGCGGAGAGCCATGCGGGCTCTCCGTGCTTAAGAGCGTGCTCGGCGTGTCCGGGAGGGGCACGGAGTACGAGCCTATAAATAAAGAAGGAACTGCGGTGACGCAGTTCCGAGTGTGGCAGCAATTAACAAGGTCTACGCGTGGTTTGTTTCCAGCGCTGCGCCACGTATCTACACACCCTTCACCCATGTATTTGTGAAGCTGTGATTCTTTCATGTCCCTGAGACCCTGCTATTGATGGTCTTTGCATGAATTCCCCCAAAGGGCCTTCCCACCCGTGCCTAATACCTTGGCAAAAGGGGAAAAAAAAAAAGATCAGAAAAACTAGAAAAAATACATATGAAGAATCAAAGTGCCCTGTGCGGAGTGAACAAAGAAATCTTGAGCGAAGAGAGTTTGTCTGTGTTATACCACGGTGTCTCCCGTATCTCTCTTTAAGACTTATCACAATCCTAAAAGAATAACAGTTCTAAGATCCTTCAAGTGTGTAACCTGTTCTCCAGCGGTAAAGGTATTCAGTCCTCTCCTCCCTTCCACCCTCCTCTGTCACAGCTCACTCATCGCATTGGGCTGCTGCGTCACTTCTGGCTGCACCCACCATTCCTCCGGCCAGGTTTCCGGGAATTCCTCTGTCCCTTGGTTTTTGGCAAACCCTCCTGTCTCCTTCTCAGCTGGGCTCCTCCTGGCGTCTTCGCTGTCCGACTCCCCTGTTCTCCAGCATGGCATCTCTGTCTCCTCACTGCTGCATGGAGTCCCCGGACGTTCTTGTCGCCGCAGGTGGCCAATCAGCTGTCTTTTCCTTAGACATGGTCCCGCCTCTATCCTGTAAAGAGAAGTCAGTTTTTAATGTCGGGTGCTGGAATATGAGGTAAGCGGAAGGAAAGGCGGGAGGCAAACCCCTCACACATCCCTTTATACAAGCTGTCACCTCTGACTAGATCAGGTAAGGAAAATACACATAGTTAGATACATAACATACAACTCCAGGTCACCGCTCTACAAACAATGTGCTATATAGTGCTGTTAAACAATGACAGTGCCGCCTCGAGCTATGTCAAAGGTAACTCTAGACCACACTCCACAACATCTCAAACCTCACCTTTCATTATTCGCATATGGTGGGGCCTCCGTCACAGGTCCAGAGCTTTTGGAGATGTTGACTGCTGTGTGGTCAAGGGGCAAAAGAAGGAGCTCTTTTGTTCCTCAGAGTTCTTAAGGCCCTGCTGTCTTTGAACCCCCTGATGATGTGACAACTCATTGCAAGAAGCTGCAATGAGTAAGCTCCTGCCTATGCCACGACTAATGGCGGCCCTCTGTTTTGTGCAGGGTACTCTAGCTCATCTGATTGCATGGAGAGGAGCAGGGCCGTCTTTAGCATATGTGGTGCCCGGTGGACAGTCTTTGTTGGAGCCCCATATGACCACCTCCTTCATGGATTCTCTCACTACCACCCTTCAATGGAACCCAACCTCTGTCCGTTGCCCCGCTCTCAAATGTATTTATTTTAATACTGCTAATTATCCCAACGTGGACTGTCACAACACTTTGTATCACAAATATATTATACAGAGACAATGAGTCACACAAGTGTGCATATCAATGTATAGGACATTTTACAAAAGACAATAAGGACTTCAAGGTGTAGGAGTCACATGTCTTTCATACTGGTGCACATTATATGTTAATCCTTGTCCGGGACTCAAAGTGTCAGATTAACTAACAGCGGGTATGAGTTCAGGCGGTCAGACCGCCCGAACTCCAATATGGCAGTGGTAAGGTGTCCGTCAAGCTGGTGGCCTCCCCACCGTCGTATTACAATGTTTCCACCAGGATGACCAGCGGAAACGTATTATGATGTTCCCACCGGGCAGCCCAGCAGAAACAATGCAGCAGCATTGGCCTTGGTTCCCTGATGGAGCCCTGCCAATGCCGTTGCACACTGCACCCTTGAAATACGCACTGTCTGTCATAGCTGACAGTGTGCATTCAACGGTGGCTGACAAGGGGCCCCTGCACTGCCCACGACTTGGCCATGGGCAGTGAGGTGGCCCCCCTGTGGCACCCAACTCTACCTTTCTGCCAGCCCTTCCCATCATGAAAAGGCTGGCGGAAAGGAAAGTCGTGATCAGCACGCCGGTGCTGAACTCGGCACCGCCGTGGTTGATGGCAACTTTCACCGACACCAACCCATCGGGATCCCTGTTCCCGGCAGAGGCGGTGGTCTCCTGGCGGTCCTAATGCCAGGATCATAATCCAGCAGTTGAATCACCAGGATTGCGGGGGTCGGACCGCCAAACCCGTAATGAGGCCCTAAGTTTTTACGATATGTAGTAACCAAAGTTGCTGGGCTGCATTGCATGAAAAGGAGGGAGCACTACAGCACCATATCTAAATTTCTCTCCTCTACTGCTGGTGTGCCTTAGGCTACCATGAGCCAATGAACACAATCATAGTGCAAGGGTGTTTGCGTGACGTCAAGCCTAGGTTTTGTACTGGAAGGGTCAAGCATGAAATTCTGTTTTTACAAAGTTTAGCTCTACCATTTTTCTGTGTACTGTACGGTGCAGGACACGTGCAAAGTTGGAAAGGTTTGGAGAAAATAAATATTTTTTCCAACTTTATGCTTGCCTTAGGGAGGTGTTATTTTTTATGCCAATCTCTTTGTACTAAAGTTAGTAGATAGGGATTAGTATGAAAATCCTCAGTGAGTGCATAGGACAGTTCACTCATGGTATGCCTCTCTGACATAAAGTAGCATATAGTGCTACTGTGTGTTATTTTATGGATGCTGTCCAATGCACTTCACGATTTGCACTACAAAGTAAGTCCCAACTTATGACCTACAAGTAATAAAAGGATCTCTGTGACAAAAGTAATAACCCATTGAGATAGCTACATAAAATACTTATCTGTATGTTATACATTGTATTTGCAGCAGGAACATTAACCCTATGTTCTACTATATCATAAGTCAAAACTGTGACTAGACAAATAGCAGATCTTTCCCTCAAGTGCATTAACCCAGAGAGTTATCATGCCGTTGTAATTATCTTCCGAAAAATGGTAGGCACACAGCGATCTCTGCAGATGTATCTTATCTTGGATCAGCTTGTCAAGCAGAGGGCTTCCCTTGACCTTGGCCCCGGGATGACAGCACCATTCACACTGCTCCAAACTATCACTGGCGAGGAGTCCCCAACACAGAAAACAGTAGACAGGTAAAGGCTGACAGTGAAGGGGTTTAACGGAAGGACCTGGGACCCTAGGAGGGGAAAAAGAACCCTGGGCCTAAGTAGTGAATTGGCAGCTATGTTAGTGTGAGCGGGACAAACAAATAGAACACAGAGAAAGGAGCACTGTGAAACCCAGGGGGCTGTTGGTGTTAAGATGTTGACCCTCCCAGTGTCCTTGGAATAATAAATAAAGATTACCTGAGCAAGCGAGGGGTTGCATTGTTGGCTAAATCATTGAAGAGGGGACACTGTGTGGCAGGCATACATAATTAACCAAAGTGAGGCTACTGGCTGAGTAATTCAATATCGGTTGATGCCCAGAAAATAATTTTTGGGGACACACTACACAAAGCTCTTAGGGCGCCTCTAGCCTCAACTAACCAGGCAGTCCATGATGGGAAAGATAAAGCAGAGAAAGAGAGAGCAGGAGATCCACAAAAGCAAGTGTGAATTGATAAATATACAAAGCGCAGCAAATATGCCCACACCCCCTCTGCATCCTCCAATATGAGGGTGACACGCAGTCCAACAAATATGAAAGTGACTACAGACACAGTCCTCAAGGGACACAAACTGGGGAAGTTGCAGTGGATGTTTCACTGCTCCAAAATGACCTGTGGGGAGTGATAAAATTGTTCACCCTGGAAGAAGAAAGATTGTCCGAGGCAGAAGACACAATTATGACCCTGCACATTAAAATAACTCACCTAAAGGCTGAACTTAAGTGAAAGACAGGCAAGGATGTGCTAGAAGAATAATGGAAGAGTTCTAGGAATCCCAGAGGGAGCAGAAGGCACTAAACCTGAACTTTTTCTGCAACTATGTCTGAAATAGTTAAAAAAATATATTTTTATTCGTTTTTACAACAAAAAACATAGGAATAATCATAGGGGGCACAAAATGGCTCTCAATTGGAAACTTGTAACAAGTCAGCGAGACAGCATTTTATTAAAGCAGTTGCTTTGTTAGTCAACATGAGTGGGAATAGCATTTCAATAAGTGGGATGTCAACATTATATAAAGCTGTTACTACTATGACATGGTCAGTCGTACGATACAGTAGCATCGTCCTCCACAGCGTCCAATCCATACAAATCAATCCAACTTCCCCAAATTTTTAGAAATTTTCATGGGCAACCTCTACTTTTCGAAGTCACTCTTTCTGCAGCCATAACAAAATCCATGGCCTTCTGCCATTCCCCCATCGTAGGTACCTCGGGTGAACCCCATTGCTTAGCAATGTCACATTTAGCAGCAACCTGACCCATGTTACACAGAGGAAGTTTCATTCTTGGTATGCCCACCTCACTCGGTATTCCCAGCAACAGATATTTAGAGTCATTCAAGAGTTGTAACCCTAGGGTGGCGCCAAGCTCAGAGAGCATGCGGTTCCACTAGGATTGTGAAATTTGACATTTTTAATTGTATAAGACGTAGTCTGGCTCTAATCACCACTTTGCGGGGGGAACATCAGTGATGCCTCCCAATCTAGATTATCGAGTGTACTGATGTCTGTCTTCGATAGAGCCCATGATTATGATGTTATCGGGCACGTTATTATTGATCGTTTTATAAGTGTAGGATGTTGCTTTCTCTGGTATTTCCACCATTAAGAGCCTATTTTACAAGATGCATACTCTGGGATGTCTGGGGGGATGTGTTCAGCCAGTCAAGCATGTGAAAATTGCAGGTATTCATAATATTGGCAGTCATGTAGTTTGAATTCGTTCTTTAGGGAAACAAATGGCATTAGGGTCCCCCCCTCTAAGACGTCTCCTACTTTAGAAATCCCTATTTGGTCCCAGGATTTGAAGCCCTTTAGCTTGGTAATTTCTTTCAGGATCTTGCTCAGCCATAGCAGGATTTTGATGGTGATCTTGTGTTTACAACCCATATACGAGGTTGCCCTATCCCAGGCCTGCAGCGTCACTTTAATGGCAGGTAGCAAGTCACTCTGCCCTCCACCTCCATAAAAGGAGTGTTGGTAGGGCCTGGGGTAAAATTGTAATATTTCCAGGGCGTAGGTGGTTGATCACCTTCTACAGAAGCCAGTCATTGATGGCTACCAGGTTGGCTACCCAGTAGAAGGCCTGATGTCAGGAAGGGTGATGCCGCTGTTGTAGGCATTTTGTTGGAGCTTACGGAGGGCTATTCGGCTGTGACCATGCGCCCATAACAGTGTCCATAATTCTCTGTCTATTTTGGAGAAAATGTCATCTGGAAGATTACAGTATATGTTCTGTAGGGCATACAGGAATTTCAGGAGGGTGATCATTTTAAATAGGGCTGCATTGGCCAACAGTGCCAGGGGAAGGTATTTCCAGCTGTGTACGTCTGCCTAAAATTCAGTTAGGATGAGCATGGCAATGCATTTCACAGGGTCTGGTGTAACATACATACCCAAGTCTGGAAATTCCTCTTTGGTTATTTTAATTCTCTGAGGAAGGGCTGTTGAGTCAAGACTTTCTCCAAGGGGAAATACTACAGATTTTTCCCAATTAGTTGTATAGCCGGAATGCGATCTATAACGCTCAAAGGAGCAGACCTGTGGGAGTGAATCCTTAGGATGGGAGACGTAGAGCAGGATGTCATCAGCATATAAAGAGATTTTTTTCTTCTGGAATTGGGAAGCCGTGGACCTGGAAGCCTTTTATCCCTGGGTGGGCACGCACCAGGCAAGCCAAGGGTTCCACCAAGTGGGCAATGAGGAGCAGGGAGAGGGGGCATCCCTGTTGGGTTCCTCGCGTAACAGGAAAGTCGGAGGACAGCCGCCTGTTCACCCTCACTGTAGCCAATGGGCCCCTTTAGAGCAAAGATACCCAATCCCTGAAGTGTGGTCCGAATCCCATTTGTGCCAGGGTCTGAGTCATAAAGGGACAGTGGATAGCATCAAAAGCTTTCTCAGCTTCGAGGGAGACCAGTAGGTGGGTATCTTGTCTAGGGATGACTGTCATCAGCCAGTTATGAAGCCTACACAGGTTTCCCCTGGTAGATCGATTCAGCATGAAGCTTGATTGGTCATTGTGTATTAGCGAGGTGATCACGCCAAGGATTCTGGTGCTAAAAGGTTGGCTAGGACTTCGGTCTCTACATTTATCTGTGAAATCGGTCGGTAGGAGCCACAGGAGGTTGGGGTTTTGCCTGACTTAAGTATGACTACAATCATGGCCTTTTGGAGGTCGGGGGGGAGTGTCCTGTCTTCTCACACTCTAGAGCAGAGGTCTTCAAACTGGGGGGTGGGCCCCCCTAGGAGGACCTCAAGGGGTCCCGGGCGTGTCGCCAAACTCTGGCCAAAAGAAGCATTAAACAGATAACAGGCCTTTGTTTTAAACAAAAGCATGTTATTGCATTTAAAAAAAGGTAACATCACCTGACTGCAATGCTTAAATAGGTCTGGACATATTTAAACATTGCCATCTTTATAAAATATTTGTGAAACATTCTGAGGGGGGGCCATAGATTTTTGTTTTTCAACTGGGGTGGGGCGCGGCATTAAGAAGTTTGGAGACCACTCCTCTAGAGTGAAGCTGGAACAGGTGGGGGCAAGTAAATCTATCTGTTTATTGAAAAATTCAGCTAGAAGGCCAATCGGTCTCAGGGTTTTCCCAGATCAGAGGTGACGTACGTATAGAAGTTTGGACTTCTATTAAGGTAATATCTCCGTCCGGGAGATCTACATCTGCAAGGTAGTCTTTGATCTGGGTAGCGTCCGCTTGTGGAAGAGCCTCATAGAGAGCTGCATAGTAAGATGCAAATGCTCTTGTGATGGCCTCATCAATCAATCAATCAATTAAAAAAAATTATAGAGCGCGTACTCACCTGTAAGGGTCTCCAGGTGCTGGTGGAGGGGGGGGGGGCGATTACTGTTCGAACAGCCATGTTTTGAGGTTTTTTCTGAAGAGCAGGAGGTTCTGAGTCTTGCGGAGGTTGGTGGGGAGGGAGTTCCAGGCCTTGGGGGCGAGTTAGGAGAAGGATCTGCCTCCGGTGGTGGGGCATTGGATGCGGGGGACTGTGGCTAGTGCGAGGTCTGCGGAGCGGAGTTGGCGAGTGGGAGTGTGGAGGTTCACTCTTTCGTTGAGGTTGTGTGCGTGGAGGAGGATTTTGAAGGTGATCCTCTTGTCGATCGGAAGCCAGTGAAGGGATCTGAGATGTGAGGAGGTGTGTTCATGTCGTGGGAGGTCCAGGATGAGGCGGGCGGCTGCGTTCTGGATCCTCTGGAGTTTGCGTTTGAGTTTGAGTGTGGTGCCGGCATAGAGGGCGTTTCCGTAGCCTAGCCTGCTGCCGATGAGTGCGTGGGTGACGGTCTTTCTGGTCTCTATGGGAATTCATTTGAAGGTTTTTCACAGTATGCGGAGGGTGTTGAAACAGGAGGAGGTGATGGCGTTGATTTGCTGGGTCATGGAGAGGGAGGGGTCCAGGATGATGCTGAGGTTGCATGCGTGGTTTGCAGGTGTTGGAGGGGGACCTAGGGCGGTGGGCCACCAGGAGTCGTCCCTTATGGTTTTGTTGGGCCCGAAGATGATGATTTCGGTTTTGTTGGAGTTGAGCTTGAGGTGGTTTGCTGTCACACATGTGGCGGTGTCAAGGATTCCAGCGTGGAGGTTGGTTTTGGTGTGGTAGGGTTTCGGGTGAGGGAGATGATGAGCTGGGTGTCGTCTGCGTAGGATATGATGATGATTCCGTGTGGTCGGAGGATGTTTGCGAGCGGGGTCATGTAAATGTTGAAAAGGGTAGGGCTGAGGGAGGACCCTTGGGGGACTCCGCAGATGATTTTGGTGGCTGTGGAAGGGAGGGAGGCAGACTTTCTGGGTTCTTTTGGTGAGGAAGGAGGTCAGCCAGTCTAGGGCCTTGTGTTGAATACCTTCGTTGTGGAGGCGTGTGTGGAGTGTTTGGTGGCAGACAGTGTCGAAGGCAGTGGAGAGGTCCAGGACGATGAGTGCGACGGTCTCGCCCTTGTCGACTCTGGTTCTGATGTCATCAGTACATGCGATGAGGGCGGTTTCAGTGCTGTGGTTCTTGCGGAACCCAGACTGGGTGGTGTCGAGTGTGTTGCTTTCCTCTAGGAAGTGAGACAGGCGGGTGTTCACTAGTTTCTCAGCGACCTTGGCGGGGAAGGGGAGGAGTGAAATTGGGCAGTAGTTGGTGAGGTCATCAGGGTCTGCTTTGGGCTTTTTCAGGAGTGCAGTGACTTCTGCGTGCTTCCAGGGGTCTGGGAAGGTGGCGTCATCGAAAGAGCTGTTGATTATGTCGCGAAGCTTGGGAGCGATGGTTGGGCTGACTTTGTTGTAAATGCGGTGGGGGCAGGGGTCCGAGGTGGAACCTGAGTGGAAGGAATTCATCGTTTTTTCAGTTTCTTAGTCGTTGGTAGGGGCCCAGATGAGTAGCAGGTTGGGGCGGGGGGTCTTTGCTGATCGAGTCGGTGAGTGTGTGGCGTGTGGTGTGAAGCTGTTGTGTATGTCTAAGATTTTGCGGTGGAAATGGTTGGAGAGGTAGTCGCAGAGGAGTTGTGTGTGCATGGGGTCGATGTTGCTGGCTTTGGGTTTGGAGAGCTCTTTGATGATGGTAAAGAGTTCCTTGCTGTTGTGTGAGTTACTGTCTATGCGTTCCTTGTAGTATGCTCTTTTGGTGGTGCGTATAAGTTGGTTGTGTTTGCAAATGGTGGATTTGAGGGTAGAGAAGTTGGTGGTTGAGGGTTCCTGTCGCCAAGCTTTCTCTGTTTTGCGGCATTCACGCTTGGAGTCTTGGAGTTCAGAGGTAAATTAGGGGGCGTTCTTGATGTTGCGGGTGGTGATGTTTTCCTGAGAGGGGCGAGTGAGTCTGCGCAGGTTGTGATCCATTGTGTGAGGTTATGGGCAGCAATGTTGGGGTCGTTGGTGTTGGGGGTTCTGCGCAAGTTGGGAGTTCAGGTGTTCTGTGGGGATCTTGTCCCACATGTGGTAGGGTGTGGTGTGTTGGTGGTGGTGTGTGGGTGATTTGGAGAAGGAGAAGTGGACACAGTGGTGGTCAGTCCAGTGGAGTTTGGTGGTGTGAGTGTAGGTAATGTGGTAGCTCGAGGTGAAGATTGCATCTAGTGTAAGTCACCGAGGAGGATGTAGTCTGTGGAGGTGAGGGCGTGAGGGCTGATGGTGTCGGCGATGGCGTCACATAAGGGGGGGCGAGGCCCTGGTGGTCTGTAGATGAGGGTTCCTCTGAGGGTGGTGTTGTCATTTATGTGAATTAGGAAATGCATGTGTTTTGCACTGTCTAGGGTGTCGTGGGTGTTGGTGGTGACCTTAATGGTGTTTTTGTGTATAAAGGCGATGCCACCTTCTGGTTTATTTAAGCGGTCTCTGCGATGGAGTTTGTATCCATTTGGGGTGGCTGTGGCTATGTCAGGCTCAGATGAGGGGTTCATCCAAGTTTCCGTGAGGAAGACAATGTCTGGTGAGTGTGATGTGATAAGGTCCCAGAGTTCAATGGTATGCTTGTGTAAGGAGCGGGTGTTTAGGAGTATGCAGTTAAGGTAATTGTGGGGGCTGTTGTTGTTGTGGTGCGCAATGGTGTTGGTGTGGGGGGGTGTTAGTGGGGTTGTGGGGTGTGTTGGTGTGGGGGGTTTTGGTGTTGCTGTGGGTTGTGAGGGAGCAGGAGAACCGGCAGGCGTAGCAGGTGAAAGGTCCTTGCGTGTGTTTGGGGTTGGCTTGGGTGCAGGCGGGGATGGTCCTGGGTTGAGGGAGTGGAGTGTGGTTGTTGAGTAGTGTTGTCTGGGGAGGTCTGGGTTAGGGGGACCAGGGGGACTGGCGCTGGGCATGGTCCAGGCGCGGACGGGCGCTGACGGGCTTGCCTCTGGCACGCTTCCGGTGCGCCCGCTACGCTCACCCGCCATTAAGAGGGTGGGGTGGGAGGGTGGAGCAGCTGGGAGGCGGGAGGGAGGGCCAATGGGTGTGCGAGGGGGGCGGGGCCGCAGGGGAGGCAGCGGCAGGGGGAACAGTGACCGGCCAGAGCCGGTAGCAAAAAACAGGCGGTGAGAGACTGCTGAAGCGTAAGATATACAGAGGGGGGCAGGGGGGCAGAGACGTGCAAAAAACACAAAGGGTCATGACAGATGCAAAATACACGGCGATAAAAATACAAATAACAGCAGCAACACAAAGGAATACTCATGCGGCAAAAATAAACGGCGATGCAGATAACAGAGACAGAAACAGACACAGAAACAAATTAAAGCAACACAGAAGGAATACTCATGCTACAAATGCAGGGAAAGCCCACCACTAGGCACCAGGGATGAGGTGCAGGCGGGTGCCTGCAGGTGGAGGAGGGCCTCAAACTGCTGTCCAGGCGGCAGTCCACAGTATCAGGGGCACGGGGCAGGCTGGTGGAGCCAAGTGAAACTCCTGGCCAGAACCCGGTCAGGGAGTTACACGAGGCTCTGCACAGCGGCCCCCATAAAGAGGGTGGGATGGGAGGGTGGAGCAGCTGGGAGGCGGGAGGGAGGGCCAGTGGGTGTGCGAGGGGGCGGGGCTGCAGGGGAGGCAGCGGCAGGGGGAACAGTGACCGGCCAGAGCCGGTAGCAAAAAACACGGGCGATGAGAGACAGGTGAAGTGAAAGACATATGGGGGGCAGGGGGGCAGAGACGCGCAGAAAACACAAAGGGTCAGGACAGATGCAAAGTACACAGCGATACAAATACAAATAACAGAAGCAATATTATAGCAACACAAAGGAATACTCACGCAGCAAAAAATAAACGGGGATGCAGATAACAGAGACAGAAACAGAAACAGACACAAAAACAAATTACAGCAACACACAAGGAATACTCACGCGACGAACGCAGGGAAAGCCTACCACTTGGCACCAGGGATGAGGCGCAGACGGGTGCCTGCGGGCGGAGGAGGGCCTCAAACTGCTGTCCAGGCAGCAGATCACAGTATCAGGGGCACGGGGAAGGCTGGTGAAGCCAAGTGAAACTCCCGGCCAGAACCTGGTCAGGGAGTTACACCATCAGTGGTGTGCAGGGAGCCCTCCCCGTCTCGTATTTGTCGAACCCATCGAGTCTCCAGCTCTCTGTGGTTCAGCCAGGCCAGTAGTTTCTCAGCATTGTCCCCTGCCTCGTAGAGGCGGTGATGGGTGGCCATCATTTGGAACAGACTGCAGCAGTGGTCAATTCCTAGTATTTGTTGCATAGGGCTTCTAGTTGTCTAGTCAGTAGTGGGTCAGGTGAAATGATATGTCTAGCTCCTAATGTTAGGAGTCTTTGTTCTATGGCTTCCACTGCTTTGGTAGCCTTCTTCCTCTTAAATGCGACAATATTTTGGAGCCTGTCCCTCATCACTGCCTTGTAGGCTTCTCGTAGCATGGCGGGGGATGTCACTGAGTCATCATTGATAGTGAAATAAAGCTTGGTTTCAGTATGCACCTCAAGCATCGTGGATTTGTTGGTAAGTTTCAAAGCACTGAGTCTCCAAACACTGGAGGTGTCCCAGGGTTTTGGCCCTATTGTCACCCATAGGGGGGATTGGTCTGCGAGTCCTTGTGCCAAATATTCTTCCCTGGGTACCGGAGCTACCTCCCTGCCCTGTGCTAGGATGTAGTTGAGTCTGCAGTAAACTTGGTGTGCCCTGAAATAGTAAGAATAGTTGTAACTATGGGAGTGGAGGCGTCTCCACTGGTCTGTAAGGCCCAGTGTGTCAGCAAAGTGAGCTAGGGGTGTGTTTCTGGGCTGGTGCTGTGTCGCAAATGGTCTATTGATGTTGGGGGATATTACCTCTTTAAAATCGCCTCCCATGATATGTAGCACTGATTGAGCTTCAAGTAGAATATTGGTGAGTTTAGTTAGTGTGTATGCTTGAAGGCGAAGGGGGAGCATAGGCACTAATCAGGGTCACTTGTCCTACCCCAGATTCCCTGGACTGCTACATAAGTTCTAATGGATTCAACCAGAGTTTCTGCACCTGGAATCAATATTACCACTCCCCTCGACCCAGTCGTAAAAGCCAGCATGTGCCAGTACAGAATATGTCCCTCTACCCAAGAAGAGACAGGGTGTTCCCTTGAGATGGGTCTCCTGCAAGAGGACCACTTCCGGTTTGAGGTGTTTAAGGTAAGCTGTGACCAGTCTCCTTTTGATCTTGCTCCCCATCCCGTTTACATTTCATGAAAGGACGGAGTGCTGCTACGAGCGCCCCTCAGTGGAGTATGCCATGGTTAGTCGGTGATGTCTGTCGTCTACTCTCAACACAGTGGCCCTCATTATGACTTTGGCGGTCAGCTGACTGTCACGCCGGCGATGGCAGTAGTACCGCCGCCAGGCTGGCAGCGAAGACCGCCATATTATGACCACGGCGGTGATCCTTCCCACATACAGCCAATGCACCGCCTGAACTGCCAGTGTGGTCCGGCCACCAACCACTGCAGTCGCCATCTTTAGCCCTGAGGAACACCATTTACCGCCCACTATATTAAGACATGGCAGATCGCCAAGATTTCTGGGGAGGGACCACCGCCACGAAAAGCCTGGCGGAAACGATCCATATAAAAGGACACACTCACCTCCAGGGACACAGAGCAGTCCGCAGCCGCCATGGTACTTGAACTGGAAGTCCTGCCGATACTGTATCACGCAATGGTAGTCCAGGAGCAGCAACACTGATGAAGACGACGACGGTGAGTACACCCGCCTAGCACACAAGGGAGAGAGGGGAGAGTGACACACCAACACCGTACACACATACCACACACGGAGACCAATCCGCTGAAAAGTACAACATTAACATAAGGCTGAAAAGTACAACAATAACATAAGCCAGAAGTAAAGAAAGCCAGGACAAATACCTGTGATTCAGCCACTGTATTCCAGTGGGAATTGCAGCCATGAAAAAAACAGAACTATGTACAAAGGGCCATTGGCCAATCCAATTGTCCATGGCAACCCACAAGGCAACAAAATAAGCCCAACTTGACTCCTGACAGCCCAAGTGACCCCACTGGGCAGGGAAATCAATGTGGAAGGCAGGCACCTGTGCTCTGTAGTGGGAGGTTTTTTACAGCGGGTGGGACATTTGCAACACCGGGGGGCCATGAGAGGACTGGGAGCTGGAGGGACTAGGCTGAGGGAGCAGGACCTTATGTTTTGGGACAACACGGGGAGGGACAGGAGTAGGGAAGAGGTCAAGGTGGGAAAGGAAATGTTTTTTAGGTACAGTTGGGCAGAGTGTTGGAGGAGGTTTGGGAGTGGAGGTAGAGGGAGTGGTTGTAGAAGGTGGAGGTGTGCTGGACTGGATTGTAGGTGCATGTACAGTGTGCATGTGTGAGGTGGATGGCTGTTGAGTGTCTGCGTTGGGAGCGTTTATGTGTTTTGGGAGAAGGGGGCTGAGAGGGAGGGAGAGGACGAACAGGTCGTGTGAATGTTTGTTGGGATGGTGTCTGAAAGTAAGGTGGGTGTGCTGCTTGAGGATGTGATGGTGTTGGTGGTGACTGCGCATGTGGTGAATAGGGTGCTAGTCTGTGTGTCTGCTGTTGTGGTGACTGTGGGCAAGGCTGAACAGGTGGCAGGATCTGTGACTGAGGATGCAGTGCTTGCAGGTGTGAGTGCTGATGTGACTGTGAGGGAGGAGGTGGAGGGGGACACAGTGGAAGCAGTGGCTGTTGTTGTGTGTGCTTCTGTGTGTTGGCTGTGTGTATGCTTGTGGTGTGATCTGTGGTGCTTGTGCTTGTCTTTGCGAGTCCTGTCTGTTGTCTTGGGTGCATGCTTGTCTGATTGTGTGCTTGGGATGGGTGGGGAGAGAGGGCTCTGGGACTGGGTTCAGGTAGTTGGAGGGGAGACAGAAGAACTAGGGACACTTGCTACCATCAAAGAGGAGGCCAGACCCTGAAACAATCTCTGTAGGCCAGACAAGCCACCGTGAATGCCCTCAAGGTAGGCATTGCATTGCTGCATCTGGGTGCCCCTCCTCCTTCACCAGATGATGCTAATGCACACAAGGACAGGAGACGAAAGGAGGGAAGGTGGGGGAGAAAGAAAGGCACAGTGTCAATAACAGCGCATATGGCATACATATCACAATGACTCACTGGTAATTACACTATGTGGTAACAACCACAATGCCACACCATTGTCTGGGAACAATGACTAAAATGAACTTTGCAGACACAACCATCTGCACACCTACTGAGACTAACTAATACATGTATGCCTGTTGACAAAGGCACAGCTACTCTACTCCGACGAACTGACTGCACAACGTGCAATTGCCAGGTCACACCACCTAGGTAGTGGACATCAGAGCATCACTCCAACACTGGTGAGTCAGGATGTAGGCCCTTACTGAGGCTGGAATACCAGCAAATGACCAATACCAATTGTACATACCACTAACCATAGTTATGCAGAACTTAACAACATAACTTATAAGGGCATACTGAGGCATACACTGACTATTACCTTGCCATCCAAAGACCATGCCAGGCATTAGGAAAGAAATGTACACTCACCCACTTGTGGCTGCTGTGCTGCCCTCAAGCGCCCATCCAACTCTGGGTTGGCCACCGCCAGTATGCGGGCCTTTAGGGTGGTCAGGGTCCGACGGGCATCCCTCCCTCACTGGGAGGATGTCCCCAGCTGGGCCTCAGCGGTCTTATGAGGCCAGCATCGCAAGTCCCCCCACCCCTTTCTACAGTGGGTGCTCCTCTGGCTATGGACCCCCAGGGTCCGCATGTCCTTTGCAATGGCACGCCATAAGCCTTTCTTCTGATGAGTGCTGACCTACATAGGAAACAAAGACAGAAGGACGCCATTAACTACACACTACATTCTGTTACAGCAATGGACGACATACTG
The DNA here is from genome assembly GCF_031143425.1 of Pleurodeles waltl. Classification (NCBI taxonomy): domain Eukaryota; kingdom Metazoa; phylum Chordata; class Amphibia; order Caudata; family Salamandridae; genus Pleurodeles; species Pleurodeles waltl. Next base: position 310,302,397 of record NC_090449.1, on the reverse strand, counting down.
CATTGATGCCACATTCATCTTACAGATCACTCGTACCTCTTTATATATATTTCATACAGCAAACAACCCTCCGTAAAGGACACACTGCATGCACACACATACATGTAGATACAGCCATGTTGCATCCAAAATATCTAAAAAATATCACCTGTTGATCTGGTGGCCCATACAACTGTCTATGTAAGGGTAGGACGTCATCCACAAGCTTCTCCAGTTCTTTGGATGTGAATGCTGGGGCCCTATCCCCTGTAGCACGGGCCGTTGTGAGTTCTAGACACAGGACACAGTACCTCACGCAGTGGAGGACTTGATAGGGTGAAGTCAGTAGACCAGTGACATGGGCATCTGAAAATGGCGGTCACGCCCACGCCAGTAATCACCATCACCGCCGGCAGTGATCATCATTGGCTTCTGTTCTCCATAGACTGCAATGTTAACCAATGAGGAGGTGCACGGCGGTTCAGACCGCCGTCGGCCATGACATCAAACACCAGCTGAGTGAGGTCACTTCCACCTTTCCTCTGCATGCAGGGCAGGTGGGTGCCATTTCATGATGACTGTACTCATGGTAGTCAATTAAATGTGTGTCATGGGTGCCTATGGTACACACCAAGGCAATTGCAACACGTCTAGATTTTAGGTTTTGGGGAGACTCTGGCTCTTCAACGAGAGCTCATACCAGTGCACTGCTTGCAGAGGAGTAGTTGACAAAACATGCTAAATGTGATGGTACAAATCATGTCTCACAACTCCGACTGCATCTGTGAGGCAGTAGGGCAAATGAATGAGAAAGTATGGTTTCAGAAGTCCATTTGCGTGTAGAGTACACCAGAGCAGATTCCAATCATTGGTTGCCTGAAATGTATTAGACAGCTCTATTCCAAGAAAGAGGGGGGGGGATATATAGGGATGGTGCTCACAGAAACTACACCATTAATTAGTAATCAAACAATTATTGATATCACAGTGCTCTTGGAAGGAGGGTCCTCCCAACTCCCACAAATTTCTCAAAGAGAAAATAACACAGATCAAATGAAAATCCAAGGCACTCGGGACTGTTGGTTTGGACTACGGTCAAGGTGAACATTTCAGAGAAAATAAACAAGAAATTGGACTCAAGCTGCTGTCTTTTGATTATACTTTTTTTGCATTAATTCCAATGACAAGAAGAAGATGTTTGATTACACTAGTCATGGACACTAATGTTCTCTTTATTTGCATGAGTGCCTATGATTTTCATTTCATCTGTATTAGACAGCTCTGTTTACGGTGATGTGTGTCTATCCTTCTTGCTATCACACACTTGTGATGTTTGGTTTGTTCAGATACCAACCACTTACGGAGGAGGAGGAGGAATGCACCCGTGTACAGACCCTTAGTCGACTTGGCTACACTGGAAGAACGCCATATAGTTCTCACCTGTCGTCTGGACAGGGCCACAGTTATTGAACAATTGGAGCCAGATCTCATTCCTGCTTTTCGTAGTCCTACTGCTATACCTCCTACAGTACAGGTGCTGTCAGTGCTCCACTTCCTGCCCAGTAGATCATTTCAGGTGACAGTGGGCTTGGCTGCAGGTATGTCACAGCCAGGGTTTTCTAATGTGCTGAGTAGAGTTTTGACTGCCTTGCAGAAACACATGAACAGCTATATCTCATTCCCCCAAAGTGATGACTTGCCCACTGATAAGGCTGCTTTCTATACAAAAGGACACATTCCACATGTGATTGGGGCCATTGACGGTACCCATATTGCTTTGGTTCCGCCCAGGATAAATAAGCATGTGTTCCGAAATAGGATGAATTACCTTTCTATAAATGTGCAGATGGTGTACCTTGCTGATCAGTATATTTCCCACGTTACTACCAAGTTTCGAGGATCTGTGCATGATGCCTGTGTAATGAACAGGGGGGTCCCACAGATGATGGCACAACTGCAGAGAGATGTTTCGCACAATGTATGTCACTGTATGTCACCTGGAGTTGTCCTCTATGCTATTGTACACGTGTAATGTGTGTTTCTCAACAATTTCCAGGTGACTCCGGCTACCCAAACCTATCCTGTTGACACCAGTGAAGAATCCGAGGACAGGGGCAGAGAATTGATACAATGAGGCACATGGACAGACCAGAAGAGTCATTGAAAGAACATTTGGGCTCCTGAAAGCCAGGTTCGGTGCCTCCACATTACTGGTGGATCACTACTCTACTCCCCTGGAAAGGTCTGCCAAATAGTGGTGGCCTGCTGCATGCTTCACAATTTGGCCCTCAGACGGCATGTACCATTCCTGCAAGAGGAGGGGGAGAGACAACACCTGTGGCAGGAGAGTACACTCAAGACAGGTGAGTGAAGTGATGAAGGTGGGGAGGGGGAGGATGTGGACAACAGGACACATCTGATCCACCAGTACTTCCAATGACACTCAGATAAGACTGTCTTTCTGTTTACACCACCATTCCAATGAAGAGCTGTGTGGCAGCTATGATGTACCAAGCACAAATGTGTGCCTTCTGTAACCTGACACTTCCATCTGTGGTCAGTCATGCCAGTGATATGATGATTGTGAAATTTTTATTCTGCCTATGCAATATATCATCTGTTTTGCAGTTTCAAATACATGCCCACATCAAACTGTGTCCTCATTCCATATAGTACTTAGCATTTGTTGCTGGGAATGTTGTGTGAGTTACAATGTGCTTACACAACCGCTCTGTGACTTCTTTGTCCCTGACAGTTTGGCCTGGACTAGGTGGTCCAGAGGAGGGATTGGCATAATGACAATACGGCATGGCTAAAACTGTGGTATCTTGTCTGAGGCCCTTACATAAGTTGTTTCACTTCACTTCTGGTTTTGAGTTGATGTGAGAGATGAATGTAGGCTGTTATGTTCACGGGGATCATGTTGCTTTACTTTCTTTAACTTCTCATTTGAATGTCACAAATGGTTTCCGTTTTTACAGATGTTGGTGTGGTCACTACTGTGAACTCATGTAATACCTACAGACTGCTTTCACAAAGTTTGTTGGATGGTGACTTGTGGCATGCTCTTACACTGGTAATGTATACCCCAAGCTGACTGTACATTGGATGGATTCACACTTTACATTACATTTGCACAGGATAATAAAGGTCAAGTCATTGCATGTTGATGAAATAACAGCACAAATGTTTCAGTTGTGTTTAAGTGTGTTTATTGAAATGACAAAAAGGAAAGGATAGTGCAGAAGAGTGGGGTGATGGTGGACACAGTCCTCAGTGTAGATGCCCAGTTAGTTTGTAGCACAGGTCCAGTATCCATGGGGCTATAGGAAATTGGAGCAATAGCAGTCCAAAGTAAACACGGTGTCTCAGTGGCACACAAGGGAGACGTGTAGGAGAGGCTCACTTCCTGGTAGTGGTTTGGGTCTTGGCTACAGTCTCTGGTGGATGTCTGGGTCGCAGGGAACGTTTGTGGGATGGTTCTGCTGCAGAGGGAGGGGTGCTGGTGGTCTGTGAGTCTTGTGGCAGGTCCCCCTGTCCACTAGCTGCAGCAGATGTGGAGGGCTGGTTAGTACACTGACTAGTGGAAGGGGCCCGCTGGTGTGTTGTGTACTCACGCATGATGGTAGCCATATCACTGAGCACCCCTGCAATGGAGGCCACAGTGGCATTGAAGGCCTGCAACTGTGGCAAAACCTCCTGGTGGTGTTCCCCCTGCAGCCTTGGTTCTCTTGCAAGATGGTAAGAACCTGGCCCATCCTGTCTTGGGATTTCTGGTATGCTCCCAGGATATGTGACAGTGCCTCTTGGGCAATCGGGTCCCTGGTTTGGCCGGCCCCTTGGCGTAGAGATATCCTCCCCTGGCCCTGGCCCCCTGTGCCTGTGCCCCCTGAACTGTGTGCCCGCTCAACTGACACCAGGACCTTCTTCGTCTTGCCAGTGAGCTGATGTCTTGGGTCCCTGTACAGGTGGGCACACTGTTGATTGACGTGTCCTAGGGACGAAGGTTTGGGGACGTTGAGTGGCTGCTGTGGTAGTGGAGTCCACTGTGGGGTGCTCTGAGGTGGCCTGTGGTGTCTGACTGACCAGTGGTACCGGATGGGCCAGGGAGATCTTCCAGATCCAGAAATCCAGAGTTGCTGTCATCACTGGGGCCTTCTTCTGATGGAGGACTGGGTTGACGTGGCACATGCTGCTAGGTGACATTGGCTGGGGTACCTGTGGCCATGTATGATATTTGTTTATTTCATTCTCAAATACATATTCAACATTTATGGGTTACTCTCTGGGATGGGTGTGGTTTTTCCACCTTTGGTTTGTGTATGGTGAAGAATTGTGGGATTTGTTGTGCTTCATGCTGACCATGCATTACTCATGTGTGTGAATGATGACCTTGGAGAGGTGTACTTGAAGTGGGTAGGGTATGCAGGGGAAAATTATTGAGGGTGATTATGTGGGTGGTTCTCAGTTTGGGATGGATTTGGGTGAAGGGAGATATGGTGACGGGGAGACATGCTATGCAGGTGTACGTGGTGGTGGTGAAGTAATGGTGGCTTACCAGTGTCCAGCCCTCCATTGATTCCAGTGAGGCCCTCAGGATGCAGGATAGCCAAGACTTTCTCCTCCCATGTTGTCAGCTGTGGAGGAGGAGGTGGGGATCCACCGTCAGTCTTCATTACGGCAATGTGGTGCCTGGATGCCATTGCACACACCTTCCCTCGTAGGCCGTTCCACCTCTTTCTAATGTCATCCCTTGTGCGTGGATAGGTTCCCACGGAGTTCACTTTGTCCTCTATTCTCCGCCATAGCCCCATATTCTTGGCAATGGATATCTGCTGGACGTGTGCACCGAACAGCTGTGGCTCTACCCTAACAATTTCATCTACCATGACCCGCAACTCCTCATCAGTGAAGCGGGGTTCTTTGTGGGGACATGCCGTTTGTGTAGTGTGTATGTTGTGCAGAGAGTGGAATGTTGGGTGGGGGTGCAGGTTGTGTGAGTATGTGGGATGCTGTGAAGTAGTGATTGAGTGCAGTGTTGTGTGTGTTTGGTGTTGAGGTATGATGTGTGGTGTGTTATGCGTGAAGGGTTTATAGGTGGCTGTGGTTTTTGTGTGCAGTCCTGGAAATATGTGAGCTGGCAATGTGTAGCAGAATTTTCGAGTTTGGAAATAATTGTGGTTTGTGTGTGGTTGTGTTTTATATTGCTGTTGGTGGGTGTGCACGGTGTGTGTATGTGTGTCAGGTGTGGGTTTTTCAATCTGGCCAATGTTGGCTTCTGTTGGTGTGGAGTGGCAAAATTGACCGCAGTGGTCCGCACCGCCAATGGGTAACCGCTGTTGAGTGACCCCTGTGGTAAATCGTGGGTCTTAAATTGGAGGGAGGTTTGTTGTAGGTGTGGCGGGGAGGTTGGTGGGACCGATTCTCTCCTGCCTTTGTTGGTTCTGGCGGGATTGTAATTTTGGGTGCTTTCTGGCGGTTTTGTGTTTGTGACTCATGATATGGCGGGTGGATTACTGCCTTCGCAGTGGTGTTTTGGCGGCCATCACCGCAGCGGTCTTTGGTAAAGACCGCCAAAGTCATAATGAGGGCCAATGTGTGTGAACTAAGCCGTCTTAGCAATTGTCTCATTGGTTGATGCCCCACAATACTGTTTCAACAAAACAAACATTATTGTGTAACTGAAAACCCCCACCACCCATCCCGCCCTCATGCAAAAACCCAAAACATGTAAGGGATACACGAGGCAGGCCCAACTTGGGGGATCTGTCGCCCTCCCCATCCCAACCAGTTAAAACAAAATTTTAATTACTGAAACAGAATGGAGAGGAGGGGGTGGGACGGGATCTGGGAATGGAGGAAAAGAGGCAGAGCCCGGGAAGGGAGGAAAGGCAGGAGAGGAACAAGGATGAAGTTGGTGAAGAAGTCGGGAATGGGAGAAGAAAGAAAAGCAGTGCTTGCAAGTCAACAGTGCATTGTGGCAAAACAAATGATTCTAGAGGGGAATGGTGCCTCCGAGCCTTTGGCTATTCAGTTGCCACTTCTGGAGTTTGACGCTTCGTGTCCATAAGCTGGATTTGGGCTCGCCGGGCATCCCCTCTCCACCCCCCTCTAAAGCTCCCCCACCCTGTCTTTAATTCTTTGACTGGAACTGTTGATACCTAAGAAAGAGTGTGTGAAATAGTTGTGTTGGTTGAGGAGGGTGCAAGCCCTTCTCAAGCAATAGCAAGGGTGAACCACAAAAGTCAGTAAATTAACCTGTGCTTAACCCTTTAGTAGCACGGAGAAAGATGTGGCCCATGGTTTTAGAAAAGGGCAAAGGAGACTGCCTTCTTTTCAAGGCAATAACTATCAATAATGAAGAAGTAGCAGAGGGACTGGGGCCATGGACTGTGAGGAGCCCACTACATCACAATTACAACTGTCTGCCTTTAGAAAAGCAATCAGGCTTAACATGGAGGTGATGTGTAAACTATTTCTGCAGTACACAAACAGTAATAAAGTGAAAACACAACACAAAAAAATGCTAGCATCTGTTTAGAAAAAAAGGGTAAATTTTAATGAAATATTTAACCCCAAAACGAAAAAAAAATCAATCAGTAGAAGCAGAGATATGTAATTTTAAGGATTTCAGGTAAGTATAGCGCCTAAAAGCATAACGCACCACTCTCGGTTAGCTGGTGATGCGAAACCAGGTGAAAGTCACAAGTTCATGCCAAATGCAATGGAGACGGTTGAATACAGGGACGAAGTTAGTCCTGTTGAAAAATGTACCTTCTATAGCAGAGGTCTTCAAACTTCTTTTTGCTCTGTGCCCCTCTAAGCAAAATGTTTTGGAATCGGACCCTACTCCAAACTTTTATGGCAAGTATAGTGAGAGCAGGAGGGGCCGGGCTGAGCTCTGGGGAAAGGAGTTTAGATAATTTCATGGGTATTTTATCTGTAGCTGATAATCCATACTATATGAGAGACTTATAAGTTTAGGTACATCAAACAAAATCAGAAATTGACCAAAACACTAAGCCCCATAATTGAGGTGTTGTGAGCCTGGGTCCCAAATTAAATGCACTGGGTGCACTAATGTTATCAGTGGTCCTGAGAAGCAGGCTGCCTCCTCTGTCACTTTCACGACTTTCCCTCATCCCTGGACATCACTTCAATCTTGAAACAGATTTTCTGCCTCTGAGTAAAAAATTAGCTCCCGTGTGTTTTCTCCTCCTTGCAGCAAGACTGCCCTCTGCTGTAACACTAGCAAGGAAATTAGGGCCAGATGTACGAATGTCCTGAATAGCGACTCGCAATTTGCGAGTAGCAATTCAGGATGCAGGATGGTGTCCCTGACACCAAGTGCGACTCGCAAGGGGGTCGCAAAGGCCCACCTCATTAATATTAATGAGGTGGGTCGCAATTTGCGACCCCATTGCGGCTCGCAGCACTCACAGGGATGGTGGCCTGCTGGAGACAGCAGACCACCATGTCTGTGACTGCTTTTAAATAAAGCAGTTTTTTTTTGTAATGCAGCCCGTTTTCCTTAAAGGAAAACGAGCTGCATTACAAAATGAAAAAATGAAATGTTTCAGTTTCATTTTTTCAGAGCAGGCAGTGGTCCATCAGAGGACCGGTGATGCAGTTCTTTGGTGCCTGCGGTTGCAGGGGGAAGATTCCGTCGACCCACGGGAGATTTCTTTGGAGCTTCTAGTGCAGAGAGGAGGCAGACTACCCCCACAGCATGCACCACCAGGAAAACAGTCGAGAAGGCGGTTGGATCAGCGTTACAGTGTTGCAGTAGTCGTCGTTGCTACTTTGTTGCAGTTTTGCAGGCTTCCAGCGCGGTCAGCAGTCGATTCCTTGGCAGAAGGTGAAGAGAGAGATGCAGAGGAACTCTGATGAGCTCTTGCATTCGTTATCTAAGGAATTCCCCAAAGCAGAGACCCTAAATAGCCAGAAAAGAGGGTTTGGCTACTTAGGAGAGAGGATAGGCTAGCAACACCAGAAGAAGCCTATCAGAAGGAGTCTCTGACGTCACCTGCTGGCCCTGGCCACTGAGAGCAGTCCAGTGTGCCAGCAGCACCTCTGTTTCCAAGATGGCAGAGGTCTGGAGCACACTGGAGGAGCTCTGGGCACCTCCCAGGGGAGGTGCAGGTCAGGGGAGTGGTTACTCCCCTTTCCTTTGTCCAGTTTCGCGCCAGAGCAGGGCTGAGGGATCCCTGAACCGGTGTAGACTGGCTTATGCAGAGATGGGCACCATCTGTGCCCATCAAAGCATTTCCAGAGGCTCGGGGAGGCTACTCCTCCCCAGCCCTGACACCTTTTTCCAAAGGGAGAGGGTGTTACACCCTCTCTCTGAGGAAGTCCTTTGTTCTGCCTTCCAGGGCCAAGCCTGGCTGGACCCCAGGAGGGCAGAAACCTGTCTGAGGGGTTGGCAGCAGCAGCAGCTGCAGTGAAACCCCAGGAAAGGCAGTTTGGCAGTACCCGGGTTTGTGCTAGAGACCCGTGGGATCATGGGATTGTGCCAACAATGCCAGGATGGCATTGAGGGGGCAATTCCATGATCATAGACATGTTACATGGCCATATTCGGAGTTACCATTGTGAAGCTACACATAGGTAGTGACCTATATGTAGTGCACGCGTGTAATGGTGTCCCCGCACTCACAAAGTCCGGGGAATTGGCCCTGAACAATGTGGGGGTACCTTGGTTAGTGCCAGGGTGCCCACACACTAAGTAACTTAGCACCCAACCTTTACTAGGTAAAGGTTAGACATATAGGTGACTTATAAGTTACTTAAGTGCAGTGTAAAATGGCTGTGAAATAATGTGGACGTTATTTCACTCAGGCTGCAGTGGCAGGCCTGTGTAAGAATTGTCAGAGCTCCCTATGGGTGGCAAAAGAAATGCTGCAGCCCATAGGGATCTCCTGGAACCCCAATACCCTGGGTACCTCAGTACCATATACTAGGGAATTATAAGGGTGTTCCAGTATGCCAATGTAAATTGGTGAAATTGGTCACTAGCCTGTTAGTGACAATTTGGAAAGAAATGAGAGAGCATAACCACTGAGGTTCTGATTAGCAGAGCCTCAGTGAGACAGTTAGTCATAACACAGGTAACACATACAGGGCACACTTATGAGCACTGGGTCCCTGGCTGGCAGGGTCCCAGTGACACATACAACTAAAACAACATATATACAGTGAACTATGGGGGTAACATGCCAGGCAAGATGGTACTTTCCTACACTACCCGGGTCAGTTCTAATGACATAAATTCCGCCGCTGACCCAAGGTTTTTACCGCCCACTCGAACATCCTCTACTACTATCACCCAGGCCCCTTCTTCACTGGGGTAGGGGATTAAAAATCTTTGAGCAATGGAATAGGTGGTAATGGACAGCGAGGACAAGGAGGGATTAATAGCCCCGCACCTAGCCTGCAACCCCGAGCAATGGCGAAACAGAGGCCCTGCAGCTCCTGTGGTGCGTGAGGGCCCCAAGCTCCCAGGGGCTCCCACAGAACAGTACAGTGGTCTGGGGCCTCCCGATGGAGTCTATAGAGAAGGCCCCTCGATTTATTGTGCAAAGGCCCTCCTCAAGTTTCGTTACACCACTGCCCGGGACAATTTCACAGCACTGCCTCTCCCGTATCCAGCCCTGTTTGAATCTGCCCCCTGATTGCTATCCCTACATGGTGATCGTGATTGGAGTTCCACCTCCTCCTTCTACTGGGGAGAAGTTGTCTTTACAGCTCAAAAATAAAGTATGCCACTGGTTGACCTGGTACACTGTCTTTCACATCCCAGAGTATAATGACTTTATTAGTGAGGAGAGTTGGGTGGATTGGCCCTTCAACTAAGCATGTATAAGGGGACAGTGTTGTCACAAACTGCAGACATCCAGTTTTGGCTCTGCACCTATTTCATTCTGGACCTAGGATCAGCAGTTGGGAGCCACCAGCATTGTTTCTTTAAGCTTCTTCTATAAACCTGTCTCATCCAGGCAGCTGGATGGAAGCAGGTTTTCGCCAGCTCGGATGGTTGTACATGGGGTTTTTTCTGTCTCCACTTCAAATAGATACCTTCCCTTAACAGGACTCTACAGCACAAACTAACTCTCCCCTTCCTTGGAAGAGGGCAGGATGCTGGCCATCGATGAAGTTACAGAAGTGGGTTCCTGTTCTAATGCTTCACTATGTCCAGTAGTTCATGGTCTCCCGCACTCCTTGTGTGATGCTCATAGTCCAACATCTACTGTTGACTTCACGGCCATCGCCTCCAGTCATACAAAGATTGTCTCTTTGAATCTTGCTGGCATTAGGAATAAACTTTCATGCCCAAACTGTTACAAGTTTGGCATTTGTGTATTCCAGGAGTCCTTGGCTATATCCCCTCAGTTTCAAACTGGTTTTACTAGCTTTGACTGGCCTGCATCTGCTTCTTCATCAGGAAAAGCCAGCCTTCAGGGTGTCTTGCAGTCTGGACTAAAACCCTTGTTTTGTATGACCAAAGTTATTGATCCTGCCTCCTCTGATGTTTTGTGTGTCATTCTGCAGTTCCCTTCTGGTGACACAAGAAGGGCGGAAATCCAGCTGTGGCCATACTGGCAGACGGAGTAATAATGTGGCGGTATGTACCACCAGCCTGTTGGCGGTACTACCGCCACATTTACACCAACCGCCGGGGTCATAATGACCCCCTATATTTTGTTGGATATCAGACTATGGCCTTAAATTATAGATTTGGAAGTGATCTCCCAGCAGGATGGCGATCACAATGACTTGGACCTCACCATGAGACCATTGGGTTCTATTATCTCAAGTTCCAATACCGAACCGTTTAATAGAATGCTCACACCCACCAGCAATTGCCGTAGGTTAAAATGGAGCTCTGTGATTGATTCTCCAGCTATTTTGCAGTAGATTTATGAGGTGGTCGCTTCTGGCCTGGAAGCTGTGCAGGCAAACCTTCTAGACTCTTGACTCCCTGGCAAGATTTAATGTCATCCACAATTCAGTGTTCTCTCCCATTAAGAAAGTGTTGTTGGTTGAATCTAGTTCCCTCCCCAAGAGGGCAAAATTGGCATCCTGGAATACAAAAGCATGTATAACTGCAAGGCATGCCCTAACCTATGCAATTTAGATGGGAACAGGTCTCTAACCCTAAAAGCTTGGTCCTTATATAAAGCTTTGGTATAAAGGGCCAAGAGAGATTCTGAATTAACTAAATGGTAGGCTATCAGTGGTTAAAGGGAAAGATCATTGGGCCACATGTAGGAAACTCCTAGATTGCGACTCGGAAATTGCGAGTCTGTCCGACTCGCAATTTCCGAGTCGCAATCTTGGATGCAGAACGGTGTCTCAGACACTGTCTGCGACTCCCTATGGGGTCACAAAGACCCACCTCATCAATATTCATGAGGTGGGTCGCATTTTGCGACCCCATAGCGAGTCCCTGCAGTCACAGGGATGGTGGCCTGCTGAAGTCAGCAGACCTCCATGTCTTTGACTGCTTTTTAAATAAAGCAGTTTTTTTTTTCATTTTGCAGCCCGTTTTCCTTAAAGGAAAACGAGTTGCAAAATGAAAAAACTTCCAAAACCAATTGGTTTCGTTTTTTCAGAGTAGGCAGTGGTCCATAGGACCACTGCCTGCTCTGAAAAAATATTTTTGTCGACATTCACAAAGGGGAAGGGGTCCCATGGGGACCCCTTCCGTTTTGCGAATGAGTTACCACCAGTGTGACACTGGTGGTAACTGCGAGTTGCTTTGCGACCGCATTCGCGGTCACAAAGCAATTCTGAATTGCGATACGAGTCGCAAATAGGAAGGGAACACCCCTTCCTATTTGGGAGTCGCATTCACAAATTGCGAGTCGGTACCGACTCGCAATTTGTGAATGTGCATTGCGTTAGGCCGTTTGCATGGCGCAAACTGCTATTTTCGCAGTTTGTGTCATGCAAACGGCTTGCTACATCTGGCCCATAATTCCTTTTGGTGTATTTTGGGTAACAGGGGCTCGGAGTATACTACTCCAGTGGCTAGTAATATCTCTGCAGCTCCTTTAATAGACCACTTTTCTAAGCTGCACACATATGATACGGATGTGGACCACTTTGCGTGTGAACAGTTGGGATAGCTCTTTCTGGAAGGAATAGCTGTGCAACTGATGCTCATCCAGACGTTGTGGGTGCTGTGCGCACCGAACGTGTGCCAGCAGATTTTTTGGGTGCTGATGAGTGCTGTTTTACAGCGAGTACCCACTTGGGAGTTTCCACTTCCAGGCAGAACGATCATGATGTTAGGCCCATTTCTGTTATTGAAGTTAGTAAAGCTATTGATTGGATCACCACTATAAAGCTCCAGGCCTGGATAAGGTTCCGGTGGATGTTTTTAGGCTGCAAAGGACATCCGGTGCCCCTATTTCGCTTTGTATGTCAATGCTACACTGGTTGACTCCTCCATTCCCCTTTTCTGGGAGGGGCAGCGATAATCCTGATTTTTAAAAAGGGCTTAAGGTCTCTTCCCTCCAACTACTGGCCCATCAGCCTGATTGATATATCTCAGAAACATTTTAGTCAGATTATGTTAGATAGATTGCATGATTGGATGGAAGGTGTGGAAGCCTATATGTAGTTTTTGTGGACCTTTAGTCTGCTTTTGACCTTGTACCAAAGGAGTTCCTGTGGAAGGTTATCATGATAAATGTGAGTGTTCCTCAATACCTTGCTGATGTTAACATTAGGCTCCACTGTAATAAATTTGCTCAGGTTAGATGTGGTTCCCCTGGTGAATTGACAGGTCCTATTCCAGTCACTCAGGTGTGAGGCAAGAAAGTGTGCTCGCCCAACCCTTTTTCTACTATGTATTAATTATTTGGTGGCCCAGCTCGAGTTGTGTGATGATGATGCCCTGAGCCTTGCCAACATGAAGATTACAGTGCTCCTGTTTACAGATGACACCCTCTTAGTTTCAGAATCCCCAATGGGGATCTAAAAACTTTAAAACCAATTTGGAACCTTCTGCAAGCAGAAAGCCTGGAGATTACTCTTACTTAAACTAAGCATATGGTCTTTAATCCCTCCCTCGCTCACAACTGGTCCTCAATGGTGACCCCCCTGGAGAGAGTCTGCACATTTGATTATTTAGGGATCACACTTACAGAGCAGTTTGATTGGACCCCCCTGTATCCAAAGTGTAGACTTAAGTTAGAGAAATAATCAGCGGCATTGTGAGGGTTTTAAGAGGTTCTACACTTCCCCCAGTATTCCCAGCTCTCCTAATATACAATCTGCAAGCCCTTGGAGCGTCATTATATGGTGGGGAGCTTTGGGACAATGAGAACATAAGTGATATGGAGCTAGTTGAGAATAATTACTTGTGTCTCCTTACCAATCTTCCCACCAGCACTCCACTCATTCCCCTTCGATTACACTTGGGCTACAGATTCGTACCAATAAAGTGGGCCTCATATTGTACTGGAGTAGGGTCTGGGCATCCCCAGATCTTGTGCAATACCAGTTGGGATTGAAGGATGCATTAAAACTACCTGGGGCTTCTAGGATCCTGTTATTTTGGTTCATAAAATGCCACCTAATCCAGCTGGGATGTAAGAATCTCTTTTCTACCTCGAGGTTGCATGTGATATTTTGAAGTCTACTCTTAAAGGGCTACATTGCCGTTTTATAGATGCCTTGATTTCCAGGAATGGGAGGGTGGGTTCCCTTACTACTGCGTTCCTTGAGTTCAAAGATGTTTACTCCTTAGAAAGTTTTTGGGACGAGATCGAGCCCGCGCTCGCCAAGCGTTGTGTATGAAATTCTGGTTTGGAACTGTGCCACTTTGTTCAATTACAGCAAAAAGGCAGCGCACTTATTCACAGTCAGATGTGTTCTGCCTCTTCTGTTCCTAGGTAATAGAATTCAAGAATCATGTTGCAATTTTCTGTCATGGGTACAGAAGGAACTGGATTTTGCTGCTTTGTTGCAATCTGGGAACTAGGGATTAGAGGTCGGTGATTAGGATTCTGAGTACTAATCCCAGCTAAACTATCATATTTGCTACCTCCCGTTTTTGCTAAACATGTGGAGGACCAGACTAAAAAGTCTAGCCTCTTGAAGGCTTCTATCGCAAGACTAGGTACAGGTCTAAACTACGTCCATGTGCTCCTATTGTATGATTCTATGTATTTTTTTTATTTTATAGTTTATGCACTCTTTTTACTTAGACTATGAGTGCATCTATTTATTTGATCCTGGTATTGAATGAATTTTACTACTTGATGGTTAGTTAGATAAGAGGTGAACCAAGAATATTCCTTCAATACCAGTTCGATTTTTCAGGATATTCATCAGAGCCTGGTATTTGATTGTGTCAAGTGCAGCAGAGAGATTGATGAAAAAACATGAATTTCCAGTGTCAAGGTTGCGGGAGAGCTTCATCGACAATCTGTGGAACGCAGTCTTGGTGCTGTAGCCCTGTCTGAAGCCAGATTGGAGAGTGTTTGAATGTGAGACAACAGTTGGCACAACTTCATTCACCTTACCTAAGAACGGAAGGATGAACACTGCACAGAGTTTTTTTTTTAGAAAAGAAGAAATAGAAATGTGCCCAACCTTCAGATAGTGTGAGAACAAACCATGTTTCAGAGAGGAGCTGACCACTGGGTACCAAAGAAGAATAACTGTTTGGCGAGGCTTGTACTGATGGAACCAGGGATGCGTCACATATATGGTTTTCGGGTTTTACCTTGGATACGGTCTGTAGTAGTTCTGTCACTGAAACTGTGGAGAAAGAGGGCAATGAATGCTGTGCTTTTGAAGAATTCTTCTTGACTTTATTGTCAAGAGTGGCTGGAAGCAAGATGTTTGTCTTTTACTTTTTTGGTCGAAAAATTCCACAAAGTTGATGCACAGGGTTTCGGAGGACTTTGGTAGCATATTAGAGGAAGGATTCTTAGCCTGTTTGTTTACTTTAAATGGGAGTCCAGGTCAGTTATTAGCTGTGTGTAGGAGGCATGTGATAGGTGATGACTTGACTTTAAAGCTATGGTCTTCGTAGTTTTCTCTTGCACATCTTGCGTTAGTCAGCCTCAAAGTGGAGGGTGATTTTATTCTTTCTCAAGGCTTCTGAGATGCTTCCCTCTTTCAGAGAGGCCTTTAGAAACCAAGGTCGAGAGGGTTATACCCTGCTGCATTTTCTCTTGAGGGTAGCAAATTCCTCTATCAATGAATCCATGCAGTTATTAAATGTATTTTAGGTGTCGTTGATATCAGTTTAGGGAACTATTGAAACAAGATTTGGGTGAGCTGTGTTAGCAAGGACTTAAATGCCTATGCTACTTGTGTCCCTAAAGCAGATTTTCTCATTCTTTGGTTGTCCTTTGGGATACTGATCGACTGTGCTCTATTCTGATAAGCATTTTGTAGGCAGCTTTCGGTGATCGTAAGCGAGTCACTGAACAGAACTTGTGCAATGATTTCGTTTTTTTTCCTGAAACGTGATGAAGAGGTCAGAAGTTCTGTGACAGAGGGCAATTGAGGCTCAGCAGAGCATAGGTGCTTGTGCTTCTAAAGTGGGTCTTGAGTTATGCTTTTGGTTCATAAGTACCGCTGTCAGGGCAACTGTGAGGAAATACAGGGAGGGCCCCGATTGTTAGAGGGGCAGGGGAAGGAAGACATGATGGAAGTGCGTGGTTGCCAAAGAAAGGAAGGTGGGTGAAGTAGAAGCGTTGGCAAGGGATGTTAGTTATTCAGTATCACTTAGTTGTAGGGTGTTGGTAAGGTTCTGGGAGGTTGGTTAGATAGTACCGGGTTATAGAGTGAGAGATGGTGGAGTGAGGGGATGGTGCAAAGAGTGGGAGAAGGGAGATTGGTAGACAGTTTGAGATAAGAAGTCAGTGAGGTGGTGGGGCTAGTCTTGCAGGTGTGATTAGAGAGGAGGTAAAAATGGAGGGGCTGAGTCTTGTCATGTGATTAAAGGGGAGCGGAAGGTGGAGCAGGTTTGTAGGGAGCGAATGAGGGGGTTGAGGAGCACATGGATGGGGGTTGTTGTTGGTGACAAGGGGGCTTGGGTTGAGGAGTGAGGGGAGAGAGGAATTGCCTGGTGAATTTGCTGGGGAGGGTGTAGAGGGAACGTGACTAGAGTAAAACAGGAATAGGACACGGCTGAACGGTGAGTCGAAGGTGGGGAGTTTGGGAGTAAGAATGAGATTGTTGACCAAGGCCAGATCAGGTCATTCGGTTGCATTATGATTTTTCGATAGTTAAAGATGGAGATTGAAAGGTTACTGGCCGAGTTGAAGGGAGATACACATTTAACTTTGTGTCCAAAGGGAATGGTTGTCAGTGAGGAGATGTGCAACTTAGCTTGTAAAGAGCAGGACCACAGTTTGCTGCAAGGAGTGACGAGGAGGAGGACCGTTTTTTCAGGATTCCTTTTCGAATGCAATGGTATTGGTCTACAAAAGGTATCAAGTAAACCTCTCAACTTTTGTGTTTTTCAGAGTTTTCTTCAAGTATTTATATCGATTCAGAGGTAATGTGATCTTAAAAGCATTGACTTTGGATTTGGAGAATTGTTTTGTGAGAGATGTGGGATCAGGGTGTGGCATCTCCATTGTTAGTTGCAACTTGGATTAGACGGATAACTTCAAATGAGTTCCCTGGCTCTAACCTCCTGAGTGATTTCCCTCCCGACTGTCGCCGCGAGCTGTTTCCCTATGAATGAGTGGCGGTTAGAAGACATGGCATCCACCTCGTATCATAGCTACAGTGGTGTAACTAAACTTGAGGGTGCTGCCCTGCACAGTACATGTGTCTGATTCCCCCCCTCCCCCAAAAAAGCACACAGGAGCTCTCAGGCCAGTGTACCGTCCTGAAGCACAGCGGGGTTGTGGGGGTCTTTGTTACACCACTGAGTAGATATTCAACTGTCATATGGCTTGAGCATGTGCGCTAATACACAAATACCGGGGCATCCCTCACTATAATTCAGATTTTCCTAGCTTTAGTGAAGGAAAGTCTAGATTTTATTAAAGACACGGAGGCGAGTATCATGCTTCCTTTTCTTGCTTTATTTGAATAGCAGCCAAGATAACCAAATAACCAGAACTACATATCCCATGAAACATGAAGAATAGATGTCATTGATGAAGTCACAAACAATAACCAATAGAAAACGCCCAATCACAATAATTATCTTAACTGCGAACAACAAGTCCTCTTTTCTTGCAGGAGCAGATAAAAGCGGACGGAACAAAGGAATAATAATCAAAATAATGGAAAAGGCCATTAATAACGTGAAAAAGTCCTTTGCAAAGTCCAGGGAAGACGTAGGAGACGGCTTCAGGTGGTCATCACAACCTCCGGAAAGCGTTAACTGATGATCGTGGGAAAAGCCAGAAGAAAGATCTTCCTGAGGAAGGGTCTTAGACACGGAACCAGCATCTTCAAGATGAAGCGAGTGGTGCAGGGGGAGCCGGTACTGAAAAAGAAATGGGTGGGTTAATAAAAGCAGTGGGATAATACTCGCCTCTGTGTCTTTAATAAAATCTAGACTTTCCTTCACTAAAGCTAGGAAAATCTGAATTTTATTACAAGAACGGAGGCTCCTATTATGCTTGTTTAAAGCATATTAACAACAGAATCAGCCACAGAAGAAATAGGTTTGCAATAAAAAGTCCTAAAAGTGGTAACATTAGACCAATCTGCTGATCTAAGAATGTCCTCCAATCGAGCTCCAGCCCAAAGAGCTTTAGAAGCCATAGCACCTCTGGTAGAATGTGCTCCAAAAGAAGTAGTGTTGATACCCGCAAGGGTCATAACCCATTTAACCCAACGAGCAAGGGTAGGGGAGGAGACGGGTTTAGAAAAAGAAATCAACAACTGGGGAGAGGAGGACGTTCTTAAATCTGCAGTTCTAGCAATGTAAACTTTTAAACATTTACCAACACAGAGTTTAGGATGCAAAGGAAAGTACGGGTAATGAATCACAGAAATGTTAGTCTTAGTTCTTCTATGAACCCTAAAAGACACATTAGAAGGAGAAAACTGGACAGAGGATACGTCCAAAGCTCTAACATCAGAAACACGTTTCAAAGAAACTAAGCATAACAACATAGTTAACTTTGCAGACAGACACTTCAAAGAGAGCGATTCATTATCGAGCCAAGAGTTGAATAAATCCAAAACCAAATTCACATCCCATAAATGCGTATATCTAGGTGCAGGAGGATTGGAAAATCTTACTACCTTCAAAAGACGGCACACCAAAGGATGTTCCCCCACAGGTTTCCCATCAATTCGAACATGCTCGGCAGAAATGGCAGATCTATAAGTATTCACTGTTCTGTATGCCTTCCCCTGGGAGGCTAGAGACGCAAAAAAATTAACGATTAAAGTCACATCGGCTGAAAAGGGATCTGAGTTCCTGTCCAAACACCAGCTACACCAGACCAACCAGGCAGACTTGTAAACCTTAGACGTTCCTGGGGCCCAAGAGTGGCGGATATACTGGGCAGCTTCCTCTGAAATTCCGGGGGTTCTCCAGGCTGACCCGAAATCTTCCATGCTACCAGAGTTAAAGTGTGGTCGAGAACTATATCGTGAGGACGACCCTCTGGATCGAGAAGGAGCTCTGGAAAAGAAGGAATCAGGACCGGAAAATCTATTGACAATTCCAGAACCGAAGGGAACCAAGGCTGAGTTTGCCAAAAGGGGGCCACTAATACTAGGGAGGCTCGTTGACGACGAACATGGGCCAGGACTCTGGCTATCATCATAAAAGGAGGAAAGGCATAATTGAGATGGGGAGACCAGTCCTGGAGAAAAGCGTCCGTAGCGAAAGCTTGAGGATCCGGTCTCCAGCTGTAAAACTTTGGGAGGTGAGAATTTAACCGTGAAGCAAACAGATCTATCGACATGACGCCGAATTTCGAAGAAAGTTTGTTGAACACTAAAGGGTGAAGCCGCCAATCGCTGGAATCTTTTAGGTAGCGTGAGCACCAATCTGCTATTGTATTCATTTTCCCGGGTAGATATTGAGCCGTGACCGACAATTTTCAAAGAAGGCAAAACTCCCAAAAGCTTTTGGCTAGATCCGCAAGGGGCTTGGATCTTGTTCCTCCCAGATGATTGATATACTTCACTGCGGAAATGTCCATCTTTAAAAGAATAGAACAACTTACCTTGTCCTTTGCGAATGTCTTTAGAGCAAAGGAGCCTGCAAGCACCTCTAAACAATTGATGTGCAAGGCAGACTCCCTCTCTGACCATACGCCCCCAGTCGAGACGTTGCCACACCTTGCGCCCCAACCTGTCCGACTTGCATCGGATTCTAATACTAGATCTGGGGCCGAAGAGAAAATAGCTCTTCCGTTCCAGGCTTCCAAATGATCGAGCCACCACTGTATCTCTGCACGAGAGTCTTGATCCAACTGAACTACATCCGAGTAATGAAGACCCCTGCGGAGATGGCGAATCTTTAGCCTTTGAAGAGCCCTGTAATGTAACGGACCTGGAAATATGGCCTGAATGGATGAGGCCAACAGGCCTTCAATTCTCGCTAGAGATCGAAGAGAAAGATGGGAGAGACTGAGGATCTGCCGTAACTCGTGTTTTATTCGAGTTACCTTCTGATGGGGTAGAGACAGAGATGTAGCTTTGGAATCTATGAGGAACCCCAGAAATTCCACTTGAGTCGAAGGAACCAGAGAAGATTTTTCCATGTTTACCAGAAAACCAAGGGACTGCAACAGATGAAGGGAAATATGCAAATGCTGCAACAGGGTATCCTTGTTCTGAGCCATTATGAGAAAATCGTCTAGATAGATGATCAATCTTATTCCCTGAGCTCTTAAAAAAGCTACCACCGGCTACATCACCTTTGTGAAGCACCAAGGAGCCGAAGCGAGTCCGAAAGGAAGAGCTTTGAACTGGAAAATCGAACCTTCCCATTGAAACTGTAGGAATTTTCTGTAAAAGGGATGGATCGGAATCGCAAAATAAGCGTCTTGTAGATCCAGCCGAACAAACCAATCGCCCTCCAACAGAATGTCTCTGAGATGGAGAATCGTTTCCATTTTGAAATGGTTGTAAACAACATAGTTGTTGAACAATTTTAGGTTTATCACTGGCAGAAATTTTTTGTTTTCCTTTTGGACCAGAAATATGGTACTGAGAAAACCCGAGGGATGAAAGCACATTTCTTCTATCACATTTTTTTAAATCAAAGATAAAATCTCTAATTTTATCAAACGAGATTGTTCTTGAGAAAACTTTAGAGGAGGAGGAGGGGAAGATTGACTAGGAACCTGATAAAGATCTATGCAATACCCCTGAATGGTTTGAAGAACCCAAGGGTCCGCTGTAATTCGATACCAATTTGAAAGAAAATGGGATAATCGACCTCCCACCGGAAGAGGGCCAAAATTTAAATCCCTTACCTGAGACTTGTCCTCCTCTCTGACGGTAACCTCTGTTCCTGAAACCTCTCCCTCTTTGAGGATAAAACTGAGGTCTGAATTCAGGGGAATAGAAGGAGGAGCCTCGGAAACTGCCACCACGGGAGGTGAAGCGGCCGGTAAAGCGGCTCCTTCCTTTACCGGCCCTGCCAAAAACCCTGGAAATGAAGATCTTCTTCATCGAGACTTGAGCCTTATCCAGTGTTGCAAAAGTAGAAACGTATCTACTGAGCTCTTTAATAAACGAGTCCCCAAAAAGAAGACCGTTAGCCTGCTGTCCTTCTTCTCTGGACGCCAAGCTGCCCAATTTAGGTTCTATTTTGAGCAAAAGACTCTTTCGTCTCTCCTGGGAAATAGCTGTGTTCGCATTTCCTAATAAACAAATTGCCCACTGGGCCCAGTTGGACAGGGATTCAGGATCAATCTGTGAGCCTTCCAACCTGGCATCCACAGCTAAATCAAGAATTCTGGTTAGGGGACCAACCGAATCTAATAGTCTGTCCTGGCACACAGACCACGCACGGTCAACCCCTTTCTTCGGATCTTTGCCAAACTTATAGAAAAATAAAACCATATTAGGATCTATAATAGGCGTGGAAGTGATGCTGTGCGGGAGGGAGGGACGGGGACATTCAGAGCGCAATTTATTTCTCGTGGCTTTGTCCAAGGAGTGTCTTAAATGACACGAAACATATTCCGCCACGTGATCAGACGGGAACCATTCAGTGGAGTTTGGGTGGTGTATCAAAGTGGGATCAAACATTGGTTCCCCCAAAGCATCAATAACAGTAAAATCATTAATATGTGAAGGACTTGAATCAAAAGGAGAAATTTTCTGCCTTTTCTCCAAAGGCCCTTGCCAGAGATCGTCAGAACCCTGTATATCATCATACTCCCCATCATCATAATCCATGTCATCATCAGTATCCCTCAACTGAGTTATATTAAGAGGAGAGGGACCCTTTTCCACCGTATTAAACTCCTTACGGGGGGAAGGACCAGCAATCTGGGGAGAGACATCAGCGCTCGACTTTGCTTGTACTTTAGAAAAAGTGCACTTTTTACCTTTGACTGGCTCAGAAACATTGGAATTCTGAGAGGACAATTTTTTAAAAGATAATTCAATTTTTTTTAACATTTGTAACATAGACGTTGATACAGCCTGCTGAACCGTATTTTGAATAAAAGAATTTAAATCAGCACGCAAATTGTCCATATCAACCTCACTGGTATTATCATCTACTTTTTTAGACATTATCAAATAAGAAAATAAATTAGGAAGCCAGGCAGGAAGCTCACAAATTGAAAAGAGAATGAAAATGTATGCTTAAAAATAAATCAGTGAACAAACGGTTAAATATTCTATGGGCGTGAGGAAAAAAGGGGGTCTGAAGAGGAAGACACTCCCCAACCACCAAAAAAGGACATAAAAGGCGTGGCAGTCCCTCAATTTCCTTAAGCCGGAACAGAAGGGTACACCTCTTCAGACGCGCTCAGCTCAACGATCGGCTGAGGAGCCACGGACTCTCCGATGAAAGGAGAATTTTCCGTGGAGACGCGTTCCAAACAGGAAACCAAGCTCTTCTGAGGTAAGCGCTGAAATGAAACGCGTACCTCAGGAGAGCGAGGCGGGAGAGCCGAACATTCTGAAGAACGTTCGGCTCGGCTCGGCCCGCGAAGCGAGCGCTCGATTAAAAAGCCGGCAAATGTAATAAACGCGATATTTTCAAGAAAAGAAAACTATTTAAACCATAAACATAAGTAAAATACAAGTAATTATAAAATCAATATTAAAATACTAATACTATAAACAACATACAACGACAGAAATATATGAGATGAGGTAATAGAACTTATCTTGACTGCGAGCAGCAAGAAAAGAGGACTTGTTGTTCGCAGTTAAGATAATTATTGTGATTGGGCATTTTCTATTGGTTATTGTTTGTGACTTCATCAATGACATCTATTCTTCATGTTTCATGGGATATGTAGTTCTGGTTATCTTGGCTGCTATTCAAATAAAGCAAGAAAAGAAGCATAATAGGAGCGTCCGTTCTTGTAATAAAATCTTGACAGAAGTAATGCGGCTGCCACTGCCACTAGATTTATATGAGTATTGATTGGACTAGGAGAGATATTATTACTAAATATTGGACGTTTCGAACAGCACCATCAGTGCAGCAGTGACAGAGGGAAAGTCGAGAAATGTGCTACACTAAAAAGTACAATATATGTAGGAAGAGGTTGCCCACATAAGCATGTTAAAATCTGGCACCCACGGATCGAATTCTTTGTCCTTAAGGATTAAATAGTATGACACAATTCGATTAGCTGCCTGTTAAAGGCCATTTTTTATCCGTACATGTATTAATTATTTCTGAAGTGTTGTTTTATTGTTCTGTTACAACTGTAAAATCAATATAAAAGAGTAATTAAAACAAAGTTTCTGGTTGATTTAAAGTCAACAATAAGTCAATGCTCTAATTATAGAATTGTCTTTCATATATTATTGTTTTCAGCTCGATTGAACACACAGAAGTGTGAGCCCCGACCGTTCTCTGAGTACATTAGGGGTCTAGGTTACACAAGACCCTGAAGACAGGTCTTTTAGTGCGCCAGATCCTGCCGGTCCTCAGCACTGGCAGTTCTCAAAAGTAGATGCTAAAATGGGGCTCTTCATTTTTGCCTTCAACCTCAGGATGACAAAAAAGCTTAACTCAGCAGCAGTACCACCCTGCGCTCCCTTTGATCTAATTTAACCCCTTCCCCACCACGGACGTAATGGTTACGTCCATGGCAGCGCCCGTGTGGCGCCATGGACGTAACCATTACGTCCTGAATGCTGCCCTCGGGAGAAGCGCTAGCGCTCCTCCCAAGGGCCGCCCCCCCACCCCCCTAGGTCAGGGCTGACAGGGGAATCCCTTCCCCTTCAACCCCCGAACCCCCCCCCCTGTGACGTCAGCGCGCGACAATCACACAACCTCCCCCATCGTGCTGGAAGCAAGCAGAGCTTCCAGCACGATCGAAAGAGAAATGCTCAGCATTTCTCTTTCGATCACGTGGGGGAGGCCCGGAGGGGCTTCAAAGGGAAGGAAATGTATTTCCTTCCCTTTGAAGTCTCTCCGAGGGTTTCAAAAGCCGGATTTTTTTCTATGAAATTGACAGAAGGGAGCGACCCCTTGGGCAAGGGTCGCTCCCAGGGGGTCATTTTTTTTTAAGGCCTTTTCTGCCCCCCCTGGGGGCAGATCGGCCTATTATTAGGCCGATCTGCCCCGAAACCTCTAGACACCAGGGATACTTTTTTTTGGTTTGTTTTTTTATTTGTTTTCTTTTGTTTTTTAGGTGTGGGATGCGACCCCTTAGGCAAGGGTCGCTCCCATAGGGGGAAATTATATTTAGGCCATTTCTGCCCCGTTTGGGGGCAGATTGGCTTATTTTTATGAGGCCAATCTGCCCCCAAGGGGGGCAGAAACCACTAGACACCAGGGAGTTTTTTTTGTTTGTTTGTTTTTCACGTAAGGGGAGCGACCCCTTAGGCAAGGGTCGTTCCCTTGGGGGGCAAATTTATTTTAGGCCATTTCTGCCCGCTTTGGGGGCAGATCGGCCGATTTTAGGTCAATCTGCCCCCAAGGGGGGCAGAAACCACTAGGCACCAGGGATCTTTTTTTTGCGCGTCACGCAAGGGGAGCGACCTTGTAGGCAAGGGTCGCTCCCCGGGGGGGGTGAGGGGGGCAAATTTATTTTAGGCCATTTCTGCCCCCCCTGGGGGCAGATCGGCCTATTAGTATTAGGCCGATCTGCCCACAGGGGGGGCAGAAACCTCTAGGCGCCTGGGCAAATAGTATTTTTGTGTTTTTTTTTTGTTTGTTTGTTTTTTTAGAGATGGGGAGCGACGCATTAGGCAAGGGTCGCTCCCCTGGGGGGCAAATTGTATTTAGACCATTTCTGGCCCCCTTGGGGGCAGATTGGCCGATTGTAGGTCAATCTGCCCCCAAAGGGGGCAGAAACCACTAGGCACCAGGGATCTTTTTTTTGCGCCGTCACGCAAGGGGAGCGACCTTGTAGGCAAGGGTCGCTCCCCGGGGGGGGTGAGGGGGGCAAATTTATTTTAGGCCATTTCTGCCCCCCCTGGGGGCAGATCGGCCTATTAGTATTAGGCCGATCTGCCCACAGGGGGGGCAGAAACCTCTAGGCGCCTGGGCAAATAGTTTTTTTGTGTTTTTTTTTTGTTTGTTTGTTTTTTTAGAGATGGGGAGCGACGCATTAGGCAAGGGTCGCTCCCCTGGGGGGCAAATTGTATTTAGACCATTTCTGGCCCCCTTGGGGGCAGATTGGCCGATTGTAGGTCAATCTGAACCACTAGGCACCAGGGATCTTTTTTTTGCGCCGTCACGCAAGGGGAGCGACCTTGTAGGCAAGGGTCGCTCCCCGGGGGGGGGGGGGTGAGGGGGGCAAATTTATTTTAGGCCATTTCTGCCCCCCCTGGGGGCAGATCGGCCTATTGGTATTAGGCCGATCTGCCCACAGGGTGGGCAGAAACCTCTAGGCGCCTGGGCAAATAGTTTTTTTGTGTTTTTTTTTTTGTTTGTTTGTTTTTTTAGAGATGGGGAGCGACGCATTAGGCAAGGGCCGCTCCCCTGGGGGGCAAATTGTATTTAGACCATTTCTGGCCCCCTTGGGGGCAGATTGGCCGATTGTAGGTCAATCTGCCCCCAATGGGGGCAGAAACCACTAGGCACCAGGGATCTTTTTTTTGCGCCGTCACGCAAGGGGAGCGACCTTGCAGGCAAGGGTCGCTCCCCGGGGGGGGTGGGGGGGCACATTTATTTTAGGCCATTTCTGCCCCCCTGGGGGCAGATCGGCCTATTGATATTAGGCCGATCTGCCCCCGGGGGAGGGGCAGAAACCTTTAGGCGCGAGGGCAAATTTTTTTTTGTGGGTTTTTTTTTTTGTTTGTTTGTTTTTTTAGAGATGGGGAGCGACGCATTAGGCAAGGGTCGCTCCCCTGGGGGGCAAATTGTATTTAGACCATTTCTGCCCCCCTTGGGGGCAGATTGGCCGATTGTAGGTCAATCTGCCCCCAAGGGGGCAGAAACCACTAGGCACCAGGGATCTTTTTTTTGCGCAGTCACGCAGTGGGAGCGACCTTGCAGGCAAGGGTCGCTCCCCGGGGAGGGTGGGGGGGCAAATTTATTTTAGGCCATTTCTGCCCCCCTGGGGGCAGATCGGCCTATTGGTATTAGGCTGATCTGCCCCCGGGGGGGGGGGGGCAGAAACCTTTAGGCGCCAGGGCAATTTTTTTTTGGTGTGGGTTTTTTTTTTTTGTTTTTTTTTTTTAGAGATGGGGAGCGACGCATTAGGCAAGGGTCGCTCCCCTGGGGGGCAAATTGTATTTAGACCATTTCTGCCCCCTTTGGGGGCAGATTGGCCGATTGTAGGTCAATCTGCCCCCAATGGGGGCAGAAACCACTAGGCACCAGGGATCTTTTTTTTGCGCCGTCACGCAAGGGGAGCGACCTTGCAGGCAAGGGTCGCTCCCCGGGGGGGGGTGGGGGGGCAAATTTATTTTAGGCCATTTCTGCCCCCCTGGGGGCAGATCGGCCTATTGGTATTAGGCCGATCTGCCCCCGGGGGGGGGCAGAAACCTTTAGGCGCCAGGGCAAATTTTTTTTGTGTGGGTTTTTTTTTGTTTGTTTTTTTAGAGATGGGGAGCGACGCATTAGGCAAGGGTCGCTCCCCTGGGGGGCAAATTGTATTTAGACCATTTCTGCCCCCCTTGGAGGCAGATTGGCCGATTGTAGGTCAATCTGCCCCCAAGGGGGGCAGAAACCACTAGGCACCAGGGATCTTTTTTTTGCGCCGTCACGCAAGGGGAGCGACCTTGCAGGCAAGGGTCGCTCCCCGGGGGGGTTGGGGGGGCAAATTTATTTTAGGCCATTTCTGCCCCCCCTGGGGGCAGATCGGCCTATTGGTATTAGGCCGATCTGCCCCCGGGGGGGGCAGAAACCTCTAGGCACCAGGGCAAATTGTTTTTTTTGTGGGTTTTTTTTGTTTGTTTGTTTGTTTTTGTAGAGATGGGGAGCGACCCATTAGGCAAGGGTCGCTCCCCTGGGGGGCAAATTGTATTTAGACCATTTCTGCCCCCCTTGGGGGCAGATTGGCCGATTGTAGGTCAATCTGCCCCAAGGGGGGGCAGAAGCCACTAGGCACCGGGGATTTTTTTTTTGGCACCAATGTCACGCAAGGGGGGGCGACCCCATAGGCAAGGGTCGCTCCCGGGGGGGGCAGGGGGGTTGGGGGGTGGGGGACAAATTTATTTTAGGCCATTTCTGCCCCCCCTGGGCCCGGCTGAGCTAGAGGCCAAAATCCACAGGTAGGCACTGTTTTCTATGAAAAAATGTGATGTGTCCACGTTGTGTTTTGGGCCATTTCCTGTCGCGGGCGCTAGGCCTACCCACACCAGTGAGGTATCATTTTTATCGGGAGACTTGGGGGAACGCTAGGTGGAAGGAAATTTGTGGCTCCTCTCAGATTCCAGAACTTTCTGTCACTGAAATGTGAGGAAAACATGTTTTTTTAGCCAAATTTTGAGGTTTGCAAAGGATTCTGGGTAACAGAACCTGGTCAGAGCCCCACAATTCACCCCATCTTGGATTCCCCTGGGATTCTAGTTTTCATAAATGCGCTGGTTTGCTAGGTTTCCCCAGGTGCCGGCTGAGCTAGAGGCCAAATTCCACAGGTAGGCCCTGTTTTCTATGAAAAAATGTGATGTGTCCAGGTTGTGTTTTGGGCCATTTCCTGTCGCGGGCGCTAGGCCTACCCACACAAGTGAGGTATCATTTTTATCGGGAGACTTGGGGGAACGCTGGGTGGAAGGAAATTTGTGGCTCCTCTTAGATTCCAGAACTTTCTGTCACCGAAATGTGAGGAACATGTGTTTTTTTAGCCAAATTTTGAGGTTTGCAAAGGATTCTGGGTAACAGAACCTGGTCCGAGCCCCGCAAGTCACCCCTCCTTGGATTCCCCTAGGTCTCTAGTTTTCAGAAATGCACAGGTTTGGTAGGTTTCCCTAGGTGCCGGCTGAGCTAGAGGCCAAAATCTACAGGTAGGCACTTCGCAAAAAACACCTCTGTTTTTTTCCAAAATTTAGGATGTGTCCACGTTGCGCTTTGGGGTGTTTCCTGTCGCCGGCGCTAGGCCTACCCACGCAAGTGAGGTATCATTTTTATCGGGAGACTTGGGGGAACGCTGGGTGGAAGGAAATTTGTAGCTCCTCTCAGATTCCAGAACTTTCAGACACAGAAATGTGAGGAACATGTGTTTTTTTAGCCAAATTTTGAGGTTTGCAAAGGATTCTGGGTAACAGAACCTGGTCCGAGCCCCGCAAGTCACCCCTCCTTGGATTCCCCTAGGTCTCTAGTTTTCAGAAATGCACAGGTTTGGTAGGTTTCCCTAGGTGCCGGCTGAGCTAGAGGCCAAACTCTACAGGTAGGCTCTTCGCAAAAAACACCTCTGTTTTTTTCCAAAATGTAGGATGTGTCCACGTTGCGCTTTGGGGTGTTTCCTGTCGCCGGCACTAGGCCTACCCACACAAGTGAGGTATCATTTTTATCGGGAGACTTGGGGGAACGCTGGGTGGAAGGAAATTTGTAGCTCCTCTCTGTTCCAGAACTTTCTGACACAGAAATGTGAGGAACATGTGTTTTTTTAGCCAAATTTTGAGGTTTGCAAAGGATTCTGGGTAACAGAACCTGGTCCGAGCCCCGCAAGTCACCCCTCCTTGGATTCCCCTAGGTCTCTAGTTTTCAGAAATGCACAGGTTTGGTAGGTTTCCCTAGGTGCCGGCTGAGCTAGAGGCCAAAATCTACAGGTAGGCACTTCGCAAAAAACACCTCTGTTTTTTTCCAAAATTTAGGATGTGTCCACGTTGCGCTTTGGGGTGTTTCCTGTCGCCGGCGCTAGGCCTACCCACGCAAGTGAGGTATCATTTTTATCGGGAGACTTGGGGGAACGCTGGGTGGAAGGAAATTTGTAGCTCCTCTCAGATTCCAGAACTTTCTGCCACAGAAATGTGAGGAACATGTGTTTTTTTAGCCAAATTTTGAGGTTTGCAAAGGATTCTGGGTAACAGAACCTCGTCCGAGCCCCGCAAGTCACCCCTCCTTGGATTCCCGTAGGTCTCTAGTTTTCAGAAATGCACAGGTTTGGTAGGTTTCCCTAGGTGCCGGCTGAGCTAGAGGCCAAAATCTACAGGTAGGCACTTCGCAAAAAACACCTCTGTTTTTTTCCAAAATTTAGGATGTGTCCACGTTGCGCTTTGGGGTGTTTCCTGTCGCCGGCGCTAGGCCTACCCACGCAAGTGAGGTATCATTTTTATCGGGAGACTTGGGGGAACGCTGGGTGGAAGGAAATTTGTAGCTCCTCTCAGATTCCAGAACTTTCAGACACAGAAATGTGAGGAACATGTGTTTTTTTAGCCAAATTTTGAGGTTTGCAAAGGATTCTGGGTAACAGAACCTGGTCCGAGCCCCGCAAGTCACCCCTCCTTGGATTCCCCTAGGTCTCTAGTTTTCAGAAATGCACAGGTTTGGTAGGTTTCCCTAGGTGCCGGCTGAGCTAGAAGCCAAAATCTACAGGTAGGCACTTCGCAAAAAACACCTCTGTTGTCTTCCAAAAATTTGGATGTGTCCACGTTGCGCTTTGGGGCGTTTCCTGTCGCGGGCGCTAGGCCTACCCACACAAGTGAGGTATCATTTTTATTGGGAGACTTGGGGGAATAGAGATTAGCAAAACAAGTGTTATTGCCCCTTGTCTTTCTCTACATTTTTTCCTTCCAAATATAGGAGAGTGTGTAAAAAAGACATCTATTTGAGAAAAGCCCTGTAATTCACATGCTAGTATGGTCACCCCGGAATTCAGAGATGTGCAAATAACCACTGCTCCTCAACACCTTATCTTGTGCCCTTTTTGGAAATACAAAGGTTTTCTTGATAGCAATTTTTTACTCTTTATATTTCAGCAAATGAATTGCTGTATACCCGTTATAGAATGAAAACGCACATCAGGGTGCAGCTCATTTATTGGCTCTAGGTTCCTCGGGTTCTTGATGAACCTACAAGCCCTATATATCCCCGCAACCAGAGGAGTCCAGCAGACGTAACGGTATATTGCTTTCGATAATCTGACATTGCAGGGAAAAGTTACAGAGTAAAACGTAGAGAAACATTTATGTTTTTTTCACCTAAATTTCAATATTTTTCTTTTTCAGTTGTTATTTTCTGTAGGAAACCCTTGTAGGATCTACACAAATGACCCCTTGCTGAATTCAGAATTTTGTCTAGGTTTCAGAAATGTTTAGGTTTCTGGGATCCAGCATTGGTTTCATGCCCATTTCTGTCACTGACTGGAAGGAGGCTGAAAGCACAAAAAATTGCAAAAATGGGGTATGTCCCAGAAAAATGCCAAAATTGTGTTGAAAAATTGGGTTTTCTGATTCAAGTCTGCCTGTTCCTGAAAGCTGGGAAGCTGCTGAGTTTAGCACCGCAAACCCTTTGTTGATGCCATTTTCAGGGGAAAAACCACAAGCCTTCTTCTGCAGCCACTTTTTCCAATTTTTTTGAAAAAAACAAAATTTTCCCTGTATTTTGGCCAATTTCTTGGCCTCTTTCAGGGGAACCCACAGAGTCTGGGTACCTCCAGAATCCCTAGGATGTTGGAAAAAAAGGACGCAAATTTGGCTTGGTTAGCTTATGTGGACAAAAAGTTATGCGGGCCTAAGCGCGAACTGCCCCAAATAGGCAAAAAAAGGCCTGGCACAGGAGGGGGAAAAGGCCTGGCAGCGAAGTGGTTAAAAGAGACTTGTTATGGTTCTTTTACTGTCTTATCATTGCAGAACGGAAGCATTTTCAATATTTTATACAATGAAGCCGTTGTTGTTGCTTATTTAACTTACGCAACTAACAACCATTGACAAAGCCAATAGTCCTGGTTTGTTCTAGGTGTGATGTTATTTGTTTTGTTTGTATTGTATTATATATCTGCCTAGAAAGACATACGCAGCAAAATACAAGTGGAGAGGCACACAATGCCCAGATTTGTAGCTTTAAGCCACGCCCCTTTGAGGGACCCCTTAATTTGTTCGTCCCTTTCAAAGACCTGGCTGGGGCGGAACGTGACGACCATGGTAATAGATTATCAGCAGGCGGACCATTGAGTAAAGCGCAGTTTTACCTCCATATTCTAGCTCGGTCTCTCACCACTTTACTCTGCCTGACTCTAATAGGGCGGATGCTTCAGACATACGACAATTCTGCGCACTCTTATTTCGTAAACGGAGAATGACACAGGCAGTTTTCACAACATACTTTAGAATTTGAGCTCTATGTGACAGAGCGCCGCTGGTGTAGTGGTATCATGCAAGATTCCCATTCTTGCGACCCGGGTTCGATTCCCGGGCGGCGCACTCTATTTTTGTAATTCAATGTTAAGAGCCATTTTACACCCTATGATATTTCTCATGCTTTGATTTTGTCGACGTTAAATGTATTTCAAACTTTGGAACCATTGGGATAGGCCGGTAGCACGCAAAATGAATATTGTGGTAGTGAGTTTCGACATTTATTGTTTTACTAACGTATAATCCAACACATCTTGATGATCTCTTTGCGTAAGCATATATTGGAAAATACGCAGGGTAGGGAGAAAATAATCAAGTTGTGTACATTTAATGTGGCAAGTAATTCGGGGCTCGCAATACATCTTAAACGGGTTAAATTCCGTGGACGTTGCACTTTAGAAACAAAATTTTCCACGTTTCTGTAGTTTTCTGGACGTTTTGAGTTCCTATGAACTACAATCCCCAGTAACCTTTATGGGGCGTAGCTTTTTTCAGTTCTAGTGCTAGACCCTGGCTTCCAACTGCCGCTCCTTTCGTGTCCTCTCCTTACCCTAATTATTTTGGCCTCGGGCGTGCTCTTCGACCTTCAATCTCTTTTTCACCCCTTTGCGCTTTCTTTCCATCAGCTGCACAGGGCTTCCCATAAATGTAGTATTTCCATTCACCACGGTTACTGTTTCTTTCAGGAGGACTTTCAGGATGTTGGCTGCGGCTGCCGCTGATAGAAACAAACAGCCCATCCTGGATGTCCTCCGAGGCTGTGTGGATCCCCAAGCCCCCGTTGTCCAGGTGCTGGAGGTGGCCTCCGGTTCTGGGCAGCATACTGTCCACTTTGCCAAGGCCTTGCCTAATGTAAGGTGGCAGCCGTCGGAAATGGACAAGAAGTGCATAGAGAGGTGAGCTGTATGTAGCGCAACGTTTTTTTGTTGTTGGTGGTAGTGTGTCTTGATATACAGTATACCTGGCAGTGTCGCGTTTTCCCAGTCAGTATTTCCTGTGACGTATGATTTACTTTGTGCATGTTGTTTTTAATGTTGCCATGTATAGAATACACTGAGAGAGATGGAGGGAACACTACCGCGACAGTGCAAAGATTTGAACGCGAAAACTGCGTAAAGTAGATGACGGGTAACCTAAGTCACTGATAATGGCTTCGCCCTCATTCCACTCTATTGCTGTTTTCTATTAGCATTCCGTCAGGCAGGGAGCAATATATGCAAATTATTTTTGGCCTTACCTCACGATGAACAACCTTAACCGATCTGCCAGGCCATGGAATATGTTTCCAAAAAACACAATAACCAAAGAATGGAGTAGAATCTATACTGGTACAATCACTACTAACTCTAGAATAGAGTCGTTGTGAGAAATGAATATCGAGGCAGGGGTTACTAGAGGTTGAGCAAGAAGCACACTAAAAACTGAGAAAGAGAACACACTGGAATTGGGACAGGAAACGTTCTGACACTAGTAGGAATTTACTAAAACTGGAATGGGAATCCCTGAGTTAGAGACAGGAGGACACAGGCACTCAAATGAGAAAGACAAACTCTGATACGGGGAATCCAGGTCATGTTTTGCAATATTGGCACAAGGGCACTCACTGGACAAGGAGAAGAAATACTCTTACAGGGACCAAGGGACACTGACGCGTATGATGCTGCTGAAACACAGCCAGACTCCCTCTTTGTGGAATTTTGCTAGATATAACTCCAGATAAGCAGCTGACATGGGAAATGGTTTTTCTCAGTTTTGTGGATTCTCAAGCGGGCCTATAGAAGATCTGAGAGCCAATGGAGAAATAATTACAGAGAAGTTGGTCAGGTGGGGTATATATCTCGCCTTAAATTATTCTATAAGAACTTGGGAAAGGCAATTTGAACTCCCTGAAAGATCAGTTTGACATTCATCAGCCTCCTTTACCACAGTGGAGAGTCACCTACTATTGCTTTTTACAAGGGAATCTTGAAGATTTAGGCCATTTCCATTTTGAAAAAAATTTAGTCCAGACCATTTAGGGATCTTGACAAGTGCAACCAGAATCCCATGGTGAGACAGACCCCTTCTAGTTTGTAATTTGGAGGATGCTCTTGAGTTAGAGCCTCCTTAAACCAAAATACTTGAAGCTTTCTCACGAACTAGGGAAGAGCTCTATGATTCATTAACACATTGAGTTATATATGCCATATGTCACAGCCCTTCACAACTTGTCATTCAGAGATGGGATTTTTTCACAGGAATGCAAACTTGATAATATTACCCCCTACTTAAAAAAAAAAAAAAAAAACACTTGAACAGCTGAATGGTTGATGTCACTTGTAGCGTGCAACAGAGTGCCGTAGTATCCTGCCAGAATATTCTATTTTTACATTGTCACCTCAGAATAAGGTCTAAAGTTCCAGTACTGCACAGATGATGCCGATTCTAGTTAAGATACTGGGTGGAGGGGGTAAGAAATCATTTTGAGTAACTACTTTGAAAATGTCATAGATGGTCAAGCGTTAGCTGAAACTAAATAGATAGAAACTCAGTTTATCACTCATGGGACTCCTGTCAAATCCTTCCAACTTTCCCCCAATCTTGTATTTCTGATGGATACAACTACCTGTGGATTCCTCACCCAATGAATACTCCCATGGCGCCAGCATTCGACGGAAATCTTCTTCCTAGTCTCTGCACGTCGACGAGGACGTCACTCTAGCCCAAGCGACGCCGTCTGACGTCATACAGGCAATAAGAGGTCCTCGACGACGTGCCGACGTCAGTTCCCTTTTTTCCGTGCATTCGAAACGGTTATCTTCGAGGGAGCAACTGTTACTTTCGTGGTTACAGTGTATTTTTTGCTGCGTAGTCCTTCGCTGCAGTAATAATGTCGCAGAGAAAGTCGGGTTTTAAGCCTTGTCGTGAGTGTGGGGGCAAGATGTCAGTTACGGATCCTCACTCCGACTGTCTTTGGTGTTTAAGCTCCGACCACGACGTCTCGACTTGCGATTCATGTCAGCACATGAATCCAAAGGCCCTCAAGGAACGTGAGGCGAAGTTGTTTATGGCGAAGTCGAAGAAAGAAAAACATCATAAGAAGTCTTCTTCGCCAAGGCATCGGCGTCATCAAGACTCCCGGCGCCGTAGAGAATCACGGCGCCATTCGAGCAAGGAGACTCGTTCCAGGTCTTCGGATCGGCGCCGGAGGACTTGGGAGGTCAGTCCCACGGTCACGCCGCATCCATCGACGCCGTTGCCCTCTCCGGCGTCACCGACTTCACCTGGACAGGCGTCGGTGATTGAAGTGGTGCAGCCTCTGGTGTTGTCCCCGGCGTCGCAGACGTCGAGGCCGGCGTCGGGGTCGCCTTCGATACAAGCACCCCAGTATCCGGCTTTTCCCACCCCTGGAGCCGATAGTACCGCATTCCTAAATGCGATGTATACCATCTTCCAACAGATGGCTCCAGGGGGTGCTCCGGCTGGCCCTTTGGCCTTTTCATTGGGTGATCCTGCGCCTCTACGGCCGGCACCCTTTATGCCCTTTCTCCCTTTTGGGAACGTGGGCTCGGCGCCGGTGTCGGCGCCGGTGGCCGCTCCGGTGGCTTCGGAGGGATTGGCCCCGGAGATTTCCATCCCGTCGACGTCGGGATTTCGTCCTGTGACTCCGGTGGGTCCATCCGCTCCGAGTGCTCTTTCATCGGCGCCGAAGTTACCTGTGGCGCCGGACGCGGCGTCGGTGGCTTCTGAAGATCGGCGCCGATCTTCGGCTTCGGCGGAGGCATTGTCGACTCCGCGTATCGAGCAGAGGCTTCATTCGAGGAGACGTGCTCTCCGTTTATTAGAGGAGCAGGAGTACCAACGAGTCCTGGAAGAAGGAGAACTAGAGGACTCGGTTGATGGACTGCATGGTCTAGATACAGCCAGTGGGCTGGACACTTCCCCTGAGTGGGATCTTTCGTCTCCAGGGGAATACACGGAGGAGGCTGCTTCCTTTCACGCAGTGGTACGGAAGGCAGCTAGTTTTTTTGCCGGTGGCAGAGACAAAACAGAACCTTCTGACAGAGGTGCTTCATCCGGCCTCAGCTGCGGCAGAGCCTCTATTGCCCTTTAATGACGCTTTGCTGGATCCGGTGCTAGAGGTGTGGAAGAGACCAGTATCTTCCCCAGCGGTTCATAGAGCCGTAGCCAGGAGGTATCGAGCTGCACCAACTGACCCTGGCTTTCTTTCTAGGCACCCTACACCGGAGAGCTTGGTGGTGCAGGCCTCCTGTTCATCCAAATCAGCGCCTGGTTCTTTCCCGACGGTGCCTGGGGACAGAGACTCGAAGAAACTGGATGCGCAGTCCAAGAAAATCTTTTCGTCCTGCAGTCTGGCGTTGAAGGCCACCAACGCAACTTGTATCCTGGGGAGATATGTTCATGCTCTTATGGAGGACATTTCCTCATCATTTACGGAGCTTCCCCTTTTGGATGTTGTTTCAGATGCCTAGGCTGCTGCGACCCAGATTATTCAGGCTGGGCTGGATACGACCGACTCGGTGGCCAGAGCAATGGGCACGACTGTGGTGGCAAGGAGACAGGCCTGGCTCCGTAATTCGGGGTTTTCTGCAGATGTGCAGTCAACCCTATTGGATCTCCCTTTTGATGGGGACAAGCTGTTTGGCGCCAAGGCAGATTCGGCCTTGGAACGTTTTAAGGAGAGCAGGGCCACAGCCAAATCGCTAGGACTCCAAGCTCCTTCTTCCTCTGCCTCGTCCAGGATTTTCAGGAGGTTTCGGGGATTTGGGCGTGGCTCTTCCCCCTCTTCCTTTCGGGGGAGATTCCAGCAACCTGCCTCTTCCCATCCCTATAGATATTTTAGAGGGAGAGGGAGGGCCCGCACCAGAGGAGCCTCTCAGCAGCAGCAGATGTTTCATATCAATCTGTTAGAGTTACGGGCTGTACGTCTGGCTCTCAAGGCCTTCCTCCCTTCCCTTCGTGGTCAGTCGGTACAGGTCCTGACGGACAATACTACCACGATGTGGTACATAAACAAACAGGGAGGAGTAGGGTCGTACCTTCTCTGCAGAGAAGCTCTTCGACTATGGTCTTGGGCAAAGGACCATCAGATTTGCTTGGTAGCAAATCATCTGGCCGGGGTCTTGAATGTACGTGCGGACAGTCTCAGTCGCCAATTCTCGGCCAACCACGAGTGGCGTCTCCATCCAGATCAAGTCCGTTTAATCTTCCAGATGTGGGGGTTTCCTCGGATAGATCTGTTTGCCACTCGGGAGAACGCGCATTGTCCGTTATTCTGCAGCCTCCAGTATCCGATGCAGGGAGCGTTAGGGGACGCGTTTCAAATAACCTGGTGCGGGCAGTTGCTTTACGCGTTTCCTCCCATACCCTTGATTCCTCGAGTATTGAGGAAGATTCGCCAAGACCGGGCGCTAGTCATCTTAATAGCTCCGGATTGGCCAAGGAGGGTGTGGTACTCCGACCTTCTCCAACTCTCAATGTGCCCTCCGCTCCGTCTCCCTTTCAGGGCAGACCTCCTCTCGCAGTCGCAGGGGCAGGTTTTACACCCCAACCTCCAGAGTCTGCACCTACATGCCTGGAGATTGAACGGGGCAACCTGAGTTCCTTCTCTCTCCCGCCTGATGTAGTGGATGTTATATTAGCGGCCAGGCGACACTCCACTAAATCTATCTACGCTAATAGGTGGTCTAAATTTGTTGCGTGGTGTGGAGAGAGGCAGATTGATCCCTTACATGCTCATCTATCGGACGTTTTGTCTTTTGCTCTCTCTCTAGCGCAGAAAGGTTGTGCAGTGGCTACCATTAAGGGTTATTTGTCGGCCTTGTCAGCCTTCATTTGTCTTCCAGACCAACCATCGTTATTTAAATCCCCTATTGTTATCAGATTCTTGAAAGGTCTTCTAAATAAATATCCTCCAAAACCATTCGTTATGCCGCAATGGGATTTGTCCTTGGTCCTGACTTTCCTTATGGGGTCCCCTTTTGAGCCTATGCATTCTTGCCCCTTAAGGTATTTGGTTATAAAAACAGTTTTCCTCGTAGCGATAACATCTGCAAGGAGAGTGAGTGAGTTGCAGGCCTTATCGGTAAAGCCCCCTTATACAACTTTTTATGGGGATAAGGTGGTGTTGAGGACCAAGGCTGCTTTCCTCCCGAAGGTTGTTTCACCCTTCCATTTGGCTCAGACAATTACTTTGTCCACGTTCTATCCTCCGCCTCATCCTTCTAAAGAGGAAGAAAGACTGCACCGTCTGGACCCAAAGAGGGCGTTGAGCTTCTTTATTGATAGAACAAAGGATTTCAGGCTGGAGGATCAGCTGTTCATCGGGTACGTGGGCAAGAGGAGAGGAAAGGCAGTCCACAAGAGAACACTCTCCAGGTGGGTGGTTCTTTGCATTAAAATCTGTTACTCTTTGGCAAAGAAGGACCCTCCTGAGGGCATTAGAGCACATTCCACCAGAGCTAAGTCGGCCACTTCGGCCTTGGCCAGGGGTGTTCCTGTGGTTGACATCTGCAAGGCCGCAACTTGGTCGTCCCTTCACACTTTTGCGAAACATTACTGTTTGGACTCTGAGGTCAGAAGGGACGGCCATTTTGCACGGTCAGTGCTGCAGGATTTCTTGGTTTGACCATTTAGGCACCCGCCACCGGGCGTGGTACTGCTTTGGGACTCTATTCATTAGGTGAGGAATCCACAGGTAGTTGTATCCATCAGAAGAACGAGTTACTTACCTTCGGTAACGACTTTTCTGGTGGATACATTAGCTACCTGTGGATTCCTCACGGTCCCACCCGCCTCCCCGTTGCCTTTCTGGTCTTACCAAGTAATCCTTGAGTGCGCTCCTCTTGGTCTTCAAGGTTGCAATAGATGTTGTATATATGGATACGTGTGTATATTATCTGTATATATATATATATATATATATATATATATATATATATATATCTTTGTGTACATACATGATTTGCATATATTTGTTCGTTATATTAAATATACAGCTATTCATTGCAATATTGTGTATTTTACAAGGTTATGGGATGTTGCCTTGCTCTTTCATTGCATTGGGTGGTTGTTCTCATGCACGTAAAAAATGTTGGTACTGACGTCGGCACGTCGTCGAGGACCTCTTATTGCCTGTATGACGTCAGACGGCGTCGCGTGGGCTAGAGTGACGTCCTCGTCGACGTGCAGAGACTAGGAAGAAGATTTCCGTCGAATGCTGGCGCCATGGGAGTATTCATTAGGTGAGGAATCCACAGGTAGCTAATGTATCCACCAGAAAAGTTGTTACCGAAGGTAAGTAACACGTTCGTTTGGTAATACCTTCGTAGCAGTGCCTACCTCTTTCAAAGAGCTGCAACTGTCTGGTGGCAAAGAACACCTTTTTTCTGCTTTCTTGACTATTCTCGCTAATTTCATCCAAACAAAACCAAAATAAGTTTTTACTGGCTTTTTAGATAATTCTTGCTTGGAGTGTTTTTTTGTGCCCAAGCTTCTTCAGGACCACCTAGCCATTGATATAGTGGAAAAGTGATGTTGGTTTCTAAGCCTGAATAAAATAGAACTGTCTTCCAATGGAGTCAAGCATTAATTTAAAGTCTGTGCAAATGTCTTCACTGAGAATGTAATTGTTTTAGCAAATCAGACAGCCACACCTTTATGGTGTTCTATATAAATGCATTATAACAGTGTTTCCAAAATTGCGGGATACAACTCACTGGTGTTCGCCGGGTGATTGGTGGGTTGCAAAAGTGCAATGAATAAAGAAACGATTACATTTTGTATTTATCATATCACATTTGCTGAGCGATCTTCAGACAGGAGTCAAATGTCAGGTTATATCTTCTGACAGATTGCTACATATTCTTTTATCGTGTGGACTGTTGTTTACCTTCCTTTGACTGCCAAGTGAGAGAATTTCTTTAAGTGACCTATGTGCGCAATCTTGTTAGCATACATGGAGTATGAAAGGAAAGGCTGTAGGATTTAATTTGTAACACACAACATTTAAATATCTGTAAATGAATTGTACACATATTTCAAGATACGTCAACAATTTGGAAAGCAAAAAATGAAGCTTAGAGTAACGGAAACAAATATTTTTACGGTAACAAATCAAGACACTTTTACTTGGTAATGCTAAGATAATACATTTTCACTAAAACCTGATTTCCATACAGAATCTTTTGTGCCCTATATAGGTTTGTAAAAAAAACAGTGTTTCTTTGCAAATCTAGTGGCCATTTCTATAGAAAAATGTGCTGTCTGTAAATGAGTGCGAAATTGCATAATGCTTCAGTAATATATTAGCGACAGTACTCCAAAATGTATCACCAGTTACATACTACACCCTTACCGCTCTCCTGCTGAATACGTTTGCTACACTTTGTGTGAAACTAGGACTTTTCACAATCCCTATGACTTCAGTGATGCAACACTGAACCCTATACTCTGAAAATTGTTCCAGCCCCACTGGTGCAAAGGTGCTGAACTATGTCTGTAAAGTGAGTTTTAAAATAAACCCTTCCAAGTATTCCCAAGCAAGACCCTGGGTGAACCTTCCAGTGTTTTTACTGTTGCTTTTCTCAACCTCACAAAGCCATTTCAACGGAGAATGTGTATGCTATATGTAAATATACACAAACATCCAATTTGTGTGTGACTTTAACACATAGTTCGCGAAATATGGATGTGGCCTTAATAAGAGAGCTGCTGACTTTGGATTTGTGGAATCAGGTTGGAGTCCTGGTGTTGGCTCTGGGCAAATCACTTAATCTCCTGTGCATAAAATATGAAAAATGAATCTGACCTTATGTAATGTAATTTGGTGCCACTGTTAAGTGCACAATTGCCTTTTAGATATATATAGATATATTCTGACCAAAGTACAGTTAACCATATGCCACTTTTGTGGGCAGATCAATATCTTGTCCACAGTTAAAAAAAGATATGTCGAAGGGTGTGGCCAAGGTTGTGACATTTACAAACGGCGGCAGTTAAAGAGGAACACAAAAAATTGTAAAGACTATGTTATTTTGGCAATTAACAGCATTCTGACAGCATGACTATTATTAGATTGGAAAATATCCCATCTCATGTCCATTACAGCTAGGTGGGTGGCAAAAATGTGTTCTAAAAATTGGGTCGTGGTTCCCAAAATAATGGGAAGCACCGCTCTATAAAACTAACTCGCAGTAGAAAAAAACCTGCACGAAGCTTGTAAGGAGGAGCCTTAATGCTGTGTAATCAAACAACACCAACAGGCTATTTTATGGTGATTGTTGCACTGCACAAAAGTATGTACTAAACAGCAGAAAATAGTTGAACTAGTTTAATTCTTTTTGCGTCTAACAGAACTATACATACCAAAAGCAAAGGCAAACTATTCTAAGTGAGCTGTCCACACCTGCCAGTGCAGTAGTACTGCCGCAGTTCAGTTTTAAGTTACATGGGCGGAATAGAAATTTCTCAGGTTTTGAAAATGCGCCTACATGAGCATTGACAATTACAGGCTGAAAGGTAACATCTTATTTAAACAATCATTGGCAAAAAAATAGAGAGGGGAAACCTAGCTTTTGAAATTAAATAGCATCCATTGCCTGGGTCCACTTGTTTTTGCAGTTTCTCTAAAAAAATATCTCTCCTGTGCTCCACATAGCATTGCCTCCTACACCTCCTGGATGAAGCTAAAGAACGTGCTTCCACCTCTGCTTCTGGACTCGTCCAAAAGCTGGGAAAGCTGGGGCAACCTGCAGCCAAACTCATTGGACTTAGTCGTCTGCATCAACATGATCCATATCACCCCCTTTCAATGCACGAAGGTGAGTGTGCCTGAAATGTAAATGAACGCAGGTTAGTTTTTAATTAAACCATGTTTTCTTCCCATTTATTTTAAAATTCCGTATTCCTCTTGAACGTATTCTTTTCTAAGATGCCTTCCTTCCCAACTAGAGCTTGCAGTTCCCATCTGGTGGCATCAGTGATTTCGGTGCACTGTAGCCATCCTGTGCAGACAAGCCATGGTGACCACACAACACTTTTTTTTTTTCTTTTTTTTTTACTGTGTTGATGTGCAGCTTTATGTAAGCTTTTAGATTGAAAATAAGGTTTATCAACTTTGAACAATAGAGTGATGGGAAATGTTATTAAATTAATAAAAGAAAACAGATGTTCAATTCCTGATAAAACTCCCCAATATAGAATCCCGGTCATGGGTAGGACGCAATCTGACGAGCCGGGTTCAAGGCATTCTTCAGCAGTTTAGATCATATTGAGAAAATTGTAATCCTGACTAACAGTTGGATTTTAATCTTCCACCAGATGAAAGATGGTGGATCATTTAAAGACATGATGGGAAGGGTAGCATTCAGTAGCCTTTATTTGATTATTTGTAGCATTTCAAACGCCAGATGCTCAGGTCAAAGCCCAGGATATCCCTGTAGTATTACTTCGTGGTATTCAGCTACTTTTTTCTGACACTTGGGCCAAAGTAAAACTGGGAAATAACTCAGCAGTATCTGAGAAGATAAAAAATGAACAGGCGCCAAGCAAGGGTGTATCCTACCCCTGGCATTTTTTAATATGCTCGTATGTGATTTGGTACCCTTTTGGATTCCATAATCAGCAGTGCACCAAAACTTGCATATCACTCTATCACCTCCTTGCTCTACGGCGATGTTGTAGACCTTTTAAGTTAAATGGTGATGGGGCTCCAAAGGCTGATCAACGTTTTATACCACCACAGCAGCTCAAATGGAATGATAGTGCATTTTGAAAAAACAAACATTATGATATTTGGCCATAAAAGGAAAAAATGGCACCTGGCATTTGAATAGCAGCCACCTGGTGCCCCCACACAAATACAAATATCTGGGATGCTGACTGGGCGACAAATGAGGCCATGTAACCCATCTAAATACACTAAAAGCTAAATTTGCTGCATTACTATTTACTTTTCAAACCATTTTCAAATGGACAAAACAGCCTACCCTCAAACTTCTGCTAAAGATAGTGAAGGCCAAACTCATCCCCACACTGGACTATGGCGCGGAAGCTTTTTCGGTGAAACTGAGCACTTTTTTTTAACAATGCCCAGAGTTCTGTTTTTAGATCACTGTTTAAGTTCTCTCACCACACTTCACCAACTCAAATCAGTCTAAAATGTGTGCTGCGTAATCAACATCTAGAACAGAAAGCCATTTTCATCAAATATATGCACTCCTCACGTACCGCAAAAGAAGGCTTACACAAGAATATAATTTTGCTGGCAGGACTGTCGGCGAAAAACTTGATGCCTCAGAATCCATGGAAAATGGCTCTCTGAAGCCCTGGAGCTTAAAGGTGTGCAGCAGCCCTTTGGAATCTAAATCTCCCCCATCAGAGGTTCAAAATCGCTTTAACTAAAGTGGTTCATAAGAAATCTTTTGTGTTGGACCCTTATGAGCAGAAAACACGCAGACCTTGTTGTTAGGATCTAGGTCCAAAGAGGAGAGCAAAAGTACATCACTGATTCCTTCTTCTTGCACTAAGAAGTTAAGTTCTGTCTCATTTTTATGGGCTGCTTCTCTTCATTAGATCTTCTTCCTTGGGTGAGTAGACAAGTGCTGTCTCTGTGACTTATTCTAGGAGTAACTACCCTACCTGCTCTGTATGTGTTGTGTGTTAACCTATGACTGTAAATGGATCCTTCACCACTTCTTGATTAAACAAGGGACACAGACAGTACAGGCTGCCATTGACTTTCTCCTGAGTGATGCTCACCCACATAGCAGCACAAAGTCACATGTAGTCCACATGTTTGTATTTAACTTCAAAGCACAACAATAAACATACGGCAGGGGGAGGTGTAGGCAAAACATATACATGTACTTACATTACACAGTTATAGCTGTTATGCGATTCATAATTGCCCTGCAAGTTGTCCCCACACATCCATCCTACGTGGCTGTCATCGGACGTGTCTACCTGCATTCCAGAGGGGGTGCCTCTATGAACTCATTCACACAGGTACGCAGCGCGTTATATTGAATACATATTCTCACAAACATCCATCGCCTACCGCAGGCGGATCAGAGTTGAGCAGCGCAGGTGCCAGTGGAGTGCTGAGTTCTGCTAACAGTAGCTCCCATTGTGATGCCAGGGGGTACTTGCGCAGCCCCAACACCTCCTCTTGCCGAAGAGCAGTGCGCTCTGCTCTCGCCCAAACCATTAGTGACCGTATCCATGCTTCATACGCCAGCGGCTCAGCAGACTGCCACCCGCAAGTTATAAGGCACTTGGCCACCAGCAGCCCCAGATCAAGAAAATGGGATGTTGCTTTCAGCTTTTTCCCCCTGGGGAACAACCCCAGAATGCACGTCTCACATGTCTGCAGCAAAGGTCAGTCCACACATCGCTTTCAGCTCGCTAGGATCGAAGACCAGTAGTGGCTCCGAGTGGGGCACAACCACATCATGTGTAGAAAGTCTGCCCCCAAGCCCCCGCAGTGCGGAAAAGCGGCTTCCGCACGGTTAAAGTAGCTGTTAATTTTCTCCGGTGTAAGATAGGCTCTCTGGGTGACATAATATTGTATGAGGCGAAATCGCATGTTGCGTGGAACTTACCTGGGGGTTTCTAGTTCAGTTGCCCACTCCTTATCTGTAAAGAGTCCCCCCCCCCCCCCTTCCCATCGTCCCCAGAGGGTCACGAGCGGTCTGGATGTATGTACATGCAGTGAGTCCACCATCCAATGTATTAAATGCCTCCCATCCCAAAATACATGCAGATACTGTAGTGTGTAGTGTACCTGGGGTTCCCTCGTGAGGTCACCCCATGTACATTGCAAGGCATGTTTAAGGGAGCTATACAAGAGGAAGGTACCTCGGTGCAGAACAGTGGCTTCCATCAGTGTGTCATGGTTGTGCCATCCGCTTTTAGATCCCCCATGGTGTATATGCTTGCTTCATGCCAAGTGGCTAGTTCTGGAGACAATGTAACGCATGCACCACGTGGTTTCCCCAATATTGGCATGGCCGGTGCATAGGGTGTGACACCCCTGGTGAGGTAACAGCACCTACAATAGCAGCGGTATGCTAGGTTCAATAACAGAGGTGCTGGCACAGCGGATTTTGCACAGGGGTGAAATAAGTGAAGCAATTTACTACGTGACCACGATGGGAGGTCAGTAGCTGTGTCTGCCAGCTGTCATGAGAACCAACGGGCCACCCACTGCAGCTGCGCAGCCAGATAGTAATGCTCCAAATTTGGCAGCAAAAAGCCTCACAGGTTCAATGGGTGATAAAGCT
Source organism: Pleurodeles waltl (assembly GCF_031143425.1). Taxonomy (NCBI): domain Eukaryota; kingdom Metazoa; phylum Chordata; class Amphibia; order Caudata; family Salamandridae; genus Pleurodeles; species Pleurodeles waltl. Next base: position 310,258,289 of record NC_090449.1, on the reverse strand, counting down.
TAGCGAGGGCCACCCTACAGCGGGGGGTGTTACAATTTAAATGACACACATCTCGCTCTATAGACCTGAAAAAGGAGGCCGGGATGTATAAAAAGATTCACAAAGTAATACAGTAACCGAGGCAGCACTATCATCTTAACAAGGGCTACCCTGCCCATGACCGTCAGTGGCAATTTCTTCCAGAATGCCATCTGATGGCGCAGTCCTGACACTACACACGCCACATTTCTATCAAACAGATCAGACTCTGTATGATACACTTGCATGCCAAGGTATCTAAATGTCCTAGGTTGGCACGTTATGCCAGGGGCTATTGATGCAAGGCCAGGTTCAGACATCGTAAGCGGCAGCGGAACAACACAGGTACTTGGTCCAGTTGACACCGCAAGCCAGGGACCTTCCCATTTGAATCAAGTAATGGTATTATATCACTGGGGAAACCCGCTAGATCTCTGATATACACTAAGAGGTCATCCGCATATAGAAAGACCGCATGATGTCCATCTCCCAGTGGTATGCCCCAGGAGCATCCCGCTCTGCGAAGCGCGACCACCAGTGGCTCCACAGCAAGAACAAAAAGCAGGGGAGGTAAAGGACACCCCTGCCGTGTGCCCCTTCTAATGCAAATGGAGGGCGACATGAGGTGCCCCGTTTTGGCGTGGGCTGATGGGAGCATATATAATAATTTCACCAGTTGTATAAAACGTGGGCCAAAGCCATACTTTGGCAAAACTGCAAAAAGATAAGGCCACTCCAGTGAGTTGAATACTTTCTCTAGGTCTATCACTAAGCAGCCCACCCGTGGCCAGTAATAAGGGGGCATAGCGCAGCAAACGAAAAAATCCACGCAAGTTGAGGGACGTCATGCGGCCTGGTACAAATCCATTCTGATCTTCATGTACTAATGCAGGCACCAGTGGGGCCAGTTGTGTTACAACAACTTTGGCTAGTATTTTATAAACTGTGTTTAGAAGTGCTAACGGGCTGTAGGAGTGTAGGCTGGTGGGGTCCTTGTGCGGCTTTAGCAGGGAGACCAAAGTAGCCTCTCGCAACGTAGGGGGCAAGCGTACTAGCACCAAGGCCTCCTCGTACACAGCAAGCAACTTAGGTACGAGCTGGGCTGAGTATGCATTATAGAATTCAGCCGGTAGCCCATTTGGGCTGGGAACTTTGCCATCGGAAAGAGAACGGATGGCGGCCTGCACCTCGGACAGCGACAGAGGGTCGTCCACCTCCGAAAACCGCTCGGCCACGACCCGGGGCAGGGGCAAGTCTGCAAGAAATAGATCAGCATCATTCAGGGAAGGGTGGGAGACAGCACTATTTAGGGACTCATAATGAGAGTGAAATGCTGTATGAATTGAATCCTGCGTGTACAACAAGTTACCTGTCTGGGACCGAACAGACATTACCGAGCTAGGGGAAGTCTCTTGACGTATCAACCGGGCAAGTATCGTTCCGGCTCTATCCACCCTTGCATGCGTGTTGGCTGAGTAACCTGCATAGTTAAGGCACCTCAATCGCTCAAGGAGCTATGAATGATTTTTACGCATGGCCTGCAGTTGAGGTAAGGCATTGGGATTCCGTACCACTTCTGCCTAATGTTGCAATAGCTGCCGTTCCACAGTGAACACCTCCGCATACCAAAACTAATCCCCATGTAGTGGCCCCTCAGTGCAGCCTTAAATGCGCCCCACTCTACTGAACGAGACGAGGCCGTGCCTGCACTGAGTTTAAAGTAACCTGCTATCTGCTGGCCCACAGTCTCACGAAACGGTGGATCGTTTAGCGCAGGCTGCAGCCTCCACACGAGGGCAGAGGACTGGGTGGGTCTTACCCCGATCGAGTTGAAGGTATTGGAGTTGTGATCGGAGTGAGTACGGCCCAGATAATTAGTCCGCACAACCGCAGGGACCAGGCTTGCCGTGCAGAGTACCCTGTCACGCCGAACATGCAAATCATGAGGGGCTGAGTAAAAGGAATATACTCTGGCTGGGGCATTATAATGACGCCAGACATCCGTTAACTGCCAGTGGCACAGCCAGGTTACCAAAGAGCAGGCATTAAAGATGGCAGTGGTGTGTTCCAAGGGAGGGAAGGACCTGTCCAGGTATGGATCCAAAACACAATTGAAATCTCTCCCAGTCAGCCAAGTAACATCACTCCACCCAGCCAGCAATCAATTGAGTGCGCTTAAAAAATGAAGCCTGGTCTACATTGGGAGCATATATATTATCAAGAAGGATGTGGCGACCGCCTAGCCGACCTCAAACGAACACATACCGGGCATCAGCATCTGCAGTCTGTTCTATCAGATCGAACAGGAACCCCGGGGCGGATCCATATTAACACCCCAGCACATAGGACGAGTAGTTCTTGGAATATACCTGTCCTTGCCACTTTCTTCTTAGCGTCTACCTCTGAGCACGTTGGGTGTTATTCCTGTAACATGGATATATGAGCATTGTGCCGCTTCAAATAGGAGTATATGGCGTTTTGTCACAATGGAGTGTGCATGCCACGGATATTCCATGTCATTACGCTAACATACGCCATCATGTGTAAGACTCGTGAATGGAGGTGTTGTGCATATTTGCCAGATAGCTGATAATATCAATGGCGTGTGTGAGGGAGCAGAGTGACATGTGGTAAGTAATATCATGAGTTGCCTAGCGATGAACAGGTTATTTGGTGGGAAACAACAATCAGCATATTGTAACAATAACATAGTGAATACCAAAAGAGTACCACACTACAACCAGTGGCCACCGAGACCAAGTGAAGACACCTAAGATGAAAGATAGTATGTTTCACAGCAGGGGTGACTGGATGATGCTCAATGGCATGGAGCAACAGAGGATCTACCTTGTGCACGATCTTACAAACAGTCCAGTATTCACTGCCATATAAGGAGCATCATACATTGGCAGGAGTCACAATTACATAGAAACAAGCATGTGGATAGACAACTGAGTTTAAATAATAGTGTCTGATGTCTGTGGGGTTATATTCAAGGGAGCATGTAGGCTTTGCACACACTGCCATGTGACAACACAACTCTCTCCATCGGAAGAGGGGGAGCCTGGGTCGTCCGGGCTGGAGCAATGCCCTGCACTCGAGAGTGCGGCCGCCTGCTGTAAGGCACTACGTTGCTCCTGAATTCTCTGTTCCAAATCTAGGACTGAGGGAAGGTCCCTGTCCATTCGGACCGTCATCTGACGCTGCCCTCTGCGGCTCTACCGAGGTCTGCCCTCCCCGGTCTGCTCCAACCTCACTGGCCGGGTGGCACCGTTGTCGATGCCCTTGATCTAGTGCCATGCTTTCTCAGGAGTAGCGAAAAAAAAGTGTGTGGTGTCAGCAGCTACCACACGGAGCCTAGCTGGGAATAGGAGAGTGCAATAGTCCCATTTCACAAAGACATCGCTTTACTGACAGGGAAGTTGATACACTGCTTCTGCACAGCGACCGTGTAACCTAGGAAGGACATCACTTTGGAGCTGCCCACCCGCACTTTCACCATTAAGCGGGTCTCCTTTAACACTATGTCTCTGTCGCGGTAATGGAGGAATCGTATCACCATTGGTTGTTGTCTGGCACCCGCTAGGGGCTGTCGGGCCGGAACCCTGTGCGCTTGCTCAATAGAGAAAAAATGGGTAAGCATGTCTGGGGGAAGAGTATTGCACAACCAGTCTTCGATATACCTAACGGGATCGTGCCCTCCGGCAGGCCCACCAAGTGAACGTTAGTTCTGTGGGATCTGACCTCTGCGTCCTCCGCCCTCTGCTCCAGCATTCGCAGTCTGTCCATGAGCTCCTTCAGACAGGTTTCCTGGCTGCTTGTCTTGTGTGGCAAGGCCGTAACTATTTGCTCCACCAGTGCCACCCTGCTGCTAGCTTTCTATGGTCCGCATGCAACAGACCCAGATCCGAGGAGACCGTGTCTATCTTGGACTCTAGCGAGACAAACGTGCAGTCAGTCGCTAGTAACACAGCATCCAGCTTATCCTCTAAGGCACTGGGCCGCTCCGAATTCGCATGGCAGTTGTTGATGATAATGGAGGCCCCCTGACATTGAGATCCAGGCGGCTGTCCACCAGTTCGATGACGACCCATGGCTTGCTGCACGGCGCCACTCAAGAAGCAATGAAGCGGCGCAGCATGCCCTGCGCCCACCCACCAGCCCCTCATGCTGCAGCGTATGTTCTTATGTGGGCCTAGGGACAGTAGGGCTGAACTGCTGTTAATGCTCTTCGCTGAGTGAAGATGTAGATATAACAGTGTTGCTAGCCTGCCTCCACGCTCAGGATCGATCCGCTAGTTCGTCCTCCCCAGTTCAGTGCCTCACGTCTTCCTGCTCGTCATGCTGCCAGACACTGTAGTGTGCTATTGGCAAGGGCCAGGAGGGCCCAGCTCACGCAGCCGCCGCAAATTGTACCTCTTCAGTTGGGCGCATCAAATGGTTGTATCATTGTGTCTTTGCCACGACTGCTCATGTAGCCCACAGCGCGACTCGAATAGGCTGGGCCATAGCAGCAGTATCAACCAAGTGTGCTGGTGCAGGCTCTGAGTCCAGGCTCCCTGCGCGGCACCCCTTCCTCCAGGGAGCCACAGCGACAGATCCAGCAGTGGGCTGCGCGCGTTCTCTTCCGCCAAATAGGGAGCCTGGTCCTCTGGGCTCAGGGACTTCAGAGAGCCTCCTGGCTCCTGCCGCTACAACCAGGCTTCTCTCGCCGCCACAGCACACTCCTGGGTCCCACGCAGATTGGCTTTTTTTTAAGAACCCTGCCGTCTGCTCCACACATGCCAGATGACTGTTTCAGTGCTCCCTCTCACCCCTGCCACTCGTCACCACCTCCAGCTACACCTGCCCGGCCTATGGTAGGCGTCCGGACACCAGGTGACTGCAATCCCGCTACCGGGTGGCCGGTGCTTAGCATGCCATTTTGCCTCCCAGGCCGTGCTGCCGCCTCGGAGCACCTCGGTCGGTGGTGGTCGCTGGGGAGAACGGGAGCCGGCACTGCTGTTTTGGCTCCTCAGCTGTTCATGCACACTGCCATTTGCCTGTGACTCCTCATGTGGCGGCCGGTTCACTCGGATAAATCTGTGGAGCTGCGGAGCTCCTCTAGTGAGCGTCCGCCATGTTTGCCTCTGATAACGCGTCCCAATCTAGATAATTTACTCACTCTGGGACTCGTTTTAGGCAGATGAATCTTTTGACCCTGATTGAAGTCTCCTTAAGACGAGATAACTAGTCAACATCTCAATCAATAACCTCATCAATAATCACAGTAGCAAATCATTTAAAGCAATCAGTAACGTCAATAAGTTTGAAACACACCATGACCTTTCAGCCAAGAATAACCACACAGAGCTTGGTACGATTTATGATATTTATTCCCTATTGATTACACTCTACAAGCAAGTTTATTAGTCTCAAAACCAAGAAACACATCAACATTGTCATAATATGGCAACTTGAATAAGATTTCATCAAAGCAAAGATCATGAATATTAGAACATAGCATGACGTCAACATGGATTAACTTTAGCAGAGTCTCATTAGCGCATTATTCAACAAAGGATAGATTCAGTCATTTGTCTATTTGCGTCCGTTTAATGAACCTCTTAACCAACCTCGAATTAGTATTAGCATGTTGGGCTTCATGCAAAACAATTTTGGCAGCACAAATTTAGAAAACATCTAGCTATGGTCTCTGTCAAAAGAAGCAGTTGGTACCTAGAAAGAAAAGGCAAATAGACAAACACAATTTCATCATCATATAGTTACCCTCTGTCATGGGTCAGCATACAGAGTCAGTCTTCGTCCTCAGGACATCAGTTGGTTCGCCATCAGCCAGGAAACACAGCAAAGTTCAGCAAGACGGGGCAAAAGGGAATACCTCCCTCATAAGGAGGAAAAGTATAGAATCGGTCAAGGCAAAGTAAGGATGGTTTGAGGAATCATCAGCAAAGTCTTTAGGCAGAGTATCAAAGTGACAGCATGCAATGGCAAATTGGCTCTTAATGGCTAGTAGTAGCTGGCAATCCCTTGTGTCCATAATTTTTATATCAATCTTGTGGTACAGTCCCCTAATTTCCAATTGGGCAAGTTTTAGCACACCATCATCTCCATCCAATAATCCATCGGTCACCACCTTTCGATTGTCACCCCATAACAGTTCTCACATAGCTTTTTGGCTGCTGTGATTGACGTCCCCAGCGGGTAAAATGTCCGGTATGATTTGATGTTGTTGTGGTCCTCTCACAGACCCAGTCAGTAGTTCCATTGTCTATACCAGTTTAGGCGACCTTGTACCTGTTGCAAGTTTACACTGTTGCATTCGGCAAGAATGTCTCCTTGAGCAAGTCGAGTTTCATGAGAATGAATCTACTACGCTTACACTCATCTTCTAGTTTCTGGAAAAGTACAACTACATGTCCTTCAGCAAGTCAGCACACTGCGCGTTAGAAAAACACACTTAATATGAAACCAGGCAGCTAGTCCTCGACTCATGCTAACTAAGGCCTAGTGAATTAATTAGCAAAACCTTAACGTATAACTCTTAATACTAATACAAAATCATACATTAGTGCATTATTATTTAATTATTAGTCAATTTAATTAATCATCGTATATAATGGTGGCCACTCCCCGTGGGCACATTTCGGACTCACATTTAGTAAAACACATTAATACATTTTCTATGCGGCATTATTATGCATTAGTTCATAAACATTTCATGTTAATCCTGATTATAAAAATCACACTCTAACAAGCCCTCCTCTGATGACACTTGTCATCACACAAATCCATGCTTTACTTTTCTTTTCACTTTCTTAATTCCTGCAATTCAATTTCCTCCCCCATTTGTGACATCATATTTTCCTTTGAATATTTTCTCCCTTTTCTTTTCTTCCCTCCTCATATCGCGTTTTGCCAATTTTTCTTTAATTCTTTTACTAATTTTACATGATAACCATAGTCCAAATAAGCAAGCTAAAACAATCAGCATTCCCCCTATTATTTTTGCAAGTATCCCATTCCAAATATTACGAAACCAGCTTCCCACTTTAGCAAAACCTTTTCCCAAACTCCAGGTTCATTCAGCTCTTTCAAATCTGTACTATCTCTTGTTAGGTTAGTAAGCATACTTCTAATCTTATCACTATTATCGGGTATAAATGCACAACAGTGGCGCTCATTAAGCATCCTACAGACTCCGCCACTTTTCGCTAAAAGAATGTCTAAAGCAAGCCAGTTTTGAAGAGTCATAGCCCTCTCCGCAGCAAGTTCAGTATCCATCAGGAGTATAGCCCCTGTGAAGTTTGTCAGCATGTTATCCACAATAGTAGACAACTTCCTAATCTTTATTAAATTCAAGATAACTCCCACTGAAGGAATTATTGCTCCAAATATATCACCCACAACAGCAGCTGCTGTTTCTCTTTTCTGTCTAGTATGATGTAATTTAGACAATTTAGGAAACTTTCTTAAGTCTTCAGATTGGTAGATCTTTGGGAAAACTATTCCCAAATAACATGTCCCATACCATCCCCTTGAAAGACGGTAATAAGCATTAAGTCCACATATGTAATAGATCCCAGGGATCGCTGGATCCTGTCCATTTAACATGAACGTCTACTTACTCTGAAACAAAAACACATGTCTGCACTCACTCGTTCCCACAAATAAAGTGTCATGATCAGATTTTGGCCTATATATGCAAAGCTTTCCTACGTGTAATGCATCTGTAGCTAATTTGCCTTGTGTCTTTATTGCACTAAAAGCATAATCATTTGCAAATGTTAGTTTTTCTTATCCCTCTGCTAACATTTCCTTTAACGCTTTTCTTCTATCATCAGTGTGATCTAAGAAGCTCTTCTCTACAGGTGTTCGTAAACATGTTAGATTATTGCGATGTGCATAAGCTGTACCAAATGTCAGTGTAGGCTCAAAGAAACCCCTAACTATCTTTATACTATGATCTCTAACTATCTTACTCAAATATTCATTTATAGGCACAAAAGAAAACACTACATCTAGATTAGAATAGAAGTATTGAATATATTCTTGATCATAAAGCCTTGTTAATAGCAAACTACAGCTCATCCCGTAGGTTAGTGGCAAACTATGGTAATTAACCCCTTCTTGTACTGACAAAGGAATCTTTGTGAACACATAACAATTCTTCGCATCCATTGTTTCAACATACTCATTCAACAAGCGATAGAAGACATTAGTAGATAGTTCCCCTTTCGTGTTAGTTCCTTCATGCAAATATTTAGTATCCTGCTCATACTTCTCCCATGGTGTTAGTGTAGCAGTCTCAGGAATTGAAGCGTTGTTAGTCCCACTCTTGTCCACCAATGGCATTCCCACAATCTAAGTTATTATTACTATCGCACTCACAACACCCAAAATAATACTCCACCATCTACGAGTCCTACCTCTATTATTGTCATCTCTAGGGTTAATCATGATCTGTAATGAATAAGAAAGCAGAACAATATAGAGGTAAACAATCAACTGAGGAAGGTCTAAAAGCTCCTTTTTTTGTTTTTGTTTTTACTCTCTTAAGCAAAGTCTCTCTTTAGCAAGTATTTACAGCGTCTTCACTCACTCCCAGGATCCTTGTCAAATCAGGCTTGTCACAATCGGTTTTCAAGAGTCAATTTAGGTTAACAGCGTCACATCCAGTAATTTATCAGTCTCTTTTCTCTCAGCTTTTAAGCCTTAATTTTAATTTTTAACACAATCTTTCTTCTCTGCGGTCAAATTCAGGTGCCGTAGTATTGACCTGGAATCTCTCGATCAAAACAGAATGCCAAGAATTCTTGCTGCCACTCAGCTGATGATACATACGCCCATTCAGGACCTGCATATCTTCTGTTTGCAACTCACTTTCTTTTCAGCTTGCGATCACCCTGTAATTCTCCTTCACTCAGATTCTCTCTCCTTGTGGTATCAACTTCTTCCTCTATTGTTTCATCTATTACCACTTTCTCTTTTGCAGGTTGTGGCCCTGGCCATTTATCTCCTTTCAATGTCCTTTTTCTGTTCGATTCTTCAGTTTGCTGGTCAATGCCCTCCTCTTGTGCTATGGTGTTTTCTCTTGATGGCTCTGCAAGCGGCTCAGGAGGAGTCTGAACATTCTGACTTCCTTCTGTTTCACCTCCCTCTCCTTCCGGGTCTGTCAGGGGCTCAACTTCAAACCCGTATCCGTCTACTTCTGGGAGAGCCTCTCTTTGCGTCGGTTCCCCTGGTGCCTCAGTTGAGATAGGCTCACTGTCACCCATCCGGGTTTTGCTTGCTGGTTGAGTGACCAAGCCGTCCTCAATGGGCTCTCCTTCAGTCTCAGTTCCCCTTTGATTACTCTCCGGCCCTGAGACTTCCTTTCCTGTAGCTGTTATTTTTGACAACTCAAGTTCCACATCAGTTGGACATGTCACCTTCTTGGTGTGACTGGCATGTATCCTGTTTGGAACTCCCGCACATTTCACAGCAGTAGTAGTTGTCAGTATCACTTGATACGGCCCCTTCCAAAGTGGCTCCAAACACAACTTCCTCACTTGTTTCTTGACAACAACCCAGTCACCGGCTTTCAGATTGTGACCTGGATCACTTATCGGTGGCAGTGTGGTTGCACCGATGAGAGAAAGAGCGGACCACATCAGCCAGACCCTTGCAGTAGTCCAACACCATATCATCCGTGATATTCACAAGAGCATTTGCGGGCACTGCAGGTAATCTCATAGCTCGAACCATGAGAATTTAATGCGGAGACAGTCCTGTTTTCTTATTGGGTATACTTCTCATTGACATCAGCACTAAGGGCAACGCATCTGGCCATTTCAGGTTTGTAGCTGCACACATTGTTGCCATTCTCGACTTCAGGGTACAATTCATCTGTTCCACTAGTCCTGATGCTTCATGGCAGTAGCTACATTGCAACTTCTGTTTAATGTTCAGTGCGGCACACAAGAGCTTAACCACCTTGTTGTTGAAGTGACTTCCCATATCTGATTCTAAAGAGATCGAAAACCCGAAACGTGGTATCAACTCCCTAAGCAGCAACTTCGCTACTGTGAGACTGTCATTCCTACGTGTAGGGTAAGCTTTAATCCAATGACTGAAGATGCACACAATCACCAACACGTACCTCAAACCTCCACACACAGGCATCTCAATAAAATCCATCAGCATCCTGCTAAATGGACCTCCTGCTCTCCCAATGTGGCTCAAATTCACCACGGTCCCTCTCCCCACATTCATCTGCTGACAGATAATGCACCTGTGACAAATCACTTCTGCGGCTTGTCTGAACTTTGGGTTAAACCAATCGATTTTAAACAGCCTGATCATGGCATCTCTCCCAATATGTGCTTGACCATGGTAAAACCTCGCAAACTGTGACAGAAGACTGTTTGGCAAAACCATTTTCCCCTCATCTGAAACCCACAAATCATCAGGTCTTTGTACACATTGCAATTTGAGCCAAGAGCGTTTCTCTTCTTTGCTGGCACGTCCCTGCAACAATTTTAACTCTTCCATGGTGTCTACAACCCTCAATGCATAACCTGTGCATGTCTCATTTTCAGTTTCTGATAACAATTCCCACTGATCTTTGAACGATATACAGTTCAATGCACAAAACCTTGCGACTTGATCTGCATATCCATTTCCCATTGACACAAAGTCTTGCGACTTAACATGAGCATTGCATTTCACCACGGTAATTTCAAGAGGTAACTGAATCGCATACAGCAATTCCTTAATTCTTTCACCATTTTTCACTGGAGAACCAGAAGCGGTCAGAAAACCTCTCTGTGACCATAGCTGGCCAAAATCATGAACAATTCCAGATCCGTATCTGCTGTCTATAGATAGTCACTTTTAAGTTCTCAGCGGCATGGCCTGCCCCAGTAAGAGCAATTAATTCAGCCACGTGAGCAGAATACACTCTTTCGAGCCAAGAGGCTTCCAGGATACCGGAGATTGTACACACAGAGTATCCGGCTCTCAGTACTCCCACTGAGTCTCTCAGGCATGAACCATCAACAAAGATAATGTAATCATTTTCCTCTAATTGGGTATCTTTAATGTTAGGTCTTGGTTTGGTGCACAGTTCTGTTACCTCAAGACAATCATGTTCTACTTCCTCAGCATCATCGATATCTGTCTTCTTAGTAGGAAGCAAAGTTGCTGGGTTTAACACAGTACATCTTTTTAAAGACACATTGGGTGACCCAAGTATAATCGTTTCATACTTCGTGAGTCTTTCATTTGTCATATGCTGGGTCTTAGTTCAGGTGAGTAATATTTCTACTGAGTGTAGGACCATTACTGTTAAGGGATATCCCATCACTATACCTTCACACTGAGTGAGGCTTTGACCAACTGCTGCAACTGCACGCTAACAACCCGTTAAGGCTTCTGCGACTGGGTCCAAAGTAGCTGAAAAATAAGCTATTGGGCGGTTTTCACCTCCATGGACCTGTGTCAAGACAGACAAAGAACAAGCATCACGTTCATTACAAAACAGTACAAAAGGCTTTGTGTAGTCAGCCATACCTAAAGCTGGAGCCCTGCACATGCTCTCTCTCAGTTCAATGAATGCTTTCATTTCTTTCTCTGACATAGTCAGAGTACCTGGGCCATCTATGATCTCCTTGACAGTCAACCTTACCAACGGCTTAGAGATAATCGAGAAGTTGGGAATCCACTGACGACAGTAGCCCACCATTACCAAAAATATCCTTACATCTCTCTTGGACGTCAGTGGATTCATCTGTAATATGGCTGTCACTCTTTCTTTAGAAATTTTCCTCGACCCTTTCTCAATTAGATGACCTAAGTACTTCACCTCTTTCTGACAGTACTGTAATTTCTTTGGGGACACTTTATGTCCGTTCTTTCCCAAATGATTCAGTAAGGCAATGGTGTCATAACTGCAGTCGTCTTTTGTCTTGGACGCAATCAACAAGTCATCAATGTACTGCACTAGAGTCGAATTAAAAGGCAGTTCCAGTGATTCCAAGTCCCTCTTCAATATCTGATTGAAGATGGAAGGAGATTCTGAAAACCCTTGAGGAATTCGACACCAACTGTGAACCTTGTCCAAGATTTTGAAACTAAAGAGAAATTGGCTATCCTCATGAAGAGGCACCGAAAAGAATGCTTGTGACAGGTCCACAACAGTGAACCACTCTGCATCACACGGAACCTGAAACATGATCACGGCTGGATTTGGCACTATAGGGCAACACTTTACCACTATCTTGTTGATTTTTCTCAGGTCTTGGACAATTCGAACTTTCCCACAAGGCTTTCTCAGTCCCATTATTGGCGAATTACATGGACTGCTCAAAACTTCTCTTTAGACCCCTTGCTTCACAAAGTCTGCAATTATCTGCGTCACTTGTATGAGGACATCTTGTGCCATGTGGTACTGTGGTACCTGGGAACACACGGTATTTGGCTTCACCTCTACATTGACTGGTTCTACTCCCTTTATCAATCCCACTTCTTTTCCTGTCAAGTCCCACACCTTCTCTGTCACTGTTCCCTGTAATTTGGTTGGCAAATCTGTCATTGTGAACATCGGGAAGAAGCTTATCAAAGGGTACTCCTCACCTACGGTCTCCGTCTCTGAGATCTGACCATCGTGCCCCTCGTCATCACTGTTTGTCTGTACCTCAATCCCTTCATTGGAACAGGTAATTGAACACCTTGTCTTACACAGTAAGTCTCTTCCCATTAGGGATACGGGACTTGAATCACAGACTACAAACCTATGTAATCCCTGGAAGGTACCAATCTCATCTTGGACCGGATTTGTAATCGGATTTGTCAGGAGCTGATTTGCTACTCCTACCACTTTATGGTACGTCCCGAAAGCGGCAATTTTGGAACCTCTGCACTTCTCACTGTAGAGCATGTCGCTTCTGTGTCAACCAGGAACAAAACCTTTTGACCCATCACCTTCCCCTGCACATAAGGTCCCCTCTGAACTACTTCTAGGGACGCTGCAAGCCTACACTCCTCACTGTCTGAACAATCATCCAACCAATCATCGTTTATTCCATCCTCACCACGCAATGGGAACTGCTGTCCTGTATTATTTTGACTCATTGGTTGGCCTGTGACCTGTTGAGGAAGCATCACCTGTTGCTGCCCCATCGGAGCTAAGGGCAACTGCATTTGCTGTCTAGGTACCATGGGAACCTGCTGTTGTATTTGCTGCAACTGTGCTGGTTGAAGTTGTGGCATTTGCATTTGTTGCATAGGCTGGAGTCCCTGCATCTGAACCATATTATTCTGGAAGTTCGGATTTTGACCCCTCATTCTTGGACCCCTCATATTTTGAAATGTACTGATACCATTGCTTTGTTGAATAGCACCATCCTGCACCATCATTGGGCACTCCCGCTTCCAGTGTCCCACGCCCCCGCACGCATGGCATGGTAACATCTTTTTCATCCCTTGCACATCATTTTGAACCACAACAGTATTCAAGTCTGGACCATGGTTCACAAAACCTCCTCAACCTCTGCCTCTTTGTTACATCTGAAACATTCTGTTTCCTTGAGGTGGCTGTTGTATCACCTGCTGTACTCCATTTCCCTGCATCCCTGCCTGAGCTGCCTTAATTTGCATCACCATCGCCTTCTCTTTGAGCTTTCTTTGTTTCAATTCAATCTCATCTCTACAGTATTTCGCATACTACAACACCTCATCAATCGGTTTAGCTTGCCAACAGATCAAATGATTCTTAATCATCTGGCTAATCTCTGGCCTCAGTCCTTCAACAAACCTGAACACAAGATGATTCATATCTTTCGGCTCTATAATCTCTGTACCACTGTAATGTTTGAACGCCTTTAACAACCTCTCATAGTAAGCATGTATCGATTCTTTGCCTTCTTGTGCCGTTCGATCAATTTACTGCAAATCAGTGACTTTCGCCGACACCTTTTGTTTTAAAAACTCAATCACCTTATGGTAATACCTCATCATGTCAGGAGACGGCGCTCCAGTAGTCTGTCCCTTGCCGGTTTCTCTGTCGGCCAATCCACACCCCTCTTGCACTCAAGCCACAAATCAGCTGGAACTATAATCTCATACAGTGTATTCAAGTCTTCCCAGAGACATTTTGCAAGCTTCACAAACCTGTCCGTCTGCTGATACTACTCTATCGGCTTTTCCCTCAACCTGGGATAATCATTTGTGAATGACAGAATGTCACAACTAGACCACAGTACATGGACTAGAACCCCTCCAGCTGTTTTTCTCATTGGTAACATCTTTATTGTTCCTGTGTCTGGCGCAACTTTCGCCTGCTTCGGTTCCAGGCAATCACCTTTCCCTTTATCTCTTTTCTTTGCCCATCTGCCTTCCCACTTCTCTAATGCTCCCCAAACTTGAGAACTCTGTAGTATCTCTTTGAGGTGTGCCTTCAACCAAGTAGTCCTCATATGGTCAAAGTCCTTGTTGTCAAAGTCTAACCTATAACTCCTCTTCAAATGCTTAGTATTGTCTAAGTCTATGCCGTATTTGTCCGCTACATTCGCTAACCTCTGGTGCTCCTTACTCACTTCTTTGGTTATTTTCGGACACAGAAACCTCAATTCCGCTTCATTGTATGATTCTAATCTGTTCACCCCCATAGATCCTTCAACTAATTCTGCTGCTTCCACACCCAACCTTATAAAGTTCAGGTATTCCTATCTCTCTGCTCGTTCTGTTACAGGAGTAGTCTGTGGAGTGCTAAGCTTGTCTAACCACTCAGTCAACTGTTGTGCTGTCAAGCCCAGCAACAAGATATTCCCAGCCTGCACTGTCGGTGCCTATGATGTATTTACACTCAGCACCTGTGGTGTCAGTAAACCCAAACCTGCTTGTCTCATTGTCTCTATAAGAACCCCCATCGGACTAAAGTCCAACAAGGACCTAGATCCCTCTGCTGTCTGTTCTCCCAGTGTCATACCCTGGGAGCTTCCTGTGAACCCTCCTCTTATCACCTCCTGAGTCATTACTCCTTGATCACATACACCACGCTTTGCCTGCGCATATAGGGGCACTGGCGGGCCAACAGTAATCGGCAATGATATAGCAGCTGGTGCCTGTCCATTTCCCAATCCCTGTGTAGCATTAACTCCCATAGCTTGATTCATCATAGGTGCTGTAACTTACTGCGGGTCTGTGACTGGAACATAATTCGGGACTGTCTGTTGCTGGGGCAGCAATTGTGGAGTTGGCTCAATCTGCATTAATTTTGATCTCGTGTATACCGGATCAGGCAGCACCGTCAAACTCGTAGTTGTCTCTAGTACTGGGACATCGGGGTAGAGCCTTTGAATTGGTGGTGGCTGCAACTGTATCTGTGTGTCTGGTGCGGTAGATACACTAGCACCATTCTGTATCGGAGCTGATGCGGTAACATTATTTGGCTGTGCTGCACTTGTAGTTCCCCGATTCTGTGTCGTATTTGCAGGACCTGCACTAGTACTCGGTCTATTGTCATTTATGGCATATGGTGGCAGTCGATCATGTAACAGCTGATTTTAGAAACTCATCGTCATCTGCCCAAGATTTCTGAGTCTCCTTTTGCTTACTAGACCCCTTGTCTGTTTTACAAGTTGCCTTTCTCCCTCGTGTCTCGGCTTCTTGAGTTATTGCCGGAAACATCCTAACTCCGTCTATTATTTCCCTTCTCCACATACTGGTCTCACTATCCCATCTAGCCTCTGCTAGAGTCTTCTCTGCTTTCTTCATTCTCCTCTCAGATTTTTGTCGGTCTTTCTGAATTGCTGCCAGTTCCCAAATTGCTAACGCCTCAAACTGAGCTGGTCTCGGAGGCAACTTCCGCTCACTTAACACCCTCCGCAAATTTTCCAGAATCCCTATATTGAACGTTCTGTGCTCCGGAAACGCCAAACATCCCTCCTTTTTCTATCATTTTGCACCATTGTTTTAGCCAAAGACAAGGCGCAACTCCCTTCTTCTCCATGACCACATAAGCTGGAGTAGCCTCTGGCGGTGTAGGCTCCCCGACACTCGCTGTAATGTATGTATCTCCTCTCCAAGCACTCTTTAGAGCCCTGAAAAACTTCATTTTTGCGTCTTTTATTTTGCTTAGTATCTAATCAGGAAGTGACTTTAATTCCCAGATCAATCTTCGCCTACCTTCTCAACCAATTGCCTCTCACGGACGGCTGCCAATCCGTGCGCGACCCCTCTTGGCAACTGACCTATCCCAGCATGGCTCCAATGACGTCACACTCACACACACTTGCGGCTTGTCTTCCTTACTCTCTATTCACACAAAACAAATGCAATATATTGCGAGCACCTTATCGACAAAAACACATTTGCCGGTTTACTACAGGAAGGGTAACTCAATCGCTTCAGAACTTTACAGAGATTTCACTTGAAGCCTCGGCCGCTACTCTCCTTCTCAGATCCCGCACTCTCAAGCAGAATTCGACCTGCAAATCCTACTCTCGACTTGTCAATGGTTCGTTCTAGTGCACTTTAGAACTTGCCAAATCTCCATCGCGCAAATTACAACATAAACGAAGTGTCTCATACACTTATCGATATACTCCGGAGTCTTAGACCACGCCGGGCCCGTACATCACCAACAACCACGTGGATCATTTTTTAGCACAAAGTGCCACATTCACATGAAGTTCGCCGACTTCCCTACTCTCATACTCCGGAGTACGCCCACTCCTACTAAAACATTACTTGGCCTAAATTCTCACAAACCTCACAATTCACCTGCAGTATGCATAAACTGAACAAGCGCACATTCTACACCACACATACTATCACTAGAACGCCAAGAACATACCCAACTCACTTCGGCAAGCTCCGAGATTCCGGGAAAGTCATTTGGGACTTAGGGGCACATCATACCTCCAATTTGCATTATTTCAAGTATTTAAATAGTTTCCCAATACGCTATCTATCTAGGCAGGGCGTCTGTTGATATGGAATAAAATGTAATTTCCCCAAATTTGCCTGTTACAAGAGATACAAAGTACATGAGTAAGAAAAGTACAAAATGAGTTACATTTATGGCAATGTCTCACAGTAGATTTAAATAGTTAAATGATGTGTGAGTCAGTTAATTCAACACATTTTAATGATAAGATTGGGTCTAATTCTTCATTATTCGGTCTAGGTGAGCTTTAGGAGAAGCTTAAGAAGTGTTACAAGATGCTTTGGAACATTTATTATTGAAATGTCTATAATTTGATAAATAAGAGCAACGTTTCTGAGTCCTTTACTAGAGAAATGTGATGTAAAACGCGAAAGAAAGCTATAATCTTTCTTTTGGGAATACAGAATCAAGAAGTTGCTGCTGCAGTGGTTGAGAAGTTGCTGCTGCAGTGGTTGTCCTTTTTATAATTAGTTTTGCATTTAAGTTTTCGTATTGGTTTTTAATTTGGTTTTATTCTGATTTAATTTATCTTTGATATATTTAGCATTTTAGCGCTTCAGCGCACAATAGTAATTCTTCTCTATCAAAGTAATCTTTGTGATATTCCTCTGATTCTTTCATGCTTGTGTGTAAATGTTGATTACACTGTCTCCTTTTCTAGGGATTGTTTGAAGGAGCGGGGATCCTGTTGAAACCTGGTGGTGTCCTCTTCACATATGGGGTACGTTTTTAGAAACTCCCTGTGGTTCTGAGAAACTCACTGTCTGGCTCCATAGCAGGGGCAGTCAGTGCCAGATGGGAGCTTGAATGATGAAGGGTTGTTTGATAGAAATTGATCTTGCAGGGGGTAGTTCAAGCATGGTTAGAATTTCTGGAAAAGATGCAGGAAATATTGTCTTGATAATTAGAATTTAGGTAATTGACTCAAAGAGTGGGAGGAAGCATGCCACAGAGTATAAGACCCTTTTCTAAGTTTCTGGATAGAGGTCTTGATTGAAAGCCCCAGGGTATGTCTGTTGGGTGGTGATACGATGATGCATGCGTTTTTGAGTGGTCTTGGGATAATGGGCCCTACTAAGTTATAGAGGGATGAAGGTTCTTGCTAGTGTGTCTCAGACTACTGGCCCTTTAATGATACTCTCTGGGTGTAGGACTGTGTTCTGTGGTCTGGGGATATGACACCTAGCTTGGTAGTATGCAGCTACAAGGGTTTACCGGTTTATCTCCGGATGCAGGACATTACACAGTGGTCTCAGAATGCACAGTGTTGCTTGGAGATTCACCTCTGGGCTTCATTCATAGAATATTGGTATAAGTCTGGGTTTTTACCAGATAGCCTAAATTCGGGAAGTGCATCATTTTATTTCCATCAGTGCTTCCTTTTCTATCAGGTCTATAGCAGAACTCTGTATTTGTTAATTGTGGTTGGGATCATAGATTCAGGCGTGTCACCTAAAAATCAGCTCTTCTGTTCTGTAGGTGGTGCAGTAGGTAATGTGAGAGATCTTCTACTAATTAGTAGGGTTTAGTACAGTTGCGATATAGTTTCAAAGACACATTTTTAGTTTTACTTCCTACATGGACCCAAGGAAAAAAATAAGTCTAATGATGAGGCTGCTGTCTGACTTTGGAGAATTGCATAGCACTTGTTCGAAACGTGGTAGATCCATAATTATGCAAAAAGACATAGCAAAATGTAAATAACTATTAATGAAATTTACAAATATTTTAAAATGTCAGCACTTAGGAAACTACAAATTAAGCCCTTTTTAAGTAATTGTAAAGTGATATGGAAACAAAGATTTTATTAGGATCAAAGCTATTCAATACTCTACTTGGTGTTTCCTAAATGACATTTGCTGAAACTCGATTTCCACCCATTATAGTTTGTGCGCTGTATAGTTTTATCAATAGAATTGTCTGAAAAAGTTAGTGGTCATTCAAATGGAAAATGCGCTGTCTGTAAATAGCAAGCTACCATACCATGATTTAGTAATACATTTGTAACAGTGTGCTACATAATTCACCATCAGCTGCATACTGCACCCTCACCACTCTTACTAGATGGGGACGGATCATTTGCCACACTTGTTCTTTGTGTAACACATGGACTTCACAGTCCCTGAGAATTCATTGATATATTTTTGATGGCAGTACTCCCACTCTGAAAATAGTTCCACCACAACTGGCCTCAAGTGAATGATTCTGCATTGCTGCAAGCTTTCTGCATTGCAGCCTAGGCATACTGCAATGTTGCCTTGTTGATAGTTTTGGAGTGTTTGCCCTGCTGGACTTAAAAGGTATTTTGTGGCCAGTGGTGTTTTGTGGCTTTCTACATATGGATTTCATGCCTACCTCCAGAGGTAGTGGACCAACGAAAGGGTTCACACTACACCATTAAAGATGTGCATTTAAAGATACACACCCAGACTGCACATCTTGCTCTTAATTGGGGAAAGCAGGAGGGAGAAGGAAGTGGGTGTTTCCCAATAGGTTAAGTGACTTAATTTATTGTTCTGCTTTGGAATCATTTTTGTTATCCTCTCTCTTGACCTACACCCTACTCTGGTTTAAGTAGCATGGATCAGTGTTGTTGATTGCCTTCAGTTTAACCCCTTCGCTGCCAGGCCTTTTCCCATCCTGTGCCAAGCCTTTTTTTGGCTATTTGGAGCAGTTCGCGCTTATGCCCTCATAACTTTTTGTTCACATCAGCTACCCACGCCAAATTTGCGTCCTTTTTCCCCCAACATCCTAGGGATTCTAGGGGTACCCAGACTTTGTGGGTTCCCCTGAAGGCGACCAAGAAATTAGCCAAAATATAGTGAACATTTTTCTTTTCTTTTTTTTTAAACGGGGAAAAGCACTGCAGAAGGTGGCTCATGGTTTTTTTTCCCTGAAAATGGCATCAACAAAGGGTTTGCGGTGGCAAGATCACCAGCTCCCAGGAACAGGCAGACTTGAATTAGAATACCCAATTTTTTCAATGTAATTTTGACATTTTACTGGGACATACCCCATTTTTACTATTTTTTGTGCTTTCAGCCTCCTTCCAGTTAGTGACCGAAATGGGTGAGAAACCAATGCTGGATCCCAGAAAGCTAAACATTTCTAAAAAGTAGACAAAAATCTGAATTCAGCAAGGGGTCATTTGTGTAGATCCTACAAGTGTTTCCTACAGAAGATAACAGCTGAAATAAAAAAATATTGAAATTGAGGTGAAAAAAACAAAAAAAATCTCCACGTTTTACTCTGTAACTTTTTCCTGCGATGTCAGATTTTTTAAAGCAATACACCGTTACGTCCGCTGGACTCTATTTGTTGCGGGGATATATAGGGCTTGTAGGTTCATCAAGAACCCTAGGTACCCAGAGCCAATAAATGAGCTGCACCTTGCAATGGGTTTTTATTCTATACCGGGTATACAGCAATTCATTTGCTGAAATATGAAAAGTGAAAAATAGGTATCAAGAAAACCTTTGTATTTCCAAAATGGGCACAAGATAAGGTGTTGAGACGCAGTGGCTATTTGCACATCTCTGAATTCCGGGGTGCCCATAGTAGCATGTGAATTACAACGCATTTCTCAAATTGACGTCTTTTTTACACACTGTCTTACATTTGGAAGGAAAAAATGTAGAGAAAGACAAGGGGCAATAACACTTGTTTTGCTATTCTGTGTTCCCTAACGTCTCCCGATAAAAATGGTACCTCACTTGTGTGGATAGGCCTAGCACCCGCGACAGGAAATGCCCCAAAACACAACGTGAACACATCACATTTTCACAAAGAAAACAGAGCTGTTTTTTTGCAAAGTGCCTAGCTGTGGATTTTGGCCTCTAGCTCAGCTGGCACCTGGGGAAACCTATCAAACCAGCGCATTTTTGAAAACTAGACACCTAGGGGAATCCAAGATGGGGTGACTTGTGGGGCTTTGACCAGGTTCTGTTCCCCAGAATCCTTTGCAAACCTCAAACTTTGGCCAAAAAAACACATTTTCCTCTCATTTCGGTGACAAAGTTCTGGAATATGAGAGGAGCCACAACTTTCCTTCCACCCAGTGTTCCCCCAAGTATCCCGATAAAAATGGTACCTCACTTTTGTGGGTGGGCCTACTGCCCATGAAAGGAAATGTCCCAAAACACTATCTGGACACATCAAAATTATCAAATACAAAACTACATGTTTTTGCAGGGGGGCACCTGTGTTTTTGGTCCTGGGCTCAGCAGCCTTCTAGGGAAACCTACCAAACGCAGGCATTTCTGAAAACGAGACACCCGAGGGAGTCCAGTGAGGTGTGACTTGCGTGGATCCCCCAATGTTTTCTTACCCAGAATCCTCAGCAAACCTCAAATTTAGCTAAAAATCACTTTTTTCCCACATTTCTGTGTGGGATCACCGCACTGGGACACATTTCATACCACCCAATATTCCCCTCAGTCTACCAGTAAAAATGATACCTCATTTGTGTAGGTGGGCCAAGTGTTTGTGAAAGGGAAGTGCAAAAACATGTCGATATTGAGGGGGAACAAAGATCTAAAAGGGCAGTTTGCAAAAAAACATTTTTAGGCTCACAAGTGCAGCAGAATTGTTATCGGTATAGATGAGACAATGCTGGGTGGTAGGAATTTTGTGGATTCCTGCAGATTCCGGAAGGTTCCATCACAAAAACATGGGAAAATGTGTGATTTCCAGCAAAGTTGGAGGTTTACAGGGGATTGAGGGTACAAAAATGGTGCGGGTGCATGTGAAACACACCACCCTGGAATCACCCAGATGTTTAGTTTTCAGATGTGTCTAGGTCTTGTGGATTTTTCTACATGGCAGCGTCCCAAAGTCCATAAAGTGCAGCCTTCACCATTCCAAGTGGGACGATTTTGAGAGTAAGCCAAGCTCTCATGGCCCAAATGTAAAACTAAAACCTAAAATAATCAAATGTCTTCTTGCTTGCTGTGGGATAAGATGTTTTAGAGTGCGGGGGAGAGCTGAAAGACTGCTACCCCCTTCAGTTGAGGTGGGGGCGTAACCAGGCCCATACTGGTTGGTAGCCACCACCCAAATATTAGTTTTTTAAAAATTCCCTGGCATCTAGTAGACTGTCTGCCCCCCCCGTCCCCCAGGGTGTGGATCAGGGGTAATTGCCCCATCTACACACTGGTGGGCGGAACAGCTTTGGCACCATTTATTTGGGGTGGGGGTATGGCCATACCCCCACCCTCTTATTTTTGAAAAAAAAAACTTACCTGGCCTCTGTTGGGCTTTCTGCCCCCCCCCCCCCCCTTGAGGGCAGATGGGCCTTCCAAAAATAGGCCCATCTGCCCCCAATGGGGGGCAGATATGGCCAACAGTAATATGCCCCCATGGGGAGCGACCCTCAAGGGGCTAGCCCACTAAAGAAAACACACATACACACACCAATCCCTGGTGCCTAAGTGGTTTCTGCCCCCATGGGGGCAGATTGGCGTAACAAAAATCAGCCGATCTGCCCCCAAGGGAGGCAGAAATGGTCTAAATACAATTTGACCCCCAGCGGAGCGACCCTTGACTAAGGGGTGGCTCCCCACCTCTAAAAAACAAAACAAAAAAGAAAAAACAATTTTTCTTTTATCCCTGGTGTCTAGAGGTTTCTGCCACACCTGGGGGCAGATTGGCCTAATAACAATAGGCCGATCTGCCCCCGGGGTAGAGCAGAAAAGGCCTAATATAAATTCCCCCCCCCCCCCCCTCTCCCCCAGGGAGCGACCCTTGCCTTAGGGGTCGCTCCCCACCTCTTAAAAAAAAAAAAAAATAGCAAACGTTTTTAGCCCTGGCGCCTAGAGGCTTCTGCCCCCCCTGGGGGCATCTGCCCTTGGGGCGGCAGAAAAGGCCTAAAATATATTCGCTCCCCTGGCGTGACATTGGCGCAAAAAAAAGATCCCCGGTGCCTAGTGGTTTCTGCCCCCCTTGGAGGCAGATTGACCTAAAATCGACCTATCTGCCCACAAAGGGGGCAGAAATGGTCTAAATACAATTTGCCCCCTGGGGAGCGACCCTTGCCTAATGGGTTGCTCCTAATCTCTGAAAAAACAAACAAACAAAAAAAAAAAACACCCCAAAAAAAATTGCCCTGGCACCTAGAGGTTTCTGCCCCCCCCCCCCCGGGGGCAGATCAGCCTAATACTTGGGGCACATTGACCTAAAATCGGCCGATCTGCCCTTAAGGGGGGAAGAAATGGCCTAAAATAAACTTGCCCCCAGAGGAACGACCCTTGCCTAAGGGGTCGCTCCCCTTGCGTGAAATTCACCCAAAAAAAAAAACTCCCTGGTGTCTAGTGGTTTCTGTCCCCCTTGGGGGCAGATTGGCCTCATAAAAATAGGCCAATCTGCCCCCAAGGGGGTCAGAAATACCCTAAATATAATTTTCCCCCTAGGGGAGCGACCCTTGCTTAAGGGGTCGCTCCCTTTATTTCAATTTCCTATAAAAAATAAATCCCTGGTGTCTAGTGGGCATTTTAGCAGCCGGATTGCTTCCCAATCCGTCTGCTAAAACGCTCAGAGTGACTTCAAAGGGAAGGAAATTCCTTTTCTTCCCTTTGAAGCCTCTCAGGCCTCCTCCACTTGATCGGAAGAGAAATGCTGAGCATTTCTCTTCCGATCAGCTTCCAGCGCGATGGGAGGAGGCCTCTGTGATAGTCAGCGCGCAATCGCTTTTTGACATCACGGGGTGGTCGGGGGGGCTGTCGGGGGTGGCGATGGGAGGAGGCCTCTGTGATAGTCAGCGCGCAATCGCTTGCTGACATTACAGGGGTCTCTGGGGTCGGGGGGGCTGTCGGGGGTCGACAGGGAAGGGCTTCCCCTTCCATCCCTGCCTTGGAGGGAACCCCACAGAGGAAGAGCTAGTGCTCCCTCTGGGCTTTGTGCCCAGGACGTAATGGTTACGTCCTGGGCACACAAGCACTGTGCCGCAGGACGTAACGATTACGTCCGCAGCACAGAAGGGGTTAATATGCTGCTTTTCGTGTGCCCGTCAGGAGGTACATTGTTGTTTACTTCAAGCGTGGATGAGGGTGACTGGGTGAGAGCTGCAAAGTTATTGGCTGTCTACTGTCCTGTTCTCGTACTAGTGCAGGCGTTTTGTCTCTGATCCCTTGCATCTGCCTCACCTTTCCATTGTGTTCTTACAGCCGTATGCTATCAATGGAGTTCTCACCCCACAGAGCAACGTGGATTTTGACCGGAGTCTGAGGCACAGGTAGGAGGTGGAGTTGGCTATTTTTTTACATTGCAATTAAACTTCTGTTTCGGTGGGTGACGTAAAGCTCCTGCTATTGTAGGAGACAAACTACTCCATCCCACACATGATCTCTCTCACTCTTTCTTGCTCTCGCGCTCTCCCGCCAACACTCTTGCTGTCTCTCTCCCCTCAAGATGATTCGATTGGGAAGCTATTTACTACCTTAGCGGCTGTCACAGGTACACAATGATGAATGCATTTAATCCGTTGAATTTCTTTTTTAAAAACTTTTTTTATTTTTTATTATGTCCTTGAAACCTTGGAGCAAAATAGTGGCACTGATGTCCAGAGTTTGTCTAAGTGGTAAAATGCTTTAAATGTGGATGAGGCAGTATTTTATGTGAAGCCAAACGGCTGTGATTGTCGAAATTGAGGTTTCACATTCATGAGTAGTGTGAAAGGGTGGTAGTATGGGTGATAAATGCTTTGAGCTTTATACAAGGGTTAAAAGAAAACCTCAGATTCTTGTTGATGTGGCATATTTCATTGACTAGGAGGGATTGAAACAGTTGGAAAGAAAATTTGGTGCAGAGGGCGAGCGAACAAAGAGCACCCTGTTGTTTTTTTTTGTTTTTTGTTTTTGCAGAATTGTCAGAATGCACGAACCTGAATTTCCAGATCAAGCTTTAGTGATGTACCTTGCCATACATTTCTGTATGCAAAGCCAGCTGTTTACAATAGTAATGTGTCAGTTAGCATTCAGCCTGGGAAAAGGGAAATCTAAACACGATCACCTCTCTGGTTCGTCACTCAGCCAACCTTTGACATCTTCTCCGCAGATGCTTACATCTGCTGGTTCATAGTATATTTTTAATACCTTATCCTTGTGCACAGTCCTCTACACTAGCTGTGACAAATTATATAACTCTGGAATATTTCTGTCTCAGACTCTCTTGGATATTGGTGGAACTCTGCCATTCCTGGAAATGAACCACAAGTAATTGTATACTTTATTTTGACGTAAGCTCACTCCATTTTCTAAGTAGCTACCTTCCATTGTTTGGATACACGTTTTGTGGTTCTAATACATATTCATGGTTGTGTAACTCACTGCAATATAAATACTCATTCATCATAATTATAAAGCTCCCTCTGATATCAATGAATAGTTTTTCCCTAAGATACAAACACTGCCTTATTTACAATATACATATCATGTAAAATCAAGTATTTTAAGGTGATAAGGGACCATAGTGCTAATAAATTTGAAGTATTGCACTCGGACGTCTGCTGAGTGCATGAGGGTGAAATTGCGGCACAGATTATGGCAAGAATTTTGCATCAGTTACCATAGATTCATCCATTGATGAATGACTGGAAGAAAGAGATTTGTACTTGAATATTAGATGTGAGTTTGAAAAGCAGAATATCTGGTTATTGTCAGCATAGAGGAGATATGAGAAGCCGAAGGAGGAAATTATATCACAGACCGCGTTAGTTTATAGAGGGAGCATAAAAAGTCAAATTCCGAGCCTTATGGAACACAGGAAGAGGAGTGGGTGTGTAGAAATCTTGGGATCCTAGGCAACTGCAAGTGAGAGGTTATAGTTATATGAATTGATCCAGGTGTGCACTGATGGAATGCTGGGTAAGTGATTAAATGAATGAGTAAGGATGGTGTTGAAGGCTGTGCAACCATGTCGAAGTAGGTGGTTTGGGTGGCAGTTAGTCATGATGAACAAAGATAAATGAGTCCGAGCTGCTTAAGTGGAATGATAGGTTGAAAAACCGAACTACTGGGTCGAGGAAATTTTTTTGTGTCTAAATATAATGAGGTGATTGAAGACCAATCTTTGTAATATTTTTGAAAAAAAGGAAGTTGAAATATTGGTCAGTAGTTCACGGGGAATGAGGAATTAGTGTTAGGGTTTTGATGAAAGGTAAGGCCACAGTCAATTTGAAGCATGTGGGAAATGTACCAGGAAGAGAGTGGTTGAAGAGAGGTAATGCATAGTGGGATGTTGGAAGTGAGCATAACGGTTTAACTATTAGACAACAGAAATGGTCAAATTGTGTGCATGAGTAATTACCATTTTTAATGAAAATGATGTGTTCAGGTGGTAAAATTGCTATGGATTAAGAGGTATGTCTGGTGGGTAATGAGTGTGTGGGTTTTTTGAGGGATATAGTTGCCCCAGTTTGATTGTCATGTACACTGTGCAGTTGAGATATTCTAGCCTTGTATAGAGTGTCAGGAAAAAATATCCTGTCACTTGGGTGCTGCAGCCTCAGATGAAAAGTAAAAAGTGATGATAGGAAGTGCTGGAGTTTATCTGAGCCACTGGTAATCCTTCTGTGTGCATGCCATCCCATCACTTTAAGGCCATTTGCCCCTTTAAACAAGTTGTCCAGCATCAGATGTAGCAGTCCATCCCAAACAACTAGACCATGAAACATTGAAGGAGAGCAAAAGTAATCCTAGACGTGTTTGGGACTTGTTGGGCCTCGTCACTGAAGTGGAGTTTTAGTATCGGTGGCAAAGCAAGTTGGTGACCCGTCGCTTGCCTCAGCACAAACATAAAATAAAGGAAATGCTTGAAAATGTTGATGCCTGAGTGCTCCCAAGACCATTTTTATTCTACTGCTTTGACTTATGCTGTTTAATTTATTTCTAGCAATCCTGCATGGGGTATACGGGACACAAATGTTCTGCAGCAGCAAGCTGAATTAAACGGGATGCGCCTGGAAAAAATGGTATGTTTCATTTGCAGGCTCAGCTGCTCCTGTAAAGATGGTGTTATGAGGGACTGCTTTATATCTTTTGTTTCTTCCTAACTAACTTGTAACTCAATTTCTGCTCTGCCTCTCCACCATCACAGTTCAACTGTTTGCTGATAGTTGTCTGCGTTTTAGGTACTACTAGTCAATTATAAACTCCTTAGGAAAATATTTTGACTAAGGTTTTCAGGTCTCCAAGAAGTTCTGAAAAGTTTGGATAGTTGCTTGGGGCAACTTACAATCATTTCTTACCAAGGTGGGTTGGTAGCAGGCGATCTTGGAAATCCATATCCTCTCTCTGAAACCCTCAGATATCAAACTTTGTTTGTAAAGATCACACCTGTATCCAAAAAAATGGAAGCAAGGGTCTAGCTTATTTACTTTCAAAATAAAATGTGGCCAAAAACATTTGCAACTTGAAAAAAGATGGACAAATCTTGCAGATAATGTTGGTAAACTCTTCATTTTTTAAAGACTGTTTTAAATATTATTTCTCTATAAGAAATCATTAAATAAAACATGTTTGATGCATGCCAGTATCTTAAGACATCGATGTAAGGAAATGCCTTCTTGGCATGGTTACCCCCTGACTTTTTGCCTTTGCTGATGCCAAGTTATGATTTGAAAGTGTGCTGAGGCCTGCTAACCAGGCCCCAGCACCAGTGTTCATTCCCTAACCTGTACCTTTGTTTCCACAATTGGCACACCCTGGCATCCAGGTAAGTCCCTTGTAACTGGTACCCCTGGTACCAAGGGCCCTGATGCCAGGGAAGGTCTCTAAGGGCTGCAGCATGTCTTATGCCACCCTTGGGACCCCTCACTCAGCACAGACGCACTGCTTGCCAGCTTGTGTGTGCTGGTGGGGATAAAATTACTAAGTCGACATGGCACTCCCCTCAGGGTGCCATGCCAACCTCACACTGCCTATAGGTATAGATAAGTCACCCCTCTAGCAGGCTTTAAAGCCCTAAGGCAGGGTGCACTATACCATAGGTGAGGGCATAAGTGCATGAGCACTATGCCCCTACAGTGTCTAAGCAAAACCTTAAACATTGTAAGTGCAGGGTAGCCATGAGTATATGGTCTGGGAGTCTGTCAGGCACGAACTCCACAGCACCATAATGGCTACACTGAAAACTGGGACATTTTGTATCAAACTTCTCAGCACAATAAATGCACACTGATGCCAGTGTACATTTTATTGTAAAATACACCCCAGAGGGCATCTTAGAGATGCCCCCTGAAACCATACCCGACTACCAGTGTGGGCTGACTAGTTTTAGCAGCCTGCCACACACCAGACATGTTGCTGGCCACATGGGGAGAGTGCCTTTGTCACTCTGTGGCTAGTAACAAAGCCTGTACTGGGTGGAGGTGCTTCTCCCCTCCCCTGCAGGAACTGTAACACCTGGCGGTGAGCCTCAAATCTCACCCCCTTTGTTACAGCACCCCAGGGCACTCCAGCTAGTGGAGTTGCCCGCCCCCTCCGGCCACAGCCCCACTTTTGGCGGAAAGGCCAGAGGAGATAATGAGAAAAACAAGGAGGAGTCACTGGCCAGTCAGGACAGCCCCTAAGGTGTCCTGAGCTGAGGTGACTGACTTTTAGAAATCCTCCATCTTGCAGATGGAGGATTCCCCCAATAGGATTATGTATGTGCCCCCCTCCCCTCAGGGAGGAGGCACAAAGAGGGTGTAGCCACCCTCAGGGCTAGTAGCCATTGGCTACTAACCCCCTAGACCTAAACACACCCCTAAATCGAGTATTTAGGGGCTCCCAGAACACATCAAGATAGATTCCTGCAACCTAAGATGAAGAAGGACTGCTGAGCTGAAAAACCTGCAGAGAAGATGGAGACACCAACTGCTTTGGCCCCAGCTCTACCGTCTCCCCACTTCAAAAGAACTGCTCCAGCGACGCGTTCCACAGGGTCCAGCGACCTCTGAAGCCTCAGAGGACTACCCTGCATTTAAAAGGACCAAGAACTCCCGAGGACAGCGGCTCTGCTCCAAGAAAGAAGCATCTTTGCAACAAAGAAGCAACTTTGAAAGAACACACGCTTCCCGCCGGAAGCGTGAGACTTTGCACTCTGCACCCGACGCCCCCGGCTCGACTTGTGGAGAACAAACACTACAGGGAGGACTCCCCGGCGACTGCAAACCCGTGAGCAGCCAGAGTTGACCCCCCCTGAGCCCCCACAGCGACGCCTGCAGAGGGAATCCAGAGGCTCCCCCTGACCGCGACTGCCTGCTTCGCCTGGTAAGGACACTGCACCCGCAGCCCCCAGGACCTGAAGGATCTGAACTCCAGTGCAGGAGCGACCCCCAGGTGGCCCTCTCCCTTGCCCAGGTGGTGGCTACCCCGAGGAGCTCCCCCCTTGCCTGCCTGCATCGCTGAAGAGACCCCTTGGTCTCCCATTGAACTCCATTGCAAACCTGACGCCTGTTTGCACACTGCACCCGGCCGCCCCGTGCCGCTGAGGGTGTACTTTTTGTGCTGACTTGTGTCCCCCTCGGTGCCCTACAAAACCCCCCTGGTCGGCCCTCTGAAGACGCGGGTACTTACCTGCCGGCAGACTGGAACCGGGGCACCCCCTTCTCCATTGAAGCCTATGTGTTTTGGGGCACCACTTTGACCTCTGCACCTGACCGGCCCTGAGATGCTGGTGTGGTAACTTTGGGGTTGCCCTGAACCCCCAACGGTGGGCTACCTTGGACCAAACTTTGAACCCCGTAGGTGGTTTACTTACCTACAAAATTGACAAACTCTTACCTCCTCCAGGAACTGTTGAAAATTGCCAGTGTCCAGTTTTAAAACAGCTTATTGCCATTTGTGTGAAAACTGTATATGCTATTTTGCTAATTCAAAGTTCCTAAGTGAAATACCTTTCATTTAAAGTATTGTTTGTAAATCTTGAACCTGTGGTTCTTAAAATAAACTAAGAAAATTTATTTTTCTATATAAAAACCTATTGGCCTGGAATTGTCTTTGAGTGTGTGTTCCTCAATTATTGCCTGTGTGTGTACAACAAATGCTTAACACAACCCTCTGATAAGCCTACTGCTCTACCACAAAATAGAGCATTAGAATTATCTCTTTTTGGCACTATCTGACCTCTAAGGGGAACCCTTGGACTCTGTGCATGCTATTTCTTACTTTGAAATAGTACATACAGAGCCAACTTCCTACAATGGAGAATGTTTTTAAAAACCGGCATGGACAACATGTAAAGCATGCATTGGTAAAACCAATAGATCAGCGTTTCATGAGCTAACGTGTTGTATTAGCACATTAGACTGAGACACACTGAGGGGAGCCAGCAAAAGCAGGCAGTGGCAACTATAATTGTAAGCAAACCCTGGTTTCTGCTGATGAACAAAAGAAGCCTAATTAAATATTGAAAAAAGCCTCTGAACAGAGACTCCCATGGAACCCAGCAAGGTAGACCTGTAGAGGTTTTTGCAGGGCCCGGGTCACACGCTTAAAGCGTGGCCCCTCTGGCCGCTTCGTTCTTAATATAGAACAAGCACTGGCAAGGCGCCATTAGGTCTGGGGTTAATTTGCTCATTCTTGCAGTGTAAGCAAATTAAAGCTGAGCAAAAGGCGAAACTCGGATCGTACTGAAGGCTTCCTTGCCTTCAATATAATTCTCTTTTTGTTTCTATGCTAGTTAAAGGTTCGATGGCAAGGGACTGTTCTTTATAATCATTCTTTAGTTTTTATGACTTAGCAAGAAAAGCACCATAATGCAGGCTCCCATACCCCTCCCCCCCCCCCCCCACATTCTTTTGACATAAAAACTAAGAGTACTGATTTCAAGGCAAGTCAGCCTCAGTATAGCCCATCTTTCATTTCTGTGAAACGGAACATAGTACCAAGTACCAGCTGCACTTATGAGAAGTCGCTGGGAAGGAATAGCAGGCGAGGGGACTATGGGGCACACAGGATGGCATGTGAAAAGAGCACTGAGGAGTGCACAGGCGAAAGAGGATGGAGCTGGAAGGAGCTACACAATGGTGGCAAGTGGAGGAAACTATGACAGCACTGAAAAAGAAGGGAGGGATGTGAGGGGGTCACAGAAAAGGAACTTAGTGAGACACACGAGGGTGCAGTAGGAGCTGACTGAGATGACTGTTATGAAGTAGTTCATCCTTCAGATCACTGCACTCGAGTGGTGGTGAAGTATACACCCAGTAGCAGTGAGTAAAAGATAAACACTCCCCAGAGAGGAGGAGCTAAGACGTAATGCCAAGGTCTAATGCAATGTCTAAAAGAGACAAGTTAGAAAAAACAATGAATGAAAGGGGCAGATGCAGAGGCCACTGTATTTATATTTTAATCAAAAGGTCTGTTCGTCTATGTGCTGTTAAAACAGAGACTTAAAACAAATGTCCTCAAGAAAAGAAAACGCAGCAGTTCTAGCATCTTTTGTCATCTACTAGTAGGTCATGGTAGATGCCTTGACCTAATACACAGTGCACACCTGCCTCAGAAGTCAAATTATGGATGCAGCAGACACAGGAGGACTATCAAAGTGTATGAATAGTTAGTTGTGTCCTTCTGAAATGCTGCTATTCCCTCGCTGCCTTTCAGCATAGTGTATCTTGATGAAATTCTGGTGTTGTCAAAGGACCTAGAAGAACATAGAAAGTTAATTTGAGATTTATTCCTGCATTTAAGAATTATATGCTCAGGGAGAAAACAAAATGGCTACCTGCCTCTTGGAATAGTTTTCAACTTGATGAATTTTCTGGATTCACATGTTGTGTGTTATTCTGGCATTTATTGGTTGGGTCTGGAATAGTTTCTTCATCCTCTGCCCCCACCCCCAAAAAAAAACAGTGTCATCGTTGACCACCATTTGGTTGTAAGTCTGTCCTCTGTGACATCAGACAGGCACCCCGGAAGTTACTGTGAGTAGTGGCCATCCTCAGATTCTTTCTTCCTCTTTGGTGACTTGTATATGACTTATGATATATTTGACCCTTTTGTCTCTTCCTGCTGTATTGTGGTCTTGCCTTTTCCCCGTTGTCATTTCAGGAAGCTGGTAGGTCACTTGTGAAACCAGAAAACTAATCAAGCTGCAAAACTACTCCTACTCATAAGTAACCATTTCTTTTGCAACGTTAATCCTTTTCTGGATGCACATGTTGTGCATTGATTGACAGGTGTTTTAGTCCTCTTTATCCAACCTCTGATT
Source organism: Pleurodeles waltl (assembly GCF_031143425.1). Classification (NCBI taxonomy): domain Eukaryota; kingdom Metazoa; phylum Chordata; class Amphibia; order Caudata; family Salamandridae; genus Pleurodeles; species Pleurodeles waltl. The sequence goes on along the minus strand of NC_090449.1, from coordinate 310,226,155 downwards.
CCTGTGTATCTGAATGCCCACGTGTGGGAAGCTGGCTCTTTATATGGTATTCTAAAACAAATTACACTGTGTAGAGTCCAGTGGTTCCCTTACCAGTGGACAGGGGCTTGCTTGAGCAATTCCAAGGTGCTCTTTTAGGAGTAGTGTGGTCACGCAAGTTTAGGCTTATGAGAGAGGAGTATTAAACATCTGCAAATACACACAGTCAATAGATGACACACAACCCAATAAGGAGATACACACCAATTTACAAAAATAACAAGTATCTTTATATATATTTAGGCACCAGAATCAATACTATCGGTTGAGTACGTTTTGTAAGAGAAATACTTTTAGGTTTCAAAAGTCGACAGTGCATTTTTCAGACGTGGCAATGTTATCCTATGGAGGAAACACAAGCATTGCATACAGGTATAGTACTGTGACTCACGGACCAATCCCTTGGACTTAAGGTAATTATTAGGCAAGGGTCAGGGCCACACAACAGGTCACACTGGGCAGCACTAAGGCTGCCCGGTGCTGTGGTGTAGTACTGCGTTGGGTGCCCAATGTTAGTCAATGGGGATCGGTCTGGCTGGAAAGAAGCTGCAGGCAGAGACTGGAGGTGTACACCCACCTAGTCAAAGTGAACAAACAAGAGGACAAGTCCCAGGTGGTCTTTGTCTCTGGAGGGCCAAGGGACCACTTGGCACGATTGGCCCACTTCAGCTCCAGCTAGACGGTACAGGTGCAGTGGTGCTTTCATGTGGCGAGTTTTCAGCGGTCAAGAGTCCTCGCAGTTCTCTAGGGGTGCCTGCGTGATGCAGGGAAGCAGCTCTGCTGCGCCACTGGAGTTTCTGAGTCTTTGTTGAAGGCTGGCAGTCCTCCCGGGCTTTTGTTGGCACAACATCTTTCAGGACAAGTCGACTTTGGCGCAAGTCAGCAGGAACGGCTGTCAGGCCGGCAGGCTTTGGTTTTGCGGCTCTTGATTGTCCTTATTCGTAGGTCAGCAGGAATCAGATTTCCTGGTGCCAGGAGCTCCCCTAAATACTGAATTTTGGGGTATTTAGGGTAGTAGCCAATGGGATACTTACCCCTGAGGCCACTACGCCCCCAATAAGACCAATTCATGTGGGAAGTGGGCTAACGCTGTTCCAGAGTTCCTAACTCTGCCAACACCAAATGTCAGATTTCAAAATGTTGGGTCTACATCAGACAGCTCTCCTCCAGGAGGGCCTTGCCCGAGGGGTCGACACTCCTCTCTGAATACTAAATTTCCCACCTGTCCTGATGCCAAATGGGCCCTGAGGCATGGGGGGTCGGAATCTCACCTTTGAGTGAAGCCAGCTCTGCACACCAAGGGCAATGGGCTTCTTTGGATGGTATGCAGATTTTCAGGTCATTCTGTTGGGGGGGGGGGGGGGGGGTGCTAACACCTCTGCCAGAGCAGGCTTTTGTTCCTGTCTGCCCGATGGGAGTCCGAAACGTGTCTGTTGGTAGCAGAATAGTTAGAACTAGTCAGCCAGCACATGGATAAATGGTAGGTTTTTCAGGGGGCACCTCTAAGATGCCCTAAATCCATTACTGGCATCAGTGAGGGTTTATTAACACATGTTTGATACCAATATGTGAAGCCATTATGTAGCTGGGGAACTCGTATTGACCAGTGTCCAGCACATGTACTTAAAATGGCTTCTTTGTTCACTCACTATGTCTATGAATTGACTAGAGAAAGCAGGGGCATATCTGCTTGTGCAGATATGTCCTCACATGCAATACAGTGCACCCTGCCTTAGGGTTGTAAGGCCTTCTTAAGGGATGACCTACATATATTGCAACATATTTCAACAATACAACCCTTGGGTACCCTCTTTGGTACCCATGCCCTGAGGACCAGGGGTCACATTTACTTGGAACCTGTAGGGGGACAAAGGTATTGTCAACTGGGGGACAATTGCACACTTTTTAGGGAAAGAGATCTGGTATTGGGGACCTGGTTAGCAGGAACTCAGTGCACTTTGAGTCAAGATTGGATCATGTACCAGGCAAAAAGTGGGGGCGAGCATGTCAAAAAGCGACACTTTCCTAGTCCACACAGTAATTTTTTGTGAGGACGTGTATGAAGGACCAGTAAGATGCAATACAAAGGCGGTTTATGGGCACGTTTTCCCTTTTTCGTTTTGGAAGGTAGCCTGGGCTTTCGTGGTAATAGTTTTCCAGCTTTGTCTTAACATGTTTGGATTGTTTGATCACTCAATCGTGTAATTATTTCCTTGGTTAGTGGCATACCCTTGCTTACTCTTGCAAAGGAGATGAAGACTTGAGTTTGTCAGCTAGAAATAGTACATGAGTGTCCTTCTTATGTCCAAAGTTAGAAACGCCCATTCAGTTTGTGTTTTTGAGTACTGTAAGAAGGCCAGCAGTTGTATGGGTTGGTTTAGGTGGAACTGTGACACCAACTTAGGGAGGAACTGAAGGTTAGTTCTTGTCACTAACTTGCCCTTATGTATTTGTAGGTAGGGTTCTTGGGTGATGAACACTTGCAAGTCATTGACTCTTTACATATAGTGGTGATGGGTATTAGAAAGGCCTTTTTTTTTTAGGTTTGGGAGCTTGTGTTCTGCTTTGTGCATGGGATCAAAGGGTTCTATCTTCAGTTTAGTGAGTACTGTGTTTAAGTTCCACATTGGTATTGGTACATACTTTGGTGGAGTTATTTTCTTTGATCCTTCCTGGAATCTGTTTGGCTGTGCAAAGGTAAAGAAACAGTTCCCTGTTAGTGACCTGTTGTAGGCGACAGTGGTGGCTAGGTGAATCTTGAGTGATGCTTATGTTAGGCTGCTATCCAGGAGATAGGTAAGATACGTTAGTACTGTGTTGCCCTCTGTCCTTCCTTCTAATACATTCTGCTTCTTGCATCAATTTATATACCTGCTCCTCTTTGAGGTTTAGCATTTGCATGTACTTGGGGTCTTCCTGCTTCTGTGAGGATTTCCATTGTTCTCGATGGAAACTGTTGGTGGCTGAATTCTATGTTCTCTGGAGCTACACTGCTAGACTGAGATTAGATAGTTCTGGGTGACTTATCATTACTCTCTGTTTTTTTAGGAGGTCCTGTGTTGGGGTTAGGAGTATCCTCTCCTCCTGTGAGATCTCAAATACGTCTGAAAACCAGGTCTGCTGGCCCGCTGTGGGGCAGTGAGAATGGGGTCATATAGGAGTGCCTGCACTTACCTAGTGCCCTTGGTAACAGGCAAATCATTAGAAAGGCATATGCAACTGTCCCCAATCAGTCTATCAACAGGGCAGTCCCTGTGTGCCGGTGGTGTGGATTCCTGGATACAAAGTCTTGGCATTTAGCATTTTTTGAGCTTGCGAACAGGTCTGTTTGGGATGCCCTACCTCTTGAAAATGTTTGCCAGTGTTTCCTGCTTTTTTCCTATTCATGGGATGCCTTTTCTTGCCTGCTTAGTCTGTCAGTTTCGACGTTTAATACCCAGCAGAGGGTCGCACACTACCAGGGTTGTGTTTTTGAATTGTCCATTTACATAAGTCCTATGCTAGTTGCAACATTTGGAAAGATCTTGTTGGCCCTGTTTGTTGAGGTAGAAGATTGTAGCCCTGTTATCTGTCTGGATCAGCACTGTCTTTCCTTTTACCTGTGCCTGGAAGGCCTTCAGCGCTAGGAACACTGTCTTGAGTTTCAACAGGTTAATGTGTTTGACCGCCTCTGCTCTTTAAGTAGGTCCATGTGCACTCCTCGTTCTGTGTGGAATGTGTCTGTAGTGATGGTCACTTTAGGAGGTGGTAGCTTTAAGAATGTACGCATGCTAACGTGTTGCTGTTCCACCAGTTTATCTCCCTCTGAATCCTTCCTGTGGCAACAAGTAGATTCTTTCACCTCTGTATCTTGTGACCATCTCATGATCAGTCACTCCTGGATTGGCAGAATGTGTAGTTTGGCTTCCAATACGAGCTACATGCATGATGCCATCCTACTCATTAATTTCATTACTTTCCTCACTGTCTGAGACTAATCCTTCAGGTAGCAGCAAGTTTAACCTGTTGGTGCTGTTTCTGTCTTAGATTGTGAGTAGTCTGTTGCTGTCCTTCTGTTCAGTGTCGCTTCCCAGGACACCTTTTCTTGTTCTGAGTGTGGGGATGACTTTTCCTTGTTTATTAAGAACCCCAGTTTGTGCAGTGTTTAGATCATCATTTGTATATCTTGTAGACATTTGCACCTTAAGTTTGCCTTTACTAGCAGTCATCCTTGTATGCCTTGTCTTTTGAGGTGTTCGGCTACTGCTGCTAGGCATTTTGAGAACACCTCTTTGCAGATTTTATATGGAAGAGGGGCAACTGGACCTAGTAGTTCACTTTGTCCGTGAAGAATCTGAGTTACTGCTGGTGACTCTTATTTATTGGGAAGTGTAGGTAGGCATCTTTTAGATCTTTTGTGGTCATGTGTTCACCTTTCCTTGGCAGTTGAATGGCTTCTTGCAGCATTGCTATTATATGTACTTGTTTAGTTATCTGAAGTCCAGGATTGGCTTAACATCTGATCTTGCTTTGGCACTAGGAAGTGTGATGATTGAGTGTATTTTCCAGCAACCTTTTGTGGGATTATTTCTGTGGCTGGTTTTTTGATGAACTCTATCACCACCTGACATTTTTATGAGTTCCACTTTGGTGGTAGCAGAGTAGGGCTTTTAATGAGTTCTGTGCTGCAGCCGTGTTTTATTATATTCAATATCCATTTGTTTGAGTTGATTAGACCCTACTCCTGGAAGAATTTTCCTGTTTTACCCCAAAGATGTTTTGTGGGGAAGGGGTGGGGTCAAAGTGACACTTGCTTGTCAGTACGCTCCACCCCTTGTTTGGTTAGCCTTTCCCACTTGCCCTCTCATCAAAGGGCAATAATATGGGATACTGCCATTCTTGGCATTCTGTTTGTGTTGATTATCTGAGGGAATTCTATTGCTGAGAGGCTGTGCTATGTTGGGAGCCACCTCCTGGCTGCTGATTTTCTTTTCAACATGCTTTCCCCCTTGAAGGACCCATTGAACTGCAATGTACCTATTGCTTTTGCTGCCTATAGGAAACTGAGTTCTGGTTGCAGAAGCCCCTCTATCTACTTTTTTGCCTGGTTTTGGTGCAACTTTGACTGAAGTGCACTGGGTTCTTGCTAACCAGGTACCCAGTGTCCGGGTTCCTTCCCCCCCCAAAAAAGACCGCTAATCACATGATTCCCCCAAGTGACCAGGCCCTTATCACCTTTTTGTATGCTCCTACTACGGAGCATACAAAAAAGGTAAGTGGTACCTCTGGTACATAGGGCACAGGTACCAAAAAGGGTCCCTAAAACCTGCAGCTTCAATTGTGCCACTCTAAGGTACCCAGCACCAATCTCATACAGACTGCCACTGCAGACTGAGTGACAAGGTGGTCCAAAAAGTGAAAACACGACATGGCACACACTCTGTTGCCATGTACCCTAAACACTGCATGTAGAATTTGTAAGTCACCCCTACAGCACGCCTTACAGTCCCAAGGCAGGGTGAATTATATTGCATATGTGGACACATCTGCGAGAGCAGATATGCCCCTGCTTTGTCTTTGTTGATTCTTAGACTGGGTAAGTGAACAGGAATGCCATTTTAAATATGTGCTGGACACTGGTAAATACGAGTTCCCAAGCTACATGATGGCTTCACTGAAAATAGGGATGTTTGTTATCAAACATCTCATATTAATAAACCCTCACTGATTCCAATGATGGGTTTATTAATTCATGCACCCAGAGGGCACCTTAGAGTTGCCCCCTGAAAACCTACCAACTGCTGATGGGCTGACTGACTGGTTTCCGTCAGTCTGCCACCAGTGGATGAGTTTCTGACCCATAGGGTGGAAGCCTTTGCTCTTGGGTGGTCAGGAACAAAGCCTGCTCTGACAGCGTGTTAACACACTCCTCCCAACAAATCCTCTTTTTAAGCAGGGATCTTTAGGAAGCCCACCAACCTTAGTATGCTGGTCTGGCTTCCCTCAGAAGGATCCTGATCTGTAACCCTATTATTGTGAGCTTTGTTTGTTTGATTGAGAACTAGTCTAATGAGTTACAACTAGAGTGGGACAGAATACAATCACCAAAGTGATCTCTACTCCTCTCTCCATCTTTGTTTCCTGCAGTGTTGTTAGCATGCAATCATGGGTGATTCAAAAAATAAAGTAATATTTTCAGTTGGTCCTTTGGGAGTTCTTTGGACGTCCCACATTTATATAAATTTTAAAAATAAAGCGTTGTGATCAGCCAAGCATGCTCTTTCTCCTGTTGGTCATTTGCTTGTTTCACGGGAGGGAGCTCTCTGATTGGCGGGCTACAGCATCTAAAGAAATGTTGAAACCACTATTACAGGACACTGGGTTTCTGATGGATACAACTACCTGTGGATTCCTCACCTAATGAATACTCCCATGGCGCCAGCATTCGACGGAAATCTTCTTCCTAGTCTCTGCACGTCGACGAGGACGTCACTCTAGCCCACGCGACGCCGTCTGACGTCATACAGGCAATAAGAGGTCCTCGACGACGTGCCGACGTCAGTTCCCTTTTTTCCGTGCATTCGAAACGGTTATCTTCGAGGGAGCAACTGTTACTTTCGTGGTTACAGTGTATTTTTCGCTGCGTAGTCCTTCGCTGCAGTAATAATGTCGCAGAGAAAGTCGGGTTTTAAGCCTTGTCGTGAGTGTGGGGGCAAGATGTCAGTTACGGATCCTCACTCCGACTGTCTTTGGTGTTTAAGCTCCGACCACGACGTCTCGACTTGCGATTCATGTCAGCACATGAATCCAAAGGCCCTCAAGGAACGTGAAGCGAAGTTGTTTATGGCGAAGTCGAAGAAAGAAAAACATCATAAGAAGTCTTCTTCGCCAAGGCATCGGCGTCATCGAGACTCCCGGCGCCGTAGAGAATTACGGCGCCATTCGAGCAAGGAGACTCGTTCCAGGTCTTCGGATCGGCGCCGGAGGACTTGGGAGGTCAGTCCCACGGTCACGCCGCATCCATCGACGCCGTTGCCCTCTCCGGCGTCACCGACTTCACCTGGACAGGCGTCGGTGATTGAAGTGGTGCAGCCTCTGGTGTTGTCCCCGGCGTCGCAGACGTCGAGGCCGGCGTCGGGGTCGCCTTCGATACAGGCACCCCAGTATCCGGCTTTTCCCACCCCTGGAGCCGATAGTACCGCATTCCTAAATGCGATGTATACCATCTTCCAACAGATGACTCCAGGGGGTGCTCCGGCTGGCCCTTTGGCCTTTTCGTTGGGTGATCCTGCGCCTCTACGGCCGGCACCCTTTATGCCCTTTCTCCCTTTTGGGAACGTGGGCTCGGCGCCGGTGTCGCCGCCGGTGGCCGCTCCGGTGGCTTCGGAGGGATTGGCCCCGGAGATTTCCATCCCGTCGACGTCGGGATTTCGTCCTGTGACTCCGGTGGGTCCATCCGCTCCGAGTGCTCTTTCATCGGCGCCGAAGTTACCTGTGGCGCCGGACGCGGCGTCGGTGGCTTCTGAAGATCGGCGCCGATCTTCGTCGGAGGCATTGTCGACTCCGCGTATCGAGCAGAGGCTTCATTCGAGGAGACGTGCTCTCCGTTTATTAGAGGAGCAGGAGTACCAACGAGTCCTGGAAGAAGGAGAACTAGAGGACTCGGTTGATGGACTGCATGGTCTAGATACAGCCAGTGGGCTGGACACTTCCCCTGAGTGGGATCTTTCGTCTCCAGGGGAATACACGGAGGAGGCTGCTTCCTTTCACGCAGTGGTACGGAAGGCAGCTAGTTTTCTGGACCTGCCTTTGCCGGTGGCAGAGACAAAACAGAACCTTCTGATAGAGGTGCTTCATCCGGCCTCAGCTGCGGCAGAGCCTCTATTGCCCTTTAATGACGCTTTGCTGGATCCGGTGCTAGAAGTGTGGAAGAGACCAGTATCTTCCCCAGCGCTTCATAGAGCCGTAGCCAGGAGGTATCGAGCTGCACCAACTGACCCTGGCTTTCTTTCTAGGCACCCTACCTAGAGCTTGGTGGTGCAGGCCTCCTGTTCATCCAAATCAGCGCCTGGTTCTTTCCCGACGGTGCCTGGGGACAGAGACTCGTAGAAACTGGATGCGCAGTCCAAGAAAATCTTTTCGTCCTGCAGTCTGGCGTTGAAGGCCACCAACGCAACTTGTATCCTGGGGAGATATGTTCATGCTCTTATGGAGGACATTTCCTCATCATTTACGGAGCTTCCCCAGGGTCTTTTGGATGTTGTTTCAGATGCCCAGGCTGCTGCGACCCAGATTATTCAGGCTGGGCTGGATACGACCGACTCGGTGGCCAGAGCAATGGGCACGACTGTGGTGGCAAGGAGACAGGCCTGGCTCCGTAATTCGGGGTTTTCTGCAGATGTGCAGTCAACCCTATTGGATCTCCCTTTTGATGGGGACAAGCTGTTTGGCGCCAAGGCAGATTCGGCCTTGGAACGTTTTAAGGAGAGCAGGGCCACAGCCAAATCGCTAGGACTCCAAGCTCCTTCTTCCTCTGCCTCTTCCAGGATTTTCAGGAGGTTTCGGGGATTTGGGCGTGGCTCTTCCTCCTCTTCCTTTCGGGGGAGATTCCAGCAACCTGCCTCTTCCCATCCCTATAGATCTTTTAGAGGGAGGGCCCGCACCAGAGGAGCCTCTCAGCAGCACTCTGCCTCTTCCTCGTCCTCTGGAGGGGTGCAGCAGGGAAAGCAGCCTTAGGCTTCCACCATTTCCCACTCACTCCTCTCCTGTAGGGGGAAGATTACAGCATTTTCTCCGCAAGTGGAAGACTATTACAACGGACACTTGGGTTCTCAGTATTGTGGGAAAAGGCTACACCCTTCCCTTTCGGGAGTTCCCGCTCTTCATCCCGCCCCGCCCATCTTATTGTTCAGAAGAACACCTCCTGTTGCTAGAACAGGAGGTACAAGTCCTCCTTTCAAAGGGCGCGGTAGAGTTGGTCCCAGAGCAGGAAAGGGGTCGAGGTTGTTACTCAAGGTATTTCCTGATTCCCAAGAAGGATGGTCGGTTGAGACCAATCCTGGACCTGAGGATCTTGAATTGGTTCCTCAAACAGGAAAAGTTCAAGATGCTGACCCTAGCTCAGGTGCTTTGGGCGTTGAACAAGAAAGATTGGATGGTGTCTGTCGACTTGCAGGATGCTTACTTTCATATCCCGATACTCAAGTCACACAGGAAGTATCTCCGGTTTATGGTGGGATTGCAGCACTATCAGTTTGCGGTCCTTCCGTTTGGTCTTACTTCAGCACCTCGAGTCTTCACGAAGGTGATGTCGATGGTTGCGGCAGAGCTCAGAAGGAAGGGGATAGCAGTATTCCCTTACTTGGACGACTGGTTGATCAAAGCCAAGTCGCCGGAGCTTGTGTCGCATCATCTGCAGTCAACGACTCAGTTGTTGTTCGACCTGGGTTTTTCGGTGAACGAGCCCAAATCTCACCTGGAGCCCTCTCAGCGCCTCCTGTTCATAGGGGCAGTACTGGATACAACATTGAGTCGAGCCTTTCCTCCGCCTCAGCGGATTCAAGATATTCAGGAATTGGTTCCAATGTTTCGAAATGGAGCGGTAGTTCCAGTCCTCAAGGTCCTTCGTCTGCTCGGTCTGTTTGCCTCCTGCATTCTGTTGGTCACGCATGCTCGCTGGCACATGAGGGCGCTTCAGTGGTGCCTCCGAAGGCAGTGGTCTCAACACAAAGGAGATCTAGAAGGTGCTGTCAAGATCTCCAGAGATGCTGCTGTGGACTTGAAGTGGTGGATTGCGAGCAACAATCTTTCACAAGGAAAGCCGTTCGCGCAGTCGCCACCAGTGGCCACGGTCATAACGGATGCTTCCACTCTAGGGTGGGGAGCTCATCTGGGGGATCTGGAGATCAAAGGCCTTTGGTCTCCAGAGGAGCAGATGTTTCATATCAATCTGTTAGAGTTACGGGCTGTACGTCTGGCTCTCAAGGCCTTCCTCCCTTCCCTTCGTGGTCAGTCGGTACAGGTCCTGACGGACAATACTACCACGATGTGGTACATAAACAAACAGGGAGGAGTAGGGTCGTACCTTCTCTGCAGAGAATCTTTTCGACTATGGTCTTGGGCAAAGGACCATCAGATTTGCTTGGTAGCAAATCATCTGGCCGGGGTCTTGAATGTACGTGCGGACAGTCTGTCGCCAATTCTCGGCCGACCACGAGTGGCGTCTCCATCCAGATCAAGTCCGTTTAATCTTCCAGATGTGGGGGTTTCCTCGGATAGATCTGTTTGCCACTCGGGAGAACGCGCATTGTCCGTTATTCTGCAGCCTCCAGTATCCGATGCAGGGAGCGTTAGGGGACGCGTTTCAAATAACCTGGTGCGGCCAGTTGCTTTACGCGTTTCCTCCCATACCCTTGATTCCTCGAGTATTGAGGAAGATTCGCCAAGACCGGGCGCTAGTCATCTTAATATCTCCGGATTGGCCAAGGAGGGTGTGGTACTCCGACCTTCTCCAACTCTCAATGTGCCCTCCGCTCCGTCTCCCTTTCAGGGCAGACCTCCTCTCGCAGTCGCAGGGGCAGGTTTTACACCCCAACCTCCAGAGTCTGCACCTACATGCCTGGAGATTGAACGGGGCAACCTGAGTTCCTTCTCTCTCCCGCCTGATGTAGTGGATGTTATATTAGCGGCCAGGCGACACTCCACTAAATCTATCTACGCTAATAGGTGGTCTAAATTTGTTGCGTGGTGTGGAGAGAGGCAGATTGATCCCTTACATGCTCATCTATCGGACGTTTTGTCTTTTGCTCTCTCTCTAGCGCAGAAAGGTTGTGCAGTGGCTACCATTAAGGGTTATTTGTCGGCCTTGTCAGCCTTCATTTGTCTTCCAGACCAACCATCGTTATTTAAATCCCCTATTGTTATCAGATTCTTGAAAGGTCTTCTAAATAAATATCCTCCAAAACCATTTGTTATGCCGCAATGGGATTTGTCCTTGGTCCTGACTTTCCTTATGGGGTCCCCTTTTGAGCCTATGCATTCTTGCCCCTTAAGGTATTTGGTTATAAAAACAGTTTTCCTGGTAGCGATAACATCTGCAAGGAGAGTGAGTGAGTTGCAGGCCTTATCGGTAAAGCCCCCTTATACAACTTTTTATGGGGATAAGGTGGTGTTGAGGACCAAGGCTGCTTTCCTCCCGAAGGTTGTTTCACCCTTCCATTTGGCTCAGACAATTACTTTGTCCATGTTCTATCCTCCGCCTCATCCTTCTAAAAATGAAGAAAGACTGCACCGTCTGAACCCAAAGAGGGCGTTGAGCTTCTTTATTGATAGAACAAAAGATTTCAGGCTGGAGGATCAGCTGTTCATCGGGTACGTGGGCAAGAGGAGAGGAAAGGCAGTCCACAAGAGAACACTCTCCAGGTGGGTGGTTCTTTGCATTAAAATCTGTTACTCTTTGGCAAAGAAGGACCCTCCTGAGGGCATTAGAGCTCATTCCACCAGAGCTAAGTCGGCCACTTCGGCCTTGGCCAGGGGTGTTCCTGTGGTTGACATCTGCAAGGCCGCAACTTGGTCGTCCCTTCACACTTTTGCGAAAAATTACTGTTTGGACTCTGAGGTCAGAAGGGACGGCCATTTTGCACGGTCAGTGCTGCAGGATTTCTTGGTTTGACCATTTAGGCACCCGCCACCGGGCGTGGTACTGCTTTGGGACTCTATTCATTAGGTGAGGAATCCACAGGTAGTTGTATCCATCAGAAGAACGAGATAGTTACCTTCGGTAACAACTTTTCTGGTGGATACATTAGCTACCTGTGGATTCCTCACGGTCCCACCCGCCTCCCCGTTGCCTTTCTGGTCTTACCAAGTAATCCTTGAGTGCGCTCCTCTTGGTCTTCAAGGTTGCAATAGACGTTGTATATATGGATACGTGTGTATATTATCTGTATATATATATATATATATATATATGTATATATCTTTGTGTACATACATGATTTGCATATATTTGTTAGTTATATTAAATTTACAGCTATTCATTGCAATATTGTGTATTTTACAAGGTTATGGGATGTTGCCTTGCTCTTTCATTGCATTGGGTGGTTGTTCTCATGCACGTAAAAAATGTTGGTACTGACGTCGGCACGTCGTCGAGGACCTCTTATTGCCTGTATGACGTCAGACGGCGTCGCGTGGGCTAGAGTGACGTCCTCGTCGACGTGCAGAGATTAGGAAGAAGATTTCCGTCGAATGCTGGCGCCATGGGAGTATTCATTAGGTGAGGAATCCACAGGTAGCTAATGTATCCACCAGAAAAGTCGTTACCGAAGGTAAGTAACTCGTTCTTCTGTCCCATTGACTGTGCTCGGTGGGAGGTTGGTCGCCAGTAGGGTGTTAAAGGCATGGACTGCCCTCAGATCAGGCCCTGCGCCCAAGAAATGCACAGCGGAAGGCTTGCAGAGTGAAAGGCCTTGCTTGGTGCCAGGCTCTGTGCCCAACTCAACAACGTGGCACAGCCAAAGCCAAAGCAGTTGACCGCCAGCTGGGGATTGGATATGGTGAGAAGATTTTAATTTACGTTAAAAAACAAACGAAAAAAACCCTAGAAATTAATTAACCCCTTCTGTGCCGCGGACGTAATGGTTACGTCCTGCGGCACAGTGCTGCTGTGCCCAGAATGTAACCATTACGTCCTAGGCACACAGCCCATAGGGAGCGCTAGCGCTCCCTCTGTGGGGTCCCCCCCCCCCACCCCCCCTGTGACATCCGCGCGCTGATTGTCACAATGCCTCCTCCTTCGCGCTATGATCGGAAGAGAAATGCTTTGCATTTCTCTTCTGATCACGTGGAGGAGGCAGAGAGGCTTCAAAGGGAAGGAAATGTATTTTCTTCCCTTTGAAGTCTCTCTCTGCGTTTTTGCAGCCGGATTGAAAGCAATCCGGCTGTCAAAATGCCCACTAGACACCAGGGATGTCTTTTTCAAAATGGAAAGTGGCATGAGGGGGGGGGCATCTTTTTTTAAGGCCTTCTCCGCTCCCCCTGGGGCCAGATCGGCCTATTGTTATTAGGCCGATCTTCCCCCGGGGGGGCAGAAACCTCTAGGCGCCAGGGCCAATTTTTTTTGGTGTGTTTTTTTTTTTTTTTATGTTTGTTTGTTTTTTTAGAGATGGGGAGCGACCCCTTAGGCAAGGGTCGCTCCCCCTGGGGGCAAATCGGCCGATTTTAGGTGAATCTGTCCCCAAAGGGGGCAGAAACCACTAGGCCCTGGGGATCTTTTTTTTTGTTTGCGCCGTCACGCAAGGGGAGCGACCCCGTAGGCAAGGTTAGTTCCCGGCGGGGGGGGGGGGGGAGCAAATTTATTTTAGGCCATTTCTGCCCCGCCCCGGGGCTCGCTGAGCTAGAGGCCAAAATCCACAGGTAGGCACTTTGCTAAAAACACCTCTGTTTTCTGTGAAAAAATGTGATGTGTCCACGTTGTGTTTTGGGCCATTTCCTTTCGTGGGCGCTAGGCCCACCCACACAAGTGAGGCACCATTTTTATCGGGAGACTTGGGGGAACGCTGGGTGGAAGGACATTTGTGGCTCCTCTCAGATTCCAGAACTTTCTGTCACCGAGATGAGAGGAAAAAGTGTTTTTTTGGCCAAATTTTGAGGTTTGCAAAGGATTCTGGTTTACAGAACCTATTCAGAGCCCCATAAGTCACCCCATCTTGGATTCCCCTAGGTCTCTAGGTTTAAAAAATGCACAGGTTTGGTAGGTTTCCCTAGGTGCCGGCTGAGCTAGGGGCCAAAATCTACAGGTAGGCACTTTGCAAAAAACACCTCTGTTTTCTGTAAAAAACAAATTGAGATGTGTCCACGTTGTGTGTTGGGCCATTTCCTTTCGTGGGCGCTAGGCCTACCCATACAAGTGAGGTACCATTTTTAGCGGGAGACTTGAGGGAACGCTGGGTGGAAGGAAATTTGTGGCTCCTCTCAGATTCCAGAACTTTCTGTCACCGAAATGTGAGGAAAATGTGTTTTTTTTTTTAGCCGAATTTTGAGGTTTGCAAAGGATTCTGGGTAACAGAACCTGGTCAGAGCCCCACAAGTCACCCCATCTTGGATTCCCCTAGGTGTCTAGTTTTCAGAAATGTGCTGGTTTGCTAGGTTTCCCCAGGTGCCGGCTGAGCTAGAGGCCAAAATCCACAGGTAGGCACTGTTTTCTGTGAAAAAATGTGATGTGTCCATGTTGTGTTTTGGGCCATTTCCTTTCGTGGGCGCTAGGCTTACCCACACAAGTGAGGTACCATTTTTATCGGGAGACTTGGGGGAACGCTGGGTGGAAGGAAATTTGTGGCTCTTCTCGGATTCCAGAACTTTCTGTCACCGAAATGTGAGGAAAATGTGTTATTTCTATTTTTTTTTTTTTGCCAAATTTTGAGGTTTGCAAAGGATTCTGGGTAACAGAACCTGGTCAGAGCCCCACAAGTCACCCCATCTTGGATTCCCCTAGGTCTCTAGTTTTCAAAAATGTGCTGGTTTGGTAGGTTTCCCTAGGTGCCGGCTGAGCTAGGGGCCAAAATCTACAGGTAGGCACTTTGCAAAAAACACCTCTGTTTTCTGTAAAAAAAAAAAAAAATGGGATGTGTCCACGTTGTGTTTTGGGCCATTTCCTTTCGTGGGCGCTAGGCCTACCCACACAAGTGAGGTACAATTTTTATCGGGAGACTTGGGGGAACGCTGGGTGGAAGGAAATTTGTGGCTCCTCTCAGATTCCAGAACTTTGTCTCCGAAATGTGAGGAAAATGTGTTTTTTTTAGCCAAATTTTGAGGTTTGCAAAGGATTCTGGGTAACAGAAACTGGTCAGAGCCCCACAAGTCACCCCATCTTGGATTCCCCTAGGTCTCTAGTTTTCAAAAATGCACAGGTTTGGTAGGTTTCCCCAGGTGCCGGCTGAGCTAGAGGCCAAAATCTACAGGTAGGCACTTTGCAAAAAACACCTCTGTTTTCTGTGAAAAAATGGGATGTGTCCACGTTGTGTTTTGGGGCATTTCCTGTCGCGGGCGCTAGGCCTACCTGCACAAGTGAGGTATCATTTTTATCAGGAGACTTGGGGGAATATAGAATAGCAAAACAAGTGTTATTGCCCCTTGTCTTTCTCTAAATTTTTTCCTTCCAAATATAAGAGAGGGTGTAAAAAAGACGTCCATTTGAGAAATGCCCTGTAATTCACATGCTAGTATGGGCCCCCTAGACTTCAGAGATGTGCAAATAACCACTGCTCCTCAACACCTTATCTTGTGCCCATTTTGGAAATACAAAGGTTTTCTTGATAGCTATTTTGTACTCTTTATATTTCAGCAAATGAATTGCTGTATACCCGGTATAGAATGAAAACCCAAGGCAGGGTGCAGGTCATTTATTGGCTCTGGGTACCTAGAGTGCTTGATGAACCTACAAGCCCTATATATCCCCGCACCCAGAAGAGTCCAGCAGACGTAACGGTATATTGCTTTAAAAAATCTGACATTGCAGGAAAAAGTTACAGAGTAAAACATAGAGAAAAATAGAAGATTTTTTCACCTCAATTTCTATATATTTTTTTTTCAGTTGTTATTTTCTGTAGGAAACCCCTGTAGGATCTACACAAATTACCCCTTGCTGAATTGAGAATTTTGTCTACTTTTCAGAAATGTTTCGGTTTCTGGGATCCAGCATTGGTTTCATGCCCATTTCTGTCACTGACTGGAAGGAGGCTGAAAGCACAAAAAATCGTAAAAATGGGGCATGTCCCAGTAAAATGGCAAAAGTGTGTTGAAAAATGGGGTTTTCTGATTCAAGTCTGCCTGTTCCTGAAAGCTGGAAAGCTAGTGATTTTACCACCGCAAACCCTTTGTTGATGCCATTTTCAGGGAAAAAACCACAAGCCTTCTGCAGCCCCTTTTTTTTAACGCAATTTTCACTGTATTTTGGCTAATTTCTTGGCCTCCTTCTGGGGAACCCACAAAGTCTGGGTACCTCTAGAATCCCTAGGATGTTGGAAAAAAAGGACGCAAATTTGGCGTGGGTAGCTTATGTGAACAAAATGTTATGAGGGCCTAAGTGCGAACTGCCCCAAATAGCCAAAAAAAGGCTCGACACAGGAGGGGGGAAAAGGTCTGACAGCGAAGGGGTTAAAATAGAGAAAGGTGAAAGTGATGTTATAGTTCAGTATAGTAAAAGTATCTTACTTTACGTTTTAAAAAAAGTACAAATTCTCTGAAAAAAACAAAAGTAAAAGAGATGTTATAACTAGGTGGAAATATCAGTTAAAAAGTAACATTTAAAACTTAACAAAACACTGAAACCCATCAGCATTGGTTTTCTGAGCTAATTAAAAATTGTATCCTCGCCATGCTCTGCTTATTGCTTCATAGTTTGCAGCTAGCATGACATGTTTAATTACATTAGTGATAACATCACTGATAACATCTCAAATAACATCATTGATGACAATGCAGGGCATGGTGTGGGCACATGTTTGAATTAGCTCATTGAAGTAGAACTGGTGAATTTCAGTGTTTTTTTTATTTATAATATTGGATTTTAACTTGTTTCACCTAGCTATAACATCATTTTAGCCTTTTTTTCTTTTCTGTCAATATATATCGTGTGTGTGTCTGTCTGTCCCCCACGCTGTGATGACCGGTTCGGGTCCTCATAGCGTGGGTGAACACTGTCCCTTCCAGACAAATATTATGCTTGTGAGAATCGGTGCAATGGGAGAAGCGGTCCCCGTTGTGTGTTTAGGTAGTTTAGAGCAAGTGCATCAAAAAACTAAAAGTGCAGTTATATTTGCCTGGGTCCGCTTTATAACCTTCCCTACTATTAAAGCGAGCGTGGAGTTAGATTTGTAAATACACACTTCATTACGGTCAATGGCAGGTCCTCATGTTTATAGGTATGTCATGTTTTGTTTGTGTGTGTATGAAAATGTGTTTTGAAGCTTTCAGGCAGTTCTCTTTTTGTATGGGGGTGTCAGTGTATCATTAACAATTTTGTTGTGTCTTCTTACACACATAAAGTAGTTCCCTTATAAAGTTTTACAAAGCTATCTACACATATTGGTAAATCCAAAAATGTGGCTGCCAACACTAAATCTTTTCGCTTTGCCAATGCTTGTTATTATTTTAGATCTGTGACTTACCATGTAGTCATCGCTAACAGAGGCCGCGTGATATTGCGTTCTGTGATGTCATCAATATGCCAATCAGTTGGTATTCCTAAAATTGTAAAAGCTGCTAACGCAAGTCTTTTTCCGACTTTCCCCTCAGGTGGACATGCCCGCTAATAACAAAAGTCTGATCTTCCGCAAGCTATAACCGGTGCGAAAAGCAGATGTTGATTCCCGGCCTGCGGGTCTGCCTCATTTTTACTGTTCGTCAGCAAGCAACAGAAGGTGGACAATTTTCTCCCTGCACGACTGTCTCCTTTGGTCACACGAGAATATTTAATCATTGACGCAGATTATATAAAAAAATACCTGGTTTCTCTCCTTGCCCAATGATGCTACGCGGCACAATGGCGGGGCACATTTAATTCCATGCTTGTCCCCTGATACCGCACTGCACAATTGGAAGTCAAGTTTAACCAGTTGTGGAAACCCTATGCAGTGACTACAATAACCTCCACACCTACTTGCTTTTGTGTCTTGCAATAGAAGATTTTGCCATACAGAAAGTTGACCAGGAAAGTTGACCATGTTCATAGAGCCAGCGGTTTCCCAACAGTCCTGTTTGTACTTCACACAAAGAACCTCTCCATCCGAACAAGAAAATGAGCACCATTGAGTATGATAACGTTATAGTAAAAAAATTCAAAGTTTACTATGCCATGAACAAGCAATTGCTATGTAACAAGCTAGTTATTTCCTAAACACAAGACACAATTTACAATGATCCTTTTGTCTATGATCGTTCAATTTCTGACCTGGATAGGCCTGTATTTCATAGTACAGAGTCTGTGGAGCTGCAGCGTTCTCTAGTGGCCAAAAATGGTTTAGGGCTTTTCTGGGAGCAGAATGACAGTCGATAGCTGGCCTGGGCTTTCATATTATTATGGTTGTGGCACTTTCGTGTTGCTACTTGGTACTAGTTTACCAGGACATCTCTTCCTCCTCGGGTCCAATTTCAGAACATAAATTATGAGCGAATTTGGTTAATCTATGGGCACCATTTTGTTTCTTGTAATTCAGAATTGTGGCCAACATATTTGCATCACTTAAGAATCGAGGAAACACATTAAGTAAACACAATTAACATACCATCTTTATATATATCAGAATAACAAAGATATATTAGAATATAGATACTAGTCTGTTTAAAACCTATTGTGAGAGAGAGCAAGTGATAATTTTGCTGTATTTTTACAACTTTTGTAATTAAAAGGAAATTTATTTTTCCCTCAACTATGGTCCCATCTTTCACATTTGAATTTAGAAAAGTGTTTTTCCACTTCGTGAACACAACGTATATGATGATTTGCCTAGCTCTTCTTATCCCTGTTAAGGACATAAAGCATTATGATTTGCATTGGTACCTGGGTGCCTTTTGAGAAATTATGGTTGGGAAGTTTTGGGGCGTAGATTGACACATGGGGTGTGTTGGTTGACAGTGTTAATCAACTTGCGCTATATTTTCTGTAGAGCTTATACATTTGTTCCATTCCCCATTACACAGGCTGGAAAAATTAGGTAAATTAATTTTCCCAGTTAAGTTTTGTCTTTGCACCACTGTATCCGGGCCCTACTGTCTCAGAGCCAAGGACATTACCCCCTCATCCCTCCATCGCTTCCATCCATTACACAATGAGGCAGGCCGTGCCACATAGACCGAATCGCCTCGCCTGAATGAAAAGCCCATCCACCTACCAGGTCCTGTTTTTGTTTGTCTTTTCCCTAAGACTCACCATAGTGGCTGTGTGCTGGTCAGTGGCTGCCATCTCTGTTTCTGTGGGGCATGGGGCTCCCCCTCTCAGACACCTCTCAGTGAGGCTGTGGTAGTACTAAGCCGCACAAACCTTTCTGGAGCGAGCAGAGATGGCGCCCGTCTGACCCAAATGTGCTGGGGTTTGACCTTCCAGGTCTGGGAAGGTATAGTGGCATCTTGGAAATGCTGCTTCCATGAAGTGAGGAGTGGGACTCTCCCAAGCAGTTTTGAAGCCAACAAGGAGTCTAATAAGTCACTTCTCATTGGGCATTATTTGATACAGTTTTGTGATACAGTTATGTGACTGACAACACTTTTGCTATTGGTTGCTGTGTTTGGGGGTGTTTTATTGGTGCAGTGCGAAGAGATGTCTGGTTTAATGGTAAATATAGCCAGCTATTAATTCTTATTGTAGGTGGTTGCTTCCCCTCCATTCAGTATTTCTTGAGTGAAGGGACAAGTAGTGTCAAAAGAAAGCATATTTCAATAAGTTCCTCTTTTTGAGGATGAGCGTATTCCAACCAAGAAAAAAGACCTTGGGAGTCTTTAGATTCTCCTCCTAATGTGCCTGCATTAATGTTGGCTGTGTAGGTGCAGGACATGATGCAAGCGGCAGTGGCCAAGGCTTTGGAAATAGAAAGAAAGGACATGCTAAGAAAAAATATGCAGAATCTACAGGGACTTATTGCCACAATGTTTATTCCATTCCAAGCCTAAAGCTCCTGGTTCATTGGCACCAGAGGAGTATTTGTAGACAGCAGATGTCAGAACTATTACTTATAAGGGACAGCTTGGGCTTCCCTCAGTTTCCCCCCCCCCACTGAAAATGAACAGGGGTTGTTCCTTTCTGATAGGGCGTTTTTATTATTGGCCATGTCTCTGCATAGGAAGATAAGACTTCATTTTTAGTGAATTGAAGGAGGTTGATAAAGCAAATATACACAAGTTCATTCACACTTTATCCATTAGAGGAGATAAAGTTGCTACCTCATAATATAAAGGCAAACTCTATTCTGCCAACTGATGCAGTTGACATAAAAGGTAGCCAGGTATCTAAAGAGATCACTCACAACCAAGAATCTATGCCTTAAAGCTGCCACTTACTCAGCCTATGCGGCTAAAGCTTTAGTTAAAGATTTTGAAGCTCTTTCAGTGAGGATGCAGGAAGACGTGGACTGCTCAAACTAGATGGTTTAGATGGAGCAGGAAGCTAGGGGCCAGATGTAGCAAAGGGTTTTTCCCATTCTATGTCAATGGGAAAATGTGTTGGTACATATGGCCCTAGGTTTGTAGCCAACATCTCTTCGAATGCCCTAATATCATCCTCAGTACTTGCAGCCATGTCGGTTTTAAGCGGAAGAAACTTGAGGGGTGCATAACTGGAAGTCAGACACTACAGAGTACTCTTCACTTCTGAAGAGCGTTTTTGATGGTAAGGAACTGTTTGGTGATCATTTAAATGTTGTGATCAGCAGAGCCTTTAAAGGCAGGAAGCACACACTACACTACAAGGGCAGAACATCAAATCAAATTCTTAGAAGTCTTGGGCTGTTATTTGTAGGAGTCCAGCAGAAAGGACTACAGCTCTCACTCATCTAGGAAGAAGACATTCCAGCAGCCAAGAAAAACAAATTCTAAGTGAAAGTCCTCGCAACTATCCTTCTCTGTTTAGCTATATTTCCAGGCATGACAAAAAGACATGTCAGACCGATAGGTCTTCAATATCATAAAGAGAGACTTCTCAGAGCTTCCTCCAGACTAGGAACCCATCCTTAAACCTGTCCCTAAAGATCCTTCCAAATGCAAATCTCTTTTGGAAGGGGTTTGGACTCTTTAAAAAAAAAAAAAAAGAGCCATCCTTCCTGTTACTGAGGAGTAGACTGGACAAGAAGTTTAATCCATCCAGTTTTTTTTCATCATAATATCTTTGGGGTCATACAGGCTGGTCCTGTGATATCTTGTAGTGACTATATTTCAGTTACCTGGGGCAGATTTCATCTTCACAGAGTCATGGTTCATATTTTGAGACACTGGAATTCTGCTCGCAGAAGCCATCTCTTCATAGTTATCAGTCGCAGAGGGTACATAGGGCATTACAGTGGTGGCCGGACACCTTTCTCCTCCAGGCCCTGTAGTGATTACAATGGATGCCAGTTTGTCAGGCTGGGGAGCTTAGATGGATCCCACTGGACAAAGGAACTTTGGTCTCTGTTTCAAAGCCTCAGGTCTTATACCTGGAGGAAGTTAGATGTAGTTGTCTCGCCCTCTTGGCCTTCTCCCAGTTTCTGGGGCGAGGGTGGTTCTGATCAAGACAGACAACATGACTGCAAAGTTGTAAGTAAACAAACAAGGAGGGACAAAAGCACCATTCCTTTCCAAGATAGACACGATTTTTGCTTGGGCATAGCTGAATGCAGTTTCAATCTCAGCACTTTATATCCAGGGGAATTGCCACTCATTTCCAGACAACGTGAGCAGGTCTATTCCTTCATTCAGGACTTTCATTTACACACACAAACATTTGTTCTGATTTGTAGACTTTGAGGGGACAAGTGATACATCTCCTTTCCTTCTTGAGATCTATCCTTAGTGTTGGAATCTTTGAAAGATTCCCCCCTTGAGTCTCAGGAGTCAGTCATATTAGGGGTCTCCAACATTTTCTGTTACGAGCTACTTATGTTCAATGAAAATCACCTGAGACACTAATATTTAGTGTTGTAATAGTAAGCACATCAGACAAAATAGATCAGTGGCTACTCCATGCAAGATTACTAGCAGTGGTCGCCTTGGTGAATCGGTTAGGTTTGCCAGCAGTAATGTGAAAAATACTTTATCAGTTTAGAATGCCTTTAAATAGCTACTATACGACAGCCATAGCTGCAATTCCACTGGCACCAAGGAAATATAAGCTATACATCTCTCTACTGCTCCATGATTTATCACTCGATCAACCTTAAATATATTTTTGAAAAGTCAACCATTTTTCTCCATACATCAGCTTATGAGTTCTGAAAATGTACGCATTTTCGTCTGGATTATAGGCTTTTTAATTTGGACATACATATATCAATTCAACAAAGCAAAGGTTTCTCTTTTATCAGGCTGGTCTGCACATAGGAGAGCTACTTACAGGTAGCTGGAGAGCTACCAATAGCTCATGAGCTACTCATTGGAGAAACCTGGTTTATATCAAGACCTTGACACTTAAATCACTTTCTTGTGGCAGCCACTTCAGCAAGAAGGCTTGGTGGTTGAGCTTGCTATCATGTAGGCATCCCTTCTGTAATGTTTTTGAACATAGGATTCTTCTGTGCCCAGGTATAGCTTTTGTGCTGACAGTTCAACCTTTTTCATAAAGATCAGGAAAAGATTTTTCCCCAGTTCGTACCTCACCCGGACTGAGTCGGAGGAGGAGGTAAGGCATCACAAATTGAGTTAGACGGGCTTTTCTCATATATATTGATGGAGCATCCTCCTTCAGAGAAGCCAACTCGTTGTATGTCAAGAGTTAAGACGGCTGAAAAAGTATCAGTAGCCTCACTCAGTATATCCCTGGTATCTTTCGATTATAGAGCAATGGGAGTTCTAGGCAGTTCCACAAGGGGTATGTCCACCTCTATGGTAGAGGTCCAGGGGGCTTCTAATGTGGAAATTTGCAGGGATGCCACCTGGTCTACTCCGTGCACGTTTGTTAAACATTACAGGACTATGATGTAGTTGGATGTTAAGAACATTTTTGGTTCCAAGGCCCTTTCCTCTGTGGAGTAATAGGGGAAAATGTCTTGCTGTGTAAATACAATATAATGTTTCAGTATGCATCCTTGATTGTCCTGGACTCTTGCCTTGTTGTATCTCATTGTTTAAGGAAGGGAAACGAGAGCGAGAAATGGGGTGTAATACCTCGGTTACTACCAGTAATTGCATTACTTTAAGTCCACTCTCTCACTTACATCCATTTCCAGCCCTCCCACTCAGTGCCTTTCAGGTCAACTGGTAATGTTGTGTTTTTTAGCATGGAATTAAAAGGATGAAATAGGATGTAAGGAACTTTTTATTCAGGAGACTAAGTGGAGATTGGGTCTATGGAGGCAAGCCTGCCTTATTGTGTGTTGGATGGAAGCTAGGGATAGGACTCTTGAGTAATGCAAATACAAGTAAGTAATTGAGTCCGTACAGCTCTTGACTTTGTCACTCTTTGTTGTGTCATCCATACAGACAACATCCACACCGGTAAAGCATCCACCACTCGAGTTGGAGACATTGTTGATAGGACTCTGTCACTCACTGTCTGAAATCGCACAATTCTATCACTAGGCTCAAAATGACTTAACCCCCCCCCTTACACTCTACCCACCCCAATAATTCAGCAGTAGAGCTCCCAGAGTCCTATCTGCTTTTGGGACAGGATAGATTAATCTCCGCAGTGCAAAGGTTCAAAACTAGTCGGTTCAGAAACCAAGCCGTGCCTGTCTCCGTACAAGCGGACGCATATATCACTAGATTGTGCTGCTTGTGTTTCGTTCTAGTGACAGTAAAATCTTTCTGTGGGGGTGACTGTGCAACTGTGACATAAGGAGGCCAACGGCTGCCTTTTGACTTTTATTCAAATTGACTTGTGGTGTTTTTTGGTGTGTGTTTGTAATAAAGGATTGTTTGTTTTAAAAAAAACTTGTGTTCTTTTATAAACATTGAAAATATTGTTTCTGGCAGTTCTACAATGTCCCAGCATCTAAAATACATCCTCAGACCCACAAGACTTAGTCTGTTGCTTAAAATGAATGTTTTTCTTAAAGCACAGGCAGGATTAACCTTATTTTAGGAAATTCACCCTCTGTGTTTTTGACGTTTAATTGTCCATTGCAAAGGTTCTTATGAGATTCTACATGGCCACTTTTTAAAATCCATGTGCAGTCACTTTGTCAGGTAGTACGTTTTAAGTACTTTTAGAAAACCATTTTAAGGGTCAAGTTGCACTTAATAATACAGTTTCCACAGCCTCGTTTCTTTTCTCGGTCATGTTAATCCACAGTTACATTCCACACAATGGTCTTAGATTTCTGTCTGTGTTCTTTTTCACCATTTCTTTTTTTTCCAAGACATTTTATTGTTTTCACTTATGAAAACAAACAATAGATGGCGCAGCACTTCAAGAACCTCTCTGGCTTGTAGTGTTACACATTTGTTTGATAGATTATGCGACCCGTCTCACAAATCCTAATAACCCCGCCCCCCAATACCCACCTACTTAACCCTTTAGTCTTTACATTGCAGTCATTACATCGGAATTACCTTTACATCTCTGTTCTTTACATCAGGAGTAACATATATAAATATATATGCACACAATACATATGTGTGTGTGTGTGTATATATATATATATATATATATATATATATATGTGTATATATATATATATATATATATATATATATATACATATATATATATATATATGTTCGATGGCATGTGTAGCTGCAGATACACATGCTGTGCATTATCCTGCTATCTAGTGTTGGGCTCGGAGTGTTACAAGTTGTTTTTCTTCAAAGAAGTCTTTTCGAGTCACGAGACCGAGGGACTCCTCCCTTTCGGCTCCATTGCGTATGGGCGTCGACTCCATCTTAGATTGTTTTCTTTCCGCCATCGGGTTCGGACGTGTTCCTCTTCGCTCCGTATTTCGATTCGGGAAAGTTAGCTAGTTATCGAAAAATTTGATGGTACTGTTCGCGCTCGGTACCGGTTTAGTGTTAGTACATCGACACAGATTTTAGAAGCGCTCCGGCGGCCCTTCGGGGCTTCCACTCTTCAGCGGGGCCTGGTCGGCCCGACCACGTCCATCGTGGAAACTCATGGACTGGACCCCCTTCCGCTTTTGCCCGAATTGCCACGCCAATTATCCTTATACAGACCAACACTTGGTCTGTAATCTGTGTCTATCACCGGAACACAGGGAGGATACTTGCGAGGCCTGCCGGGCATTTCGATCGAAAAAGACCCTACGCGATCGAAGAGCCAGAAGACTTCAGATGGCGTCGACACCGGCCGAACAGATCGACGTCGAGGAAGAGGAGAGAATCTCCATACAAGAATCGGACTCGGACGACTCCGAAAGTGAGCAACCGACAGCACAGCAAAAAACTGTGAGTAAGACTGCCCTGCCAAAACTCACTCCAAAATCATAAAGGCCAAGGGGATGCCACTGCCAACAGGCCATGGCTTAACCCGAAAACACGGTGACCAACCATCAGCACCGAAAAAGCCTCCCAACAGCAGAAGACATTCGACTCCGGTCGAGATACCGGCTCCGAACCATCTCAGCACCGAGAGTTCGACACACCCTAGGTAAAAAAAGGTTTCCTCAGAGCCGAAAAAGACTGTTCTGATACCTTCGGTGTCGAAAAAGGCAGCCTCGGAGGCGAAAATAGGCTCCTACACAGAAGAGCACGGACTTTCCAGCCAAATGCAAGAGCACAGATTTGAGCAGGAATTAAGTATGGGAGAGCCAGACCATACTCAAAGAAGGCTGCACATCCAGAAAGAGACTGGTAAAATTCAAACTCTTCCTCCAATAAAAAGAAAGCTAGCATTTCAGGAGTCGGAAATACAGCCAAAGGCAAAGGTGGCAAGAGACAAAACACCACCACCAAGGTTTTTGCCACAGCCTTCTCCACTGCACTCACCACAGCTGTCCCTGGTAACAACACCCCCAATGCAGTCACCAACACTCACGGGGATGACACAGGATGACACAGAATGACCAGGATGCATGGGACTTATATGATGCACCGGTCTCCGACAACAGTCCCAATTGTTACCCGGCAAGATCGTCACCTCCAGAGGACAGCACTGCATATATGCAGGTGTTATCAAGGGCAGCTACTTTTCACAATGTAGCAATGCATGCGGAGCCAATAGAAGACGACTTCTTATTTAACACCTTGGCATCCACCCACAGCTCTTATCAAAGTTTGCCAATGCTCCCAGGCATGCTCTAGCACACCAAACAGGTGTTCCGGGACCCAGTGAAAGGCAGAGCTATCACGCCTAGGGTGGAGAAAAAATATAAACCTCCCCCAACGGACCCTGTGTTTATAACACAGCAACTAACACCAGATTCGGTGGTCATGGGAGCGGCCAGAAAGAGGGCAAACTCCCAATCATCAGGTGACGCACCACCGCCTGACAAGGAAAGTCGGAAGTTCGATGCTGCGGGCAAACGAGTGGCGGCACAGGCAGCCAACCAATTGCGAATTGCCAACTCGCAGGCTCTACTGGCTAGATACAACAGGGCACACTGGGACGAGATGCAACATATAATACAGCACTTGCCCAAGGAACACCAGAAACGTGCCCAACCGGTTGTTGAGGAAGGACAGGCAATTTCCAACTACCAGATAAGATCTGTACTGGACTCGGCAGACACAGCAGCACGGACAGTGAACACTGCGGTAACCATTCGCAGGCATGCATGGTTACGGAGCTCCGGGTTTAAACCGGATATCCAGCAAGCTGTGTTAAACATGCCTTTTAACCAGGAACAATTGTTTGGGCCAGAGGTGGACACGGCAATCGAAAAACTAAAGATGGACACAGACACGGCCAAAGCCATGGGCGCACTCTACTCCCCACAGAGCAGAGGCACTTTTAGAAGACCACAGTTTAGAGGGGGGTTTTGTACCCAAACCCCAGAGCCTTCCACCTCAGAAGCCAGACCCACCTATCAGGGGCAGTACCAAAGAGGAGGGTTTCGAGGATCATACAGGGGTGGACAATTCCCAAAAGCAAGGGGGAAATTCCAAAGCCCTAAAACACCTCAGGCCAAACAGTGACTTGAATGTCACAAACCCCCAACACTCAACACCAGTGGAGGGGGAGACTTACTGCATACTACCAAAACTGGACAAACATAACTACGGACGCATGGGTCCTAGCCATTACCCAACATGGTTATTGCATAGAATTCATAAATGTGCCACCAGATGTGCCCCCAAGAGCACACAATATGTCCAAACAACACTTAGACCTGTTACAAATAGAAGTCCAAGCATTGTTACAAAAACAAGCAATAGAACTAGTACCCAACCATCAAAGAGGAACAGGTGTCTACTCCCTGTATTTCCTAATCCCAAAGAAAGACAAAACGTTGAGACCCATATTAGACCTCAGAACGCTGAATCTCTACATCAAATCAGATCACTTCCACATGGTAACACTTCAAGACGTGATTCCCTTGCTCAAAAACAGGACTACATGTCAACGTTAGATCTCAAGGATGCATATTTCCACATACCCATACATCCTTCTCACAGGAAATACTTAAGGTTTATTATCCAAGGTGTGCATTACCATTTCAAGGTGTTACCATTCGGGATAACAACAGCCCCAAGGGTATTTACAAAATGCCTTGCAGTAGTAGCCGCTCATATAAGGAGACAGCACATGCACGTATTCCCATACTTAGACGACTGGTTACTAAAAACCAGCACTCAAGAAGAGTGTCTTCTTCACACACAATACGTTATAGAAACTCTACACAAACTAGGGTTCTCTATAAATTACCAAAAATCACATCTACAACCATCCCAAATACAACAATACTTGGGAGCAACACTCGACACACAAAAGGCGATTGCCACTCCAAGTCCACAAAGGGTACAAGCCTTCCAAAATATAATACTAAACATGCAGCCAAACCAACACTACCAGGTGAAGTTTGTAATGAAACTTCTAGGCATGATGTCTTCATGCATAGCCATTGTCCCAAACGCAAGACTACACATGCGGCCCTTACAACAGTGCCTAGCAAGACAATGGACCCAAGCACAGGGTCAACTCCAAGATCTAGTGTTCATAGACCGCCAGACACACTTCTCGCTTCAATGGTGGAACCCTATAAAATTAAACCAAGGGCGGCCATTCCAGGACCCAGTTCCTCAATATGTGATCACAACAGATGCTTCCATGATGGGGTGGGGAGCACACCTCAACCAGCACAGTATACAGGGACAATGGAACATTCAACAAAAACAACTGCACATAAATCATTTAGAACTGTTGGCAGTGTTTCTAGCATTGAAAGCATTTCAACCACTGATAGCCCACAAACACATTCTTGTCAAAACAGACAACATGACAACAATGTTTTACCTCAACAAGCAAGGAGGGACACACTCGTCACAACCGTGTCTCTTAGCACAAAAAAATTGGCATTGGGCAATTCAAAATCACATTTGCCTGATAGCACAATACATCCCAGGGATTCAAAACCAGTTAGCCGACAATCTCAGTCGAGATCACCAACAAACACACAAATGGGAAGTTCATCCCCAGATCCTATAAGATTACTTTCTACGCTGGGGAACACCAAAAATAGACCTATTTGTAACAAAAGAAAACGCAAAATGCCAAAATGCTGCATCCAGGTACCCACACCCCCTGTCCAAGGGCAATGCGTTATGGATGAATTGGTCAGGGATATTTGCTTACGCTTTTCCCCCTCTCCCACTCATTCCTTATATGGTAAACAAACTGAGTCAAAACAGACTCAAACTAATACTCATAGCACCAACCTGGGCTCGCCAACCATGGTACACAACACTGCTGGATCTATCAGTGGTACCTCATGTCAAATTACCAAACAGACCAGATCTGTTAACTCAACTCAACACAAACAAATCAGACACCCGAATCCAGCATCGCTCAGTCTAGCAATCTGGCTCCTGAAGTCTTAGAATTTGGACATTTAGACCTTACACAAGAATGTATGGAGGTCATTAAACAAGCTAGGAAACCTACTACAAGACATTGTTATGCAAACAAATGGAAAAGATTTGTTTACTACTGCCATAATAATCAAATTCAACCACTACATGCTTCCGCAAAAAACATTGTAAGTTATTTATTACACTTACAAAAATCTAAACTAGCATTCTCTTCTATTAAAATACATCTCACAGCAATATCTGCCTATCTGCAGATTAGACATTCAACATCGCTTTTTAGAATCCCAGTCATCAAAGCATTTATGGAAGGATTAAAAAGAATCATACCCCCGAGAACACCACCAGTCCCTTTGTGGAACCTCAATATTGTATTAACACGACTCATGGGACCACCATTTGAACACATGCACTCTTGTGAAATGCAGTACTTAACTTGGAAGGTAGCCTTCCTGATAGCTATCACATCTCTTAGAAGAGTAAGTGAAATACAAGCATTTACTATACAAGAACCCTTTATACAAATACATAAACATAAAGTGGTTCTCTGTACTAATCCCAAATTCTTACCAAAAGTTATATCACCATTCCACCTAAACCAACAGTGGAACTCCCAGTCTTTTTTCCACAACCAGACTCAGTAGCAGAAAGAGCCTTACATACGTTAGACATCAAAAGAGCACTAATGTATTACACTGACAGAACAAAACAGTTCCGCAAAACAAAACAATTATTTGTAGCCTTCCAAAAGCCTCATGCAGGGAATCATATATCCAAGCAAGGCATTGCCAGATGGATAGTGAAATGTATTCAAACTTGCTATATTAAAGCAAAAAGGGATCTACCTATTACACCGAAGGCGCATTCCACTAGGAAAAAAGGCGCCACAATGGCTTTTTTAGGGAATATACCTATGACAGAAATTTGTAAGGCAGCCACATGGTCTACGCCTCATACATTCACAAAACATTACTGCGTAGATGTGTTAACAACACAACAAGCCACAGTAGACAGGCTGTATTACGAACATTATTTCAGACAACTTCAACTCCTACAGGCTAAGCCACCGCTTTTGTGGAGGCACTAGATGGCAGGATAATGCACAGCATGTGAATCTGCAGCGCCTCATGGCACGAACAGATGTACACTCGGTAAGTGAGATTTTCCATATATGTTCAATGGCATGTGTAGCTGCAGATATACATGTTGTGCACTGTTCCTGCCATCTAGTGTTGGGCTCGGAGTGTTACAAGTTGTTTTTCTTCGAAGAAGTCTTTTCGAGTCACGGGACCGAGTGACTCCTCCCTTTCGGCTGCATTGCGCATGGGCATCGACTCCATCTTAGATTGTTTTATTTCCGCCATTGGGTTCGGACGTGTTCCTCTTCGCTCCGTGATACGAATCGAGAAAGTATAAAAATCTTCTAAAAAAGCATCTGTATTGTTTTTGCGATCGGGAACAACACATCAACACCGACGAGACAACCGTTTCGGTGGGTATACGCGCCCAGCCGCGGCCTGGTCGGCCCGACCACAGAAGTCGTCGAAGCCTCATGGACCGGACCTCCTTCCGTTTCTGTCCAGAGTGCCACACGAAGTATCCATACACAGACCAGCATCGGGTCTGTAATCTGTGCCTGTCACCGGAGCACAGAGAAGATACTTGCGAGGCCTGCAAGTCCTTTCGGTCGAAAAAGACCTTGAGATATCCGAGGGCGAGGCGCATGCAGATGGCGTCGGAATCATCGTAACACCTCGATGTCGTAAAGGAGGAGATGGCTATCTCCATCCTGGGATCGGACTCGGACGACTCAGACGGAGACCGACCGTCTATAGCAGGCCAAAAAGTACGCCTGCCCCGACCCAACCCCAAAGTCAACCGAAAAACATAAGGCCTCGGGAACGGCACTGCCTGAAGGCCATGGCTCGACCCATAAAAAAAGCGGTGACCAAGTAACACCTTCGGCACCGAAAAAGGCCAAAATCGTGCCGAAGTCTTCCGACTCAAGCCGAGAACCCGGCATCGAAAAAAGTCGACATCGCCTTGTCGAATCGACTAAGTCTCGAAAGAGCCTTTCGGAGCCGAGGCCAACCATCACCATGGGCATTTCGGTGCAGAGAAAACCGGCTTCGGAGCCGGAATAGACCTCTTACACAGAGGAACGTGGGCTCTCCGAACAACTAAAGGAGAGGCACAGATTTGAAGAGGAGCTGGACATGGAAGCGTTTGACCAACCGCAGGCACGGATACAGATCCATAAGGATACTGGAAAGATCCAAACTGCCCCTCCTCTCAAATTCAAGAAAAAGCTGGCTTTTCAACCACAAACAGAGACTGAGACTGATCAGCCAAGAGCTAATGTGGCTAGGGAGAAATCACCAACTCACCATTTTTCTCCAGAACTTTCTCCCCCACATTCGCCACAAAGGACAGGGTTACCAATTGGCACGGCCACTGCACAGTCACCCACACATACTGTACAAACGCAAGATGACGTAGACCCCTGGGACCTCTACGTTCCCCATGTCTCGGACAATAGCCCTGAGTGCTACCCCTCAAAACCATCTCCACCGGAGGATAGCACCTCGTACACCCGTGTCTTGGCCAGGGCTGCTGCATTTCATAATGTTAGTATGCATTCTGAGCCATTGGAGGATGACTTCCTCTTCAATACCCTGGCCTCCATGCATGCATCATACCAGAGCCTGCCTATGCTACCAGGCATGCTTAAACATGCACAGCAAGTGTTTCAAGAGCCGGTAAAGGGAAGAGTCATCACACCACGGGTGGAAAAAAAGTACAAACCACCCCCGTCAGACCCAGGGTTTATTACGCAACAGGTCCCACCGGACTCTGTAGTGGTTGGTGCCGCAAGGAAACTGGCAAATTCACAATCATCGGGAGATGCACCACCTCCGGATAAAGAGAGTCGCAAATTTGACACAGCAGGAAAGAGAGTGGTGTCGCAAGCTGCCAATCAATGGCGTATCGCAAATTCACAAGCCCTCCTCGCCCGTTACGACCGAGCTCACTGTGATGAAATGAGTGACATCATCCACCATCTACCTAAACAGTATCAAAAACGGGCTTTACAGGTGGTAAAAGAAGGGCAAGCAATTTCGAACAATCAAATTAGTTCGCCATTGGATTCCGCTGACACTGCCGCAAGAACTGTGAACATGGCAGTCACAATTAGGAGACATGCTTGGTTAAGATCCTCAGGATTCAAACCTGAGATACAGCAGGCAGTATTGAACATGCCATTTAACCAGCAACAACTGTTTGGGCCACAAGTGGACACAGACATCGAAAAGATGAAGAAAGACACTGACACGGCCAAAGCCATGGGCGTGCTCTACTTGTCCCAGTATAAAGGGACATTTAGGAAACTGCAATTTAGGGGAGGTTTCAGAGAGCAACCTTCAGAGGCATCCACCTCTCAAGCAAAACCCACCTACCAATCCCAATATCAGAGAGGGGGGTTTCGCGGATCCTTCAGGGGACAATTCCCAAGATCAAGGGGGAAGTTTCAGCCCACCATGCAGGCCCCTAACAACAAACAGTGACTTAACTGTCACCCTTCCCCATCACACATCCCCAGTAGGGGGAAGACTAACATTTTACCACAAATATTGGTCAGACATAACCACGGACACATGGGTCCTATCAATTATCCAACATGGTTACTGCATAGAATTCACACATTTCCCTCCAGATATTCCCCCAAGAGCGCACAAACTGTCAGCACAACATCTAGATATGTTACAAATAGAGGTACAAGCACTATTAACAAAACAAGCCATAGAACTAGTCCCTCACCAGCAAAAAAGGAACAGGGGTTTATTCCCTATATTCCCTTATTCCCAAAAAAGACAAACCATTAAGACCAATTTTAGATTTCAGGACATTAAACCTTTTCATCAAATCAGATCACTTCCACATGGTCACACTACAAGATGTAGTCCCCTTACTAAACCACGGAGAATACATGCAACACTGGATCTAAAAGATGCTTATTTCCATAGACCCATCCATTAATCTCACAGATTACCTCAGATTTGTCATACAGGGCAAACATTACCAATTCAAGGTTCTACCCTTCGGGATAACAACAGCACCCAGAGTATTTACAAAATGCCTTGCTGTAGTAGCAGCTCATATAAGAAAACATGACATGCACGTATTCCCATATCTAGACGATTGGCTAATAAAAACCAACACTCAACACCAGTGTCAAAATCACAAGCAGTATGTAATAGATACCCTACACAGACTAGGATTCTCTATAAATTAACAAAAATCTCACTTACAACCATCCAGACTACAACAATAATTGGGAGCAACACACAAATAGCAATTGCCACTCCAAGCCCGCAGAGTTTTCAATCATTTCAAACTATGGTGTCAAATATACAACCAAATCACCATTACAGAGTTGGATTTGTCATGAAACTCCTAGGCATGATGGCATCATGCATCGCTATTGTCACAAATGCCTGGCTACACATGCGGCCCTTACAACAGTGCCTAGCAAAACAATGGACGCAGGCACAGGGTCAACTTCAGGATCTAGTGTTGATAGACCGCCAAACACACTATTCGCTTCAATGGTGGAACCCTGTAAATTTAAACAAAGGGCGGCCATTTCAAGACACTGTGCCTCACGCCATTCTCACAACAGATACTTCGATGATTGGGTGGGGAGCACACCTCAACAATCAAAATATACAAGGACAATCAACAAAGACAACTACACATAAATCACTTGAAACTGTTAGTGGTCTCCCTAGCACTAAAATCTTTTCAACCCCTTCTAGTTCACAAACACATTCTTGTCAAAACAGACAATATGACAGCAATGTACTACCTAAACAAACGGGGGGGGACACTCGTCACAACTATGCCTCCTAGCACAAAGGATTTGGCATTGGGCAATTCACACCAACATTCGCCTGATAGCACAATATATACCAGGCATTCACAATCAGCCGACAATCTCAGTCGAGATCACCAGCAAACTCACGAGTGGGAAATACATCCCCAGATTCTACAAGA
Organism: Pleurodeles waltl; assembly: GCF_031143425.1. Taxonomy (NCBI): domain Eukaryota; kingdom Metazoa; phylum Chordata; class Amphibia; order Caudata; family Salamandridae; genus Pleurodeles; species Pleurodeles waltl. Next base: position 310,192,414 of record NC_090449.1, on the reverse strand, counting down.
ATTCTTTCACCACTGGGGAACACCAGACATAGATCTGTTTGCAACAAAACAAAACGAAAAATGCCAAAACTTTGCATCCAGGTACCCACACTCAGTCCAAGGGCAATGCTCTATGGATCAATTGGTCAGGGATATTTGCTTATGCTTTTCCCCCCCCTCTCCCACTCATTCCTTTCCTAGTCAACAAACTGAGTCAAAACAAACTCAAACTAATATTCATAGCACCAACGTGGGCTCGCCAACCGTGGTACACCACACTGTTGGACCTCTCAGTAGTACCTCACATCAAACTCCCAAACAGACCGGATCTGTTAATACAACACAAACAACTGATCAGACACCCCAATCCAGTATCGCTCAACCTAGCAATCTGGCTCCTGAAGTCTTAGAATTTGGCTATCTAAACCTTTCAAATAAGTGTATGGAAGTCATTAAACAGGCAAGAAAACCGACAACAAGGTATTGTTATGTTAATAAAAGGAAAAGGTTTGTTTTCTACTGCCAAGCAAACCAAATCACACCGTTAGATGCCTCCATACAAAACATTGTGAGTTATTTACTACACCTACAAAAAGCAAATCTCGCTTTTTCTTCCATCAAAATGAATCTCACTGCAATCTCTGTTTACCTGCAGATTAAACATACAAAGTCACTTTTTAGAATACCAGTTATTAAAGCCTTTATGGAAGGACTAAAAAGGATCATACCTCCAAGAACCCCACCGGTGCCCTTGTGGAATCTTAATATTGTACTTACACGACTCATGGGGCCATCTTTTCAACCCATGCATTCTTGCCAAATCCAATTCTTAACTTGGAAGGTAGCTTTTCTAATAGCCATCACTTCACTACGAAGAGTTAGTGAAATACAAGCATCCACTATCGAAGAACCCTTTATACAAGTACACAAACATAAAATAGTTCTCTGCACAAATCCAAAATTTCTGCCAAAAATAATGTCATTGTTTCATTTAAACCAAACTGTGGAGATCCCAGTCTTCTTTCCACAGCCAGACTCAGTAGCAGAAAGAGCACTGCATACATTAGACATAAAGAGAGCACTAATGTATTATATAGACAGAACAAAACCATTTTGTAAAACTAAGCAATTGTTTGTTGCTTTCCAAAAACCCCATGCTGGTAACCCTATATCCAAACAGGGCATAGCCAGATGGATAGTCAGGTGCATACAAACCTGTTACCTCAAAGCTAAAAGAGAGCTACTCATTACACCAAAGGCACACTCCACAAGAAAGAAAGGAGCAACAATGGCCTTTCTAGGTAACATACCAATGACATAGATTTGTAAGGCAGCCACTTGGTCTACACCTCATATGTTTACCAAACACTACTGTGTAGATGTGTTAGCAACACAACAAGCCACAGTAGGACAGGCTATACTAAGAACATTATTTCAAACAGCTTCAACTCCTACAGGCTGACCACTGCTTTGGGGAGGATTACTGCTTTGTAGTCTCTGCACAGCATGTGTCTCTGCAGCTACACATGCCATTGAACGGAAAATGTCACTTACCCAGTGTACATCTGTTCATGGCATGTTCCGCTGCAGATTCACATGCGCCCTCCCACCTCCCCGGGAGCCTGTAGCCGTTTAAGTTGCAATTAGAAATTGTATTTATGTAAATAAACATTCATTTAGACAGATCTATTCCACTACATGGGCATCTTTAGTATTCTCATTCTACAACTCCTACCTCACCCTATGCGGGAAAACAATCTAAGATGGAGTCGATGCCTATGCGCAATGGAGCCGAAATGGAGGAGTCATTCGATCCCGTGACTCGAAAAGACTTCTTTGAAGAAAAAACAACTTGTAACACTCCGAGCCCAACACTAGATGGCAGGAACAGAGCACTGCATGTGAATCAGCAGTGGAACATGCCACGAACAGATGTACACTGGGTAAGTGACATTTTCCATATATATATATATATATATATACACCCACACTTATTCACACATCCAATTTAATGTAGTTTTATAATTAATATATTTTATCTACAAACTTAATTTTAAGTTATTATGAAATAATAAACTCATTTTATTTTTTTAAATATAAATTAGAATTACTATTTTATTTTATGTTCTTTTAAACTAACCATCTCTGTGCCCTAAAAACTTCATACTATCCCAAGAAGCTACAATGTATTCTAGGGAATCCAGAATGGCGGCCCAGTTCTCCTTTCTCAGCCCCCAACAAGCAGAGGTGTCATTTCTAAGAGAGGACTAGACAGCTTGTCTTTTCCTGCTGGATTGCTTTTTGATTTGTGGGGCCACCCTCGTCGGGGCAGGAGACGGCAGCATAACTATGCTGGGATGTCTTATGCTGCTTGCCATCCCCCTGTGGTCTCTGTCTCGCTGGTCTAGAATTGAGAGTCGAGATTCTGGTATATCGCCCAAACAGCTCGGGTAGCCCAAGCCACAACCACTGTCCAATCTACTAAAGCTACGCTCTGCTGGTGACCCTATACAATGGACCAGAGGTATTGCAGCTGATTGCTCTATAGATAGGAGGAAAACTAACCCTGCAGCGGTGAAGTAGCTGTCAGTGAAGCCTAAGGCAGCCTAGATCATTGGCTTCTTCTCAGAATCCGCAGGTATGCCGTCTCCAAGGGGGCTCTGGGGAAGGGAACTGCAGACTGGGCACCATAACATAAGAACTGGAAGCTGAAAGACCGGTTTGCAATACAAATGGAGCTGCCTGCATGCTAGTCGCCGGCACCAGTCCCCCATGTCTCTGGGGGAAGGATCAGGTGAGGCAGAGACCGATTAATCTGTGTGTCAGAGACATCTTGAATGTCTGGAATAGGATGGAAAAGGCTGATTCAGAGGTCGGCAAAGCCATACTGGGCACAACTCAAACTGAGCTTGTCTATCAAACGGTGCTAGTACAATCTGGAGCCTCTTGGTGCTCCTACAATCAAGTCCTTTAAACATACCTAATATAGCATGTGATGGGAGGGCTAATGAGGGCGGTTTAGGTGTAGGGAACCCACAGTATGATAACCTAGCCGCACCTGGGGCATCCCACAAGGCTAATGGCTCTAGAGAGAGCCCTGTCTGAACTAAGGCGACGCAAGGCAAAGGCATAAAGGGAGAGGCGGCAAGAAGTCAGACATTTGTAAATCACAACAGGGTATTATGGATCAGGATCTTGGCTAGCAGTTGTATTCCCTCGCTGATGTTTCCACAGATCAGTTGATGGAAACGCAAATTCAGACAGAGATTCAGACTGTTGAGACTCAGAAAAATCTGACTTCAATTTGATAAGATGAGTAGATAACCGAGAGGTTCCCCAGACGGTCCACAAGTCAGTCTTGAACACATGCAGCAGTGCCATTGAGAGGGTACGTTCCAGTGCTTTGAAGTGGGATTGCTCTTCATCTCAAGCATTGATGAATGACAATCATATGACACTTAGGGGCATATTTACAAGAAAGTGGCGCATCAGCTGTGATGCGCCACTTTTCTTGCACTCTCCTAATGTCACCATGGTAGCGGTGTATTTAAAATACAGCACACCATGGCGCAAATTAGCGTACATTTTTTGATGCTATTGTGGCGCATTGGTTGCCTAACGCCAAAAATTATGGCGATAGTCCAGCAATTCGTGGGGAGGCTCATTGGAAACAATGGGAGTGTCACTTTAACCACCTGCCTTGGCTTGGGCCCCCCATTGCATACATTATGCTTTGCGTGGGCATAATGAGGTGCAAGGGGTTACAAAGTGGCGCAATGCATACAGTGCAGCACTTTGTAAATATGCTGCTGGGAAATTGCCTTCTTAATGCCACATAAGCGTAATATATACCCATTGGTTTCTCTCCTGCATGGCTCAAGAGTGAAGATGTCACACCTATAGCCACATAGAGGAAAATCTATGAAGCCCCGCACAGCGACAAGGAAACTTTAAAGTGCAGTTCTAAAACCATCCAAAGACTAATGACATCTTGGATTGCCTGGTGTTAGTTGAAGAGCCGACAGCAGCTGTTGAGGCATATGTCGCCAGGATGCAAGTTCAAACCAGGGATCATGACTCCGAGTTGGTGGATATACAGTGGAAAGTTGAAGATTGAGGGAATCGTCATCGCAGGAATGAGCTGAAGCATGGCGCAGAAGGAAACGACGCTCGGGATTCATTATACAACTATTCAGGTCTGCTTTTTCCGAACGTGGATATTGGACCTGGGAGACTGAAAAACAGAGACCACATAGGTTCCAGCTCTCAGTGAAACGCTCCGCATCAGAGAAGTCTGCCTCAAGTACTGATTACAACCAGAGTGCTATTATTTCCTTCTTTGGGAACTTTTTGTTAAGACAAAATATATTTGAGAAGGCACGACCTGATGCAAAAAAAAAAAGAAGCCAACATCATGTGTGTTTCACTAGACCCCACGTCTGCCACGCTACAGAGGAAAGGCATTGGCAACTCTTATCAGATGATTAACGCTTTTTAAGAGAAAGGTTGCGAGCATTCCTTCTGAGCATGGCCAGATTGAAGATCATCAAAGATGAGAGTCCACATTTTCAACTCTGAGAAAGTCTCAAGAATTTCTCAAGACACAGCACAGTTCATGCACTGATAACTCGGTCGAGTCTTGATGGAGATCAATTTTGAATTACATTTCCTCTTCAAGTATACTAAAAGAGGATAAGGGTTTGGCCAGATGGTGGAGGGTAAATCAACAGGATGTGCATTTGAGGTTTGTTGAGTGGGGAACTGGATAACGCATCATAGGTAAAACCAAGGATGTCTTGACTGTGCATGTTACCTGGCAAGGGTGGGATGGAGGCTTGGTGGTGGGTTGGGGGGGCTCAGAGGAGTGGGGAAGGGGAGAGGAGATCAGTGAGGTCGGGCTGTAACAGGGTTGAAGAAGGGGTGTGGCAGAAGGGTCAGGTGTGGGACGGGGGATAAAGTCCAGACAAGAGGGTTCAGAAATAGGAGCAGAAGAGAACTTTCTAGTTAAAAAAAAAAAAAAAAAAAAAAAAAAATCACTTGAACTCAGTTCTAGAATAGACAACAATCAAATGGTATCCTAGGACAAGTGTTGGTGCGAATCGGCTAAGAGTGGCCGCTGTATCACTTTTTATCCTGTGCTAATATGTGGTGATGTTAAACTTCGGGTTGTAAATGCGAACGTAAGGAGCCTGAACGATATTAAAAAAGAAATATGATGACAGAGGAATTAGGATAATAAAAGCCTGACCTGATTTGTATCCAAGAAACTCCTGTTCAGCATACAAAAAACACTTCTTGAATGGCCTGGGATGTGATTTGTTAACTTGTACTATGCAAGAGAATTCCACAAGGTGTGTGACCGTATTGCCTAAAAGAAATGTATGCAATGTTAAACGAAACGTCTCAGTTAGAATGGGGAGATGGGTTATATTTGAGGTGGAATTATCATGTAACAAGTGTACTCTCTGTTCTTTATACAACGCTATTACAGATGACGCCTCAATAGTTGCACATTCGACAGGAGAATTTGTACAGTTGCCGACCCTAATTACAATATGTGGTGATTTATTCTAATGTGAATTGTAGTCCTGATGTTCTCTGTATGGGCTAAAAACCCAAAATGTATAGGGAACTGCTAGATTTAAAGAAAATGCATGGTCTAATTGAAGCCTCGGCAGAACTTAACAGTATTGCACCGAGGTACTCTTTTTACTCGTTTTTATATAAAAATATACAAGATTGGATTACTTTTTTATTATCTCCAAGTTTATTAAATGGAGCGCAGCTGGTAAAGAATCCCACAATATCAAGTGATGATAATTTGTTGGCGCTAGATATATAGGTTTAACAAACGGACAATTGTAGATCATCCTGGGTGTGCGAGCTGGACATGCGAGCACGCTGTATTAGTAGACCCTGGGCATAGAGAACATATGAACTGATAAATTCCAGACTTCATCAGATGGAAATAGGACAGCGCTCTGCAGGAATAGTCTGGGATGCATTGAATGCTGGAATCGGGGGAGAGACATTGAGCTACTCACTGAAGAGAGGAAGCCATCAAGTAGGCTCACCTTATGAATTACGGGGGATTTAGCCAGGCTAGAAAAAGATTATAGAATAACAGCTCTACAAATAATTTACAAAATGATGGCAGAGGCTCAAATTTTCCCGCTTGATCACCTTAGTAGCTATCTAGTAATTCACTCTTTATAGACTGGTGCACAAGTTTGGGAGACCAGCCAACATAAGCCCTCATGTAGGATCTAAGTATCACACTTCAGACAGCGCTCCAAATGGTGTTATTCATAAATCCGAGTATGACAATGAATGTCCCTAAACAGTTGATGACGTAATTCCAAAATGTGAGATGATTTCTTTTAAAATTATTGCTCCTTTATTGAAAAAGTCTTCTTAAAAAAAATTCCTGTGACTGTAGCTTATGCGTTTTGTTATATAAAATACAAATTCATACAGACAGCACTAAACTCCATGACACATTTAAAACCTTCATTTTTCAAACAACCATAGACTCAATTCCAGGTTGAATGAATGATTTTCTAAATTCATGTTTGAACTCTGCAGGAAAATTTCATGTATTGATCCACTTAACTTACAACCTATACGGGCAAACATATAATTTCATCGACATTCCCATTTGTCGTCCTATGGAATTATGTAACCAAAGCAATTCCTTATTCAGTTATCACTGTCTTCATTATTAAATTAATTTCTATATTCTATAATATACCAGAGACGTTTACAAATACCATTTGTTAAACAAGATTCACTTCAAATTTACAAATTCCTTTCACCCAGTCACCATTATCATCATCAAATTGTCCCCAATACCCCTTAATATGCCACAGAAGTTTTGTTTTTTTATCATACGAGATGGGATCACATGAATATGAACTTTTGTGAAATGAATCAAAGAAAGAAACCCTGTGCTATTTTTTGCTACATTAAAAAAACTGTCCGGTATTAATATTTGTAAACTTTCGTGGCATACTATGGTGGTAATGGAGCCAATTTTATCATGGCAATGGTGATTGAATGAGAAGAATTAGTCAATTTCATCTGGATCTTGTTTAACAAATGGAACTTGTAAACTGCTCTAATATATTATAGTATATCAAAATTCTTTTAATAATGATGATGGTGAAGATTGTATAAGGAATTGTTTTGGTTATATAATTCAATAGGGGGGAGCGAATGGGAGTGAATATATGAAATTTTCCTGCATAGTTCCAAAATTTATTTAGAGCTAACCCATTCAATCATTAATTGAGCCTATGATTGTTTGAAAATTGAATGGTATAAATGTGTCATGTGGTTTAGTGTTGTCTGTATGAAATTGTATTTTGTTGATTTTAATATATATATATATATATATATATATATATATATATATATATATATATATATATATATATATATATATACGTATATATTATATCGTTTTATAGCCCTGAAGAAGTCCATTGGTGGGATGAAACGCCTTGACTACAGTCAAAGGAAGTTTTTAAGAAGAGGTTTTGAAAAAAAAGAAGCAAGAATTTTTAAAAGAAATCATCTTGATGCATTTTGGAATTATGTAATAGTTTATTGTAATTTATTGTCATACTAGGATTTATAAATATGATTAAAGCAATTTGAAAAATAGCATTTGAAGTACTAAGTCTTAAGTGTTATAAGAACAGGTCAGTTAGTAGTCGAAGCCACGGAAATTTTGCCACAGATTGCAGTGGTTAAAGCTCAGATCCATAGTTTCTGTAATGAAAGGGCACTATGGAGATATCAGGCACAGGGTTCTAAGAACTAGGAATCAAGCAATAGTGTTGTATGAGTTTTGGCATGGAAAATATACCATTGAGAAGTGAAGAGCACGAACACAGGATTTTTAAATGCTCAGGGGGGATCTACAGTTGGGCAGGAGTGATTAATAAAGGTGTTCCAGGACTACTATCAGAATCTGTATTCGGCGGAAGGTAATGCTACACAAGCTTGATTGATTATTTTCCCGACTGGGTACATCTGGATTCACTGCCTGATGGAGTAAGAACAGAAATGGAATGCTTTGTGACTCTCTCAGAAATTAGTCATTTGTTGTCATAAAAAATGTACCATCTGGGAATGCTGTGAATTCTGACTGGATTCTGATAGTTCTATTCATATTTTGGATCATTAATACTTCCTACGATGTTAGCGTTATTCGGAGCAGTGCAGCAAAACCAGGTAGTGCCAGAATCATGGTACTTATCACATATAGTAGTTTTCATTACAAAAGGAAAATGTCTCGTGTGCATGGGGTCATAACAAACCATATCTTTGATCAATAGTGATAAAAAGATATATTCTAAAATTCTTGCCATGCACATGAGCAGGGTTATTGTGAGATTATTTACCCCGAGGCAGCACAAATGTATTCCATTATTCCATAGAGAGGAACAGTGAACTTTTTGATGTTGCTGATACCCAAGGCACACTGCTTGCAGTGATCCTGCTAAACGTGGGGAAAGCTTTTAATAGAGTGTCCTGGTATTACATGTGGAGGTTTCCAGTTAAAAACTGGATTTGGCCCTAAGTGTGTTTGATATATAAAAACTCTCTGTATGAATCCTAGAGCCAGATTACAGCTGTTGGGCAGGAAACCAGTGACATAATATCTTGAGGTGAACAGAAGGGGTGACCCTGTTCACCACTCCTGTGTGCACTTTATATCAAGCCTCTTCTGCAGAAGTTAGTATCAAATGTTAAAATAGACGCTCCTTCCTATGCAGATCATTTAGCTAAAGTACCGTCATAGCCAGATGGTGTTGCACAATTATGGACAAATTCAAGTGTAGCTATCAGCAAGATTGAGAGTGAAGCACTGCTGTATGAGATAATATCGGATGAATTGTAGAAAACCGCAGATAACAGGCTACTGTTGTCTAATGATAGACAATTCATAGTAGCAACATATCTTGTAGTAAAAATCTTATCTAATATAGAACAAATTATTTTACAAAATTATGACTCCGTGTTAGACAACATTGCAAGGGATTTAAAGTGCTGGGATAAACTTAAGCTCATGATCATTGGGCTTTGTAATATTATCAATATGGTGCTCCATGTATTTAGAACCATACAACTGTAAGTGGGTGTTAAGTGGTTCCAGAAGCTAGACTTGGTTTGTAATATCTTGATAAGGGGATACAAGCAACCAAGAAAGGCTCTTAAATATTTGAGACTCCCACTTGGGAGATGAAGATTGGTCTTTCCCTAATTTTCGGTACTACTATTTTAGAGCAGTGATGATACACATCCCTTATTTAATTGTAGTGGTTGATACTCTGGATGATGACTCTACTAATCTGCCATCAATTTATGAATACAGGTTTGGTAAAAACGCTTCTGGTTTCTTCTTAAAATTTGTTGAGCAAAGCTATTTCAGATACTATTAATAATTATTGGAGTTGGGCAGAAAAAAAGCTACTCTGATGAAAATCACTAAGTACAACTATTCCACTCGTCTGTTTCCGTCTGTATTTCATGATACTTACTGTAAGCAATGGGAGAAAGATGGGATATGGAAATGGATGACCTCTTTTTATAGAGGGACACCTACTATTTTAAGTTCCTCCAAGGTATTTTTAATTTGGGAAAATAGGACTTTTTAAAAAAATATGTTCAGTTTAGACTCTTTTTTTTGCAGAAGATGAATTAAAAGCAGATTAATAGGGCAGAAATCCCTATGATACACTGAGTACTAGCCAAGAAGAGATTTACTGTTGAGAAATTATATTTGCAGCTTTTTGAGTTAGAGTTTGATGATACTGAGTAACAGTCAGTGAAGTTGGTAAGCAAAACAAATAACGATGGGACAGCCTATTTGCAAGACTCTTTAGTCATGGGACATAAGGATTTGTTATCTTCTAAAAAACGCGACACTTTAAGACAATTATTGATCTGTATTACACTCCGGTTGACTTACACGGATGGGGATGATGCCCCCCACCACAGTGTGGTAACCCAGAAGCAGCCGCTTCACACATGTTCACTACCTGTGCGACTTTGACCTTGTATAGGACACAGATTTGGGACTATTTATTTACTATTACAGGTGCACAACTAAATATTACCCCACAGTTAATATTGTTAGGTTCGGACAGCCCGACAGCTTTAAATGTGGTTATTAGGTTACCATTGATTTTGGGTATGGTTATCACCAGAAACTGTGCAGCATGGGAATGGCTAAACTCGGATCCCTTACTCCTTCTTCAGTGAATGGCACTGTATCTTTCATGTTACCACACAGAAATTAGTCGGTTTAAATGTAAAGGTAGGAAGTCCTGGACGATGGGTTTAAAAATCTGGAATTCTCTTGTGAATTGGTTGGCGAATACAGGCAGGAACAACATAAACTAAGGGGGGGGGTTTAAGAGGCTAGGTTCCTATAAGTAGTGCATTTGTTAACTATTTGTGAGGTCGGAACAGGTTATCAAAAATAATTTAGCAACATGAATAATTTCTATTCTTAAATTAATTCGCAGTTGGGTTAAATCTAATAATTATTTTGAACATGTTACTCTGTGTATCTGTCTGCGATTTTTTAACCACTTTAAATGTACAATTGTTTTTGATGTTTTGGGTAAAACAAATTAAAAAACCAAGTAGTTGCTGTATGCATGTCATTTAAAAATACATTAGACATAAAAGCTAGTGTTGCTCACTACTTTCTAGTAGAGGTTGGGGATGTGGGGAGTTGTTGTGTAAGTCTGTCAGGCTTCCTGGTCCCCGCAGATTATTCAAAAGGCTGCATGGCACAATGACTTTGAGGGGAGATGTACTGATATTCTAACCTTGAGATCTGATGTGCCAAGGTTCGCCAGATGTAGGAGAGTTTCCGATCGGATTGTGCTACAATATGCATGATCTGTTCCATGGCGAGGGGATGCCAGGTCTGGTGGAACAAAAGTTCTGTGGGGTGGGGCTTTCGTTCTTATTCCAGAAGAGTGCTATGAGCTATTTGGTGGCTCCTGTCATGTGGCAGCTGAGTATGCTTCCTGATCCTGTCATGCCCCTCATGATTGGTGGAGTCCAGCTTAAGAGTACTTTTGTCCGACCGGTTAGCTCAAAAACCCTTTAATGTGGACCAGTATCTCCATGCATAATGACTGGATTATCGCACAGTCCATCATATGTGCATGAATGCCCCTTCTTCTGTCGCGCAGGGCCAGCACAGAGGGAAGGATACGGGAAACATTTTGTGCTGGCACGTTAGGGTGGGGTACCATTGATACATTACTGAATATGTGATTCTCTCTGGGGGATACTGCATAGTGCCTTGGGAATGTAGGGCCAAAACCGCTACCTGAGTTTATACGGTATATCATTATGTATGTCTTTCTCCCATCGAGATTGATAAGTGTGTGAGGTTGTGGGTTTGAAGTCTTGCCAGGCCCAGTATATCCAACTGATTAAACTTTTTTGAGAATGTACAAACTAGGTTCTTGAAAGGTGTGAGTGTTCTTGTAGGTGTGAAGTGGTTAGGGAGGTGTAAGGCTCAGTGTTGCAGTTGGCAGTGTTGAGTTGAGTCGGTAATGTGAAAATCCATTTTACATTGCTCAAGGTTTTCATGAAATAAGTATTTTAGGGTCCTGCATTCCTCTGGGGTCCAATTGGAGAATAGCTTGGGGGTCCAAGGCCGAAGCTAAGTCTGGATTGTTAGCTATCAGATTGTTCGGGAGGGGAAGCTTGTGAGGCCTTTCTTCTTGGATAGATGGTCCCATATTCAAGGACTGATTTCGTGAGGTTGGCAATGTAGATGCTCTTTGGTTTTGACTGATGTGGGAGCCACACAAGGCCCCACAGCAAGTGGCAGGCCTCTGCATGGTCCATATGGAACCAGTGCTTCATACTTTCGTGCACCACCATTTCGAAATGTATCGTAGGCAGGCTGTCCGGTAGTAGTTCAGGTTTGGGTAGGTCTCTCTGCTTTTATCCGGGGAAGCATGAGAAAGTCATTCGAAATGTGAGGTTGTTTCATGTTCCATATGAGTGAGCTTATGTGGCTTGAAGTTGGGAGACATCTGGTGTGGGAGTAGGCTTTTGAAGGATCTGAAAGTGGCAGAGGAATTGAGGGAAGACATATATCTTGATAACATTGGTACGGCCCATCCATGATAGCTTTAGTGGGTGCCAACCCCAGCGATCTTCCAGAATTGCTTTAGACTAGGTCACCCAGTTTGCCCTATCCATCCCTCTAATTGGGCAGCGATGTGCAGGCGCAGGATCGAGGTGGCGGCCCATTGAATAGGGGTTTGTGTTTGCAGGGATGGTAAATGCTGCGGGAGTACTGTGAGGTTAAGGATGCATGACTTATCTGTGATAATTTTAAAGGCAGACACGAGTTTGAACAGGTCAAGTTTTGAGACTAGTGCCGGTAGAGAATCTAAAGGCTTAACTAACGTTGGAAGGATGTCACCTGCAAATTGAATGAGTCTAGTTCTCAACCTCTGAATGCAGTTCCTGCAGTTGCTTGTGTTTGGCTGATTTAACTGCCAGGAATTCTACTACTAGGGCAACATGAGAGGAGATGGAGCGGCCCTGCCTAGTACCCCTGGTGTGTTTAATTGGGGCGTTGCGTTGACGATTGATCCTTTGATTGCGGTGGGGGTGGCATACATTTCCATAATTTTACCCTATATGTTGGGCCCTATTTGGATTTTACTGAGCACTGCTTCTGAGAAGGCCCAGCTCACTCTGCCAAACGCTTTTTCGGCGTCCAGGGAATCCAGTAATGCAGGCAGTGGGTACAGAAACTGGAGGGAGCCCCCCTGCAAAGAACACAGAGTGGGGGCCCCTCTGGATTCACTCATGTCAGATGCTGTGCTGAGGGCCCCCCCTGAGGCTCAAGGGCATGCGGTGGCCTTTGCTAAGCTCCTAAATGCAGGTATATTCCATTTATGCACGTATTCCACCAAGTGGCCCAGGTACCTGATATTATCTGCTCCTTGTCTGTTGCGGATTAAGCCAATCTGATCTGGATCTATCAAGTGTGGGAGGAGATATTCTAATTGGAGTGGTAATAATGGTAGATGCTTTTTTGCATCGCTTTTATTAGGACAGCTAACACTGGTGGGATGACAGGTGGAGGATAAAATCTCTTTACACCATGTAGGAAGTGTTTGATTGCTATGTATTAATAATACCTTTCGTACAAGCAGCAATGGCTGACAAATGCACCCTTAAGAGGAATAAATAAGCTTGCAGTCTAATTAGTGTAAGGTATCTTGAGGAACTGTGATTTGATCTCTACTACAAAATGTGGGCTTGGTCTGATGCGACTGCTGGCTATGTGAAGGCTGATTGAATGACACTTCGGGTGAGTGCCACTGAAAATGGGTTGTAGAAGGATGTCTACATTGTGTGGTGTGTGAGGGACCTCCACTATTATATGTCTCTCATGGTTTGTAATGCTCATGTCACTTTAGCGGGCTCATTTGTCTTCATTGTATCCTTCTGAGAGTGAGGGATTTCTGATCCAAACAAAAGCTTCCCTTTAAAAGGCAAATCTATTATATTAATTGGACCTAAGATTTAAAGCCCGATTTGCAATCATGCATTCCTAAGCAGGATGGTTCATTTTGATAGCAGCCTACTTGCTGTGTCAGCAGAATCTAGTGCTAACTTTAGACAGGAATTGCAATTAATCTTACCTTTGTCTTTTACAGTGGATTTTGCCCATTTCTGAAATGTTCAGGTAGATGTTCTAAGTCCTCAATATCATCCCTCTGTTGTGCTACATACCTACTGAGTAACACATTATAGTTTGCTGTGCTCCACTAAGTAGTTGCACTCTCCATTTCCTTCTTATAGCTTCGAGCCTTTTACCACTGTCTAGCAGCGGTCCTTGTGAAGCAGAATATTGTGGCCTCTTACTTGCAGTAGAAACTATAAAGGAATCATGCTCCACGTGTTAACTTATACTTAATATTTCTTAATATGCGATGTAATCCCGTTTGACGTTGCAGGTATTTAGAACACCTCTCTCCTCTGCTGTAAAATGCATGGTACCATCAGGTACAGATTCTTTCTCTGCAGGAGACGTAGAGGGTCCAGCAGGAAGTCTGATTCCTCTTGCTCTACCCCCATTTTTAAAGCAAGAAATCTTTTACCTACTGCATATTATATGGAAATGTCACTTAGAGCGGATGCTCCGGAAGAGTACACATCTTTTTTTTCAGTTGGGAGTCAGTGTTGACATCTTCCCATATTTCTCTCCCTCTTTCTTGTACGTTTAATAGTAATATATGGCACAATATCCTATTTTATCAATGGAGTTTCCTCTATACCTGCTTCTTCGAGCTCCTGTAAAGACTTTGTGGTGCCTGTCAGTTTACTCTTTTCTTTTGTTTTCTACCCTTTCCCATCTTTCCTATGGGTTTAAGTGGTTTCTGAGCAGCAACAGGCTTTTCAAAACGTTTCTTATTTTTAACATGATTTGCATCATTGACGTTGAGTGCCGTTTTTTTCCTCTTTTCTGCGACATCAGAAGATTTTGTTTACTGCTTTTCTTTTCTTTCACCATCAAATGCCTTTCTTTCCACTTTTGAGCTCAGTCATCTTCCTAAGCTGAGCTGGTGTCATTAGGCAAATCCTTTCAATTTTTGCCTATCCTTAAGCCTGGTAGAGTGGGATCTTTCGACAATCTCATAGACTGAGTTTATTTTAAAATATTTTTTTGCATTGAGTTTTTGGCCTTATTTGGTTTGCTTGAAAATCTCACAGTGGGCATATCTATACAACCGGTTTGGATTTATTTTATTTTTTAAACTATTCTTTTACTGTGAGGCAGTGTAGACTTAGGACTAGACTTCTTGGGCATTGACACGCGAGCCTCCATAAGAGGAAGCCTCTTTTATGTCTGATCAAGTAGGTGATCTTCAGGAGAGTCCTCTAAAACTGCGGTCTCTTCCTCTTTTGAAGTCCCAGTTTTATCTGTTGATGGAATATTGTTCTTTTGCCTCTTAAGCTCTGATTACTTTGATATGTCCACTGGGGTCCAGTGTGCCAACAGTATCTTTTCTCTGTGATTTGAGGCCTTAAATTTACAAAATGAACACACACCACAGTCTTCAGCCTTATGGTCCCTTGGAGGGGCAAAACATGCATACCACGTGTTCGTCATTAAGGTCTACGTTTCAGCGGCAGTTGGGGCATTATTTGAAAAGTGTTTTCAAGTTACAAATTACAATGACCAGTCATTGGGACACCACCGCTATCATACCCCGTTCTCCTCCTATGTTAAAGACCCCCTGGAAAAACCTGGATCCTGACCTAGCATCAGTCTCTGGTACTCTTCTGATGTCTGCTCAGTGTTTCTTCGATTTTCTTTTCACTGTCACTAACTTCGATATCCATATTGGGCTGGAGTGAAGATGTTTTCCATACTTCACCAAAGCCATTACACTTCCAATCCACAATACTATAATGGAGTTATTAGTAATCCTTTGGAAAGGGAAATCAGATGTGATGAGAGAGAAAAAAAGAGACACTGGAAATTGCCATATGACTGGTCGCATAGCTGGGCTTAATCTGCACTACGACAGTGTTGCTATCCAAAAAGCAAAGGAGAGCGTTATTGTAGCTATAATTTTAACACTATTATTTTAACCTGAAGTGTTGCCTTTGATATACCTGCTGACACTCTGTATTTCCACATTCTATTGTAATATAAAACTCTTTCTTTTGTCATGAACTACGATTACGTTTTGATATGGTAACTTAATAGCCATCCGGTTTACAATAAGCTTCTTTACCAACGAAAGCTACCTTCAAACTAAGGTAGTACATTTTCATGTTTGGATTGCATTCAAGGTGACAAGTGGATGAAAGTATTTATTCATTGGTATTGCATGTGTGGTTTCTAACTATGGTCATGTATATATATTCACGGTGTGTGATATCAGCATACTTACTATACAACAACACTTCTGAACCCATATACATGCATTGGAGTTGGCAATACTTCAGAACCCACACAATTGATTCCTTGTGGAGGAAACAGTGCCACAGAGTTCATAATCCTGTGGGTGGTATTGTATAATAAACAAGTAGTATAGAGATCAAACTCCTTAAGGATGACTCCTTGTGAAACAAATAAGTGCCAAGTCTATTTTTGCAAGATATTTTTATGCTTTCCGGATGTCTTTGTCCACTTCACAGAAGAACATTAACAGGACTCCAACAAGTCCTGGCTATAGCACCCATGTATTAGGATTGCCTAGACAGGATGCTATTGACCACAGGGAACTTATACTTTGTCCTTCTAGATGCCCGCCAAATTCTGCAAGTCTTGTGAAAGTCCTATGAGTTCATGGCATATGTAATTCTTCCAGTCATTTTTAGGTGTTTTATGCAACGTGAACTTCTAAGACACAAGGCTTCTGTCCAGGCAGTGCCTAAATCCTGTGCACCCTTCCAACATCCTCTGCTCATGAACACTAATGAGGCTTAGATCAGCATGTCATGTGGAACCAGTGCACAATGGTAAACCATCCCGCAAACATTGACTTTTTGGTGCAGTGTCATCAAACTTACAAACCCACCAGTAGGGTAAAAGAGTCTAAAATGGATATCAAGTTAGGAGGCATTTGTAGGCTTGTGACTGACATGGTGAGTCATACTAAGTCTGTGCAGGTCAATGCCCAACAGGAAATAAGTTGAAAATAGTGGATTAATGCACAGCATATGAATCTAGAAGAGATGTCTGCAGTAAAATACATTTTGCATGGTATGCTTAGATTTCACAACTGCCTTCAAGTAAGAGCATCTCTGCAGCTACTCCTATCCACGTGATCACACCTGTCTGTTAGTGATGAAATAATAAATGAAGAGACCGCTCTAAGAAATTAGGCACTCTACATAAATGATGGAAAGATTGAAATATAGAGAAAGGAAAGTATCCAAACAACGAAAGAAACACAAGGAAAGTCGAGACTGAAAAAAGGCATACAGGAACGGCAAGAGAAAGAGAGGAAGTGAAAGGAAGTACAAAGAATGAAAGACGTGCACATAATGCAACGCTCACAAATAATTACATCAAAGTGCTTCCGGTTTAAGATGAGTTCTAGAGCACAAAGTATTCAGGAGGGTAAGGAAGATTGGCGATGACTGTATAAGGAACATTTCTTTCTCTAGTGGGTTTATTTTCTTGATAGATGCCAACTCTTTTCACTTAATATGTATTTCTGATGTGATTTAAGGTTAAGTGTTCAAAGGGCATTACCGTGCTATATGCACGCTTGAAAACATGTGACAAAAACCGAAACAAGCCGTGGTCAAAGTAGGTTTGGCTGATAGGATTTTTCTTTTGCATGGGCCTTTCACGAAGAGAGAAAATTATTCACAATCTGATTTCCAATTATCAAATAATAATTACACCAGATGGTACTTGGAGGCATGGCTGCCTAGCCCAACAACCGTTGAAAGAGAGCTTGTGTACGGTGCAAACGGAAGTGACCCACTTACTAGATTTAATCCATAAATAAATATGCCTCACTGCAAGAGCGTTGTGATTTGTAGCATGGAACAAATTAAGCATATTTTCAGGGTGGAAACTTGCCATGCATTATTTTGACTCTTGGATGAAAGTTATTCATAAACGTACTCCTGTATGAGTAGCACCACAATGTGATCCAAATTGAGTTCCACAGCTTGGATTGAATTCAATCACGACCTTGGAGTCCCAATAGAAACAAAGTACTTCCTAAAAAAGAAATACTGGATAAAACATTTGGATGCAGTTTGCCCGAAAGGTCTAAATAAAAAGAAATGCACACACTTCTTTTAATCAGAAGATTCAAATTCAGAGCAATAATTCAACGGAAGTTGTAGTTTTGTGCCAGGATATTATGTCAGGAAATAATTATATAATATCCACTTTTTTTCGCATCTTAGTCCCCCATTACAAGTTGGGTGTTTTTTTTTCTACTAACAGTTAAGGCCTTAATTACAAGTTGGAGGGAATGTGCAGGTTGTGTATTTACCACGTCTAATAAATACTATTTTTCTGATGTGTGGTATTTAAGTGGTGTGGTAAATGCCTCGTATTCTGAATTTGCAACCTGAAAATGAGATATAAAACGCTGAAACACTTAGGGCCAGATGTATGAAAATGGCCTTTTGCGATTCGGAAATAGTGATTTTTTAGGAAATCGCTATTTCTGATTCGCAAAATGCAATGTATCATATTTGCGATTCGGTAATAGTGATTTCTTAAAAATCGCAAATGCTATTGCCGAATCGCAAATTGCAATACCGGCCCCCATTCGCATCTATGGGCCTGTCGGCCCATATTTGCTAATATTTTGCATGTCCCAAATTGTGAATTCTTAACTGGAATTCGCAATTTTGGGAAATGCAAAGTCCAGGGTGCTGGTGGCCTAATGCACCCTCTGCTGCACCCGAAAACATTTTTTAACAACATGTAAGGTGCACAAATGCCAATAGGGCATGCGTGCTTTACATGTAAATTTTAAAAATGCATTTTTAAAATTTGCACATGGTTACCACCAAGTTCGACTTGGTGGTAATAGCGATTCCTTAATGCCCAATTCGCATTAAGGAATTGCTTCATACATGTGCTTTAGAAATCGCAAATAAGGATTCCTTATTTGCGATTTCGTATTTAGAGAGTCGCAATTTGCGACTCTCTAAACAGGGTCGCAATTTTAAGGAATCGCTATTTTAGCGATTCCTTAAAATTGCATTCAGAATGCCTTTGATACATTCTGAAAGGGCTTTTTGCATTCGCACCGTTTGCGAATGCAAAAAGCTTTGATACATCTGGCCCTAAGTAACACACTGAATTCTGCATATTTTTCTTTTTAGGTCAGGCCTGCAACAGTGAATGAGCTGTTTGCACATGCGCTCTCATTTGCAAGACTGTTGTGTATAAGAAGGGGCTTGTAGCCAGCCAATTGCTTGTCATTCGTATGCTTCTTTGTCACTCATCTTTGGTGCCTCTTTATTGGCCAGTGCAGGCTAAGCCATAACTTCTGTTCCATTTCTGGAGCATTGGCCAAGCACAAATTGATTCCACTTAATTAGTGACTGTCCACTGCTCGTGCTGGGATTGAGGTACTATTTCTGCCCCCCATCCCCATGCCTGGTGCTTCTTTTACCCTCCCACCTTCCTGCTTCTCCATGTTGCTGCCTCTCCAGTGTTATTTATTCCTTTTTTTGCAGTGTATTATGGCATAAACCCTACAAGAGCTTTACAAGATTAAACATTAACTCCATGTTTTTTTCATTTAGGCACCTTTTCAGATCACAACCTAAATGCTAAAGACATCTTCTGAACATTCAGAAAGCTGACCAATGAATGCATTCCGCCCGTTGCTTGCCATTGGGTTTGTGGTGTGTAACTCACATTTTCTTACTTTCCATTTGCTGGCTTTATTTGTTTAAGGCTGTCCCACTTGAGTTTGTACCTTCCCTTGCCCAAACCTTATTTACAGTATCCTTCCGAGTGCTTCCTTCCTGTAAACTGACCTGTAAATCTTAATCTTATCTCATCAGATTTGCTGTGCATTCAAAGACCGAGCTAAAATGTCAGGCGCTGTCTTTCAAGGGTGTGTGTTTACTTTTTTTTTCTGGCTTCAAAGTGAGAGGATTTATGTGACAATCTTGCTGTATAATGGGAGTACAAACACGTTTTTTCTAGCACATGTCATAATTTAACTGAACTCTCTAAGTATTTGAGAATATATCAGAATTAGGAACACAAACGAAGCACGTTTAATATTATTTCTTAAGTGTGCTGGAAAAATTCTTTAATATGATCAAAACAAATCATTACACTAGATGATGCAATTCCCACACATTTTCGTCTGTACACTGCATAGTTTTATTAGTAAAACTGTATGTCTGTGCAAATGTAGTGGTCATTTCAATAAAAAAATGTTTGTCTGTAATGGCAGTGTGCTTCCACACCATGAATACTCCACTCTGCACCACTGCACTCTACTCCACTTTAAACCACTCCACACCACTGAATTCTGTACCACTCCACTCTACGCCACTTCACACTATGCCACTCTACTCGTTACCAATCTACTCTATGCCAATGCACTCTTCGCCACTCTACTCTACACCACTGCACTCTTTGGCACTGCACTGTACACCACTCTAGTCTAGGCCACACCAATCTACTCTGCACAGCTCCACTCTGCTTTATGCAACTCTGCACTCTATGCTACTGCATTATATGCCATTGCAGGTTACTCTGTAATGCTCAACTCTATGCCCCTAGACTCTATGCCAGTCAATTGTATGCCATTCTGATCTACCCTGCACCACTGCACTCCATGCCACTGCACTCTCCACCACTTTACATCTTTATGCTCTATGCCTCTCTACGCAACTGCACTGTACCCTGCACCACTCCACAGTACTTCTCTGCTTTGAAGCAATTTACTCTAGGCCACTGCACTCTTCGCCACGCCACTCTTAACCACTACACTCTACCCCAGTCAACTCTACATACCTGCACTCTGTCAGTGCACTCTTCTTTGCATCACTAAACTTCTAACTCTACAGCACTATATTCTACACCACTCTATGCCTCTGCACTCAATGCCACTCGACTTTACTCTGCATTTTATGCCACTTCACTCTGCCACAGCCCTCTGCATCACTCAACTCTACACTACTCCACTCCATTCTATGTCACTGCACTGTACACCACTCCACTCTACTATGCACCACTCTAATCTACACCACCCCTGCATTCTGTGGCACTATATTGTATGCCACTGAATTCAGTGCAACTGCACTCTACACAACACAATATTCTGCAACACTCTAAGCCAATGCTCTCTATACCAGTCAACTCTACGCCACTCCAGAGTAGGCCACTGTAAGTGACTCCACACTATGCCACTCCAATACATGATACTCTCTGCCACTCCACTCCACTCCACTTTTCACTGTTAAACTCTACGACACTCCACACTACTCTACTATATGCCACTAAATTTTAACAATGCTGAACAGCAGCTGTGCTGTTGTACAACATAGCAAAAACACATGTCTCTCACAAGAAACGCGTTTGGCGGGAAAAGGTGCTGCCCGGGCCCAGGAGGGACCTGGGGGTCTCAACTCAGAATGAGGAGACAGAGGGGGCTCTCAGCACTTCAGAGAGCCCCAGAGGACCAGGCAGCACCCACAGGAGTCCCAGAACACTGGGACAAAGCAGTTGCAAATGGCAGTCGTTGCAGCACTACACAAAGGGATCCCATGCCTCCGGAGAACAACTCAGGGAACTGGGCGTCGCAGGATAGAGCGCTGGGGACCTGGGCTTAGACTGTGCACAAAGGAATTCTTGGAAAAGCGCACAGAAGCCCTAGGAGCTACAAAACATGGTGCACAGGGGTACTCTCTGGCACGGGGAGGGAAGCTCTTACCTCCACCAAATTTGTACTGCTGCACCTTTGGATAGTGAGAGTCACTTTAGTCCACCACCTGTGTTCCAGGATCCTCGCTCGTCGTCAGGAGAGGGGACCCAAAGTACCGGTCGTCGCTGCAGAGAGGTGCCTGCTGAAGCAGGGAAGTGACTCCGTCACTCTACAGGAGATTCCTTCGGTTCTTCTGGTGCAGGAGGAAGACAGGCAGTCCTCAGAGCGTGCACAACCTGGAAACTGTTGCAGTTTCTGGCAGGAGCTGAAGTTACAGGGTTGCAATAGTCACCTTGGATACTGTATTGCAAGTTGTAGAGTTCCTGGAGCAGTTCTGTGGTTGATCCGACAGTAGAAGGTGAAGCAAAGGATGCAGAGGAGTCCTGCTGGAGTCTTGCAATCCAAATCTGAAGAAACACCCAGAGGAGAGACCCTAAATAGCCCTGAGAGGGGGATTGGTCACCTAACCAGGTAAGGACCTATCAGGAGGGGTCTCTGACATCACCTGCTGGCACTGGCCACTCAGATGCTCCCAGAGTGCCCCACCACCTTGGAATCCAAGATGGCAAAACCCAGGGACACTCTGAAGGAGCTCTGGGCACCACCCCTGCGCTTGTGATGGACAGGGGAGTGATCACTCCCCTTTCCTTTTTCCAGTTTCGCACCAGAGCAGGGACTGGGGGTCCCTGAACCGGTGTAGACTGGATTATGCAAGGAGGGCACCATCTGTGCTCTTCAAAGCACTTCCAGAGGCTCTGGGAGATTACCCTTCCCATGCCAGTAACACCTATTACCAAAGGGAGAGGGTGTAAAACCCCTCTCCTAAAGGAAGTGCATTGTTCTGCCTTCCTGGGATTGAGCTGCACAAGGTCCAGGAGGGCAGAAGCCTGTCTTTGAGGTGGCAGCAGCTGTGGCTGCAGTGAAAACCTCAGAAGGCTGGTATGGCAATACTTGGGGTCCATCGTGAAGACCCCAGGGTGCATGGAATTTAAAAAAACAATACTGGAATCAGTATTGGGGTACAATTCCCTGTTGTTAGACACCTTACATGGCCATATTCAGAGTTACCATTGTGAAGCTGTACAAAGGTATTGACCTATGTGCAGTGCACACTTAAAATGGCGTCCCATCACACACGAAGTCAGGGAAAATGGGCCTGGACGATGTGGGGGCACTTCTGCTAGTGCAGGGGTGCCATCACACACAGGTTCTATGCCCCTAGCCTTCAGGGACTGAATGTTAGACATATAGGTGACTTATAAGTGACCTGGTGCAGTGAAAATGGCTGTGAAATATTGCTTACACTATTTTGCTCAGGCTGCAATGGCAGTCCTGAAGACGTGTTTGTATGAGTTCCTTATGGGTGACAAAAGAAATGCTGCAGCCCATAAGGATCTCCTGGAACCCCAATGCCCTGGGTACCTACAAACCATATACTAGGGACTCACAAGGGGGGAGGTCCAGTATACCAATTTGGAGTGGAATACTGGGTTACCAGTATGTAAGTACAAATTTGGAACCAGAGAGAGCATAAGCACTGGAGTTTTGATTAGCAGGACTCCAGTGACACAGTTGAGCATACTGACGAAAACAGTGAAACAGACTGACATGTAGGGCACAAACCATAAGCACTGGGGTCCTGACTAGCAGGACCCCAGTGACACAGTCAAAACACACTGACAAACAAGCCAAAAATGGGGGTAACCATGCTAGAAAGAGGCTACTTTCTCACAGGGTACACCTACAAAGATACTCAGTGGAAATTACTTTTGAAATGGACATGAAACTATCTGCAGCAATAAACCAAGAGAACATTCCACAATTAAAAGATCATAAAATAACCTGACCGCTAACATTTGGCTTCTTGGGTATATCCTGCCTGGATACACGGGCACAATTAGACAAACTGATAAATCCGGACAGGCACACAAACTGCTACACAAGCATGCACAAACACTCTGCTAGACACACACACACTCACACTGAAAGACACCTGCACAGACAAGTACACACAGCTAGAAACGCTTGGGCACATACACGTTTCTAGACACAGTTAACTGCTAAACAAGTACATACACACGTCTAGAAGCACTCAGGCCCACAAAAATACAACGCTAAACAAAAATACAGGGAGACAGCATTTAAGCTGCTACACATTCGTTGGCAAACACACACTGCTACACATACGTGCAGTCACTCACTGCTAGACCCACTCAGGCACAGACCCAAGCACACTCCTAGACACACACACTTTACTAAACACATTTATGTATTGCAAGAAGCACATACACACTGCTAAATGCACACATATGCACTTCCACAAGCACAAAGGCACACCCTGTGCTGTATATTCTGATGGATACAACTACCTGTGCATTCCTCACCTTATGAATTCTCCCAAGCGCCAGCATCCAATGGAAAATCTTCTTCCCAGCTCTCCACGTCGACAAGAATGTCACAATTGCACGGCTCCACGCGTCTCCGTCTGACGTCACCATGCCAATAAGAGGTCCTCGCCGGCGTGCTGACATCAGTTCCCTTTTTTCCGTGCCTTCGACGCTAACGGTTTTCTCCTAGCTCTCGCTACTGTTGAAGGTGTTCCATCTTGTTTCTGGTTACAATGTCTCCTCCTGGGAAGTTGGGATTTAAGCCATGTCGAGAGTGCGGGGGTCACATGTCTGTTACTGACCCTCATGATTATTGCCTTTGGTGTTTGAGCTCCGAGCATGACGTCGAGGAGTGGGTATCCTGCCAGAGCATGAATCCTAAGGCTCTGAAGGAGAGGGAGGCCAAACTCTTTTTGGCCAAGGCGAAGAAGGGACATAAAAGTCATCACAGATCCTCTTCTCACACTTCGTTGAAGAAACACAAGAGGCGACGTCGTCATGACTCTCGGCGTTGCTCAGCTAAGAGCTGTTCAAGATCCAGGTCTCCATCTTGGCGCCGCCGTACGAAGTGGGAGGTTAGTCTGACTGTGACTCCACAACCTCAGAGCCCTCAGGCTTCTCCGGCGCCGTCGGTCTTCGAGGTAGTTGCACCTCCAGAGAGTCCTCGATTTTCACCTACGGCACAGGATTCGGATGCTCAGCAAGCGCAGGTGCAACATGGAGACCAGTGGTATCCTGCCTTCCCGACTCCGGGAGCAGATCCAGCGGCATATTTAAATGCCATTTTTTCAATGTTTAATGCTATGGCCCCTGCTGGTGCACCGCCTGGTCTCACTGGCCCTTTAGCATTTTCGTTGGGCTCTCCGGCTCCTTACAAGGCGGCGCCGTTTATGCCCTTCTATCCGGCTGAGGGTGCCGGTTCGGCGCCAATGACGTCGCCTCGAGGTCCTGCGGTTCCAATGACATCGCCTTCTAGACCTACGGTGCCAATCTCATCGCCCCTTCAGTCGACGTCAATGATAGAGCCTCAGGTGTCTACGGTGCCGATGGGATCCACTCCAGCACCGGATCCGGATGCCGGATTAGACCGAAGTCAGCCTTCTTCTCCTGTTCCGCGCCTTTCAGTTCTAACATTCTATGTCGACGCCGAGGTTAGAGGCCAGGCTGAGGTCGTGTAGAAAGGTTTTGAGACTTTTGGATTCGGCCAGTGGGCTAGACACTTCCCCAGAATGGGACCTTTCTTCACCAGGGGAGTTTACGGAGGAGTCGGCCTCTCTCCATACTGTGATTAGGAAGATGGCAATTTTTTTGGATCTTCCGTTGCCCGCTGCAGAGGTCAACACAAATATTCTGACTGAGGTTGTGCCCCCTTCTTCTACTTCAGCGGATCCATTGCTTCTGTTTAATTATGCTCTTACGGAGCCTATCTTAGAGCTACGGAGGAAGCCTGTGTCGTCACCTGCTGTCAATAGGTCTGTGGCAAGGAGGTACAGTGTGGCACCTGGGGATCCAGGATTCTTATCAAAACATCCAACCCCAGAGAGTGTGGTTGTTCAGGCCCCTTGTTCCACATGGTCTGAACCAGGCTCCTTCCCTGTGATTCCGTCGGACAGGGAATCCAAAAGGATGAAGCAGTCGGCGAAGAAAACCTTTTCTTCTTGCAGTATGGCACTCAAGGCAGCAAATGCTACCTGTGTTCTCAGCAGATATGTGCATGCCCTGATGGATTCACCTAGGGCTATGGTTCCTGACCTGCCGCAGGAGGTGCAGGGACAATTTGGAGAACTCTTATCGGATGCTCAGGCTGCAGCAAAACAGATAATCAAATCTGGCCTGGATTCTACAGGCTCAGTGGCCAGGGGGAAGGGTATCTCTATTGCTATCACGAGGAACACATGGTTGAGGTCCTCTGGTTTTTCCTCTGATGTACAGACTGCTCTCTTGGACTTGCCCTTTGATGGGGAAAAACTCTTTGGTGATAAAGCTGACTCTGCCCTAGAGCGCTTTAAAGACAGTCGGGCACAGCAAAGTCTTTGGGTCTGCAAGTCTCCTCTACTACCCCTTTCAGGTGCTTTCGTGGGTTCAGGGGGTTTGGGCGTGGAGCCGTTTACCATGGGAGACCCCAGTCCACAGTCCAACAGCCTACCAGCCTCCCTTATAGACCCTTTAGAGGGTGTGGGAGGATTCGAACAAGAGGGGCCACCCAGCAGCACCCTGCATCATCCTCTTCCTCTGGAGGACAACAACAAGGGAAGCAGCCCTAGCTTTCTGCCCATTTTCAACCACACTCTTCCTGGAGAGGGAAGATTATGTCTTTTTTTCCACAAGTGGGAGTTAATTACATCAGACTCCTGGGTTCTGAACATTGTGAGGAAAGGATATGCTCTCCCTTTTCAGGAGTTTCCCCCTCCCATCCCTCCCCGCCCCTCGTTTTGTTTAGAAGACCATCTCCTGTTGTTGCAGCAGGAGGTTCAGATCCTGTTGTCAAAAGGTGTGGTGGAGTTTGTTGCAGAGCAGGAAAGGGGTCGGGGTTGTTGTTCAAGATACTTCCTGATTTCCAAGAAGGACGGTCGTTTGAGACCAATCCTAGACCTGGGGGTTTTGAATTGGTTCCTCAAACAGGAAATATTCAAGATGCTGACTCTAGCACAGGTACTTCTGGCGTTGCAACAGAGAGGATTGGATGGTGTCTGTCGACTTGCAGGATGCTTACTTTCATATCCCTATACTCAAGTCGCACAGGAAGTATCTCCAGTTTGTGGTGGGGTCGCAACACTACCATGTTCCGTTTGGTCTTACTTCAGCACCTCGAGTCTTCACGAAGGTGATGGCAGTGGTGGATGCAAGTCTCAGAAGGAAAGGGAATATCCGTATTCCCCTACCTGGACGATTGGGTGATCAAAGCCAAGTCTCCAGAGCTTGTGTTGCATCACTTGCAGATGACAACTCAGTTGTTGTTCAGTCTGGGTTTTATGATAAATGTACCCAAGTCTCACCTGGAGCCCTCTCAGCACCTCCTGTTCATAGGGGCAGTACTGGATACTACATTGAATCGGGCCTATCCTCCGCCTCAGCGGATTCAGGACATCCAGGCGTTGATTCCAATGTTTCAGAATGGAGCGGTTGTTCCAGTCCTTAAGGTCCTACACCTGCTCGGTCTGTTCGCTTCTTTCATTCTGTTGGTCACTCATGCACATTGGCACATGAGGGCTCTCCAGTGGTGCCTCCGCAGGCAGTGGTTTCAACACAAAGGGGATCTCGAGGAGTCGATAATGATCTCCAGAAACGCTGCATCGGATCTACGATGGTGGGCTGTGGACGGCAACCTTTCTCAAGGAAGGCCGTATTCACTGCCGCCTCCGGTGGCGATGGTCATGACGGATGCTTCAACTCTAGGGTGGGGAGCTCATCTGGGGGACCTGGAGATCAAGGGTCGTTGGTCTCCAGTAGAACAGACTTTTCATATCAATCTGTTAGAATTGCGGGCGATACGTCTGCCTCTCAAGGCCTGCCTCCCGTCCCTTTGCAGTCAGTCAGTTCAAGTCCTGACGGACAACACTACAGCAATGTGGTATATAAACAAGCAGGGAGGAGTAGGGTCATATCTTCTCTGCAGAGAAGCTTTGCGACTCTGGTCCTGGCTTCGGGACCATCGGATTCGCTTGGTAGCAAATCATCTGGCCGGAGTGCTCAACGTACGTGGGGACACTCTCAGTTGACATTTTTGCGGTCGATCACGAGTGGCGTCTCCATCCGTATCTGGTCCTGCACATCTTTCAGATGTGGGGTTTTCCAAGGATAGGTCTGTTTGCCACTCGGGAGAACGCGTACTGCCCATCATTCTCTTGGTGCAACCAGTTGCTTTACGCATTTCCCCCCCCATACCCTTGATTCCTCGGGTTCTGAAGAAGATTCGCCAAGATCGGGCTCAGGTATACAGACCTTCTCTAACTCTTGCTGTGCCCTCCACTCTGTCTCCCTCAGGACAGACCTGCTCTCGCAGTCGCAGGGGCAGGTTCTACACCCCCACCTCCAGAGCCTGCACCTTCATGCCTGGAGATTGAACGAGGCAACCTGAGTTCATTTTCTCTCCCACCAGAGGTAGTGGATGTTATTCTGTCGGCCAGGCGACACTCCACTAAGACTGTTTATGCCGGCAGGTGGGAAAAATTTGTGGCTTCGTGTGGAGAGAAGCAAATTGATCCCTTGAGGGCCCAACTCTCCGATATTCTGTTATTGCTTTAGCTTTAGCACAGAAGGGTTGTGCAGTTGCTACTGTTAAGGGCTATTTGGCGGCACTGTCAGCCTTTCTTTGCCTCCCGGATCAGCCCTCCTTGTTTAAATCGCCTATTGTTATTAGGTTCTTAAAAGGTTTAACTAATAGGTTCCCTCCCACTCCTTTTCATATGCCTCAGTGGGATCTGAATCTCGTTTTAACTTTTTTAATGGGGTCACCGTTCGAACCCATGCATTCTTGCCCGCTAAGGTTTCTACTTCTTAAGACAGTTTTTCTCATAGCTATAACCTCGGCTAGGCATGTTGGTGAGCTTCAGGCTCTTTCTGTTAAACCCCCTTTACCTTATTCTTTCCTGATAAAGTGGTGTTGAAAACCAGGGCGGCTTTCCTACCGAAAGTTGTCACTCATTTTCATATGGGGCAAACCATTACCCTTCCATCTTTCTACCCTCGTCCTCACCCCTCGAAGGAGGAAGAGAGGCTTCACCGTTTGGACCCCAAAAGGGCTCTCAGTTTTTATATTGAGAGGATGAAAGACTTTCGCCTGGAGGACCAGCTGTTCGTGGGGTATATTGGACAGAGGAAGGGCAGAGCAGTCCATAAAAGAACGATCTCCAGGTGGGCCATTCTCTGTATCAAGGTTTGCTACTCGTTGGCAAAGAAGATTCCCCCTGAGGGTATTAGAGCCCATTCCACCAGGGCTAAGTCTGCCACTTCGGCCCTGGCGGAGGGGGGGTTCCGGTGGTGGATATTTGCAAGGCAGAAACTTGGGCGTCCCTCCACACCTTCGCAAAGCACTACTGCTTGGACTCTGAGGTTAGGAGGGATGGCCATTTTGCACAATCTGTATTGCAGGATTTCTTGGTGTAACCAGTCAGGCACCCACCTCTGAGTGGGGTACTGCTTTGGGACTCTATTCATAAGGTGAGGAATCCACAGGTAGTTGTATCCATCAGAAGAACAAGTTACTTACCTTCGGTAACCTTTTTCTGGTGGATAAAATAGCTACCTGTGGATTCCTCACAGTCCCACCCGCCTCCCGTTGCCTGTCTGGTTACACTAAGATGTTTGTTTTACAAGTGTATATACATTTTGGTATTTATGTGTATATATAAATGAGGGTTTTGATTCTATTGCATCATTGTGGTTTTATGTATATATGTATTCATTGGAGCTATTGTGAGGTCGGTTTTCACCTGTTCGCCTCAAAGGCACGTACAAAATGGGTGAAACTAACGTCAGCACGCCGGCAAGGACCTCTTATTGGCACAGAGACATCAGACGGAGTTGCGTGGAGTCGTGCAATTGTGACGTCCTCGTCGGCGTGGAGAGCTGGGAAGAAGATTTTCTGTCGGATGCTGGCGCATGGGAGAATTCATAAGGTGAGGAATCCACAGGTAGCTATTGTATCCACCAGAAAAAGCGTTACCGAAGGTAAGTAACTTGTTCTTCACACACATTCACACTACTATACACACTGTTCAACACACATACACACTGCCACAATCGTAAAGGCACAGACATACACACTGCTAAACACACATACAAACTGCTCTATACAGGCACATACATACTGCTAGACACATACAGGCACAGATACAATAAGCACACAGACACTTACACACATGTTTTTCTGCAAACTTTGGGCCACATTTATGAAGCCCTTAGCACCACTTTGCTCCACATTAGCGTCATTTTTTTACGCTATTGTGGAGTTAGGTTGGCAAATGCGCTGCACCATATTTAGAAAGTAGCACAATGCATGCATTGTGCAACTTTGTAAACCCTTGCGCCACATTATGCCTGTGGTGGGCAAAATGTATGCAAGGGGGGGTGTTCCGGCATTAGGAGGCCCAGAAAAAATGGCATAGTGGAATCCATGAGATTCCACTGCGCCATTTCTAGCATCATTTCTTTCAATGGACCTCCTGTCACTTTGCATGATTAACGTCAAGATTTTTGGCGCTAATCCTGCAAAGCTCCAAACTAGCGTACAGATTTATGACGCTAGTTCCTAACGTGCGCCATGGTGCGCCGTATTATAAATATGTTACACACATGGTGGCATTGGGGGGGTGGGGAATGGGGGGGAAAAAAAAGTGGCGCATCATGACATGATGCACCCCTTTTCTTAAATTTGCCCCAAGGTGCCTTTAAACTGCTATATTTTTTTGTTTTTTTTTCCCGTGACTGTTTGAATTTTCCCTCTTAGTTTTTCACAGACTGCGTTAAGCTACCTCCTCCTTTTTTTTCTTTTTTTCTTTTCAAAAGGCTACATGCACCTCAATGGGTAACCAAAGTCTGTTTAGGAGACTGCTAAATCAGCTCTGTGGTTTAGACTGTGTTTGGAAGGTATATGCATTACTTGTTTTTGCCTTGAAAAAGTCATATATTGGAGTGCACGATGAGCAATTTTTCAGTGGTTTCAAATGTGTCCCTTACCTGACAAGTAGAATCTTCTAGCTTGAAAGTGTGGATTGTGCCTGTCTGTATCCAAAGAGATTCTTAATGGAGGACCACCTTCCTCTTCCCTTCCACAGGGGCCTGGGCTTAAGGTAACTTGGTTCTTATAAGTTTCTCTTGGTGATTGGTTGTTAGGGCCAGTATTTCTATTGGCTTAAGGGCTTAGGGTTTGAGTTCTGATTGGCCCTGGGGCAAGGGTTTCCTACTGGAATGAGGGTCTAGAGTTTGCTTTCTGGTTGGTACTAGGGCTAGGGCTGCTATTGAATTAAGGGTTTGTGGTTACAGTTCGTATTGGCTGTTAGAGCTAGGGTTGTGACGGTTAATAGGGCCAGGTCTCCCATTGGTTCTAGGGTTAGGATTTTGATTGTTTAGGGTGAGGGCTAGGGTTCGATTGGCCAATAGGACTATTTAAGCCTAGGGCTCAGGGAGTCTCAGCCAAGAGCAGCGAGGACAAGGGCAGCTGCCTGTTTGGGCCTGTTCGGGTCGGGCCTAGGGCCAGAGATGCTGCCAAATTTTCCATTTTTTAAAAAGGACCTTATTCCTTCCACATCCTCCAACATCGAAACACAGTATCAGCACATACCTTCTACACATATACCACAAACAACCTCATACAGATCTCTATGTCTCAACAACCACACCTTAACAGAACTACAAAACCACACCTATTTTCCATTTTACCCCAACTACAACACCATGGCACTTTCATTCTCACACAAAGTACAACTCTGTCCCTTACCACTAACACATCCACACATTATAAAAACAACACAAAGCTCCATTATACAAAACTATGATGCACCCAGACACATACTCCATGTTCATACAGAACACTAGCCTGTTCCTCTACTTACTCATAACAGACCCCTTTTTATAATGACAAAACCTATACTCAGCCTTCCAACACACCATCCACAAACACCCTCCTCCTCTTTTTACCAATTACACGTAACTATAGATTCCTTACGCTCCAATCCACCACACATATTACCTCTTCCAGTAATCAATTCTAACACAATAACTCTTGTCCAACCCCTCTTACTGCCCAAATACTCTCTTCTCCAAAACACATCACCGCCCCCTGTACTTTTCAAACACCACTCACTCGCAGTAACTCACATACAAATCCGTCACAAAAAACACTACATCCATATCTCCCCTCACTATTCCACAAAAACAAAACAACACACACACCCGCACATCAAAATCACAAACAGTTTTAAAATATTTTCCATCACACCCACTACCACCCTCCTGGCTACAAAAATAATGAAAATCCAAAACTAGTTTTACTCTAATATTCACAGTCTTCTCCAACATCTACCACAAACACCCCAACACAGCAACATTAATTCACCAGCCTCTCATCGATTGAACAATTTAGAGCCTTACAATATGACGCAAACAAAATATACAACATACCAGTCTTCACAATTTTGCATCCCCATATCTATTAGACAACGAGGCTACCCTAAAGAAACAATACAACTCACCATCTTGCTTACAACCACAATCTCTACCACCAACACACACAGACCCAACAAAATGCCTACTAAGTCTGCTGGACGAGGAACATAATATAGAAAACCAACACAATTGTGACCCTCATACAGTTAATATCAACACTAATGACATGCTGACTACAAGTTCAAAATACAATGATAACTCCTCTACAAAACAAAATCACACCACCAAAACACAGTCTCTAAACTGCCTAAATGCTCAATGACTCTCTATAACGAGTACCACATGTACGACCTACTCACTGACCATCAACCTGACTTACTCTTCATAACTGAATCATTGTTGGGAGATGACATGGCCCCAGTGTTGCATGAAACCGTTCCTCCAGGCTTTCAAACCATCAAACAAAACAGTATAGGCAATAAAGGAGCTGTTATATTCAAACAAGCAATAAATCTCAGCAAAACAGATAACATCTCCATACAAGGTTGTGAGGCCCTCCTCACCAGACGCAGCCCTACACCAACTTCTTCCTCCAACTTCCTCCTCCTTTACAGACCACCACCTAGCAATTCTACATTCCCAGACAGTCTCAAACCTTCTAACACTATACTCCAACCCATACATTCTCGGGGACCTACACATGTGGTTTGACAAACCCAATATGCCCCATCCAAAAGCTATCATTACTGGCCTAGTCACATTAAACCTACATCAGGTTGTACACAATCCTACACACATTGCCGGACAAATCCTAGATGTTGTTTTTGCAAACCCGGAACTAATCCAATTTTGAATGCTTAGAAACACGACTAACAGCCAATACAGATTTAGAAATAACGCATTCTGTTAGAACACAAAGCTAAAAAAAAAAAAAGGTACTACTCGGGCAGAATTCAAAATGTTCTATTTGCAAATCAAGAATTTTAAAAAATTATCAACAAATTTTGCAAACCTAAATCCATGGAAGGAATTCATCCCATTACTCAAGATTTCACAGAAAAACTGGCAAATCGTTTTACAACCAAGGCAGACACATTAGAGTCATATTTAAAACCAAGGAAAACCACCAGCACCAGCCCGTTTTCAAAAATACCCCAAAAGAGTAAGCCAACCCAGCCTCTGTACTCATTCAAAGAAATATCAGAAAGTGAATTTATGGATCTGGTCGAAGCAAGCAGGCCTTATGGCTGCCCTTCTGATCCTTGTCCACCACACATCTTCAGAAATATTCTTTTATCTACCTCTGCTGCCACATCAGTAAGAAGAATCATCAATAATTCTTTCATTAGAGGACTATTTCCTGAAGATCTTAAAAAGGCATACAAACGCCCATTATTAAAGAAAACAAACCTGGACCCTGTTTTGCTTTTCACTAATGACCAAGCTGAAACACTCATGCACTGACAAAAATCTCTGGAATGCGCTTCTTAGTCCAAAGGAGACATTTATTATTTCACTATGCAAGGTTCCTAAAAGGAGATTAGCATGTTGAAAGCACACATTTAAAATGGTCACAGTAATGAAATGAAAACATACATGAATGATTCTCACCTGCAATATACACAGCAAATTATGTATCTATATTAGAACGCAAAGCAAATAATTAATAGAAATGCATCACCGTAGGGCCTGTCAGGTACTTCATCTTTCTCCTGCCAGCAAGCCAATGATCCCGTTCGACTGCGAGAAAGA
Source organism: Pleurodeles waltl (assembly GCF_031143425.1). Classification (NCBI taxonomy): domain Eukaryota; kingdom Metazoa; phylum Chordata; class Amphibia; order Caudata; family Salamandridae; genus Pleurodeles; species Pleurodeles waltl. Next base: position 310,158,741 of record NC_090449.1, on the reverse strand, counting down.
GAGAACTCTACCCTCTCTGGAAATATATAGCAGGCATTCAACATCTAAAATCCTGATTGAGGTCTCTGAATCTCCCCCTGTCGATCTGGGTCTCTTATATATTTTTTAACAAATGAGAAAGGAGCTTTCTGGAAAAAACCCTCCTGCTGCACAAGAAGTATTCAAACATACTGGCTAGTTTAGGTAAGCTTTGAAAATAACACGTTGGGATTTGGCCACAGTCCCAAAGTGATAATCCAAAACAAGGCCGTTCTCTGCCGTCTGAGTACATTCTTATCAGCCAAACCCCGTGGTGGGAAAAAGTACGAAAACAAGACAGAATACACATTGTACAACGTGGAAAATCACTTGCAGCTTTTATCATGGCAGTGTCTAATGCTAAGATAAAGTCAATAGGCAGAATGAAGCTAAGGCTAAGCTGAATGCAAAATGGGGTCTGCAACTGGTGATCACTAACGTGACGGTGGACAGCTAAGACAAGTGCAGAGTGGTGCGACATGAAGTTAGTGGTCAAAACAAACATTTCTCTATAGACCCGCAGGACCCCATCAACTACAGACCAATTATAAATGGTCCTTTCCTGGGCAAACTGATAGAGCAGTTTTCACCCAGATGTCACAATTCATTGAAGATAACTCCATACTTTCATGCTACTGTTTTGCTTTCACCAATGACCGAGCTGACAAAAATCTCTGGAATGCACTTCTTAGTTTAAAGAAGACATTTATTATTATTCCACCACAAGGTTAAAAAAACAAAATGAAGGGGATTAGTAGGACGAAGGCACACGTTTAAAAATAGTCACAGCACTGAAAGGAAAATATATCAAAGTGATTCTCAACTGCAATATACACAGCAAATATATGTGATTATATTATAGCGTAATTGCAAATCAAAGGATAAAGTACAAATTCATCACCGTATGGCCTGCCAAGCTCTTCATCTTTCTCATGCCAGCAAGAAGACGACCCCTGTTCAACTGCGAGAAATAGATATCCACCCTCACGGGACAAGTGTCTGTGTCAGGCATTTGACATCCAATCCTGACTGAGGTCTCGGAAATTCCCTCGCTGCTGAGCAGGGCCACCTCTTTTATAGCTTAAACAATCATGGAAAAAGCCTCCTGAAAGGCCTTCCCCTCTCAGATGGAAATATTCAAACATGCTGGCTATTGTAGGTCAGTGTTGGAAGAAAAACGTTGAAAATTGGCCAACCTTTCAAGGCTCCCCTACCAAGGCCAACCTGTTCCCTGTACTGGAGAGAAAAAAAAATCTGCTTTCTTATCAAGAACTGTTCGTGTTCGGTGAGAGAAATACAAAAACACAAATTAGTTTACCATGTGGAAAAACACAGCTCATCTGCAATGTCTAATGCAGAGATAAAGCCAATAGGCAGCTAAACTGAATACAAAATGTAATCTGCAACTGGTGAACACTGAACAACTAATATGCACAGTGGTGAAACAGAAAGTCAGTGGTCAAACCTACCTATTTTCACTACAGCTACCAAACTGGATTCTGCCCACGAAGAGGCACTGAATTTGCCTTCATCACCATCTTGGATGATCTTAAAAACACAACATAATGCAATGGAGTTGCTGCAGTACTTCTCTTGGACCACTCAGTTGCCTTTGACACAGTTGACCATGACACTCAAATACAAAGACTCTGCAGTTGGTATAGAGGGGACTGTTCTCGACTGGATCACATCCTGCCTTCAAAACAGAACTAATGTCATCCATGCTCCCCTTTTCTCATCCAAACCATAATTCACGAAGGCAGAGGTCCCTCAAGGCTCAATCATCTCGCCCATGCTTTTCAACATCTATATGATTTCATTACCAACAATGATCAATTAATTTCAACTTGCATGCTACAACTTTGTAGATGACACACAAATACTTCTTAACCCCTTAACTGCTATGCCTCCCCCCGATCCTAGTTCTGGGCTGAGTTTTGGCTATTTGGGGTAGTTCGCGCTTAGGCCTTTGTAACTTTTTGTCCACACAAGCTATCCACGCCAAATTTGCGTCCTTTTTTCTAACGTCCTAGGGATTCTAAAAGTACCCAGAGTTTGTGGGTTCCCCTGGAGGAGACCAAGTTATTCGCCGAAATACAGCTAAAATTTCATTTTTTCAGAAAAATTGGAAAAAAGAGCTGCAGAAGAAAGCATGTGTTTTTTTCTCCTGAAAATGGCATCAATAAAGGGTTTACCGTGCTAAAATCTCAATCTTCCCAACTTTCAGCAACAGGCAGACTTGAATCAGAAAACCAAATTTTTCAACAAAATGTTTTGCATTTTGTGCTTTCAGCTTCCTTCCAGTTAGTGACAGAAATGGGTGTGAAACCAATGCTGGATCCCAGACAGCTAAACATTTCTGAAAAGTGAACATTCTGAATGCAGCAAGGGGTAACTTTTGGAGATACTTCAAGGTTTTCCTACAGAAAGTAACAGCTAAAATAAAAATATATTGAAATTGAGGTAAAAAAATACCATTTCTAGCCATGTTTTCTTCTATAACTTTTTCCAGCTATGGCAGATTTTTTAAATCAATATACCGTTAAGTCTGCTGGACTCATCTGGTTGCGGGGATATATAGGGCGTGTAGGTTCATCAAAAACCCAAAACCAATAAATGAGCTTCAGCTTACAATGGGTTTTCATTGTATACCGGTTATACAGCAATTAATTTGGTGAAATATAAAGAGTCAAAAATAGGTATCAAGGAAACCTTCATATTTCCAAAATGTGCACAAGATAAGGTGTTGAGAAGCAGTGGTTATTTGCACATCTCTGAATTCTCTCTGAACTTCTTTTTTACACACAGTCTTACATTTGGAAGGAAAAAATGTAGAGAAAGGCAGGGGGCAATAACACTTGTTCTTCTATTCTGTGTTCCCCTACGCCTCACGATAAAAATGGTACCTCACTTGTGTGGGTAGGCCTAGTGCCCACGACAGGAAACGCAACATGGACACATCATATTTTTGCTTTGAAATCTGATGTGTTTTTTGGAAGGTGTCTAGCTATGGATTTTGGCCTATAGCTCAGCTGGCAACTAGGGAAAACTACCAAACCGGTGCATTTTTGAAAAGTAGACACCTAGGGGAATCCAGGATGGGGTGACTTGTGGGGCTCTCTCCAGGTTCTGTTACCCAGAATCCTTTGCAAACCTCTAAATTTGGCAAAAAAAACACTTTTCCCTCAGATTTCGGTGCTGCAAAGTTCTGGAATCTGAAGGAGCCACAGACTTCCTTCCACCCAACACTCCCCCAAGTCTCCCGATAAAAACAGTACCTCACTTGTGTGGGTAGACCTAATGCCCGCGGCAGGAAACGCCCCAAAACACAACATGGATACATCAAATTTTTACATTGAAAACTGAGGTGTTTTTTGGAAAGTGCCTAGCTGTGGATTTTGGTCTCTAGCTCATCCAGTACATAGGACAACCTACCAAACCTGTGCATTTTTTAACAGTAGACACCTAGGGGAACCCAGGATAGGGTAACTTGTGGCACTCTCACCAGGTTATGTTACCCAAATTCCTTTGCAAACCTCAAAATTTGGCAAAAAAACACTTTTTCCTCACATTTCGGTGATAGTAAGTTCTGGAATCTGAGAGGAGCCACAAAATTCCTTCCACCCAGCATTCCCCCAAGTCTCCCGATAAAAATGGTACCTCACTTGTGTGGGTAGGCCTAGTGCCCTTGTCAGGAATGGTCAATGTTAGTCCTTACATGAGGGCTACTGTTGACCCTGGGAGGATCTATTCCAGACGCAGGCATTAGGTACAGGCACTCAAGTGGGGTAGCGTTTTTATCAGGATAGGTGGAGAAACACTGGGTGGTAGGAATTTTGTGGATCTCAGCATATTCCTGTAGTTTCTGTGACAGAAATGCAAGAAAGAATAGATTTTTTATTCAACATTTCACCTTTGCAGGGTATTCTGGGTATGAAAACTTTGGGGAATCCACAGAAGTCACACCTCTGTGGACTCCCCCAGGTGTCTATTTGCCAGAAATGTCTGAGTTTGGTAGGTTTCCCTAAATGGCTGCCGAGCCCGGGACCAAAAACGCAGGTGCTTGCCTTACAAAACCAGGTTGTTTTGTGATAGATAATTTTGATGTCTCCACAATACAATTTGGGTGGTGGACTTTGGGGCTGAACTAAATTGGGGAGCTCCCAAGAGAGCACTCTCTGTGCTTGCCACCACATGCACCTGCTCTCTGGGTTGGGCTAACCCGCTATTGTCCTGCTGCACAGACTGTGCTTGCGAAGGGACAGCAGGTATGTCCTCATCACCTCCCTCAGGATCACTGGAAGAGGAGTTGTCTGAAAAATTGCTCCCTGAGTCTGCACCATTGTCCTATCCCTCAGATGCTGTCTCAGTATCTCCTGTCTCAGTCTCTGATCCTACGTCAGAGCTGTCCTCTATAACCCGAGTTAGGGCTTGAGACACCATCTCGGCTACTGGCTAAACCCTTGCTTTGAAATACTAGCCTACGTAGACAGTCACAAAATTGCTGGTGGGTGTGTGTGTGATGCGTGCAACAGTAAAGGTCAGTCACCTTACCTTCGCTTCTTCCCTCAATCAGCACGTTCTCTCAAGACACTCAAAAAAACAAAAAAGACACACTGTTACTTCACCTTGTCAAATACCAATCGTCACAGTCTTTTGCGCCTCTGGTGCCCAGTCCATCAATCGTTATTGGTGCTCCCACTCCCATGACCTCCTCCTTGGATTCCCTCACTACCACCCAGCAAAAGTGCCCTTCATCACTCCATAGCCCCCCTTGCACATACATTTCATTTGTATAATAGGGCATGTAATGGCTGGCTTTATTAATCCACTCAGCTATTTACATAAAATACAGATTTGATCTTTGTAATAGGTATATAAACCTTCTGCGCTACTTTATGGCATCAAAACTGCAACTAGGCAAAAGTTATATCCTTTTGTACCAGAAACATAATCACAAAAGTTACTTGACGTTTTTATTGCTGCCTAAAAGCTGCAGTTGAAAGGTGTCAGTTGAACTATGTGCATTGCTTTGAAGACGCAAGCTGCAACTGCAAGAGAACTGGTGGCAAATATATATATATATATATATATATATATATATATATATATATATATATATATAGAGAGAGAGAGAGAGAGAGAGAGAGAGAGAGAGAGATATCACTTTTTTATATATGGGTGTGGTTTTCCTGGGGGCCGATAGCAGCCCCCAGGGAACCACACATGCATTGACAAAAGTAATCTATATTATATACATATGTACAATTTTTGATTATAACTTAAACGGCTACAGGCTCCCGGGGAGGAGGAAGGGTGCATGTGAATCTGCAGCGGTACATGCCACGAACAGATGTACACTGGGTAAGTGACATTTTCCGTTCGGTGGCATGTGTAGCTGCAGATACACATGCTATGCATAGACTACAAAGCAGTAATCCTCCCCAAAGCGGTGGTCAGCCTGTAGGAGTTGAAGTTGTTTGAAATAGTGTTCTTAGTACAGCCTGTCCTACTGTGGCTTGTGTTGCTAACACATCTACACAGTAATGCTTGGTAAAAGTATGAGGTGTGGACCAAGTGGCTGCCTTACAGATCTCTGTCATTGGTGTGTTTCCCAGAAAGGCCATTGTTGCTCCTTTCTTTCTAGTGGAGTGTGCCTTTTGTGTAATGAGTAGTTGTCTTTTAGCTTTCAGGTAACAAGTTTGTATACATTTCACTATCCATCTGGCTATGCCTTGTTTGGATATAGGGTTACCAGTATGGGGGTTTTGGAATGCGACAAACAACTGTTTGGTTTTACGGAATGCTTTTGTTCTGTCTATATAGTACATTAGAGCTCTTTTTATATCTAATGTATGCAGTGCTCTTTCTGCCACTGAGTCTGGCTGTGGGAAGAAGACTGGGAGTTCCACTATTTGGTTTAAATGAAACTGTGAGATGACTTTTGGTAGACATTTTGGATTTGTGCATAGTACAACTTTGTTTGTGTACTTGTATAAATGGTTCTTGAATAGGGAAAGTTTGTATTTCACTAACTCTTCGTAATGAAGTGATTGCCACTAGAAATGCTACTTTCCAAGTTAAGAACTGGATCTGACAAGAGTGCATGGGTTCAAATGGTGGGCCCATAAGTCGTGTAAGTACAATATTAAGATTACACGAGGGTACTGGTGGAGTTCTTGGAGGTATGATTTGTTTTAGACCTTCCATGAAAGCTTTAATGACTGGTATCCTAAATAGGGATTTTGTCTGTTTATTTTGCAAATAAGCAGAAATAGCAGTGAGATGTATTTTGATGGATGAAAAAGCTAGATTTGCTTTTTGTAGGTGGAGTAAATATCCTACGATGTCTTGTATGGACTCATCCAACGGAGTTATTTGTTTTGCTCGGCAATAGAAAACAATTTTTTTCCATTTGTTCGCATAACACTGCCTAGTGCTAGGTTTTCTTGCTTGTTTAATTATTTCATACACTCATTTGGAAGGTTTAGATAGCCAAATTCTAAGATTTCCGGAGCCAAATTGCTAAATTGAGCATCGCTGGATTGGGGTGTCTGATCTGCTGTTTCTGTTGTGTTGACAGATTTGGCCTGTTTTGGAGCTTGATGTGAGGTACTATTGAGAGGTCCAACAGTGTGGTGTACCATGGTTGGCATGCCCACATTGGTGCTATAAGTATTAGTTTGAATTTGTTTTGACGCAGTTTGTTGACTAGAAATGGAATGAGTGGGAGAGGGGGAAAAGCGTAAGCAAATATCCCTGACCAGTTGATCCATAGAGCATTGCCCTTAGACTGAGGGTGTGGGTACCTGGACGCGAAGCTTTGGCATTTTGCGTTTTGGTTTGTGGTCGAACAGATCTATGTCTGGTGTCCCCCACTGACGAAAGTATTTGGGTAGTACCTGGGGATGTATTTCCCACTCGTGAGTTTGCTGGTGATCTCAACTGAGGTTATCTGCTATTTGATTGTGAATCCCTGGAATGTATTGAGCTATTAGGTGAATGTTGTTGTGAATTGCACAATGGCAACATTTTTGTGCTAGGAGGCAAAGTTGCGATGAGTGTGTTTGTTTAAGTAGTACATTGTTGTCATATTGTCTGTTCTGACAAGAATGTGTTTGTGAGCCAGAAGAGGTTGAAAGGCTCTTAGTGCTAGAGAGACTGCTAGCAGCTCTAAGTAATTTATGTGTAGCTGCTTTTGCTTGCTGTCCCACTGTCACTGTATACTGTGATTGTTCAGGTGTGCTCCCCACCCAATCATTGATGCATCTGTTGTGAGAATGGTGTGAGGCACAGGGTCTTGAAAAGGCCGCCCTTTGTTTAAATTTGTGGGATTCCACCACTGAAGCTAATAGTGTGTTTGGCGGTCTATCAACACTAGATCTTGGAGATGACCCTGTGCCTGCGACCGTTGTTTTGCAAGGCACTGTTGTAAGGGCCGCATGTGCAACCGTGCGTGTGGGACAATTGCGATGCATGATGCCATCATGCCTAGGAGTTTCATCACAAATCTGACTGTGTAGTGATGATTTGGCTGTATTTTTGGCAACATGGTGTGGAATGATTGCACCCTTTGTGGGCTTGGACTTGCAAGCGCCTTTTGAGTGTTGAGCGTGGCTTCCAAGTACTGCTGAATTTGTGATGGTTGCAGGTGTGACTTTTGATAATTTATCGAAAACCCTAGTGTGTGTAGGGTATCTATTACATAACATGTGTGATGTTGACACTGTTTTTGAGTGTTGGCCTTTATTAGCCAATCGTCGAGATATGGGAAAACATGCATGTGCTGTCTCCTTATGTATGCTGCTACTATGACAAGGCATTTTGTAAATACTCGGGGTGCTGTTGTTATCCCGAAAGGTAATACCTTGAATTGGTAATGTTTCCCTTGTATAACAAACCTGAGGTATTTTCGGTGAGCTGGATGTATGGATATGTGGAAATACGCATCTTTTAAATCCAGTGTTGACATGTATTTTCTCCCTGTTGCAGTAATGGGATTACATCTTGTAGTGTCACCACATGGAAGTGTTCTGATTGAATGTAGAGGTTGAGATTCCTGAGATCTAATATTGGCCTTAGTGTTTTGTCCTTTTTGGAAATGAGGAAGTACAGGGAATAGACCCCTGTTCCTTTTTAATGATGAGGCACTCGTTCTATGGCTTGTTTGGTTAACAGTGCCTGCACCTCTGTTTGTAACATTGCCAGATGTTGCGATGAAAGTTTGTTCCCCTTTGGGGGAATATCTGGAGGAAAATGTGTGAAATCTATGCAGTAACATGTTGGATAATTGATAGTGCCCATGTGTCTGTTGTGATGTTTGACCATTGATTGTGGAACATTTTCAGTCTTCCTCCCACAGGGGATGTGTGTTGGGGTAAGGTGATGGGAAAGTCACTGTTTATTGTTAGTGGCTTGCTTTGCAGATTGGAATTTTCCCCAGGATTTGGGAAATTGCCCTCTAAAGGACCCTCGGAATCCACCACTTTGATATTGTGTTTGGTATGGGGGCTTTGTTTGTGAGGTGGATGGCTCTGAGGGCTGTGGCCGGACCTCCCCCCCCCTATACTGAGGCTTCCGAAATGTCCCTCTGTATTGGGAGGAATAAAGCGCTCCCACCGCTTTGGCCGTGTCGGCATCCTTTTTCATTTTTTCTATGGCTATGTCCACCTGTGTGCTAAGTAACTGCTGTTGGTTGAAGGGCATGTTGATGACAGCCTGTTGGATCTCAGGTTTAAAACCTGATGATCTGAGCCATGCATGGCGCCTAATGGTAACTGTCGTATTTATGGTTCTTGCAGCTGTATCAGCTGAGTCTAGCGCTGATCTTATCTGGTTATTTGTTATTGCCTGTCCCTCCTCTACTACCTGCTGAGCTCTCTTTTGGTGTTCCTTGGGGAGATGTTGAATAATGTCCTTCATCTCATCCCAATGAGCCCTGTTGTATCTTGCGAGGAGGGCCTGTGAGTTCGCTATTCGCCACTGATTGGCTGCTTGTGACGCTACCCTCTTTCCTGCCACATCAAACTTTTTACTTTTCTTATCTGGAGAGGGTGCATCTCCAGAGGACTGCGAGTTAGCTCTTTTCCTCGCCGCGCTGACCACTACCGAATCTGGGGGCAGCTGTTGCGTGATAAATACTGGATCAGAAGGTGGTGGTTTATACTTCTTTTCTACCCTTGGGGTTATGGCCCTTCATTTAACCGGCTCCTGGAATATCTGTTGGGCATGTTTGATCATACCCGGGAGCATGGGTAGACTTTGGTATGTTGCGTGTGTTGAGGACAATGTATTAAAAAGAAAGTCGTCCTCGAGTGGTTGTGTGCATGCTTACATTGTGGAAAGCTGCAGCCCTAGCCAAAACTTGTGTGTAGGAGGTGCTATCTTCAGGTGGAGAGGGCTTAGATGGATAGCACTCTGGGCTGTTGTCTGACAGAGGGTCATCATAAAGATCCCACGGATCTGTGTCTTGATGTGACTGCATAGTGGGTGTGGGAGACTGTACAGTAGGTGTAGCAGGTGGAGAGACAGTTCGTTGAGGAGAATGAGGAGGAGACTGGGCTGGGGAAAACTGGTGTGGCAGAGATTGCTCTCTTGGCACTTTAGCCTTTGACTGATCAGTGTCCATACGTCCATGGAATGCCAGCTTTCTTTTAAATTTGAGGGGAGGTGCTGTGAGGATCTTGCCAGTATCCTGGTGGATCTGTATCCTGGCTTGTCTGTCATCAAATTCCTCCATTTGATGAAGCTCTTCCTCAAATCTATGGCTTTCTTTAAGCTGTTTTGAAAGTCCATGTTCCTCAGTATATGATTGTCTTTTCGGCTCCGGAGCCGTTTTTTTCAGTACCGAAATGCCCGGGGTGGTAGTAGGCCTTGGTTCTGAAAGAGACTTTCGGGGTCTCGACTCAACAGGTCGGTGTCGAATGTTTTCGGAGACTGTGTCTTGACTCGAGTCCGAAGACTTTGATGCGGGTGTGGCTTTTTTCGGTGCCAAAAGTGTTACTTGGTCACCGCTTGATTTTTTCCAGGTGGAGCCTCTTCCGTGTCGAGGCGTTCGGTGCTCTTGGACGCCATTTGTAGCCTTCTCGGCCTTCGGTCTCTCAAGGTCTTCTTGGAACGGAAGGATCTGCAGGCCTCACAAGTATCCACTCGGTGATCTGGTGACAAACACAGATTACAGACCCAATGTTGATCTGTGTAGGGATACTTGGCGTGGCACCGAGGGCAGAATCGGAACGGGGTCCGGTCTATTAGGCTTCGACACTTCTTGCCGTCGGGCCGACCAGGCCCAGGTTGGGCGTGGGTGCCCCGAAGGGCAACCGAAGGTGTGTGTCCGCCGGTACCCAGGTGTCGATGCAAGATGGGGTGCGATCGAAAACAATACTGACGAATTTCGGTGAATTATACATTTTCCGAATCGAACGGCCGGAGTGAAGAGGAACACGTCCGAACCCGATGGTGGAAAGAAAACAATCTAAGATGGAGTCGATGTCCATGCGCAATGAAAAGGAGTCGTCACTCGGTCCCATTACTCAAAAAGACTTCTTCGAAGAAAAACAACTTTTAACACTCCGAGCCCAACACTAGATGGCAGGAACTGTGCATAGCATGTGTATCTGCAGCTACACATATATGTCTATCTATATAGATATATATACAGATCTATACATAAATATAGATCTATGTATTTTTTTTAATAGCTGTATGGCCATAGTCACCCCCCAGGGAAATCATACAACTATTTTTTAAAAAATTTCCTCCACAGGGGGTCAACCCTGCTCCCGGGCGACCCCCTGTCAATTTTTTTTTTTTTTTAAAGGGGTACTTTTGCATTTATTTTTATAAAATATGCCTGGGGTTGGGGGGGGGAGCCCTTTTTCAGAGGGGGCCGACTCCCCCAACAGAAATCCCTGGTGTCTAGTGGGGTTTCAGGAAGCCCTTGTTTGAAAGGGGAGAATCTCCCCTTTCAAACGTGGCCTTCCCAAATGGTGGGAAGGCCCATTTGGGCCAGTTTTCCCCACTGGAGCAGGAAGCGGCCTTACCTCCACTTCGTGCTCCGGTGAGGAAAACAGATTGTGACGTCAGCGCGCACTGCGGTGTGCTCACATCACAAAGGGGTGGGTGGAGGGCTTGGGGGAGACCGGATGCTCTTCCATGTCTCCCAGGGGATATTTAAATTTAAAAAAATCCTCTGTTGCAGATTTTTTAACCCCCTCCCTGGGGGCCACTGGTCATGGCCCGCACCAGGGAAGTAGTGTGGGTGTCGGCCACTGACCGACACCCGCACTAAAGAGGTTAAACTGGAATGCCCCAAAGGCATCGCAAACTCACAAATCTTCAATTTCCTCAGAGCCATTGATCTATGGATGATATGGAGCCATCTCAAACTGAATGCTTCCAAAATAGAAATACTCACATGTGGTGACTGGAAAAATTATGACCCACTGTGCTCCTGGCCTGACGATCTAGGACCACTTTCTAAATTATCTAAGGAAGTAAGAAATCTTTAATTTACCTTGGACACCAAGTTAACAATGAATGCTCAAGTGGACAAATTAGCAAGATCAGGCTTCATCACCATGAAAACTCTGCAACACCTCTTTCCCACCTCGGATTTCCACACAAGGTGCAGGCTACTATCTGTCTTGTACTATCTAAACTAGTTTACGCCAGTGGCCTCTACCATGGATCATCTCTATCTACTATGGAAAAACTGCAACGTAGTCAGAACTCGGATGCCAGACTACTCCCACATGTAAAGCCACTAGCCCACATCTTCCCTGCCTTGAGGGCCCTTTATTGGTTATAACAGAAGATCTACCTTCAAGCTGCTTTGTATCACCCTCAAAGCAATACAGGGAACAGGACTGCTTTTCATCAGGAATAAAATCACCAAATACATTCAACAAAGAAACATCCGCTCAAGATTGGCACCCCACCTCAAAACACCATTGTATAAGAAATAGACAATAGGTGGTACATCTTTCTATGTTCAAGCGGGCGAATTATGGAATTCATTACCCCCAAATATAAGATCCACGGATAACTATCTCATCTTTGGAAAACTACTCAAGAGCTGGTTCTTTCCTACAGAACCACCATACTCAAACAGCAATGGACTGCATATTCCCGTGTACATAAACATGTTATAATTTGATTATGTGTATATATCTAGATATGTGTATTTCTTTGTACAAATATGTATAATAACTATTTTATCTTAAAATATATACATACTCTTTAGGCCTGTTAAACAAATGTAGATTTTACTTCAATTAAATGTATAGATGTATGTATTTCCATGTGTAGGTGTGTGTATATGTGTGTATTTATATATATTATGTATACGTTTCTGTATGTATATATATATGTATATATATATATATATATATATGTGTGTGTGTGTATATTATTCTACACTTGACATGTTCATAGGTCATTGCATAGTTCTATATAAGTTGCTTGATTAAATTATTATGAGTCTGTTTTAATTTTATCTATAACTATAGGTAAATATTATCGTAACTATCTACAAGCATTTCACTATTGAAGTATTAAGGAAAGATAAAATAATGTTATAAAAGTACACAAATTAACTTCAATAATGCAACTCTTGAAAGCCTGTGTTTATACGATACAACTTTAAATCTCAATATATTATATTCCTCATGCATTTATTCCCTTGGTTATGTAATCATGTATCTATATATTTGCTACTCTAATCCTACTGTACAAAAGAGAAACAAATTATTCTCTCGAAAACTTTACTCTGTCTGACCATCACCCTATACCTCTATCAGTCTTCCTCTGTCTCCACTCTCCGATTCATCCCAAACCACCCCTTCTACTGTGATCTCCAACATAACCCTTCCCAGACTCTTCCCTCCTCTACTGCTCCTGGCTAACCATAAATCTCAGTTGATTACTATGATGTCCCTAACAGCCCTACTAAATTCTCCCTCGTTTATCTCTCCTTTAACTCATCCCAAACCCCATTTAACTATTATGATCTACCTAATCTCTTTCTTCAGACTCTTACATCCTCCGCCTCTTCTTTACTTATTCCAAACATCATCTTGCTATTATGATCTCCTAATTAACGCTTCTGGATTTTTCCCTTCTTTATCCCTCCATTATTCTATTCAAATCAACTAACAGACTCACATGTCCTCTGCTCAAATTAAATCAACCTCCCTATAATAATACCATACTCATATTTCCCTATACTAATCCACCACTAATCCTTTTGGGTTCCGGAGTAGCGTTCTACTCGCCGAAAAGCGATTTGACACCTTGTCAGAAGTAGTTAATGCTGTATAAATACCATTACAATTATATGCACTGTTAAACACAGATGCACTGCTAGACACACATGCACAGCCAGACACTTCCTTCTATATACACAAAGGCAAAATTACACACACCCAGCTAGAGACACAACAACATGTATGCTGCTAACCACACACACGTACATACATACAAACAGCAAAACACAGACAGGAAGCAATACACATACTGCCTCAAACATTATTATGGCTATTTGTAAGGATGTTTTTCAGATGCTTGGTGGGGCATATTGAATTGCTGTTCCCAGAAAGGCAGCTGTCTTGGAAAGGCACATAAGGCTGGAGAAGAGTCGGTTATAATGCTATAATATTAACGCATTTTGTAGGTAGTGCTTCTTTCCATGGTTTGTGTATTCTTAATACTATGAATAACAAATGTTACTATTAGAAATGCAATGGCTATTGTATACAATAAGGGTCTTGCAGCCCGTCCATTTGCTTACTATTCATTGGGTTCAATATCACTTATTTGTTACTTTCTGATCGCCCAGCGTTTGCTGGCTTCACTTCTATCAACTGGGTCATGGCCAAAGTACTGAGTGCTTCAGCTGGATTGCTGTCCTTCCGATGATCGCACTGTGATTGAGGTATTTTTATTTCTTCTTCTTCCCCTGCCGTCGTTGTCCATGGTGCTTTTTCCCTCCCACCTCCCGTTGATCATGTTGCTTTCTCCCCTCCCATCCCATTGTTTGTTGTGTATTCCCTTCTCCACACAAGATCTCTGCCTTTTACTATTTCCCTCTTCTGCCCCTCCATTGTCTGTGTTACTTCTTCATCCTCCCATGCCCCTGTTGTCTGTTACCCACCACCTGCCCGTCATAAGAAAAAAAAAACACTATGGTGCTTTTTTTTGTCCCATTGCCCTTTTCGTCCCACCCTCCCGCTTGTTATCAGTGTTGCTCGTTCCTTAGTTGTCTATGTTGCTTAGCTCCACTTGCAATAACAAAAAAAGCGGTGTAACACAGCCACGACTGGCCGTGCCTTAGCACTTTTTAAATAACTTTTAGCCATGCTTCAACGTACTCTAAAACATGGCTAAGAGATTTGGTAAAGCTAGTAGCTCTTGCTTAGGCGAGACCTACTGACCTTGCCAATGCTTGTTTTTTAGGTTCCCCCATGCCCACAGTACATTTCAACGGGTTTGCCCTGTCAGAAAATATCACAGTAAAAGCTGCATGGGTGTGACAATTATCACACAACTCATAATTGTGATTCGTGTGCAAATAGTTGGCACAGGGATCAGAATTTAGCCCTGAACTCGTAGGCGAACATTGGTATTGGAATGTTCCTTGCATGAGGACAGGAGGATATATAACGCACAGTGTTCTAGGAAAAGACTTAAAACAGACCAATCACAAGATTGTAAAAACTGATCCCTGAAACTTTCATTTCTTTAAGTTTAGTTTTTATGAACATTCAGAAAACATGACATTTTTTACTTTAACTTCTAGATTGGATAAATTAGAGATCTTCCCCTGGGGAAGGAAGGGTAGCTATGGACAAAATGCTTTGACAAGTACATAACTGATAGCTCAGCTAATTAATCATAAGAATAAACACAACGTGAATGTAGGTATTACCACAAAATATATTAAAATTACACTTTAAACCAATCACCAATAATAAAGACTAATTAACGATTTTATATGCCTAAAGGTGAGTTTTGGGCATTTCAAAACAGCAATTGTTGAGGTTCTTCCTGGTGGACATTCTGCTACGAACTTGGAACTGATTGAACAAAAACGTTTTACAAATTACTTTTTACTGCAGGCACCAATTGTTGAAGATGAAGTTGGGATCCCAACAAATGATCTGAGGCTCTGTAGCCTTCCTGTTTTGAACAGTTGTCATACTGACGAGCATGGCAACTGCACTTCTCTTTCTGTTCCGGTCCACCTTGGCTCCTCAACCAAAACCAGCAGCTTTGAGTCAGCAATCAGGGAGTCAGTGATGTCCTGTGAGAGATCTACCAGCAAGCATCCAGAAGGTGTTCAACAAAGCAGGTCTCAAACAGGTTACTACTATAAGTGACAAACGTTTTCCAATTCACCCCACTATTTAAGTTTTGGCAGAACCCTGCTTCTACCGAAATTGTCTAACAAATGGCTCATTCATGTCGCAGACTGCTTCTTTCACTCAGTTCCGTAATCGCGTTCAGACTATAGAGAGGTGATCGGCCCAGTCAGTGCTGCCCGTTCTCCTTCTCATGAGGCTTGTGAACCTCACATGATAACTCACACACTGACAGCCACACCACCCATCTCTGCTCATAGATTACATCTGAAAAGTGTCTATGGGGGAGTAAGGGATGGGACGGAAGAATTTACAAGGGCAACCACAGCAGAGCAAAGTGAATGTTAAGGGCCTTCAGTTTTTAGTTGCTCTGCCTCAAAATCATGAGCCCTACCTTTCTGCTTATCCTCTGTTCCATTTATAGCTTGTTCGCCTGAAACACCACACCTTCGGTAAATAATGTCAACTTTACTTTCCCCACTTCTGTCTCCACCGACCACACCAGGAGAGATAGGGATCATGGGATAAGAGGGTCAGAGGATTGGGATGGGTGGCAGATTACTCAGATGTATCAGCAGCTGGGTCTTTTCAGGAACTACCTCTCCTCTAGACATCGCCAGGCACTTCAACTTGGAATGTTAGAACAGTTGTTTTAGGGTTTTGTTTTTAGTTGACTAGTTCAGCATTGCATTATAACATCTTATTCCCTGATGTCCAGAATTAGAGCCATTCCACTAGTCACCAATGCCAGGCTTTTTCTCCAGTCCTCGTAATCGGACATACCATTTTGAGTTTCTAGATCCAGCTAGTGCCAAGACAGGAGCTTGTTGGTCATGATCTCAGCAAGGACGGGCCAGTGGATCTGGAAGTGGTGCATGGGGTCACTAATGCCATCCCAGCCGCTAAGAATGATGTGGGGTTATGTGCAAGACCACGTGGGACATAGACTGTAGACAACTGAAAAAGGCCAAGATATTAGAAGAGGGAGTCCCACAAAGGCGAAGAAGCAAATATGGACACAGGTTGGGTTTTTGCGCAGCTCACCTGCACTTGAAGGCTGATCTTCGGCAGCCCTAAGGTGGGACTGTGAGATCTTAATGGTGCTTGGTGTTTTCCGCAGCAGGACAGGCCGAAAGGGCTTCTTTATGGTATCTGATTTAGATCTAACTTTAAGGACATAGGAGCACACATTTTCATGTTCAGGCAGCACCACAGCAAGTGTGCCCAAACAGATGTGCCTCAATAGAGATCTTCCCTTTGCTGTAAATATGCTCAGCCATTGGCAATTTCACCAAAATAAGCGGCAGAAGGAGAAGAAAAGCTGCAACTGAGGTTGGGAGGGCACACACAGTGACCAAGCCATAGAACAAAGGGCGTAACAGAGGAAAGACCATGTTACAGAAAAGATATACGCTGATATTGGACAACCACCTTTAAATGGAGAGAAATGCATTGGCTGAAGAAGTGCAGCAGAGAATGATAAATGCAACAGAAGAGAAATTTGAAGCTGGAGAGAAAAGTGATTAAACCAAGGAAGAACAAAGCGTCAGGAGACAAAAATGTGCAACAAAGGAAGTATAATGGAGCAGGAGAGAAGGGTGGTGTAACCATGGAAGTACAATAGACTAGGAGAGAAAGATGGGGTAACCAAGGAAGAATTAAACAACAGGAGTTATTGCACATACCAGAATTGAAAAGGCCACGGGTAGTGAGGCCTATAGTAGAAGTTAAAAGGAAGCAGGGAAATAACAGCAATCAGAAAAAAAGATGCACAGATCATGACAGCAAAACACAGGAAAAAGGGAGACAGCCGTGAAGCTGAAGAGAGTGCTGGGATCAAATGTGAAATGGGCAAAGCAAGACGTGTAGATAAGAAGAGTTGTGACGAAACAAGGGGAGAGAAAGCCATGCTAGGATTAAACCAAAACATGAGAAGGGTGCAGGTGGACATGGAACATTAGGAAAAGAACAACACAAACAGAAAAGGAATATGGTGGAAAATGGTTATACTGGCCAGAAGAGAAATGGCATGGTTATACAGACTGCATTATGGAAAACTGTAGGCATTTCAATGAGAAGAAGCTAATGTCTACTAAGAAATGGAAAGGACCAAGGATCAAGAGATTATAAGATCTTAGACTGTCAGTTAATGCTGTAAGGTTCAGAGATTCATGAAATCTGGGAGAAGACAAAAAGTGGCTAAAATACAGGGAAGGAAAAGCATCCAATTGAGTTTGGAGAGGAGGGGCGAGGCACAGAGCTTTTGGAAGATGAGGTAAGGATTCTTGGAAGGAGGAATGATACAAAACCAATGATTTAATGGAAAGATGAGGGCCCTAGAGGTCCTGGAATGGAAGAGACACTAGATGATCTAAAATATGTGAGGAGGCCAGGGATCACAGGGAAAAGGCGATCATTTAGTCCTGCTTCAAATAAGACCTGTGCTTTGACGGAAAAGACAGGAAAGACGTATGACACTGTTTACCCCACCTTCTCTTGCTCTGTCTCTGTAGGTGATCTAGCAGTCCATCATGTGGGGACAGATAAAAGTGTTCCATCCTCAGCTTTTACAAGCGTTTACAATGAGAGAAAAAGTCCGACTTTCCTGAGCTTGTGGAGGAACGTTCTCACTTCACCCTTGTTTGGAACAGCAGTTGTTGTGGTGTATCACAAAATGGTCACTCTTGTGTCCCGGTGACAGTAGCCTCCCAATCATTGCCTTTCACACTACTGTATTACATTCCAAGACAGGAGGAAACAGTTACTTTGCTCATTCCCAGCCCCTCCCCTTTCTTCCACAGCACTTTTTGCAAAAACACCCCAAATTTGCTTATTTGTTTCTCCAGTGTTCTAGAGTCCTATAATCTTTAATGAGTAATGAAAGTAATACCTAAAGGGGAGGCATGACAGAACCACAACATAACCCTCTTTGACTTTGGCATCACTGGATGAGGCCTCTTAAGACGTGGGGAAAAAACTAGAGATGTGCATAACTGGTAACTCCATCCACTTTCAACTCCATGTAGTTTTGGTGGCTGAGCTTTCTTGCTGATGCCAGATGACCAGCACCACTGTGATGTTGTCCATCTCACTCTCTGATTCCTTTTTGCATCTTGTGTGAGAGGTGCCTCTATAAGGAAAGTCTCTCCACTAATCGTTTTTCACCATTGGTAAACTTCTATGTCCATCCTCTTGTTTTTCCATATGGGAACCTGTGAAACAATTATGGACTACACCTACCATTAAAACGGACACTTTATAGCCCCAGCCTTGTGCTTTTGCTGTTCGTCACCACACATAAGAAAGTGTATTTCATTATTTGCACCATTAGATGCAAAAGTTTAGCATACTGCTCTGATTTCTGTTCTCCATTTGGGCTCACATGTTATTGGAAAATAGTGAGCAAAGGACAGTGATAGCGCAATGGAATTGCTGTTCTGAATGTCTTACGTTCCTCAGCCATGTACATGTCCAACGGACCGTTGATGTCTGTGTGGCTCTTAGACACATTTCAATGGTTTGACAGAAAAAATATTGTAAAAATCAGTAAAATACTGAGGAACTCAAACAATAATATGCGGGCTGGCAGATAAGGCGATTCCACTATCAGGCAGAATTGTTCCTATAAATCTCTATAAAGGAGGCCCATGAGGTTCTACAATCAGTACTTTAGAGGTATTCCACCTTAACACTGACTCCAGAAAATCGTGCTAACAGAATATCATGGACTGAATGTCAAGGTCCAAAATATCATGAGGTAATTCTAAATAGGTAACTTTAGGTTTACTTTACTTAACTCTAATGTATCTTGACTCTGTGTCTGTGTGTATATATATATATATATATATATATATTTATATATATATATATATAATATATATAAAAAGTAGTGGCGCTTGCCACTAGGTAGTTATAGTTAGGACCTAGTTTCCATAGAAAAAGCGGTTTTTGTTTTGCTAATAAGTTTGGTACCGTTTGATGAATCTTCACGAAAATTTCAAAACATATACTTTGCAGTTTCTGTCTTGAAAGTTTCGGGGTGATCTGTTAAGCGGGGACCGAGAAAAAGAGGGAGTTCGAAATTGCGTTTTCCCCATTCATTTTTACATAGGGCCTTTGGACACGCCTACAGCCCGAACCGCTGAACGGAATTACACCAAATTTGGCACATAAGTAGATTCTGTTGCACAGATCACACTTTTTGTGATTTGGTGTAAATCTGTTCTGTAGTTTCGGAATAATTTAAGGTCCAAAAATATAGATATAGAGAGGAGAGGATCCTCTGTGGATCTACCGGGGGTCGATCTGCGGGTCCACGCTCCACAAGACGAATCTGATTGGCTGGCTGCAACCTGTCAGAAAAGTTGCAGCCACCAATTTCTTAGTTGCGTCGGCTTGGCGGTGAAAAAAGAAGAGAGAAAAAAAAACATAAAGGGGCAGGACCCTGACCCTCCATAGGACTCAGAGGTCACTCTTGGGCAAAAATTGACCAATTACATCCTTTTTTTAAATCTGATTTGCTTAGCCATGGTTTGACCCACGGATTCGCAAATCCACTTGAGAACTTGTGACTCCAGAGAAATATTGAAAAAACACCCACTGTATCCAAACTCATGCTGCGCATGGCCAAAGGTTCATGCAGGATGGTTGGCTGCTGGGCCTGGCCAAAGGCAGGCCCTGTGGCCAAACTGTGCCGTGCACGGTCAAAGGCTGCGTGTGTCGCTGCTTACATTCACATGCTAAAAAACATAGAAATTCACTGAAAAAACAAAGGTTACAAGGACGTTATAGTTAGGTTCTGAATGTACTGGCAGAAAACCTTAAAAATTCAGCAGTTATAGTTAGAGTTATTTCAAATAACTGTACACCGCGCCCTAAGGTAACTATAACTCGCACCTTCACCATGCACAGCTAATTACTCCACATTTTATATCACTGATGGCACCTTCTGTGGCATTTTTGATATAATCTCTGCAACATTTGCAATAAAATTATTGATCAGAAAACTGTGCATGGCAAGGGCGCAAGTTATAGTTACCTTAGAGCGCAAGTTATAGTTATGTAACTATAACTGCTGAATTTCTAAGGTATTGTGTGAGTAAATTCAGAATCTAACTATAAAGTTATAAGTCTGTGTATATGTATGTATATATATATATATATATATAGTGGCATAATTAGGGTTACCAGAGAAAGGAATTCCTCTGATTCTTGCCCCTTAATAACTTGCACCTGTTTGATGAATCTTCATGAAACTTTACAGACCTATTCTGACTTCTACATTGGAAGATGATGAAATGTTTTTCGGCAAACGGTCAAGGTGAAGCAAAAAGGTGTGTTTGTGTCTGGGGGGGTTACGGGGTCCCAAAACAGGCTTCGACCCCAAAGCATTTCACATAGACTTATTATTATGGATGTAGCAGCAAAACAGCTGAACAGATTTATATGAAATTTGTCAGGATTATACATCCACAGGTGCAGGTGTGCAGGTGATCCTTTTTGGTACTATAGGTAAGTAGGATAAGAATTTTTTTAAGTTGTAAGGTATTTTAACTTAGTGATATGTGTTGTCAAGGTATTTTATAGAAGTACCACAATAGTTAGCAATGACAATTCAGTACAAGATTGGCTAATGACTGGCTTTACAAAATTAAAGGCAGTCATCTTGTTTTCAGTGCAGCTTGACTGTGTTCTGGGTTACGCCTTCAGATCTAGGTAAGTATTAGGTTTGGTATTTTTCCCTTACCTTTTACCAAGTTAGTACTTGGTAGTAGGTAGGGAAAATATTTGTACATTTCTGTTTCTCGAAAAAAAAAATTATGGTGTACCGTAGTACTGCCTCATGACTACTGCAGTACCAAAAAAGAGTTAAAAAAATATAAATAAGTTAAAAAATAATACACTATTTTACAAATATAGTTTATTAAAGTGTATTTTCTATTATTAACATGTTTAAATGTGCACTAAAGCGTCGACAGAGTAGCACAGTAATATATATATATATATATATATATATATACATATATATATATATATATAAATATATATAAGTGTATATTCAAGGTACAAAGGTACGTAGATGTGGAGTTAATAGTTAAAAATAGTACATCTGGTTCATCTATACTTACCTATATACATTTATTCTCTGAACATTTTGTCCTTGATTTTTTTACCACAATGTTTCTGGTTACAATATTTCAAACTACGTCCCCTTAAGAGTGAATTGGAGGAGTTGCCCCCAAGATGTGTTAAGGACATTGTTATATGTGGTAATGTAGTCTCCTGAAATCTTTAGAAGTCACTAAAACTGACACCTTGGTGACCGAGTCTATAGGGTTTTTTCAGGCTGTAATGAATATGACTTTGCTGAGGTTAACCTTGGCCACAGACTACAGTTGATTAGATTCCATTGATGTCTGTGGTGGGGTGGTTACTGACGATGTAATTGAGAGTCCATTTAAGTCTGTGGTAACCATTGAACCTGGCCATTCGAGGGGAAAGAGTGAGGTTCACAGTAGTTCATGTTGGTCCCCCAGTGCTTGCTACAAGAGAGCACGCTAAAGTCTTTGGAGGCCATCTTGGTTGGCTATGAGAGATGCCTCACTGATCTCAATTGAGAACATTGTGACTTGTCATGATGGGAACCAACTGAAATCAGTTGTAGAGCTGTTCATTGAAAGAGACTCCATTGTTATCCATCTGTTTGGCTTTGCCATGAGGGATGGTACTCAGAGTCTATGGCACTGATGTAATGGACAATAGTCTAGAGTCCAGACTGACTGAGTTCTGTCAGTCAATTTAAGTTCAGTGACAGAGGCACTTATTTCCAGTGCACAAGGCACTGACAAATTAGTTAGATGTAATCTGTCCCAACTGTTATCAAAGGGAGACAATTGTGTCTATCTAGTCTTGAAACCTATTGAGAAGCTCACAAGTTTTCTTCTCCACTAGTTCCCGGATTTTTTTGAGGCGTTTCTCGTTGGCTGTCCGTACGTAACTGGTGGGATCCAGAACAGCCATGCCTTCATGGACCTCACCCATGATGATCAGTGGGCCATCCTCAGGTGTCATGTTGGGGCATGGGCAGTTCCAATCCATGTCTGTCAGAGTCACTTCCAGGTATTTGATATTAAAGAACTCAAGCCCCATGTTATCATCTTTCAGAACATCTTCTAAAGCAAAGCGGGCAATACCTGTATCCTGGTCTTCAATGATTTCCATTAGTCTCCCCACAATGGCAAAGTCACTGCGGCAGAAACTGAGTGCCATTTTGCTCCGGAGCTTGCAAGCTTTACATTGTAGTGACCGGGGGAAAGGGCACATGTCCTCACAGGCCTCTCGGCTTTCAAAACTGTTATCGTTGCCTTCACAACCTCCATAGATGAAGGAGTGGCACTGCCGCATTAGGTTGTTGTATGTCCAGCGCGGCTCCCAATTCTTACATGGGCCCTGCACCACTGGCAATGCACAGGTATTGATAGCGTTGTTCATGCAAGATATTCGGCACTCTTCATAGGTTTCAAAATTGTTCTTATTCCCGTTGCAGCCACCATACCTAAACGTGGAGCATGTCCCTTTCTGAGAGTTAAAGAACCAGCGCACATGGTTGTTATGGCAGTCACGTCGGTCAGGTTCCTTCTGGCACTCGGCTGTCGGGAACTGAGAGGTTCTTATCGACTGGCTGTCTCTTAAATGTTCTCGCTTGATAATTGATAGGGGGAAGTCGGCCCGCAGCAGCCCCGCTGAATTTCTGGCAGTGCAGGTGTAGATTCCAGCATCTTCCTGTTGGGCATTGTAGATGACCAACTGACCGATGTTGGTCACTACCACATTGCCGTAAAGCTGGTCTGGCCTCATGATGAAATTCTCTTCGTGGTCACTTTGCTTCTCCCAAGTTATATCTGGTCGGGGACGGCCACTCACATCACACTGAAAGCTTACAGTACCACCTGTGTAAACAGACTGGTGTTGTGGATTGTGGTAGAGGGCGGGAGGGACTGGAATCTCCTGTGGTAACAAAGGTGTTGGGTGCATTGTGGTATCCGGGGGCCCCGGGCTTGTGCTGGGCCAGGAGAAGATAAACTTACAAGCCACCACACTCAGACTGATACCCCTTATACAGGCTTCAGCGTCCATGTAGCACTTGTTGTAGTAGGTGAGACCATCAGAGGCACACGTGAAGCTTGGCTCCTTCTCGCAGCGATCCCGGCATTTGCAGATGGGATGGCCATCCCACATGTCACAGTCCGACCCCTGCTGGGTGCAGACAAAGCTTTCACAGGAGGCCCCTCGTGATGGGTCTGAAGAAGAGAAGCTCCCATCAGTGTAGCGAGCTGCAACACAGCTCTGCAGTCCACAGACGTTAGTGCAACACTTCTCAAAACCTTCGCAGTCCTAAGGAAAGAGAAGAGAAGAATCATTTGGAGCATGAGTTCCAGTTATTACACAGATTCCAAATGCCATTAAATGTCCGGTTTGTTTACAAATACGGCAATTTTCGCTGAATTTATGGCCCAACAAGCACGCACATTCTGTGTGGTCTTCTTTAGGGCTTGATGATGGTTGCAAAAGACCATGGTCAAAGAAAACTCGAACCAATAAAAGCAAACCTGAAGAAGCAGCACTACTTCACAAAGCATAAATCAACAGTGAAATCAAAGTGATAGGAAACACACAACTCAAAAGTAAGTGCACGCCAGTTCTTGTTGCATGTCTTCACTCCTGGAAATCATATTGTATTTTTAGGAGAAACTAAATGGCAACCTTTACAGACGGAGGTCCAGGCACAAAGCCTTTTTCTAGCTGTTCCTGCCAAGATAATGCAAAGTACTCCTGACATTTTGTTAGTCTTTCTGCCACGATGGTGAAAGATTTCTTCAGAATTCTCGTGTTTTGTTTCTTTTTCGTATAGCAGTTCTTTCTCTTGAAAATTCACGAGATTCTTCACCCCTCCCCATCATTTACCCCTCAAGAGCTTTCCTGTTCTTCCCTCTTCTCATGGATGACTGACATTACTTTACAAGTATCCTATAGGATTATGGGTGTTTGAAGTTTTATTAGCTTGCTAAACTTTTCTAAGTTTCTGAGTTTTACACTTTGCAAAGTCTGAAAACGTGAACTCCTATGTTAGTTCACGTGAGGTTTACACGTTTTGAGAGTCAAAATGGCTATGTCAGGTGTCTGTTTCCACTATTCCACCACTTGCAATACTTTTTGTTGTTCATAGTGGAGGCTGTGTCCGTGTAGGTTGGGTGTCTCAGCAGGACCGTATGCCTCATGGGATTTGTAGTGCAAGGCCCTTGGTGTTCACCAAGCTGGCACCTTGCCCAGGCCTGACTAGCTAGTGTGTGTGTGGTAGCATTCACTACACTGACAGGTCGCAACTGAGCTTGGGCAAGCCACTCAAATAGGCAGCTGTGGCCTTACGGTGCTCATGCTTCGGTGAACATGCAGCTTGGGAAACTTCCTCGATCCCAGACACAATACCCACCACCCAAAATACCTGGGTAGACGCGCCGGGTAAGTACTCAGCTCCTGGTGTCTCACCTCTGGCACTTCGGCTCACACACCTGCCATGCAAACTATAAATCAAACACCTGCATGGCAGGCATGGGTTCTAAGGTCGCAGAGCTAACCAAAACTGGGTAACTTTATAGGTTTGTCAGTTTTCTTTTATAACTATAACTGCACCTTAACTGTGTTTTATTGAGTTAATGTTATACATGGGATAAAGTACACTCTACTGTACATGATACGGATATTGCAAGTCACTTAGGAGCCATAGAAGTCAGATGAAACTTGCCATATTATTTTAACGTACACCATCTCCATTCCCACAAATCACCTAAATCCTTTCTGTTTTTCTCTTTCACATGAAAGAGATAGTATGGTTGCAGACATGAAGAATAAAAGCAGAATCTGTAATGCAAAATCAAACACACGAAAAAGCTGTTATTTTTTCAAACAATATCATACTCCGTTTAGTGTAAACAAAATTTGTAAAAATGGAGTAGCTCACAATGCATAGAAATATGCAAAGAAAATCTGTCTTTCCTGTCAAGACATGTAGCTTGCAAAAATAGACATGTTGCCATATATATTTTCTTTCTGCTGATCACTAGACATTTCTTATCTTCATTGTTTAAACTGCCACTGTAATTAAGCTCTGGGTCCTGCCTTTCACCTTGGTTGCTGGTTCTGGGTGGACGCATTGTCATGTCAGAATTCAACTGTAAACAGTTATTGCAGTTATGTAAAACACATACTCACACACTCTGTGCTAATAACCTTTGTGCAATTAGAGAAATCCTCCCAAAACTTTCCCAACAAATTCCATGACCAGAATTGCACCAACTTTAGCAGAAAGCTAGATCTTTATCCAGAAACTGTAATTTTTGTAATTTGGTGTAAATCCATTTAGTAGTTTGTGCGAAATTTAGGTTTAAAAATAGATTTAGAATTATAATGTTCTGATTGGCCAAGGGGGTCTTATTGGAGCAAGAGATATGACTAGTCTCAGTGTCCTGAAAATGTTATGAAAGGACATAATTGGGAAAGTCATTCTGACCCCGTAACCCTTGTGTGTGTGGTGGGCGTCTGGTCAAGAGTGGCCTCCGGTGGGGCAAAAATGATAAAAAAAACTATTTTCAGCATCTCAACCCCTAAACAGAACCACAGGACAGGCTGAATTTATTTTTTCTTTTAAAAAAAAGCTGGATGCAGTATTTTATTTTAAATCCACGGTGTGAGTTAGGGCTCGGGAGTTAGCGCATCTTTAAATTTATGTTATAATTCTGGGGATGGGTGGTTGTGTGTGGGGGCCCCACTCCCAGAGCCACCTTTTGGCAGTGTGGACCCCATCTCTCGAGGCCCAACACAAGAACATCCTGGGACCCCATTCCCTGGGACAGAAAGGAAAAATAAAGTGCTCACCAACCCACCATGTCTGTGGGCCAGGCACACTCCACTCCTACTGCAGGTACAAGATTTCAGTCTCTGTTTATCACCCCATTCTTTCCCAACTCTATGACATGTTTGGAAATGATGGGGTGACAGGTTGGTCAGCATGTAGATTCGGGCACTGCAGTGCAGCGCCCATGGTTAACTTTAGCAAGGATGATTTCACCAACCTTGGATGAGCTCTCTGATGGCTGCTGAGGGTGCCTTTGTGTGCCTGCAACAGTCATCAGACAGTGCCCCTAGCTGCCACAGTCTGTTGCTGAACCTGAAGTAGGTCGGTATTTGCCTTTATTACACCAATACTGAATAATAGATTATTATTCATTCTTGGTGTAATAACACAAAATGGACCAGGAAATAAGGACCATGTAGCCCTGGAGCCTATAATGGACAGCCACCACTGTATTGAACCATATTACACATTGTACCTACTGCGTTTTTATATTGCATGTTTATTTTGGGGTACTTTGCTTAAAAGAGGCGTTGTTTCTGATGGGTTTCGCTACCTGGAGGTATAGATGACCACAAATCCTTAAACGGAGTGGGACTAGAATGTACACCTACAATTAGACAATGATAGAAGATTTCAGATTCTTGGCCTCCTACCGGTATTCTCTCTAGGTAGGTCAGCCATGTTTAAGATGGTGAAACACCTGTGTCTGCTTTACTAACTGCAGAGCTATCCCTATCCCATTCAGAGACCTTCTTTCTGTCTCTGAATGCACAGCTACTGGGCTTCCTTTGAAATCACCAAAGTGCAGGGTTCACGTTGTCCAAATGTTTTAAATTCAGCTTTGAGGATGGCATAGCAACACTGAATATTGTATCTTATTAGAGGGCCTCGCAGCTGAGGATCTTGAATGACTGGTGGTTTGGTGGGTTTTGCGATCCGGCCTATGCCTCAGAAGGGTGGGCACAGAATGTAATGCAAATATCACTCCTCCTTTATGGAGGTGCCATTCTGCAACTCCTCCCTTCACTGATACAAGGGGCCATATTTATACTTTTTGACGCAAAACTGCGCTAACGCAGTTTTGCGTCAAAAA
Organism: Pleurodeles waltl; assembly: GCF_031143425.1. Classification (NCBI taxonomy): domain Eukaryota; kingdom Metazoa; phylum Chordata; class Amphibia; order Caudata; family Salamandridae; genus Pleurodeles; species Pleurodeles waltl. The sequence continues at coordinate 310,131,359 of NC_090449.1, read as the reverse complement.
AATTAGCGCCGGCTAACGCCATTCTGAAGCGCCATGCGGGCGCTGTATTTATTCAATGACGTTAGCCGGCGTTAGCCGCCGGCGCTGCCTGGTGTGCGTGGAAAAAAACGACGTACACCAGGCAGCGCCGGCGTAGGGGGAAAATGGAGTATGGGCGTCCTAAAATGGTGCAAGTCAGGCTGAGCCAAAAAAATCGCCTCAACCCGTTTTGCGCCATTTATTTTCACTCCCAACCCCCATAGAAATTACTCCTGTCTTAGCAAAGACAGGAGTCATGCCCCCTTGCCCAATGGCCATGCCCAGGGGACATATGTCCCCTGGGCATGGCCATTGGGCATAGTGGCATGTAGGGGGGCACAAATCAGGCCCCCCTATGCCACAATTTTTTTTTTTTTTTAAATACTTACCTGAACTTACCTTAATGTCCCTGGGGTGGGTCCCTCCATCCTTGGGTGTCCTCCTGGGGTGGGCAAGGGTGGCAGGGGGTGTCCCTGGGGGCAGGGGAGGGCACCTCTGGGCTCATTCTGAGCCCACAGGTCCCTTAACGCCTGCCCTGACCCAGGCGTTAAAATCCGGCGCTAATGCAGGTTTTTTAGACCCGCCCACTCCCGGGCGTCATTTTTGCCCGGGAGTATAAATACGACGCATATGCATCGGAGTCATTTTTTAAGACGGGAACGCCTACCTTGCATATCATTAACGCAAGGAAGGTGTTCACACAAAAAAATTACGCTAACTCCATGAACTTTGGCGCTAGACGCATCTAACGCCAAAGTATAAATATGGAGTTAGTTTTGCGTCGAAAAAAACAACGCAAATTCGGCGCAAACGGAGTATAAATATGCCCCAAGGTGTTTAGAGCTTGGAGTGACACTCAAGTCCCTTGGCTGGTCCTGCTGTCTTACCCGCAAGACTCCCTTGTGGTACGGCACATGGCTCAGGGTAGTAGTAGCACTGTTGGGCTTCAGGTTCTGGAACATGATTGGTAGATCCAAACTGGGAGATTTGGTCCATTTGGTGTCACTAAAGTCATTTGTTGAGCTGCAGGGAAAATTTGATCTTTAACACTCAAAGTTTTACTGCTACCTGAAGATCTGATACACGCTTGTCCTCCGCATCTCTGACCTTGATGACATTCCATAAGACATCCGAATGGAGGCCAAAGTCTTGCTGACACACATCTAGCAGCATTAAATGCCCCTCATATACAAATCCCTCAAGGTCAACACCCCAGACTCCTTTGTCCAACTACAGGGGTCATGGGTATACTTGGGTGCACTTGATGATCACGACTGTAGAAAATCCCTAGCATCCTCTATCACAAAGATGATATAACTTCTCATTTCCACTCCATTCAGTTAAAATGCTTGTGTCAAGCTTACTTCTTGAGGGAGCTGCTGTGGAAAATGGGGGCAATAGAGCCTGCAGGTTGGAGAAGCTATATGGTGCCTGTGTAGCAGGCTCAGTTCACAGCTGTCCCCATCGCCACAGCCCGAAGCCCAAGGACACTGACCCATTGGGGAGGGATGAAGCAGTTCATTGATTCCCTCAATACCCACCGCTTAGCACTGTCTGGCGATGTCCAGCACGCTTTACGACTTTGTGGCATGACTGCAGCATGATCGGCCCACACGGATTATGGTTCTGGAGCCGACGCGCTACCTTCCCCGGGATGGCCTTGAAGAACGCCTCTCCACTGTTTTGTGCTCTCTGCGCTATTCTTCTGGCCCCTCGTGTCTTGTGGGCGATCAGCGGCTTCTCCCTTTGGCGCCCTGCGACAACAGGCAAGGCATTGAGGCCCATATTTATACTTTTTGACGCAAACCAGCAACGGCGCTGGTTTGCATAAAAAATGTTACCGCGGGCTAACGCCATTCCTACGCACCATGCAGGCGCCTTATTTAAGGAATGACATTAGCTGGCGCTGCGGACTGGTCAGAGTAAAAAAAAATAACTCAAACCAAGCAGCGCCGGCGTAGGGGAAAATGGGGGTTGGGCGTCAAAAGATGGTGCAAGTCAGGTTTGAGGTAAAAATCATGCCTCAAACCGGACTTGCGCCATTTTGTGACGCACAACCCCCATTGAAATGACTCCTGTCTCACCAAAGACAGGAGTCATGCCCCCTTGGCCAATGGCCATGCCCAGGGGACGTCTGTACCCTGGGCATAGTCATTGGGCATAGTGGCATGTAGGGGGGCCCAAATTAGGCCCCCCTATGCCACTTTAAAAAATAAAAAAAAATACTTACCTCAACTTACCTGGGATGGGTTCCCCCCATCCATGGGTGTCCTCCAGGGGTGGGCGAGGGTGGCAGGGGGTGTCCCTGGGAGCAGGAGAGGGCACCTCTGGACTCCTTCCATGGTCAGAGACCATGGAAAGTGAGCCCACAGGTCTCTTAACGCCTGCCCTAACCCAGGCGTTAAAAAATGGCGCACATCAGGCTGTGCGCTATTTTTTAAGGCCCGCCCTCTCCTGTGCGTCAAATTGACACAGGAGTATAAATAAGGCGCCTCAGGCCTTAAAGTCATTTGTTGGGCGGAAACGCATACCTTGCATGTCATTAACGCAAGGCAGGTTCCCGCATCCAAAAAATGACTCACGCAGAGGAATTTTGACGTCCGCGGGCTCGGGCGTCAAAGTTTAAATATGGTGCACGGTTTGCGCTGAATGTGCGACAAATGTTTGATGCACATTCGGCGCAAACAGAGTATAAATATGCCCCCGAATATGCCTGACAGAGGCACCAAGAACACGAAGAGTCACTCTACGGCTGGCGCAGCACTCGCCCCACTGGGTATCGGGCAGACCTCGGGATAAGAAGAAATGGAAGAGACATCCAGTGTTGGGTTACGGCCTGGTATCAAAGAAACTACAGAAAATGGGCTGGCAGCCCACCTAGTCAGTCAGTAAGATCTCCCACTCTTCTCAGCCTCCCATCACTTCCATGGGCGCTGAAACTGATATATGAATGAATCTGCACCCCTGATACCCCACGGAAGCCCAGACATTAAAACCCCCTGTGCAGTCTGATGATGACGCTGTGGATGCCAAGAGTAGACAGAAAAGCCCTGCAAACTATTGGGGAGCTCCTGCTAAGGACCCAACAGGCAAAATGCTTTCAGGTACGGGGGTATGTTGAAGCAAGCACTGCTGGGTTAGGCCATCAGGGGGATCTTATCTGTTTTTCTGAGTGAAGGCAGACTGGCGACCCTTTGGAAGGCAAGATCACTTTAAGCCAGTCCTTGCTGCAATTACAAGCGGCAGCAAGCTCTATGGTACTGTCACCAGGACCTGCACAGGGGAAGGTACATAGTATGGCTGGGTCTACCAATGTTGGTGACAAGTTCTTCTCCTTAACTGATGACTCTGACTTTTCCAACCTCAGCGGTGTATCATCCGCAGACAAGTCTGTTTCAGATTCTAGTACTAGCAGCCTGGTGGGCAAATTGATGGCTACAATTAAGTGTGCTTGTGGCGGCGGAGTGTGGAGGAAAAAGGGGGGAAAGAATGGGGGGGCCTTTGATGAGAACGTGACCCATATGTTAAAATAGGATGACTCAGCCACACAGCAGGTGTACCCAGAGGGACAAAGCCTAACGGGCCCATCGCAAACATCACAATCCTCGATCGGTGCCCTGATAGACTCTCCTGAAGCCAAGGAACCTTTGCCCTCTCTTATTCTCCAATCCGTAAAGCAACTTCAAGAGGATGTGCGCATTGAAAAACACTGCACGCGCCTTGCGTCTAAAAAATTAGAGCCATTAAGAAAGTGAATAAAACCTGCTCTGAAATCGGCGAGCAGATTACCACCGTCGAAGAACACACCGTGATGCTTGAAATGGGGATGGGCTCAGTTAAAGCCCAACAAGGGTCACATGAATTTCAGTGAACAGATGTAATGTGGAAATTGGAGGAATTTGAAAATCGCCAGCGAAGAAATAATCACAGCTTCCTGGGGATTGCTGAAGGAGCTTAGGGCAATGATATAAGAAGAGAGTTCAATGGCCATTCTTTCCTTGTTAGAGCCGACTTCTGCCATTCTATGATGGAATGGCGCTGGGGCCTCAAACAACTTTTCAATACATTGCAAAAGTTGGGAGGGGAAGTCTTCCTGTTGAACCCCGCTTGCCTCAAAGTAACCATAAGGAGAAAACCCGGACTTTCTTGTCAGAAGTTAAAGCCAAGGAATAGTTGAAGGAACTGGTGATCAGTGCCTCCATGCATGATTAGGATTGGTGGCACTTTTCCTGCTTTTTTTATACTACGGCTACTTTGTTGGCATAAATGCTTCTAATCTGGTCTAGAATCTTGGTATTTGGGAGTTGTTGTCGCTCTCTAATCCCCTCTGTCCTTTTCGCCTCATGGTTATTGGTTATGGGTAACGGGTTGGGTGGCAGCAATGGGAATGTTATCGGATGGTCATTCTTCAGGTTGTAAGACCTGATTGCTCAATTCGGTGGAGGGCGGTGGGGGCTTTGGTGGGGGGTTGGTTGGTGGGGGGGCAGATGGGCAAGGAAGGCGTGGGTTGGGGGCGAGAGGTTGGTGCTGGGGAAGAGGGGTGAAGGGTCTTCACAAGAGCTAAATTACATTGTTTTTGTCAGGCAGATTCCCTTTCTATATCTTTTATAAGTTCTGTTTACTTTGGGGGTTGTCTGGTCACGGTTCTTTCTCATTGGGCTCACATCATTAGCAATATTCGAGTAGCTACGGTTAACATCTGCGGGCTGAATGATGTCAAGAAATGCCAAAGGATTGCTATAGAGCTCCAGGCACTAAAGCCCAACACTGTATGTCTCCAAGAGACTCATATTGAAGCCTCAGACGAGGGATCCTTGAGACCCTCGGGCTCCATTTAATCAGAGGGGCCTCGTTCAGGGCTCGGACGCGAGGAGTGGCAGTCCTCGTGAGAAGGCAGCTTTTTAGTATCAAGCGCTCATGAGTTGTTAGCCAGGGGTGCTGGGTAATAACAGAATATCACCTCCCAAACAGGGCATTTACTCTTTGTTCAGTACACGGCGACATCTCTGACAACCCGATGGTGTTTGGCTCAAAAAGGAACTTGCTTTGTGGCCTCCACCTATTAATCTTTGTGGAGATTTTAATAGAAGTATCTCGGGGGACTGCTACCAGGGTAATGGTCGAAAATATCCGAATTGAGACCTAGGGTTTTCCGCTCTTTGTGTGATTTGATTCACAATCACGGATTGGTGGATGTCTGAGGGATAAAATGCCTTTGGACCCCAGGCTTATGTACTATTCTGACCCACATCAGAAATATGCACAATTCAATTATTTCCTGATCGCATGCTCTTTTATCTGGGACTGTAAAATTTAGAAGTTCCCATGCTTCATCCCTGACCATAATCCTCTTGTGCTAGTTATCACGTTCAAGGGCTGGGAAAGACAGGCCCCGAAATGGAGCTTTGAGCGTGCTCTCTTACTGGATGAAGATTACATAAACACTATCAAAAACTGGATACCCATCTTTATGAAAGAAAATACCAGTAGTGCACGTGAAGGGGTTGTCTGGGATACATTCAAAGCTGGTATCTGTGGAGAAACTATGCGTTTCAGTCTGAACCGCGAAAAGAAGGAGAAGTTACAAATGAATGAATTATATAAGACACTGGCGACAGCTGAAACTAAGCTAGTATCTGCGGTTAGCGAAGGAGAGAATATACAAGAGGCCCAACAAAGAGTAGCAATTGTCAAAAGTGCAATTACAGAGGTGGCTGCTAAAAAAGCTGCAGATAAATATTTTGCTTGGAAAGAGAAGTCCTACAAGTTCAGTGAACAGGTAGGTCATTTTCTTGCCATACGTGTCCGCCAAAAGCAGGACCAACGAGACATATAAGAAGTGGGGGATGCCATGTACAGGCTAGTTGTAGATACCTTAGCCATTCTTGCCACCTTCCAGAATCTATTCAACTCTTTATACAGAAGACATAGAGTGGGAGGATAAGGAGGTACAGCAATTCTGGGAAGAAACCACCCTTAATATCTTAGATTCAGATGATCAAGAATTATTGGAGGGCCCAATCACATGGGAAGTTATCCTGTTGGCCATCTCTAGTTTGCTATCAGGAATGGCAGTTGGGGCAGATAATATCCCTCTTGAATTTTATCAGGTCTTCTCGGCGTCTATTAAAGAGTATGTGTAGAATTATTTATGCACATTTATATGGTGCCGCTGCCCCAAAGTCATGGTCTACAGCTAACATTGTGGTTTTTCCAAAAAAAGGTAAACCAGTGCAGGAACTGGGCTCATATCGCCCAAATCGGCTGATTAATGGGGATTCAAAAATCTACTCTTAAGCCTTGGCTACATGTCTGCCTAGGGCAGAGGTCTTCAAACTGGGGGGTGGGCCCCCCTAGGGGGGCCTCAAGTGATCCCGGGGGGGCCCCAGACTCTGCCCAAAATAAATATTCTACAGATAACAGGCCTTTGTTTTAATCAGAAGCATGTTCTTGCAGTTTTAAAAAGGTAACAGTACTTAACTGCAATGTTTAAATAGGTTTAGACATATTTAAACATTGGCATGTTTATAAAATAATTGTGAAAAATTCTGAGGGGGGCCAAATGATTTTTATTTTTCAACTGGGGGGCGCAGCATTAAAAAGTTTGAAGACCTCTGGTCTAGGGTTATCAGTAAGATCGTGTCTCCTTAACAACACCGATTTATCCCCGGAAAGGGAACTAAAGACCACACTTGTTGGTCGGCTGATGCAACGCTCTTAAAATGCTGCTTCTCTCGAAAATGTTATATTTCTTTCAAGCTATTCCACAAGAGAACGAGAATTCATGGTTTAAGAGAATGGAGGACATAATGACAAGATTTCTATGGTCCTTCCTGATACTCCCTTGGGAAAGAGGAGGATGGGTTGTACCAAATCTCAAACTATATTATTGGGCGACTACCCTTGAACAAAGCCGAATCTTGTTTCAGGAAGACATCTCCGACTCAGAGGCTGCAGGCAGCGTCCCCTCGCCATATGAATTGGTGCTTGGGAAAGAGCCTTGGGGTTGCCTTTGGAGGCAATTAGAATTTGGATATTTTAAAAAGGTCCCATTTAAGCCCCTATTGTACGCTTACAAGGTATGGGCAGTTGTGCGCAGACATATGGGCATTGGTCGACTGAACTATTACACATCCATTTTTAATAATCCTGTACTACCAGATATATTTCAAGGCCCCTGTATCTCCTGTTGGAAGGCTCTTGGGCTCACCATACTCGGGGATTTTTATTATTACTCGGGCATAGTATCTTTTGAGGACCTTATAAAGGAAAACTCGTATAGGTGTAGGGAGTTTTTCAAGTTTCTGCAAATCAGGAATTTTCTCAGTCGTAAGGAAGGCGGCCCTGCCAAATTTCTCTGAATAGAGTTAGTGGATTTACTTATGAGTGTAAGATCTTGTCCAATCGGTGAAATATATGGGAGCAGATTTAAGGAAAGTGGTGCTGAACACAGTGCCGCACCACTTTCCTTGCGCCCCTTAGCGCCCCCTACCACCACCATCTGTGCGCCATATTTAAAATATGGCGCACCATGGCGCAGGGTAGGGCAGGTGTTAAAAGTGTAAAAAAAAATGACACAAGGAAATCTCTTAGATTTTCTTGCGCCATTTTTAGGCCCCCCCTAACGGGGGAACGCCCCCTTGCATACATTATGCCTGGTTTAGGCATAATGTGGTGCAAGGGTTTACAAAGTGGCACAATACATGCATAGCGCCATAATGCCAAGGACATTGATGGGACTAAATATAAGCGGGCTCTGTTGTGGCTGGTGTTATGTGCTCCTGAGCCTAAGAGCATGCACATGAACATGCCACACAAGGAACTTGTAGCCAATATCTTTATGCATCAGCATACAACATTCATTTGACTTCTCGTTATCTCATAACCGTTAAAGCCGCCCAGAATGATTGCATAATCCCTTCATTAAGTCCGCCCCAGTGGTCCTAATGCTCAGAGTCCTAAAACACTAGATCTCCCCATTGTTGAAAAGAAACAAACAAAAGACAAAAACAAATATCAGCATTACATTTCTTCGATCAGCGTCTAGATGATCGCATTGTTCAGCCAGACCATTTGATATGAGGTAGTTGAGCTATATCCAGGGTTGACCCCGAGAGTACAAGGTCTAGAGTCTGATCTTGGCTTTCAGGTGAAATAGCCTCTTCTGGAGCTGCAGAGATTGATGATCGCCCAGACAGATGTTTGAAATCTGGCGAGGCCCATGTGATCTATTTACCGGGACGGTGCATTATCATGTGCCCCTTGTGCTTCACAACTTTCGAAGGTTCAGCGTCAATTGGAGGATATGTCTTTTGTTTTCATTTTTTTTTACGAGAACCCAGTCGCCTTTGTCGAACAAGATCTCTTGAGTTTGATGACGTTGATCAGCACATGTCTTTTTCTGACATTTCCAAGTAGTGTCAATGGTATGAACCTCATCATGTTTCAGAGTTCATTCAGGAGTCCACTGTGGAAAGTTCGTTTTTATAGCTTTCCTGAACATCAGGGTGGCAGGACTGTCACGAGTGGTCGACCAATATGCATGGAGTGTTTGACATAATGCCTAACTCAGCTCAATTCCCTCCTTTGATGCACATTGGATCACTCAGTTCAGGGGCCCCATAAACCATTCCACAACACCGTTGCCCTGAGACCACAAGGGCATACTTTTCTGGTGCTTGACATTGAGTTTTGCCAGAACCTCCTTGCTGTTGAATGGCACAACATTGTCGGTTTTGAGTGTCCAGTATGCCCCAAACTGCAAAAATGTTGTCCAGCTGCACAATAACTTTGTCAAGAATAGTTGATGATATGTCTTCCACCAGAGAAAAATGGAATGCTCGTCAGTGACCACCATATGATGGCGTCCATTTGCCCAAAGAAGTCTATGGCCACTCTTTGCCACACATTCTCAGGAAGGATGGACATGGTTAGTGGATGCTGGGTCAGCTTGGAAGCCAGGCAATTGCATAAATGACACTCCTTTAATTCCCTCTGAGCTTTCTCATCCAAGCAAGGGAACCACACTTGATCCCTGAAGGCCCCCTTGGTGGCTACAATGCTATGATGCCCTTCATGAGTAATTCAATGATTTGCTGTCACAGACTTGCAGGTATGACAATCCAGGATCTTCTTGGCACAATGCCTTCTTTAGTGACAGACTCCTGGATATTCCAATATTTTTTCAATTCAACCTCGTCTTTCAGATGTCTAACACTGTTGCCATGATTGTACTGAAATGATGTTTTTAAGGGCACGCATGTCCTTGTCGACATTCGTAGTGGCATCAATCTGTTCCATGTAAAGAGCCACTGACGTGCTCAACTTTACAATGAGGCTAGTGTATTCCTCAGAAGTTTTTTACTTTGAACTTTGCCGCTGTAGGAGTACTCGTGAGAAATAGTCTGCAGGGTTTTGATTCTTGCCTGGCTTATGCACAACTTTATATGCGTACTCTTGTAAATGTAACCCCAACCATTCATGAGAGGGGGCAACTTGGCCTTAGGATTTCCAAAGATGGTAAGCAGCACTTGGTGGTCTGGGACGATCATGAAATGCTTTCTGTACAAAAACACACATGAAAATGATCACAGGCCCATACTACAGCTAGACTTTCTTTTTCTGACTAGGAATAAGCACATTCCCTGTCAGACAAGCTTCGACTGGTGTATGCCACAATGTATTTTTGAGCATTTGGATGTCCATTATGCTGAGCAAGGATGGCTCCCAGGCCCGCTGGGCTTGCATCAACAGTGATCTCAGAGTGCAGTTTCAGATCAAATTAGACCATTTCAGTCCCATTTTCAACTACATACTGTATACCTTTGAAGCTGTGGTCACGTTCAGACGACCATCAAAACTGGACATTTCAGGCCATATTTACAAGGCCGTAGCACCACTGGAGCATCACTTTTAGGGGTGCTCTGGTGGCGCTATTCACTGCAGCATATTTACAAGGAGGCGTTAATCCACTTCTTGTGGCTTAGAACCTTCTTGTTGATATGGGCCCCTCCGATACAGTTTTCTGCATCAGAGGGGCGTGCAATGAGTGTTGCAGTGGGCTTTCCACCATAACACCCATTGCTTTTGATGCTGCCCCAGATTTATGAGAAATTGTAAATCTGTGACAACGCCAAAAACTAACGCCACCCCACAGGTGGCGTTAGCCTGGCCCAACAAGGAGGAAAACTTTTATTCCTCCTTGTTTTTGCTTTTTCTATGTGTGCTGAATTCTGCAGCACACATAGAAAGAGCAAAAGGCCATGAATTATTGTTTATGTGCAGGAAGGGGTCCCTTCCTTCTCGGATTCTGCAGTTGGTCCGGAAGTTGTTGGTACTCTCAACAACTCTTTTTCATTGTCCAATGGACAGGGTACTTTCTGTGTATGGCTGGCATGAATCCAGTTCTGAACTCCAGCGCACTTCACAGCAGTAGTAGTAACCAGTACTACTTGGTAAGAGCCTTTCCACAGAGGCTTCAAGCAAGTCTTCCTCACGTGTTTCCTGATCACAACCCAATCTCCTACTCTCAGGTTGTAGCTATGATCTTGAGATGGTTGCAGTGTGGTGGCTTCCACCTGATGAAAGAGCGAACCACATCAGACCCTTGCAATAATCCAACACCATATCATCTGTTATGTTCACAAGAGCATTGGCATCAATCACTGGCAATCTCATTGCTCTGTCAAATAGGATTTCATGTGGTGACAGACCAGTTTTTGTGTCAGGTGTGTTTCTCATACTCATCAGAACTAACGGTAATGCGTGTGGTCATTTCAGATTCGTGGATGCACACTTTTTTGCAGTTCTTGACTTCAGGGTACCATTCATTTGCTCAACAAGTCCTGAGGCTTCGGGCGGTAGCTACAGTGCAACTTCTGCTCAATGTTTAAAGCTGAACATAGCAATTTAATTACTTCATGTTGAAGTAACTTTCTCTATCTGATTCTAAAGAGACCAGAAAACCAAAACGAGGTATCAGTTCTCTAAGCCAGTGGTTCCCAACCGTCTGACTTCTGTGGACCCCCACTTTATCCTTACTAGAATCCAGAGACCCCCACTGAATCCTTATTGGAATCCTGGGACCCCCCCCCCAATGAGTCATTACTGAAAGCTGGGGACCTAATCTGTTAACATTAAATAATTTTCTAAGCAGTCGGGTCCTCTGAGCAGGCTTAGCGGACCCCTAGGCGTCCCTGGACCACAGGTTGGGAACCACTGTTCTAAGCAATAACTTTGGTACTGTGAGACTGTCCTTTCTTCGTATGGGGTAAGCTTCAGTCCAATGACTGAAGATACAAACAATCACCAACACATATCTCAATCCTCCACATACTGGCATCTTAATGAAATCCATCTGCATTCTGCTAAATGGACCTCCCGCTCTTCTGTTGTGGCTCATATTGACCACAGTCTCTGTACCCACGTTCATCTGTTGGCGGGTAATGCAACAATGGCAAATTGCTTTGGCAACCTGTCTAAATTTTGGATTAAAACAAAATTGCTTAAATGGGCGAATCATGGCATCCCTCCAAACGTGTGCTTGGCCATGATAATATCTAGCCATTTGAGTCAACAAATTGTTAGGTAAAACCACTTGTCCCTCCCTGGACACCCAAACATCGTGCTCACGCTGAACATATTTCAATTTTTGCCAAGTTTTCTTCTCCTCCCTGTCAACATTATCCTGAAGTGCTTTCAATTCTTCCCAAGTGTCAATCACATTTAGTGCATAACTGGTACATATTTCTTCCTCAGATAACAATTCCGATTTGTTTTTGAAGGATATAAAGTTTAATGCCCAAAACCTTGTGACTTGATCCGCATATCCATTTCCCAGTGACACAATATCTTGTGATTTCAGGTAAGCACTGCATTTCACCACAGCAATCATTTCAGGTATTTGTAACGCATGGAACAAATCATGGATTATTTCACCATTTCTAACAAGTGAACCAGAAGAGGTAAGGAAACCTCTCTGTGACCATAGCTGGCCAAAGTTGTGGACAATTCCAAATACGAACTGGCTGTCTGTATACATGGTAACTTAAAGCTGTGCAGAGACATGGCATGCTCTTGTAAGGGCTACCAACTCAGCCACTTGTGCAGAATACACTCCCCGAAGCCAAGAAGCTTCGAGTATACTAGAAATTGTGCACACAGCATATCCTGCTCTCAAGGTTCCCATGTTATCTCTTAAACAGGAACCATCAACAAAAATAATTTGGTCATTTTCTTCCAGTCGGGTATCTTTAATGTCAGGACTAGGTTTGGTGCACAAATCAGTGACCTACAGACAGTCACGTTCAACTTCCTTCAATTTGACAGCTTCAAATTTCCTTTGGAAGCAAAGTTGCTGGGTTAAGCACTGTACACCTTTTCAGAGTTACATGGGGCAGACCTAAAATCACAGTTTCATACGGGTCAACCTAGCATTGGTCAAATGTTGGATCTTGGTTCGGGTAAGCAAAACCTCAATGGAGTGAGGGACCATAACAGTTAAAGTATGTCCCATCACAATGCTCTCACTCTGAGTGAGACCCAATCCAACCGCAGCTACTGTGCGCAAACATCCAGGTAAAGCTGCTGCAACTGGGTCCAAAGTAGCTGCAAAATATGCCACTGGGGGGTTTATACAACCATGGACTTTTGTCAAAACAGACAATAAACATGCATCATGCTCATGACAAAACAACATGAAGGGTTTTGTGTAGTCGGGCATTCCCACACCCGGGGCTTTGCACAAACTCTCAATTCAGTAAAGGCTTTCATACAAGCTTGATCTAACACTAAGTGATTTCTTTGTGAGTCAGCTGCTGCCATATCTGTGAAATGACTGAAAAGTTGGGAATCGACTGAGGACAATAGCTCACCATTCCCAGAAACATTCTCTCTGTGTAGCCGGGGTATTCATCTGCAATATGGTAGTAACTCTTTCTATGGAAATCTTTCTAGTTCCTTTTTCAGTTAGGTGTCACAGGTATTTCACTTCTTTTTGACAGTACTGTGGTTTCGCTGGGGAAACTTTATGTCCAATATTTCCCAAGTGATTGAACAAGGCAATAGTATTGTACTTGCATGCTTCTCTCGTCTTTGAAGTGACCAATAAATCGTCATTGTATTGGACTTACATCCATTGGAAAGGCTTTTCCATTTACTCCAAGCTCTTTTTCGTAATCTGGTTGAAAATGGACAGTGACTCTGAAAATCCTGGAGGAATTCTGCACCAACAATAGACTCAATCCAACAATTTAAAACAGAATAAAAATTGTCTATCCTCATGAAGAGGTACAGAAAAGAATGCTTGAGACAGGTCCACTACAGTGAACCATTCAGCTTTGCATGTAATCTAAAACAATATCACTGCTGGATTTGACACCATGGGACAACATTTAATCACAATATCACAATATAATTTACTTTCCTCAAATACTCAACAATTCGAAATTTCCCACATGGCTTTCGCAATCCCATTATTGGTGAGTTACATGGGCTGCTCAGCACGTCTTTCAAAACACCTTGGTTTACAAATTCTGCAATTATGGGTGCAGTCCCTTCAATTGTGTCATGTGGTATTGAGGAATCAGGGGAAAAATTGCATTTGGCTTGACTGGGACCTTAACTGGCTCAACTCTTTTGATTAGACTAAGGTATTTTCCTGTAAAATCGCATACTTTCATTTTAACTGTTCCCTGTAAGTCAGAAGGAAGACCTCGTATTATAAAAACTGAAAAGAAATTGATCAAAGGGTACTCCTCATTCACTGTGTCACAATCTGTTTCTACAGGCAAGTCATCTTCATCATCACTGTTTGCCTGGATGGCAATTCATTGTTCAAGCAAGTAATCAAACATCTTGTTTTGCACAGCCAGTCTCTCCCTAGTAAGAATACTGGACTTGAGTCACAAACTACGAATTTGGGTAATCCTTTAAAGTTGCCAATTTTAACCTGAACCTGTTCTGTGATTGGATTTGTCAAATACTGATTTGCATCTCCTACGATCTGCACTGTCTTCCCTGAAAGTGGTAAGTTTGGAACTTCTGCAGTCCTCACTGTAGAGCGTGTAGCTCCTGTGTCTACTAAATATGAGATTTTGTGACCCATCAGTTTTCCCTTCACATAGGGCCCTTTTTGATATACTTCTAATGAAGGTGTTAACACGCGTTCCTCCTCATCTGAACTCTCACTCATCTAGTCATCATTCGCTTCATCCTCATTGTGTAGTGGGTATTCGTGTTATTACTTTGGTTAAACCTTTGACCTGTGACCTGCTGAGGAAGCATCACCTGCTGCTGCTCCATAGGGGCTTGGGGTATTTGAATTTGCTGCCTAGGTACCATTTGAACTTGAGGTTGTATTTGCTGCGACTGGGGCATCTGTAAACATGGCATTTGCATTTGTTGTATGGCTGCAAACCTTAAATCTGGTTGACATTATTTTGGAAATTTGGATTATGACCTCTCATTCTTGGTCCTCTCATATTTGGAAAAGAATTGATTTTGTTAGCCTGCTGAACAACACCTCCTTGAACTAGCACCGGACACTCCCGTTTCCAATGTCCGAGGCCTCCACAAGCGTGACATTGTAACATTCTCTTCATTACTTGCACATCGTTCTGACTAACCACAGTATTCAAATAGGACCAGGGTTCACATTTCCAATTCCACCACGACTGCTACCTTTCACCTGGTTCTGCAACCACGTTTCCCTGCTGCTGCTGTGGAAAACTTCCCTGCATTCCTGATTGTGCCACTTCAATCTGCATCACCATTGCCTTTTCTTTCAACTTTCTCTGCTTCAGCTCAATCATCACTACACTACTTCGCATACTGCAATACTTCATCAATCGGCTTCACTTGCCAACAACTCAAATGGCTCTGAGTGGCTAATCCCAGGTCTCAATCCTTCAACAAATCGGAACACAAAATGAATCATGTCTTTCTGCTCAATTGTTTCTTTACCACTGTAATGCTTAAACGCCTGCAACAATCTCTCATAGTACGCATGTATTGACTCTTTTCCTTCCAGGGCTGTTCTGTCTATTCTCCGCCAGTTGATATTGTTGGCGAAATTCTTGTCCTAAAAAATTCAGTCACCTTATAGTAATATTTCATTACGTCAGGAGATGGTGCACCTGTAGCTGGATCTCTCTGTGCTTCTCTTGTCAGCCAAACTACACTCCTCTTGCACTTGACCCACAAATCTGCTGGAACTAATATCCCTAGCAGGGTGTTCAAATCCTCCCACAGGCATTTTGCAAGTTTCACAAACCTATCTGTTTTCTGGTACCATTCCACTGACTTCTCTCTCAACCTGGGATAATCATTTGTGAATGACAATATGTCACTCCTGCTGCAAGGACATGAACAAAATTCCCTCCTGGAATTTCTCTCATTGATAATATTTTCACTGGGTCCTCATTCTCAGTAATATACCCAGAATACCTTTTCTTCTTGTCTCTTTTCTTCACCCATCTGCCTTACCACTTATCTAATGTTCCCCATGTTTGAATGTTCTGTATTAATTCCCTTATGTGAATTTTCATTCACGGTATTCTCATGTTCTCAAAGTCCTTTGAGTCAAACTCTAGTCTGTAACTCCTCTTTAAATGCTTTGTTTTCTCAATTTCTACATCATAGTTTATGCTAGGTCTGCTAATTTCTGATGTACTATTCCTGCTTTGTTGGCAATCAGTTTGCACAAATAACGTAACTTATCTTCTCAGTGTGAGTCAATTCTGTCTATCCCTATCGTTCCCTCAATCAAGTCTTCTGCTTCTAGTCTATGCCTGGTCAAATTCAGGGCACTTCCTCCACTGGAATCTCCGTGGGTGCTACTCAGCTGCTCTAACCCTTCAGTTAACTGCTGAGCTGTTAAACCTTGTAATGAAAGGTTGTTATTTCTTACATCGGGCACTTGCTTTAATGTTAGGCTCAGGGTCTTTGGTGTTACCATGCTTGGATTGAAATCTATATTGAATCTCCCCTGATTATTTGGAGTAGTCCTAAAAAAAACTCAAATCAATTAACGGACCTGTTCCATCAAATGCCGGTCTCATGGGGTCATCATTCTTGCGTTTTCAGTGAATCTCTCCCTTTCTACGCTTGGATTCTGGATTTTCTGCTCACTGCTCTTATTATTTCCCTGAGCAAACAGTGGTATGACTGGACCAGTGGTCCCCGGTACTGACACTACATCTGGACTTGATTGGGCATTTGGATCTCTTGGCTACATTAGTCCTGTATTCTGGCTCATCAATGCAGACATCTCTGTCTGTGATCTTGTTATGGGGGTGTATCTCTGGATCGTTTGTGCTTGCATTGAGGACATCAAATTTGGTGTAGACTCTACATGGATCAAAGTCGGCTTCTGATAAACCTGTCTCATGTGGGCAGCTTGTCCTGTCAGCACTACTAAGTTTGTTTCAGTATCTATAATAGGTACATGTGGGTTAATTCTGGGTATTTTAATCTGCGGCATAGGCATTTGAATCGCAGAAGTATTAGGAAGACTATGGCTAAACTGTATCTTTTCCTGTGTAGATTCAATTGGTATTGGAGCTGTAGGGCCCACACTATTATTTGAACCTTTCTCATGTGCTGCATATGGTGGGCGACGGTTTCTCAGTAACTGCAAAATAAACTCATCATCATCTAAGTCTTCATCATAAATTAAAGACTTTCTAGACTGTGGATTGCTGCTCTCTGTCATCTGAAGGATAGGGAAACCCCTCTTGTGGGTACTCCTTCTAACCTTTTTCCCGTTCTCTTGTGTGATTGCTGGAAACAATTTAATTCCCTGTAAAATCTCAATCTGCCAAAATTTCTGTTCACTATCCCATCTCACCTCAGCTAGAGTCTTCTCAGCTTTCCTCATTCTCCTCCCAAATTCCTGTTGCTGTTGATGTCTAGCCACTAATTCCCAAATAGCTAATGCTTCAAACTGTGCAGGTCTCGGAGAAGGTTTCAAATCATACCCTGCTCTCATCAAGTTTTCTAAAATCCTCAAATTAAATGTTCCATGGGGAGGGAATGCTAAGCTCCCATCTCTCTCTGTTTCTTTTCACCATTATTTCATCCAAAGACATGGCGCAGCACCTTGTTTTTCGAATACAATATAGGCGGGTGTTCCTTCTGGCGGTGTAATGTCTCCTATTCTAGTTGGAATAAGCGTATCTACCCTTAAAGCACTCTTTAAAGCTTTAAAAATTTTAATTTCTGTAATTTATGCTCCTTTCAATCGAATTAGGAAGTGAATTTCAATCCCAATATCCTTTTCGCCTACCTTCTCAACCAATTACGCTTCACGGTTGTCTACCAATCTGTTTGTGGCTTTTCACACTAACCAACCTATCCAAGCGCAGCTCCAATTATATCACACTCACACGTACAGCGGCTGACAAAGCCCTTCGGCTTGCCCTCTTAAACTCCTATCCACACAAAACTAAATGCAAATATTGCTAGGACTAATTAAAATCAACACACAAACTTGTCTGTTTACTACAGGTAGGTAACACAATTGCTTCAGAAACCTTACTGATTTTTTACTGCGACATTTCACTCTAACAGATGCTCCTTCTATCTCAGTTTCCCTGACTCGCAAGCAAAATTCGACCAGCAAATTTTACTCTCAACTGATCATTGGATCCTCCTCGCGCACATAGGACTCACAAAATCTCCATCGAAAAACTATCACTCTCTTTAACATGCAGTCTTGAGTTTGTCAACCACAACCGATTGACCTTTTAAACAGACAAATTACAACATAAACCAAGTGTCTCATACACTTATTTAATACTGCGGAGTCTTAGACCACGCAGGGTCCATATACCAACCACCACGTGGACATTTTTGTAGCACAAAGCACCACAGACATGTGAAGTTCGATGACTTCCCTGCTCTCACACTTTGGAGTACGCAAACCCCTTAAACAACTTCATTTGGAGTTCGCAAACTCCTTAAACAACCTCATTTGGAGTATGCAGTGTCCCTATCAACTCACAAACATCACAATTCACCTGCAATTTGCTTAAGCTGTGCAAGCGCAAAACCTATTTCATTCACACTGTCACTAGAACGCCGAGAACATCTTCAAACAAGCATTGGCAAACTTCAAGGTTTTGGGAAAGTCATGGTAGGTACTTAGGCACACATAATCCTTTCTCTTTGTATTACAGAATCTGGAAATGTTAACCTTAACCTCTCGGTAATTGTAGCGCCTTTTGTGGAGACGCACAATCCAACTTTTCTACCAAATCTGTGAATTATATTGATCTTTTAAGGAGACTACCCATCCCATCTATAGGGGCCTCACATGGAGATAAAACATCCAAGTCTGTTAGCAAGATCAAAGGAGAAAAAGGACCTTACAGTAGCCTCTTAAGGAGACACACCATCAAAACCTGCTACCATTTCTGTGAGCGCGTCTGTGCTTATTTGGTCTTATATAGTTTAATTTATAAGGGGACCCGTTAGAGGTTTGAAGGACCTTTGGACGTAATCATAAATTCACCAATAATACAACATCCAACCAATAAACACCATCAAATACTTTGGAATCATTAATCTTTACACACCATGAATAACCACACCTTTTGTAGAGCTAAAATGCTTAATTCCCTAGATTAACAATGCTAATATCATGTAGATTAGTCTAAAAACCAAATAGTAAGCATACATGAATAACACCGGCTGACCAAATCTTCTAAAGAATCTCAATTTAACCAAAACATTTCCAACTAAGCATTCAAGAGTTACAGTACAAATTAATTACAAAAATAACTGCACAATAGAAATAACATACATCTACATTCAACAGGTGAACAATTCTTTATTAATTGTAATTTGTTAACATTGTCAGGGCTTCCTAACTAACCTTCTGATTAGAATAGCATGTTTGGGCTTCAAGCAAAACAATTTTAGTCAAAGTTAATTTGGAAAAACATCTAACTATGGCTCTATCAAAATATCGGTTGGTACCTAGATACAAAGAACACATCTACAACATTGACAATAACATTTTATTATACCTCTCCTCCAATAGATCAGCAAGCTGCGATTCTCTTCGTCAGTTGGACGTCCGTCTGGTCAGCTTCAGCAATGGGCAATGAAAGGGGATGGCTCAGACACAGGGGACTCTAAGCTATCTGAACCGTTTAAGAAGCGATCTCTAAGGGGTCAGCGACCACCATTAGAAATTTAAGCTATAAAGTCAAAAATAGAAATAAAGTCATCTGGAACATTTCAGCCTCTCAAACAGAACCACTGCAGGAAAAAATCAGAATAGGAAAGAGCTCCCTCTCCTCGGTGCGGTCGGGCTAATTTAGAACCACTAAAGAAACTTCCCACATTGTCATTGGTTAGAAAATCGTATGTTTACAGTTAACCCAATAGAAATGAAGACCCAAATCTAGGATATAACTAAACTGTCTTTTACACTTCGATGATTGGCTCCTCTTCTCCTGTTCCCATCGTCAGATTTGTCAGGTAACTTTTCTTGTTACAATCCATACTCCAGTCAATGCATCCATTGTTGGTTCCTGGGAACACTGCTGTCTCACGCATCAAACTTTACAAAGTTGCAATTTCTAATACAAAACATTCTAGCAAGCAGTTCTCGCGAGAAAGCTAAAAACATCTGCTAAATGTTTGGGCAGCATAGTATGAGTAACATAACCACTATTTCTCGGGACATACATTCTCACAATTTTATTAAGCATTGCAGCTTAACACGAGGTTGTGCAGACTAGGCCCAAACCTCACTAATTGTGAGGCCTAAAGTTAATAAGGCAATTACATCGCATGAAATCATTAATGTGACATACTACTACTATTTTTCTCTACACGTGCACCTTGACTAATAATAATAAGCATTCTCTAAAAGAAATACATTTATGGCAGCCACTCAACTGGGCACGTTTTCCAAGTCGCACATTATTTTCTATATTAGCCCAATACTGTGCAAATTCTTAACCCATAATAAATGAAAATCATTAGTAATGAATTTAGCTTTCACATCTCCATCTGTAGGTAACTGACACAACAGTTTGAGAGCCTTTTCATGTTCCTTTCGTGTTGTTCCAAACACTAGTATATAATCACTGTAATTGAAGGCATGTGTAACAGGTGGAATAATTATATCTATAACATATTGGAATATTTCTGCAGCGGATGACACTCCAAAGCTCAATCTTTTGTATCTGAACAAACCAAAATGAGTTAAAAAAGAGGTAATGTACCTGCTGTTTTTTCCAGTTGGAGTTGATGATATCCTTTGTTCAGGTCTAGATGGAAGAAACCTTGTCTCCATTCCGCTGCATGATCATATCCTCACTGTGCAGACCACAATGTCT
This sequence comes from Pleurodeles waltl, assembly GCF_031143425.1. NCBI lineage: Eukaryota > Metazoa > Chordata > Amphibia > Caudata > Salamandridae > Pleurodeles > Pleurodeles waltl. The sequence continues at coordinate 310,110,990 of NC_090449.1, read as the reverse complement.
CTCTCACTCTCTAGCTCTCGATTGCTTTGTTGTCTTGGCACATGTACCTGCAGATGTGCACTGTACCTCCACTGTCCTTTTTTGGCACCACCACAATGGGTGACATCTATGGTGTGGGTCGAGTAAAGTGCTCTTTGATGTCATGTTTTAGCAAGGCATCTAGTTCCTTCGCAACCGCTTCTTGTAGATGAAATGCTATTCTGCAATGTTGCTGTGTAACAAGCCTGATAGCTTCATCAGTGTGTTGTTGCACCTTCATTGTTTTGACCATTTCTAGATGTTGAAACAGGGATGGAAATTGACTTACAATTTCAGATTGTGCATTTAGGTTGTAATTGAGTGATACCAGTCTCATGTCTGCAGAGGTTCCAAACTAAGTAGGCACGCACAGGATGGAGTACCCTGAAGAATGTGGATTGGTCCCTGCATAGACGTCTTCTTGTGCCACAAAGTTGTCATGAACCATCCTTGACTCCACAATGGTTTGGAAGCAGCCCAGGTGTACACTGGGCACTGTGAGTCGCGGTACAGGCGACAAACTGTTAAATTGGTCAACTGGCATGATGTTGATGGTGCATTGCTGTCCATTACAAAGGATACGGGAAATGCTGTTGACGTTTAGCTTGACCTTGGGGCAATTTCCATAAGAGTTATTTTCTTTCATTAGCTCACTTGTTTTTGTCATTCATTTGTCCTCTTTACACACAGCAAGGCCCACTCGTGTATGTTGCTCTTTTTTAGACACGATCATTGCACAATCACCCTCTTTTGCTGTCACTCAATGATAACGTCGAATGATCCTTGCAGGATGAACTTAATGACGATTTACTTTATTTAGTTTCCACCTGTCGCAGTTGAGGTTGCTTGTTGTCTTTGTGGGCATGGTGAGAGTGCTTCTGGAACCTTCTTGTGCTGATTTCCTTGTTTTGCTGTGACGCACTTGGATTCTCCTTTGCTTTGCAAACTGCTCTGAAGTGGTTGTCTTTTCCGCAGCCTTTGCATGTCTGTCCAATGGCTAGAATGAAAATCCACATCAGAAACACAGTTTTCCTTTGAAGATGCATATGGGTAGTGTTTGTGTTTATTCTTCATGATTAGTGATGATTCACTTTTTGTGGTTTCCGCTTCCATGTCGGCAGCTTGCCAATCTACTTGTTCCTCGGCTCTGGCAGCCATCAATACTATTCCTAGACTGAGAGTCTCTCACAACATGCGCACTTTGAACGAGTCCAACAAACAACCATTAATGCTTCTGAGGTGCATAGCTTCATGCTTAAATTCACTAAACTTACAATGTTTGATGCAAATCAAGTCTTTCAACAAACTCATCCATTGTCTAACCAACTTGGTGTCTCGCTTGATTGAAAGTGTACCTTTCATAGTCGACATTCGGCATCGAACTGAACTTGGCTCCAAATGCTTCCGTGATCTCACAATACGACATTGACTCAGTCTGTGATATTTTCTTTAATACTTCCTTCACTCCATCACCAGTAAGATTCTTTGAATATTTAATCATTTTCTCATAATACACTTTTTCCAGGGCATCTATGAAGTCATTCAAAGTCTTGAGCGACGTGGTCCATCTGCTTCCAATATTCTGTTTCTTAGAGGTGTTGAATGGCGGCAGAGGCTTTAGAAAGGTAGCAGTACCATACTCCATGCTTCTATGGCAGCCAACTGAAAAGATTCACAGTTCCGAAGGCGGCTTCGGTGCTACCTGCGGCGACCAACAGCTTTGCAAGCACAACACCCATGTTCGCTCTCGAGTCACCTTACCTGATACTGAGGTTGTACGCCGGTAAGTAAGTTCACTTCTCTACCTCGTTATCGCTGTCTTCTAGTGTTATATCTGGTTGTTGCTGCCTTTGACGTTATACCTGGTTCATGCTGCCTCTAGCATTGTCTCTGGTTGTTGCTGCCTTTTATGTTGTATCTGGTTGTCACTGCCTTTAGCATTCTTTTGATATTTAGGATGGCCCAGCGTTGTGGTGGAACAATGTGTTCTCTCAGCCTAGCCAGCAAATCTTGGTAGGCTTTTCCAAAGGTTATTCTCTGTTAGGTCTTTGACTTCTCCATGAAGTCTCGTACGGTCTGGAGTGGAGCCTTCACTCCACATATGCCAACTGCAGGATATTTTGTACTGGCCTGGGCGCACGTGGCACACACAAGCAGTTTGCTGTTTCTTACAAACTCTCAGGGAGAGCAGCCTTGTTTCTTTGGAGCACGTTTCCCCTACACATTGCCAGTTGTTGCGTCCTCCCCAGCCCAGGAGCATGCACAAGTACACGCCATACACGGAGCTTGTAGTCAGTGTCTTTATTCATCAACGTACAACATTCAACTGACTTCTCAATATCTCATAACTGTTAATCACCACACTGTAACACCTCCCAGAATGATTGCGTAATCCCTTCATTTAATGTGCCATGGGCCATAGGGTCCTAATGCTCACAGCCCTGAGACACTACAGCTGGGTTTGGTGGTTTCCAAACAAGACATTGCCAAGGCATGGGCAGCTTCAGTGGCATCCTTGTTGAAGGAGTGGAAGTGTGTGCTAGAACACTTTCTCAGCTAAGATTGGCCCTTATGGGTTGTGGACTACGCAAGATGGCAGACAGTATGCGCTCATAAGAAGCTCCTGTCGACCCCTGGATTATCCTGCAGAATATTGCCATTTACGCTGCTGTCAAAGGTTCCATTCCTGGCGTGCGACGCTACTGAGAACCCCTGCACCCAGACAGTGAGATTTGTGGACGATAGGGATGTCTGCTGGGGACACCTGAATCCTGCACTGGGTCCCAAGGACCTGGCTTTCTCTCAGCAGGGTTCTGGGTTGAGTTGGCAGAGCTGCTGGAGGTGACCTGTTGGCACTGGGAGAACTTGCTGGTGACTGGCCATATTCTCCATAGAAAGTGGAGGCAGCGGACTCAGCAGTTGGCATTGTCTGGCTGCTTGGCAGTGACACGGGGGACTGGTGCGACTGCAGGAAACAACATGGCAGCTGCACCTTGCCTGATATGCATGCACCAATCACTGTCGGCAGCAAAGAGTGGAGTGCTGTCGGTGAATGGCTTCATCAGAGGAGCAGAGGAGTGCACGGGTGGAGCCAGGTTCCCTGATCGCCCCCGCGCGTTTATGTGCTGCGCTCTGTTGCTCTCTGGGTGGCATCAGAGGTCCTTGAACCCTTCTGTAGATCAGCGCCAAACCCTAGAAATGGCGTGCGTGCTGCCTGGGGGACTTCATTTAGCCCTTCCACAGTTGCAGGACACCACTGATCTTGCTGTGTGGCTATTGTGTGCCCTCTTTGCCAGGCAAGTGACACCCGGAGAGTCCCTATGTAGTTGCTGGCCCTCCCTGGGTTTTGGGAGGGCTGTACTGGCCTGTGTGGGCCTTCATCAGTGGATCGTTGGGGAGTGATCTTGCACCTGGGTGGCACCCCCCTTTGTTTTTGGGTGGAGTGACTGTGGGACATTGTTTCCCCTTCTGCTCCTGTTGGCTGTGTGCTGCTACAGAGTGGATCCTCTCATTCTGGCTGCCTGTGACGGGCAGAAATAAGGCAGCGAGACCCCCCCAGGGGAATATCATGGACCAATATATGACCCAGGCGACCCCCTCGCAGCGCCCTACATGTCAAACCAGTAGCTGGGGTAATCAGGAAACTGATTTGTCTAATGAAGAACCCACTTGTGCTGAATTTCTTTGGGCTATCCTAGGTTTCATGGAGGCCTTGGAGGGGAAAGTTGAGACTGTGGCCATTGAGGTAACCCTCCTTCGCACTGACTTGCACAAGGTCTCTGACAAAGTCTGGATGGCCGGGGGATCTATTGTGGATATGAAGGCTGAGGTAGCCTCCTTAAAGAAGCAAAAGGCTGTGGTCATCTCCAGGCCCGGGGTCCTGGAGGTGTGGGTGGAAAACACGGAGGGGAGGTCTTGCTGCAATAATGTGAGGCTGCTGGGGTTCACAGAGTGGGCCGAGGGGCTGTCTGTTGAGTATTTTGTTGAGCACTGGATCTGCAACACCTTGAAGCCTGGCAGGTTGTCTCCACTGTTAGCCATTGAGAAAGCACGTGGGGCACTAGTGGCGCCCCGAGACCGGGTGCACCACTGCGGGCCATCATAGCATGCATTTTGAACTATAAAGACAGGGATTGCATTGTGCTGGTGGCCAGAGAAACAGATCTTATCCAGTTTAAAAATCAAAGAATTTCTATCCTGATTACACTAACATGGTTCCGGGATCTCGGAAAACTTCCTAGAGGTCCAGGCCAAGCTCCGATCCATGGGTCTCCACTATATGCTCCTGTACACGGCTAGGCTGTGAGTGCTGGCTGGGGGCAGGTCTCACATCTTTGACTCTTCGGACGATGTGTGGAGGTGGCTGGAGCTAAGGGACAAGGTTCCCAAGGATAAGACTGGTCCCTGGAAGTCTGGACCCCAACTGGAGGCTGTGTGAGGAGACTGCAGAGGGGGGAGCGAGTCCTTTGCTGCTGATTGCCTACCTAGACTTGTAATCCAGGGGATAGCACCATGGCGCTGGCTCCCTCGACCCAGGAGGTGGAATTGTAGGGCTCTCTGCCAGCGACTGAGCATGCCTTGATGATAGGGGTCTCAGCTGGGTGATATGATACTATTTATCCTATGTCTTTACATTGAGCTCTGTGGGGTTCAGCGTGGGGGTGGAGGATGATTATTGTGTAAGAAGATGTTGCAGATATAGGTTCATGAAACTACACTTGGTTCATTGGGGCAGGGGGTTCTATACACTTTTGATGATGTTGTATGATATGGCACTATATTCTGTTCTGTGGGGTTACGGGGCTGCCTCTCCACATTAAGAGACACAAAGTTCAGATAGTCTGTGTTAGAAATGGGGTCTCTAGTTGGCAGTCGGTTTGCACCCTGTCCAAAAAGGGACCCTCACTCTAGTCAGGATAAGGAAGATACACGCTGAGGCCTATCTCAGAAGCAATGTGTAAAGCATTTGCACATAACACACAGTAATAAGTGAAAACACTACAAAAGGACACCACACCAGTTTTAGAAAAATAGACAATATGTATCTGTGTAAACCAAGACCAAAACGATAAAAATCCAACCTACAGTGTTAAAGATATGAATTTTGCAAAATTTACTCAAGACTACAGTTCCTTGAAGTTGGTAGCTCCACCTGGGGCTATCACGGAGTTGTGATCAACAAAGCCAACAGTTCAGTTCAGCCGTGGCATTGCGGGCCAGCTACGGTGTCAGGAAGACCCGCCAAACAGTACGTTTGGAATTGCAGGGCGTCGTGATCCTCGTGGTGAGATCCGGAGAGCGGCGACGCTGGTGCTGCAGTGTCGGTTCCGGAGTCGGTGCGGGAGTCGTCGGGCCCTTGAAGTCACACGCGTTGCAGATCAAACTCCGGGTCGATGAAGTCAGGAGCGCTGTCTTGGATGCCGTCGAGGCTGCGGTGCGAAGCCGGATGATGCGACGTGTGGTGCCCACAGGTCACGGTGCAGGCAGCGGCTCGGTGACGCCATCCAGCCGCATCGGAGAGACCAGGGCTGCGGTGTGAAGCGGGGTGGTGTGACGTGCGGTGTCCACAGGTCACAGTGAAGGCAGCGGTGGCGGCGTTGCTGAAGCGCTGTCATGGAGGCCCAAGCCAGCGGTGCGGGACAGAACGGTGCTTCGTGACCATCATGAGCGGTGTCCACGGGCCAATGTGCAGACAGGGATGCCTGGTGGGTACACTGGAGTTGATGGTGCTGGTGTCGGTGGACCGGGGCTGCAGTGCGGGTCGGGACGGTGCTTCGTCTCCTCACAAGTGGTGTCCACAAGCCATGGTGCAGATAGCGGCGCCGGTGTCAGCAGGAGCGTCGTCGTCTGGGAGGCCCAGGGTGCGGTGTGAGCAGGCGATGCCGGAGTGCAGGGCCCACAGCTCGCAGTGCGAGCAGTGGCTCGGTGAAGTCGTCTGATGATGCAGTCAGTGAGACCAGGGATGCCGTGCAAAGCGGGGCAATGCGACTCCATGCAGCATTGGAAGGTCACAGTGCAGGCCAGTGGTTTCGTTGGCGGCGTCGCAGTGGTTTCTCTTCTTGAGCAGCACAAAACACACAGTTCCTAGTGCTGCAGGTCGAGGAAACTGAAGTCTCTGGTGTCCCTGAGACTTCCAAGAGGAGGCAAGCTCTACTCCAAGCCCTTGGATAACTTTCTCAAGCAGGACACACAGCAAAATTCACCCTTTGCACTCTTTTAAAGCAGTAGCAGCAACTGCAGGCAGTCCAGCAAAGCAACACAGCAAAGGAACAGTACTCCTCCTCCAGCTCTACAGCTCTTTTCCTTGGCAGAGGTTCCTCTTGATTCCAGAAAGATTCTAAAAGTCTGGGGTTTTGGGTCTTATTCTGTTCTGCTCTGCCTTTGAAGTTGGCACACTTTAGAGCAAAGCCTCAAGTGTTTGCAAGATCCTTCCTTGTCCAGGCCAGGCCCCAGATGCACACCAGGGGGCCGGAGACTGCATTGTGTGAGGGCAGGCACAGTCCTTTCAGGTGTGAAGGACCACTCCTCCCTCCCTCCCATCTAGCTCAGATGGCTCATCAGGATATGCAGGCTACACCCCACCCCCTTTTGTGTCACTGTCTAGACAGGTGCAAAACACCCCAACTGTCAAACTGACCCAGACAGACAATCCACAAACAGGCAGAGTCACAGAATGATTTAAGCGAGAAAATGCCTACTTTCTAAAAGTGGCATTTTCAAACAGACAATTTAAAAACCAACATCACTAAAGGATGTATTTTTAAATTGTAAGTTCAGAGACCCTAAACTCCATATTTGCATCTGCTCTCAAAGGGAATCTGCACTTTAAGGATATTTAAAGGCAGCCCCCATGTTAACCTATGAGAGAGATAGGCCTTGTGCAGTGAAAACCAAATTTGGCAGTATTTCACTGTTAGGACATATAAAACACACTAGTATATGTCCTACCTTAAACATATACTGCACCCTGCCCCTGGGGCTACCTATGGCCTACCTTAGGGGTGCTTGACATGTAGTAAAAGGGAAGTTTTAGGCCTGGCAAGTGGGTACACTTGCCAAGTCGAATTGGCTGTTTAAAACTGCACAGACACTGCAGTAGCAGGTCTGAGCCATGTTTACAGGGCTACTAATGTGGGTGGCACAACCAGTGCTGCAGGCCCACTAATAGCATTTGATTTACAGGCCCTGGGTCACCTCCAGTGCACTTTACTAGGGACTTACCAATAAATCAAATATGCCAATCATGGATAAACCAATCAACAGTACAATTTACCTAGGGAGCACTTGCGCTTTAGCGCTGATTGGCAGTGGTAAAGAGCGCAGAGACAATAAACCAGCAAAAACTGACCTGAAGAACTTGGAGGAAGAAGGCAAAAGGTTTGGGTATAACCCTGCAAAAAGGGCCATTTGCAACAGCTTGTTTACAGGAAACACATTAGATGGATGGGGAGACCCTGAATTTAGGAAAGAAATGGCGTGGACAACTATTTTGTGTATCATGCTTGTCATGTGCATGGAGTGTAGCCATTTGTGTAGTGCCGGGGGTCCTCTTTAGACACACAGTGAAGCAGATGTGCAAGGGTTTTATCTCTTTCTTCAGGGTACATTGGATCGGGAACCACTTGCGATCCTGAACACGTACCGCCTAACACTGTTGATTGGTCCTTCTATGATAAAATGCTAGATTTACTGGAGACTGGTGTGGGGTATCCCATTATATGGGTGGGAGATTTCAATTCTGTTATGGATGGGGAGAGGGATCATCACTCACTGTGGCAGGAGACTAAGCCCCTAATGGAGGGGTCCCTCACCACAGTCATCTATAATTTGGGACTCTGGGACGGTTGGAGGGAAAGGCACCTGGAGGGCTGGGAGTACACTTGTCATTTAACAGCGCACAACACTTAAGGTCACCTGGATCGCTTTCTACTGGGGGGTCTGGACCACTCAAAATTGGAAGCAGTGATACACCTAGGGCAGTTCCTCTCTAATCATGCTCCTGTGCTTCTTAGACTTCATTGGGGGGGGACAGCAGTGGTGAGTTCTGATCTTGGTGCATGCCTCCTGACCCTGTAATGATGTAGTCTGTCAGGAAGTATTGGCTACCTCTGCGACGGAATACCTGGAGGTGAATTGGGGTACTACGAATACTAGGGTGGTTGAGTGGGAGACACTAAAGGCAGCCAAGGGAAATGTATGGGGACTGTATGTGGAGTCCGCAGACAGTTGGAAACAGAGCTCAAGAACTTAGAAGGGCGCTTGGATGAGGTTCAAAAAGCAGAGATGCACTCTGCTGAACGGCATAGGGAACATCTGCAACTGCATAGAGACATTCGTAAGAGCTGAGTGTGCTTGATAAATTGACACCCAAGACCCATTGTCAGCGATTACACAGGGAGAAGATAAAGTTGAGTGCCCACAAATCACTCCTGTTTCCTTTGGGAGGGCTCTGCAGTCAGTCTATGGATCAGCTGCTGGAAGTCAGTCTTCGTTGGAAAATGAAGGGGTTCCGATGTTTGGGATGTGTGGGAATAACCCACACTGAGGCAGCTCTTAGGTGCCTCAATGTAGATAGGGTGGTGTAAGCCCTTGAACGCTTGGTTCTGTTTTGGAATAGACTGCCCCTCTCGGTGATGAGTAGGGTTGCCTATGCCAGAATGGTGTTCCTCCTATGTTGTCAGTACCTAGGCCAGAATTTGTTGTATCCACTGGCACCACAGTTTTTTTCTAGACTGGACAGCCTGTTCGTCTCCTTGATGTGGGGTAGACGCCGCAGTAGGATTACTTTATCTACGCTCCAAAGGGATCTAGAGGATGGGAATTAGCAATTCCAAATATCAAATTATACCATTATGCAGCCCATTTACAGCACGCCGCAAGGTGTCTGACTGAGACAAATACATGTGAGAAGCAGCTCTTTCGGGGCATGCTTTGTGCAGACATGTTAGCCCAACTCTTGGTGAAGGGGGGTTGATCGGAATACCCGGTTCCGTATCTGGTCAGAACTACTGCGGCACTCTGGGAACAGGTGGTGAGAAAGGTGCTTCATTGGGCTCCCTTAGATAGGGAACTGTGACTTTGGAGCTTTCCTGTTTCAAGCTGTTGAGGACAATATGTATATGGAGCAATGGAGTGTGGGGGGCTGCCAAGTGGCGGGCGATCTGTGCCCAGATACCTTGTGAAGGTGAGGCAGTTAGAAGTTTTGCACTCCAAAATGCAACTTCTGACTGCAGGTTTATATTGTACTACATGTAAAACAATAAAAAATATTATCAAAAATGACTCTTTACCGGAAAGGGCAGCGAAAAATGGTCAAAGATTGGGGTTAGAAGTTTTTGTTTACCTTTTATGAATGAATTGTTATTGAAACAATGGCTAATTGTGAAAGTCATTAGATGTAAGCAATTCTATGAAAGCAGTGTCTATCACATAATTATGTATTTACCATATCTGACACATGATTTTAAACTTTTACAGATTATACTAAAAATGTTGTTTCTAGCTCACATCGATGAAAACTATAATGCCGGAGAACGTGCAACATAATTTGCATTTTTTACTGCACATTTTAGATTTCCTTGCCATTTACTTTATTCCCCCATGCTGTATAATACTAGTAGCCGTGACCGTGATCAAGCTCTTAGGAATGAATTGGGGGCTTTTATAATGATGATAAAATTCATATATCACAGGCAACCATGAAATATTTTACATATTACACTGTTCATTGTGACCTACGGGTTTTATACCACTGTATTTCACACAATAAAAACACTAAAGTGTGTAATTTATGTATGAGTATACTGTATGTATGTATGTGTGTGTATGTCACCAATGAAAATAAATGTGGCAAAATAAAACATTATTTTGAGCAAGTGCAGTAATTAAAGCAGGATCTGACGTATTATTACAGTGCAAAGTTGAAATCCCATCACATCACCACAGTAAATTTGCCACTACTGAACCATCATACTCTTGAACGTCACTTCTCACACTCTTGGCATATGGAAAGATATTGTGCTCTGGTTCTGCTAAACTACCTATGTTTACAACTACAGCAACTGGCAAAACAGCAAGCCATAAACCACACATGCAGATGTGCAGAGACTAATATAATATTTATTACCATTATTGAGGATGGTAGGAGTACCATGACCTACTCGAGGCCTCACTTGAAACTATTATACTAACTAACACACCTACGCTCATTTAAAGTGAAAACGTACATTCTAATTGATTTGAGAAAACGATGCTTTTTGTCTCAGAGATTCCATTATAGCTAGTTGACAGAATAAAACATGTGGCTCCCTACTCACAAGTCCTAGGTATGTGATTCTCTCCCACTGCATGGATTTAACCTCTTGTGCTCAGATAGCTTTGTTTATAACTGCTGAACGAGATAAAACAACATGGTTTAAATCATATATGCAGAATATAATATGCAATACATTTTTACCACTGTTTAAGGAGGGGTTGGCATTACAACCCACTTAGGGTGCTGTCTCTTGCAGTCGCGGCTCGCTGCATGGTGAAGGGGCAGGGCGGTGCGCAGGGGGAATAAACATTAAATGGAAAAAAAAATGTATCTGCCTTGCTTCCTTGCCGCACCGCTGCTCCTTCTTCCCAACAGGAGGCACAGGCTCCAAGCCTGCCCTGTGGCCAATCCTGACGCTGCTCAAAGTACCGTTAGGATTGGCTTGCACACCCAGCTGGGGCGCACCTATGCAGACTGGGAGCCTGTGCCTTTTCTCTCCAGCCCGGCAACTCACTTCCGGGCTGGAGAGAGCATAGTGCTCATGTGAGTTTGGCCGGCCTGAGACAGCCGGCCAAACATACATGCACACTGAGTGGAGTGCACAGTGCACTCCCCTCGTCCCCGTCATCCCCAGTGCCTCGCCCCTTTAACAACAAAATGACAATAAACATGGTTTATTATCGTTTTGTTGTTAAACATTTGCAGTGGCTGCTGCTGGCATGGGGGGGGCACTTCTCCGCCATAGCAAAGGAGCCGCCGCTGGTCTTTTGTCAACCAAGGCCCCTCCACATGTAACAATGCTACTAAATAGCATGGTATCCTTTCCACATATGTATTTGAACTATGGGAACAAGTATAAATCTTAATTTTACTTGAAAAACTGGAAATTAAATTTGGCATAAAACCTACAGAAGCATTTCAAACAGCTTCAGTCTATCTTAAGAGACCTTGAATGGGTTATTTTGCCCAATGTTTGCATCCGCAATCAAAATTGTGCCCTTGAGCCACACTTGGAAGACATTTATATTCACTCCAAAAATCACAGCTAAAGTGATTTTATGGTTACAAAACACAACCTACAAACCGCTAAATTTCACCAGTTATGGTTAGCTCCACAAACAACAACTTGTACAACGGTCGTGCAAACCACAACTCATACACCAAATGCAATGCTCTTGACCTTGGTGTCACGGATGCTATTACAAATGTCATAAATTATCTTACATGTGAGTTTACACATCACATTACCATTGACGCTATTAATGTGGCGACTATGAACATAGTGTTATTTGTTAGTTTGAGTATTTATTGTTTAATGATTTTGTGCTTTTACGTGTTGTTACTTATTTCTATACTGTGTGGTCATAAGCATTGCACTAGGCTTGCAAGTAATGGCTTCAGGTGCATCCAACCCGTCGTGGGTGGTCAACACTCTACTGCGTAAGGAAATCAGGGCAAGATTTACTATGTTTTGACACATCGCAATGCAGCAAGGCAACTTGCTGCACCATGTGAAATAGAGTGCTGGAATGCTCCTAGTACTATTGATATGGCATATTCCTGCTCTCCCTTTGTGCTGGTGCACTGATTGCAGTCTAGCACCAACGCAAATATCCTTGTGCCATGGTGCAGGGGGGCCGGCATTAGGATTATTTTTGTGCAGGAAGGGACACCTTCTGGGAATGTGCAAAAAATCCATAGGTGGATGCATGGAAATGCCCACACTCCAGCTTAAGAACACCTTCTCAATGGTGAGTAACGCAAGACAGTGACTTTTGCTGCCTTCCATTACTACAGATTTACTAAGCCACACAGAATCAGGCAAGATGGCTTTGCTTGGCTTAGTAATTCTGACTTAAGTCCTTATGTTGCCTTGTGTTACGCAAACGCAACTTGAGGGCTTGATAAATCTGTCCCACAGTGTTCGCTGACCCCGTTTATTTTATTTTTACTTTATTATTTTATTATTTATGTATTTATCTTGGGGGAGTTCAAGGAGCCCAGTAAGTAGATTGCACACTCTCAGATATTCTTAGATCCATGTTAGGCCTCCCACTTGAATTTGTGGTCCAGGCATCATTTTCACGAACCCAAGAGGGGACCAACATGTATCCAAGTGCCCTTGTCATTGGTCCGCAAACCCCACTTCGGGGTTCATTAAACCTCTACAAAATGTCCATTTTTAAAATATTTAATCTGAATGGGATCGAGTCCAGGCACGAGTCCTCCGCTAGGGCAGCGGTGCGTCGCCCCCTTGCCAGCAGCAGTAGCTGCAAAACTTTTACCAAAAAACGATAATAACTATGTGGTAAAAGGGGGCAGGGCCACAGGCTGTAATGAGCACTGAGGGGGAGTGTACAGCCATCCCCTCTTTGCACATGTGTGTTTGGCCTGCTGTCTCAGGCCGTCCAAACATACATGCGCAGTAGGCTCGCTCCAGCCCGGCCCTGTGTTGCTGGGCTGGAGAGAGCAGGCACAGGCTCCCAGTCGGTGTGGGAGCACCCTGGCTGGGTGCTCCCAGCCAATCCTAACATTGCTCTGAGCAGCTTCAGGATTGGCCGACGGGCAGGCTGGGAGCCTGTGCCTGCAGCCTGTCTGAAGAGGAGTGGAGCAGCGCTGTGGTGACGGTGGCGGAGGTAAGTTTTTTTTTTTTATTAATCCCCCTCTTCACCTGCTTCGCACCACCCAACTCCTTTTTAGTACCCGTGAGCCACTCCTGGTCGGGTCTTTATGCTCACTATACATGACTGGGGGAGTTAGAGGAAACTATCCCTGGGCCTCCTGGTTCCTTTACTTTTTTTCAAATTGCAGATATCGAGCTCCCTTCCTATATTGATAGGTGCAACAGATTTTTCTCTGTTGCGGTCAGGCATTCAGTCACTTTGGATCTTCAAACCTGGCTGTGGGTCCACACCCCAGGATAGAATGACAGGAAAAAAGCAGCCTTATCCAATCAGATTTGGGTATTTTTTTACATTTGCTCCACAGATGGCTGTTGAACACTGGTTTGTAGTCCATTTCTGGACTAACATTCCAAACAGCTAACTTTTTAATCTATACAAGCCCACATCGAAACATATTTAAACAGTAATCCTCAAAAAATACTAAATGGATTTAGACCAGACCAAGCAATGGTACTTTCTTGAGTGAATTTCTACTTTTATGTCAAGTTCAGTGTAATTCCCTTCTGCTGTTTTCCTGTAATGGAGAGCAAAGAGTCTGATGGTAGTAAAAAAACAGAAAAGTCCCTATTTTGGTCCCTCTTTTTCCCCGTTGACACAGCTGCACAAAACTTCCCATGCTGAACTCAGATTGAATAAACTGTGTTCTTTGGAACACAAAACATACCTTTTGAATATAAACTCTGAATTAACCATAACAACACGGTCATTTTTGCTTTCTCTTTAATTGGTTTGAGTATGTGCTGTTATCTAAGACATTTGGGTCCAGATTTAAGAGGGCATAGCCCCTATGTACTGTTCAGGGTTATCGCCAACATTTTGGTGCTAAACCTGAACAGTACATCAATAGTGTCAAAATTCTGATGCTGTTGCCGCAAACACAGTGCTGTGGTGTGCCGTATTTTAAATACGGCGCACACATGGTGGTGGTAAGGGAGCTCTAGGGGCGCAAAGAAAGTGGTGCTGCACACAGTGCAGCGCCACTTTTCTTAAATATGCCCCTTTGATTGTAGGCATTTTTATTTATTGCCATAAATATTTTTAGGTTGTAACTACTGCATTTGGTGTGTGAGTTATTGTTTGCATTGCTGTTGTGCGAGTTGTGGATATTTTCCAAATACGGTGCTCAGTGCTTTTTGTTTTGCGCTTACGAAATAGCAACTAACACATAAGGTCTCTCCCATGACAAAAAAGGCAGGGTATAGATCCTTAATAAATCGATGTGGGTTTTAAATGGCATCGTTAATGTGCTACAAGGTCATTGTGCCACAAAAAGTGATGTTACAAGGTGTCGTATCACATCATATCCTTTACTTTAACAGGAAGTGGCAAGAAAAGCCTACCTGTTATATTATTGATGAAAAAAGCAGTCAAATTCAATCTACAATGTAGTCCAACAGGATATGGTTCATGTGTGGAATATAATGAACAGAAATTAAGTCTACAATATGACTCAGTCTTTGTTGATACTGATGCTAGCTAGCTATGAAAAAACACCTGTTACAAAAAGCCAAGAACTAAGCCTAGTTGCAGGTGCTAAAATGTTGAATGAGTTAAAACCTTGCAAGGCACTGGCTGGCTTAAGATCTGTCCATAATACTGTTTAAGCAGATCCTGTAAATTATTCTAGTTGACCCTCTTTATTTGCACCTACACTGATATATGACTACAGTTTTTTGAAAATGCTAATAAAGTGTTTTCAAACATAAGGAGTGCCCTTTGCCCAAAAATTTGCAACGACTTTATGAGATTTTGGCAGCTGTTTACTATGCTTTTGCATGGGCACTTATGTGACAGGATATAATGCAAAACAACACAAACATAAAGGAAATGGCCAACAAGGGGAGATATCATTCTCCTATATGTTATTTAACATCATAGCACAAACCATATATGTAGTTAAAGGCCCACTCTCGAGTTAATGAGCAGGTCTGTCATGGCGGCAGTGGAGGGATAGTTTCAGGGGCACATAATAGTTCCTACAGCTCTCAGCAGACAGGCTATATGAGGACCAAATTATGTGAAGGGCCTACTAAATTATGCGGAAAGTAAAGGAAAGCTACGTGGCACATTATTTCGCTTTTGTGTCACTTTAACTCATAATAATAACACATGGTCAAAATATTACCCTACTAGCCACTATTGTAATGCCTAAATACAGCAATCAGCAACTGAAAGGTGACCAGTTAATTTTTACCGAAGGTTTGCCATTACTCTATCCTGACGGTTGTTTTTAAATAGTATTTAATCAGTTTGAGCTACAAACCTGTAAATTAAGCAACAGATGGTAATTTTGTGTCGTGTGGTAAATCCATAATTATATGAAATGCAGAATCGTATTATTCCACTTGCCAAGGTGATAATGTTATTCGTAGATTGACTCCACTGAGTTAAAATATGCTTGACTGGGGCGAGGCCTAGAAGAAACAGTGGAACGTTGGTGAAATGACCATATACCGGCCATTACGTGTCCTCTGCCACTCCGTTTCAGTGGTTATTCAGAAACAACTGGGGCGGGGCCACTGTATGTTGAATGTCACTTGACACGGGAAACTCATATGGTAAACAGCGTTGTTAGACACTTTAAAAAGAAACCCTGTGCGTGCTGCTTGGACTTCTACAAACGCATTTCCACCTCAGACCCTTGTCTGCCCACTCCCCGCCGTGCAGCCCTTCCAAAACCACGCGGCCTCGGAGCCCTCCGTTTCCTCCGCTGGCCTCCTAGAATGTGTGCTCCTTGGCTCTGTGTTTGTCAAAGGGTTTAAGACCCTTTCACCCTGAGGTCCCCAGGTCATTTCTAGCTTTTAGTAGATGGTGGTCCAGTTGACAGCTGTTCAGTAGCTGGGTATTGTAGCTCAGTGGGTTAATCGCCTGCTGCTGGGAGACGAGTATCATCTGTTGATCAAAGAACTGACTCCGTTTTGCCTTCTCGTGAAATCGATAAAACGGGTACCACTAGGTTGTGCAATCATTAATATTTAGAGCACACACAGGTCTTTTAGGATCTGGGTGTGCGGTATGAAAATGCCTGTTACCGTACATACGTGATTCCCTTTGATGTGATAAGCACCGCACCCTCAGGAGCTTACGCCCAGTACATTTTGGAAAATAAAATCTGCTGAAATGTACATGCATGTTATGACCCATTTTTCCGGCAATAGTCCTCATTGGGTGCTATTTATCACACCCAATAAATTCCGAACTCTACAGTGTTGGACTATATTGAATGCAATAAATATCGTATCCTTTTCCAGGCCGACCGTAGCCGGGCTGTGGATAAAGAGGACAAAGGACGGATTACCTTCTCACTCGCTTATTGAGATTCGTAGATCGAGAAGCCGAGAGGAGAATGGTCTCTATCTCGCCTGGCAACGCTGTACCCACCATGTGCTTGTGGCATGGGTGTGGTTGGGAAAGGTGTGCTACGCCTGGTGTGTGCACAAGCAGTGGAGCAGACCTTCTACTGTGAGTTGTGTATCTATCTTGCACTGCTCTAATAATGATACACATGCTGTGTTTGAAGGAAGCTTGATTGCTGTTGGCAACACTATGGCCCAAATTTAAGAAAGCCTAGTGCCACATTAGCGTAATTTTGTTATGCTAATGTGGAGTTAGGCTTGCAAAATCGCAGCGCCATATTGACAAAGTTGTGCAACGCAGGCATTGAGCCACTTTGCGCTACATTATGCATGCGCCATATATAATGTTTTCAAAGGGAGTGTTCAGATGCTACGAGGCCTGAAAAAAACAGCGCAATGAAATCTACAAGATTTAATTGCCCCATTTTTTGAGTCATTTTTAACACTTGCTGAAAGCAGGCGTTAAAAGGACGCACCCATTGTAATCAATGGACCTCCTTCCACTTTGCTCCACTAGCGTCAAACATTTTTACGCTAATGGAGCAAATAGCCACAATAGCATCAAAAAAGTTGACGCTATTGTTCTTTATACCGCCATGGTGCGCCCTATCATAAATATGGCGCACACATGGTGGCGTTAGGGGGGCACAGTGGGACGCAAGAAAAGTGGCGTTGCATTGGATGCAGACCCACTTTTCTTAAATTCTGCCCAATATTTTTTCTGTATGTGAAGGAAGCTTGTAAGCTCTTGTCTGCATTAGACGTTGTCTATATATGAAGGAAGCTTGCACAGTTGCTGCTTGCACTATACATGTTCTGTATATGAAGGAAACTTGTGCAACTTCTATCTGCATTATACCTGTTCTGTATGTGTAAGAAGCTTGCACTGCTGTTAATGCTCCAAACGTGTATGAAAGAAGTTAGCACTGCTGCTTATGTAGTACTTCCTGGGTGTGAAGGAAGCTTTCACAGCCTCTGCCTGCATGATAATATTCTGTGTGTATATAGGAAGTTTATTTTAAATAATGAATTGTTTTTTAGATTAAGAAAAACTAAATTTACAATCAGTTTTTTGGAAAATTCTTACAATTACAAGGTATAAGGAAGCATATTTAACATAACAGATATTGGCATCTCAACATAGTTGCACTAAATATATTGCACCTGTTCTGTACGTGAAATAAATGTGCATATCAGCTGTCTGCATTGAACCTGCTCTGTGCATGAAGGACGTTTACACAACAGCTGTCTGTATTGCACCTGTTCTGTGCATGAATGAAGTTTGCACAACAGCTGTTTTCATTGCAGCTGTACTGTACGTGAAGGACGTTTGCTCAGCAGCTGTCTGCTTTGTATCTGTTCTGTGCATGAAGGAGGTTTGTACAGAAGCTGTCTGTGTACCTGATCTTTGTGTGAAGGAAGTTTGCACAGTAGCTGTCTGTATTGGACCTGTTTTGTGTGTGAGGGAATTTTTACTGCAGCCGTCTGCCTTGTACTGTTCAGTGTGCGAAGAACGTTTGCACAGCATTTGTATGAATTGCACCTCTTCTGTGTGTGAAGAAGGTTTGCACAACAGCTGTCTGTATTGTACCTGTTCTGTGTGTGAAGGGAGCTTGTACTGTTGCTTCCTAAATGTACGCTGCTGCTGCTTTAGGTGTACCCATTGTATTGTATTGTATTGATGGATGATGCCCAATGTTTCACTGATGCTGCCAGTGCAAGATCTGGCATAAGGATGTAAGAAGAGGAGTCAATTTCTGATGTCCGTGCAGTGTATGAGAGAAGTGTATGAGGCAGTCTGTCTCAGCCATTCGGATGGCTTATTTCTTCATATGGTTTTATTAAGCTATGATATGCCACCTTGGTTGCTTCAGGGCACTGAAAAAAAAGTTCAGTCTTTGTGACGTACCGTACTGAGTGTCAAAAGCATTCACTGCTCCTGTATCTGCTGTACCTTTTCTGTGTGAGGGGAGGTTAACATGTTGTTTATTGTACAGACTCTTCTGTGTGTGTGGGACGAGTGCCCTGCTGTCTGTGTAATTGTGCGAAGGAAGCATGTGCTGCTGGTCTCTTTCACATACCCAACAGTGTGATGGAAGATGGCACTGCTGCAGACCATGTTGCGATGGTGCACTGCGACTGTGCATTTTCAAATGATAATTCTAGCGCCATGGATAAGAAAGACACTTGTGAGGCCCTCTCCCCATTCAGCAGTGGCGTGTGCTGGGGTCGAAGCCTTAGGAGATCTCTTTGAGAACTACACCTTGCTCCCTTTTCACTCAATCGTGGAAATTGTGGGGCTGACCCCAGGCCTCTTCATTGCATGTAATGCGCTATTACATGCACTGCCCCACTGCCAGCAGAATATGGACGAACCACCAACACATAACTTGCTTCAGACGCTCTGTTCCTTGGGGAATGGTTGTCATATTATCGGACGGATTGCTTCCTCGTTGGTGTCCCAAACTTTGGCACCTCTGACTGCCTTACATGTTGCATGGGAGATGTAGCTGGGGAAAGCGTTCAGCGATGCGGGGTGGAAACGTCCTTGCCTACTCATCCACAGTGACCAGTTCTGCCGGTCTGAAGCTCATACAATTTTACGTGTTACATAGGGCCGGAGTAAATAAAGAGACTTTTTCCAGGAGCCGATTCTTCCTGCCCTGCTGCCACAACACATGATCTAGTCATATCCAAACCTCAGCTACATCTTGGCTGGAGTTACTAACTAACTCCATGAAGCTTCCAGGCGGGCAGAGCTCCATAGATAGAATGCATGTGCCTTGGGCCTCTTCCCACAGCCCAGGTACCACAGGCCCTCTCTTGGTTCCTCAGCTTGGCGTTCATACTCATACTATACATATACATTTCATACATATACATATCATACTATGACGCCCCCTAGCATTGACGCCTGGCGGCAGGGACTCGGTGCATGAGCCGAGGGTGCACTGCTCCATCCTGAAGAAGTTTGTGGAATCGGCAAATACCCACTGTTGATGAGTTGGGATGACCTCCTTAAGGTTTTCCGTGCCCAGCATACTAACGCTCTCCCGCCATAGCGATGGCTCCAGGGTTGTCCTCGCTGAGGCTGGCAGCTGCTGGTATTACTGCGGAGGGAGCTGTGGCCCCCGCCTCACCTGTCTGGGGAAGATACGAGATAGCGGGACTGACACTACACTTACACTCTCCACCTCGTCATACTTAACTGTAGCTCATGTGATGACGATAGAGGCCCCCTGACATTACCTCATGCATATTTATCCCCTACCTGCGGAGCCTGGCTCTTGCTTATAAGGGGGAAGTACAATAATCAAAAAGAAAAAACAACGGCACTTGCCTTTGGACGGACGTCCTCCTCTCGACATCTCTTCTTCTCTTCTGGGTCCAACGCTCGACGGGACACAAGAAGCTGCACTAGCCAATCTTGGCGCTGCTTTCATGGATTGGTGGTAGTGGCCTCTCTCAGCGCCCACCAGAGTGCTGGAGGCCTGTGCCTTCTCTAACCCAGCTGTCTTGAGACAGCTGGGTTAGAGATGTTTAAAGTGTGCATGTCAGGCTGGCCGTCACAAGACGGCCAAAAGGACTTGAACACTTTAAACAAGCGCACAGCTTCCTGCTGCCACTCAGCAGCAATTGTCCTGTCCCGTCCTGACACTTGGTTTAGGATGGGGCGCTGAAAAATAAAACGGTAATAAAGTTTATTACCATTTTATTTTTCTGTCCTGGGGGCCTTTTTCTTAGTGGGTCGACTATCCTCCGCTCTCGTGGAGGGGACGCCCCAGCCTCTACTCCCTAACCTCCTTCCTCAGCTGCCACCCACTCCCTCCAGGGCAAGTTATACTGACATATCATCTGAATTACCTTGCCGTCCTTCCCAGTAATACCACTGGCCACTCTCGTTTACTGTTCATATCCTAATTCTTGCTCCATCCTGCACTATCCCTGGACTCTTTTGCATGGATGAACTGATTTCTTTACTTGTGATGTACTGCTTTGTCTTTGCCTATTCTTAGCCATGCTGTGATTTCCTCTCTGCTTGTACGGAGCTCTGTTTTATAAATTGAATAACATTTTTTTTTAAAGAAAGAAAATCCATCTATTGTACCAAGCATCATTGCTTCCAAACATGGCCGGACTGACCATACAGGGCATCTGGAGTTTCCCTGGGAGGCTGGAAGGGTGTGTGGAGGGGTGCAGTTTTGCAGCAGTGCAGCAGTTTTAAAATCACTGCAGAGTTCCTTGTCTATTCAACAGTTTTCAGGCAAAAATAAAAGTGCCAAGATAACTCTGGTGATTAATGTACCTGCTGGAGACAGATCTTGTCTACTGGCAGTTTTGACTCCTCTAAGGTAATGCAATGGGTTAATATGCCCTTTCCAAAAAAATGTGTATTATGCAGACCTCACAACAGTATTGTGTCTGCATAGCTCAGTTGGATACTGCTTTTGTCACAGAGATCCTTTTGTTACTGTGCAGTTCATAAGTTACAGTCATCATCTAGCACAGTGAGTTATGAACTACCATCAGAGAGATGCATGCAAACTGCATGGTACTGGTTAGAAAGTTATGTTTTTCCCACTCTTTGATTATCCTAATTTAGCTAAAAAGGGTTTGTTTGGGTAGAAATAAATTGTTATTGGTAAAGTCAACCCTAACCACTGTGTTATGTTCTGAATCCTGAATTAATGCTTCCCTAGACCAAGCACTCTTAAAAAATGCCTACCAGCATGGATGACATGAATCTTACACCTTGTAGTCCCCTTTTTATACACTGATTTACTCACATATGATTTGTTGTCTCTGTATGTGTATGTGATGTAAAGTGCTCCAGCACCCTACACTGGTAAGAGAGGCGCTACATAACAAATGAAATAATGCGAAGGGGGAGCTATGGAGAGATGGGAGCCACTGTTAGAGGGAGATGGTGAGGAAATCATTAAAAAAAACACAATAAAGATTGCTGTATCCTTGTGCACTGTAAGGTCAACCTTTACTATGCTTTAAAATCTAATATAACTGAATATATAATGAAAAATGTGTTGTAGAAAGCACTGTTTTTTCCCCATAATTTCTTGCTGGGGAGCCCCAAGCCATATTGTAGTGGTCAGGCTCTCCCACTTTGCACCCTAAAGCTGCTGGTCTGACAACATTTGCAGAGCTGCTTTGGGTTCTTAGTCCAGTCCTGCCTCCAAATCACTCATCCATCCACCTATCCATCATTCCAACAACTATACACTCACCCATACATGCATCTTCTCATCCATGCAACCCAGATACAACCAAATATCTAGTCTGACCACACATCTATGTATTCACCCACCCATCTATTCATTGATTCTTCCACAAACTCAAGCTCAGTCAATCACCACCAGTATTCCAAACTCATGCATCCATCCGTCCATTGTTCCAACACCCATCCATCTAACCATCCATGCAGCCCAGATCCACCAATAGTTTATCTAAAACAACACGCATGTACCCATCCATCCACCTGCGCACTTTAGCCACAAACTATTTATCAGTCCATCCTTTGGCCCCCAAAACCACCCACCACCATATCCCAAAGTCAGCCGCTTATCCGTCCATCATTCAAAAACCAACCCCTATACATGCATCTACCAATCCATCATACATCCTTCTACCTGTCTATTCATTCATCAGTCATCCATGGCCGTCCAACATCTTTCTTTCCCTTCCCAGGGTCCGGCAAAGTGAAGGTGCTCATAAAATACATGGAACCAGCATACCGTCTGCTTGGCCACGCCTCACCTCACAATTTTTCCTATACCCATGCTTAGGCAAAGCTACTGGCCACTGGAGTTATGCAATTTCGTAGCTCTTGTGTTTTCTGCAGTTATGTATTTGCCACATAATCTATCAACTGGTGCTTCAGTAAAAGAAAATTCTATTCAAACGGATCAAAGGTTACTAAAAAAGCAGTAACACT
The DNA here is from genome assembly GCF_031143425.1 of Pleurodeles waltl. Taxonomy (NCBI): domain Eukaryota; kingdom Metazoa; phylum Chordata; class Amphibia; order Caudata; family Salamandridae; genus Pleurodeles; species Pleurodeles waltl. The sequence continues at coordinate 310,088,727 of NC_090449.1, read as the reverse complement.
TGTGGCCGAGCACTGGAAGACCCTTCACAAAGATTGACTGGTCATCCTTCGGTTGCTTATTTCTGTATTTGGGTGTCAAAGAAGTACTAACGAGACAAAACCTTTGGTCAGAAAGTGCTTATGTATGTAAAAAAGCCAAAATAATTAGGTAATACTAAAACAAAATGTGGTACATTACGTCTCACAATTTACTTGTTCTTTCAATTTAGTCAACCTGCCGCATAACTTGGTCCACCTTTGCTGCACAATTCCAGTGACCCTGGCTATGGGCAACATGGTAAAAGCAGGCTCCACCATACACGCACAAAAACAAAATACTTACCACCGAAGCTAGAATTCACTCTCACTTCATCGGAAGCCAGCCTAATGCCTGTGCCCTATCCGCCCGCCCTTTTCTATTCATATGTATGTATAACCAAAAATATTATAACAGAATTCTAGTCCTCACACAGGACATCATACACTCACCATATATCCCACCTGACAGACACTCTTCCATCAACAGCACTCACACGAAGTAGAGTGCTATATTTCAGCAATTGCGCTTTGGCGCTTCGTCAGGAAAAAGTAGCGCTATGTAACAGCAGAGGAGGTGGTTACAAGCAGGTATGGAAAGTAGATTGGATTCAAACCTATATTTGCCCCTGTGTTCTTCTGTAATGGACTTTCCTAGAATGTGATGGAGATATAAGTGGGAAGCCAGGTAAATAAAGCCAAACGTGCATTCAAAAGTAGACAACAAGTGTGTACATGAAAGGGCAAGCATAATGTGTCCTCGTGTAATGTAACTGGTGCTCATGTAAAGCGCTCCAAACCCTTCGGGTCGATTCGCGCTATAAAAAAACTGCAAAAAATGCATCTTATTTCTCGTATATTTATTTCTATACTAATAATAACAAATGAGGGCGTCAAAGCAGAGTGCAACATAAGACCTACACATTCAATTAACCGTGTGTGTGTGGTGGGGCGGGAGGGGGGCGTGGATATAGCCCACACTGTATAGTCGGTCTACAGTTTGCGATTAGTTTTCGGAGCTTGTGAAATATGGTATTCTGTTATGGAATTGTACAGAGCCAACATGCTGCTTGAGGCTAGCAGATTATCTCACCTGGTCGGTCTTGCACTCCCTCTCGCACGTGCTCTGGGCATCCACCCAGAGGTTGGGGTTCAGCTGGTTGGGGCACACTCCCATGTGGCTCACTCTGACCGGTCGCATGATGGCCCCGTCTGCCAGGACCATCAGCAGTGCCAGTCCCCATGCTGCCCACAAGGCTCCCGGCCCTACCGCTGTGCCACTTGAAGTCATTGTCGAACGTCGCTGCTTGTTAGACTCCTGTCCCATCCTGGCTTCTGAAGCTTGAGGGAAGCAATACAAACGTGAAAATGTGCTTCCCGCCACCAACCCAAACAGCTATTTCCTCTCTGGTTCTCCAATGTAAAGCAGTAGCTCCTCGACCAAGATTCAGGGCGCGAGGCAGAGTAGAGTTGGTCCGGCTCTAGGCATCCACTGCGGGAACTGCCCGTCCTCCCAAAGAGTTGGTTGGAGCAAGTTGCTTCTCAGATGGGCTATCCTCGCTTTCACAAAATCTGTCTCCCTTCAGGGCGCTATCACCCCGTCCTTCAAATACCCAAACCCGAAGGTTCCACCTGGACACTGGTACGGCCTTTCTGCAATGGCGGGAGATAACAGCGCGTGCGGTCCACCTCTCAGCGTGGCTGCGCCCCTCACAGAGGGCAGAGGGAAAAGGCACCAAAACACCCCTCATGCTGCGGGAAATGGATATTCTCTTTGGGGAGGGGACGGGGGCTGTCAGCTCCGAGGATGGGAGGGAATTGAAGGGGTGGGGGTCGTGAATGAGCTCGTCTACTAGGTCTGACCTCAGACACTAACCTCTGTCTGAGTTAGGCTGCCCGGGCAAACATTGTGGGAAGATCAAAGCGGGCGGCTTTGGACGGTAGGAGAAAAACACACCCACACAAAGAAACACTGGGGGATTCAGTTACTCTGGCAGGGAGGGGACAGTGTTATCCGCTTCCGTTGGAAAGACCGCTTACCTGCAAGGCCTGGCAGTGCGTCACGCGCTCAGGAAGGGGGCCGGGTATCAAGTTCTGGATGCCTCTATCTGTTGCACTCTATGTTAACGCAGATAACAAAACACGTTTGTCTACTTCACAAAACGTTGGCCACCACAATAACACCGGATAAGGCTTCTAAGTGCTATCATTTATGGCAGCTAAGAGATTTAAAGGATAAGAAAAGTGTTTTGTCGGCACCAGACAATTTATTGAACTACAAAAGCCCGGTTTAGAATGAAGAATAATTTATCTGTCTGAGCACGTTTGGACTATTACTATGCCCATAAGAAGTCATGCGTGGCACCTTGCTGTGTGTATATCTTTAGATGCGATGAAGAGCATCGTTACAAATTTCAAATTCATCCAATTTGTTATCGATCCATAATTAATTCATGAACGCAGTAGTCAAGGTAAAGTTTAATGAAATTGTAATTCATAAAGCAAAGACAAACTATAATTGTCTCAAAGGAAAGATGAGGTGAAATCAGTTCTCCCATATAAAGAGTCCCATACTTTGCTAAGTTGGGAAAGGTTCTGCTATTAAGTCAGGAAAACCGATTCTCGCTAAGAGCCAGGCAAAGAGGCTTCTCAGTTCTTGTCTGACATTGCATCAGTTCAAACCAGACAATTCTAACCAAAGGAGTAGCAGGAAATTAAAATAACCCCACTTTGAACTAAAGCTTTGATAGCACCAAGCATGTGAGACCGACTCTCCCGAGAAGAGCTCCCTTAACTTTGCCCAGTTCCAGCATCCATCTATCCATCTTTGCACCCTTTGCACTCGTGGATATCCACCATTTTGCTTTTATATTCTGTCATCTATTCAATCTTTCGTCCATCATTCAGTCTTTCACCAACCAACCAATCCATCCATCCCACTCACCCATCCACCTTTCACTCACCCATGCATCCTTTCATCCATTCACCCCCCACAGCATCTTTTCACCCACCCATGCATCCTTTCACCTATCGGCCCTTTCACCCACCGACACATTCTTTCTCTTGCTCAGTCATCCTTTCATCAATTCACTCATCCTTTTATCCAGTCACAGATCCTTTCACCCACCCTTTTACCCAAACATACTTCTTTCCACTCATCCCTCTGTTCACCCACCCACACATCCTTCACCCACCCACGCCCCCTTTCATCACTCACAGATCCTTTCACCAACCCATGCATCCTTTCACAAATCAAGGCTTTCACCCACGCATGCTTACATTCATCAATCCACCCTTTGACCCATCCTTTCACCTACCCACTCATGCATCATTTCGCACACCCACTCTTCCTTAAACCCATGCTTTCACCCATCCACCCTTTCATCCATCCTTTCACTCATCCACATATCCTTTCACCCATTCACTCTTTAACCTGTCATTCCTTTTAACATTATGTCATTTTTCCCCTTTTTTTGTCAACCCTTATTTCTTCACCTTTAATTGTGAGCTTTCGTCTGCCAACATACAGAAGAGGCCCATAAAGAACTCAGCGGGGGGTTCACCACGCCCCGATTCTAACAGTTGATACACCTACACAGGGTCCCTCTACAATGGACCAATCCGGAAATGATAATATAAACTCATTTTCTCAAACTACGCACACTGAGGCTACTCTAACCTTCCTTAAAAATAACATAATTTCATCATTTTTAACAATGTGATTGCCTAATGCATATATACATTCATCAAAGTGTTTCATTGACCAGTGAATTTGAATATGTAAAACATGAAAACACCATTCTCAACTACATTCACTATTGATACGTCTTTAATAATTGTTGTAAACACCAATGTCAGTAAGCCACCTGATGTACTCCCCATACCTATCTGGGAGCGGTTCACGCATGAAGCTACAAAACCTTCAACCACGGGTTTCTCCACTAACTATCTCCTATAGCATTTAAATGTGACAAACATTAAGGCCCAGATTTATGAGGGCTTGCGCCATTCCAACTCCACATTAGCGTCATTTTGTGATGCTAATGTGGCTTTGGAAGGGCAAAAACTTTGCGCTATATTTACAAAGTAAAGGTCAGGTCAGCCAATGAGGGAAGGCAGCAGTCCCAACCCTCCTGGGACCTGGACGCTAAAGGTAAGTGTGTGTGTATGTATGTGTGTGATGTTTTAAATTGAATGTTTGGTGCGCACGTGCATGTTTGAATGGTATGAGTGTTGTTAATGGATGTGCGTGCGTGTCTGTGCGTGTCTGTGTGTGAAAGAATTAGTGTGTGTGTGTGACCCGCCGCCCCACTCCCTCCTAAAGCTGCCGGCCGCCACTGTCTACGTAACCAACCAGCAACCGGAGCAAGTGACGCAAAAACAGTAAACAGAATCCAGTGTCAGTGGACCAGGTCAGCGTGTTCCGGAAAAGCGTAGAGTAGGACTCGTTAATGTCTTCACAGCCCTGCCTATTCCAAGTGAGCACGCTACTCTGTGTCAATATAAACACGGTCAGTCTGCACCACCAGGTCTGGGCTGGTCACACAACACAAGAGCAGGGCACCAGCGTTAGGCAACCAGCGGCTAGGTGAATGGTCATATAGACCACGTGGGAGGTCGTCAGGGATTTTTCGACACAGGTCACATAAACACTGCAGGTCACACGCCATGAGATTAGCAGAATGTGATGGGTGAGTGTTTGTAGTAAATGTTTATTAGTGTTGGTGTAGTGTAGTCAGTGCTTAATTTGTGCTTGTTGTTTCCGGTGCTGAGCACCGGCACTTATTTTTGAGGACCGGGGCTTATTCTTCTGCCTCAAGCATTTGCTGTGAGCAAAAGACACACATGGGAAAGACGGAGGAAGGGAAAAACGAAAAAGTGTCACAAAGGGAGAAAGTAGACAGGTGCAAGAGTTAGCTGAAGGGGCAGAGAGTGGCTGCAAATGGATTGAAGAGGTCTGAGATGGCTTCAGGATTACCTGCCTCAGTATTCCGTGCTCGCACATTAAATGCAGCGACCGCGAGTTTTAGAGGAGGGATTTGGGCACAGGCACGTTTTTATTTACAAATTAAGCACTGAGGGTAGTAGCATGTTCGCTAATCCTATGCGTGCCTTAACTCACCCACTCCTGGTAATTTTTTTGCAGTGTACTTATGGTCGTACATTTTTAAAAGACTGAACATGATTATTAGGCCCAGAATGAAAGGCATTTATGCACGAAATGGGAAAACTGGTGAACTCTTCATTGGTATACTTTCAATAGCCTAACAACGTGGCCTTGGACTCTAATGCAGGCTAGGAAAATGGTCCCTTCGCCCCCAGGCTCAGTATTAAAGGGCGGTCATATTTGTGCCAGTTGGCCCCTCGCACACTTGGCAACTAATGCCACTCTACTTGCAGCATTACATATAACTACACCCCTACTTACACATCTCTGAGTTCATCATCCTACTTGCCTATTCCCTCTTTTTCCTACTTCCATTCCTCTCGTTTCTCGTCCCCTCCTCCCTTTCCATGTCTATCCTCACCTTCAACTTCCACTTTTCCACTCCTCCTTTTGTACTTCTTGTTTTACGTTTTCTTCTCAGTGCTCCTTTTTTTCTTTCCGTTTCGCTCTCCGGCTTCTCTCCTGTCGCCTGTCCTATATCTTTCTTCTACCCTTCCCCCAACACAGCTTTTCTTTATCCACTGACTTCATTAACTAATTCCTCCCTTACACATCTATATCTTGTCTTCACTTATCCTTCACTATCCATGATATCTCCTTTCTACTGTTTTATACAATATCCATTTTTCGACCACTTTCTCCTTCTACTTATGTTCCTTTGCTTGTTATCATCACTCTCTCCCAACTATATCTCATTTAACTCTTTCTTTTTTCTCTCCTTGCTACATTCTCACTTTCCTTTTCTTTTGCTATTTCCGCTCTTCTCCATTTTACCCTTATCCGCTCTTATAAAGTGTTCCCATTTTAGCTCACCTACATAGCTAATCTTTTGTCTTTCTCTCTACTATCCTCTAGTCTGGCCCCTCTTTCTCTCTCAACCAAACCACCTTTTTTTTTGTACTTTCCTATCCCTGTCTCCTCCCCCTCTCATGTTTCACATTATTTTTGTGCTTCTCGTTTCTTCATGTCTGTCCTATTATGCCTCTCTTTTCATTCACTCTTTCCCATGTATTTAGTTTTTTTCTCTGTCCCACTTGCTGTTCCATTATATTCTCTCCTTCGTATTCCCTTGCGCCGTTATCTCACCCTGTTTTCTAGTTCCAGGAGCTGCATGCGTGACACAGCCCAACACCTATTAGTATTCCACCTAGGCGCTGGCTTGAGCGACTTTGTAAATGGATGACTGGATGCAGATAAATTAACAAAGAAACTCAGGTAGTGTCAAGTCCAGCTATGTAGCCTCTAATCTTGTCCCACTTGATTCTGTGTGTACTACTGCCTTCCTGGGGACTACCACACTCTCCCCGAGAGCCAGACCTATGGAATGACTTCCAAAAGAATTTCTGAACATGTGACCTGTTTTTAGGGTTGAGCGCGCAAGCGCTTTGGCCCCTGTTGTAATCTCTCTGTGGGCTTTTAATCATGCCCATCAGTTTGGTTGGTTCGTGGGCTTGCCTTTTAAAATTCGCTTGATTTCATTAGTGAAAGGCATGCATGCATCATGCCTTCTCCGGTGTTTAGCACCCTTTAAGCGCACCAGTAAACTACTGAAAACATACAAGGCTCCATGATTTCAGCATGGTTTCTGGTTTACTTTTTATTTTTATTTTTTACGCAGCGCGATCTCGCTGGGTAGTAGTCAAGCACTTTGCATGACATCGACCTTGTCACATGGATAATTGCACTTTTGCTGGTTACATGGCTAATTGCACTTTTTGCCAAAACTTTTGACTGCGAGCAAACTTCTGTCTCCTTTTGTGTGTCTACTTAACGCTCATGGTGGCCGTCGGCTGGCTTATGTGAAACTGTTTTACTTTTCATTTTCAGTTAATGTGGCAAGAAATATCCAGTTAGGAGTTTACAATGCTAATAGCTTTAACTCGAGCAAATGCAAGACCCATTGCATTGCAAATGCTTGTTTTTAAATTCCAACTGGTGTGGGGCAGGCAGGGCTCCCTTGCTGTTTGGGTCCCGGTGCCACTGCACCAAGGAAACCACTGATAGCTACACCCCTGTATTCTTCAGCTCATACTTATTAAAAAGCTTTGGTAAAGCCAATAGGTCTCTCCTATGAAATAGCTAATGGCTTTGTGTTAGACCTGTCAGCCTTAGGGTGGTCTTCCCCCTAACTTCTTCCCTGTCTGTTTCATATTTTTGCTGATTCTTTTTGCTGGCCTTAAGACTGAGCACTTTACCACTGTTGATCAGTGCAAAAGTGCATGTGCTTCTCCCCTAAACATGGTAACAATGGTGTACACACCATTGACACATTTAATTTACTTGTAAGTCCCTTGTAAAGTGGTATACCATATACCCAGGGCTTCTAAATTAAAGGCTACTAGTGGGCCTGCAGCTCTGATTGTGCCACCCACTTAAGTAGCCCTTTAAACATGTCTCATGTCTGCCACTGTAGAGTCTGTGTGCAGTCTGACTGCCACTTCAACTTGGCATTTAAGATCTCTTGCCAATCCTTAAACTTCCCTTACACGTCACCCCTCAGGTGGGCCATAGGTTGCCCTAAGGGCAGGGTGCTATGTAAGTAAAAGATAGGACATGTACTTTTAAGTTCCAATCCTTAAACTTCCCTTTTATTACACACGTCACCTCTAAGGTAGGCCATAGGTTGCCCTAAGGGCAGGGTGCTATGTAAGTAAAAGATAGGACATGTACTTTTAAGTTTTGCATGTCCTAGTAGTGAAAAACTCCTGAAGTCGTTTTTTAACTACTTTGAGGCCTACTCCTCACATAGGCTAGCATTGGGAATTCCTTAATGCACTTTTAAGCTGTAATTCCTGATTAGAAAGGAGTAGTTGCATCAGATTCTATATCTTTGGAATGGGAATGATAAATCCTCTTTAATGATAAAGTTGGATTAAACATTACTATTTTAGAAATGCCACTTTTAGAAATTGGTCATTTGTCTGCTCTTACTGCTCTCTGTGTCTTGCAGCCAGTCTCCAAAACATGTCTGGGGTGGGTGGCAGCTACACTTTGTACATTCCCTCTAGACAGTCAGAAACGCAGGAAGGTTAGGTGTGTCTGAGTACTCATGTGCATGCATCTGCATTCTGATAGCGCTTCCTGAGCAGGAAGAGAGAGGGGTAGCTGGCACACCTGAACAGGGAGTGCCCGTCCCCACACAAAGGGGTGATTACCTCCTACCAATAGTCTTGAGCCAGGGTTAGAAAGAAAGGACCTCTGTACACTTCAAAGACTGTTCTTCGAAGTCACTACCACTTCAAAGGCACTTGTGGATATAAGTAATGGGTCTCTGACCCCACTAAATCAGACACTTCTGGACCTTCAACTGAACCCTGTCAGAAGAACTGCTCTGTTGCTTAAAGGACTCATCTGCTGAACTGCTGGACCTGGAAGGCCTGCTTTCCTTCTGTGTTGCCCTGCTGTCTGCTGGGCTCTGACTCTGAAGGAGGGCTGGACTCTGCCTTCTACCTGAAGTGTTCTCCAAGGGCTTGTTGGCTTGCTTCCTGTTGCTTGAGACTCAGGGATATCAAAGTCTCTAAACCTGCCTTCTCCTGTGCCTGTGTCTAGCACTTGCATCACGGAAATCGATGCATCTCCAGTCTGCATGTAGCAGCACAGGTGCATCAACCCAGTTGCGGGTGTAGAATTGACATATCGCTCTCGAAACCATCTCTTTGCCTTGAGAGCCCAATGCATCAGAACCACACTTTGGTGCCGAAGCAGTCTATGGAGATTGGCGCATCACTCGCCTGCATGGAGAGACCTGGTGAATCGCACTTCGGAACCAATGCATCATGGCTCCAGCACTTGTCTTCAGAACTGACGCATCGCCATCCCTGCGAGGACCCGATCGATGCATCTCATCATGCATCTCGACGTTCATCAGGCCTGCGTTGGTACTGTAATCGGCCTGTGATCCATGGAGGTCAGCCTGAACTTTGACTTTGCCCCGGACCAGCATGATCTAAAGTAACCCCTAAGGCCTATTTGCTTCTAAGCACTGGACCTCTTTTATTCATCTATAATTCATGACTGAACTTCTACTTATTTAATTTTTGTCATTTTGGTCTTGATTTATTTATAAACTTATTGTCTATTTTATTAAACATGTGTGAAGTCTTTTTGTGACATTTTCATTGTGGTATTGTGTGTATGTTTGTGTGTGTGTGTTGCAAAAATACTGTACACATTGCCTCTTTAGATAAGCCTGACTGTTCTGGGCCAAGCTACCAGAGGGTGAGCACAGGTTATTTCTAAGTGTTTATCAAGCTTACCCTGATTAGAGTGGTGGTTCCTGCTCGTACAGGGTGCATACCCTGACAACCAGAAACCCCATTTCTAACACCCTGGCAGTGTGTTTTAGCCATATTATACCAGTGTGGCTCCTGTTCAGCTCGGCTAAAGATTAGTGGCATGGAGAGGAGTTGATTGGGGTAGATTGGAGTGGGGTAGATTGTGATAGACTGGAGTCAGGTAGACTGGAATAGAGTGGAGTACATAGGGTTGAGTGGAGTGGGTGTAGATGGTGGTAGATTGGAGTGGAGTAGATTGCGGTAGATTGAAGTGGTATAGAGTGGAGTGGGATAAATTGGAGTGCAGCTGGAATGATTGGAGGGGAGATGGGAATGGATTTGGGGAGAGTGGAGTGGGATAGACGGGAGTGTGTCAGGTAGATTGGAGTGGAGGTCAGTGGGGTGGATTGGAGTGGTGTAGGATAGATTGTAGTAGGGTAGTTTGGAGTGGGGTTGGCTGGGATAGAGTGGTGTGGGGTAGATTGGGATGGGATGGAGTGAGGTACAATGAGGTAGATTTGGGTAGAGTGAGGTAAAATGGAGTGGGGTAGATGGTAGTGGAGAACAGTGGGGTGCATTTGAGTGGGGTAGATTGTTTTAAAGTAGAGTGGAGTAGATTGGAGTGAGTGGCGTAAACTGGAGTGGGGTAGATTGAAGTGAGGCAGTGGCAGTAAATTGGCTTGGTAGATTGGAGTGGGATGGAATGAACTTGAGGTAGATTGGAGTGGCTTGGGGTATACGAGGTGCACTGGGTAGATTTGAGTGGATAGGGGTAGAAAGGGGTGGCCTAGAGAGGAGTAGCATAGATTGGGGTAGAATGCAGTGGAGTTGGGCAGGGTAGATTGGAGTGTTGTTGGGTAGATTGGGGTGAGTTGAGGTAGAGTGTAGTGAGTAAATTGGAGTGGGGGTGGATTGGGGAAGAGTGGAGTGGGTTGGGTTGGAGTGGAGTGGGGTAGATAGGTTTGGAGTGGAGTTGGGAAGATTGTGGTAAATTGGAGTGGGGTAGATTGCGGTAGAGTGGAGCAGGGTAGATTGGAATAAAGTAGTTTCAAGTGGATTATGATAGCTTGGAGTGGAGTTGAGAATGGATTGGAGATGAGTAGATTGGGGAAGAGTGGAGTGGGAAGGATTGGAGTGGAGCTGGGTAGATTTGAGTGGAGTGGGGTAGAATGGAGTGGAGTTTAGAGAGGTAAATTGGAGTAAAGTGATGTAGGGTATATTGAAGTGGGCTAGTTGGAAGTGGGGTAGATTGGAGTAAATGAAGTAGACTAGGGTAGATTAGGGTGGGGTAAAGAGGAGTGGGGTAAAGTCAGGTGGGGTAGGTTGGATTGTGGTGGAGTGGGGTAAAGTGGGGTGCAGTGGGTAAATTGGGGTAGAGTGGGGTAGGATGGGGTAGAGTAGAGTAGATTGGAGTGGAATGGATTGGGATAGGTTTGCCAGAGATATATTTGAGTGGAGTAAATTGGGGCGGGTGGATTGGAGTAGGGTAGATTAGGGTGGAGTATGGCGGGGTGGATTGAAGTGAGGTGGAGTGGGATGGACTGGGGTGGAGTGGGGGAGATTTGAGTGGAATGTTGTAGATTGGGGTGGGGTGGGGTTGATTCAAGTAAAGTAAATTGGTGTAGATTGGGTTAGAGTTAAGTGTGGTAGATTGGGGTGGATTGGACTGGGGTAAACTAGAATGGAGTCGGGTGGGGTAGATTGGGTGGATTGGAGTGGAGTAGATTGTACTGGGATAAGTTAGAGTGGAGCGGAGTTAGATGAATTGGAGTGGGGTAGAGATAGTAGCAGAGAAAGGTAGATTGTAGTGGAGTGGAGTGAGGTAGATTGTAGTAGATTGGAGTGGGGTAGAGTGGAGTAGATTGGAGTGCAGTGAGAATGTGTGTAGTGGAGTGGGGACTGGAAAGGAGTGGGGTAAATTGTAATGGAGTAGTGGGTTAGACTGGAGTGGTTTGGAGTGGAGTGGGGTACACTAGAGTGGAGTGGGGTAGATTGAATTGGAATCATGTAGATTGCAGTGGGGTGTGGTGGAGTGCAGTGGGGTAGACTGGAGTGGAGTCACGTAGATCGGGGTGCAGTGGGGTAGATTGAAGTGGAGTGGGGTACAGTGTAGTGGGGCAGGCTGGAGTGAGGTATATTGAGACAGATTGGAGTGGACATGAGTGAAGTCAGTAGATTGGAGCGGAGTGGGTTTTATTTGAGTGGAATGCGGTAGACTGGGGTAGAGTGGAGTGGGGTAGATTGGAGTGGAGTTGGGTTGATTGGGTTAGATTGACTGAGTTGTGCAGATTGGACAGGAGTGGACGGTGTAGAGTGGAGTGCAGTTGACTGGAATGGAGTGGGGTACATTGGAGTGCAGTAGATTGGGGTGGATTGGGCTACATTGGGGTACATTGGAGTGGAGTAGATTGAGGTGGAGTGGGGTAGATTGGGGTACTTTGGAGTGGAGTGGTGTAGATTGGAGAGGAGACGATTGTAGTTGAGTGGCATAGATTGGGGTGGATTGGATTGGGAAAATCGTAGAGCAGTGGGGTAGAGTTGAGTCGAGTGTGATAGCCTGGGGTAGAGTGGAATGTGGTAGACTGGGGTGAAATGGAGTGGAGTGGGGTACATTGGAGCGGGCTAGATTGGCGTAAGGTGAGGTAGATTGGAGTGGGGTAGTTTGGGGTGGGATGGAGTGTGGTAGATTGGGGTGGGGTAGATTGGGTTAGATTGGATTGGAGTGGGGTAGAGTGGACTGGCATGGGGTAGATTGGGGTAGACTGGAGTGGTGTGGGGTAGGCAAGATTGGAATTGAGTAGATAGGAGTGGAGTGGAGTAGATTCGGTGGAGTGGGATAGATTGGAGTGGAGTAGATTTGGGTAGATTGGAATGAATTTGAGTGGGGTAGATTGGAGGAGAGTGGATTGGAATGGAGTGGACTGGGGTAGATTGGGGTATAGTGGAGTGGAGTAGATGGGGTGAGTGGGATAGATTTGGATGGATTGGAGTGGAGTGGGGGTAAGTGGTGTGGAGCCAGGTCGTGGCCAAGATGGCGGCGAGTGCGGTCGCTTAAATCAGAGCTCCGCGCCCGGCCCACAATTATCCTGTAATCCTCCTGTCCCCAGGCGTCGAAAACCTCCGAACCCACATGCTTCATGCTCAGTAACCTCCCGAGACCCTGAAGACCTGAACAAACGGACGCAGCGGCTCGACCAGAGCCCCGATGGTAAAGAGACGCGGACGCGCACCAGCGAGGAGCCGAACGACCCGACGATAGCGGCGGCTGCACCCTGCACGCAGGTACGGAGCGATCCTAGCGCTGCGGGTGGGGACGGCGAGGAGCCACGGACGCACCCTCGCATGCCATAGACGCCCGATCTAACGGGCTGCTTAAGACTCCGGACGAACAATAGGGCCTCGACGCGAAACACGCGCATAGCGACGCGGCCCGATTGAGATCTAACTGCGGACGAGAAAAAAGGCCGCAAACCAAAGTTTCTGGAAACTGCTGTTTAATCACACCGAACGCTTGCGTGCTAAGGAGAGGACAAGTCGACGGGGAAGTACGGAGCCTAGCAACAAATGCGGTGCGCTAGCCATTCCTAACACGAAACGTACAACAGAGCTCAAAGGTGAAATCAAACTACGCTGTGCTCTACTGAAGGAGTGTTTTGGGTGGGCCCAGAAGTCAAGCACTATGTAAAGGCATCCACCACACCCACCAACGAAAACTGGACTCAGTGACATTCCCTAGCCTTGCACACAGCCTGGGTGCAAAGCCGTTTCTTCCTTTTCTCTTTTCCTAACATAAAACGCACAGATACGGGAACCGCAACGCGCAACCGCCAACTGCAAGTACCAGGCACACCTCTCTTGCAAAGAGCAAAGCTGATTTTCCCCCAACATAAAACGCACAAACACGTGCGCTGCAACACGCAATCGTCAATTGCACACACCCGGTGCATACCTCTTGCGGAACGCATCAAGCTCCCACTGATGGGCACACAACAAATTTCGCCTAATCAGATACAAGAACCGTATAAACTAACCGCCTCAATCACAACGCAATACGAAGAGAGCTCAGAACAGGCGAAACCATGGTGAAACCGAAGCCACCAAGGGGCCAATCAGAGACCAGACTTGGGGACCCGCCAACGATAGAGAGCCCAGATCCACTGCACAAAGTGACTGAAACGCTAGCTGCTCACTCGTTACAAATTGACAAGGTACTGCAGGCAATATTAGAAACTAAAACATCCCTGGAAGGAAAGATAGATGAAATGGCTGTGTAAGTCACTATCCTACGCACTGAACACCGGAAGCTAGCGGATAGAGTAACCACCGTCGAATCTACCCTAGAAACATCTCAACCAAATATAGAGGACATGAAAAACCGAATACAACAGCAGGAATCTGAGATAATACAACTCCAAAGACACGTGGAGGAGGCGGAAGGCCGATCACGCCGTAATAACATTAGATTCATGGGATTCCGGGAGCGAATCGAGCTCCCTAACGCAGTTATTTCTAGAGAACTGGCTAAAAGATCACATATTACAGCAGGAGGCCTCCCCTTTTCTGACAGTGGAGCGGGCACACCGGATCCCGGGCGGTCCCGCACGCCCGGGAGCCCCTCCTCGCCCATTAATAGCCAGGCTGTTGAACTACTGTGATAGAGATCAAATCCCAAAGAGCTTCCGTGCGCTGGGACCCGTCGAAATTGAAAACGTAAAAGTCACAGCATATCCGGACTATACAGCAGAGGTCCAGCGCAGGCGTGCCACCTTCACTAGGGCAAAACAGGTACTACGCGATAAGAACTTTCCATACTCCCTCATGTATCCTGCCAGACTACGAGTAGTGGATGGCGATAAAACTCACGTCTTCCCGTCCCCGGAGGATATATGGACTTGGATCCACGCCAAGGGCTTAATAGACCCCACAGATGAACACCCAGAGCAAAAGGAAAGGCTAACACAAAAAAAGCGTAAGAAAAGGAAATTGAAACCCAGAACCAGATCACGCCCTACTGAAAAGCAAGCATCGGACTGGCAAGCTCAAGCATTAAAGGATGTTAATAGGTTCTCGAGTATTCGAAAACAGCACAACCGCGAATATGGCACCACGGACTCGGACTCGGACTCGGTGGGGTCCCTGCAAAGCATGCCCACATCCCCACTAATCTTTGGACCGGTGGTCACACCACGCACCTCAGACGACCTCTGAAAAGGTAACACACAGATGTAGCGATTAACCTACTCCGAAAGCCATAAACACTATGCGCCTGAAGCCGGCGCGCCATCTGGCCTGAACGCGCTTAAATGGGCCGGACCCAGCGGCCACCTTGGACCTCATACCACAGCAGCCCCCTAACCCAGATGGGTTCCCGTATGGACACAAATTGGCTCGAAGCCACTCTTGCACCTGTTGTGCCTGGTTATTCACACTTTTCCCCCTCTCCCCCTTTCTTCTACTGTATACTCCTCTTATTCTTAACTCCTTAAGGTATGTCTTAACCACACCACACTCGAGGGTCGATCGGATTTGGGGAGGTCAGGGGGGCGATGGGAGAGGGGATGCAGCAAATCCTACTTAAAAACATGCACTGCTAGTGATTAGTATACAAAACGTTTCAATGACATACAACATTGTAACCTGGAACATAAGAGGACTGGCTAACCCGACTAAAAGACGCAGAGTACATACATATCTCAGACGCCACAAAGTGCATATAGCTATACTACAGGAGACCCATGCCACCACACAAGAATTAAAGGAAATTAATAAGAGCTGGTCGGGCACTGTTTATGGAACTAAAACATCCAAATATGCAAAGGGAGTACTGCTATGGATTGCGCCAGGGATCCCATACACGGTCCAAGACACGTATATAGACACAGATGGCAGATATGTCTGCCTCACTGGAGAGTTGGATGGTAGACAGCTAGCCATAGCTGGTATATATGCCCCAAACTCGGGACAAGGGGAATTCTTGAGGGCCACATCCGCACAGATCTCACGGGACCCGTCCATACCAATTATCTGGGGAGGAGATTTTAACAGTGTACCGGACATCTATATGGACAGAACACATCCGCCATTTATAAGCGCCCCTAGTAGACGGGTATCTGAGATGTTAAGGTCCTGGGTAACAGAACGGAGGCTACACGATGCATGGAGAAGTCTCCATCCCGTTGATAGAGAATATTCCTTTTATTCACCTGTACACAACCTCCACACACGGATTGATTTACTATTATGCTCGCCCACATTAACACACTTAATACATAGCGCCAACTATCTGGCCAAAACCCTATCGGACCACTGCCCCCTAATCGTCACACTGAGATGGGGTATTCAGCCATCACGAATACCCACTAGGCGCTTACAACCCATCTTGTTGCACGACCCACCATTCCGGGAAGAACTAGCTGACACCATAAAGTCATATTTCACAATTAATAGTCAAACAGCCACAACACGCGCAATCGAGTGGGATGGACACAAGGTGGTAGTCAGGGGCATGTGCATCGGGGCTGCAGGAGGTATCAGGCGCACACTGCTCTCAGAACTACATGATACCGAGGAGAATTTACGGAAGGCAGAATGCGAGGCGGCCTTAAATAGTACTGCTAAGAATAACACGATCACACTCAAAAAGCAATGGGGCGATGCCGAAACCCGTCTACGAAAATTCGACTATCGATACCATACGGCGCGATTACACGCCGAGGGCGATAGATCAAGTCGTATGCTGGCCTGGTTAGCGAAAGGGACCCAGCAGCATACTCCTATGAACGCCATTCGCCTAGATACCGGAGTGATAGTGAATACACAATCAGAAATAAACGATGCATTTAGGCAGTATTATGCAAGGTTATATCAGGCAGAACCTCCCCCACTCGCACCACAACTAGAAGGTTTCTTCAGGACCTCCCACGTAAATCAATTAACGGCTGCACAAGCACTAGAGTTAGACAAACCCATCGAAAGGGACAAAATAAAACAAGCACTGCAACAGCTAGCCCACAATAAAGCACCAGGGGGGGACGGACTACCGATCGAGTACTATCAGACTTTCTCATCACAAACGCTCACTCCATATCTGTCCATGCTACAGGAGGAATATGAAACAGGTCGTCTCTCAGACTCACAGCGCGAAGCTACGATTGTAGTCCTCCATAAAAAGGGCCGCGACCCACTGGACGTACGCTCTTACCGACCCCTATCACTTTTAAACACGGCTGTAAAATATTAGGCAAGGTACTATCCAACCGACTTCTCCCAATAATTTCTTCCCTGGTACACCCAGACCAATCAGGATTTATACCAGGACGCAACACCTCTATCAACATCAGGAACCTATTGCGCCTGGTCGCTGAAACTCCTGATACAGTTGCAGTTTCACTAGACATTGAAAAAGCTTTCGACACACTGGGATGGCCATATCTGATGGCAACCCTGCAGTTACTGGGATTTGGCAAAGTGTTCACACGCTGGATATCTATCTTATATTCAGACCCCATAGCTAGAGTAAAAACGAGCACCATCACTTCTGAAAAATTCAAGATTGGTAGAGGCACGCGACAGGGATGCCCCCTGTCACCACTTCTGTTCGCACTAGCCATAGAACCCCTCGCGGCTAAATTGCTTAATGAAGCCACAAGATGGGGCATACCGGACGGCGTGGAACACCGCATAGTGTCCTTACACGCAGACGATGCATTAATATACTTACGCAACCATACCGAATCCCTACCAATCCTGCTACAATTATTGAACTCATTCGGAGACATATCCGGCCTACGCGTTAACTGGGCCAAATCATGTCTATTCCCCATGCGCCGACTACCCGACACACAGACCCACATACTCACTGAGCATAATTTACAATGGACTTACAGCACTTTCAAATATCTAGGAGTGCACATATATCATGACGAATCTGACCTCAAGGAGGGCAATTTAGACCGGACGATTAGATCCATAAAAGGACTGCTGCCCTTTTGGTGCGCACTACCACTATCACCTATGGGTAGAGTGGCATTAATCAAAATGATTATACTCCCTCAACTATTATATTTTTTCGCTGCCCTACCACTATGGCTTCCTAGCACTTTTTTTGCACAGCTGAACAAGTTGTTGATAGATTTGATATGGAGCACCGGACGTAAACGTGTGGCTTTGGCTAAGATCTGCCTACCACTGGATAGAGGTGGGATGGGTGTACCACAATTTGAGCTTTACTACGCAGCTGCCCAGCTGCAATGGATCCTAATTTGGTTGCAAGACCCCACTCACTCGGAAACCCACATTGTGAGCACACAACTGGGTGGTTTAAACATACTGGAATGGCTCGTGGGACGTGTGGCCCTACCGCGACACAACAATATCCTGTTAAAAGTGGCCAAAATGGTGTGGCGGCGCCATGTGAACAGGGGACCCGGAAAACCACCATTACTCGCCATCCCAGGGGTACATAGATTACATGGCCGTCTGTGTCTCACTGATTGGGCCGCCAAAGGCCTCCGGTTAGTGGGAGAATTATTAGCAGAGGGACAATTTCTCCCCTACGAGGTACTCGCGTCGACGTACACTCTGGGACAGGGCAGTTTTATTATGTACGGCGCACTACAATCTCTAATACGCAACGCATGGGGACACGGTAGCAGGGAACCACTACCATCACCTATTCTGCATGAACTGCTATCAGACACCGGTACATCGGCAAGAATCTCAGGGATCCATAATGTGCTACGTGCTAACCCAGAAGAAGCACAGCCACAAGCTAAGAACAAATGGAAAAAAGCACTTCACACACAATTCACAGCTCCAACATGGTCCATGGCCCTCACATCCACACGCGAGGTATCGCGCAATGCACGTTTCAGATACACCCAGCTCAACTACCTACACCAGACGTACCTGACTCCACACCGAATCCACCACATGTACCCCCAAGCTAGTTCTGATTGTCCAAGGTGTGGTAACACGGAAGCTGATTTCTTGCACATGACCTGGAACTGCCCACCACTACTCCGAGTATGGCAAGACATCACACAACAAACCGCTACATGGCTGGTTATTCCTCTAGCACTTACTCCTGAGTCCTGCCTATTGGGTATCAGACACAAGCGTAGCAAAGATAAACAAAAGCACAGATGCGCAGATCTAGCATTTGTAATCCTCAAACGACTCATCGCCACACAGTGGAAATCACCTAGCGCCCCAGATTCCCGCCACTGGAAAACTGACGTACAGCGTTGGGTCAATGCAGAAATACAGGTGTTGCACACATTACGTGATATAGGAGTGGTAGTCAAGCATGCTGATATATGGGACTCCGTGGCGGATCAACTACAGGAAAAAGATGATACACGACCTCCCTAGTCTTCTGGAAAAATACTGATCCGAGACATCACAACCAACATATTTCCTACACATAACTACCTAGACCTGAAACTTCATTCGAACACAGATGATAAGAATATAAACACACACCCTAGGTATACAGCTGCGACACTATATCCACAAAGGTACACTCCACCCACGACAAATGCATCCTGCTCGAAATCATTACCCTACGCCCTGATCGCCCCGTAGACCTCCCCCCCCCATGGCGATCTTACCCCTTATATCAGATCACCAAACCACAGACTCGTGACCACTTATCAAACAGAGTATAATTCTCATACCTTTCTACTATCTATTTTTTTTTTCCCACTCTATTCTTATCTTGTATAAGTATTTTAGTAGTATGCGTTTTGTTTATGTTATAAATGCAATAAAAAGATTTAACAAAAAAGTGGTGTGGAGCCAAGGGGCATATAGTAAAGTGGCGTTTTGTGTTTTGGAGTGAGTGGTGTGGAGTCGAGTGGCATGGTGTGCCATAGAGTGTCTTAAAGTGGAGGAGTGTAGAATGTTGTAGAGTGGAGTAGTGTAAAATAGATTGGAGTAATGTGGAGTATGTATGGTGAGGGAACGTACTGCCAATACAGACAACCTATCTTCAGTGGAAATGACCATTACATTTCCACCGACATACAGTTTTACTGCACACAAATGATAATGTGTGGAAATGTCATTGCCTAGTGTATTGGAGTGTTTTATTGTATTCAAATATTTGTTTCCACCACACCTCAGAAAATTGTGGTTCATTTGTACTTTCCTAATTCTGATATACTCAGAAACATCAGCACAGTTAATTTGTGTGGTGTACTAGAAGAAATATCATCCTATACCCTCTCCTCTCAAATGGTTACTCAGCAGGATTGTCACAAATTCGCTCACTTTTAAGTCACAGAAAAAAAAGGAAAACACCAAGCTACCTTGGAAGACAGAACCTTACATTTGACATCTGTCTTGAAATGTACAGCAAATGGTACAAGATAAGAACAATATTTAAAGACCTGCTTACAGAAAGCAAGAACTCTGAAGGATACAGTAAACAAGAGATGCTCTCGAAAGGGATGAAACTCAAGCTGGATAGCCTAAAGCAAATAAGACCAGCAAATAGAAAGCAAGCGACTGTGATTTGCAAACCACAAAGCCACTAGTAAGCAATGGATGAAATGCATTTGCAGGGAAGCTTTCAGAATGCCCACAAGAAGTCATAAGCAACCAGACAGCTGCGCTATCTGGTAGGCTTCAACCTAAAAAAAAGCACATAATGCAGTGCAGCAAGTAAAGTTGCTGTGCTGTGTTGAATGAATGGGAGAGAACAGAGCATTGCCATATCTACTAAGATGTGGCCCTGTTATGCCCTCCCCTGCAATGGCGCACTTTTGACTGCCATGCACCAACACAAGCACTCTGCACAGGCAATGGTGTCTGGGTTGTCATAAGCATAGATTTTCTACAGGAGGGGGTCCCTTCCAGTATGAACACTATGCTTTGAGACATTTTCCATTTTGTTTGAGTTTTGTGGAACACAGCATACATTCAAACAGGGAAAAACGAGGTGAAATGAAAACATTTCTTCTTATTACACCTGTCTCTAAGAGGATTTTGGCACAAATCCCTGTCTACAATTTTTTGTAGATAGGGATTTGCATAAAAAACCATGGGTGGTTGCCTGGGAATGCCCATGCACCACCAATGGATTGCCTGATTGATGCAAAATAATGCAAGGCAGTGCATTCCGTAGCTTTGCGTTATTTTGGGTTCAAATTCAACACAAATCTTAATTTGCTTTGGATTGTAAATCCTACCTGAATACTTTGCATCAGAAAAGCAACTCAAACCTAATGTAAAGTGTTCGTAAATCTGGTCTACCCCCATAATTCGCGTTGAGTTTGCATTAAAAAGGTAATGCAAAACAGACGTAGGCCCTCATTATGACATTGGCGGTAAATCCCACTTACCGCTACCCTGACTGCCACCAACATACCGCAGCGGATATCTGTTTACCATTTTATGACACACACACACCAATCCATCACTATTCAGCCATACACACAATTCTGCCACACCAAGACGGGTGTGTGATAAACTAACAGTATCAAAACCCACAAGTTACGCCAACAGAACTACGCCCATCACATTACAACCCACGAATCACCACGGCGGACATTCAATGGCGGTAAACTATTGGCGGTACACACCGCCGCGCTCAAATTACACACACACACATACAAAACAACACTACATTGGACAACACACACCTGACACCCATACACACACCACACCCACACCACTATAAAATACACACCCACATTACCCACAACCCTTTATGACTACAAACCATTGGCAAAAGACAGACACCACGACCACAGACAAGACCAGAGCCACACACCACCATCACCTGTACACCACCCACGTACCCCACATCACACACCCCAAGACATCACCCTAACACCCTCACCCACACAACTTACACATCACCCATGGCACCACAAAGGCACCCCCGATTCTCAGAGGAGGAGCTAAGGGTCATGGTGGAGGAAATCATCAGGGTAGAGACACAGCTATTTGGAGCACAGGTGCAGCAGATATCCATTGCTAGGAAGATGGAGCTATGGTGGCGGATAGTGGACAGGGTCAACGCTGTTGGACAGCACCTAAGAACCAGGGATGACGTCAGGAAGAGGTGGAATGACCTATGGGGGAAGGTACGTTCCATTGCAGCAAGACACCAACTCGCTGTACAGAGGACTGGCGGTGGACCCCTACCTGCTCCCCCACAACTAACAACATGGGAGGAGCAAGTCTTGGCAATCATGCATCCTGAGGGCCTGGCCGGAGTAGCTGGTGGACTGGACTCTGGTAAGTCAACACTTTACTACTATCACCCCCCGCCTGCATGCCATCACATACCCCCACCCTCACTCCCATCACTCCACCACCTCCCACACACCCCACCATCACATATCACTCATCCCAATGCCAAGTCCTGCATGCAATACCAATGCATGGACAGCACTCACAGACCTTCATGGACACCTATCACTAAAGCATGCATACTAGAGAGAATCAGGTAGCCCACCACATACCGACTTACACAAGTGAAAGCTGCCAGGGCAAATACAACCAAACAGGGCACTCCACTGATGCACAATATGTCACAGTAGAGATGAGGCTTCCACAGCACTTTTATACATACACTTTTATTTCAAATAAGTAAGCTCTTGACATCTTCAGCACAGCTCCCTCTCCTGCTCGTCTGTCTACAATCTCTCCCAGGATTTCCTACATTCTATACGAAGTCATCACCTACATCATAACATTCTAATATCAACTCTACACTACTTCTATACAGGATGTCTCCACACATCTCCCCTCCTACATTGTATAAATAACAAAGCACAACACAAGCCTTAAGGAACCTTTAACATCAGTGTGTGTGTGTGTGTTTTTTTTTCCCCAAAAGAGGATTAGTAACTGCAATTAATAAACAATTTCCTATTTGGTCACACACAGTAATAATTTAAAATTCATCAATAATTCATTAATTTAATGATCAATTTTACATACGTTTCCCATACTCCATGAAGACCCATTCTCCAAAACCACCACATTTTGCTTAACTTCCTTCACTAACTGAGGAGCAGAATATTTGCTATCCCCTTTTAAGACATTTCCACTTTTCCTTGTTACCACCCAATCACCCTTTTTTATGTGACAATGTTTCACACTCATTCTTTTATTATAATATTGGATGTTTTTCCTTTGCCTCTCTTCCACTTTTCCTCTTACTGCATCCCTATTTACTTTCACCTTTACCTTTGTTCTTAACCACACAGGACACTCCTTCACTCCCGGCTCTCTCCTTTTAAAGATATGAACGGTGACACTCCAGTAAACGAATGTGGAGTTGTACAATATGTCCACATCATTTTATTCAATTCCCTTTTCCAAGGACGACGATTAGCTAATGATAACTGAATGTTCTCCATTATCACACGATTTACTCTTTCTACCAACCCATTGGCCTGTGGACAGAACAGAGCAACTCTTTCATGGATGATCCCCATTTTCCGCAAATAATCCGTCATCTCTAACGATACAAATTGCACCCCATTGTCAGATACTATAGTCTTGGTAATCCCTTCTTCCATGAACGTTTCTTCAAAAAACTCTATAACTTTTGAAGTATTTACCTGTTCAACTGCTTTGATGACAAACCACTTAGTATGATAATCCACCAATGTCATTATATACCTACACCTAGTACCCAACCTGGAGACTGGACCTATAAAATCCACTGACAGTTTTTCCCAAGGTCTTCCTGGAAAATTCATGGGAGCCAAAGGAGGTTGCCTCAGAGTCTTGGTTTTATCGCTATTTGCACATGCAACACAATTCTTCACCATTTCTTCTACCTGCCTATCCATTCCTGGCCCCCAAAATGACTGTCTTACCATCTTCTTCATCATTTCTCGTCCTAAATGCCCCTGATGCGTGATATCAATAATATGTTTCCGCACACATTCTGGGGGAACAATTTGATCTCTCCTTAATAATCTTCTATTCTGTACGCTTAACTGATCTTTAATTTTGAAGTAGCTAGATACATCATTGCTATGTTCATCCTCATTCTTCCACCCATTGATCGCTTTATCTACAACCTTACTCAGAATGAAATCATTTGCTTCGGCATTATCCCATTCACTCTCACTTACTGCCAACTCCCCCAAAATCATTCCCACTACCCTTCCAACTTCCTCTCCTATAACCTCATCCACAATCATTGGCATTCTTGACAGATAATCTGCGACTCTATTTCTACTTCCCTTCACAAACTCCACATGAAGTTGTACTCTAACACCGACAACAACCACCTAGAGACACGTGGTGTTACGTTACCTTCTAATCCACACCCCCCTTTAAAAATGTATGTTAATGGTTTATGGCCTGTCCTTAGTTTAAAAGGTATTCCCCACAAGTAAAATCGGAAATGGTTGATTCCCCTGCAACAAGCCAAGGCCTCTCTCTCTATTACCCAATATGCAAGCTCCGCACCCTGCAATCTTCTTGAAGCAAATCCCACCACGTACTCATCTCTTTCCTTCACTTGTGTCAATACCGCCCCAATTCCTACATTACTCGCATCAGTGGTTATGTAAGTTTTTGCAGTTACATCAAAAACGCCCAAAGTAGGAGCTTCTAAGATACACCTCTTTATCTCCTTAAAAGCATGCTTGCACTCCTCATTCCAATCATACACCACTCCTTTTTTCATAAGTTTTCTTTAGGGTTCCACTTTTTCCGTAAAGTTCTATATGAACTTTGCACAATATTCTGCAAGTCCTAGGAATGATCTTAATTCATCCTTGCAGCCTGGTTCCGGTGCATGTTCAATTGCAGCTCCTATGCTTTTCTTTGGTCTAATACCATTACTACTTATAGTGTGTCCTAAATACGTCACTTCAGATTTTCGAATCTGGCATTTCTCTTCCTTAATAGTTAAACCTTTCCTTTTTAATCTAGTCATCACCTCTTCAAATAACAGGTCATGATCCTTTCCGCTATTTCCCACAATCAACATATCATCCTGAAAGCATAGTACTTTAACCATGTCACCAAATATTTCCGCCATTAGCCTCTGGAAAACAGCGGAGGCAGAGGCTAGGCCAAATGGCATCCTCTTGTAACGGAAAGTTCCTAAAGGCGTTACAAAGGATGTCAAGTGCCTAGAATCTTCATGCAAATTTACTTGGTGATAGGCAGATGACATGTCCAGAACACTGAAGATACATCCCTTTCCATTTACAGATAGCATTTGAGAAATATTCGGCAAAGGTTGCCTATCAACCCATATATTTTTGTTCAAGTCTCTAAGATCGATGCACAGACGAATTTTTCCAGCCTCTTTTGGTGCCACAACGACCGGAGCAAGCCATTCTGAAGATTCTATGGGTTCAATGATATCATCTTGCAACAACCTGTCCAACTCTTGTCTTAAAGGCTCTCTCATCAAATTTGGTACATTAAGCACTTTATGAACCACTGCATTGCATTCTTCTTTAGTACAATTTTGTGTGAAAACCCTTTTAAGAGACCCAATTTTGACGAAAAGACTTCCATGTACTTTCTAATCAGAGGATGTTGGAAGTTTACATCCACTTCCTCTATTTCTTGTTTTTCCATACTCATCACAGGTTCTTTAGCATTGGGATCAAGAATTATGCCTAGGTCTTTTTGATGTCGCCAGCCCAATAAACTAGTTCCATAGTCAGTGACATCTATCTTTCCTTTAACAGCTGCCCCCTTAAAGAAGATTGTCATCCATCGCATACCGACCATCTCTATCCTCTTCCCGGCATAACCTACAGCTTTTATGTCAGGTCTCAACAAGTCCTCATTTGTCCACTGTTCCTCGTATACTTTTTTTAAATAACCGTAAACAAACTTCCGGAATCCACTAGTAACTTGATTGGCAAATTGTTCAGTAATACATGAGCATGAGGTTTTTCTAACGAATCGGTACTTTCCATTTTAACGTGCTCGTGTAACAGTTGCACATTTGTAACTCCATTGTCATCAAGTCCTCCATCTACTGTTAATATTATCTCTTCAATACTTTCACATACATCCTGAACTTCTTGAATTGTCCGCCCACCACCTTCATTTATTTTCAATTTGCAAACTTTAGCAAAATGCCCTCTTTTGCCACAACTGCGACAGATCGCACTTCTCGCTGCACACATTTTGCTAGATGCAATGTGTTCATATGGAGCTGAATTTCCTCCAGGAGTGAAGATGTTCTTGTATCATCGTCTCCTGCACGAAGTCCCTCGTCGCTAATGTAGAGATGAGGCTTCCACAGCCACACACAGAAACAATAAGACTGCATTTACATCCCACAGATACCCCAGCCAATGTCAGCAGCGAAGAGGTGCCAGCACTATCCAGTCCCCTAACAGAAGAGGCCCACAGTGATGACAGCAACTCTGGTCGCCTGGATCTTGATGGCCAACCTGGCCCATCAAGGACCTCTGGACAGTCGGTTACCCAGGCACAGTCACAGTCACACACCATCACAGAGCCTCCCCCCTGCAGAAGGAGAACCACCCTGCAAACGTTCCCTGCTATCCAGGCAGAAGCCAGAGACTATTGCCAAGACCCCATCAGGAAATGAGACTCTCCTGATTGTCACCCTTGTGTCCCACTCTGTCACCCCGTCCACCTTAAACTGCCATTGCGCCCCTTCCTAAGTCCCTTTGGGCAATGCACCTGTGCTACCAATAGACTGGAACAATACCTTGGACTTGCCTCCATCATCACCCCAGCCCATTGCACTTGCCCCTCTACTTCTTAGCACTTAACTAAACACCCTTTGAAAAAATACAAGTATGGAGTATGTCAAACTTATTTTAGTATGTATTCATTTAACAAGGTTCAAACATTGCAATTCAACTGTACAGTAATGTTCAAGTAGGAAACACCTGTAGTTGGCTGCAGTGATCACACCAGGAGCAAATAGTGGGTCACCAACATCTGCAAAATGAGTTGCCAAAGGATACAGTGAGTGGGCATAGACGTGGGAAATAACAGGATGCCAGTGACAAAGATAAACCATAAAATGACAATGAAATATGAAGAAACACTGTCTTACCTGTGTGTTATTGGAAGTATTGTCAAATCACTGCTGTTCTGTTGTCCTCATCCTCATCCTCTGCCTCCTCATCCTCACTGTCCACAGGGTCCACTGCTGCCACATGGGCATCTCCAGCCTCCTCCTCCAGCAGAAAAGGCACATGGCGTCTCAGGGCCAGGTTGTGCAACATGCAGCATGCCACGATTATCTGGCAGACCTTCTTGGGTGAGTAACACAGGGATCCACCTGTTAGATGGAGGCACCGAAACCTGGCCTTCAGGAGGCCAAAGGTAAGTGCGATACTCCTTCTTGTTCGCCATGTGCCTCATTGTAACACTCTTCTGCCCTTGTCCTGGGATTCCTCACAGGGGTCAATAGCCATGATAGGTTTGGGTAACCAGAGTCTCCTGCACATATCAAGGGACAACATTTAGCCCCACACTATCCCATATGGCCCACACCATACCCATACTCCAACACATACTGGGTGGGAACCAGGGCTCACCTATTAGCCGCACCCTGTGCCTCTGTAGTTGGGCCATCACATTTGGGATGCTGCTATTCCTCAAGATAAAGGCATCATGCACTCACCCTGGATACTTACCATTGACATGGGAGATGTACTGGTCCACCAAGCACACCATCTACACATTCACACTCTTACAATTTCTGAACACCTGTTAATTTTGCCAGTGGGGGATACAAACGCAATATATGTCCCATCAATTGCCCCAATGATGTTGGGGATATGTCCCATTGCATAGAAGTCAGCTTTCACTGTGGCCAAATCCTCAACCTGGGGGAAAACAATGTAGCCGCACATGTGTTTAATCAGGGCAGACAACACTCTTGTGAGCACTATTGAGAACATTGCCTGTGACATTCCTGCTGCCAAGCCCACTGTCACTTGGAAAGAACCAGTTGCCAAGAAATGAAGCACAGATAGGACTTGTATTGTATTGTATTGTAATCGTATTTATATAGCGCTTACTACCCCTGACGAGGCGTTGAAGCGCTTTTCGATGAGTAGCACGCTACTCCGGTACCCAACAAGAATTAGTTATGGATTAGTATAATTTAATAAGGAGTACAGTTTTAGTATTATTATGAGTTAATTTGAGTCTTGGATATGAGAGTTTGTTAGTTAGATTGACTGGAGTAATGGAGGGGTGGAGGAGGAAAGAAATCCAGAAGTGTTCATTGGGAGTTTATCCTTCATTTACTCAATCCAAAGGCTTGGGATGAATAAAAGGGGGGCGGAGGGGAAAGAGGATGTGGAAGGGTTAGGGAGAGCATAGTAGCAGGGTGAGATGAATGCAGGAGAATTTAGTAGGGTTGTGTGGGAGGTCACAGAAGTAGAGTGAGGTTTGGTGAGTTAGATGTGGAGGTGGAGAGAAGAGCTTAGGCAGAGATATTTAGGAGATGAAAGTGGTCGAAGGGATTTGGGAAGAGTCCGAGAGAGAATGGAGGATAGTTTGATAGAGACATGACATAAGAGTGATGAGTAGATAAGTGTGATAAAAAGAGAGCAGAAATTCATAGATATCTAGTATAACAACCCCAAAAAAAGAAAAAAAAAACAGGAGCCATGCAATGATCCACAAACATGCCAGGCACAGAAACAACATATACACATACATACACATATATATATATATTTATACACACACACACATGACTACACACACATATGCACATACAATACATAATTTAGAATCATGGGTAAAAAATACTTAGTCATCCATCCATCATCCTGGTAAAAGGTGGGAATTCCTTTACCTACTTCGAGGGTGGACGGGGTGTGGCTCAGCGGGCGGAGCTTACAGGTGCTTTATAAAGGGAGAACATTCTACTCTGTGTCTCCCGGAGAGGAAGATAGAAACCGCGCGTCACGGTCAGATACAGATTACGCTCCAGTACATCATCAGTTCACCTCCAGGAAGGATTCTAGATCTTTTCTGCTATGGGATCTCTGAGCGCACAGCCTTGTTTTATCTTTGCCAAGCCCAAGAGTTAGGGTGGCTTGTCCTTTCCAGAAGGTGAGCTTCAACTGCGGTATCTGCTGCGTTTATATTGTACACTAGGGGTACGTGATGGGCCATGGGGTAAACGTCTCCAGCAACCTTGTGTGCCTTTGGCAATGTTATTGTTACTAGTGCGTCTTTGTGGAGATGTCCTCGTGCTTCTGCGCATCAACAACGCACCACGTGAATCGGCGGTAAATGCAGTGGGGTCGTTTTGGAAAGCTGTCCATCATCCTGGTAAGAGGCGGGAATTCCTTTACCTTCTTCGAGGGTGGATGGGGCGTGGCACAGCGGGCGGAGCTTACAGATGCTTTATAAAGGGAGAACCTTCTACTCTGTGTCTCCCGGAGAGGAAGATAGAACCCGCGCGTCACAGTCAGATACAGATTACGCTCCAGTACATCTTCAGTTTACCTCCAGGAAGGATTCTAGATCTTTTTCTGCTATGGGATCTCTGAGCGCACAGCCTTGCTTTATCTTTGCCAAGCCCAAGAGTTACGGAGGCTTGTCCTTTCCAGAAGCTGAGCTTCAACTGCGGCACCTGCTACGTTTATATTTGGAAGTGCTTCCTTTGAGGTTTAGTTTCTGTAAAATGAGCATCGTGGCCTACCCAACCGGGGTATTTTCTACGAGTATGTCAGTAAGTGTTACCTAGCATGTTTTATACTCCCCGTTTATATTGTACACTAAGGTTACGTGATGGGCCACGGGGTAAACGTCTCCAGCAACCTTGTGTGCCTTTGGCAATGTTATTGTTACTAGTGCGTCTTTGTGGAGATGTCCTCGTGCTTCTGAGCATCAACAACGCACCACCGGAATCGGCGGTAAACGCAGTGGGGTCGTTTTGGGAAAGCTGTCCATCATCCTGGTAAGAGGCGGGAATTCCTTTACCTACTTCGAGGGTGGATGGGGCGTGGCTCAGCGGGCTGAAGCTTACAGGTGCTTTATGAAGGGAGAACCTTCTACTCTGTGTCTCCCGGAGAGGAAGATAGAAACCGCGCGTCACGGTCAGATACAGATTACGCTCCAGTACATCATCAGTTCACCTCCAGGAAGGATTGTAGATCATTTCTGCTATGGGATCTCTGAGCGCACAGCCATGCTTTATCTTTGCCAAGCCCAAGAGTTAGGGTGGCTTGTCCTTTCCAGAAGCTGAGCTTCAACTGCGGCACCTGCTACGATTATAATTGCAAGTGCTTCCTTTGAGGTTTAGTTTCTGTAAAATGAGCAACGTGGCCTACCCAACCGGAGTATTTTCTACGAGTATGTTAGTAAGCGTAACCTAGCATGTTTTATACGCCCTGTTTATATTGTACACTAAGGGTACGTGATGGGCCACGGGGAAAACGTCTCCCGCAACCTTGTGTTCCTTTGGCAATGTGATTGTTACTAGTGCGTCTTTGTGGAGATGTCCTCGTGCTTCTGAGCATTAACAACGCACCACCGGAATCGGCGGTAAACGCATTGGGGTCGTTTTGGAAAGCTGTCCATCATCCTGGTAAAAGGCGGGAATTCCTTTACCTACTTCGAGGGTGGACGGGCGTGGCTCAGCGGGCGGAGCTTACAGGTGCTTTATAAAGGGAGAAACCTTCTACTCTGTGTCTCCAGGAGAGGGAGATAGAAACCCGCACGTCACAGTCAGATACAGATTACGCTCCAGTATATCATCAGTTCACCTCTAGAAGCTGAGCTTCAACTGCGGCACCTGCTACGATTATAATTGTAAGTGCTTCCTTTGGGGTTTAGTTTCTGTAAAAATGAGCATCGTGGCCTACCTACCCAACCGGCGTATTTTCTACGAGTATGTCAGTAAGCGTTACCTAGCATGTTTTATGCGCCCCGTTTATATTGTACACTAAGGGTACGTGATGGGCCACGGGGTAAACGTCTCCAGAAACCTTGTTTTCCTTTGGCAATGCGATTGTTACTAGTGCGTCTTTGTGGAGATGTCCTCGTGCTTTCTGGGCATCAACAACGCACCACCGGAATCGGCGGTAAACGCATTGGGGTCGTTTTGGAAAAGCTGTCCATCATCCTGGTAAGAGGCGGGAATTCCTTTACTTACTTCGAGGGTGGACGGGACGTGGCTCAGCGGGCGGAGCTTACAGGTGCTTTATAAAGGGAGAACCTTCTACTCTGTGTCTCCAGGAGAGGAAGAGAGAACCCGCGCGTCACAGTCAGATACAGATTACGCTCCAGTACATCGTCAGTTCACCTCCAGGAAGGATTCTAGATCTTTTTCTGCTATGGGATCTCCGAGCGCACAGTCTTGCTTTATCTTTGCCAAGCCCAAGAGTTACGGTGGCTTGTCCTTTCCAGAAGCTGAGCTTCAACTGCGGCACCTGCTACGTTTATATTTGGAAGTGCTTCCATTGAGGTTTAGTTTCTGTAAAATGAGCATCGTGGCCTACCCAACCGGGGTATTTTCTACGAGTATGTCAGTAAGCGTTACCTAGCATGTTTTATATGCCCCATTTATATTGTACACTAAGGTTACGTGATGGGCCACGGGGTAAACGTCTCCAGCAACCTTGTGTGCCTTTGGCAATGTTATTGTTACTAGTGCGTCTTTGTGGAGATGTCCTCGTGCTTCTGAGCATCAACAACGCACCACCGGAATCAGCGGTAAACGCAGTGGGGTCGTTTTGGGAAAGCTGTCCATCATCCTGGTAAGAGGCCTGAATTCCTTTACCTACTTCGAGGGTGGATGGGGCGTGGCTCAGCGGGCGGAGCTTACAGGTGCTTTATAAAGGGAGAACCTTCTACTCTGTGACTCCAGGAGAGGAAGATAGAAACCGCGCGTCACAGTCAGATACTGATTACGCTCCAGTACATCATCAGTTCACCTCTAGGAAGGATTCTAGATCTTTTCTGCTATGGGATCTCTGAGCGCACAGCCTTGCTTTATCTTTGCCAAGCCCAAGAGTTACGGTGGCTTGTCCTTCCCAGAAGCTGAGCTTCAACTGCGGCACCTGCTACGTTTATATTTGGAAAGTGCTTCCTTTGAGGTTTAGTTTCTGTAAAATGAGCATCGTGGCCTACCCAACCGGGGTATTTTCTACGAGTATGTCAGTAAGCGTTACCTGGCATGTTTTATACGCCCCGTTTATATTGTACACTAAGGTTACGTGATGGGCCACGGGGTAAACGTCTCCAGCAACCTTGTGTGCCTTTGGCAATGTTATTGTTACTAGTGCGTTTTTGTGGAGATGTCCTCGTGCTTCTGAGCATCAACAACGCACCACCGGAATCGGCGGTAAACGCAGTGGGGTCGTTTTGGGAAAGCTGTCCATCATCCTGGTAAGAGGCGGGAATTCCTTTACCTACTTCGAGGGTGGATGGGGCGTGGCTCAGCGGGCGGAGCTTACAGGTGCTTTATGAAGGGAGAACCTTCTACTCTGTGTCTCCCGGAGAGGAAGATAGAAACCGCGCGTCACGGTCAGATACAGATTACGCTCCAGTACATCATCAGTTCACCTCCAGGAAGGATTCTAGATCATTTCTGCTATGGGATCTCTGAGCGCACAGCCGTGCTTTATCTTTGCCAAGCCCAAGAGTTAGGGTGGCTTGTCCTTTCCAGAAGCTGAGCTTCAACTGCGGCACCTGCTACGATTATAATTGCAAGTGCTTCCTTTGAGGTTTAGTTCCAGTAAAATGAGCAACGCGGCCTACCCAACCGGAGTATTTTCTACGAGTATGTTAGTAAGCGTAACCTAGCATGTTTTATACGCCCCGTTTATATTGTACACTAAGGGTACGTGATGGGCCACGGGGAAAAACGTCTCCAGCAACCTTGTGTTCCTTTGGCAATGTGATTGTTACTAGTGCGTCTTTGTGGAGATGTCCTCGTGCTTCTGAGCATTAACAACTCTTCTTGCAGAAGAGGGGGGATCCCAGTGAGGAGATGGATTGCAGGTATTAGGTCAGGCTCCAGGTGTGCAAACAGCTCTGTGATTGTGGCCCTGTCAAGTCTATAGGCGAGGATGATGTGCCTGTCCTCCATTGTTGCCAAGCCCACCAGGGGTCTGTACACGAGGGTATATCTCCATCTCCTATTCATCCGCAGTGGTAGCAATCTATGGGGCAAAAGCGTGAGGATCCGGTCACAAACTACATCATATCCACAACAGTACAATGCATGATGTTAAATTTTAATGTATAAGTGGCACTTGTCCTGTATGTCCAATTTTTGAACTGTGACGCAGTTATTATCCAGGGCCTGCCCCCGCCCCGAAATGGTGTTCGTCTGTCCTGTGTGGAGGGACAGGTGGAATTGAGGTAATTCCGCTGACGTTGTGCGCCGTTGCGGTAGGCGGTCGGGAACCGGCGTGCAACTCCTTATTGGGAATTATTGGGTTCTATGGGGTACAGTGGCCAATGTTGGATGGGTGTTTGAGGGCATCACAGCAACCACAAGGGGGTGAAGAACAGTTCCCATCATTACAACTTATGCATGGTAGGGGGGGTACCCAGATGGGCGATGTGTGTCAGTGGGTGCCGCTAGGCCAGGCCTGACTTTTCAGAGTAGGTCCCATGTTGACCAGGGTTCTGAAGTGATAATCCTGCTACCTAGCTTGTAGGCATCCACTACTGGTCAGGACTGTGTGGGTCCCAAGTGTGCTGCAGGTGACGGCATGTGCCCCTCCCCGTGCCCTGGTGGCTAGCATTATTACTGGTAGTGCATTGCATAGTGCTTAGGGCTGTTACCTGTGTGACACTGTGGTGTGTACGCCAACGGTGGTGTTCGTGCAGCAATTGACCAAGTGTATCCTTTGTCTCTTCCCCCCTTTTTGTTTTGTCACCCTGTCCTTATGTGCATTAGCATCATCTGGTGGAAGAGCAGAGGCACCGGCGACGGAGGGAGCTGCATCCCACAGGACCCAGGAGGCTGAGTCCACCGACAGTGAGGGCACCAGTGGGACGGAGAGTGAGGGGAGCACCACAGCGGAGTCAGGATGGGACATTTCGGACACAGATACCTCCTCCGATGGAAGCTCCCTGGTGGTGGCGGACACTTCTGTGACCACCCCAGCTACAGGTAGACCCGCCACCCCCGGTACCAGCACCGCTGTCCCAGCAGCCCCTCAGCGAGTTGCCGTG
This sequence comes from Pleurodeles waltl, assembly GCF_031143425.1. Taxonomy (NCBI): domain Eukaryota; kingdom Metazoa; phylum Chordata; class Amphibia; order Caudata; family Salamandridae; genus Pleurodeles; species Pleurodeles waltl. The sequence goes on along the minus strand of NC_090449.1, from coordinate 310,055,127 downwards.
CCCGCTCACCCAGGAGGGTGAGCACCTCTTTCGCCCCAGGCACCTCAGGCCCTGCCCCAGTTAGCCCTGCTGCCCTGAGTGAGGAGGCTGTTGACATCCTGCAATACATCTCTGTAGGGAAGTCAGCCATTGTGAATGCCATCCAGGGGCTGGCAGCCCAAATGCAACAGACTAATGCATTCCTGGAGAGCATTCACACTGGCTTGGAGGCCCAACAGAGATCAATCCACGGTCTGGCCTCCTCTCTGATGGCAGCCATTGTCCCTGTTTCCACCCTCCCCTCTCCAACTTCCTCTTCCCAATCCCATTCCCCTCAACCCCAACCCATCCCAAGCACACAGGCAGACAAGCATGCACACAAGACAACACACAAGAGTGGCATAGGTAAACACAAGCACCACACATCATCCCAGAGGCACTCACACAAACACCATCCAGATGCAGACATACCAACATCCACTGCCTCCACTGTGTCCCCCTCCTCCTCCTCCTCCTCCACCTCCCTCCTAGTTCTGTCTACACTCACACCTGCATGCACTACACCATCATCCACTACCAGCATCACAACTACACCTAGCAGAACACACACCTCACTGGCAGACACCACCACAGCAGCCATGCACACGTTCCCTGTGTCCTCTTCCACTGTGTCTGTCCCCCCCTCCCAAGGTACACAAACGCAAGCACTCAGACACCCAACAGCCATCCACCTCACAACAGCATCCAGCCTATGCACCTGCACCCAAACACAGCAGACAGGCACCTCCCACAACCACTCCTAAACCTTCTCCCTCATTCCAGCCCAATGTCCCTAAGAAACTTTTCCTCTCCACCATTGACTTTCCCTACCCCTCCCCCCATCCTTCACGTCTGGCCAGGGTGGCAGAAACCCAGGCAAGCACCTCAGCCACCCAGTCCATGGGCCCAGTAGTCTCCACACCCACTTTTGGTGGGAAAGGATCCAGGGCACCAGGTAGCCTCAAGGAAAGGGTGCCTGTCCCAAGAATTGCCTGGAAGGGCAAGGAGCTATCCCCGGCTGCTGCCCACAAGGGCAAGGAGCCATCCCCAGCTGCTGCCAGGAAAGGCAAGGAGCCTGACCCAAGTGCTGGCCAGAAGGGCAAGGTGCCATCCCTAGCTGCTGCCAGGAAGGGCAAGGAGCCTGACCCTAGTGCTGCCCGGAAGTGCAAGAAGCCATCCCCAGCTGCTGCCAGGAAGGGAAAGGGGCCTGCACCTGCAGGCAGGAAGGCCAAGGGGCCTGGTGCAGGAACTCAGTTGGAGCCCCCACCACCAACCATGGTTGTTCAGCCATCCAAGGCTGCAGGGGATGGGCTGGAGCCTCTCCCCACCAGCAGCAGCAACACCACCAGCAGTGGGCAGCCGTACGAGGCTGCAGGGGATGGGCTGGAGCCTCCCCCCACCAGCAGCACCCCCACCGCCAGCAGTGGCCAGCCGTCCGAGGCTGCAGGGGATGGGCTGGAGCTTCCCTCCACGAGCAGCAGCAGCACCACCAGTGAGCAGCATCCTAGGCTGCAGGGGATGGGCTGGAGCCTCCCCACAGCAGCGGCTGCAGCAGCACCACTACCACCACTGAGCAGCCATCACCATCGGCGAACGGTCTGTAGTCCTGACTCCTTGGGCTGCTGTGCGGCCTATCCACTGCAGATCCTGTGGGAATGACACCCAGCTGAGAGACTGTGACCTTGCACTGCCCAGGATCAGAAGCACAGGGCACAATACCCCCTCAAGAACCAGTGGGTATGACACCCACTCACCCCATCCTCCCCAGAATCAGAAGCATAGAGCATGATGCCCCCTCCAGAACCAGTGTGTATGACACCCACTCATCCCATCCTCCCCAGGATCAGAAGCACAGGGTACAATGCCCCCTCCAGAACCAGTGGGCAAGTCACCCACTTGCGAGACTGTGGCCTTGCACTCCCCAGGACCAAGCACAGTGCATGTTGGCCTCTCCAGAGCCAGTTGGTAAGTCACCCACTTGAGAGGCTGTGGCCTTGCACTGCCCAGGACCAAGCACAGGGCATGTTGCCCCCTCCAGGACCAGGGGTGTGGTTCCATCTTCCGGCTGAGGTGCCCCCCACGTTCCCTGTCCCCCTGTGGTGCCTGCCTATTTTCCAACTGATGCCCCTGCAGTGTTCTCTCCCTGTTGGTGCAGGTGACAAGTGGAGCCTTGGACTTTGGCCTGTTGCCCTGTTGCCCTGTTGCCCTGTGGCCCACGGACAATATGGACTGGGCAGTGTCCCTTGAACCGAACATATGTATATACCATTAGATTGATTTCTCGTATTTCTACCGTATTTATATCATTACACTCACGTTTTATGAATTCATGTAGTCCTTGCATTATTCCTGAGAGGTGTGGGGTAGTTATGTTTTATTTTTGCATCTGATTGTGTGTATGGTGTTGGGAGTGGGTGTGTGTGTGTGTGTGCGTTGCATGTGTGTGTCACTCTCTTTTTCCTCCCCCCTCACCTGTGTTCTAGGCGGCTGTACTCACCGTGGTCATCTTCGCCATCGTTGGTGTTCGTGGTGGAGCAGGACGTAGAAGAGCATGGGGAAGATCTGAAGTTCAGGCTCCATGGCGGCGTGGTTGTTCCCTGTGTCTCCCAAGGTGAGTCCTTTCCATTCTGTGCAGTGTTTCCGCCAGGCTTTTGATGTCGTTGGTATCGCCCCGGAAAAGGTGGCGGATTGAGTTGTCATAATATGGTGGGCGGAACATTGTCTACCTCCTGGCTGTAGGTGGCTACCGCTGTGGTGGCTGTTGTTTCCGCCCTAGCGGTCGGTGTGGTAAAGTGGCTGTCTATCTGAGTTCACACCGCCATGGTCAGAATTTGGCAGTAGTTACCGCCAGCCTGTTGGTGGTATTACCGCCACTTTATCACCGACCGCCAGGGTTGTAATGAGGGCCATAATCTCTTTGTAAATATGGGCCTATATGTCTATGTACGTCGTTTCTGTGCACTTGTGTGCATGCACCTATGTTCAAGTATCTTTGTGTATGCCCTGCATTTACCATTGTCAGTCCTATGCTTTTAGGTAACAGCATGTTGCAATCTTGAATTTGTAGTTTCACATTCAGTTTGCAGCACTTTGGAGGCAGATTTACTTAGACTTTGAACTGACTCAGCCACGCAAAGTGACATACAGTCTTGGTGGGGTATTTACTTTCCAGCGCAAAAGGTATTTTGCATTGCAAAGGTTCCCTTTTCTCAGTAAAAAGAGCGGTTTGCACTATTGTGCATACACAAACACATACACACACATCCTGCCCCATATTATTATGCAAAGGTTCCATGTGGCACGCAATCGCAGGGATGGCAGCTGCAGGTTATTTTTGAAAAATATTATTCTACCCTGCTTTATTCCTCTTTCGCAATGCAGTGCAGCAACTTTGGTTATTGCCCAGTGTTAAGTTAAAAATTAATAAACCTACCCCTTTGTGTCCCTGTGTAGGGCTTTCTGTATGCACGTCTCAGAATCACTTTTTCTCAACACAGCACCTGCCTACTGATAAGGTTTATCTTAGCCGCCACAACACTGCTCTGGTGACCATAGGAGCCAACTTCCAAATATCCCTAGTCGGTTGAGGCGCTGAGCTTTAACACAAATTTTGCAAACTTGTGGCTTCACCAGAAGTGACATCACCAGAAGTATTGGAGTGAGAAGCAGTGTGAAAGGCACTGGACATACAGAAAATATGTGGATAAAGAGTTTCCGCTGTACCTACTGCCTGGTAACAGTTGGACCAATTAATTGTGATGTAGGCGGTAACCTGTTACTGCACATATCTCAATTACAATTTGGGCAATAAGCGTCATAATCCCCACATTTATACACCGTAAATTTCAGGTGGTTAAATCTGCTGAAATTTACAGTGGGAAAAATTGTCAGTAAATGACAGGATAAAATTGATTTTGGTGCCACAAAGACTCTGCATGTTATGCCTTATTTTAGGGCAGTAATCATAATTGGGTGCTATTGATGGCACCTGATAAATTCTGATCCTTGCACTCTTGTAATATATAGGGTACAATAAATACTGCACACTTTTCTGGGCCAACCATGACTGGGGGCATGGCCTCAAGCAAAAGTGACACAATAGGGTTGATACAGAGCAATGGTCGTCAAACATTTTAATGCTGCCTCACCCCTAGTGAAAAAAATATCTGAGCCCCCTGTGCACTCTTCACAATTATTCTATTAAATTGGCAATATTTAAATATGTGAAGACTTATTTAAACATTGCAGTTAAGATGTGTTACTGTTTTAAAAATGCAATCAACTACATGATGCAAATATATTATTCTGATCAGGCAGGTCTTACTAACGTGTAAATGTATTTACAGTGTGATTATTAGTGGGGTGAGGATTTTGAAAAGCATTTAGAGTTCCTCCCTTTTGACACATACTCCTGGCTTAATCTGTCCTGTGTTTTTCGGTAACAAAACTCCCACTTTGGCAGTCTGTTTGTGAAAAACAAAAAAATATTAAAAGGTTTGGTGAACAGCTATCATAAACAATGGTGGCCATTGACCACACTTTTTGTACCTTCAGTGGATTTGCCATAATAAACTAACAGTCTCTCATATCCGCGGCTCAAATTAACTCATAATACTAAAACTGTACTCATTATTAAACAATACTAATCCATCACTAATGCTTGTTGGGTTCCGGAGTAGCGTGCTACTCAGCGAAAAGCGCTTCGACGCCTCGTCAGGGGTAGTAAGCGCTATATAAATACGATTACAATACAATACAATAGAGTTTATTTTCAATGTACAGAGATGGCCACTAACAAACTCCCACTTTGGCAGTTTGTTTGTGAAAAACAAAAAATATTAGGTTTGGGGGACAGTCATCACAAACGATGGATGCCATTATACCTTCAATGGAATTGCCGTGATGGTGTTACATACCCTGTTCCATAGGTGTCCCCTGCCACATGATGGATAGTACTCCATCGCCAGGTTCTAGCCCTGGCCCCATGTCTTCTAGTTGAGCTCAGCGCTTAAATCAGAAAACAATATACAAAGCAGCACTAACCCCAATGCAAGTATCAATAAAACGGGTACTAAGTGCGTATGTTATGTACAGCACTTAGACCTATAAGCAATGCTGCATGAAGAACTATAAAAATATTTTTTATGCCAGAATATATAGCGATAAGTATGTAAGTATGTTGTGGGCTTCGAACAATAATGGGGATTGTGGGGTAATCAGTTTACCTAAAGGAGGGGATTGCACAACACTTGTAACTTTAAACATGTTTAAAATCCTGTTCAGTCATATGGAAAGAAAGCACATGCGGAAAAAGCAATTGTTTGTTTGCTAGCCCTTCTTATCCCTTCTAACCTGTGCTCCTAGCTACATTTAATATTGCTTACTGTCTACCTGGCATTTAGATGCTGTTTAAACAATACAATGTTCAACGTTACTTTTGGCAAACCCCATCTTTATTTAAAACTTTACTAGTGTTCATTTATAACTTGTTAATTAAGGATAATGTTTAGAACTTACTACATGTAGTTCATTCATTTCATATGCGCTTTCAGTCGAAGCAAAATGCGGGTCTTCAGAGGTTAACTAGTTAACTAGTTTGGTTTCTGGTTTTGAAAATATAGTCACCCTACTTCCATCTGGATACCAGTTCGCTTTTTTATTTTTATGGACACAGCAGAGCTGATGAGTGAGGATTTGGCTGGAGCCTCAGAAGACTTGCATTGTGCACAGAAACAGGAAAGAGTGAATTGCTATCAGTTAACAAAATCCAAGAACATCCAAACCAGTTTGGTAGTTGTTTCCTAAAATCAATCGGAAAGTGTTGCTTCATTTGTTACTATATTGCGAAGACTTGCTTCTAGTTGTCAATTTGAACAATTTACGGTTCAATTAGAGATCATGTTATTGCACATTGTCACGATAAATCTACACAACACAAATGTATTCACCTTGGAAAATCCTTCTTTGAAGGAAGTTATAAAAGTTGCAAAGAGAATTATCACAGTTATCCATAAAATAATTGGATGGCTGTAGGAAAGTAGCCTTTTTCTAGCATGGTTACCCCCCTTTTGGCCTGTTTGTGAGTGTTTGTCAGTGTGTTTTTACTGTCTCGCTGGGATCCTGCTAGCCAGGACCGCAGTGCTCATAGATAAAAACCTATATGTCAGTGTGTTTTGCCTGTCTCACTGGGATCCTGCTAACAAGGACCCCAGTTCTCATAGTTTGTGGCCTAATGTGCATGCCTATGTAGTGCCTAACTGTGTCACTGAGGCTCTGCTAACCAGAACCTCAGTGCTTATGCTCTCTCTGCTTTTACATTTGTCACTGTAGGCCAGGTACTTCATTTACCAATTTCTATTGGCATGCTGGACCCCCCTTATAAGTCCCTAGTACATGGTACCTAGGTACCCAGGGAATTGGGGTTCCAGGAGATCCTTATGGGCTGCAACATTTATTTTGCCACCCATAAGGAGTTCAGACAAACCTTTACACAGGACTGCCATTGCAGCCTGTGTGAAATAGTGCACAAACTATTTCACATCCATTTTCACTGCACTTAAGTAACTTATAAGTCACCTATATGTCTAACCTTCACTTGCTGAAGGTTAGGTGCAAAGTTACTAAGTGTGAGGGCACCCTTGCACTAGCAAAGGTGCCCCCACATAGTTCAGGGCCATTTCCCCGGAGTTTGTGAGTGCGGGGACGCCATTACACCCGTGCACTACATATAGGTCAATACCTATATGTAGCTTCACAATGGTAACTCCGAATATGGCCATGTAACATGTCTAAGATCATGGATTTTTTCCCCCATTCCAAATCTGGTATTGGGGAGCCAATTCCATGCTAACCAGCTCTCTGAGGTCTTGCACTGCAGCTACAGCTGCTGCCACCTCACAGACAGGGTTATGCCCTCCTGGGGTCTGGGCAGCCCAGTCTCAAGAAGACAGAACAAAGCATTTCCTCTGAGAGCAGAGTGTTCCACCCTCTCCCTTTAGAAATAGGTGTTACATGCTGGGGAGGGGTAGCCTCCCCCAGCCTCTGGAAATGCTGTGAAGGGCACAGATGGTGCCCTCCGTGCATAAACCAGTCTACACCGGGTCAGGGACCCCTTCTCCCCTGCTCTGGTGGGAAACTGGACAAAGGAAAGGGAAGTGACCACTCCCCTGTCCATCACCACCCCTGGGGTGGTGCCCAGAGCTCCTCCAGTGTGTCCCAGACTTCAGCCATCTTGCTTTGCAAGGTGTGGGGGCACTCTGGAGGGCTCTGAGTGGCCAGTGCCAGCAGGTGATGTCAGAGACCCCTCCTGATAGGTCCATACCTGATAAGGTAGCCAATCCCCCTCTCAGGGCTATTTAGGGTCTCTCCTGTGGTTTCTCTGCCGATTCTGCTTACAAGTTTCCTTAGGAATCCTCTGCAACAACTTCAGACTCTTCTGACCTCGGATCAACAGCAGCCTGCTCCTAGAAATGCTGTAACTGCAACAAAGTGTCTACAAGAGACACTTTTCTTCAGCAACCTCAGCTCCAAGTCAGCAACTGCAACAGTTTCCACAGTGTGCATTGTCTGGGGACTCCCTGTCTTCATCCTGCACCAGAAGAACCGAAGAAACCTCCAGTGGAGTGACGAAGTCACTCCCCTGCTTCAAGCAGGCACCTTCCATGGTGACGAGCGGTACCCTGAGACTCTTCTCACAGCAACAAACGTGCTCCTAAGGACACAGACGGTGGACATCATCGACACGGACTGTCCTGAGGCCCTGCTGACGCAATTTGGAGGAGCTAAGACCTTGCCTTCCCCGAGAACGACGGTACCCCTGTGTACTGTGTCTTCGCCTCCTGAGGCCTCTGTGCCCTGTTTGCAAAATTCCTTTGTGCACAGCCTGGCCACGTCCCCAGAACTCCTTCCTGTGATGCTCAACTCTGTGAGTTGTTCTCCGGCTGCGTGGGACCTTATTTTGTTGTGCTGCATAAACCGCATTTTGCACCTCCTTTGAACAAGGGTCCTGCGGCTCCTGTGGGTGCTGTCTGGGAGTGCTGAGAACCCCCTTTTCCTCCTCACACGGAGTTGAGGCCTCCAGGTCCCTCCTGGGTCCATCCAGTGCCATTTTGATGAAAAACCCACTTTTGTCGTAGCCAAGGCTTGTTTGCGCCTTCCAACACGAAATCTCATCAACAACAATCTTCATGCCGTGGGACATCGTTTGCATTATGCAGGAACCCACTGGCATCTTCCTAGGGTGCACTTCTGTAGTCTTCAACTAACCGTGGACTCTTCTTTTGCACCCTCTTCTGGGTTGGCAGGGGCTCCTTTCCTTCCTGGAACTTATTTTGACTTCTGGACTTGGTCCCCTTCCTTTTCAGGTCTTCAGGTCCATTAATCCAGCAGTTGTTCTTTGCAGAATTGGTTGGCTGCTGCATAATCCCCAAAATGAGGTGTAGTGTATCCTAAGGAAACTTGCAGTACTTTACTCCTGCTTGTCTGGGCTCTGGGGTGCGGTAATTTACTTACCTTTACTGTATTCTTACTCTCCCAGCGATTTTGCACACACTACACTTGTCTAGGGGGGAATTCGTGATTCACATTTCACTTTTTTAGTATATGGTTTGTGGTGCCCCTAGACCTATTATCTCCCATTTGCAGTCTATAGGATTTCCTACTTTTTGCATTGTTCTATCACTATTTACTTGTTTAATTTTGGTGTCTAGTGTATATATTGTGTATAATACTTACCCCCAGAAGGAGTATTGTCTCTAAGATATTTTTGGTACTGTGTCATCCAAATAAATACCGTTATTTTTGGTAACACTGAGTATTGCCTTTACTTGTGTATAAGTCCTGCAGATAATGTTACTTGTAGATTGTGTTCAAAGGTTGGCCATTTACCAAAAGTATGGTAGAGTTCACATAAGAATTCAATAAAAGTAGTGTGTGTAAAGTGAAAACAATCTTTTGGATGCCTCAAGCCAATTTCTACATCAAAAGTTCAGGAAATGTTATGTTTGTCATTGAAAACGGTATAACTAAAGGGGTTCCCATAGAGAGCACAGACCCATACACTGCTGTTGCTATAGGTGACAAAAGATTACATCTGCATTTGGTGCCAGGATCACTATTGTTGGAAATGGCCCTTTCTGCAGGATCATCCCCAGACCTTTTGCCGTCCTCTTTCTTTTCTGACCTTGTTTTTGTTGGCTTTATGACTCTGCACCCTTTACCCAGTGCTAAAGTGCATGTGCTTTCTGTCTAAAACATGGTAACAGTGGCTTCTCCATGATTGACATTTGATTACTAGTAAGTCCCTAGTAAAGTGCACTATGTGTGCCCAGGATCTACAAGTCAAATGCTACTAGAGGGCCTGCAACACTGATTGTGCCACCCACTACGGTAGCCTTTCAAACATTCCTCAGGCCTGCCATTACAGAGCCTGTGTGTGCAGTTTAAACTGCCATTTTGACATGGCAAATGTACCCACTTGCCAGGCTCAACCCTTCCTTGTTATTACATGTAAGACACCCTTGAGGTAGGCCCTGATTATCCCCAAGGTCATGGTGCAGTGTATTTAAAAAGTTGGACACATACTTTCAAGTTTAACATCTCCAGGTAGTGAAAAACTCTTATTTTGTTTTTCATGATTGAAAGGACTGTCACTCCCATAGGCTAGAAGAGGAATTGCTTTAAAACAGCTTTTAAGTGTAAGTTATAATTGGAAAAGATAGAAAAATGGTGTCTGTGTTGCTGGGCTTACAATTAAAAACACATCTTTTGCTAAAGGTGTTTTTTAATTTGCAGGTCTGAAAATGCCACATTTAGAAAGCTGGCATGTTCTTACTTTAACAATCCTGTGCCTTAGCTTGCCTCCAATCTATGTCTGGTCTGTGGAAGGTTTGGTGACAGCTACCTTTGTGCATTCCTTCCAGACAGCCAATGATACAGGACATGCAACTGCCCCTGCATTCCAGCTGCATACTGATGGGTTTTCCTGGGCTGTGTGGTATGGCTTTCACTCACACTTCAAAGGTTAGTGGCCTGACCCCATAGAAAGGACTAATAACCCCCCACAGACCTCCTGGCATACAGGATTGGGCTGTAAGGGAACTGCAGCACTCCAAAACTACTCTTTTGAGTCAACCCCACTTCAAAGGCACATTTGGGTAGAAGGATGGGGCCTCGGACACCATATACTGAGAATACTTCTGGAGTGAGGGCATTCTACCAGGAAGAAGGACCGCTGGGCTGTCATGAGGGACTGCCACTTAGCTGTTTGCTCTGCTGTGTTGACTTCCGCCTGCTACTTCTTTCCTGGGAGTGAGAGGGCTGAATCTAACTATCTATATCCTGAAATCTAAAGTTTCTCCAACGGCCTGACTGAGCTTGCCTCCTGTTTCAGGGATATCAAAGACTTCACCTGCAACTTGCTACCAGCACCTGGGCTCCACTGCTGTGGGTCCTGGTCTGTGTAGTGGTGCCAAATCCAGTCCTGAGCCCTTGGAAGTGAGTGTGGTGCTGCAACACAATAACTGATGCAACAACACCGGCATGTCACATGGAACCAGCGCATTCTACTGCAGAAACTCCGCTTTTGCCACTGCCTGCACCAAAGCTGCAACACTGCTCACCGACTGTGTGACGCACCAATCCCGACTTTCAACGTAGTCCCACTTGGCCGACGTAGCACCATCGCATTGGAACCAGCACTCATCGCTTCTGAACACTGATGCATCACTGGCGCTGCCTGATCAGGAAATGACACATCGCCGGCAAGCACAATGCATCCCCTCCTCTGGATCAAAGAGGCTGCTATTGACCTAGAATGTACATGTGTGTGCTCTCAAGATTTGTGGAAGAGAGCTGCTGAGCAAGATGAGACACTGATAATCATGACAGGAAGGCTGGCCTAGAGAAAAAAAAAATCATGTTAGTCTTCAGGCTTTTATCAAGGTCTCTGACGAAATATAGGTTAAAGAGGGTGTTGAGAGGGACAGTTTAGTTCCACCTTTTAGTGTGCATAAGAAGCTGGTTAAGTATTCGTAAGTAGGACATTTGGGGATCATGACTAAAAAATGGGTCGACCCATGTTTTCATGGTCTTCGGTAGACAAATAATTGTGGAATCTTGTATGAAGGGTGCGATTTGTAACACCATTGACTCCTTTTGAATTTCGGTCTAGCCAGTGAAACAAAGTGGGTATAGATATGGTAGAACCTTTTAATTTTTAGACTCCCCAGTGCTGTTTTTCATTTTATCTTGTAGAATATTGTAGCAAGTGGCCTGCCCTGCAGTTATATTTATTTCACAGCCGAATTCAAAGAAAGTTATTACATTTTTGAGGGATATTTTTTCTAGAGAACATTTTTCTGAGTTTAAAGTCTTGGACAATGGTGTGTACTTTGTAAGCTCAGGCATTAAGGATTTTCTGGAAAAAAGTCACAAGGTACACATGTGAAAGTTTTTCTATTTCAGCCCCAAACTTATGGTCTCTTAGAAAGTAAGAACAGATTTATTAGGTAATGTGTCACATGGGCCCAAATTAATGGATGTATCATAGAGGATGCTGTCAGGTCTGTGCTATGGTTTTATCGTACCACACCCACATTCAGTTACCAATGTTACCCCTTTGAGGTAGTATCCCTACATCTCTGTTGTTTCCTGCTCGGATGTGAAAATGGATTACAAAGGGGACAACTTTGGAAATTTTGGATGAGATTGTAAGAGAGGGGGTCCAGGATTCTCAATCTAAACAGAAAAATGCTTTTGTTGAAAGAAAAAAGGGAAACACATAGGTTTTCCAGAGGGTGAAAAGTTGCTGTACACATTAAAAAACTGGGTGTAAAGAAAAAAGAAGAAGCAGGTTATGGTATTCCTGTTATTATTGAAGAGGCTTGCCGAAATAGGGTTAGAGCCCAAGGTACTCATTGGTGAATTGCTGAGCTAGTGCTGAAGCTACCCATTATGGCAGTATAGAATGGAGAGAAGGTTAAAAGAAGGAGAGTGATGACTAAGTGTGGAATCCATACTTTGCAGATCTACAAGTGTCACTTCCACCTTGGAGGTTAAAATAGTGGTCATTTGCTGGTCATATTTGGACCTCTGTAGTTTTTCTTATTGTATCTCTGGTTTTTATGTTTCATTTTGGGTTCAGCTAGTTTATACAATTGTGTTTCATGTTTAACATGTGTGCATTCATTTTGTGTGAAACTCTTTGTACTGATACGGTAATGTAGCAAGAGCTAGTCATCTGTGAGTTCTACTTTAGATTGTAGCAAGCTGCTATTGAAGGTTGAATGGTGGTCAGTTGGATCCTGGTCTCTCCAGCTGATAACACCAGTGACTCTTCCGTTAGCTATAAATAAACTTACTCCTCCTTCATGTCTGGCTTTGTGATACTCCTTATCACGACATAATGCATTTCACCTAAGAATTTGCCCCCTTATTTAGAAGTCAGAGATTTTACAGACTATTCTGAAGTTAATTTCATAAAACAATTTAACAGTTTAAATCTAGGTCATGCACTGCCCCCAGGGACTTAGGGGCATATTTATACTCCGTTTGCGCTGAATTTGCGTCGTTTTTTTCGACGCAAATTCGACGCAAAACTAACTCCATATTTATACTTTGGCGTTAGACGCGTCTAGCGCCAAAGTTCATGGAGTTAGCGTCATGTTTTGGCGTGAACACCTTCCTTGCGTTAATGAGATGCAAGGTAGGCGTTCCCGTGGCATGTGCTTGGTATTTATACTCCCGGGCAAAAATCACACCCGGGAGTGGGCGGGGCAAAAAAAAACACATTTGCGCCTCTTTTTAACGCCTGGGTCAGGGCAGGCGTTAAGGGACCTGTGGGCTCAGAATGAGCCCAGAGGTGCCCTCCCCTGCCCCCAGGGACACCCCCTGCCACCCTTGCCCACCCCAGGAGGACACCCAAGGATGGAGGGACCCATCCCAGGGAAGAAAAGGTAAGTTGTGGTAAGTATTTGTTTAATTTTTCTTCTGTGGCATAGGGGGGCCTGATTTGTGCCCCCCTACATGCCACTATGCCCAATGACCATGCCCAGGGGACAGAAGTCACCTGGGCATGGCCATTGGGCAAGGGGGCATGACTCCTGTCTTTGCTAAGACAGGAGTCATGTTAATGGCGTCTGGGCACCCCAAAAAAATGGCGCAAATCGGGTTAAGACGATTTTTTGGCCTCAGCCTGACTTGCCCCATTTTGGGACGCCCAAACGCCATTTTTCCCTACGCCGGCGCTGCCTGGTGTACGTCGTTTTATTTCACGCACACCTGGCAGCGCCGGTCGGCTAACGCCGGCTAACGGCATTCAATAAATACGGCGCCCGCATGGCGCTTCAGAATGGCGTTAGCCGGCGCTAATTTTTGGGGCGCAAAACTGCGTTAGCGCAGTTTTGCGTCAAAAAGTATAAATATGGCCCTTAATTTCTCTGCCGTTAGATATCACATATGTGTCTATAAAAACTGCGTGCCACTCCCTCAAAAGTCTCTTTTTTTAAATCATTATTTAATTCAATTTTATAGCAAACATACAAACATATTTCTTGTCCGTTGGCTTAGCTACATATACAGACACACCGAGTAGAAGGAGTATTACACAATTATGGGCTAACATGCTGTTGAACACTCTTACTGGCAATCATTTGAAGGTGACACAGATGGTTCCATGTAATGCCCCTGCAACCATAGCTTTCCTAGACCTACTGTTGGCAAACCCAGTATTACCTCATCTTTTCTCCACAGTTTTATCATTTTATTCACAGATCTAAAATGTCCCCACCCAATGCTGCCTTGAATATTACATGATACCTACAACATCAATCTTGTGTAAGCTACAACTTTCCTTTTTCACCCAAAGGGATTACATAGTGGGCGTTATCTGCGGATGTTTGATCCCACAATTTGCAACAGCAAAAACCTGTCCTGTAATAAATTCCCCCAAAAATGTATTTTGTGCTCTCAGTAATGGGCTTATTACTATTGGAACTGCCAGAATTCCCATACCTGGATGCAGAGACTTTAGTGAGCTGCAAATTGCACAACACTAATTTTCATTCCATGCACTAGTGCAATCTTGTTGCTACACAAGTTACTGTCACTTAGCGCAGATCGTTTGAGTTATGCACGTGGAACTCCTCACTCCCATTCACTCAAACTATGCACCTTCTCCCTCCTCTACTTTTTCAAACTTAACTACTTTGCACTAGATGTCACACTCCACTTTGGACACTACCGACCCTTATTTAAGTTGCTTACAACTTATAACGTATATTACGTTTAGCACATAGTAAGGAAAGAAGTTGTACCACGGGGAGATACATGTAACAAATACAAACAATGAAAAGTGCATACATTAAGCATATAAAAATACATATACAATAGAACAGATGTAAACAAATTACGGTTTTAACATGAAACCAAGTCCAAAGTACAATCCATTACCGAAATCCTTAAATCATTGTTTTTATAGTAGACAATTTGTCAGTTCACACAGCTTTTTGGAAGTTGATTTCACATTCTAGTTCCCTATCTTCCAGGCAGGATGTTTCAGTGTACATGTGAGCCAGGTGTTTGTGAAATTTACTGATGTTGCCTTAGGAACAATTTACACTCACTAAAAACACATGGAAAGTATTTACAGTATTTATAACGAACATCTGAAACGAGTCTGGAACTACATTTGACAGCTCTATTCAAATACAATTGTGTCCCCTACTACCGACTACAAAGCCTTTTATTTTTATTATAGGCACACATTTTTGTGGTCATGACTCAATTCAGTGATCAGGGCGGCCACTAAATTTCAACTAGACTCAGAAACTATTTAGATGCATTGGAATAGATCAATTTTCACTTGACAGTACACACTTACACTTACTTATTCCATATAAGGCAATTTATGAATCAATTCAGCTCTTGACTTCAAATAAATCATTATGTATATTTAGTACACGACCATTAAAATAGCTCGTTTCTGCATTGCCGTTACCTACCACTCTCCTCATGTTATTCGTGCCCACTCTATTTCTCCGATGAAAACAATCATACAATATCATAATCGATCTCCTACAGATGTTTGCACCACAGCTTATTGGTCATCTCTTTGCGGCTACAGTCAGATCCAAAGGCATCACAGCATTAACCTCAGGTCGTGTGGTGAATTACTATCAAAGATCACAACAAGGATTCCAACCATCTCCAGTGGTACCCAGAGTATACCAAGATTCTTTAGCCAATAGACAGGCTAGTGGACACACATAACGATCAGTCTTGTACCATTTAAATGCTTGGGTTGTGCTTTCAGTGCTAAACTTTCTCCATGAAATTTGGTACCATGACCTCGGACTCAGTATGGAAGTCTATTAAAACAGGGAGTCACTGGGACACAGAGGACACTGCAGAACGATACATACACACAATAACAAAGGTATGAAGAATGAGCTTTTCAGTACATTAAGTGTGACTGGAACAGAAGCAATTTTGTGCAATCTCTACCCTGACTCTCCTAGAAAGAAGACAGCAAATTCATTTTAATTTTACTCAAGTTGACATTTTCTGATCTGGAAAGACTAGTCTCGCTTTGTTGTCCCCAGTATGATCAAGGCTGATAACTTATGTCTGTTCCAATAGCTGTTTTACCATAAATACAGTAACAGAATGGGTGCTTCTACAGAGTCAGGAACGTGATTAAAAATCCACAAATGCCTGTACTGCTCTAGAAATTGTAAAAAATGTGAGCCCTTTTCTCTGGGGACTTAATTGAACCCAAAAGTGACACCAAGTACATTCCTGTAGCACTTGATCCTCAAGCAAGCAAAGTCAAGCAGAGCAAGGCTTACCGAGTAAGCTGATGTGTGGTAGATACTCAGATCTCCAAGAAGACTATAATACCAAACAACAAATCAGTGGCAAGTCACTGCTTTCACTTAAAAGAAAAAGTACTGTATATAACCCATTACTGTACATTAATAATGATATTGGCTTAAACTGTTTACATTTGTGAAAATGTTGAAAATGTGTTTGCCTGTTTTAGTTTAAATGTAACCTGCTTCAGTCAGGTTTACTGCTCATGCTAAGATTTCCCACAAGATGTATCTACTGCTGAGCAGCTCTACATATTGGACAAGATGACAAAACTGCAAATAGCTAGTGCAGGCGAAAATTGTTTACACTTATTATAACCCTTGAACCCCACTTCACTAATTCTCATGGGCTCAGTTGGGCACATTGCTGATAGCAACGAAAAACATTAGACACAAGATAATTAAGGTCCTAAACAAGTACTAGCCTTCAAAATGGTTGTGCATAGACCATTGGTTTACCCAGGTTACTACTTTCTGTAGAGCTAGTTACAGATACCGCAGCACTCAAAAAAGTTAATCAACAAAACAAGACCTTCAACAAAGTTCAGAAATAGTAGGTTATTTTATTCGAAGACATCAGCATATAGTCCATCCAGGAATCATTGTGCCATAACCACAGCCATCGTATTCAAATGGAAGAACATCGTTGTAAAGACAAGCCAACACGTGTTTCGTCACAAGGTGACTTTCTCAAGGCTGCAAAATATATATGACAACGTTGGTACTATGTTTATTGTCCTGAATGATTTGAGGATGATAACAAAATCAATAGCATATAAGGGGCAAATTTAGTAACCTGTATGCCATAGATATCAATGTTAACAAATGAGGAGTTGCACAGCGGTTCCGACCACCTATCCCCATGATGGTATACACCGTCGGAATGAGCTCACTGACATCTGTCCCCTGCATGAAGGACAGGCAGCAGCCATTTTGCAATACAACTGTAACAAATACATTTATTAATGAAGTTGCTACTCATTTCCAACATGGACATGTGATGAGTTACGCCCTGGGACAGTGTTAAGAACAATTAGGCAGCATGAACTTGGAGTGTGCACATATTATGGTAATGACAACATGAGATTGTGGGATTGCTCTTACATTTTGATGGTGGCTGTAGAGTAGCATCTCACTATTGTCATCCACTGTAAATACCAGATGTATGTGCAACTGACATGGGAATTACAACATCTTGACACATTGAAGTCTGCTTCGCATGCAACAAGTAGCAGCATATGTGATGTTGATTCATCATTTGTCACCCTGCAGTAGGATGCATGAATGGTAATGGTTGACATACTTGTGTTGTATGCCATGTGTATATGCGGACCACTGTAAAGGGTGAGATGTGCACCTGTGTACCGGCCCCTGGTTGACTTGGCAACGATGGAAGAACGCCACATCATCTCCCACTATTGACTGAACCGTGCTACTATCAGGGAGCTGTGTGCCCAGTTGGAGTCTGATCTGCTTCTAGCGCTTTGACAACCTACAGTCATTCCTCTAACTGTGCAGGTGGTCTCCGTCCTCCATTTCTTGGCCGCTGGCTCATTCCAGGGGGTAGTGGGAATGGCAAGAGGCATGTCTCAACCTATGTTCAGGAATGTGTTGGGGAAAGTCTTGTCCGCCTTAGTCAAACATATGGACAGCTACATTAAGTTTCCCAAACCCGCAGATATGCCCAGTGTGAAGGCTGATTTCTATGCATTGGGACATATCCCTCATGTGATTGGGGCAACAGATGGCACACACATTGCATTAATTCCACCCAGAGCTGATGAGCAAGTGTACAGGAACCGAAAGGGCTTTCACTCCTGTGAAGATGGTCTGCTTAGTTGACCAGTACATCTCCCAGGCGACTGCAAGGTTTCCAGGGTCTGTCCATGATTCATTCATGCTCAAGAATAGCAGTGTCCCATGGTTGATCACATTTTCATTGGCATTGTTTGCAGCTTCTTGTGACTTCAAGTGCTGTTAATACTTGGCATCCAAGGGTATGAGCTGTGTGGTTCTACTACAATGAGTGTCTATTACTCAGGCAGGTAACTGCTGTTAGATGCAACAATTAGCTAGTGAAATGGTACCTGAACAGGGCTGTGGTCATGTGTACAGTAGCAGTGGACTGTCTATAAGTGTGTGGACCTACGGTGTAAATCATTTAACCATCATGATGTGCTGGTATAAACTGTTGGCAAAAGTTAACATAATGTGTGCTGAACATTCTGTGCTATCAATTGCAGATGTACAATGGATTATGTGTCACCAATCTTCCCAGTCTGCTACCTGAGGACCCAGGGTTGTGTGGACACTGACTTTGCTGCAAGAAGCAGGACGACAGCATCATACATGCACATCTTCATTGTGATTTAGGACTCAATTTCTGTGACATGTCACACACTTGTTGCACTATCACACCCAAACTGGTGTCTATGTGCATTTATTGTGTATACCAAAGGGTGGATAGGGTGCAAAGCAGGGGAATCATGGTGACTGATTCCATCAGTCTGTAAGGCCCGTCTGTTGGTAGCACAGATCCACTATCCTTGTGGCATTTGGAAATGGGGCTATGGCAGTAGGAAGTCAACAAGGTGTCTCACTGGCACACAAGGGAGACAATTTTTGAGAGGCTCATTTCCTGGCAGTGAGGTTGGTCTTGGCTTCTGTCCCGCAGGATGTCTGGGTCTATGACCACGATGCATGGGGGTTCTTCAGCAACAGGGGGTGGCTCAGTGGTGGCTTCTGAGTCCTCAGGCATGACCATCATCCCACTAGCTGCAGTAGATATAGAGGGCTGGTTGGCTAGTGTAAGCGGCCTGGTGGTGTGTGGAGGACTCACGCAGGACTGTGATGAGCTCCCGCATCAAGTCTTTCATGGAGGCCATGGTGGCATTGAGGGCATGCCACTCCTGCATGGCCTCCTGGTGGTACTCCCTCTGCTGGCTCAGGTTTCCCCCAACTGGCCCATCTTGTCCTAGGATAGGCTGTATGTTCCCAGGACTTGTGATATAACCTCATGGCCAGGTGGCTCTCTGGGTTGCCCCACCCTGCGACCCCTAGGTGCACTCCCACTGACCCTAGCCCCTTGTACCTCTGGCACAGTGTGCCCACTCCCACTTACACCAGGACCTTCATCGTCTTGTGGGGTGGGTGCTGACTCAGATCCCTGTACAGGTAGGCACACTGTGGCTTGATGTGGCCTTGAGACACTGGTGTGGGGGGGGTTGGATGACAGGTGTTGTGGTGGCAGAGGTTGTGGGGTTCCATGATGTCCTGGGTGAGGCTGGTGGAGGCTGACTTCCCAGAGAGCCCGGATGGGCCAGGTAGGTCTTCCAGTTCCAGACATCCTGTGTCACTATCATCACTGGGGTCTTCATCAGGTCGGGGACTGGCTGTAAGTGGCACTGGTTGTCTGACGACATTCTCAGTGGCACCTGTGGATGACAGGGATTGTTATTTGCATGTACTTTACAGGGGCTGCAGGGTGAGTGTTATGTGTCATGCTTCAGGACTCAGGCGTAGTTGTGCGCTTGAATGTGCATTGTTAGGTGGCTACAGGGTGATGCATTGTGGGAGTCATAATGCTTCATGCTGTACATGCATTGAGTGAATTTGGGAGTGTGGACTTTGAGGTTGGTGTTAGTGGGGTAGGGTGGGCATGCAGGGGATGGGGATGCATGCATTATAGGTATACTTCATACAAGGGGACTATAGGTGAATTACCAGTTTCCAGGGGATTCCACTGAGACCTTTAGGGTGCAGGATGGCCAAGACCTTCTCGTCCCATGATGTGAGCTCCAGGGGAGGCGGTGGTGGCCCACCTTTAGTTTTCATGAGGGCGATTTGGTGTATGGATGCCATGAAGCAGACCTTCCACCTCATGTCGTTCCTCCTCTTGCATATGTTGTCCTTTGTGTGTGAGTGGCTTGCCACTGAGTTCACATTGTCGATGATCCTCCGCCATAACTCCATCTTCTTTGCCAGTGACGTTTGATGGACTCGTGCCTCAAACAACTATGGCTCTACCCTGATGATTTCGTCCACCATGGTCCTCAATTCGTCATCGGTGAAACAGGAGTTCTTTTGTCGGGACATGGTGAGTGTGATGTGTGTGAGTGTTAAATATGTAAGTGACGTGTGATGTGTGAGAGGTGCCTGTGATGTATGTATGCAGTGCGGATTTCAGCGTGGATGTGCAATGTCTGTCAGTTGTTTGTCGTGTCAAGGGGTTGTGGGTTGTGGGTTTTTTGTGTGTGGGTGTGTGGGTGTGTGGGTGTGTGTGTGTGTGTGTGTGTGTGTGTGTGTGTGTGTGTGTGGGTGGGTGTGTTTTATATGAGGGGGTGGTGTGTTTATGTGTTTCAGGTGTGGGGTATTCGAATTGGCATATGTGGTCATGTTGCAGTAGAAGTTCCATCTTGGCGGCTTCGGTCCGGACTGCCAATGGATGACCGCTGTGCTATGTCCGCTGTGCTGATTTGTGGGTCATATTAGAGGGTGTGGTCTTGTTCTACCCTTGCGTTTAGGTTGTAGCTCCGCATCTCTGCCGCCATCTTTTAGTTTGATGGTGTCAGTTTCGTGGCTGTGTTCTGGTGATTTTGTTTTTATGTCTCATAATTGGGCGGGTGGATTTCTGCCGCCATTGCGGTCTTTTGACGGCCGCCAGCAGGGCTGTCTTCGGGACTGGCCTCCTATGTCATAATGTGGGCCATAGTTTTGTTTTGTACAACTCAAATCAGCTTTAACAATGCAATTTGGATGTCAAACAATCCAGGTTGGCCCAGATCAAGAAACATGTTCTTTATATATATATATATATACATATATATATATATATATATAAGCCACAGGATATGGATCCTCCACTCTAGGCTTAAACAATCCCTTATTATGATTCAATCTAACTTCAACTCATTTCTTAACCAGCTATTAATTCACCTCAATAGAGGACACGATGCAAGCGTATCAGAAATATAGCATAGCCCAAGTTCTTCATAGGCAATATAAGATTAAATAGACTTTAGAACAGATCCGTGTTTCCGTAAAAAAAGAATTTCCACCACTTGTAGATCTGAGGTATCAGCATATCCTCACAAATCGGATCAATAAGATGTCACTGAAATGCATTTCACCAGAAATATCTGAACCTGCACTGGAATTGGTTTAGTCCCTATTGTAAAAGCCAAATCGGTGACTCACAATTGATCTAGCCATCATATTTTCTTACTAAGAAGAAGGGGAAACCCAGTACTTTTGCGATCAAACAAAACTCCTAAGTAGGGAAAGACATCCAGGGGCATATTTATACTCCGTTTGCGCCGAATTTGCGTTGTTTTTTTCGACGCAAATTCGACGCAAAACTAACTCCATATTTATACTTTGGCGTTAGACGCGTCTAGCGCCAAAGTTCATGGAGTTAGCGTCATTTTTTTGCGTGAACACCTTCCTTGCGTTAATGATATGCAAGGTAGGCTTTCCTGTCTTAAAAAATGACTCCGATGCATATGCGTCGTATTTATACTCCCGGGCAAAAATGACGCCCGGGAGTGGGCGGGTCTAAAAAACCCGCATTAGCGCCGGATTTTAGCGCCTGGGTCAGGGCAGGCGTTAAGGGACCTGTGGGCTCAGAATGAGCCCAGAGGTGCCCTCTCCTGCCCCCAGGGACACCCCCTGCCACCCTTGCCCACCCCAGGAGGACACCCAAGGATGGAGGGACCCACCCCAGGGACATTAAGGTAAGTTCAGGTAAGTATTTTTTTAAAAAATGTTTTGTGGCATAGGGGGGCCTGATTTGTGCCCCCCTACATGCCACTATGCCCAATGACCATGCCCAGGGGACAGAAGTCCCCTGGGCATGGCCATTGGGCAAGGGGGCATGACTCCTGTCTTTGCTAAGACAGGAGTCATTTCAATGGGGGTTGGGCGTCGTAAAAAAATGGCGCAAATCGGGTTGAGGCGATTTTTTTGCCTCAGCCTGACTTGCACCATTTGTGGACGCCCATACGCCATTTTCCCCCTACGCCGGCGCTGCCTGGTGTACGTCGTTTTTTTTAACGCACACCAGACAGCGCCGGCGGCTAACGCCGGCTAACGTCATTCAATAAATACGGCGCCCGCATGGTGCTTCAGAATGGCGTTAGCCGGCGCTAATTTTTTGGGCGCAAAACTGCGTTGGCGCAGTTTTGCGTCAAAAAGTATAAATATGGTCCCCAATTTCATAATTGTATTACCTTTTATAGTAAATGTCAGTTTTAGTAGCTCTTGGGCACATGACTATTATATGTGATTTTGTAATATTCGTGGACAAGTCCAGAGAGTCAGTAAAATCCATTAACATATTCAAAGCTCGCTAAAGGCCGTTGGCGGTTCTATAAAGTAGAACTGTAGCATCAGCAGACAGCAAAGCAAGGATAGGTTTGTGCCCAACCTGTGGCACATCATTCCCTTCACTGTATAATGTACCCTCAAGATGGTTGATATACAGGGTAAACACAAAAGGGGCAAGGATACACCCTTGTTGTATACCCAGTTTAAGCTCAAATGAATCTGGGCGCCTACCCTCCGAGCCATAACTAATAACCACAGTCATGTCCCCATGCAGATCTTGAAGAAAGTGGACAATTTCAGCTTCAATTCCTATGCCAAGAACAGTTAAGCACAGTTTCTCCCTATTGACCATGCCAAACCCGGGCGACAGGTCCATAAATGCCATGTGGAGGGAGCCAACTCTGGCTATGATGTATTTACCTGCATGAGGTGTAAATTCAGGAACTGGTCTAATGTGCTCAGGCCTGGTCTAAACCCATATTGTAAATCGGATAATAAATTATTAGCATTGGACCAGGCCATAAGCTTAGAGATCACCACCCTCCTAATGACCTTAATGACAGAGTAAATAAGGGCAATGGCCGATAGCATTAGGTGATTCCCTTTTTCCCCTGTTATAAACCAGGACTATTATTGAACAAGTCAATGAGCTTGGAATACCCTCTCTCCACATTAACTTGTTGCACTTTTCAAATATTTTAGGCTGCTTTCTAGGTCGTGCATTTTCACCACATACTGCATTTGTAAGTGGTCTAACATTAACAATATTAGTACAGAATCAGGCATCTAATAATATATAAAAAACAACCCTTAATGTCTCACTGGTATTAACTCTGTTGGGGATAGCAGGCTATGGCAGGCAGTATATTATGGGCTAGGCTAGCATTGTGAAACCATTATATGATTATGTGAAACAATATACTTAGTTATGGTTTGCAGATGCAGAACAGGCATTTGTGTATGGAAATGCACTATTGCCAGCTCCTGTTCTACGTTTATCAACTCATCCCAAGAAGTGCCCAAAGGTAATGCTTTTGCTGATATTGCTTCTATAAATGTTTCTTCACCCCCTCACCTTTGAAGTAACTTTGTACGTGCCCCAAAATGTGTGCCCATAAGGCCCACCTTAGGAGATCATGCAGACTTAGACGATTAGGCACCGTAGGATGAAAATGATGTATGTACTAAATACAGATGTCAACAGCATTATGATGCAGCGTGGTGGGATAAGATTGGTAAAATGGTTGCCCCCTAAGATACTGCTCCCGGACCTTGCTTATTTGTAACGTGGTGCTGCACTTTAGTCAAGATAGTATAGTATCAATGCTGTACATACACATTAGTTTGCACCACATTTCCTTTCCATTGCGTTATAGTACTGTCATAGTTGTGCTATACGCCAAGCCTACAAAGTTGGTAAAGGTGGGTAACAGAGTCACAATTATCCATGCTACCCATTCTTCCCCGTGGGGACCTTTCGTCCATGTGCATATTGACTTCACCTGAGAGGTCCGGTATTATTCTTACGCTTATGTTCTGGTACTCGTATGCATGTTTTCTACATATCATCATTGTATCTAAGAGACTAAGGCACTCATTTATGGGTTTTGGCTTAGGGCACTGCAGCAGGTAACCTTGCTGTGCTACATCAAAGTGAAAGGACAGGAATGCATTGTATTTATGCAATATGGTATCCTTTCCCCCGCGCTGGCACCATTTTGGCAGCCTAGTGCCAGCGCAGGCACACTCGCACCATGGTGCAAGGGTGCCTGTGTTGTCAGCAGGATTGTTTAAGTGCAGGAAGAGGTACCTTCCTGCACAGAAACAATTTATAGAATTGCAGCACACATAGATAGAGGAAATAATGAGGAGAAATAAAGATAATTGTCCTTGCTATACCTGCCCTGGGGAGGCATACGATTTTGAGGTATTGCCAGGTCCTTGTAAATCTAGGAAAGCTTCAAATCCCTCGGGTGTTGCATGGGAACACCCACTGCAGCATCCATGGAACGCCTCCCTAGCGAGAGTAATGCGATGCACGGTTTGCACTGTGTTGCCTTAGTCAAGATTTAAGAGGCCACTCAAAGCTATGCAATGTGGCTTTGATTAGCTTCATAAATCTAGAGCCTTGCTTCATGCAAGTACCACTTTGTGTGGTGCAAACATGATGCAATGCTGTCATAATTATGGCCTTAAGAGACTAGTGTGAGCCTTTATTCCTATTTTGGGATCCCACTTAAATTCAGAGGTGGAATATAACCTCATTTGTTTCCTATGCTGTCCAGGAACTATGCAAAGCACTAACCTTTGCCGATTAGGGCCACCCCCACCCAAAAGACAAGTTAAGACAATATGAGATTGTAATAGGCAGGGTCATGATTCTTCCTTCTACCTCTCCAGCATCTCCAGCTTTACTCAATTTGCATGTATGTGATGAGGTGATGCTAGTTTACTGCAAACAACTGGTTTGCCTCCATTGTCAGGTTGAAGTTGCACTGCCCATGAGCCTGAGGATCCCTGCCATGATTTATAACACCGCAACTGCACACATGTGAAAGTTAATTAGCAAACGTCATGTCTCAAAACCCATGTGTAAGGTCCACTCCAGATTCATTGCACCATCAACAAAGGTGTCTGCTGTCAAAAACTGCCTACCTGGATCCACATTTCACTTTGCAAGTCAACCTCAGGGCCAAAAGATAACCAGACCAGTTGACAGAAAGGATCCTGTCCCTACCAACACATCTCTAGATCATCATCACGATGCAGAGCCTCCTCCTGCCTACAGCAACATTCTGGTTGTGGGAAGACTACCAGCTACCTGGGCCCTAAGTGGCTTATCTGCAAGCCGATTTGGTTGGATTATCATGTGGCTGTGCAAGAAGAGGGCATAAGGTTGGTTTGAAAAAGTCAAACATATGGAGCTCACTCCCATTTCTAAAGCAAATGATCGATATACAAAGAAAATATTTTTCTGCAAGATTTGGATCAGTGCAAATAGGATCTGAACCCCTCTTCATGCCTGCTGTGTTCACTTGTGTCCACTGATACCAATGGGGAAGTGCCAATGATCCTGGTACCTTTTGAGTGGAACAATGTGATGATTTACACCATCATTACTGAATGTGACAAATAAACCATCTGTGTTATGCTTGCCAATCTAACTACACACCTGCTTGATAAATAGATTCAACCTCCTGATGTCCATCTTGCCTGTTTCTCTCGTGAACTGATTGTTGGACGTTGGAAATGGCAGCATATTAATTGGAGAGCGAGTGAGTGCAAGATCTCATTCCCAATCTCATTGGATCTATTACTTTTCATGCCTTTACTCAAGTTGAGATCGCAAGAGCAATCTTTCCTTCTAGAATGGTGTACATCCACAGGTGTGCATCTAATCTGTCTGGAACTTACAATGTCTTTGGCAATCTGGCTTGTGTAGCTTCCCACTGACAGGTTTGGATCATACTATCCACTGTATGCTGTCCTCGCTATCACACATCTGGCCAGCAACCGCCCTCTCTGCGTATGAGACAAACTAGAGAAATTTCAAAGACTGCTTGATGTTTCACAATCCTGACCCTGAGCTATGGAGTGCGTCTCTATAGGTTTGAGATCTGCAGAGCTGCCAAAGTCCTGAAGAAGGTAGCATATTCATCTGCTATTCCCCTTGAGCTCAATTGGTGGTTCAGTAGACTGTGGCCTTACAAAATGGACATGCCCTTGATATCCTGGCCACTAAGGGAGGCATATGTGTGATAGTTGGAACTGGTACATGTACTTATATTCCCAACATTTCCATTGACATTGATGAACGGAGTGAGAAAATACGTGAAAGGGTTAAAAACATGCAAGTAATTGATATTAGCCTGTGCTTTGAAACTTGGGATCACTAGTTATGGTTGAAAAGCATTTTTGGAGGATGGAGGAGCAAACACATTTCAGGTAATTTTAGTCATTATTATTGTTCTACTGATATGCACTCTCATTCGAGACCGTGCTGCCTCTATTGCAAGCATTACCAGATGATTCCAAAAGACAATTGAAATGTTCCATCATACACACTAACCATATATGATGAAAACGATTATGATACTGAATAGAAGTTCGATAGTGGTATTTAGGAAAGTTGTGAAGGAGTTATTGAGCATCAAGTTTATCAATTGATGTATAACCAAGTGCCTCAGCGGTTGTTCAAATAAAATATCATAAGATGAAGGGTAGATAGAGTAACTGTAACCTGTTTTACTGCTCGTGCTAACATTGCCCTCAAGCTGTGCTACACTATGATGTTGAGGAGTGTTCTAAATTAGCAGTGGGGAGAAACTGTAGAAAGCTTGCTCAGATGAAAACTATATTCATTATTGTAACACTGGAAGGCTGCTTCCATAGTTTGTATGAGATCAGCTAGGCACCTGCTTATATTCAATGTGAGAACTGAATCATGTAGCCAATACTAGAATCCCATGTGTAGTACAGTACAAATTTGTGTCTTGTCTGTACTTGACACACTTGCCTATAGTGATATTTTCAGGGATCGCTGTCGGCTGACTGTGATTCACATGCTAAGAATTTTATGTTTGTCAATAAACGGTTTCAGACTCAACTTAAATCTGGGGGGCAAGATTTTTTTTTTAACATTAAGGTACCTTACGGACAAAGTAAGTAGAAGATGGATACACTTTCACTTTAGGGAAAGTAGAGGGTAAGGGTCTCTTTAGACCCATAAGGGTTCAACTTCCTTCTGGCTGTATTCTTGGGGAGAGCTTGGATTGTCTCAATGTCAAAGTTCTTCCTGCAATGTCTCACCCTTGCACTGCACCTTTGATTAGTCCTTAGCTAGCGTGGCTCAGTTCTGCAGTTTGTGGGTGGGGCTATGACACTCCCAGTGGTACATACTACCACATTGTAAAGAAGGAGAGGCCGCCCTAACACTGACCTGATGTTACCTCTCGCCTCATCATCTTGTGTGCAGGTGCGTGCTTCAGACTATAGAAAGCATGGCTCTGTGAACACAGGTGGTGAGGGGTGCACTCCCCTCGCTCCTATAGGAGTAGGGTGGATCTTGTTTTAAGGATCTTTCTTGGGCCGAAATACAAACCCACCACCCAACTAAATGAACAGGTGGTGTTTTGGCTTTTTCTAATCAAGCCACTGAAGGTTGCATTTTTTTCAATAGAGCCAAACCATCATAGGCTCATTGGCTTCTTTTGAGGAAACCTCTTAACATGATTGCGACTTTCCTGACGGCCAAGCAAGCAAGGGTGTTTCTGCTGCTAGGCATGCTGCATGGGCCCCAGGGTTTTGAGTCCTCTATGCATGGTTTGGAGGTACAGATACAATTATAGGGTTGCTGTGGTCTGCTTCGGTTCATCCTGCCCAATTCCTTCTCTATCTTCCTTTTTAGGCAGCCTTGAAGAGGTGCAGCCTTGCAGAGGTGCAAGGGTACCTCTAACACTTCTCGTAGTGCGTTTATTCCGTCAAGGTTGTCTCAAAACAACTCTTCCTGGTGAGGTGGGATCTCCCAGGTTCCTTCTCCCAAACATAGCAAACCTCTTCTAAATGCTGCAGCCCAGCAGAGTTTCTAGGTCTCATATGGTGTGGGACCCCAGATACTGGTTAACGTGGAATCTTGACACCACAACTTGTAGCTACATACATATGCCGGTTTTGCAGACAGAGACTGTCTATTCCATAAGTCCTACTCTGGGACCAGTTCCAGGCACTTCAAGACTTTAGAATAGTCCTTCTAAAGCCACAGTCTTTAATCTATAGTGTCATACGGAAGTAGAATGGGACTGGGTGCCTCTTGTCAGAGGAACTGAAAACAAAGGCAAAAAAGAAGGTGAGGCATCTTCTCTTAACCACTTTTGTACCAGCTGGGGGTAACGCCTCTATGCAAAAACAGATAAGAAAAGAGGCAAGGGTTTTGTTTACTGAATAATTCAATGAGGGGGAAGTAGACACAATCCAACAGGTTCACTCAGCTTCCTTCGTAAGTACAAATAACCCAAAAAAGTGAACCTCTGCGTCAAGTGAATAGGGCCCTGTGATGATACTACCCACAACATCTCTCCATTGGAGATAATGCACACTGTTGAGGGTTGAATACGTGGATGAAGGTCTTCCGAGGAATTATTTTTGGGTCCTCAACACTTAGACATAAGGGTTTTGTTTACATCACAAAGGAACACTGTGTCTCCTGTCGGCCATACTCTAGAGACTGGTTCACAACAAGCTACCTGAGAAATGCTTTGGGGGAGCCCTGAAGTTCACGCTGCTTTTGGCAAGCTCTCTCCAACCTCATCATAGGTGCTACTCGTGTAGGAAATCAAATGGATTTTTAAGAAGCTACAATTGTGCACTGCATAGCGCACACACACACAAACACAAACACACACACACAAAAAACTGACCTGAGCACTTACTTTTGAGTGACTGATACATCAATCTAAAATTTAGGCCAGTAGGCAACTGTCCTCTCCATCTGACATGTATAAAGGCTTGTCCTCCTACCATAATCCATTGTTGTCACCACTCTCAGTCGTCTACATACCATTGAGTTGACAGTAATTGCACTCATTAAAGAAATGTGCATATAATGTGCCCCTCCCATCACAGAGCGCCTATCGGGGTCGCTTTCTGTGTCGTAGGGGGCATTCTATGCAAAAGCAAGATTGTTGTGTGTGCTGAGGGCAAAACCATCTGAAACCCACAAAGGGAAATGAAGAGCGTGGCTGCATGCTTCCAGAGCCATGTAGGTGATCTTTCTTGACCCAAGAGCTTAATTTCACCATTAGAAAAGACAAACACATGAAGTATTGCAATCCAGGATTACATTTTACATGTTTTACTGCATCTTACATTCCCTAAGAGTATTTGCTTTTTCCATCATGTCTGTCCTTTTTTTTCTTGCAATATACCAATCATGTATAGTGCACACTTTGAACTGAGCCACCTGTAGGTGCCTGCGCGGGTCCAGGTTGTGGTGTTCATATGGGAAGCACATCTGAGAGCTCTGAAGTTCAAAAAGAAGGCAGTGCTTGTTCTCAGAATACCCATCAGTGTGTCATAAAGGTGTTTAGACTACGGGGGTCATTATGACCCTGGCAGTCACTACACTGCAAGGGTCACTGTCGTGGTCGGACCACCGCCAAAGTGGCAGTCCAACCGCGACATTATAACCGTGGGGGAACTGCCACGGTCAAACCGCTGACACTGCCAGGCTGCAGCCTGGCGGCGTAATCAGCCAGGGCAGTGCTGCAAGCAGCGCTGCCCTGGGGATTACGAGTCCCCTTCTGCCAGCCTGTTCATGGCAGCAAACACCGCCATGGAAAGGCTTGCGGTATGGGGGCCTCGGGAGGCTCCTGCACTTCCCATGCACAGGGGCCCCCATGCACAGCCCCATCGCGCATTCCACTGCCCGAATTATGGGCAGTGGATTGCGAAACTGGTACTGCTGCACCCACTGCACCGCCACATTGCCGCCAGCTCCATTACAATTTTAAGGCCCAGCAGGGAAGACATAATAGGGCCGGCGAGGTTCAGGCCGTGCAGGTGTCCTGATGGTGGGATGGCATTGGCGGGCGGCCTCTGCCGACTGCCAATGTCATAATAAGGGCCTAAATGTTCATCCACCCAATCTTTGACCTCACTGCAGAGCGCACATCCCTGTAGTTGCAGGAAAGAGTGAGATATAGAGATGGCGGATTTGAAAAAAGATGTGGGAAGAAGGGTGCAAAAGTTGAACATGGTGGGAGACTGCAGAGGAAGGTGGTAGAACTGGAATGGTTGAGACACTCTGGACACCAGTACTCCTTCCAGAGGCCATAATAATGCGTAATCCACAAGCTCATCTTTTCATTATTGAAAATTCTAAGTATTTACAAGGAAATTGTTGTCAATCGATTATTTAATACCGCCTAACAAGACAATTGGCCTTACTTGTTTTTGTCTTATATGAGTTGTGTGATATGGGTGGCTGCACTTACAGAAAACCTACAGAGAGGCACCCAAATACTAGTCAAATGGCACGCTGTGTAAAGCACAACATTTCAGTTTACATGTTTTAAGCCACACACTTATTTACATAGGTCAGTCTTTTTGGAGAGAATTCCTAGTTTAAGCTTTATGACCATGAACCTTTTAGAACCGCCTAAACTTCCACCTTTTTCAACCCACTTAATATACTGGAAAATACAATATTTGAGGAAAACAACACGCAGTACTTATCAAGTGCTCCAGTTTCAATGTGTTGTGGTCATTTTAACTGGGTAAAATCTGCGTTATACCATCTCATACCGAAGCTCCGGAGGCCTGTAGAGCCGCCTGCCTCTGAGTGAGATTGATGGAGAGGACAGAGGTGTGTGCTCGCCATAACTCACAAAACGTGGCACCTCACACATCCAACATCCCAAGGCGGGACTCTTCCCGCCACGGCTAAACCAAGCTTCACAAGGAGGCCTCACATGTCTCACTGACATGTCACGCAGATCAAAAGAGAAGGCAGGGGAGGCTGGAGAGAGCATCCCATAAAACGCCCTTTGTTTCCCAGGTCCCAAGAGAGGGAGGAGGAGGTCGCCGTTCCAACTCCTTTTCGTTTCAGTGGAGCTGGCGTGACCCTTGCCCGTGACCCCCTGTTCCTAGAGGAACAGGACTTTGCCTCCCATGACCTTGCTGTAGGGTGGTAAACAATCCAGGGAAAATCCCCTCAGTGCAACCTTGTTGGTAGGCCTGGCCCTGCATGGGTGCTTGGAATTTCAAATGGATCCAAACAAATACTCGAGAAATAAAATACGTTTATTTATACCTGCACAATTAACAAGACAACTGGCTGTAGTTACAGCTCACCTTTCCAGGCGAACTTGTCGTGAAACTGAATCACGTGGGCATAAGCGACACCAGGGGAACACACACAGTATGTGTGGGCCCTTCCCAGTAGTGTGTCAGCTGTGAGAGGCACTGGGCAAACAATAGGGTTTCTGGAGCAAGATACTTTCTCCCCATGCACCCTCCACTGGGAAACCCCACAACGAATTCAAACTGACCGCTCACAGGGGCAAAGAACTCTTTATTGGGCAAACCCACAATTCAGAACCTTGTCTCATCGGACATTAATGGAACCTGCGTGTCGGAGCCAAATGATCCAGGCTTAGGTATGGCATGCATGCTCGAACTCCTTTAGCCTGATCAACTTTGAGTAGTAACTATTATAATATTTATATAAGGGACACCTTATCAGGAGGGTGCAAGCACGGTCAGACTGGGAAAGAAAGCAGGCCCAGTCACCAAGATAAAAATGCCTCCCATTAGTGAATTCGATAGCTAAAGAAGTGTCCCATGTTTGCGAATAGGGGCCGTTTTTAACTTACAAGGACGTTATATAAGTGTTTTGCAAGGTATGGAAGACTGCATGAATTTGAGCTTGATACAGGCAATGTTTGTTTTAATAGCTGGCAAATTAACAGTATTAACTGGCCCAGCGGCATATGAGACAGGCTCAGAAACAGCCAGAAAAGCCACTCATACAATGACCTGTCAGACCAGCACATCAGGCACTGCCTGACTGCGTTATAGGCCAGTCCAACACTGGATGTTGGTGCCAGTCATTAAGGTTACCTTAAAAAGTGTGATTTTAGTGCTTCCCATAATTTGGAGTAGATTCTAAGATGATCAGAAATGGAGTTCAAAAGAGATGGTCCATCTGCTATAAAAGGTCTGCATCCTGTAGAGTTGAGTATGACATGGGGGAGTGTAGAGTTTTTATGTCTCTGCCTACTATCAGTTCATATCCTGTCTATTGTGACACATCGTGTTAAGGTTTTGAATAATTTAGAGGACACCCATTGCTTACCATTGCTTGACTTTAGTGTCACTCTCATTGCTTGCTTCTTTTTCGTTAGCTTGTATTTGTGTCCTCCCCTGAAGTATGAACACACTACTTGTGTCCTTCCACTGCTCATTTTTCAGGTGCTACTTTTTTGTGTTCCACAAGTTGTAGATTTGACTCCAAGGACACCACAGTTTTACAACTTCACACGTTTTAGTTCTTGGCTACTATACAGCGTTTGGATGTCTTTAGGTAAAAAGCCCGTTATGGATTATAGTGCTTTAGGTGGGATGAATAAAGTGATGGTTGACTCTAAAATGGGTATGGTCTAAGTAAGTGAGGGCATGGCTTAAAACATGTCAACTGCAATCCTGTGCTTTGCTCAGCATGTTGCCTGACCAACCTTTAGGTGCCCCTTTCTGTGTTTTTTTGCTATTGCAAAAAAACATATGCCTAAAACAAGCCAGACCTATTGGCTTTGTGAGCTTGTGTTACAAGTTTGATATAAATGAGTAACAAAAAAGATCTTGTAAATATTTAGAACTAGTAATTACAGATGGTACATATGTGACCATTAATATGCACGCAGTGGAGAGTGACCAGATTTGAATGAGCATGTAATCTAAAGACTTTAATGGCCCACTGACTCACATCGCCTTCGGCCTCTATTACAGATGTCTTGATCGTGCCCCATTATGAACACCCTCCAGCAACCAGAACTTAACCAGACATCTAAATGCGACTCGGCTCACATGTACTATACAAGCATTAGAAACAACAATAGTACAGCTTTTTAAAGCAAAGAACTCTTGGCTCTGCCAATGCTTAGTAAAGTTGATTACAATACAAAACTGCAAAAGTAAAGAGTTTACAAATGTTAACACATTCAAAGTGTTTACTTACGTAAAATATGTAATGTATATACAGTAACATTTTGCTATGACACATAAGCTTTGTCAATGCTTGTTTTATTTGACTCTGAAGTAAATGGGGAGTGTGTTAGGGAACAATGAAGGGCCTGCTTGTTTTAGGAAGGTGATGCGAAGGAGATGCAAAGGTGAATGTGTTTCCCAGACCTGTGTCATCTATTTATGTGAAAAAGGGCCTTTAATTTGATTAGTCAACCTGATAAATTTGAGGACACTCTCCAATTTTCGAAATAAGAAAATTACAACTTGAATTTCCTCTTTTATGAGAAAGTGATCACTAACATCTCTATATTGCTGATCTTATTCAGAGCGTGGGACTACCAGGAGTCCTTCCCCTCCCCATATCCTGAGAGCTATTAGTTACAAATATTAGGGTGAGAGTGACTTCAATGTGCTAGTAGACACAATATCCACAAGTGCTGTATGGTTGCCCTGTTTTATGTATATTACCGGGTCCATAAAATATTGCTTGCCTTTAGTATGGTCTGTAAATTTATTCTCATATTTTAATGGAAAATATTTGTTTATTTTCCATTACAGGATAACGAACACAGTAATCGGAATACAAGTGAGTATTCAGTATGCTTGACGTTAGTGATTGATAAGAATGCTTTTTGGCCCCTTCAGTATTAAGAATTATGACTAGCACAATATTTACCCTGCAGACCCATCAGTGAATTGTAGGGAATCATGTAATGACGAATTCCATTTACCTACAAGGTAAGACAAGTTAGTTGGCAGAAATATCTTGACAATGGCTGGATGTTGGCGATAGCAAGACCCGATACATCCACCCAAATCTTTTTAAATCTTGTCCGAGGAGCCTCAAATAACAGTTATAGGACTAGTCCTCTAGGCAATTTTAATCTCTCTTCTCTTTCCCTATGCACAATACCAAGAGCTCCCTCCCTAGAGACTGATCCCACTCTGGATGCGGTTATGACCCGGCAATGAAACATACCTTTCTAGTTGGTGAGTTCTCACCTAATCAGAGGAAATTACTTTTGCTTCCCCCTTTCCTTACAAAATACTAAGGTTTCTTTGTGTTCTTAAGTAGCTTAAGTTACCAATACAATGTGACCCTGCCCTGGCCCTCGAAATTAAGGCCCTTGTATCTTCAAGGAACTTGTCAGCCATAAAGAAGAAGAATCCATATTTGAGACTCATTCCAATCCATAGCAATACTCATGCTATGAAGGGCATGTTAATAAATACTACATCTATGACAGACCTTCATTCAATCATCTATCTATTCCCCAAAGTGTCAAGGAGGCTCAGGATGGTGACATATCTAACAAATTCTGAATCTATGGGTGAAGATACTGCCATTTAAAATGGAGGAACTTCAAAAGATCATTCCATTTATTTAAACAGGAAGTTTCATGATAGATAACAGAGGACTTGATGGGCGCATACTTTGACATACCCATAGGACAGTTCATCAGAAGTATTCAAGGCTTTGTCTTTAGAAACATCCTTGTACAATTTCAAGTACTACCACTTGGCCTCAAGACTGCTCCTCAAGTCTTCACAAAGATGGAGGCTCCCCTAGTGGCTCTTTTACATCTACGAAGCTAGAAAGAGCATCCATAACGGAATGGTTGGCTTCTTCCTGTCCAAACAGAATCTCAAGCAAGTGAAGGTTTGAACGTGATACAAAGCTGCCGCTATTTTCATGGTTGACTGATCAACTGCACGAAATATCAGATCAATCCTTCCAAAGACCTATATTGTTTTATTAGAGTGTTGTTCATGATGGATTTGGACATGTTCTTCCTTCTGGAATACAAAGATTTAACCCTTTGCCACCTGATGTCATTACTGATCATAATGTCTTAGGCACAAACACAATCATGATAGGGACCTTAGCGGCATATGGTGTCATGAATGTAATGGTACCAGTGGCTGTCTGCATCTGTAAACATATCTTCATAAATTCTGGTCTCCCACTTTTTGGGGATTTGAATGCCGCATTACAGTAGCACACCAGATCAAACAAACCTTCAAATGGTGGCTACACCTAGAAAATACAAGGAAGGGGCTCTCCTTACATTCATGAGACCTTTGCATAATAGCAAACAATGCAACATTTTCTGGATTTGGAGCCACATGTGTGAGCCAAAGGGCCACATGCACAAGCCAATTTAAGGCTGCTGGGCCTTGACAGATCATCTCCATTCTTCCAATTGCACAGAGTTGTCAGCAGTTTTCAGAGAGCTTAAAATGTCACAAAATCAGATTCAAAGGAAACTGTTACAAATATGGTCTGTACTTGGGAATGGTTTGCACCTTGGCCAAAGAAGGAATGCTCACTCTAATCTGGGTAAGGGAGTCATACAGCTAAAAGACACCCTCTGCTCCCCCCCATTTATCTGAGTAAAACAAGACCAAAGTGACAAAAATCCAATATCTACGAGTAAAGACACACATTTTCAAAGATTAAATGAAGTATAGAACTTAGAAGCACAATAGATCCACCTGGGGCTATTAAAACAGCTTGGCGTAGTCGCTTCCAACAGTCTGGCATCAGCCGCGAGGGAGCATGGCTGCCGACAGAGTCATGTAGACCCTGGATACAGTACCCTGGAAAACAATGAGGAACAAAGACGTTGCAGAGAGTCGGGGAAGTGAGGCATCGCTGGAGCCGGTGCAGTGGAGAGCTGAGGTGTCAGTTCCTTACTGCTAGGCAGGGGAGATGAGGCATTGAGGCATTGGTTCCTCACGGTTGCAGTAGAGGGGATGCGGCTTTGTCGTTGAGGCATCGGTTCCTTGCAACAAGATGGGGTAGATGAAACCAGCAGGTCAAGACACAAGACGTTGACTTTGCAGTGTCATGATCACACCACAGGGCCACAGGTGCTGCGGCAAGGTCAGAGTCGGGTAGCATGGACGTAGGTGACATAGCACTTTGGACTCACACTGTGATGGGACTTCGGAGGAGCTGCAGCAACATCAGGCCTGCTTTGTAGGTCGCTGTTGTTGCAGTCAGTGGAGACCATGGCTCCGGTGCAGGTAACGCCAGGGGTTCGGGGAGCGGCGCCGGTTCTGAAGTCATTCTGTAAGTCGATTTACTACTAATTTCTTCCTTATTGCACCAGAACTCACTCCCAAGGGCTCAAGAACTGGATTTGGAGCCTCTTGGCAAGTCAGGACTCTCAGCAAGAGAGCCCAGGTGCTGGCAGGTGAAGTATTTGATGTCCCTGAGACCTCTTAACAGGAGGCAAGCTCAGTCCAAGCTCTTGGAGAACCTTTGGAAGCAGGATGTAGAAAGCCAAGTCAAGTCCTTTAACTCCCAGGACAGAAGTAGCAAGTAGCAGGCCAGGCCAGCACAAAATAGCAACAGGCAGAGTGTCAGTCCCTCCTAGAGCATCCAGCTCTTCTTCCTGGCAGAATTTCCTCAGTCCAGAAGAATTCTTAATATGTGGTGTTAGAGGTCCAGTACTTATACCCATTTCTGTCTTTGAAGTAAGCCAACTTCAAAGAGAAGTCTTTGTAGTGCACAATACCCTGCCTTTCCCTGCCTTGGCCTCAGACACACTCCAGGGGTTGAAGACTGCTTTGTGTGAGAACCGGGCACAGTGTCAGCTCCTCCAACCACTCAAGCTAGGAAGACTCAACAGAGTGTTAATGAGCTATCAGGATATGCAGGGCACAACTCAGCTCCAGTTGTGTAACTATCCAGAGTGAATGCACAAACAGCCCAACTGTCATCCTGGCCCAGATATGTATTCAGCGGACAGGTTAAGCAATGAAATGTCCACTTTCTAAAAGTGGCATTTTCAAAACTCCTAATTCAAAAACCAACCTCACCAAAAGATTTACTTTTAAATGGTGAGCTCAGAGTCCCCAAACTCTGTATCTCTACCTGCTCCTAATGGTAACTACACATAAAAGATATTTCATGATAATTCCTATGTTACACTATGGGTGAGATAGTCCTTGCAATAGTGAAAAATTAATTGAGCAGAATTTCACAATCATGACAGGTAAAACACACCGGTAAATGGACGACCTTTTAAATACCCTGTACTTTGCCCATGGGGCTACCTTGGGCCTACCTTAGGGGTAACTTACAGGTAATAAAAGGGAAAGTTTGGGCCTGCTAAGTGGGTGAACTTGCCATGTCAAAATGGCAGTTTAAAACTGCACACACAGACACTGCAGAGGCAAGTCTGAGACATCTTTACAGGGCTACTCATGTGGGTTTGATTTACAGGCCCTGGGCACACATAGTGCACCTTACTAGGGACTTAATAGTAAATAAAATATGCCAAACATGGATAAACCAATACAATTTAGGCAGGGAGCACTTTAGCACTGGTCAACAGTGGTAAAGTGTTGAGAGTCCTAAAACCAGCAAAAACGAAATGCGGCACACAGTCAAAAACAGGAGGTTAGAGGCAAAACGTTTGGGGATAACTCTGCAAAAAAGGCCATTTCCAACAGAAACATATGGGTGAGGTCAGACAATTTTGCGAAAGTCACGGATATGAACCATCAAGGTGAGGGAATCACACTAAATCTCTGGCTTCAGTAGCATTTCAGCTGAGATCCAGAGATGAGATCCACCTGTTGTTCTTGAAAGTGACATACATCAGGACCATCTTAATGGAGTATTTCCTCACTCAGAGGAAACAGCATTGTCTCCAATCATTTTTCACAAGATCTGCAAAAGCTTTGACCGTATTCCCTGATCTGGTGGAGTCCCAGAGGAACATGGAGATTCTTTTCTTTTGTTCCAAATACCTCAGAGGGGAGACTGGGGTGCGAATGGCTTTTCAATACCATGGTCAAAAGAAGTCCTATATGCTTCTTCGCTCCTCTTTTCCTTTCATTGGCAGGCTTTCGCAAAGGGTCAGGTCAGGGGTTCAAGAAGTGGTAGTAAATGTTCCATTCTGGTCAAGGATCTCCTGGTCCCATATCATGAAGTCCCTCCCTGGGAAATTCATAAGAAACCATTGTTACCTCTTCAGTCCAGTTCGGGTCCACTTACAAAAACATCTGCATGTTTTAATGTGGAAGTTGAGATAGAGAGGTTGTTGAGGAAAGGATTTCCTGTAAACTTTGCAGCAGCCCCCCAGAAATCATGAAGGCTTTCCATATTAAAAATACATTATAAACATATGAAACATTTTCAGGAATGTTGTGAATGCATTTAATGTGGGAAGGTGTTTAGGAAATACCTCTCTCCACTCTCAGGGCTCAGCCACTATATAATAGTTGGGTCATTTGTTGTGTAGGGCTCCCTTTCTGAATATTTCGGAGTGCATGGTGGTTTTAAAACCAGGTCTTACTTAATTTTGTTAAAGCAGTAAGGCTACCTGTGTTATTAAAGTCTCCCTGATCTCCAGAGGAAGAACCTTTGCACTTATTAGACATTAGGAGACCTAGATCATGACCCCTTAGGTGATCAGATCACCCCTGGTGGCTTTTATGGTGGCTGTACATAAATAAAAGGCTCCTCTATGATAATTATCAGGTGGATTTCCTGTACAGTTTCCTTGGCCTACTTGGTGGTGGGTGGGTCACCCTAGAATTCAGGTCAGAGCCACAAGAGGGTTGATTGTCTTTTGGGTGGTGCTGAATGTTGCTCCTTTGGCTGAGACGTGTATGAAAGCAACATGGACCTATTCAGATACCTTTGAGCAGTATCACTATCTGTAGGGAAATTACAGTGATAAAAAGAACATTCATGTTGGGGATCAGAGTTCAGTTTGGCATAATTCAAATGGTTTTATTAAAGCTCACTGGGTAGAGAAGATATTATGTGTTTGGTTTATTTTTTTCTTAGATGAAATGAGAGTTCTTGATTGGTTATTTCTCACAAGTAATACTAGGGGTAAGGATGTAGAGGTAGCGGTTTTCTCTCATACGTGAGGGATACCAAAGATTTTCTAGGTAAGATTGCTGGCATAACATGGGAGGAGGCGCTTCTCCTGATGACACTGGATGTCAGTTCCCTGTACCCAGTCACTGATCACGAGACAGGGATCAATGCCTGCTGTTATTTCTTAAGGGCTAGACCCATCAAATATCTGGCCCATATTGAGATGGTACTGGAAATGATTAGACACTTTACAAACACACTTTTTTCCTTCAATGATATCCCTTATTGTCAGATCCTTGGCACGGCGATGGGTGCTTGCTCTGCCAATCTTTTCCTTGGCAGGTGGGAGGGGTGGGTATTCAACTATGTGTCTTTGGAGTTGGACTGTGAAAATATTCTCTGGCTGAGGTTTATTGATGACCTCTATCATCTGGAAAGGGTATGAGGCCGCTGCTGGAGAGTTTGTTAACAAGGTGAACAAGAAGTGAATTTGACCTTTACCAAAACCATCAATAAGAGCATAATTGAATTTCTGGATGCTACAGTTGAGATACTCAGTGGGGAGATGCAAATTCTGCCTTTTCAGAAAGTCACCTGGAGAACCTCAAGTGGAGTATTCCCTATGGTGAACTACTAAGAGCATAAAGGAACTGTAGTCCGGAGTAGACGTATGAGACAGAGCTGAATGCGATGATTCAGAGAATGGGGCTATCTCCAGTGGGTTCTTCAAAATGCTATGAAACAAGTGGAATTGGTCAAGAGAAAACCGATCTTATTTGAGAACAGCCCAGTCAGTCAGGGTGATCCCAAGTCATATTCACATACAACAACAATTTGACTCGGGTGAGGCAAATTTTAATCAAACACTGGGGATTGTCACAAGTGACTTGATTATCAGGAAACATATTGGGATGAAGCCCAGCATTACTTACTGGAGGGCCAAGTCATTTAGAGATGCTTTGGTTCACAATGACGTGACTCTGACCAAGGGTATCAGTGAACATGGTCTGAAAGGTTTCTTACTGTGTGGTTGTCGTGGGGCCTGTAAGTATAGTCGGATGAGAAAAGAATACCATACTGTCCGGGTCCGTACATGGTCCATCACATAATATCTCACATGTAGCTCTCAGTATGTGATTTATTTTCTGGAGTGCCCATGTCAATTAATATATGTGTGCAGTGCCATTTTTTCAGGGGGAAAAATTGGGCACTTGAGCACATGCGTGCCAATGATCTTTGTGGTCGTAAACATCCTGTGATCATATATTTTCAAGAGGCACTTTTTATGACCGCACTGAATTGACCTTTTATGCAATTAAACATATTACCCAGAGTCCCAGAGGTGGAGACTGACTTTGAAAGTGAGGGAAAGAGAGTCCCAATTGATTATAAACCTGGAAACTATGATTCCAAGTGGCTTGAACCACGATGAGAATTAAGTATACATTTCAATAATGATTGAGTTATACTGCTGTTTTTAGTACCTCTGTTCTTTCTAGTATTTGATGCGCTTATAGTGTCTTATGAATGATTTTATATCCTGTATATACTTTTTTCATACAATTTTTCTTCTGGTTACACTGACTTTATTATGTTGTCTTTTGTTTACTTGAGGCAAGGAACGGGCTCCCGGCTGCACCCATGCCCTTTTCTTCATTTCTACAACGTTGATAAGATTTCACACTTTAGCACGTTTGATGTATAATATTGTGTGATATCTGTTTTGGGGTTGTTACACTGTACACTGTGCAACCCTAGTGCCATGTATAATTATAAGCGGACATTTCTGGTTATGGGCGTCATTTAATTATCTGATTTATATTTTGGTATCGGTGTCTGTGTATATACTATTTCAATATATTTTGTGTAATTTGTCCCTTTAGACTGGATTAACCTTAGCCCATTAGGGTTTGATTTTGGGTAACTGCCTGGAGAAATACCTACCTTGGCCTCACGCCAGATCAGAATGCAGCTGTAAGGGGACACTGCCTCCTGCACAGAGGTAAACGTCTCACACCCTGCAGCCAACTCCTTTCCCCTCCCCCCCCCCCCCCAGGGCAGGGCTCGGGGAAGTCCTTCACCATGCTGTTGAGGTGCCACTTGACCTGCCACCTCGGTGGAACCTGTATTGTCTGCCTCCACACGGTGCTCAGAGTGGATTTGCTACATTCCTGGTCTTCCCCTGCTTGATGCTGCCATCTTACAGCCTCCATGATGAGCGTCAACAAAAGCTCTCCTTTGAGGGCAAATGCTTTGTGAGAGATAAGGATCAGAACGCTACACCGGTGGGCCTATCTACGCAGCATGAAGATGACGCACATCCACATGAGGAGCTCCGTTCCCTCCTTGTGGAGATGAAATCCAGCCTCCCCTCAATAGATGCCAAATTGATACCCTAACGACCCGGCTTGATCATATGATTCAGCGGATGGACAAAAAAAGAGACCCGCATAGATCACCTTGGAAATCATGTTTCTGAAGCAGATGATGCTCAGGTCGGGCCCAGGGAGCACCTCCATCATAGGGATAGAATCTTCAACATCATAAAGGCTAAAAACGAAGACCTGGAGGAGAGCTTGCGCTGCAACAACCTCAGGGTGACCGGAGTTCCTGAATCCAGTGCCATTGCCAAAATGGAAGCCTACATGAAATCTCTGCTACGCAACCTCTTTGATGAAGCATTGTCGCCGGCTTCATAGTGGAGAGAGCACACCACTCATGTGGACCGCAACCGCCTCCTGGCATCCCTGCACATCCCATAATTGCATACCTCTTGAAGTACAAAAATAGAGACACTATTTTATGCTTGCCCTTGAGCGCTGGGTCATCAACCACCAAGGCAACCATTTATCCTTCTAACCAGACTTCACTCAATCGGTCTCGGTGGCACACAGAAAGTTCCAGCCCACAAAAAAGCTCCTTCAGAACACAAATTTCCCCTATGCTCCTTTATATCAGGCTAAGCTGCATGTCTGTCATGAAGGGAAATCAAATTTTTTTCATTGATGTTTACTTCACCAGAAAGCTCACCTTGACCCCGGCCGGACACCCCCCTCAGTGACAATGACTAAACATCGTCATGGCGTAGCACTCATCGGGATGTCTAGCCTACTGCCTTGCCTGGACCGCCACACGGGTTGCCCCTCTAGGCCCATTGCTTGACCACCCTCGCCTGCTGCTGGGCCTCCGTGTTGGGGGTCACTTATTTCTAACGGGTTTCCTATTTGCCCACCCAATGTCGGATACACAGGCACACTATGTCCAGTTGGCCACCCTGACATCACTTGGCTGGGTTGTTTGCCTGGCTCTCCTTTGGCCCCAGGGATGTTTCCCAGACTGGTTCTCATCTGTTTTCTCGGTAATTGGGGTGGGGGTGTTCCTCATCCTTATTTCCTG
The DNA here is from genome assembly GCF_031143425.1 of Pleurodeles waltl. NCBI lineage: Eukaryota > Metazoa > Chordata > Amphibia > Caudata > Salamandridae > Pleurodeles > Pleurodeles waltl. The sequence goes on along the minus strand of NC_090449.1, from coordinate 310,012,935 downwards.
GTTGGAGTGGGAGGTGGGTGGGTTTGCGCTGTTGCTGATTGTTTTGGTTCGATGCCACTGTTTTTTGTTTCCTCCAGGTCCCTTACACGGTTACATACATCTTTACTACCTCGTTAAACACAGGCTGCGGAATCACATATCTTAACACATATTAAATGTACCTTGTACCAGCTGACATGACCAGCACAAATTGCCTCACATGGCACATCCGTGGTCTCAACGACCGCCAGAAGGCACGTCTCGTACATGCAAACCTCACCCGGCACAGTTTAGGTATTTGCTTCCTAGAGGAGCTCCACTTGACACATCCCTCAGCTCCAGCCTAACGTGTGAGGTGGTGCGATGAGTCCTATAGGTCTCTCTACTCCAATTATGCTCATGGGTTGGCCAGTCTCCTGCACAAAGTCTTACATTGTCAATTGATACACTCTATCTGTGATGTGGTCGGCCATTTTGTCCTGCTTGCTGGCATCCTCCATCAACACATGCCATCCTTTAAGGCCTTCTATGGTCCCAAAACAGATGTCTCAGAGTTCTTCATCAAGGTGTAGACACACATCACCAGCTTAGGACCAAGAGCTCTTATTTGGGGTGAAGATTTCAATGGTATCCTAAATGACCAGATCGACAGAAAGGGTTATTCCCAACGTCCTCACCCACAAGCTGCCCTGGCCCTTCATACCATAATCCATGACAAATACTCACATGGTGCTTGGCTCCCCATGCACCCCACCCTCAGGGAGGGTGCATGCGTCACAGTTGCACACAATGCCATGTCCAGTACAGAGTACTGGTTACTATCCAGCGACTCCCTGACATTGGTGTTAGGGGTAGACTATCTTCCCTATACCCTTTCCGTCCACGCTCCATTACTCCTCAAGGTGGCCCTTCCTCAATCTCTCTCTCGAGCCTTCACATGGTGACTTCCCCCACATGTGGTATGTGACGCAGTCTTTCTTGAAGAGATCTATAAAGAAATTCTAGAATACTTTGCCTCAAATCTTGGCTTGGTCTCATCCCCTTCCACTCTGTGGGAGGCCTTTAAGGTGGTCATCTGTGGAGCCTGCATTGCCAAACAGTCTGGGGTACTGAGGTCCATTCACAGGAGGTTAGCACAACTAGTGAAAGAGATCTGTGCAATAGAATCAGACTATTTCAGACCTGGGGACATGGCCTCCCTTGCAGGAATACATGCTAAATTGTCTGATGTCACAGAGGAGGTGGACTGTGAGGTTAGCTTCCTGGATCGGGACACGCAGGCCTGATGCTATGGGGAGGGGAATCACCCAGGCAGGACCCTAATGGGAGTGCTCCGCAGACCGCAGGCGTCCACCTATGTTGCGGAACTCCTAGATGATAAACAGATCCTTTGTACAGCTCCCTGGAAGATATTGAACTCCATGACCTCCTTTTGTGCACACATGTGTACACTGCCACCAGATTTCATCTGGCCGACATGCTGTGCATGTACCTATACGACCTTCAGCTCGTATTGCTAGGTCAGGCGCATCATGCATACCCCAACAAGCTCTTTACTTTGGAGGAGCTAATCCGAGTCATCCGCAGCCTTCCTGGTGACAAAGTGCCTGGACTTGGTAGCCTTACAATGGAGTTATATAAGGGATATGCATTCCTTTTAACCCCCTCTTACTGTCCCTGTTCAAGGAATCCCTCAATAAAGGGTGCCTTTCTTCCTATCTATCTATCTTTGGGAGGCGGCCATCGTGACCCTTCTTAAGCCTGACAAACCCACCTCTTGTGACTCCTATCGTCCGCTGTCCCCAAAAAACATGTATGCTAAGATCTTCATGAAAATGCTGGCCAACTGTCTCCTCCCGTTACTTTCTAAAATGGTGTGACCAGACTAATTTGGCTTCATACCCAGCTATGCTATGTTGCATAATATGAGCACCGTATTTGCTGTCATGCATCATCTGCATCCCCATGTTTTGGCCGTTGCCGCTCTGCTGGATGCCACCAAAGCATTCAACTCTCTAGAGTGGACTTACCTTTTTACATTACTCGCTCAACGGTGTGCTTGTTTCCTCTACCAAACACAACTCCTTTATAGTTTATCCACTGCACATGTTAAACTCAATGGCATAACCTCGACCCCCTTCCCAGTTACTCACAGCACACACCTGGGTGCCCATTGTCGCCAATTTTGTTTGCCATCATGGTGGAGCCTTTGGCAGCCTACCTCCTGAAACATCATGCACATCATGGTCTTGGCTTTCCAACAAGGGGATTGATTATTCCCCTATATGTGGACGATAACAATATATGTCCATATGCCCCAGGACAATCTTTCCCCACGCACAAGAGGTTATCCGCTTTGGCAGCCTATATGAGATACACATCAATTGGTCAAAATCTGTTCTATTTCTTCTTATTGAGGCACACAGCCTTTCCCTTTAGACTATCCATATCAATGGACTATGGAGCCGGTTTGATATCTTGGGATCTGGTTCTGCCACCACCCCACCAAACCTTGGACAGCCAAATACAGCAGTAATTTGTCTTGGCTTGAGAAGAGGATGTCTCTCTGGACTAGGCTTCAGCAGTCCATTGCTAGTTGGATCACGATTGCCAAAATGGTCACTCTGACTAAATTACTGTACCTTTTTTTCAACATTCTCCTTCCACACATGGTACACTTTTTCCGATGCTTCTGCCCCAATTTGGTGGCTCTGACATGGACTGGCAAACAACCTAGATTGAACTAGGAACTTCTCACTCTACCACACTCTCTCAAGGCGGATTGGTGGCTCCAGACCTGCAGCTCTATGCTATGTGCACCAAAGCGTAATTTCTACATTATTGCATCCACCCAACGCCTTTCCAACCTTACGTAGCCATAGAAACTTACCGTACTGCCTCTTGGCCTTTGACCACAGCATTATATGTTCCCTATAAGGCATACCGGTCTGCGATGGACACGGTCGATTGTCTACGCTGGGCTTGGGATGGTCTACGACGGCATGCGGGGCTTACTGACATGTATGCATCCTCCATCCCCATCAGCAACAACCCTCAACTTCCCCCTTACTTGATCCCCGCGAGTGGGAGGAATCTTAAGTCTTTCTCCGATCTCTACTCAGATGGCCATCTTACCCAGCCCTTCGACACCACAACTGCTGAACTTTCCACTGCACTAGAGTTATTGCTGTATCATCAACTGCACGTCACCTTCCCTGCACCACACCCTACTTTCCAGGCACTGGAGCACAAACTAACAAACTCCTCCACCATTCAACCTCATGACTTGGATGTACAATACCATGCAATCTACGGCACCGGTTGCTGTCCCCACAACACACACGGCCTGGAATAGGAATCTAGACCTCACTATTACGGATTCACTTGTGGTCCTATTGCTGTGGTGGAATGCAACTTCTAGCGCCCAACTACAGATTGAGACTTATACATTTTAAATTCATACACGGTCTTTATCGCACTCCCCTGCAGCTTCAACGTATGGGACTCATGGAAGAGACCTATTGCCTACCTTGTGGTTCACCACAAGCCACCTTTCTGCATATATCCTGAAAATGCCCCAGGGTGGCGCAATTCCAGTAGAAAATGTTTTCACACATACGTCTTTTTACAAACTATGCGCTGTTGAGCACCCCACTTGTGTGCCTGCTGGGTTATACGAAGGACACTCCTTCCCCAGATCAGTTCTCACATCTATGCTCTTACACCTGGCCATACGACGAGTTGGCATGCCCTGGGTCCGCCGCTTGCTCCCGAACCTTAAGGCCTGTCTTCGAGACATCACATATTGCTAAACACAACTCTCCGCATACTGGGAGCCAATGCCCATCCGCTCCCGCCCCAAAGACATTTGGGGACCGTTTCTCTCCTTCTTCCATCAATGAGACGCCTCACCTTCATCAGAGAATGGACATTTGCCTCCTGTCCCTCGCACGCACATTTCCCTACCACTGATCTGACCAAATACAATACTGTTGCAGTATTCAGTGTATTGGTCATCCATCCTCCTTGTTGCAATCCCACTACATATGGACAGATCCTCTTTACATCGTATGGAAATGTGTACTACCAGTAAATCTCTGTAAGAACGCCGCACTGTAGGAGGGCTGTGCCTAAAGCTTGACTGACTTTTTTGAATTGTTGTGTATCTTTGCTCCCCTTCCCCGTTGTCGCTCCTTCCCCATCCTCCCCCTGTCTACATCACCAGTAGTACGAGGTATCTTTTTTTTTTTTCCCCTACTGTTGTATTTTTAAACTCAATCAAAACAAATTAAAAAAGTTTGATAAATTGAAGAGCCTAGAGCGATTCTGCAATTGATACTGAATGATACTTATTCCCTGTATATCAGAAAATCTTTATTTCGGCCGGGGCCATAAAAGAACATAAAACAAGAATAAAAACTGCAAATATGCACCATACAATAAATATATGTATAAATGTGACTAACATAAAACCAGTATAAAAAAGAACTTAAAAAACACCATAAAAACATAACAAATCATCCAGAAACCACCTTTCCCCCCTTGACCTCCACATACACAGCAAACAAAGAAGCAGCAAATACAGTACACCTCCTAGTGTCACTCCTGAGAATTCTAAAAGCAATTTTATATTCCCTAAGCCTTACATTGCGACACAGTACTATAATCAAGTTCTTCCTGTACTCATGGTATACTGGACAGAACAGCTCTGTAAGCACATCGAGGACAGCAACATCCTGGACACCTCCCAATCAGGTTTCAGGAGCAACCACAGCACAGAGACCGCCCTCCTCGCCACCACAGATGACATCTGCTCGCTCCTCAACCGCGGCCATACAGCAGCCGTCATCCTACTGGACCTATCGTCCGCTTTTGACACTGTCTTGCACCTCACTTCCTGCTCCAGACTCCACGTAGCTAGCATCCACGGAAAGGTCCTACAATGGATACACTCGTTTCTGTCTGGCAGAACACACGGATTCAGACTCCCGCCTTACCTGTCAGAACCTAAGGAGATCAGCTGCGGAGTTCTACAGGGTTCCTCCCTGAGCTCCACACTCTTCAACATCTACATGGCCCCACTCGCATCCATTGTCAGGAACCATCACCTCCTACGCCACCGAAACCCAGCTGATCATCTTACTGACCACAAACCCCACTACTGCCAAGAAGCCTTTTCACAACGCAATGGAAGCAGTCGCCGCCTGCATGAAGGACAGCTGCCTCAAGCTCAACTCTGACAAAACTGAGATCCTCATCCTGGGACCATCCACATCAGCCTGGGACGACACCTGGTGGCCATCCACCACATCCCCCCTCAGCCCAACAAACCATGCACATAACCTCAGCTTCATCTTAGAATCATCCCTCACCATGACCCGCCATGTCAACTCTGTTGCATCCTCCTGCTTTCACATACTCCGACTTCTCTAAAAGATCTACAAATGGATCCCAAAGGACTGCCACAAAACCGTAACTAATGTCATGGTTACCAGCAGGCTAGACAAGGGCAATGCCCTATGCGGCTGCACCACTCAGAAAAAAGGGAAGAAACTACAGCACAGCCAAAATGTGTCCGCCACACTCATCCTGGACATTCCCTGCCGCGAACACATCTCCAGTCACATAAGAGACCTTCACTGACTTACTATCGAGAAAACAATTAATTTCAAATTCCTCGTCCACGCATACGACGTCCAGATGGGAAACGAAACCATTAATATGAAGTAAGAAAAGGTTAGGTGCCAGCACACAACCCTGCCTTACACCCCGGTTAACAGGGATGGGCTCTGTTGGCTCACCCTGCGGGCCACGCCTGACCTGTGCAGAAGTCCTTGAATGTGATTGGACAATCATATCTAATAGACTAGCAGGGACCCCATCTCCTCCAAGACCTTCCATAAAGGACTAACTGGGTACAGGGTCAAAGGCGGATCAATGATCAACAGATTTTTATAAAAAGCCGGCCGCCCCTCAGTGCCACATACTTCCAATACAGCATTTGAAGGCAAAAGACCTGGTCGATGTTCCCAGTACTATCTCGGAACACTGCCTGCAATGGGGTGAGGACATTTGAGTCCGCCATCCAATCTCGTAACATATTAAGTAGGATTCGGCTGAACAGCTTTTGTGAAGAGTCTATAAGGCTAATTGTTCTATAATTAACTGGTGAGGACCTACAATCCTTTTTAAAAATTGGAATTATTTCAGCCCCCTCCCACATAGGCAGGATGGAGGCACCAGCCAGAAGGGCATTAAAAAATAATACATAATAAGGGCACTATATTTCCTTACAAAATCACCAGGCACTTTGTCTAACCCAGGAGCTTTATTAGGGGCAATTGTATCCAGAGCAGAAAGAACATCAGCAGCTGTCACAAAGTCAGACAGATGGAGTGCAAAGGCAAGGAACATCATTGTTGTTGGTGCCACCTCATCAAATACGGCTGCCCTATACTCCACATCCTGGGCGGGTTCGTAGTTGGAATAAACAATTCTACTGTAGCCATCTCAGCATATAACTGAGAAAAACTCCCTGTATATAAGACTGACATGAGAACAAAAGTTAGACAATTCTAAAGTTTGGATCAGATTGTGAGAAATAATAGCTTGGATTTTAAGGGACTGTATTTCTATTTTTGAAACCTATTTATTGCTCTAATCATTCACTAAATCTTAACTGCATTACTTACACAAATGGTAAGGTGCCCTTAACCTTAACCATTATTTATACCAATTCCCGACCCTCTCCATAGAACTATACTGTCCATAGTACACCTTATCCAGGGAATGAAGAAATAGGATTGCATCAGCCCCATTCTGATGGAACCGCACCTGCTCAGTTTTCCTGGCCTACATAATTCTCAAAATTAGCGGCATCATTTAAAAAGCCATGCAAACCAGCTTCCCCTCGTATCTTTCAGACAAGCTCACCATTACTGGTTGTGGCACAACCAGAGCCATAAAACCATTAGACTGCAAACTAAGACGTGGGGGGGTGCAGGCCTTTTTCATCTGTGCACCCCCATCTAGAACTGCAGCCCCTTATCCATCAATAACACCCCAACGATGTTCCAATTCAGGAAAGAATTGAAAGACCTATTTCAAAAACAACCTTTACACCTTGTGCCTTTTTCTTAACCCTAACCCATATCTGTCTACTTCCTTACCCTAATGCCGTCCTTAATGCTAAACTTTACCCTGAAGGCTTAAACTAACTCCTTTGGGTCTTGAAAATGTGGGTGCCTGACAGAGAGAACTCCTTGAATATTGCCCTTCAAGGGACTGCCGCCTGAATGCTGTGTTGCAATGTCCGAAGCAGTTGTGGCACAAAAGGAGAGGTGTATTTAGACTGTGCTGGATGTGGTGGAGGAGCCCAGAAGAGAGGGCTGGGCCCACTATATTGCATCATGGTGAAAACAGGGAAAACCCAGATTGCAGAAGTGTAAGTCTCAGAAAGTCCTCCGAGATACAAAATGCCACCTATGGAATAAAAGCAAAAATCTGGGAAGCTGAAGGAAGATTTTCTCAGCATCAAATCATTGAGTCTGGCAACTCCATTCATAGACAGGAACAAGACATGGATGAAAAGGCTTCCCTGATATTGACAAGAGGAACTATTTATACTATGTCCACACTAACGGACAAGTACAATATATCAAAATCCACAGGCAAAATCCACAGAAACCAAAGTGTCTTCTTCAAGGTGAACCCAGGAATCTCTAGCAAATAGCATTGCTCATGCTGAATTTAGGAAACTGGACCTATTTGCAGATGTCCCCACACTTTGGCCCATATTTATACTTTTTGATGCACAACTGCGCCAACGCAGTTGTGCGTCAAAAATGTTACCGCCGGCTAATGCCATTCCAATGCGCCATGCGGGCGCCTTATTAATGGAATGACGTTAGCCGGCGCTGCGGACTGGTGTGCGTAAAAAAAAAAGACTCACACCAGGCAGCGCCGGCGTATGGGAAAATGGGGGTTGTGCGTAAAAAAATGGTGCAAGTCAGGTCTGAGGCAAAATTCAGGCCTCAAACCGGATTTGCGCCATTTTTTTTTTACGCCCAACCTCCATTGACATGACTCCTGTCTTAGCAAAGACAGGAGTCATGCCCCCTTGCCCAATGGCCATGGCCAGGGGACTTATGTCCTGGGCATGGCCATTGGGCATAGTGGCATGTAGGGGGGCCCAAATCAGGCCCCCCTATGCCACAAAACAAAAAATCGGAAAAAAATACTTACCTTTACTTCCCTGGGATGGGTCCCTCCATCCTTGGGTGTCATCCTGGGGTGGGCAAGGGTGGCAGGGGGTGTCCCTGGGGGCAGGGGAGGGCACCTCTGGGCTCCTTCCGAGCCCACAGGTCCCTTAACGCCTGCCCTGACCCAGGCGTTAAACAACGGCGCACATCAGGCTGTGCGCCGTTTTTTAAGGCCCACCCCCTCCTGTGCGTCAAAATGACGCCAGAGTATAAATAAGGGGCACAGGCCTTAAAGTCATTTTTGGGAAGGGAACGCCTACCTTGCATATAATTAACGCAAGGCTGGTTCCCCCTTCCAAAACATGACGCACATGGTGGAATTTTGATGCCTGCGGGGTCGGGCGTCAAAGTATAAATATGGGGCAGGGTTTGCGCTGATTGTGCGTCAAAATGTTTGACGCACATTCGGCCCAACAGAGTATAAATATGCCCCTTTGGGCCCCCTTTAGAAATACTAGATGCTAGTTTGCTACTATGACAGTGCACTGAGGCCTGCTAGTCAGACCTCACTGACCGTGCTCTTTCCCTTAAAAGAAGTAAAGTAATCCAACTGGCATGGACTTTAGCACTCCTGTAAATCCCTAGTAAATGGTACCACTGGTGCATGGGCACTAAGGAGGGTCCCTAAGGGCTGAAGCATGTCTGATGCCACCCCAAGGGACCCACCCTCAAAATGACACACAGACTGCCATTGCATGCTGCGTGACATGGTGCAAACCATGTTTGAAAAGATGACATTGCACACTCCAGTGTGCCATACTGAAGACACTGTATGGACATATCTGCATGAGCAGATATGCCCCAGTGATGTCTAAGCCCTTTCTTAGACATTACAAGTGAACAGGGAAGCCATCTGAAGGAATGTACTGGGCACTGGTCAAAATTAGTTTCCCATCTACATAATGGCTTCACTGAAACCTATAGTGTTTAGTATCAAACACCTCATATTAATAAATCCACAATGATTCAAGTGTGATTCATTAACACATGCACCCAGAGGGCACCTCAGAGGTACTCCCTGAAACCTACAAGTCCTCTAGTTTGCTGGCTGAATTGGACAGTCCATCCAGCCACCATGGACAGACTTCTGACCCCCGCAGGTGAGAGCCCAAAATCTTGGAGGCCAGAAACAAGTCTGCTCTAGAGGAAGGTGTTCGATTAAAATGGCCAGTGATTTAGCATACAAAGGCCAGGGACTCCAAAGTCCCTGCCATCTTTGATATGCGACCCCGGCTTCCCCCAGTCCTGGGAGATGCCACCGACTGCCCGAAAGCCTGTTTGGCACCAGGACAGGCTGAAGATTAGCCCAAGGAATAGTGGAGCTACTCCCCTGCACCTTGCAGGCACCCAAGTAGAACCATGAGAGCCCCGGACCGTGCAAAACCCAAACCCAAAAAGCAAGACTGCATTAGAGCCCCTGAACCCGAGTCAAACTGGGCCTACAGTGTCAACAAGGTCCTGAGACCCTCCAGAGCTGAACCCTATCTTCGGCTTGGCCAGATTGGTCCCCCAGTTACTACCTGTAGTCTCCTCTGTGTAGGAACCAAGAACCGCAAGGAGTCTTTACAACAAGACCCTGCTGGACAACACACCACTGCACAAGACAAAGTTGTTGTGGACCGACGGTGGCCCTGTGTGCCCAAGACCCTTGAGACCTGAGCCGCCCTTTGGGTTCAGTGGGACTGGTCAACCAGTCCCCACTTGCAGCCTCTTTTCTTCCAAGGCCGTTTTCTATTCGTGACTGGGACACCCAACGCTGTAAAACACCTCTGCACCCAGACGCCCCAGTGCCTCCTGAAGGGACCTGTTGCTGTTGCCTTAGACCTTGCTCCATACTTACCTTAACTCTAGAAGAACAGTCCTGTAAGTCATTGCCAGGTACCCGTATGCAGTACATGCTTCTTTTCCCTAGGATAACATTACCACATTAAAGCCAATGCAAGTGTATTTGCTGTATACTTCAAAACTACTTAACATAAAACATGGTGTCAAAAAATATATAAAAAGTTATTTTTCTAAGTTGGTGTGGATCTCCTCATTGTAGAGTGTGTGTGTGTCATTTACTGATTGTGTGTGTGCAGCCAATGTCTAACATGCCCCTTGGATTAGCCTAACTGCTCGACCACCCTCCCACAAATAGAACACTTTGGATTTTTAAGAAAAGCCCTTTCCACTTCTAAGGGGATGCCTGGCCTCTTCACAAACCATACCTCATTTTGGTATGCTATATAAAGAGCCAGCTTCCTACACTAAACGTATAGACATTCAAGTGTTCATAGTGCAACAATCACTGCACAGGGATAAGAGGATAGCCAAGGAGCCTGAATTGTGTGCCACTGCCAGGAGTGGAGAAGCAGAATATCGCAGGGCGTTGTGAGGTTTGGAATTCTGGCTACATATTCTTACCACAGAGACATAGTTATATGAAGAAATACAGCAGTTTTTTCAATCAGTGTGAGAAAGTGAATTATTAGTTAGGGTAGTTCAGAGACCTCACCAAATAATAATGTCACCATTCTGTATCAGGTCCAGTTAGGTTACTTTGCTTTGTACAACAGCTACCCAGGGCTGGGCTATGGTTTAAATCAGTCTGGCTTAACTCAAAGGAAAACAAAGGTAAAGCATTTATCAGTGTCACAAAAGTTACTAAGTAAGAAATACAACACAACAACAATTCCACTCCAATTTATATTAAAATAGTATGTATGTTTATCTTTAAATGGACATCAAAATGACAAAAATCCAGATGAGGGGAACCATTTTTCAAAGGTGTCATAAAACACTGCAGTTGACTTAAAACGTTTAAAAAAAAAATGTTTTTTACTTGTACCGGTAGTCTATGAGCCTTGAACAGGAGGGTCGGGCCAAACGTTTCAGGAGGACCGAGTGGAGGTTGGATGCAGGAGCTGGGTTAGTCCTGGTCAACCTTTTATCTTCATACATTAAAGCCTTTCTGGTTCTTTTCTTTGTATACAGGGTTTTTCGGCAGAGTTCTCTGCAGCTTAGATTTGGAGTTGGTCATCAGCAGGTAGGCTAAGTCCAGCAGTCCAGTATGAGCCTTGGTTCTCAACAGGAGTTCAAGGCTATACACAAACCAGCAAAACATTTCAGCTTCTGCAGTCTTACGTCAGTGGCCCAGGGAGGTTTTGGCAATGGGGAGCTGAGTAGCTTTTGGTCCTCTTTCAAAAACAGTTGTGTTTGAGCTCTAACCTCTCAAGTTGAAGTTCTATTTAGAAGAAAGAGTGCACTCTAGTACCAGCCAAGAGTCCAGTATCTGTGGACAGCTTTTGGGGACTAGGACTTGAGATTCAGGGCTGCACCATTGGGGACCAACACAAATCAATTTGTAACTGGTCAGCTGGGCACTCATTTGCCTGCCACTGACAGATGGCACTGTGAAGCTTGGCTATCTGCAGCCAGAGCTCACTGGCTACCCTGTCAGGAGGTCACACCTACGCCCACCAAAAGGCCTTTTGACCTTCTTTCCTTGGAGCCATTCAAACCTCATGAAAGGTGGACAGCAGGCTGTCTCAGAAGACAACTGCTACAATCAAAAATGGCTTGTAGGTACTTTGGGCAAGAAAGTGGTAACTTTCTAAAGTCACCGATATATTAAAAGATACCTTAAATCTGAGTTCAGTAATATGTTGGGTTTCATGTAACAATCAGTTTGATACAGTGAAGTACTATCTTTGGTGGTCCCAAAAGAAAGTTGGCACTTAGCGGTCATGTCAATTTAAACCCATGTTAAACAATAGGACTAACAGCCTAGCTACAATGAAAAAAAACAATGCTGAGTTTTCATTGTCAGGACATGTAAAACATTACAGTAGTCTGCCCTTTTAATATTCTGCACCCTAACTGCTTTATGGGCCTATATTAGAGGTTACTTATAAATATTAAAAAGGAAGGTTTGGACTTCGCAAACAGGTTATTTTGCCATGTCATGTAGTTTACAATCTGTTTGACTAGTCTGAAGTGGCAGGCCTAGGGTCATGTTTTCACTTTGTCACTGCAGTAGTTGCACAATAAGTGCCGTAGTTGCTTAGTGTCATTTAACATACACACCCTGGGTACACCTTGCACCATACACTCGGGTTATAGGCAAACTTTTTTAAAACCCTTCCTGGGTTGAGTCCCCCTGGGCCTTGCGGGTTGCCGGCAGCAATACTTTTCCACTAACTGCAAATTTGCCTTTGCCAAGGCTTGTTGGTGGAATTCCTACCCCAGCACCAGTCTGCAATCTTCACTTCAGCCTGGGACATCATCCGCATCCATCAGGAACTCTTCTCTGGCTCCAGGGCTGCAGTGCTGACCTGTTCTTCATCACCGTTGACCAACTCCTGCAAGTACAGCTGTGTAGGTAGTAGCTCCTACTCCTCCTGGACTCCACTGTGACTCTTGGACTTAGTCCCCTGTCTCCACAGGTCTTCTTTCTTCAGGAATCCACTGCTGGTTTCTTGCACTCTTGTCTGGGTGTCTTCTTTTCTTCTTTTTCCTCCTTTTTGGTGGCTTGGAGACATTCCAATGATTTACTCCTGCTTTCCTGGTCGCTGGGGGGTACTGTGTTACTTACTTATGTGGTTTTCTAGTACTCCCAGCTCCCCTCTAAATATTCCATTTACCTACGTGGGGGTCCTGTGTTCACATTCCATGTTTTTTAGTCTATGGTTTGTGCTCCCCCTAAGGTCACTATTTGCACTGTTTTCTAACATTTTCAATGCCTATTTCTTACTACTAGTGTATATATTTAGTGTATTACTTACCTCCTATTGCAGGGTAGCCCTTCTAGCTTTTTGTGGTATTGTGTTCCGAAAATAAAGTACCTTTATTTTTGGACAACTAAGTGTTTTCTTTTATGTGTGTAAGCGCTTTGTGACTACAGTGGTATTGCATGAGCTTTGCATGCCTCCTAAATAAACCTTGGCTGCTCATCCACAGCTACCTCTATAGAGAGCCTGGCTTCTAGACACTGCCTTCACTTCACTCAGAGGGGATACTTGGACCTGGTATAAGGTGTAAGTACCTTAGGTACCCACCACACACCAGGCCAGCTTCCTAAAGAGATGGACCAATTTAACAGTTTAAGGTTCTCTCCTCTCAACTACATTAGACATCCGAGAGGCCTGTGGTCAGTCTGAGGTTGGAAATGAGTCCAAAACAGGTAGGGTCTCAGTTTCTTCATATACCACACCACAGCAAAGTCTTCCTCTCAATTGCACTCCAACACTGCTCTCTGGGGAGGAGTCACTACAAGGAAAGGTAACTGGTTGAGCCTGGTCCTCATCATTTACTAGTGCTAACACAGCTCCGATCTCATGTTCTGAACATCTGGATAATAAACTCCATAGTCACTAGAGATAATAAACACTTTATTCAAATGCTTTTAGGATAGGTGCTGAGCACATTGATTCAGGCAGTTAATGGCCTTCTCCCACTTATCACACCAAAGACCTTGCTTGGGCTGCCTTTTGGAGAAGAGTTCGGTCAGGTGCTCTTTTACAAACCTCTTGTAGTACACAGTTTGGCCAAGAAAGTCTCCGACTTGGCTTTGGGAGGATCCCAGGTCAGAATTGTATGGATCTTGGCCTGGGGAGGCTATACATGCCCTCCAACTACAAGGTGTCCCAGGTGCACAACAGCCCCTTGCCAAGCTTACCACGTGCTAGGCTTAACAGTCAGGCTGCCTGCTGCAGGGTCTGACAAAAGTCCTTTATATGGGTCATGTGATCCTGTCAGGTGGAACTAAATACAGCAATTGTATCCTGATATGTTGCACTAAATCCTTCTATTTCAGACAGGACCCTGTTCACCAACCTTTGAAAGGTGGCAGAGGCATTCTTTAAACCAAAGGGCACCACGTAAACTTGAAATGGTCTGCTCTTGTCAAAAAAGTAGACCTCTCCTTGGCTCCCTGTTAAAGCCAATCTATCTTTATTCAATTTGACCATAAAGGTACATTAATAAAACAATCTGCATCTTAAAAGATGAAACCATTAATTAAAAGGCGTAACATTTTCTCAATCTGAATGCTGCAATTATGTAGCCAAGTACAGAGGTGCAAATTTCTGGCATAGCTAAAGATTGGAGATAACTGAAACCTTCTTTAAGTGCTGTAAAGTGCTTGTGCAAAAAGATAGGGCACCAGAACTGGGTTCTGAGTGGGCACTACAGCTTACAAAATAAGTCAAAATGCTCTGTAGATTGAAAAGAACATCGCATGGGCAGCGTAAGGTGCCGTGTAGCCATTTCAGGTATAGCTCCATGCATGTTAGTTTAACATACTAGGCCGCTGTGCACTTTGCCCTAGATATATTTTATTCAGCTTCACATTGTTATTTTACAATAACCAGTTTTTACGGTCTTGTTTTAATTTCTTCTATCGCACTGGTTAGCTTAGCTCAGCACTGTGTTCTCAAATAATGCATTCTTGATCGTCCTGTGCTTCAGTCAAGACTACAGTCTGGTACATTGCCGGTAAACGTGGTAGAAGTTTAGTCTCCAGCATTCGAAGAAAACACACATCCTTACGTAGGGACATTTTCTTAGAACATCTGGGTGTTAGTTATAAAAACACCTTCTAGTCCTAGTACACGTCAAGAGGGAGATTCCAGCCAGGGAACCACAACTGTATGCTGAATGCCCCGTTGCAGATGCTGATGCAGATTACAGGCCTTTGCTCAGGTATGAGGGTTGATCTCCTCCCGGGGGAATTTGAAAGGCAGGCTTAGAGCTTAACATGCTGTCCTCGAAATATAACTTAGAGAATAATCTAGCGCCACTATGACATCCTTATTCTTGTGCTTTACTCTCATCGTTACTATTTTAATATTATTGTGCTGTGTAGTTCTGGTTATTGCAGCTCAACGCTTTGTTATCCAAAATGCAGTCGTTTTATTAAACCAATCTTTAAAACTTATACTGCCTCTTTTGTCATTTACATATGAGACGGCACTGTGTATGAGAGAACCGGTTGTGACCACGACTTCCCTGAGAAGTAGTGAGATGTCATGCGCTCGGCTGCCCAATTGTCTCTACCATTTGGGAGAGATGAGGCACTGCTAATTAGCCGGAGCATAACCTGGATTTGGAGTGACAAGCGTCATCTACCGTGGGCCGGACTCAGTCCCCCACATCGTGGACGATCTTGTTGCTCAAAATCCAGTAGTCTCATTAAGATAATGAGAGCATACGTGACATGGCGCAGCCAACGTTTGGTCAGGCTCTAATTTCGGGTCCACCGGAATATCTCAGTCTCATTATATATAATGACACCTCAGTTCCGTATACGGAGACGTCCGTGGTGCTGAGGATTTCCACCACAGCCGCATAGGTAATCCTATTTTAGCTGGTGGTTGTTCAAGCTTGAACTTTAAAAGGAAAAACCTCATCTTTGTGTTCCTTCTCTGAACTCTTAGTGCATCTATGATGGCGATTCCCCAGGTTGTACAAATAGCTCTTAACATGAGTCAACCTCTCACGACGCACTTACTAGCACATGGCCTTATGGCCCAGGGAGGTTCAGTCACGTTTGTGGTGGATGCCCACGCAGCCTATAGAACAGAGCTTTTTTACTCCTGAATCACCTTTCCAGCAGTTGATGGGAACACAAATACATTTCATACATATACAGTTGCGAACGTGCCTGGGCAATACAGGGCGTACGCATACTTGGAGATACCTCTACCTTATCAAGAACATAATAATTGGCTTGATGGCGCCCTACCCCATACAATATTACCAGTAAGGTTAGGTCCACTAAGTAATCACGGTCCTACCTGGCCTTTATTGGCTACATATACACCACATCCTGAGGTTGCGAATTTGGCAGTAGCTGAGGTTCGACGCTTATACATTGAGTTAACAGCAATATACAGACGATTAGTACAATTGGTGATGCAAACTTTAAATACAAACCCAGTGTGTGCTGCTCCAGCACAACCACATGCAGTAACACAGGTATAAATCCGGTGACTGTACATTCAATTATGGGTAAGGTCCCGGCCAAACAAGAGGCGACTCAGTTTTGGCTAGCACAAAAAATTAATACACTGGAGGCAGTATTTCCCCATACGGGACCTCAGGATAAACATAGAATATTAACTATGTGCTTGCCCTTTGGGATGGTCCCTACAGTTGAACACTGTAACACATGGGGCACGGTATTTGCCGCGCTCTATACAACGGCACAACGGCACACCGACACTTGCCAACCTACCGGAAGTGTTTAAACAAATTCAAGATGAATATGGTGCTGCTCCGGCCCGAGATTTGGGAATGCAACTGATGGGCAATTTTGCCACAGTTTCTTCAATCATCCTAAGTAACCTTAAAGGGGAAGCAGTTGCACTCGCAGTATGCATGCGGCTCCGTGACGTTCCGCAACAAGATCAGGAACGAGAGCTGCCTAAAATAATAGCGGGAACTTATTCAAGTATCGGTCGAGATAGCCTAGGGGCTAGACCACAAAAACCTCAAATTCAGGGTAAAATTAATAAAGATAATACTAAACAGCTACCAGAGGGTACTAAGAAACGCTGGGAGAAAAACAACAAACACCTAAAAAAGAAAGGGGAGAATCTCCACGAGTGGAGACCCCACAGAATAGATATAATCTCAGGAATAGAGAGAATATAAAAACGCCTGATAGATATCAAAATACTGATACACGCCAATCTCGTTCCTTTCAGGACTCATCGGAAAAGAGAAATGAGAGAGGTGGGCGATCAGAGCAGAGAACAGAGTACGTGAAACCGAGACAGGAATCACAACGCTCTTTGGAGGTTTTGGTTAAAAAGGAAGAGAAACCTGTACAGCAAAAACAACAATTTAAAAAGAAAAAAGTGGCAGCAGTCTCAGTTGACATGCCACTCGGGAAGCGGGTTCTCTTGAAGAACAAGAACTGGGCTCTAGCACTGCTAGACAGTGCGGCAGAGGTCACAATAGTTCACCGGAATCTTCTAGAGCATCTGGAGGTGAAAGCAACTAATGACTTTATACAAGTAGAAACAGCGGACATGCGCGTCTCCGAACCCGATAGGGTGTATAAAGTAACACTACAACTGGAAGGAGACATTGAACGCACGATACACGCAATCTTTTGGGACAGTGTAGTCAAAGTATATGACATCTTGTTGGCCGAAAAAAGATTGGCCACCTGATTTTGTCCGCACCTGCCCATATGGAGAAGAGGTTATTAAACCTTCCTTCTCGCCCCTTGTTTCAGAGGAACTCGCTGAGTCCTATTCTATAGAATGGGCTCTCGCACAAGCACCTGCGTTATATAGAAATCACGTAGGGTGGGATAGGGACTCTCCATACCATGAAATTCCCATTAAAAGTGAACCTCAGCCACAACTGCAGTATCCCATAAAACATGAAGCAAGGGCACCGGTGAGAGAGATACTCGCGCAATTAGAATACCAGGGTGTGATTGAACCCGGTGTCACACCGATGAATAACCCCTTATTCCCTGTAGCTGAACTCGGCTACAAATTTAACTTTAAAAAGTCAAAAAATGCCTTCCTCAGCGTCCTGTTCCTGGCATATGAGCTGTCGAGTGAAGGGAAGAGCCTAGCGCCACAATTTTAAGAAAAATGTGCACAATTGCAGCCACCAAATACGATTAAAAATGTCAATTGTTGTTAGGCTTTCTAAATTTTGGCAGAACATACATTCCTGATTATGCAACACGCATAAAACCTTTATATGACTTAATACATCCTGATTTCTCAAGTAAATTCTGGACGGTTGAACATACACGCACTCTTCGAGATTTACAGACAGATATGCTAGCAGCAAAACATTTACACACAAGGGACAATAAAACACATTTGGTCATCAGGGTAATAGCTGGGGCCATCGGTTTCACTTATGTAACATTTAAAGAAGGTGAGACAGTCCCGATAGCATACAAATCACATTTGTATGCAGCTTCTGAACGCTTTGCACCCACGGAGAAAATTCTCACTGCTGTGCAGATGGCTATTAAAGAAAGACCTCTTGCCCAAGGAAAACACATTATTGTCGTTTCTCCTATTCCAGCCCTAGAGGCTGTTACAAAAGCTAGCGTTCCGAACGCAAAAGTACTTCATCCACGATGGATTCAATGGGCTACGTCTCTAACAGCCACTGATGTAGGCTGCATTTTCGACCCAAAATTACAATATGAAGTAGAATATCCAGTTCTAGCAGTTCCTTGCCTATTGATCGATATCATGCAATCATGTACACCGATGGCTCTGCGCAACCAGCGATTGGAACTAAACCTCAATATTCCGCTGCATGCGCAGTCATAAGCGGCTACATGGAGAGGGAGAAATTTTGTCCCCAACATATCTATACACAGACCTTAGGGGATTGTACAGCACAATTGGCTGAGCTCAAAGCTCTACTGATGGCACTAGAACATAGGGATCCGCAACAGTTCACACTGATTGTTTGTGATTCATATTATTGCTTCCAGTCCTTTAATGAATACCTGCATTACTGGCGTTTGAATGGGTTGAGAGATTCAAAAGGCAACACCATAAAACACAGACTTCTGTGGGGAAGATAGCAGACCTGGAAGAGATGCTACCCAAAGTCCATGTTGTGCATACACTTGGACACCAGCGCGTTGGAATACACGTTGCTGGAAATACTTTGACTGATGAAGCCGCAAAGTCAGTAGTGGCAGATGCCACTGTAGTTGGAGTGACTCGTTCGAGTTCCAAACCAGACACAGACATTATGGCTGCCATAAAAGCTACGGTTGATGGCACGCCTTATCCTAAAGGATTTCCTAATAAATATCAATACTTGATGGGAGGTATGCTGATCGCTGAAGTTAAAATTCCAGGCACAGGCGTACGCGACATCCCCAATAAAGATGTAAGACCTCAATTGATTAAAGCAGCGCATGAGGGGGTGGCATCTGCACTATTGGTGTGGCGGCTACAATTTCACTCTTACAGGCCCGTTATTGGTGGCCCGGTCTCTATAAAGAGACTAAGCAGTATGTCCTTTGTTGTGACATCTGTCAACAAATTAAAGTTTCCATGGCCAAGCGCCCACCGCAGACACCTCTCTTAATTTCCAATAGACCATTACAATGTGTGTACTTGGACCATTGCGGTCCATTAACACCTGATAGTGCATACAAATATATACTAGTCGCTGTTGATTCTTGCTCCAGATTTGTGTGGGTGTGGCCACAACGCTCGGCTGATGCTCGGACTCTTATTAAAGATTTGCGAGTCTTTGTCTGTACATTTGCAGTTGTGGCATTCCATTCAGACCAGGGCCCTGCTTTTGCCTCAAGGGCATTCAGGGACACCATGGCTTCGTTGGGGGTCCAACTCCAGTACTTGTCTCCATTTCATCCTGAGGGAAATAGTGTTGTGGAGCGATTAAACCGCAATTTGAAGCAATCCTTAACGGCCAGAGTCTTAGGTACTGGTCGTAGTTGGCTAACCCACCTATATGGAGTTCAGAGAGCACTAAATAACCTACCTAGAAGGTCCCTGGGGGGGGTCGTACTTCATAGGAGTGCCTGTTCGGAACACGAATGTTTGTTCCGGATCTTGATGGTCCTGGCGTGGAGGCAGCAAAAACACCTTTTGACATAAATGATCGTGTCACTGTTTTACATGAATTACAGCAGTTCCGTGAAGATAACTCTTCTAAAAGTGCTGCCTACACCGGAATTAAGGATGTGCCAGTAACATCTACTGGCTGGATTCCCAGGGTTGGGGATCTTGTAAGTGAAAAGGTTGCAGTGAAAAAATAATTTGGCCCTTCTTATAGAGCACCAGTCCCTGTCTTGGGGATACACGGTACCAGAACTGTTATTCTACCACCGTTGCCAGGTGCCAAAGAAAATCGTTTTGTTTCCATTGACAATGTCACACTACAACATGTGGCCGATTCTGCACAGCCGACCAAGAGGATCGTCCAGTAGTTCACGAATCCCTCTCACTACTGGAGAAGAAGTTCCGCTTCAAGTTGTTTATACCAATGCTGATATCTCTCCGAGCTTGGGGAGGGTGGATGATGATCTTGCATTAGTTCCACTGACAACAAGCAATTTAGAAACATTTGATCAAGTCACTACGACTACTAGCCAGACTGATGGTGCTGTCTATAGTGTACCACCACAGGAAACACCAACTCCACCATTGGTCACAGCTACGCCATTTGCACGAACAGCCTCTGGTTACTTTGCCGATTACAACGACGGTCTATCGGACTCGTTTGCCTCTTCGACAGCTGATCTGTCAGGTGCACGTAAGCTGTTACATTGGCTTAAAGAAACATATTTCATTTTTCCATGGAACTATGTATGGCTTTCTTTGACTGTCCTAGCCTTTCTGCTTTGGATTGGTTTTGTCATTACTTTTTTCTTGTTAATACATGGTCATTTCCTTCCTGAGAGATCAGCGGTTGAACAGGTGTAGGAGGTTTTGAAACCACATTTTTCATCACATAAGATTTGAAGAGACTTGTCTTTGGTGAACATTTCTGCAGTACCAATTCCTGATGGGATTGTGTGGAACAAAGTAATGTTTGATATATATGGTCCCACTGAAATTATTCAAGTACCGTGTGTGTTAAAATTATCAATGAACAAGAATTGAAATATAACACTGTCTATGAAAACGAAGATGTTTACCAGTTTAAAGAAAATTATGGTGATATGTTTTGCTATAATTATTATGGGCACCACTTCATACATAGAGTGAGCAGTCCAAAAACGATTTTCAATTACACGCAATGGGAACATTGTCCAACTCCCCCGCATGTGAGTTCAAAAACTTATACTGAAAAGTTTGCATATTTTTCTGGGCATCGTCAAAAAAAATGCTGAGTCATATTATTTTAAGGTAACTCCTACTAAGGCTATACATATGTTATTGACCAACACGAAACGTATATATTCGGACTCCTTTGTTTCCCGGTTATCAATTGAAGGTTATGAATATTGGTCAAAATATGTTGATTTGAAAAGCGTTTGGGGAACAAAAAATTGGCAGACCAAGGGTAGAGAAACATTGTTTAGAGCATGTCTCATCCCTGTTCAAATGATCTTTTGGAATGAAACAGTACAGCAAACAAGTTGTTTAGGCTTAGCCACAATTAGGGAATTAAACATGCCCCAGTATACCTGCCCCTGAAAAATTTGATAACTGTCAAAAGTACACGAATGCAACTATAAATGAGCACAATGAGTGGGTCCAGAATGGTACCTTTAATGCTTCACTGACATGTCCAGGCGGGTGGTTATTGTGGTCAATAGATACCAACGGGTGTCATCAACGTTTTGTCACCTCCTCGGGGGGTTTCCGAACGAGTAGGTCAGACCCTCGCTATATATCACCAGAACATGCTGACATAATGACAACATATAGTGTAGGAAAACTGTGCCAACAGTGGCTAAAATCATCCTTACTAGACGCGGTTAAAACACACCTCAGTCTCCTGTCTAACAACACTGACTTTCAAGATTTCTTGTCAGGCCCAAAGATACCACGTAGGAAGCATTTCTTGTATGAGGTATACAATGAAATATGGAAACTTTCCCAACAAGAGGCTGCAGCCCGTTTAAGGCAGACAGATCAGGAAAATTTGAAAAAGGCATTAGCTGTTGTGGATAATGGGACTGACACCTTGTCCGACCGGATATATACAATTAACATTGTTTCTTCTGCTATAGACATTATACGATCATATATGTCTTCTTTATCTCATGGACAGAGTCAGACCAGGTCCATTATGTAGTTGGGTTGGACACTTCAGACATTGAAGGCGGGCAGTGTTCCGTGGCAGCACATCAGTGCCAGGAAAATATTTGTTTCCTTTAATTTGACGCGACAACAACTAATGGCTAAAAAGGAGGCGACTTATGTCATGCTTAACATTGAAAAGATAGAAAGACTGCCTTTTACCGTGGCCGAGATTCCTTCAGCAGAGTGGTTGATACACGGGGTTATTAATCTGCCTATTTCTACATTACAATTCACTTCTTGTTTGAAACACGTTCTGGTAGGCAGATATGAAAGGTTGGGAGATAGTTACATCCATGAGGTGTGGGAGCTTCCCTTCTCGTACAAATGCCTCAATGGCATGAAAGAGGTATTTCTTAGCGGTAGTGAATGCGAGACTTCAGTCAGCCATTCGATGATTTGTAAGCAGCTGGCCTTGCATGGGGCGTGTAAAGCCTCGGTTGCGAACTTGGCTTGCTATCTGAAGGGAGTTCCAGTCATATTGATTAAACGCACGTTCCAGGTGCTTCACAAACGGCAGCTACGTCCTTCTCAATAGTGAAAACTGTTGTGGTATGCGGGCTGGAATAGTTTACGTTGTTTCAGTCTCTAAGGTCGTTACATGCTGCGGGAACGTGTTGTTTCCCCCCACTAAATTTAGGGAGGTAGCTGATATCTGGCCTCACATTGCTACTTCCAAGGTGAATTTTGACAAGTTAAGTAGACTGAAGGCTTTATTGTTTCAGAAGCATGTGGCCCTTACATCTGCACGCGAGACCTACGCACTTCAAGTGGCAAGGTCGTCAGCAGAAATACAGTCCCTGTTAAATACGAACTTTCAGAGACACTTTGGTGAACTCGTGGGATGTATATTTAATGCATCCAGCACGGCTGGATTAGCACATTTTTTCAAAGCTGTTGGTATTGGTTTTGTTCACACTTTTTCTCTATATTCGGTTTGATACCTTCGGCTATTCACTCAATTTTTGGAAGCATTTTTGGGGGATTTCCAATAACTTTGGCTTTATTAGCCGGCATTTTGCTGTTGTTTTTCCGCAATGGCTGTCCCGCTGCAACAAGGACAAATGAAGGCGCTCCCATTAGCGCAGCTGTGTCGTGAACGCATGATGCAGCAGTTTGGAGCAACACTCCTGGAACATTTGGGGTGTGACTGGTCTCTGTCATTCAGACCGGTTTTGGATTGTGTGCAGCCCGTGTTTTGGTGCCGTTGGTGCTCTTTTGAACATGCACTGGAAGTTTGTCTTTCACAGCAACGCCCCACAGTGATTGATGCTAACCTGTTGATGTTCTCGTTGAGCGTTCATTACCAGACATGCGCGCTGCGCCTGCGTTTGCTCAGAGAAGCCGATTAGGAGCTACCCTTCCTGGAGGAAGTTACCATTAACTCGATAATAGGCACTGCACGGGATGCCGCCTTGGTTGACACTGGGGCTATGGAACACACCTGCTCCTTAGTGGTTTTTGGCGCGGATTTACCGGTTTTGTCATCTGCCGAAGTGGAGGATCTCCTGCTTTCCATGACTGATGCTGGATTTGGAACTGTCCTAATTTGACATTTTCCTTTGAATTCGGCTCTTCTTTTAAATTGCCGAGTAGTATGCTTGTATGTCCTCTTGACTTGTCAAAATTAAGTAGGGTTTTAGATATATTTTAGGTTAGGGCATTTTAGCTTTGGCTTGAACCACTTTCTACCTAGAAGGGGAGGGTGTTGTGTAGCCATTTTGAGTATAGCTCCATGCACGTTAGTTTAATATACTAGGCCGCTGTGCACTTTGCCCTAGATATATTTTATTCAGCTTCGCATTGTTACTTTACAATAACCAGTTTTTACGGTCTTGTTTTAAGTTCTTCTATTGCACTGTTTAGCTTAGCTCAGCACTGTGTTCTCAAATAATGCATTCTTGATCATCCTGTGCTTCAGTCAAGGCTACAGTCTGGTACATTGCCGGTAAACGTGGTAGATGTTTAATCTCCAGCATTCGAAGAAAACACACATTATAACGTAGGGACATTTTCTTAGAACATCTGTGTTTTAGTTATAAAAACACTTTCTAGTCCTAGTATACGTCAAGAGGGAGATTCCAGCCAGGGAACCACAACTGTATGCTGAATGCCCCGTTGCAGATGCTGATGCAGATTACAGGCCTTTGCTCAGGTATGAGGGTTGATTTCCTCTCGGGGGAACCTGAAAGGCAGGCTTATAGTTTAACATGCTGTGCTCAAACTATAACTTAGAGAGAGAATAATCTAGCAGCACTATGATAGCCTTATTCTTGTGCTTCACTAACATCTTTACTATTTTAATATTATTGTGTTGTGTAGTTCTGGTTATTGCAGCTCACGCTTTGTTATCCAAAATGCAGTTGTTTTATTAAACCAATCTTTAAAACTTATACTGTCTCTATTGTCATTTATATATGAGACCGCACTGTGTATGAGAGAACTGGTTGTGACCTGAGTGACCACGACTTCCCTGAGAAGTACTGAGATGTCATGCGCTCAGCTGCCCAATTGTCTCTACCATTTGGGAGAGATGAGGCACTGCTAGTTAGCCAGAGCAAAACCCGGATTTGGAGTGACAAGCGTCAGTCCCCCACATTGTGGACGATCTTGTTGCTCAAAATCCAGTAGTCTCATTAAGATAATGAGAGCCTGCGTGACAAGGAAAGGTCGACCCGGGAGCCAGCAATAGGAAAGGTAACTAAATGGTAGACCAAATTTAATCTAAACCTTGTTAGGTAAAATCTATGTTGGGGGCTGGAAATCAAAGTTCGGTACGAAATTCTTACAGACACATTACAAATTGGGATATAAACTACAACAGAGTGAATATTGAGAAACCTTCAGTTTCGGCACTCTTCACTATGTGAGCCAAAGGCCCTTTTCACTCTATATTTTGCAATACAGTTGATCACTTCAGGAGAGTCAACAGTGTGTTCAGGCCCAGGCTGTAGAACATATTCTTGATGTAAGTCAGCCATGGGAACTCCACGTTTTCAACCATAATACCAGGGAGGCAATACTCGCAAACTTCTCCAAGTGCTCCATTCCACATTCGAGATGTAGAATATAACTTGTGGTGGTGCGAGAGACCGTGAGTAACTGGCACAAAAAACTTCTGCTGCCTGTAGTTTCGATGGTACGGCACAACCCCCACACTTCCACCCCATAGACTCCAATGGGAAAACATTTGCTCCAATAAAGCTGGACCATCCCCCGAATTGGCTTATGACCAATCCTTGCTTCAAAGCTAAATACCATGTCACAGACTGTCCCCATCTTTTGTACTCTGTGCTTAATTAACCTATACAATGATCCATTTTCTTCAAACAAGATGCCTAGATAATTAAAATGTGGGACATTATCAATCGAGGACCCCCAATACTAAAACGCTTAGATTTGGTGTTTTGGGGCCCACACATCAATACAAATGACTTCTGTTTGTTGACCTGAAGTTTTAGTTTTATCATAAAATCATTAAAACCATTTTAAAGACTCTGAAGACCATTTGCTGTGTAAGCTAAAAGGGCAGCATCGTCTGCATATAAAAGCACAGGGACTGCCTTCGACCCTATTAGGAGGACATCTTTACTATATGTCTGTAGGAAAGTCCCTAGGGAATTAGTATACATAAAAATAAAATAAAAAAAGGGAGCTTAAATACAGACCTGCCTTACACCTCTGGTAAATCTGATTGGCTTAGTACAACCCACATCATACGTGTAGCAGACTGTGGTAATTGTGTCCTGGTGCAGACGCTTTATAAAATTCAGTAAAGACTGATCAATCCCCACCTGACTCATAAGCTCCCAAAGGATTTCCCTATCCATTAGATCAAAGGCACAGGAGAGGTCCATAAATGCCATGTGGATAGTGCCTCTCCTGGCCTTGACATACT
Organism: Pleurodeles waltl; assembly: GCF_031143425.1. Taxonomy (NCBI): domain Eukaryota; kingdom Metazoa; phylum Chordata; class Amphibia; order Caudata; family Salamandridae; genus Pleurodeles; species Pleurodeles waltl. The sequence continues at coordinate 309,987,034 of NC_090449.1, read as the reverse complement.
TCCCTAAAATAAGTGTTAAATTAAGGGCCTGTTTCACAGTCCTTAGACCGGGTCTAAAGCCATTTTGAAGTGGTGAGGAAAAAAAAAAAGCCTTTGCCCAATCCTCCAACTTGTGAAGAATTACTTGTCCAAGGATCTTGACAGTAGAATCTAAATCGCAAGATTGAGTGGGAATGTGGGCAGATTTCAATCGCCCTTCTTAAATATGGACACTATGATAGCACCTCTCTAAGAATCCAATAGGCTGCCCTTAACTGACGCTCTTAAGACATTAGTCAAAAGAGAGTCCCATAAGCCAACATTATTTTTAAAGAGATCTACTGGGACCCCATCTTGCCCAGGGGTCTTACCACTAGCTGCATGTTGAATTGCCGTAGTAATGGCTGCATGATCAATCAAGTCAGCTAACCACTCTTCTCACCTACCTCTTTAGAGGATATGTGGAATCATGTCTTTGCTCACCCGTCTCACAGTTTGGATTAAAAATCAGGGAAAAATGTTCTATTGAATCCTGTTCACTGATATGCCATTCAATACCAGTGGATGATTAATCAGAAAAAAAAAAGGTTGATTGATGGTCTCCCAAAACAGTTTGTCGTCTTCAAATAGGCAGCTTTTCTCAAATCTTCCCCGGTCTTCCCTCTAATTTCTTGCCTTCTATTCTCTAGAGCCTGTTTATAAGCTTTCCTTGCTTCAATTACCTCCTCTGCATTCTGTGGAATTTTATTAGTAGCCTTTTTAATGCTTTATCTGCTACTGTGCATTCTGGGCTAAACCATGAGGACTTTTTCTTCAAAATAGTTTTAGGAACTGTCTTGCTGCCGTGCTGCTGATTTTATTGAAGCTCTGTAACTTTACTGGGGTGGCCTATCTAATGAGAGACAGCAGATAACATCATAAAGAGTTACACTTATCAGTTCGTTAAAAAACTTAGCTGGGTTTATGTTCTGCCATTTTATCCGAGCCCCTCTATTTACAATGTGACAACTTTGCTGTATCCACTGCCACACGATTTATGATACAGGAGAAACATAGGCAGATGGGATTATGGTCACTGAAAGGGAGGGGAGGCACTTCATAATATTCTATCTGGCCCATAAGAGATCGGCTGACAGAAGAACAAAGTCAATGGTAATACCGTTACCCCTTTGTGGTAAAAGTAGGGGGATCCAGGATACCCCATCCCTGAACTTCAGATGCATAATATAAATTGAACGATAAAATCAGATGATTAATTGTTTCACCATAGACTGAATGCACAAAGTGGCTGGCAAGGGTTCAATTTATATCTGTAAATCCCAAAACTTGTTTTGTAGAATAAATACATTTTGTAATATTAAAATGTCCAGCCCCTATGACTGGAACAACCTTTTCATCTTGTTTTGCAATAAAAACCATAAGTGTCCTTCCTAGCTCTTTAACTATCTCATTGGGCTGGACAGAAACAAAAGTTGAAAGAAAAAATTATTAAGACCACATTTTTCAAATTAACTAGTTGCAAGTATAACATTTGGTAACATGGGGTGGTTGCAACTACTCTAACATTAAGGCTACCAACTGCACAAAAGATGAATACAGCCAAACCACCTTCACCTCCCTCTGCGGATAACAGTATTGCAGGGGCACAGTATGATTTAAACCCATTCAAGGCAATCGGGTCGATAGCCCATGTTTCTTGACAACAAATAATGTCAAGTGTTTGGGCAAGGAGCACCCAATCTTCATTTGAAAGTTTACCCCAGGCCCCAGTTATGTTCCAAGAAAGGAACTGCAAGCCCTGAACATTGGTGTTATTACAAGTTTCACTATACAATAGTTGTGGAGTGTGGGTAGGTGAAATCTCACTGACGTTTGTGCTGCTAGCTCGGACTGCTAATGGCTCTGAGCATCAATCATTTTCTGTTAATTCTGACAGAGCTTCAAAGAGATTTGAATGAACAGGAAAAATCAAGGGCAATGTCCTTTATGGTCTCAAAGGTCTATAAAGCCTACCCTGTGAAAAATCAACAATCTGACTCAGCGGGTGGGACAAAAAAAAGCCTAAAGGACGTACCCTTATTCTCCCACAATTACTGCTCATAAAGCTAGCTTGGGATAATAACGAACACACACATTCTGGAACTTTAAAATTTCAGAACCACACAATCTCCTTCCACAGACTTCACCGGGGGGCCAACCTAATGCACTCGACATGCCATAATGATTTTATCAGTTACAGTTTTATAGTATCCCAAATTATTCCTGCACCAAAATGCAGCTTTGTTTATGAGACTCTGACAACTCTCATGTGCTCCTTCTACCAAAGGCGGAACAGTCACGAGAACCAATGTATATGTGGTAATATTGGGGTAAATGCAAGGAGTCTAAGGCCTCTTTTGGCTGAACAGAAGCGGGACAGAATGGCTGTTTTGCCGGAATCTTAGCTCTAGAGAGATAGTTAGGTTGGGGCCCTAGGCTTGATCTTAAAGGGTCATTATCACTCCCCATGCTATGATAGTCGATAATGCAGTACAATTTTGTAAAACTGACTGGTCTTGAACAGAAGCACCTTGACAGGTCCCACCTTCAGCTCCTAGAGAATGATTGCAGGCTGCCGGTGCAGGTTCCGCTTGGGGATAAATGGTTTGTTAACCCTTTTTACCCACACTTGCCAAGGCCTCCAGGTGTTCTTCGATGTTTCCTATGCAAATTATTGGTTTCAAAACATCAACAATTATGTTACCAATACAGGAATAGAAATTCTCTGTTAAGTTCACTACCATTCCTTTATCCAAATCAGTACCTAATATACTTTCCTCCTGACTGAGAATAATTTAGAGTACTTTTTTGGATTCACAGTCTTTGCTGTTTGACTTTCGTGCCCACCTCGGTTCTTTTCTTTTTTCCATTTTTAGTTTTTGGTCCTTCTTCTACCCCAACATCTGGGTTCAAAGTATGAGGACAAAAAGATGGAACTACAGTGTTAGCACAGAGGAAACAGGGCAATGGATTGCAAGGCCTGTTGAATTTCTGCTGCCCGTGGTTCAAAGACCCGAGTTGCATTATTATCAATAGTCGGGGAGAGAGATAAAGACAATCTCCGTTTGGCCAGTTAAATTTCCTTTGTTAAGACCCCTACTGCACGCTGGAGAAACCCATCTAAGGAGTGCCCACTGCTAGAACTAGGTAATTCGCGTTTGTCCATGTCTCCCCAGTAACAATTCTGATCCCTTCTGTCAATTTTTACAGTACCATATGAAATTCAGCAAACTCCCCGCAAGCGGAGCGAAGAGGGGTGGCACAGCCTCATCTGGCCTCGGACAGGCGCAGATGGCCCGCTCTTGGCCCGGGCGCATTCTGCACTGCAGGAGCCCCTGCCTCTGGTTAAGCGCCTCCAGGCAGGAGGAGTGTCAGGCAGGATCTCCAGGTACTGCAATGATGGCTGAAGACCGCCTCCCCCCAGTCAGACCTGATGTTGGAGAAACCAGCACACTTTAATAGTCTTTCTGCTAATATTTTGTCAGTGTGGAGGAAAGCACTACACCTTTACCCACCCATCGGTGGCATTATGTAGCAGAAAGTCTAGGAGAGGCTCACTTTCCACTTCCTCCATCTGTCACAATGAGCATTGACATGTCAGCCATTTCATGTTGGGGATTTAACCGGTTTACATGAATAACCTATGGGAGTGCCCAAGTCTACCAAGTATGTGACATTTTCCTTCTCCATGATCTGGTGGGGCCCAGTTCACTTGTCCTGGAGAGCCCTAGTAGCCACAGGCTCCAACACCCACACCTTCTGACCTGGCTGGTACGGAACCAAGGCAGCCTTCTGGTCATATCAGTGCTTCACAAGTTCCAAGCAGGCCTTGAAAGTCTATTTGTCTATGTGTGACCGCAGGTCCAGTACAAAGACCCTGCTTTAGTTTTTTAGACAGTTTCTCATAACCTTCCCTGACCAAGCTGAAGGAACCTCCCACATGGTGACCAAACAAAAGTTCAAAGAGGCTGAAGCACACTCCTCTTTGGGTACTCCATTGTAGGCAAATACCAGCCATGGCGGTAGGACATCCCACCTTTTTCTGAGTTTGACAGGCAAATGCATAATCATGCCCTTCATGGTTATATTGAACCTTTCAACTAAACTATTGGTTTGTGGGTGATATGGGGTGGTAAACTTATAAATTACATGACTCATTCAACATAGCCTTCAAGTATCCATACTAGATGTTTGTGCCCCCGGTCAGATTCCAACTCCTTAGGAAATCCCACTCTGGCAAAGAGACCAAGCAAGGCTAGCCACTGTGGGTGCAGTCACTGTCCTGTGGACTGCTTCTGGCTATCTTGTGACATGTTTCACTACCACTGGGATAAACCTATTGGGTGCTGGAGGATATAGGGGACCAACAAAATCAATCCCTACTCTTACAAAGAGTGTCCCAACCACAAGTAATGAAATTAGGGACTTTTTTTTTTTTTTTTTTCCCTGTAGACCATGGGTACCACTGACATCCCCGTTCTTGGTCTTCAGCCTGCTGCTGACGGCCCTCAAGAGTAGCACAGGTCATCTGCCCTTGGCAAGCCTACTTTCTGGAAGGGCTTTCTTACACTTGCAACTCTACACACACTGATACGTCTTGTAGTAATTTCTACTTTAGGTCCCAGGTCCTCCCCAAGAGGGTGAGAACATGGGAATCTAATTTCAGAGACTTCATATCTTTCCTCTAGTTTGTGGGGGCTTGGGTCATTATTCCAGGCTCTCCTGACTCCCCTGCTGTGCTATTTGAGCCCTGGGTGCCACACACACACACCTCCCCCCCATCTGCTATGGGGAAGCCAACCTGCCCACCACAGTGGTCATGCTAGTTCTTGTATCACTCACATCATCTACTTTAGTACCAATGATGCTTGGTATTGTCTGTAAGTCACCATGCTGGGAGCTAAGGCAGCCGGGTCTCAACACCCACCCCACCCACAGATGTCAAGGTGACTTAAGTATACTTCTAGGTTTGCCTTGGGCAAACGCCTATCTCAATCCTTATTCTAGCACTCCCTGAGACTGCCCACATGTGGGGGGGCTTCTGGGAACAAGCAGTCTCCTCACTTGTGCCAAGACTGCTGACATCATAGTACACCCCAGCATTTCAAGGGTCAAACTTTTTTCAAAATACCCCCCCCCCCCACTGACTTGGATAGCCACGATCCCCCCACCTTTAGGGCCCTTTTGAGAACTCACTTCAACCTTGTTGCTCCCCTCTTGGGAGCCTTGATCCACTTTCTTAGGATTCATACCCCACCGAATATTTAGGCACTCTAGTGGATATCCATTCATCAGCTATCTGCTGGACAGCTTAGAATCTACTAGATGTCGGTATAGTTGTTCCAAAGAACAATTGGTTAAACTGTACCCATTTAGAGTTAAATTGTACAGCCAATCAGATGTATTGACTTCATTGCCCTTCAGCCAACCTTTAAGGGCCTTTACTGACATATCTACGGAGTCTAGCCAGGATTGCTGTGCATCTTTGGGGGTGTCCCAAAATGTATTTCGGTAGTCTTTCTGGAGTTAGACCAAACTCCACTAGGGTATCTTTCATATGGGGTTGTGTCCCTGCTTCTTCCTTCTCTAGGGTCAGGAGCCTATACCTTCCAGTTATTGGAATCAGTTCCCACAATAAGGATCCCCACCTTCCTCATTCTTACAGCTCTCTCAAAGGAAACAAACCATTTAACTATGTTGTTTCTGAACCCCAAAGCTAGGTACAATCCCTTTGGGAAGGCGGGGTTGTGTTCCTCCTCCCCCAACTCCCTCCCACACCCATCCCTTCCTGAGCTATCTCTTGTTCACTGCAACCATCTCTTGAGGTTCCGGTCCAATATAACCATCTCCCTTCTAGGGTCAGTCTGTATTCCTCCAAAGCAGAGGTCTTCAAGCTGGGGGGCGGGCCCCCCTTGGGGGGCCTTAAGTGATCCCAGGGGGGGCGCCAAACTCTGGCCAAAATAAATATTATACAGATAACATGCCTTTGTTTTAAGCAGAAGCATGTTATTGCAGTTTTAAAAAGGTAACAGTACTTAACTGCAATGTTTAAATAGATTTAGACCTATTTAAACATTGCCATCTTTCTAAAATAATTGTGAAAAATTCTGAAGGGGGGCCCAATGATTTTTATTTTTCAACTGGGGGGCCGCGGAATTAAAAAGTTTGAAGACCACTGCTCCAAAGCAAATATTGCCATTAGCTCTCCTATCTCTCTGCGGGCCTCTTCTAACTCCTTTAACTGCCAGCTGCAGACAGTGTTCTTGATAGGACGTAATGGAACAAGTTGTCCTCTTCCTCCATCTCCACCTCTGGGAGGTTACTATTTTCTTCTCCCTCTGTGGCTTCTTCGGTTTCAGAGGTGGCCTTGGCTAAGCAGGCACTATCACAGGCCTTAAGGCCTTTTTGAATGTTGGCTTTGGGATCTCTGATGCCTATCTTAGCACACAGCCTTCAACTCCCAAAGGGGCATGTTGTGCAGGTTAGCCAGGCCTAACTCTATGGTCCCTTTAACTTTCAAAAGGGGCAAAACTTGTCAAAGATAAATTGGAAACGTTAAAATGATTCAGGTAAAGGCTTAGACCAAACTAAACATCAAAAACTATTTTTGCCTTATGCCAGTTTAGGGATTTTTTATTACTAGCTCCCTAGCTAAGTGGTACTGCTAAACACAAGTCTGGATTCCACCGCTGAAACACCAATGTGGGAAAGTGTATTATTAGTTGGGATGGTTGTGGGACCTCACCATGTAATAAGGTCACTATTCTGTATCAGGTCCAGATAGGTTACTTTGACAGAAACCTTAGCCCAGGCCTGGGTAGATATGGCACAGCGCAGCCAGGCTTAACTCAAAGAAAAAGAAGTGAAAGAATTTACCAGTACCCAAACAGTTAATAAGTAAGAGACAGAACACAAAAAATCCCACACTAATTTATAAGAATAGCATATATGTTTATCTTTAGATGGACAATCATTACAACAACAGAAGTCCGATGAAGGGAACCAGTGTTATGATTTTTCAAAAGTTGTCGCAGTTCCCTCAAACGGTTTTATAAATCAACGTTTTGAAAATATCTTTATTAACATACAGTGACAATGAAGTGTCTGGCAGACGTATCATATTAAGACAAAAATAAGGAACATTGTGCTACGTTGGGGTCCCATGCATAGAATGTGTCCTTGACCGGCCCCTGCATTTATAATCAATGCTTATGCTTGTTCCTTTGAGTTAAGTCTGACAGCTCTGTGCCACAGACCCCCAGGACCGAGCGAAGGTTTTAATTAAAGCAACCTAACTGGATCTGACAGAGAATAGTGGAATTATTAATTGGCGAGGACTCTCAACCACCCCACATCTAAGAATCCACTTTCTCACAGTGTGATATCCCAGTGACTGCTAAGAGCAATCCAGCAAGTGACCCCTTCAGAGTAGAGTCTGCCCATGGTAGTGTTTGCAGAGTTGGCAGTCCAATGCAAATTGTGACTGTGGCAAAATCAGTGACGAAGAGGCAGGACTGGTTAATGATTAATGGTGCCAGGTTTCATACCGTGTCTGATTTGAGTCATCCAGCGATAAGATACACATTTCAGTGTATAAAGATTTGACTTCCATTGCTTGTGAAATTAGGAAAGCAAGATAGTGGCAAGACGATTAACCCAGCCAGAGAATTTGCTGATGCAGTAACATCCGTGACAAAGTGGAAACCTAAAATGAGGGTGATGGAGCCTATACATTGCTGCTGAGTGTGTCATTGGGATTATTCCATTATTCATGATGTGACTTCTATGAAAGCCCGTGAAGAATAATGTGTGTGACTATTTCGAGCATAAGTGCATTTTTCTTTTCTTTTTCATCATTCTACTCTCCTACCTGCCCCTTCCCTTGAGCTAGTTGTTGCGGCAAGAGCTGATTGATTGTGGGGTGTGGTGCTTTTCTGGTAGGTATATCAAAGCTGGCCAATGTAAACTGCAATTTAATGGTTAGTTGTTTTTGCTTTTACCCTCCTGTCACACGTTGTAGGCGTGTGTTTTATATACTTGCAGTGCTAATAAAAGAGGTTACTCGTTACAATTCTATTTAGCTGTTACATATAATACATACCCCACACAAACGATTCCGTGCTATTGTAGGGCATGCAGGCTGTGTTCTAATGATGCACACGTACCGTGAATTAAAAAGAAAGAATAGTGCTCCAAGGAGCATATGTCATTTCAAAATGATTCTTAGTACAGAATGAATAAAATCAATTTGAAATTATGGACTGCCCTCGAGGAACTACTATTTCTGTGTAATTGTGCCGAGGGAAAAGGAAGCCTGAAATGGAAATCCGAAAAGAGACACTGCCACACCACCTCAACAGTTAAAAACAAAAGACGGTTTAATTTATTTTAGAAAACAAACATTTCACATTTTACATTTGCTGTACAGATATACAAAACAGTCTGTAAAGAAGAAGGGAATGCTATAAGTTTACAGCAGCTAAAAATGCAACATTCTGTTTGTAGTGTCAAAAAACGTTCGATCCCATTTACAATGCACACTCCTCACTCCCGTTGGGGTTTGCATCCTGATTGGTCATTCGGAATGGGAAAGAACTTTTCATAATTATATCACGAAGAACGCTAAATGTGAGCACCTGAATATGAAAGTATGGGTGACACAGCACAGCAGAAAGCTCTGAAGGTGGTGATACATGCTCATGGACCGACACAGAACCTCAGTGAGAAAGGAGAGAGGGCTTGGAATGATGAATTCATTTAAAAAAAAAAAATTCTCGTGCACAGAAATACAACAAATAATTGAATAAAATATTCCTATTAATTCAGGATTATAAAAAGCATATAAGCTTCCTATACATCTTATTGTGCTAGGTGTGATGGGTGTTGGGGTAAAAGTTGTGTCAGGCAGTTTACAATGGAATCGTTCAATGACCGTTTTGAAAAGTAAATGAGGGATGTTGATGATGTCCTACCCTCTTAGCTGTGTCCTCTCCAACGTGTTATAAACAGACAGTGGGTGTGATCTCGGTTGTGTTACTGCAGTATGGCAATTAGTTTCCCAAAACTGAGTGATGTCTCTTATACTTCAAGATGTTGCCTCAACTTGAGAAATGGTCAGTAGCAGAAGCCATCCAATCAGACGGGTTCTTGTGCTGTATTTGTGGTATACTTAAGCATTCGTCTTGTAAACCCTCCTTTCCAAACTGCAAGATAAACGGTTTACAGGAGACAACAAGCATATGATAGTGTCTAATATTTGTGCAGCTTTCAAGCGGGCCCACTCCAACTGCTCAGTCAAGGACGGCACGCATGTACTGATGCACTACAGTTTATAGTAAGTGCAAATATACTCTCCAAGAGTTTCAATGTTGAACCATTCCAGAGACAACATCTTTCAGGGTTCTGTTACCTCAGCTTCATGTGCAATTAGGGCAGAGGTGCTGGGATGTGATTAACATCCAATCATTCCGCTACAAAGTCTTTTTCTGAGGTTCATTTATGCAAACTGACGTAGTTAATTTAAGACCATCAGTACAGCTGCGAATAAAAGACTACTGCTTGCTGGTAGGCCGTACATTTGTTAGAAGATCACTAACGAAGGCAACCGTTGTGCCTGGTTCACAAAATAACCTAACTGAAGCTAAGGTGAAACATAGCTATAACAGGTGAAAACACAGCAGAAATAAAATGCATCCTGCTCCTGGAGGAAATATAGTAAGTTGTGGAAGAGTAAACGAAAAACTCAAGCCACTGCCAAAAGGAATATGATAGAAAAAGTGAAAATGTGTCAACGCAGGACTTCATATAAAGCAATTAAATCAGAAAAAAACTGGCGAACAGGGGTGAGGATACTTAAAGACAGAAAACCCGAAATGTTAACAAAAGAGTAATTTAAATTCTCATAGTAAGGGACATTCTGAGCCTTCCTCAAACTGCCAAGGATAACAAGGTTTTCTACTTACTTTATGTCAGGGTAGCCACAAACACAAATTGTTTTTTTCCATTAAACGTTCTTGAGCAAGGTTATCCAGTATAGATTCAGATGCTTCTCCCTTAAAAAGAAGTGGAGGAAGGAGGGCTGACGTTCAAACACATTAACTTTTTTAGCCTTCACACTACACATGGTAGACAGGTCATTTAGGCATCCAAAACACTGGGAAGTTCAGCATGTGACACTACCTAGTGAGTGCCTTCTTGGCTTCCGTAGCGCGTAGGACCAAGAAATAATGATGCCTTGTTCCAAAACGGGATGTAGGAAAGAAAACCCCCTACAGTGTGGAACAGAGAATCACTTGCTTAGTATAAAATACGACAAAGTGACCATTGAATAAAAGAGGCACAATCAGTTTCTGAAGTTTGATTGATCAATCCTATTGCTGTCCCTAGTCAGTATCCAAGAAGGAATGTTCACACAAGACATTAAAGTGGCTGATTTGTTATTCCAAAGCACCACTCCTCCGGTCGTGCATTTCCTAAAAGGAACACAGTAAGTACTCTAGTGTCAAAAAGTGTTGTTAGGTACACCCCTTTGACAGATCATGAAAGTGTTGCTGCTTCTTGTTTTTTGATCTGATTAAGAGAGAAACATATAATGATTTTTCTGGGTCTGAAGAAAAAGTCTAGAAGAGTTTACAAAACAAAGGTGCGAAAACTAGTAATGAGAACATAGTGCATTTCAGTAGTAAAACTGAATGAGTTCTAATACGGATCATATACCTATTAAATCGGTAACCTCAAAGCTCTCCAGGATGTTTTATAATGAAACTAATGGCAACTATAAAGGCAAGTTATATGTCAAATACTTTATAATACACTCGTACAGAAAGACTCAAAAGGAGCTGGCTCCAGGAGCTCCACTGAAAACTGAAAGCACTAAGTAACCAAGTTGGACTTCAACAAGACATTTTCTCCTCAATGTCTCATAGAGATCACTAACTAATGATAGCTTGAAAAAAATAACATTTGGCTTCTTGTAATAGACTTTTAAATGCCTGACAGAACTCAGAAGACCCCAGACGTTAATTTTCCAGATACAAAGCAAGAGAAAAGTGAATAATCGTTTACATTTTGAAGAGTAAAATATAGTATAATCTATGGATCCCCTCACCCCTTTTATCATAACTTCCTGACAATTTTAAGGGAGATCTGCAATACCCTCTGTCAAGACCTCAGAAATCAGGCAAGGCAAAACAGCCACTCAGGACTGGGTTGAGTAGACTATCTAGTACACAGAAAATCTTTTTACAAGACCTGGAGGTAGACCAGAGGACATTCACCATGAGAAAATGAATATGTAAATCATATTAGGAATTAGGCAGATGAAAGCATACAGAAAATGTCTGGCAGTCACCGTCTGGAAAGATCTCTCAGAGATATTGTTTCAATATCAGGATGATAATTATATCATTTTTAATTTTATCCAAATGCAATAGGATCGAGTTGAGGCTTTTATTTTTTTATTTTAGGAATTCCACTAGCCTTCCATGGCTTTATTTTTTTGGGCTGTGTTTGTGTTTTTCGTTTCACGGCCGATGTCATTGACCTTCTGGTTGTACTTACGAGACAGCTCACTGGCAGTTATAATTTTTGATAGCTCCCAAATTTCCGGTTTATGCAATTCCCTAAGAAGTGCTAGTTTCCCTTTAATACCTGTGTGAAAAATAAAAACAAATGCGACTTGTGAAACATTTTCTCTGACTTAAGAGCAAAAACATGTTCCCACAGTGGGTTCCCCAAAAGAAAAAATATTCAAGAAGTAATTTATTACCATAAAACAGCTGATTAGAATGTTATTAGCTTAATCTTTCGTATTTTCCATCAATGACACATGCATCCTTGAAAGGGGCCTAATCTGAAACGGCAATGTTGCACAAGGAAAATGTGGGACTAGACAAAGGTTTTGAAAGTCTTGAAGTTGTGTGGTCTCACTGAGTAGAATTAGTGCACCCTTGATCGGGACAGAATACAGTCTGGCACAGGGTGCAGTGGGAGGGTTCTGAATTGTGAGAAGAAACAATGTCCCCTTGTTACCGGAAAATTCGGGACAGTGTAAGAGTCAAATTTATACCGCTAATGATTTGGGATGACACCTCTCAGAAGGGTTAGTTATGCACAAATGGCAGATGTGAATTACCTTCATGCAATGGAGACTCGTTTCTGTCACAGCATTTAAAGATGTAGGGAGAGGACACAAGTTGAATGGAAGAATGTTTAAACAGCTACTTCAAGTGTCCAAACAAAAATAATTAAGGGCTTTTGTTTTTCAAGCTAACTGACTTATTTAAATTAGCAGCGTACAAATTAATGGAGCACACAAAGAATCATTTATTAGCAAACTGCAATATCTGTAAGATATTCAGTGTGAATTATTTTCCTAATAAACTTTAGAACCTTAAGACCCAAGATTTGTTGTTGCACCTTACCATTCTTAGGGAGTATAAGCATCTGCAGTGAATTTATTGTTTGCCTATAAAATGTGATTTTGTGGAACTATCTGGAGTAGCTGCAGAAAACTGTGATGTGACCCAACTTGATGCCCTAACGCACCTATTTTTTTCCCCAGAGGTTTCTTAAAAGCCCAGTAGGAAATCTGTACGCCATCTCTGTTTTGGTGCTGTAGGCAGGATAACACTTGGCAATGGTGCCTGCAGGGTTCTCGCAAAATATTATGTTGGTGCAACCTTAATTGTTGCTCTCAGAAAGATTTTAACTGAGACCTTTAAGCATGTACCTTTTCTAGGTTGATGATTTGTGACTTCTCTTGCGTCACCCAAGAACAGAGCACTTGGACAACACGTCCATAATGTTTCTCTTCATACCTTGCCAATAATACAACTAGAAATTTCGTCCAAGGTTAATACCCAGACAAGGGCTTGAACTTCAAGTTTTTTTGTTAAACTACTGAGGATTGGCATGTTTGTACTAACATATTAACTACTGCAGGGTTTCGACTCTCCATTTTTAGGATGTCAGCCATAAAAGTGAAAAATCTGGTCTGTCCTTAGCTATGAAAGCAGTCAGCATATCTGAAACGCCTTGCAAAGATGTCTCTAAACTAATGACATCAGATATTAAGCTTAGGATTGGTAGAAAGAATGGCGACCTCCAGTGTGTTTTTAAATAATCACCACCACAGCCATGGGCTATGGTGATGGCAAATGAGATTTCTGCAGGATCGACCAAAACAAAATTCTTAAACTGCGTTTCTTTTGGCCGGGAATCCTGCATTTCTTAAAGCTCCTGGTACACAGCTTAAGAAGGCAACAGTTTCTTTTGTGTATGATTATTCATAACAAAGCCCTCTTCAGGTAAGGAAAGAGTCATAATATTCCCCCTGTTTATATTGGTTAGAAAAAGGAAAGCGTCTAGACTTCTGACTGTTCATGTTCATCACTATGTGATTACATTATTATGTCCTCCAGACAGTACGAAGATGTTGGGGTGGTAACTCAGAAGGAGTTGACTTTGTAAATTCTCAGAAAATCATGTGCCGATTGCTTCAATAGTGTATGGTGAGCACTCACTTGCATTAGGGGCCCGTGGTGAACAGGGTCTGGAGATTGAGGAAGGCCATAGATCGTGTAGAAAACCACTTTGCGTCTGTGGTATTCTTGGGAGTTTCAACGGACCTAGAAAGCACCGCTGTGTCACTAAGTACTACATAACAGCTGTGTAGCAGGGAGGCCAGAAAGTTTCAACCACAGTCATTCTCCTTAAAAGGGTAGAAGCGAGGAAAGAATTTAATTATTTTTTATAAATGATCCTAGATGTGGAATAAACAAATTGCCACATCAAAACAGCAACCTCCCTGTGATAAGACATCACTTGGAGGGTGCTCTTCTTTAAACAAGAAGTAAAAAGTCACTGCTCGCTTGAGTTGCTGTCACACTGCTAAGAAATTTAAGCAATTACTTGCAACACATTTGGCACTTACAAGGATCATGGCCTTCAATAACAACTATTTTTCCTGAAACAACCAAGGCAGTATTTTGTGAAGCAGACTATTTTTGGAAAAAGATACTAGGAGATAATACAATAGAAAGGACTACCTTAAATGTGGAGGTATCCCGTCACGCTCCAACAAAAATAAAACGGCAAAAGTGAACGGATTGGATAAAAACAGGTCACAAAACAAAAAAAAAAACAAAAAAAAAAACGAGAAGTCACAGTAATGACATCCTGTGAACAGAATAGTTGCAGACAGGATAAGCAGGTAACTGGCAGTCCCCTCTCATAAGCTAAGGTATTTTGAGGCACCTTGAAAGGCAGTATGGGGAACACAACAGCACTAGAAAGCCTCTGGGATTTCCAGAGAGCAACAGGGAAGAATTGTAACTTGAAAGTATAAAACATTCAGTGCAGTATTGGGAGTACTTTGCTGTTTGGTGCCCGCAAGAAGCCCTCAATAATCCATCTGGTTTTCAAATTATATCTTCTGTGGCTATTATCTTGGGCCCGTTCATACTAAGGGCCCATTACAACAGGTTTATAAATTATCAGTAACATTCCTCGAATCCTCCTGCCCATCGAAACACGTAAAAGCAATTCAAATACTAGTGCATGATAGACAGAAAGATTCTCAAACTAGGGCACTACACACCACAAACCAAAGAATGCTCTCAAAGAACACTCTAGGGACGTGATCTGTGATGTCAGAATAGAAAACAAATCCAAAATGCCATGGGGTGGTATTGGACCTTTTGTAGATTTTAAGTAATAAGGGCCTTAGCATAATAGTTTACTATTAAACAATTTTAAGAAAGTGCACAGAGTTTCTTGCGGACATCAGGAACCTTTCAAAGCATAGGCATCAACAGAAGATGTTATGCTACAAAACTGCACATCTGTATTAGTTGAAGAGACATTAGCTTTTCATGTGCCCTGCATCCCAGAAAAGGTGATTTTCATACAGATTAATCTCACTTTGAACATGTAGATGAAAAGTAAAGAAATAATGGTTATACAAAGACAAATTATCTATTTTGTCATGGCATATGTTCATTGCAGATTACTGGAGCAGGACAACAGCACATGTGGAATACTGTATGACTGGATCTTTGAATGAATGCAATGTACTGCTGTGTACTGTACACAACACAGAATCTTTCAAGTGTTTACACCGTTCATAAATATATCCTTGTTTTACTTAGATTGCAGCCTGTGCTCTGACTAAACCAGGAAATGCTTCTCGAATTTGTATTTTAATGGAACAAGAATAGCTACTTGAGAAATACCTAATATTTTCCATTAAGTATTTACATTCATTTTCAAAGTTAGAACTTTTAGAAGCGACATCTGACCCACGTTTGTTTGGTCACACTGATCAGTGGGATGCCACAGTCGGTAACTAGAAAGGAGAATTTAGGATTGAATACTAAAATCCAGCTTTGCATGAATGCATAATATGGTAATGCCACACAACTGATGGATATGTCACGTCAGGGGATTTCACAGATCACAACTGTGATGGAAGGTGGTTCATAGCAAGATTTGTTCAACATTTTAGTGACATTATTGCCTTCTGGTGCACGAGGGCTGCATTGGCTACTAATATCACACCCAAGGCACAAAAATCTTTTTATATTATTTTGATTCCCTCTAAAGTGTGTGCAATTCAAAGGACATCAAGTGAGATTTTCTGTCGTGCATGCTGTAAATGGCCTCTTCCATGTTGTTTGCTAAATGGAGTGCTGAAGCACATCAGGGAATCACAGAACTGGACAGGGTTAGTGAACACTAGGTCAGGTCAGGTACAGTTACAAAAAGCTCTACACAGGACACTTTTGTCCCTTCTTCAGAATTTGAACAGGTCCTGTCTGAGCAATGTGATACCCTCAAAAGATGGCAATGTAGTAAATGCACTCTCAAAAAATATGGTCACACCATGTTTGTAAAGATTATCCCTACTGAGGGTGAAATGGAGTCTTGGCAGACAATCAACAGCATGTCAGACTGCAATGGGCCAGCCAGCTGTGATTTATCAACCACGTACTGCACAGCAGTGGACAGAATGACTAGAATCTGATACTGAGCAAAGCATAACACAACCAGATGCACGGATAAGTGTGTAGTGACTAGGGCCCTCAGTATGTATGAGCACAGTGCAACCAACAGTTCCTATTATTAAGCAAAGTATACCAACACCATCTTTCCTACCGACGTGAAAGGAAAATGGGACAAACAGCAATTTAGTTAACAGGACAATCAAAATACGGTGCTTTCCAAAGCACATCACAACTAGTGTTGCTGTGTTAGAATAAATCAAGACAATTTTCTTTCCTCATATAACAGTAAACAATGTGATCGGTCTATTTTATGGCTGGATGTCTGGCTTAGCAAAACCACAAATTGGTGGCAGGAAGCGGCCAGCACTGCTAGGAACCTCAAGTCAATGCATAGGACAACCAAGATTTCTTGTAAAGCTTACATAACAAGATGTTTTTCATTGCAGCAAACTGCAGTACAGGAATTCCACGTACAGCAGCAGACAAGAACCTCAATGGTTTAAGCGTTTTGTTACACTGACTATTTTCTCTTTGTTCCCCAAAAACATTTGGGTTTGTTCTGGCCCTCTAGACAAACCAGAATTGTGCACATATTCGGAAAGGGTCATTAGCAACTGTTTCTAGAGTAAGTCCTACCACCTGTGTTAAAACGTAATGTGCTGCCTGGTTCATAAGGAGCACAGCTTTTTCTATGATAAGCCCACCACCCCTCCAACGCAGCAGAATCCCTGAGTGACAACACCCCACTCAATGCTCTAATACACAAGGGTGCATAAAAGAGTTCCTGAAATTACAAAATAAAAATAAAACCATGAGTGTTAACGTATTTTACAGAAGGGAAGAAGGCAGAACAGGTGGAGATTCCTCAAATAGCCTCAAACACCATGCTGTCAGTTTGGGTGTTCTTCAGATGGTAGCAGGCCAGCCAGGAGAGGATCTTGCGTGAACTGCTTTCATGTCTCATCCCAACAGTGGTCTGGAAGATATAAAAACTAAAAAGCTTCTGCTGAAGTGGATTGGGAACCAATCTCCATTTTGGTCTGTCTTCTGATTCCCCCTACTTAGGTGATCGCAAATTATATTTTCTCAAATCTTCCTGTCTCTTCGTAGACTGGATATTCCAGAGGCTCACAGATATAGCATACTTTCCCAAGAACCAGACCAGTTCTGTGTCGCAGACAAACCAGGCCTAGTTCACAAACCATAGGTCTTATAAGAGAAGTGCTGGGAAAAATTGGTGGAAGCCCCTGATGAGGAATGGATGACAAGCCAGAAAGGAAGGACCTGGTACAACTGGCACCCGGGCTAAGAGATCTTGCAGTTATTCCTTGAGCAGTTCTGTGGTGGGCTTTGGGGGGGCCGAATGGACTTGGAGCGTTTTAGACTGTTGCCCTTGCTACTACTGCCACCACTGCCACTGCCCGCACCGCTGCTAGCAACAGAGTAGGAACGTCCATGCATCATCACTGCATTCATCCCATTGGCCATGGAGAAGGATTTCAGGTGGCTCTTTATGGCTACAGGCAGTGGGAGCTTATCAATGAGGTGGACTGGTGTACATGAGACAATGGCTCGGCAGCAAAGATCCTGCAGGCTGAACACTGAAAGAAAAAACACAGGGGGAGGGGAAATATCAATATAGTGATCTCTTATAACAAAGCACAAAAGATGGAGCGGTGCATCATGAGACAACTTAAAATGGAACTGCACATACATTCATTGGAACACACGATCAGACCTTGTATATTGCAAATTCAATGTAGTATATAATGCAAACCAACCAATAACAGTGACTAATAGCAGTAGACCCTTATAAAACACATACCTCTACACTCGGACAATGCATGCTCCTTGGTTTTCCCAAAAGCAGACATGCACAACCCTTGTATACACTGACAGCACATGATGCATGTTTGAACATAATGTCAGCTTTAGAACTGACGGCCACAACAGTGGACAGCTTGCATGTCTTTACAGTCTTTTAGAGTTTTTTTTTTTTTTAAACAAACGTTTCTCAGTATTTTGTTTGAATTGGCAAGTTCCAATCACGACTTTGGCTGCCTCCAATCACTGAGTTTCCCATTCTTGAGTTCACGAACAAAACAAAATTAACTACGGATTTGGTAATGGACTATCTTGCAAAATGTGGCATCGTTTTAATGTTGAGCATCTTCACTAATGTTTTGCAAAGTATGCAGTAACACTACTTGAGGTACCTTAGAGGTCTTCAACTGATGCATGTTTCGCAACTAAGCAGTCAAAGCAGCTATGGCCCTAGTAGAGAGGATGTAAGAGTTATTTAGTGGGGAGTTATTTATTCATTTCAAACTGCAGTTTGAATGTAGCCCTCCCAAAAGTGTTTAACAATTCTTATCCTTAGTTCTGGTAGACCCCAAATGCTGAAGCTCTTCATGATGTACTCTTAAGAAAAATAATGTGGTCTGGGGCACGTTCAAGTTGGTCCTTGGCAAGCTCAGTGGACCTTTGTAAAAGTATCCAACCCAATGTTTTCGGACTAGTGTAGAAGGATCACAATACAGTCAAACTGAATCTCTTATTATAGTTGTGCTTCACAGCCGAGAATGATTTGTGGGAAAGATGCAAATTTATAGATTGTACAGAGCTATGGATCAAAGAAAAGCAGTGTTCATCTATTTAAAGTCAACCCGTAATTTAGAGTTTGGTTTCAGTGGGGTCCTGCTTAATTTGAAGAGGTGGTTGCCAGTGGTGGGCATTGGTACTTATGTTTGGTTACCACATCAGATTCTTAACGAGAGCGAGAGAATGGCAAGATGGAGGAAACTAAAAACGGCAAAACAGTTACAATGGGAGAAGGCAGGAACCTGTAAAAGTGAGATAAAGGGGCAGGGAGTGTCTGGTAGTGGATTAAAGAGGAATGTGGGGGATTTAAGATTACCAGCTTGTTATTTGGCGTTCAGATATTTAATTGCACCGGCCTTCTGAGAAGAGCTTCGGGAACCAGCACCCATTATTTTACAACATAAGCACTGCGCCTAGCGACAATTATATAAGGTGTGGCGCCCTAGTTAGGCTGCTTGAGTTGGTACACTAGAAATAACTTGAATTGTCATTCAATGCTGACTCAACTGGCAAATTGATTGAAACTCTGAAGTTTTAGGAATCTAAATCGCAACAGTCTGTAGGCTACCTTTCTGTGGACTAAGCACAATTCTGGGAATTTATAAGGGAAAGGTCTTGCTCCTGAGCTACCAAAAGGGAACCTTGAAGCGGATTTCTTCTTGCCATCCTCAGTGTAGCGGATTTTATATCTGTATCATATCTGGTTTAATAAGTAGGACACCTGCCTTGAATCGAAATACAAACATCCTCCTCGACTTCTAAAAATGCAGTATAGACTGATCGCTGATAATTATGGGGGCACGTTGCTGGCTTCTGAGCAGCCTGCACACCTTACAGCTGAGGGTTCGCTTTCTTTCGGTTTGGTGAGAATAAATCCGTAATTATAATGAGAATAGTTCTCACTCGTTAGAGGGAATATATGTATCAGGTCCTTCAGAGAACAAATCGCAAACTGTGATTTATATACCGAGGGCTGACATGGCAAACATAAAAAGGCCACTGACACGTAGCTCTTATCTTTGCTCACTGCAAGGGAGGGCTGTGCCAAGAACAAAGCAACAACACAGACTGAATTCTTTGATGTAGATGATGAAGCCCACGCCAGGACATAAACATTTCCCTGCGCCTGGCATAGATGGATTTACCTGACTGACATCTATCTGCACAAATGACATATTCAACTTCAGGCAGCAAGTCAAAAGAATTTAGCAGCTACAACTTAATATCCATGCATGAAGGTGTAGGTGGTGGGCATAAATATGCAGGGTCCTTTCCTTTTTTGCTGAGAAAGGAGGTCCCCCCAAAGAGGTACCGGATCAGAAGGCAAATGCTCAAGATCAGGAGCTTTGGGTACTGCACTCTCGTGGCCCAATCCGTACTATTAGGATGACTTGGGCCAAGTCTGTCCTGACTTTCCTTAGAACTCAAGAACACGTACAGGAGACCTCTACCATCACAGATAAAATGCATCTCCCAAATAACTTTTTAGAGAAAACTCCAGTGTGTAGAAGTGTTGGCACTGCATGCCCTCAACAGTGGCAAACATCCAAGCTAATTACCGTTGGTAACAATATATCTGGTAGAGACATTCTATTTGCAGATTCCTTGCCTTTGAATTTCCCCAGGCGTCAGTCTGGATCCTGAGATTTTTCTTCGAGCAGTACCTCTGCACATCGTCAGGTGGAGTCGGTCGACTCCGCGGGCGTTGTTGGCGTTGTGGTCGCTGTGATGATGTCGCAGTCGCACATAGGCGCCACCCCGGCACGCTGACATCAGTTTCTTTTCACGACTTTCCACACCAGTAACACGGATCCATGATGAACACAGAGTGTTCCTGTCCCTAGAAATCAGTTCGCAGTGCGGGGAGGATGGGAGGGTCGGTAAGGAATCTGCAACTATAATATGTATCTACCAGATATATCGTTACCGAAGATGGTATTGCTTGGGTATCTATTCAAAGGTAAGGAATCTGAAACTAGAAGTCTCTATCAGATATACCTAGTTAAGGCACAGCCAACTGACTGATGTTGCCCTGTGCCACCTCAACATGGTAACACCACCCGTCCACCAGCTTGTGCCCCCCGACATTTTGGGACCCTGATAGGTAGTTGGCTACCAGAAAGATCTTTTGCTGGCCCTGTCACCAGTAGACTTAGCTGCACAGAAGTCATGATCACCCAAAGCTCCTAAAGGTTGATATGGAGCTAGCTTTCTGTTGGAGACTTGAGCCTATCCTATATAACCTACCCTCCACCAAAGCAGTGACGCATCTGTCCCCATTCTGTGTGAGGAAGGGAAAGTAGCCTGCTGGAGGTCAGGTTGGCCCTCGCCTGCCACCACGAGCTGTCATCAGTGATCTGGATAACATTGGCGAGGCAACACGTGTGCTAGCCCCACTGAAGCCATAGGTTCCATTAAAGGGTTTGCATTTGCCATCTATGTTATGGGAAAAGGAGGATGCACAAGGCAAGGAGACCAAGAAGCCTAAGAACCATCCACACAGAGACAAAAGACTGAGCCAGAAATATCGGAATCGTATCCGGAATGTCTCAGAGTTGCTGAGGGAGTAAAAGGCCTTGAATGCTGTTGTGTCCACAATGGCCCCTATGAAGGAAGTCCTCGGCATAGGGCTAAGGTGGGGGTTCGGCTAGTTGACCACTGCAGTTGCCCAGAGGGGGGCTGTGACTTGACTGTGAGAAGCCGGCTTTGATCATCTAGTCGTTGAGATATGGGAATGCATGTATCCATGACCTCTAAAGCTGGGCACAACCATTGCCATCACTTTTCTGAACACCCGATGGGCCAAGGAAGGGATTAAGGGACACCATTTAGCCCCCAGGATCCGAAGCAGAGAAGATTTGCATCAGAGAGAGAATTCTGAATGTACCCTTCTTGAGAAAGGCATTCAAAGGCTACAAGTCCTTCAGGACAACAAAGTAATCCAAATAGCACCTCTCCTCTTGAATCAAGATATCAGTTACACAGAACAATCGCTCTATTGTAGGGGAAATAAAGAGGCCGGGATGAAATAAAATGCAGGGCATAACCCTTTTAAACAATTTGGAAGCCCATTGCAGTCCAATGTAATGCATCTCTAGCTGGTAAGGAACTAAATGGTTACTTACCAGTAGGAGTAGTTTTGTAGCTGAAGAGTTTTATGGATTCACATGCTGTGCATCATTCCGCCACCTAGTGTTTAGGTCCTGAAGTGGTTGTTTTCCTTTTTATCTTCTTCTTCTTTTGGTCGTAGTCGAACACCATTTGGTGCTTGGTCCATCCCCTGTGAAAGGTCAGACAGCAACCTAGACATTTCTGTGTGTGGTACCCATCTTCAGATTTGTCTTCCGCTCCTGTATTTCTCGCTCTCTTTTTTAAATTTTTATTTTTAGAAGTTTGTCTTTATATATGACCTCTTCCCCACCTGTTTGTCTTGTTCTAATTTTTCGGGGAGGTTGGTGGGTTGCATGTAAATACAGAAAACGCTTCAGGCTGCAAAACTACTCCTACTGGTAAGTAACCATTTAGTTTTGCAGCATGAATCTTTTCTGGATTCACATGCTGTGCATTAGATTATGTAGCGATTTCCCCTTCTTTGGGTTGGTTGGGGTGAAATGATGAGCTCACACACAGGTGCTGTAGTACCTACATCCCACTTGAGCTTCCTTATGCATTTGTATGTCCACACAATAATGCTTGGTGAATGTGTGTGGAGATGCCTATGTTGCTGCTGTGCAGACCGAGTCTATGGGCACATTTGCCACGAATGTTAGTGTTGTGCCCCTCTTTCTTGCTGAGTGAGCTTTAGGGTGGTGAGGCAGACGTTTGCCAGCTGAGGTGTAGCATGTTTGTAGTGTCTCCATGATCCATTGTTCAATGGTTTCCTTTGTGATGGGTGACCCCTTGCTGGATTGCTGGATTTGGCATATGACTATGGTTGCCATGTAGTCCCCCTTTTGTAGTAGTGGGATTACCTCTTGTAGGGTTGTCATTTTTAAACATTGTGTGCAAATGAATTTGTTTATAAATCTGAGGTCCAGGATCGGTCTTGGTGTAAGGTCTTGCTTTGGTACCAGGAAGATGGGTAAATAGTTTCACTTGTTAAACTCCTTTGTTGGTACTCTTTCCACTGCATGTTTTAGCAGGAGTTTTTTTACTTCGTTCCTTAGCTGTATTAGTTCTTTTTTTTATACCCTTTCATTTTTAATGAGTTTGGTGTTGGTGGTTTTGTGAGTTCTATACAGTAGCTGTGGCATACCAAGTTTAAAACTGAACTGTCTGTGGTAATCTTTGCCCATTTTTGTGGGTATTGTGTGTTATTCTCTCATCGGTGTTGTACACTGGCGTGGGGCTATTTCCGCATCACTTGGAGATTCCTCCTCTGGGGGACTGGCCCTTAGCTCTCCCTCGACCATGAACGGGCTGTCTTGCCACGGCTGTTATCCGTTTGTTGGTCAGTCTGTTGTATACTGCCCGGGCTTGTTGTTGCTGCTGTTGCCCGGTCGCATAGGGTCACCCTTCTTGTGGGTCTTTCTGGGGGTGTCTTTCCTCCCCTCCAGAAGGTTCCTCTAATTTGGAGAGCACCCATTGCCTTTGCAGTCTCCTTGTCCTTCTTAATTTGTTGTAAAGACTCATCTACCTCTTGACCAAACAAGGCATCTCCAGTGAAGGGTTTGTTTATGATGGAGGCCTGGACTTCTGGTTTAAAGCCAGATATTTTGAGCCGAGCATGCCTTCTCAGGGTTGTTACTGTACACATTTGTCTTTCTTGCTGTGTCTGTGGCATCCACTGTTGATTTTAGGCAGGCGTTGGTGATGTTTTTCCCCTCCTGGATGATTGCTTTTGCCCTTTTCTTATCCTCCTCTTGGAACCTTTTTATTAGCTCCTCAAGCTCATCTCACTGTTGATGGCCATATCAATTGAGGAGGACGGAGTTTGCTATATGCCACTGTGTTGCCCCCTCTCTTTCCATCTTCCTCCTACCATATTCAGCCTCTTGCTTTCCCTTTCAGGAGGAAGGCCTGTGAAGGTGGGTGCATTGCTCCTCTTCTTGCGGTAGTGATGATGACAAGAGTCCGTCACTGTGTTCCCCTGGATGTATTTGAGGTCATTTGAAGGTTTATACTTCTTTTACACCCTTGGGGTCCCCCCACCTTTGCTGCAGCAGGATCCTTGAAGGCCTATTTGCCCTGGTCCAGTATGCTAGGTACCACTGGGAGATATAGATTCCCTTTGTTTGACAGCATGAGGGTGTTAGGAGGAAGCGCAAGTCTCCCTTCTCCTCCTCTAGAGGCACACCATACGTTTCAGCTGCCCTCTTTATCAGGCTGTTCTGCAGTGTGATGTTTGGGGGGGGGGAGGGGGGGAGGGGGGGCTTCAGGAAGGTCTTGAGTGGTAGTTGTCGACCTCCTCTTCTGGGCTCTCTGTATCAATGTTGTTCCATTCGTCCTTGAAGCCCCCTGTTGCCTCTCCCCCTTTGGGGTTGTAGAAATCCTCCACTGCCTTCTCTTCATGGAGCTTGGGGTTGCTGAAGCCTCTAAAGCAGCCTCTTCAATGTCTGTTGAAGGAGTGCCGTCATTTCTGCCTCTAGTCTCAATCTCTTATTTTCAACCTCTAAGGTCTTTTTGACATCCTGCGTAGTTGATGGTCTCTTTTTCAGCAGTTCTTCCTCCGACGGTTTCCGGGTTTCTGTCCCGGTGGAGGTTTTTGTCTGTTTCGTGGGCCGCTCGTGTTCGTGGCTGACCCTTGATTATGGTTTTCTAGGATGTTGAGGCTAACTTTTTCTCAAGGATCTTGTCCTCCAAAGTTTTTGGTGGTCTTTTTACCTTCGAGTCTCTGACGTCCTTCGTCGTTTTTTTCAGCGTGTTTTTTTTCTTGGCATCTCCCTCTAGTGAATTTCTATGTCCGACTTCTTCGAGTCGATTCTGCACCCCGACCTGCTCTTCGTTGTCGATGGATAGGTCTAGGTCCTTCAGGGATGTCTGTTTCTGGCTATGAATTGCTGTGAAGTGTTCAGCTCTCTGCTTTCTGCGCACCACAAGTGTTTTCGGCACGAATGCTGCCCAGGCCTCGCAGCCTCGTGGTCTTTTGGCAGGTAGAGGTTGCAAACTTTGTGCAGGTCGTGCTGGGCGAATTTGTTGTGGCAGTTTGGGCAGAATTTAATGGGGGTGTTTTCCATGACCCATACCTTGCTTCATTCTCCTGCCACATGTGAATTCTGTCAGCGTTCCCACCCACGGAATCTAACTGGTGGTTCCCTTCTCTCCATCACTATTTCCTTCTCTTGATCTTAGATTCCCCAACCCCCCCAACAAAAAAAAATCCTTGATTTTTCCAGGATTCTTTGACATTGTCCCAAAAATTTCGGAGCACCTCCTTTTGCTTCCAGACACAATGGCAGGAAAAACGAATCTGAAGATGGCTACCACACACTGGAAATTCCGGGGTGCAGTCTGGCGTCACACAGAGGATGGGCCAAGCACCAAATGGTGGTTGGCGACTCCTAAAAGAAGATGAAAAAAAAAAATAGGAAAATAAACAATTCTGGCCCCAACCACTAGACGGCGGAATAATGTGTATCCAGAAAAGGATTCATGCTGCAAAACTACTGTATCAGGTCCCTACTTGCTGGTCGTGAGACTAGGAGAGCACATCAATGAGGCTTGGGGGCCACTGCAGCAGAAGAGGAAAAGTTTGAGGATAGCTGTCCATCCTTGGCTGCCAACACATTTATGCTTGCAACGGCTGAGAAAGTTGGCACTGTCAGTAAGCTACTCACCTGGAATAGCCCCTACACTTTCTGTACTGTTAGTGAAATTGGCTGGCTGAGGAAAACAATCCCACACTGGAGTGACTAACTTCGAATGGCTCGAACAGTCTTCCTTCCCTCCAAACAGTCTAGACCTCTGAAGGGCATGTCCATAATGGACGTTTGGAAATCTCCTGAAACCCTTGTTAAATGCTTTCAGAATAAGTAATGGAGCCCACTGATCGCCTACTTTAGCAAAGACTGTGAGGGACTCTCTTCCTCTAAGAGACTACGAGTACTGAACATCCTAAATGACTCCAAATTGAATACTTATTATTATTTCACGATTAGTCAATTCCTGGCCACACAGATATGAAACTGGCCGAGTACTGACTAATAGACTCGAAGAGGCCAAAAAAAAAACATGGGCATATGAAATCAGTAGGGAGAAGGGTGATGTTTTGGTTGGGGATTAGAGGTAGGCAGAGAGATGGAAGGTACTGTTTTTTCATAACACTGCACATTTTATGATGTAAGTCAGCAAAGTCTAAAGATTTTGACCCAGAGAATGATTGTAATCCTGAATTTTAAAATGAATAAAAACGTATTTGGACCTAAATGCGTTCAGAAGTAGTACACTGGTAGGAGCAGTACACTGGTGCAAACAGCACAGCCTATGCGGTCAGTGGTTTCCAGGCCTGCATGGAGGACAAACTTTGCTACATTCATCTTAGATCATTTGGGTCACTGGGTTCCTGCTGTCCTCTGTAATGGCCAGCATGTTCTTGCTGGCCATGTCCCAAAAGGCATGGGTGGACCTGCCCAGAAGGCACAACGTATTGAAAGAGTGCAAGTCTAGGCTAACTGAGGAGTATATTTTAGTTTCAACTGCATCAATACATTTTGGATACTGACGGAGAACATTCAAGATTGACTTTACTTGTCAACTCCAGAACCACAAGGATATAAGGCTTTGGGTGTTTAGTCAAAAAGTCTGGATCTTTAGGTCTATGCCTTCCAGCCACAGGTTGGCTGACTAGCGATGCTGAACATGGCTTAATCCAAGTGGCCACAAAAATCTGTAAGAGCTTTTAAAATGGTAATGGTGGCTTGGATGAATTTGGGCTTGGCTGAAAAAGTTTAATCAAACTGGCTTTGGATCCAAGAGTACCAACTGAAAATCTAGTACTTCTGTTGCTCTTTACACTACTACAGCAAAAGAGGCACTTGCTTCTGCTGGTAGACCTGTTGGTGAGTCTAATTCTCTCTGGTAAGGTATCTAGACCGCCGGCATTTTAAAAGCCTATATATGGCCCTTTATCAGTGTGAGGGGGAGCATATGTATCCCTGCTCTCATCTTATCACACTTATCTACCCATCATCATATGTCATGTCTATCAAACGATCCTCCATTCCCACTCTGACTCATCCCAAATCCATTCTACTACTTTCATCTCCTAAATAACTCTGCCTAAGCTCTTCCCTCCGCTTCCACATCTAACTCACCAAACCTCACTCTACTACATGACCTCCCAAACAACCCTACTAAATTCTCCCTCATTTATCTCACCCTGCTACTATGATCTCCCTAACCCTTCCACAGCCTCTTCCCTCATCCATCCCCCTTTACTCATCCCAAGCCTTTGGGATGAGTAAATGAGGGATATACTCCCAATTAACACTTCTGGATTTCTTTCCTCCTCCAACCCTCCATTACTCCAGTCAATCTAACTAACAAACTCTCATAGCCGCGGCTCAAATTAACTCATAATAATACTAAAACTGTACTCATATTTCCCGATACTAATCCATCACTAATTCTTGTTGGGTCCCGGAGTAGCGTGCTACTCGCCGAAAAGCGCTTCGACGCCTCCTGAGGGGTAGTAAGCGCTATATAAATACTATTACAATACAATGCAATACGTTATACTGCCTCATCACTATCAATGTTGTGAGCAACACTGGTTCTGCCCTGCATCAGAAACAAACCAGAGGGTCTCTATCCTTTAATTGTACTGGTGTCATGATAGACAAAGGCTGATAGACTGGATCATAAAGGAATGGTTGTGTCTTAGGAATTTCATAATGCAACTTAAGACTCTTGAGGGTAAATGTCTGGTATGGGTCAGTGGTACTGGCCGGGTCAGTGCCGGCAACGGCACTGCCATGGAAGGAACTGATGCTGATGGCGAGAAAAGATTGTAGGTTAGGACCTGCTTCTGTATATGCCCAGGAACAAATTCTTAAGGGACAGTTGAGGGAGGGCCTTCAGAAGGAAGTAAAAGTGGGGGCCCCAGCAGCTCCATAAGACAACTTAAACCATGCCTCCTTGAAGATAACTATCAGCTGCGGGGTTGACAGCGGTCCAGGAAATTTGGGGCAAATGCAGGACAAGCTCAGAGTTAGAAGACATCGAATCTTTAGAGTGATGGCCTTGCAACTTTTTGCCAGTTTCTGAGAGGCAGATTAGAAACAAATCCCATTGGCTTTCCTAAACTGATGGTACATTTCCAACTGACCAGAGTACTTTGAGCTCGAACTGGACTTAGAGCAGGGCTGGCCTGGCAAACGCAAATGAGAACAGCTTTGCAACTTGCGGACCTCTGTTTTGAACGCAACCACTTCTTATGTTAGGAGGCATAAATCTTTGCCTCCAGCTCTCTGATAGTCTTCGGGTTGCAAGTTTGACACTTGCTGCACAACTTCGAGGGGTAACCCAAGCACAGGCACCACAGGCTCAAGTTGTGGCAGCCCAAGAGAGACTTGTTTCCTGCGGTCCAGCATAGCTTGAAGAACAAGTTACTTACCTTTGGTTAACTCATTATCTGGAAGAGATTCTAGCTAGCTGCAGATTCCTTACCTTTGAATTCCCTGGCGTCAGCTTTAAATCCCGAATTTTTTGCTAAGCAATACCCTGCGTGCGCCGTTCGGATCAGTGTGCGTCGTTCGGCTGCGTGTGGCTTCGTCAGCATCATTGGAGCAGTCTGTAATGTCACGGTCACCTATAAGGGCACTACCCCGGTGCGCGTAAGTCAGTTCTTTTACTCACAAAACTTCAACGCCAGAAGCGCACAGTCATGGATAGAACCAACATTTTGTCTGTGCAAAACTAGGGCCCTGAACAGGATAAACACTAACCCTACTAGACATATCTGCAAAGCGGGGTGGCATGGGTGGGTTTAAGATATCTGCAGCTAGATAGAGTCTCTACTAGATAATGCTTTACCGAAGATAAGTAACTTGGTCATCTGACAGACTTCTAGCTGCAGATTCCTTATCTTTGAATAGATATCCAAGCCACAACCTTCTGGCGGATACCTTCCACTACAATAAAAAGTCCAGTAGGACTGAACGGGCAAAGTGTCTGTTTCTCCGTACCTGATTGGCCAGGCAGTAATGTTTTGCAAACATGTGCAAAGATGCCCACGTTGCCGCCTGACAAATCTCCAGGACTGGAACACCCCAAGCTAGCTCAGTGGTAGCAGCTTTGCCCCTGGCAGAATGAGCCCTCGGGAAGCTGCTTCCTGGCCAATGCATGGCAGATCTTGATGCAGAGAACAACCCAGAGCAAAATGGTTAGCTTCTGCACTGCCTGACCCTTCTTTGCTCCAACGTACCCCACAAAGAGTTAGTCATCCACCCGGAACTCTTTTGTGCGGTCAAGGTGTAGTAGAGTCGCTCCTCTTCCTTAGAGGGATGCAGTGGAGCAAAGAAGGTGGGCAGGGTGATGTTCTGACCCAGATGAAATGGGGTCATCACCCTGGGGAGGAAAGAGGCACAAGTTCCAAGTACCACCTTGTCTGGATAGATAGTGACATACGGTGGCTTTGATGACAGAGCTTGCATCTCACTCACCCTCCTGGCAGATGTTATTGCCACTAAGAAGGCTGTATTGATGGTGAGCAGCCGGAGGGGACAGTTGTGCGAAGGAAAGAAGGGAGCGCACATCAGAAACGTGTGGACCAGATTTAAGTCCCATTGGGGCATAACAAAGGGCGTAGTGGAAAACATATGTACAAGCCCTTTGAGGAATCTATGTTCAATGGGGATTTAAACAGAGAAGGCTGATTAGGCAGCCGAAGAAATGACGATAAGGCAGAAAGATAGCCCTTGAGAGTCCCCAAGGCAGAACTCTGCTGGGTAAGGGAAATTATGAAGAGAAGAGGATCAATAGACCTTTCTGTACAATAATACACAAAGCCTTTCCAACAGCAGGTGTATACTGTTTTAGTAGAGGGATGCCTGGCTGCCAAAATAACTTTACAGACTTCAGGAGGAAGGTCAAAAGCCATCAACTGCCACTGCTCAATCTCCATGCATGAAGGCGCAGAGTTGACAGGTTCGGGTGGAGAACCCTCCCCTGCTGCTGCGACAGAAGATCCTGCCGAAGGGGCACCCTGATCGGAGGACTGATGCTGATTTTGAGAAGCTTGAGATAACAGACTCCCCACCCTGGCATTCAGAGAACCTGCCAGTTGTTGAACCACCAGGGTTATGCCCTGCTGTTCCAGCCATGTCCAGAGACGTAGAGCCTCTTGACAAAGGGTCCACGACCCCACAACTCCCTACTTGTTGCAGTACTGCATCGCGGTGGTGTTGTCCATGAACACCTGCACTAACTTCCCTTTCACAATAGGAAGAAATGCTTTCAATGCCAGTCGGATTGCCTGGAGTTCCAGCAAGTTGATATGGAGTCCGGATTCTATCGGAGACCAGAGGACTCTGATCTCCGCCTCTCCAAGATGTCCTCCCCATCCAAGAAGTGACGCATCTGGGGAAGTGAGAGGAATCTGCCACTGACCCAACCGCAGTCCACTAACCACCACTGCAGGTCCTTCGCAGTTCCCTCAGAGATCTGAACTATGTCTGTAAGACTTCCCTGATGCTGTGTCCACTGGAACTTCAGCTCCCATTGCAGAGCCCTCATATATCATCCGGCATGTTTGACTAGTAGGATGCAGGAAGCCATGAGTCCCAACAGCCTTAGAGTCTGTTTCACCGAAATCCAGGATAGAGGCCGAAACATCAGTATCATAACCTGAATATCCTAGACTCGCTGCAGGGGAGGATAAACCCAAAACTGCACTGTGTCCAGAACAGCCCCGATGAAAGGGAGCTTCTGAAAGGGAGTCAGGTGTGACTTCGGCACGTTTATAGTGAACCCCAGCGAATGCAGGAGGTCCGTCATAGCCGGAAGGTGGGTGATGGGAGCCTGGGGCGTAGGAGACTTCGAAAGCCAGTCGTTGAGATAGTGGAAGACTGAAATCCCAATCCTGCACAGATGAGCTGCTACCACCGCAATCACCTTGGTGAACACAGAAGGGGCACTGGTGAGATCGAAGAGGAGCACGTTAAACCGAAAATTATTGTGGCCCACCTCGAACCGCAAATAACGCCTGTGGGCGGACAGGATGGGGATGTGAAAATACACATCCTACCAGCCAATGCTGCCAACCAGTCTCCTTGGCCTAGGGCAGACAAGACCTGGGCAAAGAGAGCATCTTGAATTTCTCCTTTTAAGGGACAGGCTCTTCGCCCTGTCCCTTAAATCCAGGACAGGGCGAAGAGCCTTGTTCTTTTTGGAATCAGAAAATAGCAGGAATAACAACCACTGCCTACTTCTGACATCAGGACCCTTTCTATGGCTCCTCTGGCCAAGAGAGCCATAACTTCCTTGCAGAGCAAGATTAAATGATCCTCCATCAGCCATTCTTTCAATGGAGAGAATGACTGGAAGGGGAGGGAATAGCCTTTCTGTATGATCTGCAAGACCCATTTGTTCGATGTTATGGACTGCCAGTAAGGGAGGTGAAATATAATCGTCCCTCTAACTGGACGAGCATGGTCTTGCAGAACCATACCAGGAGGGCTTGGGCTTTGCGGAAGAGGGGGACTGGGAGGTGGCCGACCTCTGGCTAGACCATCCGGGTCTGAAGGTACCACGACCTCGCACTGGATGCTTTGAAGATGTAGGGCGGGGACTGACCTGTGGGTGGCGTGGTACCCCACCCCTCCGGAAGCCTCAAAAAGGGTGAAAGGCAGACTGCTGGTGAGCGGGTGCTGAGAGGCCCAATGATCTGGCAGTAGCTCGAGAGTCCTTAAACCTCTCAAGCCCAGAGTCTGCCTTTTTTCCAAAAAGACGTGAGCCAACGAATGGCAGGTCCATCAGATTTGCCTGGACATCCCCTGAAAAGCCAGCGGTACGAAGCTAGGTGTGGCGACGAAGGTCCATTGTCGATGAAATTGTCCTGCCCAGCGAGTCGCTCATGTCCAAACCACACCGAATTGTAGACTTGGCTGCATCTCTCTCATTCTTGACAGCCTGAGTGAAAATGTCCCGTATGCCCTCTGGGACCTGGGACAGCACCTGTGCCACTGTATCCCATAAAGTATGGGAAAAACAGCCCAATAGGCATGAGGTGCTTACGGACCTCAATGCCAGGCTAGAGGAAGAAAACATCTTCTTCCCAAGTTGGTCCAGCCTCTTGGAGTCCCTATCTGGGGGAGCGGAGGGGAAGGCACCATGTGAAGTGGAGACTTGGACCACCAACTTCTCCACGGTGGGGTGTTGGGTGAAGAAACTATGATCGGTAGGAGCTGGTCAAAGGTAGTGGCCAATTGTCCTATTTACAGGAGCGCCTGTGCTGGGTTTCGACCACTTCCCCAGTAGGACATCAGTAAGGGCCTCATTAAAGGGTAACATGGGCTCTGATGTAGCAACCCCGGCTGAAGCACCTCTGTCAGGATATTAGTCCTGACCTGCACCGTAGGCAAGTCTAGGTCCAAGACCTCAGTTTCCCTATGCACCACCATGGCATAAGCACAGACACAAAAAATCTTTGACAAAATGGTCGGAAAAAGACCTGCCAAAAAAGGCAGAGGGTTGCTCGATCCAGGACCTGGTCTTAACCGGTGTGGTAGGAAAAGAACTGACGTACATGCACCGTGGTGGTGCCTTTATAGGCGACCGTGATGGCTCCAATGATGCTGACGAAGCTACACTGAGCTGAACAACGCCAGCCGTCGGCGCTCGCAGGGTACTGCTCAGCAAACAATTCCAGATTCGAAGCGGACACCAGGGCATTCAAAGGTAAGGGATCTGCAGCTAGAAGTCTCTACCAGATTCTTATTTTCCGGAGAGACTTCTTCTCTGGCACACAGTATTAGAACAAAACCCAGATTCATTCAGAAAACTGACAAAGCTGGGAGTGGAGATTCAAATTGGTGTTGGAGCTCGCAGAAAGAAAGGAGCTCATGTCAGAGTGTGGGAGTAGCGCTTATATGCGGCTTTGCCTAGTCACTTCAAGGGTGGTTATGCGCGGGATAGCCTCTGTCTCTGAAACACTTAGCAGAATTATTCAAGTAGAGTAATTTCTCCTTATCCTCAAACATTCTCCATATGGAATGCTCAATTTTAAACATGGTTGATGGAAGCTGCACACATGGGCAGGGCCCTTCTGTTGTATTCCCATCAAATCACAGTCTGTCTGACAGATCTGACAGGCTGACATATAGCATTTGTGACAAACCTCTAAGGAGGGACACAGAGTGCTAAAACAATGTGTACATCTGCTGTTTCGTTGTGGAAAGTTCAGAGACATCTGTCTTTGAGGTTGTTGTGGATACAAAGACTACCTCAGACTGGATTTTGGTCGATAGATGTGTGAGGAGACACCAAGACTACCATAGTATCCCCGCACACATCCCCATCTTTGGAGCCCAGGTTCAGTGCAGCCGAAGATTTCGGCCATCTTGAAAATGCCCTATGTGGATAGGGTTAGCCCTGGGAAGCCTTACTCAATTGGTAAGAACAACCCAAGTGGTTATTTCCACCCACAAGCTTGTGCCAGGTACAGATGTGGCACTTTCAGGCACCAATTTCAGAACACTTCTAAACCTGCGGAAGAGACCAGATAAGAGCCTAAAAGACTGCTCTCTGTCTTGTACCCAAGGACAAGGAAGCGTATTTGAAGGGTCATAATGTTGACTATTAGAGCTACAGGGACAAAATAAGCTACAACAGGCCTTTTTCTGCTACTACCCATCTGTCTAGTGATATCTGGACATGGACTGTACCTTCCTTTTGGTCTCTTCCTGTCACCCTATTGGTCCCTAATTGCATTCCCTGAGGTCCTGGGGGCTTTAAAGGCGTACTCATGTTGTGGACTGGGATTTAAAAACTAAAGATAGAATGTAAAATCTCGGACAAGGATGGACTAGGTTAGTGTATCTGACCTAGGCTCCAAGGTAGTCAGAGTCAAATTGCAGCTAAATTCTGTTTTACTGCAACCATTGACTATTATTGGCACTTTGGCCCTGTTTCTATGAAAAACTTTAAACAAAAACATATTGGGAGGTTCCTTTATTAGATTTGTCTCATTTTACTTGTGACATTTAGTCTATTTTTCTATTAAGTTCTGGGACTTTATTATTTTACTTTTTGACTATTGTTGTTTTTGTACTGATAAATACTTTAGGCATTGCATCTCAGTTAAGCCTCTCTGTTCTGTGCAATAGCTACCAAGGGAGGGCGCCTTTAGTGGTCGACCCTGACAAGGATTGTGATTATTTGAGATGGGTTGTCACACCCCTCAACTAATATGACAATTTTTTAAAGATGGCTTCAGCTTCACTATTGGTGAGAGGTTTACCCTTCGCTGCTGTTCCACTCTTATGCATTAGTTTCTTCACCATGTTAGAAATGATGGACTGATGGATGACTGCATGTGTAGTTATTTCACAGCAATTTTCAAAGTATACAACTTGCTACTTTTGAGCTTTTCTTATAAATTTAACTTCAAGTAGTGTGGCATGGTTGTATGACAGAACCACGTATAGCGGAACGACGCATGCCTTAACAATGTGGTCGGAACCACAACTGCATCTTTTCCAGGCATATCTTCACCTTGTATGCCTTTACAACGAGTTTCATTTGAAAAGCATGCTTAGTAAAGGAATATGTGGAAACGGCATGCGTGGTTCTGTCATACAAGAGAGGCCCAAAACTACCCCCACCCCTAATAAGAAACTACCCAGACACCCCCCACCCGCCCTGAGCCTAAAACCTTCCCCCACCCTAATAACTAAACCACCCTGACCCCCAATCCACCCTAAGCCCTGAAAAAAAAGGGGAAAAAAAAGCTACTATGACCCTCCCACCTCTGCCCCTAAAAACGAAACTACCTCGACAGCTCCACCCACCCCGTGTCCTAAAACCTTCCACCACCCCTAATAACTAAACTACCCTGGCCCCCACCCATCCTTAGCCCTAAAATAAAACAACCCCCAACCACCCTGCCACTAAAAACTGAACTACCCGACACCCCCACCCGAAGCACTTAAATAAAACAACCCTGACCCCACCACACTGCCCCTAAAAACTAAACTACCCAGACACCCCCACCTGCCTTGAACCCTAAAATGTGAAGACCTTTCCCCACCCCTAATAACTAAACTACCCCCACCCACCTACCCTAAGCCCAAAAAAAGAAATCTACCCTGACCCCCACCTCTAAAAACTAAAATACCCCGACACCCCCACCTGCGATTAGCCCTAAAAACGTCCCCACCCCTAATAAACTACCCCACTCACCCTAAGCACTAAATCCAACCCCACTTACATCACTGCGTCCTCTCCCGATCCTTCCTCCCCTCCTCCCGCCCTTTCTTAAACCCTCCCCTAAAAAATAAACTAACCCAACATCCACCATAAGCCCTATAAGGAAAATGTCACTTACCCAGTGTACATCTGTTCGTGGCATGAGTCGCTGCAGATTCACATGCTGTGCACAGTCCGCCGTCTGGTGTTGGGCTCGGAGTGTTACAAGTTGTTTTTCTTCGAAGAAGTCTTTTCGAGTCACGAGACCGAGGGACTCCTCCCCTTTCGGTTCCATTGCGCATGGGCGTCGACTCCATCTTAGATTGTTTTCCCCGCAGAGGGTGAGGTAGGAGTTGTGTATGCTAGTAATAGTGCCCATGCAATGGAATGAATACGTATGTACATAATAAAGGTTAAAGTAATATATTTACAAATGTACAATTGTTTAAGATCTACTTCTAAACGGCTACAGGCTCCCGGGGAGGCGGGTGGGCGCATGTGAATCTGCAGCGACTCATGCCACGAACAGATGTACACTGGGTAAGTGACATTTTCCGTTCAATGGCATGTGTAGCTGCAGATACACATGCTGTGCATAGACTAGTAAGCAGTTATCTCCCCAAAGCGGTGGTTCAGCCTGTAGGAGTTGAAGTAGTTTGAAATAATGTTCTTAGTACAGCCTGACCTACTGTGGCTTGTTGTGCAGTTAACACATCTACACAGTAGTGCTTGGTAAATGTATGAGGCGTAGACCATGTTGCTGCCTTACATATTTCGTTCATTGGAATATTTCCTAGAAAGGCCATGGTAGCCCCTTTCTTTCTGGTTGAGTGTGCCTTTGGTGTAATAGGCAGCTCTCTCTTTGCTTTAAGATAGAAGGTTTGAATACACTTAACTATCCACCTGGCAATGCCTTGTTTTGAAATTGGATTTCCTGTATGAGGTTTTTGAAAGGCAATAAATAGTGGTTTTGTCTTCCTAATTTGTTTTGTTCTGTCAATGTAGTACATTAGTGCTCTCTTGATGTCTAATGTATGTAGTGCTCTTTCAGCTACCGAATCTGGCTGTGGGAAGAACACTGGTAATTCTACTGTTTGATTTAAGTGGAATGGTGTGATAACCTTTGGTAAGAATTTTGGATTTGTTCTTAGAACTACCTTATTCTTGTGTATTTGAATAAATGGTTCTTGTATGGTAAATGCCTGAATCTCACTCACTCTTCTTAGAGATGTGATGGCAATGAGAAATGCAACTTTCCACGTTAAGTATTACATTTCACAAGAATGCATGGGTTCGAAAGGTGGACCCATGAGCCGTGTTAAGACAATGTTGAGGTTCCATGAAGGAATAGGTGGTGTCCTTGGTGGTATAATTCTCTTTAGGCCTTCCATAAACGCTTTAATGACAGGTATTCTAAATAGGGAAGTTGAATGAGTAATCTGCAGGTAAGCAGACATTGCGGTGAGATGTATCTTTATGGAAGAGAAAGCTAGATTTGATTTTTGCAAATGTAGTAAATATCCTACTACATCTTTTGGAGATGCGTGCAATGGTTGAATTTGATTATTATGGCAGTAACAAACAAATCTTTTCCATTTATTTGCATAGCAGTGTCTCGGGGAAGGTTTTCTAGCTTGTTTTATGACCTCCATACACTCTTGTGTGAGGTCTAAGTGTCCAAATTCTAGGATTTCAGGAGCCAAATTGCTAGATTCAGCGATGCTGGGTTTGGATGCCTGATTTGTTGTTTGTGTTGTGTTAACAGATCTGGTCTGTTGGGTAGCTTGACATGAGGTACTACTGACAGGTCTAGTAGTGTTGTATACCAAGGTCGTCTTGCCCATGTTGGTGCTATTAGTATGAGTTTGAGTTTGTTTTGACTCAATCTGTTTACTAGATATGGAAGGAGAGGGGGAAAAGCGTACGCAAATATCCCTGACCAATTCATCCATAGAGCATTGCCTTGGGATTGATGGTGTGGGAACCTGGATGCAAAGTTTTGGCATTTTGCGTTTTCTTTTGTTGCAAATAGATCTATTTGAGGTGTTCCCCAAATTTGAAAGTAAGTGTTCAGTATTTGGGGGTGAATTTCCCATTCGTGGACTTGTTGGTGATCCCGAGAGAGATTGTCTGCTAGCTGGTTCTGGATCCCTGGAATAAATTGTGCTATTAGGCGAATGTGGTTGTGAATTGCCCAATGCCATATTTTTTGTGTTAGGAGACACAACTGTGTCGAGTGTGTCCCCCCCTGTTTGTTTAAATAATACATTGTTGTCATGTTGTCTGTTTTGACAAGAATGTATTTGTGGGTTATCATGGGTTGAAATGCTTTCAACGCTAGAAATACTGCTAACAGTTCTAAGTGATTTATGTGAAACTTCTTTTGATGCATGTCCCATTGTCCTTGGATGCTGTGTTGATTGAGGTGTGCTCCCCACCCTGTCATGGAAGCATCTGTTGTTATGACGTATTGTGGCACTGGGTCTTGGAAAGGCCGCCCTTTGTTTAAATTTGTACTGTTCCACCATAGAAGCGAGATGTATGTTTGGCGGTCTATCAACACCAGATCTAGAAGTTGACCCTGTGCATGTGACCATTGTGATGCTAGGCATTGTTGTAAGGGCCGCATGTGCAATCTTGCGTTTGGGACAATGGCTATGCATGAAGACATCATTGCCTAGGAGTTTTAATACCATTTTTGCTTGTATCTTTTGTGTTGGATACATGGCCTGTATCACCTTGTGACATGGTTGAACCCTTTGTGGACTTGGGGTGGCTATCCCTTCTGTTGTGTTGATTGTCGCTCCTAAGTATTGCTGTGTTTGACACGGCAAGAGGTGTGACTTTGCATAGTTGATGGAGAAACACAGCTTGTGAAGGGTCTGTATGACATACTTTGTGTGACGTGAACACCTTGTTAGCGTGTTGGTCTTGATTAACCAGTCGTCTAAGTAAGGGAACACGTGTATTTGCTGCCTTCTGATATGTGCAGCTACTACTGCCAGGCATTTTGTAAAGACTCTTGGCGCAGTTGTTATTCCGAATGGCAACACTTTGAATTGGTAATGTATTCCTTTGAATACGAACCTTAGGTATTTCCTGTGGGAAGGATGTATCGGTATGTGGAAATACGCATCCTTTAGGTCTAATGTTGTCAGGTAGTCTTGCTGTTTGAGCAGTGGGATAACGTCTTGTAATGTGACCGTGTGAAAGTGGTCTGATTTGATGTAGGTATTTAGTGTTCTGAGATCTAGTATTGGTCTCAGAGTTTTGTCCTTCTTTGGTATTAGAAAATACAGTGAGTAAACTCCTGTGTTTTTCTGTAGGCTTGGTACTAATTCTATTGCATCCTTTTGTAGTAATGCTTGAACTTCTAGTCCTAGAAGATCTATATGCTGTTTTGACATATTGTGTGTTTTCGGTGGGACGTTTGGAGGGAATTTGTGAAATTCTATGCAATAGCCATGTTGGATAATTGCTAAGACCCAAGTGTCTGTTGTTATTTCTTCCCAAGATTCGTAGAATTGGCTTAGTCTTCCCCCCACTGGTGTTGTGTGGTGGGGTTGTGTGACTTGTGAGTCACTGTTTATTTTGAGGGGTTTTGGGACCCTGAAATTTTCCCTGACTTCTTGGGAATTGGCCTCCTCTATATTGTCCCCGAAAACCTCCCCTTTGATATTGACCCTGGTAGGTAGGTGGTCTTGTCTGTGAAGTGTTGGTTTCTGTGGGTTGACTCCGAAACCCTCCCCTAAAAGGTGTCTTCCGAAATGTGCCTCTGCTCTGCGGGGAGTAGAGTGCGCCCATGGCTTTGGCTGTATCGGTGTCCTTTTTTAGTTTTTCAATGGCAGTGTCTACCTCCGGCCCAAACAATTGCTGTTCATTAAACGGCATATTGAGCACAGCCTGTTGGATTTCGGGTTTGAACCCAGAAGTGCGCAGCCAAGCGTGCCTCCGTATTGTGACTGCAGTGTTTATTGTCCTTGCAGCTGTATCAGCTGCATCCATGGAAGACCGTATCTGATTGTTAGAGATACTTTGTCCCTCTTCCACCACTTGTTGCGCTCTTTTTTGGAACTCCTTGGGAAGGTGTTCGATGAGATGTTGCATTTCATCCCAATGAGCCCTGTCGTATCTTGCCAAGAGTGCTTGCGAGTTGGCGATACGCCACCGATTTGCTGCTTGTGCTGCAACTCTTTTTCCTGCTGCATCAAATTTGCGGCTCTCCTTGTCTGGAGGTGGTGCGTCGCCTGATGTCTGCGAGTTGGCTCTTTTACGAGCTGCCCCCACAACTACTGAGTCCGGTGTTAGTTGTGTTGTAATAAATATTGGGTCTGTGGGAGGTGCCTTATATTTTTTCTCCACCCTTGGAGTTATGGCTCTGCCTTTAACTGGCTCCTGAAATATTTGTTTTGAGTGCCTTAGCATTCCTGGGAGCATGGGAAGGCTTTGATACTGGCTATGGGTGGAGGACAGGGTGTTAAAGAGAAAGTCATCCTCAATAGGTTCCGAATGTAGTGAGACATTGTGGAATTCGGCTGCCCTTGCGACCACCTGTGCATATGATGTACTGTCCTCAGGTGGTGACGGTTTAGTTGGATACGAGTCTGGACTATTGTCAGACACTGGGGCGTCGTAGAGGTCCCATGCATCGGGATCATCCTGGCTCATTGTGGTATGAGCTGGTGAGTGCGTTAGTGGTGGAGTTTGCGCCGGTGATGCATGTGTTGATTGTGGTGGAGAAGGTGGTGGTGTTACTTTCTTTACCACCTTTGCTTGTGGTTGCTTGTCCCCTTGTTGGAAAACAAGTTTCCTTTTCATCCTGATTGGGGGAAGAGTGGTTATCTTCCCTGTGTCTTCCTGGATGTGAAGCCTCATTTGAGTGTAGTCAGTTTCTACAGTTTGAAGCTCTTCACCAAATCTATGCAATTGGGTGTTTAGTCCTTGTTCCTCTGTATAGGAACTAATTTTCGGTTCCGAGGCTTTTTTCGGTACCAAAACCTTTTCGGTAGGCTTTTCAGGCTCCGAAGAAGATTTCTTTGATTTCGGCGTGGTATCTCGGTGCCGAACATCTTCGGTGCCGCTGTCTCTGCGCCGAATTGTCTCTTCAAGATTCGGTGTCGATTTGTTCTAACTAACCCGATACCGAACGAAACAATACCGACGATTTTTTCCGAGATTCTAACTAACTTTCCGACCCGAAACACGGAGCGAAAAGGAACACGTCCGAACCCGATGGTGGAAAAAAAACAATCTAAGATGGAGTCGACGCCCATGCGCAATGGAACCGAAAGGGGAGGAGTCCCTCGGTCTCGTGACTCGAAAAGACTTCTTCGAAGAAAAATAACTTGTAACACTCCGAGCCCAACACCAGACGGCGGACTGTGCACAGCATGTGTATCTGCAGCTACACATGCCATCGAACAAATATATATATATATATATATATATATATATATATATATATATATATGGAAAATGTCACTTACCCAGTGTACATCTGTTCGTGGCATGTTCTGCTGCAGATTCACATGCTATGCACAGGTCCTGTCATCTAGTGTTGGGCTCGGAGTGTTACAAGTTGTTTTTCTTTGAAGAAGTCTTTTCGAGTCATGGGACCGAGTGACTCCTCCTTTTCGGCTCCATTGCGCATGGGCATCTAATCCATCTTAGATTGTTTTCCCGCAGAGGGTAAGGTAGGAGTGATAGAGTGCAAAGAAAGTGATGTCCATGTAATGGAATAGAGATGTATATACATATGTACAAATTTTAAATGCAACTTAAACGGCTACAGGCTCCCGGGGAGGAGGGAGGGCGCATGTGAATCTGCAGCGGAACATGCCACGAACAGATGTACACTGGGTAAGTGACATTTTCCGTTCAATGGCATGTGTAGCTTCAGATACACATGCTATGCATAGACTACAAAGCAGTAATCCTCCCCTAAGCGGTGGTCAGCCTGTAGGAGTTGGAGTTGTTTGAAATAATGTTCTTAGTACAGCCTGTCCTACCGTGGCCTGTTGTGTAGTAACACATCTACACAGTAATGCTTGGTAAATGTATGAGGTGTCGACCAAGTGGCTGCTTTACAAATTTCTGTCATTGGTATGTTTCCTAGAAATGCCATTGTTGCTCTTTTTTCCTAGTGGAATGTGCTTTTGGCGTAATTAGCAGTTGTCTTTTAGCCTTTAGGTAACAAGTTTGGATACATTTCACTATCCACTTGGCTATGCCTTGTTTTAATATAGGACTACCAGTATGGGGTTTTTGGAATGCGCCGAACAATTGTTTAGTTTTTCGAAATGATTTTGTTCTGTCGATGTAATACATTAAAGCTCTCTTAATAGCTAATGTATGTAGTGCTCTTTCTGTCACTGAGTCTGGCTGTGGGAAGAAGACTGGAAGGTTCACTGTTTGGTTTAAATGAAACGGTGAGATGACTTTAGGTAGAAATTTAGGGTTTGTGCGAAGTACAACCTTATGTTTGTGTACTTGTATAAAGGGTTGTTCAATAGTGAATGCTTGTATTTCACTAACTCTTCGTAATGAAGTGATTGCCACTAGAAATGCTACTTTCCAAGTTAGGAATTGAATCTGACAGGAGTGCATGGGTTCAAAGGGTGAACCCATGAGTCGTGTAAGTACAATGTTGATATTCCATGAGGGTACTGGTGGCATTCTTGGAGGTATGATTAGTTTTAGACCCTCCATGAAAGCTTTGATGATTGGCACTCTAAATAAAGATTTGGTTTGCTTATTTTGCAAATAAGCAGAAATTGCTGTGCGATGTATTTTGATGGATGAAAAAGCTAAATTTGCTTTTTGTAGGTGGAGTAAATAACTTACGATGTCTTGTATGGTCGCTTCTAATGGTGTTATGTGTTTTGCTTGACAGTAGAAAACAAATCTTTTCCATTTGTTAGCATAACACTGCCTGGTAGTAGGTTTTCTTGCCTGTTTAATGACCATACATTCTGGTGGAAGATTTAGATACCCAAACTCTAAGATTTCAGGAGCCAGATTGCCAGATTGAGCATTGCTGGATTGGAGTGTCTGATCTGCTGTTTGTTTTGTGTCAGCAGGTCTGGTCTGTTTGGGAGTTTGACGTGTGGTACTTTTGACAGGTCTAGCAGTGTGGTGTACCATGGTTGGCGTGCCCACGTTGGTGCTATAAGAATGAGTTTGAGTTTGTTTTGACGCAGTTTGTTGACCACAAATGGAATGAGTGGGAGAGGGGGAAAAGCCTAAGCAAATATCCCTGACCAGTTGATCCATAGAGCATTCCCCTTGGATAGAGGGTGTGGGTACCTGGACGCGAAGTTTAGGCATTTTGCGTTGTGGTTGGTGGCGAACAGATCTATGTCTGGTGTCCCCCACTGACGAAAGTATTTGTGAAGTACTTGGGGGTGAATTTCCCACTCGTGAGTTTGTTGGTGATCTCGACTGAGGTCGTCTGCTAACTGATTATGAATCCCTGGAATGTATTGAGCTACCAGGTGTATGTTGTGAAGTGCCCAATGCCACTGCAAATTGTTTGTGCTAGAATCAAAGTTGTGATGAGTGGGTTCCTCCTTATTTGTTTAAGTAGTACATTGTTGTCATATTGTCTGTTCTGACAAGAATGTGTTTGTGAGCAAGAAGAGGTTGAAAGGCTCTTAGTGCTAGGGACACTGCTAGCAGTTCTAAGTGATTTATGTGAAACTGTTTGTTTGTTGTCCCATTGTCCCTGAATATTGTGATTGTTGAGGTGTGCTCCACATCCAATCATTGATGCATCTGTTGTGTGGCTTGAGGCACAGGGTCTTGAAATGTCCGCCCTTTGTTTAAATTTGTGGAATTCCACCACTGAAGCGAGATGTGTGTTTGGTGGTCTATCAACACAAGATCTTGAAGTTGACCATGTGCCTGTGACCACTGTTTTGCAAGGCACTGTTGTAAGGGCCGCATGTTTAGTCTTGCATTGGGGACAATGGCGATGCATGATGCCATCATGCCCAACAGCTTTGTGACAAATTTGACTGTGTACTGTTGGTTTGGCTGGATTCGTGATAACATATTGTGGAATGATTGTACCCTTTGTGGACTTGGGCTTGCAAGTGCTGTTTGGGTATTTAATGTAGCTCCTAAATACTGTTGAATCTGTGCTGGTTGTAAGTGAGATTTTTGGTAGTTTATTGAGAACCCTAGGGTCTGTATTACATAACATGTATGGTGTTGATTAGCCAGTTGTCGAGATAAGGAAAGACATGGATATGTTACCTTCTGATGTAGGCTGCGACTACAGCAAGGCATTTCGTAAATACTCTGGGAGCTGTTGTTAGCACGAAAGGTAACACTTTGAACTGGTAATGTTTTCCTTGTATTACAAACCTGAGATATTTTCTGTGCGCTGGATGGATCGGTATGTGAAAATACGCATCTCTGAGATCCAGTGTTGCCATAAAATCTTGTTGTTGTAACAGTGGGACTACATCCTGTAGTGTTACCATGTGAAAGTGTTCTGATAGGATGCAAAGATTGAGAGTTCTGAGATCTATTATTGGTCTCAATGTTCCGTCTTTTTTGGGAATGAGGAAATACAAGGAGTAAACCCCTATTCCTTTTTGATGATATGGTACAAGCTCTATGGCTTGTTTGAGTAATAATGACTGTACCTCTACTTGCAACATTGAACTGTGTTGGGAGGAGAGTTTGTGTGGTTTTGGAGGTATATCTGGAGGAATGTGAGCAAATTCTATGCAGTAACCATGTTGGATAATGGATAAGACCCAATTGTCTGTTGTGATGGGTAACCAGTGTGTGTGGAACTTTTGCAGTCTTCCTCCCACAGGGAAAGTGTGGTGAGAGAAGATGTGTAGCAAGTCACTGCTTGGTGTGTGTGGTTTGCTTTGAGGGCTGATATTTTCCCCTAGTTCTGGGAAATTGTCCCCTGTGTGTTCCTCGAAACCCCCCTCTTTGGTACTGTGGCTGGTAAGACGGTTTGGATTGTGAGGTAGATGCCTCAGATGTTTGGGCTCTAAAACCTCCCCAATATTGAGGCTTTCGAAATGAGCCTCTGTATTGTGTTGAGTAAAGCACTCCCATAGCTTTAGCAGTGTCAGGGTCCTTTTTCATTTTTTCAATGGCTGTCTCAACCTGTGTGCCAAACAGCTGTTTTTCATTAAACGGCATGTTAAGAACAGCTTGCTGGATTTGAGGTTTAAAGCCTGACAACCTATGCCATGCGTGTCGTCTAATGGTGACTGCTGTATTGAAAGTTCTTGCGGCTGTGTCTGCGGAGTCTAACGCTGACCTGATTTGATTATTCGTAATGGCCTGCCCTTCCTCGACTATTTGCTGGGCTCTTTTCTGTTGATCCTTGGAGAGATGCTGGATGATGTCTCATCTCGTTCCAGTGGGCCCTATCGTATCTAGCCATTAGCGCTTGGGAATTGGCTATTCGCCATTGATTAGCCGCTTGTGATGCTACTCTTTTTACCAGCAGCATCAAATGTTTTGCTTTCTTTATCTGGTGGTGGTGCGTCACTAGACAACTGGGAGTTAGCCCTTTTCCTTGCTACGCTGACCACTACAGAATCTGGGGGTAGCTGTTGGGTAATAAAAGCTGGGTCAGAAGGAGGCAGCTTATATTTCTTTTCTACCCTAGGAGTGATTGCTCTTGCCTTAACTGGTTCCTGAAAGATTTGAT
Organism: Pleurodeles waltl; assembly: GCF_031143425.1. Lineage (NCBI taxonomy): Eukaryota > Metazoa > Chordata > Amphibia > Caudata > Salamandridae > Pleurodeles > Pleurodeles waltl. The sequence continues at coordinate 309,942,382 of NC_090449.1, read as the reverse complement.
GTGCATGTTTTACAATGCCAGGAAGCATGGGTAGACTTTGGTACGTGGTGTGAGTTGAGGACAACGTATTAAATAGAAAATCATCCTCAAGAGGTTCTGTGTGCATGGCTACCTTATGGTATGACGCTGCCCTAGCTAAAACCTGAGTGTATGAGGTGCTATCCTCTGGGGGTGATGGCTTTGACGGATAGCACTCTGGACTATTGTCTGAAATGGGATCATCATAAAGGTCCCATGGGTCGACATCATCTTGGTGTGACTCTGCAGAGTGTACTGGAGACTGTGCAGTGGGGGTAATAGGTGGAGAGACAGTTAGTTGAGGAGAAGGAGGAGGAGACTGGTGAGGTGTGAACTGAGGAGAGATTTTTTTCTGGGTTTTGGCACTTTAGCCGGTGGCTGGTCAGCGTCCAAATGTCCTTGAAAGGCCAGGTTCCTCTGTTTTTAGAGGAGGTGCAGTGAGGATCTTGCCAGGGTCTTTATGAATTTGAATTCTGGCCTGTTTTTCATCAAATTCCTCCATTTGACTAAGTTCCCCCGCAAATCTATGGCTTTCTTTCAATTGATTGGAAAGTCCATGCTCCTCTGTGTATATGGGTCTTTTTGGCTCCGAAGCTGGTTTCCTCGGGATCGAAAGGCCTGGAGTAGACGTTAGCCTCAGCTCTAAGAGGGATTTTCTAGCTTTGACTTGATGGGTCGGTGCTTGACTATTTCGGAGCCTGTGCTTCGGCTAGAGTCCCAAGGCTTCGATGGCGTGGCCTTTCTCGGTGCTGAAGTTGTTGCTTGGTCACATCAGTCTTTTTACAGGTGGAGCCATAGCCTTCCGGTAGTGGCGTCCCCGAGGCCTTGTGTTTGGGCTTGGATGGGACAGGGGCAGGCGTACTCACGTGTTGGCCCGCTGTGATTGGTCTGTCGTTGTCGGACTCATGCTCTGAGTCGGACCCCTGAACGGAGACTGCAGTGTGAATCATCTCCTCCTCTTCTGTGTTGAGGCGTTCAGTGCTACTCTACGACATTTCCAACCTTTGCGCTCTTCGGTCTCGTAGAGTCTTCTTCGCGCAGAAGGATCTGCAGGCCTCGCAAGTATCCTCTCAGTGGTCTGCAGATAGACACAGGTTACAGACTAAGATGTTGGTCCGTATACGGGAACTTGGCGTGGCAACGAGGGCAGAATCGGACGGGGTCCGGTCCATGAGGCTTCAACAAGGCTTTGGTCGGGCCGACCAGGCCCGAGTTGGACACGGATGCCCTGAAGGGCAAGTAGAGAACTGTATCCGCCGGTACCAAAGTGTCGATGATAGATGGTACGCGATCTAATTGATCGAAAACAATTCCGACGAATTTAGAAAGTTTGTAGTACTTTTCCGACTCGAACTACCGGAGCGAAAAGAAACACGTCCGAACCCGATAGCGGAAAGAAAATAATCTAAGATGGAGCTGAAGAGGAGGAGTCACTCGATCCTGTGACTCAAAAACACTTCTTTGAAGAAAAAGAACTTGTAACACTCCGAGCCCAACACTAGATGGCAGGACCTGTGCGTAGCATGTGTATCTGCAGCTACACATGCCATCGAACATATATTTACCCAAACTCCCACCATACCCCTAAAAGATATTTTCCCAGTCCCCCCACCCACCCCAAGCCCTAAAAACTAAACTTTTCCAAACACCCCCAATCTGCCCCCCCAAAAACATTCAGACCGCCCCACCAATCCTAACCCTTAATCCACCCCCACCACTAAAACCTACCCCTCAACCCTGCTCCAGCCCCACTTACCTCAGCGCACCCGCTCCTGAGCCCTCTGCCTTAACCACGCATATACGTAGTTTTGCGCATGTGTGTTTAAGGCAGAGAAAAAGGCATGAGCTGTTCCGGCAAGCGTTGTTCCGCTTGTGTAGGAAACGTTCACATTGTTTTCAACGCGTTCTTCAAAACCTTTCCTGTGCGGTATAGCTGTCCCTTCACGAGTGGATTGTTAGGCCACGGGCATAGCTTGCACTGGTGCAGCAGGATCAGGGACACAGAGGAACCATTTGACACAAATGAAATATGTTGTTCTGTATACAGTCTGTTCTGATTAACCCTCAGGTGTGAGCTGTCAATTTACTTAAGCTACTGCCTGTGAGGAAATACTGTAAATAAAAGCACAGACAGATTCCCCAAACTCAATGTTTTACATTTGCAGTGATAGTCACAATCAGAGAACAAATTCATGGCCGCTATTAGCCAGAAAGTTCAGTTTCCAAGTGTTTACTCAGACGGGGTAATACTTAATGGAAACTAAAGTTGATAAGACCTGGATCACATTTTGAAATCTTACATTTCTTACTTTGCCTTGAGCACCCGTTTTGAATGGGATGCTTGATTGTGAACTTTTGCTGACTATACGCCAGTCTCAGTAGGTGTGTCCCTTTATTTCTTTTTTTTAATAGCCATTCTGCACAGAACGCGCAATGCTGCACAGCTTGACCATAACATACGGGCAAAGCCGAAAGGTCCAATAGGCAGGACCTATTGGTTTTGCTAGGGCTTATTCTATAGTGGAACTAAATCAAGTAAACATCACAGCTCTTTACTATCAAAACAGGAAAGATTTCTCATGTAACTGGCAACTCAAAATAACTGTAATTCAGTGTCCCATTGGGCTAGCTACAAAAATCAGAAGAGTAGGAAGAGGGATGATGGTTTGGAGTAGGAAGGTGCATGTTGTCAGGCTGCTAAATAACTGAATGATTAATGCACTATCATCCATGCACAGGAATGTCATATTTCAGAGGGATCTGGGTTTTTTCGGCAGAACCATGTATGTACAGGAAGGCCAAAAAAACAAACAAGAGTCAAATGATTTCTCTGCATCCAGCTCCTGAAGAAGGACAGTTCAGAGCACTGCAAACAGTTGCCAGGATGTCACAATTCAACAATGCTTTTATCAGCTAAAATATAGCCACTTATGGAAACTGTTTTGGTCTAGATGAACTACTGATGTACCAATGTCAACATATTAGCAACGATACTGGCATTCATTATCCAACCCTGAATGACAAGAAAGGAGCAATTATCAGTTTAATTGTAGTCTTTGTTCTGTTTGCTCATAAGAATGGCTGTCCTAAAAATACTGGAGTTGAAAGCATTGTAATTTAACATCTCCGATCCCGGTGGAAGGGTTGGATGGGTCCCATGACTGACTAGGATTGGCGAGATGCCTTGATGGCCCTTCCAGAGCTTACTATTCCATCTCGACTGCAGGTGGTTCAAACATGTCTTGATTCTGCCTACCTCTCTCCCATCCTAATGTACCGGGCGGGCCTATGCCCCAACCCTCCTGCCCCTGATAGACTTGATCTGGCAGATTTTTATCATATGCGCTTGTTCTGTGGTGACGAACTATTAGACCAGTGTGACCCGCAATTTATCAGATGTTCTTGGGTAGGAGGTTTCTCTTTCCCCCTTGTTGATACCGTTTAGTGTAATTTAAGGCTCTGGGGGCATGATCGCTGACCGATCGATCCTGGGTATGGCCCTCCTAGTTGCTCAAAAAGTTACTGCTGCATGCTGGATGTATCCAGCTCCCCCTACCCTGTTGGAATGGAGACGAGGGGTGGGTTGGTGTGCGCAACAGGAACAAGTGGTCTACAAAGCCAGGGGATGCACCCATAAACATAGGCTGTTTGGGGGAAGTGGCTGGGTCAAGTTGTTTGAGAGTGCAACGGCTATACAATCTTGGACAAGGTCTATTATAATTCTGCTGTTTCACTCGAGTAGATGATTTATACAATTGCAACCTATTCTTTGGAATGTGATATATGTGTCAACCGTGCATCTTTGCCACTTGTTGTGGGTTGAAATCAATAAAATCTGCTTATATTTTTTTTAAAAACTTTATAATTTTGGAACTACATAAATATCGTGTCTTTTAAAAAGTCAGCAGGTATGCCTGTATAATCCATTGTGTTCCCCATGTGTCACTCATTATCTACTGTATTTCATCATACTGGACTGCTTTCTCTAGATTTGCTTTGTTGCAGAGGGATCGAAGACTTATATTTCAGCAAAAATGTATCACAGTGCCCACGTTTGAGCAGCATATCAAGCATATTGTTTGATATAAAAAGTCTGCATTTCCTGAGCTATGCAGGCAGTACACCATTTTCAGTTTTTCATCCAAGCCCAAAAGGTCTGTAAGTTAGCTCCTTCCTGTATAGCATTAGATTAGAGGTACTCATATTTTTGGCCATTGTATTTCTCACCACATTCCCTGGTCTACTAATCAATGAGCTATTTTAGTTGTATCTTGCTTACTGTAAAACAGGAGGCGCTGGGTGAGGTGATAGGCAAGCGCGTTAGTATTTTCTGTCCAGCTGAATTTGGAGCTTTTGCAGCTCATTTTGGTGATCAATGAACGCTACTTAACTCCCTCTTCAAGCTATCAAGATCGGAAATTCCTTGATCATTCCCCTCAAGTAAAAAGGTCAACTTCAATTATTTTAGATGAGTGAAATAAGGTTAATGTTGCGCTGTTGTCAATTTGCCTCAAGGGGACTAAATGTTATCCTTTATATAAAGATAAGCAATGAAAAATAAGTCAGCTCGTTTTTCTGCAAGGAATACAAATCACTGTGTGGAGAACAACTTGGCTGTTTGAATTACGTAGTGGAAAACACTATGTTCTTGATTGCATTGCTGAGGCTTTGCCCTGATCACTCATTTAAGTCTACGATTAGACTGAAATTGCCTCCAACCACCATTGAAGGAGCCACAATCCACTATTCTTTCAATAAGGATGCCCTAACATTACAGAAGTGATGCCAACAACAAACAGAATGGAAGCATTCTCCGTCAAACCTATGACCACACATTCTAGGGACTAGGACAGCAACGCTCTATTTCCTACTTTCAGTTTGTGACGAGGTTACGAAAGAGCGCCATCATTTTGTATTATGGTGTAAATCACATTCTTCTTCGGTGAATCTTATCAAGGGGTATAAAATCACAATCTCTTCTAAAACATAACCCCTTTCTTCATTTTGCAGGACCTTTGCCTTTTCAGAGTTAAGAAGATTATTTTTTCTAGGAGTTAAACAGAGTTGCCTTGAACAATAGGGAATTCGGTCTTGGCCGGCATGGACATAGGATATTACGGAAACAGTGAGAAAGGAAAAAAGAAAAGAAAAAAAAAAAAAAATGAAAAAAGGAGAGAAGACTTCAATGGCTAATACAAAATCAAGGGGAGGGCTTTGAGCAACCCATACAGTGAAAAATGCGTTTGGCATGGCAAAACTGTAGGGGGAATGAGGTAACAAAGAAGTGCTGGACACGAAAGAATGGGTGGATGGAATAGGCACCCATCTATATGTAATCTTAGTTACAGAGTTTGGTCGATTTCTATTTTAAAGATTTATACAGCATATGGCTACCTAAATGGGGTCTCCCAGCACTACAGAAAAAAATTTATATCAGCAATCGCACCAATCACGGTCATTTTGTACAGCCAGGTCTTGAGTTGCCAAAAGAATATTGTATCAGTAGGGCCGAGATGAAGATGTAGGATGAGGAAGTTCCATAGTTTTGGTACCAGGTGTCTAAAGAAATGCCCTTCCTGTTTTGCGCAGCGTACCAGAGGTTCTTGAGCCAGTGTGAGATGGAACAGTGCAGAGATCTAGCACGGCAGTAGGAAATAACAAGGCACCTCAAATAATGTGGTGTTGATTGTGACAGCCTTCTGTAGGCAAAACATTGAGCCTTAAATTAAATGCACTTCATGATCAGCAGCCAATGCAGGCCCTTTAGCAGAGAAGAGACACAAGAGTACTTTGGCATATGGCCTGGAAGGCATTCAAGTGCATTTTGATTTGTTTGGAGTCTTTTAAGCAAATACCGAAATAATTCCTGATACAATACGCTGCCATAACCCAGATAAGAAGTGGTCAAAGCTTGTGCAGTGGTCTGTTCAGTAGAAATAGGCAGAAGCTAGATGATCTTCCTGCGGCTTCCTGACCAAATCAGCAGACACTGATTTGATAGTCTAACCTCAGTTCATTATCTACCATATTCCCAAATTATTCAGCACCTGTTTGGCTGCTGGAAGGGACCTAAGTAACTTCAGTCACCATGGTGGACCTAACAGTGACAGCTGGGTCCCAACTATGAGAACTAGCCTCTAGAACAAAATGTAAGTTGGAGGGTACTCTCTCTGAGCCCAGAGATAGAAGACTATCAAAGTGTCATCTGCGTAAGAGATTAGCAAAGGATGGACACAGACATTAAAAAGCATAGGGTTAAATGAGGAAACCTGTGGCACCCCAAAAGCTATAGAATAGGTAATGGAAGCAAATAGTAAGAAGCAAATTGACAAGACTGTTGCTCTGAGAATGGAGTAAACAAATGTGGTTGAGGAGGGGCCTTGCCGTTAAGACCACAGTTTTTGAGTCTCCTAAGGACTTGGAGTACCATGGTGTCAAAATGGCACTCAAATACAAAAGAATGAGTGGTGCAGTCTAACCCTATCCAAAGTTTCTTTGAGGTCTTTTGTGTTCTCAAGGAGAGTAGACTTAGTGTATGGCCTGGGTGAAAGTCAGATTGGGACGTGTGTAAGAGGTTGTGAAACTTAAGGTATTAAGAAAGTCATCTGTAGATGTGTTTTTCCAAAATAGTTATCTGACTGGGAAAAGGAAAAGAGATTGAGAGATCACTTTTCAGCACCGGCGCACCCAAAGTCGGCTTGGTTAGTAGAATTTTAACAAAAAATAGGGTCCAACATGTCTCCACTATATACATAGGTGTGGTGACTAATTGCAAGAGCTGGAGGGGATCGGGTCTTTGATGGCTGCAAGCAGCACAGCAGCTGAGATTTTCAAAATAGAGATTATGATCGCTCAGTAGGGTAAAGTTAGCATATTTAAGCAAGTAAGGGGGGGTGAGTGCACCTTAAAGCTCAGTACATCAAATGGCTTCAGGCCCGGTGGGTGACAGATACAAAAGCCCATCAAAAGACAATTTGCTGGAGACCAACAAAGAGAAAACAATACCCTCAAAATCAGGAACTAAGAGGGGTTCTGTAAAGTAGGAGTAGATGGTGTTAAAAATAAAACCACCCACCTCCTCTATGTTGTTGGTCACGCTTAATGGCACAGAACTGTTCAGGAAAGAAGAAATAATATCAAGCGTTAAACACTCCATAAGCCAAGCTTAGGTTATATTATGCATTAGAGAATTCAAGACACCTAAATTGTCCTTAACTAGAACATGGCAGTTAAGGCTAAAAAAAAGTGTCATCTTTGTGTTTATCTTTTGCCTGCTGTCAGTGTAAGGTGCGTAATCAACCAATCTATGCGTAAATTAAAATTACGGCACAAAAATAACCTAGACATGTCCAACAGTGAAAGGGGTGTATTGTAGAGTTTTTTTTATTTTTTTAAATACATTTATTTTAGTCCTTGGTCCCATTTGGAAGCATATAGGCTTGCTTTTGGCATGCGTCCATGTTTTCGTCTTATTTTTATGGGGAGTGTGGAAACAAAGTATGAGACATTTGCCTGAACAACTTCACCACTAGATGCTACAAAATGGTGGCCAAGAGCAGCGCCAAAAGATGGCCGTTTGCAAAAAAAAAAAAAAAAAAAAAAAAAAAAAAAAAACAACAACAACAACAACAAACGCACAGGATGACTGGGGAGACTGAAGTCAACTCAGTCATAATATAAAAGCACACTACAACTAAAACCAATAACATTTAAAGCAGTAACAAGCAAAAGCCTAGTGAACTAGTAAGGAACAAATATAAAAATGGAGTAAACCAGCCCAAAGTGCAAAGGGCGATAAGTACACAAACAAAATTAAAACTCAGAGAGAGGAAGTGTTTGCAAATCAAGCCCTAAAATTAGTTTAACCCACCTGATGCAATTAAAGTATCTCTATACATATATCACTTGTGGTCGAAATTCCATGTGATGGGAATAGTAAAAGTTGAAAATGGTGAGCTGCAAAACAAATGTGGGGACAATTTGTTTTTACACAGATTTGTAATGCTGTGCTTTTGTTCATCTCAAAGTACTGGAGGAGAGAACATACATACAGAGACTGCTAAATTAAATGAGCCCAAAAAAGTGATTATGGGTATTCGGTGAAGTAATGTATCAGACCAGACAACATACAAAAGGCTGACTTGAGGCCAAAAGGGACATACCAGTACTGTGGTGAGCATGTGTATCTATTATTGGCCAAATACAAATATTGAATGGATCGCTGTAGTGTACACCGCTTGAAGAACTGGCATACAAAAATAGAGGTCACCTCTATTTTTACATAGCTTTTGAGAAACGTAGGAGTACCATATGCTAGTGGAAGAGGACATATATTGAGGAACCTAGAAAGACAAAGTGGAGTAAGAGAGACAGAAAAAGTTAGGGAATACTGGGACCTCTGTATAGTCAAACAATGTAACCGACTGTGAAAAAGATAAGATAACCGGGATTCCTGAAACTGTGACTGGTGTGTGCCAGGAGGAAACACTTGTGCACACCATTTTTTTTTCAAAAATAGTTAAATTGTGGACTATTGAAAAAATAAAAGAATAATAATAAAAAGGATTAGATCTGAGAAATGGCAGTAACACCCACAATGGGTGAATGGCTGAGGCCTCAATAATTACAGTACATGAAAGCACCAACACCCATCTAAAGTAAGTAATACCCAAAGTGTTACCGTTATAAGAATACACCAATATCGCTAATAGGACCATCCTCTTTCTGGATTACATCAGCATGAAAACGTTTGACAGAATATGAAGAGGGCAAATCCTGTAGCCGAAAATGCTGACATTGTTGTTCAAAAGAGAATTTATGAGAAATATCACAAAGGGAAAGTACCTCGAAAATTCAGTTCAATTCTTAAATAAAACATGCAAAACTGCAAATGTCCATGATATTGATGTCGTATTATCAATCGATTGGCAACCAATATCCAGTCTTTAGTCTTCATTTCTTCTCCTTTAAAAACAGACAGTAACAACACAGCCAGCACCACCAACCGAACAAGGCTGAGCACTTTGTGGCTGATGACCCATTTCAGAACTTCGGAAAGGCAATGTTTAAGGTGGCTGCTCGCATATTTCCTACACCGGGGAGATGTATTGTGATTTATATGCTGCAAGTCAGAAGCCAGTGTGAAAATGCTTGAGCTTCCATTAGGAGGTCTCCGGATTTCATCTTCCCAGTTTGTCGGGAAACTGTACAGCATAGTGATTGTGTTTCCTGTTTGCACTAACGCAGATGAAGTGTCATGAAAGCATCTATTACCACTTATTGTTAATGAAGTATTTTCTGGAAAAATACTCTGCACTCCTTAATGGCCTTTTATGTACTCTTCGAGGAGTCTCCATTTGCTTACTTGAGAGTGCTGAATAATAATTTAGTCCCGAAGTCAATTTCTTTACCTGTGGAGTAGCGACCAGTTTTCTTTTATGTCTTTTTTTTAAAACACAAGTTTGCGAAAAAGATTAAAACTACAATTGTGTTTTACAGTGAAGTTTAATTCTGAACTGACAGTTTTAACAGAGTAAAGCACCAAGACACTTAGTCATTTTTTTAAAGATTTCTAACTAATAAAGTAGCGCTAGAAAGCACACATAGGAAGAAATATTCTAGGCCAGTGGTTCCCAACCAGTGATCCGGCGGTTCCCAGCAAGTGATGGACGGAATGCTGAACATTGTCAAACATTCACCCCCAGTACAGTGATCTGGGCCTAAATCCATCGTTTTTTTGCTGCCCATGACATTCCAGTTTGGACCCAGGCATATGCAAATCAGTCTTGACCCTGTTCCCCATGGGAACAATCCAGCCTGAAGTATAGCTATTGCTATGTAATAAAGTGTATATACATAAAGTGGCTAAATGTGCAATTGAACATTTTAAAAAGGTATCATAAATGCCAAGGAATTTTAAATAAGAGGCCAAAAATTAAATTAGTGTCCTCAGATTGACTCACTGGAGCAGTGCACGTGCATCAAACAGAATATAGTATGGCTTCAATCAAATTTAGAAAAAGCTCCAACCTTCCTATTACAATTTGTATTCTTTACATTTTATTTGTTTCCAAATTAAATAAAGTGTGTTATCTTTTGTGTATATATTTGATGGAATGTTTGTTTCTGTATTGTTCTGCAGTTAAAATCATCGCCAATGTTTAGACCGGGGTCCCTGGCTTCCAGTAATGACTGAGTGGGGGTCCCCGGATTCCAATAATGATTCAGTGGGAGGTCCCCGGGTTCCAGTAATGATCAAGTGCGGGTCCTCAGAAGTCATAAGTTTGGGAACTACTGTTCTAGGCAATGTGAAAGTAGTCAAGATTTCCGGACAGTGAAGACTGCTTTTATTCAGATATATGAAACAAAACATAAATATAAAATCACCAGTGCCTGGTAACACATGAAGATATCCTATGCATAGGACCTCTTGCACTTGGGAATTAGAGGAACGAGGCACTTAAGGAAAACGTTACTTACCTAGTAAGCATCTGTTTGTGGCATGTCGTGCTGTAGATTCACATGTTCTGCATACTCCTGCCATCTATTGTTGGATCTGGAGTGTTGCAAGTTGTTTTTCTTCGAAGAAGCACAAAGAAGTCACAGGATTGAGTCATTCTTTCTCGGTGATACTGCGATACTGGACTCTTTGTTAAATAGTTTTCCCGCAGGCGGGTGAGAAAAGGAATGTACAGGAAACAGAGAAAGGAGATGCCAAAGAAATGTAACTACATATGTACAAGTATATGCAAATATAAAGTAACTGGAACAGCCATAATCGTCCGAGGCGGTATGAGGGCGCATGTATATCTACATCACTACATGCCACAAATGATGCTTTCTGGGAGAGTAACATTTTCCGTTTGATGGCATGTGAGGCGGTAGATACATATGCTCTGCATAGACTGTAAAGCAGTCCCTCCATTAAAGCAGTGGCTAGTCTGTGGGAGTTGCGGTTGACTGGAAAAGAGTTCATAGCACAGCTTGACCTACATTGGCTTGCTGACGTACTAGTGCATCCACACAGTAATGCTGTGTAAATGTATGTTATGTAGACCATGTCGCTGCCTTACAAATGTCAGCTATCTGTATGTTTCCAGGGAAAGCCACAGTGGCTCCTTTTTCCCTAGTAGAATGTGCACTAGGAATAACAGGTAACTGTCTCTTTGCTTTAGCATAGCAAGTTTGAATAAATTTTACAATCCATCTAGCTATGCTGTTTTTAGATACTGGACTGCCTTTGTGAGGTAGTGAAAAAGCTCCAAAGAGCGGTTTGGGTTTCCTAAATGTCAATGTAAAACATAAGTGCTTGTTTAATCTCTAGAGTGTGGAGAACTCTTTCTGCAACCAAGTCAGGATGCCGAAAGAAAAAGGGAGCTCAATGGAATCGTTGATATGGAATTAGGAAACCACTTTAGGAAGGAACTTCTGGTTTGTACGAGCTTCCACCTTGTGTCTATGAACCTGGAAGAAATGTTCTTCCAAGGTTAGGGTCTGGAGCTCACTATCATGTGTGAGAGATATGATAGCGAATAAAAACGCCTCTTTCCAGGAAAGATATCGAAGAGGACATGAATGAAGTGGCGCAAAAGCAGGGCCATGAGCCTAGTAAGCACAATATTGAGGTTCCAGGATGGAGGAACTCTGGGTGGAATAACTCTTTTAAGGCCTTCCTTGAAATCTGTGATGACTGGGATTCTCAACAGGGAAGTATGTCTGTTCTGTAGATATGCAGCTATAGCTGTGAGATGTAAGCAAATGGAAGTGTAAGTTAAATTAGCTTTCTGTAAATGTAGCAAATAAACAAGGTCTTGGACAGTAGCTTTCATGGGTTTAATATGTTTGGGCTGGCAGTAGTATACAAAATGTTTCTATTTTGCAGCATAACATGCTCTGGTTGTAGGTCGACAAGCTTCCCTGAGAATGTCCATACATTCTACAGGCAATCCTAAGAAACCAAACTCTGACTTCAGGAGCCATATCACAAGGTTGAGTGACTTGGAGTCTGGATGTCTGATCTCTCCTTGATTTTGAGTGAGAAGGTACGGCCTGTTGGGGAGGTTCTAGTGGGGAATTACTGAGAGGTCCAGAAGTTTGGTGAACTATGGCGGACATGCCCAAGTAGGAGCTACAAGGATCATGGAGAGAGATGTCTGCCTGATTCTCCGAAACAGAAATGGAATGAGTGGGAGAGGTGGAAAGGCGTAAGCAAATATCACTGACCAGTTCATCCACAGAGCATTGCCCTTGAATAGAGGGTGCGGGTACCTGGAGGCAGAGCTTGGGCATTTTGCGTTTTCTGCTAGAGCAAAAGGGTCTATCTGAGGAGTGCCCCACTTTAATTATTATTTTTGAAAGACTTGCAGGTGCAGTTCCTATTAATGGACTTGTTGCTGCATCCTGCTGAGCAGGTCTGCAAAGTCGTTGTCCGCTCCTGGGAGACACTCTGCCACCAGGTGAATGTGGTGATAGGGATTCCACTTCCATACTGTCTGAGAGAGTTGTGACAATTGAGGGGGACCGTGTCCCCTCCCCGATCCGTACGTAATACATGGCTGTCATGTTGTCTGTGTGGACTAAAACAACCTTGTGAGATAAGTGATGAAGAAATTATTTCAAGGCTAGAAATACTGCCTGAAGCTCGAGGTTATTGATATGTAGGGATTGGTGACTTAGATCCCAAAGACCCTGTATTGTGAGGTGTTGAAGGTGAGCGCCCCAACCCATCAGTGATGTGTCTGTGGTCAGAATGACCGGAGGTACGGGGTACAGAAAAGGCAGCCCTTTTAACAGGTTGGTAGTGTTCCACCACTGCAGCGAGCGGTAAGTATGGTGGTCTAACAACAATAGATCTTCCAGGTGACCCTGTGACTGAGACCACTGACGAAACAGACACTGCTATAGAGTATGCATGTGGGGTCTGGCATGGGGAATGATGGCAATGCAGGAGGCCATCATCCCTAACAGGCGCATGATAGTCCTGACTATGTATGTACAATTCTTATCAAAAAAGGGGAGACAAGACTGAAAACTGTAAACCTGAGTCAGATTAGGGTAAACTAGCCCCAAATCTGCATTGAGAGCAGTTCCTAGATAGAGCTGTATCTGAAGAGGATGTATATGGGAATTTGACAAAGTTGATTGTGAATCCCAGTGTGTGAAACAGGTCCACTGTTATCCAAGTGTGACATTGGCACTGGGGTAGTGTGCTGGCCTTGATGAGCCAGTCGTCTATGTAAGAGAACACATGCATATTTGTTCAAGGTGTGCAGTGACTACTGCTAAGGACTTTGTGAAGACTCTGGGAGCAGTCGTGACTCCGAGAGCCAGGACTTTGCACTAGTAATGTTTGCCTGCAACTACGAATCTTAGGTATTTTCGATGTGCTGGGTGAATGGGGATATGGAAGTAGGTGTCCTTTAGATCTAGGGCCATCATAAAGTCGCCCTGCTGTAGAAGTGGAATAACGTCTTAAAGAGTAACCATAAGAAAGTGTTCTGAGAGGATGTAGTGGTTTAATGCTTTGAGGTCCAGAATAGGCCTGAGAGAGCTGTCTTTTTTGGGGATGAGGAAGTATAGGGAGTAGACTACTTATCTCTGGTGTTTTAAGGGGACAATCTTGATGGCCCCTTTGAGAAGAAGGGACTGAACTTTTTGTTTGAGAAATGTGCAATGCTTGTGGGATAGTCTGCAAGAGCCAGGGGAAATGTTTGGAGGATTGGTAATGAGCTCCAGACAATAACCATGTTGGATAATGGAAAGGACCCATTGGTCCATGGTGCTGTTGAACCATTCTGTATGAAAAGTTTTAAATAGTGCCCTGACAGATTTGGAGTGGGTGGGGGTGGGGGGGGCTGAATCCATAGTTCTTTTTTCATAAGCAAACAACCAATTCAACTGTTATTTTGAGAAGCACTTCTCAGAAAGGAAACTCTTCTATAATAAGTTCCACCAATAAACTAAAGCACCTGCCTGAGTAAATACAGACCATGCCCTCAGTCTTCTGGGATCAGAGTCCCCTGATTTTTCAGGGACATCTGAACTTGGCTCAAGCACAGTCTTACATGGTAGGAAGAGGAAACCACAGGATATTTTAGCAAAGGTATTTAAGGGCCTCAGTCAGCCTCCAGCTGGAGCAGTTAGGCAAACAAAATCACAAAGATATTTGAGGCGCTGGGTGTTGAAAGGTTTTCACAGAAACTAAAAGAATTGGCCCCGGAGAACAGGCTAGATTAAAAGAAAGTGTTTTAATTTGGTAAAGTTAGTCTCCATTCAAGCACCAGAGATACTGCCATGTTGGTAGGTTTGTAGTTTCTACATGTAAACAAGATACTACTGTGTTAATTACAATTTCAAATACGATTTTGGTGGGCTGACTGGTCCCACTTCACTTTATTTTTTCAACATGGCATGTAGGAAGGAGGAACAGGAACCTACGGATCCCAATTACTCACCCTGCTTTCACACTCTATCTTTAATATTTCAATAGTATTTAGTATTTCTGCTGAAGGTAAGAGAAATGACAGCATCTATTTCTCCAGAAAATTTGTTGTATACATTACTCTATACAGAAAAAGGGTCTTGGCTAGAAACTGGAATAGGACATAGGACTTTGATCATTTGAGTCCTATTATGTGAATGAACACTTTCAGACTATGGGACCAGTTGGGTCAAAACTCCCAGCAGTGTTTTCATTGCAAACTAGTTAAATAAGCTGAATTCTCCCAAACAATGGAACACCACTAAAAAGATTAGGGCAGTAAACAAAAAATCAAAGAAAACATACCAAGAGTCTGACGCTTTGAAGATCTCTGAGGTCTTTTCCACAAAGTCAAGGGAAAAACCCTTGGAAGGTCTTTCCACAGACTACAGGGAATTGTTACTCAAAGAACCAATTCAGCAGGAGCAAATGCTCCGATCCTATACAAAGACATTGATCACTTCCAGCATCTGTTTGAAACGTAAGGCTTCCTTCTCACAAGCAAACCTTTTACATACACGGACCACCGGCTATTTACTTACCGTGGGTGGCCAAGGGTGAGAGAGAGATAGAAGTATAAACGGGGGGTGAGAGAGCTCTTTGGCCACAACTAAATATGAAGATTTTACCATACTTTTTCCTTCGTATTGTCTTTTGCATACAAAGTTCTCTAGTGAACCTCGTCAGATCAATGCACACGCAGATACAGCTCTGCTCAGTATCGCTGGGACAGGTAAACAACCATTCACTTGTCTCAGATTTCTCACACAAAGAGCCTGTGCCAAGGTCTTACAATCTGCACTATCCATACCCAGATGTACATACAAAAACAACCCAAGCTGCTTGTCTCTCAAACTGACTTAAATTACATTTGGATCAAGCAGTTAGGCTAATATACAGAACACATTTTATTTGTGCCACATTATGCTAGAGCTCATCAGAATACCATAACTTATGCCCACTTCTTTGCACAGGGCAGTACCAATAAGAACTAAATGGATGTGAGTGTCTGAAAACCAGGACATATTGGAAATAACGTACAAATTGGAAGCAGATAAATTTAGACCGCAACATTGTCTAATAATTAGCACACAGGTGTAAAGTGGTTGCAGAAACACTCCATATGTCATGCACATATTTCATCTGCACTGGGGTGTTTTTTTTTGCATCTGCCATTGACAGTCTTTAATGACCACTGGGTCTAAAAGTATGCACTTTTACATCCAGTTTCCTGTCCTCACCTCTGTTGGGCCTCCAGATCTTCTCCATGCCATGCCTCATGAGGACAATTCGAGACAGCTCAGTGAATGACTCAATCACGTTGAAATTGCAAAGAGGGCTGACTTCAAAGAAGGTCATGCCGTTCTTCTCTGCATAGGCACGAGCCTGCTCTGTTGGGACCTGCCGCTTGAAAGCCAAGTGTAGCCGGTTTCCAACAAGAATCCGTGGTACCCCAGGTGCATGCTTTGTAGAAAATAACAAAATGTGTTAGATGTATACACAAAAGAGACAAGTGAATAGCAGTAATACTAAAAAGGTACGATTAAGGCACTTGCATGACGGTTTGGGGCCATGCCTTAACTCCTCTGCCCTTAGCCCCTTCAAATCATTAGTTACAAAACCTTTATTTCACCTACCTGCTTGTTTAGCACCTTTACTTAAATACACAACAAAATACTGCCAGCTGAAATGCTGCACCGTGACCATCACTTTTGTCCATTTTACAAGACCTACATCTATCTTTCCATTAACACTGTCATTATCCCCAGCTTCCCTCACAGGAACAACAAATCTTCTATTCCAGTTGGAAGTCAGTTCAATGTGTTTAGAAACCTTTCTCTGCAGGCCTACTTACCCTATTACCGATGATCATCAGTAAGTGATCTCTCGACCCTCTTTCATTAACTTCACCTTCACTTGAACAAGATTATTCCCTATATTATATTGATAGACCAGAGACATACTAAAACGTATATCTCCCCACACAAGATTCTGGTGCTTAGATCAATATGGCAATACTTTCCTTTAAAACATTAGATCGACTTCAGCAATTTTCAATAGATCACATCAACAGTGACCTAGAATCCATAACGCAGTAAGTAGCCAGTCAAGATAACAACATGACCCTACAACACCCCGAACAATTAGGTAGCACCCAGCCTGCAGTCTTCTCAATTCTATCCAATGAATGGCACCAACACAAATCGATCTTTGTTATAAAAATGCCCCCACACGTCTTTAAAAAAAACCTTCACACAGAACATGTATGGATAAATAACAGATGCAGAACCAAAACGCTCAGAAAAATAAATGGTATTTTGCTAAGAGTTGTGTTTCACTTTTTTTTGTTTTTTTCCATTTCACATAATTAATTCTGTACTTAACAGTTACTTTTATTTGCAGTACTTGCCTTTCAATTTCATGAGCAATACAAATAATTACATTAGACTGAAGACTAAGTTTGTTTTTCCCATATGTGCAACTTGTTATTTAGGCCAAGCTAGTAAGACAGCACAAACAGTCTGGTTGTCAAAGACGTTATGAGCTTATCAGCAACTTCCAGGAGCCTTAGAGCCCACCCATTGCTTGCCTTTGGTTGGCTTTATTGTCACTCAATTTCGAGCTTCTTACTTGATGGCTTTCTCTGTCCATCTTTTGTCTGTTCCTCCCCTGGAGGACATCCTTTTTACCATCCTCGTAACTGGTTGCCTTCTGTCCTTCCACTTCTCACTTTTAGTGAACTACTTTTTTCTTTTTGATTTAACGCTCAGAGTGCATATGTTCGCTCCCTGTTGTATTTCTTCACCCCCAGAAGCTCTGTGTTTGCTCTCACTCCCTTGTATTTCACCTCCTGTCCCTCTGTTCGTATCTCTCGTGTGCTTCTGCCCCCACTTTGCTGTCACCCTTGTGTGCTGTCTCCCTTGTATGCCATCTCCTTTATGTGCTTCTCCCCCTGCCCCTTTTCCCATCTTGCTCCCACTCCCCGTTGCTTCCCCCAACCAGCAGCACTGTCATCTAACCTTTTTTTGTCAATAATAGACAGCACTGGCATAAAGCATTGTTTTTTTTTACCAATGTTTTTCAAATTTGCCAAAACAAGCATTGGCAAAACCAATAGCTCCAAAACTATAGACCTGTGCTCTTAATACAAGCATGGAGGGCTCTTGAAGCTAGAAGACTGCTGGTTGGATAGGGAGCATCAATGCAAATGACAAATGCTCTTTGCAAACTAAGCCTATGATTTTTAGGTGTAGCAAAAACATAAAAGCAAGACTATTTAAAGTGCTTGTTTTGTTACTTAACTGTTGTGGAGGGATAGGCTGGCAACTCAATCTCTGGGCTTTTCTCATGTAATCATTTGATAGCACAAGGTTCTGTGGTGTGGCTTTTACGCTGGTCATGGTCAGTGAAACACAACAATGTAATTTATATGCGGAAAACATACTCATTGGTTCAAAGAAAAACTATGTTGTTAGGCACCTTTTATATGGCCCAACGAGCCTGATGAACTATCCTTCACAATTATTTATTTTTATTAGAAGTAATGTGTTCAGAAGAAATTTAGTAAGATAATGTTTGACTATACAAAACCAGTGGAAACCTTTCATTCGTTATATTTGTTTCAAGCAAAGTTCCCTGGTATAGGATTCAAAATCATATACCATTTGAATAATTTTTAAGCCCATCTTTACATTCAGTGACAATACAGAACTTTTGCAGAGAAGTTCTTAAAGCCTCTAATTTCAGCCATCTATTTCTTGTGCACATAAAACATGTGTGTGTCCTACCTCATCTATTTCCTTGATCCATCGGTCAATGCCATCAAAGGACCAACGATTGGTGATATCGTACACCAAAAGAATACCCTTAAAAAAAATGAAAAACAGGTTTAGCATTGCATTTTTACAAGGAAACCCATAAACTGATGAGCTTTACTGAAATAAAGTTGACAGCATCGCGATTCAAGCAAGAAGGGGTAACCTCTAGTTGAGTTGCTATTTACCTTCTCTTCTTAGCATCACTCATTTCCTCTGCAAGTTCCTAGGGTTTCACTCACAATTTTTCTCTCAGTCTCTGAAGGCATATGGTCAATGCTGTTACTGTAGTTGGTGAGCTGTTTTACTTAATTGTATGTTCAAAGTGTTTAAGGAAACGCTTACCACTTTACCTGTCCACTATTCGAGATTTGGTTACCTCCAAGACTTATTGCTGGATGGTTGAAACTGCCTTTTTATAATCATTCAATTTCAAGAGTGTTTGACATCTCTCTTTTGTTACCCACTTCAATTATTGACTGTACTGAAGGTTTGCTGACACAGGCAAAGCAATGCGATCAGATTTCTCATGTTCTCCATACGTGTCACAGTGTGTTGCTTCACTTTATAACTTTCTTTAAAGTCAGAGGATGTTTTTTACAGGGTGCTTTCCAGTCGCACCTGGCTTGCCTAGCAGAACAACTTAAGCTCTCAGGAGTTATACGATCTCTTAATGTTAAAGACCTCAGATCCCTCGACATGGCAACATTTAGAATGCCTACATTTGCATTTTGGGCATTTTCTTTACCTGGTATTGTCTTTGGAAGTCTCTACCTTTTGATAAGTACTGGCTGCCAAAGAATGTATCAAATCACACAAATAATTTTAGGATGCTTATCCGCCTGGCACTTTCTGAAAGGATGAAAAGATCGGAATGCAGCCAATTACCCTTGAGCACACAACTAGGAATTAAATTAAATCATTTGAAATCACAACTCAAAGTGCAAATACCCAGCTGGACAGCATCTATGTTTCCACTGATGGGTGCTGCACAAACTGTCGCTAGTATGTAGTCTGTAAGCTACCATTTCAGTAGCAATCACAAGGATGAATGACTTGCACAGAAGGCTCCTGTAAGTAGGTCCTTTGGCGAATGACCTGTAGAGAAGGATCCGTTCGGTAGATCCTTTGAACAATACTATGTGCATACAAACTTCACAAAAGATGCCCAATAAAACAGGAAGTGATCTCAATCACTTTTACGGAGTGAGATGTTTCCTTTTAGCCCGTCTTTCCAATGGCTATGCTTAGCACCGTTTTGAAATTTATGGATTAACTACCCAGTTATGAATGGTAGCCCCAAGGATGTGTAGGCTACAATGAGTTACAAGACCCACCGCCAACATCAAGGTCTTCAGATTAGACAAGTCTCCATCATACTTGGTGAGGGAGAAAATGAGATATGTGGGAACAGAAGGAGACTAGAAGGGTAGCGGGGTACTTGTGAACTTGGTTCAGATCAGGTTCTATCCTGACCAAACCCAGTAGAGTTCCCTTGGCCCTTAAGAAGCATAGGTATAAAAACTTACCATTCAATAGCAAAGAAGATAGATAAGGTTGCATCCCATGAAACTCCAATGAATTTACCCAGATGGAATGTGTTGGGAATGTAAAATTAGAAAGTAAATGCTGGAATTTAATTGGGTGCCCCTCAACATTTCTCTCGATAAAGACCATATAAGAAATCTGCAACCGTGTTTCATTGAAAACTATTTTTGTACAAATTATATGCAAAAATATTAAAACACTTAAAAAGGAGAGTGACAAGTTCAAATGAGTAAAGAATATAAAAGCATATTACATTAAGTCCCTTCTTACAGAGTCCTGGTTAGTAATCACTTGCACTGACATATGTGACATTATGAGGGGTGCATCATAGTTGTTGTATACCTGAAAGCAGGCAGCCAGGTGCCACTACAACAATTTCTGTTTATGAGATTCCATCAAGTTCTCACTCAGCAAGCCTAGTAAAAAGACAAGTGTTCTGAAAGTGGAACTGCTCCTCTCGCTTCCAGATAGCTAAAGCAACAGTTTTATAGTGATTCTCACAGAGATGGTGAGAAGCTGCCTAGGATTAGTGGGGTAACGTGAGAGAACTCCCAAGTATTATTTTAACATATTACACACTATCAGACCTCCGAATTCAAAATACACTTTGTCACAGATAAGAAAGATAAACGAGGGAATAATCAACAGTTGCAAATTAGTAACAAACAAGCCTAACAGAAATACCTGGCTGGTACACAATATAAAACAGATGACAAAGGGGGGGTGCAGACAACAGGTAATGGGATGCAAGGTCCTGTAGGAGTAAGGTTCGAGCGTGTTGTTCATCTTATTTATGTATATTCAAAAAGAGCTTTGCAGCCCGGTCACTGGAGGGCAGCAAACTCCTAGGGTATGTATTAAAGGCGAACATCCACCAAAATTATATTAATCACTATAGAGCATGTAACGTGCGCTTACAAAAACATAACTTCCCATAAGCTGCTTGCCTCATGGGTGCAAGCTATGTTTAAGAATGCACTTTATTAAAATAACTAAGAGGAATATGAACTAAAAGGCATCACCTTCACGAAAGCACTTTAAAAAGTGTTTTCACCTGCATTCCTCAAAGTACACTGAACTGGGTGATTGAGAACTAAAGTGTCTAATAAAGTTCAGCGTGGTCCGTACGAAGTTATAACCCCTTCACCCGGCAAAAGGTATTGGATCCTTCCAATGAAACACAGGACATATTCTCTTTGCCTTGCCCATGATAACCAACTAGTTTCCACAAAGCTGGCAGACCTTGCAAACTTAGGATATCGCAGAGTACCAAACATGAGCTGCATGACAAGCTAAGAGGTGGAAAGAAGGGGGAAGGAGGGGCAGCATCAGATCTGATAATATAACACAAGCTGCTTGGAAATACACTTATGGCAGTTCCAGGATAACAGCTGTGGTAACGTTTTAATAAGACTTTTAGAAAGAAAGAGGAGCTAAAGTAAAACACTGCGTAAACTTCAAGTCTGACTTTTGCACAGTGAACATATGTTAAAGAGCTTCATGAACACTGAGCAGGTGCAAACATGACAATGTAAGATGGACAGAGACGGAAGTGGATCAGAACAGGTGGCAATGCAAGCACTGCTCCAACATTTCAATTGTAACCCAACTAACAGCAGTGCAAGCCACACACACACAACAGCATGTGTGTCTCCTCCAGAAAAGCAGGTATAGCCCAGAGCACGTGTCACTCAAACACGAGTGTACAGCACAGGCGAGGTAGAGCACATGTGGTAGTAGAGCAAAGCAGCATGTCACTATGGATGTTTCATCCGATGCGCGCGTTTTGAAGATTTCTATGACTGATTGGACCAGTAGACATTGGTCTCAAAATTCATATAAAAAGAACAGATTTTGTGATCCATTCCAGCTTCTAATAAATCAATCCATGGGTGCGAGCAGGCTTTGGCACCATGTCCGGTTTGTGTGTAGTTATCATATTTCAGTGTATAATGCCCTACCTAGCAGAATTGCTGTAAAACTGATACACAATGATGCATTACGAATGTCTCCCTATTAGGAAACTTTGAGACACAACTCAAAAGTCTCAGCAAGAGGAGAACTACAAATCAGAACATTAAGGAACAGGTAAAACTGTTACAGTAGGGATAATAGACCATAAGGGGTGTTGTGTTTTAAGTGAATTAAATAAACTTCTGTTTAATTCTAAATAAATCCACAGGATGAACGACTGTTTCAGAATCACTACTGTGTTGCATAAAAAATGTACAGGGCCTACAAAGGAGAGTGGAGGCAACGGCCTCAGCACTAATGTTGTAGCACTAAGGATGCACCAGCGTGGAAGTGGATTCAAAGTGTTCCTTTGTCTACGACCCCGACGATCCTGTGCCCATGTTTGATCGGGCTGAATGTGCTGTGTAGAGAGTGCAGGATCCTGTTAGGCACTTAGCTTAGATCGAGGCTCATGAACAATCTTAGAACTTTGACACAAATGAAATAGAGAGATTGTGGTAGGCCAAAAGCCCACTCTACTAGAGGGAAGGCAGCTAGTGCAGCCTTGATGAGAAATGTCCCTTTGGCAGAAATATGCAAGGCTGCCACTTGGAAGTCAGTCCATACCTTTACTAAGCATTACTGCCTTGACACAGACGCTAGGGCAGATGCGCAGGTTGGACAGGCCTTGCTCAAGAATTTATTTGCATGATTCATGTTTTCTCAGTATTCTTCTGTCTACTCCACCGCGGTTATGGGGATGGGCTTGCTACTCTATTCAGTGCTTATGACTATACACGAAATCCCCTACGAGAGAAGGAATGGTTTCTTACCTGTAACTCCAGTTCTCTCGTAGGGGTATTTCCATGATAGTCATAAGCAACCCTCCCTCCTCCCCGGTGGAGTTGACATAGAACAAGTTACCATGAATATTATCGAGGTTGGTACTCCAACAAATGTTTTGTTCCTTCATGTCAGGGTACAAGCCTCCAAAAAGAACTGAGGCAGCTGCCTTTTGCTGTGCATGATGGGAAACAGGAAGACTTTACTTTCTTAAAGGCACAGCTCTATTTTCATTCTGTATAATGGCAGCCTATGGGCTACACTGCCCTGCATTGTTTTATTCTCATGAGAGGTGTAAATAAAATATGAGAATGTATTTGTTAATATATTTATAGAATAAATAGATGTTTAAATGTGAATTTACACTACAACTGTTTTTTCTTTTAACAATTTGGCCTGTGTAGCTGTTCACATAGGCTGCACATTGTTATTCTTAAGTGTTTTTTCACAGACCTTTTTTTTCAAAGGGCTGATAATTGCACTTAAGAATATACTTCACAACAGTGCTCCGGGGTCCCCGCAGGCGCGCGGAACTATTCAGTGCTTATGACTATCATGGAAATTCCCCTACGAGAGAATGCAGTGTACCCACATATTTAGCCACTAGAGGGGAGAGTACCCTACACGTTTTCAGGCCCAGCAGGTCTATTGCAGTAATATTACAAACAAGGCCCTTAAAAAACACAAAGTACTCCAAGCCGTAAAACAAAAGTTCCCCCCCATGAAAGCTTAAAAAGACATTGAATGGTGGGAGAGCTTACTATTTTGGGGTCCCCCACAACCTAGTGTGGGGGACCAAGAGATGGCCTAGACAGAAAGAGTGCGTCATGCTGAATGTTTTGATGGTGGTTCCATTGTCCTGGGACCACTACGCGGTAGGTTTTGGGCAAAAATGTTTTGTAAAAGGAATGCCCCGCGAAGCATTGTGGGGCGAATTTCAGAGTGCAGCGAATATCGTAGTATCTTGACTGTAATGCTCAGAACAGCCCCTATAGGGCACTACAATAAAAATAGCATTTGTAAGAAACATGGTCATGTAACCCTATTGTGTAGGAAAGTACCATCTTGCCTGGCATGTTACCCCCATATTTCACTGTATATATGTTGTTTTAGTTGTATGTGTCACTGGGACCCTGCCAGCCAGGGCCCCAGTGCTCATAAGTGTGCCCTGTATGTGTTACCTGTGTTATGACTAACTGTCTCACTGAGGCTCTGCTATCCAGAACCTCAGTGGTTATGCTCTCTCATTTCTTTCCAAATTGTCACTAATAGGCTAGTGACCAATTTCACCAATTTACATTGTCATACTGGAACACCCTTATAATTCCCTAGTATATGGTACTGAGGTACCCAGGGTATTGGGGTTCCAGGAGATCCCTATGGGCTGCAGCATTTCTTGTGCCACCCATAGGGAGCTCTGACAATTCTTACACAGGCCTGCCACTGCAGCCTGAGTGAAATAACGTCCACGTTATTTCACAGCCATTTACCACTGCACTTAAGTAACTTATAAGTCACCTATATGTCTAACCTTTACCTGGTAAAGGTTGGGTGCTAAGTTACTTGGTGTGTGGGCACCCTGGCACTAGCCAAGGTGCCCCCACATTGTTCAGGGCAAATTACACGCGTGCACTATACATAGGTCACTACCTATGTATAGCTTCACAATGGTAACTCCGAATATGGCCATGTAACATGTCTAAGATCATGGAATTGCCCCCCCCAATGCCATCCTGGCATTGGTGAGACAATCCCATGATCCCACGGGTCTCTAGCACAAACCTGGGTACTGCCAAACTACCTTTCCCAGGGTTTTACTGCAGCTGCTGCTGCTGCCAACCCCTCAGACAGGTTTCTGCCCTCCTGGGGTCCAGCCAGGCTTGGCCCAGGAAGGCAGAACAAAGAACTTCCTCAGAGAGAGGGTGTCACACCCTCTCCCTTTGGAATAAGGTGTCAGGACTGGGGAGGAGTAGCCTCCCCCAGCCTCTGGAAATGCTTTGATGGGCACAGATGGTGCCCATCTCTGCATAAGCCAGTCTACACCGGTTCAGGGATCCCCTAGCCCTGCTCTGGCGCGAAACTGGACAAAGGAAAGGGGAGTGACCACTCCCCTGACCTGCACCTCCCCTGGGAGGTGCCCAGAGCTCCTCCAGTGTGCTCCAGACCTCTGCCATCTTGGAAACAGAGGTGCTGCTGGCACACTGGACTGTTCTGAGTGGCCAGGGCCAGCAGGTGATGTCAGAGACTCCTTCTGATAGGCTCCTTCAGGTGTTGCTAGCCTATCCTCTCTCCTAAGTAGCCAAACCTCCTTTTCTGGCTATTTAGGGTCTCTGCTTTGGGGAATTCTTTAGATAACGAATGCAAGAGCTCATCAGAGTTCCGCTGCATCTCTCTCTTCACCTTCTGCCAAGGAATCAACTGCTGACCGCGCTGGAAGCCTGCAAAACTGCAACAAAGTAGCAAAGACGACCACTGCGACCTTGCAACGCTGATCCTGCCGCCTTCTCGACTGTTTTCCTGGTGGAGCATGCTGTGGGGGTAGTCTGCCTCCTCTCTACACTAGAAGCTCCAAAGAAATCTCCCGTGGGTCGACGGAATCTTCCCCCTGCAATCGCAGGCACCAAAGAACTGCATCACCGGTCCTCTGGGTCTCCTCTCAGCACGACGAGCGAGATCCCTTGAACTCAGCAACTCTGTCCAAGTGACTCCCACAGTCCAGTGACTCTTCAGTCCAAGTTTGGTGGAGGTAAGTCCTTGCCTCCACACGCTAGACTGCATTGCTGGGTACCGCGTGATTTGCAGCTGCTCCTGTGCACTCTTCCAGGATTTCCTTTGTGCACCGCCAAGCCTGGGTCCCGGCACTCTAACCTGCAGTGCACGACCTCCTGAGTTGTCCTTCGGCGTCGTGGGACCTTCCTTTGTGACTTCGGGTGAGCTCCGGTTCACTCCACTTCGTAGTGCCTGCTCCGGCACTTCTGCGGGTGCTCCATGCTTCTGAGTGGGCTCCTTGTCTTGCTGGGCGCCCCCTCTGTCTCCTCACGCAATTGGCGACATCCTGGTCCCTCCTGGGCCACAGCAGCATCCAAAAACCCTAACCGCGACCCTTGCAGCTAGCAAGGCTTGTTTGCGGTCTTTCTGCACGGAAACACCTCTGCACGACTCTTCACGATGTGGGACATCCATCCTCCAAAGGGGAAGTTTCTAGCCCTAGTCGTTCTTGCAGAATCCACAGCTTCTACCATCCGGTGGCAGCTTCTTTGCACCCACAGCTGGCATTTCCTGGGTATCTGCCCACTCCCGACTTGATCGTGACTCTTGGACTTGGTCCCCTTGTTCCACAGGTACTCTCGTCAGGAAATCCATCGTTGTTGCATTGCTGGTGTTGGTATTCCTTGCAGAATTCCCCTATCACGACTTGTGTGCTCTTTGGGGAACTTAGGTGCACTTTGCACCCACTTTTCAGGGTCTTGGGGTGGGCTATTTTTCTAACCCTCACTGTTTTCTTACAGTCCCACCGACCCTCTACAAGGTCACATAGGTTTGGGGTCCATTCGTGGTTCGCATTCCACTTCTAGAGTATATGGTT
This sequence comes from Pleurodeles waltl, assembly GCF_031143425.1. Lineage (NCBI taxonomy): Eukaryota > Metazoa > Chordata > Amphibia > Caudata > Salamandridae > Pleurodeles > Pleurodeles waltl. Next base: position 309,916,140 of record NC_090449.1, on the reverse strand, counting down.
TGTGTTGCCCCTATCCCTATGTGCCCCCATTGCATTCTATTGTGACTATACTTTGTTTGCACTGTTTTCTATTGCTATTACTGCATATTTTGGTATTGTGTACATATATCTTGTGTATATTTGCTATCCTCATACTGAGGGTACTCACTGAGATACTTTTGGCATATTGTCATAAAAATAAAGTACCTTTATTTTTAGTATATCTGTGTATTGTGTTTTCTTATGATATTGTGCATATGACACTAGTGGTACTGTAGGAGCTTCACTCGTCTCCTAGTTCAGCCTAAGCTGCTCTGCTAAGCTACCTTTTCTATCAGCCGAAGCTGCTAGACACCCCTCTACACTAATAAGGGATACCTGGTGCAAGGTGCAAGTACCCCTTGGTACCCACTACAAGCCAGGCCAGCCTCCTACATATAGTCAGCCCCTAAAGAGCATAACCACCTGAGAATGGCAGAATGTAAAGCAATGTAACCATATATTTAGCTCGTTGAAGGCGTAGTGCATTACACATTTTCAGGCCAAGCAAGCCTACTGCAACAACATTACAAACAAGGCCCTTAAAAACACAAAGTACTCCCAGCTGTAAAACAAAAGTTCCAGCTATGAGAGCTTAAAGAGACCTTGAATGGTGGGAGAGGTTACTATGTTGCCTACCCCCGAACCTAGTGTGGGGACCGAGAGATGACCTAGACAGAAAGAGTGACTCCTGCTGAATGGCTTGTTGGTGGTCCCATTGTCCTAGGACCACCACAGGCTGAGTTATGGGCCAAAATGTTTTCTACAAGAAATGCTCCACAAAGTATTATGGAGCGAGTTTCCAGAGTGCAGTGAATATTGTAGTATCAGCTCTCCCACTGTGCTGGGAGAGACGCATTGAGGATTTTTGTTTTTTTTCTGTTTAAAATGCGCCGGTTTTTGTATTTTTTAACTGCTAAACTTGTACATAAGTGGTATGCATGTAAAGCGCACCTCTGATCGAGGTCGTGCTATATGAAACTTCACATACGAAGTGGTACTCCTGTATAGTGCTCCTCTGATCAAGTTTGTGCTATATGAAACTTCCAAAGTAGTGTGCCACACTAAGGTATATGGCTGATCGTGCAATATACCATGTAACAGGGTCAGTCTCGAAGGCAGTAACAAAGGAGCCTCAGGGCAGGACAAACAAAAAGCATTTCCCTACAAAATCATGGGAATTTTGAAAGGATTGCATGGAACGAATGAACGTGATGGGAGTGAGATTGGCGTGGTGAAAGCCCACAGAAGTAGATTACAACATGTCGAAGACAGCACATGCGCGATGCCCAGGCTCGACCTAAAAATAAATAAATACACATGCCATCTTCATTTTGCTATGTATTTGCAATTCAAATATAACTCATGTAAGGACGATGAAGAGGTTTATTTTTCAAGCTAAGGAAAATATGTATTTAGTTTTTCTATGGCCAGATCTCGAGTTGTTTTGGGACACCTGGAACCGGATAGCCTTTAATATCATAGGCTAGTTCTTATTATTAAAATAATAATTGAACCTCAGTTTTTTGCTCCCTCTACAGCAACTACACAATTTCCACTACACTAGCCTCAGTGACTAAATTCCTTAGGACTGAGATCTACGTGCCTCTGCAGATCACGATTTGAATCCCTGCGTGGCCAATTCAGGCTTTGACACTTTTTAGGTTGATGAAATGCATCCACTAATTTTAGTGATACGAACACCTGTCAGTTCAGTTTTGCTAGAATTCAAAAAGTATCAGACTGTGTTCATGCAAAGACAGATGTCACCTCATTTTCAGGCCTGCAATTACATTTATGTATTTGCACTCAGTCATAGCACAACCACTGCACTCAATCTTGGCAAGCTATCCTTCTTGTCAACTAGATAAATAGCTTGGTGATTACTGCTCTGGAAAATGGAATCTCAGTGCAACCTGCAAATAAGTTTGGATTTATAGTAGGTCAACTAAATATTTCGGCCATTCAAGGTTGGTTAACTTACCAGCACTGAATTTAGTAACAATGACAAAACTAAAGTAGCAAGTTCCCCTACCTGAGCCCTGTTTATTAAGATGTTTAATAGAGTACTGCAGTTGGCGATTTGGTTACTTCAAGATGAACAAGTTACTTCGTACCCCACAAAGAGTTGGTCATCCACCCGGAACTCTGTTGTGCGGTCTAGATAGAACAACAACACTCTTTTTGGGTCCAGCGGGTGCGCCTCTTCTTTAGAGGGATGCAGTGGAGTCAAAAGGGTGGGCAGGGTGTTGTTCAGACCCGGGTGAACTGGGGTCACCACCTTAGTGAGGAAAGAGGCACGAGTTCTGAGCACCACCTCATCCAGAAACATGGTGAGATACGGCGGCTCAAACGAAAGCCAGCATCTCACTCACCCTCCTAGCATTGCCACTAAGAAGGCTGTCTTGATGGAAAGAAGCCAGGGGGGACAATTATGCAGTTGCTCAAAGGGAGCAGACATAAAAATGTGAGATCCAGATTTAAGCCCCACTGAGGCATAACAAAGGGCGTAGGGAGAAACATATGTATAAGCCCATTGAGAAATCTATGTACAATTGGGGATTTGAATAATGAAGGCTGATCTGGCAGCCAAAGGAATGGCGATAAGGCAGAAATATAGCCTTTGATAGTGCCCAAAGTACAGCCCAGCTGGGCAAGAGATACGACAAAGAAGAATGTCAGAGAGAGACGGACAAAGAAAGACAATAGGTTTTTCTTTACAATAACATACAATGTGTTTCCAAAGGCAGGAGTATATCATCTTGGTTGAGGGAAGACTGGCTGCCAAAATAACTATACAGACATCTGGAGGAAGGTCGAAGGCTGTCAACTGTCACCGTTCAATCTCCACGCATGAAGGCGCAGTGTCGACAGGTTCGGGTGAAGAACCTTCCCCTGCTGCTGCAACCAAAAGGGCAGCCTGATCGGAGGACAGATGCTCATTTTCAGAAGCTTGGGATACCAGACTCCTTGTGCCCAGTCCAGAGCCACCAGGATTACTTGGACCCGGTTGTTCCTGATCTTCTTGGGAACTATGGGCAGAAGTGGTATGGGTGGAAAAGTGTTCAAGAGGCCTGAGCTCCACTTGAGACGAAAAGCGTCGCAGAGCGAGTGCCGCCTTGGAAACTCCAACGCGCAATACTGCTGACATTGTGCTTTAGCTTCAGATGCTTTCACCACTGCTGAAAGAGTCCTTGTGCCACCTCCGAACGGAGACACCACTCGTGATCCGCTAGGCATCGACAGCCGAGTTCCTCTGCCCTGGCATTCAGAGAAACTGTCAGGTATTAAACCACCAGGGTTATGCCCTGCTGTTCCAGCAAAGTCCAGAGAAGTAAGGTCTCTTGACAAAGGGTCCACGACCCCACACCGCCCTGCTTGTTGCAGTACCACATTGCGGTGGTGTTGTCCATGAACACCTGCACTATCTTCCCTTTGGTAACAGGAAGAAATGCCTTCAATGCTAGTCAGATTGCCCGGAGCTCCAATAAATTGATAGGAGTCCAGATTCCGCCAGAGACCAGAGGCCTCTGATCTCCACCTCTCCCAGATGGCCACCCCATCCCAGAAGTGACGCATCTGTCACTACTGTAAACTCTAGTTGGGGAAGGGAGAGGAGTCTGCCTCTGACCCAATCGCGGTTCACTAACCACCACTGCAGATCTTTTGCAGTTCCCTTCGGATCTGAACCATGTTGGCAAGATTCCTCTGATGCTGTGCCTACTAGAACTTCAGGTCACACTACAGAGCCCCTCATATGCAATCTGGTATGTTTTACCAACGGGATGCAGAAGGCCATGCGGCCCAGCAGCCTCAGAGTCTGCCACACCGAAATCTAGGATAGAGGTTGAAAGATCAGAATCATAACCTGAATATCCTGGACTCGCTGCTTAGGAAGATAGGCCCAAAACTGCACTGTGTCTAGAACGGCTGACAATAAAAGGGGGCATCTGAGAGGGAATCAGATGTGACTTCGGCATGTTTATAGTGAAGCCCAGCAAATACAAGAGGTTCGCCGTAGTCTGAAGGTGGGTGACAATAGCCTGGGGAGTGTTCGCCTTCAACAGCCAGTCGTTAAGGTAGGGTAAGACTGAGAACTCTAACCTGCGCAAATGAGCTGTGACCACCACCATCACTTTGGTGAACACCAGACGGGTGCTGGTAAGGCCGAAGGGGAGCACGGTAAACAAAGTGCTCGTGGCCCACCTCGAACCGCAGGTAACACCTGTGGGCAGGCAGGATGGGGATATGGAAATACGCACCCTGCAAGTTCAGTGCTACCATCCAGTTTCTTTGGTTTAGAGCAGACAAGACCTGAGCCAGAGTGAGCATTCTGAATTTCTCCTTTTTGAGGAAGAGGATGATGTCCCGCAAATCCAGAATAGGTCAAAAGCCATTGTTCTTTTTGAGTATCGAAAAGTAGCAGGAATGATAACCACTGGCTACTTCTGATATAGGGACCCTTTCTATGGCTCCCTCAGCCAAGAAAGCCGGAACTTCCTTGCGGAGCAAAACTAAGTAATCCTCCATCAGCTGTTCTTTTAACAGAGGCATTGGGGGAGGGAAAGACTGGAAGGGAAGGGAATAGCCCTTCTGATGATCTGCAAGATCTATTTGTTCAATGTTATGGACCGCCAGTGAAGGAGAAGAAATGGAATCTTCCCTCCAACTGGTCGCATATGGTTTTGCAGAATCACACTAGGAGGACTTGGATGCTGTGGAGGAGGGGGGCTGGTTAGTGGATGACTTCTGGTCAGTCTAGGTCTCATGGCACCTCGACCACGTTCCCCCCGCAAGATGTTGGCCTGGCGGAGGACGATGGCTGGTCTGTGGGTGCCATGACACTCCACCTCTTCCAAAGCTTCGAAAGGGGTGAAAGACAGACTGTTGGCGAGGGGACGCCGAGAGGCCCAAGAACTTAGCCGTAGCCCGGGAGTCCTTGAAGCAGTCCAGCGCTGAGTCTGTCCTTTCCCCAAATAGGCGGGACCCATCGAAGGGCATGTCCTTAAGGTTTGCCTGGACATCCCCTGAAAAGACAGATAAACGAAGCCAGGTATGGTGTCGAAGGGTCAACATCGATAAAATGACTCTACCCACTGAGTCAGTTGTGTCCAATTCACGCCTGATAAAAAAAACTTGGCTGCATCTCTCCCATCTCGGACTGCTTGTGAGTGAGTGTCCCGCATGGCCTCGGGGACCTGAGGCAGCACCTCCTCCACCGTATCCCATAAAGTAAAAGAAAAAATGCCCAATAGGCATGAGGTGGTTACCGACCTCAATGCCAGGCTGGAGGAAGAAAACATCTTCTTCCCAAGCTGGTCCAGCCTTTGGATTCCATACCCGGGGAAGTGGTAGGCAAGGTGCCATGGTAAGTGGAGGCTTGGACCACAAAGCTCTCTGATGTGTGGCTTTGTGTGAGGAAGCTAGGATCTCCCGGAACGGGGCGATGGTGAAGGCCAATTGTCCTATTTACAGGAGCCAGTATGCTGGGTTTGGACCCTGACCCCAGCAGGACATCTGTGAGGGCATTCTTAAAAGGGTAACATCGGTTCCGATGTGGAAACCCCTGGCTGAAGCACCTCTGTCGGGAGGTTAATCCTGACTGGCACCGTAGGCAGATATAGGTCCAAGAACTCAGCTGCCCTACGCATCACCATGGCATACAATGCTCCCTCCGTCACATCCACCATAGGAGGTGAGAGCATGCCAGTATCTGGACAGGTATCCAGTCCACTGGCCTCTCATAACTCCTCATACAAGTCCATTTGCTCCGACTGAGACTCCAGAGGGTTCTGAGACTCCTCCCATTCCACACCAATGCCTGGCTGCTCATAGAAAGGCTCAGCCAATGATCTGCATCTGTTGGTGCCAGAATCGGCATTGTGCGACGCCGCTCCAGCTCATCGGTTATCAGAATGGGGCTCGCGCCACTGGTGGGCACCGGGAGTGTGGACGTCGGAAGCAATGCTGGAGGAGGCAGACTATGTGGACTCGGCGTCATTCCGGATCTGATATAGGAGCCAAGAGACCCCATCGGTGCAGAGACCAAAGCCGCCAGTGAGGAACCGGATGGGGCCTCTGAGACCCCGCGGGGCCAGAAGGAATACCGGCAGGGCCAGCTTGCTCAAATATGAGATGCAGGGCCTTGTAAAACTCTTTGAGCTGAGCGCGGGTCGCTCCAGCTCCCTGAAAGAGGGAGGTTCGAAGTCCTCCCTGGCAAAGCTCTGCGGAACAGTTCCTGACTTGCCTCGTCGGCTGACAGGCAAAATTAAGTTGAAGTCCACTTGGACAACTTCTTCTTGTGCCTCTTCCCTGACTGCACGGAGGACCTCGAGTGGGACAAATAAGATTGGGGCACCTGGCTCGGTCCAGTGACCTCTTCTTCAACTGGGACAGTGACCTCCGAAGAGTTGCTCCTGCCGACATCAACTGCCGGGCCATCATGAGCTTCAGGGACCGCTCCATCAAAGCTTTCGGAGCCAAGGCCTGGCAGTCGGAACACGACTTCGAGTCGTGGTCTCGTCTAACGACCAGAGACATACCTTGTGGAGGTCAGTCACCAACATAGCAAAGTGGCAGGTGCCGCATGGCTTGAACCCAGTTTTCCTAGATGTCATGCTCGCACAGAGAACAAAAGGTGGAAAAAAGGCCTGTCAAAAAAGACACATGGCAGATCAATACCAGATCTGCGCTTTAACCGGTGCTGAAGGAAAACAACTGTCGTGCTTGCGCCTGGGTGGTGCCTTTATAGGCGACCGTGACATCACAGATGGCTCCAACGATGCCAACGAGGCCATGTGGATTGAACGACGCCACCCCACGGCACGTGCAAGGGTATTGCTCAGGAAAACTACCATATTCCAAGCTCACACCAGGAAATTCTAAGGTAAGGAATCTGCAGCTAGAACTCTCTATATGATGTTTCAAGTGTAACAGAGTCTGAGTACTAGGGAGCAGAGCGAGTTAAGAAAACATTTGGTGATTTAGGACTCAATCTATTACCCATTTTAATCCAGAGGTTTAAAACGCTTAGCCAAAACAGTGCAGTTTTGTGCTCTTCATGGAGGCAAGTAGTTTGACTGTGTTCAAGCTGGGATTCAATGTGTTTCATAGTCTGTGTCCCAAAACGCTCACGGTCCTATCTCCATACTGGGATTCATCTGAATGCTCCGAGTATTTAGATGTGGAACACTGGATCCTATTACTGTGGGTACCTTGACCTTTGCCCCAGTCAGCCTTGTGGACACTGTAGAAAACATTAAGCGCCCTAGGGCTTAGGGAGTGTTGAAAAAACATACTGAAAATGACTTCCGTATTGCTGAGCTTCTGGGCCTCTTCATCGTTTCACCCTGTCTGAGACATCGCCTGAACATTATGGACATGGGGGAAACCACCCTTCCGCTGTTCCAGTGGAGTGGCCTCTCCCAACCTCTGAAACTCCCCGGTAACTAGTAGGAAGGGTCTTTTCATGCTCCTCAAGCAGAAATAGAGCTCATTGCAACCAGAGGCCTTCAACAGATAGTACAATCACAGGGCCTGACACCTCTAAACTCGGGATTTCTGGAATGAGCAGCAAACCCAAGGGAGAATTCACAAAGCAATACTATGCATGCAGATGGGCAGAAATCCAAAGTAGAGATCTGTAACTACTAGAAAATATAGTATCCAGTAGGGACTCTAGAAATTAACTATTAAAAAAATAATACAAAAAAAAAAAAAAAAATAAAGACGCACACTAACAAACCACATTACACACCCTAAGAAAGGTACCTTCTAGGAAGGTCTACCAACTACACGAAGAGTGAAAATGAAATATTTTTCAATGGAGGTGAAGCAAAAGCCTACAATGGTTTGCACTTTCATCGCAGCTAGTTCTGCGACATCCCTCCCATCGAAAAGTCTTAACAAGCATCACCAGCATATTTTTACTACCGAATAGCAAAGAACAAATGTGCTGAGTTGGATGATGGAAAAAAACACAATAAGCACCAAGTAAAAGAAAAGGGTTTTGACATGAAAGAACTGATTGTAAAGGATTACAGGGAGTGCAGAATTATTAGGCAAATTAGTATTTTGACCACATCATCCTCTTTATGCATGTTGTCTTACTCCAAGCTGTATAGGCTCGAAAGCCTACTACCAATTAAGCATATTAGGTGATGTGCATCTCAGTAATGAGAAGGGGTGTGGTCTAATGACATCAACACCCTATATCAGGTGTGCATAATTATTAGGCAACTTCCTTTCCTTTGGCAAAATGGGTCAAAAGAAGGACTTGACAGGCTCAGAAAAGTCAAAAATAGTGAGATATCTTGCAGAGGGATGCAGCACTCTTAAAATTGCAAAGTTTCTGAAGCGTGATCATCGAACAATCAAGCGTTTCATTCAAAATAGTCAACAGGGTCGCAAGAAGCGTGTGGAAAAACCAAGGCGCAAAATAACTGCCCATGAACTGAGAAAAGTCAAGTGTGCAGCTGCCACGATGCCACTTGCCACCAGTTTGGCCATATTTCAGAGCTGCAACATCACTGGAGTGCCCAAAAGCACAAGGTGTGCAATACTCAGAGACATGGCCAAGGTAAGAAAGGCTGAAAGACGACCACTACTGAACAAGACACACAAGCTGAAACGTCAAGACTGGGCCAAAAAATATCTCAAGACTGATTTTCTAAGGTTTTATGGACTGATGAAATGAGAGCGAGTCTTGATGGGCCAGATGGATGGGCCCGTGGCTGGATTGGTAAAGGGCAGAGAGCTCCAGTCCGACTAAGACGCCAGCAAGGTGGAGGTGGAGTACTGGTTTGGGCTGGTATCATCAAAGATGAGCTTGTGGGGCCTTTTCGGGTTGAGGATGGAGTCAAGCTCAACTCCCAGTCCTACTGCCAGTTCCTGGTAGACACCTTCTTCAAGCAGTGGTACAGGAAGAAGTCTGCATCCTTCAAGAAAAACATGGTTTTCATGCAGGACAATGCTCCATCACACGCGTCCAAGTACTCCACAGCGTGGCTGGCAAGAAAGGGTATAAAAGAAGGAAATCTAATGACATGGCCTCCTTGTTCACCTGATCTGAACCCCATTGAGAACCTGTGGTCCATCATCACATGTGAGATTTACAAGGAGGGAAAACAGTACACCTCTCTGAACAGTGTCTGGGAGGCTGTGGTTGCTGCTGCACGCAATGTTGATGGTGAACAGATCAAAACACTGACAGAATCCATGGATGGCAGGCTTTTGAGTGTCCTTGCAAAGAAAGGTGGCTATATTGGTCACTGATTTGTTTTTGTTTTGTTTTTGAATGTCAGAAATGTATATTTGTGAATGTTGAGATGTTATATTGGTTTCACTGGTAATAATAAATAATTGAAATGGGTATATTTGTTTTTTGTTAAGTTGCCTAATAATTATGCACAGTAATAGTCACCTGCACACACAGATATCCCCCTAACATAGCTAAAACTAAAAACAAACTAAAAACTACTTCCAAAAATATTCAGCTTTGATATTAATGAGTCTTTTGGGTTCATTGAGAACATGGTTGTTGTTCAATAATAAAATTAATCCTCAAAAATACAACTTGCCTAATAATTCTGCACTCCCTGTATATACAATTTTAACCTGATTTGGAAGAAGGCAAACCCCTTTCCCTGTTGTTGACGTCTTACCTGAGCCCCCCTGGAATAAGACCGGAAGATGGTGCAGAATCGACCCTGTCCAGATGTGTCCCTGAAAATAAAGAACATGAGTTGGCTGAAGGCAGGGACGTAGTGGCATAATAGTAGTAACAGAACCTATTCATTAACTATCATAAATTGTTAGGTAGACGAGGACACCCATGCCAGTGACAAAATATCCTTCATGTTCAAATACACAAATACTGGCACAAATACTCTGAGTGCTAATGTGCAGACTCTGGGCTTCATAAAGCCGAAGAGCAATCAAACGACATTTGAAATTTCTCCCATGAGGTGCGCATATGAATATGCCACTTTCAACATGCAAGCATAAGCCCATTAGATCATAGGAGAAAAAGAATATATGTCCATTTTAATTTAATCACTTTGGTACTCTGGAACTGGTCTCGTTATTTTTTAGCTTCTTTCGAGATTTTTTTCCAAGCTTGCACAAATACTGGAGAATCTCTGGTATAAATAAATGAACACCAATATGTACCACTTTCAAACCCTCCCCATAAGACCTTCGAGGGGTTGGATTTGTGGTTTCTTAAGGGATCCTAAAATGGAGTTGTGAAAACAGTGCACCCATATAAACGAAGAAACAAGGTCTTCCGAATGACACAAGAGAGCAGGAGATAAGGTTGATCATCTGTTGCTGTATTTAAGTCTATCATTTATTTTCTGTATGCCTTTAAGGGTCCATATTTCTGTCGGGGAGGCTCGATCACTTCTGAGGCTGTAATAGTGGAAATAGAGAAATAAAACTGGCTCTGACATGCAAAGGGGCCAAGACAATGTCACAAAGGTCATTTGAGAAAGTCACTATGTCCATGAGCAAAGACAGTCCTGAGCAGTGACTATTACCGTCACAATATACAGAAATGAAGATCAATAAAAACAATGAGGTTTCTTACAAAGGAGCGTCAGGTGGCACTCTAGACAGGAACAATGCTTATGTTGTCTATATGGTTTGCTTGGAACCCCCAGATGGAGAAACCGCTGTGTTATACTTTTCCCCATTTACAATATATTGTTGTACATTCCACGCCCTGCCGGAGCTCACTCCACTGCAGAACGAGATCTGTAAGGGTCATTGAAACTCCAACTCAAAATGACATCTCATCAAACTCCTTGACACCTCCAAAGATCTCAAATACTTGGAAACATGCAACACCTCACTTCTCTCAAGGAATTCAGCCCTCCTTTCCATAAATAAGTTTAAAACATGACACCCTTCAGTCACTACTCCACTTTCGATATATGAATGAAATACTTGACCTCACACAGTTCTGGGCTTCTCTCAGTTTTTCTGCATGCTACTCGTTCACCTCAAGGGACTTGTTAATAAGCAACTGCACGGACAGCAGATCTGTCAGACTCGTAGTCCCGGGCAAGCATGTGGTCTCAACAACCAAAAGGCCAACTACTGGCCTTGCAGAGACCCACAGCTTCTGGCTTGTTTCTAAAGATTAGAGAGAGACGATGGCCGCTACACAGCACTTGTCATTCTACTGGGGTGGAAGCAGAACACCAGATGATTTACTGCTGCTACTCTTTGGAGATTCCTTGTAAAATGGCAAGGGTGGCACATCAACAGCTATTCTCTTGCTACCCTTTCATCTTTGGAGACATGCGAAAAGGTAGAGATAAGGGAGAGAAGCTGGCCATTGCACAGATTGAGCTTTACAGCGTTAATGGTTTCACCTTCATGAAATCCCAGCAGTGAATTAAAAACAGAAAATTAAATTGTCGTAGTTGCTTTATGGACAGATCTTACAGAAGGTAGATTTTGATCTGCACCCAGTCATCATACTTTCATCCAGGAAAACAAAGTGACCTGCCTATGACTTGTACAAGAAACAGAAGATGACTATGCTAATTATTAAGTAACCATTTCACAGTCCCCGGCACAGGAAACAAGGAAATGAAGCAACCAAAAAGTAGCAGACAATGCATCCTAGTAATTCCAAGTCTGGTACTTCTGAAAATTCGACTTATCACATGTCCAAATAATTTAGGACTTCAGATTGCAATGTTATGTCACTTCAGCCGCTTTGGTGTAGCGCTCTGCTGTCATTCGTAATCAGATGATGTCACTTTTAGCAGGCTAGGGACTACCCTTGTGCACGTTTTTCTGATGTTTTCAATTCTATAAATCACATAATAAGATGTGATGTGCTTAGTTAGATATCTGTTCGGTGATGCAATAAGTGATAACCCTCGATTGATTTCAAGAATAATAATTTCTAAGTAAACTATCGAGACTAGTGTGTGGGTTAGGATAAGTGAGTCATACAGCAAACCAGATGAACTGCTGACGGACCAAATGATTGTACTGAAGTTTCTGATGGGGTAGAATCCAGTTACCATCTAAATGGTCTTTGGTGACATGTGCGAGGTCAGAGATGGGTTGTCTAATTTGTGCCGTTATTCTAACACTGGAGTATGTATTCAACAAGGAGTTTCTTTGTTGTGGAGCATCTTGCTGCAAATGATAAGACAATTGGGAAGTATGGAATGCGTGTGGTGTGTGATATGATGTACATATTCCTATCAAAAGATTCTATGAGAAAGGTTGTGCTGTTGGCATGGCATCGTCTTGCTAACTATATGGCATTGGTGCTATACTGTAAACAAAGGATGAGATAGTCTTATTTGTGGTGTTCTGCTGTTTTTGTGTTCGCTTGTACGTGTGAGTAATGCATTGCACTGTTGGAGAGCATCATTTTGTCTATGACTTTGGTGCAGGATTGCAATCATAAGGAAATGTTCTTATCCGAGTGGATATTGTGTGTGCAACCAGGGTGCTGGAGCACATGTAGTTGATGTACTAAATAATAAACTGAGTGATTATTTTACAACACAATGATTTACAGTACATTTTGTTGATACTAGCACAGTTCTTAAAACAAAATATATTCAAGTAAAGAGTTGAATTAAAGTTTTGGTCATCTGACACATACAGGCTGGGTGCGGTTTGAGAAGTGGGAAACTATTTGAGAAGATTCAATCTTTCTTTTTTTCAAACAGGTTGGAAGCAAAAGTATATGGCTTATTAGAAAGTTATGAGTTTCTACATGAGGAGGGTAAAAATGTGCCCCTGAAGTCAAGAAAACATTGCACTGCTGCATGCTTCACCAAAAACTAAAACGGACTAAGGCACCATAGGTCAGTAATCACAACAGGGTGCGGTGGCTCTCAAACAACTCCTATCATACCCTCTACTTCGAGGTGTACTCAAAGACCCGATTTGGGTGAGGTGGTGTTCTGTCCAGTCACATAAAGGGGAATTATTTTTCTTGAAGAGGAGGCCTCGCACACTAATCGTGTCATACTTCATCATCAGCAAACTCTCTCCATCCTGGTAGGACAATGCCACCAGGGTGGATTCAACTTCCTATACAGTAACAAGTGGCAAAGAGTTCTTAGATAAATTATACTAGTAGGATAGCAGAACAAATTAAAAATACTTTGTGATACCCAGGTTGTCACCTTTGTTAAATTGGGACCATAGATATGGCTAAAAACTGTTGTGGAATAGTATGGGAGAAAGACGACTTACACCATCACCTAGGACAACAGGTTCTGCCCTCCTAACAGCCTAAGGTTGTAGACATTTGTCAGGGCCACAGGATCTCTAACGGATAGGCCTTATCACCAATGTACTATATCAGGAACAACCAGTCGAATCCTATCTGGGTAGTCAGGTAAAGTACGTGAATGAAACCAACAAAGCACAGCACCATAAATTAGTGTGGTGGCTGGGAACAGTTAAAACAAACAGCGCACAGCCGCTAACCACACTTCATGCATTAAAAATAGCTTGCCGTTCTCCCAAGAGTGAGGCGAGTCAAACTAGCAACTTAGCAGCGACTCCCCGCTGAGAGGTGGGCAACGTACAGCAACGAGTGAAAAACTGATTAAAAATTAATAATAATGAAGGGTTCACTTTTAACAATGCAAGAACAACTCACCAGAGCTCCAGCTTCACCCGTCTTCCATCTAGCAAGATGGTCGTAGTCTTGTAATCTATTCCTGAAAGGACACAAAAAAATAAAAACTTCAGAATCAGAGTAAAGGACACTCAAACAAACCCATCTTTCCCACACTACTCTTTATACAAGGGAGGAAGTGTTGTCTACCGTTTAGAGCACAAAATTGGAACAAAACCCAAATTGAGATTCAGTATGTGTTATGTAACACAAGTTATCCTGAATTTCAAAGGATTTTCTGAAATAATGGTACATTTGCTTTACCAACCCAAGACGTCCTTGTTATGTACTGTACTATCCTATCCATGCTTGTGAATGAGAGCAACACCATTTCATGATGGCTGCCTTGTTTACTACTGCTATTTTTATTAACTTGCAAGCCTTATTTTACTGTTACATCTGCAAAAAGATCAGACCCAATCCTGTGAATGGAAAGCAAGGGGGAAACCTTGAGCCTAGACGGACAGCACTGTGGAGTTGGTCTGGTTAATGAACTGCAACTCTTTCCTCTAGAACAGATTCCAGGTTACCAAAAAGTAGAGGACAGGGCCTACTTCCTAGTGCAGATGATACAGGTGGGGAGAAAATGTTGAAAGAGGGACTGTTGGAAATGGCCCTTTTTGCAGGGTGATCCCCAAACTTTTTGCCTTCTTCCTCCTATTTTTTCTGATCTATTTTTGCTGGTTTATTTTCTGCACACTTTACCACTGCTGGTCATTGCTAAAGTGCCAGTGCTCTATTTGTAAACTGCATTAGTGATTAGTTTATCCATGATTGGCATATTTGATTTATTGGTAAGTCCCTAATAAAGTGCACCAGAGGTGCCCAGGGCCTGTAAATTAAATGCTACTAGTGGGCCTACAGCCCTGTTTGTACCACTCACATGAGAAGCCCTGTTGACAGGTCTCACACCTGCCACTGCAGTGTGTGTGCGCGCGCAGTTTTAAACTGCCAATTCCACCTGGCAAGTGTACCCACTTGCCAAGCCCAAACCTTCCCTTTTACTACATGTAAGGCACTCCTAAGGTAGGCCTTAGGTAGCCCCATTAGCAGGACGCACTGTATTTAGAAGGTAAGACATGTCCTGGTGTGTTTTACATGTCCTAACAGTGAAATACTGCCAAATTCGCGTTTCACTGTTGCAAGGCCCAGGGGTGTGGAATTTATTAAAATATCTACTTGTCCACAGGACAGGTTGCTTCTCAAATCTACTTGTCCTGTAAAAAGATCTACTTGTCCCTTTGGTGCCATGTAGTGTGGCGCCAAATTATGGCAGCAATCTCATTATGTAAGAGCTCTGATAATAGCCTCTCTGATTATGCCAGGGCTACTACCATAGTAGGGCTTGAATACTTGCACTTTCAATCCCTACTGTAGCAATTTCCTTATTTTTCCACCTTTCTGCAGATCTGCATACTGGGGCTGGAGGAAGCAGTAAGCAATAGTTCCAGGGCTGGAATGCCTTTGAGTCTGCAAACCTACTAACCTGCATGTTTTAAAGATCTTCACCAGCTTCTCTCTAATATTTTCCCATAATAAGAAAGGTTGGACATTTACTCCTGACAATGGCAGAATTAGAACTTCTTCCAGGGTTGGGAAGAAAGTGGCTGGAGGGAAAATGAACTTGCAAATGCTCAATAGATTTTCACATGAGCAAATCTACACATGCGTATTTACCCATGCTAAAATACAGTTCACAAATATTTTATAGGGGTACGACATATACCATGGATGCACTTTTGTGACTTTCTTTAAGAATTTGGGGCCACATGTAGGTAGGTTCAGATTTGCGACCCGCAAATTGCGAATGTAGGATGGTGTCCCTGACACAATCTGTGATTCGCAAGGGCTTCGCAAATGCACACCTCATGAATAATCATGAGGTGGGTCGCAATTTGCGACCCCCTTGCGAATGGCGGCCTCACAGGGATGGTAGCCTGCTGGAGACAGCAGACCACCATGTCTGTGACTGCTTTTCAATAAAGCCGTTTTTTTTTTTTTTGTAATGCAGCCCGTTTTCCTTAAAGGAAAACGAGATGCATTACAAAAACGAAAAATGAAACGTTTTCATTTCATTTTTTCAGAGCAGGCAGTGGTCCTGCGGACCACTGCCTGCTCTGAAAAAATGTTTACAGTGACATTCACAATGGGGAAGGGGTCCCAGGGGGACCCCTTCCCTTTTGTGTAAGTGTTAGCACCCATTTGAAATGGGTGCAAACTGTGATTGGTTCGCGCCCGCGTTCGCAAAACAATCCTACATTGCACTGCGAGTCGCAATTAGGAAGGGAACACCCCTTCCTAATTGCGAGTCGCAAACCCGTTTTCGCGATTCGGTAACCAGGTTACCAAATCGCAAAACTGGGTTTGTGCACCGCAATGTGCTTTTTGCACGTCGCAAACAGCGAAAGTCGCTGTTTGCGACATGCAAAAAGCTACCTACATGTGGGTCTTGGTCCCTAATTAGGTCTGGTGTTAAAGACATTTTGTTTTTATTAAACTTCTATTTCTCTCTCTTTCGGCTGGCTTTACTGTGAGAGATCGCATTCTTCTCTTCCACAAGGAGCACATTGGCACACAAAGTAGTTTTGTTCAGTGTCAGGAACTACAGTGGCAATCAGTGACGTAACGAAACTGGAGGGTGCCCCTTTGCAAAGAACATGGAGGAGCCCCCTCTCCAGACTCACTCAGGGCAGGTGCTGTGCTGAAGGGTCCCCCTGGAGGGCGGCTGCGGGGCCTTTGTTATGCCACTGGTGGCAACGTGTGCTTTTAGAGTTCAAAAACGTTTTTTTTTTTTTTTTGCCAGTGTTTGTTACAATGTTGAGGGCCTGGTAGCTCCCACAACAATAAAGTGTTACAAAAGCCATGTCAAAACAAGACACGCATTGATGAAACTAAAAGACTTATAAAAAATATGTCAGATCAGTTGGCTTTGTCAGTGTTTGTTTATTTTCATGCTTCCCATAATCGTGTTGAAAATGGTTACACTGATTTTCCATTAGAAATATTTTTGGGAAATATTAGCATGCATCAAAAACATTTTACTAAATGACACCTCATTTGCATCTAATCAGAGAGCATTCTGGGAGCATTATACTTAGCCTCATAGCCTAAACTTTTCAAACATGTGTATACACGTTTTTTTTATTTGTACTGGAACCAACGTCAGTAGTGAAGTGTGACCTTAAAACATTTATTTACAGCACTCACCCTAATAATGAAGGTTTTCAAATAATGAACCATAAATACAAGTTCGAACAGCATTATCTTTTGGAAACACATTACCTCAACTGTAGAGAGTTCCACTCTCTGTAAACAGGCAGCCAAAAGAGTTTGTGCTGCAGAGGGTTGGGCCTACTTGTCCCAAGGACAAAGTAAACATAAAAACTTGTTGCCCTTGACCCCAAACAAGATGTCCCGGGCGTCGGGCGATAGGAATTCCACATCCCTGAAGGCCTATCCCTCTCATAGGTTAACATCGGGCTGCATTTAAATTTTACGTGCAATTTCCCTTTGGGAACAGATAGAGACTTGGAGTTTGGTGTCTCTGAACTCACAATTTAAAAACACATCATTTGTAAAGTTGGTTTTTAAACTGTGTGTTTGAAAATGCCACTTTTAGATAGTGGGCATTTTCTTGCTTAAACCATTCTGTGCCTCTGTCTGCTTGTGTATTCCACGTCTGGGTCAGACTGACAGTTGGGCTGTTGTGAATTCCCTCTAGACAGCGACACAAAGGGAGATGGGGTGTAGCATGCATATCCTGATGGGCCATCTGGGCTAGAGTGGAGGAAGGAGTGGTCACTTCAGCTGAAAGGGCTGTGCCTGCCCTCACACAATGCAGTCTCTGACCCTCCTGGTGTGTGTCTGAGGTCAGGCCTGGACACTGCAGGATCTTGTGAACAACAGAGACTTTCCTTTGCAGTGTGCCTACTTAAAAACCCGAAAGGGGTATAAGTAGTGGACCCAAAACCCCAGACTTGTAGAACGTTTCTGGATCAAGAGGAACCTCTGCCAAGGAGAAGAGCTGGAGGAGGAGTACTGCCCCTTTGCGGTCTGTGCTTTCCTGGGTTGGCCTACAGTTGCTACTTCTGCCTTAAGGAGGGCAAAGACTGGACTCTGCTGTGTATCCTGCTTGTGAAGTTTATCCAATCGCTTGAAGTAGAGCTTGCCTCCTGTTGGAAGTCTCAAGGATATCAAAGACTTCAGCTTCATCTGCCTACAGCACTGGGAAATGTGGGTTTTGTGTTGCAACAGAAGAAAAACCACTGCGATGCTGTCAATGACACTGCTGCCTGCACCGTGACCCGATGAGGCCACACGGAGCTGTGCCCCCCATCACACCCCAACCCATCTGACGCCGCCACCGAGCAGCTGCTTGCACTGAGACCTGTGGGCCCCCCCACTCTGCATTGCCTTGCTCGCACTGCAGCCTGAGCATTCCTGACACTGACACTCCACGCTGACACCGGAGCCCCTGCCTGCACTGTGGCCTGTGGACACTGCTTGTGAGGTACACAACACACTGCAGCCCTGGCCCACTGACGCCAGCACCATTAACTCGTCGTCAACAGATGCCCCTGTCTGCACAGAAACCTGTGGGGACCGCACCGAGCCCGCCGCACGCCGCACCGGCACCTTGGGCCTAACGAAAACAGCGCTTCAGCAACGATGCCACTGTTGTCTGCACCATGACCTGGATACACTGCACGTCGCACCGCACCACTTCACATCACAGCCCTGGTCTGACCGATGCCGAAGGTCTCCGTCACTGAGCCGCTGCCTGCAGCGTGACCTGTGTGCACTGCACGTTCCATTGTCCAGATTTGCACCGCAGCCCCGCGCCATCCAAGCCAGCACTCCTGACTTTGTCATCAGCCCGGAATTCGATCTGCAACGCGTGCGACTTCAAGGGCCCGATTACCTCTGCACCAACCTCCGGAAACAACACCAGACTCTAGATCTCATCGCGAGGATCACAACGCCCTACATTTCCAAGGTACTGTTTGCGGGTCTTCCCAACACCATAGCTGGCCCACGACGCCGTGGCCGGCCTGAACTGTTGGATTTGTTGCTCATGACACTGTGATAGCCCCAGATGGAGTTATCAACTTCAAGGAACTTTATTTTTAAGTAAATCTTGAAAAAACCATATCTATATTACTGTAAGTTGGATTTTTCTTGTTTTGGTTGTGTTTTACACAGATAAATATTTGCTATTTTTCTAAAACTGATGTGGTGTCCTTTTGTAGTGTTTTCACTGTTTTACTACATATTATAGCAAATGCTTTACACAATGCTTCTGAGATAAGCCTGACTGCTGGTGCCAAGCTACCAAGGGGGTGAGCAGGGGTTATCTGAGCTCGATATCTCCCTTATCCTGACTAGAGTGAGGGTCCCTACTTAGACAGGGTGCAAACCGAGTTCCAACTAGAGACCCCATTTCTAACAGCAACACAATCTCTTAGTTGCTGTAGCCCACTTTTATTGGCACAGCAGAGTATGGAACCAGATAAGGAAGGTGGGAGGAAACTAAAAGATGAGATGACCTATAAAGAGAGAACCTAAAATTTCCCCAGCTCAGGCCCTCAGACTTGTCAGAACCCCAATATCTTGGAGACATAAAGGTTCAGGCAGCCCTTCATTTTAAAGAGAAGCGAGGGCTGATTGCAGTATAGAATGTGGATATTAGCAGATTAGAACCTTTCTGAGCTGCACATTCTTCTTTGGGGATAGTGATGGAATTTCAAAGACATGTAATTTGATGCCCCTGGCACAGATATTTATAACCAGCTACGGACTAGCACAAGCCTTGTTAGTGTCCTCAATGTCAAGGCAATTAGCTAGTAGGTAAATAAAAAGGGATGACTCTACAGCCTTTTTACCTATACCTTGGAGGGGATGCTGTAACAGTTTAGCTGGTTTTCGATGGCTATATAAAACAAGTGTAGCGAGTCAACGAGCAAAGGTGGGGAAAAAGACAAGAAAGAAAATAGGACAAAATGAAGGTAAGAGGCAAAGGAGTAAAGAAAAGGACAGATAAACAAGTTACTTACCTTAGGTAACGCCTTTTTCTGGCAGACCCAGTAGCTACCTGTGGATTCCTCACCTTTTGAATACTCCCCAATGATTCAGCATTCAACTGAAATATTTTCTTTCTAGCTCTCCACTTCGACAAGGATGTCACAATGGAACAGCTCCACACGTGACTCCGTCCGACATCATAGTAGCCATAAGAAGTCCTCGCCGGCGTGCTGATGTCAGTTTCACCCACTTTTTTGTTCATTTTAACCATGCCTTTGAGGTGAAGAGATGATTTTATTTATAATACATATATATACATACACAATATATATACAAATCAAATCTTTCTTGGCATAACCAGACAGGCAGAGGGTAGGCGGGTGGGACTGTGAGGAACCCACAGGTAGATACTGTATCCACCAGAAAAAGCGTTATCGAAGGTAAGTAACTTGTGCTTCTGATGGATACAGCTACCTGTGGATTCCTCACCTTTTGCATAGAATCCAAAAGAAGTCCCACACTTGGAGGTGGGTGTCTGTCTGACTATACCAAGAAATCCTGCAGCACTGAACAGGCAAAATGACCATCCCTCCTCACTTCAGAGTCCAAACAGTAATGCTTTGTGAATGTGTGGAGGGAAGCCCAAGTTGCTGCTTTGCAAATATCCACACAGGTACACCTCTAGCCAAAGCAGAAGTAGTAGACGTAGCTGTGGTAGAATGAGCTTTAATGCCTTCGGGGGGGATGCTTCTTTGCCAGTGCATAACACATCTTAATGCAAAGAATGACCCACCTTGAAGGCTTTCTTTTGTGGACGGCTTTGCCCTTCATTATCCAATAAAAAGCTGATCGTCCATCCTGAACTCTCTTGTCCTGTCCACATAGATGCTCAGCACTCTCTTTGGATCCGGACGGTGCAGCCTTTCCTCCTTTTTGGAGGGATGGGGAGGAGGGTAAAACGATGGAAGGGTGATGGACTGCCATAATGAAAAGGAGTCACCACCTTTGGCAGGAAAGCCGCCTTGTTAGTATAGAAAGTGTTAAATTGGAGTTTTACACTTACAGCTCAATAACAAGCCTAACTGACGTGATTGCTAAGAGAAAAAGTTTTAAACGTAAGGAGCCTCAACGGGCTACTATACAATGATTCAAACGGTGTACCCATCAAGTACGTTAAAACTAAATTTAAATCCCACTGAGGCATTCTAAACTGAGTGTAAGGAAACCTATTAGTCAAACCCTTAGAACCATATGGGACTTAAACAAAGAGGGTTGGTCAGGTAAGCAAATAAATGCAGACAGATAGCCCTTTAGTGTCGTAACTGCTCAACCTTGTTGTGCCAAGGAGAGAGCAAATTGTAAAACATTGGACAAATGGGCCTTTAAAAGGATCAACAGGCCTCTCCTCACACAATTTAACAAACTCAGCCCTTCTACCAGCATAGACAGTTTTGGTGGAGTGTCTCCTGGCCGATAATATAACATCCACCACTTCTGGGTGGAGAGAAAAAGAATTCAGATTGCCCTGTTCAATCTCCAGGCATGTAGGTGCAGGCTCTGGAGGTGGGAGTGTAGAACCTGGCCCTGCGACTGTGAGAAGAGGTCTGTCCTCTGACGGAGACAGAGCAGAGGGCACAGCGAGAGGTGAAGGAGGTCTGTGAACCACATCCTTCTTGGCCAATCCAGAGCTATTAATATGACTTGGGCCAGGTCTTGGCGAATCTTCCTCAGAACCTGAGGAATTAAGGGTATGGGAGGAAACACGTAAATTAGCCGGTTGCCCCAGCTCAACTGAAACGCATCCCCCCAATGCTCCCTGCATCCGATACTGGAGGCTGCAGATCGACTGGCAATGTGCATTCTTGTGAGTGGCAAACAGGTCTATCTGATGCGTCACCCATAACTGGAAGACGTGAAGAACCACCTCTGGGTAGAGTTGACACTGGTGGTCGGCTGTATAGTGCTGGCTCAGACTGTCCGCATGTATGCTGAGAACTCCGGCCACATGGTTTGCTAATATGCAAACCCAAAGGTCCTGAGCCCAGGACCAGTCATAGAGCCTCTCTGCAGAGAAGATACAACCCTACCCCACCTTGTATGTTGACGTACTACATCGCGGTAGTGTTGTCTGTCAAGACTTGAACTGACTGACCACAAATGGAATGAAGGCCTTGAGAGCCAGACGTATGCCCTGTAACCCCAAGAGATGCAAAACATCTGTTCCACTGGGGACCAAAGACCTTTGATCTCCAGATCCCCCAGATGCACTCCCCACCCTAGAGCGGAAGCATCTGCTATGACTCTGGTCACTGGAGGTGGAAGACAAAATGGACCCCTCCCCTCCACGATAGGTTCCCGCCCACACTCCACCATCGAAGATCAGCTGCAGTGTCTCTGAAAAATGTCTTAGACTCCTTGAGATCTCCATTGTGTTGAAACCACTAATTGTGGAGGCACCACTGGAGAGCCCTCATGTGCCAACATGCGTGAGTGACCAGCACATTACAGGAAGTGAACAGACCAAGCAGGCGTAGGACCTTTAGGACAGGGAACAACTGCTCCATCCTGAAACACTGGAATCATAGCCTGAATGTCCGAATCCTCTTGGGGGGAGGGTGGGGGGGTGGGAGACATGATTTAATGTTGTGTCCAGTACTGCCCCTATGAACAGAAGGCGCTGAGAGGGCGCCAGGTGAGATTTGGGCATGTTCAACAAAAAGCCCAGATTAAACAACTGAGTTGTCACCTGCAAATGGTGCAACACAAACTCTGGAGACATGGCTTTGAGCAGCCAATCGTCCAGGTAAGGGAATATTGATATTCCCCTCCTTAGGAGATGCACTGCAACCACTGCCATCACCTTTGTGAAGGCTCAAGGTGCTGAAGTAAGACCAAAAGGAAGGACTGTAAACTGGTAGTGCTGCAACCCTGCCATGAACCAGAGATACTTCCTGTGGGACTGCAGAATGGGGATGTGAAAATATGCATCCAGCAAGTCTACAGGGAGTGCAGAATTATTAGGCAAGTTGTATTTTTGAGGATTAACTTTATTATTGAACAACAACCATGTTCTCAATGAACCCAAAAAACTCATTAATATCAAAGCTGAATATTTTTGGAAGTAGTTTTTTGTTTGTTTTTAGTTTTAGCTATGTTAGGGGGATAGCTGTGTGTGCAGGTGACTATTACTGTGCATAATTATTAGGCAACTTAACAAAAAACAAATATATACCCATTTCAATTATTTATTATTACCAGTGAAACCAATATAACATCTCAACATTCACAAATATACATTTCTGACATTCAAAAACAAAACAAAAACAAATCAGTGACCAATATAGCCACCTTTCTTTGCAAGGACACTCAAAAGCCTGCCATCCATGGATTCGGTCAGTGTTTTGATCTGTTCACCATCAACATTGCGTGCAGCAGCAACCACAGCCTCCCAGACACTGTTCAGAGAGGTGTACTGTTTTCCCTCCTTGTAAATCTCACATGTGATGATGGACCACAGGTTCTCAATGGGGTTCAGATCAGGTGAACAAGGAGGCCATGTCATTAGATTTCCTTCTTTTATACCCTTTCTTGCCAGCCACGCTGTGGAGTACTTGGACGCGTGTGATGGAGCATTGTCCTGCATGAAAATCATGTTTTTCTTGAAGGATGCAGACTTCTTCCTGTACCACTGCTTGAAGAAGGTGTCTTCCAGGAACTGGCAGTAGGACTGGGAGTTGAGCTTGACTCCATCCTCAACCCGAAAAGGCCCCACAAGCTCATCTTTGATGATACCAGCTCAAACCAGTACTCCACCTCCACCTTGCTGGCATCTGAGTCGGACTGGAGCTCTCTGCCCTTTACCAATCCAGCCACGGGCCCATCCATCTGGCCCATCAAGACTCACTCTCATTTCATCTGTCCATAAAACCTTAGAAAAATCAGTCTTGAGATATTTCTTGGCCCAGTCTTGACGTTTCAGCTTGTGTGTCTTGTTCAGTGGTGGTCGTCTTTCAGCCTTTCTTACCTTGGCCATGTCTCTGAATATTGCACACCTTGTGCTTTTGGGCACTCCAGTGATGTTGCAGCTCTGAAATATGGCCAAACTGGTGGCAAGTGGCATCGTGGCAGCTGCACGCTTGACTTTTCTCAGTTCATGGGCAGTTATTTTGCGCCTTGGTTTTTCCACACGCTTCTTGCGACCCTGTTGACTATTTTGAATGAAACGCTTGATTGTTCGATGATCACGCTTCAGAAGCTTTGCAATTTTAAGAGTGCTGCATCCCTCTGCAAGATATCTCACTATTTTTGACTTTTCTGAGCCTGTCAAGTCCTTCTTTTGACCCATTTTGCCAAAGGAAAGGAAGTTGCCTAATAATTATGCACACCTGATATAGGGTGTTGATGTCATTAGACCACACCCCTTCTCATTACAGAGATGCACATCACCTAATATGCTTAATTGGTAGTAGGCTTTCGAGGCAATACAGCTTGGAGTAAGACAACATGCATAAAGAGGATGATGTGGTCAAAATACTCATTTGCCTAATAATTCTGCACTCCCTGTATAGAAACCATCCAGTCTTCCTTGTCCAGCGCCAGAAGCACCTGAGCTAGGATCAGCATTTTGAACTTCTCCTGCTTGAGGTACCAGTTCAAAATCCTCAGGTCTAGGAAGGGTCTCAAATGACCATCTTTCTTGTGGATCAGGAAATATCTTGAATAACGTCCCTGAACCCTTCCCTGCTCCAGAACCAACTACACTGCACCCTTTAACAGCAGATTTTGTACCTCCTGCTGAAGCAACAGAAGGTGATCCTCTGAACAAAAAGAATGCTGTGGAGGGAAAGGAGGAAGAAACTCCTGAAAGGAAAGGGCATAGCCATTTCCTACAAGGTTCAACACCCATGAGTCTGATGTCATTGACTCCCACTCTTGAAGAAAATCGATCAACCTTCCACGTACGGGCAACACATGCTGCTGAAAGGAGAAAGAACTAGGGTTGATTTCCTAACAGTTTCCCTGCAGAAGATGAAGAAGAGTAGGAGGAAGGCTGCTGAGCGCACGGCACTGCGTAAGTCATCCCGACCTCTGTAGGACCTGTAGAGGGGGTTGGCAGATTGTTGCCCCTGGAACTGGTGCCTGCGCTAAAGGAGGAGCCACAGCCAAATCCCCTAAATCTTATGAGAGGGCTGTAGAGATTAGAGACCCAGATACTTATCCGTGGCCTTACTCTCCTTGAATCTCTCTAGTGCAGAGTCAGCCTTCTCTCCAAATACTTTCAACCTATCAAAAGGCAGTTACATTAAGGTGGCCTTAACATCAGGGAAAAATCCTACTCCCCTTAACCATGCATGCCTTCTGCTGGCCACCAACGTACCAATGGCCCTGGCAACAGAGTCTGCAGTGTGTAGGCCAGATTAAATGACCATCTTAGCCGCTGCCTGACTGTTTTGCAACAACTCTTTAAAATGTCCCTGCACATCTTATGGTAGTTTAGGAACCACCTCCTTAGCAGAGTCCATCAGTGCATGGCTGTATCTGCCCAAGACATGTACCGTTAATAGATGTTAACGCCATGCTACATGAGGAAAACAACTTTTTTGCACACTGTTCCATGCATTTCAACTCCCTATCTGCAGGACTTGTAGGGAAGGAGCCAGGAGCCAACTCAGCAGAACAAGAAGCCTGGACCACAAGACTTTCAGGTGTTGGATATTGGCTGAGGAATTGCGGGTGACCTGGTGCAGCCCCACATCTCCTAGCAATAACCTTGGAAACAGCTGGAGTAGACACAGGCTTCTGCCACACTTCTAGAACCGGCTCAGACAAGGCCTCATTAAATGGAATCAAAGGGTCTGATGTAGTAGATGAGGAGTTGAGAACTCCAAAAGGTCAGAAGCTTCCCTGCTCACACTGTGATAAGAAGTTACTTCAGGAGGCGAAATACCTCCTGGAGATAGCAATTCCCACTCCATGGAAGTGTCTAGACCACTTGCACCTCAATCCCTTCAAAACGATGAGCATGCAAAGGGATTTCATGCTCCACCAATTCCTGCTGCTCCTCCAGAGATTGCTGTTCTTCTCAATGCCTCTCTTCTTGACCTTAACCTAGACTCCAATATTGGCGTCGATAAAGAATGAACTGACATCAAGGATGAATGCTGCGGCACTGGGGAAGCCAGAGTCGGGACCTTTCCACTGGTAGGCTTTGAATGAGTCGATGCCGGATGAACAGTATTAGATGACGGTATTGGCGCCAGTGGCCCTATCCCCAAAGGTGAAAGAGCTATGGGCAAAAAGGGCATAAAAGGAGCCTGTTTATACAGTGGCGGGAAAACTAGACTGAAGGCTAATGGACCCATGGGGCCTGCAGGCACACCAGTAGGGGTCATGGCCCTTTTCAAAATGCTAAACATTGCATTTGAAAATGCAGATCGATCTGCACCAGGAGCCGGAAAGGCTGGATATTACGCTTGAGCTTGGACCCCACTTGACTTCCCGCTCATCAATCTCCTGCTCTGATAGAGTAAAAGGAGAGAAGTGTGCCGTAGCACTTTCGGGAAACGCCAAGCTTTCTACCAAAGACGGCTCCACTGATGTCTCTGCCAACTTTGCATGCGGGTGCAAAAGGGTAGGGCTCACCTCATAAGTTGAACGGCGCCCAGACTTGGACACCGATGACACAGACGTCAAGCTGACATCTTGAGTTGAGCGACGCTGAGAACTGTGGCAACGCCGCTTCTCATGAGAATGAGATGACTTTTCTCGAGGTATGGACCTTGAAGACTCCTCTCTAAACGTAGATCTTTGACGGCCTCACTTCTTCTTTTATTTAGCCAGGAACAGCTTCACCTTGATTTCTTTAATTGCCTTTGGGTTCATACTCTGGTATGAAGAGCATCCCCTGACGTCATGATCGGAACACCGACAGCGAAAGACAGTTCTCATGAGGGTCAGTAACCGATATATGACCCCCAGACTACCTACAAGGCTTAAAGCCAGACATCCTCAGCAGAGACATTGTAGTTCGAAGAAAACTAGATAAAACATTCCCTCAATACAGTGTAACACCTGGAGAAGTAGAAAAAAACTTTAGTACTGAAGGCGTGGAAAAAACGGAACAGAGGTCAGCACACCGCAAGGACTTCTTATGGCTCTGATGACATCATACAGAGTCGCATGTGGAGCCTTTCCATTGGGATGTCCTCGTCGACATGGAAAGCTAGAAAGTAAAGATTTCCGATGAATGCTGGCGCATTGGGGATTATTCAGAAGGTGAGGAATCCACAGGTAGAAACACAACACCAGTGGCAGCACTAGAGATGAAGGAAAGGAGAAAAAAAATGTTGGGAGGGGAGGGTAAGCAGGAGAAGAAAGAAAAACAGAAGATGCAAATGAGAGTTTATAAGAGTTAAGGAGAGTTTAGAAAAAGTTGTGAATAATTTGCTTTCCATCTGTCGAACAAAGCTCAATATGCGGTATGTTAGAGGTAATGTTACCTGGTGAGAGCTACCTCCAGGAAGGTCAGTGCAGGGTGGTAGTGAATGCATTTACCAGTTAATTTCCCATGAGGGGCCCAGGTTATGGGAAGTTAGTTCTCTTGGAACTCAGGCCATTTTGGATTCTTGGAGCCCAACAATGAATCAATTAGACCTATAGTAGATTGTTTGAACTCATTCCAGAGAAACACACAAATAGTGATAGTAGGATTGTTTCTTTTTCTTTATTAAATCTCAACCACTGGTAATCACTCTGGCCCCCAATCCAGTTTATTGTTCATTTTTTCTTTTTACTCACAAATGCCACCTTAGACAGTGCATAATTTGCAGAGGAATAAGTGCCACTGCTCAAAGCTCTGCTCAGAAGCCTGTGCCAAGTGCTATTAAATGCTGTCTCACTGATTACAAAGGCTGCTTAGTCTGGAATCCATCTTGTGCCTCGTTAATCCAATATCAGGCAACCCCCATCTCTGGCAATATCCATCAGATTTAAGGTGTTACAATGGAGCACGCAGTGTAGACACTACTGCTTTAGCCTTTGCTTTCTGTAGACTAGTTCCACATATGAAGCACTGAGTAACCAAGCGTTTCTTGAGTAGCATTTCAGACGTACAATAACAGCCTTCTGAAACGGGTCACTGGAGCTTCATTACTCCATTTCTTGCCTGGGCCAAATCTTGAGATGAGGAAGGTGTGCAAAAATGGTGCTGCATAAGTTTTATCCTCAGGCCAATATGGTCTTTCGAGCCTTGGGAAATTTTCCTTGGCAGATTAGGCAACATGAGATAAATGTAATATTTGCTTTAGATTTACTAAGAGTGCTTAGTTTGAGGTTTTTTTTTTAATGGTTATTCATTCACACAAGTGAGTGTATACAATTCATAAACTCCGAATCCTTCAGTTGTTAGAAGTCCAGCAAGCACAGCCTGATATGTTTAGATTACGGAGCTGGAAAAGGATGGAGTTGAATTTCCCTATATAGGCACACAACAGGTTTTTGCTCCACCATGCGAGAAAACGCTAATATCATACTTATCCATTTAACTACGATGGCTAAGAGACTTGAAGGTAAATACCTAAACATTCTGTTCTGCCTGCATTGCTCCATATGCTTCTAGCATAAGCCTTATAGAACAAAGGCAGACAGACAGACAGACAGGGAGACAGACACACAAAATTTGTTGGAAAGTAAACAGACAACTCTGCGAGGCAATACCTGTGGCAGAAAGAGCACCATACAAATGCCAACTACCTAACATTCACTACATAGTGAGGAGTTCGAAGATTATCAATCACTTCAGCATATTTTATTTATATTCCCCTCACACAGTGCTTCTAACAACTCCTATTCCAAGGCTCCATTAGCCCTCAATGATTTTTATTCACAATTTAGCAAATGGCTTTTCTTCTTGGACGGCTTGTTCCAGGAGGCTTAAAAGGCTCAGCACAATCAGCCAGAGAGACCCCAGAGTGTTGGAGCAGGACGACGGTAATCTGGTGCCAATAAGAATGCCACATTTGGAATACTTCCAAAGGTAGCATTCGCTTTGAAAAGCAAGTAAAACTGATAACGTGCACTTTGTTAAAAATTCAACAAACTATACAGTGCTGATGCTGTGGAGTGTAGTTTTGAAGTACCAAGCACATATGTGTGCTAACGTTATTAACAGCTTTATGGTTTAATTATTTTTATTGGTATTTTGAACACATATGCGCTACATCTGCAGCATCGTGTGTTCTGCTGTAGGGCATATCCAACCTTAGCACTTGTGTGGTAATAGTTTGTGCTACAGTCTGCTTTAGTCTATGTGCAATGTATTCAGATCGATGTATCTAGTGTCACTTTTTGATGGTCGGAGGCCCGGCTGTGCATGAACTAGAGTACTCTTCGGTCTATGGGAATTGCTTAAATTATTTCACCATGGTAGTGATGCAAGGCCCCAAACCTCTTCAAACTAAATTACTTTGTGGTCTAGGGCTGCTGAGATTTTTCAATAGTTTGCATCGAGATGCCTTACTTTGGGATCACATCGGACCTCCGCATAACAGTGATTGCCTATTAGGTAGTGCACAGTGCCCATGTTACGGCCTCACCTCTTTTTAATCACAGGTGATATATTTGTTTGGTAGGACAACGATTGTGTATGTTGGAAATTGTAGAATGTCTGTGTTAAATATTGCGTTTGTCGGAAGATTCCCTGTCAATATCATTTGAATTTGGAGCAGCGCTATAGTAGATTGGGTTAGAGTGCTTGTACCACAGCAGTTCCACCAGCAGTCAGCTGATTTTGTGGGATTCCACATAATGAGGTGTGCAGGGGTACAGCACCAGTACTACTATGGGCCTGATTACAACGTTGGTGGATAAGATACTCCATCACAAACGTGACGGATATCCAGTCCACAGTATTACAAGTTCCACTTTAGCCTGTGGAACTTGTGAAATGGTGGGTGGGAAATTTGTCACGTTTGTGAGGGAGTATCCCAATTCTCATTCTTTCTTTCTTAGGAACCCCAAGTCATTCTTATTTTGTTCAAAAGACTGCATCCCTTCAATGTTTTAGATGTCTCTTATCCTTTGACAGCTTGCTTTCTGCAATTCCAAGTAGACATCTCCCGACAAACTCAGAAGTCAGGGGTGCTATCAACAGGATTCAGCAGGGACTGCATGGAGGTGATAAACTTCTAGAGAACTTGATTACCCGAGAGGAACATACTTCCCAAGGACTGTGTTTGAGTCCCCAATGGCACATTCCAAATGGGCATTCCAAGGATGTTTGGACTGTGAGGCACCAGTGCTTCTCGGATACTGTCCTGTTCCAATCCTATTTATCTAAAATGTGATGCTAAATAGTTATTTATTTATTGGGCTGGCCTACCCAGCTCCCCTTCATGTTGTGTCCAAAAACTCATCTTTCCCTGATTCATTTTTCTATTGGGATTTTGAACAGTGACAGCGCTGAAACCGCTGGACGGAATTACACCAAATTTGGCAGAAAGGTAGCTCTTAGTCCATAAAGAGGCCTTTTTTATGTGCGAGCGCAAAGTGCTCCATCCATAAAGTAATCTCTCTTTGGGCTTCAAACTACGCCCAGGTCACGTCAGTCTCTTTCATTGGTTCCTGGGCTTGCTCTTTAAAAATCTGCTTGCTTTCATTTGTGAAAGGCATGCCTTTTCCGGTGTTTAGACCGACTACACAGCACCGGTACACTACTAGAAACATACGAGGCTCGATGTTTTGAGCCTAGTTTCTGGACTACTTTATCTGTTAATTTTCCCCGCAGCGCGACTGCGCTGGGGTTTACATAGCGCGATCGCGCTCCGTTTTTTCGTTTTTAATTTCAGCGCGATCGCACTGCGTTTTACATAGCGCGATAGAGCTGTGTTTTTTTTCTTTTAATTTGTGTGGCAAGAAAAGTTAGGTTAGGAGTTTACAACGCAAATAGCTCCAACTCGAGCAAATGCGAGCCCCGTTGCATTGAAAATGCTTGTTATTATCTGGTGTAAATCTGTTCAATAGTTTTAGAGAAATTAACGCAAACCCAAATATATATATATATATATATACACACACACACAAAGAATTTGCGACCCCTTCTGATCTAGTGCTGAGATCTGATTTGCTGCCAACACTCAACAAGAAGTGTTGACAGCCATGTTGGGACTCTGCTTCAGCCACGTTCCAGAAAAAGTGATTTAAAAAAAAAAAAAAAAAAAAATTTAAAAAAAAAAGGGGGGGGGGGGGGGGGGGACCTGGGTAGGTCACCTTGACCCCTTAGCTCTGGTGTTGTGATTCGCAGCAGATCCAGCAAAAAAATAATAATAATAATCCGAGGCATGGACTCCTGCGCTTAGTCATTCTCACGCCCCGGGGCCTTTGGTAAATTTTAATGCGGGGTGTGGGTGGCTGCGTGGCCCATGGGGCTAAAAACATTATGTGTGCAGGGACCACCTGGCCCTCCGCAGCCCCGGGGACCGCCACTTGTCAGGGCCTAGATGCAATTTAATGCGGAGGGCACAGCCCTCCCTCCACAGCCACCTCCCCGGGGCTATTATTAAATTCAATGCGCTACAAATATTAAGTGTGTGGGGCCACTGGGGCTCCCCACAGCCCTGGGTACCATGATCTCCCCTGGGCTTAAATGTAATTCAATGCAGGGGCCTGACTGCCCCCCACCCTACTCCACTAGGGACCACCACCTCCCTGGAACTATACCCATTGGGGGGGGCGGGGGCATGTGGCCCCCTTTGAGAAGCCACTGATGACCTATGGGATCGCCACACCCCGGAGCAAGCTCCTCCTATGTCCCGGGTTGCCTATCCCCAGGACATCGCTGTCTGCTTTTCATGGTGGGAGCGGACACCTCCCACCAAGCAAAAGTAAACTAAGTCAGTTTTCTGACAGCGGGGCTGTCAAACAGCTCCCACTGTCAGAAAGCAAAGTTTTCATTTTTCTTCCCTGCATGCAAATATGCATGCAGGAAGACAGATAAAAACATTGCTCCCACAAGCAGGGAGCTGCTATTAAAAGCAT
Source organism: Pleurodeles waltl (assembly GCF_031143425.1). Lineage (NCBI taxonomy): Eukaryota > Metazoa > Chordata > Amphibia > Caudata > Salamandridae > Pleurodeles > Pleurodeles waltl. The sequence continues at coordinate 309,884,402 of NC_090449.1, read as the reverse complement.
TTTATCGCTTGAATTTCAACAGGGTAGCGAGGCAAGCAGTCTACGGAGTACTCAAGGGAGGTGGTGTCAGCTAGGAATCACCAATCACTGGCTCGCAATAATAACACTCAATAAATTATTGTCCAGTCAGTACTGTTTCTTTAGAAAAGGAAAAGGAAATTTATTTGCACACACTACCAAATACTACCGAAGTATTTACAAATATACATTGGCAGATGGAACATACAATAGCTAACATTGTGTAAGCACCGGTCACCCAACTCAAAGTGTCAAGAGGTAGTAAGGATATTACTTTGGCATCAATCATTGTCATAATTACAATAATGTTGGCTGGATTAAGACATATGCAATCAACACTGAAACCCAATGAAAACTTTTGTCAGAAACTGACCGTTTGTGCATTCTTTCCAAAAATTGGCATTAGACTGTAATGGTCAGAACTGCCCCTAGAGTGCACCACATTAAAAATAGACTGAAAAAGCCTTGTAACGTAACCATATAATTATCCTCTAGAGGGCGTAACCACATGAAAACGGCATAGTGAAAAACATTGTAGTGTAACCATACATTCAGCCCCGAGGGTATAACCACATGAAACCGCATTACAGGATAATCACATTAAAAACATTACAATGTAATCATACAATAAGCCCCTAGAGAGCATAGTGCATTGCACATTTATTTTTAGGCCTTCCAAAATGTTGTCACACACAAGGCCTCAAGAGGGTGAATTACTCCCAGCTGTAGAGCAAAACTTCCAGCCATGGGAAAGCTTGAAAATGCTTTGGAAAGGGGCCGATTTTGCACCCCTCTAAACATAAGGTGGGGACCCAGAAAACGATCCAAGGGGAAAAGCTTGTCATTCTGAGTAATTTGGTGGTGGCCCCACCATTTTAGGACAACAACAAGTGAAGATATGAGCAAAACTGTGATTTCAAAAGAAAGGCCCCACAATGCATTATGTGGAGCGTTTCCTGAGGGCAGTGAATATTATAGTATCTTGTCTCCCACAGAGCCGGGGAGAGCCCTGAAGATATCCTCCATGGAATGCGGCTTTGCACCGCTTTTCTATCATGAAAGGGTGCCCGGTCCAACACGGGCACCTCAGAGCTTGCCATAGTTAGAGGACAGCATGGGGAGCCCTCCCTGGAATGCCCTCACCGGCTCCTGTTGCAGCAGCATGCCCGCATGCTGTTGCAGGAGCCGGCAGCACTCCTGTGTCTCTGCCCGCTCAGGTGATCTCGAGGCTGCCTCCTGGGGCCCTGGGATAGGGTCATGAGCCCATCATGCCTCTCCATAATTACGCATACACAAGGGTCAGGATGGGGCGGCCCCTGCAATGAACATCGAGCGAGTTAAGAACATGGGGAGAGGGCCCCATGCATGCTATCTCCCCCACCAAAATAGATCTAGGTTTTTTTTTTCTGCCATCCCCCGGGCCCTGGCCCACCCCAGGCCAATTTACCAGACCTGCCGCAGAGCCCCACGCTCTTGGTGGCCGATAAGGTCAAAAGATACCCAATCTCTAAAGTGCCATAACTTGAGCCCTATTGGGCGGATTTGGACAATACTGGGCACATTTTACTCCTGGTGTCCGCTAGAGTCAGTGGCAGCAACCCTCCTCACCATCAAAGCAGTGCAGTCCTCCAAAAGCAGGCCCTCCTGGCTTCCCGCACCAGTTCTCCTTTGTAACTTTGTTGGTGGGTACATCAAAGTTCAGGGCTTCAACCAACTGGCCCTCAAGTGGAGTAAGGGGGACAGCCTCAATGGCCCTATTGGAGACCCACTGGTCCTGGGGTCAACTGGACAGCCCTGAGTGGGGGCGTCAGGTGATTCCTCCTTCCAGTTCTCCATGGCAAAACCAGGATCCAGCAGCGAAGCAGATAGAACGTTTGCAGCCAAGAGAGAGTCTTCCCCTTGTGCAAGAGTTTTTAAAGGGGAGAGGAAGGTTCCAGAAGACAAGCATCTCCACCCAATCCTGGGGTGCCACATCACCGCTCCACCCTTGATCCAACCCTCCTGCACAGCATATTGGGACAATCCAAAATGACATCATGAAGGAGCCACTGGTCGCATGAGCTTTTGGGGGTCCCAGCTCCATCCCTCGCTGACATCACTGTCAGGAACTTGCACTCGAGAATTTCAAAGACGGCCCCTCTGTGGTTTGGCAACAGCTGTCTGGGCACTTTCCTTTGTTCAGTGGGCTTGGGCAGGCCCTAGTGCAGTGCGACAGCTGGATGGTTGATACAGGTCATTCAGCCCCACCCCTTCCTCCTCAGGATCAAGGAGAAGTAGTGCTATTTGCTCCCTTTTGTGTGGGGGGCAACCTTTGTTCCTGCTGCTGGAGAAAATTTAATTACTGGACACCGTAGTGTGACAACAGGTCTGGGCTCTGATCCTGAGCCGAGCCGAGCCAGGAAAATATCAAAACTCTGAATGACCCACAAGATGTAGAGTTATAATTTTGGAAGTTGCAGATTTGGTTTTCTCGCACAGGTTACACTCCTATTCAAGTCGTAAGGGTCTCTGTAGGCCAAGGAAAAGGGAAACTACACTCTAAAGCAGTTCTCTTCCTTTGTGTATAAAGGAGTGTCACTATAGTTAAAACAGTAAAGCACAATGACTTTTCCTAATAGTGTACACTAACCTCATGAGGACTATCCCAGAACTATTAATTCACTGTTTGCAGGTTTATCAAAGAGGTCCTTTAGGCTGTTGTAGTGCGGATCCGTCACTTCAAGGCACTGTGTAGTAGCTGCATCAATCCCACAGCTCAGTCCATCTCACCTGACTGGTACAGGCCAAGATAAGGGAAGGAGGGGGGCTAGGCAACATTTCTCAATTTGTACCCATTCTACTCAAGAGTGACCTTCACATTGGTGGGTATGAAGGCACAGTCTCTGTATCAGATGAGACCTAGGCCAGACCATAGAAATGATTCCCATTTGAAAGCGGAGGAAGAATCTGGTTGTGTGTCAGGCCCTTTCAGGGTACCATCCCTGATGCTCATCACCCCAAGGGTTGAACTCGCACAATACATTGGGAAGCCATAGCATCACTCATGACGTCCGCCAACAGGTGATCACTCACAGCATGAGATGACCTTGAGCTAAAGCCCAGGCTCGGGGCAATGCCTAAAAAGCAAAAAAAAAATAAACAGAAAAGAAACTAATGAAGATATCTGTGCTAGTTGCCTTCTAGGTGATGACTCTTGCTTTAGGGATGGAAGCACCGACCCAGGCCATCTGATGCAGCTATCCAAGCTGGGCCACCTGTTGGAGAGGGAGTCCACACGAGCAGACCAAAGCATTATTGCTTGTTGACGTGCAAGGGATGATCCTCGCCTTGGTGTTGGCAAAAAAACTCTGTGGGAGTTAGATGCGTGGCTTCCATCTTGTGCTGTTCATTCACATGCCATCGGTCAGCGCTCTTCCTCTGGGACCGAGAGTATTTTCACACAGCCCAGAATTGCACACTGGGACCTTTGTGGGTCAGTTACAGAATAGGCCGCCATTTTTGTTTTATAGGCATGCAGGAGACTGCAATGTCGCTGGGATGGTGCTTTGTGGGAACAAGCTGTCACTTGGCAGCCATTTTGGTCACACCCCTAATCTTAGTTTTAAGAACAGTTTTCCAAATCAGTTCATATGCAATTGTAAACAAATGTTCACCCCTGTTATCAAGTCCACATGACTTCAGGTATGTAACATCTGCAGTTAAGATCGTGTAGATGATGCACCATCCCTCCTTTCACTCCATCTTTTGGGCAGAACCTCTAGACACTTCCAGTTTAGATTTTCCCTACTAGCTCATTACCAGTCAAGCAGGAATGGAGTTCTACACAATCATCATCATCATTCTCCTTCTCATCAGCCTCATCATGCAACTGCAGGATGAGGGTATCGAACTCTGGGCTTCTTTTTACTCCAAAAGGACATGACAATCCAATTAAGACTGCCATTTCCAACACAAGGTGAAATGCCCTACAGAAATGGCAGGCAAATGGTTTAATTTCTGCTAAAATAAAGTGTCTATTAATTGCAGAGTTACTACCATAATGAGGCAAAAAAACTCTGTTCGATCTGTAACTCAGCTTAAAAGATTAGACCATTCGATTTCAGAAGAAGCGTGGTGGCAAATGTTTTAGGCGTAATTTGCTACCAATCCCTTTCGGAAAGATGAAAATACAACTCCAAAGCACAACTGTATCTTTCATACCTCACGGTAATGAGCGAGGGGGCAGCACTCGTTAAAAGACACAATAAAAGTTAGGGAGGTAATGAACGGCTCTAGTGTTGTAAAGGTGTAAGCACCCATAAATAGAATGAAAAAGTTATTTAAAAACATATATTTAATTGGCAACGACAAACTGTACAAAATTGGTCTCATACATCCTCAATAAACTTATTGTAATCACAGATCTCAAGTAGTTACTGGAACTAGTTGTTAAGGGGAAGGGAATTCAACTTTTAAGATCCTGAGGGGACAAAAGATTGTTTTCTTTGGTCGATAGTTGTTAGAAAGTAGCCTCTTTCTAGCCTTGTTACCCCCACTTTTGGCCGGTTTGTGAGTATATGTCAGGGTGTTTTTGTTGTCTCACTGAGATCCTGCTAGCCAGGGCCCAGTGCTCATAGTGAAAACCCTATGTTGTCAGTATGCTTGTTATGTCTCACTGAGGCTCTGCTAACCAGAAACTGGTTATGCTCTCTCTTTACTTTAAACTTTGTCACTAACAGATAATGACTAAATTTACCAATTCACATTGGCACACTGGTACACCCATATAATTCCCTAGTATATGGGACTGAGGTACCCAGGGTATTGGGGTTCCAGGAGATCCCCATGGGCTGCAGCATTACTTTTGCCACCCATAGGGAGCGCTGACAATTCTTACACAGGCCTGCCATTGCAGCCTGAGTGAAATAACGTCCACGTTATTTCACAGCCATTTACCACTGCACTTAAGTAACTTATAAGTCACCTATATGTCTAACCTTCACCTGGTGACGGTTGGGTGCAAAGTAACATAGTGTGTGGGCACCCTGGCACTAGCCAAGGTGCCCCCACATCGTTCAGGGCAAATTCCCCAGACTTTGTGAGTACAGGGACACATTACACGCGTGCACTGTACATAGGTCATAACCTATGTACAGCGTCACAATGGTTACTCCAAACATGGCCATGAAACATGTCTAAGATCATGGAATTGTCCCCCCAATGCCATTCTGGCAATGGGGGGACAATTCCATGATGCCCCGGGGCTCTGGCAGTACCCGGGTTCTGTGCTAAACTGCCTTTCTGGGGTCTCCACTGCAGCTGCTGCTAACCCCTCAGACAGGTTTCTGACCTCCCGTGGTCCAGGCAGTCCTGGTCCAGGAAGGCAGAACAAAGGATTTCCTCTGAGAGAGGGTGTAACACCCTCTTCCTTTGGAAATAGGTGGCAGGGGTGGGGAGGAGTAGCCTCCCCCAGCCTCTGGAAATGCTTTGATGGGCACAGATGGTGCCCATCTCTGCATAAGCCAGTCTACACCAGCTTAGGGATCCCCCAGCCCTGCTCTGGCACGAAACTGGACAAAGGAAAGGGGAGTGACCACTCCCCTGACCTGCACCTCCCAGGGGAGGTGCCCAAAGCTCCTCCAGTGTCTCCCAGACCTCTGCCATCTTGGAAACAGAGGTGTTTGTGGCACACTGGACTGCTCCGAGTGGCCAGTGCCAGCAGGTGACGACAGAGGCTCCTTCTGATAGGCTCTTACCTCTCTTGGTAGCCAAGCCTCCTTCCTTGGTAGCCAAACCTCCTTTTCTGGCTATTTAGGGTTTCTGCTTTGGGGAATTCTTCAGATAACGAATGCAAGAGCTCACCAGAGTTCCTCTGCATCTCCCTCTTCACCTAATGCCAAAGGATCGACCGCTGACTGCTCAGGACGCCTGCAAAACCGCAACAAAGTAGCAAGACGACTACTAGCAACCTTGTATCGCTTCATACTGCCGGCTTTCTCGACTGTTTCCAGGTGGTGCATGCTCTGGGGGTAGCCTGCCTCCTCTCTGCACCAGGAGCTCTGAAGTAATCTCCCGTGGGTCGACGGAATCTTCCCCCTGCAACCGCAGGCACCAAAAGACTGCATCACTGGTCTTCTGGGTCCCCTCTCAGCATGACGAGCATGGTCCCTGGAACTCAGCAACTCTGCCAAGTGACTCCCACAGTCCAGTCACTCTTTAGTCCAAGTTTGTTGGAGGTAAGTCCTTACCTCCCACGCTAGACTGCATTGCTGGGTACCGCGTGATTTGCAGCTGCTCTGGCTCCTGTGCACTCTTCCAGGATTTCCTTCGTGCACAGCCAAGCCTGGGTCCCCGACACTCTAACCTGCAGTGCACAACCTTCTTAGTTGTCCACCGGCGTCGTGGGACTCCCTTTTGTGACTTCGCGTGGACTCCGGTTCACTCTTCTTCCAGGTACCTGTTCAGGTACTTCTGCAGGTGCTGCCTGCTTCTGTGAGGGCTCCCTGACTTGCTGGGCGCCCCCTCTGTCTCCTCCTCCAAGTGGCGACATCCTGGTCCCTCCTGGGCCACAGCAGCACCCAAAAACCTCTACTGTGACCCTTGCAGCTAGCAAGGCTTGCTTGCGGTCTTTCTGCGTGGGAACACCTCTGCAAGCTTTATCGACGAGGGACATCCATCCTCCAAAGGAGAAGTTCCTAGCTCTCTTCTTTCTTGCAGAACTCCAAGCTTCTTCTAACAGGTGGCAGCTTCCTTGCACCCTCAGCTGGCATTTCCTGGGCTCCTGCCCACTCACGACACTGTCGCAACTATTGGACTTGGTCCCCTTGTCTTACAGGTACTCAGGTCCGGAAATCCACTGTTGTTGCATTGCTGGTGTTTGTTCTTCCTGCATAAACCCCCTATCACGACTTCTTTGCTCTCTGGGGTTAGTAGGTGCACTTTACACCTACTTTTCAGGGTCTTGGGTTGGGCTATTTTTCTAACCCTCACTGCTTTTCTTACAGTCCCAGCGACCCTCTACAAGCTCACATAGGTTTGGGGTCCATTCGTGGTTCGCATTCCACTTTTGGAGTATATGGTTTGTGTTGCCCCTATACCTATGTGCTCCTATTGCAATCTACAGTAACTTTACACTGCTTGCATTACTTTTCTTCCTATTACCTGCATAATTTTGGTTTGTGTACATATATCTTGTGTATATAACGTATTCTCATACCGAGGGTACTCACTGAGATACTTTTGGCATATTGTCATAAAAATAAAGTCCCTTTATTTTTAGTACTTCTGTGTATTGTGTTTTCTAAGGATATTGTGCATATGACACCAGTGGTATAGTAGGAGCTTTACATGTCTCCTAGTTCAGCCTAAGCTGCTTTGCCATAGCTACCTTCTATCAGCCTAAGCTGCTAGAAACACCTCTTCTACACTAATAAGGGATAACTGGACCTGGCACAAGCTAGGCCAGCCTCCTACAATAGTGACCTTAAGCTGTACCGGAGATAAGATACGGTGACCAAGAAGTTGAGGTGCATTGTTGAGGGTGGTTCACCAACTAAAATGAACGAACTACACTCCAAGTGGTTTTCAAACTGCCCCTCATTTTGAGATGAGCTTGATGTACTAATCCATTGCATCACAAAATGTACATCAGATGGTCTCAAAACCTCCTTTGTGACCATTTTTGAAGCAGGTCGAATTTTGGGAACTCTACATACAGCTGCAAAGGCAGGGATGAAGGCCTGAGATGGACAGCTGATCGCTTTACAAGCATTCGCACTCCCAGCAAGCAACATTTTTTTTTTTTTTTTAAAGCACACATGTTGACCTGCTGGTAAGACATTGAGCGAGCATGCAGAGGTCCTTATGCTCACCATCTAGTCCCGGGAGGGCACCCACTAAGATTCTCACAGCCTAATGGTTGATGACTAACTGCAGTCAAAAATCTTTTATGCACTAAGACTTGCAAACAGGTAGTGGGGCCCCCTTCACGCCCCCATCTGCTATTTGGAAAGGGGCAGAAAACTGCTTCAACGAGTTATAATGACTTTCTACTAGCATAAAGAGGTCTGCATATTTCAAAAAGGAATTCTATAGTCGCAAACCCTGCGTGTTTAGGGTCTACAGTCTACTCTGCTGCAAAATAATTTTGTACATCTGACCTTTAGGTTGTAGTGTGTTAGTCCAGCAGGGCGTTTTAAAAAAAAATGTCATTGCTGGTAATACAGGCAAGTCATCAGTTGTACGGTTAGTAGAGTAAGCTATCAATAGTAATCAGTATTTAATAGCCAATTTATAATGGTCAACGATTTGGTGGATCTAATTAATCCGAGCTACTAAACCCCAGTTGGTCGTACTACAAGATCTGGCTGGATCAAACCAGGAGTACTCTGAGCCTGGTGTCCCAGCACAGAAGCACTCTCCCATTGTACAGTAATGTGAACACCAAGTTTAAATAGGTCATCTAGGAGAGCGAGACTAAATGACTTGTGGCCGACAGCTTTGCTTCCAAGGGGTATGTACTATCAAGTGCATACCTTCTCAATTACCAGTTGAAGGTCCTAGAAGAACAAGTTACTTGCCTTCAGTAACGAATTATCTGTTAGACTATCTAGCTGCAGATTACTTACCTTAGAATTCCCTGGCGTCAGCTTCGAATCTGGAATTTTTCTGCTGAGCAGTACCCTGCGCGCGCCGTCGTTCGGATCCGTGTGGCGTCGTCAGCGTCGTTGGAGCAGTCTCTGACGTCACGTTGTCTATATAGATGCCACCTTTGCACGTGTACGTCAGGTCTTTTCCCACAACTTTCCACGCCAGAAGCACAGAGTCATGGAAGAACCAACATATTTTAGTTTTGCTTTTTCACTTGACTGCTTGAAGAAAAAAAAATACATGCCTTTAAGAAAGGCAAAAATACCAAAAACGTGTATATATATATAGATATATACATATACAGCAGCGGGGAGGCTTGGGTGGGTGTAAGGAATCTGCAGCTAGATAGAGTCTCTACCAGATAATTTGTTACAGAAGGTAAGTAACTTGTTCACCTGATAGAGACTTCTAGCTGCAGGTTCCTTACCTTAGAATAGATACTCAATAGATACCCAAGCTGTAATTCCTGGTGGTGGGTCCTAAGGATATATTTTATACCAGGAAGTCCTGCAGGGCTGAGCAGGCAAAATGCCCCTCCCCTCTCACTTGGCTATCCAGGCAATAGTGTCTCGCAAACATGTGTAAGGAAGCCCACATTGCCGATTGGCTGATGTCAAGCACCGGCACGCCACGAGCTACCCTCTGGGTAAAGTGAGCCCTCAAGCTCTCTGGAGGCTGCTTCTTGGACAAAGCGTAGCAGCTCTTTGTACAGAGAACGACCCAGCACGAAATGGACTGTTTCTGTACTGCCCGACCCTTCTTTGCACACAAAGAGTTGGCCGTCCACCCGGAACTCTTTTGTGCGGTCAAGGTAGAACGATAACGCTCTTTTTGGGTCCAGCCGATGGAGACGCTCCTCTTCTTTACAGGGATGTGGTGGTGCAAAGAAGTTGGGCAGGGTGATATTTTGACCCAGATGGAAAGAGGTCAGCACCTTGGGGAGGAAAGAGGCACCAGTTCTAACAGTACCTTGTCAGAATATATCGTGAGATATGGTGGTTTTGAAGATAAAGCCTGCAGCTCACTCACTCTCCTGGCAGATGTAATTACCACCAAAAAGGCTGTTTTAATAGTGAGCAGCCGGAGAGTACAGTTATGTGAGTGCTCAAAAGGAGCACACATTAGGAAGGAAAGAACAAGATTAAGATCCCACTTGGGCATAACAAAAGGCACAGGTGGAAAAAAATGCACAAGCCCTTTCAAAAATCTTTGCACTATAGGAGACTTAAACAAAGATGGTTGATCGGGCAAGCGTAGAAAAGCCGATAAGGCAGCAAGATAGCCCTTAAGAGTCCCTAAAGAGGAACCCTGTTGGGCAAGAGATATAATAAACAAAAGGATATTAGATAGAGAAGAAGAAAGAGGATCAATAGACCTCTCTTTACAGTATGAAACAAAACGTTTCCTTCGGCAGGCATAAATTGACTTAGTAGAAGCACGCATGGCTGCCAGAATGACATCACAGACTTCGGAATGGAGGTCCTAACCCATCAACTGTTGCCACTCAAGGTCCACGCACAAAGCCGCAAAGTTGACAGGTTCGGGTGAAGAACCTTCCCCTGCTACTGCGACAGAAGATCATCCTACTTGGGCCCGGCCTTTCTCGATTTTCCTGAGAACTCTGGGCAGAAGTGGTATGGGCGGAAAGGCGTACAGGAAGCCTGAACTCCACTTGCGACGAAAAGCGCTGCCTAGTGATAACCGCCTTGGAAACTCCAACGTGCAAAACTGCTGACATTGCGCATTCTCTACGGAGGCAAACAGATCTAATCAAGGCTCTCCCCAGTGCTGAAAGAGTGCTTGCGCTACCTCCGGATGGAGATACCATTTGTGATCCGCTGAGCATTTTTGGCTGAGCTCATCCGCCCTGGTGTTCAAAGAACCTGCCAGGTGTTGAACCACCAAGGTTAAGCCCTGCTGTTCCAGCCTGTCCAGAGACGTAGAGCCTCTTGACAAAGGGTCCACGACCCCACACCGCCTTGCTTGTTGCAGTACCACATTGCGGTGGTTTTGTCCATGAACACCCGCACTACCTTCCCTTTCACAACAGGAAGAAATGCCTTTAATGCTAGTCGGATCGCCCGAAGCGCCAACAAGTTGATATGGAGCCCGGATTCCGCAGGAGAACAGTGACCTCTGATCTCCACCTCTCCCAGATGGCCGCCCCATCCCAGAAGTGACGCGTCTGTCACTACTGTGAGATCTGGTTGGGGAAGGAAGAGGAGTCTGCCTTTGGCCCAATCGCAGTTCACTAACCACCACTGTAGAACCTTTGCAGTTTCCTCCGAGATCTGAACCACGTCGGTAAGATTCCCCTGTGCCCATTGGAACTTCAGGTCCCACTGCAGAGCCCTCATATGTCATCTGGCATGTTTGACCAATAGGATGCAGGAAGCCATGAGTCCCAGCAGCCTCAAAGTCTGTCTCACCGAAATCCAGGATAATGGCTGAAACATCGGTATCATAACCTGAATATCCTGGACTCGCTGCTCGGGAGGATAGGCCGGATACTGAACTGTGTCCAGAACAGCTCCAATAAAAGTTAGCTTCTGAGAGGGATTCAGGTGTGACTTCGGCACATTGATAGTGAACCCAAGCGAGTGCAGGAGGTTCGATGTTGTCTGGAGATGGGAAACGAGAGCCTGGGGCGTGGGAGCCTTCAACAGCAAATCGTCGAGGTAGGGGAAGACTGAAATCCCTGACCTGCGCAAATGCGCTGCCACCACCGCCATCACCTTCGTGAACACCTGAGGGGCACGGGTGAGACCGAAAGGGAGCAAGGTAAACTGAAAGTGCTCTTGGCCCACCTTGAACCGCAGGTAACGCATGGGGTCTGGTAGGATGGGGATATGAAAATACGCGTCTTTCAAGTCCAACGCTACCATCCAGTCTCCTTGATCTAGGGCAGACAAGACCGGAGTAAGAGTGAGCATCTTGAATTTCTCCTTCTTGATGAAGAGATTGACATCCCTTAAATCCAGAATAGGGCGAAGGCCCTTGTTCTTTTTGGGATCAGAAAGTAGCAGGAATAACAACCACTGCCTACTTCTGACATCGGGACCCTTTCTATGGATCCCTTGGCCAAGAGAGACGTAACTTCCTCGCGGAGCAAAACCAAATAGAACTCCATCGGCCGTTCTTTTGTCAGAGGGATAGAGGGAGGAAAAGACTGGAAGGGGAGGGAATAGCCCTTCCGTATGATCTACAGAACCCATTTGTCCATTGTGATGGAAAGCCAGTGAGGGAAATGAAATTGAATCCTCCCTCCAACTGGACGGATGTGGTCCTGCAGAACAACACTAGAAGGGCTTGGGTGCAGTGGAGGGGGGCTGTGTGGTGGTCGACCACTGGCCAGAACCTCCGGTTCTGCTGGCACCATAACCACGTCCTCTTCCGGGATGGTGTGAAGCCTGAGGACGGTGGCTAAATTGTGTCTGGCGGGGTACCACGCCCCTTCGGAAGCCTGGAAAGGGGCGAAAGACAGACTGCTGTCGTGCTGGCGCTGAAAGGCCCAAGGATCTGGCCGTAGCTCGAGAATCCTTGAACCTCTCAAGCGCGGAGTCTGCCTTCTCACCAAAAAGGCGAGAGCCATCAAAAGGCATGGCCATCAAACTTGACTGGACATCCCCCGAAAAGCCAGTTGAACGCAGCCAGGCGGTGTGACGTAGGTCCACTGACGATGGAATTGCTCTGCCCAGCGAATCGGTCATGTCCAATCCACACCTGATCGTAAACTTCGCTGCACCGTACGCCCTCCAGGACGTGGGGCAGGACCTGTGCAACTGTATCCCATAAAGTATGGGGAAAACGGGCAAATAGGCAAGAGGTGTTTACTGACCTCAATGCCAGGCTGGAGGGAGAAAACATTTTCTTTCCAAGCTGATCCAGCCTCTTGAATTTCCTGTCCGGAGCGGAAGGGGAGGCACCACGGGAAGTAGAGGCTTGGACCACCAAGCTCTCTGGGGTGGGGTTTTCAGTCTGGAAACTAGGGTCACTCGGAGCAGGTCTATGGAGGCTGCCGACTGTCCTATTCACAGGAGCCCCTGTGTTGAGTTTGGACCATGTTCCCAGAAGGACGTCCGTTAGGGCATCAGTGAAGGGTAACATCGGCTCTGATGTTGTCACCCCTGGCTGAAGCACCTCTGTCAGGAGATGCGTCCTTACTTGCACCGTGGGCAAGTCTAGGTCCAAGACCTCAGCTGCCCTACGCACCAGCACAGCATAAGAAGCTCCCTACGCAGGTCGGTGAGCGACATGGCTCAATGACATGCACCACACGGTTTGAACCCAGTCTATCGAAGACATGACTTCAAACAATCAAAAAGCGAAAAAGGCTTGACGTTCGTCGAAGAAAAGGGTAGCTCTTATCCGGATCTGTGCTTAACCGGCACGGAAGGAAAAGAACTGACGTACACGCGCCAAGGTGGAGTACATATAAACAACCGTGATGTCATAGACGGCTCCAATGACGCTGACAAAGCCATGCGGAGCCGGACGACGCACGCGGATCCGAACGACACCACCCGATGGCGCGCACAGGGTACTGCTCAGCAGAAAAATTCCAGATTCGAAGCGGACGCCAGGGAATTCTAAGGTAAGGAATCTGCAGCTAGAAGTCTCTAACAGATCTGAGTAACTGTTCCTCACATAGGAACCAAAGGACAATGCTGTAATCTGTACCAGATACATTTTGGATTACCTAAATGTGCTTGGCAGTTTCCTGTAAGAAAGTCAATGTTACCCATTTATAATCAGAACTAAAAATCATATCAGCTTGAAATCTCGTCCTTATTGACCTCAGCTTGACTTTCACGCAGAATTACCTGGATGGAATTTCCCAGAACAAGACCGGCAAACCCAGTGCAGCTCACCCATCAAAAAGAAGCTTTTGTGGCACATACATTGTGTGCCACCAGTCTTCAACTGCATGTGCTGCTGGGGTAGAAAAATAATTTTGTTCTGCCCTTTGGAATTGGAAAACTGACTCTAAAAACCAACCACTTTCAGAACGAGAAAACATTATTTATAAAGGAATATCGGTTGACCACTTCTGAAGATGCAGCCAACAGGCAGAAAAATCCAAGAACCAAGTTTGGAAGGTTAGTAACAAAAAGGTAGAAGATGTGCCCGTTCAGCAAAGAGAGCATGCTGGCATGAGAACCCTTCATAAATTTCTTTAAATGGCAGCAATTTATGGAGGAGACTTGTTTCCAATCAGTCCTGTCTGTTGTTCAGGAATTCCCAATCATTTGGAAAGAAGTGGGAAGCTCTTCATACAGCAATGGGAGCAACAATTCTGAGTACATTTTTATAATACCACCTTAGCTTTCCTCAAATGTGGAGTTCTGAAAGCTCAATAGAGCATATGTATATTTCACGAATGACCCTTTGAAGCTTTTCAAAGCATATGGCAGAACCAATGCTTATCGTAACGGAATAAGTGCAGGGGTCCAATGTTTTGCGCAGAAGGCCACAGGCAATGCTACTGACTGTTGGGTAGGGAGTGTTTGATGGACTAAAGGAGGATGAGACTACACAGCCTTGGTATTTGGTACACCAACATTCAGTAACATTGCCCAAAATGGGCAAAACTATGGATCTCTGCACTTATTCTTTATCAATAATTATCATCTCACACTCCCTTCCCATTTACCTTACTCTGGCACGTTCTTTTTTGTTCCTACTATCTCCCTTCGTCACTTTGACGGTCTTGCTCTTCCTACTCCTTTTCGCTTCTTTCTGGTTTTCTCTCTTGCCGTGGGTCAAAATCTGATGAAGGAATATAAGTGATGGTCCCCAAAAAGGAGTGCAAGTGGCCCCCACCGGTCCAAATTAAGCAGTGAACATAACCCTTTTTTCGATATTTGCCGGGTATCTCTAGTGCCTTTTTTCCCAGGTCACAGAAGTCCATTTTCATCACTATTAAAGTACAAGTAGCTCCGTTCTCCCCGTTCTACCATGTGAACATGTAAAGCAGCACACCAAAAGATGCAGGTTTTATGCCGAAAGCTTCCCTAAACACAGAAATCCCAGCATGCCCCACTCAGGTCATCACTGAATATCCATAAGAGGCAAACCAATATTACTCTTGCTTGATTTGCGTCTGCCCTGAAAATGAAGCCTTTGTGGCATCAAGGGTCAGGGCTTCCCTAATGCTAATATGTGGGGGTAAATGGAGAAGAAGAAAAAAATACTACGACTGGAGACAGTGGTGCTGATGGCAAAGACACATAGCAGCAGTAAGAAAGATCAGCAATTGTGATCCCTGGGGTACGGTTGGCGACTGCAGACACCAACGCTCATGGTCAGAGACACTGCATTAATTAAAACAAGTATTCAGCACGACTGAATACGAGGATACTAAAGGCAAATCATAATAATTAAGATTCCTGAATAGTAGAAACGGGGGGATTCCAGCTCGTTTTAATCTTTCACAGCGAAGACAATTAACTACAACGGGCAAAACGTCCTACCAATTAGAGATCACTCTTAAAACACTCACACAATCCTTGAATAAGAACGCGGACTCCATTTACCACGCCCAGTCCCGCTGTTGTGTACAAGTTTCAGGATTTGCTATCACGGATTTACGGCACAGATGGCTTTATTCATGTGTAAAAGCTTATTCAGCATCGATTAGTGAACCATACGCAGCCTGCCAAAGGCTAAGAGAAGACACCGGGGCTGTACTTGCAAACGCACAACAGGATTAGGAGTGCACTTGCAGTGAATTTTCCTTTCCGTAGTTTCCCCTCAATATTCATATGCCTTGAAATATTTATTCCTCTTAAAGCGCTTCTGAGTTGTGAACCACGCGCCCTAGCCCTGGGAGAGTTGTGCTCCCACGATGACGCAGACGCCGTAGTGTAACCAGCCTGCTCGAGAAGGCAGTCGGAAGGACGTAAATCTGTCGCCTCGTGGGCGGACATTTTTCTCACATGCATTGCAACGTTTCTCTACTATTCTGGCAGGCAGACCAATCTTGACAGAGCAGATATTTTCGATGCAGATGAAGGGCGGGTTTTCTCTCAGAAGAGAGTGCAGCAACGTCGACAAGCGGAGACTTCATTACGGTTCCACAGAATCTATGCAGGGATCTTGCATAAGAAATACACAACGCTGAAGCTCAGTAGGGTGACCACCCGTCCGTAAATTTCACGGACTGTCCGTAATTTCGCCCTGCTGTCCGTTGTCCGTGATGAAAGCTTTAACGGACGGCATTTGTCCGTAATTTTAGCCTTTCACCTAAAGGGCAATGGAGGCAGGGTGAAATTACGGGCAGAGGAGTTTCCCCAGCTGGGCTGGAAGGCAGGGGGTCTGGGGGTCTCCTGTGCTCTGACAGAGGGAGGGTCAGACAGATAAGAAAAGGCCTTCTTGCCAGGGGGTCTCCTTCCCTAAAGACATGCAAATGTGGGCAACTGGTAAATCTGCAAATACAAAGGGGCTTGAAAACCTGCATTGACTTTACTAAAAGGAGTCACTTGAAGTTTTCTGGTGGCAAAGATATTTCTTTCAGAGAGGTATTGTAATGGTGTTCCAAGGTGAGCTGTGGAGTGTGTGGTTTTAATGGAGTGTTATAAAATTTTGTATCACTAGGTATAAACTGTATATTATTCAAATCTGTATTTGAGAAGCACTTTTTTTTTTAATTTAACCGAAATGTATTTGCGCATTTTGTAGCAGCCTTTATTATGATGTAATTGTATTTTTCACAGTTCTTTCAGGTACCTCGGTACCTCATAGTACTAACAAACATTGGCAAAGCCAATAGGTCTCATCTACGAAAGCGTTATTGGCTTTGCTAAGTGTTTTAGCCGTTAGCCATGTTATACACCAGAGTAGCTGCTGTTCAGCATGGCTTAAAGCTAGTGGCATAGTGGTGTGGAGTGGAGTAGAGTAGCATAGGAGCTGTGGCGTAGAGCCCAGTGGTGCAAAGTACAGTGCAGTGGGGTACAGTGCAGTTGTTTAGAGTGCGTTAGAGTAGAGTGCAGTGGTTTAGAGTGCAGTGGCATGGGACAGAGTAGAGTGGCATAGAGTGCAGTGGAGTAGAGTGGCATACAATAGAGTAGCAGAGAGAGCAGTAGTGTAGAGTGGTGCAGTGGCACAGATTGCAGAGTAGACTCAAGTTGCAGGGAGTGCAGTGGTGTAGTGTAGAGTGGTGCAGAATAGGGCAAAGTGCTGTAGAGTGGAGTGATGCAGAATAGAGTGCAGTGGCATAGAATGCAGTAGTACATAGTACATTGGTGTTTAGTATGGTGGTGGAGAGTGCAACACTGCAGAGTATAGTGTCAGTGCAGTGATGTAGAGTGGAGTAGAGTGGCACAGAGCAGTGGCGTAGAGTACAGTGGTACAGAGTAGAGGGCAGTGGCGTACAGTGCAGTTGTTTAGAGTGCATTGGCGCAGAGTGCAGTGGCATAGAGTGGCATGGGGTAGAGTTACATAGAGTGCAGTGGAGTAGAGTGGCATACAGTAGAGTAGCAGAGAGTGCAGTAATGCAGAGTGGTGCAGTGTCATAGAGTGCAGAGTAGACTCATGTGGCATAGAGTGTAGTGGTGTAGAGTGGTGCAGAGTGGAGTATTGTAGAGTGGTGTAGAGTAGAGTATAGTGCCTAGAGTGCAGTGGCATAGAGTAGAGTGGTGTAGAGTGCAGAGTTGCAGAGTAGAGTGTCAGTGCAGTGGTGTAGAGTGGTACAGAGAACAGTGGCATAGAGTACAGTGGTGCAGAGTAAAGGGCAGTGCAGTTGTTTAGAGTGCAGTTGCATAGAGTGGCATTGGGCAGAGTAGAGTGGCATAGAATGCAGTGGAATAGAGTATATTGGTGCAAAATGCAGTAGTACAGAGCACAGTGGTATAGAGTATAGTGGCGGCCAGAGCAGTGTTGCAGAGTGTCAGCTTGCAGTGGTGTAGAGTGCATTGAACTAGAGTGCAGTGGTCAGAGTGGTATAGAGTACAGTGGCATAGAATAGATTGTTTCAGAGTAGAGTGCAGTTGCATAGAGTGGAGAGGTGCAGGGTAGAGAGCAGTGGCATAGAATGCAGTGGCACAGAGTGCAGTGGCATAAAGTAGATTATTTCACAGTAGAGTGAGGTGGCTTAGAGTGGAGAAGTGCAGGTTAGAGTGGAGTTGCATAAAGTGGCATAGAGTGTGATGGCATAGAGTAAAGTAGTGTAGAGTGCCGTGGCATAGAGTGCAGAGGTGCAGAGTAGATTGGAATGATGTACAGTGTATTGATGTAGAGTGCAGGGACATAGAGTTGAGTGTTACAGAGTAAAGTGCATTAGCATAGAGTGTATTAGCTTAGAGTGCAGTGGCGTACAGTGCAGCGTTGCAGAGTGGCAGAGAGTGGAGTTGTGCGGATTAGATTGGTGTTGCCTAGACTGGAGTGGTATGGCGTGCAGACGAGCAGAGCGCAGCGGTGTAGAGAGGCGCAAAGTGCGGTGGCTTAGAGTAGAGTAGTACAGAGTAGAGTAGAGAGGCATAGTGTGAAGTAGCATAGAGAGCAGTGGCATAATGTGGAGTGGTTCCGAATGGAGAAGAGAACAGTGGCATGGAGTGGCGTAAAGTGGAGTGATACTGAGTAGGGTGCAGTGGTGTGGAGTGGTGCAGAGCAGAGTGGAGTGGAGCATGCATGTTGTGGTAACACACTGCCATTACAGACAGCACATTTTTGATTGAAATGACCATTACATTTGCACAGATATACAGTTTTTCAAATCAAACTATAATGTGCACAGACGATGATGTGTGGAAATTGCATCACCTAATGCAATGATTTGTTTTACTCATGTAAAGGTATTTGTTTCCAGCACAGTTCAGAATTAACAAAAATGTGCTTGATTTGTACTTCTAATTCTGATATATTCTGAAGTCTATTTAAATGTTGTCATGTGATAGAAAAAAACTCTTTCCTAACCCCAGTATCCAGCAAGATTGTTGCATAAATCCTCTCACTTTGAAGTCAGAGAAAGGAAAGTAAACACTAAGTTCCCACCGAAGACAGAGCCTGACATTTGACTTTGATCTTTGAATGCACAGCAAATATGATGAGATAAGAACAAGATTTACAGGCCTGTGTACAGAAAGGGAGCACTCAGCAGGATACTGTAAATAAGGTTTTGGCAAGGGAAGGGACGAATTCAAGCTTCATAGCCTAAAACAAATAAAGCCAGCAAATTGAAAGCAACAAATTGTGAGTTACAAACCACAAGGCCAATGGCAAGCAACGGGCAGAATGCATTCACAAGGAAGCACTATGAATTTACTTAAAGTGACAGCTGTGGGATACTTTGTGGGGAAAGTCCAGTATTTTAGTCCATATCTTGCAGAGGTTTGGCTACATCAATCACCCAGGTAGTATGACAAGAAAACCTGGAGTGGTTTCCATGTTGCAGGATAGGTCTGTACACCCATTCTATCAGTTTGCCACCATTTCATTTCCTATGGTACAGAGCTTCTGGCACACCTCTTGTAGGGTTAGTGCTAGGTAGCAGACATGAAATAGGGAATTTAATGATTATTTAAGGTGGTTGTAAGTAAGGAGTTGACCGGGGTCAAGATGGTAGTCTGCCACAAGGGTTTGGAAATTTAGTAGCTCACTGTACAGAAACAAAGTCCCCAATTTTAAGACACCTGCAACATGCCACTGATGGAGTTGCTCTGAGCACAGCCATCCTGTGCGAGTGGGAAGGCTTAGCAAAGGTAGTGCAGGAGCATAGGGTTTCTTCATGTCAGTGAGTTTACAGGTTCTGGCAAGGCAAGAGAAAGCCATGCATGATAACCCCGGATGGTGATTCATAGAATGGTCAGTAGGAAACGATGAGCAGTGCATTAAGCCTTCCTTAAAAGTCTTTACTGGTAAACCCCATCTCATGCAGGGAGGTGGGCAGAAAGCCAGTGAGCCACCCATTGGACATCTGCAGCTGAAAAAACGCATTCTAAGTCCAGAAGATCTAATCCACCCGCAGTCACAGTTAGCTTTAGGGTGGAAAGAGCTCCTGATGGCGCCGCAGCGACCAAATCAGATGTGTGGCCTCTCTGAAGAAGGAATGAAGGACGAGCAGGGGAAGGCTTGCAAAATAATACTATCATTGGGGTAGCACACCATCTTCGCTAGTGCCACATGGCCTCTACAGAAAGCAGAAGAGAAGACCAAAAAGCAAACTGGGCTTGGAGGGACCGTTCGATCTGCCGAGATTTTCATCCTGGAAATCAGTGTAAGAATGGTAGATATTAATCACTAGGTATCAAAAGGTAACTGGTTCCCAGTTCAATCTATCTGAGATCTAATTGTGTAGGAAGGCGAAAACAGTGCCATATATTAAAGAAACACTAATTAAATTTAAAAATTTGTAAATTTTGTTTGTGCAATTTACATCCCAAATATTAGGTTGAAAGTCCATGGGCGGTTGGGGTAAGCCAGATGTTTTTGTTCAATTTGGTTAAACTAGCATAAGGTTAATTACCTTAATGTTTCCCAAACTGTTTGCCAGGGGTTTTGAAATGTTCAGAAACATAATCAAAATTTTGCTGTTACTTTCTCTTCAGGAAAGATCAGGTAGATTTGGGTAGGGGTGATGGCCTTGCCGTGAAGGGCATTAATTTACTACTGAACAAGGATGTAATGTGACACCTGAATGTAGCACACCAGGAGGCAATCACAAAAGGTCCACAGTGAATAAATAGTGCTATGTTAAAAAAGAGTAAATAAATGCACTGACAACATAGTGAGGCATGGCTTCTCTTGCGTGTCTGTAAAACTGACGTTTGTTCTTGAATTTTTGTCCTGAATTTTGATCCTTTGTCCTGAATTTTTGTCCTGAATTTTGACCCTTTGTCCTGAATTTTTTACAGTCCTGTCCAGAATTTGCCTCCATGCCAGGTGGTGACCCTACTGTGTCATGAAGAGAGGAACCAATTACAAGTATAATATATTCTGCTCAAAATAGTTTAGAATCTTGTTTGTAAGTATATTCGGCCTTACTTAAATTTGCCTCCAGCTGATAGCATTTTAAGGCCGCTAGGGTGATAAAGCACCTGTTGCAGAAACCTATGACCAGCCCTGCCAAGTGTCTCCAATCTCGCGTTAGAATAACGCATTTTCGCTCATTTTCCCGCTTTACAGCAATGCCTGATATTGTCTGCAAGTCCTCAAGAGCGGTAAAACCTTCTTGTTCCAGTTTCTCACTTCGCTAGGTAAGCTCCGAGTAGTGTTTATCAACAGCCACAAAGTGGGGCTGGTGTACAACTGGAGGTATAGGACTCTCACTATATTACAATATTTGTATGGTTCCCTAGTCTTCATCGCTTGATTTGGCTTGCAATAAAGTTTCACTCATAGTCCTTGAAATCTCACTCATAGTTATACTGAAAATGTCACACAGCAAAATGAAACCTTGGCAGCTATGTATGTCTAAGCAGCACTGTCTACAGACCAACGGTGTCAGAATATTCAGGTGGTTAGTGCGGATGCTACTGCAAAAAAAGGTTCTTTCTAATGCCAGTGCCTGGTCAAAAAGTTCATAAAAAAGCTGAGGGGGTTAATATGACTGCTGAAGAGCAATGCAAGTAAGATGAAAGTGAAGGATCCGTGTTTAAGCTGCAGGTTACACGTTATTATCCTGGTTTAAAAAAAAAAATAAAGCTCAGCGAGTTAAGCACCTGATATGCATGCAACCTAACAATTTGCTGAACCAGCACAGAACTCATAGCCATGCATAGGTTAGGATTCCATGGATGTGCTCTTGACTGCCAGAGAGACCACTTTGGGGGAGAGGGGCTGTTTTACTATAAGGGGAAATGTAAGGGACAGTTTTATGCAGCTATGTGTGCATAACCAATTACATATTCTCGAATTAAAACAGCTGACCAGACTTTAGAGGGTTCTATGCTGCTGTGTTCATGAACTTCCAGAGGACACATTTTCATGTTCATGCGGTTGCTCATTGGCCATCATCTTGAGATAGAACAAATCTCATCCAGACTACAGTAAGGGGTCCGTGAAGGAACAGAGATGTGTGAGGTAACCAAAGACCACAAAGGAATTACAACAGCACATTGTAACAACAAGACAATTTTTTTTGCCAGTTAGTAACAAGGGAGCGCAAGAAATCAGCAGGCTTAATGGTGATCAAACTAAGCCTCTGGAGCTGTTAAGGAGAAGCATAAGTATTTTTTTACACATGTCTGTAAAGTATTCACAAAAACATGATTATCCGTGTTTCAATTAAAACTTAAAAAATAAAAATCACCTGGATGAAGTACACTGCTTAAACGAGACTGCCTAGAACTGTCAAAATCAACTATCACTAAATCCATTGGCTGGATGGGACACACATTAGATACTGATATCAGAAGTATTGACACCACCGCTGAGAACCTTCTTTAATTCATGGTCGAGAGATAGATGTGAAGAGGAATGCTGTTGAAGGGAGGACACAGTACAGATCCAGAAAAAGACAATTAGGGAGTAGGTTGACAAATAGACAGCATGCCTCCCCTCATAAAAAGGAATATTAATGAAAAAGATGCACAAGAATAACAGGAAAACATTCTTCAACCATAGTGAAACAGAATCAACACTTGGTTTCAGCTTACCACACAATAGGCTGCACTAACCAAATAATATGATTTTAATGAATTTCTACAAAGTCTTGCTGCTGATTAATGAAAGAAATGTATATGCAAGATGAACTCCATGTGAATGCATCCCAGTTCTGTGGACAGGGTGAGACATTCAAGTAGGGGTCTACCTTTGAGCCCTATTAGTCTCAAATAACTGCTGAAAATAAGACTCAAGAGGAAGGGAACAAAACAGATTTCTAGGGTGGCTCAGTCAGTTCCTTTATCCAGAGTGATTTCCAGTTATGATCTCCCCTGGTCACTGGGAACTTGACAGTTTCCTAACAGATTTCTTTTTCAGGGGTTTATTTGCTTATTCACTTGTATTCTGTAGATAGTGGTGTTGGGTTCCTTGCTAAGGTTCAAGCAGACCAGATATCCTGCTCTTCATTGATTTATAGCCAGGCAGGGTATACCATTTCCTTCTCAGAAACCCACAAAAAGGTTATTTATCTTGCTGTTAGTCTTCTGTTCAGAACCATGTTGAAGACTTCCTAAAGTTAAAGTAGAACAGATCTCAATTTTCCTTTATCCAAGCAGTCACATACCTAACAATTATTTTGATTCAACTGGCCACACCATCAACATGACACAATGGATTTGTGGATACAGTTCCCCTGAAAAAACACACAACTGATGGCTGTATACCAGGAACAAAATTGTTAATCATGCGTGTAATTCAAAACTGTAACATGCTCATATCAGATCAGTGGAAGCTCGTCACTACAAGGCTTCAAAGTAAAAGGCACATTATCATATTACTAACCATAGCAAGTGTCACTTAAAATGTGCCATCCAGGGTATCGCAACCAAATCCATATTTTTAAGACTCTCAATTTTTCAACTGACCTGAATAACACTTTTACACAAGCAGACGATATATGCGCAATGCTGCTTACTAATTCCCAGACAAGCCCAGGATCGTTTTTAAGGCGCACTGCTGAGCAAAGTGAACAACAGAGATTTCTCAGAGTCTCCGAGTCTGGCCAGAAGGCTAACTCATGCCTATTCCTCAGCATTTTCATACAAAGAGGGCAACACAACTTATTTATGACCAATCACCTTGCACTCTTTACTTACACCTCTAAGAATGATGCATTCAAAATGCCAGGTGCTCTGGGGGCTGCTGTCAGATCCGAAAATACCATCCGACATTAAGGGCAATTAATATAGCCCTAGTGAATGACATTTCCACGGAGTGCAAGATTTTGACTAAAAATCCGGACATTTTACTACAAAGATTAGCTTCTGGTTTCTTAGACAGTAAATCCACAGTAACAGCTCATTATCTCACCAAGTACTTATCCAATATTATACAGTGCTGCAAATGAGTAAATATGCCTCACCTTTCACCCACATTTCAGTGTCTCTACCTGCCTACCATATCATCTATAAACTCCACATACCAACAAGAGCACCGTGGTTATTACCCAGGTATTTCCATAAAAAAATTGACAAATGGGACAAAAGCCGATAACTTTTCACTTTCATGGCCCCTTATTCATAGCACCTTCCACATTATTCTATCTCTTAAGCATGGCAGTTAATCTACTGTGCATTATAGTTTTGCTGTTTATACTTCCTTCCTGTCCACCTGCCCCCAATTTATATCCTATTCCATCCTGGTATTTCCTAATTTCCCCACATACCGATTTGCAATTAATTATTTTGTGCTGCCACCACTGTTTTCCTTTCCATCGTCCTCACTCCAGTGTCCCCAATATTCTCAGCCACGAAGTGGATCCCTAAATAATCCTCATACAACTTTTTTCCACCGCTGTTTACATTAGACGCTGAAACACCCCAATTTCTTGAAAAACCCTTTTCATCCCTTCCATCGACCAGAACAAAAAAATGTCATTATTACTCTTTCAAATTGCAATTTATACCCGAACTTCTAAGAAGAAATGTTACATGAAGAAAGCAAGCCATGAGGTGCGAGTGGGCCATTAGACTGTTCAACATCCAGACATTTGCTACAAGTAGCAGCCCTCAGGAGGTCAATGCACAGAATCTTTAGATTAGGAACCCACTACAGTAGTATTCCCCTGGAGACCTAACAGAAAAAGCCAAGGAGTGTATCATGAGGGCTTCGGCTATGTAATGTAGAGTGAAGGATGTTTACCAGTGGTTGCTTCTTCCCAATCACTTTTTGTGTACTTCAGTGCGATGCTAACGTTTGACATGTATGCCCAGATGGTCCTGTGCTCACTGTACCTCTAGAAACAAGGTGCACCAGACTGAAGTGACAACCAAAGCGTAACTGGTTTTGGGTTGCTTTTGTTCTGGTTGAGAAGGACCAGTGATGTCAATTTGAGCTAGACTGTTTCTATTGAAGCAGGATCAAGGCTGATTTGCATATTGTTGAGTCTAATCTGAGTAAGAATGGTAAGGGTGGGGGTGGGGGTGGGGAAATGATGGACAGATGCAGCCCAGAGTACCAGTGGCTGAGATTTTTTTGGGGTGATTTTATATAGCGCAAACTCGACCAGAAGGTGTTGGAGCGAATTACAAGTACACCAGTTACAGTAAACAAGGTCACTTTTTTTTATTTTTTAAAGTCATAGGGAGATTATGTGATTTGCCCACAACCTTGTTGAGCAGAGGCCAACAGTGGAACCCAGTTACCCAGATCCAAGGTCTGCGGCTCTGGCCGTAACACCCCACCCTCTTCCCTAATTCAAGCATTTTACCCATCACTTTTTTCTTTACTTCCGAGAGAAGAGTTGTATCAAGCTCGATATTTTTTTTTTTTTAGCATGATCGCCAAATGACTGCTGCATTAAAGACTAGTTCGAGGCAGAAACTCCAACATTCGTTCTTTGTATATTGCAAAAAAAATAAAAAAAATCAGGAGTATAACACTTTCAAAGTACGAGAGAGAGAGATAATGAGAGAAGTTGGGTAATATACCTCAAGTATGTTACAACATATGACGCCCGTGGTTTCTTTTGAGGAACAGGTAACACAGCACTAGAAAGTGTTTGGGCAAAGAGCGCTGTTTTATTATCAACCTTACGCAAATGTGATCCAAAATATAAACCATGCGTAGGGTGAGGCAGTACATCACACAACATACCCATAGCGGAATAGCAGAGGCCAGAGAGAAATAATTACACAGCATCCCATGGTTTGTGGAGCTAAAAAAACATAACAAGGGATGCGTAGAAGTGCTTTATGAACAGTACACACTTTCTGCCCAATCAGCCCACTGCCAGAACGTAGTAACTGATTGGCTCGTAGACTTTGCTTTTCAGGGGAGGTGGCCAAGTGAAAAGACAGTGTTTGGCTGCTGCTATGCACAGCTAATGAAAAGGGAACCAGCGTGCAGACGAAGATGACGCTATAACCTAACGTACTACCTTGTATTAATCACTTCGGGTGAGCTAGAACGCTATAGGTCAGAAATAACTGAGAAAGCTTTGTACTATAGTCAGTGTAGATGAAATTTGATTGGAAAGTTAAACCAAGTTTATTGTTTTTGGCTATAATCGACAAGCATCCACTTGTTTGTTGATAAACATCACTGAAACAAGATAGGTGGGTAATAAAATTAAGATATGACATTAGGAAAACTATTTACTCAATCAAGGGCTAAATACCTTCTGCTAAGTCTACTTCAGAGCAGTGAGACACACCAATAACACAAGTCCATAGAAACGTCAGCACTATCCGGAGATGTGTGCCACAGGATCTAGAGGATTTAGAACGGTCCTCTTCGAGCTCGACTTCCAGAAGTTCATGTTCATAGAAAAACATGTCTGGGTAAACATGGTTTGTCACTTATTTATGGTGCTTTGCAGTGGACTGATCTACGGTGTAAGCAAGAAGCAGAAATTAAGTTAGTAACTGCAGGCGAACTACTTCGATATGGAAAGAAGAACAGTAGGGCCCCAGGCGTATTGCCCATTCCCTAATTTGTGCATATTCGTATAATACAATTACAGTGAAAATATTTCACTTTGTTCCACTACATTTTCTTCCATTCCTACCTTGATTCATAGTTGGCTATTCCATTAATTGTCAATATTTTTCACTCATAACGCTATTCAGTAAATAAAGTAAAACGTGGGTATTTCATGTATTTTAGCAATTATCGAAGAAATGTATTCATAATTTTTCAAACTGAAGGCGATAGTATGGTGTTCCTTTAATTAATTCTGTATAATATAGGTCAAGAAAAAGTGTATACAAGTGCCAAGTCAGTGCACTCCTTAGCATATTGTATTTATTTTACTTAGCACGGCAGCTACAGTCCCCAAAGCACCTCGGTACTTGTAATTTGTCGAGGCAGCATAAAGAAGGCAAAAGAGGACAGAATTTCAACCCCATCCCAAAAGGAGGTCCCTGCCTTTAACTCAAATGCAAACACCAGCACCTCGGAAAGAACTATAGTCCTTTTTCAAATAGCACCATTTGGCTACAGTAAGACCAGGAAACTAAGTTTAGTTGACTTGCTTTACTTGTAAAAAACAGTAACATTTCTAGATAGCATGAAAGGAATTTTACGCCATCTAGGAACAAACTGATGCAGTTATCAGATGTGAAGTCTGATTTTTTAGGGTCGAGCCTGCGCTGGCATGTGCATGTGTATCGCTTGCGAGACGCTTTAGTGGTTAAAAGGGCTCGGAGCCCCGTCCATGTCACGTCGGTGTCTTTCACTGGTTCGTGGGCTTGACTTTTAAAATCTGCTTGCTTTCATTAGTGGAAGGCATGCATATGTCATGCCTTTTCCAGTGGTTAGCCCTCCTCGAGCGCAGCGACCAAGTACTGAAAACATTCGAGGCTCGCTTTTTTCTGTCCGGTTTGTGGACTACTTGTTATCTTTTTTCGCAGCGCGATCTCGCTTGGCAGAAGTCGAGCGCTTTGCAAGACATCGACCCTGTTACATAGTTAATTGCACTTTTGCCGGTTATATAGATAATTGCACTTTTGCCAATAGGTTTCACTACGAGTGAACTGTAGCAGCGCGATCATACTCTTTTTTTTCCCATTCAATGTGGCAAGAAAAGTCCAGTTAGGAGTTTACAACTGCTAACAGCTCTAACTCGGAGAAATGCGAGACCCGTTGCATTGCAAATGCTTGTTTTTTATGCTCTGGCTAGCCAGCGAAGATGTCGCCAGACAATTATTTGAGTATCATCAAGAGTGGGGCTATGGTTTTACCTACATGTCGGGTGTCAGGAGTAATGTTTTGATTTGGCAGACGTGTGCTTCAGCTAAAAAGTACTTGTCTGCCACACAGCCATGATCATTATGTTTATTTATCCAGCTGCCTGTGCTTAAACTTTCAGGGGCACACAGACGCAATTGCAAACTTATTAAAGTGTCTTAGATGGCTAGATAATTTAGTAACTTTTCTCTGCCAGCAGCACAAGTGGGAGGACAGCAGTCATTAAGGTACATTGGTTTCCAGCTCTGACATGGCAGTGCATTGATAAGCTAGACTTACTGGCATCGCCAATGCTGGTTTCATTAACAGGATATGGTGGTGTCACGGTGCCAACAGTTCAGGGAACTGCTTAAAATACAGCACATAAAGCACTAGCTGGTAGTGAATGGAAAAAGTATCACTCATTAAAAGCATCTGGTGATCAAGTCCATTTTATGACAGCCACATAGCCATAGCAATCCAAAACAGCTGTGCAAAATCACCATTTGGCAATGCGTAGAAAGAAACTAAAGCCTTGTCAACCTAATATTTTCCTAAATGCAATGTCTAGTCTACAGATTGCAAAAGAAAGGTGTCTTCTACAGGAAAGAAGCAGATGACGAAAGACCAACTAAACATATGTATATGATCGAAGAGCAGGCACAAGAACACCATTTAGTAAAGCCAGACGTTAAGAGAAGCATGATGAAGAACCAGATTGATGAGCAATGCTGCTGCTACCAATGCCACTGGGTATGGGACTCAGTAAGATGTGCTAGAATAATGCTATTAGTATGAACTCCAAGCTACACTACACAATCCGTAAATAAACAAAAGCAACTACATCTTCATAAGATTAGGGCAGAGCAATAAAGATGAAGTAGAATACAGAGGTTTAAGTGCAACTTGAAGTGGCAGAATGTGCACAGGCTAGTCTGTAATCACAAATGTAAAATAATTATAGGACATGCCTTGACCTAAAAATACAGGTCAGTCTTTCATACCAGAAGGTAAAGTACACAACGCTTTCAGTTTACGGTAATCAGCAGCTAGTATTTTTGTGATGACATCATTCAACTGGATCCTACACACTGTCTCTCAGTACAGGCTGAGCATTACAACAAGAGTATTGTTTAAAGGGCTGAGCAGTGTGTCAGATTAAACACACTGACATTAGGAATATTGTTGTTGAAACGTTCATATGCAGTAAAGCAGGAGATGCCATCAAATGAAGGGGATCTGAAGTTTGGGCTCAGCCAATCATGTTAATGGAAAGAAAAAGGCAATATCATCTGCTATGTACATTGGAAAAAGAATCTCAGGTAAGGCATATGGTAGCTATGGCTGGAACCTCCCCTGTTGAACACGGGACAATGCCTAGACTATTCATCTTTAAGAATTTCACTGGGGGCAACTTAATGCAAAATGTAATTTTTTTAAGTTACATAATGTTTTTTTATTAAAATATCTGGTTATTGATGTAATCGTATTCTGGTTCCTGGTGCTTCATTTACGTTGACAGCCATTAGACAGCAACCTGCACAGACGTATGAAAAATCTTTCACAGGAGTTAAATCCTCTAATTTCTTTCCACTTTTGTAGGTAAGATATCAAATAAAATCACCTCCAAATAATAGCTATTACAGTTCAAATAAGTAGGTCTCTCGTGTGCTTTCCCATAACAATTTGAGTTTCACTGTTAACTTTCTGCTAAAATCAATTTGTCTTTCAGATTTTATCAAAGCAGAGAGGATCGATAATTATCAAGGAGGCACCTTAAACCTGAAAAATAACAACCTTTGTTTAAAACAAAAAAAATATTACTGAATACTTGGCCAGTGATACAGATAAGGCCTAGTGTCATCTGGGAGAAGCTAATATGTCACTCTAATCAATGTTTATTGATTCGTTTGGAGTAGGACGATGTGTGCACGGTGACATTCTGAGAAGCAGTTAGCCAATTACAACATACTTTTTAAACAAGGAGCTAGAAAGAATTTCACAAATTCAATACTGCAGGAAAGCAAAATACAGCTTAGTATGTCCAGTTAGTTCTTGGGTGAAGCAGACTTGTCTACATATGCTGAACTGACTACATTCATATTGAAAATTAAATTAGACCTGGGTTCTTTTTTTATATACGTTTCAATCACGCTCAATAAAAAGACTGACAAAAAAATAAGCACTACCATTCAACAAGTATTACAATTTCTTTAACAATTGCTGCCAATTCATCCACACTTTTAAAGATACATTGCTGTGTTTACCATGTGGCTAGGTTTGAAGAGAGGCTCGGGAGGAAATAAAGGAAAAAGGAGGGAAAAGGGGAAACCCCACGCAGATTCGAACGACTCGAGTAATAGAGATAGCAAACTGCGGGACGAAATCTTACTTTGAACTTTAATAATATATAAAAGAAAAAAGGGACCTTCAACAGGCTAGCTTTTAAAAAGAAATTAAATGACTACACCCTCCAGGAAGTCAGACAAAGATGGAGGTTTACAAATGACAAAGAAGGGCAGGGAATGAAACAAAACACGCCCTGTCTAAACATCCTTTAGCCCCCAGGCTCTGAGCAGTACTTTAATATTTCAGACGACAGGGCACAAAGCAAGACGTCCTAGTCACTCCAGGACATCGTCTTTGCCTTAGTACAGTTCCACCCAGCACCCAGTGGCACCGGAGAGAAGATTAAAGGTGATGACTCTTCCACAAAACGTGTCAATGCCACCACTCCGTGTAACTACTACTAAAAGTTAGAAAATGCTTACCACTGAACAATTTAAACATGCAAAATATGTTTACAGTTTATCATATCCATAATCATAGATGTTAGGTCACATCTTGACTGTGTTCCTGGTATGTCTTTATCAAATGTAGGTCCATACCGTAACTTTGTCAGGGGAGTGGCTACTATTGGTGCAGCAGGTGCAGTGCACAGGGCCATTTATCCCTGATGTAGTTTAGTATCCCCAACAGCAGGCAAGGGGGTAATTTCCCTTGCTTGCAGCAGGGCTCGTAGTATCCTTGTCACAATACTGAACTTCATATTTTGCTTTGTGCAGCAGAAAACACACATGCACCAGAACTGAAGTATTGCACATGTGGATAAGCCAAACTATCCCTCCTAACGGAATAAGTACAAGTTGTGATTAATGAAATGCCTGTTTTGGGCTCAAAAACGTTGTAAGACCGCAGACCAAGGTTAAATTAAGCTTATGTGCTTATTAAGTGTCACAACACATGCAATGTTGGGTAGTCTTAGAGAATTTGCTGAAGAAAAGCAGCATGAAGTTTGTAATTCGTCCCCTAATACTAGAACTTAAAAGCTTCCCTAAACAAATATTTCTTTAAGCTCTAGCTAAATGCTACAAGGACTTTGTGAAAAAGTGTAAAAACTTTAGCATACCACTGCCTAGACAAGATGGACGACGTCCCATAGTTTTAACTAGAAAACTGTCTGAGCTGCTTGGAGTCATAATATACCTGACTTGTAGAAGAAGCTTGCTTTCTGTGAAACTCCTGTGCCACTAACCTGTACTATTCTAAAATGGAACCAAACGTAGAACATCTCCCAACCAATACTGTCCCTGCTACTTATTAACTATGCAGTTTCTGCCCCCCCCTCCAACTTAACTATGAACCAAACATGCCTTAAAGTGGTCTTCAATCCTCCGTTATGGTGCTACATGGTAAACAATATGCCACAAAGAAATACAAAGGTAAGGGGCAGATCAAAGCAGACATATAACGGTCTTTTTGCTCAAATATTTCATTAATATTATAACACTAGATTTCACTTTTGCGACTGTAAAGTTTGATGGTTTTTATATCACTTTTGATACTGCATAGAAGAATGCTATGAATGTTGCTCCTCTGGAGTTCTGAATATTTAAGCAAATGTGACAAACTCAAAATGAAAAAAGGAAGGAGGGTTACAATTACAGTCACTCATTTGAAGCAAAATGTGGATAGAGACCGTGCCAGGATCTAGTCACAGAACCACACAGCAATTGCATCCTAGTACAAAAATAAAGAGCTGAAGTGTTAGGAAAGTCCCTATAAAATTATTGTATAAAACTTAATTTCTAATAAATAAGTTTTATATTTATAAACATAAGTACACAAACCCAAATACCGAATCAGACAGCATCTTTTCCAGCAAAAGTTCCACTGAAATATAATACAAGCATTGAAAAAGCCAACAGAACTGGAATTGACAAGTCTTATCCAGCAAGTAGTTTTTGGCAAAAATATGAAATATGTATTAAACCTTTACAAGTCAGGTGCATGCAAAATTAATATTAAAAACATGTAAGAAAGGACCCATTTAAAAAAAAAAAAAAAAAAAAAAAAAAAAAAAAAAAAAAAAAAAAAAAAAAAAAGAGTAGAGATTGTTGCCCAATAGCTGGTGGGCCAATGGCCAATGTCACTTAAGCACTCTATACAAGTAACTTTAAAATGAGATAGGAATTATATCACCTAACTGGCGACCTGAGTTGTAGACGAAATAACCAGCATTTGAAGTTAATGTAAAAAAAAAAAAAAAAAAAAAAAAAAGTGAACTAAAGCAGTGGGACAGTGGTCTTAAAGCTCCTATGTAACACTCCCTCTCATAATGAACCACATCAAGCTGCTGTGGAACAAACACCAGGATAGGGGAAAAAGTCATTGAGAAGTCTAGCATTACAAATTGCGGCCGTAACTTTGTGAAAATAGATCATTTTTCATCCGTCCTATTTTTTTAAATCAGTATCTTGTTTCAAGTAAGAACAGTCGGAAATCGGTAGCTACTTTCTTCCACTGAGCAAAGTTAGCTTATACTCTATGACGGCTACTACACGCAACCCTTCAGAGCACAGATGTTTACCTTGTGTTTGACTGTTTCTTTCAAAGGCAGAAGACCCTGTCCACAAGCAAAGCTGCGTAGTGGGGGTCCACGTGAAGCCCATTCTGTCGCCTGGCTTGGAGGAGAGACTAAAACATCTTCCATTACAGTCGCAGAGTCTGGGATTAGCGGCAGTCAGCGTTGTCACTGCTCTGTCTGCAAGTGACGAGTCATAGCAGTGTCTTTAATAGAGGAGTTGGAAAACACTCTCCTTAACAGTGGCCAGTGCGGGGGACTGACGGCTATAGATGTCCTAACGAGATGCCTAGGGTTTTCATTCCGAAATAATGACGTGAAAGTTACAAAGCTGTCATTCTTCAAAACTTACCCTTAAAACTAGGAGAAGCCTACTCTTCAGCAACAAGATGGATCCAGTGATTAATTGCTTACAACAACCAATATTGTTGAAGGTCTCACATTTAATAAAGCAGCATTAGAACGGTGACAAGTGTGAACAAATATATGCGGAGAGTAAAAGATGATAAGTAGGAGCTCAAAGAAGCAATTGGATGCTGTCCCAGGACCGAAGAATAAGTAACAGCAGATTTTTGAGGCTGGTTTTTAATTATAGGAAACATTTTCTACATTAAATGCTCCAATAGCACAATAATTACATTGCTGCGGTTTGCTGCAGATAAAATGCAGGTAAAACTACCTTATCACAGATTTATGGAGGTGTCATCAGACTGTTCAGCACTGAGGTAGATGCCTCCCATATCATAATATATAGATAAGTAAGTGCTCCTGGCCCCACAAATAGGTGGGACAATTCTACGTTCATGGCTATGAGGGAGAACCCTAAAAAGCAGAAGTAGTCTACCAAAAAAGACAAACTAGAGAAACACATTAGGCAGAACTTGGGTGAAGATAAAGTAGGTTATGCAGCAAAGAAACGACCACTGTATAACATGCAGCATAAAGCTCAAATAATCTCAATCTTATCCAGGTTAGGTACAGCAAATGAGAACATATGATAGTCAACAGGCTTAGTACCATTTGCTGAAAGATACTTCTCTTGAAACAAAAGCAGCAAAAACCCTACTACATGGTTTAATTTGCAGTGGCCAAAGCTCTTCCCTGCAAAGACATGTACTCTGTGTTTGGGGTAATATAAACCCTATGCTGTTCTAGGATTACTGCCAGTTTATGATGGTAAATGAAATATGAACAATATTTAATTTGTGCCTTTTAATGGACAGAAAGATAAACAAGGAGAGACAGATAAGACTAGAGATGATTTGAGGACCGCACCCTCTAACTGCTACAAGCACAGAAAGGATTACAAGAGATTTTTTATTTTAAACTCTGGACTGGGTTTACTCAGGTGTGTCAGTAGACTCAAAACAGTATACTGACAGAAAGCAACAAAGTAATTCAGCTACTAATGTACATTTGGAGAAAAACGTTAAAAGTGTCAATCTTGCTTTATAATGAGGTTACATATCAACTGTTGTTTTAGCGATCAGATTAGTAAATTATTCCAATCTTTAGACACTGGTTTGCAAGCCTATAATCAACTCTCAATTTCATTTTATAATAAGGTGCCGACTACTTCAATTTTGCAGCCAAATTCCACACATACATCAAAGCAATAAGACTTCATGTGGAGTCTGAACACTTACAAAATATGGTGAGGCTAAGTTACCACAGCGGATTCTAAAAAGGCTAAACATTTTTCATTTAAAAGCTGTCACAAATTAATTAAGAATCCAAGATGCGAGGGTGGCCCAAGCAGCCAACATGGTGAATGCATTTCTCTAACTTTCTGTCTCCAAGTAGAGACATCCTTAAAAATCCTGGTCTACACTGGAAATTAGACAACACTAGCAGTTCAACTTTGATAGCAAGCCTTTCTGTTCCCTGTGGGACTAGGCGCGGCTATCACAAATGGAATGAAGACCAACCCAACAGGATGCCAGACATATGCGGTCACACGCATACAAGTTTGGAGTCGTTGCAGTGGTGCAGTGGAAAAGGCAATACCGGCATGCTAGGCACAGAATGATTGAGACCCGGACCCTCGTTTAACATGGACTCTGGAGTTTCCTGGGTGGACCAGTGGGGTGGTCCTGAGGAGATCAACCTCATGGATGCAGCAGAGCTGCAGACCCTGGAAGAGGAGATTGGGACAGGCTGACTTGTCTAGGTGGTACACCCAGAGTGCCAATGCCAGGACACCATGACCATTGCATAGCTAGGCTGCCTCGCAGTGATAACAGAGACAATCGACCCCAAGCCAGGGAGATGGGGCTAAAAAGACAAGTGCAACCCAACTGGACTGCTCAAACAGTCTGTGACATAGCTACGGCCAGTCGCAGAGGTAGCAGGCTCCGGAGGGCTGACTGGAATACAGTTGTGCACACACCATAGACTATATTACACCTTCCTGCTGCTTCTGGCCCCAGTGAACATCCTAAAGTCACCTACCAGACAAGTAGACACAACCTCCAACTGATGGGGTACTGAAGAAGTTGCTGGCTACTTGTGCTACCCACAGCAGGTATATGACCGCCTGCAGAGGTAAGGGGCCAACATGGGTACATGTGAAATAATATATTTTCTACACTAATATTACGGTTACTTCACTGCACATCAGACCTTAGAAAAGATCCACTTTGCAACCTAAGTAACTCAGCGACAAGACAAATGTATTGCAGAGCTCCTCACACTTGTAGTGAGTGACAAACTGCTTAGTTTCTACTGTATCACAAACTGTGTTCTCTATATCAACAGTGGCATAAGATCCCTGGGGCTGAATTAGTGCTTCTCGCAGCCCTATATACAAACTGGGCCTGATGCAAGTGGCTTCAAATGCAGAGCAATAATGTGCATGTAACACAATACTGTGATCCCTCCACCCAAAGTTGAGATACAGCAGAGACTCTGTTAGGGACAAAAACTATCCTGTGGAAGTGTCCTACTGTTTTGGCGGAGAGGCCCACCTAACCCAGAGTGCACGATGTTGGGTGGGGGAGGTGGTGGTGGTGATGGTGGGGAGGCTAGGCTGGAAATGGACACCAGCAAATAAGAAGCATCCTGACTCTTCCAACATTGGAATAGATGTAGTTCCCTAGAGGAAACTGTATACTGAAGTACCAGAAGAAACACATCAGAGAGGGTCCTGACTGAGGACTGATTAGCCACAGACTGCTGAATAATGCTGCTCCTTTTAAGGTGGCTGTAGACATCAGTGTAACTAACCGAGCAGCCTTATGCACTTTTCTGAATGTGGTGTAGAGCACAAAAATGTGAGTTAATAATGGGCCAGGGTCTGGTGGATACGGACCATGGCCCTAATGCAGTCCATCACCCTATGAATACAAGAAAAGACAATTGTCAAAGGAAACTTATATGGTAGTAACAGATACTCAAGGTCACTGGAATTATGCTATTGCATAATTATAGATTTGTCGCATTTGCTACATAACTTATCTTCCACAGGTTCATCAGATTTCTAGCTCAAATGTTACAAAAAATGTTGACTTAAGTTCCTGCACACAGAAAGTTTTTTTTTTTACTGAGGATGCCTGGTCATCTTTTAGTTGCTTCTTGCTGTATTTGGGTGTTAAAGTGGTTGTAATGAGGGAGAACTGTTTTTCTTAGGCACTGTTACCAAGTGTAAAAATGAGTAAATAATGAAGTAATAGAATCACAAAATGTGCTGCATTACGCTGCATCATTTGCCTTTTCTTGCTGCATAATTTAGTCAACCCTACCGCATAATTTGGTCCTCTTCCACGGCATAATTCCAGTGCCCCTGCAGATACTTCAAATTTTAAAGTTGTGTGTGTGTTGGGGAGGGAGGGGGTTATGGGAGTCACTGATGTTGGAGGCTGATGTTAGTGCAGGCATACAGAGGCAGTGTATTTACCACATGCTGACTTACAGATAAGACACACTGTACTGTAGCAGGCCATAGTATTTTATATTGAAACGTAAATGGTCTCAATTGTAAAAATAAACACTTCTCAGACGTCATCATCTTTCAAGAGATTCACTTGCTGGATACAAAATAAAACTTCCTTGATTTCCCATTGTTTTACCAGGGCTTACCACTCTGGCTTTACACTTCTGAATGGGGCAGTGGGAGAGAACAAGGAGTGGGGGTTAAATGTGGAAATTCGACTCCCAAAGTCCTTCCAAAGATCCAAAGAGCCGGGGCAAAAGCCCAAACAGACATCCTCGGCCGGCCATTTGATAATGAACACTGGTAGAATCACGGGGCATTTTGTGGACACTTGCAAGTGTGTACGTCCTGAATACTTAAGGGAGAGCCCCCCCCCCCCCAGCATTACCAATACCCAATTAGACTACCCACATAGGTTTTCCAAAAAAAAACGTAGACCAGGATCTTGGCAAGGTATTATCAAACAGATTATTATTATTATTTTTTAGTGCAATGCTTTGCTCACTGTTGAGCGGTCAGGAAACAGTCTTTTTTGTACTCTCCTCTTAAGGTAACAAATGCTTTTGCATCAGGCATAAACCTATAATGAAAAAAAACTGTGCTTAAAAGGTTTAACAGAAGAGGGCTGATCAACAAACATTTGGCTTACTCAGTCAAAAGATGCAATACGTAGGATTTAAATATCAGGTTTACCACTGTACAAGAATAACCAACTGCAAGTGTTTATCTAATAGTCTGTGCTGGATATTCTAGGAAATCAAATATTTCTACAGCTTTAAATGCTAAAGTCAACCATGCTTACAAAAATCGTAAAACTTGCACATTAACTGTTAAGCAACCTGCGAGGCATAAAAACAGTACCATAATGTAGTTATTGCTCTCGGTACTTACCGTTGCTGTACGCGTAAGGAGATTCGGATGCACCATCCTTCAGGCTCTCCAGGATCTCTCCTTTCCCTACATCGCTGTCGCCAACCAGTAGGAACTTGAGCAGGTAGTCATAGCTCTTCACGGGGCTTCCCTGGGTCCCCATTCTACCTTTCATTAGTGAGGTTGTATGCTCCACATGCTCCTCGCGTCACTGCAGGCCAGAGTCTAGCCCACATCCAGGTCCCAAAGGCTATGATGGATTATCCAAGTAGCAGGTAGGAAGCAGAGAGCAGCCTGCTATATGGAGCTCCGGAGGCGGAAAATTGAAGTGCTTCTCTCTCCTTTCATGCTGCTACGCTCTTCTCCCTGTAGCCTCTGGGGGATCCTGAAAGCAGAAGACTATTTTAACACTTCACTCTGATCAGCAATTCCAGCTTAAGTAGATAGACCCCAAGCTGTCGCCTGACTGCAGAGGTTTGTTACTCAAACCTTCCAGATAAAGACTCTGTCAAAACAACTTAAAAAATCTTCAGTGCACATAAAGCAATCAACAAATGTTAAAATCTCAAAAATAAGATTACTGCGTTAACATTATAGCTGCCAAAAATGGGAATTAGGATGCTGCATCCCAAAAACATATCCTGGACAAATCCACTGGCTTCCTTTTATCACAAATAATACAAGGCAAACTGTTCATTAAATAAACTCTTCTCTCAGGCCCCATCACACATAAGACGAGGGGGATGGGGTCGTTCCAGCAATAAATTCGATTTACATTTTTGAAAGAAAAAACACTGACAGACGGGCAGGCCCCTCTGCTTTTCTGACATGCTGCACCAAAACCCCTACAGCGATGCATATTAAATACACCCTCTAAATACGGTGTGCTCAGTTCGCTCGTCGAAATTTGAGACCAGAAGAAGGGGCGGGGGGAAGGGGAGACTCATTCAAATTCATTAGACCCTGTCTCCTGTCAGCCGAGTGTGGTTTAGGCGCATACCCCTCCACCCCTTCTGTCAAACAAAGGTTTTAAAAAAACTAAAATATGAATGCAAGCATTTTGCATTCCAAAAATTGAGTCAGCCTCTAGCAATACAATATTATCATGATTCCTTCATAACCAAAGCAAACATCTACACATCTGCGAACTTACTGTTATTGAATACACGCCCCTACAGAGGTTCTTTAAAACAAAAAACAGAAAAAAACACATACCAACAATTACATCAGTAAATTTCTGGACCATAAAAATATTAGCCATGATTAGGAGAAAGAGAAGCTAGTTGGAAATGAATGAATAAAGGAATAAGGGCTAGAGAGGTCCTTCACACCAAGTACTGTAGGAAGAACAGAAACACAGTTCCCTGTCAAGGTTGTCCATTAGGAAAACATTTGCAATGACTATACATTTCATACAGAAATGCTCTCGTCTTACACCGCATTTGTAAAAAGTGCCACACTTTTCAAGAAAGATTTATTCATAATGCGTTTTAAACACAGGACTGTGTATGAAGCGCCGTACAGCAAATGAATCGGCGATACTGTTACGGAAACGGGTCGTTTACTCACTTAAATGCGAAAAGAAAGTACGCCAGATAGCAGATCTCAAGCACTAAACAACTGCGAATGACCAAATGCATAATTAGTGATCACCGAGAGAGTGAAAGAGGGGCCGTGTTTCGAGTCGTTTGGCCGATTGGTTGATCGGCAGAAGCTGGGGCGGGCACCGAAGGACCGGAAGCCACATAAAGAACATAAGGCTAAGTGGGGAAGTAATCACCCGGCCGCCTCCCTGCCAGGAGAAAAAATAACAACCCTGGATGTGCCCAGTCTCTGATGAATGGAAACTTCTGCTTCGGCAACAATGGGGGGCCCGCGCTGATTAACATTTCCATCAGAATGAACTGTGGCTCAATCCCTCTTGGGAATGACAAACGGCATCATGATGACAACCCACTCGACACAAATCAGAGGCTACTTCTGTAAAGAAAATGCAGCTCACTCGGCACACAAACTTACCGAGTGGTGCTCTACAATAAACTAGAAATTTAGAAGCACCAAGGACAGCATGGCCAAAGCCAGTGGACGTAAAATCGACTCACATTGACATGTGATGACTCTCACCAAGTCAGCACAGGCAGGACTGAGACTCATACTCTTGCGGTAAACAGTTAAAGTTGTACATCACATACATCAGAAGACAAAACATGGCCGTTGAATTAACAAAAAGAAAAAACAAAAAACAAATACAACTTCCCAAACACTCCCCAATTCAAAGTACACAAGAAAATCATACCTAGCCGACTAACAGAGCATAAGGCGGACTAACATAGTATAAGGCAATCTTTTTATGCTTTCTTTCTCCTTTCTCTTCCTTCTTAAACGTGTGGCCCCTCTACCAATCACCCCCAGCCGAACACCAGTAGACAAACAGTTCTAGAGCGCTCAATCTAACAAAGTTTATATTTTTTCATTTGGTGAAATAAGGTATTAAGGAATTCCATATATTCGGGCACTTGGAGTAACAGCCAAGCAGACCGTGTGTTTTTTTTTTTTTTTCCATTTCCATTCCATCTGCCATAGTTTATAGAACCAACGTGCTGCCAGCTTTTCTTCCCCAATGGAGACTGATGGTCATCCTTGCCGCTCCTAACATCTTTAAGAGAAGTGCAAATTTAGAGCTATTCAAGTCCTCTTTAATCCTATGTATGGGTTATGGGGTTAATACCACATAAGTATGATTTTATAGGTCAATTCACTGTAGAGGATACTTGTGTGTTAAAGGAATTGCACCTCGTACATCCACTTAATTCGTTTGGTAGGACCATTTGACCTTAGGCTTACTCATCTGGAGGTTTGTGTTTGAACTAAGGCCTGAAAAGCGGGAAACATCAATTTTTTCGACTTTTTTTTTTTTTACGAATGTCGTGGTTAACGAAAGCGCAACAATGCTTTTTTTAACCACGACTCCGTTTTTTGTGTGCCTTAACTACGTATGTTCTGCACAAGAAACATGCGTGGTTAAGGTACAAAGAAGGGAGTTGGCGAAGGTAAGTGGTGGGTTTAGGTTTTGGGGCGTGGGTGGGGGGTCACAGGGTTTTAGGTTTTGTGGTGGGGTTGGGGCGTTTTAGGTTTTGGGGTGGGGGTGGGGTTGGGGGGTAGGGGGTTTTAGGTTTTGGGGTGGGGCGTTTTTGGTTTTGGGGAGTGGGTGGGGGTCAGGGGGTTTTAGGTTTTGGGGTGGGGTTGGGGGGTGGGGCGTTTTTGGTTTTGGGGAGTGGGTGGGGGTCAGGGGGTTTTAGGTTTTGGGGTGGGGTTGGGGTGGGGTGAGGGATGTAGGGTGAATGGTGCCTATTGCTAATGATTTTATCAGGAATGCCTTTACAACAAAATATCGTTGTTAAGGCATTCGTGGTAAAATCATTAGTAGTAGCAACAAGGTCGGTGTTCCGACCTCGTTGTTAAGGCAGTAGTTGTTTTTGAAGTCATTGTTTCGTCGTACAATCCTGAAAAGCAATAATATTTTTTCATATACGCCTTGAACTGCGTGAGAGTTCTAGAGGCTGCTTCTCTAATTAGTGTCGAGAGACTACAGTGATGTAACTGCAGGTAATGCGTCATGTTAGATTCTGTTACCTGGAAGTCAGGTTTACAAACCTCAAAAGATCTTCTTTGGCTTTGTAGATCGAGATCACGAAGCAGTGGACATTATCATTTCTTCCATCTTTTGAAGGCTTCTACTTTAATGCTGGGCGAGTACAGGATTCTGGTGGATAGGTGCATTTGGTGAAGGGAAAGATGTCAGGCCACACAGGCCGCCCTTCATGAATACTCCATCCCTGATCTCTAAAGCAGTTTTTACAAGGGTTGACAGGTAAGCATTCCTCTGTCTATATCTCCTCACCATCCATTCCAAATCCAATAGTAATCCTGCCACCCAATTATCCACCCGAAGGCCTTTTTTTGTACATCTTCCTAATTACCTAGTGCGCAATGACCTGCAGGTAAGCAGCCAGATAACATTTAATTATATCAAGGGAAGCTTTCTCCTTTGGTGATAGAAGAATCGTTTGTTAGGCCTAGCCCTTCCACCAGCCCACAGAGACCCAATCATTTAGTTCTGAAAGTCAAGAAGCCCAGACTAGGATGGACCTAAATTGGGAGAGACTGGAGTAGATAATGGAAGGCATTCAATCTCAGGACATTTAAGCGCCCTACCCCGGCGAGAAGTATGTGCACCACCTTCAAAGATATGGTAGGTTTTTGGCCATATGGACGCATCAATTTTAGGCTATGTATCATCCTTTTTTGTAAGAAGCATGCCAAGGTATGGCAGTTTTGATGGCACTCTTGAAAGATGGAAATGTGCCAAAAAGTATTCTAGAACTTTATACTGCCAAAGGCTTCTGATTTTTGCATGTTTATATGCAGTGCTGGAGATGGATAAATATATTCATGGAACCCATATACTGGTTGCCAAGGTGTGTTAGTGGAAAAGCCTAGCTTCACAAGGGGAGGAGTCATGAAAAGCAGACTGTCAGTCAAATAAGACATTTATTTTCTAGGAACCCTGCACTATGAAAAGGGCTCCATGGACAAATGTGGCAGTACTTCTATTCTGTCTCACTCAACTCTCAAAGAGGCTGCATTTGAAAATACCAGTTAGGGTACCTGCGCCCTTGCCATGCACAGTTTTGTCATCAATGATAATAACACTGCAATATCTGAAATTACATCAATGATGTCATAGAACAGGTCACAAGTGATGTAATATTTGAGGTCATAGTAAATGCGTGGCAAGGGCATGAGTTATAGTCACTTCAGAAAACTGTACCTGGTGAATT
Source organism: Pleurodeles waltl (assembly GCF_031143425.1). Classification (NCBI taxonomy): domain Eukaryota; kingdom Metazoa; phylum Chordata; class Amphibia; order Caudata; family Salamandridae; genus Pleurodeles; species Pleurodeles waltl. The sequence goes on along the minus strand of NC_090449.1, from coordinate 309,842,482 downwards.
TCAGTGGTTTAGTTAGTTTAGAAACAATACATTTTAATTGACATCTTAACCTAACTATAAAGACCCTTTAACCTTTATTTTTAATATTTTTTTTAAAAATGTAAAGTAATATACTACAATTCCTAACTATAACTTCACTTGAATTTTTTTCTTTTTTTTTTTTCAGCGAACCTTTAACATGAAATAAGATGTCCATCGCCGTGAGCGGCGTAGGGCTGGATGACCTACCCCCTAGCTGTGCACAGCGTTTGGCCGTGGGCAGCATGTAGTTGGACGCAGGGACAGCCCAGTGGTCAGGCCCTGCGCCAAACTCCTTGCTGGCATCCAACTTCCTCTCCACCCCCATGAATGGCCTTTGCCCGTGTGCAACATGGGGATGGGGCCTACCTCCTGTAGGAGCAGAAATAGGATATTGAAGAACTATTCTTTCATGTTGTGTTCTTCACCATGATTTCATGAACCCAGCAGCTGTACAACTCTTGAGTTTTGTATTTAGGCCGAGGAGGGTAAAAGTCCATGAACTGTTTATTCTTGTTAACTTCTCCTTTGTTCTTAAGGACTGAGGCTTCGAGTAGATAAGAGGTAGATAAAAAAAAAGAACAACAAACAGTAGATGTTGAACCCCCACCTGTCCTCAGCACTGTAAGAAGGTAGTCATGCTTTGATAAGATTCCTGTTAATATTTTTCCTTCAGCTTAACTTACATATTTTATTTTGTACACGTGTCTGACTCAGCTATTTTAATAAATGTCAATGATGTTTAAACAGTATAAAAGGATTGCACTAGCTGTATCTGGCAGAAAATATTTGGAAGTCGACCCAGATGTGGCAGAAGGAGCTGCGGTTGAAGGAGCCAATTGGAGAACAGACTTTGAAGTATGAATCCACCTGCAAAGGGGACTACATTCCCTACAGTCATAGTCTGAGGGATCACTGGTACCCTGAGACACAAGAGTGCTGGATCCAGGGGCGTGGCCAACATGACGACCAGAGCGGCAGCATAAACTGCAGCTCCGATCCCTGGCCAGTGTAAATATCCTGCAGCGGCGCCTACAACTCCTTTCTAAAGGTGTAAGGTCGCCCATCCAGCCGCCCGGGACCGCTGCGGACCGGACCGCGCGCCGAAGCTTGTGCCTGCTCCATCGGAGCCGACCGCCCCGCCGGGCCTCTGGGTCCGTGTTTGCGGCAGCGCCCCACACGCTTGTCATACGGGGCTGCCGGCCATTGGAACCGAGCGCCGAGGTCGGGGTCTGCGGCCGTGCCTGAGGCTGTTTGGAGGCGGACCCGGCCCCTCGGCTGGCATCGGGGGCAGGCGCCCGCCTCAACCCACATTCTAGAGCGGCATCGCCAGGCGGGGCCGACCCGGCGCCGCGCCCGGCATTTAAGTGCCTGCAGGAGCAGGCCCTCGCCTCCATCGACACCTGATCGAGGTTCTGAATGCTGGAGACCGTGCCCCGGCTCCTCAGTTTGGCGGGAGGTGGGCGCGCCCATCGATTTTCCTGTGCCCCGTGGCTCGGGGCTGCCGCGGCCTGCCGGGAGGAGGCCTTTCAGCACGGCGCCTAGCATTAACCGAACAACAAAAGCATAGCCATGCACCTGGGCCCCAACAACCACCTAGGACCCCACAGACCTGCGCTCTCGCCCAGCGATTGCCTGAGCTACGCCACAGGAGCTGTGTAGCAGAAGACCGGAACCTGATAGCCAAGCGCGCAGGAGGTAGGAGCTACAAAGTGAAGGGTGAGGTGAGCCTTTCAGCGACATTTATCGGGTCGCAGTGCAAAACTTTGTAAACCACGTCCCCCTGGTCCATTCTACTTTGAGTAGCAGCTGGCCCATCCGGGCACACGCGATACCGCCCCCACCCCTCCGGGCCCTACACACATATTTTCCCATTAACTCCAGCTATCCTAAGCCGCGCAGATGACTGCCAACGCACTAAGCCAACATCCATTATCCTGCAACGTCCCTCCTTCGCTATGTTTGAATCTGGAGCCCACGCTGGGCCGCGCTGTGATGCATTTCCTGTCCCGACTGCGTATAACGCTTCTTGTTCAGTTGCTCTCTCCGTCACCCCTGTAGGGTTATTGGACTTTGCCGTTTCATGCACTGGTAGCGGTGCAACACGCTTGTTTCTTCTGCTGCTGTGAACCGAACGTCGAGGCAGATATCCGCCCAAGCGCTACAGCACTCTCTTAAATCACCAGGGTCTAAGCCGTCCACCCCTCCATCACGCGCCTGCACTCTCGCCCCGGAGACAGTGGAACGATCTTCCAAACCTTGCACACTACATCACTAACATTAGTATACTGGTCCCGGCTTTCAGTAGTTGCTCACAGCTCTGCGGATCCGAGACTTCACTACGCCTCATCTGGCCCCTTCGCTCATTCACCTCGCATTGCCTTCACCCGATCTCACCCAGTTGATGTCTACTGAGAATTGCGCTGAACAAATGGTCAAACCAAAAACCCCACGTGCACCTTCCGGTAAAACGGACCCCGACACCCCCCCCTCATCAGAGGCCCACGCCACCACGCAACTGGCCTTGCAGAAGTTGGAACTTACTTTACAATCTCATACGTCACAATTCGAAAAGATATTACAGGCCATCCTAGACACCAAATCTACCCTAGAAGCCAAAATTGGCTCGGTGACAGAAGACCTTAATATACTCCGCACGGACCAACACGCACTGGCTGCCCTTCCCCGGACCGTGAATGATCTCAAAACACAATTGTCCCAATTAACAACAGAGGTGAACTTCTTAAAACGCAGAGCTGAAGACGCAGAGGGCAGGTCCCGTCGCAATAACATTCGCTTGGTGGGTTTTCCTGAACATGCCGAAGGCCCCAGCACAGAAATATTCATAGAACAATGGCCCACAGTCACAATTCTTAAAGACAATATTCCGAAGTTCTTCTCCGTCGAACGCGCCCACAGGGTCCCCGGCAGACCCCCTCCACCTGGCACACTACCTCGCCCGTTGATAGTAAGACTCCTCAACTACCGTGATAGAGACCTCATCCTGCAATTATTCTGCAAATCTGGGCTGGTACACTTTGAAAATGCTGTGATTACAGCTTACCCAGACTTCACGGCGGAGGTTCAAAAGAAGCGCAACTCTTTCTACCGTGTCAAAGAATGCCTTCGTAAACATAACATCAAATACGCGCTGATGTTCCCAGCCAGGCTTCGGGTACAAGATGATACTCGCGTACTGTTCTTCACTACTCCGGAAGATACCTGGACCTGGCTGCATGCCAAGGGCCTGGCCGACCCGACTGATATGGACACTTCCGGTGAAAATTGGTCCTCTCCTAAGTCAAGGCGTAGGCAACGCAAAAAAACAAGGCGGTAGACCGTCACCTGAGCAGTCACGCACTGAGCGCTCCCTTCTTCTGCAGGCCACGTCCAGGTTTGTTAACACGTCGCCGACAGTCTTGTCCACTCAAACTGACGCGGAACCAGATCATGACGTAAACTCCGACTCAGCGGAATCTACAAGAGGTCCAACCCTCACCCCGCGCACGGCAGACGATATTTGCTAAACCAATTATGTACTACTCACTTCCGCTCTTTACATTCAATAAATATGACTCCCCCTCCTTCAGCAGCCTGTAAAAGGCTAGACGACTCTGCGGCTCCTTGCCGAGGCGTGTCGCCCGCCGACGGTCTTGGGCGGCGCTCTTTGCACCTTTGACAACCTGGGCAGGGTACCCCCATAACTTTGACTCAATGGTTTCCACTACCCCCCTGCTCCATATGGACCGTCCTCTCAACCCGGCGAATGTTGGAACTTTTCTTGCTGTTTTATTACTTTTCTTACTATTCTATATTGTTATTGAGTGCTTTTTAGATGGTTGTAGGTTTTGTCACACGCTAATTAATCGCATACACAGCAACAGTGGCATATGTCATGACTACCATATTAGTAGGTTCACATTTCATACCACTAAGGTCATTAACTGGCTAGCCCCGGAGGGTAACCGACATAATAGTTTTACAATGGGGACGATGGTCACAAATTTACCTTGATTTATCAAACTTAAAATCATCGAATGGCCCCCCTAACACAACAAGGTATCTTGAAATACAAGATACTCACATGGAATATTAAAGGTATGGCAACACCGAGCAAGCGGCAGCGGATTCACACATTTCTTAAATGACATCAGGTACACATAGCCTTACTACAAGAGACACACCTCTCTCAATCCACTCTGGTAAGCACATGTACAAAATGGAAAGGTCAACTGCATGGCACCACTTCCTCGTCTTTTGCTCGGGGGTGGCGATCTGGATTGCTCCTGGGGTTCCGTTTACTGTATCGTGCACACAATGCGACCCCAATGGTAGACATGTGATTCTAGAAGGCGTCCTTGACGGTTTTCCCTTAGCGCTCGTAGCGTTGTACTCCCCAAATTCAAATCAACGCGATTTCCTAGGTACGCTCTCCACTGGCAATCTTAGTGATCCCTCGCTAAAGTGTATATGGGGGGGAGGGGGGGGGGGGCGACTTCAACACCGTCCTAGATACCCAAATAGACCGCTCATTCCCTCCACTCGTCTCTGCTCCACCCCACCGTGCCTCGCGCGTACTGGCAAGTTGGGCCTCCAATAACGGTTTGCGCGACATCTGGAGATTGGGTCATCCCACCCACCGTGAATACTCTTACTACTCCCCTGTACATAAACTACACACCAGAATAGACATGGTTTTCGTATCTGCAGCCGTAATTCACAAAGTGTGTGCAACCGAATACCTGGCACGCACCATATCAGATCATAATCCGCTCAGTGTAATAATGACCTGGGGCTACACGCATACTAACATGGCGCCTGCAGACAGAAGCTCTCTCAGACCCTCCCTTCCACGCAGAAATGTGTAAGCATCTAGCGATTATTTCTCACTGAATAAAAATACATCTACATCTTGCGCTACATAAGGGTGTGATACGCTGACACTGTCTCGCAGCCACAGTGGGGGTTAGAAGGACTCTTATCAAAGAACTACAAGGTCTTGAGGTTAAACTCCGCAAAGCGGAGGTTGCAGTCTCTACCAACGAGTCCACACTGGCTGCCCTGCATTCGCTGAGAGCTGCTCATAAAGAAGCGGACACAAGGCTATGCAGGCATGACTATAGACCTTACATGACAAGACAACACGCTGAGGGGGACAGATCAGGCAGGCTGTTGGCATGGCTGACCCGCCAACCCTCACAATCATCTCCTATTGGTGCGTTACGCTTGAACTCCGACATCATTATTAACACCCAAGCAGGAATTAACAAAGCCTTCGCCACATATTACCGCACTTTATATACACCCCCTTCCCCCCCTTCGGAGCAGCGATTAACTGACATACTCTCTCTCGTCTCCCAAAATCCACATATCACCGACAATGCTATCACCTTAGACGGTCCCATCACTATAGAGGAACTGCGCTCAGCTCTGGCACAAATGTCACGCAGCAAAACACCTGGCTCAGATGGCTTACCGGTAGAGTATTTTAACTCCCAAGCCACCCACCTCCTACAACCACTCATAGAAGTATTTAATGAAGCCCGCGGTGTTCTACAACTGCCAGACACTATGCGCGAAGCGCTAATAGTCATCCTCCCGAAGGTAGGCCGCGATCCCCTCGACGTGAAATCATACAGACCGCTCTCTCTCCATAACACAGACTGAAAATTATTAGGGAAAATACTGGCAAACAGACTACTCCCTTACTTATCAAGCTTAATACACCCTGATCAGTCTGGCGTTATCCCAGGGATAAGCACCTTTTTAAATATTAGAAGACTACTTCATATAATGCACAGTAATACAGAAACAGAAGCGGTGGCACTCTCCCTGGATATCGAGAAAGCGTTTGACACGCTGAGCTGGGATTACCTTCTACGTACACTAAAAGCGTTCGGATTTGGTCCAGGCTTCATCAGCTGAATTAAAACACTTTACTCCAAACCCACAGCCCGAGTTAAAAATGGGCGCGCTATCTCTGACGCATTCCCCATAGGCAGAGGCACTAGACAAGGTTGCCCATTATCCCCTTTATTATTTGCCATAGCCTTGGAACCATTAGCAATCAAGCTACGTAGCTATGCACACACATGGGGCATCACCAAGTCTAACACTCACCATATTATATCCCTATTTGCAGATGACGCCCTGATATACCTACGTAATCACACCACCTCCATGTCTGAGGTGTTGTCAGTGCTTGACTCCTTCGCTCTCGCCTCCGGACTGCGGGTCAACTGGTCCAAGTCAAGCATTTTCCCCCTTGCCCCCATACCATCCGATCTCCACATGACTCTTTCGCAATATTAATTGCCATGGTCACACAGCACTTTTAAATATCTGGGGATACAAATGTATCACTGTATTGCCGATTTGAAAGAGGGCAACATCGACAGGGCACTGAGTTCTACCTGCAGCTCACTATCGTTTTGGAGCTCACTCCCTCTATCCCCTATGGGCCGGGTAGCGATTGCCAAAATGCTCATCCTCACCAGGTTCTTATATTACTTTACTGCCCTTCCATTATGCTTGCCACGCTCGTTCTTCAGTAAACTGCACTTATTACTAACCGACCTGCTCTGGGGCAAAGACAGACGCAAAGTAGCGCTAGCTATAACACAACATCCGCAAGCTGCGGGCGGCCTGGGCATGCCTAGTTTCGAAAGATACTATGCAGCTGCCCAGCTATTACGGCTATCCACATGGCTCAATGAAACTTCCCTGCCCGAACGCATAATACTTCACGCACACACAGCTCCGCAAACAATACTGTCCTCACTTTTATCCGGTCCTAATCGCTTATCCTCAAAACCCATATTGTTGGATGCAGCTCATTTCTGCTGGCACAGATACGTTCAAAGCAAGGCACCCACACTTCCTTACTCCCCTCTGTTACCACTGCTTCAGCTGCCAGGCACCCAGATACTCTCAACGCACCATGACACACGGGACATGAACACACTGAACGTAGGCGATTATTACTCCAACTCTACAATGCACACCTTTGCGGAACTAGTGGCCGCTGGGGTTTTGCACACCGGTGCCTTCTTGACGTATAGCTCCATTAAAAGGTTACTTAATAACCTCTGGTGCTCTGGTAACAATGAACCACCCGAATTCCAATTACTTACCACTATCCTTACCATAGGTAGCGCAAAAGGTATCATAACTAAACTATACAAAGTACTACTACCTGAGGTCTGCTCTGCCCTGCCGCTTGCTAAGGCACGTTGGGACTCCGTCCTCCCTTCTCCTCTATCACAAGAAACTTGGGTAGCGGCTCTCACAACGATCAAGTCCATATCTCGCAATTCTCGCCTGCGGTACACTCAATTCAATGACATCCACCAGTCATACCTATCCCCGGCCCGTATCCAAAGAATATACCCAAACACAAATCCGTCATGCCCCAGATGTGCTACTCCGGCAGCAGACTTTTACCATATGGTCTGAAGCTGCCACTCAAACGCAGCTTGGCAGCGCGTGACGGATGCTACAGCAGACATCTCATCCCATACTTTGAGGCCCACTCCAGACTCCTGCTTACTTGGCATATGTCGCCGCACCAAAAGCGAAAAACATACACAGATTCATTGATCTTGCATTTGTTGTCTTCAAGCGTCTAATAGCTACTCACTGGAAGGCCCCACATGTCCCATCCCACTCCGCTTGGCTCAGTGACTTAAATAGCCGTGCACAAGCCGAAGCTCAGACACTACGCTCCTTACAACACAAAGGTCTGCTGCGGGACGGCCCTGAAGTCTGGGACATTTTTGTGGTAGCAATGGAGGCCAGGGATGATACATACCCACCCTAAACCAGAAATTGTAAATATTTAGCAAGAAAAATAATACATGCACATCATATTACTTTCAGTTGTCCCACCTGTACTCACCCACTGCATTAACTTCTTTATTCTCCCTCCTCCAATACAACAACGCAAGACTTTAGTGTGTCTCCCCTACAATAACGCTTTTACGTAATCCACGCACAGCCTTGCCTAGTACCAGTTTGGGTCGGAGTCCCTTCCTGTCATACAATTCATATTTTAACCATAATCTCCTGTCCCCTATACGCAACAGATGTATCCTTCTTCCCCCCCCCCCCCCCCTCATGTCCTCTTAGGGCTGTAGCCAACAACAGGAATGTTATTACCGGTGTTTAGCTGTGACTCTAATTTTCTTTCCCCTTTTTTTCTTTTTTCTTTTCTTTTGTATTATTTCTCTTTTACACAATTTCAAGTTGTATCTTTTGCACTCCATTGTGCAATTGCGCTGTACCAGTTTATAATTTTGTGCAAATAGATTGCAAAACTATTAATAGTAAACTGTAATGTTGTGTGTGCATAAAGTTCAATAAACAGATTAAAAAAAAAAAAGAGTGCTGGATCCAAAGAACTCCAAGGCAACACAGTTGTCGAGACCTGGTAAGGAGTACCACGGATGTGTGTAATGATGTGGAATGTTACGAGACATTTAACGATAAATATGGCTATAGGGACAGTACAGTGTGTTGTACTTTGCTATGTGAAAGTCCCACTTGTTTATGATATTTAATGGCTAGTGGAGAGACGGGAAAAACTTGCATTGTGACAAAGAAGATTCAACATTACAGCACTGAAATAATTATTATACAGAAGTAGTGTAAATGGGAAGTTTTTGTAATAAATTGTGTGGTGTAAATAAACACTATGTAGATTATGTACAGACGTGTCCAGTAGAAGAAACTCCAGCATAGGAGAGGATGACTAAACAAGGGATGGAGACTGGACTGTTTTTGCTTTTTGCCATGAATATTTTGAAAGGGATGCCTCATTACATCTTACACTGAAGGGCACTTTTGATTATGATTGTTAGACCTGTCAGCTCTTGGTGTGGTTCCACCCTATCTTTGTGGCTTCTGACCTCCTGTTTTGATCCTGTGCTGAAGTTAGTGTTTGCTGGCTTTAGGACTCTGGACACTTAACCTGTGCTGACCCACGCGAAAGTTCAAGTGCTCTCTGTCTAAATTGTATTGGTGATTGGTTTATCCATGATTGGCATATCTGATTTACTAGTAAGTCCGTAGTAAAGTGCAGTATGTGTGCCCAGGGCCTGTAAATCAAATAATACTAGGGGGCCTGCAGCACTGATTGTGCCATCCACGTGAGTAGCCCTGTAAACTGGTCTTGCACCTGCCACTGCAGTGTCTACAAGTGCAGTTTTAACTGCCAGTTGGACCCGGCAAGTGCACCCACTTACCAGATCCAAACCTTCCCTTTTACTACAAGCCAGTCACCCCTAAGGTAGGCCCATGGCAGCCCCATGTGCAGGGTGCAGTGTAGTGTAGTTAAAAAGGTAGGACGTATACTTGTGTGTTTTACATGTCCTGATAGTGAAATAATGCCAAATTTGTTTTTCACTATTGCAAGGCCTGTCTCGCGGATGGGGTAACATTAGGTTTGCCTTGAAATATCTTTAAGAGTATTTCCCCATTGGGAGCAGATAGAGATATGGAGTTTAGAGACTCTGAACTCACTGTTTAGAAATACACCTTTTGGTGAAGTTTGTTTTTGAATTGTAGGTTTGAAAATGCCAGTTTTAGAAAGTTTCCTTGCTTTACCATTCTGTGCCTCGGCCTGGCTGTGGGATACACATCTGGGTCAGGATAACAGTTGGGCTCTTTGTGAATTCACTCTGGACACAGAGGAAGCAGAGGTGTGTCCTGCATATCCTAATTGACTAGAGTGGTGTGAGGAGCTGACACTTGCACCTGAATATGGCTGTGTCTATCCTTACACAAATGAGTCTCCAACCACCCTGAGTGTGCCAGGGCAGGAAAGGCAGGGTGTTGTGCACTACAAATACTTTTCTCTGAAGTTTGCCTACTTCCAAGGCAGAAATTAGTATAAGTTTATGGGCCTCCGAGTCCACAACTTCAGAACAAATCTGGACTGAGGATATTCTGCCAGGAAGAAGAACTGAATGCTGTAGGATGAACTGCCCCTCTGCCTATTTCTTTGTTGTGCTGGCTTGCTGCTTCGGTCCTGGGAGTGAAAGGACTTAACTTTGCTTTCACCATCCTGCTTTCCAAGATTCTCTAAGGGCTTCAACTGAGCTTGCCTCCTGTTAAGAAGTCTCAGGGACATCAAAGACTGTAAGGATACTTCAATTCGATTCCCTCAGAAGCAGAAGATAACTCCTCAGTCCCGACCCGAGCTACTCACAACGAATATTAATCCTTCGTGCCGAGTACCCCGGAGGGGGAAAGGGGAATGGGATGGTAGAGAGACTGCCACAGAGATGATCAACTCCAGTACTCAGTCTGCCTCTTCACATCTAAGATTGGATACAGCACCTGCAAGAGTCACAGTCGCAATTACTAGGGACATACAACATCAGTTTTTCACTTTCTACTCTCAACACTTAATTCTCTTATTTCTTCACTCACCCTGAGTTCTCTGTAGCCTTGCTTCTCTCTATAAATGATAGCTCTTCTTAAAAAATGCTTATTACTGATTCTGGAAGAACTTCTCAACATTTGTTAGAGATTGGTTTTATGTTGATATATATATATATATAGATATATATATATATATCTATATATATATATATATATAGTTGGTGATAATGCGTTCTTCAAATCAGCTGATGTTATTTAATTTCTCCTGTCTTATTGTGACTTCTGTCAATACTTGTATTTGTAAATGCTGGTTTATTAAAGTTCGTTTCTCCTTTCTTACTTCGACATTTGTTGATAACTTGTATTTGTAAATGCTTGTTTATTAGTTAGTTAGTTTCTCCTTCCTTACTTACTTCGACATCTGTCGATAACTTGTAGTTGTAAATGCTTGTTTATTTAAGTTCGTTTCTCTTTTAAACTCTATTTTGGTTTATTACCATTGAATTTGTAAATGCTTATTTGTTAACAGTTCGTTTCTCCTTTAAACTTGGCCTTTGTTTATAACCTTGACATTTGTAGATACTTGCTCTTTTAAAGTTCGTTTTTTCTTTGACTTTAATATCTTAAACAAGAACCTTGTAAACATAAGGTTAATTCATACATTAACTCTGTAGCCTTGCCGACTTCCACGGGAACGGTCTACTATCAAACTCTTCGAATAAACCTTGACAATATTTATCCGTTTTCTGTAATATAATCTTCAAATGTAATTTTACCTCACAGGAGTTTCTGTTCTGAAGCGCGCTCTCTCTACACACAGCTGATTCCTGTCAGACCTCAGTTGAAGTGCAAGGCTTCCAACTGGAGAGCTCGTAACCTAGCAACCAACCGATTGCAAGACTAGAACTGTAACTAACCTTCAGGACACACAGCGGCCATCTTGGATCTTCTCTTCTTGATTCTTCCTTTGAAATAAGCGCAAGATTACTCTGCAAACCTTCTTCCAGTTTGGGCTTTGCTGTCTCCACTGAGGATATCTCTTTGCTTTTCTCATGCACTTCTTTGATTTGACTTGGCAAGTTTGTGTGGTCATGACAAAGACTTCACCCGACAGTGCCTTGATGCTTCTGCTGAGAGTCCTGGCTTGCCAAGTGGTGCCAAATCCAGTCCGTGGCCCTTGGAAGTGGAAATTGTGCCCTGAGGAAGAACATCCACTCATTGGATCATCACAGCTAAAAACTGACCCATAGCCTGGCTCGCGGCAGAAGAATAATTGAGGCAGCTCCTGCCTTGTGGCTGAGGAATTGACGCAGCACCTAGGGAAGGATCGACAATGGCTGTAGTACCCACAAAGCATCTGTTCAGTCAGGGCTCGATCAGCACAGTGCATCTGGATTTTCCCACACATCGTCCCTGGACGCCATGTTTGCATTGACCCTCACCGCAGCAAGGAATCAAGGCTGCATGTCAGGAAACAGACTTATCCCCTCACCTTCAGGGAGAGAACCAACTCATCACCTCCCCTGCCAGTAAGGATAAGGATCCAATACATCCCCTATCCTGCTAGAAGAAAATCGACACTTCACCTCCCCGGACAGTAAGGAACCACATCACCTCCCTTGGGTAGTAAGGATTCTATGCATCAGTTTGTCTTACGGCGCCTCACCTCCTCTACGGACCGCATCATCTTTATTTTTGAAGCATTCCACGTAGTGGGTCTTAAAAAGAAACAACCATTGATTCCTCTGGATTAAGACTCTTTGCAACTTTTTAAAAGTGATATCTTTGCTTTTGGATTTTTGTCGATTTTAGTCTTGTTTTATTTATTTAATTTAGATACATATTGGCTATTTTTCTAAACTGGTGTGGAGTCCTTTTGTGTTGTTTTTGTTATTGTGTTACTGTATTTGCTGGTACAAATACTTTACACATTGCCTCTGAGATAAGCCTGACTGCTCATGCCAAGCTACCAAGGGGGCAAGATCAGGGGTTATCTTACCCGTGTGGCTTCCTTACCCTGACTAGAGTGAGGGTCCCTACTTGGACAGGGTGTAAAACACATGCCAACTATAGACCCAATTTCTAACAATGATAAATTGAATTATTTAAGGGAATGCATGTTTGAGAAACAGAAGAGGAAAGTGAGACTGTTACAGTTTGATGTGCTGAATAGGTGGGAAAAATACACCAGGCAAAACCATATGAAGGAAGCAATGAAGATGGAAAGGAAGAAAGCAAGGGAGTATGACAGAAAAGGGATGATGAATTTGCTGAAGTGATGAAGGAACATTATATGAAGGAGAGTAAGACTTTAGTGGCATATAAACCAGAATATATGACCTCAGCTCTTTCAATTTCAGAAGACCCTGGAATTGGCAGGTACGGTCTTTTAGTGAAAATGTGGCCACCCTATCAAGCGGCCACTGATCAGTTAAGGCAATCAGATCATATCAGAAATCTAAGGTTTGAAATGTCTGCATTAGAAGAACAAGGAGACCCAACGAAGTATGACCTTAATTTTCTTCATCTATTTGCTCTCTACCGGTGGACCTCCTCCCAGTACCAGAAATGCAAGATTAAATTAAAATATTTCGTTTAGAACTGCCTGAAACATGGCACTAAGCAATATGCAGATGAGGACAGGAATCCGAACACCTGTAAAAATCTCTATAACACAAGAAATGGGAAAGGGTACACATGCCTTATGCACTAGTTATAATTAGGCAAGGACCTGCAGCTGCCCAATAAATTCCCCCTTTATGACATAAAATTTAAGTCACTTGGCCTAATGGAAGCTGAATGTAATACTGTGTTTGCATTATATCTTGAATGGATTGACATATACCAATACCTATGTGCCTCTATGATGGGCCCCTATGTGTGAAGTACCAGGGTTTGATGCCAGCAACTCTGAACCATGTCCCTTGGATCAAGATGTCATTGATAGCTTCCCCCCCCCCCACCAAAGATTATCTTGACATCAGAGAAAACCCTTAATGAATCGTACAGTAAAAACAGAGAAAATACTACAAATAGGACAGCAAACACTGAATGACATAGACCAAATGTTTTCCTGCAATCTCCCATCTGATATACGGAAGAAGTGCAGGAGAAAAAAAAAAAAAAAAAAAAAAACTTTGAAGATGTTGACTGAACCAAAATTAATACTACAGGAAATATCCAGAAAGCGGATAGTCAAGTGACGGATGAAACAGCAGCCCTGCCAGGCAAAGTAATTGTTATACTGCAAGAATTAGTGCCCTGTACAAGACTAGTTTGGACAAAATTGAACTGTAAACAAGAAAAGGATGAAAATATAACAGCCTTCTTCCCCTGAATGTAAAAGGTGTTCTCTGCCCATAGTGGAATGGATGCTGTTGATGGGCGGGCCCAACAAGCCCTCTCCAGTAGATTTGTAAATGGCCTCAAACAAATGTATAAGATAATCTTATACATTCTTTGGATAGATAATCTATCCATACTTATAAGCCAAAACGAGGAGTAAAGCAACCAACAGAAGTATTAGCCATTGCCCAATACTACGCTGAGAGGTAGGCACAGGAAGAACGGAAGAAGGATAAGAAACTAAAGGAGTTAAAGAATGAAGTGTTGCTCCAGCAACTACAGCAAGGGAGGGGCAGGTCCACATTCTGGAGGTAACTGGGGGAATGGAGAGGGAGCGGGAATATTCTGTACAAATTACAGACCCAGGAATGCTCAAGTAGATAACGGATGCCTCCATGGCGGAAGGCAGTCAGAAAGGTTTTGTGATCTGCTACCTACGCTTGCTGCACGCGGTAATTCACTGTTCCTAATTGTATGAATTTGGTCTCCTTCCTGTAGATTGCTCATTTGCACATGTAATATATGTTTAATATTGAATTATGTCCTAACTAAGATGTTCACGTTTTTTAAAAATAATGCCAATGCTCATGTAGGAATCAATATTTTACGAGACTACTGCTTTTATAAATAATAACAATACATTTTAGAATCTTCTTACCTGCTTATTCCCCCTTTGGCATTCTAGCCTGTGGTAAAAGCTAGTTATTGGCGGAGGGGACGGGTCGGAAATCGCCGCCATTTTGGGACTGATTTCCCCTTATGAGCGCCATCTTTGGGGTTAGTGCTCCAAGCCTTTTTTGCTGCTGGGCTATTTTAAGACGTAATGACCGCGATGCGCAGCGGGCGTAACTAAGGCAAGCTTGTCTGCGCCAGACCGTGCCAAGAAACTCTGAATTAAACACTGCTGAGAAGGTAATTAATAAATATACCAAAGAGGCATTGCTCGCTATGAACAATAAGTCTCACAGTCTGTGTACTCAGATTATAGACCTTAGTTGTAGGGCATTTAGGTGCACTGCATGTGATTGGTCCTTCCAACTCTGTACTGATCTACAAAAGACTAAGGTGTGCTTCAAACTTCCTATTTTTTTTTTTTTTAGTCAATTGTCGCTCGTTAGGGGCTCATATAACGGACATCCACCTTCTTTTGGAACAAATAAAACCAATGGAAATATGGTTGGATGAAAGTTCTGCTCATGACATTGTGATGGCACTACCTACTGGCTATAAAAACTTAGCAGAATTGACAGGCCCAATAGAGGGAGCGGTATTGCAGTTGTTTATAGAGACACATGCATGGTCACAACAACTCCTACACTGATTAAAGGCTGTGAGAGCATGTTTTTCGCCATTAGTGCAAATCCTCATCATACCCTGTCTGGTGTTTTGATCTACCGTCCACCAGGCCCTATGGGAGACTCTATGGCCTCACTGGCAGAGAATATTTCGCAAATAGCATGTACTAAATAAAATTTTATACTGCTTGGGGATTTTAACTTACATGCAGAAAATGCTGACAATGTCTCTGCTAAGATGCTAATAGCAGACATGAAGGCATGTGACCTAATACAGTTAATTCAAGGTCCCACTCTTGATCTTGTATTCTCTAACGTCTCAGGATTAGAATTTCTATCATCCCGTCCGCTAGCATGGTCTGATCACTATATGCTAGAACTAGACCTAACCATTTCTCAGCATAAGATTATCAGTGTCAGGACCCCTCCACTCAAAAGGAAATGGCACAAACTAAATGCCCCAGAGTTTATTGACTCACTGCAAAACATAAATATAAATAATATAACAGACTTGACACATTCTGTTAATAAATGGATCAGTGATAGCCTGGATGAACTCATACCCTTCTCTGATTCTAGAAAGCAGCCACGGAAGAAGTCTTCCCCTTGGTTTACCCCAAGCTTACTTGAGAAGAAAAGAGAATGTAGGAAGCAAGAGAGGAAATGGAGGCAAACGCAAGAGGACTCCATGAAATAGGAATATAAGAATTTGATTCGAGTCTATCATACTGAAATCAAAAATGCACAGGCTAAATATTACTCTTCAAGAATTGAAGCAGCAGCCAACTCTCCTAAGGAGATTTTTAAGGCTTTAAAAGATCTTATTCACCCCTCTGAGGAGTCAGAAATTATGGACTCCTCGCAACTACATGTTGATGATCTTGCAATTTCTTTCCATGAAAAAATTCAGGATATCTATGTATCCTTCTCCAATACTCTTAAAGGAGACTACTCCGTTAGGGATCAGGAGGGTAAGGAAGAGATTATTCTAACAAACTTTACTCCTATTAGTACAGATAGAGTAACAAAATTACTGGGATCCATTAAATCAGGTTCTCCTTTGGACCCTGCTCGTCCACAGATTATCTTCATAGGAGTATCGGTGTTAGGTCCGGTAATTACAAGTCTTATTAATGTTTCACTATCTTCTGGAGTAGTACCAGATCTATGGAAACAGGCCATTGTAAGCCTCTCTTAAAAAAATCTAATTTGGATTCAAAGCTATTGAATAACTACAGACCAATTTCACTGTTACCTATAATGGCTAAACTAGCAGAGAAGCATGTACATACTCAGCTCTCTGCTCTTCTGGACGAGAGAAAGATGCTACATCCCACACAGATGGGCTTTAGGCCATTGCATGGGATAGAGACCGCACGGATTGCGATTACGGAGGAAGCAAAAAAAGAGGATGGATAAAGGAATTGAAGCAGCCTTCATCCTCCTAGACCTGAGTGCGGCATTCGATACGGTTGAACTTAACATTCTTAAAGATAGAATGCGGGGGATTGGAATCTCTGGAGTAGCCTTAGATTGGATCCTATCATTTACTCATGGAAGATCCTTCCAGGTGTTGGACAGATCCTGCACATCCAAGCGTATCATAAGCAGCTGTGGAGTCCCACAGGGTTCTGCCCGGAGCCCTCTGCTTTTCAATATCTATATGCTGCCATTAGCGGAGATTGTTCAGCCATTTGGTCTGAACTTAGTATCATATGCAGATGATACTCAACTTATTGTCTCCCTTTCCAACACACAACCGGATCTGGGGACAGCATTAGGTCCCTGCCTAAAAGCAGTTGCTGTATGGATGTCGGGAAGTAAACTGAAGTTCAATGATGGAAAAACTGAGGTTATGTTTTTTGGGCAAACAAAAAATTCATTAGCTAATCCAATTATAACAACAGGAGTGGCTACTCTCCCGTCCCTAAACACCTTATAAAAAGTCTTGGGGTATGGTTGGACCCTCAACTCTCAATGTCACAACACGCCAACAGAGTAGGTGGAACTTCCTTTGCCCTGCTTAGGACTTTGAGGAAGGTTTGAGCAATCCTGCCTTTTCTAGCCAGAAGATTGGTTATTCAGGTATTAATAGGATCTCGCCTTGATTATGGCAATGCTCTGTTTGTAGGATCACCAAGATACAAAGTACAAAGACTACAGAGGGTGCAAAATGCAGCTGCATGACTGCTTTTAAAAACATCCAAACAACAATCCATACGGACCAGAATCTCCTCCTTACATTGGCTCCCTGTAGCCAAAAGGATTCAATTCAAGGCATTATGCCATATTCATAGAGCTTTATACAATCAAGGCCCTGAGATGCTCAAAACACTGGCCTCTTTCTACACACCAGGCAGACCTCTCAGATCCTCCTCAGCTATGTTAGTCACAGTTCCAACAGTGAAGAAAGCAAGATGGGGAGGAAGGTCCTGGTCATATCAAGGTGCTATACTTTGGAATAGTCTTCCTCTTAGTATTAGATTAAGTTCTCAAGAGATCGCCTTTAGGAAGGCCTTAAAAACCTGGCTATTTAGAGTGTGATTTCCTGTTCGGTTATGAACAGTGACGATTCTGCGTTGCAGTATAAGCGCTATGAGGCCCCTGGGCAGTTTAGGTGCTATATAAGCAATTTTAACATAACATAACATAACATAACATAACCATTGCAAGGACACCAATGACAGGATAAGAGAATGTCCATTATTACAGACAACTAACAGAGGGTGCTCCATGTCACAAGGACATGCCCAAGGGGGATACAGATTTTTTTTTTTTTTTAACAGAGATTCACAACAACATAATGAAATACTTAATAACGGCCCCTGTGCTGAATATTAGGTTAACGTCACCATGTACCGGGGACACCAACAAAACTACTTTGATCGACAAACTAATGGATCCCGATGGTAACTGCCCTTTGCCTGATAATGATTTTGCCCAAAAGAGTGGCCTGAATTGAATACAAATATACAGTGGGGATAGATATGAAACAAAGTATCACAGTGAAAACATAAATTAATCACTGGAAAATTATTTATTTATTCACAATTAAATCTATTAAATTATGCTTAGTGTCTCCAAGTCCCACTCTCAGGACTGTGTGCCAAACTAACAACAAACAATGTCACTAAGTGTATTATACAGATATAAAACGGGGCACTATTAACAAATGATAAAATACAAAACAATATTGAAAAAATATATATATAAAATAGTTCCCTTTTTGCACTGTTGTGCTTTAGCCTATAAGCTGCTTAACCATTCATTGGCAAGCAGTATTTCATTGAGGTAATGTAAATAATGTATCGTCCATCAGCAAAACCTCTATCGCTGATGTAAGCATCCGATACAGTCCAATTTTTTTATCATCCAGTTTTTTCAAAAATTCAAATATACATTCCTCCACAGATGTAGTTGACGCGTTTAGGCCCTTATAAAACTGGCCTCCTCAGGACATCAGGAACAGTGCCTATATATGCACAATATACACAAATTATTGCTGCACTAATGGTACTTATCTTAATACACAGACCACCAGGAGTGAACAACACACCTGTTCACCCTTAAGTCCCCAGTGTACATAAATTTTAATGGATAGTGAGGACTCATCTTAAAAGAGACTCAACAGGATATCATAGCTAATAAAAACACCAGATGTTCATGTCACGTCTAAAAATTAACTATTAGACAGTGTTGTAAAATTCAAAAGAGAAAGCAAGAAGAAAACACCCCAAAAAGTGATTTATTTCAACTCTAAAAGCGGTGTTTCAATTAAATTAGTGCCCATGCACGCTGCCAGAAAAACTAACTTTCTCAAGATCTATTTTATATTTCTTAATACCCCCGCTCTGATTCAGGGAATGGACATCTTTCACAGGCAAAAACAATCTACAGTCAAAAAACATATTTACAATTTTTCATTATCTTGCTAAGAAAACACTCACAGGCAAGCCCGGAGCTGTTTCTATACACTTACCCGATGCAAATCCATAGGGAAATGCTCGCGCGCCTGTCGGGCATTCCAGCGTAACTATAATGCGAGCGCGATGATACTTCACATTTAAATACAAAGACGCTGTCTACAAAGCAGCTTCTAACCAATCTGGCAGAGCCCTAAAAGTAAAAGAAGGACTACCGACCCCTGATAGAGACGAAGCCACAAGGAATTAACGTGGCGGATATCTTAAAATATACCATCCACATTCTGTCAGCAACTGAAGTCACATGTTGGAATAGAGGAAAATTAAAATATAATAACCAATTCAATCTGCATAAAAGAATAGGCAATCAACAAAATAAATCAAATCTTGTATTCTCATGAAAAGAGAAGACATCAACAGTATAAAGGGAACTAGGGAACATAGGTATTTTAGACCTTGATTAACGACCACATTTCTGTCAGGTCATTTAACCCCTTCCTAGCAGTTCCAAACTTTTCAATCAAACGTGCTTCCATTCTATCCAGAATAGAAGCTATCTCTCTTCCTGTTTTAGTTTTATCGGCCACATAAAGAGTAGACCAACTGAGGTCTTCAGGTCTATGCCTTTTTTATGTAATGGTCGACCAATGGGGCACCATGGACTACACACCTAATTCTGGACATATGTTGTGGGATCTGTGTTTTAACTGGCTGTATAGTCTGACCTATATATGTAAAAAGAGCATGGGAATGTAATACAATAAATAACATTTTGTGTATTGCAGTTTGAAAATAGAAGTTGGTGATGTATTTTTCCATTCACTTCCACATACTTGCTCTTCTTCGTATATTTACATGCCAAACAATTGTTAATAATCGCTCTGATTCGATTAGCTTTTGGATTATATGTACGTACACAAGTCAAAGGACACTCATTTTTTTGCTTTGGAGTTAACAGATTGTGACGGGCAGGTTCCAAATCCAGATCCGTCCGTGGATGCGGCCAGACCTACCTCTGCCACCAATACCCCGGAAGGGGAAGGTCCATTGACCAATCGCCAACGACTTCCGGGTTCCAAGTGGCAGCGACAAGGGCTGCGTGCCTTTTCCACCGTAAAAGGACGGATGGATCGGGAGTTGGCGAGAAAAGCAGCCGGAGGAGCCAAAGAAGACAGTCAGGATTCCCCAAGGAGCACGCCGATCCCAGGACTATCCAGACGACGGCCAGGGGAAATCCGGAACTTCTACCGAGGCGCGGGAGGCGCCCTGCACGACATCCAGCCACGCTTCTGGCGAAGCGTGGCCACTCCAGATGTGTGTTGTGTTCGGGGAGGGGAACAGTAGAGGAGTGGGAGGGAGTAAGCTGGGACACAGAAAGGCAAGGGGGAGGGAAAGAGGGGAGTCTCTTTCTTTAATTCTGATTTTTGTAGTGTAGTGGTGGGGAGTATGAATCAAAGGAGAGGGCGAAAAGGAATATGAATACAAGCAAGTAATAACCACAAAAAGACTGAAAGAAAGAAACAGTGAACGCAGAGATCAAAGACAGCCAGAAAGGAGTCCTACCAAAGACAGTTAAGAAGTAAGCCAAGAGAAAGGGGCAAAGATTTGTACAGGACAGCAAGGAGTGAGAGGGAAGAGTAGCACAAAAAGAGCAAACCAGAAACAGGATACAGGTAAACAAAAACAAGAGGAAGAAGAGCGAAGGGAAACCTGACCCACTCAGAGTATAGACCCCAAAGGAGAAAACCCCGATAAAGAGAGTAAAGGCAGAATAACAAGGAACAGGAAAAGCAAGAAAAGAAGGAAGGGAAAGTTAAAACCTGTATGCAGGATATCCTACTTACTGGTGCTTTCTCTTGTGTTTTCTCACATGTGCCTCCCGGGAGCCCTGGAAGTTGAGAAGACCGGCAAAGGAAGACCCTGCACCACAACCGTTAGCAGAATAGGACAGAAATCTAAACATAAGTTTTGTGTGCACATCCAAAATAAAAACTCACTTGAACAGTTAATACACCGACTTCGTGTCCTCCTTGAGTCACCCGGCCACACAGGTATTCTCTAGGAGTATACCATGCCCGCTTGCAGGCTCCTTTAACAATTTTCTTCGGATAACCTCTATCTATCAACCTTGATATCAGAGCCTCAGAGTTTTACAAAAAAAAAAATCTTCTTTTTTAGAGCAATTCCTGCGAATACAAAGGAATTGACGACAGGGCAAGTTCTCCTTAAAAGTACGAGGGTGATTGCTTGAAAAATGCAATAATTTGGAATTACTTTCCACATTAGGATTAATCACGTGAAACCTGATTTAAAATTCATGCTGGCTTCCGACTGCAGACGCATTAATTTTTTGGATTTATGGATTCAGTCAAATGATGGGTGTATTTCTGTTAGCTTGTATAAAAAAAAACTACCAACAGAAACACTTTATTGCATTTTTCGAAAATAAGGAGTGTCCTTTGACTTGTGTACTTACATATAATCCAAAAGCTAATCGAATCAGAGGGATTATTGAACAAAATTGGAAACTACTTCATCCACTAGGGATAAAAAAAAAAAAACCTGTTTGAATTTAAATGAGGTCGCAATATTCATGACGCTTTTCTACATGCTCCTTTTGCTACAAATGTAAAGAAAAGACTGGACTTGAGAGGTCTGTTAGAACTACCACCAATTATTGGCCACTTCCAATGTAACAATTGTTTGGCATGTAAATATATGAAGAAGAGCAAGTTTGTAGAACTGAATGGAAAAATACATCACCAACTTCGATTTTCAAACTGCAATACACAACATGTTATTTATTGTATTACATGTCCATGCTCTTTTACATATATAGGTCAGACTATACAGCCATTTAAAACACGGATCCTACAACATATGTCCAGAGTTAGGTGTGTAGTGCATGGTGCCCCATTGGTCGACCATTACATAAAAAAGGCATAGACCTGAAGACCTCAGTTGGTCTACTCTTTATGTGGCCGATAAAACTAAAACAGGAAGAGAGATAGCTTCTATTCTGGATAGAATGGAAGCACGTTTGATTGAAAAGTTTGGAACTGCTAGGAAGGGGTTAAATGACCTGACAGAAATGTGGTCTTTAATCAAGGTCTAATATACCTATGTTCCCAGGTTCACTTAATACTGTTGATGTCTTCTCTTTTCATGAGAATACAAGATTTGATTTATTTTGTTGATTGCCTATTCTTTTATGGAGATTGAATTGGTTATTATATTTTAATTTTCCTTTATTCCAACATGTGAGTTCAGTTGCTGACAGAATGTGGATTGTATATTTTAAGATGGCCGCCATGTTAATTCCTTGAGGCTTCACCTCTATCAGGGGTCGGTAGTCCTGCTTTTACTTTTAGGGGTCTTGTCCGCTGCCAGATTGGTTAGACGTTGCTTTGTAGACAGCGTCTTTGTATTTAAATGTGAAGTATCATCGCGCTCGCATTATAGTTACGCTGGAATGCCCAACACGGGCACGAGCATTTCCCTATGGATTTGCATTGGGTAAGTGTATAGAAACAGCTCCGGGCTTGCCTGTGAGTGTTTTCTTAGCCAGAAAATGAAAGATCGTAAATATGTTTTCTGACTATAGATCGTTTTCGCCTGTGAAAGATGTCCTTTCCCTAAATCAGAGCGGGGGTATTAAGAAATATAAAATAGATCTTGAGAAGGTTAGTTTTTCTGGCAGCGTGAATGGGCACTAATTTAATTAAAACACCGTTTTTAGAGCTGAAATAAATCACTTTTTGGGGTGTTTTCTTCTTGCTTTCTCTTTTGAAATTTACAACACTGTCTAATAGTTCATTTTTAGACGTGACATGAACATGCCTAAACGCGTCGACTACATCTGTGGAGGAATATATATTTGATTTTTTTTTTTAAACTGGACGATAAAAAAATTGGACTGTATCGGATGCTTACATCAGCGATAGAGGTTTTGCTGATGGACGATACATTATTTACATTACTTCAATGAAATACTGCTCGCCAATGAATGGTTAAGCAGCTTATAGGCTAAACCACAACAGTGAAAAAAGGAACTATTTGATATATGGTTTTTCAATATTGTTTTGTATTTTATGATTTGTTAATAGTGCTCTTGTTTTATGTCTGTATAATACACTTGGTGACGTTGTTTGTTGTTAGTTTGGCACACAGTCCTGAGAGTGGAACTTGGAAACACTAAGCATAATTTAATAGATTTAATTGTGAATAAAGAAATACTTTTCCAGTGATTCATTTATGTTTTCACTGTGGTACTTTGTTTCATATCTATCCCCACTGTATATGTGTATTCAATTTGTGTTTTTGGCCCTGATTCAGTGGGGTTAAAGGGCTTACCCTCATAGTTTATTCAAAAGAGTGGCCTGGACAGGAGGTATGAACGGGTGGAAATACAGGTGGATCTAAGAGGGCCAAATACTGAAGTGATGGTAGAAGGTCATAAGGGGAAATTCCTCCTGGACACTGGAGCCACTAATTCATCCACTTCTAAATCCCACATGCACCCCTCTCTAGAAGATACATTTATGGCTTTTTCCAACTGCACCATATATAGCTCTGTTTCCACCTCAATGTGACATATACCATTGGGCCAATAACTGAAACATTGCGTTAAACAGATACATGCATCCTTAATTTGGTGGGTAAAGACTTGCTTCAAATATTGCAATCAATAATAAAATGCAGCGCATATGGCATATATCTTAAATGCACCACAATATGTCCTTTTCCCACTAATGTCTACTTCGCCAGACCCCAAGCTACAGTGCCTACATGGGTATTTGACAAAGTAGACAACAATGTTTGGCCCTCCAGTAAGAATGATGTGGGATATGTGACAATAGTACCTGTATAAATAACTGTGAAACAAAATGTTCCTCTCCCGGTATACCAATCCTCCCAAAAGTGATGACCCCACTGAGGAAGATGCTTAGAGGCTTGTGTTTTTGTTATTTCAAGGTACTAACACTTTTCAGTTGATCACAACCACAACTCTCATACAATTCATAAATGAAATGTTACTGGCCAGCACCAGCAAAACAGCCTGCGCTTCTGACACCATTGCCCTGTTAAATTCCTTGTAACACCCGGCCACAAGATGTCTCCCACTAAAGTGCAATTTGTCCAACACAAGGTTGCCTATTTAGGACACCTCCTGAAAAGAAGGAGAGGATACTTGACCTTCAAAGAGTGAATGCTATATTAAATATTCAACCCCATACACCACAACAAGTACAAACCTTCCCGGGTATAGCAGGTAAAGCAGACAATGGATCCCTACACTTTCTTTCTAAAACCTGACAACTAAAGAGAAGCTTTGCGACCAAGTATACCTGTATTTACCTCACTCTGTAGACATACTGTTAAACAAAATGCAAACTCAAAATCTGACAAATGGCAGACAAAAAAATAATGAGTTAGGCCTGTTCGATCCTCATGTTACCATACATTAATGTAACACACTTAATCCAACAATGTTCTTGCCCTTTCCCCAGAATGATACTGGCAAGCCCCATGATTGTGTACTGAACACAGAAGAACAAACCAAAAGTAGATTAGATTTAAATGCACACCAATGGAAGAAAGATATAGTGATTTATGGGTTAATGTCTCTTGATTTAAGCTTAAGGATGGGGCAGCCACAGCAGCCTATGCTGTTACCACCATACAGAATGTAATTGAAACTTGTAGACAATCAGAATTATCATTACAAGCAGCCAAATTAATAACTTAATAACATTACCAAGCACCCATGAGCTGAGTACTGGATTAACAGTGAACACACACACACAGATAGCCAATATGCATTGGAATGCACATACTTTTGGCAGGCTTTGGGCAGAAAGAGGTTTCCTTAAGTCTCAAGGAATAAAAATACAACATAGCCCACCGATTATTAAATTGCAGAATGCTTAAAATGTAATATACATACAAAAAGATGGTAGATGGCATAGGCAAAAAGAATGCTTTTGCTGACAAGATAGCCAAAGAGGCTGCACAGAATGCCATGTCATTTACATGTTTCTCATCAAAAGTTTATTGAAGAGAAAGAAAGTGCATCCGACTTCAGTGATAGGGCATAGCAATTTTGCAAAGACAAGCAAATAAAGAAGAGACACAAAAATAGCAACAATATGGCACTCTGGTGAATGGCTGTTTGAAGGATCAACATGGTAATTGACTCATGCTATCTGACAAACTGTTATATCCTATGATATTAACTATGGAAAGCCCTTCCCATTTGGGAACAGAAAGCTTTGTAAACAGCTTCAAACTGTTTTGAGAAAACGCTAATATACAGATTTTTTGCGGTCGAAATACGTAAAAATTGCATGGTATGCACACATTATAATGCTGGTAAAGGAATTCCCAACCCTACAGGGCATTTTGCACCTGCTGAGCCACCCTTCAAACACTTGCAAAAGGACGATATGTACGGACTGTGATATGTATGTTCGGCAAGTGGATCGAATGCTACCCTACTAAGCAATAGGAGTATATGATAGGACCACACCTAAAATCCCTGCTGAAATAATTATTTCCACGCTTTGGTGTGCTCTGGATGCTTTTAAGTGTTAACAGTTTGCACTTCATCAATAGAGTAATGGAACTGGTCTGAAAAGGAATGGGAGTACAATAGAAGTTTCACTGTGCATATTGCATTGAAGCAGCCAGTGCCATTGAAAGGACAGGCGACATCCTGAACGCCAACATAGCTAAAATATGCGCAGAGTCCATAATGACTTTGGTGGATGTCTTGCCACTTGCCTTCATGAGTATGCAAACTTCCCCAGATCCTGTAACACATCTGAGTCCACACGAAATAGTGACTGAACGGACCCTCATAATTAGGGGAGGCATCAAAAACTTTGCTAACAACACAAATACTGGTATACTGTTCCGACAATATTGTGTTGAATGGACAAAGCATGTTTCGGCCATTACTAAACAGGGGAAAGACGCCTTGCCATTACCTCTGAAGAGACCTGGGCATAATCTTCAAACTGACGAATGTGTGACGGTTAACCACTTTCAGAGATCTAACTGTCTATAACCAGGCTTGAAGGGCCCGGAGCAAGTTCTGCTGGCAACACAAACAGGCATGAAATATACAGGATATATACATTGGATTCATCTTTCAAATCTGAAAAGAGCTTCCTTGCCTCAGACCTTGCCACAGGACCCAGCGCACAGGATTGCCTCAACAACTGTGCTACCTCTGCCCATCAAGGACATTTGCCCTCAATACAACCTGTGCCCACACTCTATAGTAAGACCATCTTCTTGACCCAACCAACAATAATTTACTATCAGGTCCAGAGCCTTTTAAGTACAGGAGACCTCTCAAGGCCTAGTGATAGTGAAAAATATGGGACAAAGGGCACAGCTGCTCAGGAAGAACAGCCAGAATGGAAATTAACCATGTTGCCAAAGAAATTGTGCATTTCTTTTGCCCTGATCATCCTTACTACCCTAACAGCTATCATCATCTACTTGTATGATCTATACTTACGAACTTACTGGCTTTAAACACCACCACCCTCACTCAAGATCTGCATGGCCACCATGGCAACGAACACTGCCATACAAATAATGAACGCTTATCATAAGTAATTAAATGTTCTATCGGACACTCAGCATGGTTTTCATCCGGGCTTAGGCACTAATCACCAGTGCCTTAACTTGTATTTGATTGCTGCTTAGTACACAACTGCAAAACAAGGGACGCTGCATCTCCCATTTATGGAGATCATTACAGCCTTTGATAAGGTGAATTGAGAGAAACTTTGAGCTATCATGTTGGAGATGGTGGCAGACCCCTAGCTAGTTCTTTTCCTGAGAGAAGTTCATTTTTACCTTACAGCATCAGTGAAATTCAGTGAGGAGATGCATGCAGGGAGCACTTTAAGCTAATTCCGGGGGTTCGTCAAGGCAGCATTTTGGGCCGGTTTTTGCGTACACTTATATTAACTATTTGGAGAAGTCGTTGATTGCAGCTGGCAAGGACATGCCCAAAATCGGTTCTCGTCCGACAGATGTTGTGCTATATGCAGACGACACAGTTCTTCTCTCGTGCGCTGCCCTGGGTCTAGACATTTTGCTTAATCGATTTGTGGAATTCATTGAAAGCCTTGACCTAAATACAAACTATTCCAAGTCCCATGTTATGGTAATGAACCCTCGGTCCACAAAAACTAGGTCTTTTTGTGTCAAAGGCAATTCTCTTAGTCAAGCACCTGTGTTTTCCTACCTGGGCATCCTATTGATTCCTCCCTGTAAAGGTCTCATTTGATATTGGCGAGAGGGCGCATGTTTACCTGGAGCAATGTTTCTGTGACTGACTTTCCTTCTAGGCTGGGCCGTAAACATGTTAAAGCCATGGTTGAAATTTAGAGAGCAAAGTGTATTACTGTATCTGTTATGGCCGGGAAACCGGGGCATATATCAATTTGTCTTCCTTGCACGTTCTTGAAATTAAATTTCTAAGGAAACTCCTCTCCCTCCCCAAGAGTGAATCCTCCATTATCCATGAGGAATTAGGGATTGTCTAGTTAGAAGATAGGTTGATGTTACAGCCCTTACTCCTTTGGATTTCGGCATAGCTACGCCAAGCTAAGTATTTAAATTGATTATTATTAAAAGATTGTTTGGCTCTTGACCGAGCATCCATTGGATTAGCTATGTCAAGGACTGTTTTATTAAATTGATTATATATATATATATATATATAAATATATATATATTTATTTTAAATCGCCCAGAGTCCTTAGTCATGGGGGATTCCACTTGGACCAAGAGAAATTTTGTGACATTGAGGGCCAGAGAGAGAGGGCATTATTGGTTAAGGACAAATCGTCCGTTAAAGCGTACTTACCACTTCAGACTACTCCATTAATTGAATGGCATCTTTAATATAACATGTCTGATTACCAACTGTTTCTTTTAATATGTTTTAAAGTTTTTATTGTCCCATTGCTCGCTGACAAACATTTTGCACAAGTCAGACCGGCATGGTTTTATTTGATGTTATTACTGAATGTGCTGGCTTGTCTTAATTTATCTCATTTTCAATCTGGTGCCTGAGGTACATTTTTATTTATTGTATGATGTAATGTTATAATTCTCAAAGACCATTCCACTACTGTTTTAATTCTGTATGTTTTATCATTGGTTGTTTTTAATTGCCTTGTAAATGTGTTCTTTTACAGTTTCAAGTGAAACTGAACAAAGATTGGTAGACACAGGAACAAATAACTTTAAACAAATGTATAATTTCATTATTTCAATGTATGATAAAAGAGATTGTTGTAAAGACTATTAAAAAGCTTTATAAAAAAAAATTAAATAATCTATATTATATTTTTAACATTTTTCACACAAAATGCTATCATAAAAACAACCACGAGAGGGCGCTGAACTCCAGCTGAACAGCAACAAAAGTTAAAAACTTTACAAAAATATGGTAGGTGCGGTAGCAGCTGCCTGTGTGCCAGCATTTGTATTAAGAGGGTGGCCCAGAGCCCACTCGGGGCACCCAGAGGTCAATTTCTATTTGGACCTGTGGGGGTAGTCCCAGTACCCTGGCTCACCTAGATGGCTCCCATGGCAGGAGACGGACATTTTTTAATTTTAATTTGAGTGCCTATGCCCCAAAGCCAACTGGGGGCACTCACAATGCTGAGGGTAGAGATCCAAGGATCCCCACAGTGGCCCCAGCTGGCTACTCACATAGCACCATAGTGGCTGGGTACTGGAGAGAGCTGGCACCTGTCCTTTGAAGCTTTATTTATTTTAAAGGAGGCGGGGGAAATCTCACATATACCCGGTGTGTGTGTATAGATATATATATTTTAATAATATGAGAGAGAGAGAGAGAGAGAGAGAGAGAGAGAGGGAGGGAGAGAGAGAGAGAGAGAGCGCACAAAGGTTAAGGTAATGTTATTGTTCGGTAAAATGTTAAGTAATATTAGTATGCCATATGTTTTAGTCTTAGCTAACGTGCCCCCTCTAGATCGTACCCAGAAGGAAGATACTCATGCTTTAATAAGGAAATGTGCACATTGGATGAGGCGAAAACGTAGATATCAAGATTATCTAAATAATAGAATAATTATGGCAAGAAGGGTGAAGTGGGCAGGTCTGTCCAAAAAAGTATATGAAGGTGATTGTATAGTGATTAACTTTGCAAATTCTCATTTTGTTAATTACTTGCTGGCGACTCTGCCATTGTGTGCGAAAGGGGATGGTGGGATCAAAATTCACTCGTTAAACTTTTTCTATGGGCCGACTACTTTATCACTTCCTTTTATGAAGGCTTCCCACGGACTAAATGTAGCTTTGCTAAAGGCACCTTTACGGAACCCCATCCTTGACCTTGAGGGCAACCAAAATCTGTCCCCCCTTGATGCAAATGATTGACAAACGGAGGGGATGGGGCTTCCAAATGATACTACACAGGAAATTGAGTTGGTGGGAGGGCATATATTTTTGGAATCATCTATAGAGTCTGATGAGCCAGTTAGCTTATCACAGAATATAATAGATACTGCCATAATTAAGTAGCCTGGGATAATGTCCCAGGAAAGTACTGAATTTTTATCCTCAATTAGTTGGAATAATCGCTGGGCTTCGATCCAAAGCTGAAAATTCAGAATGGTTGGAGTTTGTATCTACTTTTGATATCATTTGTCTTCAAGAAACTTGGCTTACGGCACCCTTTTACTTAGATGGTTATTATTCTGTGTCCCAGACAGGTCTTCCATCTAGAGCGGGCAGAGCAAGTGGTGGGCTCCTGGTACTTGTGTCATTATTACTTCCAAAAATTGAGGTTTCTTTGATTTGGTCTTCTGCCTTCTTTTTGGTGGTCTTATTATCAATGACCGGGCGGAAAGATATTTTACTGTTACATTTTTATAATAATATTCCGAGTATCGCCCTGTCAGGAAGCCTCGAAGAGCTCACAGACATTTTAGACTCTGCTGGAAAACTCCAGGCCAGGGAATTTGATATGATTTGGGTTGGAGATTTTAAATGTTCAATTGTGTAATCATGAATTACCTTATTTATGTGGTGCCTCCACAGAAGGTAGAGAGTCACTTACTCACTTTACCCACTCTAATTTAGGTAATGCCTTGAATACCCTCATCTATAAATCTGATCTTGTTTTTGCAAGGGATGACAAATAGTCAGAGAAGGGAAATACCCACCTATACAGGGAGCACGAATGGTAGCATTATTGATTTTATCCTTATTTGCTCTTAACTTTCACGTTCAATTGTGGATTTTAAAATTAAATCCCACTGTGCCAGTGACCACAATCCCTTGAGCACAAAATTATCTCTTAAAACTAGGGTAATTTCACCTAGGATAGTATGCAAGGGGAAAGTGGTTTTTAAAAGAAATTTTGCCCCCCGTATGAGATGGGAGAGAGTAAACCCTAATACCTTTCATGAGGACCTTATAACACAAAATAAGGTCCACATTAATACTTGTTTGTCTCTGCAATCCACTTGCGCCCATCTTATAACTGCTTTTGAGTCTTTAAGCTGTGCTATTTCTGAGGCACTGACGTGTGCCAAACATCTTAAAGGCATAAAACCTCAACGTTGGTTTAATTTGGCCTGTACGGCTGCCCATAGAGACTTAAAAACAGCTATTAAAACTATTCCATTTAGTCGTGATTTAGTTAAACAGGCTAGGGGCCGATATAAGTCAGTCCTTGAGGAGAGGAAGAAAGAAATACGCACTAGCGCATGGGAAGATCTCATGGCAGCCACGGAATTGAGGGACCCCTCTCAATTTTGGAAGGTGGTTAATCACCCATATTTCTCAGGACAGGCAAATAGGGAGGATGACTGTCTGATACCAGAGGGGGTCTGGGCAGAACACTTTTCATCTGTATTTCAGTCCGCAAATAACCCTAATTATGGTGTGGAGGTATGTGGCCTCTCACGTATGGCTACTTCCATTCCAATTAAGAGTGGAATTTTACTTAAGACACATGAGATCACCACAGCAATAAATAAAATGAAACTAAGGAAACCCCCTGGCCCCGACGGGGTTCCAGTGGACTTATTCAAATCTTTACCTGACTTGTGGGTTCCGCTAATCACAAATGTTCTGAATAGTGCTATTCAAAGTTCTATCCCTTCCTCATGGCTAACGGCAATAATTGTCCCGATATTTAAAAAGGGTAATAGGCTTGACCCCTTTTGCTATAGACACATTTCTCTTATTGACTCCACGGCAAAGATTCTGGGGAGCGTCATTTTGAATCGGCTTGAGGAGTGGGTGGCAAGGACAAACATTCTATCGCCAATTCAGTATGGGTTTAGGCCTGGATTAGGCACAGTGGATCAAATATGTTATTGCAAAAAGGGAATCTATCCACTTAGCCTTTACAGATCTGTCCAGTGCATTTGATATGGTGAATAGAGTAAAATTGTGGGAAATAATGGACACAATGGGGGTTGAGCAAGATTTGTTGGATCTGAGCAAACGTTTATATTCTGACCTTACTATCACAAGTCAGTTTGGACAACACGGCGAAAGATCCCATCCCCTTGCATCCAATCGTGGTGTTAGACAGGGCTGCACTTTGGCACCTTTTTTTATTTCTGTTGTATATAAATGGCTTGTATAGTTGTTTAGCTCAATATGGTAAGGATTTCCCAAGGATGAGTTTTAGACAATTGCCGATTTTATTGTATGCTGATGACGCCGTTTTAATTGCCCGCACGGCCAATGGCCTACAGACCCTTTTGGATCTTTTCTTAACGCACACACAAGAGCTTGATTTGAAAGTTAATTTTAAAAAGTCACATGTTATGATTTACGGTCCTAAAAACACACGCACTAAATGTTTTACAATGGGGGGGTGGGGGACACCTTACCAAAAGGTAAAAGACTTACTATTTAGGTTTGTACCTAAGTTCCACTCTGTCATGGAAATTCCATTTGAATTTTAAGCTCCAACAAATGGAAAGAAAATTTGAAGCAATCTTCTGCTTTGCCCGTAGATTAGGGCATAGACCGGTTCACCAGATCATCACGCTCTACAAAACCAAATGTGTCTCGGCGGCGATTTATGGGGGTGGCTCTGGGGATATACCAGTTCAAGTATATTACAACGGGCAGAGAATACATTTCTCCACCGGCTACTTATGGTACCCAAGAATGTAGTGAATATTATATGCCATGAGGAGTTGGGAATCCGCTACATTACAGATTTGATGGATACTGCCCCCCTTTTGTCACGGATAAAAGTATGGTCAAATCCGGTGGCTACTTTAACACATAATTGTGGAAAAGACTGTAGTGCGTTAGCAAACCACAACAAAATTCCATGGTTAAATTTTGTTCATAACTGTTTTCGAAATTTGAACTTGGAGTTTATGTATTCTAAACCAGAGCTCTTGCCCGCCAATGCGAAAGAAATTGTTAAATTCCGATATAAAGAGTACGCTACGAATCTTAGATATCAAGTGGCAGAGAAATTGAGTTCTTTTGATTTATATGTACAAATTTCATCATCAAATTCGATAGAACCTTATTTTGTTTGGTTTCCGAACCCTTCCCTATACTCTTTACTTGTACTTTTTAGATGTAACATGATTCATTTTAGAGTGGCGTTTCCAACAAAATGCGTGTGGGAAAAAACATTACCGCCATGCCCTTGTGACAATTTTTCGAAATAAAGTACTTGTCACTTTATTTTATTTTGTACACTCTATTCAGCTCCTAGGGAAACCTTTTTATTACCTATTTTGCGTAATTTGCACACCCTTTCTTATAAAGAAGGATTAATTGGCATTCAAAGCCTTTCATCCAAACAAATGTGCAGCTCTATTCTAAATTTTATCAAATCCGCTATCACCATTAGGAATCGATATGAATTAGCAATGTGACTATTTATTAAGGGAATTCAAATACTGTTTTATTGTTGTATACGATTTTATAAGTATTTATTATTATATATTTATTTAGTAGGCTTAAGTGGTACGCTTAGATTTTATGGACTTGCAGATCGAAGAGTCTCGCCTTTTGAATTATGCAATAAGTACTGTATCCCAAAAGCCCCTTTACTCCTACCCACCCTTAAACCCTTAAACCCTTACCACCCCAAAATCGACCCAGAACCCTAAAGACATTAACAAGTGCTTATGTAAATAAAAAAATAAGAATAACTTGCTTACTTGAGAAAGTCCTGAATAGTAAAGTACCTGAAAATAACTTGCATTGCAAAAACTGCATGGTGTAGGTAACACTCCATCCACAAGACCTGTTTCTCCTACTTTTCCCTTTAGGCTCATGCTTATTGTTCTGTATTGGCAGTACCTACCCTACTCTTGCCTAGTTAAGGTTCTATTAAAAATTGTGAATCAACGCCAGACTGGGGAAACAAAAGAAGTTCTGGAAAAAAATGCTCAAACCTACCCAGATCTCTTCATCTTCTCACTCAATCTCTTGCCATCCATTCTCTCTCTTTTCTATTTATTCCCTCTTTGGTGGCCTTTTTTTCTCTGCTTTCCTCCTAGCTCCCTCTTTTTGTCTCTCTCGAAGCTGCCCTGGGCCTGCTGTAGTTAACTTTGGAGGCTGGGGAATTCTCAGAGGCATCTGGAGAAACCCAGTGCCCTAAAAACCAGGCTCCAGCCCACTGGGGGGAATGCCTGGTGGAAAAGGCATGCCCGGTCATGTTATGAATACAGGCTACCTATACTTCAGCAGTACTAACCAGTGAACCTTTATTATACATGAGTCTAACAAATGTACGTTACCAAGAATTCTTGCCGTTGTACATGTAGGTGAATGAACAACTCGCTCGTAGCCAGTCAATTTGAGTAAACTTCCAGGTACCACTTTCTTATGATCAATCTGTGCTTAACAAAACTGCAAACTAAATACTAACTACAGGCAAGTATATTAGAATATGGTAGGAAGGTAATTGTCTACAATGTGTTCCTTTAACTTATTCACTTTTCATCTGTTTATTACGTCCATGAAAGACAAAGTGTAAAAGAATTTCATCATCAGCATTACTATATATGACCTTGAAAATTCAAAAGTTCAATTGTTTCTACTGGCAGAAACAACACAAACTTTAAGATTTTATCGCGCTCACCTTCAAATGCAAAACAACTTTTCAGATTACAGTGCTACTATAAAAATATCAGACAGAAAGGTTGTCATGAATATTGTGTTTCTTTCACATCTTCTGGGAATTCTCCTGTTCCAGTTACTTATTCTAAGCAATTAAACTAAATGAGAACGCTTATGATTTGTTTAATGCACATTTGAGTTATATTATTATGGTCTACAGTGTCATAATCGTTTTGACTTTAGTTTGTTATTTAATTCTAAGTCTTTCTAGAACATATTTTGCAATTTAAAACAACACTTTCTCACAGAATTAAAACTATTGAAATGCCATCAGGCCACTTTATGGTTGTTGTTTACACTAAGGGCCAGATGTAGCAAAGGTTTTTACCCATTCTGTGTCTATGGGAAAAAGTGTTCGTACATATGGCCCTAAGTTCTTAGCAATGAAGCTATGTTCTAAAAGTCGAGCACAGAAATTGAAAGGTAGAGAGGAGTCTACATGCCAGAAAATGCTGGGAGAGGCTGTATATCATATATCATGTTCCTACTTAAGGCTACCAGGATAGGAAGCACTTAGCCTTCGCTCGCCAACCTATATCACTGCAGCTGGCCTTGTGAGTCAAGAATAGCAGATCTTGTTTTTTCCCTTCAACACAGAATGTAATCGTTCAAACAGGTACACAAGTGGGTCTTTGAAACTCACAATAAGCTTTTATTTTCTGCTTTGCTATAGTTCTAGAATTAGACTAAAGCCTAGAAGAGGCAAAAAGAGGGTAGGATTGCAAGGTATTAATAACAGCAATCTTGTTGGAGCGGTATCTATTATTCACGCTATTTATAGCAATTGCTACTTCCATATAATAGGTCTTGAATGTGGTTACAAATCATAGTGTGCACTGGACTAGGATTAGGAGTTTAAATTAAATATTTAATATGTATCTCTTGTGTTCAACGGTTCTTGAATGTGTTAGTATTTAAAGTAAGAAGGCTTGAAGTTTCACTGATTGTCCCAGTAACATCTCATATTATTGACAGTTACCTAGAACACATCTTGCTCACATATTGCTCAATGGGATTTTTAATGGTTGCAGTATAACTGTGTCTCTGATTCGGGTTGGCACATTGACACCCATATGACAGACTTCCTACAAGAAACTCAGGTGAAACAGACTCATAGAAGCTTCCACACACAACACGCAGCATGATGTAACAGAAATGCAATCCTAAAATACAGCTGGAAACTGAAGCATGGCCTCTGTCCTCCACTGAACAATTACACCAAATGCAGAACCTTTTTCCACCTGTGTTATTCATGGTAGCGAGTCTTGCCAAAGTGCTATTTGCCCATGTTGCGTTGACCAGCAGAACCTGGCCCGGGTCCCTTTTTTGCCATTGTAGCTGCCGAGCCTTTCCTCTCTTACAGGGACTTTGGAGCCAGTCTCTGTTATCCTGTTACATTGACTGCAACGTGTATACTTATATCTTTTCACCAGAAGATCAGCAAAACCAGATCTGTGATCCTTCACTCTCTTATTTTTTCTTAAGATAAACTGCTTTTAGAACAAAGCCTAAAACTGGCTACGGACAGTGGTCTAGTAGACGGAATATACAAGACACTGTTTTCTTCAAGACTGCAATAACTATTTTGTTTTAATGCAGAACCCACTAATTCAGCACTTTCTTTGAATTAACAACGCCAACTACACTCTTCAGAAAATGAATGACAAAAAAAGTTTTTGCTTTTTCCAAAAAGCCCAGACAATTGTCAAAGTAACTTGAATTATTTCAGGGGGTTTTGCCACTGCATATAGGGTCTTTTTCTTAAGCAAACATAAGTAAGAAATATTTGCAAACTGAGAAATTAATGTGTTATTAATGAACAAATAAGTCAGGACAGAATAGCAAGATGTGCAATAAAGGACACATTAAATAGGACACAATCGCTCATGAGCTCGAAAACAATCAGAGATAGACCTTGATTTAGGTGTGTTGTTAACAACCAGTCGGCCACGTTCGGAAACATTAAGTTAAGATACTAAGTACCTGTTCTCATATATTTAGTGAGCTACCATAGTCCAAGTTGAAAACCACCAACACCGAGATTTAGTCCAAGTAGATGGGATGCACGGATGGTTAGAAGTGGCAATAATGTTTACATTAATCTAATGAAGGGGGAATATTTCTGTTTATTCCCACAATTTATCATAAAAGATAAACAGTTCACGGATTGGAAGATAATGATGATTAATAGTTTGCATGTTGCAGTGTTTTTGTTGTTAACAGCCAGCTAATTTGGTGTTTGTCGCAAATCGTTGATATGCACCCAGGAAGACTGTATTTTGTCCACTTAGCAATGTTCTAAAATGTTACCATCTCGTACAAGGAGGATACCTACCAGCAATTTATTGCAATTAACGTATGTACTCAGGACAAGTGCAAAGGGTATTGTTTGGCTATGTAAATGGAGAAGTAGGATGGATTGCTGCAAATATTGTTCTTAATATCTGGCAGAAGTGACTGTGCATCCCATGCTCATAGTTTGGTTTAAGTTTAAATGTACACCAAGATTTCTGGCTGAAATTGAAATCAGGATATGGATAATAAGATGAGTAGGCTTTAATTTTGCAGCAAATTATGCTATTTTTATCTTATATGTGTTATGCAAAGAAACAAAATTCATTTCTCTGATGAATGCTGCAAATCGGTCAGATTTTGGACTGATGATCAGAAATTAAGGTTTCAAAAAGGAAAATATGCGTAGCATCAGCAAAAAGGATAAAAATGATAAGAGAAACCACAGCATGTGATAATGTAAAGAGCAGAAGGACCAAAACTGAGCCTTGGTGGAAGCCAACCAGGAAAGGGGCTGGTGCTTAGTCTGATGAGTATCATGAGACTGAAAACGACTGATCTGATAGAGGGGAAAATCAGTCACATCCTTTATTTGTAATACCTACAATGATATGAGCACATTTTGGGTTGATCAACAATATCCAATACATTTGAGAGGGCAACGAGTAGGAGTATGGATTATAGATTGTGGTGAGCTCATATGATAAAGTTGTATATGTGGAAAGGTTCAGCCTCTGCGGAGTATAAAGTTTGAAAACGAGACTGAAAAAGGTTAACTAGGTGAAGAATTGTGGGACTGCTGTAAGGCGGTGCAAATACAAGTTATTTCAAGACAGAAAAGAAAGGAAGTTGTGATTAGTACATTGGGTTAAATTGATCAGCAATGGGCGAAGGGTAAGACTAATGCAAATATAAAGCATTGATGGAATATTCCAGAG